>NC_084482.1:138313248-140713248 GCF_030035675.1 Rhineura floridana | reverse complement strand
TGATTCTATTATACAAGTTGCCCAATATGTTGGCATCTCGTGCTGTGTAGTGATGAAAATAAATTGATTACTCTGAGGTAACAGAAAGGAATGGGATGCTTGTTTGTAGCTAACAGTGCATCATTACACTGTAGTGTTGTGGATGTTCAGAAATGGCATTAATAGAGAAATATAATAGACAAGGTGATATCTGTTGTTGGACCAACTTATGATTGCCTATTTTTTTTGTACAAACATAGCACCTTTCAACTCATACCAAGGAATGCATACCTTTTTGGAATTGTAACGACTGTTTGCTTGAAGGTTTCGAAAGAGTTATGACCTATTTACAACTTGTAGATAAAAATAACTTCTGGAGAATAATATGGATGTTAAGGCTGCAATCTCTAGAAAGGCTTGTTGTTTGGTGACACCAGAAACAAAACTTCCTTGATAGTTGATATGCTTTTTAGGGGTGTAGTATATGGTTTAAACTTTGTAATATGGGTTTATCTTAATCCTGGAAAAGGCAGCACAGGATTTCAGATTTAGAAAATGCTAGATCTTTTTAAGGTTCAGGATGGAATTTATATGTTGCATTAAGAAGCTCTGGAAGCCTTGCTATGTACTTTTTTATTTACTATGCTAATAAGCAAGTCCGTGACTGAGCTCAATAAGCCAAGTGATTTTTGCCAATTAGCCACATCTCATTTTCGTTCATGTTTGACAGGCATATTTTGTTTTAACTTCATGCTATAGTGGTGAATCATAAAGTACACCAGTTTTGTTGAATATGAATTGCCAAGATGGTGTATCACAGAATTTTTATATCCAATATGATTGTATAGAATCAGTGGGTGATTTCCAATTCAATGGTCAAGTTAAAACAAACAGATGGTTAGTTTATGTGGATAGATTTATAATTTCATGTCTCTTTATTATTATTACACTTATATCTTGTCTTTCCTGCAAGGACTTCAAGGTAGCTCCCAGTTTTATCCTCACAACCAACCTTATGAGATAGGTTAGTTTAAGAGAAAGTGACTAGCCCAAGGTCACTCACTAAGCTTAGTGACTCAGTGGCGATTTTAACAAAGATCTCCTAGAGCCTAATTCAACACTAACCACTGTGCTGCATTGGTTTTACAGGCTTATAACAGAAGCTTAGGGTACAGTTCAACTTCTTACCCATGGGCTCCAGCAATGCTCTCAGATCAGGGTGCCCACATCAACACAGCCCATGAAGGCCATCCTCACTTGAGTTCTATGAGCCCTTTTCACACAATTCTGTGTACAGTCAATGAATGGTGGGAGGAACAGGATGGCATTTATTGACCCTAACCCCCCACACTTTCCCAGTGTTAATCTGAAACAGAAGCTCTGTGCATAGTCTCTGTGAACAAAGCCAGATTAACACATGAAAACTGGACATTATCCTACTCTCCCCTCCATGCATTGATAATATACCTCACAGGGTTGTTGTAGGGATTAAATTAGGAGGGAGAGAACCATGTACACCACTTTGAGCTCCTTGGAGGAAAAGTGGGATATAAATGCATGCATGCATGCATAAACAAACAAACAAAAACAAGTAAATAAATGTGATTGTTGTGCGAGAAAAGTATGTCTAGTTAACTCTAGATGAAGTCCTGAACTTTGAACTCAGAAGGAATGTGTAGTTGTGGTTGCCACCCTAGCCCAGAAATCAGTATCTAGTTGCACGATTCAGTGCGCTGCTCCACAGATAAACTGTTCAGTCCTATTGCCTACTAAATCCAGCATTTGCAGTTGATATTGAGATGTGGGATGTGTGTGTATTGTGAGAGCACATCTACTCACCAGAGCCAGCCAGATCCTCCATTTTCAGAGGTAATATTCCAATGAGAATCAGATGCTGGTGACAGTTGGGAGCCATTATCTCCCTACTCTGCTTGAAAGCTTCCGGAGACATATGACTGGCTGCTAATAGAATGCTGGACTAGATAGATTTTTATTTGATCCCCAAAGTCACATTTATATATTTTGTCTTCTATGCAATCTAAACTCTAGCAAACTACAAGGAAATACACAGGCTGCTTGATGCTGGGGAGGGGGGAGAGAAGATAGCCATGCCCCAGCATGTTAAGGTGGGCATGGCATTGGTATGGCACCTGGGAACTCTGTGTACAATTTACTTCGAAGCCGGATTGGTGTAGATGAGTGTGACTGCTCACAAGAGTAATTTCCTATATTGTGCCTCTGGACTCTCATAGTGGGGCTGGATCACACTCATTGTATCTCAAGTATCAGTCTAGCAATAGAACTGTTAATCACAAAATATCGACACATTGTTATTGATAGGGTTATTCTCGTCTTGCTGGCAGACCCAGAGGGCTCTGTAGGTGATGGGCCTTTGCAACCATGTCAGGGGAAGTCCTAGCTTGTCTCCAAATCCCCTAGCATGGCCACTCACACTGCATCACGCTGGGTTGGGGCAGGGTGGCTATTTAAGCCCCACTCCATCCCCTCTTGGCCTCTTTCCGTCCTTGTGCTTTGTCCACCCCGCTCCCTCAGGGCAGTACAAGTTTTACTGTTTGCCTTTTGCGGCTGGGTAGGAATTTTTAGCTCGTTGGCTTTTGTTTGTTGACAAATTTTTTGCCTACCCTGTAGTGTTCTTCCAATTCGGCTGATTGGCTTTTCTAATTTGGCTGATTTATTTTATTTGATTCAGCTGTTTGGTTGTCCTTGCCAAGTAGTTAATACTGTAAATAGGTTGATTTGGTCACATTGGTGGATATGTGTGGGAATTTCACAGGGGATAGTGCTTGGTGAGCACCCTTAGGCACCCTTTAAGGTGACAGGTGTGATCTGAGGCTTGCCTTCCGGGTTGGTGAGGCCTGTTGGCAAGATAAGGTTCACCTTTGGGGCTAGCTTGTAACAACCACTCAGAGTTGTGAGGCCCTTGGAGGGGATGGAGCAGGAAGGCCTCCCTAACCACCCTGTGGGGATGTTGCTGGTGAAAGGGGACTGGGTTTGGACCATCCCCTTTCCCATGGCAGGGTGTCCTTGCCTGATTGGTTAAGAGTTCTGTCTCACACTTTATCTTTGCAAATCATTTTGTATAATCAGTCACTTAATTGGCTTTATCTAAATAAACGTGGCCCTTGTTTTATCCACACTTCACCTTGTCTCACCTCTTCATTTCCCGACTGTATCTGCAATTACTATGATTGTGATGTATATTTAGTCTTTGGAGTGTTGGTTGCATTTTGAGGTGATTTGCTTTTCAACTGATGATATTCATTAAGTTTATCTATGAAATGTCCATACACTGTCAGTATATATATATAAAAATTGTGCAACTTCAAACTTCAATTTAATTTACAATCACGTTGCCATCTATTGATGGGGATCATACAAACATACAAATATACTTGTTTAACTAGTTTCACACTGTATGTTTTCATTTCTAAATGTACATGTATTTTAATGAAGATATGAGTGATTCAAACTGTATGGGCTAGTCACCGTGGTTAAGAGATCTGAATGAGGTTGGAGGTTTCCTTTCAGATTTTGCCTGCTTGCCTTTAGAATAGCTAAGGTTAGTGCACATACAAGCCTCGATCATACTTAATGGTAACCAGGATCTTCCAAATCAAGGTTTTTAAAATGAGCTTAAAACCCTCATTAGCTTTAACCGTGGTCAAGGTCTGTGCCCAGTTAAGACTTAATCATGGTTGTGGCTCTCAGGAGCATGAATCCTACAGGCGACTTTAAATTCCGTAACTATGACTGAAGAATCAGGATGAAGACTACATTCAGGGAGCAGTTTATTCCATTTTTCTGATGTTTCCTTTCCTGAGAATTTCCGCATTTTATTTGCTCTTTCACATAACATGAAAGCCACTTATGGTAATCTAGTGGAATCTAGTGGAAGTTAGCACTAATTTCCATGTTAATTTTTGCCATGTTTGCAACCCTGGAAGGCAGGGATATAAATCAAATAAATAAATTGCTTCCAGAAAAAATCAATTAGCAGCCCCATTAAGGCAGAAAAATACAGGAGTAAAGATATGAAACTTGGGGTGGTATACCAGCATACAGTTCTTTCCCACTGTTTTCATGGTACAATCATGGGGGAAACAGAAGTGCATATGTGTGGAAAGGGTGAAGGAGTAGTGATATGTCCAATTATGTGCATTGTTCTTTCACACCACATCCACTGGTGTGAATGAAATCTAGCACAATATGGCAGTATATCAGTCAAAAAGCCACAGTTCCATAACGCAACAGGTATTGCGGTATGAAAGGAATGTTAGAAATTGTGACAGAAGCGCTACTATTCTAATAATAGCAGCTTCCCTGGGCTCCTGCTGGGAGGAAGGACGGGATATAAATCCAATAACAAACAAACAAACAAACAAAATTAACACAATAAATTCTGTGACTAAATGCAGCTTTGATGTGGCTTCATAAGCTCTCTCAAGATGGTACTGTTGAAACTTGAAGTCTCCCACCAAGTGAAAACAAACTCTTAAGTCAGGCTTCTATCTGAATAGGGAGAGAAATCAGTGTTTTGGAGTTGGGGTTACAGTAAATAACCTGCGCGCTTAGGACACACATCAATCATATATGACATGCCCCACCGACTTATGTGAAATTTGTATGAGCAAGCAGGGGCAAGAGTATAAAGAAGCTGCCTTATACTGAGATCATCCATCCATCTAGCTCAGTATTGTCTGCATCACAGTTCTTCAGTCTTGGGTCCCCAGATGTTGTTGGACTACAACTCCTATCATACCTCACCATTGGCTAAGCTGGCTGGGGATGGCGACTAAGATGACTGAAGATGTTAACTTTCAAAATATAGTTTATTAGCTTTCTTTCAATTTCAAATAAACAATTTAAACCTTTGAATAAACTAGAAACTGAACAATATTATCCAGAGATTATGGGAGTTACATTGTTTTGTTTATCATAGGAAATTTGTAACTAAGGGCTTATCCACATGGGAACTTAACTCCATGCTAAAGATGCTATTTTTACCTCCATTTTCTGTTTGCACCGTCTATAGTAAGGGATCAATGCCAGCTGCAAACACGATGTTATCTAGTCACACTTGAGGGAAAGCATCAATCACGCAGTTTCCTAAAGGCCACTCCTCTGATTTAACATTTCCACTCCCTCTGTTTACCTGGCAACCGAGCATGCTCAGTTTGTTCTACCAGTAAGTTTCATTTAAAAAAACAACCCGGAAGTGCAAATTGTATTTTCACTGGTTCAATACAGATGAAATACAAATCTTTGTTTGAACAGTGTTATGCTTTTGTGCACAAGTTAGGGGGGGAGATAATAAAGGCACCTTTTGCAGCAACATAAAAGAAGCTTGCAGAATGGGAGAGAGAAGCAGAAGTTTCTCTTCAGCCCACAGGAAATGAAATAAAAGAAGAGAGGTGGTGGGCATGGAGAGGGGAACGATTGACACATCCACCTAAAAGCATTGGAGCAAAGCGTCTGCAAGCCCTAGAGTTATGGAGTGAAGGCGTTTTTTTCTTACCTTTTCAGATTATCAGAGGATTAAATTAGTACGGATTTAGAGGGGGGAGACTGTGTGATAGCTTCTGCCAGTAATGCCATGTGAACCATGTGAATAAAAAGGGGATGCAAGTAGCACCAGACAGACAGTAAAACCCTGTGTAGATGAGCCCTAAGAAATTGAGATAACAGCTGGTCCATTAATTTGATTTGATATTTGATTTGATTTTAATATTTCTACCCCGCCTTCCGGCCAAAAGGCCCTAAAGGCAGCTTACAAAAAGGCCATCAAAATAAAGATACACCAATAAAACATCAATAATATATAAATAAAACAACAGTAATACATCAATAAAACAATAAATAAAAACAATACAATTTATAATGCATTTCAAGGTTAACAGAAACTACCTCCCCCCTCACTTTGGCAAAATAGGTATTGTAGACATTGGGCTACTTTGCAAGGCTAGCCACACTCTCTCAGTCATAGTCCTATCCCCATAGTTCTGGGTGTGGCACAGCCCTCTCAGCCTGCGGAAGCTGGGGCTCCCACTTACGATGGCGACGGGATGGCGGTTCTGGCCCTGGAGCCGCCGGTTTGCCTTGCAAGGGTCCCAAAGGTGAAGCCCAATGGGGGGAGGGAGGGAGAGCGAGGAGCCGCCGGAGGCCTTTCCTCGCCGCTGCCTTCCTGTGTCTTGGGCCGCAGCAGCATCCCCAGACAAGAAGCTAGCAGCCCCTAAAATGAGACAGGTGACAGAATAGCTTGCAGCATGGCCTCCAGTTTCCTCCTGTCCACACGGAACCTCTCCTCGCTGGAACTGCTGCCATCGTCGGGCAAAGAAGGAACATTCTCGGTGTCCTGCTCGCCAACGGCGGGTAACAGCATGCGGGTGGACATCCTGCGCCACAGGTGACTCCGCAGCTGCTGCAGAGCCGGCCCGAGCTGCATGATCCAAACTGAAAGTTTCAGCTTTCTGTCCAGATTAATAGCAGCTAAAAGCTAGTCTAGTTTGTTCAGGCTAGAGTGAAAGGCACAACTTTAAACTACAGGTGAACTTGCACTATTAAAAGTTATTGTTCTCAGCAAATAAAATAAAAATAAGGTAACAGCTAGTTAGCTTTTCTTAGTAATGTTTTTAAACAAGCCTCTCAGGAAAGAAGGCTGAATTAATTGTATTTTTAAATCTTAATGGCTGGGAAAGAACAAGGGCTTATTGTGCAAAGTGACTATATGGGAAAGTATGGGTTGCATTCAACTAAATCCCATTCCTACTCAGAGTACACCTACTGAAATTAATGAAACTAAATTAGACTTGTTTGTTAACTTCCGTGGGTCTACTCTGAGTAGGACTAGTACTGAATATCACCTAATGGCTCTAGAATATTTCGGCCTTCTCGGTGGTGGCCCCCGAACTATGGAATGCCCTCCCAGACGAGATACGCCTGGCGCCTTCTCTGTTATCTTTTCGGCGCCAGGTAAAAACTTACCTTTTCGCCCAGGCTTTTTAAATTTTGTAAATTTTTAAATATTTTAATTTAACATTTTAAACTTAATATGATCTTAATTTAAATCTCAATGGCAATTTTATTAATGTTTTATAATTGTACTATATATTTTTTTTCCACACTTGCTCATATTTTAATTGTGATTTTATTTGTTGTACACCGCCCTGAGAGCTTTCTGCTATAGGGCGGTCTAGAAATGTAATTAAATAAATAAATAAATAAATAAATAATATTTTCATTGTAAACTTATTTCTAAGATGAAATTCTGGTTGTAATATCAAAGTTAATACTGATGACATGATGGTCCTGGTAGATGCTGTTATAAGGATGCAGTTCTTCTGATGCTGGCTCCTTTCCACATGGTGTATTAGAAATTTCCAAACAAAAGTCCCAGATCTCAACACTGTATTCAGGCTTTTGAGCAAGGACTGATTTATTATTGTTGATGGTACTCTAAGATAAGAGGTGTTTAGTGGCTGTTCAGAAAAAACAACAATGTGGGAATTAAAGGATGCTTGAACAAATTCATGCTGGAATGAAAAAATAAACACTTTGCAGCATATTTTCAAATCCTTTAATTTCCAACAATAGGAAGTTATTTAAACATTTAAATTATTTGCAAAACTGCCCACCAAACTCAACATTACATGCACAACTTTACATGTGGTAACTTTACATTCCTAACATTGTTAAGAGTGTTGTATTATTTCAATCTCAATGGTTGGTATAATATTCACACAGCATTAACATATTACAATTTCATAAGTTAGGTATTTGAATGTATTTTACAGAGAGCCACCACAATCTTAAAGCCACTTTAAACAACCTAATATATATGCATGCATCTTTCCAGCTAATTTATACTTTGGGTCATTTCAGCTGTAATGCCAAAACATGGTTTAGCCATCCTTGGGTTACTCTTCTTCCCTTCTTTCTCTTGTGTACTCCAGTTCTCTTCCAAGCTTCCTGATTTGGGCAAACCATTTAGTTTGCCACTGTGTATGAATGGGCTAACTATGACAAGCCTTTGGCCTCCAAACCACAATTGGAATCCATAGTTTGAAGTTTCCAGCTACAGTTGGGAGGGCAAACACAAATTATAGTTTGCCAGTTAAATTGTATGGTTTGCTCAAACTAGGATATTAGGAAGGGGACTGGAGCACAGAAGGGGATGGGAATGAGAGTTTAACTCCACAGATGGCCAAACCATGGTTTGGTGTCACTGTAGTAGAAAACCTGGCTATAGATCATCACACATGCACATTACAATCCAAGAGAAAAGTGTGACCACCTGTTTTCAACTTCATTGTAGAATAACATAAGCAGAATATTCTCACCTTGCTGTGATGTTTCTGATCTAACTTTTAGCAGAAGAATCAGAGCAACCTGACGTTCATTTTTGAGAGATGAGTGCTTGTCTCCCTCCTCTTTCTGGAGACAGACAACGTGACATATATCTGCTTAACTCGTCTTTTTGATCTTTTAAGAAGATGACCTCAAAGGACTCTGACTTTAATCACCTGAAACTAAAAATATATTGTTTGAAGCTCCTTGAAAACTGCCCTCTTCTTTTGCTCACAGCAGAGTTGAGTACTTTTATATACAATATTATAATCTTTCCATGAATAATCTCAAGTTTTATTTTGCAGAATGGATCGCACCTAGTGAACAGCACTTTTATCAGATCATTGGTGTGGTTTTTCATCTTCACCATCGTATCCAGATTGCTGCATTCAGGAAATTTGATTTTGTGGTTTCATCACACAATATTTTTTGTACTAAACCAAACTTAAAAATTTCACAACATACATCAATTATGAAGCATACTTCTGTGTATTTTACATTTTTATTTGTTGTATCATTTTGTGTTGTCTTATTTTTTATTAATTTTATTAATGATATTTATTAGTGACTTTTTTCAGAATGAAACTCAAAGTGACTTAAAAAAAATCTCAATAACATATACAGAATAAAGACCACAGTACAAAAAGAAAAAAACAAGACAATATACCAAGCGAAACAAAAAAATACAGTAAATAAATAAATCACAACACAATTCATGTGTTGCAATTTTTTTTCCAATGTTTTGTTTAACAAATTTAATTATAGATGTGTACTGAGAAATCATTCTTAAGATGTAAATTTTTTTTTCCATATTCAAAAAGGCTTATTGAGCATAGATTTTTACTTGAATCTGTGACATTAATAGGAATGTGGGATATGGCATAATAACCTAAATAGAATTTATTTCCTCTTAAGAAACTAGAGACCCAGGTGACCTCCGTGGCTAGGAGTGCCTTTTACCAGCTTCAGCTGGTAAGACAGCTGCGGCCATTTCTGGACCAGGATAGCCTGACCACTGTTGTCCATGCTCTGGTAACCTTCAGGCTGGATTACTGTAATGTGCTCTTTCTGGGGCTGCCCTTGAAGTTGGTCTGGAAGTTGCAACTGGTGCAAAATGCAGCGGCAAGACTGCTTATTGGGGCAGGGTATCGCCAACATGTCACCCTGCTGTTGAAAGAATTGCACTGGCTGCCCATTTGCTACTGGGCCAAGTTCAAGGTTCTAGTTTTGGTGTACAAAGCCCTATACAGCTCGGGACCAGGATACCTGGAAGACCGTCTTACTCCTTATATACCCAGTCAATCACTGCGCTCTGCAGATGAGGGCCTCCTGCAGATACCATCTTATCAGGAGGTCCGTTCTACACAACATAGGAAACTGACCTTTAGTGTGGCGGCACCTACCCTGTGGAACTCCCTACCCTTAAATATTAGGCAGGCGCCATCTCTGCTGTCTCTTCAGTGCCTTTTGAAGACTTTCCTCTTTCAACAAGCATTTTGAGACCTATCCCAGCCTGTGTCTGTGTTGGAATTGCTTTTTAATATGTGTTTTTAAAACCTTTTTTAAAAACAATATGGTTTTTTAACCCTTTTAAAAATATGTCTTTAAAGCTTTTTTAAAAAATGTTTTTAAAGTTGTTTTGTTTTAATGTATTTTAAGGTCTGTTTTTATGATGTTTTAAAGTGTTTTTAGTGCTTTTGTTTGCCGCCCTGGGCTCCTACTGGGAGGAGGGGTGGGATATAAATAAAATAAAAGTAAGTAAATAAATAAATAAATAAAATAAGAAACTGTGCCACAAGCATATTAAAATTATATATTTATTCCAGTATCTAATTATTTTCCTAGTGCCTGAAAGCATAATGCAGTTTGGAGTTGTTTGAAATAACAGCTAGACTGGTGCAGAGTAATCCACAGATCTGCTTTCACATTTCTGCAGAAATCCTAACCAACCCTTAACTTTTATCTTTGCTACTACTGTACATAACATAGGAAAGACATCCATTTTAAAACATGGTATACATTTAGCCTCACCCCATCTGCCCCAACAGCATTTTGACTCTTCATTACAACCACCCATCATATTCATTTCTTATGTATGTCTTAACTGTATTGGTATTATCCCCCTTTATTTTCCAGTAATTGGAGTTGAGAATTTTATTTATTTTATTTTTTAGAAAGTAAAAACTTAATGAAACATTTCGGATATAACTATTAGCACCTACCTTTCCATGAGAAAGCCCCTTAGTAGACACTTTGTGTGTTGACTTTGTTTTTCCTTGTGTCGTAGGTCTATAAATACTCTGCACCAGTTTTGCTGTCCAGCTCCATTGTACCATACCCAGCTAACTGTCCTTGCCACACACTCAGAGTACAGGTAAGAGTAGTTATGGTCCACCCACTTTTTCCTTAGAGAGGTCTGACCATTTATTCATTTTTGCTAACCCTATATGATTAAAAAACTGTTAAAAAATCACAACACACTAGATTAAGTTAAGTTTTCGAATATTTAACTACATGCTCTTTTTATAGTATAGGTCTATGTAGAATTTCCACAGTGCATCTAGTGTATCTAGTTTCCCCCAGTTTATATGTTCACTAAATAAACAAAATCCATGACATTTAAATAAATCATGTTTGTATACATCAAGCTTTCAAGGAAACACATTGAAAGCCCTCAAGACTTTAAGAACATGCTTTGCTGCTGTCTTCCCCTTTGCTTGTCCCAAGACAAAGAAGGTTCAGGGCAAACGCTGCCTATAAGCAGACTGTGTTTGCTCTGATCTTGTTCATGAGTGCACAAGTGCTCGTATACAACTCATATACAAGCACATGTATGCAGTCCTGAGGATTTGCCTCCTGAGACTAAAGTTTGGTTCCAAGAAAGCTTACTTATTAACATCATTCTGTGAACCAAAAGCTCTAAAGGAGGGATAGATTGTTCCTTGGGGCCAGATTCTCTCATGGGTGAAGGTGTTCAGGGATGCACACCAATAGTGTGCAAGTCAAAAGTCAGTGGGGCCAAAGCACATGGGCAAGAACAAAACTTTTCTCTCTGCTACCCCCTTTTCTTTCTCACTTTCATCATCCATTCTCTCCCCCCCCGCTCGCACACACACACTGCCCTATCCATCCACACAGACAGCCAACCACAAATGCCACACCCACCCACCAGTTCTCTTCTTCAGTCCCTTCCCTCTACCCCACAGCCTCAATCAGTGTAGTCAGTGATGCAACCCTGGCATCTCCTCTACTTTGTCTTTGATCAAGTGTTGGTGCTATCACTGCAGCAGGGAAAAAGAGAAGAGACACCAGCAGGCAGGTGCATGAAGGGACATCAGAAGCTGCCTTTTACCAAGTGAGACCATCCGTCTAGCTCAGTATTGTCTATGCTGTCTGGCAGTGGCTCTCCAGGATTTCAGGCAGGATGCCATGGATTGTACCTAGAACCCTTCTTAATGCAAAGCAGGAGCGCTATCACTGAGCCATAGCCCTTCCCCATAGTGTTTGGATGCTATATAGTGTGTGTGGCTCTTAGAGTGTTCTAGTCATTGTGCTCTATGGTTGGGTCTCTGAGATCACATGTGTACCACACCTCCTGTGTGCTTTGTGGCAGCAACAGTGCTTGACCAAAGGCAAGGTACAGAAGATGCTTGGGGGCTGTGGATTGAAGTGAAGGGCCATGTGTGGTCCATAGGCTGCAGGTTGCACAGTAAACACAGAAAAGCTAGAATCCACTGCCTTTCAGTTGAACAGTAAATTCATGTCCTTTCTAATCTGTACTCTAGTGTGGATATTAGCTATCTACAGTATATTCCACAGGTCCTTGTCATTATTAGCCAGATATTACAACAGGCCAAACCTTTTATTCTCCTTTCTAAATCCATTGCATATGACAGCTACATCACTTTGTTACTTTCAGCACATAGGCATCTATGAACTGAATTCTGTACAGTACACTGGATAGATGTTTTGAGAATGTTGTATTCTGCATACATTCTGCAGTTCCTAATGACTGACTGAAGATATTTACACAGTGCAAAATAAAATACATAGGGCTGTGAAAATTACATATGAACAAGACATCTGACTTTTGTTCTTTCATCAATAAAAGTGAGGTCTTTTTTTAACAATTTGCCAGCTCATGAATGACATTTATGTAAAATATTGGCGGTATGGTGCTGACAAAGGTTTGTGCTCACCTTGTACTAGTAAAAGAAGAAAATCAGCAGAGAATCCTAAATCTGTAAATGCATGTGCATAGTTGTTGCTTTCATAAGATGTGTGCTTCTCACATAATTCATGTATTGCATATTTCTTTTCAATATTTTCAGCATATTCCTCTGTTTTTCCTTTTGTTTGGCTTTCCCCCCCATCATAAATATAAGCCATTTGGAATCGGTGAATGTATTATCTACTTGTATGTGTTCCTAAATAATAGTGTTAATCCAGTTTGCCCAAACCAGTGACTCATAGAATAAGTTTTCTCCATTTGTTTTAAAGTGCATCCTAATCTTTGCTGTGAGCAGATGTACAGGTTTTATGATTTAACAAGTTCTCCAGTTGTATAAGGCAGTCTACGAGGAGCTCAATAAAGAAAGAACTGCAATCCTGGTCCCCTCCCCCAGCTTTGCTATTGGTGGGGGAATCACTTTTTGCACCCAGCCCAGAACTGATGGGGCATGACCCCTGGTGCTGGGTGCCGATGTTTAGTCTGCCTCGGGGCCATGGGCAAAACTGCCTGATTGGCTGACTTTCATGCCTTTCCTCTTCTAGAGGCACCTTCTAGAAGGTGAAATGGGGCTTCCTCAGACCTATCCATCACAGCCTGAAGGCCAGATGCTGGGAACAGGAGCCCTCCTTTGAGGACTGTCCAGATCACAGACCCAATGCCTCAAGGCTGGAGTTGAGGGTGAGATGGACATGATTCCCTAGGCACAGTTAATGTTCTGGCAATGAAAGTCCAGGAGTAACTAGTTCACTACTCTATGGTGTAGAGCCAAGGTTACTTGCTCAAAAGTCTGAGCTGCTGGAATTAAGTGTCATAGCTCTCAGATTTATAGGAGTGCGCTTATATTTTAAATTATCTGGGTTCCCTCCACAGATCTCAATTTGGATGATTGGTTTAATTCTTTTTTCTGTCCAGCTTAATTGGCTTATTCCTTAAGAGGTCATTTGCTTTAATTAATTTAATTTGGTTCAATTGGTTTAATTGTCATTAGTGTTGCCCATTCTTAACCCATATGCTTGGTGTCTTCCTCATCATTTTGGGTGGGTCCAGGTGCAAAAAGGCTGTCAAGCACTGATGGTTTGCACTGTTCACCTTAGTGGATCACAAGATGCAGGACTGCTGGAGCCAAATGCAGTAGCTGAGGAAACTTGTTCAGCAGAAGCAAATCTTAAAATATTGTTAAATGAACTTTGTCTTGTTTTGCTGAGTTAGAGGTTCAGTACATACGATACAGTTTGCAATCACTTTAGGATTGCAGCATTATGGTTACATGATCCTTTAAGAGTGAATTTCATAATGAAATTAATTAATGTGCACCTAACATGTAATAAACACCTAACATGTAATGAACACATAATGATTACAAAAAGGGAATAGAGCAGGGCCAGTTAGGGGTGTGGCCTGTGGGGAGGCCTGAGGGACAAATAGAGTGTCTTGAGAGGCTACATTTAGCCCCCAGGGCCTGAGGTTCTGCACCACTGACACAGTAGATAATTTCATAGGTTTAGATGATTTATGGACCTCTGCAACTTTCAGTGTACTATTGGAGATACGTCATGTCATGTGGTATTTCATGCACCTCTTTTCATTTAAAATGTCTATCCCTACTCTTGAAATTACTGATGCATTCATTCATAATTAATTCTTGCACACAATATTTATCATTTTGGATTATTTTCCAAATTAATCCTGAAATCTAAAATTAGAATTAAACATCCATTCATGGTTTTTGTTCTGTTTTTGGGTCCTAATAGGTATAAACAAATGTAAGGATTTAAGACTTGGGTTATTCCTATAGAAATATATGCATATGGAAAACCATTAAAAGATATGTGAATTGTGCTGTGTGAAACCTTGAACATTCTCTGACTTTGCTATTAGCTAATGGATGAACATTTTATTCACTGCTACACTTTTTATAGTAGGCACATTATGAATCATGAATGCATGTTTGTAATTCAAAGATAATGCCTTTCTTGCTTTTTTGTATATTCTTCAAACAATACTGAAGAAGCAGGGTTGTTGTTTTTTCTAAACTTAGGGTCAGGATCTAAGGCAGGGGTAGCAAATATGGTGTTCTGCAGATGTTGTTGGACTCCATCTCCCATTAGTCTTAGCCAGCATGGGCAATAATCACAAATGATGTATGTATTGTTTTTGTGTATCTTATGTTTTATTGTATTGTATATATTGATGTGCACTACCTTGGTGTTTTATATGACTGGGTCATATATAAATATTTTTATAAATAGGTGATGGGAGATGGAGTCCAACAACATCCGGAGGGCACTGTGTTGCCTACTCTAGCCAGGTCTAGGACCACATAATGTAGTCACACTGCTAAAGCTAAGCAGTTGTGGACTTAGTCAGTGCCTAAATGGGAGACCACCAGGTTACATTATGTGCACCACTTTTAAGTTCCATGATGGAAGGAAGGTGGCATATAGATAAAAAAAACAATTTTATAGTAAAATTAATATAATTATCTCCATATAGTAATAATGTGCCATCTTCCAACAAGCCATACTTGTTTATCTCTTCGTAGACCATTTATCTGGGATGGATTCCAGAGATTGTGCCAGCAGAAAGCTACTCATGCAGCCTACTTTTTGCATCTCCATTGCAGCCCCAGGAAACATCTCAAGATGTTCAACTCCAGAATAGTGCAGGCTATGCCATGGAGGGCTGCCTAAGTTTGAACAATTCCCCCTCTCACTGCAACCTCTTGGGACACAGTCCACACTGTTCAGGAGGCCACCTAACCTGTGTGCAGACCTCTGTGGGGTGATGGTGGTACAGAGGATTGCATGGGGAAAGGGAGGAATAGAAAGATGAGCAGCTCAAACATCCAGTCATGCAGTCTGTGGATCCCTTCCCATATAGATGGGTATTATACTGTGCCTTTGTAAATGCTAGTAACATACAGGCTTTTGCACTAGTAATTTTGGAATTATTATTTTCTGCCACGATTTCCATTCTATTTCAGGTTAATAATATAAACTTACATTTTAGCAATGAAATTAAGTTTTGTCTCATTATTGCCAGGACCACCAGTATAACATTTCAAACTTAACTCCAGTGTAATCAGAGTCTGCTATTGCTAGTTTATTTTGAGGTAAACTTGTTTAATGGCAAATTTAGAACATTTGCCCATGGAACAAATATAATTTTATTAGTCCACTGCATACCATCCCAGTACTTTACATTGGTGTATAGATATCTAATCCATAGAATGAATGGATGAATTTGCACTGAGCCATACAAGATGAATTCCAGCATATTCAGAAATGGCTGCCACACTGGAGAAGGGTATATCTAGGCCTTGAGGTTACACACTAGGGAAGAGAGAGAAGAAGGCAATTAACTCACTTCAGATCTGTTGTCAGCTTTGACAATACTGATCACATTTTAGGTGTGGAGTCATGAACTCAGCAGCGGGCGCACTTCTATTGTTGCTCCCAGTGACGTCATTACCATTAATTAACTTTTATATCTATCTATCTTGTAGCAGAGTGGGGTGGAGAGCCTGGCTAAGAGTCCAGAGTCTATGAGTTCAGATCCCTGCTCGTGTCTCCTGGGTATAAAGGGCTAGCTAAAGATCACCCCCACAGCAAGTGGCTCAGGGGTTATGTGCCCTGCCACCTGTGCAGCCATGGGCAAGCTGCATAGTCCCAAGGAGCCCAGTTGCCCCCCAGCTGGCAGTTGCAGACAAGGAAGGGGGTAGCTTGTGCAGCTGTAGCAAACTGAGCAGGCTCTAGTCAGCTGGGGAGGACTAGCCTCATAGGGAGGCAATGGTAAACCCCCTCTGAATACCGCTTACTATGAAAACCCTTGAAGGCGGTCCATTTCCATTTTTCCCATCTTGTTCTCTAGTTTAGGTTTCAGAATTGCTGTGTATATAGCTGAACGGGTGGACTTTGGAATTTACCTCTAGTTTCCATTCTGCTCTTCAAAAATGCTGGAATCATTTGTTTTATCCCTACAGTTGTTTTTGAACTTTGGGAGTTTTCAGAACAGCATGAAGAATCTACATGAATACCCATCTGGATTGTGACTAAAGTTTGATCTCTGCTTAAGTGCAGAGATACATATTTAAACTTTCCTTATGCATATAATTGAAACATACAAATAGAAGACATTCACTTTTATGTATTTGACATCTTATAAATAAACTTTCCCAAATCCTTATTTTGTTTGACATGATCTCTTATTTAGTATATAATTTTGATACACATGGAATGATTGACAGTTTCCATCTTAATCATGCTGAGCATTTTTTGTTTACTAATGCTTCTGAATTCTCACATCCATTTCTCAACACATGTTACATAAACATCTTGACACTGGAGAATTTCTCTCTTCTTTCCCCCCCCCCCAGTGATGCCTGTGAAAGCAAAAAGATATTGCACAGGATGTTATAGTACCAAAGAAATCCCTTCATTTTCTTGCAGTACCTACTTGCAAAATGTTTGTTCAACACCTCTATGAGGTAAAATCATTATTCTGAGACTATTTTTCTTATTTTGAAATTAATGGCAATATTTTTTTGTTTTAACAAATCATGGTGTTAACATTTTTACACAGTTGTGCTTTTGAAGTAACAAAGTTTGCTAATGGTCAACCATATTGCTTATCCTCATGGCAAGCAATGTTGTTCAGCATTCATAGTCACCTTTTAAATACTAATAGGCAGAGATCTACATTACTGTGGTGGATGATGGGGCACACTGTATACCTGTGACCATATTTAGTTCTGCAGCTGAACTGAGTCTTGCACAACCTGATTATAACCAAGGGACTCTGAAAATACTAGGAAGGAACAAGTGTTTCACACAGGTTATCTCTAGGACTGAAGAATGTGTCTATGATGGACAATGATCTAAACTTATTTAATAGATTTTTAAACAATATATTATCACAGCTGCATGGGCATGATTATCCTTGTCCTACTCACCCCACCCTGCATATTGTTATTCTCATTACTGCTTTCTCACAATAATATGCATTACCATGGACAGTCAGCTTTTCTGAGGCTTCTGCAATATATTTGCAGAATGGAAACATCAATTGTAAGAATGAAACTGCTAGGATCCTGAATATGAATAATGTCTAATAGAATTAATAGCAGACAATTGAGTTGTTTCACTTTTGACTTGGAGAAAACAGTGTAAAGTCTACATCCCCCCCCCGCAAATATGGTAAATAAACCTTTAAAATATATATGATTATAAAGATTTTATTCTGTTTTACACATACATGACCAAAATTTGCAGTGAATGAGTAGCAGGGATACATTGACTTAGCATGAATAAGCACATGTGTGGGCTCCCAAACAGATGGCAGCTGCTTTGCTCCTCCCTAATCATTTTGTTGTTGTGCTGCATTGAACCATAGTTTGGCTTAGCGTGTCAGCCAAACTCAGGCTCATTGGTTAGCTCTCTCAAGACAAACCACAAGCTGTGAACCATAGTACAAGCCTGGGTTATAGCTTGTGGTTTGTGTAGAGAGAGCTAAACCATGGCTTTGATCACCACAGCATCAAAACAACAAGAGAAAACCAAAGCAGCCAGAATTTCCTCCCTGGGACCCTTCACTTTTTGATCATTTGCACTTAAGCTATGGCTTGGCTTAGCATGACATGCAAACAGGCCATTCAAATAGTATTAGTAGTGTTCTTTCCAATTTTACAGGTCAAAAATAAGAAGCTACGTGGCTATCTCTGAGGTACCTAGTTGGGCTTTTCCACTTGTATTTCTTAAGCAGCAAACATCCCCATTCCCAAGGCTGTAGAGCAAACGACTTTAGAAAGCAAGTATCAGATAGAGCAACTGAAGGAAGGGCAGGCTGTTATTCAAAGATAATAGTCAAAAGGCCCAGGGCTGGCACCAGGCATAACTGGGCCTTGGGCACCACCTTTCCTGGGCCCGCAGTGCCTGCCCAAACATCCTGCCTACCTCATCTCGTGTCATGTCATGTGAATGACATGCGTGCATAACGCACATGCCGGCCATCAACCAAGATGGCAGCGGGGGCATCAGCCCCTTAAGGAAGCTCCTGCCACCATCTTATTTGATGTCAGATGTCCACACATAGCACACACAGCATTCTCAGGGATGGTAGAGGTAGGTGGGGGTGCATGAGGACTTATTAAAGCCTGCACTGTTTGTACTGGGTGCTGGGAGCTTCCTGTCTGTGATGTGCAGCAGTGTTGGGACCCGACACTACCATGAGTTGTGGGATGGGAGTGCTACCCTCCTTCCCTAAGTAAGGGCCCTTCGGAGGGCCATGGCCAGGGCCTGACCTGGCTGCTTTCTGGCACCAGCCCTGAAAAGGCCCACTTCACAATTTTCAGTGTATGACAATAAAACATAAAAGAAAGTATCGTATAGTGATGTTCAGAATATATTTTTTTAATAGTAAGACTTTATTGTCTACTATTGAATAGGACCCTTTCTGCTGAAGTAGTCATGCTTTAAAACAAACCTTTTCGTCTGTGATCTAGGGAGAGAAAACAATCTACCCGTTTGTAGCCCATTTGGTATCATAAAATAAATAGCTAACAAATGCTATGAGGAGTAATGTTCGACTTTAGATTTTTGTATTTTCCTTTCTTTGTCATATACCTTTCTATTATTCTTTAGCTGCCTGTTTAATTAAAGGAAATGGCCACTGGTGGTCATACTGATGATAAAGGGACTTCATTCAGCTTCTTTCCTCCCACCATAGAGTACAATATAGCTTTACAGATGTAGGTATTCCACACTGCTTTTGCAATTAGAGCGTTTGACCTGGTTTGTAGCATTATTCATGATGCTGGCAACTCAGGAGACTTTGGAAGCAGAGTTCTTACTTAATTTTTAAGGGAGTACAGATTTATTTGTAGGATATAACTCTTGGTGTGCACTCCTCCTCCTTTATGTACTTGGAAAAGTCCTTACTGAAATGTCTTTTTAAACCTATTAAGCAAAGGTCTTGTAAAGTGGGGCCACAAGTAAAGCATGTTTCCAGTCAAAAGAATGGTTACCACCACTGAAAATTGTCTTAAGAATCCAAATGAAATGTTGCTCAAATTTCCTTTTTGATACTCAGTACTTGAAAATGTAGAACTTAAATCTACCAACATATTGCTTGCAGTACGGCAATATTGTTTTTAAATGCTTTATTCTCATAACAATGTCCCTTTATGATTCTGTTCCTCTATCTCTTTTTCCCCTCCTTGCCAGGGAAGATAATGTTCTACACCAGTTCTGTTGTCCGCCTTCTGGGTCTAGTAGTCCATCTTCAAGATAACAGAGAAGTTCTGAATCGCTGTACTGTGCAGTCAGAGTTCCACATCTGTACATTCCACTCCCTCTTCTTTCTCTGACTGGTGTGTATGGAACTAACATTAACTTGCATGGATACACTAAAGGGTCTGGTTTACAGTGAATTAAAATATACTCAGAAGGGTATATGGCTGCCTAATCATTTCAGCTTTGCATTTTCTACGACTAGTTTTCATAACCTTTCTTTTTTGTTCTTATGTTATTTTAAATGAACATGGAATATAAACTAATATGTAAAGCTCACATATTTTAAACTAAAATAAAAAATACCATAAACCTACTTTTTGTACTGTTTTGTTGCATATAATCCTAATGACTTTTTTCAGTCCATGTCTTAGTGACAAATAGCAAGCCTTTAAATAAATCTCATACACACTCCTCTTTGCCCCCCCCCAACATTTCAAAACATTGTTCTGAGCCTCTGTAATACTGTCAAATCTGCATTTTAGAAATGGGCCTATTTTTTTTTTCCTTTTTGGAATCTGGGGCGCTTTTATTTATCATCTCTAGGTTTTTAATCAGATTTTATAAGATTCCAATTGTATGTGTCAGAGCTGTTTTTCCATAGTTTTTAAGAGAGCTTTATTGCCTCCGACTATTAGCAACAAAACTGTTAAATGTGTTTCTGAAGGAATGTCCTTTCTGTGTATGACACTGATAGATCCTCACTATTTGAGTTAGAAGATCAAATGACAAATCTGTTTCTGTGCCTTGGTGAAAGCCTGCATGGGTACTAGAGGAATGTGGAAAATCACTTTGAAGGAAAATGTAAGGTAAGATGTTCTCATGCAAAGTTAAAAATGAGATTTTTCTATTTGGAAAACAAGGTCATCCAAGGCAACCCCCTGGTTGTATTTTGATACGCTAAGCATTTTGCTAACTTACTATGTTTTTGACTGCTTACTTTTTATCTAATATAATGCTACTTTTTATATCATACCCTTTATTCAGTCCTCCTTGGCGTTATTTCAGTAGTATCTTTCATTCTAAAGAAAGTTTTAAGAGCAAAAAGCAAAATGTACTGTCTTTTGCCTCTGTCCACATATATTAATTATAATATTCACATAATTTCAGCTGTACAGTATTCTCATAGTATAAGATGTTGAGCAATAGGATGGGATATAAGGAATATTAGTTTTCTATATTTTCAGTTCTGAAACTGTAATTTCAGTATTCTGTAAATGTCTGGATCTTGCTGGAATTAGCCTTTTACCTTATTTAGGAAAGAATACCTCACAAAAGAATTTATGTTGTTGTGACTTGCTTTTCTTTTTCACAAACAAAAACAGTAATTACTCCTGCCCTCAGTGTAGTGAAGTAGAGCACAGTAATTACTCCTTTTCACACACTGAGATTTCTGAAAACTTTTAATCTAATTATATTTTTGTTTGTACATGCAAAGGCGAAAGTGGAAGAAGAAAGTTCAAAGCATTCATTTTGGGTGCCAGTTTGGAAGTATAAAAAAAGGGATGCTGATTAGTCAGGCCATATAGGGTTTTTTTCCATTTACGTTTTATAAAGGGCAATGCAAGTTAGATCTTTGCTACAAGCTGTAGCAGAGAGACTACCATTGCTTGCCTCTGTGTCTTTTAAAGCTTTTCAAATAAGAAAACAGACTTTAGACTTGTACACAGTTAAGTGTGTGAAATCCTTTGCCTTCACACTGTCGTCTTTTTTTCACAATATGTTTATTGTAAAAATTTTCAAATAAAGTGACAGGCCATAATGTCCAACATTGGAGGAAAACAATTCCAATATAATCAAAGAATATAAATGTAATAATAATAATAATAAAAGAGAGAGGAAAAAGAGAAACAAAGCAGACAGATAGGAGAGAGGTTAGAGAACAAAGATATCGGAATAAGGCACTGCTGAAAAAGAAAAGGGGTATGTAAATAACATCCATATTATATCACAATTGAAATTATACATATGCATAAAATTCAAATGACAAAAGGTAGTACAAGGAATATTAAGGCAAAGTATAAAAAAGAGGCGGTGAGTATAATTCTGGGTTTATTCAACCGAAAACATCCATCCAGAGAGTCATTGGTAGAGGGAGGACTCCAACCGCGGTCCTTCATTGTAACATAGCCTTCATAATGTCTTTGAAACTATATTTTTGTGTCAGAAGAGCAGGCCTTCAGTACTACAGTAGAAGCTGGATACCCTATTTTCCTTTTGAAATATGCTTGACAGAGCTTGGAAAAGTTACTTTTTTGAACTACAACTCCCATCAGCCCAATTCAGTGGCCATGCTGGCTGAGGCTGATGGGAGTTGTAGTTCAAAAAAGTAACTTTTCCAAGCTGTGCTTGTATATCTTGTTCTTGTTACTTTATAAAATAGAAAATAAAAACTGGAATGTAGGAGGTAAGACATTTTGTCCTCTGATCTTATTTAAAGAAGTTCCATATTTGGCAGCACTGGCTATGCCTTCCGCAGTGCATGAATGGCTCTTTCAACAAATGCTCTTAACATATATCCTTTTAAAAAAATTAGAAACCTGGTCCCCTCCACTGTGTGTAGCCCTTAAAAAGGTTAACTGCAAAGCTGAGACAATTACTTAAACAACAACACTTAATTTGGCAATTTATCTCTGGGAAAGCTTACATTTATCCAACCACAAATTTCTAGCAGGGTTCAGCTCTGCTATCTGGGTCAGCCCTGGTACATGTGAACTCTTAATAAAGAGCAGAACATATCTGATCATGTTCAGAGATCATTTTCAATGCTGATGAGTCATAAGCCATCCTCACATTGGGATTAAAAGGCCAAGTTATGAAACACAGAGAGTGCTGGTTCTGGAGACTTGAGTCCGAGAACACTGCACTTTTGAAATTAAAGTTTATCCTTTCTTCATGCAACGGTAAGCAGAAGGGATTAGCCTTATAGTTCTGAAAATTCATGGTTCTTGTGTGCAAATATAAATGCAACCAAACTGGGCTCCCCCCATTTTTTTTTTACTAATTGTAACTACCCTGGGATATATATTATATAAATGCCCTAAATAAATACATACATATAAAACATCTCCCTTTTGTTTGCCTTAGTATTCCTGAGAGAGGCTGGTAATTGTATAACACTTTTACCCTTTGCCAAAATGTTTTATATTTTTTTCTTCCTTTAAGATGCACCATACTTACCAATAGCTCAATTTCATGACCCATAATAATGTTTTATTTCCCATTAGATGGAACAGAATGCGGTTCAAAACTTTCAGTTTTACATGAACATATATCCCCAGGTTGGCACTTGACCAAATAATGAAAGCTATTTTTACAAATAAAATAAGCATGCACTAATGATAATTTCAACAAAACAATGATTGGTGGTTAAAAAAATGTAGTTTAAATTGAGTATATTTATTTTACATTATTTTACAATCATTCCTCAGGAAATGTAACAAAAATAGATGTGAACTACATAAAATTATTTGGCTAAGAGCAAATGTAGATCAGTTATGGGTTAGGTGCATAGAGTTGTCTGTTTTCCATGCTGCCTCCCTACACTGAGCAGCACTGTGCTGGCAAGGTCATTAATTCCAGCCTTTGCTATTTTATTCCCTGAACTCGGACACAGTTGCTCATCATTCACTCAGCTGGGGCATATGTGAGCTTGAGTGACCTTCTTCCGTTGCCATGCTTTGTGGGCATGTATGCACCCTTCTCATTCCTTCCTGGAGTCACCATTAAATATTAAAAGTAGAATACCAATGTTTTCCAGAATGTGATTTAGATAAGGAGAAAGATTATATGGAAAGGATTGCAACTGAAATGCAGAATGATACGCCTCTTTAGTGCACTGGGAAATGTTTGCTTGTTAAAATCTCCTGGAGCTGTGGGAACGGCAGTGTGTGATAGGAATAGTTGAAAGGTAAGGAAGCAAAAGATCCGAAAGACAAACAGAAAGCCTGTGGGTGGCAGCAGAAGTAAAGTTTACAAGTTTCTTAGCTCTATGGGCAAGTTGACCTGAGAGGCATTTGTTATAGAAGTCAAAGTGGATTCTCTGGTGCTCTGGCCTATTGCCGTTAAGCCTTCCTGTCTACCTTTCTCTTGTCTGCTCCACAAGTGAGTTTACCACTTGGTTTAGCTATGATTTCATTTCTATAGCTGGAGTCAGTGGTTTATAATGTGTCTTATACATCACCAGAATGTAAGCTGTTGTGTGTTTTGTTGCATTCAGTGTTTCTTATATATAAAGAGTGCTGCTTACACATCAAACTTGTGATTAATGTATGATGAGTCATAATACATTCTTGCTTTTAACAAACAACGTTTAGCATTTAGCATTCAGTCTTGTCAATACTATCATAGTGCAACATTATGTGAGTCATACTAATTCAAAATGTGTCTCTTTCTGCAGTGGGTTTTGAAACAACTATAAATAGGCTTATTGAGAACGACTCCCATTCTAAAAACGAAGGCAACTTACGTTGCACAAGGATACCTGCAAATGGAAGCTAGAGGGAGCTCTGATGCAGGAAGATTAAAAACTTTCACTGAGTTATCAATAATTTCTGATACTGTTTTTGTTTTGTTTTTGTAACTCTCTAAAATAAAAAAAGATAGTTACCCAGAGTCTTACCTGTTGTTGTTCTGGTTTGTTTTTTAAAATACTCACAGTAACACAGGTTACAGATAGAATAGAATACTATTTCTTGTGAAGCAGGACAGTGCCTCTAGTGAATGTCACATTATCTGTTATTTATTTATTTATTTATTTATATCCCGCCCTTCCTCCTAGCAGGAGCCCAGGGCAGCAAACAAAAGCACTAAAAATACTTTAAAACATCATAAAAACAGACTTTAAAATACATTAAACAAAACATATTTAAAAATATTTTTTTAAAGCTCTGAGGACAGCTTAAAAAAGAAAAAGAAAAAAGGTTAAAAACGGTTTTTGAAAAAAGGTTTAAAAAACAAATTAAAAAGCAATTCCAACACAGATGCAAATCTGTTGCAATTTATTAAAAAATCATAGACCTGTTCTAGACATTTTCACTGCTTTTATTGACATTAAGTCTAGTGTTGATCTTACCCCAGAACCTTCTCCAGAGGTATACATGGAAAATTCAAGGAATCTCAGACTTTTGTATGTTGGGTTACTGCTGTATGTACAAACAGGCAGAGATTATGCAAATTTACAGGAGCTACTATGAGGTCATACTATCAGTCAGTTAGGCAGATATATAAAGCAACACAAAAATGAACAATATGGGGAAATAATTTTAACACAGTAAAAATGTTTCTTGAGTTGAGTTACTAGAGCAGTGATAGCTGATATGGTGCCCTCCAGATGTTTTAGGCTGCAACTCCCATCAGCCAGTATCGTCAATGGTCAGGGATGATGGGAGTTGTAGTCCAGAACACCTGGAGCACACCACATTTGCTGTGCCTGTAATAGAGCCTTTTCTTCTCTTGGTCATGCAGCATATATTAAGTTAAATTCATTTCATAATTTAACACAAGATTAAATAAACTCAGCCTTTTAAAAATTACATGGACTAGGATCCAAAGAACCAAACAAGTTTTTTTTTTTGTGGATTTTGGTATTCCATTCTATTCTATTCTTATGATATATGGACAATGTGCTTTTGAAACAGGAGAATTTCAAAAGCAGTTAGTAATATACAACATAGGTCAGAGGATCTCCATATAGGAATCAAATTGATTATATAATTGGTAGCAGAAGATGGTGAAGTTCCATACTTTCTGTGAAAACAAGACTAAGAGCAGACTGCGGTACAGATCATGAACTGGTAATATCGAAAATCAGAGTAAAGCTAAAGAAGAACAAAGCAATCATAATGCCAAAATACAATTTAAATAATATCCCAAAAGACTATAAAGATCAAATAAGCAACAGATTTGAGGCTTTAAACTTAGAGAATCAGAAGAACTATGGACTGAAGTCACATTATCAGGGAAGAATGCAAAAAGACTTCTAGTTTTAACCTCTAGTTAAAAACAGAGAAAAACCTCAATGGATGACTGATGAAATTCTTAAAATGGTTAAAGAAAGAAGGAAAGCGCAAAAGGAGATAGAAACATGATCAGAACCCTAAATGCAATAATACAGCGACTAGTACATAGGGACAAAGAACTATTAAAATAGTTATTGTATAGAAATAGAAGAGGACGATAGAAAAGGTAAAACGAGAGCCCTATTCCAAAAGATTAGAGAAATTACAGGGAAATTCAAACCAAGAGTAGGGATGTTGAATAATCAATAGGGGAATACACTGACTGACTGGGATGAAATAAAAGGAAGATGGAAGCAATACACTGAAGAACTATATACAAGAGATGCAAGGATGACTCATTCATTCACGGAGGAACTGTATGATGAAGAAGTAGACATTTTGGAATGTGAGGTGAAAACATCTTAAAATACATGGAAGAAACAATCACCAGGAACAGATGGCATGCCAATAGAGTTGCTACAAGTTACTGAGACTGAATCTGTCCAAATTTTGACAAAAATCTGTTAACAGATAAAAAAAACTCAACAATGGCCCACAGACTGGAGGCGTTCAATATATATCCCGATTCCAAAGAAAGGGGATTCCAGGGAATGCAGTAATTATCAAACTATTGTCTTAATATCCCATCCAAGTAAAGTAATGCTCAAGATTCTACAACCAAGGCTCTTACCATATCTGGAGCGAGAAATGCCAGATGTCCAAGCTGAATTTAGAAAAGGGAGAGGTCCCAAAGATCATACCGCAAACATACGTTGAATAATGAAACGGACCAAGGGATTTCATAAGGAAATCAGCCTGTGATTTATAAATTACAGCAAAGCCTTTGATTGTGTAGATCATGAAAAACTATGGAATGCTTTAAAATAAATGCGGGTGCCACAGCATCTGATTGTTCTGATGCACAACCTGTACTCTGAACAAGAGGGGTTTACCATTGCTTCCCTCTGAGGCTAGTCCTCCCCAGCTGGCTAGGGCCTGCTCAGCTTGCCACAGCTGCACAAGCTAGCCCCTTCCTTGTCCACAACTGCCAGCTGGGGGGCAACTGGGCTCCTTGGGACTATGCAGCTTGCCCACGGCTACACAGGTGGCAGGGCACATAACCCCTGAGCCACTTGCTGTGGGGGTGATCTTTAGCTGGCCCTTGACACCCAGGAGACACGAGCAGGGATTTGAACTCACAGACTCTGGACTCCCAGCCAGGCTTTCCTCCCCAGCTGTCAGAAAATACAATAACGCTGGGAAAACAGAAGGGAGTAGAAAAAGAGGAAGACCAAACAAGATATGGATTCATTCCATAAAGGAAGCCACAGACCTGAACTTACAAGATCTGAGCAGGGTGGTTTATAGCAGATGCGGTTAGAGGTCGCTGATTCATAGGGTTGCCATAAGTCTTGAAGGCACATAATAACAACAAATCTGCTATTCAAAGAGAATCATTCATAAATACCTCTGGGTATGCATAAGCCCTTGGATAGACTAAAATAGCTCTTTGAATTCTGGCCTTTAATTTTCTGTATTAGACAGTAGAATTTTATTCAGTAGTAGAAAAAAATTACTTTGAAACAGATGATATTGACAAATCTGTAGGGCATTGGATTCAGAACAGGACAACTATGTTATTTATTTATTTATTTCATTTCATTTATAAACCGCCCGTAGCTAGTAGCTCCCTGGGCGGTGTACATAACAAGGTTAAAATACAATATTACAATAAAATCAATAACAAATAGCAGCCAGATTCAAAAACTAGAGACATTAAACAGAAAGCATAAAACATTCACATTAAACATTAAAATGCCTGGGAGCATAGCCAAGTCTTAACCTGGCGCCTGAAAGAAAGTACCGTAGGCGCCAGGCGGATCTCCTCTGGTAGGCTGTTCCACAGTTCGGGGGCCACTACAGATTTAACAGATCTAACAGATTTGTTAGAGACGTAAGTGAAGAAAGCAATATCAAAGGCAAGGATGCTTTCTCTTTGAGCTAAATAAAGCCTCTTCATTGATTAATTTGATTATATTAAATATGTCACCTGAGTTTTCTACACAGTTAAAGAAATAATAGTAACTCTAAAAAAAAGTATACCTTGATAAATGTGCCAATCACTGAAGAGAAGAACATCTTATGAAAAAGTAAAAATGGAAAGTATAAAACCAGAAGTATAGGTAATCATGATAAGCTCCCCACTGGCTGAATTATAGGTTGGTTTTGTCAATTTGTATGCTTAGTCTGTGATTTTAAGTTTTGTTTGAAAATCACACTTCTGTGCTAGATTAAAGAGCATAAGAGTCTCATGCCACATTCTCTCCCATTCCTATTCTGAGAAACATACAGGCAGGACAGGAATTAACCATACTCGCAATGGCTGCTTCCATCCCATATGGTGCTGAGAGCTACTTATATAACACATT
Source organism: Rhineura floridana (assembly GCF_030035675.1). NCBI lineage: Eukaryota > Metazoa > Chordata > Lepidosauria > Squamata > Rhineuridae > Rhineura > Rhineura floridana. The sequence goes on along the minus strand of NC_084482.1, from coordinate 140,684,960 downwards.
TTGTTACTTGAATCTAAAGTTTATTCCTTTTATACAACACTTTGAGCAAACTCATTTCAAGATCTTTTTATGACCAACTAGAGTTTTTTCCTTATTCATGATGAGTCCTGTAAAGTGACACAAGATACATTGTAGTCTTGTTCTGCAAAGAAGTCTTCTGCTAGCACTTCTTCAAGTTCACAGAATTTTACTAATACATTTTATCCTTTCACTTACAGTTCAGAACTTCACTCCTGTGAGTGAAACTTCACTCACAGAATGCTGTGTGCTCCCCTGAAAAATCTGCTCTGGAGGGTTGGGGGATCCTCAGCATAGGGGAGGGAGAATCAGCACAAATTGCATCTCTACTTTCACCCATAGAAGCCTCCACTAAATTAAAAGGACACTTAGGATCTAAGCCAATGTCTTTTCTTAGTTGTTGCAGTCTCACTTTACCTGCTCCTTCACTCCTGTCATATGCTCCATTCAAACTACCAATTTACTTCCTGAATTTTCTGGAACAAAGTTTGCCACTTTTCTCTTTTGTACAGTGCTTAGGGGCTCTATTTTTAAATTTCTGTTTCAATTTTTTCTCATTGTCCAAAGAGCTAGGATGTTGTATATCAGCCGAATCCCCCATCCCCGTTTTTTTCTCAGAACTGTGACTGGACTAAGGTGACCCAGTATACTTTTTGGAGCCAAGGGGCGAAATAAGACAAAGTTACACCAAGTTGGGTTGAACAAAGGGCCACTTTATTAAACTATAACAAAACCCCTTAAAGTGACCTGCAGAGGGGAAACCTAGGTGCGGGAACTGTCTATAAGCAAGCAGCTTGCCATACAGCTCTAGGGTGACCAGCCCCTGCTGGGGCAAGGGCAAGCCCATCTGCTTACCCCTTACCCTGGCCACACATTGTAGGTGAGCAGGGGGGCCTTCCCAAGTCACCACCCCCCGGGGCCATACAACTCCGGCTGCGTGAGGTAAGTTGGCCCCAAAAGCAGCCCATATCCTGCCCTTGGGCGGTAAAGCGCTGACAGACAGGCCTCTGGAACCGCCAGTCACCTCCAAATGTGCCCAAGGGGGACTCCTAGCTGTCCTTACCTACTTCCCTTCCTACACCTTACCGCACAAGTGACCAAACAGCCTACCCCACTCAGGGCATTAAAATCTGACCTTGCCAAATTAGCTGAAACCACCTATTAATCGCAACACCCCTTAACCCAATTCCATCCCACCATCACAGTGTGGAGTAGGCAAAATACCTGCCCGCCAACCTGGGTGGGCAGGATAAAACTTCCTACTTGGCCCTGAAGTGACCCAGATCACACCATAACAGAGGGAGGGTGGGGTGGGTGTCGCATGCCAAGAGGAGGATAAAGGGGGATGGCGTAGGCTTAAGTAGGCCCCTGGCGCTCCGCCCCCCCATGCAGCATGTCGTGCACACACTTTGTGTGCTGCCATTCTTCCAAATGGCGGCTGGGACATTGCCCTCCGGCCACAAATGTGCCCTGCCCACCCAGGCTACGCTCAGGCAAGTGGAGCGGGACATGGCAGAGCAGAGATTTGAACCTGGGTCTCCTCTGTCTTAAGCTACTAACCATTACACCACACAGGCTCCACTACTAACATCTCCCCTTAATGGGTTTCCATGAACTTTCTTACAGGATATCCTGAATACCTGTAAGTAAAAGTGGAATCACACAGTAATCTTCCATCTTTTTCAGAGCTGGGTTCCACCTTTAGGTGCAGCCTGTAACATAGCTTAAAAATGTTTTTACCATATATGTCTTTCTTCCTGTCAGTCTTTCCCACTCTTTTTCCATTTTCCTTCTCCATCTTTTTAATAGAAAGAATGAGAATATGTTGGGATGCTGCGAGGGTAAATACTTGGCATCAGGTCATGACCCAGATGTGGGTGCTGATATTCCAATTGAAAACCGAATGACTTAGTCATTTTTATGTCTGAAGCAAACCATAACCTTGATCAGAAATAGCACAACAGATTTATTGCCAGAGCTCCTTGTTTTATAAATAAATCCATTTCATATCATTACATACCTGGTGGTACATAAACCTTTTGTTCTGTATTCATAATAAAGTGCCATGTGCTTTTCATTTTTTAGTATGGTTGACACAGTCAGAGGATTTTTTTCTAAATGTGGCAGATGTTTCTGACAAGTCTGTTTGGTCGCAAGGCATGAAGACTCTGATTAAAGCAATTTTAATCTCCTTTGTTCTTAGTTAATCAGTGAGCTATCAGCTGAGACTTATCAGTGCCAGCTGCCCCCTCCACCAGCATCCAATCCTCACACCTTATTCAAACACAAACAAAAATTGTTCCAGGACTAAAAAATAATATAAAGATTATTTCGATCTTATTACTACATAAAAACCAGTGGACAAGATCAGTTACTGGTTATTTATTGCCATATACTGTTGTGAAGAAAGGGTATTTCCAATAGAAAGATGACATACTGGTGAGTAGCTTTGGGGTTTCATCATCCCTGTTATGAACTTTGAGTTTGTAGTACTTGTAGACATTATATCAAATGTACTTTATTTCAGCAACACACACACACACAGCACTCTATGTGATGTGCATACTAAAAATTCAGTCTGAAGAGAATGAGGAAAGTGATTGCAACCACTAGCAATATTCAAGTAAACACACAGGAGAGCTCAGTCAGTGAAAATTTATAAAAGTAGCATTACTTTCCTGCTTGGGGCACTGGAAAATGTAGTCCCACTGCAGTCCACAGTAGAAGAGTAATCTCTGACGAGCCAAACCTGCTTTCACTGCTGTCACATCCCTCTACTCTTGCCCTAGGAAAATGAAGAGGGCCTTTGAGGGAGGGGGAGGGGACATCTGGAGAGGCAGAAATGGGTGATTAAGTGGTTGTGGACATTTTGCACATTCTCACTTGGAGCGTGTGCAAAGGATCAGTCCCTTTAATGGAAAGCAGCATGCAAAAGGACCTCTCCAAACTGAATGAATGGGAAGTAAAATGGCAAATGCAATTTAATGTAAACAAGTATAAAGTTATGCATATTGGAGGGAGGAAACTTAATTTCACATATATGATTATGGGGTCTGAACTGGCGGTGATGGACCAGAAACGAGACCTTGGGGTTGTAGTGGATAGCTTGGTGAAGATAGTGATCCAGTGTGAAGCAGCTGTGAAATAGGCAAATTCCATGTTAGGGATCATTAGGAAAGATACTGAAAATAAAACTGCTAATATCATAATGCTGTTATACAAATCTGTGGTGTGGCCACATTTGGAATACTGTGTACAGTTCTGGTCACCTCACCTCAAGAAGGATGTTGTAGAGCTGGAAAAGGTTCAGAAACAGGCAACCAAAATGATCAAGGGGATGAAGGCACTCCCCTATGAGGAGAGTTGCAGCATTTGCAGCTTTTTAGTTTGGAGCAAAGGCGATTAAGAGGTGAGATGATAGAACTGCTTTTATAACATTAGAATTCATAGACATCCAATGAAGCTGAAAGTTGGAAGATCCAGGACAGACAAAAGAAAGTACTTCTTCACACAGCGCAAAGTTAAACTATGGAATTTACTCCCACAAGAGGCAGTGATGGCAACCAACATGGATGGCTTTAAAAGATTAGACAAATTCATGTAGGATAAGCCTATCAGTGGCTATTAGCCATGATGGGTGCGCTCTTCCTCCATAGCTGGAGTTGGTATGCTTCCAAATACCAGTTGCTGGAAACCACAGGATGGGAGAGTACTCTTGTGCTCAAGTCCCTCTTGCGGCCTTCTCATGCGCAACTGGTTGGCCACTGCGAAAACAGGATGCAGGACTAGATGGGCCATTGGCCTGACACAGCATGCTCTTATGTTACTCTACCTGTTCTTTTTTTCAATTTCATGTTTCATTACTTTTATGACCCTTGTTCTAATTAATTGTACAAAATTGCTACCCTTATTTTGGTGTGGAACAGTTACACTGGGTTGTGTGGTGGTGCGAGTAATAATCCCATAATGCAAATATTCTACGTAGGCAAGCCACTTTGTTAAAATAATTTTTTAATGGTTAACTAAGCTATTTATTTTCAAACAATTTGGGCAGCATATTGAAAGGCAGGAGGCGGGCACTGATGTAGTAACTACTGCAGGAAAATTCTTCATTGTACTTGCCAGCTGATCTCTCTCCTCCACTATCACCCCTGCTACCTCCCCATTATTATTCTGGCACTACATTTTCAAATATCAGGGATTTAAAGGCTTCATTGAGAGAGCTCAAATCAAACACTGTCTGGGCCTTTTTTGACTGCATTTCTTGTGTTTGAAGATAAGAGCCTTTCCAAACAATATCACTACTTAAATATAATTATCTTTGTCCCATTTTTTTCTGTTTGAAATAGAAATAAGAGGAGAACAGATTCCCCATTATGAATGTGTTCTAAAACCTATAGATTGTTGACTACAGGGAGCCATTGACCCTCTCTGTTGGACACCTTCATGTCCTACTATTCCTTTCCTTTTTCTTGGTCTTTAAATGCAAGTGAATTTTAAAAATCTTTCTGAATATACTAAACACATTTTGTTCCTAACCTGTAATATAGAATTCTTATAATTTCATAACAAACCGAACTATAATCAGACTACTTTAATTTTGAAAATTGATTATGCATTCTTTTTACCCAAACCTATGTAATGGAGTTGGGCAATCAAATCAGCTGGATAGCTGTGAAAATCTCAGGTGCCATGTGTATAATCATTCTCAATTATTATTTGCTTTAAAATAAAAGCAATTTCCTTTCACTTGGTAGTGCTTCCTATATGGTTTCCTTCACAGAGGAAAGCTACTGACCAAAATGGTAACTTTTACCTTGTTTTCACTTTCCCGGTTTTTAAAAACGATTGTACTTAGCATGGCAATTTAATGGTACTATGTGTTTGCTGTTTGTGGCCTATTGCCGAAATAAAACACAAACACCATTCATTGGGTTAAATCATGGGCCACTTTATTAAACGGAATCAATTAGAATAATGAACCTGCAGAGGGGAAATCAAGTGCGGGAGCATTCTGATGATCCAGGCAAAGCCTGCTTGCAGCCATAGGGCGACTAAACCTTGCCTGAGCCCGGGGCTGCCCTGTGCCAGACCCCAGCTCAAGCCACACCCTGAAGATGTGTAGGGGGTCCAACCCGCATCACCGCCCCCCGGAGCCGTGAAACTCCGAGCGGATGAGGCACGTTGGCCCCAAAGGCAGCCCGTGTTCTGCCCCCTGGGCCGTATAGCCCTGAGCTGCAGGCCCCCGGACCGCCAATCGCCCCCAAAGGTGCCTAAAGGTGTCACCTAGCTGCCCTTTCCCTTTAAACCTTTTCCCGCACTTCTTTGCCACAAGTGACCATTGACATATTAAAGCTAGAAACAGACCAATCAGCCTATTAACCCCAAAGGCACCCGTGCTAACCCTTGACCCGTCCCCCCAACCACAGTGTGGAGTAGGCAAAAGAAACCTGCCAGCAAAGCGAGGCAGGCAGGCCAAAAATTCCTAGTCGGCCCCGTAGCGACCAAATGAATCACACTGCAGCAGAGGGAGGGTCGGGCGGGCGCCGCCAAAATTCAAAGGAGGGCGGGAGGCTGGCAGAGCGGCCTTAAATGGCCTTCAGCCGCCCCACCTCCTTCCTGTGTGTCACGATGGCGCACCGGCGTGCCGCGTGCACGCCCGATGGCGGCCTGAGCTTTGGCTGTGGCCACAAACTCGCCCCTTTGCCCGGAAGTACCGGGCACAGAACGGGATTCTGGAAACAAATTGAAAGTTGAATATTGTTTGATTTTGTAGTTACTTAATCTTCCTTGTTAATAGCAAAATTGAAATTATTTTCAATCTGTTCCATTTGTAGCCGAACATGACTAACATGTTTGTTGTGTTTGCATAAGCTTCTCCAACCTAGCATTTCAGATTTTTGCTAGATACTTGATATAGCAGCATTGTGTTTTTTGGTTTAGAATCAACCTATGTTTCTTTGCGGAGGATATTATTAAATATCTTTTACACTGTTAGATCTGTTATGATCACTGAAGCGTACCATCTGTATATTTGTAGTATTATATATATTACTCCTAAGATCCACTGAAAACAGTTGTATTATTTCTGCATGCAGCACAACAGCATTCAGACATTACAAATTCATAGGGATCAATGCTCAAAGATCATATGAAGGATAAAATGCCTGAAGAATCCTATATGTAAATTGGACCCTGATGCAATAATCACTCTTTATGATTAAACAAGATGATTTCAATTATTTGAAATCATAGATTACACTGGAATCCAGAGCACTAATATCATGCAAGATTGAATACAGTTTTAGAAGGCTCTCAAACAGATGTGGGGAACCTTTGGCCCTCCAGATCCCTAGCGATTGTTCATGCTTGCTGGGACTGATGGGAGTTGTAGTTCTACAACATCTTAAAAGTCAAAGATCCCCTGCACATGCTCTAAAAGATGTGAATGAAAGGTTGTACACCCAAGTCCATTGTGTGAATGGGTTGGTTTGTCCCATTATTAATTCTGCTATAAATCTGAAGCAGAGTCATTGAGACTCCATCACACACACCCTCACCCTTAAGTTTGGATGAGACTAGGGAGAAATATATATAAAAAAGAGCTGCAAATACGATGAGGGAAGTGAAGTGAAGGACCTCAAAGCTTTGCAAGTCTGTTCTGGTCATCAGCTTCTATTGATGAATGAACAATTGTAGGTGGATGTGCTTGAAGTAGTTGAATCTCCTGAGGTGTAGTTTCCTGAGGTATAGATCATCACAACAAAGGAGATCTCATGGAACACAGCAATGAAGCAGAGGTGCTATTGATGCTACACACCTGGGTTCTCGTGCTACAGCTAGCTCCACAAATAGTTAAATGATGGGACAAATCATTTAAAAGGTTTGGCTAGGATAATAGTTTGGGAGAATGCTTGATTTGTATGGGCATAGGGGAGTCAAACCACATGAAGTTTTTGTCCTTAGCTTTGCTTATGTTAAGATTTTCAAATGGTTTTTAACTGCTTCTGTTTGAAATAAAGGAAATAAGAACCAGAAAGCAGCTTATATGAAGAGACAGACGTATTAATACCTGCAGAGATTATTTGCATATTTTCTAGGTGTTTATCAGTGAGTGCATGCTTACTCAGAAATACACCCCACAGAATTCAGTGAGAGCTAGCAAGACTGCTGCGTAGAATGCTGGGAACTGAAGAAGGAAGACTGAAATTCCCATTCAGCCAATAAGTCAGTCCCACACACTTAGCCTAAGCTTGCCCTGGATCCCTATAAGGATTTCGTTAATCACCTAAAAATATATGCACTTAATTGTGATTAACAAAACAGAGGTTTTTATTCTAATACCAAAACGTTTTGGCTTCCACCTTCATCAGCTGCTGACATACAAATGCTGTTACCAAGGTGGCAGTTATAGAGCTTTGAGGATAGAATGCTCAGAGGGGCTTCATTTGCAGAAGCTAAGTAGTGCTGGTACTGTCCTCCAGGTTCAGGCCATGTGGTGCCAATGTGTCCAGAGAGTATATCCAAAAGTTCTCCCTTTTGATCAATGCTGTTGGCATCTCTATAGCTGTTATAGAAAAGTCCAAGATGCTCAGAGTTTGCCAGCAATGGGTAGCTCTCCCTGATTGCTCGGTGATAGTTAGGAGATGTCAGGGAGAGCTACCCATTGTTGGCAAACTCTGAGCATCTTGCTAGAGCCACCAGCAGACCTCCTGTTGTAGCATTTTGCCAGCCTCCTAATTTGCGCAGACTGTTGGTGAGAGCTGTGCTTAAGCCACCTGTCACCAATCCTGGGTCTCATCCTTGTCACTCCAAACGCTGTATCACCTGTGTGTACCTCAGGGAGACAGCTACTTTTACAAGCACTAGGACAGGCAGGACATATTACATCAAACAGAACATCACCTGCAGGTCCTGCAATATAATTTATGTCACGGAATGCAAAAGACCAGGGTGTCATATCCAATACAAAGGAAAAACCACAATTGACCTACGCACGCGCTTCAGGAACCACAAGTCGGCAATCTTAACAAAAAAAGTGGAGCAACTAGTTGCAAAACATTTCAGCATTGAGGGTCACAGCCTGTTGGACTTTTCTATAACAGCTATAGAGATGCCAACAGATCCAGCAGACACTCTTGGATGAGACCCATTATCTGGATCCATTTCAGTCGGGTTTCAGGCCTGGTTTTGGCACAGAAACAGCCTTGGTCATCCTGTATGATGACCTCTCTCGGGAGAGAGATGGGGAGTGTGACTCTGTTGATTCTCCTTGATCTCTCAGTGGCTTTCAATACCATCAACCATGGTATCCTCCTAGGAAGACTGGCTGAGTTGGGAGTGGGATGGACTACATGGCGGTGATTCCACTCCTACTTGGCAGGTCGCCTCCAGAAGGTGGTGCTTGGGGAACATTGTTTGGCACCCTGGACTCTCCAGTATGGGGTTCTGCAGGGGTCAGTTCTGTCCTCCATGCTGTTCAACATCTACATTAAACCGTTGGGTGTGGTCATCCGGAGCTTTGGAGTGTGTTGCCATCAGTATGCTGATGACACACAGCTCTATTTCTCCTTTTCATCTTCTTCAGGTGAGGCTGTCAATGTGCTGAACCAGTGTCTGGCTGAGACAATGGACTGGATTAGGGCTAATAAACTGAAGCTCAATCCAGACAAGACTGAGATGCTGTTAGTGGGTGGTTCTTCTGACCGGATGGTGGATGTCCAACCTGTCCTGGATGGGGTTGCACTCCCCCTGAAGAAGCAGGTTCATAGCTTGGGGTTTCTTCTAGAACCATCTCTGTCACTTGAGGCTCAGGTAGCCTCGGTGGCACGGAGTGCCTTCTACCAACTCCGGTTGGTGGCCCAGCTACACCCCTATCTGGACAGGGATAACCTGGCTTCAGTTGTCCATGCTCTGGTAACCTCCAAGTTAGATTACTGCAATGTGGTCTGCGTGGGGCTGCCTTTGAAGACGGTTCAGAAGCTGCAGCTTGTGCAAAATGCAGCGGCCAGATTGGTAACAGGGACCAGACAGTTCGAACATATAAAACCCATTCTGGCCCGCTTGCATTGGCTGCCTGTATGTTTCCAAGCTTGATTCAAGGTGCTGGTTTTAACCTATAAAGACTTACATGGCTTAGGACCACAATACCTGATGGACCGCCTCTCCCGACATGAACCCACCCGTACACTATGCTCAACATCCAAGGCCCTTCTCTGGGTGCCTCCTCTGAGGGAAGCTGGGAGTCTGGCAACAAGGGAGAGGGCCTTCTCAGTGGTGGCCCCCAAATTATGGAATGATCTTCCTGATGACGTGTGCCTGGCACCAACACTGTTATCTTTTCAGCACCATGTCAAGACTTTCCTCTTCTCCCAGGCATTTTAGCATGTGTGTTTAAATTGTTTCTAAAAAATTTTAATTGTGTTTTTAAATTGTTTTTTGTTTTAAAATTTGTATATTTGTTTTTAATGTTTTTAATTGCTGTAAACTGCCCAGAGAGCTTCGGCTATTGGGTGGTATATAAATGTAATAAATAAATAAATAAAACACTTAGCTTCTGCAAATGAAGCCCCTCTGAGCATTCCATCCTCAAAAGCTCTATAACTGCCACCTTGGTAACAGCATTTGTATGTTAGCAGTTGATGAAGGCAGAAGCCAAAACGTTTTGGTAGAACAATAAAAGCCTCAGGTTTGTTAATCTCAATTAACTGAATTGTTTATTCAGAAGTCAACAGACCTTTTAAACTCATAAATACATAGATACAAACACAAAGACCAAAATACAATGTATCAAAATATAACACTTACTTATGTATATTGTATACGTTTAGTCTATTTGTCTCTTTGACTCAACTTCAGTACTCCTATACACAGTAAGGTAAGTTTAGGCTATAGTTAAAATAGTTTATAAAATAGGGTTGCAAACCCATAATTATAAATGGTTCACTAAATTAAGGACCACAAAATTTCTTCCTTAGCTGAATGGCCAAGTTTATAAATTTGGCCACAGTTAGGGTAATATTTTCATTATAACCCTGTAAAAGGATTATTAATAATACTTCATTTGAACGTCCGGGATATTTTGACAGGATTGGACAGAGAAGATCTTTTCTGATTTTCTTATATAATTCGCAGGAAAATAATACATGAGAAATAGTCTCAATTTCTGAGTCATTACAAAAACAATACCTATTCATACTCGGAATTTTTTTAAACCTGCCAGATAAAAAGTTAGATGGTAAAACGTTAAAACGGGCTAACATGAAAGCCCGTCTGTACTTGGGGACCGTTAACCAATATTGGTATTTCATCCCTTCTGGATTTGGATCAATATTTATAGCCAGAGCCCTCGGACAACAAGGACCTTTTGTCAAACTTATTAAAGTCTGATTATCGATATCAGTAAGTCTGAGTTTAACCGTCGCTCTGGCCTTATTAAAGTCCATCTCTAAAAGCCCGGGGGGGTGGAGACCCATCTGTAGTAGCCTTTCCATTACCTTCCCTGTCCATGTTGCTTTTGCAAGAGGATCTTTTAAAAAGCGAGACAGGTAAGATTCAGGAGTTAATACTGTACAACAGCGAATCCAGAAATAGATAGTATGAATCCATAATAAACAAGACAAGGAATTCAACCCAGCTTCTAGCAATAAGGAAGCTCCTGAAACACAGCCAGGAACTCCAAATAAGGATCTCAATGCAGAATGTATTATTCCATCCAGTTTCCCTTTATAATATGGGAACCAGACGGAAGCCCCATAAGTCAGCATTGGAATGATTTTAGATTTAATAAGCCTTATAGCAACCAGGATATATTTTCCTCCATTAGTGAAAAAGAATCGTATAGTTGCTCCTAAATTTTTGTTTAATCACAATTACGTGTATATATATATATATACCAAATTTGGGGCCCAAGTTGTTCATAAAGTCCTAAACACAAGTACCTTGAATCTGGCCCGGTAGCAAATTGGCAACCAGTGTAGCTCTTTCAGCAGCAGGATAAAATGGTGCCAGTAATGTGCTCGTGTAAGCAGTCTGGCTGCTGCATTCTGCATTAGTTGTAGCTTCTGGACCAGATACAAGGGCAGCCCCACATAAAGTGCATTATAGTAATCGAGTCTTGAGGTTACCAATGCATGGACCATTGTAGTCAGGCTATCACAGTCACAGAACAGTCACAGTTAGGGTTGCCAGGTCAGAAGCATCCTAAACCCTGAGATTTCAGGGGCATGCCCTAATGATGTCATAGGGGGGCCCCTAGTGATGTCATTAAGCATGATACATTAAGCATCAACCACAGTTGCTTGGAGCATTCCACTCAAACAAAATAAAATCTCTGATTGGAAATTAAGATAGAAATCTTAGCTATATAAGGATGTTTGCAGGTCCTGCTGAAGTGACAGGATGATTTCTTCTTGCCTGCTTAAAGAGCCTGAGTAAGAAACATTTAGTCTACCCTCCTTGTTTTCGGCAAGAAGGGCTTAAGTGCCCTAAGGCCAGGCCAGTCACTAGAAGGCCATTGCAGGAAGAAAGCCTAGTATAGTGGAGATGTTAGATGGGAGCACTCAGGAGTAAAGATGGATGCCCCTGAAGGCTGCAATTCTAAACACACTTACTATGGGACTAAGCCCCATAGAACTCAACAGGACTTACTTCTGAGTAGATATAGTTTGGATTGTGCTGTTGGTAAAGCTTGACTATGGATCCTCTGCAGTGACATCCATATCCAAGCAGGGTTAGCAACCCCCTGCCTGGAATGCCTTGCCTGCCTTTTAACATGGCTGTTCCAAACCTCTTTACAGACTTGACACTTCACTGCATAGAGAGGTTTGAGAAATCAGTAAGAGTTAAGGAAATTCTCTGCTCTTTTCTGCCTACTCTGTGGGCTGCTATAAACTGACTTTGACAGCCAACCCAATTCCAGTGAGTAATAATTGACAGAGAAAACATATATGGTTTGGTCTACCTTCACAAGCAGTAGATAGGGAACAACAGCAATTAAAGCCACACTTTCCAGTTTTATTTATTTATTTATTTATTTATTTATTTATTTATTCTGTTTCTATGCCGCCTTTTGGCCAAATGGCCCCCAAGGCGGCTCACAAAAAAATAAATAAAAAATAAACACAAATACAAAACACACATCAGAAAAAAAATACAGTGCACAAAAATTTAAATAACAAAACATTAACATTGTTAAGAAAACAATATGAACATGTGAATTCTCTTTTACCACTATTGGGCAAGAAACAAACCATCATGCAGATAACAAGGTGCATCATCAGTGGATTTAAGGGGGTTGAACTGAACACATGGAACCACTGTTGTTGCTTCTATAGATGTAAGGGAGTAAGGTCAGAGGTAAATGAAATGCAAATAGAAAAGAAAAACAAAAGACAGTGATGATTTCCTAAATGCAATACCATAACAACCACAACAAGATTGCTGTAAGACAGAAAACTCAGCATTCCACAACCAGTCAGGGTTCCTAACCAAAAATAAAAAAATCCTGGCAGCCAATCAGCCAAGGTCACAGAAATCCCCATGTAGCACAACATGACCTCGGGGCTGCACTTAATGCAGAATGCTGTGGCATGATTGCTGACATGAGTGAGACCCTATCAGCACATAATATCTCTACTCTGAAATCTGCACTGGTTGCCGATTTGCTACCAGGCCAAGTTCAATGTGTGCTTTCCATGTTATGGGTTCCACATAGTACTTGTTCTGCCATTGTAAGAAGTCGATCCTTTAGTGTGGCAGTATCTATGCTTAGGAACTCCCTGCCTATTTACATTAGAAAGGTCCTTCATTGTACTCTTTTGGCACCTGCTGAAATATTTTTGTTTAGGCAAGCCTACCCAGGCATGTAGAAGCTATTATGTTTTTTATCTGTTTTTAACTTACTGTTAGTTTTAGTATTTTGAAATTTTTTAAATACCTGTCTTTAATTGTTTTTGCCAATAAATTTATTGTTTTAATTCCTTCTGTAAACTGCTTTGAGGTTTTTTACATTAAAGCTACAATAAATGTTGTAACTAAAATACATAAATACATTTCGGTGTCACTGTGGCCCTTGGGTCTCTTTCCTCTTTTAGGCACTAAGGAATCTGCCTTATACTGACTCAGGCCATTTGGTACCATCTAGCTCAGTACTGATGACATAGACAAGCAATGGCTCTCCTGGATTCCAGGCAATTGTGTCTTCCAGAGATTGAATTTTTGACCTTTGCATGCAAAGCATGTGCCCTACCACTGAGCTACAGCCCTGTTTTAAAAAGTATATTTTAAAATTGTTCTTTTCAATTCACTAATGAATGCACAGCATACTAGGGCAGATCCTCACCATGCATTTAAAGCACATTCAACATACATTTGAAGCACATGAATCCCACCACAGAATCCTGGGAACTGTAGTTTATTTAGGGAACTATAACTGTGAGGGGGAAACTACATTTCCAAGGGTTCTTTGGGGGAAGTCATGTGCTTTAAATGTGAGTTGGATGTGCTTTAAATGTATTGTGGATCTGCATTACTTCATAAATTTTGCCTGCATATAAATACTTTAATTAAATTTTATACCCCCAGGCATTTTAAACTGTATCTTATGTGTATTTTATAGTGTATTTTAACAGTATTGCATTATTGTTGTATTTTGGTGTAGTTTGGTTCCCTGCTTGTTTGTTTGTTTTTTGATTCTGTTATATCTATTGTATTTATATATTGTGCTTGTTTTATTTCTGATTTACACCACCCAGAGAGCCTTTTAGGCTTAGGGCGGTATATAAATTAAATTAAATAAATAAATAATAAATAAATAAAATGGAAATAAGCTACAAAGTTTACCGGGTGACCATCTCTCAGCCTAATCTACCCTTAGGTAAAAACAACAGAGGGGGACCATAACTACCCCAAGGAAGAAGGGCACACTTAAAATGTAGAGAAAATAATAATTTGTAAATAATAATTTGCAGGCATAGTGTGAAATCAGATACATACCAAGACATAGTATGAAGAAATATTTATATAAGAATGAATGTCAAAGATGTTTGTTATTTACACAATCCTGTGCATGTTTACTCAGAAGCAAGTCCCAATGTTTTCAGTGGGGCTTACTCAGACAGGGAAGCATGCACAGGACTGCAATTCACTGATAAGGAACTTCACTCACCCAGTCCAAAATTCAGAATCATGCCACATTAAGCTGTTTTGCAACTGTCTTATACTTGTTTTATGGTTATTGGATTTTAAATGGCTTTATTTCTTGTTGTGAGCTGCCTTGGTTTCCAACCCTACCTCACAGGGTTGTTGGAAATATTCCATACACACACACACTGGAGATGTAGAAATACATACACCCCATATAATAGTTTATTGTCAAAACCAATTGGCCATTGCAGAACTTTTTTTTTTTTTAAAAGTATTAGTTTCCTGCCAAATAAAAGCAGTGACACTAAGTAAGCCCTGCCTAACTGCTTTTTAAAAAAAGGATTGGAGGGGGAGATAAAGATTTAAAACACAATCCTTTTCTATGTTCACTCAAAAGTCCCATTGATTTTCAGCACAATCCTAACCATGTCTACTCAAAAGTAAGTCCTACTGAATTCAATGGGGTTAACTCCCGGGTATGTGGAATTAGCAGTGAAGCTTTACTCCCAGAAAAGCTTCATATTGGGAAGGGTTTTAAAACAGGTTATGAATAAGTCAAATAAACTGCCCTCTGAATGTCCAGAAAAAATTAAACTTGTTTGACTCCTTAATTAGAAAAGTATAACACTGCAGCATGTACACTTTTTAAAACTTCTGTTCAAAAATTATTTGAAAGATAAAATGTATAATACACCTTTTTGCAAGTGGTTAAAAAAACCCTGCATGTACACTTTTATTATAACTAAAGTTGTTTACTGTGTATGCCCACCAAAATCCTGCTGTCATCTTCTGTTGTAGTGAAATCCTATACATGTTTACTGAGAAGCAAGTCCCAATCCTGTACAGAGAAAGTACTCTTTATGCTACTGAAAGCTATATCTTTACTGAATTCCTGATGTGACACAAGCAGGAAAAGGAAACTGTTCTCAGAACTTGAAATGGGGCTTAGGTATTGCCTGTGGGATCAAAAAAACTTGTCAGTCACAACCCTAACTTCACTTATTGGCTAAAAACCTGAAAGGGCAGGGATTAGAGCAGCCGGTACTAACAGAAGTTGCAGGGGTGGTGGTGACATTTTGGTGTATAACTTTTGAACCAGGCCACCTTGAAACTTTTTTTTAAATGAAAGCTTAGAGTCCAGAGATTAAGGTGACTCATCCGGAGAGGACCCCCCAAACTAGCACCTAGCAACCCTAGTCACAGTTGATGTACCAAAGCTGGCAGAAAGACTGCTGGCCAAGGAGCGCACTTGAGCCTCTAGTGGCAAAGATGGACCGAGGAGTACCCTCAAAATGTATACCTGCTCCTTCAGAGAGAATGCAACCCCATCCAGGGCAGGCAATTGATCTCCCAGACACAGGAACTGCCCATCAACAAGGCTTCCATCTTTCCAGGATTCAAGCTCAATTTATTGACCCACATCCAGTCCACCAGTCCAGGTCTTGTACAGCTTCTCCTGATTCAGATGTAATGGAGAAATGGAGCTGGGTATCATCAGCGTACTGCTGACACCTTGCCCCAAATCTCCTAATGACCACTCATATAGATGTTAAATAGCATGGCTTCATGTAGATATTAAGAAGAACTGGGGATGAGTAACCCTGTGGCATTTCAGAAGACTGCAGCCCAAATCACAGTAAATTTAATGAACTAAAATGCCTATAAATTACAATTTATTCTTAAAGCAGTGCCTGCTAGTACACTTCAAGCAGGTACCCTTCCTTTGCTTCTAGTTCTAGGTACTATTTGTACCATCAACTCATGGAGCTAATGGTTGCCCTTAACAGAGTGTACCTTTATGCTATGGGACAATTCTGCAAGGAACTCTTTTTCTTAGATTCTCATACTGTGGGGCATGTCCCCTTGGAAGACATCTTGAAGCTAGTTAATTCTTAGAAATGATTTCTTAAACCCTAGAACAAACATGTGTCCAAAGGGAGGGCACAGGGATGTAATTATTTAGAGACACTAGGTTTTTTTTTCATTCTCTGGTTTGAGAAATAACATATTTTTAATTCATTTGTACCCAACTTGTTTTATATCTGTATTCTAAGTCCTTGAGTTCACAACAATGCTCAGTGTCACTCAGCACAATCAAGGTCCTACTAAGGCGATCAGCTAATCAGTACAGCTTAGTGTCTCATTAGCATATCTTCACTATGTACAACAAATTGTCACTCCATGAAGAGGCTGAGAGGATGTTTAAACATTCTAATAACAATATTCTTAATAAAGTTTTCTAAAATGTTATGTTGAAGTCAAGACAGCCATATTCACAAACCAGATGACACTTCAGTGTGAAGGATGTGTTAAATAAACTTAATTACAAGTAAATTAAGTTCACCCTTTTCAATTGTCACATTAACAAAGAGCTTCAGGAAGACATATGTTAGACATCTCCTTAAAATTCATCCTTATTCCCTTCTCCTGGGCTATGCTGAAAGCAAAGAAAAATGGGGGGGGGAACACTTGAAAGCTCTTTTAAAATTATATATCCTCTGAGTTACAGAATGTGTTGAAAGTTTTCCCAATCTAAAAGATTCATATGGTTTTATAAGTGAATAATTGATCAGAAAAACAGATCAATACAGCTACTTCAAAATTACGTTAGTACCTCATCTTTTGATATTATTTATAGAGTAGGGAACTAAAGCTAGAAATACCTTCACACTAGCTGTTTAGAGCACAATCCAAAACTCTGGTCAGCAGTGGTGGGGCTTGTTAGAGGTGCGTGTGGCCACTATTGCATCCACAGTCCCATTGCTTGTGTTGGCCAAGAAGGTGGTGGTAGGGAGAGAAAATTCTCTTTGCTAGTACACAAAGAGGCCTGGATCAGGCCTGTTGCTTTCACATAATAGCAGTCAGGTCAACTCAGGATCCAGCAGATCTTGTGACAGCTCAGTCCTGTCCCTGAAATAGCCCATTTCCACTGGCTACCAGCAGCAGGGATACTAGCAGTAGTAGATTCCACCTACTGCTTGGGCAGGTGCATTTGGATGTTCCTTGCTAGTTGAGTCTCATCACTATGCCTCATCGAAGTCTTTGCTAGCATGGAGGATCAGAAGTTAGGATCCCTCTCGTAGCCTTGAATTCCTTTCCTTTATTCTCAGTTTTTACACATAATATATATCGGATCATTGTTAACCCTCTTCGTTCCAATTTTTTCTCTGCTGTCTTAAAAAAAAGAGATTGGTTGGTATCTTTTTCATTTAAAATGCAGTTGAAACATGAGATGGTCCTCTCTCTGTCTGTCTGTCTGTCTATGTCTGTGTGTGTGTGTTGAATTAGAAGCTTCTTCCTAACAAGTTCTTCCCCTGTAATTGCTTCCTAAACAGTGGTTGCATTACTTAATTGTGCCTTAATTAGAAATTAGTCTGACTTGGTAAAGCAGCTTCCTATGTTCCTTACATTCCTGATCACTACAGTGAAGTAGCTTTAATTACTGGTTTCCTCTCATTATTATTTCTTTAAACCTTTTGTGAAAGAAAGAAAGAAAGAAAGAAAGAAAGAAAGAAAGAAAGAAAGAAAGAAAGAAAGAAAGAAAGAAAGAAAGAATAGAGGGCTCCAAAAATTAAAGTACCCTCC
The DNA here is from genome assembly GCF_030035675.1 of Rhineura floridana. Lineage (NCBI taxonomy): Eukaryota > Metazoa > Chordata > Lepidosauria > Squamata > Rhineuridae > Rhineura > Rhineura floridana. The sequence continues at coordinate 140,667,212 of NC_084482.1, read as the reverse complement.
CTTGGAATACAGGTACTGACTAACGAAGTGACAGTTATCATTAATGCTGTGGTCATGCAGAACAAGAAGCAAGTGTGGGTAAAAGTTGCAGTGAGAGAGCTTCAAAAGTACAGTTTTGGGGCCTGTAGCTGAATGGGACTTCTGGGTAAAGATTTTAAAAGAATATTAGCCTTGAGAGTGGGTAGTGCCAGATAATATGCTTTATTAAATGCTTTGAGGAACCACCATTATAATTTCACTTCCAGCTAGTTGTGGGGAAGAATACTTCAGCAGGCACTAATACTAATGGGTTCTAGTGTGAGGAAAAGCTAACTCATCAAAAAGTGAAATGGCGTAGGTTGACTTGAATGGTATCTGGTAAATAGTAGTTTTATTTTTGTAATAACAAATTTTAACTTTTTTAAAACTGCCTTTATCTCAACATAGGGAAGAAGTCCCAGGTTATGCATTATAACGTGTCCACTTGGAAACTGAATTTCACAGTGGAAGTTGTCTGTGCAACTTCTCCTTGGGTGACTGCAGTATTAAAATTGGATAGCTACAAAGTAGGGAACTCAGTTTCACACATGAGCCATTACTCTTTTGATTCAGATTTCAGTTGTGTTGTTGTTGTTGATATTTAGATTTATATCCCCCCTTCCTCCCAGTAGGAGCTCAGGGCAGCATAACCTTTGTAGAGTATGAATCCACTCTCAGATACATGTTTTCAAACAGGAAATTGGTAGGCGGGTGCTGAGCAGATGTGTTTGGGAAGGAGCCTACCAGAACTGACCTTGGGGCAAACTTGGGAGTTCATGTCCTCCGGGACATGAATTCTTTGCTGCCTCCATTTCATGCTTAAGCAGTCACCTAGCTGAACTTCTCTGTGTGGTTCAGAGGCTTGTCAATCCAAACATGGGGGAGATGGGCCTCTGGAGCACACAGAGACCAACTGTGAATGATCTGGCCAACATTCTGAGGATAAAGTCATTCAACTATGTAGAAGTTTGTGGACACTACAACTGTGACAGTTCCAGCTGAGATGCCAAATGTGCCATCATCCCCTCTCTTGTGGAATCAGTTTCACTTTATGTGGCCTGATGTTTTCAAACAAGAGCTTGGTGGGTAGGTGCTGGGTGGATGTTGCTTTGCATCTGACCATATGCCCCCTGAATCCTTGCCCATCCTGGCTGTGAATGTCAGCCAGGGCCATTGTGGGATGGGGTGGTACCTGCTGCCCTAAAAGAGGCATAATGTGTCCACTCCTTAAAAAGCCAACCCTGTTTGCAGTGGAATGTACCAACTATTGACTAGTTGCTAACTGGACAAGATGGTAGGGATGGTCATAGTGGAGCAAGTACAGGTGTTTTCTGGAGGAGACGGATTATCTAAATCCATTTCAGTCTGCGTTCAGGCCTGGGTTCAAGACTGAATCAACCTTGGTTGCCCTGATGAGTGACCTTTTTCAGGAAAGAGACAGGGGGAGTGCAACCCTGTTTCTCCTACTTGATCATTTGGTGGCTTTTGATACCATTTACCATGGTATCCTGCTGAACCAACTCTGTGGGATTGGTATCAGGAGCACTGTACTATGGTACTAACTGTGCAGAGTCATGTTCAGAGAGTAACATTTGGACACTGGGCCCGTGATAGTTATGTTACGGGGTCCTGCAGGGCACTATTTTGTCCCCAGTGCTACTCAACATCTATATGAAGCTGTTAGGAGTGGTCATTAGCGGTTTTGGGGCAAGGTGTCATCAGTATGCTGATGCCACCCATCACTATTTCACTGTTACATCTGAATCAGGAGAGGCTGTGAAAGGAGTGGACTGGTGCCTGGAAGCAGTAGTGGGCTGAATGAGGGCGAATAAGCTCTGGACCCTGGGAAGACAGAAGCTTTGTGGGATAGCAGTTCTCAGTTTGCGGAGATAGGCCAGTTGCCCATCCTAGATGGGTAGTACTCCCTTTGAAGGAGTAGGTACGTAGCTTGGGGGTACTCCTTGAACCATTGTTATCACTTGAGGCATAGGTGGGTCTCTGTGTCTAGGAGTGCCTTTTATCAGCTTCAGCTGGTACGTCAGCTATAGCTGTTCCTGGATAGGGATAAGTCGACCGCTGTAGTTCACGCATTGGTAACCTCAGGAACAGGCTACCACCAACATATGATATTGGTATTAAAAGACCTGCACTGGTTTCCCATGTACTACAAAGCTCTGAGTAACTTAGGCCCAGGATACCTCAAGGACTGCTTTACCCCATATGTCCCAAGTTGATCGTTTAGATCATCCGGGGGGGGGACTGTTTAGTGGCTCCACATGGACTAGCAGCATGACTTATGTCAACATAAAGTCATCCTTTCAGTGTTGTGGGCCCAACTGTGTGGGACTCCCTCCCACTAGAAATCAGAAGGTACTGTTCCTGCTGAGTTTCAGATGCCTGATTAAAACCATTTTATTTCAAGAGGCCTTTGCACCATGAATGCATCTCAGATGTTTTTCATTTTTACAATCACTGTTTTCAATTTCTCATATTTTGATTTTGATTTTTGTGGTTTAATTTATGTTCTAAATATTGTACATTGTACATATTTATTGTTGTATGCCACTTTGGGACCTATATGGTGAAAAGCAGATTTTTTTTAAAAAAATAATAAATAAATAAAAGCCCATTGGAGCATAATCCTTGTTACATAAAATAAACTGCAATATATTGTGGAAGACATTCCAGTATAAATGTTTATCATCCAAAGTGTAAATATGTTTTTACCTGAGAAAAAGCAAATAGGATGATGGGTATTTGTCCTGTTCATTAAAAAAAAGTTATTTGGCACATATTTTATTAAAAAATTTAAAAGGCCAATATAATACATATATTTAACAGCATAATCTGAGCCCCAGACTTCCTATCCAGGTAGACTAAGCCTGGAGCATTACAACAGCAAAGGTAAATTGGTTACCTAATTAAGTATAAAAGGGATTTGTGTGTGTGTGTGTCACAGTGATCCCAGTTAACATTCTTCTTTGATTTGATCAATTCACATTGTGCTCCTGCCTATGGTCTTTCTTTCTGTTCAGAGCCTCTTTTGAACTCCATAGGGATTATTGCACATGGAACAATTATTTATTTATTACATTTATACCCCAACTTTCTTTTCATCATAGAAACCCTTACGTATGGTTCCCAGATGGTCTCCCATCCAGGCACTGACCAGACCTGACCCTGCTTAGCTTCAGCTAGGTGCTGGCCTCATGTTCCTTCAGACCATAGCCTGGGACCTATTACTAATGCTAGTGAGGGCTGCACATGTGGCCAGATTAAGGCAACATTATTTTTGCTTTTAAATTTTGTACACAGTCTGTCTAGGTCAAGAATGAGTTACGAACCCAAGTTGGTAATCTCTGGCTATTTACAGTGTCTCTGATATGGCAAGAATAGTAACTATGTAGGAGAGGTTTTCATGTACAATGTCTTATTATGACTTGTATTACCAATGGAAAATGAATTCTTTTCTTGTTGAGGAAAGAGACACATTAAATTGATACCCAATTTTCTCCTCGTAAAAATTACATTTGCACATACCAATATTGCCTATTTTAAAGCTCCAAGGGTATTATAAAATGCCTGGAGAAACTCATTTTCACTTCCAGTGATTTGAAGTATAACAGCAAGTGAAAGCAACATTTTCAGCTTGTATTTCCTGTTTTGGATGCCATTTTACTGTTGCATTAGACATCTATTTCCCCAACCACTACAGGCAAACATTTTTATTGTTGTCAACTGGGAAAGTAGTGTTCTGTGGCATGCCAGACCAGATAGACCACAACATCAGCACCCTCATTAGGATGTCAGCCCTCAAAGGAACCACCGGCCCATGCTGAACAGCCACTTCAGAGGGCCTTTGATATTTCCCTTCGCATGGAGCCATTGGAAGGCAGGTTTTATCTGGTTGTTAATCTCTTTTCATTTTGCTTGCCTGTAAACTTGTTTGCATCACATCATTTCTCATCATGTTTTTATCCCATTGGATAATTGGAAGAATGGAAGGGTAAGGCTGAAAGTGCCATGGGTTAAAGCAGTCAGAGAATTTTTCTGAGTTTATACATTTATTTATGGCATTTCTATATTGTCCATCAGTGGACTGTTCTGGGTGGTTGAGCCAGAAGACTACCAATGATCTAGGATACCGAGTCCTAGGCACATTTGTAGTTCAGTTGGAAGTGGCCATTACTTATGAAAACACAGCACTGAAATCAATGTTTATGGTCTCATCCTGGAAAATGAAAGGATTAATTAGAATTGGTTTTTTTTTACACTACTAGCAATAAGAGGGGAGGGATTTTAATTTAATTCCAAGTAGTTACATTGACACCTACATGAAAGCCTAGTGTTAAGACGACTGCTGACTCTGCTGCAATTATGTCTTGATCAGATCTCTGCAAAATCCAAAGACTTTGGGGAACCTAAGCTTGACAGTTGTGCAGACCTATATCTGATCCAACCTCTTTTTAAGTCATGCAAACTTCACCACACCATACATTTAAAACACATCCAAAGCACATTTAAAGTATATTATTTCCCCCAAAGAATTCTGGGAACTATGGTTTTCCCCTCACAGAGCTATAAATTCACAGCACACTTGACAAACTATAGTCCCCATGATTCTTTGGAGAAAGTCATGTTCATTGGATGTGCTTTAAATGTATGGGGCTCTGGTTGAGTTGATCCTATTGTGATCTGTCTCTTCCCATCCCTCTCTAAAGTATCTTTATTTGTATCACTTTTAAGGGTTAAAGTTATTTATATAATTTCTAAATACTGGAATATTTTAAGTCACTGTGTTTTTAATATTTTACAATTGTTTATAGTTGTTTTTATTGGATTGTTATGCTGTAAGGTTTTTACTGGAATACCATACTTTTTTTAAATTGTGGGAATGACAGTGTTCAAACAAAAGTGTTTAAACAGTCAGCACAGAAATTAAAGCTTTCTTAATCTCTCAAGCAGACTATATAAAATATGACAGTAGTACATCATCCAACATATATTCATACATTGTGAAATGTTACAATTGGAGTCTGATGTAGCTGACTAGAAACTGATATAAAAATGAATGTTGGCACAAATACTTATAGCATGTTATTTAACACCAAATACAGTACTTTGGCATGTGAAAATCTTTTTATATATGACATTTAGCTATAAAATACATTTTCAAATTTGCAGACTTTAAATCCATATTAAAATCACATTATTCATTCTATTCTGATATAAATCTTTCTAAAACAACCCCCCTAAATGTCAAATAACTTGTTTTGGTGTGGGACTTTCCCTATAAGGTTGTCAAATGTGTGTTTAATATTTTTAATTTTATTATTTTGCAATGACCTCAGGACTTCCTTTGAAACAAGAAACAGCCTTTCAACTGATCCACTCAGGTATTGTAAAATATGCCACATGGTGTGTTTTTTAAATGAAGTAGATGGGTTAACTCGAATGTGACAATGTAAATGCTGTACAACTGCAGTATGACAATGGAAAACAACCTCACTTTTACCAAAACAAAAGAAATAGCGGCATGATCTTTTGGGAAAGGGCGTAGCTCAGTAGTAGAGCAAGTAGAGCTTGCATGCAGAAAGTCCCAGGTTTAATCCTTGGCATCTCCAGGTAGGGCTTGGAGAGACTCCTCCCTGAAACCCTGGAGAGCCGCTGCCAATGAGTGCAGACAGTACTGAGCTAGTTGGACCAATGATCTGACTCAGTAAAAGGCAGTTTCCTATGTTCTTATCTTTTTCCATGTGAAGTTCAAAGCATCAGCGAGAGAGAAACAATTACTTTTCACACAAAACATAAGATACTTACAAGTGTATTTACGTGTTTTTTTGGGTGTTAAACCTTTGAATAACACTAGTATATATGAAACAAGATTTGATACCTGTTACAAAACATGAATAGTATCAATCAAAGAATCCCAGGAGAATGAACCCAAAAGATCAGATACCAATACAATATATAAAACCTTATCGATAAAGGTATTATCTCTCATATATAATTTCTTTTTCCAGGTAATATATTATGTCATAAATGATTGATGCAGAGTCACCAACTGGCCTCAGGCATAAGGTTCTCACTGCCAATTTAAATCAAGGAGTTGGAGGGGGGTCAGAAAATGCCCAGATGAAAACAAGGCAACAGAGGATGCTTATGTGGTTGATTCTGCCTATTTTGTGTTGCTTCCAGCATCATCATCCCAGCTTCCAGGGGTTATTTGAGGTGATGATAGTAATATGAGAAACATTATTTCTCTCTCCTCTTGTGAGTTGCCTGAGGGAGGCTGACCTGAGTATCTGGTGTGTTGCTCAAGCTAGCTGCTTATCAGGGCCATAAATGCTCCTTATGAGAATTTGTAATTTTTTCAAGGGTGGCCTGAGCATCCCTTGAAGTGCAGACACATTATAAAAATAATGACAAGCTCAGAGCACCAAAAATACAGCTGCTGCTTGTTTGAATGAATACGGTGGCAAGATTTTCAGCTGCCATGCTTGTACTAAGCACTCGTGGGAAGCAGCAGCAGCTGTATATAGCATGTCAGTCCTAGGTTAAATATTACTTCCTCAGTGCAGCTGTATCCTAGAGCTGCACTGTACAAGTTACAAAAGTGTGGGCAAGCCTGTGCTCATCAACCTATGGGATTAAATTATAGAATACACAAAATAATTGCTTTAAGGGCCCATTTACTTCAAGATTTGTTCAAGTTGAAATAACATTTGCTATAGTGTCTGTTAGTGGTGGCTACTTCCCTATGAATGTATCATACTGGACCACATGATGCTGTAAACTAAAATAGTAAGCAGCAGTTGGAGAAAACATGATGCACAATTTGACTGTGTGCACTCTGGAAAATGTCCACTCAAAGCCTAAAAAAACCTCTGAACTAGAGATAGACAGATTTCAAGTTGTTGGTATTATGGTTTTGTTAATTCAGTGCAGATTCAAACACTGGGGGGTTGGGGGGACTTTCACAAACATTTTTGCCATCTGTAAAGCTTGGACTTTTACTGAGATTTGCTTGGCAAAAGTATGAAGAAGGATAGGTGAGAGGGGAGAAGAGGGAACACGTCCACATTGCCACATTGCCAAGGCAAGTGGGCTGATGCTACAGTACCCTGATACAGTCATGCTAGTCAAGTGTTCAGATCGATGATTCATTGAAGTACAATGAAGCTGCACAGCATCAACATGCAGATACATGCCCTATCTATATTCTGCCCCAATGAGCACTGTGTAACTGTTTGTGACCAGAACTGGGCTGGGGCAAAATCTTGTAATGCTACTACCATACCTGTTCAGGATGGAAAAGCAGCCCAGTTGCCTGGGTAGCTCAGCTATATTTTGAGGGTCAGGAAGCCTTCAGGAAAGGTCCATGAGACTGCCCTGGGAGGGGGCAGGTGTCCAACACTGGACACAAGGAGATTTCATAAACACCTACCTGAAGTGTGGAGGAGGGGACAGGAAAACTAGACTCTCGTCTTACAGCATTGGATACAAGCCATTTATTCTACAAACAAAACAATAATAAGTTTATATTTGAAAAAAATCACCTTCAGTGTTTACTAATGAGCAAAATATATGATTGAGATTCATAAAATACTGCAGTTATATTGGAAATACAACTTGCAAACTGCAGTGTATTTCAGTAGAGTTCATTGGAGTGATTTGTCATGTGTGATAAATAACCCCTTGGGCTTTACTTTCTCAAGATAAATGGTAGCAGAGGAGACAGATTTGCTTGAATACACTTAGAAGAGTGTTTCTGTCTAGTCATTGCTGACAAAAAAACCTCCCATCATGCATTGACCCATGAAATATGACCCAAACAGCTTTCCTTCAGCAATGCTATACTAGTGTCTAGTCTATGCCTCTTCAAGTCCTTCTGTAGATTTATCCTGATAGTGGTCTATCATGGTATAGTTTATAGGTCTAACTATCTTCCTAATAGTCACTTCTTGACATTAAGAGGTACCAACTCTTCATCTGTCCATGTGGAAGACTGGAAAGAGATGGAAATAGAACTGAGGCGGAGAGTTGATTCTAGATTGTGTTCACATTGGTAATAGGTGCTGTTTTCCATGTTCCAATTGTTCCTCAATACACACTTACCTGGGAATAAGTCCCACTGAACTCAATAGGTGTTATTCAATGCTAGTCCTACTCAGAGCTTGGAAAAGTTACTTTTTGGAACTACAACTCCCATCAGCCCCAGCCAGCATGGCCACTGGATTGGGCTGATGGGAGTTGTAGTTCAAAAAAGTAACTTTTCCCCATTGAAGTTAATAGACATGACCAAGATAGGTTCATTAATTTCAGTATGTCTACTGAATCCAGCAGGATTTACTTCAAGTAGACATGCATAGGATTATACTGTAAATTACAAATTATAGCCTGCACTATATACTGTCTAAGATGGCCTTAAATATTGTGGTCAATGAACATTCTATGAAAGAGCAAAATCAGTCCATGTCCTTTTTTTTTTTTTTTTTTTTTGAAACCTTGAGGTGTTGATAATGATAGTCTTGGCTGTGCCTTATGTTACAAGAGTAACCATGGTTGTAGTTTCTTGAATGACTCTATAGCAATTCATTGAGAGAGTTTTAAACAAATCACACAAAATCATACGCTTGGGCCAAGAATATATATTTTACCTGTCTTCATTATTATTTTTCAAGAGTGTTTCATTGGCATGTAGGCCAAAATAAGCCAACTCTAAGCTTATGCTACATTTAGTTTATATTCTCTCACCAGCAGTATCTTTTAATTGAAGCCTTGCTTCTGCATCACTGATTGCTAAGGCAACCATTGTTTAAGGGGAGGTGTATTATATTTTTTCAGCGTATTCAACATAGCTTCTTGTTAATGGCCTCTTAGAATACTCTACTCTCGTTTGCTGTTGGCCACTGAATTGTATAAATGAATATACAACAGCTGAACGCGGCTCACTGAACATCACAATGCGGAAGCTGCACTACGTCCAAAAGTTACTATGCTGTTTAAGCCTGTGAATCTAAAGACAAAGAAAGAAGCAGGAAAATTCCCTTTCAGAGAACCAGCTTTATATTCAGGCAGAGCGTGAGATGAAACTTAATGCATTTACTTGTTTGTTTTCTAACAGAAAGAAGGAAAAGATGGAGAGCATGGATGTTGAGATTTTGCACCTTTCATTCACAAAAGCCCCTATTAGCATTTTCTTTAAACACAGTACAGTATAATCAGTATTAGAAGCTGTCAAAGTGTCTGAATGAGTAGTTTTTTTAAAAAACAACAACTACTAAGTACCAATATTTTAAAAGCAGAGTGTAACAAACTTATTTTTTCCTTCTTCAAAAAGTTAGAAACTGTCAAAGTGTCGGATAAGTAGTGCTTTTTTTTAAAAAAAGCATCAATATTTTACAAGAAGAGTGTGACAAACTTAATTTTTCCTTCTCCGAAAAGTAGGAAGAGGTCTCAGAAAAGGTCTGAACCCTCTACCATTTTAGGATAAAATGTTTTTGAGTGTCCTACTTTTTTCTTTCTTATTTTTCCTGATGAATAATTTAATTTAAGCTGCACATATTTGCTAAATATACAACAGAACTCATAGCCAAATAAGGGAAGAAGAAATGAATTTACAATAAATCTCTTTGTAATAAATTTGTTTCATGTAGGTACAAGTTAACATTTGCCTTTGTGTGTGTGTGTTGATAAGGGAGGTGGGTAGTTTGCATAAGATTTCGGCCAAATATTTGTTTCAGATGGTGGTGGGGAAACTCACAGTGCTTGTCGTTTACTCAGCCTTCCTGGTAGATTGTGGGAATCTTGTGGACATGATATATCAGGACTTCAGCAAAGGTTTTGACAAAGTGCCCCATGATATTCTGATTAGCAACCTAGATAAATGTGGGCTGGCTGGAACAACTATCAGGTAGATCCACAGCTGGCTACAGAATCCTACTCGAAGAGGGCTTATCAATGGTTCCTTCTCAAAGTGGGGAGAGGCAACAAGAGGGGTACCGTAGGTCTCAGTCCTGGGCCCAATGCTCTTCAATATATCTATTAATGACTTGGATGAGAAGGTGCAGGGAACACTTATCAAATGTGCAGATGATGCAAAATTGGGAGGGATAGCTAATACCCTGGAAGACAGAAACAAAATTCAAAGGGATCTTGATAGGCTGGAGCATTGGGCTGAAAACAACAGAATGAACTTCAACAGGGATAAGTGCAAAGTTCTACACCTAGGAGAAAGAAACCAATGCACAATTATAAGATGGAAGATACTTGACTCAGCAATACTACATGTGAGAAGGATCTTGGGATTGTTGTTGATCACAAGCTGAATATGAGCCAACAGTGTGATGTAGCTGCAAAAAAGGCAAATGCTATATTAGGCTGCATTAACAGAAGTATAGTTTCCAAATTGTGTGAAGTATTGGTCCCCTCTGTTTGGCACTGGTTAGGCCTCATCTTGAGTACTGCATCCAGTTCTGGACACCATAGTTTAAGAAGGATGCAGACAAACGAACGGGTTCAGAGGGGGGTAACAAGGATTATCAGGAGACTAGAAGCAAAGCCCTATGAGGAAAGACTGAAAGCCTTGAGAAGAAAAGACCAGAGCTTGGAAAAGTTACTTTTTTGAACTATAACTCCCATCAGCCCTAGGCAACATGGCCACTGGATTAGGCTGATGGGAGCTGTAGTTCAAAAAAGTAACTTTTCCAAGCTCTGGAAAAGACTGAAGGAAGATATGATAGCACTGTTCTTGAAAGGTTGCCACACAAAGGAGGACCAGGATCTCTTCTCGATCATCCCAGAGTACAGTACACAAAATAATGGGCTCAAGTTGTAGGAAGTCAGATATCGACTGAACATCAGGAAAAACTTCCTGACTGTTAGAGCCGTACGACAATGGAACCAAATATCTAGAGAGGTAGTGAGCTCTCCGACACTGGAGGCATTCAAGAGGCAGATGGACAGGCACCTGTCCAGTATACTTTAATGTGGGTTCCTGCATTGAGCAAGGGATGGACTTGATCGCATTATAGGCCCCTTCCAACTCTACAATTCTATGTCTCCAGAATTCATCCTACTAGGCAAAATGGGCAGTCAGGTTAATGTCATTAATTTCAGTTTCCTGTTTGCAGGGAGTCAGGGGATCAGGGAATGTCCAAGCTTCCTGGCTCCTCAAAGGAAGCTTAACACTTTATTTATTTATTTATTTATTTATTAAATTTTTTGATGTTGTAAACCGCCCAGAGAGCTTCGGCTATGGGGCAGTATAAAAATTTAATAAATAAATAAATAAATAAAACACTTTCTGATCTAATGGAGCATAGTTGATCTCTGCAGGGCTTAAATAGCTGGAAGCAAAACAAAAGCTCTGGCCATTCTCATTCACTAGATATTATATGTGAAATCACAGCTCAAGTCCCAAAGGCTGAAGTGTCAATGCCAATGAGATTTCTATTCTGACTTATAATGTGTGAACACTTAACTCTGAAGTGCTAAGCTATCTCACCTCTGCAAAGGCCCTCTTACATTGCTCAGCCCGTTCCTAGTGTTATCTTTCACAGCAACTGGCTAAATAGTCATAGCACAACATTTATGTGAATGCTTAACAAATCAAGTAAATGAATGAAGCTATAGTATATTATGTAGATGAAGTGCTTTCTGAACTTTTGTGCAGCTACATTTCTTGAGATGTGTACCGGATGATTCTCATCACTAGATACTGAAACTATTATGTTATATGCGTGATATCTAACAGCTTGATATGCGTTGGGGTACCTGGTCTATGTCAAATTGCAGGTGCATATATCACTCTACCACTTCCATAGCAGAGGCAAGATGTGCAAGATACACACTCTTGTGTATCTTTCATCTCTCACAAAGGTCTCAAAAAAAATTCAGCAATGTTCTCTCGAATCAAACTGGTGGGGAGGGGGGGGGAAATAATCCCACTGGAAACATGCACAGTGGAGATGGAAGATTTGTATTACTTTCTTTTTTTTTTTTTCAATAATTTTTATTCAGATTTTCATAAAACATACAAGACGAAATCATAAAACATTCAAAGACAAAAAAACAAAATCAAAAATAGTTAAACAAAAAGAAAAAAAGAAAAAAAAAACAAAAATAAAAAATAAAAAGTAAAATATTGACTTCCCATTTGTCAAAGATCAAATCAGTTATAAGTCTATAATATATAACAATCCTGTCTCTTAAGTCATATTATAAAATCACTTTCCTCCAGTAGTTATCTTACTTAATCATCAAATCTCATAAACATTACTTTATTCTTTCCACAAAAAGTCAAAGAGAGGTTTCAATTCTTTAAGAAATATATCTATCAATTTTTTTTTCCAGATAAGCATATCGATTAATCCATCTCATTACTAATTATGATAATCTTATTGTCATAACCATAGTCAAAATAAACATTTCAATTAATCCATCACATCAGAATCTGTTAGGTTCAGTAATTTCAGTAGCCATTGTTCTATTATCCCTATTAGTTCCATTTTCCATCTTCCATCTTCAGTAGTCTTGTTAAGTCCAGTAATTTCAGTATCCAATCTTCCATTATCAGTATTCCATAATAATCTTGCTGTCAAAGCCATAGTCATATAGTAAGAGTCTGATGGGAATTACCTCTATCCCAAATATTTTCTTGCCATCCATTCTGAATAGGTTGCTGAAATACTGCTGTAAAATCATATCTCTGTTCTTTTTTTCAAAATACACTGGGTCATCTCTTGAAAGTTTTTCCATTGTCACATGGCTGCAGTTAATTCCATAGATTTTCTCTATATTGGGCTCCATCACATCATTCCAGTCCAGAAGATTATCCATGCCATTGATAACTTTATCTCTAGAATCTTCATTAATTTCTTCAGAGATAACATTGAGTTCCAAACAATAGATTTTATTTCTAAAGTCCATAGACTCCAAATCTTGTTCCTGTTCCACGTTTGTTCCAATCTCCGGGATCTCCTCTCTCACAGGGACCCCTGTTCCAGTCTCCAGGGTCTCCTCTCTCACAGGGACCCCTGTTCCAGTCTCCAGGGTCTCCTCTCTCACAAGGACCCCTATGTCTTTAATCTCCTGTGTCTCCAAACAATAGATTTTGTTTCTAAAGTCCATAGACTCCAAATCTTTTTCCTGTTCCACGTTTGTTCCAATCTCCGGGGTCTCCTCTCTCACAGGGACCCCTTCCAGGGTCACCTCTCTCACAGGGACCCCTATATCTTTAATCTCCTGCTTCATTTTACTCAATTCAATTTTCAGCTCCTTACAACCCTGTCGCAGGTTTTGTTTCGTTATCTCAATCTCATCCATTATTTTCTGAAACATAGTTATTTCCAGATTCTCAGCCACTTTCTTAATTGCCATTTTAAAAGAAAAATATAGGAAAACCACTTCTTATTTCAGCAACAATTGGGTTAATACTCCAAACTTGGTGACATCACAGTATAAACAGAGCAGACAGCCTTATCTCTCCATGCTTAAGTAAACAAAATGCAGTTCCCAGGATCGAAACAATTAATGGCGGTCGTCAGGAAACAGATTCGTCAAAATAAAATAGACCAAAAAGAGAGTAGTCTCAGACAATATAATATTCTTCAAAATAAAAATCTGGAATAGAAATCCCTCTTCTGTGTATATCTTTAGAATGCAAATCCAGGACAGCTTTTTGCAACAAAAACAGAGATAAGCTATTAATTAGTGAGTAGCAGAGAGAAGTTATGGCTCCCCAGTGAGATGTCAAAAACCGATCAATCTGGCAAATCTCTTTTAAACAGCAACAATTTAAGTCAAGTAAAAGAAAAATATAGAAAGAAGGGTGCTTGCCTGTTAGTGCGTTCTCTCTTAGAAGATAAGATGAACGTTCGCTTTATCAGATAGAGCTTGTTGTTGAAAATCCGTCCCACCTTCGTCGGCTGGACCTCGTCCCATAAATTAATGAGATCTGGTCGTCCCAACAAAAATAGGCTTTGAGGTTAATCTCTTCGTTTCTCCCTACCCGGGAGAAGTTTAATCAGTCAAAAAAAAAAAAAATCTGACTGATATATCTGAATAAGCTTCTTTTGAGGCAGGAGCCCGTCTCAAAAGCAGGCACAGGCTAAGTCACCCTTCCCGGAAGTCCGATTTGTATTACTTTCATGTGCTCCTTTTTGCAACAGTAGAAGTCATTTTGGAAGCTGCAGATCATTGCTTAATGTCGTTCCTTATAACTGTGACTGCATTTTCTTTTGCCTTTGTTTTGGCACTGAATGTTATTTATGGGTGTGTATGTTTGCCAATGTTCACAACTCCTCTGCACATCAGTGGCAGTTTCCATGGACATACCTATCTGCATGTTGTAGCAAGGAGCTTCTGAACTGAGACCAGTTAGTACATCAGAGCCCTTTGTAAGGTATTCCTAAAACTGTGGTGTTTTTTGGAACTTGGTAATGCACTTCCATATGCTATTACCATTTCCTGTTCCTTCTGGTTATGCTTATTCCTAAACAGAGCAAATCTAAATTGCTCTGAAAGCTCCAAGTGGTAGGTATATAACAGAGTCACTGTTTTAGCCCCTCCCCCCCAGTAGTTCAGGAGTTCATTCACTTTTTTTTTATCTAGAATATCGTGGAAAGTGAAATACTCTCAATATACATGAATGTGTCTTATCAAGTGAATTCATGTTGTCTCTCCGAGATCCTATCTTTTAATCTGCATGAGAGTCTGTCTGGGCCCAAACATGAGGGAGAAGGGTACAATTCACTGGAGTTCAGTCAAGGCTACAACCTATTGTCAGGAGAGGAAAAAATTAATGCTAAATTGTAGATCATGCTTGATGATATTTATGGAAACTAACTTGCTTCTGTATGTACAGTACCTATTGTCCAGATCTTGTGGGATTTGCTGGAGCCAATCGGAAGCAGTGTTAGAGCAGAACAAACAGCATTGTGAACAGACAGTTGCTGGCTCAGGCTCTTCTCTAGAAAAGGGAGAGTGTGCTTGTGCAGTTAAAAAGTAGGATTTGTAATTTGAGAGAGATTTGTGCTTTCCTATATGCAATTGGCTCAAGAACAACCAGTCCCAGAGTTCCTTGTGCATAGGCAGGAAGGGAACACAGCTAACTCCAGGGACAATTATCTACTTATACACACACGCACAAGAATGGATAATCTGTCTAGCTACTTTTTTCTATAAAGCATGAACTTGCAAAAAATTTACTTTGGGGAGATTTTTTTAAAAATCATGATTTTGCAATGAAAAAGGCCAGAAAAAGTGAAGCTTTAAAGTGAATTGGCCATTTATAAAACATTTGCAGTTGTGGTCCATTAAAATAAAATTAAAAATTACAGAATAATCCTTTATTGGGAACAACAACAAAAAGTTTCAAAATAGTAAACAAGTTTTGCCAGACTCTTCTTCAGACTGAACATTTTAAAAAAAGGGGGAGAGCAAAGGTGGAGTTAGGGGGGAGAGTTGGAACACAGTAGAAAACTCCCATGTGCCATGGTACAATTTCAAAAATGTAGAAAGTGCAATTTCAGAAATAAAATTGATTTTTTTTTTCGTGACTCATAGGTTTTGATGTATGGAATGGGACTATGGTAGAACTCTGGACTGGGCCCTCAGTAACAATGCTCGGGCTCTGGTTCACACACACCCAAACTGTTCTGAACTCTGCATTACCTGGTGCCTATAGTGTATGCCTAGCCTTTGTAATGTATCCCTAGAATTGCAGTATACCATAACATTTGTCACTTGCATTTACCAGCTCAGTGTTTTCTTCATTCTGTCCATGGGCACAAAAGGAAGTTGCCTCTGTGTGGTTAGCAAAGGCTATCACTTACAATTTTTTAAATAGTTTTCCCACAACTATTCCTTTTAAAATTATCTCAGCTCGATACTCTTCAAGACTTTTCCGTAGTATGAGTGGTCGATCTGGGTGATTTGTAGTAGATCAACAAGGTTTTCTATCAGTTGCTTCACAATAGCAACAACAAAATTACCTTTTCTACTATAATTAGGTAGCTCAAATGATGGAAGGTAGCCAGGAATGGCCTTTTTTTTGGTGAAAGGACTGTGAGTTCATTTCAGTTCCAACACTGAAAAAATTCATAGGTTCAGAATGAGCTTGGATGCACATCCTGTTTGTTTATTCCGTGTATCAATTGCATCTGGATCTCATTGGTAGATCTTGGGGTTCTAGTAAAAAAAACAAAGTAGCTCCAGCTGGTATAAGCAGCTTCTATTGTATTTCTATCTGGTGATGTAAGAATCAACAAAAAGTAAATGACAAGTATAGTTATGATTTATATAGCAAACAGGGTAATATTCAAGAGCCTGTTGGTAAAGGGTGATAGACAATGATAGTCACACTCAGAGCAGACTCATTAAAATCAAGAGTTTATTGGGTCTACTCTTGAGTATGACTTAGCTGGATATCATCCAAAGTATTTTTCCTTAGTAATGGTAATGCTCCCTTGTGGTTTGCCTCTCACAGACATGTTCTTTTAAAAAATTATTTGACATTTTTTCCTTTAATAGTTCATTATAACCAGTAAGGATGCATGCACAGGAAGTCAACACTATTTTTGTTTTTTAAAAATGCAGAATTGCATCCTATAGTGATTCTCTTAAAAGTTAAGAAATGGCTTAAGGTTTCAAAGGGTGATAGATGAAAGCTGCTTTTATCATTTGGGTTTCACCCAAATGATTTAAATAGAAAATGCTTCTAATTTTAAAATTCCTTTTTCTCAAAGCATTTCCTTGGTAATTGCTTATGTACCCCAATGGAATAAAAATGGTTTGTATTTCTACTGTAACTATATGAGGACTAGCTGCTGTTTTGCAGTGCTGTTAATTAGCCAAGCCCCAAATTCATCCTCCACTGATGAGAGTGCCTGAGCATTGCTTATTACAGATTCATTATATTCCTGTGAACCAATGGAAAGCTGTCCTCATGACTCCATTTTAGATTTTATCAATGTGTTCCTGTTGCCATAGCAACCAGAATCAACCTATCTTAGGGAGGCTTTATCTTGCTGGCTTTTATAGCTGGGAGCGTGCCCCACTGTGCACCATGTGGTTCAGATGATTAGTTTTTTCTTCACAGAGACCTTAACTGGCAAAGTGTGTTGGGATTAAGATAAGCATAATTTATTTTGTGAGGGGGGAGGGTCCACACTTACGCTTGTCACTTCCCACCTCCTTTCCACTCCCGGTCATAAGGAAACCAACATTTTTCATAGGTGCTGGCAGACAATGAAGCAGATGTGATTCACACAGGAGGAGCTGGCTTTTTTTAAAAAAAGTTGCATCCTGCTTAGTTACAGAACTGAGGAGTTTCTACATGGTGCTCTCTTAAATCTTCTGGGATCACAGAACATTTCTAGTCAGCAGAGTGTGATACTTGCTTGTATTTTCCCAAAAATTGATGAGCTCTAGGGATGCTTTATGAAGGGCCCTCAAGATTCCTGAATGGAATATATGCTAATTATTTATCAAACGGCTTTGGGAATGACTGGAAGTAGCAATATATATATACATATATTCTCTTTTGTGCATGTGTAATAGCAAATACTGGTTATGTGCAAGAACTCTGAAGATTAGGTGAAATGGGGAGAAATGAACACAGTAAATGAATTTGTAGCCTTTGTGCTACTGTCTCTTTGTATTAAGTAGTGCACTGTAGATATGCAGGTGCAGTACCATGTGGAGAAAGAGCTTGCATATATTGGTAGCAACTAGGAAAAAACACTGCTGTCTGCGTAGGAAAGGGGAAGGGTATTGTATGCAATACCATTTGATCTATTTTTTCTCTCTAAAAAGTAGAATATTCTTTTATAAAGATAGCAAGCAAGATTCTACTTGCTACAGTTGAACTCTTAAAATGCTGAAGTTAAAGGCCTTCTGCTTGGATTATTGGCAGTTTCTATGTCTCCAGCCTCTTCATGGCTTCTATAAAAGGTAAGGAAATATTAAATCTAAAATGCTTTTCAAAACTGAATGGCTGCAGGCTGCTGCATTCACTTGCTGTAAGACACATTTGCATGGAGAGCAAAGGGGTGTGGTGGGGAAATCAATGCAGACTTATTACAAGGTTGTAAATCTGTTTGTTCCTTTTAACTATAGTAACCATTGCTGCTTCTCTGCCTGCATTTTCAGGTGATGCTGTGCTGTTGATACCATTTAATTTAAAACGAATAAGCTAAACATTAATTGGTTCTTTTAATTCAGTCTGATTTTTCTCTTCCACAAGCAGAATAGCTGTTAAGTTTTTATTAGGTAAATAGTGCTTGGGTATTATTTGGAATGTCACTGAGTTTCATGTAATACAGATTAATGTTCCTACAAGGAGAAAGTTTTAATAGAACAGCTTGTTTCTTATGCTGTGAATCAATTGCACACCACAGCAGCTCTGACAGAAAGCTGAAATGATATATGGTGAGCGATGATCAAAAGTAATGGGACTGGGTGTTGGATGCATTGTTCTTGCCCAAGTAATGGAATAACAAAACAAGCAATTTAATTTGACATGTATGCTATGCTTATCATGATGTTTTAATCTAATCTTCAGAGGTCTTACTATTCAAAATAGCTTCTTAATGAAAAAAACATGTATAAGTAGTTCAATATACATGGCAACACATATTGTATTATCTCCCCCAATCTAAAAATCCATTAAAAGCACTGCATTTGTTATCTTACAAAAAGTTGCTCTTCTGACTGCTAATTGCAGCTTTGTTTATCGTATGGAGATTGCAGGGCTGGAAGGGAAACTCTTCCTGTCATTTTCAAGGAATTATGACCTTTTAAATCATGATCTCTGAGTAGTCAAACATAGTTGTGAGTGACCCCTTGATTTCCAACAGTGTAAGAGAAGCATTACACTGCTCTGGGCTCCTTCTGGGAGGAAGGGTGGGAGATAAATTTAATAAATAAATAAACAAACAAACATTAAATAAATAAATAAATAAATAAATAAGCATTTAAACTCCTTTTTGAAGTTAAGTTTCCAAACTTAGCCAAATCATGTTGCAGAAGATTGAACCTTATTTTTAACTAGGATATGCAGTTTGTTCTTATAGTTACTGTTTCAACTAGATATATTTGTTCACCAAATGTTTTAATTTAAGTCTTAAAAACAATTTAACTATATGATCACTTTTTTCAGTCCTGGGTAGCACCTGCCTAACTAGTATTATCTCATATTAATTGGAAGGAATTTTAAACAATTCCTTTATGTTCTCCACATAAATATTTTGTTTTTCATCTACCGATGTTTAGAGCTTTCCAGTTGGCGATGTGGCACAGGCAGGGTGGTGTTGCTCACCTGCCCACCCAATGCTGAGTGTCTCTACTGGTACATGAGAGGGGTAGCAGCAAGGCAT
Source organism: Rhineura floridana (assembly GCF_030035675.1). Taxonomy (NCBI): domain Eukaryota; kingdom Metazoa; phylum Chordata; class Lepidosauria; order Squamata; family Rhineuridae; genus Rhineura; species Rhineura floridana. The sequence continues at coordinate 140,647,812 of NC_084482.1, read as the reverse complement.
GGGGAGCTCAGAGCAGTGTGGGTGCTGCTGCCACCATGCCTGCACTGCTCTGAGCTCTCTGTGCCTTGCCCCTCTCAGGAACTGGCAGCCTTGCCCAGCGTTGGGAAGGCAAGCGTGGAACCAGACGTTCTTGTGCTGCCTGGTTGACCGCTACTGGAGCATATCCTGCAACTGGAAAAGTCTGGATTTACATCACTTCCGGGAAGGGTGACTTAGCCTGTGCCTGCTTTTGAGACGGGCTCCTGCCTCAAAAGAAGCTTATTCAGATATATCAGTCAGTTTTTTCTTTTTTTTTTGACTGATTAAACTTCTCCCGGGTAGGGAGAAACGAAGAGATTAACCTCAAAGCCTATTTTTGTTGGGACGACCAGATCTCATTAATTTATGGGACGAGGTCCAGCCGACGAAGGTGGGACGGATTTTCAACAGCAAGCTCTATCTGTTAAAGCGAACGTTCATCTTATCTTCTAAGAGAGAACGCACTAACAGGCAAGCACCCTTCTTTCTATATTTTTCTTTTACTTGACTTAAATTGTTGCTGTTTAAAAGAGATTTGCCAGATTGATCGGTTTTTGACATCTCACTGGGGAGCCGTAACTTCTTTCTGCTACGCACTAATTAATAGCTTATCTCTGTTTTTGTTGCAAAAAGCTGTCCTGGATTTGCATTCTAAAGATACACACAGAAGAGGGATTTCTATTCCAGATTTTTATTTTGAAAAATATTATACTGTTTTGAGACTACTCTCTTTTTGGTCTATTTTATTTTGACGAATCTGTTTCTTGACGATTGCCATTAATTGCTTCGATCCTGGGAACTGCATTTTGTTTACTTAACTATTGGAGAGATAAGGCTGTCTGCTCTGTTTATACTGTGATGTCACCAAGTTTGGAGTATTAACCCAATTGTTGCTGAAATAAGAAGTGGTTTTCCTATATTTTTCTTTTAAAATGGCAATTAAGAAAGTGGCTGAGAATCTGGAAATAACTATGTTTCAGAGAATAATGAATGAGATTGAGATAACGAAAATTGAATTGAGTAAAATGAAGCAGGAGATTAAAGATATAAGGGTCCCTGTGAGAGAGGTGACCCTGGAAGGGGTCCCTGTGAGAGAGGAGACCCCGGAGATTGGAATAGGGGTCCCTGTGAGAGAGGAGACCCTGGAGACTGGAATAGGGGTCCCTGTGAGAGAGGAGATCCCGGAGATTGGAACAAACGTGGAACAGGAACAAGATTTGGAGTCTATGGACTTTAGAAATAAAATCTATTGTTTGGAACTCAATGTTATCTCTGAAGAAATTAATGAAGATTCTAGAGATAAAGTTATCAATGGCATGGATTATCTTCTGGACTGGAATGATGTGATGGAGCCCAATATAGAGAAAATCTATGGAATTAACTGCAGCCATGTGACAATGGAAAAACTTTTAAGAGATGACCCAGTGTATTTTGAAAAAAAGAACAGAGATATGATTTTACAGCAGTATTTCAGCAACTTATTCAGAATGGATGGCAAGAAAATATTTGGGATAGAGGTAATTCCCATCAGACTCTTATTATATGACTATGGCTTTGACAGCAAGATTATTATGGAATACTGATAATGGAAGATTGGATATTGAAATTACTGGACTTAACAAGACTACTGAAGATGGAAGATGGAAAATGGAACTAATAGAGATAATAGAACAATGGCTACTGAAATTACTGAACCTAACAGATTCTGATGTGATGGATTAATTGAAATGTTTATTTTGACTATGGTTATGACAATAAGATTATCATAATTAGTAATGAGATGGATTAATCGATATGCTTATCTGGAAAAAAAAATTGATAGATATATTTCTTAAAGAATTGAAACCTCTCTTTGACTTTTTGTGGAAAGAATAAAGTAATGTTTATGAGATTTGATGATTAAGTAAGATAACTACTGGAGGAAAGTGATTTTATAATATGACTTAAGAGACAGGATTGCTATATATTATAGACTTATAACTGATTTGATCTTTGACAAATGGGAAGTCAATATTTTACTCTTTATTTTTTATTTTTGTTTTTTTTTTTTTTTTCTTCTTTTCTTTTTTTCTTTTTGTTTAACTATTTTTGATTTTGTTTTTTGTCTTTGAATGTTTTATGATTTTGTCTTGTATGTTTTATGAAAATCTGAATAAAAATTATTGAAAAAAAAAAAAAAAAAGAAAAGTCTGGATTTACATACAAGATGATGTGTATATACACGTAATACAAAAATGATAGCATTAAAAGCCCTTACCATTTTGATATGGGAATACATAGGACACTCAGAGGATATTTAAAGTAAACCTTTTTGTTGCCTTAAAATAACGTGTGAAAGCAGGGATGCACAGAACGTATAATGAATTTTAAAATATATTATCCAGTTTCTGGACACTTCTAGTTTTTCTTCTTCATTAGAGGTAACTTGATCTTAATGTACTTGGGAAAGTGACAGAAGGACAAGAAGGAACGTGGGTGTGTGAAGAAAAAGGTGGAGAGGCAGTGGGTGGATGTGCAAGAATGTGTGTGTGTTATATGGCCTGAAATAAAAATCTGATTTTGATTAATACTTTGCTCACTAGATGTTCTGTGTGTAGACAGTACCATTCAGACTCTTAATATCCTTTCATACTGAAGTTCTGTGAAGGGAGAAAGCATTTTGCAAACTCAGCTAGAAGAAAAATATAATCACTGGGCTCCAAGCTATTAAAAACAGCAGAAGATAATCAAGATGCTATAATACTCTGTATCGAAGTCATGCACCCACACATTGAAGTGCAAGAGACCCAAGGCTGAAAAGGATATGACACAACTGGTATAAAAATGTATCTGTTGATTAGTGAATTAATCTCTTTAAGAGATGCTTTCAAGCAGAAAAGAAAACTTGTATAGGTATGCTGGTATTGCTACTGCTGCAGGAAAATCTTTTTTATTTGCAGAATAACATATGGCTTTCTTAAGGTACAAAATGGCCTTTGGTGAAGCCTAGGCCTTGTCTTTGCTGAGCAATGAAAAATTGTCTAACTCATTAAAGACTGTTTCATTATTTTTCTGTGCATACTTTAGTGCCACCCTTTTTACTCAAGAAGTCCTTATAACTATATTAATTACTGATATACAGAGCCACACAATTTATCCTTGGATAATCTCTGATTTATTCATATATTCTAAGAAGGCACCAAACATTGGAGCAAGCTGGAAGACATTCTGAAGTCTGGTGAGATCAGGAATGTTTGGTTTGTTTCTCTCATCATTCTAGAACAACTGATCATGTACCATGTATATTGCAAAAAAAATAAAATGCAATGCTTTTGGCCCATAACAGAGGTTTGCTCTCAAGTCATGGCTAATTCAGTGTGTGTAGCCCAAGTTTGAACTGTATCCCAAATGTAGCCTGTTAGTTTCCCCCATATTTTTAGAGATTCACATGCTCATTTAGTCAGTGACAACCATCGCAGAATCATATGATATTGCTACAGGTTATGTGAAGAATGACTAAGTCAAGTGTTTCTTTACTTTAGGTATTTCTAAAATGCACTGTGAGAAATGTTGCTATTAATACTATATTTAAAATAAAGCAACAGGTGATTAAAAAATCTGTTCCCAGCAATGTTAAACATTGAATCATTATCATTCTTCCAAGGTCAGTCACTGCAATCCTCCATACTTGCTCAAGAATAATGTCTGGAGGAGATTTCAGTTCTCACAGGGATATTGATGAAAACGACCTCTCTGTGGCAACAATAGAATTGTCACATAGAAGTAGTTACCATGGAGATTACTGTCATCGTTAAAGTCCACATCTCACCCAGAAAATGCCAGGAATATGGTGTCTTGTCAGGGCAACTGTCCCTGTCCTGGAACACTCAAAATGGGAAGGAACTTTTCTACAACCTATACATGGTGTATACAACATGGGCTTCATCCCTAAGCCTTGCTGAGATTAGCATATACATCATTGCATTTATTGTACATCTCATGGATCATTTAAAGCTGATTGCACAAATAGTAATACAACTGAAATTTAGGCCAAATGGTTTGCAGGTTCATAAACTATGCTTTATGAAACCAGGAATATGCATTGGGATTGAGCACTCATCCCTCATCCCTTTCTTCCTCCTATTGCATACCAGATCGTGACTTGTATTACTCCAGATCTTCCCATTACATCTGAACTGGGGGATTCTGGCTTAGTGTCAGTTAATAAGCCAGAAAAAATAGAGTGGATCACATCCTCCCAGTGCTCCCTTGTGCACATCCCCTTGCCTTGATGCTTGTTCAAACCTTCAACTTTAATGAGTGCCTGAATTGGGCTAGTCAGTCCCTTAGAAGCTGCTTCTCTCCCAGCATTTTTGTTGCAAGACCCTTCAGGCCTATATTACTTTCCTATCTACCTTCATAATGTTTACCCTGTATTTGCACAATAAAGGCCACTAAGAGAGTCATTATCTTTAATTTTCATGCAGTTTGAAAGGAAGGCACAGATGCACAGATCAAGTGTGTCATTATGATCTTCTGTTTTTGCTTTTATTTAGGCCTCTGTTTTATCATATCAGTGGTGGATATTATGAGATTAATCAGTTTTAACTAGAGTACATTACTTGTATTTTAAGGGTAGAGACAGTAGGGTACAGTTATATTGTGCTGTCAATTCTAGGGGTTTCGGGACACAGGTGATTTCAGAAGTGACAGTTTCTATGGTCAAAAGTGCCTTACACTTCCTGTTCTCATACTACTTCAGTAATATTGAAAAGGGGCCTTGCACATGCAGGGAAATTGATCTTCTTCTGAATCTGTATTTTGGATATTACTGAATTAGACAAAGCAAGAATGATAAGCATGGCTTCCTATTCTGAATCTTGCTCACCCTCTCTTGCTCTCTCTTCTTATACCTCTGAGAGGACTGCACCATGTGCTTAGAACTTCAGTGTCATCAGTCCAGACTGAGATAAGACAACATGGCCTAATATTAAAATCTTACTTTTACATAGCTTCTTTGGGAGAAAAAAGCTATTGAGCATTATTTGAAATATGTATATAATAATGAACTGGGAAAATTACTTATACGTAAGTGGGAGGGGGAACTGTAGTGACAGCAGTATGCAGGAAAAAGAGTTAGTGCTATTTTTACTACTATGTGCATTTACAGCCCCTGAAATAGACACTAATTTTCTCCTGTCTTGCATCCTGATCCTGTGCATATATACTTGGAAATAAATGCCACTGAGTTTAATGGGGCTTACTGCCAACTAAGTGTGTTTAGGATTACACCCCAAAAGATAAATCTCAGCTAGATCACTATCTATATTGCCTCATAAATAAGTCCCTCTCCTTTGGGCCTCTGTATATCATGGAGAACCCAATAGCAGGATGCTGCAAATCAAAAGGGTAGTGGGAAATTAATGGAGACCTGCTCTGAACTTGTGTGCAGTGTTCACAATTGTAGTTGTTGCTAAGAACAAATTGTTTGCTTTCACTTGACAGTGACTTCATCCAGAGCTTCTCTGTGAGTCATAGTGCCTGCAGTACAGCTCTCCAAGGAAACTAGTGTTGGATAAATTTGCTGCTAGTACAAAGCAGCTGAGAGTGTATATCCTCCCTTACCTCCTCTTTAGCACACACCATCATTCCATGAATTTTTTACAGCTTGTGCTGTACATTCTGCAGGGAGTCTCTTTAATAATAAAATGATGGGAGACAGCCAACCGAAACAAACTTCCAAATAGCATGCACTGAGCAAATGCATAAATAATGTAAGAGCTTTCTGCATCTTTCCATGCAAAACCTTTAAGACATGTAGCCCTTGCATTTGTCACCCTTTGCTGAGTTCTCAGGTTATGAAAATGACAGAACACCACTATCTGCCACCATGGGCTCCTACTTGGAGGAAGGGTGGGATATAAATCTAATAAATAGTGGGGAGGAGAGCCTGGCTGGGAGTCCAGAGTCTGTGAGTTCAAATCCCCGCTCGTGTTTCCTGGGTGTAAAGGGCCAGCTGAAGATCACCTCACAGTGAGTGGCTCAGGGGTTACTTGCCCTGCCACCTGTGCAGCCAAGGGCAAGCTGCAAGGAGTGCAGTTGCCCCCCAGCTTGCAGTTGCGGACAAGGAAGGAGCTGGCTTGTGCAGCTGTGGCAAGCTGAGCAGGCCCCAGCCAGCTGGGGAGAACTAGCCTCAGAGAGGGAAGCAATGGTAAACCCCCTCTGAATACCTCTTACCATGAAATCCCTATGCATAGGGTCGCCATAAGTCGGGATCAACTTGAAGGCAGTCCATTTCCATTTTTTCATGATAAAATGCACTTCACTCACCTGCAATCTTAACACCATGAAAGGTCTGAACTTGGAAATAGCAGCTACTTATTTGGATTCTCTAAAACTTTAGAATAAAATGTTTTACTCTTATGACACCTTTCCTGCTACCTTGGTAATTATTGTGAAACTAGAATGTGGAGACATTTGTGTCTAGGGCTTCTCCCTATTGCAGTGTATGCCCGAAACTAGGCTGTACTAGACCTTAAAAGTTAGAACTAGAAAAAATGATAGATACAGTAGTCTAATACAAACATCTTCCCAGATGACAACTGTACAAAATTCATGTCTCACATATCTCTTAATGCAACTTCATTGAACATTCTCTTGTCACTTGTGCCAGGAACATGCTCACTTGAGGGTGTTTGACTACCTCCTTTTACACAGAAGTAAAAATCCTTCTCTGTGTACACAGAGCGATGTCCTGCTTTTAGACTCCTGTAGGTTATTTCTTCAACAATTCCCTACTTTGCCTAGGTGCATGCATGTGATCTCTTACAGACTTTGTGCAGTATCTTTACCACCTCTTCAAATTAGTGACATTACATTATTCAAGTGTCTAGACATGTGGGGTATTATTGAGTTTGCCAAACAGGGCTGGCATGAATGGTTAGTTTGGTCATGTACTCATAGGGGCTCACAGCCTGGCAGAGGGCCACCACTAACATGAGAGGCTAAACAAATCTCCCATTTCATCTTAGAAGAAGCTATTCACATCTTGAAATGAAACACGACATACAGTATTTTCCTAGGATAGGTAACTTCATCCCTCCTTTATCCTTCTCCATCCCCACCCTGGATCAGAAAATTTCCTCTTTTTCAAAAAGACTATTTGGAAGGTGTGATTTTGCTTTGAGGCTCTTGGCAAATTAGACCAAGTACCCCTTTACACATATACTTGGGTTGAATTAGAAGACAATGTTTTTTGTATCTGGCTTTGTATCTGTCTTAATTACTCATACCAATGGTGAAAATTGGTACAGGTTAATTAGCAAGATTACCCCAGTTTAAAAGCTATTCTGTGGAAAGTTAGACATGTGCTCAAAGGACATGGCTTTATCAAAACAACAATCAGGAAAGGTACCCTAGATGATCTAGTTTCCTTAGTGAAAGTTATTGCGGCCTATTGCCGAAATAAAACACAGACACCATTGCTTGGGTAAATAATGGGCCACTTTATTTAAACAGAATCAATTGAATAATGAACCTGCAGAAGGAAGATTAAGGGCGGGAGCATTCTGGTGATCCAGGCAAAGCCTGTTAGCAGCTATCGGGCGACCATGCCCTGCCTGAGCCTGGGGCTGCCCTGTGCCAGCCCCCCAGCTCCAGCCACACCCTGAAGATGTGTAGGGGGTCCAACCCGCATCACCGCCCCTCGGAGCCCTGAAACTCCGAGCGGATGAGGCACGTTGGCCCCAAAGGCGGCCCGTACCCTGTCCCCGGGCCGTGTAGCCCTGAGCTGCAGGCCTCCGGACCGCCTGTCACCCCCAAAGGTGCCTAAAGGTGTCACCTAGCTGCCCTTTCCCTTTAACCTTTTCCCGCACTTCTTCGCCACAGAAGGGGGACAAGCCTCTGCTTAGTCCCCCTTTACCCCACACCCGATAAGAATCTGGTGTAAACCCTTCTGCAGGTCCCTTAGAAAGATGTTGTTGCCCGTGTCCGTCAAATGGACGCCATCAGGCCGAAACAGCTCAAGCTTGTTGTGGCCCACCTCTGGGTGGTGGATGACAGAACCTCCCAAGTCCCTAAGGGCCCTCTGAATTTGCCTGTTCACCTTTTTCCGTGCCCTGTCCATCCCTCGTGGGTCACCGGTACAATTCCACCTCCTGCGCGGCAGGATGTCTGACCACACTAAGTGCACCCCCGGCCAGCGACGTGCAATGGCCCGGAGGTCACCGCATGCCTGTTCAATTAGGGCCTTGCCCTTTAACAGACCCAAGTCGTTGCCCCCGAGGTGGATCACCAGCACCTGGGGCACTGCCACTTCCACAGCCGGTTGAAACAAGGCTGGCAGGAGCCCATCCCAACGCATCCCCCAACGTCCCAGCCACCGCACTGCGGCCCATTGACTGAGCCCCAGCTGCGTGCCAAAGCGAGACTTCGCCGCCCTGCGGCCCGCCCAGAACATCATACTGTGGCCACATAGGAGGATGCGTGGCTGCTCCGATCTTGTCCAGCGATCTGTTGAAACAACAACGACATTGGGTAACAACAAAAAAAGGGGGGGCTGGGGGGGCCAACATCTAGCCGCTGGCGTCGTGTGTGTCAGCAAGTGGTCTAACGTAGGCCTTGTACGCGTCCGAGGACTACCCGCCCACAGCCTGAAGCCTGTCTTTAGAGAAGCCCAATAGGGCCGCCGTGGAGGCCGCGCCTATCCGGAAGGAGTGTGTCCCGAACTTACTGGGGTCCACGCCTAAATTTCCCAGTGCGGCCTTCGCCACGGACCAGAACCGGTATCTGGTAAGGGGCTGGGAGTTCCTATGTATAAATAGGTACCCTGACTGCGACCCCCTCGCTGCCACAAAACCGCGCAGGGCTGTTACTGGGCAGAGTTCTTGCTGCCGGCATGGGGCTAATACCACCAGGCGCCCCTTACCATGCTGGTCCGTTTTAGACCGCCTGAGCCGCAGGAGGGCCCGCTCTGCCCTCCAGCTGAGGTCAGAGACTAGCAGAGCTCGGAGGGAGTTATCCATCTTAGAAGCCGCCACCACCTCCCCAATTCGGAAGGCCCCAAAAAACAGAGTGAGGGCCGCAGCATGATATAGCAGGGCCTCGAAAGGGGAAGAACACAAGTGCTTCCACTGTCCCTGCAGGCCAAACAATAGCTCCGGGGAAAAGGGGAGGCGTGCATCCGGGGGGCAAGGGCGCTCGCGGGACCAACCCTCCAGCATCCAGCGCACCCTAAAGTCACCCGTGTAGTCCTGAAAGCCCCGTGCCTTCGCAAGGAAAGCGAGGCCTGAGAGCTTACCTTTGATGGTCCTGACTGAAAGGCCTCTCCGTTTCCCCTCCACGCAGAACTCCATAAGCTGCTCGACCGGGATGGGCCACTCCTGGGCGTAACCCCTGGACTCTCTGAAGTTTGATAGATCCCTACCTGCCCCCTGGTAGCTGGCCAAAGTGCTGGGCGCCACAGAAAGGCTTATGGCCCTTTCTGATTCAATCCTCCAATCTCCCATAGCGCTGGGGGGAACACCTCCGGCAGAGCCCTTGCCCATGGTGCCAGCTGGCGAAACTTCTCCATCTGGTTCCGTGATAGAGCATCAGCAATACTATTGTCAATACCCGGAACGTGGCGCGCCAGGAACTGAATATTATAGCGAAGACATTGGAGCACAAATGCTCGCACCAGAAGCATAACGTTGGGGTTTCTAGAGGACAGGGTGTTAATAACGTGCACTGTGGGGAGGTTGTCGCACCAAAAGTGGACTGAGGAATTACCCAACTTGTCGGGCCAGAGGTGTACGGCCACGACAATGGGGAAGAACTCCAAGAACGTCAGGTCTCTGGTCAGGCCAGCCAGTGTCCAGCCCTGCGGCCAGCTGCCGTGGCACCATGAGTCATGAAGAATGACCCCAAAACCGAAGGCACCCGAGGCATCGGAGTGAACCTGTAGCTCTGCCTCCAACAGGCGATCCCTTCTCCATAGGGAGACCCCATTAAATTCCCTCAAGAAGGTGGACCACACTGTCAGGTCAGCCCTAAGAGCGGCTGTCACCCGTGTGCGGTGGTAGGATCGTGATAGGCCAGCCATGGCATCATATACGCGCCGCAGGAAGGCACGGCCGGGCGCTACAACCCTGCAGGCAAAGTTCAGATGGCCTGCCAGCTGTTGGAGAGTGGCTAATGTCACCTTATTAGAACTGACCACCTCTGAGATCTTCTCCCTGAGGGCCCCCAACTTGTCATGAGCGAGCCTGCAGCATTGGGCCACCGTATCTATCTCGATGCCCAGAAACGTGATAGCGGTGGATGGGCCCTCAGTTTTCTCGGCCGCGAGGGGGACGCCCAGCTCCCCAGCCAGCCCCGCGAAATGTGCCATGAATGCCCTACAGGTGCCTGAGTCCGCAGGGCCCGCAAACAGGTAATCATCCAAATAGTGTACCACTGATTGCAAGCCTGCGTGCCTCTTGACCGCCCACTCCAAGAAGGAGCTGAAGCGCTCGAAAACAGAGCATGATATAGAGCAGCCCATAGGCAATGCCCTGTCCACGTAATATTCACCCTCAAAAGCCAAGCCCAACAGCTCGAAGTCCTGTGGGTGGACCGGGAGGAGGCGGAAAGCAGACTTGATGTCACACTTTCCCATAAGGGCCCCAACCCCGCAGTCCCTGACCATTCGCACAGCACAGTTGAATGATGTGTAGCGGACTGAGCACAGCTCCGCTGGGATGAAGTCATTGACTGACTCACCCCGTGGAAAGGACAGGTGGTGTATCAGGCGAAATTCACCTGGTGCCCTCTTGGAGACGAGGCCCAACGGGGAAACTCTGAGTGAGGGGATGGGTGGTGCAGCAAAGGGGCCCAAAACCCGGCCGGCTACTACTTCCTTCCTAATTTTTTCTCTCAGAACTGATTCCCTGCCTTCCACTGACTTAAGGTTGCGGGACATGAAAGGTCGCCTGGGACCCAAATAGGGGATCCGAAAACCCACTGTGAAGCCTTCGAGTAAAAACTGGGCATCTTGGACTAGGGGGTAAAGGTGGAGTAAGTGTTGGAGCTCGGCAATTTTAATTGGGCTGGGGCCCCTTTCCCTGAGCTGCGCCTGCAGCCCCTGTCTTCCTTGCGCCAGCCGAATCCCTGTTTCCACCCCTGAAGGGGCAGCCCCTGGGGCAGCTAGTGCAGGCGTGGGGGCCCCCACATATGGCACATTCATGTCTGAACCTGCACGGGCTCCGACCGCAAAGGCCACGCGAGCTGAACTCCCAGCAAAGCAGGCGGGGTTGAACCCCCTGCCCCGCAGGCCCGCGGGAAGCAGTTGCTGATGCCTGGCGCGCCAAGAGATGGCCGCTGTCCGCCCTATCACCTGCCATGGGTCTAGAATGTGCCATAAATTGCAGCCACAGGTCAGCCTCCTTTTTGTCCCAGGGGAGGGATGTATCAAAAGCCGCCCTCATACGGAACGCCTGGTCGTAGTCCAGCCATGCCGTCCCTTGAAACTCAGAGTAGCCCCGATATATGATATCAAGGTATTTGATCAGTACCGAGGCCCTATGAGGCTGCCTCTGTATTACCACCCCCATGTACGTAAGGAATGCAGGCAGCCAGTTAGACCAAGAGCGCTCTACCCGTCGGCGCTTGGGCCTATCGGGCTCTGCATGTTCCCCTTTATCCTTATCCTTCCCAACCGGCTCCCTGTACAAGAGCGAGAATAGGTCCACGTACTCTCCCCTCCATATTCTGTCCTTCGTAGCAGGCAGAAGATGAAAACCCAGTGGGGCAGACGTTTCCCCAAAAGGTATGGCCCCCTCTCTGACTGATCCCAGGGGGTCGGATATCTCTGCGGGGGGGTTGGCAGACAGGGCAGGCTGATGCCCTCCTTCCGTCGCCGTCCCAGCAGCAAGGTGCCAGACCTGCTCGCAGGCCTCCCTTAGGGGATGCTGCTGCTGTGGCGTAACCTCCCCCCCGCTGGCGGGAGTCCCTGCCTGCCCATATCCCTCGGTTACCGCTGGTGGGGAAAAGGGCCAGTAGGGGTACCCCCAGGGGGCCCAGCTCCACTGCCGCTGCCCTTGTTGTTGTGGCATGATAGAGGACTCACCCTGTGTGCTTTCCGCCGAAGGTCCTTGTGTGGGCTGCATTGTTGGTGCTGCTTGCAAGGTGGGAGTTGCGCCTGGCTCTATGCTGGGCATCCTCGCCTCAACCCTGGGCCCGGCCTCCAGCACATCCAGTCGTGCTAAGATGGAAGCAACAGCCCCTGCATCAGCACTGTTCACTGGCCGCTGCGTTTTCCCCCGAGACCGTTTGGGTGGTGGGTCCTTCTCCTTCCCTGTCACAGGTTGGTCCCGAGGTGCACTAGGATGGCCTGAGCCATGCTCTAGGGCTTCCAACCTGGCTAATATGGCCGCCCATGGTGGCCCCTCCCCACTCCTTGCCCCCTCCGCCGCTGGGGGTGGGCATCTCCCCCCTGCTTTGGGGGCCTTTCCTTTCCCTTTTGGCCCCCCTTGTCCTTTCTTGGGTGGCATACTAGAGGGAGATAGGGGCCCCGCTTACAAAACGACGTGATTTCAAAACGTTGTGAAGGGGCCCGCCTGCTTATTCTATACCCCCTCCCGGCACCCAATTATCCTGGAGGGGAGCCTAATTGCCCTGCACGTGGCAAGGATTGATGGTTGGGGCCGTGCCCACCTACCCCCGCGTTAATTAAAATTAATAATTAAATTTAAAAGTTGCCAGCCAAAGGCCGCCTAGCCTGTGGTCCTCGCCGCTGCTGGATCCGATCCTGCGCTGCCGCCTCGTAGTGACTGCCCCAGGATTCTCGCCGCATAGGCCTTGGTGCCAGCCGCCGCTGCCTCCCTGTCTCTCAATGAGGCTGGGGGGGGCTCGCCGCAGCCCAGCCACCCTTGCCTCAGGAAGCCTCCGGAGGCCCACGTGCGCCGGCAAAGGAGCCGCGCCGCGCCGAAGCTGCTGCTGCGGCTCCCGAAATTGCCGCCGAAAGGAGCAGCGCCGCGCCGAAGCTGCTGCTGCGGCTGCCGAGATTGCCGCCAAAAGGAGCCGCGCCGCGCTGAAGCTGCCGCCGAAAGAAGCCGCGCCGAAGCTGCTGCTGCGGCTGCCGAGATTGCCGCCGAAATTTGAACTGGATGGCGGGAAGCAGGCGGGGCGGCCTTAAATAGCCTTCAGCCGCCCCGCCACCCTGCCGCGTCACATGACGGCGCGCCAGCGCGCCGTGTGTGCACGCATCCCCCAAGATGGCGGCCTGGACATCGACAGCGGCCGCAAGCTCGTCCCTCTGCCCGGTAGGTCCCGGGCACGGAACGGGATTCTTTGTGTTGTCCTTGAAACTGTCAGACTCACCTTTACCACATGACAAAGGCACTTCACTTATCAAGTTCTGTTGCATATTTAACCATGAACCATTCCAGGAAAAGGGAAAGGTGGTAGAGACATGACAAGAGAATTTATTCCTAAAACTTCTGTTTATACTCACAAAAAATTTAGATAGTCATGGTCCATTAGAAAAAAATCCAAAATACACAGTACAGGGCCCCACTCATGCAGTGTCCCATCCAGAGCCGGAACTACGAGGCTGAGACACGAGTGCAATTAAATCTCATTTTATTAAAGTAATGGATACATCAAAGGAATTGCGCTTCATAGAAAAACCTGCACTAACACTAAAATCCCTAACTACACTCTAGACATGCTCTGCGGCGTATGAAGGAAGTTGACACAACAGCTCCCCACTGTAAACGGCAAGCTTAAGTAGGGAACGTTTTCAATCGTAATCTCTGACTCCTTTGCAAGTCCTGTCTCTGCCCTGTCCGTTTCTTGCGGTGGCGGGAGCGAGGTGATGGGGGGGCGTGTCTGTAACGGCTCATCGGAAGACACCTGCTCCTGAGTAACGGATTCAAGGTCGGGGCTGCGTCACGCTGGTGGCATCCTGGGAACTGCTTGGTAAGGGAGGAGTTGGCACTTTTGCTGGAGCTTCCCCCAACAGGTCTTCAGCAGCAACTGGGGGCGGCACGCTCTCCTCCTCGGAGATCGCGTCTTCCGTGGGAACTGACTGGAATTCAGGCTCGCTTCCCTCCCCAAGGTCTCGCTCAGACCCAACAACTCCAAGTCTCCTGTGTCTCCTGGCAGCGGAGGCGCATGAAATTCATGCCTCCCTCCTTCCTGTCCCTTCTGGGACAGCTGAGGCTCAACATACAGCAGGTTAGGTTCAAGACCCCCGCCGAAAAGCGGATCAGCTGTAGCATGGGGGTCTGGACCCTAACCCGCTGATCGCACAGGAGGAGGAGAAGATCAGCTGTAGCATGCTAGCCCTCTTTGGTGTGATCAGCTGAGAGAGCGGGGCCCTACTGTAGGACTGGGGAATCTCAGGTTCAGGGGCAAAAACAGTCCTCCAAACCTTTGTATCTAGCCCTCAGGACTCTCCCCAGACTACACCTCTCACTAGCCCTGCTTCACATGCTCCTTGAGTGTTTTTGACTGGCTGGAATATATCCTTGATCTCTGATAATGCCTCTTGCTTGCCCCGATGGAGGATAGTGTGCATGTAGAAACTAACCTACTGTACAAAGATGTACACTTGTTGCTCTGCCCACTTTTGCATTCGCCCACACCCCAAAAAGATTGCTCAGAAGGGAATGCAGCCCTCAGGCTGAAAAAGGTTCCCCCTCCTCTGCAGTAGGGTACCAGCTTTGTTATGACAAACTAAAATGTCATGATGTACTGAAGAAGCTTTCATGTTCGCCAGGACTCTTCTTGAAGCTGTATAGTAAGCAAGACAATGCGAGTGGCAGAGCTGGACATAATAGAAAAGTCCCAAAGTCTGCCATCTGTCTTTAAGAATGGCATGCAGGGGCTGTTATGCAGAGTTAATTGGATTAGACTGAGGTAGCTGCAAACCAATTTTAAGGTGCAGTAATGGCTACTGGGACAAAGAAGCATCAATGAGTATTTTCCTATTTAAAACCTAGGTGTCAGAGATGAGTAAGGACATTAAAGTATTCAAGCGTCAGGGCATATGGGGTATTACTGAACCTATAAGGCTGAAAATGCAGTTGATGGGATATAGTATTGATTGTTAGGATAAATGTTCGTGAAATGTTGGGTGACAGCCACGTTACATAGATCGTAAGAAGAATCTTTCTGGATCAGACCCAGGGCCCATCCAGCCCAGTATTCTGTTTTCAACAATGGCCAGCCAGATGCTTCTCAGAAATCCATAAGGAGGGCATGAAACTGACAGCCACTCATTTGCCTGCACCCTCTGCGTAGCAGCTGGTAATGCTTCTGAATCTGTAGGTTCCATTTAGCTCCCATGCCCAATAGCTGTTGATAGGTTTGTCTAATCCGTTTTTAAGCTATATAAGCCAAGGGCTGCTATCACATCAAATAAATGAATTATAGATCGTGTGTAGAAGTACTTCTTCTTGTCTGTTCTGAAACTACTGCCAGTCCGTTTCATGGGATGACCCTGTTTTGAAAGAGGGAAAAACATTTTGCACTTTGAATCTCATCTGCCATTTTTGTTGTGCATACATCCAGTTTGGAATAGATGCTTTTGGAGTTCTGCATAGTCTGCTTTAGTTTTCACCATTTTGAATAAGTGGAACACTAAGAGATTAAAGTAAACATAAGGTGTGTGAAGACCAGGCTGTTGCAAACTAGACGCTTCATCTAAGTATATCTCTATATTGTGGAGGTAGGGCAGTTGCCTCTGGAGTTAGAGAGAATGATTCCTCTATTTCAGGAGTGGCTAAGCTGTGGCCCTCAAGATGTTGTTTGACTTTAACTCCCATCATGCCTGATTGGCCATGTTGGCTGGATCTGGTGGGAGTAGATGTCCAGCAACATCTGGAGAGCCACAGGTAAGCCTTCCCTGCACTGTGTCTTTCCCTAACATAGCAACAGGTCACCAGTTGTTGGTTTAGGAACATGGGCTTAACAACATTCAACTCATATACTTTGTTTAGTATTAATTGGCCATTATCACTTAATTATACACTACTCACCTACACAACATCAGATGTTCAGGAGAAGTTCCATCTTATGGACACCTGATATCCTCTTCTTAAGACACCTGTGTTAACAATGCATTTCAGTAAATAGAATTTTGAGCTTGGATTTGGGGTGGCTACCCTAAAAATGTTTGTTCTTACATTGATTTAGTGCTGCTTCACACAAGGAAGTTTTCCTACACAGGTTTCACTTCTGCAATCCAGTAGCGACATCATGGGACAGCAATATGTATTTATGCATGTGTCTTCCCATTCACAGGGGTGGGAGTCTGTTCCTTGCACAGAAAGGAGTGTACAGGGGATGGGAATGAAATCTCTACCATGCGGAACATAATTGTTTGAGACAGGTGTATTTTATCACCCTATTTGTTTAATCTATACACAGAACATATACGGAAAGCGGGATTGGACCAAGATGAAGGAGGTGTGAAAATTGGAGGGAGAAATATCAATAATTTAAGATATGCAGATGATACCATATTATTAGCAGAAACCAGTAATGATTTGAAAAGAATGCTGATAAAAGTTAAATAGGAAAGCACAAAAGCAGGACTACAGTTGAACGTCAAAAAGACTAAAGTAATGACAACAGAAGATTTATGTAACTTTAAAGTTGACAATGAGGACATTGAACTTGTCAAGGATTAATACCTTGGCACAGTCATTAATCAAAATGGAGACAATAGTCAAGAAATCATAAGAAGCCTAGGACTGGGTAGGGCAGCTGTGAGAGAACTAGAAAAGGTCCTCAAAGGCAAAGATGTATCACTGAATACCAAAGTCAGGATCATTCAGACCATGGTATTCCTGATTTCTATGTATGGATGTGAAAGTTGGACAGTAAAAAAAGCAAATAAGAGAAAAATCAACTCGTTTGAAATGTGGTGTTGGAGGAGAGCTTTGCGGATACCATGGACAGTGAAAAAGACAAATAATTAGGTGTTAGAACTAATTAAACCAGAACTATCACTACAAGCTAAAATGATGAAACTGAGGTTATCATACTTTGGACACATAATGAGAAGACATGATTCACTAGAAAAGACCATAATGCTGGGAAAACAGAAGGGAGTAGAAAAAGAGGAAGGCCAAACAAGAGATGGATTGATTCCATAAAGGAAGCCACAGACCTGAACTTACAAGATCTGAACAGGGTAGTTCATGACAGATGCTCTTGGAGGTCACTGATTCATAGGGTCGCCATGAGTTGTGGTCGACTTGAAGGCACATAACAACAATTAAGCTCACTTCTGATATTGGATCCAGGCTCAAGGGGAAGCTGCTTTAGAGCAGTGAATCTCAGTAAAGTGAGGTAGGGGAAGAGGTGCTCCATTGCAGGTGATGACCTCATTAGTATGGGGCTTTCAACCCAAGTAGGGGATTCAAGGCAATTGTTCCGATTCTGGCAAAACAGAGCAAGATGGGTAATATTCAGGTAAGGCAAGGGTTCTGGATTCAGGGAGCATCCTGGACAGTTCCACATGGAACTCAGTCTGGAAGCATCGTATCAGGAGAACTCAAATGGTTCAGCATCAGGCAATCCCAGACTGAGCCTTAAATAGAGCTTCAGTTTCATTTTAGGGACTAGCTCTGCCTTGGAGCTGCATCAGGTAAGGGGCCTAACCTGTTTTGCAAACTAGGTTTTAACTGCTGTTGACTTCAGGGCAGGAGAGGCAGACAATCAGATGAGAGCAATGTAATTTCTTTGGGTTCTAGAAAATTCTGGCACAGTAGGCTCCTCCCTCATGCCCCTGCACTTCTGGGGTAGTGGGATCATCTGGAGCTGGCTTTGAAGGCAATTCCTTCTCCCACTCTGAATCCCGGGAGATTTGTATCGCTCCTTTGCTGCTTGAGTTTAGGAGGGTAGCTAAAACCTCACTTTTTAATCAGCCCTTTGAGCCCTGCTAGATATTTTGATTGCTATGAGTCTTCTTGTTGCATTTTCATTTTGTTTTACTGTTTTGAATATCGCTCTCTCTGATCTCATGAGGGATTAAAAACAGGATATAAATTATTTAAAATAAATAAACTACATGGTATGTTTAATTAGGAATGTGCAACTTTTGTTTGTTTTACTGAAAAGTAAACACAAGGGCTGATCCAGATCATGAACACAGTGTGTGGTGGTGGTGGTGGGGTTCAATCCTTTCCTCCCCCACTGCAGTGACAGTAAAAACACACATACACACACACACACCCAAATAACAAAAGAAGATCCCATTAGTGCTAATGAGACCTTTTTTTCTTTTACTATTTGACATATGAGAGTGCATTTTTCACAGCATTGTGGGAGGGGAGAATTAAATCTCCCCACATGCTGCTGTCTTGATCTGGATTGGCCCCCATTGCTTACTTTTAAGTAAAAAACAAAACACTGTATGGAGCTCCGCACTATGTATTTAACATCGTGCTGCACACACCCCAATCACAGAGTGGTGAGGAACTTCCAGGGATTCACGTGCTTACCCAGGATTAGGTTTCCTTGGAATGAAGGTCAGAGGAGACTCTGGTGCCTTTATGATATTTTACACATACATACAACCTGAGCATACAATGCACACAGCATTAATACTCCAACAGATCTTGCTTTCCCATTAGGTTTCTAGGGGAGTCCCCAAAGCCATAGCTTGGGGTCCAGCACACAAAGCAAATGTCTCTGGGCTAATCCACATGATGGTTTACTATGTGTTCGCTGCTCTTCTCATCCCCTCTTAATTTGCATCATTTACATGGCATTACCCACAAACAGAAGCTATCATGCTGTTTTCCCTCTGTAAATATGGAATAACCCAATCTGCCAATAATATGAAAAATTGCGAACAATATGGCTCCACACATGGTTGCAGACACTGCTTCAATGCTTTTTGGTGGGTTGGTGAATCATAACTTTCTGCCTCTTCTCTTTCCACACCCACTATTTCCTCCATGAATTCTATTTTGCTTCTTGTTTTCTATCCAGCTACTTCCTTCTGCTCTGTTCTAGGTTAAAGAGAAGTGTGTTGCCTGCTTGGGCTGGCTATGACCAGCCCTCCTTCCCTTCACAGTTTGCTGTGGCTACTGGCTGCATGTTTCTCTTGTTTCTCTTTGACTCTCTTTCTAAGCTTTATGTAACTGTGTTACACTGTTCAAACAATGCTCTATACTTTCTCAGGGCTTTCTCAGGCAGACAGTAAAAATACAGAGCTCTGAACAGCCTTACACTGTTATGCAAAACTTAGGGATGGGGGTCAAAGAGACTTATCCACAGAGTTACCTAGCAACCACAGTGCCCAGCCAGCTGGGGAGGATGCATTGGCTATTTATGGCTAGTCTGGCTGCTGCTGCTATAAGAAATTGGGTGCTGCAGCAGTTTGAGAGAGAGCAGAGTGGCGTGCCTGCAGCCATGCAACGGGAAAGAAAGTTGCAAGCAAGGAGCTAGGACGGCGAGTAGTGACACCTCTCTTTTGACCCCTCCTGTGGTGGCAGGAGGAAGAGGAAAATTCTCCAACAAACACACACAGAGCAAGAGAGAGCGAGAGAGAGCAAGAACTAGATATAAGGGTGTAGAAAAATGAGTGGTATGCATGTTGCACTGGGGTGGGACAGTTGGAACAGATATATTTCATTCTGGAGAGAGTGAGAGAGAACCAAATGGTGAAAGAGGGAAGGAGAGTGTGATAGGTGCTGATACTAAGGGAGTACGCAGAGCTGGTTTTTGGGGAGGTATGAACTTTAGAGGGTTTTTTTTAAAAGAAGGTTCTCCCCATTTCTCTTCCCTGCACTGCTAGAACACTCTGTCCTCTGCATTGTCTGTTTTGCACATGCCCAGTTACCTACTGAACAGAGGGAGTGGAAATACAGATCTTCACTCTTCCCTTTTTTTAAAACGGAAGCTACTGCTGCTGGTAAAAAAAAAGTGCATGCCCAGTTCCCTAGCAACCAGAGGGAGTAGAAATGTAAAATTAGAGGGCAAGGTCATTAGGAAACAGCAAGATTGTTCCTTCATGGAGGAAAGCCTACTTGTGTGAATGGAAATCATCGCATTTGCAGCTAGCATTGAGCATGCAGTTCAGACAGTGGAAATAAACAATGGAGGTAAAAGTGGTGTCTTTACTATGAAGAAAATCTGCCCTGCGGATAAGCTTTCTGTGTCTTTCTAGTTCCCACCCCACACCAGGTTAATTCATGCAGATTTCCTCACCCAGGATCACAGTGAGGGAATCAGTCTCCTCCAGAGTTCCTATAGCAAAAGGATTGCTCCGGACCACATTCTTTCATACGTATATTAGCAGGCCCATTAACTCACAGACTGACTTGGCTAGAACTATTAACTTATGAAAATTAACTTATGAAAGGAACTTGTTTGACCAGTAGAACAGGTTTCTTTCACTGCAGATTCCAACTTTCAGATACAGGATTACAGGCTCTGTACCCACAGACATCATCTATGCCAACCCCCCAATCCTATAACAGTAACATGTAGTTTGACCCTTTAAAAACTACATGTAAAGCTCAAGAAATGAAAATGTGTAGTTTGCTCAGTGTACACTTTGTTTGACTACAGTGAAACAGAGGCCTTTATAACACAGTAAGGTGAGCATATGTTTTTTCAATACAAATGAAATCAAATATGATAATATCATACAAAGCATCTCTTGGGTGGCCTTTGATTCATCGTTAGCATAGTTGGTTTAATATCTGAAAAATGGAAATGACATTCATGACAGAGATTATTAGAGCATACAGAAAGTTCAGATTATGCTATTTAAGTTAGAAATAATAGATTGAATCAGAATTTAGTGATCTTTAGAATAGACACATTGAAATCAATTTGACACAAATTTTCAGAATGTTTGTATGGGATCTTCCTAACATTGCCATCTTGAAATGGGTGTTAACAGGTGAATGCATTTTCTAGTATGCTAACTTTAAATTGCAAAGGAAATGGCTTAGAATTAATATGAAGTTGACTTTTTGTGGGTGTGAAAGTGATGAAATCATTTTGTATGGCCCCTGAATGTGATGATATTGTTATGAATGCAAATTGGGATAACAGTGGTCTTCACAGTAAATAAGTTAATATAACATCCCTGTTTGGCCCTTCTTCTTCACTCTATAGGGCTTTGTTTAGCAGATAAACAAAACAAGGATTAAAGCACAAAAGCATGCTTGTTCTGAAAGTGGCCTTAATTGGGCTTCTTGTTTCTTAGCACTGCAATGTTTATTTATTTATATCCCACCCTTCTTCCCAGAAGGAGCCCAGGGTGGCAAACAAACACTAAAAACACTCTAAAACATCTTAAAAACAGACTTTAAAATATGTTAAAACAAAACATCTTTAAAAACATCTTTGTAAAATAACATTTTTTAAAAAACTTTGAAATCATCTTTAAAAACTTCTTTAAAAAATATTCAAATACTTATCTTAGTCTCTTTTATCCATCAGAAACTGGCTAGGTTTTCTGCTTCGTTTTGTGTGTAAACTGTTCCATGAATTCAACATGAAGCAAAGGATTTATGTCCTAATAAAATTCCTGACACTGACTAGCGATGGCCTTGGCAAAAGGATCCATCAAGGTTGAATGATACCCATCAGCACAGCAAATCAGAGATTCTTATTATTACAATTTATTGTGGATGTGTGGTGAGCAAAAGGTAACGCTTAACAAACATACAGTACCTATTAAATATATATATTTGTGCTATATTATACTGTGTGTAGCTGTAGCTGCATAAAATCAACCAACTACCATACATGATGTGATCCTCATACAGCTTATCCCTCTTTCATTGAAACATTTCCATTTCAGCTAACTGAAAAGTGTAACTGATGGTCCTAGCTGACTGATATAATATATATAACAAAATGTTTAGATATTAATTCCTACACTGTGTTCAGGCCCAGCATTGGAAAATGACTCATTACTTCTTTTGGCGCTAGACAACTTTTTAAAAATCCAACTGTTGGCCATTCATACAGCCTCCACTGTATGATTTAAATGCATGTCGTAAGCACGCAGTTCTAGCAAATGCTATTTTGGATCCCAGTAGACAGATCTATATACCCTGTGAATTTCTTAACTTGATCATTCAAAACAGTGACATGTTACTTTCCAAACAACGCTGAATTATCCTACTTAGTGAATAATGTAAACAATTCTTGTAAATTGTGAAGAAAGCAGTAATTTGAGACCTCAGATGGGAAAGCTGGCTTCCCTCTGTGAACTGCTCAGTTTAAGGCAGTGGAGTTTGGAGGAGTCTTTTTGAGATCGTGAATCAGAGCCTAGCTGTCTCCTGTAACTTGGCTAACTTTTGCTCTATGCCTGCTAAATGTACTGCTTCACTGGATTCTTCAGAATAAGTGTAATTTTTGCAACACTGCAGAGGAGGTCATGAAGGGAGATGGCAGCGCAATGTGGAATCTGATGTGGAAATACTGCATTTCAGTCAGGACAATCAGGTACCTTTTGAAACTTGTATGCCTGCCCTGTGGGCTTAGATTACGAACAGTTTGCCTATGGCTATGTTCCATTCTGATGTCTTCTTACAACTGTAGAGTTCCTTGTGTAGTGGCAAATGCTGATTTATGGAGAATATATTTTCTAAAGAATTGTGTTTGATTTCAAAACTGCATTTTAATCCTACAGAAATCCATTTGTCCAAATGTTGAATGTTAAGTACTATAAAAATTGTTATTAATATTTCCCCATTTATTTTTACTACTTTTGAGTCACAGCTATTGTGAGTGAACTGTATAGGGATACAAGCAAAACAGCAAAAGGAACAGCTGAATTTAAATGTGGTTTTCTGTTGTATTGTCAGTCTTATCTGTATGTTCTATATATTTAAAAGGTCTTCTGTTTCACAGAATGACAGACTGTGGTGTTATGCAATTCACATTTGATGCACTGAATGTTTTTCCAAGCTCTGATACTGTAGGTTCTAGTGAAGCTTATTTGGGAAATGGCACCATTAAGCGAGTTAATGGTGTTTACGTGCAGTGACTTAGAGAGTTACTTCCTTATCCATTTCATGCTATGACTTCTTTATGTGGCAGAGCTGTATGTTTCGAATGGAGTGTTTTGTGTGCTTCAAGGAAAAGCATAATCTAAATAATTACAGCATTTCACACTATGTAATTATTCACTGTGCCAAAGAAACAGTCTTGTCTGGATTTCTGCATGAACTTTCACAACCAGCTCTTTTGTTGTTGTTTTTAATGGAGCTTGGCATTTACCTTAGACTTTTCTTTCTTAAGATTTAAGAAAGTAAAAATTCTGATGAAGCAGTGTATCACAAGGGGTTCATATGATGACCAACTCATTATAGAAAGTGGGATTGATTACTTCAGCATTTCCACAAAATACAAAGAATGGTTTGGGGTCAGATGAGGGGCATTAGCAAAGTGACTTGCTGATGTTAACTTAATTTATATGGAAATAGATTCCATCATCTTATGAATGTTAATACTGACATTAAGGACATTAGAAAGTAACCTTCAACATATATGTTCAAAAGGTAAACACTAGTACATACTCTATCAGTGATGCACAAATAGAAGAAGTGTGTCGCATCCAAAAACACAAACACTGAGGGGTTTTCCAGATGATTGTACCAATCAGATTTGCCAATTAATTTCTGTGGCTTACGGCATCTTCATGCTCAGATCACAAGGAGATAAATCCTTTAATCTGCATTCTAGTTTCTGTGGGTATAGTCCCATGGGCAAGCATTGCAGTGCTAAAAGTATATCAGTATATCTAAGCAGGAAAGAAATAAAGTAATTATATTGGCTTTGTTAATAATGTTCTCCTTATTTGTAAGTTTCCCATCAAACGCTTTAAAGATTGAAGTTGAATAAGGTGCATCAAATTGCATTTTAGCTGTTATCCAAGGGCTACTTCATCTGTCATTTAAAAAGTAGGGTTGAAGGGATATTTTTGTCTTGTATCTAATCTGTGGGGTTGACCCTGCAGGTCAGATATGGCTCACAGCCATTACCCTTGGGGTCCCTCAGCCGCTCAATGGAATCTAGCTGAAAAGGACAATTAATTAATGCTGTGCATTAATTTCTTCCTATGCAAGATATCTTCTGCAATATCAAAGCAGAGGGGGAAATGGCTCAGCAAAGACACTTGGGTTACTTTCAAATATACAAAAAGTCATCCCTGCGTTTTGCAATTACGTGCATGCAATTTTGATGATGCAATTGCATTTTGAAGCTTGAGGTGTTGAATACCTGTAAGGCAAGGCATGCAGTTCAGCACTGCACTGATGATGATTGCCATCTTCTTTCTCTATGGAGAAAATGTAAGGTGAAACTTAAGTGGAATTACTATGAATTAAATATAGGCCTCTATGTTCATGGAAAATAACTTTGTGTGTGCTTGTTATTGTATGTGTTAAGGGTGTGTGACTGAGTATTGTTCCAACCTTATTGACTGTTGGAACACAGCCTTTGGCCCAAAAACTGTTCCCCACCCCTTGTCCATGGGCTCTTAGCCAAGCTGTCTGTAATTTGTCTGAAATGAAGGGGAAAGGGAGAGGACATCTGAAGCAAACAAGATTGGGCAAAATATAAGAACTGTAATTGAATTCCAGGGTGATATTTTATTTCAGTTTGGACTATATTAACTCACCTGAATGAGTAGAAATTTGGGTCATGAAAACTCATATAGATGCCGCAACGTAAGATAGAGGGAGGACTAGAATACCACAAATAGGCAAAATGTATCTTCAGAAATCCAGGGAAGGGTCCAAAGGGACGGAGTTGTATATGCTACCTTATTTTATTTTATGATACCAGCAGTTTTCTGACTTTGTAAAAAGTGCTTCAATTTAGTCTAGCCATGAGAGGTCATTCTCACCATCTTTTCATTTATTTATTCATGACATGCATATACCGCTTAATCATTTGCATTTCTAAGGAGTGTGCATAAAAACAAGCCATACAGAAAATAAAACAATGAAATCATCATGAAACCATGTATAGGTATCTCTTGATGATGTTTTCATTGTTAGTTGAATATTTTTCTTTGCTCCCAAGCCTTACCAAATTAGTCTGTTATTTCTGCAGTTTTTAATTATTGTTGGTTTTTATATTTTCATACTATTTTATTATCTAAGTTATGTTTTATATTGTATTTCTGTACACTGCTCAGGGTATTCTCTGAATGTGGAGTGGTTTATAAATTCTGAAATAACCTCATATATTTATTTAATAGCCCTTGCCAACAGTCACCACCTGAGAAATATTAGACCTAAACCGCAATGGACTTTATCAGTCAAATCAGCAATTGAAACTGGGCCCAGAAACTACCCAGTAACCTCTGCAACCAATTTCGTATTGAAGATAAATCCTCCTTCCTGTCTGGGCCCAAGTCAGGAATTGAGCAGCTACATTCTGTACCAGCTTTAGCTTCTAAATCCTTTTCAAGGATAGTTCAGTGTAGAGTACATTTCACTGATTTATCCAAGAGGTTATAAAAAGTGGATGATGGTTGTTACATCCCCCTCTTCCAGAAAAAGACTTTAATTAATTACTTAATTAATATCCCACCCTTCCTCCCAGAAGAAGCCCACGGCAGCAAGCAAAACACTAAAAACACTAAAACATCTTAAAATCAGACTTTAAAATATATTAAAACAAAATAAGTATTTAAAATATATTTTAAAAAAAGCTTTAAAAACATCTTGAAAAACAATTCCAGTACAGACACAGACTGGGATGTCTTTACTTAAAAGGATTGTTTATTTATTTATTATTATTTATTTATTACATTTATACCCCACCTTTCTTTCGCCATGGAACCCAAGGTGGCATACATGTTCCCATGTGGTCTCCCATCCAGACACTGACCAGACCCAAACCTGCTTAACTTCAGCAAGGTGGTGGCTTCATGTGCCTTCAGACCATAGCCTGGGACTTTTGTTGAAAGAGGAAGATCTTTAGTAGGCATCAAAAAGATAACAGAGGAGGGAATTCCAAAGTGTAGGTGCCACAACACTAAAGGCCCAATTCCTATGTTGTGCAGTACAGATCTCCTGATAAGTCGGTGTCTGCAAGAGTCACCTGGTGAGCGCAATGATCAACTGGGTATAAAAGAGGTAAGAGATTTTTCAGTCAAAGGGAAGTCTGGATTTTGTATCCCAAAGTGGGTGAACTTCAGCTATAGGGCTGTGATTATTCTTGTTGCCAACATGCACAAAATGATCAATACTCTGTAAAATTAGAAGGAGAACTACATAAATCTCTGCAAATATTAAAACATACTTTACTGTAATAGGCGCTATCCAGCTTTGTTGTAATAAAAGAGTTTTGCCATTCACTTGAATAGGTGAATTGCACAGAATGTCTGTTGCATGCCCTTGCTCTGCTGGGCAAGCCAAAGCTGCACAACCATATAAGTACAAAACCAAATATACAGTACACAAGGGTGGGGATAAAATAAATTAGGTATTGAGTTACCAATTTTTTTAATAGTGTGGCTTGAATAGTATATTCCCAGGATTTGGTTTACTGGCTATAAAAGTAGACTGGAACAGTCTTAATCAGCAAATCCACAACCCACAGGGAACAAATTGCAGGGTTTACAAGAGAGTAATACATAGCTTTATGCTTGCGTCTTAAAGTTCCATTTGCCTGGAATGGAAGAAAAGAGTCAATGGTTTGCCTTCAATGATCTACACATCTGGAAAAAGTAAAACATTTGTTCCTTCAACATGTGAGTTGTCATGGTGCTTTTTTCTCCTCCTGTAGCTTTGGTGCTGTTTTCTCTTTCTGTACTAAATTTTTCCATGTTGTTTTAGTTATCTTCCTTTATATTCAGTGTATTGATTGCATCTGTGGTAAAATATTTTTGTAGGCAAACAGCAAGCTAGCATGTTTCATAGTAGTCCTGGATACAAGTTGTATCATTTAAGGATAGGACGAAGACAAAACTTTGGTGAGTTTTAATCTTCTAAAGAGGAAGAGGCTGTGCAACTGAGAATTG
Source organism: Rhineura floridana (assembly GCF_030035675.1). NCBI lineage: Eukaryota > Metazoa > Chordata > Lepidosauria > Squamata > Rhineuridae > Rhineura > Rhineura floridana. The sequence goes on along the minus strand of NC_084482.1, from coordinate 140,620,835 downwards.
GGGAAAGTGACCAGTTCCATTCTGTAGAGTTTTTGCATACAGTGGAATGAGGTAATCCCATAATGGCTTCTACAATTCACTTTAGCATGGCAGATGCTCTCTGCTGGCTTGATTGTCCTTTGATGTAGCTAGGGTTCAATAAAAACACTACATCTTTGCTACATCAGAAGGTTTTCACATTGGGTAGAGTCCAAAAGGTTTCACAGACATATGAGTACAAAAGCAGACTGACATATACTATGCCAGGATGAGGACATCATCAGTTCGTCCTTGGATAACCAATGGACTCTACAACCCAGTTCAGAGCTCTCTGGTTCAGTGAGGGAGTTGTGTTATTACTGACCCCTGGGTTTATCAAAGACAAATGAATGCAGAATGTAGCATGGCTCAGGAAAATCTTTGAGACAAAGTTGCCACACCTTTGGTACCTTGGAGGGCAAGGTCCCATCTGCACTATAAATTTAAAATAGTATTACACCACTCTAAACAGTCATGGCTCCCCCCCCCCCGAATCCTGGGAATTGTAGTTTGTTAAGAGTGCTGAGATTTGTTAGGAGACCCCTATTCCCCTCAGAAGACTACAATTCCCAGAGCTCCCTGGGAAGAGAGATTGACTGTTAAACTACTCTGAGAATTGCAGCTCTGTGAGGGGAGAATAGGAGTCTTTAGTAACTCTCAGACCCTTAATAAACTACAGTTGCCAGGATTCTTTGGTGGAAGCCATGACTGTTCAATGTAGTAAAATACTGCCTTAAATGTATAGAGCAGATGGAGTCCAAGATGAGGATCTAGAACAGTCCAGGAACATTGCTGGGAGGTTCTGAACTCTTGCTTGTGTGTCAACCTATAAGACATGGAGGGGAAAGGAAAGATTTACAAGTGATAAAAAAGGCAAATTGAAACATGCAACTTTCAATGGAATTGAATATTAACTAACAGTGGAGGCCCCTCATTAAGAGCAGGTGGGGCACTGCCCACCCTAACGTCTCCAAACTTATAGCCCAATCCCTTCTCTGTTCCTTACATTCATATTCAATACAGTACCTCACATTTAGAGACACTCTGGACTTGTTTCTGTCCATCTTCTGTTCTGGCCAACCATCTCTGGGTAGCACAGCCAATCAGAATCATTGCTATGGTCCCACCCCTGTCTCCAGGGCTAATATTCTAGTAGGAGTGGCTTAGGGAGGTCAGGGGTCCCCTGAATACTTCCAGGACCACCATTTTGACTTTATTTCCCAAAGAATAAGCTCTAACCAATCAGGAGTCCCCTCTCAGAAATGCATTAGAAGTTCCATAGCATTAGGGCAGGACTATGAAGAGCCTCCACAATACATTTCAATCTGAGCCAATCAGATGCATGCATTTACAATCTGCATTGGCTCCTTTCTGAGTTTGCATTGCTATTTCCTTGCTTTTGCAAGCAGCAAGTTAAAGCAGCAGGAAGCATGATACTTTCTCTCCTGCCAGCCTTTGAAAGCAGCTGCAAAATTTCTGAGCGAGTTTCATTCAGAACTTGAGTGTGCAGAGTAGGTGGGTGGGTGTATGTTGCTGCATGGGAAACAAGGGGGGAAATGCAGACTGGCACACGGGGGGGTATGCTTTGGTCCTGATGGGCCTTTTGCTGACTGGGGGAGGGGGAGGGAGGAGGAGGATGGCAGTGGCTGCAGGGGGGAATGCCCTGGCCTTGATGGGCCTTTTGCTGTTGGAAGGGAAGGAGGATGGCAGTTGTTGGGGGGGGTAGGCCTTGACCCTGATGGGCCTTTTGCTGGCTATGGGAGGGGGAGGGGGATGGGAAAGCAGTACCCAAATGGATCCTGGTGGGTGGGGGGTGATCGATGTTTTGCATCTAACCAGAAGGAGTTTGAAAGAAAGAAGCGGCCACTATGTTCTTTCCCTCTGTGGGTGTGGGTGTGGGTGTGTAGGCCGGCAGGCAGAATAGAGAATTGTTAGAAGAGTTTCTAGTGTTGTTCGTGGCTCAGTGGGCATCTTCCAGATCCTAGTCCAATGCTCTAACCATTGTTTTTATACATATTGTTTTAAACAAATGCTCATTTTGTTTTAACAATCATTTTATTGTCTTTTGTGGACCACTTCCAAACCAAACTAAGGCACTTTTCAGTTTCTTTAGGTTCTGTTTGTAAAACTGAGATACTTAAGCATCCATATAGAATCTTCAGTGCAGGAGGATAGGAAGAAAACCAGACCTTGGCCATGCCCCTGTGACATCATAGCAGCCCCACCAGTTTTAGAGGGCACCAGCTGCCATTGCTAACTAAAACAGTAAAACATATTTCAAAGACTAACATAAAGATTTCTTGAAAAGAAATGTCTTGTATCGGTTGTACCTCCTAAAATTGAAGGGCATAATTTTGCCAAACTGAAGCATTTTCTACCCCATTTATTTGAGCAGTTCTATTAAGCATGTTTTAATACTCTCCTATTTAAGTAAATAATATTTAAAAGTGTTTAACTCTGGCAGAATCATGCCCGAGCTGAACTGAATAGCAAGACTCACTGAACATGCCTTTATTCTCAAAAAGGTATGCATTCATGTTTACATTTAACTAAACTAGTATGTGTGTGTTTTTCTCAGCTGAACTTTTTAGTGTACCTTATTAGCCCTTAAGACTAAGTTATGCTAAAGGTCTATATTTGCGTGAAACAGAGAACTGGCAGTATGTAGTGAAACACTAGACATGAGAAACCCAATCTAGTCTGGCTACAGAAACGAACAGAAACAGTTCAATTATTTATTTACACAGCGCGTTTACGAAGAGCTTCCTGATAAAGAAGCACAAATATCACTAGACTGAAAGAACTGTTTACTTGAGACAGGAGAGTTATTCTGATGATATTTGGTAAGTTAATGCTCATTAAGTCTGGTGTTTACAGCACAGGATATTTATATGTTCCAGCATACAGCAGCAACAGAGGACAGCTGCTCTGTCAGTATTAAATGTGTCACTATTTTTCTAGTTTAACTGCTTTTAACTACTTCACATCTTTCAGAATGTGTGTCAGGAGGATCCATACTAACCCCAGACTGGGATGGACTTGCTGGAGCCCTCGCATCATTCTGTGATGTTTTTGAGCATGTACTGTAACAAGTCATAATTTTGAAATATTTTATTAGTGATCTCCATGACAGTTTACAGTGATAATTTTTTGGTATGACAAAGTAGCTTTGGTTCAATCAAATACAGGAGAATTTATGGAGATGAAATCCAAGTGTTGCAAATGCACATATTTAGACTTCTTGATCTAGCAGCATTCTTGAGTAAATTGGCTTTTAAATATCTGGTGAGCAGAAGTTTATCTAATTGCATTTATGTTGTTGCTTATATAGTAAGATAACAGACTGTGTACAATACGCTTCTAAGAAATTACAGTTCCTAAAGTGTTTTACTGCCATGTTGTTATAGACATTTGTAACTCAATGTAATGTTATATACACACACACACATACATATGGTGGTATTCAGTGCTAGTCCTACTAAGAGTAGACCCATTGAAGTTAGTAGGCATGACCAGCGCTTGGAAGTAACTCGTTACAAATAATGAGTTACTTGTAATTTATTACTTTTTTGCATAATGAGTGGGTAACTTTGCTACATTTTGCTTGTAACAGAACGAGTGGTAATTTCATTACTTTTCAGCTGTAACTGTAACGTTTCCAGAATTACATTTGGATGTTACGTGGGGAGGGAAACAGGGGAAGTCTGTGTGATGTTCCTGTATTAATGTAAATATGGTAAGTGCTGTTTGTATAGAAGATACATGGTAAGTGGAATGAAAGAGGAGGGGGAGTAGATGAGCAGTAGAATGCTGGATGATTGGCTGAGCGTTGGAATGGCTGAGAGTATAAATGGAAGAATGACAGTTGAATCTGGGAGGTTTTTGTGGGTTGTTTTGGTGGTGTTTAGAGGTGGGTGTTAGGTGGTGGATGTCAGGAGAGTGTGGAGAAAGAGGGAATTGGAGTTCTAGTTAATAAATAGACAAGTATCACAGGAATAGATGAAACCATATGCTTATGTACCATTATAAAAGTAATCTTGTTATTTCTGTTAGTTAATAAATACTATTTTGGTTTACCGAAGGCCTGATCCTTGGCTGGGGTTTCACAGACCAGAAGGGAGGGTAAGGTAATTACCAAGGCTGAAGGGCAACAGTAACAAATGGTGGCAGTGATGAAGAGGAGAATAATAACATAAGTATCCAGAGCAACCCTGAGTTATATGAGTTATCTACATTGATACAAGGGGGTTGGGAACAGCATAAGCACGGAGTCACAAAAGTAACCAGACAGAGAGAGGCTCAGACAAAGTCTCTGGGAACATTGGTTATAGAACGTGACTGGTGGTGCTGCCTAGCAGGGGGATCTAGTGAAATCTGTGCTAGAGTGGAGAGAGAAACCATAAAAAAGGACAGTCCGGGCTGGTGGAGTCCCTGGTGGTGCCTAGTGAAAGGCAGTAGCCACAAGCAGGTAGGAACCTGACAGGGAGAGCCAGGGAAAGGCGTCACAGGTGGTGGCTGTAGCGGTGGGATACAGACAAAAGAGAGTCCCTAAAAGTGGTGTGGCAAACAGAAATAACAAATAAAGATTACTTGTGAGAGTGACTGGCAAAGAGTGTGTGGCAAAGAGTGAGTGAACTCCAACACCATGGCTGAATATATAAAGATGAAAAGAGAAGAGCTGGTGGAGAAGTGCATAACATTCAATTTACCTCACGAGGGTAAAGGAGTAGACGAATTGCGGGTAGCACTGATAGCTTTTACAACTGTCCAGCAAAAACAACCTGTCAGGGAAGAGACCCCAGAAGGGTATTCAAGCAATCCCGCTTATATAGAGTATTTGAGAGAGAAGTTAAGATGGGAGGCTGATGAGAAAGACAAGCAGAGGGAGTTGGAAACTGAGAGATTGAGGAGGGAGGCTGATGAGAAAGACAAGCAGAGGGTCTTTGAAGCAGAATGGAGGTGAAGAGCTGTGGTGAGTGACGATGGTGTGTGTGTGTGGCCCCACCACTTGTCCTGCCGCCCTCTCCCACCTATCGCTGCCTCCCCCCTCGCGCCTCTTGCTGCCTCCCCCCTCGTGCCTCTTGCTGCCTCCCCCTCGTGCCTCTTGCTGCCTCCCCCTTGCGCCTGTCGCTGCCTCCCCCTCGCGCCTCTTGCTGCCTCCCCCCTCGCGCCTCTTGCTGCCTCCCCCCTCGCGCCTCTTGCTGCCTCCCCCTCGCGCCTGTCGCTGCCTCCCCCTCGCGCCTGTCGCTGCCTCCCCCTCGCGCCTGTCGCTGCCTCCCCCTCGCGCCTGTCGCTGCCTCCCCCTCGCGCCTGTCGCCGCCTCCCACTCGCGCCTGTCGCCGCCTCCCCCCCTCGCGCCTGTCGCCGCTTCCCCCCCCTCGCGCCTGTCGCCGCCTCCCCCCCCTCGCGCCTGTCGCCGCCTCCCCCCCCTCGCGCCTGTCGCCGCCTCCCCCCCCTCGTGCCTGTCGCCGCCTCCCCCCCTCGTGCCTGTCACCTCTCTCGTCTAGTGCCTGTCGCCTCCCCCCTCGCGCCTGTCACTGTCTCTTCCCTCATGCCTGTCGCCTCCTTTCCCTTTTAAAATCCATGTGGTTCTGCTAGTTTTTGTTCTGTATTGCTTTTTGCATTGTTGTCTTAGTGTCAGGGAATTGTATTCAATACTAGTCCTACTCAGAATAAACCCATTTAAATTAATAGACCAAAGTTCTGTGAACTTCAGATCTATGAACTTCAATAGGTCTGCCCTGAATATGACCAGTATTGGGTACCACCCATTGTTTTAAATTTCACTGCATTTTGTAAGCCTTCTTGAAGACTTGTATGGGAAAGGCGAAGTAGAATTTTTACAGTAAAATAAAATCATAAACACATGCAATGTTATTCTAATGAATTGTCACTTGTTGTTTTGGTCTTGTTTGTGACTGCTAAGAGTCACCCCAGAGCAGTTATGAGACTGTCAAGTGCATAGGGTTAGCAACAGCAGCCCCTGACACTATGGCTTTGGGAGAAAGGAAGAGGCATGCACACTGACATGCATTTTTTTCATAACTGTGTATGATCCCTGTGTCTAGAAATGCACTCTGTTTTAATCACTGTGCATAAATCCAGATTAATCGAACTGAGTCTGAAACAGCTCTGGCAAAAAATGATTCATTCTGGCAAAGTTGGGTCATTTATCTTTAACTCTGCTTCTTCCAAATATCATGCAAGCAAGGAGTACAGGGGCGGGGGAGAATGGAATAGGTAAATTTAAATTGACTCTATGTAAAATTATTTGTTTGTAAGACATTGGACACTCTAAGTGGAACCTTGTTCCTAAGAGCTTGTACACCTTTTAAGCTTTTTAGGTAGAGACCTTTATCCCAGTCTGCAGCTCTATTGGAATTGTTTGTAAGATGTTGGTATGGTTTTATTGCTTGTTGTTTGCTGCCATTTAGGAGGAAGGGTGGGACATAAATTTGATAAATAAATGGTGCAACCCAGCTGAGTTTGGGTTGTGTGTGTTTCCCATTTGATTCCTCCTGTGTAAAGCATCAGATGCAGAAGCATCAGGGTGAACCAAAACTGGTTATAGAAACAGCTAGCAGCCCTTGTTTGTGATCAGGGTGGTGGTGGGGAAAAGTCAGTGCAGTTATGAAGATACTTAGCCAAAATTCCACAGTACAGTCCATAAAGGTGGCAACAACAGTGGGTCTGGACATCAAGCAACCTTCTTCTGATGACAAACAGATAGGCAGAAACAAGAGCCCTCCAAGAATTATGATCTGCTCTGGCTGAGCTACGTTCCAGTATTACCATCTACAACTGAACGTTTACTCCTGTTGCAAACCATTGTTGTTATGTGCCTTCAAGTCGATTACGACTTATGGTGACCCTATGAATCAGAGGCCTCCAATAGCATCTTTCACGAACCACCCAGTTCAGATCTTGTAAGTTCAGGTCTGTGGCTTCCTTTGGAATCACTCCATCTCTTGTTTGGCCTTCCTCTTTTTCTACTCCCTTCTGTTCTTCCCAGCATTATGGTCTTTTCTAGTGAATCATGTGTTCTCATAATGTGTCCAAGGTATGATAACCTCACTTTCATCATTTTAGCTTCTAGTGACAGTTCTGGTTTAATTTGTTCTAACACCCAATTATTTGTCTTTTTCACAGTCCATGGTATGCGCAGAGTTGTCCTCCAACACCTCAACATTTCAAATGAGTTTATTTTTCTCTTATCTGCTTTTTTCAGTGTCCAACTTTCACATCCATACATAGAGATTGGGAATACCATGGTCTGAATGATCCTGACTTTAGTGTTCAGTGATACATCTTTGCATTTGAGGACCTTTTCTAGTTCTCTCATAGCTGCCCTCCCCAGTCCTAGCCTTCTTCTAATTTCTTGACTATTGTCTCCATTTTGGTTAATGACTGTGCCAAGGTATTGATAATCCTTGACAAGTTCAAAGTCCTCATTGTCAACTTTAAAGTTACATAAAACTTCTGTTGTCATTATTTTAGTCTTCTTGACGTTCAGCTGTAGTCCTGCTTTTGTGCTTTCCTGTTTAACTTTCATTATCTTCATGATCTGTGGGTGGGTTGGAAGCAACAAGGGAGGAGGTGGAGAGTGAGACGGGGTGGAGTGGAGAAAACAATTGTTTTAAAAAATGGAGTGGAGGGGAAAAAGAGCCAGAAGGCAAGAACATGGATAAAGGAGGAGAAGGAGGCAGAAGCAGAATGGAGATAAAGAACTGTGGAGGTGAAAGATGACAACGTGTGTGTTTGCACTTGACACACAAAGTGGCCTCCACCACCCTCTCAGCTACTGTGCTGCATTTGCAGTATTTTAACTTTTTTGCATCTCAGGGGAAAATGTTTGCTTGGGTGAGTGTCCCTTAGTTGGTGGCAGGGCAGAGTCCGGGAGGTGGTTAAGTGAGAGAGATTATGCTTACTGGCTGAATGGGGAGGTTGCACTTGATGTGACGTGCAGAGATCTGAGTAGTGGCCTCTGCCTCCCTCCCCACCTCCCTTACCAGTGGAGAGACCACCATTGCTATCTTATGGATAAAAAGAATTATTCTACTACCTCTGTATGTGTGTGTTTATTTTTAATGTTGTTTTAGACTACTTAGATGTGCAGCAGCCAAGGCCAACACCTTGTAGGCGTTTTTTTTTTTAAAGCAACTGAAATGTAATGTAGTGATTCCTTTAGAGAAAAAGTAATCAGTTACTTTCAGAGCAATTGTAATTGTAACGGTAATTACTACTTTTTTGGGCCATGTAACTGTAATTTATTACTTTTTAAAAGTAATCTTCCAAGCTCTGGGCATGACTAACTTAGTTCATGACTGAGTAAGACTTAATTGAATACAGGCTACATACTCTTAATATCAGAATTATATATAAGAACTTCTGTGTTTGTCAGTCTGTTAAAAAATATTTTTGACAAGAAATATGTTTTATACTACTAAATAAATGTAGTTGTTTCATTGAATAACTTGAAGAAGAAAGTCTGACAAATTCTGTTCACTTTTTAAATGCACACAGTATTTGATACTCAAATTGTGTAATAATGTTTTAAGCACCTCAGTATTTCTTGCCTTTACAAGTCTGTGTAGACTTAGAAAGTGTCAGGTATACCATTGGTTGGTTTGGCTTTCATGCTAGGAATGTTTCCATTATGCTGTGAGAATTTGTGTGCCATGAACCTCTGAATTAAATATAGACTTGAGTTAATTACACTTTGATCTGCCTTTTAAAGATTCCTGGAGATTCATGGCGCTGCACCTTGACATAGTTTATTTTATGTTGTATTGTGGTAATGAGTAGCATTCTTTCATAACATCAGCAGTATCTTCTTGCTCTTACCAGGGTTGTCTTCTTCATTTAAAGAAATAGCATGTCTATAAATATGCAAAAGAGACTGTTCTAACATGGCATGCCTGGTTCAGTTTCTCTGAGGAGCTTAGGATGCAACGCTAAATTCATTTTCTGGGGATAAGCCCCACTGAGCTTAGAGGCACTTACTTCTGAGTAAATGTTCTTGGAATGTTGAAAAATGCTGTCTGGTATGTACAGACACCTAATTTTGCATTTGGAACCTGTTTACCTCTTCTAAAATTTACTGTTGCCCAAATACATTCCTTAAAAGATGAGAATATTTACACCAAAAAGAAAATTGTTGAAAAAAATATACTGTTAATGTTTGCAGTTAAAAAGCCTGTGAGAATGAACAGGTCATCTCCTGGTTCAAAAACAATATAAATGTAGGTGCTAGGTAAAAGTACTTTGGGAGACTATTCCAAAGACCAGGACAACATAACTGAAGGTAATCATCGCAGTGGCTTGCCACCCATCTTACCTCAGATGACAGTGGGAGCTGGGGCAGACCTTTCGTGTAAGTTTACAGGCATGTTGATGTGGGAGTTAGCATTTTGAATTTTCCTTGGAAAAGGATCAGGATTCCATGGAGCTGCTCAGACCAAAGAAAGGTGAGTTCCCAAGACTCAAAATTAGCAAAGGCACACCAAGGTTCTATGGCTCAGGTAACACCACTTTGGTATTCTAATGCTGTATATGTAGAGCACGGTGATCAGCTTAATAATGTGATGTTCATTGAATGGAAGCGTGTATGAATAAGGACTGCTTTTGTATACTGAAGGTCAACTAAATTCTTATGTATATGAGGTGATCTTATGTGTAGGTTCTTAGATCTTCCTTGCTGCTATACTTTAGGCTCACAGAGAAGTCATAAATTGTTCCTCTCTAATTCATAGTAGATAAGTTTTAAAATACAGAATCAGTTTCAACTCTAAAATTGATGGTTTGGAAATATCTAAGCACCCATATTTGCTAACATTTTTTCTGATTTTCATAGGGCTTTAAAGTTAATATGTCACCAAACCAGGATTTCCTGGCACAACTTCCTTCTAGATTGTAAATCACATTAACCTAAGCAGTACTTGAAGCCATGTTGACAGCTTTTCTGACTATACTATTAGAAAATATTTCTAAAGGCAAATCTTTATCAAAACACATAAGCCTTCTTTGAATGGCATGACTTGCCAATTTAAACACAAGTATTTACTGTTTTCTCAATTCCAGTTGTGCTGATAATTTTCCTAATTGTAATAAATTAGCCAGACCTTTCTTCTTGTTATTAGAATGTACAAATATATGCTCAAGCCATTACTTTCTGCTGAGTGAGTTCAATATCAGGGAATATGCTGGTGATGAGCATTCCGAATCAGTGAATCTCAGTTGCCTGGAAAAACTTGATCAAGTCCTAGATCCAGTTCATTTATATCACACTCTAGGTTGCTTGTTTAACTCTTGAAAGTGGAAAAAAAATAAAACGAACAGGGAAGGATCTCTCATATTAGAGTTTGCATTTTTCTCTCCCCCCCCCCTCTCATTTGAAGCATAGATCTTGCTAATTAAACAATTAGGACAACAAACACTGTCTGGTCACGGGTCAGGTAGAAAGTTCAAATCCCAGATGGTCCATACTACACATGACCCATCTACCAGATGAGTTCCCATTGTGTTTTTTTTTCCTGGTGTTAAGCCAATTTGCTATAGTCTTGATCAAATATTTATGAGTCTTAGAGCTTTCACTAGGGAAAAAAATCAGCTTGTGCTTTAATGACAGACTTCTCATGTATGTGTGAAGCTGAATGGTCCTGCCTGTAGGCAGAATTCAGTGGTAATGGGGAAATGCTAGTGCACTCATAAAGTCTGGGGAGTATTTAAGTCATAGCATTAAAGCAACATTCATAGCACAAAGCATGTCAACAAGTAGACATAACATCCTGAAAAAAGGTCATGATACTGAAGCCAGAAGGAATTAGGCAAGTAAAATTGCCCACACCTTAACTTACTGCTCCACTCAAGCAATTTTCTTCCAGTTCATTTGGTAGAAGTGAGCCACGCTGAGAACACAGGATCTCAGTAGTGAGGTGGGGAAGGAGCAAGGTTTAGCTTTATTGACCCACACATTCCACTTCACATAATGGACCTTCACCTATCCCCCATTCACTCCACTTTGCAATTTATAGGTGTACAAAATTCACCGGGCTTTTAATGGCATCTAGGATGTCCTAAAGTTAGCCTACTCAGAGCAACATGGAATTTGCTGAAAGGGACTCTGTAGGTTGATACTGTACCCTACAAGTATCTACAGCTTGATACTGTACCCTACAAGTATAAAATAATTTATTTTGTATAAGAATATTTACAAACAAACAAGTCAAAAAATAGCTAGGTGGTGTGCAACAAAATAATAAAATATAATAAAAAACTATAAAATACACAAGAAATGACCAACACTGAACTAAAATCTTTTAAAATGCTTGACAAAACGAATAAGTTTTCAGCAAGCAACAAAATAGCGGGATTGTAGGTGTCTATATGGTTTCATTAAGAAGAGTGTTCCAAATTACTTTTATCGCTACACTAAAAGCCGTAGTTCGCATAGAAACTAAACAGATATGAGATAACTGGGAAAATCTGGTGGGTTTCTCCAGATGATCACAGAAGTATTCCCAGATACTCCTTTAGCTTCTCCTTTAAAATTTCCAAGGAGGGGGATTCTCCAGTTTGTATAGGTAGTATATTGCATGGCTGAAAAGATTTTTGTTACATTTCCTACCCCTACCCTCCAGTTTCTAAAAATTCCCTATAATTCTCTGAATTAAATGTATTGAAAGGTGCAAGAGTTGGCAGAAACTATAGTTGTAAAGCTTTCACTGGAAAAATTCAATGGTTGTATCAATACTGATCCTAAACCTGTGGTCCAAATATTATATTCCAGTTAGGAATTAAGGCCCATGTTGTTGAACATATTTGAAATCATTGCAATCGTTTCAGGAAATACCTAGTTGTCTATTAACACATTTTTCAGTGAAAGGGGTACTTATTTTTTTTAAAAAAAAATATTGCTGCAATGAAGGATTAAAAATGTGTTCAGTGCTGTAGAACAGTAGCATTTACTTCGATTATGAACTATTTAGTGTGGACTAAAATGAAAGGATGAGCACATTTAGGATTTGGGTGAACTGGAAATTTAAGTATGCTGTAATAATGGTGTGATGTGCCTATGAGCAGCTTAATCTGAAATATTAATCATCTAGGATCTGATTGCAGAGCTTCTTTCATACAGGCTATATTAAGCTACTTCAGACAGAGCTTTTTTCTGCTACTCTTATGCATATTATTAATCATGATGGTTAAGAGAATAAGCTGAACAAGTCTTGATAAGCTATTTTTCCATTTGAAAATGCATAATGGTTATTTTATATAATATTATTACACTAGAATGTTACTTTCCAAAGAGCTTGCACAATTCCCAAAGCTGATAAACTCTGGAAGCTAATTAAAAATAAGCTTTAAATTAATTTTAGAAGCATTGTTAAATTTAATAAACCCCACAAATGTTTCCCATTGAATGTTACCTTTAGGCTGCCGTCCTATATCCACTTACTTGGGAGAAAACCCTTTTGAACTAAGTGGGGCTTGCGTGTGAGTAGACATGTATAGAATTGCACTATACTGTAAATCTTTAGATCCTTGAACTAAGGGACTGAATAAGATATTAGTGTCAATTGTGCACATTTTATTTATTCTTAAATACATAGTCCACATGTTCACAGTATTCCAGTATTTTATGAGAACTTATCAGGTAATGCTTGTAGGCCAAGAAAAGCAATGAGTTCTAATAACTTTCGCCCAATTTCGAATTTACCATTTTTGGGCAAGGTCATTGAGCGAGTGGTGGCTAATCAGTTGTCGACACACTTGGATGAAACGGATTATTTGGATCCATACCAATCGGGTTTCAGGACTGGACATGGAACTGAAACAGCCTTGGTTGCTCTGGTGGATGATATGAGGAGGGCATTAGATAGGGGAGAATTCACCTGTCTTGTCCTCCTCGATCTCTCAGCGGCTTTTGATACTGTTGACCACAGTATCCTTCTACAGCGCCTGGAGGGATTGGGAATAGGAGGCACTGTATTACGGTGGTTCCATTCCTTTCTCTCCGATAGGCATCAACAAGTAGCATTGGGAGAGGAGGTTTCAGACCCTTGGCCTCTCAATTGTGGTGTGCCACAGGGCTCTATCCTCTCTCCCATGCTATTTAATATCTATATGAAGCCGCTGGGGACAATCATTAGGAGATTTGGGCTGCAGTGTCACCAATATGCGAATGACACTCAGCTCTATCTCTCGTTTAAATCTTCACCAGAGTTGGCTGTGGAGACCATGTCCAAGTGCCTGGAATCCGTGAGTGGATGGATGGGAAGGAACAGGTTGAAGCTGAATCCCGATAAGACTGAGGTACTACTTGTGGGAGGCAAGGGTAGGTTGGGTGATGTTGACCTGATGTTCAATGGGGTGAGATTACCCCTAAAGGACCAGGTCCGCAGCCTTGGGGTTGTTCTTGATTCCAAGCTGTCCATGGAGGCTCAGATCTCGGCAGTGAGCCGGGCAGCTTGGTATCAATTACACCTCATTCATAGGCTGCAACCCTACCTGCCTGTTCATCAGCTCCCACTAGTAGTACTGTTGGGCTGGTGACCAGTAGGCATTACTGTCTCTAGTTGTTTTCCATGAAGCCTGCAAGTTTGAAGATGTAACTGTGGTTAAGGGGGAGTTATGTCTATGCCCTGTCTGGGAACGTACTGCCAGGGCCGTTGCTATGGTAGCCATCTGATAGCGACTGGGAAAGTTCTAACAGAGTCTGTGTGTTGTCATCTTCTGAATTATGCCTCTGAGCTGAGAGGCTGTCTTTTGTGTTTATCTATGGAGAGAGATGTACCAGAAGGGGGGTGACTGAAGAATCTCTACATGTATTACTCTTAAGCCTCTGGCCTTAATGTCTTTCAATAAAGACTCTTAACATGTTCTGAAGAAGTTTCTTGCTCAACTCCAACGTAATGTATGCTGTTTCACACAACAACGCACACATGCCAACAGTGGTAGCAGAGAATGGTTGCGCTCCACAGCGCATTACACGGGAGTAAGTTGCTGGTCTGAATGGCAGACAGAGTTCCAGAGAGGGCAGCTTGATTGATTGAACCAGACGGAGGTGAGCAACATGGCTGTAAACCTGTCTGGGGGAGGCTTGCCGATGGAACGGCTTAATGAAAAGAATTATGGCAGCTGGAAGCCGAGGATACGGGCTTTGCTGATAACAGAGGATTTATGGGACGTGATTGAAGAAAAAACCCCGCCGGTACTGACCACGGCCTGGAAGCGTCGAGACCAGAGGGCGCAGGCGTTTATTACTTTGGCTCTATCGGATTCTCAACTGATGTGTGTGAGAGATGAGCCGTCGGCTAAATAGATGTGGGACGCGTTGCAGGATTTGTCCCAGGAATGGCAGCGGAGGCAGGAGGCACAGAGAGCCCAGCCGGTGGAAGCTGTCAGAAGCAAGGAGGAGAAATGTGCCGAACCGGAGCAGGCTGTCGAAAGCAGATAGGAAAACAAGCGGGAGCAGCAGCGGCTGAAGTCTTGTGGGGCTCGTGGGCATCTCCGTAAAGATAGTGCAATCAAGCGAAACTCCAGGGACGGAGGCTTGAAGCAGGGAAGTGTGAACTTTGTTTGTAAACAGAAGTCTAAAGACTTGGAACAAATTAACTTTATTGTCGACAGCGGAGCAAGCCATATATTAATTAAAGACAGACGTTTGTTTTACGTTTCAGAAGAAGTGAAAGACTTTGTTTTACTTGCTGATGGATCACGGAAATCCGTAAAAGCTAAAGGTCTGGTGAAATTTGACAAGCTTGGAATAATGTCAGAGTGTTTGTTTGTTCCGGAATTGGCTCATAATATTTTATCAGTTAGCAAACTGATGAGTTGTGATTATTCAATTTTGTTCCACAAAGACCAATGTTTTATAATGAGGGGAGATGAAGTGTGTATGCAGGGAAGCCTTAATGATTCACAGTTTGTAATAAAGAGCAGTCAAGCAGGGTGTGCTGTGTTAAACGCTGAGGCACAGGTACATCAGGGCTGCGTCCATGAATGGCATCAAAGGCTGGGGCATGCAAACCTTGACACGATAAAGAAAACCCCTTTGCACAGTGAAGACATGCGTTTAAGAGATTGTGGACAGTTAATGGATTGTGATTCTTGTAATCAAGCTAAAATGACTATTGCACCAATAAACCGGGAGGCTGAGAGAACCACAACAGCTCCCTACCAGCTAGTACATGTTGATTTAGCAGGGCCAATAAATGCTTCACGAGGAGGTGCGAGATTCTACATGGTACTGGTAGATGATTTTTCAAGATTTTGTCATGTTTTTTCTGTTAAAGCATAAAAGTGAAGCTGAGCAGAAGCTGAAACTGTTCATTAAAAGAATCGAAACTCAACACTTGGTCACGGTGGGGGCTATACGCTCGGACCAAGGTGGGGAATTTATGAGTAAAGCATTGAGTGACTTTCTGGAGAGTAAGGGAATAAACCAGAATTTCACTGCTCCAAACAGCCCGTTTTCCAATGGAACTGCTGAGAGAAAAAATAGGGTGCTTGGGGAAGCAATGAGAGCCATGCTGCTGGATTGCAGTTTAGGGAATTCTTTCTGGGCAGAAGCAATTCTTTATGCGAATTACATTCACAACAGGGTGTTACACAGTGCTATTGGAATGTCTCCTTATGAGAAACGTACTGGCAGAAAGCCTAGAATACAACACATTCAAAAATTCGGGGCAAGGTGCTGGATCCACATTCCACAGGGAAAAAGGAGGGGCAAGCTTGCGCACAGAGCACAGCAAGGTTTTGTTTTGGGATTTCAGAATGCATATTACAGAGTTTGGTGTCCAGAAACACAGCAGTTAATTCTGAGCAGAAGCATTAAAGTCTCAGAAAAGCCTTGGTATCAAAGGGAGACAGTCCTTCTTACAGGAACAAATGACACACAAACACAATCACAGAAATTTAAGCCAGATGTTGACATTAAAGTGGAAGGTACACAAATACCTCTCAGAGATGCTTTGAATGAGCTCATTTGTGGGAAACGCAGATCGAAGAAACGAAAAGCTGAGGAAATGGAAGCTCCTGCGCAGGTTGTGCCAAGCACAAGCACAAATGGGGGGGCAGAGAGAGCCGAAGCTCTGGTTCCTTTAAGACGCTCCACAAGAGCGAATTTAGGCAAACCACCTGACAGATTTACTGTAGGATTAATAACAAGTCCTGGAATGAATAAAGTTGTAGACATGGATCCTGAGACACTTTATTTGACATGTGTTGAACCAAAGTTTGAGTGAATAAAGTTTTTGAACTGTACTGAGATGTAATTTTGAACTGTACTGAACTGAAAATGTATGATGCAATGTACTGAAATGTATTGCAAGAGGTATTGTAGAAATGTATGACTGTATAACTATGTATTATGGAGATGTATTTCATGTATATTTTGCAGTCTTAATGGAAAAAGGGGGAACTGTTGGGCTGGTGACCAGTAGGCATTACTGTCTCTAGTTGTTTTCCATGAAGCCTGCAAGTTTGAAGACGTAACTGTGGTTAAGGGGGAGTTATGTCTATGCCCTGTCTGGGAACGGACTGCCAAGGCCGTTGCTATGGTAGCCATCTGATAGCGACTGGGAAAGTTCTAACAGAGTCTGTGTGTTGTCGTCTTCTGAATTATGCCTCTGAGCTGAGAGGCTGTCTTTTGTGTTTATCTATGGAGAGAGATGTACCAGAAGGGGGGTGACTGAAGAATCTCTACATGTATTTACTCTTAAGCCTCTGGCCTTAATGTCTTTCAATAAAGACTCTTAACATGTTCTGAAGAAGTTTCTTGCTCAACTTAACTCCAACGTAATGTATGCTGTTTCATACAACAACGCACACATGCCAACAAGTACATGCCCTGGTTACCTCTCGTTTAGACTACTGTAATGCGCTCTATGTGGGGTTACCCTTGAAAACGGTCCAGAAATTGCAACTTATACAAAATGCTGCGGCTCGACTACTCACAAATTGTCACCGCCGGGAACACATCACCCCAGTGTTGTTCGATCTGCACTGGCTTCCAGTTATTTTCCGGGCTCAATTCAAGGTGTTGGTATTAACCTTTAAATCCCTATACGTTTTCGGCCCAGTTTACCTGATGGAGCGCCTCCAGCACCACCAATTATGCCGCCCGACAAGATCAGCCACTCAGGACCTTCTCTCAGTCCCACCAACTAAAACAGCTAGGTTGGTGGGGACTAGAGAGAGGGCATTTTCAGTGGCGGCCCCCACTCTCTGGAACTCCCTCCCATACGATCTTCGGCATGCCCCTTCCCTGAACGTATTCCGCAAAGCCTTGAAGACCTGGCTCTTCAGACAGGCCTTTGGGACTTCCGGGGAGGGTTAATTTTTAGCACAAATTGCCTATTACTCTGAACTGTTACTATTTTACTGTTATATTGTATTTTATTTGTATTTTATTGTGATGCATTTTGCAATTGAATTGTACGTCGCCTAGAGTGGCCATAGGTCAGATAGGCGACGCACAAATTAAATTATTATTATTATTATTATTATTATTAAATCAGTGGATATGGAATGGGAAAATCACCATGGGAATATTGATCCCCATGGGAAATGTAGAGTAGTTTTAAGAGTTAAGAGTCAAGACAGGGATTGGTTGAAGGTTATATTTATTAAAATATAACACAAAGAAGACTTGTACCAAACCAAACAGAAGTGTGAGCAGATATAACCTATGCTAGCAGGGAGAAACTCTGCTGCCTGTTGCTAAGGGGCAAACCAACCCAGAGCAACTCTCCCATCCATGCTGCCATGAAGGAAGGCCAAACCATCTTCCCATAAAGGGAAGCTGTAGGTATATGGTCTGACAGGTGCCAGACACCGGTGCTGCTCAGCATTCAGGAGATGGCACCTACCAGGCCTCTACAGCACCACACCAGGTAGCCCCTCAAGCCAGTCGACAACCGGGGGTGGTTAATGGAGTGCCCTCCATCCAACATGCCTCAGGGTGCTGGCCAGTATCTAAACCTCTTACCTTCCTGCACTGAATGCTGCCAGAGGAGGTCAGCCTAAGCCTTCTTCTACCTCACAGACAAGAGGTCGCACAGACCTTGGTGCAAATCTTTCAGAAACATGTCACATCCCTCCAAAGAGATGTTAAACAGCATAAGGTTGGGAGCAGCTCACCCCACTGTATCCCATGTTTCCCCAACCAACGAACAGAGGTCGTGGTGGACATATATAACTGTGTCCCCACGTTGGAGCAGTTGGCTCTCATCTGTGCACAGAATATTATGAAATAGCCACACAGAAGAATCCAGACTGGAAACTGGAGGTGAGTCAGACCTGTAATGAAGGAAGAATACTTAGAACCAGGAGTTAGCAAGAGCAACTGCATATGTGGAAACTTGGAAAAACCTTCAAAACGCTTCATTTGAAGTACCTGCAAAGTCACAACTGCAGCAAAGGATCATCTGAGGTGCCTGCAAAGCCACAACTTTGGGATGGAAATGTAAACCCTGACCCACCCCTGGCTGAACTGGGAAATGGTACATCTGCCTCAAAGGCAGCATAGAATGCCATCAGTGTAACAGCTGAAAAAAGAGAAAGCTCATCTGCAGAATAACAAAATTTGTGGACATGGACTATGTCCTCCATCTCCAGTAATGTTATTGATTAATGGTCTCCATTCTGCAACGGGGACCAGAGTAGCAAATTCTAAAACCAAACTGAAAACCTTGCCTCAGATACTCAGCAGCTTCTGGATCTGGGTAAGAGGCCAACAACTGACATAATGGTACTATCCTAATTGGGCTGCTGGCCTTGGTGTGCAGCATGGCTAGGGCCTCCATCTCTCTTACTTTGCTGCTGGACATCCACCCCCATTTTTAAGTGGGCCTGTATTGCACCCCAACTTAGGGTGGGGTCCACTGAACCCTAAACAGGTGTGCTTAAACCTGCAAGGATGCTGGCTGCATTGACAGCTTTTGAAATCCCAACGGGCAGCGTGGTATAGAACTCACTGAGGCTCCTAAGCCACAAGTGAGCACTCTTTGCCCTGTCACCTGACATAGTAATCTTGCAGGTCATGTAGTGGACCCAAAGCCTTGTGTGTGCCAAATCCCAATGCCGTGCAGGATTGAGATCTGTCCTTTCATGGAAATAATCGTCATATTTAAGCCATGCCTTCTAAGAAAATCCTGGTAGGCCCAATGTATGATGTCCTGATACTTAATCATAGAGGCAGCCCTGCTAGGATACATCTCCATCATCACTCCAGTATAGATTGTACATGCATTGACCCAACTGTTGTTGTTATGTGCCTTCAAGTTGATTATGATTTATGGTGACCCTATGAATCAGTGACCTCCAAGAGCATCTGTCATGAACCACCCTGTTCAGGTCTTGTAAGTTCAGGTCTGTGGCTTCCTTTATGGAGTGTTGAAGAATCTGAGGGCAATGCCATCAGGAGGCTAGACCAAGAGGCTAGACTCCTAGCAGGGGCACCCAAGGTGGAATGGTCAAAGCTGAGACACCAGACTAAGATGTATCCAAACTCAGAGAAAGGCATACCTCTTACCATGAACAGAGACCCAACTGGGCCATACTTTATCATCTTTCCTCCTCTTAAGAGCTTCCCTGTCCTTAATGCCACCAACACCTTTTGGCTTTACCTCAGATCCACATATTTCTTCAGAAAAGTCCCACTTGGTTGTTCAAGAGAACTTACTATCAAACAGAGTGCACAGATTGCATTTCTTGAAATTAGACTTGCCTGATACAAAAATTGAACACATTTAGACATTTTGTTCACTCTGTAGTAAGTAGGAGCGCTTTGCTGCGCTCTCTCTCTCTCTCTCTCTCTCTCTCTCTCTCTCTCTCTCTCTCTCTCTCTCTCTCTCTCTCTCTCTCTCTCTCTCTCTGTGGGGGGGATATATAGATCTTTGGGACAGAAAGAGTAGATTCTTGGCCTGTCTTCTATTAGTACACCATGCATTTTTGCATTCTTAATTAATGCTGCTCTGTTGGCCAGGTTTTTATCATACTTTTTAATATTAATATGCCAATTTTAGCTGTAACCAGAAAGATGTTAACTGATGCAACCTGTGTTTCCACAAAATGACTTGCTCTAGAAAATGCCAAATTCAGAAAACAGTACTCTGTTATAATTATAGCTAACATTTTAATTTGAACATTATGCTTACTGGGTTATCCTCAGGACCTCATCAAGGGTCTTATATTAACCTCAAATACATTGCAAAAAAGAATAAAAAGGGGGAAGGGGACAAGCCAAATTTAAACCCATTCAACAAGAAAATTACAGAGCAAAAGGTCTCATGCCCAGTGGTTTTTATTCAGCTTTTTTAGACTGCTGAACTAGCAACAGTGTTCACTGTAACAGCCTAACCACTCTGGTTGTATAGGTTTCATTGACTTAATTAGATGCTTTCAGGCCAGTTGATCCTATTAACAGCTGAAGACTACTGTATTTGTTCAGTTAATATTACTTCCAAATTACTATTGTATTGACTTTGATCTGCTGGTTTTTTTCTTGCAAATTAAGCTTTCTATATTTCTTTCTCACATAAAAACAAACACCCAGCCAACAGCATGTTTAATTCTGATTGCTGTCATAGGACCAGAGGGGACTATCAAGCTGACTAGGCAGCTGGTAGGCCCACTTATTCATTCATAGAGGCTACATCCTACTCTCCTGGTCAGTGGTCCCCATACAACAATCTGTCTTCTAGGACTAAATTAAAAGCCATTTTAGCATATAATTGGCTGTATAGTGAAATCGAGCAGGGGTATGCAGATCAAAGCACTGGGAAACAAGGATAAATGGAGACCCAGTGCCTGCAGGAAGAAGGAGAACATCGCCACTCAGGGAAGGAGAGCCTGCTGCTGGAACACCACCTCCACTACCCTTCCCAGTGGGACTGCTGCCTGGCAGACGTGCCTCCTGCAGGACCAGGTCCCAGGTACCCAGCCACCTGTGACTGATTCCCATCAGCTGTCCCTCTTGGGAGGGATACATAAGCCGGCTGGCTGAGGTGGCCTGGGAGACCCAGTGCCTGCAGGAGGAAGGAGAACATCGCCACCCAGGGAAGGAGAGCCTGCTGTTGCTGCTGCTGTTGGAACACCACCTCCACCACCCTTCCCAGTGGGACTGCTGCCTGGCAGATGTGCCTCCTGCAGGACCAGGTCCCAGGTACCCAGCCAGCTGTGACTGATTTCCATCACCTGTCCCTCTTGGGAGGGATACATAAGCCGGCTGGCTGAGGTGGCCTGGGAGACCCAGGCCCTGCAGGAGAAAGAAAGCATCGCCCAAGGGAAGGAGAGGCTGCTGCTCTTGCTGCTGCTCTTGCTGCTGCTCTTGCTGCTGCTCTTGCTGCTGCTCTTGCTGCTGCTCTTGCTGCTGCTCTTGCTGCTGCTCTTGCTGCTGCTCTTGCTGCTGCTGCCGCCGCCGCCGCCGCCGTGGGACCACCACCTCCACCACCCTTCCCAGAGGGACTTCTGCCTGGCAGGACCAGGCCCCAGGCCTGATCCTGATCAGGGCGTGGACGTTTCTGTTGCTGCCGTTGGGCTGTCCTGGAATGCGAGACTGAAGTGCTGCTGTTGCCTCTTCTGAGGTGTATGCCACCGTTGCTGCTGTCATTATCACCAGGTTGGGGGTCATTGCTGTCTATCGTTCTTGGGTCCCATTACATCAGCTACTACGGATTATCGGCTGCTGAAGCTCCTCGGATGCTGCTGTGTTGTCTGAATGTATGAGTGGGTTGTATGAGTGAGTGTGTGATTGTGTGTATATGCCATGAGTTTTATTATTTATTTTATTTTTATTATGTGCCTGGGCGAGAGGACAGTGTTGTGGGAGGGAGGACCAAAGGGGGCCCCTATTAGTGTAGTGACGGGTAATGGGAGGTATGGCGCTGTGAGTAGGACATGCCAGTTAAGGGGAACTCGCCCCAGACAACTGGTGGCTGTGACGTGTTCCGGTCCTCCTCACACCCACAGGATTGCTGGTAGTTCTATCAGCCAACCCTCGGATCTCCAGTTGCTGCTTTTTAATGCCAGATCGGTAAATAATAAAACCTCCCTCATCCATGACCTAATTGTGGATGAGGCGGCCGATCTGGCATGTATTACCGAGACCTGGGTGAGCGATCTGGGAGGTATTAATCTCTCCCAGTTGTGCCCACCTGGGTATTCGGTTCAGCATCTGGGTAGATCCGAGGGTCGGGGAGGGGGAATCGCTGTGGTCTATAGAAGTTCCATCCCTCTTGTTAGGCACCCTATCCAGATGGCTAATGGTCTAGAGTGTCTGCACATAACGTTGGGTCAGCGAGACAGACTGGGAATTCTGTTGGTGTACCGTCCACCCTGCTGCCCAACAGCCTCCCTAACTGAGCTGACAGAGGTGGTCTCGGATCTATTGTTGCGTTCCCCCAAACTTTTGGTATTGGGGGATCTCAACATTCATGCTGAGGCTGCTTTATCTGGAGCAGCTCAGGACTTCATGACCTCCA
The DNA here is from genome assembly GCF_030035675.1 of Rhineura floridana. Taxonomy (NCBI): domain Eukaryota; kingdom Metazoa; phylum Chordata; class Lepidosauria; order Squamata; family Rhineuridae; genus Rhineura; species Rhineura floridana. Next base: position 140,598,330 of record NC_084482.1, on the reverse strand, counting down.
TGACAGCCATGGGGCTGTCTCAATTTGTTACTGGCCCTACGCATGTGTTGGGGCACACTCTGGACTTGATTTTTGCCACTGGATTAGGGGATGGTGATCTGAGAGTGAGGGATTTTTCATCTATTCCTTTGTCATGGTCAGATCACCGCCTATTAAGGTTTAGACTTACACTGTTTTCTCCCCTCTGCAAGGGTGGAGGACCAATTAAGATGGTCCGTCCCCGGAGACTAATGAATCCTGAGGGTTTTCTGATGGCTCTAGGGAATTTTCCGGCTGATAGAATTGACGGTCCTGTCGAAACCCTGGCCATGCTGTGGAATACGGAAATGGCCCGGGCAGTTGACACGATCGCCCCGGTGCGCCCTCTCCGTTGCAGAGCTCAATTGGCTCCCTGGTTTACTCCGGAGCTAAGAGTGATGAAGCAAGAAAGGAGACGGCTTGAGTGCAAATGGAGGCGAACTCCCGACGGCTGTAATCATGCACTTGTGAAGCTCTCTACCAAACTCTATGTGAAGGCAGTGAGAGCAGCAAAGAAGCAATACTTTGCTGTCTCTATTCAGTCATCCCTTAACCGCCCAGCGGAACTTTATAAAGTTGTCCGGGGACTTTTACACTCTGGTCCCCAGGAAGCAATAACACCATCAATTGCCCGCTGTAATGAGTTTGCGCGACACTTTCGTGATAAGATCATGAACATCCGCCGGGACCTTGACTCCATTATTGTAGCAGTTGATCCTAATGAGGTATCCAGAGCACAGTCTTGTCCTGTTTTATTGGATGAGTTTCAGTTGGTACAGCTCGAGGATGTGGACAAGGTGCTTGGACAGGTGCGGGCGACCACTTCTGCTCTGGATCCTTGCCCCTCATGGCTAATAAAAGCTAGCAGGAATGGAACAGCCGGCTGGGCCAAGGAGGTGATTAATGCCTCTTTACGAGAGGGAGTGGTCCCACCCTGCCTGAAACAGGCGGTGGTGAGACCGCTCCTAAAAAAATCCTCCTTGGACCCTGATAATTTGGACAACTATAGGCCAGTAGCAAATGTCCCATTCCTGGGCAAGGTTCTAGAGCGTGTGGTCGCTCGCCAACTCCAGGCTCTCTTGGATGAAACTGATTATCTAGACCCATTTCAATCGGGCTTTCGGCCGGGGTTTGGTACAGAAACGGCCTTGGTCGCCCTGTATGATGACCTCTGTCGGGAGAAAGACAGAGGGAGTGTAACTCTGTTGGTTCTCCTTGATCTCTCAGCGGCGTTTGATACCATCGACCATGGTATCCTTCTGGAGCGACTTACGGATTTAGGAGTGGGAGGCACTGCTTGGCGGTGGCTCTGCTCCTATCTCGGGAATCGTCTCCAGAAGGTGATGCTGGGGGAACATTACTCGAGTCCCTGGGTACTCCAATATGGGGTCCCGCAGGGTTCAGTTCTGTCCCCCATGCTTTTTAATATCTATATGAAGCCGCTGGGTGAGGTCATCAGGAGTTTTGGAGTGCGTTTCCAGCAATATGCTGATGATACGCAGCTCTACTACTCCTTTTCATCTTCCTCAGGTGAGGCTGTTGATGTACTAGACCGCTGCCTGGCCGCGATAATGGGCTGGATGAGAGCTAATAAACTGAAACTCAATCCTAACAAGACTGAGATGCTGTTGGTGGGAGGACCCTCTGCCCAGATGGTTGACGTTCGACCTGTCCTAGATGGGGTTACACTCCCCCTAAAGGAACAGGTACGTAGTTTGGGGGTCTTATTAGATCCGCTTCTGTCACTTGAGGCTCAGGTAGCCTCGGTGGCACGGAATGCATTCTACCAGCTCCGGCTGGTAGCCCAACTACGACCCTATTTGAGCAAGGAGCATCTTGCCTCAGTTATCCATGCTATGGTAACCTCTAGATTGGACTACTGTAATGCACTCTACGTGGGGCTACCTATGAAGACGGTTCGGAAACTTCAGCTAGTGCAAAATGCTGCGGCCAGAGTTCTCACTGGGACAAAGAAATTTGACCATATAACACCTGTCCTGGCGCAGCTGCACTGGCTACCGATATGTTTCCGGGCCAGATTCAAAGTGTTGGTTCTTACCTATAAAGCCCTAAACGGCATCGGACCGCAATACCTGATGGAGCGCCTCTCTTGCTATGTACCTACCCGTTCACTACGCTCGACGTCGAAGGCCCTTCTCCGGGTCCCAACCCATAAAGAGGCCCGGAGATCAACAACTAGATCTAGGGCCTTCTCGGTGGTGGCCCCCGAACTATGGAATGCCCTCCCAGACGAGATACGCCTGGCGCCTTCTCTGTTATCTTTTCGGCGCCAGGTAAAAACTTACCTTTTCGCCCAGGCTTTTTAAATTTTGTAAATTTTTAAATATTTTAATTTAACATTTTAAACTTAATATGATCTTAATTTAATCTCAATGGCAATTTTATTAATGTTTTATAATTGTACTATATATATATATTTTTTCCACACTTGCTCATATTTTAATTGTGATTTTATTTGTTGTACACCGCCCTGAGAGCTTTCTGCTATAGGGCGGTCTAGAAATGTAATTAAATAAATAAAAATAAATAAAATAAATAAATGCATGCTATTTTGTATTCCATGTTTCACATAGAAACAATTCATTTTCTAAAAATTGCAGTGGATACAAGGAATAGTATTCCAATTTGCAGTTAACCACTTCTGAGCAACAAAATATCATTCACATTGCAAGCCTGCTAGACTCATTCCTCAGGCTTGGATATGGAAATACATTTCAGAGATTTTTATCTCTGGAAGCACAATGTCATGAATTTGAAAAAATAAAGCAAGCTCCATTTTATTTCTGCAGCCATGATGTGAAACTGCACAAGCTCTGAGTATTTATTTATTTATGTATTTATTTAAATTGGTGTGTTTGTTTGCTTTGCTCTGACACAATCAGGTGTGTAGAAGCACTGGGGAGGCACTAAAGATCATGAAGTCCATGGACTAAAATGACTGTACCTAGCTGCACCACTACGTATTGCATTGGATGTGACCTGCAAATAATGTAGATAAATATTATTTATTGCTAGATATATATGGCTGTCCGTCCACACATGTTCCCAGGATTACTTACACACACACAAAATGTGACATTAATTTTTTTTTTTAGCAGAGGGAAACACAATCATTAGCAGCTGGATACAATAACACTCAGCTTGCACAGTGAGCACCAGATTTTGTTGCTCTAAAACACTAGTTGTGTGAAAGGCCTGAGTAAATAACAAGGCCTTCACATGGCATCAGAAAGACCATAAAGAAGATTCCAAGGAGCTTCTCTTGGGAGACTGTTCCACAGCCAGTGTGTCACCATGAAGAATGCCCACACTTTCAGAGCCTCCCACCATAACTCTGTAGGTTCACACAGAACAGGGTCTCTGCAAAGAACCTTAAGAATTGGGTAGTATATTAATGGGAGAAGTGATATTTCAGGTAATTTGGTCCCAAACCATTAAGGCACCGGTGGAGATGTTGCCGGACTGCAACTCCTATCAGACCTGAGCATAGGCCATGCTTCCTTGGGCAGATGGGAATGAGTCCAATAGTATGTGGGTGGCTAAGGTTCTCCATTCCTGCATTAAGGGCTTTAAAGGCTGAAACCAGCACTATAAGCAGAGGAAATTGATTGGCAGCCAATGCAGCTGATACAGCACTAGCATATTATGATTGAAATACTTAGTCTCAGTTAATAATCTTGCAGTCCTGTTTTGTACCATCTGTAGTTTCTGGGCCATTTTTAAAGATAGCCCCACATATAATGCACTGCAAAACAGGAAGTTATCAGAACATGGGTAACTGTGGGCAAGCTGTCTCCATCCAGGTAAGGTTGCAGATCGTGCATCAGCTAAAACTGATAAAAGGTATTTTAAACCACAGAGGCCACTTAAGCATCTAGTGATAAAGTTAGTTCAATAAACAACCCCAAAGTGTGAGCCTGATCCTTTAGAGTACAACCCCTTCCAGCACAGATTAAACACCACTCACTCAGGTGGATGAACTACCCACTAACAGTACATCCATCTAGTCTGGAATGACTCTTGGTTTGTTAACCCTCATGCAGTTCATTTCCATGTCCAAGCACTGATTCAGGATATTCACAGCCTCTCCTACATCTGATGGGGGGGAAATATAAAGCTGGGTGTCATCCACATACAGATGATACCACAATCCATATGACTGGATTGTCTCTCCTGGTAATAGAGTGAACCCTATAGTGTCACAAAGCAAAGCCCTTCACCCATTACACTTTTCTTCCACCACAGATTTGAGGGTGGGGAGAGAGGGAACTGCAGGAGGAAGGGGAAACTTTCCCCATACTTCTAATTGCAGGAGCAGAGTGTGTTTTGTTCCATGAGAAGAGCTCTGCTTATAGATACCAGGATAAGGTCTATTTGGGTGAAATACATTTGTATATTCCATAGAATCATAGAATAGTAGAGTTGGAAGGGGCCTATAAGGCCATCAAGTCCAACCCCCTACTCAATGCAGGAATCCAAATCAAACATTCCCAACAGATGGCTGTCCAGATGCCTCTTGAATGCCTCCAGTGTCGGAGAACCCACTACCTCTCTAGGTAGTTGGTTCCATTGTTGTATGGCTCTAACAGTTAGGAAGTTTTTTCCTGATGTTCAGTCGAAATCTGGCTTCCTGCAACTTGAGCCTATTATTCCATTTCCTGCACTCGGATGATTGAGAAGAGATCCCGGCCCTCCTCTGTGTGACAACCTTTCATGTACTTGAAGAGTGCTATCATATCTCCCCTCAGTCTCCTCTTCTCACGGCTAAACATGCCCAGTTCTTTCAGTCTCTCCTCATAGGGCTTGGTTTCTAGTCCCCTGATCATCCTTGTTGCCCTCCTCTGAACCTGTTCCAGTTTGTCTGCATCCTTCTTGAAGTGCGGAGACCAGAACTGGATGCAGTATTCAAGATGAGGCCTAACCAGTGCTGGATAGAGGGGAACTAATACTTCATGCGATTTGGAAACTATACTTCTGTTAATGCAGCCTAATATATTGTTTGCCTATTTTACAGCCACATCACACTGTTGACTCATATTCAGCTTGTGATCGACAATTCCAAGATCCTTCTCACATGTTGTATTGCTGAGCCAAGTATCCCCATCTTATAACTGTGCATTTGGTTTCTTTTTCCTAAGTGTAGAACTTTGCGTTTATCCCTGTTGAATTTCATTCTGTTGTTTTCAGCCCAATGCTCCAGCCTATCAAGCTCCCTTTGAATTTTCTTTCTCCTCTTCCACGGTATTAGCTATGCCCCCCAATTTTATATCATCTGCAAATTTGATAAGTATGCTCTGTACCTCCTCATTCAAGTCGTTAATAAAAATGTTGAAGAGCACTGGGCCCAGGACCGAGCCCTGTGGTATCCTACTCGTTACTTCCGCCCAGTTTGAGAAGGAACCATTGATAAGCACTCTTTGAATACGATTCTGGAGCCAGCTGGGGATCCACCTGATAGTTGTTCCATCCAGTCCACATTTAGTAGCTTGCTAATCAGAATATCATGGGGCACTTTGTCAAAAGCTTTGCTGAAGTCAAGATATTTTATGTCCACAGCATTCCCACAGTCTACAAGGGAGGTTACCCAATCAAAAAATGAGATAAGACTAGTCTGGCAGGATTTGTTCTTGATAAATCCATGTTGGCTTCTAGTAATCGCTGCATTGTTTTCAAAGTGCTTACAGATTGACTGCTTTATAATCTGCTCCAGAGTTTTTCAAGGGATTGATGTTAGGCTGACTGGTCTGTAGTTCCCCGGTTCCTCCTTTCTGCACTTTTTGAAGATAGGGACAATATTAGCTCTCCTCCAGTCATCCAGCACTTCACCAGTCCTCCACAATTTCACAAAGATAATAGACATCAGTTTTGAGAGTTCTTTAGCCAGTTCCTTCAATTCTGTAGGATGCAGTTTATCAGGCCCTGCCAATTTGAACTCATTCAAAGTGATTAGGTATTCCTTGACCATTTGTCTGTCAAGCTCAAGCTCCAATCCTGCTCCTTCTACTCCATGTTTCCTGGGAGGTTCATAGACCCTTTTTTGGGAGAAGACTGAGCCAAAGTAGGAATTGAGCACTTCTACCTTTTCTTTGTCATTTGTTGTCATGTTGCCATCCTCACTGAGTAACTGTGCCACCATTTCTTTTCTGTCTTTTACTATGGATGTACCTGAAGAAAGCTTTTTTGTTGCTTTTAGCATCCCTTGCTAAGCTCAGCTCATTCTTAGCTTTAGCCTTCCTGACACCATCCCTGCAATTCTGTGGTACCTGCCTGTACTCTTCGTTTGTGGCCTGGCCTTCTTTCAACTTCCTGTGTGTGTCTTTTTTTGGTTTCAGGTCATCTCTAAGCTTTTTGTGAAGCCACATTGGCTTCTTCTACTGTTTCCCCCCTTTTTACGTGTTGGAATTGCTTGCCATTGCTCTTTTAGAATTTCTTTTTAAAAGTTAAAATAAATCTGCAGAATTCAGAGAGCTATCTCCAATAAATATGTACATGTATGTAATAGCCCTCATTTTGATAAACTTAAGAGAGGGCGGCAGTGTATCACTCATATGTTTTAAAAATTGATAGTGGCTGATGGTGGTCTCTCTGACACAGGAGGCATTCCAGAGGCAGCTGGACAGTCACCAGTCGGGTATGCTTTAACTTGGATTCCTGCACAGAGCAGGGGTTGGACTTGATGGCCTTATACACCCCTTCCAACTCTATGATATGATGCTACAGCAGGAACAATTGGCGATTATTCTTTTTCAGGAAATAGAATATATGAAATTATTTGCTCTGTACTCATAAAAAGACTGAAGGTGGTGTTATTTCCCCAATAACTTACTTGCCATTTGTCCCCATCCATTGTCTGTCAATTCATTAACTTCAGGAGCAGGAGGAACGTACACAAGAGACTTACATGATCCTGGATTTACCCACAGCATTCATCCAGTTGACACCCAATTAATATTGAATGCTCAAGACGTTTGAGTAAAGAACTGATGGATTAGCAAAAATTTAAGTGTCAGGACAGTGATAAGCATGACTGTTCCTTGAAGTGTTTGGATATCCAGAGAAATGTCTGTAGGTAAAAACATTGATATATGTCTGTTATTGTACATGCTTTGTGATTGATCAGACTTTCTATGTCCCAAGAACATTAAGCATAGTTATTTGTTGAATTCAATAGTGTGAATAACTATGGTTAAGAATTGCATGTGAATTTTGGTCAGCTAGCTATTACGTGAAGGTAAGAGAGACTATACACACCTACAGCTGTATCTTTGATTACTTCTGTACATCCAATATTTCTTGAAGGCTCAAGAGACCCTCCAGAAGTTACATAGGGATTATGATACACAAGTATGCACTCAAGTTCCAAGCTGCCCTCTTCCTGACTCAAGAGACTATTTTTTTAAAAAAAATTCCTTTCTCAGAATGTTGCTAAGGTCTGTACATTCATGTCATGGATTGTCTTAATGTAGTTAAGCAGCACGAACACATGTGGAGAGGTCAGTTATGAAGAGTTGGTAAGTGTTAACCATTACCACAGGTTAAAATCTGCTGGCCATAAAACCTGAATGAAATTACTCATTGCCTAAAATCTGTCAATTTGTTATTGGCTTTGACAAGTGCATGTGCTTGAAAGAGATTACGAATTTAGTGTTAGGATAGCTGTCGGGGGGAAATGACACTGAATCCTGATTGGCTTAATTTACTGGTTTATTTATGTTCTATTAAATCTTTAGATATTTGAATGAGATTCTACCATGAATGTGCAGAAACGTTTCTGCATTTAAAAATTTGTTAATACAAGTTTGCAGATGTTACATTTCACTATGTGTGACTCATCACATCCTAATGGGTCTGGAGTAGCTATTATTGTCCTCTTAGATGCTTATATTCTCCAGAGTAGATCAAATGCAGGTAACTGTGTGATTCAATATAACATTTTAGCTATTAGATTACTGCAATGCACTCTACATGGGGCTGCCTTTGAAGATGGTTCGGAAACTGCAGCTTGTGCACAATGAAGCGGCCAGATTGGTAACAGGGACCAGATGGTCCGAACATATAAAACCGATTCTGGCTTGCTTGCACTGGCTGCCTTTATGTTTCTGAGCTCGATTCAAGGTGCTGGTTTTGACCTATAAAGCCTTACACAGCTTGGGACCACGATACCTGATGGAACGCCTCTTTCGATACGAACCCACCTGTACACTACGTTCAAGATCAAAGGCCCTCCTCCGGGTGCCTTTTCCGAGGGAAGCTTGGAGAATGGCAACAAGGGAGAGGGCCTTCTCAGTGGTGGCCCCCAAATTATGGAATGATTTCTTTGACGAGGTGCGCCTGGCGCCAACACTATCTTTTTGGCACCAGGTCAAGACTTTCCTCTTCTCCCAGGCATTTTAGCATCTGTTTGAAATAGTTTTTATATTGGTTTAAATTTTAAGATTGTGTTTTAAATTGTTTTTAAAATATGTGTTTTAAATTGTATATTTGTTTTAATGTTTTTGATTGCTGTAAACCGCCCAGAGATCTTCGGCTATGGGGCGGTATACAAGTGCAATAAATAAATGAATAAATAAATAAATATTAGTTGTGTGATTCATTTATGGCTGTATAAATCCCACCCCCCTGTAAAAACCATTAAGTTCAGGGCCTAAAATTATATAGTGGGAAGCTGCTTTTGCAGGTTTGAGAAATTATTGGAGGAAATACTTGAAATTGTACAGCTCAGACTTCTGCATATCAGAAGAAAGTCTAATTGAATTCAACGGAACATATCCCAAATGAATATAAACAGAATAGCAGCCTTAATTGGCTTAGAAATGATATTAAACTTGTTTCCTTTGAACATACAACTAGCAGTTAGCTCTCTCCATTTCTAGCACTGATGGGAACTTTTAAGACAATTATAAAAAGGTTGACCATAACCTAACTTTTCAATTCTGTTCACTGAAATTTGCATATTGCAAATTTGCTTGAAAATTGTACAAATCAATCACATTAATTTTTATTACCTGCTTTGCGCTTTGTCCCCACAAATATCACAGAAGTTGGGGGGAAAACAGTGGAAAGATACAACCATTTGCTCTCACCAGAAAAATTGGGTTTTTTCTCTCACACACAATCACTCATTCTTATCCTCTCACTCTCACTCATCTATTCTTTCTGCCCTTGTTTTTCCCAGCATGCTGGGAAAAGGCATGTCAGGTTTCTGTGTCCCATTGTCCCTGCTATAGTACGTTTCTGCATTTACTCTTCAGTTATGTGAAAGTAGAAATTCCAGGTATGACGTGGAGCTCCTTGTTTTCCTCCCAAATCTTTAACTTTGGCAACTTTGTACTAAAAACAAAGCACCCTCCTGCAGGTTGTAACGTTATGCCTTGATTCAAAGAAAATGTGTTGGCCTATATCAGTTGAAGTTTTATTTATACCACAATCCTATGCATACCTAATTGGGAGTAAAGGCCAAACTACACATTTCACAAAGTCTCAATATAACTTTGCCCTGGTGTTATTTTTATATACAAAAATACCTACAGAAGGTTGATATTAGGACTGAAGTAGGGTTACCAGGTCTCCAGTATTTGCCTGGAGACTCTGGATTTTCGGGGTCCTCTCTGGGTGAGTCACCTTCAGACTCTCAGCTTTCATTTTAAAAAAAATTTTTCTAGGTGGTCTGGTTCACAAGATATACACCAAAACATCATCTGCCCACCCCCGCACCTTCTTTTAAGTGAGCTTGTAGCAGGCTGCTCTAACTGCGCCCTTTCAGGTTTGTAGCCAATAAGTGACGTCAGGGTTGTGATTTGTTGACCTCCAGGCAGTAGCTAGACCCCACTGGAAGCTTAGAAAACTGTTGTTTTTTCCTGCTTATTTGAAAATCTCATAAATTGAGTAAGTATATACCTCTACGTCTTTTTCTCTCTTGTGTGCAGGAGTCAAACAAATTTAAATGTTCCTGGGCTGTTGAAGGGGGCAGTGTTTTGAAAACCTTCCTAATATGAAGCTTTAATCTAATACTCGCTTTTCTGGGAGTAAAGCTGCAATGCTAATCCCACATACCGGGAGTAAACATTGAAATCTGTTGGACTTACTTTTGAGTGGACATGGTTAGGATTGTGCTATAAATTAATAGAATTTTTGAGTGAACATAGCAAAGAAGTGTGTTTGTGTTGTAAATCTCTCCCTCTCCAATCCTATTTTTAAAGCAACTAGGCAGGGCTTACCTAGGTATCACTGCTTTTATTATGTAGGCAACTAATACTGATTCTGTTTTTTGAAAACGAAAAGGTTCTGCAATGACCAACCAGACAATAAACTATTATATGGCGTGTATGTATTTTTACATCTCCAGTGTGTGTGTATATATATGGAGTCTTTCCAACAACCCTGTGAGGTAGGGCTACCAACTGGAAAGCAAGGTAGCTCACAATAAGAAATAAATCCCTTTAAAATATAATACCATAAAAACAAGTATAAACAGTTGCAAAACAGTTTGAAGTGGCATGATTCTGAATTTTGGGTTGGGTGAGTGAAGTTCCTTATCATGCATGTTTCCCTGTTTGAGTAAGCCCCATTGAATACATTGGTACTTGCTTCTGAGTAAACAAGCATAGGATTGCACTATAAATATCTTTATAGGTTGTGTAAATAATAAATATATTTGACAGTCATGCCTATATAAATATTTCTTCTACACTGTGTCCCGATAAGTTTCTGATTTCATACTATGGTTGTACATGATTATTTCCTCCAGATTTTAAGTGTGCCCTTCTTCCTTGGGGTGGTCATGGTTCCCCTCTGCTGTTTTCATCCTGAGGGGCAGATTAGGCTGAGAGATGGTGAGTAGTCCATGGTCACCCAATAAACTTTATAGCTCATTTCCATTTCAAAAAATAAATGAAAACATTTCATGCAGGCAAGGTTTATTAAGTAGATCCACACAATACATTTAAAGCACATCCAACTCGCATTTAAAGTGCATGACTTCCACCAAGGAACCCTTGGAAGTGTAGTTTCCCCCTCACAGTTATAGTTCCCAACACCATAAACAAACTGCAGCTCCCAGGATTCTATGGTGGGATTCATGTGCTTCAAATGTATGTTGAATGTGCTTTAAATGCATGGTGTGGATCTGTCCTAGTATGCTGTGCATCCATTAGTGAATCAAAAAGAACAATGTTAAAAGATACTTTTTTAAACAGGGCTGTAGCTCAATGGTAGGGCACATGCTTTGCATGCAAAGGTCCAAAATACAATATCTGGAAGAGACTGTTGCCTGGAATCCTGGAGAGCCAATGCTAGTGTATGTCATCAGTACTGAGCTAGATGGTACCAAATGGCTTGAGTTGGTATAAGGCAGATTCCTTTGTTCCTAAAAGTGGAAAGAGACCCAAGGGCCACAGTGACACCAAAATTTATGTATTTTATTTACAACATTTATATACCGTAATGATCTGAAACAAATTCTCATAAAAGTTATAAGAGGAAAGCACAAAAGCAGGACTACAGCTGAACATCAAGAAGACTAAAGTAATGACAACAAAAGATTTATGTAACTTCAAAGCTGATAATAAGGACTCAGTCATTAACCAAAATGGAGACAATAGTCAAGAAATCAGACGAAGGCTACAACTGGGGAGGGCAGCTATGAGAGAACTAGAAAAGGTCCTCAGATGCAAAGATGTATCTGTGAACGCTAAAGTCAGGATCATTCAAACCATGTTATCCCCGATCTGTATGTATGGATGTGAAAGTTGGACAGTGATAAAAGTGGATAAGAGAAAAATCAACCCATTTGAAATGTGGTGTTGGAGGAGAGTTCTGCAGATACCATGGACTGCGAAGAAAACAAATAATTGGATGTTAGAGAAAATTAAATGATGAAACTGAGGTTATCATGCTTTGGACACATAACGAGAAGACATTGTTCACTAGAAAAGACAATAATGCTGGGGGAAACAGAAGGGAGTAGAAAAAGAGGAAGACCAAACAAGAGATGGATTGATTCCATAAAGAAAGTCACAGACCTGAACTTACAAGATCTAAACAGGGTGGTTTACAACAGATGCTACTGGAGGTCGCTGATTCATAAGGTCATCATAAGTCATAACCGACTTAAACACACACATAACACATTATTGTAAAAAAAAATTTCAGCAGTTTACAGAGGGAATTAAAACAATAAAATTATTGGCAAAAACTGTTAAAGACAGGTATTTACAAACATTCAAAATAATAAAACCAACAATGAGTTAAAACAGATAAAACACAATAGATTCTACATGCCTGCGTAGGCTTGCCTCAACAAAAGTGCAGGTGCCAAAAAGAGTACAATGAAGGTGTCTGCCTAATGTCAATAGGCAGGGAGTTCCAAAGCGTACATGCTGCCACACTAAGGGACTGATTTCTTACACGAGCAGAACAAGTACAATGTGGCACCCACAACATGGAAAGCACATCTTGAACTTGGCCAGGTAGCAAATCAGCAACCAGTGCAGATTTTGGAGCAGAGGTATTATGCACTGACAGGGTCTCACTCATGTCAGCAATCGTGCCACAGCATTCTGCACTAACTGCAGCCCTGAGGTCAGGTTGTGCTGCATGTGGATTTCTGTGATCTGACTGACTGGCTGCCAGGATTTTTTTTAGTTTTGTTATTTTGTTAGGGACCCTGACTGGTTGTGAGATACTTTTCTGCCTTACTCATAGGAATCTTGTTCTGGTTGGTATGGTATTACATTTAGGACATCAACACTGTCTTTTTCTTTTTTCTATTTGCACTTCATTTACCTTTAACATCACTTCCTTACATGCATAGAAACCACAGTGGTTCCATGCACTCAGCTCAACCCCTTTAAACCCATTGATGATGCACCTTGCTGGTTGCATGACAATTTGTTTCTCACCCAGTAGTGGTAAAAGACAATTCCCGTACTGGGTAATGTGGCTGCAATTGTTGTTCCCAAGCTGCTGCCTGTGGAGGTAGACCAAACCATGTGTGTTTTCTCTTCGTCAATTATTACTCACTGGAATTGGGTTGGCTATCAAAGTGAGTTTATAGCAGCCCGCAGTGTAGACAGAGAAGGGTAGAGAATCTTCTTACTCTTACTCATTTCTCAGACCCCTTTCTGAAGGGTCAAATCTGTAAAGACGATTGGAGCAGCCATAATGAAAGGTAGGGGCAGGGTATTCAAGGTAGTGGGTTGCCAATCCTGCTTGGATATGGATATATTTGCAGAGGATCCCTAATCAAGCTTTACCAACAGCACAATCCAAACTATATCTACTCAGAAGTAAATCCTATTGAGTTCTATGGAGCTTAGTCCCTTAGTCAGTGTGTTTAGAATTGCAGCCTTCAGGGGCATCCATTTTTATTCCTGAGTGCTCCCATCTAACATCTCCACAACATTAGACTCCTTTCTTTCTACAGTGGCCTTCTGGTTACTGGCCTGGCTTGAGGGCACTTAAATTATTCTTCCCAGAAGTAAGCAAGCTCGATTAAATGTTCCGTAGCTGGGCTCCATGTTTTAGCTAAGATTTGTATCTTAATTTCCAATCAGAGAAATGTTTTAGTTTGAATTGTATGCTCCAAGCAACTGTGGTTAATGCTTAATGTATCATGCTTAATGACATGACTTGGACCCGTCTCTGTGACCTCACTAGGACCCTGATCTGACAACCCTAGAGTGAATTAAGGTTGAATGGGAATGGTGCTTAACCCTTGCTTGCCAGAAAATGTTCCTTTCAAAATTCCCCTCCCCCAGCTGATTTTCTTTCCACAGAGGAAAAGATATAGAGACCCAAATCTTTTCCCAACTGTAGAAAAAAATGGTGTGTGCATTATTTATTTATTTACAAAAATACTTATGTACTGCAATTTTATTTTAAAAAATCAGAGCAGTTGACAACGCAATGCATTAAAGACCACATAAAAATGAAAGCCACAGATAATTGGCTATTACAGGAATATTTTTATTAATTGCCTGCATAAGCTTGACTACATAAACTTTTCAGCAAACATTTAAAAATTAATACAGAAGACACTTGCTGAATCACTGTTGGAAGTGCAGTCAACAGAACTGGGCCAATCAGACTGAAGGCTTGGTTTTGTGTCAACATCAGATAAGACTCACCAACTTGGGGGACAACCAGCAACACTTACCTCAGTGGTCAAGGTGGGATATAAGGGTTCAGGCAGTCCCTAAGGTACCCTGGACCTAAATTGTTTAGGGCTTTATAAATTAGTACAAGGACCTTGAACCTGACTTTGTAATAGATGGGCAGCCAGTGTAGATGTTTTAACAATGATGTCACATGTTGGCAGTTATGTGCCCCTGTGATGCCCCTGTAAATGTTGTACAGTAATTATGGTGTTGGTTTTGTAGGGTAAATGTGGTAAGTAGAGTGAGTGAGGGGGGGGAGTACATGTGTTGGAATGTTGAGGAATGCTGAGTGGTGATTGGCTGAGTGTCTGGATGATTGAAGATATAAATTAGAGAATGACAGTTGGAGTTGGAAGTAGTTGATTTGGGTTTTGGAGGGGTGGATTTGTGTTTAGGCGGGTAGCGAGGCAGGTTTTAGGACTAAGATATATAAAGAGAAAACTATTATATGTAACCACATGCATGTTGACTGAACTTAAAGTAATCTTGTTTATTCCTTGTGTTATTAAATAAACAGTTTTGGTTTAACAACACGCCTGATCCTTGGCTGGGATATTACAGACCAGAAGGGTGGGCAAAGCAAATACCAAAGCTGGGAACAGTATCAGTGGTGGCAGCGGTGAAGGGGTAGTGTAACAGCAGCAGGTATCCAAAGCAACCCAGGGCTGTAATCTTTAAAGGCAGAAAGATACAGAGGAGTTGTGGCCTGTAAGTCCACTCAGACACTATGTAGCAATCTGTGCAGGAGACTAAGGCACAGTCTCAGCAGTATTGCATTACAGAGTGTCAGGTGGTGGCACCTAGTAGTGGGATCATCAGAGACCTGTGCTGGGGCCAGTGTGAGAGATCCATTACAAGACCAGAACCAGAGTAGGGGTCTGACAGGTGGTGCCAGTTGCGGTGGGATACGAACAAGAGGGAGTACCCAGAAAGCAGTGTGGTTGTGTGGGGAATAATAAAAATAACTTCTAAGTGTGTGTGGTAAAGTTTGTGAGTTCTTCACAACATGGCTGAGTACTTGAAAATGAAGAGGGAAGAGCTGGTGGAGAAATGTATAGCCTTTCATTTACCTCATGAGGGTAGAAGGGTAGATGAATTGCGTGTAACACTCATCAGATACATCGGTCCAAAACCAAAAGCCTTTGAGAGAAGAGACCCCTGAAGTAATTTTGCCTATGTGGAGTATTTAAGAGAGAAGTTAAGATGGGAATGTGAGGAAAGAGATAAAGATAGAGAGATTGAGATGGTGAAACTGAGAATGGATTCTGAAAGATTTAAAATGGAGGCTGCAGAAAAGGAGAAGCAGTGGATCTTAGAGGCTGAAAGGTTAAGAATGGAAGCTGAGATGAAAGTGGAAAGTTAAAATTAGAAAGGGAGAAGTTTCTTTCTGAGGTGATAAGAGAGAGATGAAGCAAAAATAAAAGTGACTCCAAACGATTTCTCCCTGTAGGAGCCTGGGCAGGATCCCCAAATTTACCTCACAACTTTTGAAAAGGCAGCACAGATGTGGGGGTGATCAGAAGATAAATATATGCAGTATTTATCAATCTTAATTAAAGGAGAATTGGCTGAGGTGTATCATTGTTTCCCCTCAGACAGGCCAGTGACATATGCTGATTTTAAGGAAGCAGAGTTTAAAAGATTTAAATTAGGGCCTGATTATTTCAGAAAACTTTTCAGAAATTGCCAGTTACAGACAGAGAGGTCTTTTGTGGAGTTGGGGGCGAAATTGATGGATATATTTGGAAAGTAGATGATGAGTGTAAAAGCTCAATCTGTGGAAGAGGTAAAAAGTCTCATGGTGTTAGACCAGTTATTCCATCAACTGCCACCAGAGATTAGGTTACAAGTTAAAGATCATTCCCCTAAGACTGCAGAGGCTGAAGAGCTGGCAGATCATTTCACATCAAACCGAACGGGTTGGTTGGGAAAAACACAAAAAGATTTTAAAACAAAACCCAGTGCAAATGGCAGAAGGGATGTGGAACCCCAGAGAGTAAATCCTCTAACAAAATCTGAAGGTCACAGGACACCGCAAAATGGGTCTGTGTATCCTAAAATGGAGGGGAAGGTCTTTTTTGAATGTGGTAAACCAGGACATCTACGATTCCAGTGTGAAGTTAGCAAGCCCACCAGTAATCCTGTTCATGTAAGAACAGTGCTGTGAGGCTGATCGGGCACAAGTTAAACATCATAATCATGCCTACTGTGTGGCGGTGAGGGCAGCGAAGAAGGCCCACTTCTCTGCCTCTATTGCATCCTCAAGTAGCCGTCCAGTGACTATAAAACTTTTTTAAAAAGAAAAGAAATGGTGTTGCAGCTACTAGTAGCAGTTCTGGTGGGCTTCCACATGCCCATACTACTCCAGATGCAGCTGCCAGGTCTGTTTACCACTACATCCATCATCTGCTCTCTGGGTGGTCCTCTGTGGGGTGGCTGGGGCTGCAGGGCCATAGACTTCAGACCCAAGGTACAACCCTAACAATATCACTGATCCAAGGATGAAGTCTCATGCAATAGTCTGCTCCTTCAAATATAATCTATTCTGTCTTGCTGTGCATTTGATACACAGCAGAACAAAGTTAGTTATATCAAGTAGGCCCTGTTTTTCCATCAAGGATGAACTTGGATTTTTTTCCCCTGTAGTTTTAAATTGGAATAATATAACATGTAGTGTTTTTTGGTTGGGAGTCCAAAAGCAAGAAAAGCAAGAATCTGCTTCCATTTTCAGGTTGGTATAATAAAATATGGAAAGTGTTTGCCATGGACAAGATGCCTACTTGGCTAAAAGCAATATCCACCCTTCAGTATAATGACAATTCTGGGGGAAAGTGGTTTCCTTTCTTAACCAAAGCAGACCCATTAGCATGGAAATACAAATGTCAAGATAGATTTTTGTTGATCTTCCTCTACAGATGCATTATTATTGGACTTAGACATGCTTTCTCTTTATTTAATTCATATTAAAAATTGTTGCTTTTATACTTAACCCTTTCATATGTGTATGATGGCATCATTTTAAATAACTCCTCTAGAAGGCTTGGTGCTTATTTTAGCTGTTCAGCAATGTTACTTTTATTTCCCTGGCAGTATAACAATAAAAAGGGAGGATTCAAAATTGTTTAGAACCCCTATCAAGTTACTTTTCTAAAATGGAACAGTCTTGAACTATGAGTTTGCTCAGAATGTAAAACCAGAGGAAAAGCCAATGTTCTACTGTACTATTCCATTATGTGTTTGTCCAGAGAGCAGTTCTCTCAAACCTGCTTTAGCTTTACACTGGAAATGTACCTGTCTTACCCTGATGGAGCCTTGGGCTTTTGGCCCTCATCCAGTCCATTACCACACTCAGGCATTAGTACAGCACTTCCACTGCCTCATGTGAATTGGATTAAGAAGAGAAATAGAGTTGAGCATCATCTGCATGTTGATGGTACCTCAGCTCGCATCTCTAGAGGGCTTTACTCAGCTCTTTTCATGTAGATGTTAAAAAGCATAGGAACAAGATTGAACCCTACTGCAAGGCCCCATAGCAAAAGTGACTGAGTTAAGCAGTGGTCCCTCAGCACCACCTTTTGGAATATCTTCCTATCCAGGTAGGAATGGAACCACTAAAGAGATGCATGCCACCTCCACTCCAGACTGGCCAGAAGAACATGGTACACCTTAAACTTATCTAGTTGGTATAAGGGAAAGGAGGCTGTCCCATTTCATTTTGTTTGATAATGGCTTATAACTCATTATAATCAGCATATATTTGTTCATCAGAAGTATTAGTCTGAAAGTCATTGATTTGAGAATATTATTTTAAGAATTTTGAAATGAGAAAACTAACATCTCTCTTTCTCTATGACTATTTCTCCCAACAGAACTTTCTGCTATTTCTTCCTGTCTGCCAACATAGTTAATGAGATTCCCTGAGATGGATAAAGATGGCATTGTGGTGTTGCATTTGTTTTGTCAATTAAAACCATAATGAGAGGTTGTCAATGGTTGTCTCAAAATCCAGATGTGATGCCACTTACCTGCTTCTCTTTTACTTTTAATGATCTCATATTGAATGTAGGATATCTGTTGAGGATCAGCTTGTTACTGGCATTCTCAGCATTTATAAACCAAGGAGTTTGTATAACACAGTTTCAAATGTCAGCTAGATTTGGAATAAACATGTTATCTGAAAACTGTTTAAAACGTATTGGGGACATAAAATTCCTGTTGTGCTAAAGTAAAAAAAAAGAGGTGTAAATTTCCGTTGTATTTGTTAATTTTTTCCCCCTTTAGACTACAAATACTTCTGGCTTATAAGGTTACAAAGTAAAAAACATAACTAAGCTTTGCTTCTGCTTTTAATTTTCTTCCTGTTGTCTCAGAAAAGGTAGTTGGAAGTGGACAATTTGTCCAGTCTGGAGAGGCTGTTTCAAGTCACTTATGTGAAGGAATCTGGAAACTTGGTGCAGGTCAGACTTGGCACTCCATTGTCATTGTCTGTGGGCCCACAACATGCCTAGGATATTACTTTCATCTTTGAAGTAGTGTTTAGCCATGTTGAGTTCAGAGCAGTGTACATGGATTTATCTCATTTTATCTTCACAACAACCCTGTGGCATAAGTTAGAAAGACATTTTGATCCTGAAACATTCTGTCAGAAGCCACTACAGGTATTTGCTTCCAGTTTGCATATGATGGCCACAATACTTGCTCCAAGTATAGATACTTGCATTAATTTACATGTACTCTTTTGTGCATGAATATTAATGTCTGTGTACAAAAATATAACAAGAGAATTTACCTTCAGTGCAGAGAGCTGTGTTACAATTACTTATTATACTAAGCATGAATATTTAAAGATATGCATAGCACTGGCCATTTTCTTTTTTGAGGAAAAAGTGTGGGTTTTGGGAGGAAGGTTTTAACCTATTCATCCTCACATCTTACCTGCCAAAAATTGCCCTTTCTATCTCCCTTGAAGGTGGTGTTTATTGCAAATAACACAGACAAATATCAGTAGGCTGGGCAATATCTGGCAGGAAAAACACATGGGAAAGTAACAGCTTAACTCTCTTCTCATATGCCACACTCCTGATGGGGGGGGGGAGGTTATGCAGCTGCTACCTGCTTTTTCTCAAAAAAGGAACTGACCAGTGCTAAGCATGCTTTAAAACTGCATGCGTGATATTTTAGATAATGAAAACAGCTACAGGAAAGATGTTGCATGTCTAGTATGGTCCCTTCACGCCTCCTTTCTCCATGTTAGAATGAAGATATAGACAAGTTAGAGCGGGTTCAGAAGAGGGCGACGAGGATGATAGCCGGTATGGAGAACAAGTCTTATGAGGAAAGGTTGAAGGAACTTGGCATGTTCAGTCTGGTGAAGAGAAGGCTGAGGGGTGACATGATTGCACTCTTTAAGTACCTGAAGGGCTGTCACATAGAGGAGGGTACAGATTTGTTCTCTGCTGCCCCAGAGGGTAGGACTAGGTCTAATTGTTTTAAGTTGCAGGAGCGTAGATTCAGATTGGACATTAGAAGGAACTTCTTGACAGTAAGGGCAGTTCGGCAATGGAACCGACTGCCTAGGGAGGTGGTGGGATTCCCTTCGCTGGATATCTTCAAGCAGAGGCTGGACAGCTATCTGCGGAAGATGCTCTAGCTGTGGGTTTCCTGCTGTGAGCAGGGGGTTGGACTCGATGGCCTACAAGGCCCTTTCCAACTCTATGATTCTATGATTCATCCTATTGTGCTAACAGGGTACACTAGTGGTCACTTTTGAGGTGGGGCAAACAGTGAAAGGGCTGAAGCTTGTGGTGCAGACAGCATATCTGACCCAGGCTGAGGCAAGCATCCTGCTGGGTGGGAATTTTGTGAACAAAGCATGGGGTGTCAGGAGGGATAATTCCTGGTGAAGGGTGGGTTCGCAACAAGCACCCCAAATGCTTCTGCACAAATGGCATCTCAATTGGCACTGGATCCTGAGCCAATCTTAAGTAGACCATTTAATACCTCAGTATCCATGCCAAGAAAACCCTTTCCTTTGTTGGTAAATAATGTGCTTCTAACAGAGGAGGCACCTGGAGAAGGCCTGACAGAAATCTTAATGTTATATTTTACAATGTATAGCCTGAATTATCTAAAGTGTCTCACTGGATCAGTCTGCACTCACACACATGCAAAGACCCACATTCCATTGGTAATTACTCTGATTTCTTCCCTACCTTAACTCCCAGTTGATAACCACTTTCTACCTTGGGCACAAAGGCAGTTCAAAGTAATATCTGACTCCACATCACATCACTAATATGTAAAGGAGCCATATCAGATAGTTCAACCAAATCACAAGTTACTTCCCATGCAAGTATGTTATGTTTCTTGAGCCATAGCCATAATATAATCATGCTTATCTCTAGTGTCATGGAAGGTCTTTTTAAGGGTGCTTTCAGACAACAGTTTAATCCATTTCCCTGATGGTTCCTTACTCATAATTTTTGCTTTTTGGGGGAAGGGTCTTCCACACGACATAGGAGCCAATTCCAGAAATCTAATGGAATACAGTGGAAATGTAGCGCTTCTTTCCATGATAAATGTTTCCAGAAATACTCAGTTTGTAAGCCCTAAAATCTGGTAAATCATGGGGGGGTGCTGTCATTTTCCTACCACCTCTCATGTGACCAGCTGGGGTGTGGTATCTCGGCAGGCAATTTGTTTCTCCCTTATTTATGTAATACTTATTATTTTTCACATCACACAAAATAAATAAAGTTACATTACAGTAGTTACATAAAAACAAAAAACAACAGAGATTATATCTTAATAATTCATCCAGTGGTAGGGTGTTCCTAATTTGATTACATTAGTACCTTCTTTTTTTTAACCTCACAAAAACTGTGCCAGTATTCTAGCATAGGAACAGGTAGAATCTACACACACACAAAAATGTCAGAAGCAAAAGGAAGAAGGGTCTCATGGAGATGTGACAAGATATACTTGTGCAGTGAATTGTGGAGGAACTACAGTGCACTTGTGTATAATAGGTGAGCGATGGAAACAAGTAATTGTTTGTTGCACCAGTGTGAAAGGCATTTAGCTCAACATGGTGGTATATTGGTTGACAAAGCCATGATTCCTGATACCGCAATGTGAAAGAAATTTTAGAAATCAGGACAGAGGTGCTACCATTATAATCTGTAAAACTAATGGAGTAATCCCCATATCTGAATGCAGCTTAAGTGACTTCTGCGTACAACAGGGTATTTTCTCTCTGTTATATTCCTGGCACAGAAAAGGACAGCCAAAATTATCAAAGTGCTGGAGTAACTCCCATATGAGGAAAGATTACAACATTTGGGACTTAAAACTTTAGAATAAAGTACAGTAATGGGGGACATGAAAGAGGTGTATAAAATTATGCATAAGGTTTTCTCCCTCTCTCATAATACATAATATATAATGGGGAGGGGGCTAGAAAAGGTGCCCTAAACATAGACTGCCTCATCTCTCTCCCTGACTGGATCACTGTGGTCGCAAAAGAGAAATAACCGTTGGAACATGGAATATACGGACATTGCTGGACAATACAGATAGTGAACATCCTGAACGCAGGACTGCCATCATTGGAAGGGAGTTGAGACATTTTAATATTGACATAGCAGCACTCCAAGAAATTCGAAGAGCAGGAGAAGGACAACTGAAGGAAGAAAAAGGAGGTTACACCTTCTTTTGGAAAGGACTGCCTGAACAAGAACGACGAATACATGGAGTAGGCTTTCCTATTAAAAATGATATTGTGAAGCTCTTGTCAGAAGTTCCTACTGGCATTAATGAACGACTCTCAACTCTCTGATTAAAACTCGCCAAAAACGTAAAATGAACATCTATACCCTTCAAGATCCTATTAAATGAGCCTGCTTTCAAACAACTCTCAAGAAACATCTACCTACGGAACTGCCTGAAAACGTCGAGGAACTCTGGAGTAAACTGAAGACATCCATTATTGCAGCATTTGAACAAATTATTGGATACCAAACTAAGAAACATCAGGACTGGTTTGATGAGAATGATAGTGAGATTGAACATATTATTGACAAGAAAAGGAAAGCCTTCCAGATATGGCAAAAAGACATTAACTGTGCTGCTAAGAAGAAAATCTATGCCAGTGCCAAGGCTGAGGTCCAAAGAAGAACTAGAGAACCTAAGAACGCCTGGTGGATAAAGAAAGCTCAAGAAATGCAGCATTTTGCAGATGCTCATGAAGCACGGGGCTTTTTTAATGCCACAAAGGCCATCTATGGACCAACAAATTATGGTACAAATCCCTTACACTCAATAGATGGTACCAAACTTCTAAAGGACAAAGAGTCTATTGCACTGCGTTGGAAAGAGCATTACCACGTCTTCCTTCATCGTAACCCTTATGTGGCTGGTGAGGTCTTCTCGCAAATCCTACAACAACAAATTAGAGATGAGCTTGCAGTATCCCCTAATTTGGATGAAGTCAGTAAAGCCATTAATCAAATGAAGAATAACAAAGCTAGTGGACCTGATGGGATTCCTGCTGAAATCTTTAAAGAAGGTGGGCCTGAATTTACACAACAACTTCATAAGCTCATCGAAAACATCTGGATGAGGGAGGAGATCCCAGAAGACTTTAGGGATGCCATAATTATCACTCTTTTCAAGAAGGGTGATAGAACAGATTGTGGGAACTACCGAGGCATCTCTCTTCTTGCTACTGCAGGTAAAATCCTTGCAAGGATCCTCGCAAATCGCCTCCTACCTATCTCAGAAGACATCCTCCCTGAATCCCAAAATAGTTTCCGCCCTTCCAGGGGGACAGTGGACATGATCTTCACTGCAAAACAGCTTCAAGAAAAATGCAGGGAGCAAAACCGACCTCTGTATATGGCGTTTATTGATCTGACTAAGGCCTTTGATACTATAAATCAAACTGCTCTCTGGACCATTCTTCTGAAAATTGGATGCCCTGATAAATTTGTGAATATTTTGCGACTCCTCCATGACAACATGACAGCGACAATGTTGGATAACAATGGCTCTCAAAGTGATCCATTCAAAGTGGGATCAGGCATCAAACAGAAATGCGTCATTGCTCCAACCTTATTTGCTATTTCCATTGCCATGATTCTACACCTTGTTGAGGGGAAACTTCCCACTTGCGTGGAAATCGCATATTGAATAGATGGAAAGCTTTTTAATCTCAGTAGGCTAAAAGCAAAAATTAAGGTAATTACAACCTCCGTCGTTGATAATGTAGTCTCCATACATTCAGAGGAAGATCTTCAAACTTTCCTAAATGTCTTTGCAGAAGCATATGAGAAGCTTGGCCTCTCACTTGACATCAAAAAAACCAAAGTGCTTCATCAGCAAGTGCGAACCAATCCCTCTGTAGCACCGTCAATCCAGCTTAATGGTGTGACGCTGGAGAATGTTGATCACTTTTCTTATCTTGGCAGTCATCTCTCTGTAAAACCTGACATCAACGCTGAAATTCAGCATCATCTGAGCTCTGCAAGTGCCGCATTCTCCCAAATGAAGAGTAGAGTGTTCGAGGATTGGGATATTCGCGGGGAGACCAAAATGCTTATTTACAAAGCCATTGTACTACCGACCTTACTGTATGCCTGTGAAACATGGACCATCTATAAACGCCACTCCCAACGTCTTGAAAGATTCCACCAACGCTGCCTCTGGAAAATTCTGCAAATTACTTGGAAAGATAGGCGGACTAATGTTAGCATATTGGAAGAAGCAAAGACCACTAGTATTGAAACAATGATCCTCCAACATCAACTTTGCTGGACTGGCCATGTTGTTCGAATGCCTGATCACCATCTTCCAAAGCAGCTACTTTACTCCCATCTTAAGGATGGAAAATGGAATATTGGTGGACAGGAAAAGGGGTTTAAAGATGTTCTCAAAGCTAATCTAAAAAAATGTAACATGAGCATCGAGAACTG
This sequence comes from Rhineura floridana, assembly GCF_030035675.1. Classification (NCBI taxonomy): domain Eukaryota; kingdom Metazoa; phylum Chordata; class Lepidosauria; order Squamata; family Rhineuridae; genus Rhineura; species Rhineura floridana. The sequence continues at coordinate 140,574,164 of NC_084482.1, read as the reverse complement.
GGAAGCCTTGGCCCATGAGCATCCCAATTGGAGGTCGGCCATTATCAAAGGTGCTATGGACTTTGAAGAAGCACGAGTACAGGGCGAAAGGGACAAACGAGCTAAGCGAAAGGCACGTCAAGCAAATCCTCATCGTGACCATCTTCCATCTGGAAACTTGTGTCCTCACTGTGGGAGGCTGTGTGGATCCAGAATTGGCTTCCACAGTCACTTACGGACCCACTGTTAAAGACCTTACCCTGGAAGACAATCTTACTTGGCCACAAGTGATTGCCAATGAATGGTGTAAAATTATGCATACGTTTTTCTCCCTCTCTCATAATACTAAAACCTGGGGTTATCCTTCGAAGCGGAATGTTGGAAGATTATTCCTCTATATTTTTTACTGTGTCAGTGCCAGTAGTGCAGGTGTTTCAAAGCTCTGCAGGGCCTTCCACCAGAGAATGCCGCTCTGTGACAAAGGAATGTAGGGTCCTGCCAGTATGAGGTATTATGGGCTAGATGGTCCTGAAGAGCATCCACACCATCACTGTTTTGCCATGGCAGCAGCTGATACTATTTAAAGTTTAACAATATTTGTTGCTGCAGCAGTGCTAGTGGTCTCCAGGGCGTCTTGTCTCAGAATGCCTTGCTTTGAGTAAAGATACATGTGGACAACCCAGTGTCACTGGAGAGTCCTGTAGGAGTGCTGCTGGCAGTTTTGCTGCAAAAGCAAAGTGGCAATGTTCCCAGAGCACTAAATAGTAGTGGGTAGATGGCTGATGCAAATGCAGTGCTATTCCCAATGTGCCACCTGAGGCAATAGCCATGTCTCCTAGATTTGTGCTGGTGAAACATGCTTGGAAGACTGCTGCTTGGGCCTGACTATGTCTCCTCACTCCATCATTATTGCAGCATGGCAACCTTTTGCCCTGGCTTGCCTCATCCTATCTTGATAGCCAAGTATGCTGTGCATGCATGTGTATGTGTGCATACACACACACACATGTGTACGTGTTCTGGAGGGTACACTTTATTTTTGAACCAAACCTCTCTGTTCAGATATAAGAAAATAGGATGATGTGTGTGTCAGGTCCCTTCCTGTCAGGATCCCACCTCAGGCCACCACCTGCTAGGATCCCACCTGTGGCTACCGCCTTGTCACGGTCCCACCTCAGGGTCCTGGTTTTTAAATGGTTCTCTCACAGGCTCTAGCAAAGATCTCTCAAGATCCCACTGCTAGGCAGCAGCACCAGTCACTCCCAGTAATTCAATATTGCCTTCAGACTGTGCCTTAGTCTCCTCCAGGCCTATTGATACTTTGTGTCTGGGTGCACTTGCAGGCTACAACCCCCCTGTATGTTTGTGCCTATAAAGCATACAGCCCTGGGTTGCTCTGGATACCTGATGATGTTACACTATCTCTTCACCGCTCCCACCATTGATACTGTTTCCCAACCTTGGTATATGCCCTGCCCACCCTTCTGGTCTGTGTAAACCCAGCCAAGAATCAGGTGTCAGGTAAACTAAAAAATATTTATTTATATACAGTAGGGCCCCGCTTACCGGCGCTTCGCTTACCGGCGTTCCACTAATGTGGCAGCTTTCATTCCCCATTTTAAAGCCGATTTTGCGCTTTTGCAGCATTTTGCGGCATGTTCGCGTGACATGCCCCATTATATTCAATGGGGTTCCGCTTTACAGCGATTTCCACTTTATGGCGGGGGTCCAGAACGGAACCTGCCGTATAAGCAGGGCCCGCCTGTACACAGGAATAACAAGATTACTTAAAGGTATAGTTTAACAAGCATATGGTTTCATCAGATGCGTTACTCTTTATGTTACTAGTCGTCAGTAACCTGCCTCACTACCAGCCTAATCCAATCCTACCCACAAAACCAACCAACAGCCTCCCTCAGAACTCCCACCAACCGAACCAACTCCCTCTCAACTGTCATCCTCTCATTTATACCTTCAGACACTCAAACGCTCAGCCAATCATAATACAACATTCTCCAGCATTCCAGCCCATGTACTCCCCCCTCTCACTCAGTCCACTTACCATATACACTCTAATAAACCTGCACTTACCATATTTAAAAAAGGTAAAGGTGTCACTGCACTTGTAGTGCGAGTCGTTTCCGACTCTTAGGGTGACGTCTTGAGACGTTTACTAGGCAGACCATATATATGGGGTGGGATTGCCAGTTCCTTCCCCGGCCTTCCTTTACCCCCCAGCATATGCTGGGTACTCATTTTACCAACTACAGATGGATGGAAGGCTGAGTAGACCTCGACCCCTTTTACCGGAGATTCGACTTCCTCCTTCCGTTGGAATCAAACTCCGGCCGTGAGCAGAGCTTTCGTCTGCGTTACCGCCACTTACCACTCTGCGCCATGGAGGATCTTACCATATTTACAGTCATATATAGAGAGAGACATCACAGTGTGCCACTCATTTTTGTGTGTTGTCTCTGGTATAAAAATTTGGTGGGGGGGGGAATACTGACCAAGATGAGAGCCAAAGTGATGTAGTGGTTAAGATGTTGGACTACAACCTGGGAGACCAGGATTCAAATCCCCACACAGCCATGAAGCTCACTGGGTGACCTTGGGCCAGTCACTGCCTCTCAGCCTCAGAGGAAGACAATGGTAAACCACCTCTGAATACCGCTTACCATGAAAACCCTATTCATAGGGTTGCCATAAGTTGGGATCAACTTGAAGGCAGTCCATTTCCATTTCACTGACCAAGGTAAATTTGACTGAAGGAAGTATTTCTTGAGTGAAATTATCAGAAGTAAATCATCTTTCCAAATAAGCTGTCTATGTTCATTATTGTCATGGCCCCCTCAGAGGACTCCTCCGATGAGGACAACTCGGGAGTAACAGCAGCAGGCCCAGGAGCAGCAGACCCAGCAGGAGACATGGAAGAGACTCCTGAGAATCCAGCTCCTTCTCCCCCTCAGCTGCAGAGCACCCCAGCTACAGCGGAGGCCCGGCAGCCAGACGCAGACAGTGAACAGGATACTCTCCCCTCACCTGCAGAACGTAGACAGCAGAAGGTCAGGCAGAAGAGAGGCAGGCCTGTCTCCTTAAGGCCCAAATGCTGAGGGCTCACACCTGCTGTCAACCCTGCTCTTTATAAGGCACACCTTGGCTGCAGCTTGTTGCTGACTGCAACGTCAGGCGTGGCTCGTGTATACCTAGTTTCCCTGCAGCATCTCATGGACTGACCCCTTGGCAATTGATCCCGGACCTCTACTGACCTCGCTTCTGGACTTGTGACTTGGCAAGTACACTTCGGACAGGCCTGGCCCTTATCAGATCCCCTCCTCCTAGACCTGGCAGATTTATGGCCAGACTGCCGGCTAAGGACTTTGCTTCCCTGCCAACCACCCAGGAATTTCCAGCCCCCACCGGCACTGCTGACGCAGTGTAGAGCTGACAGTTTGCAGTCAGCCAAAAACAAAGCAGGCAAACGAGGGAGTGGGGGAAGTGCTGACCATGGAGCAACTCCAGCAGGAAAACTTGCTCCTGCACTCACAAGTAGACCAGCTGTTGTTGGCCGTCCAAGGCTTGCAAACCCAGCTAGCAGCAGCCCCACCCCCTCTCCCTACAGGGAGAGCCAAGTGCCCTGTGATTCTCCCAGAGAAATTTACTGGGGCTTCCGACCAGCTCCCAGCCTTCTTGGCCCAGGCCCAGCTCTTCATGGAGTTACGACCAGAGGCCTTCCCAGATGATAAGACCCGGGTGGGATTCTTGATTAACCTGTGCACCGGGGCCGCAGCTAGATGGGCCACGCCCCTACTCCTCGAGCGGAGCCCCGTGCTCAACGACCTAGCTGCCTTCACCAGAGAACTGAAGGCTATGTTCGAGGACCCAGTCCAATCAGCTACAGCCAACCGCCGCATACGCAGGCTGCGGCAAGGCCGACGCCCCTTGGGAGAATATGTAACAGACTTTCGCCTATTGCAACAAAACCTGGGCTGGAACGAAGCAGCTCTCATGGACCAATTTCAGGAGGGGCTGTCGGATGAGCTCCTGGACGAGCTAGCTAGGGTGGAACGCCCTGGAACCCTGCACGCCCTCATACGCCTGTGTCTCCAGATTGACGGGAGGCTGGAGAGCAGGCGTGCTGCCAACCGACCCCGGCCAGTCTACAGAGCATCGACCCCAGTGGCTGGGCCCTCAGCGCCCGTCGGCAAGGACCCTACACCCCCGGCAGAACCGATGCAGCTGGGAGGGGCTCGGCCACATCTCTCTGCGGCCGAAAAGCTGCTACGCCGGCAACAGGGCCTCTGTCTGTATTGCGGGGCCCCGGGACATTTTGCAGCCCAGTGTTCCGCAAAACCACCCACAGCCCCTGCCTCAGGAAACGCCCATGCCCCGGCCTTCACAGGCCCCTGAGCCGGGGCAACCTCGTGGTTCAAGGGGCCTGCCACCTCAGTTTCTCACCGCCCAAGCATCTGACCGTGTTGATCGCACTGACAGTCCCCGGAAGGGGGACCCTACAAGTACCCGCCATGCTGGACTCGGGATCCACCAGCAATTTTATAGACGTGTCCTTTGCCAAGCTCCACCGGGTTCCTAGTCAACCCATTCGCCGCCCCCTCCTGTTGGAGACTATTGATGGCCGGCTTCTCGCCTCGGGCCCTGTAGTACAGGAGACAGTGCCGCTCGACATGGCCCTGGGGGAGCACCAGGAAAGCCTCCACTTCTACCTGGCTGCCGCGCCCCACTTCCCGGTCGTGCTGGGCCTGGCGTGGCTCCAGCGGCACGACCCCATCATCCAGTGGTCCACGGGCCAACTGACCCTTGGATCCCCCTATTGCGAAGCCAACTGCTGGAGGCCGAAGGAGCACATCCTGATGACCCAGGAGGCAAGCTCTGCGCTCGAGGCCTTACCGGAACAGTACCGGGAGTTCGCGGATGTGTTTGGGAAGCAAGAGGCAGACCAGTTGCCGCCCCATCATCCTTACGACTGTCCCATTGATCTGCTCCCCGGAGCCAAGATTCCCGTGGGCCGGCTTTACTCCCTGTCTGTCAGGCCCAGGATGTGACTCAGGAACCAGACCAACGATTGTAGTTAATTCGTGTTTTATTAGGGTAATGTCCAAACAAAGACTGCGTTTTCTCATGAAGCAATACAGGGATACAGGTCCTGCGGCATTGGGAGAAAGTTGACAGAGCAAGGGACTTCTTCCCGCCTGTTCTTTAAGAAGGGGCCAAACGGGCGCGCAATCTTTCGCTCCTCCTTAACTGCCCCTCAGGTACTGCCCGCCTTATCCCCCTTCTCTCCTGTCTTTTCAGCTGTCTGCGTGTGCGCGGTGAGGGGGGAAGCATCACCCCCTCCTCTTCTGAAGTTTCCGATTCCAGGATGGGGGATAGGGGAGGGGCTGATGGTAAACTGCCTCCCCGCTTTTCGGCTGTGAGCAGCCCTCCCTCTTCCCCCTCTTGCTCTGAGCCTGAAAGAGGGGGAAGCATGAGAATGTCCAGGGAGGGCTCAGGCTCCCCGTTGCTAAGTGACCTTATCACTGGCAGTTCCTCTGTTTTGTCTTCGCTCCAAAGGGGGGAAGTTCCTCCCCCTTCCCTCTGCCATCCATCCGAATACTCTTCTCCCAACTCTCCGGGATCCAGCTCCCCGGGATTGGGACCCCAGCTCTGCCTTCCGACACTGTCGGAACCTGAACTGGCAGCCCTCAGAGAGTTCCTAGACAAGAACCTCAGCCGAGGGTTCATTCGCCCTTCCACGTCCCCTGCAGCCGCCCCTGTCCTCTTTGTCAAAAAGAAATGTGGGGAACTCCGGCTCTGCAATGACTACCGTGCCCTCAACCAGATTACGGTTCGGAATCGCTACCCTTTGCCCCTGATCCCAGAACTATTAGAGCGGCTGCGGGGCGCTCGCATTTTCACCAAACTAGACCTGCGAGGAGCCTACAACCTGGTGCGTATGCGGGAGGGTGATGAGTGGAAGGAGGTTTTCCGCACCCGTTATGGGCACTTTGAGTACACCGTGATGCCGTTTGGCTTGTGCAACGCCTCTGCCGTCTTCCAGCACTTCATGAACGACATCTTCCGGACCTCCTAGACCGCTTCCTGGTGATCTACTTGGATGACATCCTGATCTACTCGCGGAACCCCTCGCAACATAAGGAGCACGTTCGGGCGGTGCTGCAGCGCCTGCGGGAGAATCGCCTCTTCGCCAAGCTTGAAAAATGCGCCTTTGACCTCACGACCGTGGATTTCCTAGGCCATCGGATCTCGCCCTCAGGTATCCAGATGGACCCTGCCAAAATTGAGACCATCCTCCACTGGGCAACTCCTCGAAGCCCCAAAGATGTGCAGCGCTTCTTGGGCTTCGCCAACTATTACCGCCGGTTCATCTCCCACTTCTCCGAACTCACCATGCCCATCTCAGACCTGCTTCGAGGCAAAGAGAAGTTTGTTTGGACGGAGGCCGCTCAACAGGCCTTCTGGCGTCTCCAACACGCCTTTACGTCTGAACCCATCTTCCAGCAACCTGACCCCACCCGACCTTACATCGTAGAGGCCGATGCATCCGATAAGGCCGTGGCAGCGGTCCTACTCCAGCCCGTGGGGAGCAAGCAGTCCCTGCTGCCCTGTGCGTTCCACTCCCAGAAACTCAACGCTTCAGAACAGAACTACACCATTTGGGAGAAGGAGTTACTGGCCATCAAAGTAGCCTTCGAGACCTGGCGTCATCTCCTGGCAGGGGCGCGCCATCCGGTCCCGGTACAAACGGACCACCGAAACCTGGAACACCTGCAAAGCGCCCGACGGCTGAACAAACGCCAGATCCAGTGGTCCCTGTTTTTCTCCCGGTTCCAGTTCACGGTCACCTACCTCCCTGGCCGCCGAAACACCCTAGCAGAAGCGCTCTCTCGCAAGCCAGAATACCGAGCCGAGCAGGTCGATCGCCCCCTTCGCCCAATTCTTCACCCAGAGAACTTCGCCGCTACCCACCAGCCACAACCCTTCCTGGACCGGGTGCAGGAACAGCAGCAAAAGGACCCCTACGCCCTGGCCCAGCAGCGAGAGCTCCAGTCAGGGACGCCCACCCAGGACAGCCCCTTTTCCTTGTATCAGGGCCTCTTGTATCACCGGAACCGGTTGTACGTTCCCCCGGGAGCTCTGCGGGGAGAGGTGCTCCACCTCTGCCATGACAGCCAGCCGGCAGGGCATTTTGGAACGTATAAAACCTGGTCCTACGGGATTTCTGGTGGCCCCGGGTCCAAGCGGACGTCAAGGACTATGTAGCGGCCTGTGATACCTGCCAGTGAGCCAAGAGCCACCCCGGCAAGCCCCCGGGGCTCCTGCTCCCACTGCCTACCCCCCCCGGGCCCTGGCACTCGGTCTCCCTGGATTTTATCACGGACTTACTGGCCTCCAGGGGAATGACCACCATCCTCGTAGTCGTAGACCTGTTCACCAAAATGGCCCATTTCCTCCCCTGTGCCGGCCTACCCTCTGCCCCAGAAACTGCGCAACTGTTCTTGACCCAGGTTTTCCGGTTACACAGCCTCCCTGACCACCTGATCTCTGACTGAGGAGCCCAGTTCACCGCCCAGTTCTGGCAGGCCCTGTTTCGGGCCCTGAACGTCCAGATCCACTTGTCCTCCGCCCACCACCCTCAATCAGATGGACAAACAGAACGTACCAACGCCACCGTCGAACAATACCTGCGGTGTTACACCTGCTTCCAACAGGACAATTGGGTGGATCTGTTACCGCTGGCGGAGTTTGCATATAATAACTCCGTGCATGCCTCCACGCACCAGACCCCGTTCTTTGCCTCCTACGGCTACCACCCCCGATTCTTCCCCTCAGTGCAACCCCCGTCGCCGGTCCCCGCTGCGGATGTCATGCTGCAGGAGTTGCAAGCCCTGCAGGCAGTCCTGAAGGAGCAGCTGGAGCAGGCCAAGGATGCGTATAAGCGCTTTGCTGATCGCCACCGCCAACCAGGCCCGCCGCTGAAGGTAGGCGACCGGGTATGGCTCTCGACCAAATTCCTGCGTTCGCAACGGCCGTCTCACAAGCTGGCGGCTCGGAATGCAGGTCCCTTCCGGATCACCCAGCAAATTAACCCGGTGGCGTTCCGGCTCCAACTCCCTGCCTCCTTCCGCATTCACCCTGTCTTCCATAGATCACTGCTGACTCCCGCTCTCCCACCTGACCCCTTGAGTAGTAAACCGCCGCCCCCGCTGCCGATACAAGTCAACGGGGAAGAGGAATACGAAGTGGCACAGATCCTGGACTCCCGGAGGCATCGGGGCCTCCTCCAGTACCTCATAGACTGGCAGGGGTACGGCCCTGCGGAACACTCATGGGAAGATGCGGCGCAGGTGCATGCCCCTCGTCTGATCCGGCGCTTCCACCAGCGCTACCCGGATAAGCCGGGCCCCGGCGGGAGGCGGAGGGTTGGTCGTGGGGCGGGGGATAGTGTCATGGCCCCCTCGGAGGACTCCTCCGATGAGGACAACTCGGGAGTAACAGCAGCAGGCCCAGGAGCAGCAGACCCAGCAGGAGACATGGAAGAGACTCCTGAGAATCCAGCTCCTTCTCCCCCTCAGCTGCAGAGCACCCCAGCTACAGCGGAGGCCTGGCAGCCAGACGCAGACAGTGAACAGGATACTCCCCCCTCACCTGCAGAACGTAGACAGCAGAAGGTCAGGCAGAAGAGAGGCAGGCCTGTCTCCTTAAGGCCCAAACGCTGAGGGCTCACACCTGCTGTCAACCCTGCTCTTTATAAGGCACACCTTGGCTGCAGCTTGTTGCTGACTGCAACGTCAGGCGTGGCTCGTGTATACCTAGTTTCCCTGCAGCATCTCTTGGACTGACCCCTTGGCAATTGATCCCGGACCTCTACTGACCTCGCTTCTGGACTTGTGACTTGGCAAGTACGCTTCGGACAGGCCTGGCCCTTATCAGATCCCCTCCTCCTAGACCTGGCATATTTATGGCCAGACTGCCGGCTAAGGACTTTGCTTCCCTGCCAACCACCCAGGAATTTCCAGCCCCCACCGGCACTGCTGACGCAGTGTAGAGCTGACAATTATGTTATAATTTTCATTTAAAGTAATTGAGTTTCATTGAGTGTGTATGCCATTTAATCCAGTTCTCAGCTCTGTCATAAGGTAGGATTTTTCTATTTCTAAAGCATTTATGGAATGTGCCAATCCAGCATGTCCTTCAAAATTTAAAACAGAGGTTATATCTACTGTTTCCCTGGGCAAAGTAAGATACTGAACTTCTTCATAGGATATGTGACTTAATGGAAACCATCCTTACTATATTATGATATAAGCATAATATTATATCTTCCATAACATATTATGGCCAGTCCTGTATGTCCTGTCCTCAATAGATAAGATAAAAAGTTGGTCATGTTTGCTTCATGAAGATAGTCTTTTAAATAACTCTGTGAATATACTGTTCAAAAAATATGATTTTTTGCCTTCCTCACACTGACTTGTCCCGTCATACTTTCCAGCTGGTCAACATCCTTCTTTAATTCTTGAAACCAGAACGGAATTTATTTTAAATGACTTATGAGAACATTTCCATGGTTTAACCTTTCTGTTGTTTTTCCAGTAGCTGCCCAGCCTTATACAATGAATATAGCTGGCTCAATGCCACAACAGACTGTTGGTAATGTGTCTTAGGTGTCTTAGAAGATGTCTCAGAAACTGCAAACAAGAGCTTTAAATTAAGAACATAACAATATAAGGAGGCAGCAAACATTTGTAGCTTATGATAGACCCAGTGATATTATTGTGTGTACTGTAATATATACATATTCCACTTTGTATTGTTGTTCATGAAAGTTTTAAACTAAAAGTGCTAGCATATGTCTGTTAATTCAGAAGTCCCAGTAAGTTATTCAGAAATAGGAGGGTAATTGGAATAATAAAATAATATGATTATTTTAATTGTTGTTTTAATTGATTTTAATGATGTATTTTAAGACTGTTGTAATCCACCCTGGGACCTCTGGGTGAAGGAGAGTAATAAATTTAAATAATAATGACTACAATAATAATATCTTCAGATTCTAACAGGAAAACCTGTTCCTCACTTATAAACAGATATAATACATTTTAAAACAGAGTGTGTGGGATATAAAATGTTCTGGAAACAGTGACATTAAGGCATCATTGCTGTGGAACCAGGGCCAGGGCCAGAGGGTAACCTTAAGGTAGGAGGGTAAGACTCCCGTTCCGCAACCTGCAGCAGCATTGACTCCTGACTCTGCTGCAGATCGCAGAGAAGGAGCTCCCAGGCACCCCCTTCTATGTAGACCACACAGGTTTCAATAAGCCTGCACACACACCCCACCTACCTCTGCTATTGCTGTGAATGCTGTGTGTGCATGCCTACCATCAACTAAGATGGCAGCAGAGGATTCCCTAAGGGGCTGCCCCATCTTGGTTGATGGCAGGCATGTGTGCACAGCGCACATGGCATTCACATGAGGCAATGGGAGAGGTAGGTGGGGTGTGCAGGTGGGCATCACAGGCCCAGGGCAGGCTGGTGCCCAAAGGTCTAGTCATGCCTGGCACAGGCCCTGTGCAGAACCCCCAAATTGTGAGAGAGCTGAACCGCTTGAGGAGCCATTGTAGTAAAATACTCACATGTAGGTTTGAGAATTTCTGTGGTCAGATGAATTGTTAATTTTTTGAGTGGTACTAAGAATATTTTATGGACTACTTTTTTTTAAGCCTTAGTAGTATTCTTGTTCAGTTATCTGTCTGTTCAACACTCCCTACAGTCTTAGACCTAATTCTTAGAAATGGCAGTTGATCAGTAAATCTGTTTCTGAACTATACAACTTTTAGGTTACAGATGGGTGGGTTACATGGTTTATTGTTCCTCCATAGGCATGGACGGCGGGCCTTCAGAGAAGCTGGCATTGAATTGTTCTTCCTGATCTTGTGTGTGCATGGGGGGGTATTAAATCATGTAAGCCCTCTCTCCTGCAATGTCTGAAGCAATAAAGTCCAAAAATAAGTATACTACCTTGCCTGCTGTTTAAGCACCAGGCTTCAGACAGAGACACTTCCCAGCGCTGTTACCTGACATCCGAGTTCTGTTTTATGAACATGAGATTAGGCAATCTCAGATATGTCCCAGGTTGGTTAACCAATGTGAAAGTAAGTTGTGATTGCTGGCACAACACCCCAGTGTAAGCTCTCCTAATGTCATACTTTGCCATTCCTCATGTTTATGTATTATCTTCTGGCTTTCTGAAGCAATTTCATAGTTCTCATTATACAGGTGTGACCTAAACCATGTCAGTTACCATTGGTGAACCCCACAGAATTTGAAGCTAAGTGATAAACCTGCCTGGCACCAAAAACTATACAATGTTGGTGCAGTCTAACCTTCAGAGGGAGTACATTCAACAACCGAGCTGCTGGTGCTGAGAAGGCTCTCTGGTGGGGTAACGGACCCCTGAATATCACTTATTGCTTATGTGAACACCTCAATTTCCTACTGGAGATGGCACATGAGAGTGGCAGCTGCCAGTATATACTTTTGCCTTTTTATGTGGTGTTTCCTATTGCTTGTGTCTCTGGAATCGGACCAGGGTGGGGGAGGGAAGTATAAATAAACAAAAATGTTACAGCTGGGACTCAGTTTTTGAAACCATTTGGCTTAAGTTGATTACATTTAGATCTGTCTGTAACATAAAACCAACATGGGCTAGAAATGTGCATTTGATGTTCTTCCACATTTTATTGTGCATTAACCAATCACACACAGCACAGTGTGAGAGATGTCAGATGTACATTTTAGTGCCACATATGAAAACAGACGTATATGCTTGTTAGAGTCTTCCTGGCATATTTTGAATTTCTGTGCAGCAGTCCAAAATTATACTCTTTTATTGTTGTTGTTGTTGTTGGGATGGGGGGAGAATAGGGAGAGTATGTGGGGAAACAAATAAAATCTAAAATTCTATATTAGAGATGTTATCTTTTGCTTAGTCTGCAAGAGTACATGATTCTAGGTTGCATTAGAATGTTAAGTATGGGGAACTAATATGCTTTTGCTAGTCTATACCTGTTCTGTATTGCATGCATGTGTGTGTGCTCAAATATACACATACACAGATGCTTACACTCACATCCACATTCTCCCTCTCCTCTCTCATAAGCTGGAAAAGGCCATTGACCTTCCAATGGGATTGTTTTAATAGACAGAAGCGCTGTAGAGATGAGACATTACTTGGGTTACAGTCATTTGAAAGCTGCTAAGCACAGAAATAAGAGGTCCAAGCACATCATAACAGTATTAGGTAAATTTGCAGATCAGTACAGAGCATCTATCAGCAAAGAGCTCTACACTCTGCTCCTCAACGAGGCACTGACCCAGCTTCATCCTCCTATAGGACCTAGTAGCTTTTTCCCCTCATCTACTGTTGTTTTTCCATATCCACTGTACAGAGAAACTGTGACAGAGCTCCACATGGATGTTTTGTTTTATTTTTCATGGCCTGTGGAACAATGAAGTCAGAGGTAGGTGAATGATGCAGTGCAGGAAGTTACTGCAGCACTAGCATTTGCTGGGAAGATGATTTAATGGACCAGCATCGCAGTTAAAGAAAATCTTGTTATATTCTGTTTGTTCTGCATGCATTGGGCTGGAGCAGAATAACTGCTTTCTATATCCCCCCCCGTCCTTTTGTTGTGCTCAGCACAGCACTGGTGAAAACAGACTTTGTTTTTTTCCTGAAGAGAAAATGGAGCTGTATTTTCTAGAGAGCAATGTACTTCTCAGCTATACAGATTAACAGGATTTTATAGATTGTTTGTCTATGTTGTAATAATCTCCCATCTAGAAATAGACATGCCTATAAGATGGTGCACTGTTTATATAGATTGCTCCCATTGATTCTGTGCTCATGTTCAAGTTTCTTATTTGCATTTAGTCAGTATAGTATATATGCTTGAGTCACATCTGGTGAGTTTCATTTTACTGGTTGATTTAGAAGATGCATGGTAATTTATTTATTTATATTTCTTCCTAAAACAGTATTGTAAAAACAATTCTGGTTTATGTCAGCAAAGGAACTCAACTAATTACTATAAAAAAACAAGCAACTTTAATTTCTAAAATCTCTTTTACTTGCCCACTTTATAGGAGGAACTTCTTTTCTAGGTCATTATTCTGCTTTTTTTGTGAACAAGTTATTTTTCTGCCCAAGTGATGTTGGTAGAAGAGAAGAGGCATCTCCCCCCCCCCAAATAGATTTTGACATCATTTCAAAATGCGTTAAAGCTACTTTTTATAGCTATGTGAGGCTGAGAGGTAATCATCATTAATTGATTAAAAAATAAAATTAATGCTAGAAATTAATTTTATATGTATATTTTATATATATATATTTATATATTATATATTATATATATTATATATTATATATTATTATATATATTATATATTATATATTATATATATTTATATATATTTTATATGTATATTTTATATACAGTCATTTATATGACTGTAAGATGAGATGCCTTGTTTGTGTCTTCACTACACAGTTGGATAAGTTAATTTTTGTATATATATATACACTAAGCATGTAATGTTTGGCTTGAGGATGTACATTCATCAAACCATCCTTTTCACAGTTGCTGTTTTTCACAGCACTGCAAACAAATGCAGAAAGTAAGACAGCTGCTTGATAGATTAATCAAGAAATTATTAAAATAATGCATGAGAATTAGAAAGATAATACTATATTGATGCCAGGATTTCATTTCTCACAGCTTTTTAATTGTTTACGGTTACAAGCCTATGCACATTTATTTATTTATTTATTTATTTATATCCCGCCCTTCCTCCCAGCACTAGGGAGTCGTCTCATTTAGCACAGTGGGATATTTCCAAGTAAACATGCACTGAGTTGCACTGCAAGTATGAAAACTTAGAAACCTAAAATGGGAAAGGTGAATCTGTTTAAATAATCTGCTTAAAGGTTTTGACACAGGCTTAATTAAAATTCATGACCAGTTTTACAAGAAATTCTGTAAACAGGATGAAATACAGCCTGTATTGCTGTAAGACTCTCTAGCATAAATGTCAAATATTTGTTAGCTACAACATAATTGTATGGCTTAATTGGAAAATATAGATCCAGATCTTAGTCAAGTGAAAATTTAAAATACATTCCTATTTAGTATTCTAATTCAGACTAGTCTCCTCCAATTCAGTGTATTTGCTTTACATTTTTCTTCAGACTATATTATATTGCTATCTTCCTTGAGCTCTTGGTATGATATATGTATGCATTCGGTAAATAGGAGGAAGGTGGTAAGAACATACTGTTTAAAGAGTTAAATGATCATATCTTTCTCAGTTCATGGAGAGAAGGTAATATATGCTGCTACTCTCTTTTTTCTTACCCTTTAATTGTCTGCTATAGAACAGCCCAAATACCCTTTTTCTGGAATTTCTGCCTTTCTCAGTTCAGTGTGTTGCATATTGCCCATTGTTGAACAGGTTGGTCTTATGAATAATTGAACGTTCATTTATCTCAGCAAGACAACAGTCTATGTTTATGGGGTTGACAAGCAATTAAACAACTTGGTAAAAATGCTTTCTTTATGAAGCAGGAAAAATTACCGTAAGTATAGAAACGACCACATTTTATATATCTTGTGTATATCTAGCTCTGTGTCTGTGTATGCATGTACATGTATGTGTGCGTGTATATTGTGTGTGTGTATATATAGATGTATACACACTCACATACATATATCCAGTATCTGCCCTAGCCACAAAAATAATAAATTTTATGTTTTAAGCTGGTACCATTAGATCACAAACTCAGTAGAATAATACTTCAGTTAACAAAGTAGATGCGTTACTAGACATCACTTCTTTAACAAACTTTGGTACCGAGGTAGGAATAACATGGAAAGAATAGGGATAGGTTCCTACCCTTGCTCAGATGGTGGGGGCAGCTTCAACAGGAGCTTTAAAGGCTACCTACCTGGCACCCCCACTCCCACTCCTTTTCTTCCTCTGAATCTTATTGGATCCTTCCTTCCCTCCCCAGCCTTGGGAGAAAGCAAGAGATCTCTAATGCAAAGCAAACAGGCAGGCTGGTCAGTTTCACCCTATCAAAGCAAACACATAGGCTGGTCAGTTTCACTTTAAAGCAAAGGCACAGGCTTGAAAGTTTATCCATAGCAAAGCAAAGCTGATCAGTTTTACCTTTAAAAAAGCCTTCCTTAAAAGTAGCTTCATTCCTGGAGGATTTGTTAAATTTTAACAAATTTATTTGTTTACTGTAACCAACTTGCCATTGCAATGCATGTGTGCTTGTTTATTTTATTAAAGTGCCCCTCATTCATAGAATCCCAGGGCAGTGTACAAGACATAAAAACAATCCAACAATATTACATCACAAACATACTATAAAAACTCACAGGATTTCCACAGGGGCCATAAAATATAGATAATAACATTTTAACTCCACCCCAAATGCCTCGCTATTTACAAACACTGTAACGCTCTTGTTGACTTCAGTAGCTTCACTCAACTCTCCTTTTCGCTGCTCAAGGAGAGCCATTGTGGCTGCTATTGCAATGCTACAATGCAGATGCTAGGGAAAATTTACTGTAGAGTTTTAGTGGCCATTTGGAAGATGGCAAGAGAAACTACAAAATTCTTCTCCAAGGATTAACTTGAGAGAACACCTGGGAATCCTGCTTGAGAAAGTATTTATGTTTTATCACTATTATGCCCTTTCTGCCAAGGAGCTCTTGTAAAAGCTGAATTCATGCTAAAAAGTCACAGACTAATAAAATCTTTAATATCCATATGTTCAGTTTTAGATTTTGAACCTATTTCATTAAGGTAACTAGGGTGCCCACAGCTGTACACATGAAAGAACAAGAGAAAAGTTGCTTGCCTTGAATCCAGCACAGTCAACCAATATGAAGATAGTGATAAAATACTAGGAACTAGTAAAAGTTAGCTTTTGGAGACCTATATGTTAACCAACATGTTCAAAAACAGCTTAGCTGAGCCCAAAAAGGTCCAGAGCTGCCACAAAAGAGCGGATGATTTTGACATGAACAAAATGTAAAACTAGAGATTATTTCTTGGTAGTGGAATACGTATTGTGAGCCACCATTAAAGCGGACTCAGATTGGATCTGCTAATCAAAATAGCAATCTAACTCACATACAATTATTTGCTGAGTCGACTTAAAGGTTCTCAATGCCAATATGTTGATAACAGTGATGGTGGTGATAATAAAGTAAAACAAAAAGTTTTATGAAGTTTTATTAAGATGATTAAATAGATTATCTCTTATTTCTCCAAAAGGCATTTGGCGTCTCAAGAATCTCAATTTCCCCCTCCACCTAATTTAAATGAAATGGTGCTGTTATCTACAAAAGATCCCAATGATCAGAGACTGCCATTGTAACTTTTATCCATCTACGAAATTCATAGTAAATTTCTATCCTATAATGGCTGTAAGATTAGATTATACGTCTTATCCCCAAGTAGTTTGCTAAAAGAGTGGAAACCACATTTATGTTCATCTATCCATATTGTAAGCAAGCATCCTCAGTACTGTGCATGGCAGTTGAGAGCAACAGCAATTTGCATACAGCGTTTAGCATTGTGGGAGATGTGAAAGGAAAGAGCCTTAAAGGGTCCTTGAATAGTTCATTTAACAGCAGACTTGGTGTTTGGGATGCTGGGTGAAGCCAGGAGCATGGCAGTTAGTTGGTAGGAAGTTGTTTTTTAATGAGAATTTAATGGCATCTAGGTTCCCTATACCAGTGAGTGAACTAAGGGTAGCAAGGGCTTGTGTAGGTAGGAACAGCTATGGCTTGCTGCCAATTGTCATACTGGTAGAGTTGGAGTGGCTGGGCTGAACCCAAATTTAGCACACTATATTTATTGTGCCTTCAAGTCAATTTTATTTATTTTATTTATTGTGCCTTCAAGTCAACTGAAACAGCCTTGGTTGCTCTGGTGTATGATATGAGGAGGGCATTAGACAGGGGAGAATTCACCTTTCTTGTCCTCCTGGATCTCTCAGCGGCTTTTGATACCGTCGACCACGGTATCCTGTTAGAGCGCCTGGAAAGATTGGGAATAGGAGGCACTGTTTTACAGTGGTTCCGTTCCTTTCTCTCTGACAGGCATCAACAGGTAGCATCGGGGGATGAGGTTTCAGACCCTTGGCCCCTCACTTGTGGAGTGTCACAGGGTTCTATCCTCTCTCGCATGCTATTTAACATCTATATAAAACCGCTGGGAGCTATCATCAGGAGTTTTGGGCTGCGGTGTCACCAATATGCTGATGACACGCAGCTCTACCTCTCTTTTAAATCCTCACCGGAGTTGGCTGTGGAGACCTTGTCCAAGTGCCTGGAATCCGTGAGTGGGTGGATGGGAAGGAACAGGCTGAAGCTTAATCCTGATAAGACCGAGGTGCTGCTTGTGGGTGACAGGGGAAGGTTGGGTGTTGTTGACCTGAGGCTTAATGGGGTGAGTTTACCCCTGAAGGATCAGGTCCGCAGCCTCGGGGTTGTTCTTGATTCCAAGCTGTCCATGGAGGTGCAGATTTCGGCAGTGAGCCGGGCAACTTGGTATCAACTACACCTCATATGGAGGCTGCAGCCCTACCTCCCTATTCATCAGCTACCACTGGTAGTACATGCCCTGGTCACCTCTCGATTAGACTACGGCAATGCGCTCTACGTGGGGTTACCCTTGAAAACGGTCCGGAAACTACAACTGGTGCAGAATGCGGTGGCTCGGTTGCTTACAAACAGCTGCCGCCGCAATCACATCACACCAGTGTTATTTCATCTACATTGGCTTCCAGTTGTTTTCCGGGCCCAATTCAAGGTGGTGTTAACCTTTAAATCCCTATACGGTCTCGGCCCAGTTTACCTGAAGGAGCACCTCCAGTACCACAAATTAAGCCGCCCGACTAGATCAGCCACGCAGGGCCTTCTCTCAGTCCCACCAACGAAAACAGCTAGGTTGGTGGGGACTAGAGAGAGGGCATTTTCAGTGGCAGCCCCCACTCTCTGGAACTCCCTCCCATTTGATCTTCGCCATGCCCCTTCCCTGGATACATTTCACCGAGCCTTAAAAACTTGGCTCTTTGGACAGGCCTTTGGGATCTCCGGGGTGGGCTAATTTTTCTGTGATTGTTTATTGTTTCTGATTGCCCTACATAGTTTTATGCCTGCATTAGTGTTGACTGCATTGTATTTTATTCTGTAATTATATTGTATTTTATTGAATTTTAATATGTACGTCGCCTAGAGTGGCTTCGGCCAGATAGGCGACACAAAAATTAAATTTATTATTATTATTATTATTATTTTGACTTATGGCGACCCTATGAATTAACGACCTCCAATAGCATCTGTTATAAACCACCCTGCTCAGATCTTGTAAGTTCAGGTCTGTGGCTTCCTTTATGGAATCAATCCATCTCTTGTTTGGCCTTCCTCTTTTTCTGCTTCCTTCTGTTTTTCCCAGCATTATTGTCTTTTCTAGTGAATCATGTCTTCTCGTTATGTATCCAAAGTATGATAACCTCAGTTTCATCATTTTAGCTTCTAGAGATAGTTCTGGTTTAATTTGTTCGAACACCCAATTATTTGTCTTTTTTGCATTCCATGGTATCCGCAAAGCTCTCTTCCAATACCACAGTTCAAATGAGTTGATTTTGAGGATTTTCTCTTATCCACTTTTTTCACTGTCCAACTTTCACATCCATACATAGAGATCGGGAATGCCATGATCTGAATGATCCTGACTTTAGTGTTCAGTGATACATCTTTGCATTTGAGGACCTTTTCTAGTTCTCTCATAGCTGCCCTCCCCAGTCCCAACCTTCTTCTGATTTCTTGACTATTGTCTCCATTTTGGTTAATGACTGTGCCAAGGTATTGGTAATCCTTGACAAGTTCAATGTGCTCATTGTCAACTTTAAAGTTACATAAATCTTCTGTTGTCATTACTTTAGTCTTCTTGACGTTCTGTAGTCCTGCTTTTGTACTTTCCTCTTTAACTTTCAACAGCATTTGTTTCAAATCATTACTGGTTTCTACTAGTAGTACGGTATTGTCTGCATATCTTAAATTATTGATATTTCTCCCTCCAGTTTTCACACCTCCTTCATCTTGGTCCAATCCCGATTTCTGTATGATATGTTCTGCATATAGATTAAACAAGTAGGGTGATAAAATCCACCTGTCTCACACCCTTTCTGATTGGGAACCAATCGGTTACTCCATATTCTCTCCTTACAGTAGACTTTTATCCAGAGTATAGGCTGTGCATCAGGACAATCAGATTCTGTAGCATCCCCATTTCTTTTAAAGCATTCCATACCTTTTATACTGTATACTATATACTGTAGCTGAATAAGCATGCTTAAGGGCATGAAAAACAGTCATCTCTTAGAAATGGATATGTCCGTTTCTCTTGTCTGTTAGACAGGACACTATCTAATATAAACATGTGCAGTGCGTTTAAGCTAGAAGTACTGCTGTTCATTGTAGTTCTAAAAAATGTTAAGACAAGTTCATGTGTCAAAGGTCAACTACAAATCTTGCATACTCTTCAACTGATAGGTGTTTAATTCTGCATACCAGTCTTGTACACTGGAGTACAAGTTAATGACTGTATTTTTTTAACTTCTAACAGTGAAGTAAATTGCTATTGGTTGAGTCCCACA
Organism: Rhineura floridana; assembly: GCF_030035675.1. Taxonomy (NCBI): domain Eukaryota; kingdom Metazoa; phylum Chordata; class Lepidosauria; order Squamata; family Rhineuridae; genus Rhineura; species Rhineura floridana. The sequence continues at coordinate 140,554,426 of NC_084482.1, read as the reverse complement.
AAGTTCAGTACTGTATATTATATTTTGAATTAGTTGTGTTTAGTTGAGAAGCTTGTAAAGTGGTGTTCTAATCTAAAGTATTATTTTCAGTTTTAAACTGTCACTTGATTTCGACTTGGTTTGTCAATTCAGAAGCCTATTGTAAAAATAAAGGGCATTTATTAGAAAATAGATGGTGCATTCACTTGCTGTATACAATAAATCAATTTTTTTTAGGGATGGAAGTGTTACAGATGATAACCTATTCTGTTTTCAAGTTGGGTGCTTAATATTGATGTTCTGCATTCCAGCTGTATTTTCCTACAAAAGTTCTAAATAGCTTAATTTTATACAATCCCCAAGGCAGCAATCAGCAGGGATCAAAAGAGGCCTGTTTTTGAGAAATGGCCTATCATGACACTATGCCTTTATTATGTTATTCAGAGAAAGCGAATAGAGGGTGTTAGTTCAGCTGCAAGCTCTAGTTCTGTTTTGTTTCATCTAGAGGTTCTTACGAGACCCTCTGTTAGAGAAGGAAAACATAACATTGCTTTTAATACATTACTTGCTTTCTCCCTTTTTGGCAATTATTACCAGCATGTGTTTCATTCATATATGTTCCTTTCCAGTGCCAGAAATGGGGAAAACATTTCCTGTTAGCTAGAGGGTAATGAACCTGCATGGTCACTAATGTAGGTTGGAAATATTTGTATAACTGGATGGTACACTAAGGCATTTTCATAATAACTTCTGGTTAGCATAACAAATAGACTAATGGAAAGATAATGTTCCACTAATTACTTAAAAAACAAACCAGGGAGTGAAATGATAACTTTTATTAGACTAAGAATATGAGTTTTTGAGTTAAACAGAACTCTTCTTTAGTCCAGATATTAAGAAAGAAAAAGGAGAGGGGAATTATTTCTGAATACAGGGTTGTATTTATTTATATTTATTAAGCTTATAAACCGCCCGACTAGCAATAGCTCTCTGGGCGGTGAACAAAGTACAGTAAAATCATAATACAATACCACAGGACATAAAAACAATCAAAAATCAATTACAACAATTTGTATAAATTTAAGTTAAACTAAATTAAAATGCTTCGGTGAAAAGAAAGGTTTTCACTTGGCGCCGAAAAGAAAACAGCATCGGCGCCAAGCGCACCTCCACTGGGAGACTGTTCCACAATTTGGGGGCCACCACTGAGAAGGCCCTAGATCTTGTCACCACCCTCCGGGCCTCCTTATGAGTCGGGGCCCGGAGGAGGGCCTTCGTTGTGGTACGTAGTGTACGGGCCAGTTCATATCGGGAGAGGCGTTCCAACAGGTATCGTGGCCCTGCGCCGTATAAGGCTTTATAGGTTAATACCAACACTTTGAATCTAGCCCGGAAGCTTATTGGCAGCCAGTGCAAGCGAGCCAGAACAGGTGTTATGTGCTCGGACCGCTTGGTCCTTGTTAGCAGTCTGGCTGCCGCATTTTGCACTAGCTGTAGCTTCCGAACAGTCTTCAAAGGTAGCCCTACGTAGAGCACATTGCAGTAGTCTAAGTGTGAGGTTACTAGAGCATGTACCACTGATGTAAGGTCCTCTTTACTCAAATAGGGGCTTAGCTGTGCTACCAACCGAAGTTGGTAGAACGCATTCCTTGCCACCGAGGCTACTTGAGCCTCAAGTGAGAGGGAAGAGTCAAAAAGGACTCCCAGACTACGAACCCGCTCCTTTAGGGGGAGTGTAACCCCATCCAGGACAGGGTATATATCCACCATCCGATCAGAGAAACCATCCACCAACAGCATCTCAGTCTTGTCTGGATTGAGCTTCAGCTTGTTAACCCTCATCCAGTCCATTGTTGCGGCCAGGCATCGGTTCAGGGCATCGACAGCCTCACCTGAAGAAGATGAAAAGGAGAAGTAGAGCTGCGTGTCATCAGCATACTGATGACAACGCACTCCAAAACTCCTGATGACCTCACCCAACGGCTTCATGTAGATATTAAAAAGCATGGGGGACAAGACTGATCCCTGCGGGACTCCATATTGGAGGACCCACGGTGTCGAGCAATGCTCCCCAAGCACTACCCTCTGCAGACGGTCCGCCAAGTAGGAGCGAAACCACTGCCAAGCAGTACCTCCGACTCCCAACTCCGCGAGCCTCCCCAGAAGGATACCATGGTTGATGGTATCAAAAGCCGCTGAGAGATCAAGGAGAACCAACAGAGTCACACTCCCTCTGTCTCTCTCCCAACATAGGTCATCATACAGGGCGACCAAGGCTGTCTCAGTACCAAAACCGGGCCTGAAACCCGACTGAAATGGATCTAGATAATCGGTTTCATCCAATAACGCCTGGAGCTGGTCAGCAACCACTCGTTCCAGGATCTTGCCCAGGAATGGGACATTTGCCACTGGCCTATAGCTGTTAAAATTGTCTGGGTCCAAGGAGGTCTGTGTGAGGCGTCCTTCCCTGGCTCTCCCTGTCAGGTTCCTACCTGCTCGTGGTTACTGCCTGTCTCTAGGCACCACCAGGGACTCCACCAGTCCGGACCGCTCTCTCTTATGATTTCTCTCCCCGCTCTAGCACAGATCTCAACAGATCCCCCTGCTAGGCAACCACCAGTAACGTCCCAATACTAGTATTCCCAGAGACTCTGAATACTGGTATTGTTATTCTCTTCACCGCTGCCACCATTTGTTACAGTTCCCCTTCAGCCTTGGTCATTACCTTACCCTCCCTTCTGGTCTGTGAAACCCCAGCCAAGGATCAGGCCTTTGGTAAACCAAATTAAGTATTTATTACAGATAACAAAGCTAACAAGATTAACAAGATTTCATCTTAAGGCACATAAGCATATGGTTTTACTCAATACTAATCCGAACTCCACCTCCCTCCTGGTAAACAACTCTCTAAACCCCACCAAGCAACCCACTCTTTCTCTTCTCCCCCCAGATTCCACAATTCACCACCTCACATTCACCCAGATTTACCTGTCATCCTTTCATTTATACTGTCAGCCATTTTAAACATTCAGCCAATCATCAAGCATTCTATTGCCCATTCACTCCCCCTCCTCTTTCACTACTTACCATGTATACTCTAAACAACCAGCACTTACCATATATACACTAATATATAGGAACATCACATTTCCCCCCCCTTAAACAACGGCAGAGTATTATTCCTGTTCCAGGATTTATACATCGCGTTAACAAATAAAAGTCTCTATGGGGAAAATGTCTTTCTTTGTTCCTCTGTCTGGTCACGTCACTGCAGTCCCAGCCACTTGCCTGGAAAGTCCATCGGCCAGTACATTGTCCTTGCCTTTGATGAACTGGAAGTCCACTTGATAGTCCTGTAGGGCCCAGGACCACCTCTGCAGCATAGTGTTATGGTTTTTCATAGTCTGCAACCATAACAAGGCCCGATGATCTGTAGTCACTGTGAATCTTCGTCCCCACACGTATGGGCGCAACTTGTTCAGTCCCCACACGACCGCTAGGCACTCCTTCTGGACCGACGAATAGTTTTTCTCCCTCGGCGTCAGCTTGCGACTCAGATACGCCACTGGATGTCTGGTGCCTTCTCTCTCCTCAGCAAGACGACTCCCAGCGCCAGGTCTGACGCATCTGTAGCCACGATGAATGGTTGCTCATAGTCTGGTGCTATTAATATGGGTCCTTGGCACAAGGCTTGCTTCAGTAGATCAAAAGCCTTCTGACATTCATCCATCCATACCACACGCTCAGAACACTTCTTCTTGGTCAATTCATGCAAGGGGGTTGCTATTTCCCCAAAATTTCTCACAAACTTCCTATAAAAACCAGCCACACCCAGAAATGCCCTTACTTGTTTTTTGGTTAAGGGGATCGGCCACGCTTGTATTGCCTCCACCTTGCTCCATAAGGGGGTGATTTTCCCACTTCCCACCTTATGTCCTAAATAGATTACTTCCTTTAGTCCAAACTGGCATTTCTTAGTTTTTATTGTGAGGCCTGCTTTTCTTAAGGCCTCCAATACTGTTGTCAGGTGTTGGACATGCTCAGGCACCGACTTGCTAAAAATGGCCACGTCATCGATATAGGCCACTGCAAAATCTGACATGCCTCGCAACACAGTATTGATTAGCCTCTGAAATGAACTTGGTGAGTTCCTTAGTCCCATGGGTAAGGTCACAAACTCATATAACCCATCTGGTGTACTGAAGGCAGTTTTGGCTCTGGATTGCTCGTCTAGTTCCATTTGCCAAAATCCTTTACAGAGATCTAGTGTAGAGATAATGGTTGCTGCCCCCAATAACTCTAACATAGCGTCTACCCTAGGCATAGGATACGCATCTGGGACAGTAATTTTATTGATTAGCCGATAATCAATGCAAAACCTTGTCGTTCCATCTTTTTTTGGAACCAGGACAATACTTGAGGCCCAGGGACTGATGGATTCCCTGATCACTCCTAATTCCAGCATATCTTCCACCTCCTTTTTGATCTCATTCAAAACTTTCCCATTCGCACGGTACGGAACAGATCTGATTGGGGCATGATCTCCAGTATCAATGGAATGTATAACTATACTGGTTCGGCCAGGTTTGTTGCTAAACAGATTCCTATAGGTTTTCAAAACTCTCAGAATCTCTTCTTTTACTTCCTCCTCTACCTCCTCTGACCATTCCAATGTTGTTTTACATCCTTGGAGATACTTGGCCAATAATAATGTGCAGCCAATCTCCTCTTGGTCTTTTTTATTCCCAGATGTCCTGCACATGGGACATCGTGGGCTACCTCTAGCAATCTGGTTCTGTATTTGCTAGGTGCTATCAATTGCTTCACTGGTTCACATTCATCCTTTCTCTCAGCAGGCATCCACAGTCTATATAAAATCCCATTCTCACACACAACTTGATTCCTCAGTTTGTCAGTGAAAGGAATCTGTTGGGTCAGGGCTTGTTCCTTTACCTGCTTCAAACTGATATCTTTATGCAGCTCTTCCCTGAATTGCTCTGCTTCTTCCCCAGAGACCACTTGATACAGTTTGTCTTCTTCAGCAGGCCTGCTAGTGGTTGCTATGGTGACCTGAGGCTGGTTAACAGATTCCACCCTGTTTGTTTCAGCCCCCCTTAATATGGCTTCTTTTTCTCTGCCAATTTGCTGTCTGGTCACTACATAGATCTTTCCTTGGGCGCCCATTACATCCCTTCCCAGTATTACTGGTTCTTGTTGCTGGGCATTAATGCCTACTTTATATCGGCCCTCTCGGCCTCTCCAAGTCATTTCCACCAGAGCCACAGGCAAACTTTCTGGTTGACCCCTCACTCCTTGGATAGTCACAGTTTCCTGAGGTAATATTACCTCAGATTTTATTAAATCTGGCCTCAGTAATGTCTGAGTGGCACCAGTATCAAGCAATGCCCAATAATTTGCCCCTTGTACTCTCACTTCCTCTCTCAGACTTGAATCAAGGTCTGTTACTTCTGTCCAGTTTATCTGGCAAAACTGAACCTTTTTCGCTGTTTCTAAAGCCTTGGGCTCTGTTTTCACTGCCCTTGTCTGAGCAGGATTACTAATGGGGTTGGCAACCTCACATTGAAAACGTAGGTGCCCTGGTCTACCACATTTGTAGCATAATTTCTCCTCACTTTTAGGGTACACAGATCCACTCTGGGGTGTCCTGTGCCCTTCAGATTTTAATGGAGGACTCACTCGCTGTGGTACCACATCCCTTCTGCCAGCACTATATGGTCTGGGTTTAAACTCTCTTGATGTTTTCCCCACCCAGCCAGTTCTATTGGAGGCGAAGTGATCCGCCATCTCTGCGGCCTCCTGCACAGATGTAGGGGAACGGTCTTTGACCAGGAGCCTTATTTCTGGTGGTAACTGATGGAATAATTGATCCAGTATCATGAGGCTTTTCACCTCTTCTACTGACTGAGCTTTGGCACTACTCATCCACTTTCCAAATATATCCATCAGCTTTGCTCCCAGTTCAACAAAAGACCTCCCTGCTTGGATCTGACAGTTTCTGAATAATTTTCTAAAGTAGTCAGGTCCCAGTCTGAACCTTTTGTATACTGCCTCTTTAAACTCAGCATAGGTGATGGGCTTGTCTGAGGGGAAATATTGGTATACCTCAACCAATTCCCCTTTAATCAGGTTTGATAAATACTGCATGTATTTATCTTCAGGTAGCCCCCACAACTGAGCTGCTTTTTCAAAGGTGCTGAGGTAAATTTGAGGATCTTGACCAGGCTCATAGACAGCAAAGTCCTTTGGAGTAATTTTTATTTTTGCTCCATCTCTGTCCTTTCTTGTTTCATCAGAATGAAACTTCTCTCTTTCAAATTTTAACTTTTCTACTTGTAATTCAGCATCTAATGCTCGTTGCTTCTCCCTCTCCTCAAACCCCAATCTCATTCTCTCAATTTCCAACTCCCTCTGTTTTTCCTTCTCTGCACCTTCCATCCTCAATCTCTCAGCTTCCAACTCCCGCTGTTTATCTTTTTCCTCAGCCTCCATCCTCAGTCTCTCAGCTTCCAACTCTCTCTGCTTGTCTTTTTCCTCAGCCTCCATCCTCAATCTCTCAGCTTCCAACTCTCTCTGTTTTTCCTTCTCTGCACCTTCCATCCTCAACTTCTCTCTCAAGTACTCTATATAAGCGGGATTGCTTAAATATCCTTCTGGGGTCTCTTCTCTGACAGGTTGTTTTTGCTGGGCAGTTGCAAATCCTATAAGTGCTACCCTCAATTCATCTACCCCTTTACCCTCATGAGGTAAATTGAATGTTATGCACTTCTCCACCAGCTCCTCTCTTTTCATTTTTATGTATTCAGCCATAGTGTTTGACTTCACTCACTCTTTGCCACACACTCTTTGCCAGTCACTCTCACAAGAAATCTTGTTTTGTTATTTCTGTTTGCCACACAACTATTAGGGATTGTCTAGTATTCATATCTCACTGCTACAGCCAACACCTGTGACGTAGTCTCCTTTGTCACCACGTGTCTTTGGGACTCTCTTTGGTTCATATCTGGATTCTCTGTTGTTCGTATCCCACCGCTACTGACACCACATGTGAGGCGTCCTTCCCTGGCTCTCCCTGTCAGGTTCCTACCTGCTCGTGGTTACTGCCTGTCTCTAGGCACCACCAGGGACTCCACCAGTCCGGACCACTCTCTCTTATGATTTCTCTCCCCGCTCTAGCACAGATCTCAACAGATCCCCCTGCTAGGCAACCACCAGTAACGTCCCAATACTAGTATTCCCAGAGACTCTGAATACTGGTGTTGTTATTCTCTTCACCGCTGCCACCATTTGTTACAGTTCCCCTTCAGCCTTGGTCATTACCTTACCCTCCCTTCTGGTCTGTGAAACCCCAGCCAAGGATCAGGCCTTTGGTAAACCAAATTAAGTATTTATTACAGATAACAAAGCTAACAAGATTAACAAGATTTCTTCTTAAGGCACATAAGCATATGGTTTTACTCAATACTAATCTGAACTCCACCTCCCTCCTGGTAAACAACTCTCTAAACCCCACCAAGCAATCCACTCTTTCTCTTCTCCCCCCAGATTCCACAATTCACCACCTCACATTCACCCAGATTTACCTGTCATCCTTTCATTTATACTGTCAGCCATTTTAAACATTCAGCCAATCATCAAGCATTCTATTGCCCATTCACTCCCCCTCCTCTTTCACTACTTACCATGTATACTCTAAACAACCAGCACTTACCATATATACACTAATATATAGGAACATCACAGTCTGCTGCTGTTCTGCTTAGGTTGTAGACTTCCACTTGTGCAATGTAACTTGACATGTAGTGTCGGGGAATTAGGTCTTACCCAATGAACCCAAAGCCACTCTTGGGTGATCAAGCCAGGAGAGAATGGGAGTGAGCGGAAAGAATGTTGGGACCACACCAGTATAAAAGGTCTTAAAATATTTATTGAAAAATGTCCAAGTGGCACAGCCAGAGGTGCTCTTGTGAGTCACCCATTGCAGGAATGGTAAAATGCAAAATTAGATATGCTCAGTAGTGCTGCTGATCTTTCATACTCACACAATCATATAAATAACTGGGGGCCAGCCAGTTACTGTAGCGAGGAAGAAGAGACTTGGAGAAGGGGAGGAGGCACACTCACGGAGTCTCAGGTGATAGGCTGTGGTAGAAACTTCTTAAATCTTCTGGTGAAGCTGGGGTGTCTTTATAGATAATGTTTTGATGTTCTTTTGATATCTTCACTGAGCCCCGGTATCTCATCCATCAATTGGTCAGCTGGCACTTATAGTGATGTCAGTCTCTTGGCACATCTGTGTTCTCAAGACTGTATCTCCTGTTTCTCATACCAGCCTGCTGCCTATCAAGGGCATTGGTCATGAGATCTCTTTTAGGGTACTTTGTTTATGTTTTGTTTATGTTTGATGTATTCCAGACACACACACACCCAGTTGTATTGACAACCTTCAGCACCTTCCAGCTCTCTCCAGTTGCAGTCATAAGCCCTAGAAAGAGGAATCCATTCATATTTCACACATCCACAACATGTTATAATAACTTACATCACTCAGTTATCAGTGGCCTTGGGTAGCTAGCTGGTTTCGTAGTGCATACAAGCACTACTTGTAAACAGACACTGCACTTTGTTTTACAAACAAGATGGAGAATGTTATAAACATTTCTGGCTTTATCTGAAACACTGTATTTCTATCAGTTTCAATACTAAGAGCATTTCTTATATATATTTTAAGGTTACAGTTATAAATGTGAATGCAGTGACAATATTTATAAAAAATGCATAGCAGTGCAGAAGCATATGGAAACATTCCAATAGCAGTATCAATAATACTGTAAATGGCATGAATATATAAGTTTATAGACGTGTTCAGGCATTGCTACATATAGGGAGGAAATATAAATCAAATATACTTTAATTTGTGTCAAACACCCCCCTCCTGTTTTGCACAGCCCTCCACTGGGGATCCTCTGGAGCAGATTTAGGGGGGAAGGGGCTGGGGAGAGGAAGGCAAAGTCTCATTGTGTGAATAGAACTCTGCTTGCACAGCATTGGATGCAACCCATAAACATAAAGTTGAGCCTGCTTTACACTTACCTACAGTTTTTTATTTTTATAGTCCTTCAACTAGTCCTTAATTTTATAGTCCTTAACTAGTACTGAAGGCAATCAAAACACAGAGCAATCCATGCACTAGGTTTTCAAATTATACATAACCCTTGTGGAAAGAGGAAGGTCTTCAGTAGGCACCAAAAAGACAACAGAGATGGCACCTACCAAATATTTAAAAGGAGTGAATTCCAAAGGGTAGGTGCCATAAAACTAAAAGGTAGGTACCACATCACTAACTTACTAGTTAATTAATAGTTAATTATTAATTAAGAACACTGTGTCTGTGACCCAGAGTCCTGCACATTCTTAGCCCTTTTCTAATATATAATTTTGTGGACTTCCTTCAAGTTGATCCCAACATATGGCAACCCTATGAATAGGGTTTTCATGGTAAATGGTATTCAGAGGTGGTTTACCATTGCCTTCCTCTGAGGCTGAGAGGCAGTGACTGGCCAAGGTCATCCAGTGAGCTTCATGGCTGTGTGGGGATTCAAACCCTGGTCTCCCAGGTCGTAGTCCAACACTGTAACCACTATGCCACACTGGCTCTCAATATATAATAGATACAAGTAGTTTCCCTTATGTAGTTTGTCCATTTGGACACACCTCTTCACCCTGGCTTCTGACACTTGAGATGTATATATTTTAGGATCCTCTCTAGTTGTGAATGCCAATTGTTTTAAACTATTTTTAATAATGTATTTTATATTATTATAACCTGCCCTGGGACCTGCTGGTGAAAGGTGGGAAATAAATTCAATGATGATGATGTGTTGGGGATCCTGAAAATAATAGAGGGTTATTTTAAAGAAAAGTAAAAATTTTTCTAGCCTGCCAGAACATTACATTGCATTTATGGTTACAGGTGCTAAAAGTACATTGAAATGTACATATATGCCATTGAATTCTAGCAACCTGTAGGGGTCTGAAAAGCACACTGTTGCTTCATAATTGTCAAGGGCACTTAGAGCAACTGCTTGACTTAAAAAAAAGTAATTGCATTTGGCTTTGTATGCATATTGATTGCTCCCACTGAACCCCACCAAGCTGCAGTGATGTGTTTTTTGGAAGAGTCACACTGGCAGTGGGTGCCCTCTAAAAGACTGCTACTAGCACTTAACATATGGCACAATATATTTCTAGAATGATGGAATTAGAACAGCTCAAAAGCCATAATATAGTCAATCCTCTGAACAAAGGCAGAACCATACTCATTATCAACATTTTACCAGCTTCGTCTGGTTCACCAGCTACAGCCATTCCTGGTCAGAGATACCCTGATTTGCTGTAGTCCATGCACTGGTAATCTCAAGACTAGATTATTGCAACACATTCTAGACTGCTGAAGGGGACATATAACTGTCAGCATGTTACACCATTGTTAAAACATCTGCACTGGCTGCCCATCTGCTACCAAGTGAAGTTCAAGATCCTTGTTCACTTACAAACCCCTGAACAACTTGAGTCCAGGGTACTTTAGGGACCTTCTAAACCCTTACATCCAAGCTCAATCACTGTGATAATCTGTAGGAGCATCGCTGGTTGCCCCAAGAGTTGGTGAAGCTTATTTGACATCAGCACGAAACTGAGCCTTCAGTGTTGTTGGCCCACTCCTGTGGAAGGTTCTTCCAACAGAGGTCCAGTAGACACCTTCTACATTAACTTTCACACATTTGCTGAAAACTTTTCTTTGCTGCCAGGCTTATGCAGACAATTAAGTAAAACATTTTCTGTAATAATCAGGTGGTGATCTGTTTTAATTTTTGTAGGGTTTTTACTGTATTACTAAAGGCTTCACCCCTCTGCACTTTGTGCACCAATTCTCCACACACAGAGGCACACACAGAGGGACTCCCCCCCCACAGGTACTCCCAAACACGCACACACATGGCCTCCCAAACAGCTTGCCGTCCCAACCAGTGGGTCCCCAAGCTTCCTCCTCTCCTTTCCTCCTCCCCTTTAGACCTTCTCCTGTGAAGAGCCGGGAAGAGCTCTTACATAAGTGGGACAACAGAATCGAGTCACAAGCTGATGGGACAAAAGAAGTTCAAGAAGTGCAGTTTGCTTCATTTGGACATCACATTTTCACTAAATATTTATTTATTTATTAGATTTGTATCCCACCCTTCCTCCCAGTAGGAGCCCAGGGCGGCAAATAGTGGTTCAATACATCAGTTGTCCTTCATCGCAGTTGTGTTACAATATGCCAATGTAATTTTTTGCCTCACTTCTTAAAGTAGTGCACACTGATTAAGCATCCATTACAGCAAAGGATCGTAGAAGCCTAGAAACTTCAATAGCAATTCCTTCCTCCACAAAATAAAACTATATTTTATAAACATGCGTGCCGAATATGTCCTGTGCTCTTCTACCAGACTTAAGAAACAGCATGAAAAAAGACCCGAAGAAATAAGCAAAGAAAAGACCCGAAGAAATAAGCAAAGAAAAACCTGATTGCCATCAGGTGTAGATTTTAGTAACTACCCAGTCATTTTCTGAAATACAGATAATTTAAAGTTGTGCCATATTATTGTATTGAAAATGCTGCTATTCTTTTCCTTCCTGCTATCTTTTTAAATATAGGGAAAAGGCACCTGCAGTAGCATGTTGATACAGAATATTCAGCTATGCTTTTTGTGTGTGTGTGTTTGTGTGTGGAGAAAGAGAGAGAGAGACTGCTGTAGGGAAGTTGGGAAAAACACCACAGAATACAGCTATCTCATCTTAGTTCTTATTAAATTTATAGATTATGCGGTTGATGAAAATCTTTTAATGAAATGCATTTATATACTGCCTTTTAGGGTGCAAACACAAAGTAGTTTACAAAACACCAATAACTACAATATGTCAATATTTTTAAAAAACAGCCCAAAGCAGCAGGAACTAAAAGTTTATTCTCATAATAATAATGTTTTATTCTCTGAATAGAAGAGGTTATTGTGTTTGATTGATCCTGGGTCTATACACATTGGGGGGGAAAGGAAAGGTTAGCAAGGTGGGAGATTGATCACATTTTAAATATAAAAAGGCAGCTTTAGTGCTGTCATCTAATCAGTATGGCTACTAACTCAATATTGTTGACTTTGATTACAAAGATGTGTTCTGTACCTGAAATGTAGGAAAAAGCAGGGTTAAATGGACAGAGTGCCTCACCACTTTACAGTTAAATGGAGTCTTACTATCAGAGCATTTCCAATTTCATAAAAACATAGAAGGAGATTTATTAGGGGGAAAGCAAGCTGACAGTGTAATATTTTTTACAGATGTGGAACAGTTGATGAAATTGAGGCGGGGGGAAACAACAAAACCTTAGTCATGATTAGTGTGAGGTGTTTTTAATATATTAGAATTCGTTGTAAAATCAAAAACGCTCAAAAAATTGGTTTACAAAATGGAAGAAAAATGCCTTAACAATTGAACGCAGCTCACTCTTGTTTAATAATTTTGTGTTCCATTAAAATTATTTAGCACTCTACAATAAAGATCTGTTAGGCAGTATCCCCCTCCCTACCCCCAAGAATTGCCAGGGGAGAGTGGGACCAGGCCTCATATTCACATATTCTTTTTTCCACTTTTTGTCCATGGAAAAAACATACCAAGTGTAACAGGAACATTTATGTGAACAGGATTTCCCTGACATGAAAGTGTCAAGGAGATCACATATTCCAGGGCAGATCTAATCCAAGCATTTCCTAGAAGATCCAGAGGCAACATTGTTTTACTTGTTTTACCAAATTCAAGGAAGCATCATTCTGATGAGAACTGCAAACAAATACCCCTTGTGCAGATCACCCAAGCTGTCAAATGAGTAGAAAGGTTGTGGAATCTCATCAGTGATCCTTTTTAGATATAAGATATACTGATATGGATGTGTGGTATTCTCTCCCCCTCCCCCCCTTAATAAATTATTCCATTCCAAGGTTAGGACAAATAGCTTGCCTTATAGGGAGAAGTGTGCTCTCCAAATATGGGAACAGACCATAATAGCAAACTATACATGCTCTTCTTCATGTTATTCTGGAAACCACCCAATTTGCTCACACTACGGATGGCACTTGCTGCCTAGATCTGATCCTGATCTGCCTTTTTTTGTTCCCGCGTGTTTTTTTACTTGCCAATTTGATCTGCTGTTGTTGTTTTGGTGGCGAAAAAAAATTACGTAATTTTTAACATAAATGCTTATGTAAATCCATGAAGTTAATGGATAATAGCAATTGTAATTACGAAGATGATTACGTAAAATCAGGGGGGAAATTTGGGGGGGGGAAGCCATGCTGATAACAGCCACGGCCCACCACAAGAAATCAGTGCCAGTCCAAAAAGACAGCGACTGTTGGATTCAGTCAAACTCCAGTACTAAGTCCAATTTAGCTAATATTCTCCCCAATCCCTAGTTTACACTCTCTCTGCCTGGTTCTTTTCAGTAATACACAAACCTATCCTTGGTTTATCTTTTAGGAGTACCCTCTTTCATTATTAAGCAGAGTAACGTTAACAGGTTTTGAGTAGCTGCATCTTTAGGTTTAACAATTTGTTCTTGTGGGGAAGTTGATTAATTTAAAACAGTAACCTTACATATTCACTTTTCCACCAGAATTTTAAACACACACACACTGGCTGCTATTTGAACAATATTTATTTTTGAGAGTGTGTCAACATTAATTATTTATTAAAATCAGTAAGCATTAACTTAGCATACTTGCACATTTAAAATTACTGAAAGCATTTCATAATGTAAGAAAGGGATCACTGATTTTTCAGAATAACCTGAACCTTGGCTTCATGTAGGTGTGGTATTCAGACTCAACCAGCTTTTTGTAATAGTATCAAAATAAAGTCTTCATTTGGTCATAATAGTAATGAACACACTTAGGATTCTACGACAACATAAAACAAAATGTTCTGCTTATAAAGACAGTCTGAGAGCAAGCAGCAAGGTTCCAGAATGTGATAAAATATGTCTATTGAGAAAGTTTACATATTTGGTTGACTTTTGGCTGTATGTCTTTCCTCTTGGCAAACCTGAGAGAATGTCTGCCACACACTGAAACTTGGCACAGTGTAAGCTCAAAATGTCCAACGGAAGTCTAATCTTCTGAAGGGAACTGAATGAACTATTTATGGATCTCTCTGTTGCATAACAAATCCAGACTTTCCTTGACTGAAGATTCCTTTCAAAATACTTTTCAGAAAGTGGTCCTCCCAACAGCACTGAATGAACCCTTCAGCTAGTTAAAATAAAGTGATTTCAAAAAGCTATTGTGCCTAAATTTAACTTGCAGTAGTAGCATAAATGTGTTCCAGTGTGTATGTGTATTGTTCTGGTGCAGAAGTTCAGCTCTGTCTAGTTCTAATTAACTTAGAAACTTTCTTTGAAATTGATTTTCCATACTGCTGATACAGAGTAAGAAGAAAAATGATGCTGGAATTTGCTGTTCTAAAAAGCATCTGATGGACCCTCTGGCCACCTGGCATGTGGGACATTCCCATTTTATAGTATAAATGTGTAAGTTCAATAACTTAAAGGTATCAATTAAAAGGTTGCTAACCCTTGTGTTAGTGCTCTTGTACTAGTGAACTCAGAACAGCTAGTTTAAAAAGTGTAGTATTCTGTAACATTTGGCCCAAACTATGCAGGTTTCTATAGTATATAGAATTCCTGTTCTACTTTACTGTGCCCATGCCCTTTGATTTTTGGCTATTTCCCTTTTGTTAATAAGTTTAAATAAATGTTTGCTGAAGCTTTCTAAAGGATACAGTTATCTCGATGCAGGAACACTCACTTTCAGCCCTTTGCCCCCATTCCCTTACAAAGACAGGCAAATCCTTTAATATTCTGGATTAGAACTAATAGGGTTCTCTTTATGTGACCTCAGTGTGAGTCAACAAAAATAACTGCTGCTATGCAGAACCCATCACTTGAGAAGTTTCGCCAAAGAGTGTTTAACTCTTTTCTATGTCTGAAATTTCCTACATAATCCTAGCAATGACGCCTTTCTAAAAACTTTCTGGAAATGCTAATATAGAGTAAGTCTGATAATAAATCTTGGATGTATAAGCTATTCAGGTTAGCGAAGCATCTGAAAAGTTGTAGCTAATGTTGCCCACAACAGTTTTGTGTTTAAAATGTACGTATGTGCTTATTAGAAGGCTCAAGTATGTTGCGAGCTGGTGGACATTTGTATGTGCACAGATTTAAATTAATGAAGTTTGTAAAATTAGCAAAGGTCAAACGTATTTTCACAATACATCAACACTTTAAGGATGTATTAGATTTATTTTAATAGCAGTTCTGATATTATAATACTTTGTGCAAATTCCCATGTTGTTTAGATTGTTTAACTGTTTTATTTATTTTTACAGAATAAACATGTAACATTCAATTTTAAAAATAAATACAATTTAAGAATCGTAACAAATAGCAAAACTGGGAGCATCTTATTTAGCATCCTCTCTCTTCCATAACTGAATTGCAGAAAGTAATAATAGCTAATTAACAGTATAGTATAACATTTTCTGTATGAGGAGCGTAGTAGATTTCCGTCCAGATTTAGTGCAGAATTTTACATTAATTTGCTTATTCTCTATCATTGTGAATCAGATATTTTTAGTGATTTTCTAACCCTAAAATATCAAGAATGATAATTTTATCAATTTATTTCCTTTAACTTATCATTTCCTTTCAAAATATCAGTATTTCAAAATGTCAATATTTCTTTTCAAAATGTCAATATCAAGATCAACATTTTTTTTGTGAGAGAGAAAAACGGATTGGTAAAAGCACCAGCTAGTAGATAAAGAACTCAAGAACTCAAATTGATACTGTCCTGTCAGGTCAATAGAATGCTTTCAAACTGGCACCACCAACAGATCCCATCCCTATTCTATATATAAAGTAATAAAATCATGATTATCTTTAAAAATTTATTATCACATTGTTACTATCTTTCATTTATCTACATATATTTGAGAATCACTCACTGAAATCGTTATTCATTTCCAAGTTTGTTGTGCTAGAAAAATGTGTGAACTAATAAATTATGAAGCCACAATGACAGTGTAATTATAACAGTCAATTATACAGGTCTTTCGTACTGGTGATGTGCCAGAAACACCATCCAATTTAAAAAATGACAGTTTGATTGCATGGAGAGTTTTATTTTCCTAATTTCAAACTAAACATTCCATGGCTGCAATCCAGTCTACTCAGAAGTACACTCCATTGGCTTCAGTGGGACTTAGTCCCAGGTAAGTGTGTTTTGGATTGCAGCCCATGTTAAGTTTTAGTGGTAATAATGAAAACAGAAGATTTATGTATCTTTAAAGTCGACAATGAGGACATTGAACTTGTCAAGGATTATCAATACATCAACACAGTCGTTAACCAAAATAGAGACAATAGTCAAGAAATCAGAAGAAGGGTAGGACTGGCGAGGGCAGCTATGAGAGAACTAGAAAAGGTCCTCAAATGCAAAGATCTATTACTGAACACCAAAGTCAGGATCATTCACACCATGGTATTCCCGATCTCTATGTGTGGATATGAAAGTTGGACAGTGAAAAAAGCAACCAAGAGAAAAATAAACTCATTTGAAATGTGGTGTTGGAGGAGAGCTTTGTGGATACCATGGACCACGAAAAAGACAAATAATTAGGTATTAGAACAAACTAAACCAGAACTACAAGCTAAAATGATGAAACTGAGGTTATCGTACTTTGGACACATCATGAGAAGACATGATTCACTAGAAAAGGCAATAATGATGGGAACAACAGAATGGAGTAGAAAAAGAGGAAGGCCAAACAAGCGATGGATTGATTCCATAAAGGAAGCCACAGACCTGAACTTACAAGGTCTGAACAGGGTAGTTTATAACAGATGCTCTTGGAGGTCGCTGATTCATAGGGTCGCCATAAGTCGTCATAATCGACTTGAAGGCACATAACAGGGAACAGGGTTAAGTGTTACAGAAAGTTTGACTTCTTAGCCATATCTCATTGTTTTTCTTCTAATAATGTAAACAAGAAAAGTTTCTCTGAGTGGGAAGCATTAAGAGACTAGGAACTTCCTTCAAGCATCTTCCGTCTATTTTAGGGTTAGGGTTAGGGTTTTAGTGACTTGTATTCTTTGGGGAAAGCTTCAGACTTCAACTGAAATCCCTGTTCAGTTGTGTAAATATGCTTCTGGACTCTGGTGGCTTAAGGCTGACACATCATGCCATGATAATTTTTTCACAATCTCCTTGAAATCCACTAGTCTTTAGATAGGCTGCTTGGAGACCCTAATTAATATCTGGTACTATTTTTGAGACCTCTGCAGATATTAGCATTTTAGAGTTTTTGTTTTTGTTTGTTTGTTTAATATTTGAGCAGTTTTTTATTAAAAAGTTAAATTCACTAATAGGCAAAAAACCTTGTGGTTTAAGAATGTAGCTATAGCCCACAGATATTTCTATCAAACTTTAAAAAGCAGGGAAATTGGGCAGCTATAGTGAATGCACCAGACCTGACCTTCTCTCTGAGATTTACTCCCCTGCAATCATGCTTAGGATAGGTGAAACTGACCACAGAGGATGGGGAGGGGAAGAGGAGGAGCTGAACTCAATAAGCATCCAAATGATTGATCCATTTGAAGAGGAGGAGGAAGGGGAGGAAGGGCAGAGGGGAGGAGGAGGATGGGAGCAGGCAGGAGAGGGAGGAGAGGAGAAGGACAGGTTTGATCATTTGCATGTTTATTGAGTTCAGTGTGATTTACTCCCATGCAATCATGCTTAGGATAGTAAAACTGACCGGGGAGGAGGGAGGGAGGGAGGGCTGGAGTGGGGAGGGGAGGGGAGGAGGAAGGGAGAGGAGAGAGGAAGGAGGGGAAAAGCAGCTCTGATCATTTACATGCTTATTGAGTTCAATGGGATTTACTCCTATGCAATCATGGTTAGGATAGGTAAAACTGACCATTAGGGAAGGGGATGGGGAAGGGGAAGTAGTCTATTGGAGGGGGCAAAGTAAGGGGGAGGGGAGGGGAGGTTTGGTCATTTGCATGTTTATAGAGTTCAATGGTATTTACTCCCGTGCAATCATGCTTAGGATAGGTGAAACTGACCACAGGGGATGGGGAGGGGAGGAGGTGGAGGAGGAGGGAGGGGAGGAAGGGCTGAGAGGAGGAGAGGGAGGAGAGCAGGCAGGAGGGGGAGGGGAGGAGAAGAACAGGTTTGATCATTTGCATGCTTATAGAGTTCAGTGTTATTTACTCCATTGCGATCATGCTGAAGATAGGTAAACCTGGGGAGGGGGAGGAGGGGGAAGAGGAAGGAGAGGATTGGAAGGGGATTGGGGGGAGGGGCAAGAGGGAGGGGATAGAAGGGAGAAGAAGGGAGGGTGGGTTTGATCATTTGTATACTTTTTGAGTTCATTGGGATTTATTTCTGTGCAATCATGTTAGAAAATGGAAATGGACTGCCTTCAAGTTGATCCCGACTTATGGCGACCCTATGAATAGGGTTTTCATGGTAAATGGTATTAAGAGGTGGTTTTACCATTGCCTTCCTCTGAGGCTGAGAGGCAGTGACTAGCCCAAGGTCACCCAGTGTGCTTCATGGCCATGTGGGGATTCGAACCCTGGTCTCCCAGTCATAGTCCAACACTGACCCGGAGGAGGGGAAGAGGAGCAGTTTGGGCACTGGGCAGAGGGGAAGCCCCTTTCCTTCCCAAAAAGAAAACATCGTGAAGTGTGTAATTGCTTTTCAGTGTTTTCCCCACCATTTTATTCTACAGCAGGCACAGTAGCCTCCCACCCAAATTTAAACCAAAGCTGTCCCTGGCCACATCCACACCAGGCCTTTATATCACTTTGGACAGTCATGGCTTCTATGAAAGAATCCTGGGAAGTGTAGTTAGTGAAGGGTGCTGAGAGTTGCTCGGAGACACCCTGTTCCCCTCACAGACCTTCAATCAGAGCGGCTGACTGTTAAACCACTGGCCACTGGAGCTCTGTCGGGAAAAAAAGTCTCCTCTCAGCACCCTTCACAAACTATACTTCCCAGGATTCTCTGGGGGAAGCCATGACTGCCTCACGTGAAATCAAAGTCTGGTGTGGGTATGTCCCCCTGATTAGGCAAGGCCAGCAGCTGTGAGTCTGGCTTTTAGAACACTGACAGTTGGTTCTTACTGAGCATGCCGGACATTATCATTTAGTTCAGTGCTATTTTTTAAAAAAATTAATTAAGAATCAGCCAGGCATTTTTTTAACTTTTAAACTGCATAAGATGGGCAGAGTATGGGGCAAGGTCAGTTATAGTATTCTAGGTACTCTGTGAACATAGCTGATTTTTAATGAATTTCAACAGAGTATGAGAACTCTGACAGAAAAAAGTCCAAAAGGGCTCTGGGGTTTTTCTCTCTCTTTTTAGACATTGAACTCTCTGTTCTCTTGTATTGTTTTGTGTATCGCAATGAAAATGTAGAGGGTTGTTAAGCAAGCATTTCTGAGTTCAGGACTATAAGTTTTGTAAGGTTTTGTTTTGAAATGAGCTTATGGGAAGCATCAGAATGGCATTGGGGGAATTTTCCATTTAACATTGTGGAATGTGAAAAATCCATGCTGGCTATAGTATACAGCAACTCTCGTGGCTGTATAATTTTACTTACAGCATTTACATACCGCTTTATTGTAAAAAACCTCAAAGCAGCTTACAGAAGGAATTAAAACAATTATTGACAAAAGCAGTTAAAGACAGGTATTTGAAAACATTCAAAATAATAAAACCAGCAATGAGTTAAAAACAGATTAAAAAACTCAATAGCTTCTACATGCCCGGGTAGGCTTGCCTAAACAAAAATGTTTTTAGCAGGTGCCAAAAACAGTGTAATGGAGGTGCCCTCATAATCTCAATAGGCAGGGAGTTCCAAAGCATAGGTGCTGCCACACTAAAGGATCATGTCATGCTTCCATCGGATAAGTCCTCAGAGGAGGAGGAGGAGTGGAGTGCCACAGCAGACCCAGGAGAGGGAAGAAGCCGAATCTCCAAAAACACAGCTCCAGACCTCCCACTGCTGGAAAATGTTCAGCATATAGCTGGGGCCCCTCTGCTCCCTACAGAGCGAAGGGATCTGCAAGTAACAGATCAACACTGGCATTCAGGCCATTTAAGAGGGCTGATTACAATCAGCTGAAACAGGCAGTGGAGTTTAAAAGGGTGTGAGAAGACTTTTGCCTTGTACTGGAAGCAGCGTCGAACATTTGCCAGCTGTGCCCGTGACTCAGATTCTTTCCAGTCTTTTAAGGCTGGACTGTGTTACTGGAGTATTTGACCCTTGGATTGCCTACTGGACCTTGGACTAGTACTTGGTGCACAGAACAAAATCCCAGATCCTCCTTCACTTTCCCTCATTATCCCCAAGCCCAAACTGCAGATTTACAACCCAGCCACTGCCTGCCAGATGCTGGCTAATTGTTTTACTGCACCCTCAATTACCACTGTGCAGCCAGCAAAGAATGACAGATCAATCTCTTACAAGAGCAGAACAAGTACTATGTGGCAACCGTAACAAGAAAAATACACCTTGAACTTGGCCTGGTAGCAAATCAATAACCAGTGCAGATTTCAGGGCAGAGGTAATATGTACTGACAAGGCCTCACTCATGTCAGCAGTCATCCCACAGCATTCTGCACTAACTGCAGCCCCTGGGTCAGGTTGTGCTGCATGGTGATTTCTGTGACCTTGGCTGACTGGCTGCCAGGATTTTCTAGTTTTGTTTTTTGGTTAGGAACCCTGACTGGTTGTGGGATGCTGAGTTCTCTGTCTTACTGATAGGAATCTTGTTGTGGTTGTATAGTATTGCATTTAGGAAGTAATCACTGTCTTTTGTTTTTCTTTGTCTATTGGCATTTCATTTATCTCTGACCTCACTCCCTTACATCCATAGAAGCAACAACAGTGGTTCCAGGTGCTCAGCTCAACCCCCTTAAACCCACTGATGATGCACCTTGTTGGTTGCATGATGGTTTGTTTCTTTCCCAATAGTGGTAAAAGATAATTCACAAACTGGAAAATGTGGCTGCAATTGCTGTTGTTTCCAATCTACTGCCTGTGAAGATAGACCAAACCATGTGTGTTTTCTTTCTGTCATTTATTACTCACCGGGTTGGCTGTCAAAGTGAGTTTATAGCAGCCCACAAGATAGGCAGGAGAGGGCACAGAATCTTCTTACTCATTTCTCAGACCACATTCTAAAGTGAAGAGTCAATTCTATAAAAACATTTGGAGCTGCCACGTTAAAAGGCATGGGCAGGGCATTCCAGGCAAGCAGTTGCCAACCCTACTGTGATATTGATATCTTTGCAGAGGATCCCTAGTCTGTTGGCAAGTAAAGGGTTCCTGAGAGTATTTTTTCCATGGCAGAGTTACAAGGCCAAGACACTCAGAGTCCGTGCAGATCTCAAGGACAAGTATCCAAGGCAACCAGCTGGCCTTATCTATAAGACTTGGCAGATCTGGCCAGTTGGTGTGGGGGTCGAGGAGTTTGTACAGAGAGAGAGCTTGTGATATATTCTATTGTCAGTAAAGTGACTCTTAAAACTTATTACTTGTCTGGCTCATTACTTTAACTGGCATCTAGCCTGTCACTATACTGTTCTGCATCCTGGGCATCTGCTTGCGCCAGATACAACATCCAACATAGTCAAGCCTTACCAACAGCACAATCCTATCCATAGTTACTCAGAAATAAATCCTATTGAGTTCTATGAGGCTTAGTCCCTTAGTAAGTGTGTTCAGAATTGCAGCCTTCAGGGGTATCCGTTTTTACTCCTGAGTGCTCCCATCTAACATCTCCACAAAACTATGCTCCCTTCTTCCTACTATGGCCTTCTGTTGACTAGCCTGGCCAAAAGTAAGTAGGCTAGATTAAATGTTCCCTAACCAGGCTCCCTAAGTAGGTGAGAAGGAAGGATCCCATCACTTCAGCTGGACCTAGGAACATCCTCTTTTAGCTAAGATTTCTATCTTAATTTCCAGTCAGATTTTTTTGTTTAAATGGTATGCTCCAAGCAACTGTGGTTGATGCTTAATGTATCATGCTTAATGACATCACTAGGGCCCACCCCATGACATCACTAGGGCCTACCCCTGAAATTTCAGAGTTTGGGATGCTTCTGCCCTGGCAACCCTACTCTTCAAGTACCTGAAAGCTGGTCACACAGAAGAGGACCAGGATCTCTTCTGGATCACTCCAGAGTGCAGGACATGTAATAATGGGCTCAAGTGACAGGAAGTCAGATTTTGACTAAACATCAGGAAAAATGTCGTAACAGAGCAGTATGACAGTAGAACCAATTACCTAGGGAGGTGGTGGGCTCTCCAGCACTGGAGACATTCAAGAGGCAGCTGGTCAGCCACCTGTTGGGTACTCTTGAGTTGAATTTCTACATTGAGCAGGGGGTTGCATTCAATGGCCTTATAGGCCCAACTCTACTATTCTATGATTCTAAGTAAACAGAAAGCAGGCAAGATGAATAAGTCCCTTCTCATCCTATTTGCCTCCCTTGTTTGTTTGTGTAATTCCCACCTCTACCTTTCCGTTCTCCTTTCCATTCTGAGTAAAGCTGCATTTCCAAACCCAGTTCTTAATGTGTTTTGTCAAGTCTCATTTACTTCATTATCAATGAGATCATGCTTTATATTTCAAACTGCAAATCTCTTTGGGTTTTTTGTGCCTTCCCCCTCCCTCAATCTTATTAGCATACTGCTACCCACACTATTGGTTTTCAAAGAGAGATATCTGGTGCTTTATTCCTACCAATTTGTGCTGTGGTGTGTGTCTTTCAGTTCCTCCTTCATTTGTCTAACTGGTAATATCAGAAAAAGAAGAAATATACAAAACAAATATGTTTTGTCTGATGTGGTGGGTTTTCCCCCACATCCCCCTTTAAATGAAACACCAAGCACCTCAACTGATTTTTAATTCTCTCAGATGTGGAAAATAGCAGTTTAATCAAATGAAGAGCAGAAGGAGAAACTGCTAAGGACATATGAAGTGCCAAAATGATGATGCCAGGAAAGCTCTGAGCATTCTTCCTTTGACTCCTTAGGCAGACAGGCCCATATGCTCTTTAACAGTGTCACATAAGTTAGTATTTAGTCTACACTAGTCTAATATGTTGATCTTTTTTTAAAAATTTTTTTTTTGCAAGAATATGAAAAGAGAACAGCAAAGATGAAAAAAATTCCTGAAGCCAAGTTTACTTTAGCTTACATCAAGCAAAGCTTTCACAACAGCATTAGTTTTCATGGAAAGTTTGGGTAAGAACTGGCTATATTAGTATACTGGCTTGGTACGCACTTTTAAAGGATCCATCTTTTGTTCTTGTAGTTGTTACTTTGATCATAACAGGGAAGTATTTCACTTCAAGGAAGATAAATAGTGTTTATCCCTGCTTTTAGAAAGCAGAACAAAGTGTTTTCTGAAGCTATGCCACAAAGATTTGTATGTTTCAGATTACTTCAGTTAAAAGTACAAGATTAAGGCTGCAATCCTCACCACACTTGTCTGGGAATAAGCTCTCTTGAATTCAGTAGAACTTGCTTCTGAGTAGTCATGCTTAGGCTTTTGCTGTTATTTCCTGATGATTCTCTCCCCCCTTCTTTTTTTTGACAGCACACTTAAATTTGACTATTTGGTTCTTTCATCTAAAAATGTAAATTGACAAATAAATGCAACCAATAATTGATGATGAAGAAATTCTCTAAGAGACTGCCGTTGGTTGAAAGAATGATGAACTCATGTGCTCCAATTCTGTGATGCTGGCTTTAGTTGCCATGGCAGAAAAACAAAAACTGCATTGTGACAACCTTAATACCATGTATTATTTGGCAGCATCAAAGAGCTTTAAAATTATGAGGCATCCATGTAACGCAAATTTTAAGGTGATACAGGAACATGTCACCTATTGCTATCTATGCTAGATTATTTCAGTTAATTTCTTTATTCTCTTCATTAAAGCTAGAACTAGACTAGATCCATTTCAGTCTGGGTTTAAATCTCATTTTGGCATGAAAACTGCCTTAGCTGCCCTGTATGATGACCTCTGTTAGGAGAGGGTGTGACCCTGTTGATTCTCTTGATCTCTCATCAGCTTTTGATACCATCAACCATAGTATCCCCCTAGAGAAGTGTCTGAATTGGGACTGGGTGGCACTGCTTAGCCATGATTCCAGTCCTAATTTGACAGCTATCTACAGAGAGTAGTGCTTGGGGGATGCTGCTTGGCCCCATGGAAGCCTCAATGTGGGGTTCCACAGGGGTCAGTCCCCCTCCCCTCCACTGTTTTTCATCTACAGTACCGCCCTGCTTTTCGACGTTCTGCTTCTCGGCATTTCGCTAATACGGTGGTTTTCAATTATATCCATGTTCATTATGCTCACTGCTTGTTCCACTTTTTCGGCGTTTTTGCAGCATGACTCGCAGAGCTTGGAAAAGTAAATTTTTTAAACTGCAGTTGGTTTACGGGAGTTGATGGGAGTTGTAGTTTAAAAAAGTTACTTTTCCAAGCTCTGACAACATGCTCAGCAGCTGAGTCCAAGAAGGACATCGAGCGCCATTTTATTGTTGGTGAATCAATCTTTTTACAGTGCACTCTCCATTTCTCTGTATTCTGGCAATTTTCCAGACTTTCAAAGGTAAAGGTTATTATATTATATTCTACAATACTATTTATATATACTGTATATAAACATATATAAAAATATATAATAATTTATAATATATAAATATAATAAATATATATATAATATATATTATATACAGTATTATAATAATATATAATATATATAAAATATATATTAATTACAATCGCATCTACGTGTAGTACTGGTGATAAAAAAGGAGTCATAAGCCTCTTACTTTAAATGCCAAGTTAGAAATGATTAAACTAAGTGAGCAGGGCATGTCTATGGCTGAGATAGGCCGTAAGCTAGGTTTGGCTCGCCAGACAGTGCAATTGTGAACGCTAAGGAGTGTTGAAGGAAATTAGAAGTGCTACACCAGTGATCACTAAAGTTATAAGAAAATGTGATAGCCTTATTGCTGACATGGAAAAACTTTTACTGGTGTGGATTGAAGATCAAACCAGTCACAATGTGCCTTTAAGCCAAGCCATCATCCAGGGCAAGGCCCTAAGTCTCTTCAATGCTATGAAGGCTGAGAGAGGCGAGGAAGCTGCTGAGGATAAATTCGAAGCTAAGAGAGGCTGGTTTAATAAGTTTAAGGACCGAAGCAGAGCTTGGAAAAGTTACTTTTTTGAACTACAGCTCCCATCAGCCCAATCCAGTGACCATGCTGGCTGGGGCTGATGGGAGCTGTAGTTCAAAAAATAACTTTTCCAAGCTCTGGACAGAAGCCATCTCCACAACATCAAGGTGCAGGGTGAAGCAGCTAGTGCTGATGCAGTTGCTGCAGAAAGTTATCCATGTGAGCTTTCAAAGATCATCGAAGATGGTGGATATACTAAGCAGCAGGTTTTCAACGTGGACGAAACGGGCCTATATTGGAAGAAGATGCCGTCTCGGACTTTTATTGCCAAAGAGGAGAAGTCAATGCCTGGCTTCAAAGCTGCAAAAGCAGGCTAACTCTCTTGTTAGGGGCTAATGCAGCTGGTGATTGCAAGATAAAACCTATGATGATTTATCACTCAGAAAATCCTAGGGCCCTAAAGAACTATGCAAAAGCTAGCCTCCTTGTTTATTGTAAATCCAGTTCAAAAGCTTGGATGACTGGCGATCTTTTCTCAAATTGGTTCACAGACTATTTTAAGCCTACAGTTGAGGTTTACTGCAAGGAAAAGAACATTCCTTTTAAGATTTTACTTCTTGCAGACAATGCCCCTGACCATCCTAGAGCATTAATTGTTTTGTCCCTCTCTCTTGGATTGCCTTCAAGTCGATTCCGACTTATGGCAACTCTACAGATAGGGTTTTCATGGTAAGCGGTATTCAGAGGTGGTTTACCATTGCCTTCCTCTGAGGCTGAGAGGCAATGACCGGCCCAAGGTCACCCAGTGAGCTTCATGGCTGTGTGGGGATTCAAACCCTGGTCTCCCAGGTCGTAGTCCAACACCTTAACCACTACACCACACTGGCTCTCAAGGAGATAAATGTTATTTTTCTACCTGTAAATACAACTTCATTGCTGCAGCCTATGGACCAAGGTGTAATTGCAGCATTTAAATCATATTACCTAAGAAGAACTTTTGCTAAGGCTAGACAGCAATACAGTACCTGAGCATAGACAAAATAAATTAAAAGCATTTTGGAAAGGCTTCACGATTTTGGATGGTATAAAAACTACTAGAGATGCATGGGAGGAAGTTAAAGAAACAACATTGAAAGGTGTCTGGAAGAAGCTAATTCCCACACTTATGGACGATTTTGAAGGCTTTGAGAATCCAGTGGAGGAAGTCACTACAAATGTTGTGGAAATGGCAAGGGAATTAGAATTGGAAGGCGAGCCTGAGGATGTGGCAGAATTGCTTGTGTCTCATGATGAGACCCTAACAGTCGAAGATCTTCTTCTGATTGAAGAGCAAAGAAGGATGTTTCGCGAAGGGGAGTCCCATCCTGATGATAGTCCTGCTGTGCCTAGAGAAATGACAACCAAGGAATTGGAAGAATCAACTGTATAGAAACGGGGATGGCAGCTTTTGAGAGGATTGATCCAAATTTTGAAAGAAGTTCTAAAGTGAGTGCAAGCCTTCTAAACCGTATTGCATGCTATAAAGAAATTCTAAGGAGACGGGAATTCATGAGGCAAAGTTCATTGCTTTCCTACTTTAAGAAAGTACCAACCTTTGACAGCAGCAGCTAGCCTTGAACAATCTTCAATGTCAACATCAACAGCAAGAGCTTCATCCAAGTCTCCAGCATCAAAACAAATAAGATTCATTGATGAGTCAAATGATGGAGATTTGGATGACTTGGAGTCAGATGATGAAAATGTGCCAGCTCCAGGGGCAACGGAGAAGGCTCGGCATGCAACGGAAAGCCAGCCGGCCCCACAGCCCTAAAGGCTGAAAGGCAGTGGTGCCCCCTGGCTGAAACACCAACTGCGTGGAGCGGCCCCTGTCGTGCACGCTCCAGGCAGACGATGCCAAGCACTTCACCAAAGGCTCCTTGGCCTCTTTCATAGCCGTCACCGACAGAAAGAGTGACTTCCTCCCTTCACCAAGCTGCTAGAGCTGGATGTGGCAGTGCGGAGAATCACAGTCCAAGAAAGTTCCTTCGCTAATCTTTACGTGCGCAGGAATAACACCTGCATCAGCCTTAAACCGCTCTTCAGCGTCATGCCAGGAGACCTGGCAAGAATAGAAGCGCTGCAGCCAACACTCAAATATTTTTAGGTAAGCAATGTGTGTACTGTATACTGTATTCATTTTACTTTCGTGTTGTTTTTTAGGCCTAGCTGTATTACATATTGTGTTTTTAAAAAGGCTATGTTCTGCTTTACGGCAATTTTTGCTTTTCAGCAGAGATCTGGAACCTAACCCGCTGTATGAGTGGGGCCCTACTGTACATGAAACAGCTGAATGGGGTCATCCAGAGATTTGGTGTGCATCATCGTCAGTACACTGATGACACACAGCTCTGTTTCTCTTTTACATCTGCAGGTGTGGCAGTGGATATATTGAATGAGAGCCAATAAATTGAAGCTTAGTCCATAAAAGACTGGGACACTGTTAGTGAGTAGATCCTTAGACCAGATGGGTGGGATTCAACCTGTTCTGGAAGGAATTGCACTCTCCCTAAAGGAGCAGGTGCTCACCTTGGGGAAACTTCTAGATCATTGCTGTCGCTGGAAGCACAAGAGGCCACATTGGCATGGAGTGCCTTCCGCCAGCTTTGTCCAGCCCAGGTGCAACCTTATCTGGACAGGGATAAACTAGCTTCAGTTGTCTATGCTCAGGCACCATATCGGTTAGATTACTGCAATGTGTTATCATAATCAGAGGTATATTTCTATAATGCTTTTTGGCAAAGGCCCCCAAAGAGGTGAACAAATTAATACAAAAGAAAATGCAATAAAACTACAAAAAGGACAAATTCAAAAGTACAATACAATAAATAAATGAAAAGATAAAATAGCAAAAATCCAGACACACCATGAATCACACTTCTTAAATTTATGAGTTGCATTTGTGCTTTCACCACAACACAACTGCCATCCACAAAACAATTGGCCACACTAAAGGCTTCTCCTTGAAAGCAGCTACAGCTGTGGCAAAGTTCTTATAGTTGCTGTCCATAGCAGGGCTAACTGGCTCAACCTTTTGGCTTCTCAACAGGCTGTAGTTCTCCAGGTGCAGGAGCTGATGCAGTGAAGAAGGGCTAGGGAGGCTAAAGTTGATATTCACCTCCCAGCTAGCAATAGTCCTATTAATGCTACCTGACCCCTCTGTGTGGGACTGCCTCTGAAGAAAGTTCAGAAAATACAGCTAGTACAGAATTCAGCAGCCGGTTTACTAACTGGGACCAGAAGGTCTGAGAATAGAACATCGATTCTTTTGTGACTGCACTGTCTACTAATTAGTTTCTGGGCTCTATTAAAAGTTCTGGTTTTGACCTATAAAGCCTTATGCAGCTCAGTGCTCCAATACCTCAAGGACTGCCTCTTCCTACATGAACCAGCCCAGATCTTGTGGTCTTCATAAGAAGCCCTTCTTTGTGCACCTAGTCTGAGGGAGATTTTGCAAGTCCTATGCACGAGCGGCCTTTCTCAGTGGTGGCTCCCCATCTGTGTAACACTTAACCCAGGGAAACACGCCGGGTGCAATCATTGTCAATTTTAGGTACCAGGCTAAGCAATGTTTATTTACCCAGATTTTTTGTGGTTAGCTTCTGCTGTTTTAGTGGGCTGGGGAGGACTTGTTCTTATTGTATTGCTGGCTGAGCATATTAAGGATATTATATTGTACACCATTTTAAAATTGGTTTTAATTTATTTTATCTGTTGCATTTTATTTTGTTATTAAATCTCTTTGAGACTATATATAAAGTAACTAGCAACTAACAAACGCAGTTGTTGTTATCATCATGTTTTGTACCTAAAGCTTTATGGACGAGATTGTTTGGGGATCCTGCTGGTATATCGCCCCCCTCGCTGTCCAACAGTTTCCTTACCCGGACTCTCTGGGTTAGTTTCGGGGCTGTTGCTGGAGTCTCCCAGACTGTTGGTTCTGGGTGACTTCAGTGTCCATGAGGAATCCTCACTCTATGGAGAAGCCCATGATTTCATGGCTGCTTTGACAACTATGGGGCTATCTAAATTAATATCTGGCCCCACCCATAGAGCAGGTCATACCCTCAACCTTGTTTTTTACGCGGGACGGGAGGATGATGATCCAGGAGTGGCGGATCTTTCCATAACTCCCCTGTCATGGACGGACCATTACCTAATCAATTTTTGGCTAACTGCGACTCATACCCCCCGCTTGGAGAAGGGGCCTATTAGGATGGTCCGCCCTAAGAGATTAATGGATCCGGGTGGATTCCTGACAGCTCTTGGGGAATTTCCTGTCCTTCAAGTAAACGATTCTGTCGAAGCTCTGGTCACTCTTTGGAATAGTTCAATGACCAGGGCTATAGACACAATCGCTCCTGAGCGTCCCTGTACACGTGCTAGGATAAAATCAGTCCCATGGTTTTCTAATGATCTGTTGGTGATGAAACGCACTCGTAGGGGTCTAGAGCGACGTTGGCGGAAAACTCGCAGCAAATCTGACTGACTCCTGGTTAAAATATTTTCCAGAATTTACTCAGCCACAAGACGAACTGCGCAAAAGGCTTTTTTTACGGCTTCTATTTCTTCAGCCGTCAATCAGCCAGCAGAACTTTTCCGAGTAGTCAAAGGCCTGCTTAATTGTGATCATTCTGAAATTACAGAAGATCTCTCTTCAACTCGTTGTCAGGAATTTGCTACTTATTTTGCGAATAAAGTCGATCAGATCCGTTCCAACTTGGACGCCAATATTGATGCAGTCCCAAAGGATGTACCTCCGGCCTCTGTCTGTCCTATTAAGATGGATTCTTTTCAACTTGTTCAACCTGGAGATATAGATAAGCTTCTTGGAGGAATGAGGCCTACCACCTGTCCACTTGACCCTTGTCCCTCCTTGATCTTGAAACAAGCTAGAGGAGGACTGACCACATGGGTATGTGGGGTGGTTAATGCCTCCCTTCACCAAGGCTCTCTTCCAAGTTGCTTAAAGGAGGCACTTGTACGACCATTACTAAAAAAACCCTCCCTAGACTCACTGTGTTTGAGTAATTATCGACCAGTTTCCAACCTACCTTTGCTTAGTAAAATAATAGAGCGGGTGATGACCATCCAACTGCAACATTTCCTAGTGGAAACAGATTATCTCGACCCACTCCAATCTGGTTTCAGGCCTGGCCATGGGACTGAGACGGCCTTGGTCGCCTTGGTGGATGACCTTCGTAGGGAACTAGACAGGGGGAGTGTGTCCCTGTTAATTCTTCTAGATCTCTCAGCGGCCTTTGATACTATCGACCATAGTATCCTCCTGGACCGCCTAACCAGGATGGGGCTAGGGGGCACTGTCTTGTGTTGGCTCCGCTCTTTCCTGGAGGGTCGGACCCAGAAGGTAATATCTGGAGACTCTTGCTCAGCCCCTTGGCCCCTGACTTGTGGGGTGCCACAGGGCTCTGTCCTTTCTCCTCTGTTATTCAATATCTATATGAAGCCACTGGGTGAGGTCATCCGGAGGTTTGGAGTTCAATACCATCAATATGCAGATGACACCCAGCTTTATTTCTCCTTTCCTCCTGATGCCAAGGAAGCCGTCCAACCCTTGAACCAGTGCTTGTCCGCAGTGATGGATTGGATGAAGGAGAACAAGTTGAAGTTAAATCCAGACAAGACAGAAATGCTCTATGTCAGTCGTGGGACAAATCTGGAAATAGGGAATCTACCTGTATTGGATGGGGTTACACTCCCCCTAAAGACTCAGGTTCGCAGTTTCGGGGTGCTTCTGGACTCGGCTTTGAACCTGGAAGCCCAGGTCTCTGCAGTGTCCAGGAGCGCTTTTGCCCAGCTAAGACTGGTTCGCCAACTGCGCCCGTTTCTAGAGACGTCCGATCTGACGAGGGTAACGCATGCCCTAGTTACATCCCGGCTTGATTACTGCAACGCACTCTACGTGGGGCTGCCATTGAAGACATTTCGGAAACTTAAACTTGTTCAACGAGCAGCAGTGAGAATGCTGACTGGGGCCGGCCTTCGAGCACATACTACCCCCCTGTTACAGCAACTCCACTGGCTGCCACTGTGTTTCCAGACTCAATTCAAAGTGCTGGTGTTAACCTTTAAAGCCCTACACGGCTTGGGCCCTGCCTATCTGTCTGACCGGTTGTCTTGTTATGAACCCTCCCGTGCATTGAGGTCCTCTGAGGATATGCTTCTTGTGATTCCTTCAGCCTCACAAGCTCATTTATCAAGAACTAGAGATAGGGCGTTCTCTGTCATCGCTCCCAGACTCTGGAATGCTTTACCAGTAGAGGTACGGTTGGCCCCTTCGCTTTTGGCATTCCGCCGCCAGGTTAAGTCACTCCTTTTCCGGATGGCGTTTAAACTAAACGCAGAATAGAAAGTTAACAAATTAAGATAGTAGCATAAATTTTTTGTATGTTTTTTAACTTGTTGATTGTTTGTATTGGGTGTATTGTATAGTTTTTATTCTATTGCTGCTGTCCGCCGCTCTGAGTTTCTGGTTAAAATAGAGCGGGCTAGAAATATTTTAAAATAAATAAATAAAAATAAAATAAATGTTGTGTGGCTACTACAGGCAGTTTTGGATGATACTCATTTGGATTCATACCATTCTGGATTCAGGCCTGGTTATATGAAAACAGCCTTAGTCTCCCTGAGGACTTCTCAGTGGCTTTTGGTATCCTTCTGGGTTGACTATCTGGATTGAACTTAGGAGGCATCTGTGATGTTCCTATATATTAGTGTATATATGGTAAGTGCTGGTTGTTTAGAGTATACATGGTAAGTAGTGAAAGAGGAGGGGGAGTGAATGGGCAATAGAATGCTTGATGATTGGCTGAATGTTTAAAATGGCTGACAGTATAAATGAAAGGATGACAGGTAAATCTGGGTGAATGTGAGGTGGTGAATTGTGGAATCTGGGGGGAGAAGAGAAAGAGTGGATTGCTTGGTGGGGTTTAGAGAGTTGTTTACCAGGAGGGAGGTGGAGTTCGGATTAGTATTGAGTAAAACCATATGCTTATGTGCCTTAAGAAGAAATCTTGTTAATCTTGTTAGCTTTGTTATCTGTAATAAATACTTAATTTGGTTTACCAAAGGCCTGATCCTTGGCTGGGGTTTCACAGACCAGAAGGGAGGGTAAGGTAATGACCAAGGCTGAAGGGGAACTGTAACAAATGGTGGCAGCGGTGAAGAGAATAACAACACCAGTATTCAGAGTCTCTGGGAATACTAGTATTGGGACGTTACTGGTGGTTGCCTAGCAGGGGGATCTGTTGAGATCTGTGCTAGAGCGGGGAGAGAAATCATAAGAGAGAGTGGTCCGGACTGGTGGAGTCCCTGGTGGTGCCTAGAGACAGGCAGTAACCACGAGCAGGTAGGAACCTGACAGGGAGAGCCAGGGAAGGACGCCTCACATGTGGTGTCAGTAGCGGTGGGATACGAACAACAGAGAATCCAGATATGAACCAAAGAGAGTCCCAAAGACACGTGGTGACAAAGGAGACTACGTCACAGGTGTTGGCTGTAGCAGTGAGATATGAATACTAGACAATCCCTAATAGTTGTGTGGCAAACAGAAATAACAAAACAAGATTTCTTGTGAGAGTGACTGGCAAAGAGTGTGTGGCAAAGAGTGAGTGAAGTCAAACACTATGGCTGAATACATAAAAATGAAAAGAGAGGAGCTGGTGGAGAAGTGCATAACATTCAATTTACCTCATGAGGGTAAAGGGGTAGATGAATTGAGGGTAGCACTTATAGGATTTGCAACTGCCCAGCAAAAACAACCTGTCAGAGAAGAGACCCCAGAAGGATATTTAAGCAATCCCGCTTATATAGAGTACTTGAGAGAGAAGTTGAGGATGGAAGGTGCAGAGAAGGAAAAACAGAGAGAGTTGGAAGCTGAGAGATTGAGGATGGAGGCTGAGGAAAAAGACAAGCAGAGAGAGTTGGAAGCTGAGAGACTGAGGATGGAGGCTGAGGAAAAAGATAAACAGCGGGAGTTGGAAGCTGAGAGATTGAGGATGGAAGGTGCAGAGAAGGAAAAACAGAGGGAGTTGGAAATTGAGAGAATGAGATTGGGGTTTGAGGAGAGGGAGAAGCAATGAGCATTGGATGCTGAATTACAAGTAGAAAAGTTAAAATTTGAAAGAGAGAAGTTTCATTCTGATGAAACAAGAAAGGACAGAGATGGAGCAAAAATAAAAATTACTCCAAAGGACTTTGCTGTCTATGAGCCTGGTCAAGATCCTCAAATTTACCTCAGCACCTTTGAAAAAGCAGCTCAGTTGTGGGGGCTACCTGAAGATAAATACATGCAGTATTTATCAAACCTGATTAAAGGGGAATTGGTTGAGGTATACCAATATTTCCCCTCAGACAAGCCCATCACCTATGCTGAGTTTAAAGAGGCAGTATACAAAAGGTTCAGACTGGGACCTGACTACTTTAGAAAATTATTCAGAAACTGTCAGATCCAAGCAGGGAGGTCTTTTGTTGAACTGGGAGCAAAGCTGATGGATATATTTGGAAAGTGGATGAGTAGTGCCAAAGCTCAGTCAGTAGAAGAGGTGAAAAGCCTCATGATACTGGATCAATTATTCCATCAGTTACCACCAGAAATAAGGCTCCTGGTCAAAGACCGTTCCCCTACATCTGTGCAGGAGGCCGCAGAGATGGCGGATCACTTCGCCTCCAATAGAACTGGCTGGGTGGGGAAAACATCAAGAGAGTTTAAACCCAGACCATATAGTGCTGGCAGAAGGGATGTGGTACCACAGCGAGTGAGTCCTCCATTAAAATCTGAAGGGCACAGGACACCCCAGAGTGGATCTGTGTACCCTAAAAGTGAGGAGAAATTATGCTACAAATGTGGTAGACCAGGGCACCTACGTTTTCAATGTGAGGTTGCCAACCCCATTAGTAATCCTGCTCAGACAAGGGCAGTGAAAACAGAGCCCAAGGCTTTAGAAACAGCGAAAAAGGTTCAGTTTTGCCAGATAAACTGGACAGAAGTAACAGACCTTGATTCAAGTCTGAGAGAGGAAGTGAGAGTACAAGGGGCAAATTATTGGGCATTGCTTGATACTGGTGCCACTCAGACATTACTGAGGCCAGATTTAATAAAATCTGAGGTAATATTACCTCAGGAAACTGTGACTATCCAAGGAGTGAGGGGTCAACCAGAAAGTTTGCCTGTGGCTCTGGTGGAAATGACTTGGAGAGGCCGAGAGGGCCGATATAAAGTAGGCATTAATGCCCAGCAACAAGAACCAGTAATACTGGGAAGGGATGTAATGGGTGCCCAAGGAAAGATCTATGTAGTGACCAGACAGCAAATTGGCAGAGAAAAAGAAGCCATATTAAGGGGGGCTGAAACAAACAGGGTGGAATCTGTTAACCAGCCTCAGGTCACCATAGCAACCACTAGCAGGCCTGCTGAAGAAGACAAACTGTATCAAGTGGTCTCTGGGGAAGAAGCAGAGCAATTCAGGGAAGAGCTGCATAAAGATATCAGTTTGAAGCAGGTAAAGGAACAAGCCCTGACCCAACAGATTCCTTTCACTGACAAACTGAGGAATCAAGTTGTGTGTGAGAATGGGATTTTATATAGACTGTGGATGCCTGCTGAGAGAAAGGATGAATGTGAACCAGTGAAGCAATTGATAGCACCTAGCAAATACAGAACCAGATTGCTAGAGGTAGCCCACGATGTCCCATGTGCAGGACATCTGGGAATAAAAAAGACCAAGAGGAGATTGGCTGCACATTATTATTGGCCAAGTATCTCCAAGGATGTAAAACAACATTGGAATGGTCAGAGGAGGTAGAGGAGGAAGTAAAAGAAGAGATTCTGAGAGTTTTGAAAACCTATAGGAATCTGTTTAGCAACAAACCTGGCCGAACCAGTATAGTTATACATTCCATTGATACTGGAGATCATGCCCCAATCAGATCTGTTCCGTACTGTGCGAATGGGAAAGTTTTGAATGAGATCAAAAAGGAGGTGGAAGATATGCTGGAATTAGGAGTGATCAGGGAATCCATCAGTCCCTGGGCCTCAAGTATTGTCCTGGTTCCAAAAAAAGATGGAACGACAAGGTTTTGCATTGATTATCGGCTAATCAATAAAATTACTGTCCCAGATGCATATCCTATGCCTAGGGTAGACGCTATGTTAGAGTTATTGGGGGCAGCAACCATTATCTCTACACTAGATCTCTGTAAAGGATTTTGGCAAATGGAACTAGACGAGCAATCCAGAGCCAAAACTGCCTTCAGTACACCAGATGGGTTATATGAGTTTGTGACCTTACCCATGGGACTAAGGAACTCACCAAGTTCATTTCAGAGGCTAATCAATACTGTGTTGCGAGGCATGTCAGATTTTGCAGTGGCCTATATCGATGACGTGGCCATTTTTAGCAAGTCGGTGCCTGAGCATGTCCAACACCTGACAACAGTATTGGAGGCCTTAAGAAAAGCAGGCCTCACAATAAAAGCTAAGAAATGCCAGTTTGGACTAAAGGAAGTAATCTATTTAGGACATAAGGTGGGGAGTGGGAAAATCACCCCCTTATGGAGCAAGGTGGAGGCAATACAAGCGTGGCCGATCCCCTTAACCAAAAAACAAGTAAGGGCATTTCTGGGTGTGGCTGGTTTTTATAGGAAGTTTGTGAGAAATTTTGGGGAAATAGCAACCCCCTTGCATGAATTGACCAAGAAGAAGTGTTCTGAGCGTGTGGTATGGACGGATGAATGTCAGAAGGCTTTTGATCTACTGAAGCAAGCCTTGTGCCAAGGACCCATATTAATAGCACCAGACTATGAGCAACCATTCATCGTGGCTACAGATGCGTCAGACCTGGCGCTGGGAGTCGTCTTGCTGCAGGAGAGAGAAGGCACCAGACATCCAGTGGCGTATCTGAGTCGCAAGCTGACGCCGAGGGAGAAAAACTATTCGTCGGTCCAGAAGGAGTGCCTAGCGGTCGTGTGGGGACTGAACAAGTTGCGCCCATACGTGTGGGGACGAAGATTCACAGTGACTACAGATCATCGGGCCTTGTTATGGTTGCAGACTATGAAAAACCATAACGCTATGCTGCAGAGGTGGTCCTGGGCCCTACAGGACTATCAAGTGGACTTCCAGTTCATCAAAGGCAAGGACAATGTACTGGCCGATGGACTTTCCAGGCAAGTGGCTGGGACTGCAGTGACGTGACCAGACAGAGGAACAAAGAAAGACATTTTCCCCATAGAGACTTTTATTTGTTAACGCGATGTATAAATCCTGGAACAGGAATAATACTCTGCCGTTGTTTAAGGGGGGGGGAATGTGATGTTCCTATATATTAGTGTATATATGGTAAGTGCTGGTTGTTTAGAGTATACATGGTAAGTAGTGAAAGAGGAGGGGGAGTGAATGGGCAATAGAATGCTTGATGATTGGCTGAATGTTTAAAATGGCTGACAGTATAAATGAAAGGATGACAGGTAAATCTGGGTGAATGTGAGGTGGTGAATTGTGGAATCTGGGGGGAGAAGAGAAAGAGTGGATTGCTTGGTGGGGTTTAGAGAGTTGTTTACCAGGAGGGAGGTGGAGTTCGGATTAGTATTGAGTAAAACCATATGCTTATGTGCCTTAAGAAGAAATCTTGTTAATCTTGTTAGCTTTGTTATCTGTAATAAATACTTAATTTGGTTTACCAAAGGCCTGATCCTTGGCTGGGGTTTCACAGACCACAAGGGAGGGTAAGGTAATGACCAAGGCTGAAGGGGAACTGTAACAAATGGTGGCAGCGGTGAAGAGAATAACAATACCAGTATTCAGAGTCTCTGGGAATACTAGTATTGGGACGTTACTGGTGGTTGCCTAGCAGGGGGATCTGTTGAGATCTGTGCTAGAGCGGGGAGAGAAATCATAAGAGAGAGTGGTCCGGACTGGTGGAGTCCCTGGTGGTGCCTAGAGACAGGCAGTAACCACGAGCAGGTAGGAACCTGACAGGGAGAGCCAGGGAAGGACGCCTCACACAGACCTCCTTGGACCCAGACAATTTTAACAGCTATAGGCCAGTGGCAAATGTCCCATTCCTGGGCAAGATCCTGGAACGAGTGGTTGCTGACCAGCTCCAGGCGTTATTGGATGAAACCGATTATCTAGATCCATTTCAGTCGGGTTTCAGGCCCGGTTTTGGTACTGAGACAGCCTTGGTCGCCCTGTATGATGACCTATGTCGGGAGAGAGACAGAGGGAGTGTGACTCTGTTGGTTCTCCTTGATCTCTCAGCGGCTTTTGATACCATCAACCATGGTATCCTTCTGGGGAGGCTCGCGGAGTTGGGAGTCGGAGGTACTGCTTGGCAGTGGTTTCGCTCCTACTTGGCGGACCGTCTGCAGAGGGTAGTGCTAGCACCCCTTAATTTCCCGACTCTCACCTTCAGGTTTTTTTTAAAAAAAGTTTCTAGGTGGTCTGGTTCCCGGGATATACACCAAAACATCAGCCACCCCCACTGCGACTGTTTAATCTATTTAACTGATGCGACACTGAAGTTGGTTCCTAGTTCCCAGTTCCTTATTTGCTTGAAAGTTCAAAACACTAAAAAAGAAGAAGAGTTGACAACTACAGCAACTTCAAACCAAACTTAACATGTCTCTGAACTCCACAATATATGTTGGGGTACCCTGTATGAGATATCACTGTGATTGGGGGACTCTCCCCGTCAAGCATAACAATACATTTATGCAATCAAAATCATCAAGCTTCTGATATCATAAATACATAATGATGTCATAAAAACATAAAAAATAAGTAACTGGGGGTGCCCACCCCAAACTCTGCTCTGGGACAGGACAAATCATATACCCCAGGAAAGGGGAGGGTGTCCTCTACAAGATGCCAGTGCATCCCGTCTGGCCCAGAGCTTCTGCTGGGCACCGGGCACACATGGGTGCATCAATGCAAAATCAAAATGGACAAAAACACATAGAAAAAAATAAGTAACTAGGGGTACCCACCCCAAAATCTGCTCTGGGACAGCACAAATTATATACCCCAGGAAAGGGGAGGGTGTCCTCTATGAGATGCCACTGTGTCCCACCTGGCCCAGAGCTTCTGCTGGGCGCAGGGCACAGACGAGGGCATCTATACAAAACCAAAGCAGAAAAACACATACAGGAAAAATAAGTAATTGGGGGTGCCCACCCCAAAATCTGCTCTGGGCCAGGACAAATCATACACCCCATGAAAGGGGAGGGTGTCCTCTATGAGATGCCACTGCGTCCCGCCTGGCCCAGAGCTTCTGCTGGGCGCAGGGGAAGGATGAGAGCATCTATGCAGACAGAAAGGGTAGAGAATCTTCTTACTCTTACTCATTTCTCAGACCTCGTTCTGAAGTGAAGGGTCAAATCTGTAAAGATGTTTGGAGCAGCCACATTAAAAGATAAGGGTAGGGCATTCCAGGCGGGGGGTTGCCAACCCTGCTTGAATATAGATGTCTTTGCAGAGGATCCCTAGTCAAGCTTTACCAACAGCACAATCCAAACTATATCTACTCAGAAGTAAGTCCTGTTGAGTTCTATGGGGCTTAGTCCCTTAGTACGTGTGTTTAGAATTGCAGCCTTCAGGGGCATCCATCTTTACTCCCGAATGCTCCCATCTAACATCTCCACAACACTAGTCTCCTTTCTTCCTACAGTGGCCTTCTGGTGACTGGCCTGGCCTGAAGGCACTTAAACCCTTCTTGCCAAAAGCAAGTAGGCTAGATTAAATGTTCCCTACCCAGGCTCCATGTTTTAGCTAAGATGTCTAGCTTAATTTCCAGTCAGATTTTTTTTTAATTGTACGCTCCAAGCAACTGTGATTAATGCTTAATGTATCATGTTTAATGACATCACTTGGGCCTGCCCCGTGACATCACTTGGGCCCGCCCCGTGACATCACTTGGGCCCGCCCCTAAAATCTCAGGTTTTGGGATGCTTCTGACCTGGCAACCCTAGTCCCCAGTGGTGTTCAACATTTCATGAAATCGCTGGGAGGTCATCCAAAGGTTTGGGCTGCAGAGCCATCATAATGCTGATGATATTGAGCTCTACCTTTCCTTTGTATCCTCAGATCCAAGGGAGGCAAACCCTAAACCAATGCCTAGTAGCACTTCTATGACAGATGTGGGCATACAAACTGAAATTTAATCTAAGCAAGTTGGGGGTGGTTTATAGCTGCTGTTGGATGAAGTGGCATTTCCCCTGAAAGATCAAGTGCCCAGAGTGGTATTCAATGCTAGTGCTACTCAGAGAAGACCCACTGAAGTTAATAGACATGATTAACTCAGATTAATTAATTTCAGTGGGTCTACTTTGAATCGGACTGAGTTGAATACAACCCACAATTTGGTAGTGATCCTGGATTCGGTGCTGACCGGGGAAGCCAAAGTGACATTAGTGACTAGGAGTGCTTCTTACCAGCTCTGGCTCGTACACCAACCACAACCCATCTGGAGGACTTGCCACAGTGACCCATGTTCAGGTAACATGCAGAATAGACTACTGTAATGCCCTCTATGTGGGGATGCTTCTGAAGTCAGTTCAGAAACGTCAACTGTTTCAGATGGCAACTGCCAGAGTCCTAGTGGCTGTGCAGCACTCAGCACCTGTAACACCTTCATTCTATTAGCTGTGCTGGCTACTGGGGCATTTCCAGGCTCAATTCAAGTGCTGATTTTGACCTGGGAGACCAGAGTTCAAATCCCCACTTGGCCATGAAGCTCTCTGGGTCACCTTGGGCCAGACACTGTCTCTCAGCCTAACTTACCTCACAGGGTAGTTGGGAGGATAACATCGGGAGGGGGAGAACCATGTTTGTATACCACCTTGAGCTCCTTGGAGGAAAAGTGG
Source organism: Rhineura floridana (assembly GCF_030035675.1). Classification (NCBI taxonomy): domain Eukaryota; kingdom Metazoa; phylum Chordata; class Lepidosauria; order Squamata; family Rhineuridae; genus Rhineura; species Rhineura floridana. Next base: position 140,514,156 of record NC_084482.1, on the reverse strand, counting down.
GATGATGATGATGATGATGATGATACAGGAATACCCCACATTAACATACGCAATGGGTCCAGAGCGAGTACGTAAACCAAAAATGTACTTAAAGTGAAGCACTACCTTTTTTCACTTATCGATGCATATACTGCACTGCAATCGTCATATATGGGCATAACCGATTCAAGGTGTTGGTTTTAACCTATAAAGCCTTACATGGCACGGGCCCGCAATACCTGATGAAACGTCTCTCCCGATATGAACCTACCCGTACGGCTTCCCCCAGGCACCTGGTTGGCCACTGTGAGAACAGGATGCTGGACTAGATGGGCCACTGGCCTGATCCAGCAGGCTCTTCTTATGTTCTTATGTTCTTATGTACACTGCGCTCAACATCGAAGGCCGTCCTCCGGGTGCCTACTCAGAAAGACGCCCGGAAGGCGACTACAAGAAAGAGGGCCTTCTCGGTATTGGCCCCCGAACTATGGAACACCCTTCCTGATGAGGTACGCCCAGCGCCCACATTACTATCTTTTCGGCGCCAGGTGAAAACCTTCCTCTTTTCCCAGGCATTTTAGTATTTTTAGTATTGGTATTTTAAAAAAATAAAACTCAGTTTGTATGCCACACTTTTTTGTAATTGTTTATTAACTTGCATTTCTTATGGGTTTAATTATGTTTTTAACTTTTTTACTGATGTATATCTATATTGTTGATTATGATGACTAGATTTTAAATTGTATATGAAATGCTTTCTCTATTGTACACCGCCCTGAGAGCCCAGGCTATGGGCGGTATAAAAATTTAATTAATTAAATAAATAAACTGATGTAAATAACGCATTTATAACTAAAGTAAACACAGTAGGCCTTATTTTAAGAAAAAGTTTGTAGTTGGAAACTGATCGGGCGGTGGCGTCATGCCGTTAAGTGTCCATTCTTGCGAAGCAAGCATACGTAAACAGGGGAATGGTGCTACTGTAAATATGTCCGTACTCGCGAGTGTCCATAAAGTGAAGGTCCGTATAGCAGGGTATTCCTGTAATAATAATGGTTTGGGCCCAAGCTATTTATTGCAGTGCCTGCATCCACACCATCCTGCCTGCACTTAAGATCTGCTTTGGAGGCTTTAATGGTGTGCTCACCCCCTAGGTCCATCAGGTGAGTGGCCATCTCTGTGGTGGCCCCATAGTTATGGAACTCCCATCCATTGGAACTGCACCAAATTTCTATGCTGCAAGCATTTCAGAAGGCTTGAAGTCCTACTTTTTTCACTTGGCCTTCTAGGCATTATGTGCATTAGCTGATTGAATTATGTTATTTCTTTGCTCTGTCTAGCCACCATACATGAGTTAAGCCTGGTGCAGGTTACAAGCCACATAACTGTTATCCAGACAGTAGAATATATTCATCAGCTTCCTGCCTTGGCATTCCATTTCTAAGGGTTTGGGTCAGTGCTTTCACACAAATATCTCTATCCTCTTCTTCCCCACCCCCAGAAGCTAGACTGGGATGATCACTATCCTTATATGAAAGGGTTAGGCAAGAATTGATAAACTCCAGCATGTTTAAAAAGTGTTTGCTAAGAAATTATTGTGATGCACCACTGAAAGATTTCATTATCTTTCTATCTCTGAATTATTTTAAAATCAGTGTAGACAATAGTTCTTGGATAGGAGTACTTATCTGCAACGAAATTGTTAAGTGACTGCTGTAATTTATTTAAGTATTTCAACAATGTACAGACCACAGTTTAAACAAAAGGTGGCATGACATTCAATAGACTATAGTACTTGAATGGAGATGCTTATCCTGAAATGATTGCTAGATGCTTATCTGCAATTCAATCTTGAAATGATTGGTATATTTTTAAAAGCATTTCAACTACGTGCAGTTCACAATTTAAACAAAAGGTGGTGTGATATTCAAGTCCAACTAGAACAGCAATGCATTCAGAAGTTTAGTTTAGTGTAGTTAAGTTTATTTGTTGTTATCCACTTCATTCCCTCAAAGTAGGCAGATCTAAGCACAGAATGACAGAAGATATGTTGTTTCTGCTGGGCAGCTTATTTTCTCTTGCTTGGGAAAAAATCCTTGAAAAAAATTTGAACATCAGATAAACATTTGGAACATCTAGCTGATACCTGTTCCCCTACCTATTCCAAAAATCACCTAACTTTGGTGAAAAGGAATAGGTGGACGGTACGGAGGTTCAGTGGAGAATCCCAGATCACTCCCCTACAGCTGTTAGGGTGCTTAATGGGTGCTCCAGCTTTACACATTTTGTGTCAATCTTGAAATACCTGTACTGGCTGCCTATTAGCTACTGAGCAAAGTTCAAGGATTTGTTGCTGGCGTTTAAAGCCCTAAACAACTTTGGGACCAAGATACCTAGACCAAGCCGGTTTAAGATCTTCCAAGGTTGTTCCATGACCAGCAGATTGTCACTTGGTAGCAACAAACTCAGATGTGCTCCTTCTCTGTGATAGCACCATCCTCTGGAATTCCTTCTGTCAGATAATTTGTGAGGCAGAGAGAAGTAATGACCTTTAAAAGCCTCTTAAAAACGTATATGTTTACCCAAGCTTTCTTGGACCCTGAGTATTAAGTTTTAATTCTCTGTTTTGTACACTGCTCAGTTTTATCTGATTGATAATTGTTCTGATTTTATTTAAGTTTACTTTTGTACTTTTATTGTTTTTATGAAAACTACTTAGAGCATGAGTGGAGAACATGTGGCCCTCCAGCTGTTATTAGATTACAACTCCCATCATCCCTGACCATTGGCCATGCTGGTTGGGATGGTGAGAATTGAAGTTCAACATCTGAAGGGTCACAAGTTCTCCATTCCTGGCCTAGAGATTTATATTATATTAAGTGGTATAAACTTTTAAATGAATAAATAAAGAAATGCTGCTGGAAGTCAAAAGCCAAGCCCTGTAGTGGGATCCTCTTTCCCCAAGATTTGTACTAATATGCTTTTAGTTCTTTAGCCAAAGACTGCATTCAGACATGAAGCTTATTGTGTTAGTTTTACGGATTATAAAGGTTGTGCTTCTATCTCAATTTCTAACATTATATTCACACTTTAGAACCAGGAATCATGGTTTTTTACCAGTACAATGCTATGTTGTGCTAAATATCTTTCCCACTGCTGCAACAAACAATGATTTGTTTCCATTGCTCACCTGCTATACACACTTTAATTCCCCCATAATTCACTGTACAAGTGTAACTTGTTACACATGTACATTTGAAACTCCACATGCGTGCTTACTCACTGGAAACTCAAATGCCACTTCTGCAAGAGTAGCAGAATCTTTGGCTGGAATTAAACCCACACACCACTCTTATGCGAGTATAACCTAGGGTTGCCATATTGCCCGGATAGCCGGGTTTTACCCAGATTCTATGCATGCCACCCGGCGCCCGGCTAGCCCCTTACGTGGCCCGGATTCTCAGCTTTAATTTAAAAAAATTAAGTTTCTAGGTGGTCCGGTTCTCGAGATATACATAAAAACGTCAGCCACCCCCCTCGACTGTTAAATCTTTCTTTAAACAGTACTGTACTATAGCACTTTGTAGCTTTAACCCCGCCCGTTCAGCATTGCAGCCAATCAGGGATTGTGTTTCAGTTTCATTGACCTCAGGCAGTGTCTAGAAAACAAAATGGTGGTTTCAACCCCCCCCCCCCGTTTATCTGAAAATCTCATAAATTGGGTAAGTATATACATTTCAGTTTTTTTTCCTCTTGTGTGCAGGAGTCAGAGCTTGGGCAGTGTTTTGAAAACCTTCCCAATACTTGCTTTTTGTAAAAGCAATGCTAATCCCATATGCCCAAAGTAAATCCCATTTAATTCAATAGGACTTACTTTGAGTAGACATGTTATGAATGTGCTGAAAATCAATGGGACTTTGGAGTGAATGTAAAAAAGAATTATCTTTGTGTTCTAACTCTTTCTGTCTCCAGTCCAATTTTAAAGCAAGTAGGCAGGGCTTACTTAGGTATTACAGTTTTTATTCTGTAGGAAAGTAATACTGATTTTTTTAAAACTAATACTGATTTTTCTGCAATGACCAACTGGTTTGACAATAAACTATTATATGGGCTGTATGTATTTATACATCTGCAGTGTGTGTGCGTGTGCGTGTATGGAGTCTTTCCAACACTCCTGTGAGGTAGGGTTGGAAACCAATGCAGCTCACAACCAGAAATAAAGCCATTTAAAATCCAATGACCATAAAACAAGTATAAACAGTTGCAAAACAGTGTAAAGTGGCATGATTCGGAATTTTGGGTTGTGTGAATGAAGTTGCTTATCACTTGAGGTTGCAGTTCTGTCCCTGTTTGAGTATGCCCCACTGAATACGTTGGGACTTGCTTCTGAATAAATAAACTTAGGATTGCACTATAAATATCTTTACAGTTTGTGTAAATAATAAATATATTTGATAGTCATGCTTATATACATATTTCTTCATTTATCATATTTTTGGTTTTTGGTTAGGAATCCTGGCTGGTTGTGAGATGCTTAGTTTTTTGCCTTACTCATAGGAATCTTGTTGTGGTTGGTATGGTATTACATTTAGGAAAGTGTTACTGCCTTCTGTGTTTTTTTTTCCTATTTGCATTTCACTTATCTTTAACCTCACTCCGTTACAGCCATAGAAGCAACAGCAGCATATGCAAGATAATTAACTCCCATTAGTGATAAGAACAAGAATTTATAATTATTATTTCAATTAAAACAAGAGGCTTCTCAATACTTTGAAGAGGACCAGATATTTATTTTCTTTCTGAGCCCAGGACTGGGTCTTTCATGATGCCCGGGGAGCAGGAGAGTAGTCGATAAGACAGACATCCTGGCATTGGTAATCTAATTAATAGCAAGGTATGTGTGGGGTTGTTGCACACTTCCAGGCCCAGTTTCATTTTGAGTATGGAGGTGGAACCTGTGTAGATGTGGTTGAGAAATTTTGAGTTAAGCAAAGCTCTGCTTTTATAAAACCTAAGAAACATACAGATACTTTGAATGTCTGAGTGCCTGCACCAGTGGAATACTGGAGGAACTTGTAAAACTTGCTGCAACAGTATTTAGAACTGAGCATGTGGTGTGAAAGACTCCTTTTCCTAACATTTTGGCTTGTTTTTCTCCACCCACCACATCTCTGAAATATATTGTATATGTTGTGGTTAACCGTGCTGCTGCCCTGACTTACTTTATGTTTGTTGCTATTTTGTGTTTTTATTATGTTTTTATATTGATTGTGTATTTTTATTGTTTTTATTATATTTGTAAGCTGTGCTGAGCTCTGTTTTTAACAGCAAAAGGGCAGGATATAAATTCTCTTAATCAATCAATAAATACTCCATAGTGTTGGAAACTAGAGTCTAGGCATTTAAGGCTGAAAATGTTGCTTAAAAAAAAAAGATTTCTCACATCTTTCCCCAGTTTTTGGTGGTAATTCCTAGGCACAAAAACAAAACTGGACAATCCAAATATTAATATGCAAACATTTGCATAATATGCAAATAAAATGCAAATACTTTGCATAATATGCAAATTAACCTGCCCGGATTTGTGGAACTGGAATATGGCAACCCTAGTATAACCTTGCCCTTGATCCTAATAACACAGAGAGAAAGAAAAATAAAGATTAGCTTATTAGAAGAAACAGGAAAAATATTGTGTTTATACAGCCACAAGAGTGGCTGTATACTATAGACAGCATGGATTCTTCGCATTCTGTAATGTTAAATTGAAAATGCCCCCATGACATTCTGATCCTCCCCATAAGCTCATTTCAAAACAAAACCTTACCAAACTTACAGTCCTGAACTCAGAAAAGCTTGCTTAACAACCCTCTAAATTTTCATGGTGATACACAAAACATTCAGACAGAATAGAGTTCAAAGTCTAAAAAGAGAGAAAAAAGCCAGACCCCTTTCGGACTTTTTTCTGTCTGAGTTCTCATAATTTGGTGAAATTAATTAAAAAATCAGCCATGTTCACAGAGTACCTGTACTCCTATTACTGACCTTGCCCCATACTCTGACCTTCATCTTCTCCAGTTTAAAAGTTACAAAAATGCCTGGCTGATTTTTAATTAAGAACATATGGCTTGAACTCAATGATAATGTCAGGCATGCTCAGTAAGAACCAACTGTCAGTGTTCTAAAAGCCAGACTCCCAGCTGCTGGGTTTGCCTGATCGGGGGACCACACCCACACCAGACTTTGATTTCACGTGAGACAGTCATGGCTTCCCTCAGAGAATCCTGGGAAGTGTATTTTGTGAAGGGTGCTGAGAGCTCCAGTGGCCAGAGTGGTTTAACAGTCAGCCACTCTGATTGAAGGTCTGTGAGGGGAACAGGGCGTCTCCTAGCAACTCTCAGCACCCTTCAGTAACTACACTTCCTAGGATTCTATGGGAGAAGCCATGACTGCCTGACGTGACATAACAGTCTAGTGTGGATGTGGCCAGGGACAGCTTTGGTTTAAATTTGGATGGGAGGCTACATGTGCCTGCTGTAGAATAAAAAGGTGGGGGAAATCCTGAAAAAGAATGATACTGTTCACAATGTTTTCCTTTTGGAAAGGAAAGGGGTTTCCCCTCTGCCCAGTGTCCAGCCACCCACCCTCCTCCTCCTCCCCGCCCCCAGGGTCAGTTTTACCTATCCTAGGACTACGACTTGGGAGACCAGGGTTTAAATCCCCACACAGCCATGAAGCTCACTGGGTGACCTTGGGGCAGTCACTGCCTCTCAGCCTCAGAGGACGGCAACGGTAAACCACTTCTGAATACCACTTGCCATGAAAACCCTATTCATAGGGTCGCCATAAGTCGGAATCAATTTTAAGGCAGTCCATTTCATTTTCAAGCATGATTGCACAGGATTAAATCCCATTGAACTCAATAAGTATGCAAATGATCAAAGCTGCCCTTCCCTCTTCCTCCTCCCCATCCCCTGCCTTTTGCCCCTTCCCTTCCCCTTCCTTCACCCCTTCCCCTCCCCTTCCAATCCCCTCCTTCCGCCTCCCACTCCTTCTGCTCCCCTGTCTCCCTCCTTCCCTTCCCTCTCCTCTCTCCCTCCGCCTACCCCATGGTCAATTTTACCTATCCTAGCCATGACTGCTCTGGAGTAAATCCCACTGAACACAATAAGTATGCAAATGATCAGACTTGCCTTTCCCCTCCTTCCCCTCTCCTCTCCCTTCCTCCTCCCTTCTTCCTCTCCTCCCCTCTTCCTTCCTTCTCCTCCCCTGCCCACTCCAGGCTTCCCTCCCCATGGTCAATTTTACCTATCCTAAGCATGATTGCACTGGAGTAAATTCCACTGAACTCAGTAAACATGCAAATAATCAAACCTACTCTCCTCACCCTCCTGCCTGCTTGTGTTTGCATTTTGACAAATTTGTAGGGCAGTACAATATCTCAGAGAGGTCAGGTCTTCTGCTCCCCTGATGCATTCACTATAGCTGTCCAATTTTTAAAGTTTGATAGAAATATTTGTTGGCTATAGGTACGTTCTTAAACCGCAACGTTTTTTGCCTATTAGTGAATTTACAATTATATGTAATGCGAGCAGTGTTCTAACTTTTACCCTGTCATTCATCCCTAATACTCTTGATATAGTAATATTGAGAACCTAACCCTATACTTATTCAGAGAATCACACAGAGAGGAAAAGAAGAGAAAGGAACTCAAAAGGTTATTTCCTGAAAATAAGTATAAGGTCAGAAGAGAACTTTCATGTCTAGCTGTGAGCCAAAGTTCTGCCCTTACTGTAACCTTTGCTCATCTTTCGTTAGTTCTCGTAGTTCCATGCAGCCCTGATGTTGTTTCCTAGGGTGCGATGTGTAGAGTAAGGTAGCAGTTGAGCCCCTAAGGGAGGGGTGCTACTGACTCTCAAATTCGCCAGGTTTAAGTACAGCTTTTGTCTCCATTGGGTTGCATGTAAATTGGGAGGGGAAGTGTGAATATGATGTGAGGACAATGGAAAAAATTGTAATTACCAGCAGAGGCTCTGGATTTACCAGATGTGTTTCCTGATAAGACTCCTGTCTCCTGAGAAATATTTACTGTAAATTTCTGGTCTTGGGTGATTGATCCCTTATCCCCTAAAGGTTAAAGGATATCACGACCTTTGCCCAGACTGCCCCATTGTTTGTTAGAAGCGTCCATTTTATGCTGATACAGAAACTCATACATTTTGGATTCTTCCCATGAGAGTCAGGATGTTTGTGCCCCTTGGTTTCTGGTATTTACAAATAACACAATTCCACAATTGCTAGTATTCCTTGCATCTCTTAGGCTTCCAACTTGGCTTCACTGAGATGAATCAAAGAATTAAAAATTCCCAATATTATAGATAATCCTTTACAATCTCATCATGTCTTCATGTGACCCCTCTTCCTTTCACTTCTGACATTCACTCCCAACATTTTGGGGGGTGGGGAACTGTTACTTACGCCTATGCTGGAATACTGGCACCATTTTCATGAGAATAAAAAAAAGGTGAGAAAATGACCACAAATCTCCCATGATTTCCTGGATTTTAGGACTTGCAAATGGAATATTTCTTAAATCATTTGTAATGGAAACAAGCACTCAACTTCCACTATATTCCGTTAGATTTCTGGAGCTGGCTCCTGCAGCCTTCCGGGTTCCCAGCCTTGCTAATGGATTATTTCTGGTATCATTTGTCATGGAAATTAGCACTAAACTTCCACTACATTCCACTAGAATTCTGGAGCTAGCTTAAGACTTCTAGTTGGCCTATAACTTCCTGAGTCTCCTTTGCTATTGAATAGTTAAACATGTAGCCTGTTTATTTTCCAGCCTCTCTGTTCATCCTTTGCTGTTGCTACTGAATCTTCTTACTTAACTTAGAAACATATATTACCCTCATAAACTAGGATTTGTGCTCTAGGTTTTTGTTCATGTGTATGAGACATTTGTCCTTTCAGTCTTAAATTTCTTCCATGTGAAATGAGCGGTCTGATCCAAGCCATACAGAAGATTCCAGCTTAATTTCTAACCCTTTCAGTAACCTTGCCCCCTTGATGATTTTCATAAATGTTGCTGCAGGAAACAAATTGCATTTCTTCATGTATCGTAATGAAATCTGCTGTCTTTTAATATTCCTTATGAAATTAAGTTCTTAACAAATGGGCTTTCTAGCACACAGACAGCAATCACACTAATTAGACAAGAAAACTAAGTTGAACTATTTCACTGTCCAAAAATGGTCTTTCCTTCCCCCATTTGTTACTGGTAAAACCACTGTACAATGTGTACTGCCCAGAGCCTGAGACACGAGACAGAGGCAAGGCTTGGTTTATTTCTCATTTTATTAAGGTGATGGTTACATCCAAAGCAGTGCACTTCATAAACCTGTCTACTCTGGCTCTCTACTTTCCCTAGCTAAGCTACTTAAACTGTCTCTGCAGCGTGTGGGGAGAGTTGACTCAGCACTAGAGTCTGGGTGGGCACCTGCTTAAGTAGGGAAGGTCTTCGCCTGTAAACGCTGGCTCCTCTGAAGTTCCACCCTCTGAAAGTCCCTCTTCTTGTGCTTTCTCACACGGGGTGAGGGAGGGCGAGCCTCTGACAGCCCATCTGACAGCAGGGCTTCGCTAGGTGACAGCTCAGCTTCGGGGAGCAGGAAACTGGTTGGTGGGGAAGCGTTTAAAGTGCCAGGTGGGGATTCCTGTGGGGGTGGGGGTGGCGTGCGTAAGGGGACGCTTCCCAATGGCTCAGGCAGGGAGCTCACAGGCGGAGCAGAATCTGCCTCGATGGGAGGTCTGGCCGAAGAAGTCTGTGGGCTGGCAGTGATCCCCCTTCCTTCAACGTCCCCAGGGACCTCATCTGACTCCTCTCCCTGATCTAACTCCCCTTGCGCCCGGGGCACAACACAGTGTTAGCATCCTGGTACTGTAGTTGAGGGTAATTAGGGACTGTCAAGAGATAGAATCATAGAATAGTAGAGTTGGAAAGGGCCTATAAGGCCATCAAGTCCACCTCCCTACTTGATGCAGGAGTCCAACTTAAATTCTCAGCACCTTCTCAGAACCCTCACCAAATCATGTAGTCTTTCAGAACAATCCTATACATGTTTACTTAGAAGTAAGTCCCATTGTGTCTGATGGAGAATGGTCCTAAATAGATGTGCATAGGATTGGAGCATTAATGAAAGAATCAATGGCAATTAAACTGACATGGAATCCATAAGCATCCATAGAATAGGTATATAAACAGTAATAAATATTGGGATTTTAGAAGGCCGCCTCCACCCTCTACAGCTATGCCTCAGTACAGCATAGGCCTTCTATTTTTGAAGCAGTTTTGTTTGTTTGTTTTTAAGGCTCTGCCCATGCTTCCCAAGTGTTGGAGAATGCTTATTACCTATTTTTTATTTTTAGATGACAAATAGATAACACGCATCTGCTGCATCAAAGTACTTGTCTCTTGCTTATGATACCAGCAGTCAGTCAGAGCTAGAATGAGAATTACACTAAAAAATACAATCTTGGAGGTTTAATCTGTGGAAAATGTTGGTGTGATCCACTCAGCTGTGCTGTAGTATGCTGATTTTACTAGAACAGGCAGGCTTAGGCCCAAGGTAGGAAACATATGTCAGTAGGCTTGCAAAAACAGACTGCAACTGGACAAGGCAATCACAGCAGTTTCCAGCCAGGCCCACACCCATTCACAGTTTGACTGGAAACTGTTCAGATCTATTACAGCAGTGTTGGCAGTTGTTCAAGGAATTAGGCTATATCCTGGTCTGAGATTTGCCAGGTCTTGGCTTCCTGTGTAGGTGCAGAAAGGGTATTGAAGCCCAGCGAAACACTGGGCATTTTTATGGAAAGGTGCTGGATAAATACAGTAAAAGTAAATAATATAAAACTATGGTGCATTCACATTTATTGCATGTGAATGTGCCTTAGATTTATATTACTTACTTTTACTGTATTTACCTGGCACCTTTCCATAAAAATGCTCAAGGTAACAAAAATTATACCATAAGTGGAATGGAAATCTTTTGAGGACACACCAGTTAGGAAGAAGACAAGAACTTCATTGTCCCTCTCCAACAAGAATAGAACTGCTATAGGAAATGTCTGACTCTACTCAGATACAGTGAAATCCAGTGCTACCTACTGACTAAACTACTTAATGACGCTATCCACACAATAACAATACTAAGATATAAAGCCAACATGGCTGGCAATTTAGACTGACACTATAATCATTATGAGTCTCCATCTTGGCTGTGAGTCGTTGAAAATCCGGCTGATATGTTGTCAAGAATGTACGAATTAGCTCTGTCAGGTGTTGATTTGTAAGGATAGCATGATGTTTCGACTTCACAAACTTCATTACAGAGTACAGTGATTCACAGCAGTATGTTGTGCTGAAAATTGAGATGAATCGCACACTGGTTTTCTTCAGTTCAGGATATTTTATTTCTGGAACTTGCTTCCAGAACTCAGTTGTAGACTGGGATTTATGGATCATCTTTAGACCCAGGTTCTACTGTAATATTTCCATAGCAGATGATTCTGTAACCAGAGGTTCGAGAATTGGACAACCATCATTGATCATATCAACCATGAATGGATTTACAAGGCGAAGCAGGGCTTCAGCTTCTGCAAGTCCTCAAACCTGTCTAGGAAATTATCAAGCAGTCCCTGTAATTTATCTTTGTATTCTTCCAGTTTGTGGTCTTTTATTTCAATATCAGGGAATGTATTTACTCTCCTTTTGAGATTGGGAAAGTAACTGAAGTTTCTTGACAATATGTCTCTTTGAAAAACTCTTATTTTATTCTGAAAGCTGAAAATTGTCTGAGTAAGATCAGAAACAATCTTATCCTTCCCCTGGAGTGCCAAATTGAGAGTTTGTAGATGATTCATTATATCAGTAAGGAACATTAGATCTTGCATCCATTCATCATTTTCCAGTTGAGGACAGAATCTTTTATTTTCTTCAAGAAAAGTAATAATAGGCTCCAACAGATCCACAAACCTACTTAAGACATTGCTGGTTGACAGCCACCTCACAATGCAGTAGAAAGAGACATCACTGGGTTTATCTTCAAGCTCCAGTTCTTCAGTAAAATTTTTGAACTGTCCGTGGGTCTTCCCATGTGAGTGTATGAAATTGACAATTTCAAGAACAGATTTCATAACATTTTCATACTTGAAGTATCTGGCTGCCAGGTGTTCACAATGAATAATGCAGTGAACAGGAAGAAACTCTGGAAAGCTGGGATCACTTTTTATAAGTGCAATTAATCCTGCATTTTTCCCCACCACTGGAGCAGGTGCTCCATCTGTCGCAACACTGGAGTTTATCCAGTGGAGTATCAGCATTTGTTAAGGCTCTGTCAAGTGCATTTTTAATGTCAACACCACGAGTTGTTTCTTTTAGTGCCACTAGGTCCAACATCTCTTCTTTCACAGTTACATCAGAGGAAACATAATGAACAAATACTGCCAGTTGTGGGTTGTCTTGTATGTCTGTAGATTCGTCAAGAGCAAAGCTGAATGCAAGGGAATTCTTTAAATCATTTTGCATTTTGCCTGCAACATCAGCACTGATCTGGGAGATACGCCTCTCTGTAGTGTGGTATGAAGCTGGTGGTTGTGCTATTAGTCGCTGAAGTTTTGTGTTATTTGGATCTAACACTGCAACAACTTCAGCTATATTCTTAACAAATTCACCATCAGAATATGGGCGTTTAGCACGAGCAATATTCCATGATATAACAAAACTAGCTTCAGTCGTTGTATTGGCTTCCTTACTGATGATTTTAACACAGTTAACTTGTTTTTCCGTAATTCTGATTTAGGTGGATAATCAGACGAAAAGTTTTTGTGATTTGTTTCAAGTTACTGGCTTTGTAATGACTGAGTGACACATTGCAGATAAGACACAAAGGTTTACCTCCTTTAACGGTGAATGCAAAATCTTCCTCCAACTCTCGGTTAAAATTTCTGTTTTCATCTTCATACTTTCGTTCTTACAATTTGATGACGCCATCCTTCACAAAATTTTCACAGACACTTCTTAAAAAATTAAAGTGAAAAGAAACAATAAGCTCCAACACGTGCAACGCAACCAAACTCTACAGCATCCAGTATCACGCTAACACTCCGCTAATTTCACTGCCCGCAACACAGCCACACACACCACAATGACGCGATCGCAAGCCACATCCACTAAAACTAACATTGTCAGCACCGGCTTGTACGATTACTGATTCTCCAGCACAATTATAAAGCTTGATTTTTTTTTATTTACCTTTTACATTAATTGTGATGCAAAAAGGAACTCAGCCAACATATTTCCACAAGCTGCACATTATATGTGGCTCGCAAGCCGCGGTTTGGCCACCCATGCTATAATGCATAATGCATAGTGTTTGTTTTTAATTTTATAATACTAGCATCAATTTTCAAGTATATGCCAGGTATTAATGACCCTTCAGATCTTACTTCATTTATCACTGTGCATTGATGAAATAAAAGACTTGTAAGGAGGGGCAGAGCAATCTTAATAAGGGGCAGGCAGATTCACCACTGCATATGCAGCACTGCTGGCTCCTGGTGTGCAGGACAGACAATGGGGGCAGTTTTTTCTTTTTTGATGCACCGGCTGCAGTCTGGTATAGAAGAAGGGCCCACATCACGCCTCTCCATAGGAAATGGACTGGCCTTGTTTCCAACAGATCCTTCACCAGCCCTGCCTCTGTTATGTCCTATTTCAGGGTCTTATGCCAGGTACTGCTGGTAGGACCACTACAGGTAATAGCATTTCTTCTGCTGTGCTTTCTGTGGATACAGCAGGGTCTTCCGTCGTAGTGGAGGCCAACAGATGGAGATGTCTGTTCATGTCCATTCATTCCTAACCTCCTCCAGCACCACAGATTAGGATTGCAGGTTTAGTTTTTTGTTTTACTGACAAGCATATTATTATTTTTAATGAGGCAGAATATTTACTGCACCCACATTAAAGGATTAAAATTTATAAAGTCAATGGTGGGGTTGGTTGTTCCACCGCTGTTATATTTATGTTTTTTAACTTTTTATTTTTAGTTTTTATACTGGTTTTACTTTTTTATTGATTGTAAATTGCTTTGGGTTCACTTTTGTGAAAAAAGTGACTAACAAATTTAATAAATAAATGGATTATTCCTACTCTTTTTCATACTGTAAGCAGAATACTTTTAAAACCACAGTTGGCTACTTGATGTATTAATTATGGAAGAAGATAGATGATGTGCCACTGTCACCTAGTAAGTTTCCTTTGAATTCAAAATCTATTATCACATTAAGAATAATAGCAATTTAGTTTTCAGTTGTTCCATTAGCCTTTATTCACTTTAACCTCTCAGGACATAGTGTTCCTTCTTCAAATAGCTTACGAAAAGGTCTGGTGCATTCAGAGCAGTCCAGACTGTCCTTAGGCATGTCTCTACATGGACAAACATAGCATGTTAACTGTGCAATTCCAGATATAACAATCAGCAATTCTTAAAATTGCTGCAGTACATTTCCAAAAATAATGAAGCAATATATAGACCTCAGAAGAACCTTTTATTTTTACTTGAATGCCGCTGCTATTTTATACTTTATTTTTATTTAAATTATTTTCTATTTTGCAAGTTTGACTTGTCCACTCTTCTTGGGAATTGTTGAAGAATCCTTCAGCACTTGTGCATAGGCTTTGAAATAAAAGTAGGACTGCTTAACATTTAAAAATTTTACTTCATTCTTTCTTCAGTTCAGTACCCGGCTGTGGGCTAAATATAGCCCACAGACCCTAGAATCTATTTGAGTTAGATATGCCTGGACTAACAACTTAATTAAAGCTAAACTGCCTGGAAAGAATTTAAAACATTGCCTAGTGCCAATAAAGGAAAATAGTCATATGGTCATTAAGTCCAGCAGACATACACCCCAAGACAAAATGCTCCATATACCAGCCTTCCTCTAGTCAATAACCATATAATCCATAATTCAGTGTGCTACATAAAAAAAAAAGTCACTACCTGTACAGCAGCAGCTCTTTTGCAGGTAACTTGCATGAAACATCTAGCAATAAACACAAAAGATGTCTCGTTTGTGTTATAACACACACACACACACAAATGAAGCATCTAGCTTTCATTATGATCAGTGGAGCCTCTGTATGTAACAGCACACTGCACTAACTAACAAGCTCTTACTCAGAAGTAAGTCATACTTAGTAGCAAGTACCATTGCTAGGTAAGTGTCTACATGACAGCTTGTAAGACTTGTAACCTCAAGATGTAGAACATGAGTGGGCAGACTTCAGGCTTGTAGGATCTACTTTGTGTTTTACTAGAACTCCAAGATCCACCAACCAAAGCCAGGTACAAAGACATGCACTTAGAATTAAATAATTCTAAGCCCAGGAATTTGTTCTGAGTACCAAAACCAAATGCAACTCACAATCTGTTCACAAAAATATCCACTCCCAGTTACATCCCACCCCATCTTCCTTTATTTTGGCAGCATAATTTGGTGGGAGTGGGAGGTGAACAATAATTTTATTGTTGTAATTGTAAAAGAATTGGAAGTTAGAAATCCTTGGTGATCTACTTCAAGTCACCTTGATATCTACCAATTGATTCTGATTCACCATCCTGGAATTTCATGTCCCTTTTTATTCATGTATCATATTCTTTGTACATCATATTTTATTTCACCAAAGTCATAGAATTGGATTCAAAGATTTCCTGCACAAATAGAAAGGCACTTCTGCTTGTGCAAGGGAGAGCCCCTGAGATTTGATAATTCTACCTTCCTTCTGCAGCCTCCCACAGCACATCCCATATAAGGTCCCTGTGGCATCTGCGCTCTTTTCTTTTAATGGCAATACCCTGTTTTACCAGGCCTTTACCTCTGCAGGCAACATCTATTATGTGGCACCTATCACAGTGCCTGGTCCGCAGGGTGAAGTGCTCGAGTGGTCACATATGGGGTAAGGTGGTCCTGCAAATAAACTGGTCCCAAGCTGTTAAGGGCTTTATATACCATTAGTACATGTTGAAGTTGGCCTGGTAGCAAATTGACAAACAGTGCAGATCCCTGAGCAGAGGGTCTCACTACTGTCAGCAATCTGGCTGCAGCATTCTGCACTAACTGCAGTTTCCAGGCCAAGTGCAAGGGAAGCTCCACATAGAGTGCATTGCAGTAATCCAGTTTTTTTTTACAAATTGTTTATTGTAAAGGTTTTAAAATACATGAAATAAGGAGACATGATATCCAACATTCAAAAGAGACAATTTCAGTACAATTAGAAAATGAATATAATGACAATAATAAAGGGAGGGGTGGATGGTAAGGAGGGAAGAGGAGAGAGAAGGGAAAGAGGGGAAAGAAGAAAGGGGGAAAAGAGAAACAAGAGAAAGATGAGAGGGAGAAATAGAAGAGAAACTGGAGAATGAAGAGAGAGATCAGAATAAGTCATTGCTAAGGAGGAGGAGGGGTATATGAACAACATCCAAATTATAATATATCACTAACTTATATATATTATATATACATGACATATAAATGAGAAGAAGAAGAGGTATAAGGAATGTTAGGATAAGTTACAGAGGGGTGATGGTTGATATGATTCTAGGATTTTTCAACTAATAACATCTCTTTTTAGAGAGTTGTAGGTGGAGGGGGGTCTCCAATTGTGTTCCTTTCTGCAATATGGTAATAAACATGTACCATTTTGTGTGAAATGTATATATTTTTTATTGGTTATGTCATTTTCTTTGTTGTTGCATGAGTTTCTCCATAAGGGCTGTTGCCCAAATTTGTTGGTACCATTCTTTCATTAAGTCATAGTCAACCTGTTTCCAGTGGCGTGCCACAATTATGCTACGAAAAAGGAGACCAGTAATTCTCTGAAGTGCAAAGCCTTGCTGTTTCCCTGGAATATTGAAAGGAGAGCTGCAAGTGAGCTGGGTGTTATTGTTTTTTTGTGATGAGTTCAATTTCATGGAATACTTTGTTCCAAAAAGTCCGAATGACTGGGCATGTCCACCGCATATGGAAGTAGGTACCTGTCTCCCCACACCCCTTCCAGCATGACGAGCTAGTATCCTTAGTGATTCTGCTGAGGGTGAGGGAAGTCTGGTACCATCTGTGAATCAATTTGAAAGAGTTCTCTCTCAGCCTGGCAGATTGGAAAGGATTTTTCTCCCAGACAAAGTTCCACTGGTGAGGTCAATTTCATTGTTAATATCCTGTTCCCATATGTTGCTGAGACTGTCTAGGGTTCCAGTTGTTGGTTCTAATAATAGTTTGTACAGGGTTGATAGTAAGCCTTTATCTGTGAAGGAGCTCCAGGAGAGGAGATTTTCAAATGGGCTCAGTGTTTTAGTGCCTTGTTGTTTGACTGAGGGAATCAATATAAAGTGTTGCATTTGATGGAGTTGGAACCAGAATCAGGGTGATGTTAAAAAAGGTATTATCAGGGAGTGCTGGGAGAGGAGGCGTTTTTTCCTGGTTTTCCATACTGCAAGTTCTTTGAGGAGAAACCGGTTGTCCAGGAGAAAAAAGTAATGCAAGTAAGGCTGCAATGTTTAATTGATTGGTAAGATTAATCAATATAAAGACTTTTAGGCTGCAATCCTAAAATGCTTATTAGGGAATAACCCCCTAATTGGATAGAGCAGGATTTACTTCTGAACAAATATGCAGTGGATCGAACTGTTAGTAGACAAAAAAATGCATCCAATTAAATGAACAGATTTATTTATTTAAATAAAGTGCTTATAGAAACTGCAGTTGGCAAGCACCATCTTAAAATAATAATGCTTCTTTCTTGCACACATAAGAATAGTTCTTCTAAGATTATTCCTGCTACAACATGTGAACATCATCTAAAAACAAAGAAGGTATGCTTCAAAAACTTTTTTTAACTCACACAAATATATACAAATATAATCAATAGATCAATTAAATAAGATTAAGCATTTGAAATTTATTTAATCAGGTTAAAGTTCTAATCACCTGAAAATTAGCTGCCTTTCTGTTTTGCCTGAAGTCTTCCTGCAAAAGATTTCAACATGTTTATCCAATAATACTACCATTATAAATACATGCAGCGGGTTTATATGGCATAATGGCAAAGTAATTTTTTTTAAAAAAATAAGCATGCTTTTGACTCTCAGACTCACAGGCTAGGTAGCTATAATAAAATATGAAATGAATATCCACCTGTTTTGCTTGGTCACCAAATACTTGCATGCTAAATATGATTGAACTTGCAATAAAATGAACCTCCAGAGCAAGTTGAGAGAGCAGAGCAGAGCAGCTATCAAGAGCAGAAGCCCCTGACACTGTAATCTCTTGCACATTTATTTATTATTAAATATATATATCCCATCCTTCCTCCCAAAAGGAGGCCAGGGCAGCAAAAAATAAAACAATAAAAACATCTTTAATACAACTTTATACATGTAGCATACATGTATACATGTATACAACACATGTAGCAGGACACACTCTTGCCTCTGCCCACATGTACTTGGGTACTTCTTTGGGTACCCCCATCAAGTGAATGGGTGGCTACAAGTGAAGGGCCTTTTCAGTGCTGGTACTGCCGTTATGGACTGCTGTAGTGGAACAGTGGGAAAGCACTATATTGCAAGAGGTCATTGGTGAACATAACATGAGAACATGAGAAAAGTGTGCTGGATCAGGCCAATGGTCCATCTAGTCCAGCATCCTGTTCTCACAGTGGCCAACCAGATGCCCATGGGAAGCCCACAAGCAGAACCTGAGTGCAAGAGCACTCTCCACTCCTGTGGCTTCCAGCCACTGGTTTTCAGAAGCTGACTATGCAGCTTGCCCACGGCTGCACAGGTGGCAGGGCACGTAACCCCTGAGCCACTCACTGTGGGGGTGATCTTTAGCTGGCCCTTGACACCCAGGAGACATGAGTGGGGATTTGAACTCACAGACTCTGGACTCCCAGCCAGGCTCTCCTCCCTGAATTCCATAGTTTAACTATGCATTGTGTGAAGAAGTACTTTCTTTTGTCTGGCCTTAATCTTCCAATATTCAGCTTCATTGAACACCTTCTAGTGTTATGAGAGAGGGAGAAAAAATTCTCTCTATCAACTTTCTCCATGCCATGCACAATTTTATACACTTCTATCATGTTGTCTCTGACTCACCTTTTCTCTAAACTAAAGAGCCCCAAATGTAGTAACCTTTCCTCATAGGGAAGTCGCTTTATCCCCTTGATCATTCTGGTTGCCCTTTTCTGAATCTTTTCCAACTCTACAGTATCCTTTTTGAGATTTATATAACAACATTATAATATCAGCAGTTTTATTTTAAATACCTTTCCTAATGATCCCTAGCATGAAATTTGCCTTTTTCACAAATGGGCTCCTACTGGGAGGAAGGGCAGGATATAAATCAAATAATAAATAAACTGCCACACACTGTGTCAAAATCTTCATCAAACTATTCACTATGACTCCAAGGTCTCATTCCTGGTCAGTTACCATCAGTTCAGACCCCATGCATATATCTGATGTATGGCAGTTGAATTTTTGCCTGCCATGATGTTAAAGGCACAAGTACTGTACCCTGTTTTTCTTCAATGCCAACCCTGAACCAAAGCAGAGGCTGCCATCTTGTACGCACTTACTGGGAAGTAAGCCCCAGTAAACACAACAAGACTTACTTTTGAGTAAACATGTATATGTACTGTAAAGTTAAACGTACAGTGAATTTTCAGTGAGTCCCTGATGCTTAGCTGCTGCAGTGCAAGAGACATGCCTAAGCCTCTTTGCAGGGTTTTCATATTTGCCTTTTTGGAGGAGATGGATTCTTTAACATTCACCCATACTTATTGTATAGTAGTATTTGCAGAAAATAACTTCAGGGCACTACCTGATTTCATGGGAACCCAGCACAGGAAAGATGCATTATGGTTGCTAGAGAAGATGGAAGAGCAAACTATGGAGATTCCAAGGACTAAAAAAAGACAGAAGTAAGAAAAGTGCACTAGGGATTCCTACTGCCTGGTGTCCAAACAACTCACTTATCAATCACAGCTCTGACCTCACTCACTGGCTAATAACACTGACAGGCAGGAGCAGCCAGGTTGGCCCATTTCAGAGAAATCGCTTAGAAAGGTACCTGTATTTTTTGCTCCATAGCTCTCCTTCTAGGAGGACTAGAGGGTGTTTTTTTTTTAAATGAAAGCTCAGATTCTAGGTTACCACCTGGGGCAACACTGAAGGCCTTGGTGGGCACCATGGCACCTGCTGCCATTCTGAGAGGGTTCTCAGTGACTGAAGGGGTGCAAGCATTATTTATTCTGTCTGTAATCACACTATAATAAACATCTGTTATCCTTCACATTGGTTTGGCCATTGTTTTCGGATCCAGTAAAAGAACTGTTGCTGTTAGCAACACAACTGCTCTCCCCAGAAAGTCCGACCCTGGTGCCTACTTTAATGTATTTTCAGTGTCAAGCAAAGACATTCTTGTTTTACCAGGCCTTTTAAAACATGTTGTAACTTTTAACTTTGTCTTAGCTCTGTGATTTTTATTCTCTGCTGTTTCTTTGATATCTTTTTATATTGTGTTGTTTAAATGCTGTGGTTTTTTATTGTGCTGTTGTTACCTTGTTTTTATTTTGTGAGCTTCCCAAAGAA
Source organism: Rhineura floridana (assembly GCF_030035675.1). NCBI lineage: Eukaryota > Metazoa > Chordata > Lepidosauria > Squamata > Rhineuridae > Rhineura > Rhineura floridana. The sequence continues at coordinate 140,493,463 of NC_084482.1, read as the reverse complement.
CTTTTTATTATAGGGCAGCCTATAAATAATTTAAATAAATAAATAACAAGACGCTATACCCAAAACTTTGAGAAATAAGAATGGCTTTGAAAGTTACTACAAACACTAGCAGAGCAGATGCCGTTCATGGGCTTAAACTACAAGAGGGAAGATTTTGATTTAGCATTAGATGTTTCTTTGTGGTAATAGCAGTTCAACAATGGAAACAACTATCTAGAGTTATGAGACTCTCCCTCACTAGAGATACTTGTGCAGAGGCTGGGCAATCATCTAATGGGAATGCTCTGTTTCATGAATGATTGGACTAGACAGCATACAAACCTACTACTACTCTTATCATTCTGTGAAATCCATGGATATTAGAAGTGTGTAACTATCTAGATTTTCCCCAGTTCTGGAATAGCAAACATAAGTACATACATTTCATAAAGCAGTGCTGCTACCATTATGTAACTTCTTGCAGAATAGGACTTTTTAAACTAATAGATAATAGGGTTGTTGTGACATTTCAGAAGGCCTTGTGTTGAGTCTAGACCAGTAATTCTCAAACTTTTTTTTTGCCATTAACCACTTGAAAATTGCTGATGGTCTTGGTGGACCACTTAATGATTGTTCTGCCTGTTGTAGCAATTGTAATGTGCTGTGCTAGATACTGTATGGTTTTTAATGGTATTTTTATTCCTTCTTTTATTTCTTATAGTTTATAGTATTACAACTTGCACACAATAGAATTGTTTGTAATTCAAAAAAAGGCAATATAAGAAATAAAAGAAGCAATAAACAGATGATTATGATGATGATGATTTCCCTCCCCTCCTCCCAAAAGGAGCCCAGGACAGCAAACAACAATTTATAAAACTTTAAAAGCATCTTTGAAAACATGTTAAAAACAATCTTAAAAACAACATTTAAAAAAAAAATCTTACAAACAATTCCAGTACAGATGCAGACTGGGATAAAAATCAATTAAAATTAAATATTAATATTTAATGTGGATATGCTGCAGACCACCTGAATGAAGTTCATGGACCACTGGTGGTCCATAGACTACAGTTTGAGAACACCTGGTCTAGATCATGGTATTTGTTAAACATAACAATTTGAAGCAGTTCAAAATATCACATAATCATATTTTTGTACAAAAACACAGTTCAGGTTTTGTGTGCATGTGTTGGGCCCACATAAAGAAAGCCATGGATGAGATATGGAATATAATCTCTATCTCTTCATTAAAAAAATTAGGTTAATCTGCATATTTATGTGTAGTTTTTAGGATCAGAATGCAATAAAAGCAATACGTGGTGTTTGCCACATATAATACAGATTTGCCTCAGAAAAGTCTTAGGACTGAAATCTCATAAAATCCCCACCACTGAATAGTCACATCATTAGGTGGTAAATTTTATGGAGAGACTATCACTTCAGCAAGAGACATAATATGTGCAGAAGGTCTACATATGAACTTTCTTTAAAAATCTGCCTTTTGACTCGGATATTACACAAATAGCTGTCTGCAAACCTAATCTGACTGAATCTGATCTAGCTTTCTCATAGATATTTAAATATAGATGAGAAAAAATTTACACTTCAGATATTTGGAGGATTTTGTTATTTAAACTATATGTGATATTTCAGTAAGATACTCATTCAGTTACTTGGTGCTGACATGTTTTCTCCCTCCTATTGAAAACAATGGAAGGGATATAATTTAACAAAATGTAAAACACACCACATGCCTGGTAGATAGATATGGCATGTTGTCCTTCAGGTCTCTCTCCCCCCACCCCTATGAATTGCTATGTTAGAAAAAAGGGGGGTTAGACTATTTTTTACCTTGAACAGTAACAAGTCGCACCTCATGCTGCATAGCAAACTTATGGGGTTCAGCTCTTCAATGCAGCAGACAATCTAAATTTCCTTGGTTGTGCCCAAGTGGTTTGGTAAACCAAAAAGTACCTCTTGGGATCCTTGCCAAATGCCCAAGGCCATGGTGTTTTCAGGAAAAATATCTGTACTCTAAGGCACTTTGTTTTATAAGCTCGGACTGCATCACATTTGAATGTTGCACTCTTATTCACACAAATCATATTAGTAGTTATACAGATATACTCTTCTGTTTTTTTCTTAATGCAAAATATATTATACAGCCGCAAGAGTGGCTGTATACTATAGTCAGCGTGGATTTTTCACATTCCGCAATGTTAAATGGAAAATATCCCCCCATGCCATTCTGAGGCTTCCCATAAGCTCATTTCAAAACTAAACCTTACAAAACTTATAGTTCTGAACTCAGAAACGCTTGCTTAACAACCCTGTCAGTTTTCATGGCGATACACAAAACAGTCAGAGAGAATCGAGAGTTCAAAGTGTAAAAAGAGAGGGAAAAACTCAGAGCCCTTTTGGACATTTTTCTGCGAGTTCTCATAATCTGTTGAAATTCATTACAAATCAGCCATGTTCACAGAGTACCTGTAATCCTGACCTTGCCCCATACTCTGACCTTCATCTACTGCAGTTTAAAAGTTAAAAAAATGCCTGGTTGATTTTTAATTAATTTAAGAAATTTTGGCTGGAAGCCTATTATAACGCAGGGCATGCTCAGTAAGGACCAACTGTCAGTGTTCTAAAAGTCTCACAGCTGCTGGACTTGGGTAATAAGAGGGCCACACCCACACCAGACTTGATTTCACTTGAGACAGTCATGGCTTCCCTCAAAGAATCCTGGGAAGTGTAGTTTGTGAAGGGTGCTGAGAGGAGACTCCTATTCCCGAGCGAATGGTTAACAGTCAGCCACTCTGATTAAAGGTCTGTGAGAGAAACAGGGCGTCTCCTAGCAACTCTCAGCACCCTTCACTAACTACACTTCCCAGGATTCTTTGAGAGAAGCCATGATTGGCTTTGAGCTATGGCTTTGAGAGAAGCCATGATAAATTGTTTTAAATTGTTTTTAAAAGATGTGTTTTTAAATTTGTATATTTGTTTTTAATGTTTTTAGTTATTGTAAACTGCCCAGAGAGCTTCGGCTATGGGGCGGTATATAAATACACTAAATAAATAGATAAATAAATAATGATTGTCCAAAGTGTAATAGAGGCCTGGCGTGGATGTGGCCAGGGACAGCTTTGTTTTAAATTTGGGTGGGAGGTAGGGTTGCCAGGTTCAGGGCCTGAGACTGATCCTGTATCTTTAGGAGAAGAGAAAGTCAGCCAAGTGCCGGTCAAGGTAGAATTGTCCCTTCCCCCTGCCCAACTGTGAAAAATACAGAAGACATCTTGGTTGGCAGGCCCAGCCTGGTCAGTTTTACCTATCCTAATCATGATTGCATAGGAGTATATCCGATTCAACTCAATAATCATACAAATGATCAGACCTGCCTTTTCCCTCCTTCCCCTTTCCTCTCCCTTCTTCCTTCTTCCGCCTTCCCTGCCCACTCCAGCCCTGCGTCCCTCCCCCCCCCAGTCAGTTTTACCTATCCTAAGCATGATTGCACGGGAGTAAATCCCACTGAACTCAATAAACATGCAAACGACCACATCTGTCCTTCTCCCCTCCCCCTCCTGCCTGCTCCCATCTCAGTCCTCCCCTCTGCCTTTCCACCCCTCCCTCCTCCCCCTCCTCCCTTCCCCATCCCCTGTGGTCAGTTTCACCTATCCTAAGCATGATTGCCTGGTGTGTGTGTGTAAATCCCACTTAACTCAATAAGCATGGAAATGATCAATCCATTCTCAGCAAACTTGCACAGGATCTCATTTCTTACCTCCCAGATTAAAAAGCAGGGAAATTCAGTAATAGGCAAAAAACCTTGCAGTTTAAGAATGTACCTATAGCCCACAGATATATCTACCAAACTTTAAAAAGCAGGGAAATTGGGCAGCTATAGTGAATGCACCAGGGGAGCAGGAGACTTGAACTCCTCTCTGAGATAATTGTACTGCCCTAGAAAGTTGTCAAAATGCAAACACCATTTGGGTTGGTCTTTCACAGTCCAATCCACTTGCTGTGTAGCTTGGAAGAATTTGGTATACTGCTTTTGTGTAGAGAAGGGGGGAAAGAAGGGGGGAGGAAAAATTGTGGCTGGAGGGGAAAGCAGGATGAGGATACTAACACCTCCCTTTAAGTATTATCCTTACTTCCTCAGTGGTACCTGAAGTTAAGGTTCTGCTCAGGAGCATAGTGCAGGATTCTCCTGTGCGTGGAGGGGAAGATGAGGCTATTTTTTCAATGTTGGTGGTTGGGTAGGGGCAGTGGGAGGGTCAACAAATATAATTATAACTTGCAGGTTAATAGATTTGTTTCAAAACCAGTTTTATTAGGTTTATGAGAGACTCTGGATGGAAGATCTTATCATTCATAACTGATGTCGTTAAAAGTTAGTTCTTGGAATGTTAATAGCTTAGGGTCACTGATAAAATGGAAAAGGATATGGGGACTTTTAAAACAGGGAAAAACTGATAGAATAATGATGCAGGAAACACACCAAAAGAAGAGTTTGGAACACATACTGGTAATCCCTCACACGGGGTAAATGGTTTCAGTCCTCGGGCACATCTGAAGCAAGAGGGGTGGGCATATGGATAACCCTAGGGTTTAGTTCCAAGAATTAGACACATTAAAAGATTCAAAGGGCCAATATATTTTTATTAAAGGCCTTATTAATGGTAACCTAATCACACTGGGTTCAATATATAGTCCAAACAATGGCCAAAGAGAGTTTCTTACATCTCTTTTGGGTTTACTACAAAATTTTAAAGAGGGCAATTTACTGATTGGTGGTGACTTAAATTGGGTGATCAATGCTATAGTAGATAAAAAAGGGAAAATTCATTCACCATCACAATCTGATCCAGGCAGTCTGAAAGCTCTTCTTTTGCAACATAATCTGATTGATTCATGGCATCCGCCGGGACCTTGACTCCAATATTGCTGCAGTTGAATCCATTCAGGTGTCCGGAGCACAGTCTTGTCCTGTTTTATTGGATGAGTTTCAGTTGGTACAGCTCGAGGATGTGGACAAAGTGCTTGGACAGGTGCGGGCGACCACTTCTGCTCTGGATCCTTGCCCCTCGTGGCTAATAAAAGCTAGCAGAAATGGAACTGCCGGCTGGGCCAAGAAGGTGATTAATGCCTCTTTACGAGAGGGAGTGGTCCCACTCTGCCTAAAGCAGGCGGTGGTGAGACCGCTCCTAAAAAATCCCTCCTTGGACCCTGATAATCTTGACAACTATAGACCGGTAGCTAATGTTCCTTTTCTGGGCAAGGTCCTAGAGCGTGTGGTCGCTCGCCAGATCCACGTTCTTTTGGATGAAACTGATTATCTGGATCCATTTCAATCGGGCTTTCGGCCGGGGTTTGGTACAGAAACGGCCTTGGTCGCCCTGTATGATGACCTCTGTCGGGAGAGGGACAGAGGGAGTGTAACTCTGTTGGTTCTCCTTGATCTCTCAGCGGCTTTTGATACCATCGACCATGGTATCCTTCTGAAGTGACTTGCGGATTTGGGAGTTGGAGGCACTGCTTGGCAGTGGCTGCACTCCTACCTCGAGAACCGTCTTCAGAAGGTGGTGCTTGGGGAGCATTACTCGAGGACCTGGGTACTCCAATATGGGGTCCCGCAGGGCTCAGTTCTGTCCCCCATGCTCTTTAATATCTATATGAAGCCGCTGGATGAGGTCATTAGGAGTTTTGGAGTGCATTTTCAGCAATATGCTGATGATACGCAGCTCTATTTCTCCTTTTCATCTTCTTCAGGTGAGGCTGTTGATGTACTAGACCGCTGCCTGGTCGCGATAATGGTCTGGATGAGAGCTAATAAACTGAGACTCAATCCTGACAAGACTGAGATGCTGCTGGTGGGGGTGTCCCCTGACCAGATGGTTGATGTCCGACCTACTCTAGATGGGGTTACACTCCCCCTAAAGGAGCAGGTTCATAGTTTGGGGATCTTATTAGATCCGCTCCTGTCTCTGGAGGCTCAGGTAGCCTCGGTGGCACGGAATGCGTTCTACCAGCTTCGGCTGGTAGCCCAACTACGACCCTATCTGGACAGGGAGAACCTTGCCTCAGTTATCCATGCTCTGGTAATCTCTAGACTGGATTACTGTAATGCACTCTACGTAGGGTTACCTTTGAAGACGGTTCGGAAACTTCAGCTGGTGCAGAATGCTGCGGCCAGAGTCCTCACTCGGACTAAAAGATCTGATCATATAACCCCTGTCCTCGCCACACTGCACTGGCTACCAATACGTTTCCGGGCCAGATTCAAAGTGTTGGTTCTTACCTATAAAGCCGTTAACGGCACCGGACCGCAATACCTGATGGAGCGCCTCTCCCACTACGAACCTACCCGTTCGCTGCGCTCGACGTTGAAGGCCCTTCTCCGGGTTCCAACTCACAAGGAGGCCCAGAGAGCAACAACGAGATCTAGGGCCTTCTCGGTGGTGGGCCCCGAATTATGGAATGCCCTTGTGATGATCCTGTATTAGTGTAAATAGGGTAAGTGCTGTTTGTTTAGAAGATACATGGTAAGTGGAGTGAAAGAGGAGGGGGAGTGAATGGGCAGTAGAATGCTGGATGATTGGCTGAATGTTTAAAATGGCTGACAGTATAAAAGGAAGAATGTCAGGTAAATCTAGGGGGATGTGGTGTGGATGTGAGGTGGACGTTGGTGGACTTGAGAGGGTTGTTTTGGTGGGTTTTGAGAGGAGAGGGTGGAGTTCGGATTAATACTAAGACCAGTACCTCAGGAATAGATGTAACCATATGCTTAAGTGCCTTTTAAAGAAATCTTGTTATCTTTGTTATTTAATAAATATATTTGGTTTACCAAAGGCCTGATCCTTGGCTGGGGTTTCACAGACCAGAAGGGAGGGTAAGGTAAATACCAAGGCTGAAGGGAAACAAATGGTGGCAGCGGTGAAGAGAATAACACCACAAGCTGTCTGAGTAAATCAAAGGGATTGGGACAGCTTTAGCACTCAGTCACAGAGGTAACCAGATAGAGAGACTCAGGCAGAGTCTCTGGGACTACTGGTTATAGGACGTGACTGGTGGTGCTGCCTAGCAGGGGGATCTGTTGAGATCTGTGCTAGAGCGGGGAGAGAAACCATATAAAAGGACAGTCCGGACTGGTGGAGTCCCTGGTGGTGCCTAGAGACAGGCAGTAACCACGAGCAGGTAGGAACCTGACAGGGAAAGCCAGGGAAGGGCGTCACAGCCCTCCCTGACGAGATATGCCTGGCGCCTTCTTTGATATCTTTTCGGCGCCAGGTAAAGACCTACCTCTTTGCCCAGGCATTTTAGTTTTAGTTTTAGTTTTGGTTTTGTGTTTAATTTTAATGTTATCGTTAATTGGTTGTATGTTCTATTTTTGTCTTAATCTGTTTTAATGTGTTTTATATTTACATGTTTTATCCACATTTGCTGGTTTTAAATGTGGCTTTATCATATTGTACACCGCCCTGAGAGCCTGTTGCTATAGGGCGGTTTAAAAGTGTAATAAAGTATAATAAATAAATAAATAATCTAATGAATAGCTCTAACAGACATTATTCTTTTTTCCCATATCGCTGTAAATTATATACAAGGATTGATTTCATGTTGTGTTCCTCATCCTTATTAGGCATTATTTTAACCTCGTATATGGGGTTTATTTACATCTGTAAAAGTAAGTAAATAAACAGTCCTTCCTGGTGTCATTATGGGCAAGGATCCACAGATGCCACTGTGGATTAAATCCAGAGGTTTTTCAGCAGATGGCCTGTAGGTGGCTCTAGTTGCATCTGCTTTAACATAATAAACACACTTGAACTCAGATTTGCATATTTTTATGTCTAAATTCTTTGTTAAATTGTTTTTCACAAGGTTTGAAATGCTTTCAACATTTCCGTGGCCAAATCTGCAATGCCACAACGCCATGCAGTCTTTATGAAGACATTCTTTAGTAGCATTAGCTTGCTGTCTCACACAGTCTACTTCATAAAGGTCTTCATTATTTAAAAGTCCTCTCATAAGTAGTTCTCTATCTTTGAACACAAAATGACAATCTCTCCTAAACAAAACTCTGCATCCTCGCCTTGTAGTTGTTTTTACATTCATTAAACTGTTCTGTAGAGATGACACATAGTAAGCTCCAGAAATGCACACTTCACTGGTGCCCTTTTCACCCAGTTTTCATTTTAAATTATCTGCCCCTTTTCCTTGTGTATAAATACACTGTCCATCAGCAAGATAAATTGGGACTTTACAATCCATATCTATATCTAATAAAACATCCAATTGTTGAAGAAATGTGAAGTTGCCTCATAGTCTACGTAAATCTTGTAGTGGGCTTGATTTTAATCAACTACAAATTATTTCTTCTGCAGTACATATTTTATTTCCTTTTCCAAAATTATTTCCTGGAGAGGCATTCCCCCTTGCTCCTTTATCTTTTGGTCTTGCTGACTCATTCCTTTGAAAATTTGCCCTTAAGGGGTTTTCTCAGGAGAGGGCAAGCACTTTTCGAATGCTGATTACTTCCACAAAAGAAACAATACTTGCCTTGAATCAGTCTGTAGGCTTGGCTTTTTGTTTTCTCATTTTGTATGTTTTCTTGGATAAATTCTTGCAAACATACCTGGACAAAACTCAAAGTTACATTTTCCTTAACTTGAATTAATTATTCCTTCATATTCTGGAGGCAAAGTATTGAGCAAAAGGGCAATCTTAGCTTTCTCAGGCCACTTATCTCCTTTAGCTCCATTTCTCTTACTGTTCCCAAGAAAGAGCTCATATGCTCTTATAGATTATTTGAACCTTTAAGCCTCTTGTTATAGAGTTTTAGCATCAAGGAAACGTGTATTCATTGTGTTTTGTTGAAAAACTTGCCTCAACCTTTCCCACATTTCACTTGCAGTTTGCTTATCTTCAGTACGGTAAATTATCACAGTTAGAGATGTGTGTCCCATGGCTTTCCTGTTTGCAGCATCCCATCCATCTTGTTTCTTTCTAGATGCCTCTGACCTTGCTTCTCCGAGGACAAAGGCCTAATACCAAAGTATCCAGCAGCATTTTCATTCGAAAGGACCATCTTCTGTAGTTCGAGTCATTTAGCAGCTCAATGGCATCAGACCTCCTAGCAGATTCAGAAGTAGCCATCCTTTCTTTTCTTATCTGTCTCTATTACAGACTCCTTTTTCTTTTTCCTTTTATAAATATCCAGTTATGATGGGCCTTTGACCCTATGAAGAGAGTTGGTTTACGCAGCAGAGTTCATTGGAGATATAAAAGTATATGAAAGAGAATGATGCTTATCTTAAACAAAATAAACTCATTTTATTAAGAAAGTACACGTGGATAGGAAAGTCTAATAATCTACACTAGCTGAATTCAAAAGGAGGGAAAAAGAGAATTGTGGGAAGAAGAAGGAGGATCTTGAAGTAATGGTAGCCCTGAGAATATCAGTCTAACCAAACAGAGGCATGCTTAAACTTGAGGAAAGTAACAAGCAGAGAATTCAAGCATGGGCCCTTTCAACTAACTATAGCTATTGCCCCTAATGGTCAATAGATTCAGAGCACACAGTGAGACAACGCATTGATTGAAGTTAAACTTCCAATACCTAATCTTCAATTACTCCTGTTCTTAAAACATGCTATCATTCTTTAAATGGAGGTTGTCATTGGTTGACAATTTCCCCTCCAAAAAATCCTAGGAGGCAAAGTACAGCTTTATGGGAGGTGGTGCCCCCATTGGGCCCCCCTCCCTGGCTACAGGCCTGCATGGAGTTCAGTGACCTTGGGCCACTCACTATCTCTCAACCCCTCGCACAGGGTTGGTATGAGGATAAAATGGGTTATTCATGGGTGCCCCATGAATTTAAAAACACAGACAAAAATCCAATCATGGATCTCTTGTGTCATATGTACTTCAGTCCTCAGAGTTGTGTTTGCCCCACAATGGCTAAAAATACACATTATTATTTTCAACATGGTAATAACATTTGAATATTTGCCGAGAGCAAAAACTCAGACAAATTACCTTTTTTAAAGAAAACTATGAACATATTCAATGCCATGAATAATTATTTGGATCTTCTACAGAGTCATTTTTGTGCTACTATTCTAGCCAAGTCATAATTTTAAAGTCACATACCTGGAACAAATGTGGAGGTTGAGAATAATTTTTTTGTTACCAAATGAATTTAGTTTTGTGAACAACTTTTTCCTCTCTATTTTTTATTGTTTGTTTTTAAAGGGCGTAACTCAAATTTGTTGTTTCCTTATTTTGGATTTTTCTGCACTAGGAACACTTCATATTAATAAGGTTAAATCCAAGAAAAACCCAAGATGTTAGAGGCACAAAAAAGGGAGAATGGATTTTCAGAAGGCTGTACTCTGAAGTTCATCTAATGTGTTTTGTTTTTTTTAAATGAGCTTGAATGAGTTCAAAAGAAAGCTGTGGAAGTGGGTTTTTTAATAATTTAAAAGCAAGAAGTGTAAAGGAGTATTAAATCAGGCTGTCAGTTTAAAGGAGAAGGAATCAAGAAAAAGTATAGATATGTCGCCATACCATGTACAGTGAGTTTTTAGCTTCTCCATGTATAATTTAAAACTATACAATGATGTAACATTTTGAGGGAGTCTTGTTGAGAATCAAAATACAAGTACAGGTCTGATTCACCCGAACAATTATTTTGATGTGGCAGCCAATAGCGTAGTGGCAAATTTCTGAAGTGCAGATCCCTTCATGTTAGTCACAATCATGTCCCCAACCTCCTTTGTTCTGTTGCTCTGAATGATATCCTTAATACTTTCTCCCACAACAGACATCCCTAGGAGCCAATAAGCATGAAAGGGGAGAGTGTTAGCTACTGTTGACTAATCTCCTTTCACTCTGATTGGCTTTAAACAGCAGGAATGGACAAGGAAGCATGCCAGAAGACTCTTCTCAGTGGCTAATACACTCCCCTTTCACACTGATTGGCCGGTAGGATTGTAGTGACATAGAGACCCTGCTGGGAACCTACTTAAAAAATAGTAAGGAATCTAAGATCCCCTGCTACATGGTGGTAACAAAAGCAACATGAAAACAAGAAGTTGGGGGTGGGGAGTGGATGCGCTTTGAGAGAGACATAGTGAATGTTTTGCTATGGTACAAAATCACATCTATCCATGTCTTGGCATAACCTTAAGCTTTCCAAGCTGTTCTTTTTGCCCCGCCCCGCCCCGCCTGTGACGGATGCGGGATGAAAACAAAACAGCTGTGAGAGGGGCTCAATCCAGTGACTGTGGCCTTCACCTCTCATGTTCGTTTTGTATTCATTCATGTCTAATACAAGCTGATCTAGAACTGCTAAAACCAATTTGATACTGTTCCAGCTGCAGGCGTCCGGGACTCGTTGTTTTGCAGTTAATAAAGAGTTCCGCAGTCCTTTGTCTTAAGATTTTAGTTTTAATTAACTTTGAGAGCAATTATGTTCGGAAGACGCCCATCCCAGATAAAAGGCATATTGCAAAGCATCCCAGCTGAGGAAAACCGAGTGCGGGGAAAAAAAATGGAGGGAGAAGAATGAGGGTCCCTAAAGTACCTTCAGGCGATTTCAGAGCCAATGCAAACATTTGTTGCTACCATAGCCAAGTGTGTGCCTGCGTGGGGAAGCAGTAGCTTCCAGTGACACCAAAGCAGCTGAATAGCAATGAAGCCTGCCTTTCCCAGTCTGAATGCATCTATTAATAGCGCTGCCGGAGCCCCCGCTCTTTCCGTCACGTGAAGAGAAGCGGGGAGTAAAGCGAGCGGGCGGCGGCGACTACCGCTGCTTTTGCATTCTCCTCCTCCTTGTCACATTCCTGCAGTACCCAGAAAGGACAGCGAAAGCTCGTTTTTCTTTACCCAGACTCTCTTCCTTTCCTGTGACCGCTACCGCCCTCTTGTCTCTCTTTCCCCTCCCCCACCTCTAGAAACCAATCTCTGCTTAATAAAATCAATGCACCCCTCCTACCCCTGCCATTTCTATTCCCAGCTCGCGCAGCTAGCGGAATGGATGTGTAAGTGTGTTGAGGGGGGGCGTGTGAGGGAGCGCGCGGCTGAAAAGGGTGGACCTCTTGGGTACTCGTGCCTTTCCGGACCCCCTCGCTGAGCTGTTCCCACTTGCCCACGGAGACTAGTGGGGGCGCTTCTCCCCCCATCTCCGTTACTCTTTCGGCCGTCTCAGTAAGGCCCGAAGGTGATAGGCACGCCCTCGGGGAAGGATATGCTAGCAGCTTGGGGCCCCTACCTTGTTACTTCTCTCCAGCCATGTGGTGCTTGCACTGTAACTCGGAGAGGACTCAGTCACTGCTGGAGCTGGAGCTTGACAGCTGGTAAGCCATTAATTACCCTCTCTTGGAAGCAGCGTGGGTTTTCCTAATGCAAAAGAGTCGGTATTGAGTGGAAGGATTTTATTTTCTTTTGCCTTGTATTCCAGTCTCAAATCTCAGTCCAGCTTTATTTAAAATTTGTTCCGAACACTGGTTAAGTGTGCTTGTGGAAGAAAGAGGGACTGAGTTTGTGTTTAAGGAAGCAGGCAAGCAAAACTATCGGCTGCTCGCATATATACAGTACTAATCCCGTGACACAAAGGGTTTTACAATGTTCAGTCTCGACTACTTTTTTTTACCTGTAAAAGCGAAATCATTTTCTGCAGAACTGTATTCTAGCGAATAGTCCAAGTAGCAGTGTAGAAATAACAGCTGTTTGTCACATAAACGTAGCCTTACTTACAAAGGCAGAAAATTGAAGTGCATATTTGTTTTTAAAAATCCACAATGTGTGCCCTCTTGCTTTTTCCCTGCACCATTGTATGCACGCAAGGGTTCAGTTTGCATATTGCACGATGTAATAAGCCCTGCTGCAAAGTTTTTAATGCTTTGCAAATGTATCTTGATTGCAGCCAACTGTAGCTTTGTTTTTAGTGTAGACGCTTTCATATTTCACAGCCCATTTATTTGATTTCCAAAAACAAAAAACACTACTGCAATGCCATCTGCCCTTCACAGAATTCAAATTAACAGCTTATTCATTTGAATGTGGAATTCCAAGTTGTTTAACTCCTTAGCCAAGGTATACTTTCTTACAATATGAAACTGGCAGCAGGTTTATTTAAATGATGTTACTTGTTCCAGATATTTGCAGCATCTCACAGCCTCCTCCATTTTTTCTCACAATGGTATCTTTCTTATGCATTCTTGTGATTCATTTAACAAAAACCCAAGCATTCTGAACACAAATGCCAGTCTTTGCATCAAAATCTATAATTCTAAGCACGCTTTAAAAACTTATTACTGTTAGAGCTTGCCTTTCCTCTATGGAATGTGGCATTTCCTCCAAGGAAGGTGGCATTAATGCCCACCATTTTTCCCCCACAACAACCCTGTGAGATAGATTATTAGACAGAGAAATAACTGGCCCAAAGTTGTCCAGTGAGTTTCATGGCAGAGTGATGTTTTGAACCTGAATCTCCCCAGTCACAATATAACCACTACACCACTGAATTCAGTGAGGCTTTCTTCTCAGTAAGCATAGGTAGGATTATTTTGTACTGCTCTAGGCTTTGTCACATTTATGGGTCATCAGTGAGAACAAACTAAACTTAATTAATCGGTGACTTCAGTTCTATATCCAGTTACTGCAGAGGGCCATTGACTTCAGATGAATTAAGCCTGCGTTTAGGGTTGAAAATCAGTGCTGGGTTGAAAATGTCCACCTACATTCACAGGGTCATTCTTCTCCCACAAAAGGGGTGCATTTTTGGAGACATTCCAGGGAAGTGTTGGAAGAAATGTTTATTGTAGGGGGAGGGTTAACGTGATCGATTCAGTGTGGCAAGTGGATGCCATCTTTCTTTTACTGGAAATCTTTGTGATGGCTGCAGTAGGAAGAGGCAGCCTGGCGGTGTCCCTCATTGAGAATGGACCAGTGGGTGTGACACAACTTCATGACAGTGAGACTTCAGTCATACCAATGGTGTGATGGTTTGTGGACAGGTTATACCAATATAATTGCATGTTTTTGTGAGAGAGAGGTGGGAACAGGAATAGAGCGCTAAACAGTGACAAGCAGTGTGGATTCTACCTCAGCTTTGTGTGAGTGTGAAACAATGGTCACATACACACAGACTTGATTGGTATAGTTATTAACAGTTCTGTGATTGCTCTGAAGTTGCTCTTAGTAGTGTGTGTATACATCTTACACCAGTGTTCTTCAATTTTGGGTCCTCAGATGTTGATGGATTACAACTCCCATCATCCCTGACCGTTAACAATGCTGTTTGGGGATGATGGGAGCTGTAGTCGAATATCATCTGGGAACCCAAAGTTGAGGAACAGTGTCTCACATCGCATGGAACATTGTGTGATTATGTACTGTATAGGCAATGTAGTATATATTGGGGGTATATGATCACGTAATCCACTCTTAACCACATCAGAGGAAGGTACCATGTCACTCAAAGCATCATGACAGAAGACGCAGCAGAGGTGGTAACCATTGTGCTGTTGGAGGTAGCATGTAAATGTCCTCAGTTGTAGCTCATGCAGAAAACCTCTGGTCTGACATAGGCTCAACAGTCTGAAGTATGTGAAATAGGACAAAGTAGGAGTATGATCTTTCCAGGGTGCCCTTCAAGGGACAGCCCCTGAGTTGTCACTAGGTCAATCACTCAGCTACTCTGCTGAATCCAGACTTCTTTAAAGTACCACCTGGTACCAGCTACTGACCTATGGAGAACATTGATTCCCTTTATATTCTTTCACACCAGACACAGTGACACACTTCTGTCACACAGATATGCACACCTCCCTGCTACATGCACATAAATACTCCATTATAAATGGCAAGATTTTTAATAACTTTTACACCTCACCTTTCCAAAAGATTTTTCCCAGAGCAATTTACAAATATCAGTAATACGCAATTCATAAATCTACAATGGCGTAAAATCTACCTAATAAATAAAAAAGCATTAAACCAATTTCAGAGTGAGTGAAAGTGTAAAGAGACCTGGTAAAAATAAGGTTTTCACCTGGTACCAAAACTTTATGTGCCCCACAAACTTCTGTGGGGGGAGAGCATTTCACAACCATGGGGCCACCATCAGGATGAGCCTGCCTTGCATAGAAAGGAAATCCAGAGAAGCATCTTTGAGGAAAATTTTTAAGAGCAGGTGGGAGGTAATGGAAGTAAATGATCCTTCAAGTATTCTGGTCTCAAGCCATATATTAGTGCTGTGTCTAAACCCATCCTCCATTTTCTTTTTAAAAAATCTGTTTTCTGCCTCATTAACAGTACATTTTAGAATTTGATTGGATGTGTGGCTAAATTTACTTTATTGTTGTGAAGTGGCTGAGGGTGGTATATTTGCTTTTCTTTCCATTAATCAGTTCTAAAGAGCTCGTCAGCGTCTCTGGCTGCCTATGTTTCTTGATCTGACAAGGCCCTATAGGAGGAGTTACTTCATGACATCTTTCCTTTGGCTTTGGCTGAAGTGCAGGAAGCTGAAGACAGTGCACTGTTTTTAAAAGAAAGTTCTTCCTTTTAACCTTTAAAAATATATTTCTGCACTGATTTCTTTAACAATATAAAGACTTTAAAAACAACAATAGCAACAATGAACAGCTGCAAGAAGAATGGTAGACCATATTCGCAGCTTCCTGCAATTACAGCAAAGTGCAAAAGATGACGTCATTTGAGTTTTTCAAGAAGCATAGGTACTTGGAAGGGTTGCAGAATGCAGATTACCAAAGAGGTAGTTTGTAGAGTTAAAGAGAGACTACTCACAAAACCCTTTGACCGACCTCAAAAGTAAGGTAAGCATAACTAAAGAACATAAGAACATAAGAAGAGCCTGCTGGATCAGGCCAGTGGCCCATCTAGTCCAGCATCCTGTTCTCACAGTGGCCAACCAGGTGCCTGGGGGAAGCCCGCAAGCAGGACCCGAGTGCAAGAACACTCTCCCCTCCTGAGGCTTCCGGCAACTGGTTTTCAGAAGCATGCTGCCTCTGACTAGGGTGGCACAGCACAGCCACAGCCATCACGGCTAGTAGCCATTGATAGCCCTGTCCTCCATGAATTTGTCTAATCTTCTTTTAAAGCCGTCCAAGCTGGTGGCCATTACTGCATCTTTCGGGAGCAAATACCATAGTTTAACTATGCGCTGAGTAAAGAAGTACTTCCTTTTGTCTGTCCTGAATCTTCCAACATTCAGCTTCTTTGAATGTCCACGAGTTCTAGTATTATGAGAGAGGGAGAAGAACTTTTCTCTATCCACTTTCTCAATGCCATGCATAATTTTATACACTTCTATCATGTCTCCTCCGACCCGCCTTTTCTCTAAACTAAAAAGCCCCAAATGCTGCAGCCTTTCCTCGTAAGGGAGTCGCTCCATCCCCTTGATCATTCTGGTTGCCCTCTTCTGAACCTTTTCCAACTCTATAATATCCTTTTTGAGATGAGGCAACCAGAACTGTACACAGTATTCCAAATGTGGCCGCACCATGGATTTATACAACGGCATTATGATATCGGCTGTTTTATTTTCAATACCTTTCCTAATTATCGCTAGCATGGAATTTGCCTTTTTCACAGCTGCCGCACACTGGGTCGACATTTTCATCGTGCTGTCCCCTACAACCCCGAGGTCTCTCTCCTGGTCGGTCACCGCCAGTTCAGACCCCATGAGCGTATATGTGAAATTAAGATTTTTTGCTCCAATATGCATAATTTTACACTTGTTTATATTGAATTGCATTTGCCATTTTTCCGCCCATTCACTGAGTTTGGAGAGGTCTTTTTGGAGCTCTTCGCAATCCCTTTTTGTTTTAACAACCCTGAACAATTTAGTGTCGTCAGCAAACTTGGCCACTTCACTGCTCACTCCTAATTCTAGGTCATTAATGAACAAGTTGAAAAGTACAGGTCCCAATACCGATCCTTGAGGGACTCCACTTTCTACAGCCCTCCATTGGGAGAACTGTCCGTTTATTCCTACTCTCTGCTTTCTGCTTCTTAACCAATTCCTTATCCACAAGAGGACCTCTCCTCTTATTCCATGACTGCTAAGCTTCCTCAGAAGTCTTTGGTGAGGTACCTTGTCAAACGCTTTTTGAAAGTCTAAGTACACTATGTCCACTGGATCACCTCTATCTATATGCGTGTTGACACTCTCAGAGAATTCTAATAGGTTACTGAGACAGGACTTTCCCTTGCAGAAGCCATGCTGGCTCTGCTTCAGCAAGGCTTGTTCTTCTATGTGCTTAGTTAATCTAGCTTTAATCATACTTTCTACCAGTTTTCCAGGGACAGAAGTTAAGCTAACTGGCCTGTAATTTCCGGGATCCCCTCTGGATCCCTTTTTGAAGATTGGCGTTACATTTGCCACTTTCCAGTCCTCAGGCACGGAGGAGGACCCGAGGGACAAGTTACATATTTTAGTTAGCAGATCAGCAATTTCACCTTTGAGTTCTTTGAGAACTCTCGGGTGGATGCCATCCGGGCCCGGTGATTTGTCAGACCTACTCATTAAAACTTCAACGAAAATTTCTCTCCCCTTTGATCTTTTTGAATGCAATTTATTTTCCTATTAATTTATGAATAATTGTTGGGGGGGGCAGGGTGGAAACAGAAGAAAATTTTCGTCACAGCAGAACTTTGAAGGAAAGCACCAGAACCTTGAATTGTGCCTGGAAATAAACCAACTAGTGTAGCTATTTTATTTACTGGCAAGATCTGATCTCAAGGCCTTGTCCTAGTTAACAGGCTAGCAGCTATATTTTGAATTAATTGCAGTCCCTGGACAGTCATCAAAGCAGACCCATGCACAGCATTTTACAGTAATTTAACCTAGAGATTACCAGGGCGTGGGACATAGTGGCTAGGCTGTCTTTGCCCAGAAGGAATAACAGCTGGTGTACCAATCTCAACTGGGGGAACCACTTCATGCTGTGGGAGCTACTTGGACCTTCAGTGACAAAGATGGATTGATGAGTCAAGCTGCAAACTTGATCTTTTGGGAACAGTACATCTCTTTACCTGGAACAGGTAGAACACAACTTTCCCATACAGAGTAACCACTCGCCAACAGCAAAGAAGCATGGGAGATGAACTATTTGGTTTATGCATTTGTATCTGAATTTCCTGAAATTCCCTTTTAATAATGTTTTTTGACAATTAATTAGATCTGAAAGAGGCTACTAGTCTCCCACGTTTAAATCCAAAGTACTGTCTTCCATTTTCATCATTTAATTGATAGGGGAAATATCGTGGCGCAGGGTGGTAAGCGGCGGTAACGCAGCCAAAGCTCTGCTCACGGCTGGAGTTCGATTCCAATGGAAGGAGGAAGTCGAATCTCCGGTAAAAGGGGTTGAAGTCCACTCAGCCTTCCATCCATCCGTGGTCGGTAAAATGAGTACCCGGCATATGCTGGGGGGTAAAGAAAGGCCGG
This sequence comes from Rhineura floridana, assembly GCF_030035675.1. Lineage (NCBI taxonomy): Eukaryota > Metazoa > Chordata > Lepidosauria > Squamata > Rhineuridae > Rhineura > Rhineura floridana. The sequence continues at coordinate 140,475,009 of NC_084482.1, read as the reverse complement.
GGAAGGAACTGGCAATCCCACCCCATATATACAGTCTGCCTAGTAAATGTCGCAAGGCGTCACCCTAAGAGTCGGAAACGAGTCGCACTATAAGTGCGGGGACACCTTTACCTTTTTTACAGAAAGGTGCCAAACAATAGAAAATACATTAAAATATAAGTTTATTAATTCATCTGTAATAAATGCAAGCCTTCAAAATAGAATTTGCTGCAATTATAAAGCAAATATAACAAATACATCTTTTGGCACAAAGTATAAGTTTGGATTGGAAAGCCGCTTAAGTGGCACTAGAAAGCTCAAATATTCTTTTTTGAAAACTTATGGATCTTATAAATAGAAATATAATTTTCTTAGTCGTAGTTGCTTAGAAGCCTAATTCTGCCCGCCCTCCAATTCTGCTGTGCTGTGGTCTTGCAGCCTAATAGTTAAAGCAGATCCTGCATAAGCAATTTTTCCTCCATCTCAGCTCTTGGCCCATATCTTAAAAACCCACACCCTTCCCAAGGATCTTCCAGGAGAAGCTTTTCAGGAGCACAAGGAGTTGCAAAGGGAAGGTGCTGAGAAAGCCCTGTTACTTGAACATTTATTTATTTTAAAGAATTTGTAAACTACCCTAACCTGTAAATATGATCAATGAAGCTCAGAAAAAGTGTTCAGTTGCTAGCAAAAAACAGTGAGGGAGGGAGCCAGCCACAATTTTTCGGCCAAGGTGCAGACGATCCTCTGTCTTGCTCCACCTAGCTGTTATTCCATTGTTGGCATAACCCCTGTTCCATTCACAGATTGGTTAAATAGTGTCTCTGGGAGCCAAATTAGACATGACATTGGAAGATCCATTATTGATATTTCCTGGTAAGACACTGCTATTATATTAGGTATGTAGGTATTTTATGTGAATTGGTTATAATGAAATTATTATCCATTTTGTTTTGTTGTTGTTCACCGCACTGTGAATGTTATGATGAAGGGTAGTATAAAAATGCCTTCATAAATAAAATACAGGCCATCACAGGGATCAGAAATGAAATGGACAGGGACTGCTGCACTGAGGAGGATACTCTCCGCGCTGCACCATTTCTTCATTGTAAATCCTTCCAAGCTGTGATTTATCTCACAGGTGAAAAGCCTTTAGTACCATATGGGTACATGTATGTTTTCCCAGCTGCATATCAAATAACAGAAAATGATGTGGGGTTAAGGGTTAGACCTCCTCCCTCAACCTTGTATTTAAGAATTTGCCTGGTAGCTGTAGGTGACAAGGATTTGTATGAAGGCAAGTGTATAGAATTCTAAGTAGGCTGGTAGAGGAGAGTTGGGGCAGTCGGCTTCTCTGTGTACTGATCATTGAAATCAACTGGGCTGCCAGAAGGAAGAAGCTGCATCCTGTATGCCCAGCACAGAAGTTCAGTAGGGTGCTGCAAGGAAGATGAAGCTCTCCATCCCTTCTCTGTCAGCCGCCAGCAACCCAAAAACATTTATGGGCTTATTTATAAGCTTCCTGAACCAGATCTGGATACAGTTCCCCTCCCCCCACACAGCTACATTTACTTTTTAAAGATAAAAATATTTGATCTCCCAGTGTTCAATCCAGTTTGGCCCTGAAATCTCTCCTTTAAGCATCCAATCTAAGGTGGTTTGCTCAAGTGTTGCCATCACTATTTTCTTTCAATTTATTTATTTATTACCAGGATTATATGGTGACCAACAGGCTCCCTGGGCAGCTTTCTGGGCAAAATATAAAACATTTTAAAAACAAAAGACTTTAAAATATATTAAAACAAAACATTTTTAAAGAGCTTTACAAACATTAAAGAAGTAACCAACACATACGCAGACAAAGATAAGGTCTCTACTTAAAAGGCTTGTTGAAAGAGGAAGGTCTTCAGTAGGTGTCATAAAGAAAGCAGAGATGGTACCTGTCTAATATTTAAGGGGAAGTAATTCCAAAGTGTTAGTGCCACAAGGGCTGCTTCCTATGTTGCACTGAACAGACCTCCTGATAAGGTGGTATCTGCAAGAGGCCCTCACCTGCAGATCACAGTGATTGACTGGGTATATAAGGGGTAAGATGATCTTTCAGGTATCCTGGTCCAAAGCTGCATAGGCCTTTGTACACCAAAACGAGAACCTTGAACTTGGCCCAGTAGCTGATGGGCAGCCAGTGCAATTTTTTCAACAGTGAGGCAACATATTGGTGATACCTTGTCCCAGTGAGCAGTGGCACTGCCACATCTTTCACCAGCTGCACCTTCTGGACCAACCTTAAGGGCCAGTCCCACATAGAATATATTACAGTAATCCAGACTGGAGGTTACTAGTTCATGGAGAACAGTAGTCAGGCTATCCCAGCCCAGTAGTCACAGCCACGGAGGTCACTTGTGTCTCCAGCGACAAAGATGGATCCAGGAGCACTCCTAGACTATGAACTTGCTCTTTCAGAGGGAGTACGACCCCATCCAAAGCAGGCAATTGACCAATTATCCGAACTTGGGAACCAACCCACAGTGCCTGCATCTTGCTAGGATTCAGACTTGGTTTAGTGGCCCTCATCCAGCCCACCACCGAGTCCAGGCAGCAGTTCAGGGCTTGCATGGCCTTTCCCATTTCAGATGTTACAGAGAAATAGAGCTGGGTATCATCAGCATACTGCTGACACCTTGCCCCAAATCTCCTGATGACCGCTCCCAAGGGCTTCATATAGATGTTAAACAGCATGGGGGACAAGGTGGTACCCTGCGGCACCCCACAGCACAACTGCCAAGGGGCCAAAGGACCCAATGATATTCTCTGAAAACGACCCTGGGGATAGGATCGGAACCAATGTAAAACAGCGCCTCGAGTACCCATCTCACCAAGTCAGCTCAGAAAGATACCATGGTCAGTGGTATCAAAAGCCGCCAAGAAATCAAGAATAACAGGGTCGCACCCACCCACCCCATCCTTCTCCCTATAAAGGTAATTCAACTAGGCCTGAAACCAAATTGGAATGAGTCAAGATAATCTGTTTCATCCAAGAGTACTTGCAATTGCTGCACCACAATAATCTTAATCGCCTTCCCTAAAAAGGGGGTATTTGTGAACAGGTGGTAATTGTCACAAACCGATGGTAGGCTTTTTCAGGAGCAGTTGAATCAATGCCTCTTTCAGGCAGCTGAGACAATTCCCTCCCACAAAGACACGTTGACCGCACTCTGGATCCACTCAGTCATACCCCCTTGGCAAACTTTAATAAGCCAAAAAAAGCAAGGGTCGAGAGGATATGTTGCTGGCCGCATCGTTGCAAGCACCTTGTCCAATTTCTCAGGCTGCACATACACATCAACCAAAACAATAGAAAAATATTGTTTTTGAGAGGAGAAAGATCATGAGCTGGGGGGGATTAGTGGGTCTCATATTGCAGGCTGGTTTAAGGGACACCTGATTCAGGAAAGGATGAAGAATATTGTATTCCCTCATGCTCGCTGTCTTGGGCAAATCTTTCTACTGGGTTAGTTTGCAATTGGCATGTTTAATGCTCTTTTCAGGAAGTCTTGATTACATATGGTGCTTCAAAATGAATTGCAGAAGATTTAGTTTATTGAGCCTATAGTCATTTATTTTTATGGAAACTGTTCCACTCAGGGAATCGCTTTTATTGCATCTAGTGATTGGATTTTACAGAATTTAAACACAGCTGAGAAAAAGTATGTATATTCTAGGCTTGCTATTCTTTTTGTATAGTAGCGAGTAACAGTAAGCTCATGATCTCAGTTTAAATAATATCCATCATGTAATAGATTCATATCACTTCATCACCATCAGATGAAAACTGACCAGTGACCTATAGCAATTGAAAGTGTGAATGAACTGCAGTTTCCTTAGAACCACACTTTCTAATAAAAATACGCAATAGCAGGTAGTTTTCTGTTGATGAGGTACATAGTTGATTCAAGGCTGACGTATTGTGTGTGCTCAATGCTTTAAATAATAAATATTTCATATTTGTTTAAGCAGGCCACTGTGCTTTGCTAAAATCCTGAAGCTTGGCAATATTTTGTCTAAACTTTCAACTCTTTGCTTTTTGAGTTTGTCTTCTTTCTTCTGGTGCCTGAATCTGTTTCATTACTAAGGTCCAAGCTACATATGACACTATATGCATCACTTGCAGGTGTGTGTATCTTATTTAAAAACCACCAGTAGCTAGCTCATTGGCTAGATCCAGCCCAGTGAGCCACAGAAAGTGACCCACCCACTCCCACAGCTTTATCTCCTGATCTGATTTGGAGTTAAAGCTCTCTGTTCTATAGAGTGATCTCTAAAAAGCAGACACACTTTATCACTTGACTGGATGATAAAAAAAATTCCTCCAGCTGTCCTTTAGAGCAAATCTCTAAAGAGCAGTCAGATCTTTTCTCTCCCATCTCAGCGCTAAGTACCATAGCACTGAAATCAGAGATAAAAGCAGCATGTTCTACATACCCACCCTCGCTCCAGCACTAGGGTTGGGGAAATAATGCCTTTTACATAACAAGCAGAGGGCTTCTCTGCAAGAAGCGGAAGTGTTTAGCCAGAACGATCTTTTATCTCTGATCTTAGCATAAGCACTGTAGTTCTAAGATTAGAGTTAAACTCCTGTATTATAATGTCTTATTTCAGGTGAGGAATGTGAGGATAATGGTGTTGCTGATGCTCTGTTGCGGAACCAGATGGAGAGGTTTCTACACCTGGCGCCGCTGGCCAGGGCTCAGCCAGAGGCTGTGCCACCTGAGATTTGGGAGATTGGAGAACGGAGTCGGAGAGGGCCATAAGCCTATCCGTTGCACCCAGCACGCTGGCCAGCTATCAGAGAGCAGGTAGGGAGCTCCAGGAATTTAGGGACAGCAGGGGCTACACACAAGGAGCACCTGCTGGAATTCCTGGTGGAAGGCTGGGGGAAGGGCCTTTCTGTCAGGACGCTGAGAGGTAAGCTGGCAGGGCTTTCATTTATACCAAAGACGGAGAGTTTTAGAGATCATATGGATGATTTTGGGGTCCGCCAGATGTTGGCAGACTGGGCTCGGGTGAGTCCTGCTGCCCCGGATGCCCATTGCCCATTGTCACCCAATTTGTTAGTGGGGCTTTTAGAGCATGGGGATGACATATGCTCTTCCCGCTGTGAGGTTCAGCTGCTTCATGCAGCGGCCCTCACATTATTGTGGGGGGGCTTTTAGGGTTGGCGAGGTGGTGGCTGAGTCCAAGTCGGACTCATCTCTGCGTGCACTTCTCATGTCGGATGTTAGTTTACAAGGGGATTGTGCCACGGTTACCTTGCGATTGTCTAAGATGGACCAGGGGCATAAGGGGCGTAGTGTAGTTCTAGCAGTGTCCCCTGTACTGGACATTTGCCCAGTGAGGGCATTGCACTGTTTTTGGCTGTGAGGGGGACAGACCCAGGTTACTTGTTTATTCATGAAGGGGGGTCCCCCCTCACTAAATTTCAGTTCTGGGCGCTTACCAAACTAGCACTACAGGGTTTGGCGGCCAACCCTGCAAGGTTTGGGACCCATTCATTCAGGATTGGTGCTGCCTGTACTGCAGCAAGTATCGGATTTTTGCCTATGCAGGTGCAGGCCATCGGGAGATGGAGATAGAGAGCATATAGAGGCTATATTCGACCATTGGAGGGAACAGGCGGGCCTAGGGCCTAACCTCTTGTAATTACTTTGTTTTGGCAGGTTGCTGGAGGGGGACGGAGCGGATGTGCATCCTAATCTGCGGCCATAGCATGGTCTTCTGGGCGGGCCATAGGGCTGTGAAGTCATGTTTTGGTGTGCAGCTGGGCCGATGGGGGATGCGCTGGGCTGGGCTCCTACTCATGTTCCAGCATGGTTTGGTGCGGACGGTTCTGCACGTGTTGGTCATTCACCTGGGAGGGAATGACCTTGGTTTACTGAAGGGCAAGGCCCTTAGTCTGCAAGCAGGTGAGGACTTCCAGTTTATAAGGCAACGTTGGCCTTTGGTTCATCTGCTGTGGTCAGACATTCTCCCATGCAGGGATTGGCATGGTGTGTGGGACTCCAAAGGGATAGATCGGGCATGGAAGAAGGTCAACCGGCAGCTTTGGCTCTTCTCGCTCATGATGGGTTGGCTTTGCATCACCCCGAAATATGACACATGCGGACTGAACTTTAAAGGGCGGATGGGGTTCACCTGACAGATGCAGGGAACGACATCCTTTTGAATGACCTGCAGAGGTATCTGTGAGATGTTGTACTCGGGTAAAGGGGGACTAAATAGAGATTTCTCCCCCTTTTGGTGGTGGATAGGTGCAGGAAGAGAACTAGGTAAGGATAGCTTGGTGGCCCCCTTAGGCAACTTTGGAGGTGATTGGTGGTTCCGGAGGCCTGCCAGGAAGGGCTTTACGGCCCGAGGGCAGAATATGGACTGCTTCTGGGGCCTTCTTACCTCATCCACCCGGAGTTATACGGCCCCGGGAGGTGGTGACGTAGGAAGGGCCCCCTGCTCACCTACAGGTGTGGCTTGGGTAAGGGGTAAGATAAAAGGGCTTACACTTGCCCAACAGGGGCTGGTTGCCCGAGCGCTATAAACAAAGACTTTCTTATAGATAGTTCCACACCTAGGTTTTCCTCTGCAGGTTAGTTAAAGTTTTGAATTTAGTTTAATAAAGTGGCCCTTTGTTCAACCCAGTTTACTGTGTCCGTGTCTTATTTCAACCCTCTGCCGCAAAGCACTGTAGTTCCAAGATTAGAGTTAAAGCTCGTGCCTGCTCTTTACTTTTTTTAAAAAAAATACTAAATTAAAAAACTACGACAATTTTATGTACATCTTTTTCATTACAACAGAAGTATGAAAGAAAAATACTAATGAAACAAATAATGATCTAGTATCATATTTTGATGATAAATATTCTAATAATTAAGAAAATGGAAGCCAGTGTTCAACTGATTTATTATTTTTCACCTGTTCTTCTCCAAACCAAATTAATTTGTCCATGGCAACTATATCTAAGCATTTTAATTTCCATTTGCGTATAGAAGGCCTGTTGTGGTGTTTACGCTATCTGACCCATAAATAATTTCAGATTATCATTTATATCCAGATCTATGGTATTTAGCAGGGCTAACAGTAGAGTTGTCCTAATTACAATACCACTCATCTCTGATATACAGTGAAAAATCTGGCTCCAAAATGTTTTAGCTAAAGAGCAGTACCATCACATATGTAACAAACTGGTGTTCAGTTCTTTACGCTTCCAGTGTTCATGATAATTCACTAAACACATTTTATTCAATCTTGCTGATGTAGGATACCATATCAGTGATAATTTATATCGAGCTTCTGTAATAGACAAACTGAGAGATGATTTTGATGCCCAGCCAAAGCTCCAAAGATGGTGCATTGTTTCCAAACCTATTTCTCTTTCCCAACTTTCTTAAGAATTTGGATTAGTAGATTTCATCCCTAGCAACAATTTGTAATTAATAGATAACAGACATTTTGTTTTAGAAAAGATTATTTTTCCCCATGAAGTGCCTTGTATATGAAATCTTGGACCTGGTTGTTTTAACAGATAATACCTAAGCTTGAACAACAGAGAGAGTGTTCTGTTTGATTGCATGTCTGGTGTATGTGGTTAATGTTCATGTGTGCATATACGGCATGTGGCCCTTGGACCAAAGAAGTTAGCCACCACCCTCTCTGCCAATGAGAGATTTCCTCCCATGCCATATAACTTCTTAGGAGATTTTCACATGTGCTAACATGCCAATCTGATGAGGTCCCCTTACCCCTGTGATGAAACCCCTGTTTCCTGACTCCTAACAGAGCAGAGCTGAGGGAGCTGTCTCAGTTGGTCTACAGGTAAGGACATATAAGCAAGCCAGCTTTCAGAGAGTGAGCGAGACCAAACAGGAGTTTGACAGGGGAGGTCAAGGGGGCGGTCCCTAAAAAAATAATTACTAATTCTCCTTGTACAGCGAACCGCATACCAGTGGGACTCTCAGGTTTACCCTGAAGTAGGACAGGACAAAGCACAGTGCACTCCAAAACAAGTAGTTAGGAAGAAACAAAAGGTAGAAGACAGTATGAACGGGAAGGATACTCCAGTGGTTGTGACCTGCAAGGTGTGTGCCATGTTTGTTTTCTTGCCTGAAAACAACATGGTGTACATGTGCAACAAGTGCAAGCTTGTGGCACTGTTGGAAGAAAAAGTGAGAGGCCTGGAATGGCGGGTGGACACACTGAGGACTATAAGAGAAGATGAAGAGTTCTAAGAATGCTGGACCAACAGCAGCAAAGAGAAGTGGAGGTGGAAGAGCAACAGCATGTGGTAGCAAAGAGACTGCTGTGGAGAGGAACAATGAAGTGGAGGAAACTCTGTGGGAAAGGGTGATAGGAGCAGAAGAGCTAGAAGACACCCTTCACCAGTGGAACTATGGAACTGCTTTCAACCACTCGAGGATGAGACTGGAGGACAGCCTGTGGTGGAAGAATTACAGGAGACCCCGTGCGACAATGAGTGAGAGGCTGAAGTTCAGTCAAGCAGGGCCAATGAAACCATGCCCCACAACAACAACAAGAGAAGAATACTAGTAGTGGGAAACTCCCTACTGCATGGGATCGAAACCCAAGTATGCCAAGAAGATCCGTGGACTCGCCAGGTATGCTGTCTACCAGGAGGAGAGATTAGAGATGTGACGGAAGGGTTGCCATCGCTCATCAAGCCCACCGACAGGTATCCCTTTCTCCTCATCCATGCAGGAACAAATGATACTGCCAAACGGAGCTATGAAGAAATCACATCAGACTTTGAAGCTCTGGGAAGGAAACTCAAGGACTATGGGGCCCAGATCGTTTTTCATCCATTTTTCCAGTACATAGAAGAAGAGTACAAAGGGAAAGAAAAATACTCTGTGTGAATGAATGGCTACGAAGGTGGTGCTGACATGAGAGATTTGGATTGTGGGACCACTGGCTATGCTTCCTGGAAGATGGGCTGCTGGCAAGTGATGGGTTGCATCTCACAAGGACTAGGAAGAATGTGTTTGGCCACAGCATGGAGAAGTTCATCAGGAGGGCTTTAAACTGAATCCTAAGGGGGAGGGAGACATAAACTTGGTGGTACCAACTGATGAAGGCTTGTGCACAGTAACGGGAACAGAGAGAACATAGAGGAGGGCCAGGATCTCTTCTCAATCGTCCCAGAGTGCAGGACACGGAATAATGGGCTCAAGTTGCAGGAAGCCAGATTTCGATTGGAAATCAGGAAAAACTTCCTATTAGAGCCATACAACAATGGAACCAATTACCTAGAGAGGTAGTGGGCTCTCCAACACTGGAGGCATTCAAGAGGCATCTGGACAGCCATCTGTTGGGAATACTTTGATTTGGATTCCTGCATTGAGCAGAGGGTTGGACTTGATGGCCTTATAGGCCCCTTCCAACTCTACTATTCTATGATTCTATGAATATTCTTTAAAGAGTCACATCACTCAAAATAATGCATTTAGCATTATGTGTAATTTGGCCATAAGTACCATAGATATACATTTCTGTTCATTACTGCAGTATGCATGCATATAAATGGGAAAATGCAACAACCAAGTATTGTTCTCACTTCTACAAAGAGTTAAGTTGGTGACCTGATTATTTAATTTAGGGTTTTTAGATTGGTTCTTTAGTATACAATATCAAAAGCTCTAAGATTTATTTCTAAGACTGCTTCAGAAATTCTGTAATATTTCAATAACCTGTTAACTAATTTTATATATAAAATAAGAACTTATAGAGAGGAATGATTTTTACTCTTTCAGAAACTTTAACAGTAATGAGCGCTACTGCAGCCTTGTGTTTACACAGAAGAACACAGTTTTGAAATTACTTGAGTTTGTAGGAATATAAAGCAGTTAATAAGCCTCATTCTCACTTACTTAAGCAGGTCATACAGGCCCAGTTCAGAAGTAACAATCTTGACACAATAAGCATTGAACCTGCACATCCCCTTCCCCCATGGCAGAATTGGAGACTTCTAGGTTTTATTAAATTGTTTTTCTCTACATTCCAACCAGGAACTTGTGTTTTTTAAATCTGGGTTTGCTCACCATGAAATAAAACTGGATAGAAACTATGGTTTAATAAACCCTTGAAATCTTCTGTTCCAGTACCAGAGTGCAGTAAACCATGAGTTCAACTCTCCGTTTAATAAACTCTGGTTTATTAAGTTGAGATTGTTACATCTGAACCAGCCCAGTTTCCCAGCTGTACCACTAATAGTGCTGAATAGTTTGTTGTTGTCATGTGCCTTCAAGTGGACTACTACTTATGGTGATTTTTAACAGAGCAGTTGCAGATCCCTTAATTCTACAGTTTCTAAAGTTCTATAATCTTTGAGCCTATGATACTATTGTATGAAAATATACAACAAAAATTGATGAAAATATATGAAAATTGGGGAAATTTGAATTGTACTACCATAGGTAGTACAATTTAAACCACAGTCATAACTCTCACAATTCATGAGACAGGAGAAGTACCCAATTGAGGTGCAGCCATCCAGGTCCATTCTCTATTTCTATTTTTGTCCTTATTGCAACACAATCTGAGGCTGTGTGTACTGGTTGTGTCTATGACTTTAAAAACAAACTGAAAAACACAATTTTCCATATATATTTTTAGTTAAATTAGTGGATTGTTTGCTTCTTCAGACCTTACATGGTAGCTGTTGAACTGTACTTATGGACTCAATAAGACTTGCTTACTATCTTTTTTCCCAGCCAGAAATCTTGCCCTCTGTTGACCTGGATTTTTTTTTCTGAAAAAGTATGTTTAAGCTGAGTACCTTCATCTAGAACAAAGTGCAAGAAGAATCCTTGTGGTAAAGGATATGTGCTCTCAACTTGTTTTTGATGTGAGTTCTTTTATAGAAACAACGGCCAGAACTAAACTAGTTTAAAAGTGGGCAGATTCTGGAAATTCACACTTTATACAAGGTCTCATAAAAGGCAAAATAAAGCCACATCTAAATCTTTGGGAAATTTCACATGCATATGGGTCTGAGCTTTGTAGCTATGAATAATCTCCTTGGAGAAACATACGGAAGTTGCACTGAAGTGTGCTGAAGGGTGTAGCCTGTAGCTGTAATTGCTAGGTTGTGCTGATCCTAAAAGTTAAGCAGGGTCATGTTAAGTCATTACACGTGCGCAGGAATATTCTAAGACAAAGCTGCCGGAAGTCATGCTGTGAGTCACTTAGCTTGAGCAGCAGCAGATGATCAAAAACAACATGAATGATAGGTCCTTCAAGAGGAAGCAGGGATGTTCCTACTTCAACTAAAACTTTCCCTTTTCGCTGAAAATTGGCATGAAAACAGTTTCTTTGAATAGTCAAGACCAAGAAAAAATAAATAGAAAATAAGGCACTGTATGTACAATTCCATTTACCTAAAATGTGTGAGGTGGTTAATTAATTGTAAGTGTATAGCCATTATGTTTTAGTATTTGCTGTGAATACCATGATTCCAAACAGCACAGAAACCATGTTCAGAGGTTTTGTTTTTGTTGTTCTGAAGAATGACACATGCAAGAGAATATTCAGTCATGTCTCATAACTTAATTAACTGTATTTTTCACAGTATCACTAAGAACTCTTTGAGTACTGCTTCGCATAGAATCATAGAATAGTAGAGTTGGAAGGGGCCTATAAGGCCATCAAGTCCAACCCCCTGCTCAATGCAGGAATCCAAATCAAAGCATTCCCGACAGATGGCTGTTGTCCAGCTGCCTCTTGAATCCCTCCAGTGTCAGAGAGCCCACTACCTCTCTAGGTAATTGGTTCCATTGTCGCATGGCTCTAACAGTTAGGAAGTTTTTCCTGATGTCCAGTTGAAATCTGGCTTCCTGCAACTTGAGCCCATTATTCTGTGTCCTGCACTCTGGGACGATCGAGAAGAGATCCCAGCCCTCCTCTATGTGACAACCTTTCATGTACTTGAAGAGTGCTATCATATCTCCTCTCAGTCTTCTCTTCTCCATGCTAAACATGCCCAGTTTTTTCAGTCTCTCCTCATAGGGCTTGGTTTCCAGTCCCCTGATCATCCTTGTTGCCCTCCTCTGAACCTGTTCCAGTTTGTCTGCATCCTTCTTGAAGTGCGGAGACCAGAACTGGATGCAGTATTCAAGATGAGGCCTAACCACTGCAGAACAGAGGGAAACCAATACTTCACGTGATTTGGAAACTATACTTCTGTTAATGCAGCCTAATATAGCGTTTGCCTTTTTTGCAGCCGCATCACATTGTTGACTCATATTCAGCTTGTGATCAATGACAATTCCAAGATCCTTCGCACATGTCGTATTGCTGAGCCAAGTATCCCCCATCTGATAACTGTACATTTGGTTTCTTTTTCCTAAGTGTAGCACTTTGCATGTATCCCTGTTGAATTTCATTCTGTTTTCAGCCCAATGTTCCAGCCTATCAAGGTCCCTTTGAATTTCGTTCATGTCTTCCACGGTATTAGCTATGCCCCCCAATTTTATATCATCTGCAGATTTGATAAGCATGCTCTGTACCTCCTCATCCAAGTCGTTAATAAAAATGTTGAAGAGCACTGGGCCCAGGACCGACCCCTGTAGTACCCCACTCATTACTTCCACCCAGTTTGAGAAGGAACCATTGATAAGCACTCTTTGAGAACGATTCTGGAGCCAGCTGTGGATCCACCTGATAGTTGTTCCATCCAGTCCACTTTTAGCTAGTTTGCTAATCAGAATTAATGGGGCACTTTGTCAAAACCTTTGCTGAAGTCAAGATATATTATGTCCACAGCATTCCCATGGTCTACAAGGGAGATTACTTGATCAAAAAATGAGATAAGATTAGTTTGGCAGGATTTGTTCTTCATAAATCCATGTTGGGTCCTAGTAATCACTGCACTGTTTTCAAGGTGCCTACAGACACTGCTTTATAATCTGCTCCAGAGTTTTTCCAGGGATTGAGGTTAGGCTGACTGGTCTGTAGTTCCCCGGTTCCTCCTTTTTGAGGGCATGATTGTCTGACCCCAAGCTGGACTTATCAAAGACGCTGATGTGATTCTCAGTGACTTTCATTGAGTTTGAAAGGATAAAGTAAATTTACGGCTGCAATTTGCTTTTCCCTCAGGATACTAGGTGCATCAAGAGTAGGGGGCAAGCGTAGCCCCTTCTGCAATGTACTAGTTTACATTGTGTACCCTTAGTGTAGTTGTTTACTTTTAGGGCAGTGTGACTGCCATTCAGTTTTGGGGAGATAAAGTAAAGAGTTGTACTTGAAGGCAGTGTTACAATATGGGGATCCTACAGGGAAGTGCAGTATGTCTGCATGTACAGGACATACAGGGATTGCATATACAGTCTCCTCCAGAGATCCTTGCTTTATATTTGCCTTCCCTCCACAACAGCATTTCACTTGCCATGTATATAAAAGCCAATTCTCTGGGAGTGGTCCTTAAACACTGTTGGATCTGAAATGGAAAATCAGTATGTCACCATGCCCCTAGATTTTGGGAGTGCAGAGGGAGGAAAAGGAAGGAGAACCCCCATTTCATGAGTGAATGTCAGGTTACACTAAACTGGATCTCATCCTATGAAATTGACTTTTAAATTAATGTTTCATTTAAAAACAAATCTGGAATGAATAATTGTAACTTTTAACCATGTTAGGTGAAGTTTGTATATATGTAAAATACTGTTTTTTATATTTTAATTTTTTTATTTTTTTAAAAAAGGAAAATTAAAATAACAGCAACATTTAAGAAGCCCAAGCCAGTTTAAAGGCAATTTTGCAAAGTAGGCAACAGGAGAATTTTTAAAGTCTTACCAGCTTGAACTCTCTTGTTCCTGCAGGAAGCAACACACAGTCACCGGCTATCCTTTCTAGGCAGTGACCTTTGCCTCTGATTGCTTGTATTCCTGTTTGGAAATTCTTGTAGATAAAGGAGGCGTCTAATAAGAGAGCTGTGTTATGCTACTTGTTTTGCAGCCTAACTGTTGCAGGGCTAGAGGGCAAGCAGCCTGGATGAAATACGAGATAAGCTGCCACCTACGCAGTGCCATTCTTGGCTTCAAATAATAGGCTGCCATCTGACAAGCCAGTTGGCAGCTTTTGGTCAATATATTAACTAGCATGCCAATCCTAATGGTGCACCTTCCTGCCTAAGGAGCATGTAGATAGTAAGCTGTTGCTTTATTTCTCAAAAAGGGCTGAAATAAATGTGTGTGAGTGTGTGAAGCATGAATGAGCACTTCTAGACAAAGCACCTTTGGGAGAAGGCTGCTGGAAAGTACTTAACTTTTCCCCCTGCTCACTACTTTCTTCCTGTAACTCCCTTCCCAAGCTGCTTTTCTTCTGATCTGATCCAGACAATGCATTTACAAGGTACACACTATGAAAGCCCACAGCTTGCCTTTGGGGGATATGCAGTGGAAAGTGGCACACTGATATAGTTAGAAACTCTAGAGATTCCAAATTGCCTACTCTCAAAATTGCGTTGCTTAGAAGTAATATTTGGTGTTTATTTTTTGTTACTCTATTTATATTCCAACTTTCCTCTAATGACCTCAAGGTGATATATATTGTTTGCTCCCTCCTAATTTTTTCCTCACCTCAACCCTGTCAGGTAGGTTAGGCTAAACATGATAGGCCTAAGGTCACCCAGTAAGTTAATGGTTTATTGGGGATTTGAACCATTGTCTCCCAGGTCCTAGTCCAATGTTCTAACCACAATACATGTTACATGTATTGATGTTTAACATGCTTTTGAGCCCTAACATCTATGGGAGGAAGCAAAAAGTTTACCTTAGGACACTCTTTAGAATAGAGACCTGCAGTATATATTACATATGCCTAATATTGCCACCACAATAATAATAGGCATTTTACTATTGTTTTACATAAAAAAATCTAAAGATAAAAATGAATGTTCATCAGCATGCTTGTGTAATGGACAGGGATGGAAGTTTGATTCAGTTTGCATTTCAAGCCGAAATTACCCTTTCCAAAACAATATGAAAGCTGAGGCATCCTTCAAAATTCACACTTCTTTGAATTTTGCAGTGCAGTTTGTCAACTAAACAATGTTTACAAAAATGCATGTGTTAGAGGTAAGTGTGCATAAAACTTAATACATGAGTGAAAATAATGCGTTATATGCTGAGAAATTCTTGCAAAAATGTGTACATTACTCAAAGCTACCTACAAAAATGTGTTTATTAGGAGAAATTTGCACTGAAATGCTGGAGATTTTTCATGAGGATTTTTAAAAAAATCACAAATTGCTGCAGAAATGTGTAGAACTGAATTGTAAGAATGGAAAAATGAGAAAGAGAGAGAACCAAAATTCACAGAAATTTCCATCCCTAGATTAGAGAGAGAGAGAGAGAGAGCAGTGGGAATATACAGTAGTTAGGGACTGGGAGCAGATGAATGGCTGGAGGTTGGAAAGGGATTAGGGTTAGGAAGATAAGATTTTCTGAGTTATCAGTAAAAGATCAAGGCTAAGTAAGGGTAAATTAGAGAGAGTTCAGGGAAAGGTTAAAGATTTACACAATCCAGCTATGAATGCTTGTATGTGAATTGTTTTGGGTTTTTTTTAAAAAAAGGTTTCTTCTTTTGTGCATCCTATTGCCTGAATCCCCTGAATGCAGGGAAAACAAATGATAAAATAGTACTAGAATCAATCTGGTACTGGTCATGCACTTATAGACCCCCTGGGAGACACTCCTTTAGTTTACTGTTCCTTTGGATAATCCTCTCAGGCACTGTCAGAAGCCAGGTTGAGCTGCAGAAGGCAGATGAGGCGAGACAGCCAGCTCCACTCAGGGGAAACAGAACTAGAGGAGTGTACTTGGGCTTTCTTGTTTGGTTAAGAGGGCGGTAACAGTGTGTGATTAAAAAGCTGCTTTGGATTGATCCTTTGCCAAAGAATTAAAGACCCCAAAAGCAGTAAGAGAGGTATCTAAAGTTTCAGCTAATTGTAAAATATTCTATATTCACCAGTTAGATTGTGTTGCAGTGGTGATTTCGTCAATCGTTGTATAGTGGTTTGTGTGAACCTGTGGGGGTTGGGGTTGGGGGGATAGTGTGTTCTGGCCTTCTGTCTGGTTTTATAGTGGCTTATTATGTTGAAGGCTGCAGGTTTGTGCACACATATTTGAGAGTAAGTCACATTGAACTCAATTGAATTGATATGCATTGGAGAATGCATGTGATACAGTGGCTGTTTCTGTAAAGTTTTATTATGCTGTGTGACTTTATCCAGTGTAAAGTTTATTGTTGTTTGAGGCTACTGGTATTTCCTTAGTTTGCTGATTTGTTACTTATAGTCCATTCAGCTTGTGAATATAGGGTTATTTAAAGATGACATTCAGGTTGATCAAAAGTTGTATCTTATTAGCATTCATTTTAGATAACAGAGGAGAAAATATTTTCAGAATTAATCAAGTGGCAGAAACCATCAACTTTATTTGATTTATATCCTGATACAATTTCTCTGGATGGTACCTCAACACATTAAATGACATTAAATTAAGGCTTTAAAAAGAATTATCTTAAGTACACCATATATCAACTAGAAAAAGGACATATCACACAGAGTTTGAAGCTCATGCTTAGCTCCCTACAAATCCTAAATACCAGCAAATTGAATATTTTGTGGGAAAGGATGTCATTTGATGTTCCCTCCCACGCTGGCTGCTCAACATAGCATCTGAGTCCACAGTTAAGTGGAAATACATTGTTGGCTGGTATGAAGGAAAGGATTGTTTCACTGTAGCAAATGCTCTTTCAGCTATTCATGCAGACTACCAGCTCTTTCTCAACTTCAAAGAAGTCAAATCATTATCCATACGTTCAGGGGATAGCGTGTGTGTAAACTGTTGCACTTCCTACAAAAGCAAAACATGCGGCATGAGTAGTTTTGCCAGCTTAGAACATAAGAACATAAGAACATAAGAAGAGCCTGCTGGATCAGGCCAGTGGCCCATCCAGTCCAGCATCCTGTTCTCACAGTGGCCAACCAGGTGCCTGGGGGAAGCCCGCAAGCAGGACCCGAGTGCAAGAACACTCTCCCCTCCTGAGGCTTCCGGCAACTGGTTTTCAGAAGCATGCTGCCTCTGACTAGGGTGGCACAGCACAGCCATCATGGCTAGTAGCCATTGATAGCCCTGTCCTCCATGAATTTGTCTAATCTTCTTTTAAAGCCATCCAAGCTGGTGGCCATTACTGCATCTTGTGGGAGCAAATTCCATAGTTTAACTATGCGCTGAGTAAAGAAGTCCTTCCTTTTGTCTCTCCTGAATCTTCCAACATTCAGCTTCTTTGAATGTCCACGAGTTCTAGTATTATGAGAGAGGGAGAAGAACTTTTCTCTATCCACTTTCTCAATGCCATGCATAATTTGATACACTTCTATCATGTCTCCTCTGACCCGCCTTTTCTCTAAACTAAAAAGCCCCAAATGCTGCAACCTTTCCTCGTAAGGGAGTCGCTCCATCCCCTTGATCATTCTGGTTGCCCTCTTCTGAACCTTTTCCAACTCTATAATATCCTTTTTGAGATGAGGCGACCAGAACTGTACACAGTATTCCAAATGCGGCCGCACCATAGATTTCTACAACGGCATTATGATATCGGCTGTTTTATTTTCAATACCTTTCCTAATTATCGCTAGCATGGAATTTGCCTTTTTCACAGCTGCCGCACACTGGGTCGACATTTTCATCGTGCTGTCCACTACAACCTCGAGGTCTCTCTCCTGGTCGGTCACCGCCAGTTCAGACCCCATGAGCGTATATGTGAAATTAAGATTTTTTGCTCCAATATGCATAATTTTACACTTGTTTATATTGAATTGCATTTGCCATTTTTCTGCCCATTCACTCAGTTTGGAGAGGTCTTTTTGGAGCTCTTCGCAATCCCTTTTTGTTTTAACAACCCTGAACAATTTAGTGTCATCAGCAAACTTGGCCACTTCACTGCTCACTCCTAATTCTAGGTCATTAATGAACAAGTTGAAAAGTACAGGTCCCAATACCGATCCTTGAGGGACTCCACTTTCTACAGCCCTCCATTGGGAGAACTGTCCGTTTATTCCTACTCTCTGCTTTCTGCTTCTTAACCAATTCCTTATCCACAAGAGGACCTCTCCTCTTATTCCATGACTGCTAAGCTTCCTCAGAAGCCTTTGGTGAGGTACCTTGTCAAACGCTTTTTGAAAGTCTAAGTACACTATGTCCACTGGATCACCTCTATCTATATGCTTGTTGACACTCTCAAAGAATTCTAATAGGTTACTGAGACAGGACTTTCCCTTGCAGAAGCCATGCTGGCTCTGCTTCAGCAAGGCTTGTTCTTCTATGTGCTTAGTTAATCTAGCTTTAATCATACTTTCTACCAGTTTTCCAGGGACAGAAGTTAAGCTAACTGGCTTGTAATTTCCAGGATCCCCTCTGGATCCCTTTTTGAAGATTGGCGTTACATTTGCCACTTTCCAGTCCTCAGGCACGGAGGAGGACCCAAGGGACAAGTTACATATTTTAGTTAGCAAATCAGCAATTTCACCTTTGAGTTCTTTGAGAACTCTCGGGTGGATGCCATCCGGGCCCGGTGATTTGTCAGTTTTTATATTGTCCATTAAGCCTAGAACTTCCTCTCTCGTTACCACTATTTGTCTCAGTTCCTCAGAATCCCTTCCTGCAAATGTTAGTTCAGGTTCAGGGATCTGCCCTATATCTTCCACTGTGAAGACAGATGCAAAGAATTCATTTAGCTTCTCTGCAATCTCCTTATCGTTCTTTAGTACACCTTTGACTCCCTTATCATCCAAGCTTAAATATCTAGAGGCTGTTTAATAATAGTTACAGTCCCCTAAGTTGTAGAATACAAAAGAACTATACTGTATGTGGCAAAATTATGTCCTGGAACAGTTGAAAGGCCTTTGCTTTTAAAGGGTAGCAGAAATAATCGCTAGCATTGAGTTCCCCCCACCCACAAGTATTCAAGGCAATTCCCATGCATTATCTCAGTAATCCTTTCAACCACCTTGAAAGTTAGACCAACATATTTACTCATTCTCTCTCAGTCACAGTCCTCCATCTACAACATGTGGGATAATGCTGGCTTACTTTAAAGTATTATTGTAAGGATTGCAACCAGATAAAGCATGTGAAGTGTTCTGAACACTTGAAAGTGCTATCCAAATGTTTATTATTAATAATACTGCACTAAAACTTAAACCTGAGAGCCAGTGTGGTGTAGTGGTTAGGGTGCTGGACTACGACCTGGGAAACCAGGGTTTGAATCCCCACACAGCCATGAAGCTCACTGGGTGACCTGGGGCCAGTCACTGCCTCTCAGCCTCAGAGGGAGACAATGGTAAACCCCCTCTGAATACCGCTTACCATGAAAACCCTATTTGTAGGGTCGCCATAAGTCGGGATCCACTTGAAGGCAGTACATTTTAAAACTTAAACCATGTACTTCCATCTCATTATTTTTACCTTATGATTTGTTTTTAAAAAGTCATCCAAAAGATCTCTCTCCCTCTATAAATGAATAATTGCTTGCTTTTTAAAAGAAAATTACTAATAATTTTTTTCCTTGCTTCTCTGTGTTGTGAGGTCAGTGCTGCTGGATTGCTGTGTGTGACATATGTGATGAATTCACACACCATCTTGCACTAAAAATACACTAATGCTGTGGGTGTGATACTTAACACATACTTATTTGTTACAAGGTATTTAAATGATATTTTTGCCGCTTCTATTAGGGCTGGGAAGTGTTGCCCTATAAATTAGCTTTAGTTGTTGCAATACAAATAGTAGCTTGGGCTGCAAATGCTAAAGTTGTATACTGTGTGTGGTAAATGGCACAGACACATCCTCCTTTTACCCCTTGTCTATAAAACAAACCTGCTTTTAGATAATGGTGCTTCTGTGGCAGGCAGACAATCCATAGATTGACTCTTAAGGGCTATCTTTACCTCCTCATTATTTCCCACCTGTATCCAATACCTGCTCTACAAAAGGCCCTTATGTGACAAAATGTGCTGGGATAGGCAAGCTATAAGAAATTGCTTGGTGGATTAGACCAGCACTTCTCAACCACTGGTGACTCAGATGCCCTGGAAAATTCAAAAACCGGTCATGCTAGAGATAGCCATCCCTTATTTTTGTCCCCAGCATCTGGACCAGAATTGTGCTATCTTCATTTAGCTTTCACAGATAATAGCTCCCGATGAACCCTTTTGTTAGAAACCATCTAAACAAGTGACTATTGCAACTACATTTTTTTATTTATGAAAGTATTTATATACCACCAATTCAGATGTACAGTATAACATGGCAGTGTACAACAGTATGTACAATAAAATATAAAGCCTAATAAAAACAGTAAAAATGATCATTAAAACGACTGGCTGATTAAAAAAATTAAAAAGTTACATAGGCCTGTCTACATAAAAAGTTCTTCAACTCAGACAACTGAAAAGTGAGGTTGCCTGTCAAATCTCTAGTGCAAGAGTGTCCCACAGCATGTGACCAGTGACCCTAAATGCCCAACTTCTAATGGAGGACAGTTAGGCCTCTGTAACATAAGGTACAACCAGCAATGCTCCTCTGGATGGTCTCAGTGATTGAGCTTGGGATATAAGGGCTCCAGGAGTTCCTAAGATGTTCTGGACCAGAGTTGTTCAGGAATTTGAATAGGAATATAAGAGCCCTGAACCAGGTCAGGCAACACATGGGCAGCCAGTGCAGATGTTTTAGCAAAGATGTTACATGTTGGCTATCTGTCACCATCAGCAGTCTAGCCACTCCATTCTGCACTAGCTGGAGCTTCTAGACAAAGCCCATGTGCAGGCCCACATAGAACGCAATGCAGTTATCTAGATCTGAGGTTACCAATGCATGCTCTGTAGCGGCCAGGTTATCCTGATCCAGATAATTCCATAGCTGGTGTACCAGACAAAGCAGGTAAAAGGCATTCCTAGGCATAGAGGTCTCTTGGGTCTCTAATGACAAAGATGAATGCAGGAGTAACCCCAAGCTATTTACCTGCCCTTTAGGGGGAATGCAGCCCCATCCAGAACATGCAGCTGGCCTGTGTTTTGGACACAGGGACCACCTACCCACAGAGTCTCTGTCTTCCCAGGATTCAAACACTTGATTGGCCCTAATTCAGTCCACCACTGCATCTGGGCTCTGTTCTATGGCTTGCACAGCCTCTTCTGATTCAGAGGTTAAATAGAGCTGATGGCATTGTGCTCCAGCACTTCTAATAACCATTCCCAAAGGCTTCATATAGATATTAAAGAAATGGTGCCCTGTGGAACCCAGTAACATAAGTACCAGGAAGTTGAAGAGCACTTTCCCCAATGCTACTCTCTGGTCTCTACGGTGTAGGTAGGAACGGAATCACTGTAATATAGTATCTCTGATACCCATCCCACACCATCTGTTCAGGAGGATACCAGTGGAAGCTCCTCATTAAGGGCGGGTGGGGCACTGCCCACCCTAACCACCCTAAACCTCCAAACTTATAGTCCAGTCCCTTCTCTGTTCCTTTCATTCGTATTCAATACAATACACATAGCCCAATGCCCTTTCTCTGTTCCTTACATTCATATTCAATACAGTACCTCACATTTAGAGACCTTCTAGACTTGTTTCTGTCCATCTTCCGTTCTGGCCAATCATCTCTGGATAGCACAGCCAGTCACAATCATTGCTGTGGTCCCACCCCTGTCTCCAGGGATAAAATTCTAGTAGGAGTGGCTTAGGGAGGGCAGGGGTCCTCTCAGCATTTCCAGGACCACCATTTTGATTTTATTTCCGATAGAATAAGCTCTAGCCAATGAGAAGGAGTCCCTCAGAAATGCATTGGAAGTTCCATAGCATTAGGATGGGACTATGAAGAGCCTCCGCAATGCATTTCAGTTTGAGCCAATCAGTTGCATGCATTTGCTATCTGCATTGGCTCCTCTCTGAATTTGTGTTGCTATTCCCTCGATTTTGCAAGCAGGAAGCTAAAACAGCAGGAAGCACATTTTTTTCTTTGCAGACAGCCTTTGAAAGAAGTAGCAAAATTTCTGTGTGAGTTCAGTGTTTGATTGTGTAGAATGGGGTGGGTGGGTATATGTTGCTGCATGGGGAGAAAGGGAAAAAACCACAGAGTGGCATGTGGGGCAGGTATGCTTTGGTCCTGATGGGCCGTTTGCTGACTGGAGGAGGGGAAGGAAGAAAGAGTGGCAGTGGCAGTGGGGGGGGGTAGGCTTGGCCTTCATGGGCCTTTTGCTGTCTGTTGAAGAGGGAGGGAGAGGAGGAGATAGCAGTGGAGGGTGGGTAGGCCTTGACCCTGGCCTTTTGCTGACTATTGGCGGGGGAGGGAAAGGAGGAGGAGGGAAAAGTAGGACCCAAATGGATTGCTCTGTGTGTGGGGGTGGTGATTGATGTTTTGCATCTAACGAGATGTAGCCTGGAAAAAAGAGTGGCTGCTGGGGGGTGGGCAGGCAGAAGGAGAGAGTTGCTTAAAAGAGTTTCTAGTGTTGTTCATGGCTGAGTGGGGATCTTCTAGATCCTAGTACAATGCTCTACAAATTGCATTTATACATATATAAATGCTCATTTTGTTTTAACGATCATTTCATTGTCTTGTGTGGACCCCTTCTAAACCAAAGTGAGGCACTTTTCAGTTTTTTTAGGTTCTGTCTGTAAAACTGCAATGCAAGAGGATGGGAAGGAAACCAGACCTTGGCCACTTCCCTGTGACGTCACTGGCCGCACCCCATGACCTTGTAGCAGCCCCACCAGTTTTAGAGAGCACCAGCCACCACTGGAAAATACCATGGTATCAAAGTCACAGAGAGGTTACATTCCCCCATCCCTCTACCGAGAAAGGTCATCTACGTTGAAATGCGCTCTACGTTGGGCTGCCCTTGAAGACAGTTCAGAAACTACAGTTAGTCCAGAATGCAGCGGCCAGATTGTTGACGCGGACAAGAAGGTCCGCTCATATTACACCCGTTCTGGTTCGTCTGCACTGGCTTCCTATTTGTTTCCGGGCTAAATTCAAAGTGCTGGTTTTGACCTATAAAGCCTTACACGGCATGGGACCGCAATACCTGGTGGAGCGCCTCTCCCAATATGAAACTACCCGTACACTGCGCTCAACATCTAAGGCCCTCCTCCGAGTACCATCCCATCGAGAAGCTCGGAGGGTGGTGACTAGAAATAGGGCCTTTTCGGTTGTGGCTCCCAAACTATGGAATGGTCTCCCCGATGAGGTGTGCCTGGCGCCGACGCTGCTATCTTTTCGGCGCCAGGTGAAAACCTTTTTATATTCCCAGGCATTTTAATGCGTATTATTATATGTATTGTTGTATTTTGCTACTGTTTGATTATTTTTGTTTACCTTTGTTGGTTTGATTCTATTGTTTTATTGTATTTATATATTCCTGATTGCTTTATTTTATGTACACCGCCCAGAGAGCCCTTGGGCTTAGGGCGGTATATAAATTAAATTAAATAAATAAAAAAATATCTGAGTAACCTAGTCTGATTCAGTGCTAAATCCTCATTAAAGTAGATGCAGATTATCATTGTCATCCATTACACCAGTGATTCTCAAACGGTGCACCCAGGCACACTGGTGCGCCCTAAGAGGTGGCTAGGTGTGCCTCAAATATTATGAAAGTATATTTTAAAAATGAGAAGAAACCCATTTGTATAGGGTAAGTAATAGTTTTCTATAGTTTTTTATTCATAGTTTAAAATATATTAATATATTTTTAATTTTGTACATGAAGTGTGCCAGAAAATTTTTATATGTTTTACAGTGCGCCGCGAACCAAAAAAGTTTGAGAACCACTGCATTACACTTTAAGTTGTTACACCAAAACTCTCTTCACCAATACTTATTACACACCACTGGATCCAGGGTGGCCTTTTTAAGGAGTGGATTGCAGTATGGCCTCTTGAAAGGCTGTGGTGCCTTTAAAAAGTCTGAAAGTTAATTGTGCCAGCCACTATATCATAGGAGCTCAACACCACTGTTCAGCACTAGCTTCTGAAGTACAGTAGGGCTGTGCTTTTGGCGTTCCGCTAATATGGTGGCACCAGCGGGGCGATCAGCTGTAGTGCGGGGAGCTCCAGCCACTGCGCTACAGCTGATCACTGTCAATTGGAGCTCGGCAGCTGGAGCTCCCTGCGCTACAGCTGATCACTCAGCTGGAGCACGGTGGCTGGAATACAGTAGGGCCCCACTTTCTGGCTTTTTTTGCTTTTCGGCGGGGGCCTGGAACGTAACCTGCCGTATGAGTGGGGCCCTACTGTAATTCTTTACAAAAGGGACAAGTAACAAAGGGATAACATGTAACATGCATATATCAAACAGTGTCCTGCCTTAATCATAAATTCTACATAAATAATATAAAACCTTGGATTCTAGTCAACTTAAAATTGCCGTGAAATCCCTTTTACTGGGTTCACTCTCAATTCTAAAAGTTCTCTACCATAGCTTGGTCTAGTAGCTTAGTCTTGCTAGCTGCTAAGAGGAAAAGTTGTCTTGGTTTGACTAGCTGCAATTCCAGAGTGGTAGTCTTAAAATGGCTGCCAGCAGTGCCATAGAGGATGAGGAAATGTCCAAGCCCTGTAGGAGTTCAGAGCTTTACATAAAGGAGATGGCCAGACATTCCTCTTGTCTAACCACCATTACCTAACTTCACTGATGAAATCATCTTCCTTTCTCACTATGGATCCCCTGCCCATAATAGAGGCTGCTCCCTATTTTAGCTCTCTGCTGTTCATGTACATAATTCTTGAAGGAACATATGTGGGTGAAACATGTGGGTTGCACTGTTTCAGATGCACCTAAGAACTACAGAATGCCTAATGAGATGTTTTTAAAGTCACTTTTTAGAGATGCCAGGTGAACCTCACTGGACTCGCTGGACTTGAGATGCCTTGGGAACTGATACAAGCTTTGAGGGCTCATAATGGTCACCACTAACAGTTCCCAAGGGCTACTGGTGCCTTACTTAGTGGTATGTTACCAGCTTTCCCTCTTCCTGTGTCAGAGCATTGCCGCTGCTGCAGCTGAGTACATGTTATTTTAAACAGGAGAGGTAATGGTTGGGTGGGATTAGAACAGCTGGATAGGTGGGAAAGACAGGGTGAGTGATGGATTGGTGCAAAAATAAATGGGACTATTGTTGTGAAATAGCGTGTTTTCTGAGCCTGGCTAGTGTGACCCAGGGAAAAGTTAACATCACTACTATTTTCCATTGACCAACACATCCCTTTGCCATATCATGAACTGCTTTTGAAAATTATTTTCAATTTCAAGAAAGATTTGCCAGGTGGTGTGGAAGGCTGCTGTTTGAGAAAGCAAAGTTTAAAACTCTCTTTGGCCTGCATAAATCGTTGTGTGCTTCTTTGGATAGTGGCCAATATTTTTATCCCTGCATAAGTATCGAAAACACACAGTCTTTCGATTATACATTTGTATCTTTCCATCTTTATGCCCTTCAGAATCAATATCAATAATTCTGTCTCTTTTGTTTTTGTAACTCTTGTTGACCTTTTCTATCTATGCAAACTATAACCTTTACAATTTGACAGAAAGAACCCTTTCTCCACAAGTTTCTTCTCAAATACAATGCATATTCATATTCATGTATTCATTCTTCAGTTTGTTCTTAGTAACTTGAAGAGCTGAAGCAATTTGCTGCTGAAGCAAATGTTATAGTATTGACTAAAATCTTTTAGTATCAGTTATAAGTACTGAGATTGCATGATTATTCCCTACTATGAATACAACTGATGTAGCTATGGCACATGATACTTACAGAATATATAGTAGGGCTCTGCTTTACAGCACTTCACTAATGTGGTGGTCTCAATTAGACGCAATTAGACTAAAGCCCCACTCATATGCAATTTGACTAAAGCCCCACTCATAAATTGTTTTTATATTATTTTAAATTTTAAAATTGTGTTTTAAATTGTTTTTAAAATATGTGTTTTAAATTGTATATTTGTTTTAATGTTTTTGATTGCTGTGAACCTCCCAGAGAGCTTCGGCTATGGGGTGGTATACAAGTGCAATAAATAGATAGATAGATAAATAAATACGGTGCTTGTTCCACTTTTACGGCGGTTTTCAGGCATCGCACACCATTCTATTCAATGAGTTCCACTTTTCAGCGGTTTTCGCCTTTCAGCAGTGGTCCAGAACGTAACCCGCCGTATGAGTGGGGCCCTACTGTAATTGAATACCTCTCTAAACACACAAGTCAGAGTTTTGCAGTTTGAGATAGATGAGGGCAGCATTTTAAGTTCACTGCCTTACCTGGAATCTGGGGATAGTCTCAACTAAGTTATTTTTATATGAGTGTTAGTAGTTCTTTAAACCTAAGAACCAAAGCATTTTCATCTAAAAAATGAAAAGTTATGAGGATAACTTTTTTAAAGCTTAATCTCTTAGGCCATGGTCGTCTTCTCATGCTCCCGCTTAGAAACTTTATTTTATCAGTGGGTCCCTGCAGATGGGTGATCGTTTACTGAAGCTCAAGTTCTGCTGAAATCCATGCATGTTTGCTGTTATACATCTTTCAGAACACAATTCTGGTCTCTGCTTAGGGAGAGATTCTTGTGCTACTAATAGAGGAAATAGGAAATCTCAACTGTTACAACTCAGATGTAACATTTATCATAAACCCATGTGGCATCCAGTGATCTTCCTTATTGTTTCATCTCTTAGAAGAGCCATATCTTGTTGGGATTTGGCCTTAAACAGTTCTCATTTAAAACACTAGCTGATACATGGTGTTACTGTGATGTGGCTTTAAAGGTTTCCTTTCTTTGGCTTTGGCATGAACAGCTGATCTTGTGCATTTGTAAGAAAGATAAACTGGCCAATGTTTTTCTTGCTAATGTAAGCCTTTTCAATAATACATGGAATTAGCATTTTAGAGAGGCTATGGACTCTGAACTAGGTACCTTCTCAAGCGTATTAGTTCACTGTTAAAACTGTTGTTGCCTTTGAACAAAATAAACAAAAATATTTTCCTGTGTATCCAGATGTTAATATTTATTTTATTTTATTTTTATTTATTTTATTAAATTTATATACCGCCCCATAGCCAAAGCTCTCTGGGCGGTTCACAACAGTCATACATCAAATACAATAAACCACATATTTAGACAATTTAAAACAACTTTAAAATTTTTAAATTCTTTAAAAAGTTTAAAAAAAACAATTTTAACACATACTAAAATGCCTGGGAGAAGAGGAGAGTTTTGACCTGGTGCCGAAAAGATAATAATGTTGGCGCCAGGTGTACCTCATCAGGAAGATTGTTCCATAATTCGGGGGCCACCGCTGAAAAGATCCTTTTTTTCGTTGATACCTTCCGAGCTTCCCTATGAGTAGGCACCCGGAGGAGGGTCTTCGATGTTGAGCGTAGTGTACGGGTAGGTTCATATCGGGAGAGGCGTTTCATCAGGTATTGTGGTCCCGAGCCGTATAAGGCTTTATAGGTTAACACCAGCACTTTGAACTGGGCCCGGAAACATATAGGCAGCCAATGCAAGCGGGCCAGAATCGGTGTTATATGTTCAGACCGCCGGGTCCCTGTTATCAATCTGGCCGCTGCATTTTGCACGAGCTGCAGTTTCCGAACCGTCTTCAAAGGCAGCCCCACGTAGAGCGCATTGCAGTAATCTAATTTAGAGGTTACCAGAGCATGAACAACTGAAGCGAGGTTCTCTCTGTCCAGATAGGGACGTAGCTGGGCCACCATCCAAAGTTGGTAAAAAGCACTCCATGCCACCGAGGCTACCTGTGCCTCGAGTGACAGGGATGGTTCTAAAAGAACTCCCAAGCTACGAACCTGCTCCTTCAGGGGGAGTGCAACCCCATCCAGAACGGGTCGAACATCCGCCATCTGGTCAGGAGAACCGCCCACTAACAGCATCTCAGTCTTGTCTGGATTGAGCCTCAGTTAGTTAGCTCTCATCCAGTCCATTGTCGCAGCCAGGCATTGGTTCAGCACATTGACAGCCTCACCTGAAAAAGATGAAAAAGAGAAGTAGAGCTGCGTGTCACCAGCATACTGATGGCAACGCACTCCAAAACTTCTGATGACCGCACCCAGTGGCTTCATGTGAATATTAAAAAGCATGGGAGACAGAACTGACCCCTGCGGAACTCCATACTGGAGGGCCCAGGATGTCGAGCAATGCTCCCCAAGCACTACCCTCTGGAGACGGCCCGCCAAGTAGGAGCGGAACCACTGCCAAGCAGTGCCGCCAACTCCCAAATCAGCGAGTCTCCCCAGAAGGATACCATGGTCGATGGTATCAAAAGCCACTGAGAGATCAAGGAGAATCAGCAGAGTCACACTCCCCCTGTCTTTCTCCTGACAAAGGTCATCATAAGGGCGACCAAGGCTGTCTCCGTACCAAAACCAGGCCTGAAACCCGACTGAAATGGATCCAGATAATCGGTCTCATCCAAGAGTGTCTGGAGCTGGTTGGCAACCACTCGTTCCAGGACCTTGCCCAGGAATGGAACATTTGCTACCGGCCTATAGTTATTAAGATTTTCTGGGTCCAGAGACGATTTCTTCAGAAGTGGTCTTACTACCGCCTCTTTCAGGCAGCTAGGGACCACTCCCTCTCGCAATGAGGCATTAATCACTTCCCTGGCCCAGCCGGCTGTCCCAATCCTACTAGCTTTTATCAGCCAAGAGGGGCAAGGATCCAACCTAGAAGTGGTTGCACGCACCAGTCCAAGCACCTTGTCAACGTCCTCAAGCTGTACCAACTGAAACTCATCCAAAAAATCAAGACAAGGCCGAGCTCTGGATACCTCATTCGATTCAACTGCTATAACATTGGAGTCTAAATCCTGGCGGATGCAAGAGATTTTATCCTGGAAGTGCCTAGCAAATTCATTGCAGCGGGCCTCAGATGGCTCCACCGTGTCCCTAGGGCCAGAATGCAATAGACCTCGGACAATTTTGAAAAGCTCCGCCGGGCGGGAGATGGAAGATGTAATAGTGGCAGCCAAATATTGCTTTTTTGCTGCCCTCACCGTCCCTAAGTACAACTTAGTATAGGCACTTACCAGTGCGTAATTACATCCATCAGGAGTTCGCCTCCATCTACACTCAAGCCGTCTCCTAGACTGTTTCATCGCTCTCAGCTCCAGAGTGTACCATGGAGCTTTATGAGCTCTACACAGGAGAGGGCGCACAGGAGCGATCATGTCAACTGCCCGGGTCATTTCTGTATTCCACAGTTCAACCAGGGTTTCGACAGGAGCGCCAGCCCTATCAGCCGGAAAACAACCCAGAGCTCTTTGAAAATCACCAGAAGTCATCAGTCTCTGGGGGCGGACCATCTTAATAGATCCCCCACCCTTGCAGAGGGGAAAAGCCGCTGTAAGTCTAAACCTCAACAATAACAATAACAGCCTTTGTCACCCAAAACAGGAGTGGACAACCTTTTTCTTCTGTTGGGGCTTGCATTCACTCACGGGTAGTATGTTGAGGGATGCATACCAGTGGTAGGTAGGCCCAGAGTCTATAATGAAGAAAGGTTTGAGAGGGGCCTGTAAGTAGGAGTTAAAGGACTGTGAGCTCTGTTTAGTTCTGGTACTCAAACTGCTATGAACCTACCCATCCACTTCGTTCAGTATCTAAGGCCCTCGTCCGGGTACCAACTCATCAAGATGCCCAGAGGATTACTACTAGATCTAGGGCCTTTTCTGTGGTGGCCCCCGAATTGTGGAACAGCTTACCAGAGGAGATACGCCTGGCGCCTACGGTATTTTCTTTTAGGCGCCAGGTTAAGACCTGGTTATACTCCCAGGCATTTAATGTTTAATGTTAATGTTTAATGTTTAATTGTTCATTTTAATGTTTTAAATTCTCCTGTTATTTGAAATGGATTTTATTGTAACATGGTATTTTAACTCTGTTTTGTACACCGCCCAGAGAACTACTAGCTATGGGCGGTTTAAAAATGAAATGAAATAAAATAAATAAATAAATAAATACCTGGGCTTTAGATTCTTTTATTCTGGTCTTTCACACCAGACTCTGGCTGGCGGGTATAAAAGTTCTAGCAAAAAAACAGAATAGATCCTGCAAGCTTATAGTCGGCCCACCTCTGACAGTCCTTGCCCTCTTTGGTCAAAGAGTTAGTCAGCTAACTTGGAGGAGGTATATGTTATGGGTTTCAAACAAAAGGTCTTCTCGGAGAAAGTTCAAATGCATAAACAGCGCTCATACGACAGTGCTGAAAGCAGTTAGGACGAGTCTGTCCTCCAGCCTGCCAGACTTTTGAAAGGTTTGCTTCCTACTGGGTGAAAAGGGGAGCACACAACACAATGTGTTGGGAATGCTAGACAGAAAGATTCCTAGAATGAACTCATAAGGCTTTTACTCAGGGTTCCCATCGTTTACTTGCGTCCGTTCATGAAAAGCACAATGAATACAATTCTATGTGCTCTGTTAGGATGGGTGACTACTACAGAATGTCTGGCTTGAGGCCTCAAGTTGAGTCTAGCACCAAATCAAGAATGAAAATCATAAGTTTCTTCTGTGTTGTTTCTGTTCACTTCTGCTCTTCAAAGGCTTCCTCTCCTCCTCCCCTCAGAATTCAGCTGCCTTGGAAGCTACTAAGTATGACAGCTGCTTCTACAGCTGCCATGTTACTATTTCTATCTGCTTTAAGAGAAGTTCATTTCTGTCCACTGATACTACATTAGCGTCACTGAAGTGTACCAGGCAAGAGGACTGAAACCTATTTCAAAAATCATATTTAGAAACAGTAGGACATTTTGAGGAGAGTAGAAAACTGTTTAGAATATTCTAGAATTTGTGGGGCATGTAATGTCAAACTGAAGACTTGGTTCTGAGAATTATAGTAGCGTTGCACCATCACTGCAGGGAAATATGCCAGAGCAAACATTTGGGATGTGTTTGATTAACACTCACCGTCTTTGACAGAGAAGTCTGTTTGAATGGGCAGTGCCTTTTTTGGTAGTTTGTTTGTGGATTCCGTGCAGCTCATGGTTGCCCAATGAGTGCATGACATTCAGAAAACAAACTTGCCTTCTTTCATGGCATTTTTAGTAAACTTACATGACAACAAGTTCCTGATGTTCTTTCTTTTTTCTTTTTTTCTTTTTTTAAAAAGCATTTACACATGGGATTACCTTAGGAACCTGATCTTGAAATGCTCAGACCATTTAATGCTGAATGCTTTGAAATGTTTGTGATTAGGAATATAACAGTGACTAGAACATTGAAGTAAGTGAAAGGGATTATTTGTGATGCTCTGATATCATACATTCTATGATGAGCTACATTATGCCAGTGGGTTGGATAGATTTAAAGAGTGAATAGGATTGGGGGTGGGACAGTGGAGTTGCTCAGACAAAACTTCTATAGTCAAAATGGTATTTTGCCAAAAACTGACCATACTCATAGGCTGCAATGCATGCACATTTTGAGAATAACCATATTGAACTTAGTGGGACTTGCTTCAGAGTAAACATACATAAAATTGGGTCATTAGGTATTTACAGCACCACAAGATGACTTGTTGGTCATAATAATTTCGTTATCTAGATAAATGGCAAAATAGAACTAAATAAATCTGTTTCTTTTTTTTTCTTTATTACAATGCTGCACTATCTTTGAACATATGAAA
Source organism: Rhineura floridana (assembly GCF_030035675.1). Lineage (NCBI taxonomy): Eukaryota > Metazoa > Chordata > Lepidosauria > Squamata > Rhineuridae > Rhineura > Rhineura floridana. The sequence continues at coordinate 140,443,279 of NC_084482.1, read as the reverse complement.
TTGGCTTATCGAAACTAGTCCTAAAACTCACTGTGCCAGCACAGAAATGTGTGCTGTATAACCTAGCCTGCAATCTGCTACTTCAGTGGGATACAAAAAAAGACTTCCATAGTATGTTGTTGTGTTGCATGGTAATTATAGTCAAATATACTAGCACAAATGTTAGCAAGTATTTTGACTGAATATTGACAATATTTGATAGAAAAGTGATTAATCTGCATAGAAACTTTAAAAATAAAAGTAAGGTAAGGTGTCTATTTTTGTGCCATTCTCAAGCTACATCAAAATAACACTACTGTACTGTAGTGGGAATCCTATTAGAAAAGCTTAGTACAGAACAACTGAGAAACAAACTGCTTGTCAGTGTAAATTGATATTAAAATATAAATAACATTTCAAAATGGCTGACCCCCTTTACTTTATATTGTATATTCAATATATAACTGAACAGAAGCCAGAAGGTCAGATCTAGATCCTTTGAACACCATCTAGTTTTACATCTTTACTTAGTAATTTAATCAATTTAAGTAAAAAAATTAAAGCTATCCTTAAGAGAAAATAAGAAAACTTCTTTATCTCATGTGAGACAGGTGGTTCAACTCTGGTAGCCTAGATACACAGTGTGCACATCCTGAGTCCACAGTCCAAAATATAAGATGAGTTTTATTTTTAATCAGCTGCTGTCTGCACATTGGTGGTTTTGTTTGATTGGAACAGAGCAGTTACCTACTTCTCTGTAGCAGTCAGAACTCAACATTCCCCATGGGTTAGCTGACCCTTGACTGACTTTCTGATTAGGCCAACAGATTATCTTGTTTTTGCTAAACATTGCTTCAGTATTACAGTTTAGAGGGAAATGCTGGATAGATATTTGTAAGTCACGTATTGGGAGAACATGGAAGAAATCTTAGTCTTTGGTGAGAAGGACTTTACTGAGATGCAAAACCTTTTGTACCTTTTTTATATTTGTTCATTTTAAAATACAATTTCCTTTTGTAAAGGAAAACAGAAATGTTTTAAGGTATTATTTTCTCTCATATATGTATTAATTAATTTGAAGTAATTTTTTTCCAGTCTCATGCTCTGCTATCATTCCTTACCAGCTGAATCCCCCCTGCCTTTACTTGTTGTTTACCTGCTTATCCCTTAGGCATACATTGCTAAATACACAGACTTGGAAACAAGAGTAACCATAATCAGTGCTGCTTATAAGCACATAGATTAGTTTCCAACTTTTCAGACCTGTGATACATGTTACTATTGTGGTTGGTTGTTTTCGTATATTTACATAAACGGTATTGCCTCTTTTGCAAGTGACAAAAGATGTGCTGTGAGGCTGATGGGGTACGAGTAAAACATCATAACCATGCCTACTGTGTGGTGGTGAAGGAAGCGAAGAAGGCCGCTTCTCTGCCACCATCGCATCCTCAAGTAGCCGTCCAGTGGAGCTTGTCCGTATTGTCCAGGATCTGTTGACATCAACTCCAGAAAATGGCATTTTAGACCCCTTCGGAGGCCCACTGTGAATTGTTTGCAAAGCACTTTGAGGGTAAAGTTGCTTGCCTCTGTAGTAACCTTGATACCCCATCCGCATCTGGTAAGACAGCTGCTGCCGTTTCTGGACCAGGATAGCCTGACCACTGTTGTCCATGCATTGGTAACCTCCAGGCTGGATTACTGTAATACGGCTTTTTCCCTATCACAGCCTTAGATGTTCTTACTGTAGAGATAGTTAGAATAAAGGTTGTTTTTTTAATTTTCTCTGGTCCTAAAACCACCAGAATATAAAATAGGGTTGACTCTTGACTATCAGACTTGCTAAAAAGAGATCCAGGGGATTAGTAGCTAATAGCAAAGGGAGAAGCCATTGGGGAAAGACAGAATGAACAGCAGAGCAATGAGACTTAAAGTACACCCTAACAAAAAAACATGCTCATATGCCCACAAGTGGATAAGAACTCATTTATGTGCTTTTTCCCCTTTGTGCAGGTACTTAGTGCCAGCAGTTAAGGGACATGGTATCTTGAAAACTCACAGGATGGCATAGTGCTGATATAACTGCCACTTATGGTTGATTGAAGATGTAACTTTTGCTTGTCTTCTCATGGTGCAGCATAGCAGCCATTTTGCCAAAGTAGAATAGGGGCTACGGGTTGTATTCAGCTAAGTCCTCCTCAGGGTAGACCCACTGAAATTAATGAACCTAAGTTAGTAATGTCTGTTAACTTGGGTTTACTCTGAGTAGGACTTAGCTGAATGCCATCCTGTAGCTCCTCCAGTCTACCTTGGGCTGACTCTTGCGTAGACATGATGAATTAGATTTGGAGCTGGAGCAGTCATGCAATGATTTCAGCTGTGCATGGTGCTTCTGTTCAGCCAGCTGGGGCCATTACAGATTGAACTGACCAGTGAAACATACTCAGGGTGCTGTTTATGAACAGAATAAGTACAGGTTGTGTTATTGAATGCATAGTTCAGTTTCTTGACAATCTGCACGTTTGTTTAAATTGGGAAAAGCAAGTGCCTAGCATGGTGTAGAGAAAATATTTGGCTTATGCCTGCTAAAATCTCGGAAGCCAGAGGAGTGGCTGAATGAAATGTCTAGTAGGAGCATGGCTTTAGTATCTTGCATAGCTCTTTCCCCCTCTTTATACATTTTTTGTAGTTGTTATGTGCCGTCAAGTCAATTACGACTTATGGCGACCCTATGAATCAGCGACCTCCAAGAGCATCTGTCATGAACCACCCTGTTCAGATCTTGTAAGTTCAGGTCTGTGGCTTCCTTTATGGAATCAATCCATCTCTTGTTTGACCTTCCTCTTTTTCTACTCCCTTCTGTTTTTCCCAGCATTATGGTCTTTTTTAGTGAATCATGTCTTCTCGTGATGTGTCTGAAGTATGATAACCTCAGTTTTACCATTTTAGCTTCTAGTGCTAGTTCTGGTTTAATTTGTTCTAACACCCAATTATTTGTCTTTTTTGCAGTCCATGGTATGCGCAAACCTCTCCTCCAACACCACATTCCAAATGAGTTGATTTTCTCTTATCCGCTTTTTTCACTGTCCAACTTTCACATCCATACATGGGGATCGGAAATATCATGGTCTGAATGATCCTGACTTTAGTGTTCAGTGATACATCTTTACATTTGAGGATCTTTTCTAGTTCTCTCATAGCTGCCCTTCCCAGTCCTAGTCTTCTTCTGATTTCTTGATGATTGTCTCCATTTTGGTCAATGATTGTGCCGAGGTATTGATAATCCTTGACAAGTTCAGTGTCCTCATTGTCAACTGTAAAGTTACATAAATCTTCTGTTGTCATTCCTTTGTCTTTTTGACGTTCAGCTGGAGTCCTGCTTTTGTGCTTTCCTCTTTAACTTGCATCAGCATTCGTATCAAATCATCACTGGTTGCTGCTAGTAGTATGGTATTGTCTGCATATCTTAAATTATTGATATTTCTCCCTCCAATTTTCACACCTCTTTCATCTTGGTCCAATCCCACTTTCTTTATAAATAGAGAAATTTTTTTCTTCCTCTCATAATATTAAAACTGTGCCATCCAATGAAGCTGAATGTTGAAATATTTGGGACAGACGAAAGATACAGCACATAATTAAAGTATGGAATTAGCTTCCACAAGAAGTAGTGATGGCTTTAAAAGAGGATTAGACAAATTAATAGACGATAGGATTATCAGTGGCTACTAGCTCCACTGTCGGAGGCAGAATGCCTCTGATTAACAGTCACTGGGAATCACAAATGGGGAGACAGCTGTTGCCCTCAGGTCCTGCTGGTGGGCTTCCCAGAGGCATCTGGTTGGTCATTGTGAGAAGAGAATGCTGGACTAGATGGGTCTTTGGCATGATCCAACAGAGCTGCTCTTAGGTTCTTAATAGTAGAAGTAGATTAAATTATGCATTTAAAAAGAACATACATTTTGCAGATTATTGGTGCAGATGCATCCACTGCAGGAACGGGGAAGGCAATTTTTGCTGATTATGTCTCCCTCTGCCATCTGAAAAGCTGCTGCAGAGGACTGGGGAACCGTTGAAACATGGTATGAGGTGGCTGCAGGGGACACACGACAAAAATCATGCCCCTCCTTCCAGTGGAAGTCCCTGTTGGATCTCAGCTGCTCTGGAAGTGCACAGTTGCACACTTCCTGCCTGGAAGGAAACAGTTTTTTTTAAAAGGCTCTCATGCACAGGTCAAATAACATCACACATGCCCAGTTTGTTCGCAAACAGAGGGAGTGGGAATATCAGATTAGAAGGTGGGCCAGAAACAAACATCAGGATTGAACCAACGCACTGGAATGCCCACTGGTATGGCCAGAAAACACCAGCTTTGCAGCTAAAATTGAGCCCACTGTGTGGAACACTCTTAACCAAATTCAAAGGTAAACAGAGTGTATTTGCAGTGAGGTACTCCTCATGTGTGGATAAGCCCTTAGTCAGATGTTGCTGCTGAAGGTTTGCTACTGGACACAGAAATTTGTCACTGAATGTATAATCCTGAGGTAATGACAAGCTTGTATGATTATTCCCAAAAATCTCAGATGTGCTCAAAGATTGAATGAGTTGCCTTCTGTCTTCCAATATGTAGGGTTGGTACTGCATGAGGTATTTAAAACTCATAGCTACAGAGTCTAGCTTAGGAGGTTAGTACATGTGACGGCACCAAGGCTTGTGGGCCTTGTGAGGTTCCTAAGCAGACTTGACTAGGGCCCTCAAGGTCAATAAACTTTGGCCTGTCTGGACCGCAGTGGAGATCAGTGACTGGTGTTAGGTGGTCTCGCTTCTTTTTCTAAAAAGTTTATGGCTCTGTCTGTTTAATTCTTAATAGATGTGCCTTTCATTTTTTATTTCCATTTTGTATTCAGCATGTTTCTCTTACCCATCTACACACAATTTATATCCAACTAAATTAACATTTTTAATAATTCAGGATGGACCTCATGTCTTTATTCACTTTCACCTACTTAATACACTGTTCATATTTCTTCCATTCTAGTTATCTGTGAAATTCACATTCTAACTTTAATTTATAAACATTACAAAAATATTAAAAAGGTAAAGGTGTCACCGCACTTGTAGTGCGAGTCGTTTCCTACTCTTAGGGTGACACCTTGCGACGTTTATTAGGCAGACTGTATATATGGGGTGGGATTGCCAGTTCCTTCCCCGGCCTTTCTTTACCCTTCAGCATATGCTGGGTACTCATTTTACCGACCACGGATGGATGGAAGGCTGAGTGGACCTCGACCCCTTTTACCGGAGATTCAACTTCCTCCTTCTGTTGGAATTGAACTCCAGCCGTGAGCAGAGCTTCGGCTTCGTTACCACTGCTTACCACTCTGCGCCACGGAGATTTGTTTAATTCCTGCCAGAAAAAAATGAAATGTACATGCATGTACACTATTGGTGTTTAACTGCTCTTACATGGCCATGTAAATATGCTCACTGATTATGGTAATCCTGATTGCTATACCAGCAGTAATGACTGTGGTCAGATCAGAGGAGTTACCATTGCCTTTGCTATGCCTATACTATGTGGCTGGTTGATATTTACCACTTATAAGTTCTATTATAATCAAGCAGTATATACATTTTGTTAAATAATATTGTGGGCATGTATCTTTTGTGCTTATACTAGGGCCACAAGCACCCCCCTCACACATGTTTGTGCTATAGTCACTACAGAGATGGCAGTGTATACCCCCCCCTGTAGTTTCCCTACAAATATTACAGTGGACATGGCTGCCAAGAATGTAGTCAAGATGCTCATTGTAGCACCCCAAATCTCGCTGATCATGAGCTTACAGAGTTCAGGAGTTTACAGAGAGTGTATTTCTAATCAAAAATACGAAGAGGAGTTATAACATTGGTGATATTCTACTGAAGTTGTTATACCTGTTCATCATGGTGGAAGCACATCCAAACCAGAAACAAAGTGTATTCATTTTTTAAAGTGCTGAGTGACATTCCAATCTACATGATCAAAAAGTTCTATCACTGTAAAAATTTGGCCCATTATCCAGTAGTTTCATTTTAACATAGCACATATATACTTTTAAGGTTGTACCTTATGTATAATCTCAGTGTCTTATTTGAGGGAAGAAGATACAGTAGGGCCCCGCTTTTTGGCGGCCCACTTTTCAGTGGCCGGCTAATACGGCGGCTTTCAGTTAGAGTAAGGCCTCACTCATACAGCACTTGTTCCGTTTTTAAAGCGTTTTTCAGGCATCGGGCGCCATTTTATCCATCCTTCCAGTACTTAGAAGAGGAGTAGAAAGGGAAAGAAAAATACTTTGTGTGAATGAATGTCTACAAAGGTGGTGCCGACGTGAGAGGTTTGGATTCTGGGACCATGGGCTATGCTTCCTGGAAGATGGATTGCTGGCAAATGATGGGTTGCATCTCACAAGGACTGGGAAGAATGTGTTTGGCCACAGTATGGAGAAGTTCATCAGGAGGGCTTTAAACTGAATCCTAAGGGGGAGGGAGACATAAACTTGGTGGTAACGACTGATGAAGGCTTGTGCACAGTAATGGGAACAGAGAGATCGGCTGTAATAGGGACCAGTGACAATCCTCAGAAAAATGTAATAAGGAAGCCAACCATAAATCACATGGTCTTCGATGCCTGTATACTAATGCGCAGAGCATGGGAAACAAGCAGTATGAACTTGAACTCTTCATACAGGAGGGCAATTGCGACTTGATAGGTATAACTGAAACTTGTTGGGATGACTCCCATGACTGGAATACAGCAATTGAAGGATATAACTTGTTCAAACAGAACAGAAAGAATAAAAAGGGAGGTGGAGTCGCGCTATAGGTTAAAAATATATATCCCTGCACAAAAATACAGGAAGATGAGCTTGGTAGTTCCACCGAGAGTATCTGCATTAAAATTAATGGGGCAAGTACTAAAAGGAATGTGGTGCTTGGAGTCTATTACGGACCACCCAATCAAGGAGAAGACGAGAATGCAACTTTTGAAAAGCAAATTGCCAATATTTTGAGGAGGCATGATGTAGTAGTAATGGGGGATTTCAATTATCCCGATATCTGTTGGGAGACAAATTCTGCCAAACACGGCCCCTCCAAGAAAGTTCTGACTTGTGTTGGAGATAACTTTCTCCTACAGAAAGTGGAGAAAGCAACCAGAGGATCAGCTATCCTGGACTTGATTCTAACCAATAGAGATGATTTGGTAGATGAAGTGGCAATTACAGGAACTCTGGGGGAATGTGACCACACCATACTTGAATTCTTGATTTTAACAGAGGCAAAAGCTGAGAGCAGCCATATGCACGCCCTGGACTTCAGGAAAGCTGATTTCAATAAACTCAGGACAGTTGTAAGTACAGGTCCATGGCAAGCCACCGTAATGAGAAAAGGAGTCCAAGATGGGTGGGAGTTTCCAAAAAAAGGGAAATTCTAAGAGTGCAAAGGGAAGCAATCACAACAAGGAAAAAAGGGGGAAACAACAGAAGAAGCCAATGTGGCTTCACAAAAAGCTTAGAGCTGACTTGAAAACAAAAAAGGACACATACAGGAAGTGGAAAGAAGGCCAGGCCACAAAGGAAGAGTACAGGCAGGTATCACGGAATTGCAGGGATGGTGTCAGGAAGGCAAAAGCTGAGAATGAGCTAAGGTTAACAAGGGATGCTAAAAGCAACAAAAAAAGCTTTCTTCAGGTATGTCCATAGTAAAAGACAGAGAAAAGAAACGTTGGCACAGCTACTCAATGAGGATGGCAAAACGATAACAGATAACAAAGGAAAGGCAGAAGTGCTCAATTCCTACTTTGACTCAGTCTTCTCCCAAAAAAGGATCTGTGACCCTCCCAGGAAACATGAAGTAGAAGGGCCAGGATTGGAGCTTGAGATTGATAGACAAATGGTCAAGGAATACCTAATCACTTTGAACAAGTTCAAATCGGCAGGGCCTGATAAATTGCATCCTAGAATATTGAAGGAACTGGCTGAAGAACTCTCAGAACCGCTGTCGATTATCTTTGCGAAATCATGGAGGACTGGTGAAGTGCTGGATGACTGGAGGAGAGGTAATGTTGTCCCTATCTTCAAAAGGCGAAAAGGAGGAACCGAGAACTACAGACCAGTCAGCCTAACATCAATCCCTGGAAAAACTCTGGAGCAGATTATAAAGCAGTCAATCTGTAAGCACCTTGAAAACAATGCAGTGATTACTAGGACCCAACATGGATTTATGAAGAACAAATCCTGCTAAACTAATCTGATCTCATTTTTTGATTGGGTAACCTCCCTTGTAGACTGTGGGAATGCTGTGGACATAATATACCTCGACTTCAGCAAAGCTTTTGACGAAGTGCCCCATGATATTCTGATTAGCAAAATAGCTAAACGTGGGCTGGATGGAACTATCAGGTGGATCCCCAGCTGGCTCCGGAATCGTTCTCAAAGAGTGCTTATCAATGGTTCCTTCTCAAACTGGGCAGAAGTAACAAGTGGGGTACCACAGGGTTCTGTCCTGGGCCCAGTGCTCTTCAACATTTTTATTAACGACTTGAATGAGGAGGTACAGAGCATGCTTATCAAATCTGCAGATGATACAAAATTGGGAAGCATAGCTAATACTGTGCAAGACAGAAAGAAAATTCAAAGGGAGCTTGATAGGCTGGAGCATTGGGCTGAAAACAACAGAATGAAATTCAACAGGGATAAATGCAAAGTTCTACACTTAGGAAAAAGAAACCAAATGCACAGTTATAAGATGTGGGATACTTCACTCAGCAATACGACATGTGAGAAGGATCTTGGAATTGTTGTTGATCACAAGCTGAATATGAGCCGTGTGATGTGGCTGCAAAAAAGGCAAATGCTATGTTAGGCTGCATTTACAGAAGTATAGTTTCCAAATCGCGTGAAGTATTAGTTCCCCTCTATTCAGCACTGGTTAGGCCTCATCTTGAATACTGCATCCAGTTCTGGTCTCCACACTTCAAGAAGGATGCAGACAAACTGGAACAGGTTCAGAGGAGGGCAACAAGGATGATCAGGGGACTGGAAATGAAGCCCTGTGAGGAGAGACTGAAATAAGTGGGCTTGTTTAGCCTGGAGAAGAGAAGACTGAGAGGAGATATGATGGCACTCTTTAAGTACATGAAGGGTTGTCACATAGAAAAGGGCCAGGATCTCTTCTCGATCGTCCCAGAGTGCAGGACACAGAATAATGGGCTCAAGTTGCAGGAAGCCAGATTTCAACTGGACATCAGGAAAAACTTTCTAACTGTTAGAGCCATACGGCAATGGAATCAATTACCTAGAGAGGTAGTGGGCTCTCTGACACTGGAGGCATTCAAGAGGCAGCTGGACAGCCATCTGTCGGGAAAGCTTTGATTTGGATTCCTGCATTGAGCAGGGGGTTGGACTTGATGGTCTTATAGGCCCCTTCCAACTCTACTATTCTATGATTCTCTGATTTTACTGATGGAGTTCCGCTTTTCGGCGGGGGTCTGGAATGTAACCCACCGTATGAGTGGGGTCCTACTGTAGAAAGAGAATGATCAGTGTTTTGAAGACAAGGCAGGGCTGTGTCTGAAGGGTGTGGCAGTGCAGGGAACTTCCCCTTTATTCTTAATAAAGATACAGGATGGGAATTGAATCAAAACTGTCATTACAAGGACTTTGGCATGATTAAAATGTGATTGCTAAAGGCAGATGAAAGTTCCAATTTCAGATAAGTATCCAGAATCAATAATGGAAGAAATAACTGTTTTCATAATACATGATTGTATAAGATTAATCAGGAAGATAACAGTTTTTGCAAAAAACAAATTTTCCCTTTGTAGGCATGGTACTTCTAAATGTGTATTCTCTATTTGAAGCGCTGTGTGTGTGCATGCATAAAGGGACTATGTGATAGTTAAGGATCAATCTTGTATGGATAGAAAAGGGCTGTGGAACCTGTGGCACCCCAGATGTTGTTAGAGCACAACACACATCAGCCCAACCAGCACGGCCAAATGTCAAGGATGGTGGGAATTTTTTAGTCCAACAACATATGGAGGGTCACAGGTTGATTAAATCATATTAAAATCTTGAATTAATTTTAATTTTACAATTTATTTATTAGCTTTTTGTCTTTTTTATTTAAAAGAAAACACTCATTTTTTGAAACATACCAGTGTTCTCAGAAATGTTTACTAAACATTATATAAGTTACTCAAGGTATTCTTTGCTGAAGTCTCTGTGGTAACTTTGATGCTGGAATCTCTCAATTTTTATTTATTTATTTATTATTGCATTGCAGTAGAGTAGGGGTAACTAATGTGGCACCCTACAGGTATTGTTGGATTACAACTCCCATTGTACCTGACCATTGGTCGTGCTGCCCAGGGCTAATGGGAGTTGTAGCCCAACAATATCAGGAGGGCATCATGTTGGCTAGCCCTGCGCTGGAGAAAGACACAACTTTAACAAAAACCTCCATAAGTAGGTGTTCAATATGATAATCCATAGAAGGGTTGGGTTATCTGTGACCCTCCCAGACATAGTTTGATTACATGGGCCCCTGCTGGGAGGAAGGGCGGGATGTAAATCAAATAATAAATAAACTCCCATCAGTTCCAGCCAGCATGGCTAATGTACAGAGATGATGGGAACTAACAGCACCTGGAGGGCTACAGTTTCTCCACTCCTGATCTGTAGCTTTCCAAAACAAATGACTGCAAGTGAATATTACAAATATAATGAATTAATATGATGCATTGATTGTATATGGAGCTTCATTGTAGCAAGCTGCTGTGATCCTAATTGTAATGCTTTTTCTTTGTTTTAGTGTTGAGGGCGAAGCTCCTGGAAGTGAAACTGGCACGTCATTGGATAGTCCATCTACCTATCATCAAGGAACTATAACTCACAGTTCAGCTCTAAGCCCAGACCATTACGACCATTCTCCATACGGACTGTATTCTGTCTCCCCAGGGCAGCAAAGGCCCCGGAGGCCAAAGCTTCAGCACTCAACATCCATACTGAGAAAACAAGCAGAGGAAGAAGCTATTAAAAGGTCGAGGTCACTTTCAGAGAGCTATGAACTCTCATCTGACTTGCAGGATAAGCAGGTATTTGAGCTGTGCTGTTGTATGAATCAAGCTAAAGTGTCATGGAAAAACCTATTCAGCCATTCCTGGAAAATAATACATTTTTCATGCGATTCTAAGTCTGTTCCATAATTTGGTATATCTGAGTAATAAAAATGTTTGTCTTCTATTTTTTCCATGACTTGCTAAAAGCATCAGTTAATATTAATGCTAAGAGAATACTTTTTTCTTCGAAGAAGGAGCTAATACCGTCTCCCAGTATTTGTGTCGTGATTTTGCATATGTGGCGCAGAAGCTATGCCAGATTTTTACAGGAGAATGTGCCACATTTAAAACCAGAAGGAGTTTGTTAATATAAAAACAAACTATTAGCCTGGCCTCTGTATTAACAGTCCCTATCCTTTCAGTCAAGCAAAGCTTCTTTTAAATTTCATTTAAGACTAAGAACCAGAGTTTTTGCAGTGTTGGGCAAGATTGGCCTAATGATCTTTTTCATTACAGTTTGTGACTCTCCCAAATCTTCTTATTATGAATTCAAAAGTAGAATCACTTGAAAGCAAACAAAGCATACCTGACCAATAGTTTGAGAAAATGACTTGGGATGTTGGGATTATGATCTTGTGAGTTTTTTAAAAAAATACTTGAGTGAAACAACTTCAAAAGAAGCTTAGATGCCTAGGATGCCAAGGGTAACCACTGCAAGAAATTCTAAGATGCAATATGTTAAACTTCAACTTTATGTTGTTCCAATTTTAACATCCTATTCACTATAGGTTGTTAAAAGAGGTTTTACTATATATCTTTTAAAAAGACACTACTGCAGTGATGAACAACATTGGCAGCATATCAGATCAATGTAACAAAGAATTTTCATAATGGAAAATGCACACTAAATACTTGGTGGAAATAATATAAAATAGATTAATATGGATTATAATAACGCTTGCTAAATCTCCTTTGGGTAACTGTGAAACAGATACGTTTTATCCTACTTCACAGAAGAAAACCCTGTGGGAGAAAGTTTCAGTGTGAAATGTCATCACTAAAATAGTTCATAACTGTCGAAAGCAAAAACTGACAAGGAATTGATTCAATAGTATTCCAAAGGCGCATAGACTGCCATTCCTTCCTTTGTTAAAAATTAATCATCTTTGTAACATACATAGGAACGCAGGAAGCTGCCTTATACCGAGTCAGATCATTGGTCTGTGTAGCTCAGTTTTGTTTACACTGACTGGCATTAGCGTTTCAGATGGGGGATCCTGCCTGGTCATGCTGGGGATTTTACCTGAGACTTTCTGCATGCTAACCAGATTGTCTACTACAAAGCTTTGGCCTTTTTTGTGGTGAATAGCTGCCCTGAATATAATTTAGGCTTAAGAAATGCAAGATTTAGTAACTATTTATCATTAGCTGTATAAGGGAGCAATCCTAAACTCTCCTGAAGATTGACTGAGGGACCATAGGACGTTCTTTTCTTTTTTTATGTATGTTAATTACAGATCTGAAAATATTTCTGCAAATTCACTTTATTAAACTACAAAAACAGTTTGATGTGGTTGAGTAAATCTCTTTTTTGTAGAGCTCTTGCACTGCAGAAACTATGCAAGCTTTACACAATTTAATTCTTGTTGAGATTCTAACTGCTTGGATCAACTTAAAAAAAACACCTCTGTTTATTTTATTCTATTTAGAGATTTCTGCTCTACCCTTCTAATGTCTTTAAATTGTAAGCTGCTATAAGTTGTAAGATTTAAACCGCAACTACATGTTCAATTTAAATTGTTTCTGTGAATATAAGTTTCACAGAAGTGGATGGCATCTCTTTCCATGCTAATAAAAATTATTTATGAGACAGTTATGATCTTGATGTTGTACAGGTAATTTCCTATTATAATGAGGTCTTCTTTACATGCTGTGAGTATATTTCCATCTCAGAAATTTTTTTAGATCTTAACATTCCTAGAAGATACATTTTTCTGAGATAATTTTGAAGCTCTCATCTCAGTACTATATCAGAATAACATGCAATATTTGATAAAAGGATGATGAGTATTATCAAATATTTATATTTTCTTTTAGGTTGAAATGCTAGAACGGAAATATGGAGGCCGTCTCATAACTAGACATGCTGCTCGTACTATACAGACTGCTTTCCGCCAGTATCAGATGAACAAAAACTTTGAGCGGCTTAGAAGTTCTATGTCTGAAAATCGTATGTCAAGACGCATTGTACTATCCAATATGAGAATGCAGTTTTCGTTTGAAGGACCTGAAAAAGTCCATAGTTCCTACTTTGAGGGAAAGCAAGTTTCTGTTACAAATGATGGATCAAAAATGGGAGCCCTTGTCCAATCTGAATGTAGTGACCTTGGTGAATCAGCTACAATGAAATCTCCAGCAGCATCCACTGACTTTGCTGATGCCATATCGGAACTGGAGGATGCTTTTTCAAGACAAGTAAAGTCTCTTGCAGAGTCCATTGATGATGCACTAAATTGTCGTAGCCTGCACTCTGATGAGGTGCAGATACCTGATCAAGTCAGGAGTCGGGAAATAGAGAGGGACAGTTGTCAAACTAAACCAACAAGCCATAATGTGGATCATAGGAAACTTGATGAAATGACTGCATCCTATAGTGATGTTACATTATATATTGATGAAGAAGAACTATCCCCACCACTTCCCCTTTCCCAATCAGTAGAGAGGCCATCTAGCACAGAATCTGACCTAAGGCTTCGGTCAGTGAACCCATCTCAAGAGTACTGGTCTATGACACACAAAGATCATAAGATGGATACAGACACAAGCTGTAGGAGTACCCCTTCACTTGAATCACAGGAACAAAGAATGAGGATGGATCATCTGCCTTTGCTAACTATAGAACCACCTAGTGACAGTTCAGTGGACTTAAGTGATCGCTCAGAGAGGGGATCTTTAAAGAGACAGAATGCATATGATCGAGGAATTACTAGTCAGCAAGGTAGTCCCAAACACATCTCACATGGCATCCCTACCAAGATAATTTCCAGAGAGGATCAGGAGACTAGACATAGACCAAGACCTATTGATAGCCACTTAGCAATTAATGGAACAGCAAACAGGCAAAGCAAATCTGAGTCTGATTACTCTGATGGAGACAATGATAGCATCAATAGCACTTCCAATTCCAATGACACAATAAACTGCAGCTCAGAATCTTCTTCTCGAGACAGTCTAAGGGAACAAACACTGAGCAAGCAAACGTACCATAAAGAGACTCGCAATAGCTGGGATTCTCCTGCCTTCAGTAATGACATCATCAGGAAACGTCACTACAGGATTGGACTGAACCTTTTTAATAAGTGAGTACAATGCTTTTTCTACATAGAGAAGAAATTTATCACCAGGTCACCTGATGACTAAAACTGGCTGCATCTCGTTGTGAGAGTTAACACATGCCCCACCTTTGATTGTGATAGGTTGCCATGTTAAACCAGGGGTAGGGAAACTCTGGCATCCAGATGTTTCTGGACTACAGCTCCCATCATCTCTGATTGTTGGTCATGTTTACTGGGGCTGATGGGAGTTGGAGTCAAATATCTGGAAGATTTCCTCATCCGTGTGCTGTACTATAGTTTAGCAAGATGTGAATGAGTCTAGCCTCCTAGACATTCAGCCAGGAGGATGAAGTCAGAGGTTTGGAAAAACAAGGAATTGGGAACCAAAAAAATCTGACTCAAAACAGCCTATGATATGGATGTGAATGCTTTATAGAAAATTAAAAACATGTGGATAACATGTACACATCTGTCATAGCTGAATGACCAAAGTAAATATAGCCAGTATATACAAAAACAACTCCTGAAATACAATATCATAACATATGACTAAACACGTATCAACAAAGTGTTCTTCAGTGGTCAATCAATGTACAAACAACAAATATACAATTCAGCATAAATCTATGTAATAATACAATTCACAGTACAACTCCATTTAAATCTGCAGAAATAAGATCTGGAGATTTCTTGAATGCCACACCAAAATACTGTCTATCTAGAAGATACTCTCCAACTATGTGAGCATTGCAAGACTGTCCTGCCAAGTTAAACCAATTTAATAAAATTATTTATTTTTTAAATCTACACAAGTATTTAAATATGCTATATCTCTGCTTGCTGGTATTATAAAATGGGCTATCTGTGTATTGGTTTTAATACTAAGTATGGAGTTTAATTTATTCAGTACTATCTGAGCTAAGTTAGTATTGCAGATGGAGGAGTGGCTGATTTTCAGAATATCATTCCATGCTATACATCAACTTTATTTTCCATGTAACACAATGTATTAAAATTGTACATTTTAAATGTATAATTTTCTTTCTTGAGATAGCATTGAACTAATACTGATGGCAGAAGATAATAATGTTTTTTTTTTAAATCCATTATTGGTTAGCCTAACAGTAGCCTAGTTCAAGAGCTAGAATTAATTAAATTTGTATAATCTGATAGAAAGACCTTTTTTATTCTGTTCATTGAAATATTCTTGCTAGCCTTTGATTGCTCACATTACTTTCCATAAAGCACTTAGTACACTGTTGGGGCTAAACAAAGGTGTAATCTACCACTCTGCTATTCCATGCACAACTGGAGAATCCTGCAATGACAGCTCAGAGCCTAGCACGAGTATATAGGGCTTAAGAGATTTTATTGACCCAGCAGTCATGCAAGAATTGATGTTCTGGTGCTTGCTGGGGGCACTCACAACAGCTGCTGCTCAGGAACCACAATACATGGTAACTTGCTACTTTGTTAGGAGCTGTTGCAGCTGGTTCTGCAATCACAGCAGCACCAATGGTTGTTGCACAGCTACACATATGGCAGGTTTACTGGGGACATGATGCCTGTACAGGTTGAAGAAAAAAACAGCGCAGCTGAGGAGGCTCAAGCCCTCAACATTTAGATTACTAGTACATTTGCCATAAGTAATCGGTATAATTATAACACTAAGAATTTTTCTATGAGATGCATATAGAATTGGTTTTAATTCAGCACCATGGCTTGGCATTACATGATTGAGCTTTGGGATCACGTGCTCCCTCCTCCCTGTTGCAGAAAAGTCATGGTGTGGTGTGGCATTTAAATTGACAAACTAGTGTTTGTGTTTGCCTTCCAAACCAGATTTGGAAAGCATAGTGTGGTTTCTTATTCCAATTTGGAGGGCAAACAAACTATAGCTTATCTATTTGGTTGTAATGGCAAACTGGTTTGTCTGAAATCAGCATGGAAAGACTGGAGAGTATCAGTGGAGGCTAACTAGTGTAATACACAAACATGTGAAGCAGCCCAATGCGAAAGGCATCACTTTCTTAAAACTTTGAGACAATTTGTAGGGCAGCTTTAAAATTCTGCATAAAAAATTGAGGTATTTGTGAGTTTTCCCTCCATTGCTTATTATATCTTAGCTAGATATTACATAGTTTGATTTGCATAGTTGAAATGAATCCTTGAGAAAATTATTCTTTTTATCTAGATACACAATCATTTGTTTTGTTTAGGATGTAACCCAACTGTGGCATTTCAAATATTTAAAATCTTTAATACCTGTAGTTTTATTTATTTTTCTTATTACATTTATTTTCCATCTTTCCTCCAAGGTGCTCAAGGTGGCATTAATAGTTCTTCCCCACCCCCTTTTATCCTCACAACAACCCATATGGTAGATTAGGCTGTGAGAAAATGATTGGCCCAGTGAGCTTCGTGGCTGAGTGTAGATTTGAATCCTGGTCTTCTAGGTCCCAATCTGACACTCCAACCACTCTTAACATTAAAGTGATTGTGTCTTTAATGGTGAAGAAACTAATGTTTTAATTGTGGCAGAAACAAAATATTCAAGCTTTTCTACTTTGAAAACATTTTAAAGGTTTGAATACTTTTGGACAAACTTGATAGAAGAATTCCCCTCACCCATCTGTTAGCTTATTGATCTATGTGATGTGATGTAGCTGCTGATGTATTTTGTTTTGACACAGGCACACCCCTTTTGTGGTCTCACAAGAAAAAGGCTGCACAGATAAATACTGTAACTGTGAGGATTAGCCTTTCAAGGAATTACCAGATGACCCTGGGTCACTTGTTGATTTGTCAATACTGTGAGGCTGTTACTGGAAATCTAATGCCAAGACAATATTCCACATAAGGGAGATCAAGATATTTAAGTGGTTTTGTTGCACTGAGGGCATCAATGCAGAGAGAAGAAATACATGCTTTTTGTTAGTGATGGGGTAGGTTTTGAAAACCCAGACTAGGAACATTACATCATAATCTTGTTGGCCTGCTAAATGAGGTTTGTTTGTTGTATCACTTTTTCCAGTTCAACTTTCTTGTCTAGAAGGTTTCCTCATTCTTCAGACAAATACTGAATCATCCATATTCCAGGAATAGGACAGTTTATGAATTATGTATATGCACTATATTTTGATATGAATCACATCAGACAGCTTGGAACTCATGTAGTTGTCCTTACCTCTGTTGTTGTAAAGCATTTTTTAATAAGGAATACCGGAATTCTCAGTAGTCTTGTAGTATTGTAAGAAAATCCCATGCCCACCACACCTGAAGCAGCTGCAGCAGCAAGCTCCTTTTGTGGCTTCTCAGGGAGTGGAGGGGCCTGCCAAGCAGCTTTAGCATGTAGACACATGCGCTGATGCTGGGGAAAGGGCGGGGCTGATGCATGGGCCTCTCTTGTGGCCCCTAGACTGTGGAATGCCCTCCCCTGTGAGGTAAGATCAGCCCCTCTCTTCCCATTTTTAGACGGTTGCTGAAGACCTACCTTTTTATCCAAGTGTTTGGTTACATTTTTACCCTTTTGTATTGATGTTTTAATGTATGTTCTTTGTATGTTTTTGCATTTTTAAATTTATGTAATCCTCCTTGGGACCCACATTCTGGGTGAGAGGCAGACAACAAAAATAAATTTGTTTGTTGTTGTTATTAATAAGAAAGCCTCTTCATTTGGCAGGCTGGCCACTCTAGAAGGGTGGGACGGAATAGGAATTTTTGCTTGTCAGTTGATTGGCTTTGCCTACAGTGTACTGATATGATGATGGGTTTACTTAGCAGGGGTAGTCATTAAATAGATTAAGTGGCCACATTGGCAGGTAGGTGCAGGAAGGTATGAGGTGGTTAAGGTTTGGTGAACAACCTTAGGCACCTTTAAAAGGGAAGGATTTAGTTCCAAGACCTACCTTCAAGGGCTATGGGACTCACTGGAATAGTTAGGGAATACCTTTGTGGTCATAGAATCATTGAGATGGAAGGGGCCTATAAGGCCATCGAGTCCAACCCCCTGCTCAATGCAGGAATCCAAATTAAAGCATTCCCGACAGATGGCTGTTGTCCAGCTGCCTCTTGAATGCCTCCAGTGTTGGAGACCCCATTACCTCTCTAGGTAATTGTTTCCATTGTCTCTTAGGAAGTTTTTCCTGATGGTCAGTCAAAATCTGACTTTCTGCAACTTGAGACCATTATTCCTGTCCTGCACACTGGGACGATCAAGAAGAGATCCTGGCCCTCCTCTGTGTGGCAACCTTTCAAGTACTTGAAGAGTGCTATCATATCTCCCCTCAGTCTTCTCTTCTCCATGCTAAATATGCCCAGTTTTTTCAGTCTGTCCTCAGAGGGCTTTGTTTCCAGTCCTCTGATCCTCCTTGTTGCCCTCCTCTGAACCTGTTCCAGTTTGTCTGCATCCTTCTTAATGTGCGGTGTCCAGAACTGGACACAGTACTCAAGATAAGCCCTCATTATTGCTGAATATAGGGGAACTAATACTTAACGCGATTTGAAAACTATATTTGAAAACTATATTGTCAATTCAACCTAAAATAGCATTTGCCTTTTTTTGCAGCCACATTGCATTGTTGGCTCATATTCAGCAATCCCAAGATCCTTCTCATATGTAGTATTGTTGAGCCAAGTATCCCCCATCTTATAACTCTGCATTTGGTTTCTTTTTCCTAGGTGAAGAACTTGGCACTCACCACCCTGTTAAATTTCATTCTGTTGTTTTCAGCCTATCAAATCACTTTGGATTTTGTTTCTGTCTTCCAAGGTATTTGATATCCCCCCATTTTTGTATCATATGCAGATATGATAACCATTCCTGCACCTCCTCATCCAAGCCATTAATAAAAATGTTGAAGAGCACTGGGCCCAGGACCAAGCCCTATGGTACCCCTCTTGTTGCCTCCCCCCAGTGTGAGAAGTAACCATTGATAAGCACTCTTTGAGTATTATTCTGGAGCCAACTGTGGATCCACATGTTTGTTGTTCCATCCAGCCCACATTTAGGTAGCTTGCTAATCAGAATATCATGGGGCACTTTCTCAAAAGCTTTGCTGAAATCGAGATACATTGTGTCCATGGCATTCCCAGAGTCTACAAGGGACGTTACCCAATCAAAAAATGAGATAAGATTAGCATGGCAGGATTTGTTCTTCATAAATCCATGTTGGCTTCTAGTAATCACTGAATTGTTTTCAAGGTGCTTACAGATTGACCGCTTTATAATCTGCTCCAGAATTTCCCTAGGGATCGATGTCAGGCTGACTGATCTGTAGTTCCCCGGTTCCTCCGTCTTGCCCCTTTTGAAGATTGGGACAATATTATCCCTCCTCCAGTCATCCAGCACTTCTTCCATGATTTTGCAAAGATAATAGACAGTGGTTCTGAGAGTTCTTCAGCCAGTTCCTTCAATATTCTAAGATGCAGTTCATTGGACCTAGGAGATTTGAACTCGTTCAAAGTGATTAGGTATTACTTGACCATTTGTCTATGAATTTCAAGCTGCAGTCCTGCCCCTTCAGCTTCACATTTGCCAGAAGGATTATAGACCCTCTTTTGGGAGAGGACTGAGCCAAAGTAGGAATTGAGCACTTCTGACTTTTCTTTGCCATCCGTCATCATTTTCTTTTCTCTGTCTTTTACTATAGATGTACCTGAAGAAAGTTTTTTCTTGCTTTTAGCATCTCTTGCTAACCTCAGCTCATTCTCAGCTTTAGCCTTTCTGACGCCATCCCTGCAATTGTGTGCTATCTGTCTGTAATCTTCCGTTGTGGCCTGGCCTTCATTCCACTTCATGTGTGTGTCCTTTTTTGTTTTTTGTTTTCATGTCATCTCTAAGCTTTTTTGAAGCTACATTGGCTTCTTCTGCTGTCTTCTCCCCTTTTTCCTTGATGGATTTGTTTGCCATTGTACCTTTAGAATTTCCTCTTTTAGAAACTCCCACCCATTTTGGACTCCTTTTCTCATTGGGGTCGCTTGCCACTGAACCTTACTTACCATTGTTCTGAGTTTATTCAAATCAGCTTTCCTGAAGTCCAGGGTTCATATGGCTACTCTCAGCTTTTGCTTCCTTTAAAATCAAGAATTCACAAATATGGTGTGGTCACTTTCCCTCAGAGTTCCCGTAACTGCCACTTCAGTTCAGTTACAGGTCAACTTGTTACACCTGCCTGGCGTTGTGGGGCCCCAGTAGGAGGTGGAGCAGGAAAGCCTCCCTGCTCACCTGAAATGGTGGGATTAAAGGGAAGGGGTGGAGAAAAGGCTACCTCTGGCCCTTGGCAGGGTTGGCTCCCCCACAGTTCAGTTAGTAGTTAGATCCCACACCTTGTTTCCCCTGTGCAGATCTGTTTTGGGTTTAATAAATAGTTTAATAAATAAATGTGCCCTCATTCAATTTACCCAACTTTCTGCTTTATTTCCTTATGTGCTTGCAGTCTCAGGGCCACTGTCTACATTACAGTTAAGTAAGTGAGCAGAGATGAACAGCATCAGACAGATAGGGAGGAACAAAGCAAACAAAGGAGTGCAGTGGTGAGAAGAACATTTTCTGGGCAACAAGCCTAACCACACATCTCAGCAAAAGCAGGAAGCACTGTGAAATGTTAGGAAGCAGGAGGGAAGCAGGATGATTGCTCCCAATCATGTGAACATGCAGCGAACCATCAAATTAAGTCATGGGTGAAACAGACCTCAGTTTTGTTTTGGCATGTAAAATTTTACAACTAATAAGGGTATAAAATAAAGATCTTTGTACTATTGGCTTGTAATGATTTCACATAATGGCTATATTTAGTGAGACAAGAATGAGTCTAGCCTGCTCACAGGCTCAATAAGCTTCGTTCTCCCATGCAACCAGGAGGATGAGTTTGATAGCTTTCAGTTCCACCTTTGGTTAACCAAAGTTTGCCATGTTGTCCTAACCTGACAAAGGTTTCGTTTGCCATGCCATGCATGCTTAGCGTGAAAGAGAAAACATATTCCCGGAGAGTATGTTTGCTCCTCCTTGGCTAATTTGCAGCTGCACTGAGCTGAGCCATAGTTTTGATTACTATGTTGTCTGAAACCAGGCTCATGGTTTAGCTCTCTCCAGAATAATCAAGTTGTAAGCAAGCTTTGTCCTATTTTATAGCTTGTAGTTGTCTGGCAAGATCCTCTGTGGCGCAGAGTGGTAAGCGGCGGTAACGCAGCCGAAGCTCTGCTCATGGCCGGAGTTCGATTACAACGGAAGGAGGAAGTCGAATGTCCGGTAAAAGGGGTCGAGGTCCACTCAGCCTTCCATCCATCCGTGGTCGGTAAAATGAGTACCCGGCATATGCTGGGGGGTAAAGAAAGGCCAGAGACGGAACTGGCAATCCCACCCCATATATATGGTCTGCCTAGTAAACATCGCAAGACATCACCCTAAGAGTCGGAAACAACTCGCACTACAAGTGCGGGGACACCTTTACCTTTAGTTGTCTGGCAGAGCGAAACCATGAACACTCTTGAGTTAAACAACAACTTAGCAGAGCAGCAGAACAACCAGGAAGGTACAGAGTGGCTGTAATCTCCTCTCTGGGAGCCTGCACATTTGCTTATTCATGCTAAGCCACGGTTTGACTTAGTGTTGCGTTTGAACAAGGGCAAACTGATTAACTATGGTTAATTACTAGCTAACTTCAAACCATGGTTTTTGGCTGCACATCTTTATTCAACCATAGGAACAAAGCTTGCTGTAATGTATGAGTCTCATTGTCATAAGAAGTATTAAACTGTGAGAAGAGTTTGCTCTGTGGTTGGCTTCAAGCTTGAACTTAGCCCAGCAGTTATTGGCAGCCAGTTCAGTTCTTTGAACAGCAGTGTAACATGTTGGCAATATTCTGTCCCAGTGAACAGTTGAGCTGCCACATTTTGCAGCAGCTACAGCTTCTGGAGCAACCTAAAGAGCAGCCACACATAGCATGAATTGCACTAATCCAGCCTGGAGGTTACCAGTACATTGACAACAGTGGACAGGCTATTTATTATACAGTAGGGCCCTGCTTTACAGCGCTTCGCTAATACAGCGGTCTCAATTAGATGCAATTAGACTAAAGCCCCAATCATACGGCACTTGTTCCGCTTTTACGGCAGTTTTCGGGCATCGTGCGCCATTCTATTCAATGGGTTCCGCTTTTCAGCGGTTTTCGCTTTACAGTGGAGGTCCAGAACATAACCCGCCATATGAGTGGGGCCCTACTGTAATCATTTATAAAACTGCAGATGGCAAAAGAGGCATTTCCTTCTTTGTGTGAGATGAGGGGCTGTTCTGTAAGATAATGCCTACTGCAGCACCTCCATTCTTGATGTAAAAACAAGGGAACCTTTCCCCTGCTAATTATTAATCAGCTAAAGTTTATTTAGTGTTTATTTATAAAAATATTTATATACCACCGTCTTGCAAAGCACCATAAAAACATTTAAAAGCAATATAAAACAATCATTAAAATGGCTAGCTAGTCAAAAAATTTAAACAGTTGCATGGGCTGTTGGCACAAAAAAGTCTTCAAGAGATGCCTGAAAGTCAAAAGTGAGGATGCCTGCTGAATCTCTACTAGAAGAGTGTTCCATAGCATGGGACCATGACACTAAATGCTAGACTTCTGGTTGAGACCATTTGGGCCTCTGTAACACGGGGAACATCTAACAGCCCAATTTCAGATGATCTCAGTGAGCAGACTGGGATTTAAGGGCTCAGATGGTCCTTTAAGGTATCCTGAACCCAAATTGTTTAGGGCTTTTTATTTCAACACAAGAACTTCCTTCTTAGAACCTTTCTTCACATCTTACCAGCCTATGATGGGTGTCTAGCTAGTTGGGCAATTGTGAGTTTTACTGTTTTCTGTCATTTGTTTACATTTTATAATAAGTATAGTATTGTTACCTTTTATTGTAAGCTGATCTGATCTCATTAGAGAAGAGCAGGATATAAATAATTTCAAATAAAGGTTTTTTAAAACAAAAACTGGGTAAAGCCTGACAGAGACAGGGAGAGAGTTCTCAGCATGCCCCTCAGCTTGTGGGTTTAATGCCGTTTCTTTTCCCATGCTTTAAGGTTGGCTGCCTCCCTTCTTCATTTTTATTTGTAAAACCCAGCACATGAATGTTGATGCATTTATCTGTTTATTCATTGCCTATTCATTTATTTAAATGAAACACTATTTTAAAGTCCAAAGCTCCCTCTGGAAGTGTGTGTATGAGGTCTCTTGATAAAACGAGCGGAGAAGCAAATTATATATAGCCACAAGAGTGACTGTATACTATAGCCAGCAGGGATTTTTCACATTCTGCCATGTTAAATTGAAAATACCCCCATGCCATTCTGATGCTTCCCATAACATATGTTCCCAAAACATAATCTTACAAAACTCATAGTCCTGAACTCAAAAATCCTTGCTTAACAACACATTTTCATGGCGATACACAGAACACTCACAGAATCAAGAATTCAAAGCGAAAATGGGGGGGGGGAATCCAGACACCTATTGGAGCTTTTTCTGTCAGTGGTCTCATAATCTGTAAGCCGCCCTGAGTTCCAGCTTTGGAAAAAGGGCGGGGTAAAATTAAAGATGATGATAATCATCATCATCTGTTGAAGGTAATTAAAAATCAGCCATGTTCAGAGACTACGTGTAATCTGTTACTGATGTTGCCCCATACTCTGACCTTCATAAGAACATAAGAAGAGCCTGCTGGATCAGGCCAGTGGCCCATCTAGTCCAGCATCCTGTTCTCACAGTGGCCAACCAGGTGCCTGGGGGAAGCCCGCAAGCAGGACCCGAGTGCAAGAACACTTTCCCCTCCTGAGGCTTCCGGCAACTGGGTTTCAGAAGCATGCTGCCTCTGACTAGGGTGGCAGAGCACAGCCATCACGGCTAGTAGCCATTGATAGCCTGTCCTCCATGAATTTGTCTAATCTTCTTTTAAAGCCATCCAAGCTGGTGGCCATTACTGCATCTTGTGGGAGCAAATTCCATAGTTTAACTATGCGCTGAGTAAAGAAGTACTTCCTTTTGTCTCTCCTGAATCTTCCAACATTCAGCTTCTTTGAATGTCCACGAGTTCTAGTATTATGAGAGAGGGAGAAGAACTTTTCTCTATCCACTTTCTCAATGCCATGCATAATTTTATACACTTCTATCATGTCTCCTCTGACCCGTCTTTTCTCTAAACTAAAAAGACCCAAATGCTGCAACCTTTCCTCATAAGGGAGTCGCTCCATCCCCTTGATCATTCTGGTTGCCCTCTTCTGAACCTTTTCCAACTCTATAATATCCTTTTTGAGATGAGGCGACCAGAACTGTACACAGTATTCCAAATGCGGCCGCACCATAGATTTCTACAACGGCATTATGATATCGGCTGTTTTATTTTCAATACCTTTCCTAATTATCGCTAGCATGGAATTTGCCTTTTTCACAGCTGCCGCACACTGGGTCGACATTTTCATCGTGCTGTCCACTACAACCCCGAGGTCTCTCTCCTGGTCGGTCACCGCCAGTTCAGACCCCATGAGCGTATATGTGAAATTAAGATTTTTTGCTCCAATATGCATAATTTCACACTTGTTTATATTGAATTGTATTTGCCATTTTTCCGCCCATTCACTGAGTTTGGAGAGGTCTTTTTGGAGCTCTTCGCAATCCCTTTTTGTTTTAACAACCCTGAACAATTTAGTGTCGTCAGCAAACTTGGCCACTTGACTGCTCACTCCTAATTCTAGGTCATTAATGAACAAGTTGAAAAGTACAGGTCCCAATACCGATCCTTGAGGGACTCCACTTTCTACAGCCCTCCATTGGGAGAACTGTCCGTTTATTCCTACTCTCTGCTTCTTAACCAATTCCTTATCCACAAGAGGACCTCTCCTCTTATTCCGTGACTGCTAAGCTTCCTCAGAAGTCTTTGGTGAGGTACCTTGTCAAACGCTTTTTGAAAGTCTAAGTACACTATGTCCACTGGATCACCTCTATCTATATACTTGTTGACACTCTCAAAGAATTCTAATAGGTTACTGAGACAGGACTTTCCCTTGCAGAAGCCATGCTGGCTCTGCTTCAGCAAGGCTTGTTCTTCTATGTGCTTCGTTAATCTAGCTTTAATCATACTTTCTACCAGTTTTCCAGGGACAGAAGTTAAGCTAACTGGCCTGTAATTTCCAGGATCCCCTCTGGATCCCTTTTTGAATATTGACGTTACATTTGCCACTTTCCAGTCCTCAGGCACGGAGGAGGACCCAAGGGACAAGTTACATATTTTAGTTAGCAGATCAGCAATTTCACATTTGAGTTCTTTGAGAACTCTCGGGTGGATGCCATCCGGACCCGGTGATTTGTCAGTTTTTATATTGTCCATTAAGCCTAGAACTTCCTCTCTCGTTACCACTATTTGTCTCAGTTCCTCAGAATCCCTTCCTGCAAATGTTAGTTCAGGTTCAGGGATCTGCCCTATGTCTTCCACTGTGAAGACAGATGCAAAGAATTCATTTAGCTTCTCTGCAATCTCCTTATCGTTCTTTAGTACACCTTTGACTCCCTTATCATCCAAGGGTCCAATCGCCTCCCTAGATGGTCTCCTGCTTTGAATGTATTGATATAATTTTTTGTTGTTGGTTTTTATGTTCTTAGCAATGTGCTCCTCAAATTCTTTCTTAGCATCCCTGATTGTCTTCTTGCATTTCTTTTGCCAGAGTTTGTGTTCTTTTTTATTTTCTTCATTCAGACAAGACTTCCATTTTCTGAAGGAAGACTTTTTGCCTCTAAGAGCTTCCTTGACTTTGCTCATTAACCATGCTGGCATCTTCTTGGCCCTGGCGGTACCTTTTCTGATCTGCGGTATGCACTCCAGTTGAGCTTCTAATAGAGTGTTTTTAAACAACTTCCAAGCATTTTCGAGTGATGTGACCCTCTGGACTTTGTTTTTCAGCTTTCTTTTTACCAATCCCCTCATTTTTGTGAAGTTTCCTCTTTTGAAGTCAAATGTGACCATGTTGGATTTTCTTGGCAATTGGCCATTTACATGTATGTTTAATTTAATAGCACTGTGGTCACTGCTCCCAATCGGTTCAACAACACTTACATCTCGCACCAGGTCCCGGTCCCCACTGATGATTAAGTCCAGGGTTGCCGTCCCTCTGGTCGGTTCCATGACCAACTGGTCTAGGGAATAGTCATTTAGAATATCTAGAAACTTTGCTTCTTTGTCATGACTGTAATACATATGCGGCCAGTCTATGTCCGGGTAGTTGAAGTCACCCATTACTACCACATTTCCTAGTTTGGATGCTTCCTCGATTTCATATCTCATCTCAAGGTCTCCCTGAGCATTTTGATCAGGGGGACGATAGATCGTTCCCAGTATTAAGTCCCTCCTGGGGCATGGTATCACCACCCACAACGATTCTGTGGAGGAGTCCGCCTCTTTTGGGGTTTCCAGCTTGCTGGATTCAATGCCTTCTTTCACGTATAGAGCGACTCCGCCACCAATACGTCCTTCCCTGTCCTTCCGATATAGTTTATATCCAGGGATAACCGTATCCCACTGGTTTTCTCCATTCCACCAGGTCTCCGTTATGCTCACTGTATCAATGCTCTCCTCTAAGACCAAGCACTCCAGTTCTCCCATCTTGGTTCGGAGGCTCCTAGCATTAGCGTACAGGCACTTGTAAGCAGTGTCTCTCTTCAAGTGTCTTTGGCACTTGTGGTTTGGCCTGTGGTAATTAAGGCCTGTGGTAATCTTCTTCAGTTTAATAGTTTAAAAAATGCATGACTGATTTTTAATTAATTTAAGAATATTAACATTGGAGTCAATTATAAGGCCGGGCATGCTCAGTAAGAACCAACTGTCAGTGTTCTAAAAGCCAGACAAACAGCTGTTTGGCTTGGCTAATTAGGAGGCCACACCTATGCCAGACATTTATTCCACTTTAAACAATCATGGCTTCCCCCAAGAATTCTGGGAAGTGTAGTTTGTGAAGGGTGCTGAGAGTTGTTAGGAGACTCCTATTCCTCTGACAGAGTGCCAGTGGCCAGAGTGGCTTAACAGTCAGCCCCTCTTCCCAGACAATTCTAGGGATTGTAACTCTGTGAGGGGAATAGGGCATCTCTTAACAATTCTCAGCAATCCTTCACAAGCTACACTTCAAAGGATTCTTTGGGGGAAGCCATGACTGTTTAAAGTGGAATAAATATCTGATATGGATGTGGACAGTGACTGCTTTGGTTTAAATTTGGGTGGAAGACTATATGTGTCTGCTGTAGAGTAAAAAGGTATGGGAAACCGCCCAAAATAATTATACTGTAAACAATGCTTTTCATTTGGAAAGTAAAGGGGCTTTCCCTCTGCCCAGTGCCCACCCACCCAATCTCCTCCCCTTCCTCCCCTCTGTCTCCCCCTCCCCTTCTTGACCCTCCCCCAGGTCACCTATCCTGATTGCACAGGAGTAAATCCCACTGAACTCAATAGGCATGCAAATGAGCAAATCTGCTCTCCCCCTCCCTCCAAAGCCAATAAAAAGGCTGTGAAATTAATAAAGATACATTTGACACATTTCTATGATGAATAGTGAGTGAAATATCATTTTCTAGGTTAGATTCTCTGTAGAAACAGTAGTAACACAGAAAAGAAGCAATGTAAGAAAACCACCAACAAACATGCAAAAACTGTAAAGCTCTGTCTTTGGAGATGCAGTTGCCACCACTTACCATATGCTCAGAGGCACATGTCACAAATTCTTCCAAGCTACACAGGAAGTGGATTGGACTGTGAAAGACCAACCCAAATTGTGTTTGCATTTTGACAAATTTGTAGGGCAATAGAATACAGTAGGGCTCCGCTTCTCGGTATTCCGCTAATACGGCGCCAGTGGGGCGATCAGCTGGAGGGGGGGCTGGAGCTCCCCACTCTCCAGCTGATTTTGCTGGAGGAGGGGAAGATCACCTGTGGAGCGCTACAGCTGATCTCTTCTAGCGCAATCAGACTCCTGTGCTCAAGCTGATCGCGCCAGAGGAGGGGAAGATCAGCTGTAGCGTGCTACAGCTGATCTCCTCCTCCGGCGTGACCAGCAGGTTAGGTTCCAGACCCCTGCGCTACAACTCATCATCTTTTCGGTGGTTTTCACTTTTCGGCGGGGGTCTGGAACCTAACCTGCCATATGAGTGGGGCCCTACTGTATCTCAGAGAGGAGGTCAGGTGTCCTGCTCCCCTGGTGCATTCACTATAGCTGCACAATTTTCCCTCTATTTAAAGTTTGATAGAAATATCTGTTGGCTATAGGTACATTCTTAACCTGCAAGGTTTTTTGTCTATTAGTGAATCAGCATCATGCAGAGACAGCATTTGTGTCACAAATGCAGAATTTTTCTTCTTCTTCCAGAAATCATCTGCAGAGAGATGCATAGTGAGTATGCTTCCAGATAAAGCTTCAATCCTATGCAATTTACTTGGAAGTAGGTCTGCTCCCAAAGAAAGATGCATAGGATCAGGCTCTTGAGCTCAATAATTAGTTGCCTAAGGCACATTCATTGATGAATTAAATCCCCTCAACAAGCTTTGGACTGTGCCTGCTGCCTCCCAGGCACAGGCATCATTTCATGAGCTTTGCGTACTCTTAGTGTAAAGTGGCATCTAACTAGACTTGAGCCCATTTTGCTTCTAGCCCTTTCAGTACTTGTCAGGTGGTTCTGTGGTGGTTAGCAAAGGCAAATGTGAGAAATGTCTGTTAAGGGTCATGAAAGTTATTGCCACCCTGTTGGGAGTTTAGTATAAAAGAGTGTCTGGAGTGTAGGTCGCTCCACAACAGCAACATTAAATAGAAACACTTACTGTCACTTCTCTCTTTTAAATACCCAAGAATATGTATAGAGAGGGAAAGATTCATAGTGTGAATTAGTTCAGGAAATAGTTTAGTGAAATGCTGGCTGTGTTCAAATATGTGCAGAGCAGTTCCTTTATAGTCATTTATAGAGAGTATATAAACCTTCCCAAATACTGAAAATCTAGCCTTCAAAAGGCTGCAGAGTCCATCTTTAGCTGCTTGGAAATGTCCCCAGAAACTGCAGTAGAGCTATCACATCACTCCTAACCAATCAGGTCCATCTAGTATTAAACATTCCAAGCACACAATTTACTATAACAAGGTTCCATGCTATGATTAAGCAGAATTCTCTTGTCACAATATCTAGAGAGCTGATCAGGGTACAATCTTGTTGTGAAGTGCCCACTGTAAAAAAAGGAAGGCCAAGCAAATGTCTGATTGTAATTATGGAGATCAGGATTTGCCAGCTCATTTATTGTTCTCTGGAATTGAGTGTGGTTAGATTTGCCAAGTGAAAAGCTGAGGCAGCTGCCTTTTCAGCTATTTAGAGAATGACAGTTTATTGTTGTAGGGTATGCATAGCAAGAGGGGAAGACTGTAGCATGTGGGGATTCAGAACAATACTGGCGAAAGCGTAAAAATGCCAGAAATGGGGGGGGGAAGCAACAATATATTAAACAAAATAATGATAAACAGTATGTATTAGGTAAGCAGCTGATTTCCATGAGCAATTCTTCTCTAACATGCATCATATTATTATCCAAAAGATTAGACACAAGAAATAAATATCCAAAAGGGAAGAAGTTTATAATGCCCCTGTAAGAGAGATTTCTTCATTTCTCATTTGGTTCCTCTGCAGATTTCAAAAAATTCTCATTACAGACAAAATTCTGACAGTTAGTCCTAATTCTTGTTTAAAAAATAGGAGTACAGCACTCATTATTGTTCCTTTGTCCCAGTAGTTCTCAGTATAACTTGAAATAATGTGTGCCCCTAGCAGAGTCTAATCTAATTAAATCTGCCCATACCTCCTGCATTTCATTTTAAGTTTATTATAAACTTCTGGCTTTTGGACTTTTGCCACTACATTAGCTCATCTTCCATATTGTCCTGCGAAGTAGTGAGGCGAACCTTACTAGTTCTCTACCTTCCTAGATATTGGTTCAGGTGCATAAGTGGTCTTTATTACTCATCCGAAGAACGATATAGATGAGTGTTTCACCAAGTGGCTATCTGCACATTTTGGCAAGCTATCACTTAATAAATTGTTATCTGTATATACCTTCCCTCTCTATCCATCATTGAAAAGCTAGCCTAATTGATTCCAATATGTTAGAAGAGGGTATCTCTATTCAAAATTTGGTAGTTGGTGAAAAAGGCTTGCAAGAACAGCAGAGAATTTTGAAATTCCTTACATATTACTTTAAAGCTGTGTGAACCAGTGCAAAAGTAAGACACTCCCTTGTTTTAAAGAGCTTTTGGGGTGGGTTAGATTTTATTATTATTGTTTGAGATTTTTAATGCTCTAATGTAATTTGTATGTTTTTATGTTGTATGTCGCCCAGAGTGGCTGGATAACCAGACAGATGGGCAACTAATAAATTTAATAAATAAATAAATAAATAAAAATATAAGTTTCTAGTGACTGGTATTTGGAAGCATATCATCTCCGACCATCATGGCTAGTAGCCTTATCCTCCATGAATCCTCCATGAATCATGGCTTTTTATAAAGACATTTTAATTATATAAGCTTGCAAATAAACCATTTGGACATTTTCCACACTTTTTTTGTCATTCTGGGGTTCCCCCCCTTTTTTTTCTTCGAATTTGTTGGATGACCTTCACCTCCCTACTCCAGCTTCATTGACTGCATCAGTTCCTGCCCACATACACAGCAGAAAATGCAGACAGTGGTGGCTCCTCACTAAGGGCAGGTGGGGCACTGCCCTCCCTAAAGCCCCAAAACTATAACCCCAGTCCCTTATCTGTTCCTTGCATTCATATTCAATACATTACCTCACATTTAGAGACACTCTGGACTTGTTTCTGCCGGTCTTTTGTTCTGGCCAATCACCTTTGAATAGCACAGCCAATCACAGTCATTGCTGTGGTCCCACCCCTCTCTCCAAGGGTGGTAATAATAATAAATTCTAGTAGGAATGGCTTGGGGAGGCAGGGATCCCTCAGCACCTCCATTTTTATTTTATTTTTCATAAAAGAAGCTCTAACCAGGAGTCCTTCAGAAATGCATTGGAAGTTCCATAGCATTAGGGCAGGACTATGAAGAGCCTTCCCAGTGCTCAGAGGCATGCATTTCAATCAGAGGCATGCATCTGCAAACTGCTTGTTGCTCTTCTGTAAGGCTGAGTTACTTTCCTTCTGCAAGCACCGCCTTAAAACAGCAGCAACCACAACCTTTTTTTTTCTTTTCTGTGAGTAGCCAGCCTACCAGTCTTTGAATCGATAATATATCACTGTGAGTTCAACTTTCTGGTTCATCACTGCCCTATATATATATTAGGGTTGCCAGGCTCAGTGTCTGAGAATGATTCTGTATCTTTCAGGGAAGAGAAAATACAGCAAAGTGCAGGTTTTCTTGCAACATTGTAATGGGAAAAACCACAAGGTGGAATTCTCCCTCCCCCCTGCACAACTTTTAAAGATACAGAAGACCTCTTGGTTGCCAGGCCCAGCCTCCAAGAGGTCTTCTGTGTCTTTAAAAGTTGTGCAGGGGGAACAGAGATTTTCACCTTGTGATTTTCCCCATTACAGTGTTGCAAGAAAACCTGCACTCAGTTGGCTGAATTTTCTCTTCTCTGAAAGATACAGAATCATTCTCAGGCCCTGAGCCTGGCAACCCTAATATATAAATGTAAATGTACTGTCCTCAAGTCGATTCCGACTTATGGCGACCCTATGAATAGGGTTTTCATGAGGTTGAGAGGCAGTGACTGGCCCAAGGTCACCCAGTGAGCTTCATGGCTATGTGGGGATTTGAACCCTGGTCTCCCAGGTCATAGTCCAATACCTTAACCACTATACCACACTGGCTCTCATACCCTAATATATATATATATACATTTCAGTGAGAGGAGGAGGAGTAAACTACCCCAAAAGCATGTTTAGCAGGCATCAGGGTGGGGACAGAATCTGATTTCTTCATAGGCTGGATTGGGCCTTACTGAAGGGCAGAGATGTTGGAAGTTTCACTTCAATCAAGGCAGCTAGTGCAGATGATTAGGCTTTCCTATCCATGTGTACTTTCTTAATAAAATGAGTATTTTTGTTTAAGATAAACACCACTATCTTTAATATTATTTTATATCTCCAATGAACTCTGCTGCATAAAGCAACTCTCTTCAAGAGAGACAGGAAATAGATTCTTGGTGGCAAACAGCCCCTAAAAATGTTTGGTTAGCATAATTATGAGGGGGTGGGGAATCTGGTTTCTTAATGGGCCAGACTTGACTTTTTTATTGTCAGGATGGGGGGGCTGGACCTGGACTGGACCATTTTATTGTAAAGGTAGGAGGGAGAGATTCATGATGGCAAACTGCACCAAGTATGGACTATGGACTGGACTGGACCTTTAAAATTTATTTTTATTTATTTAAAATATCTGCATATTTGATATGGGCTTATGCAAGATAATTAACTCCCATGAGCGATAAGAGCAAGAACTTCGTATAGTAATTTTAATTAAAACAAAAAGCTTAGCAATATTTTCAAGAGGGCCAGATGTGTATTTTCTTTCTGAGCCCAGGACTGTCTTTCAGGGTGTAGAAGAGAGCAAGAGAGTAATTGAAAGCACAGACATCCTGGCAATCTGTTTAGCAGACATGTGTGAGATTGTTGCCCAATGTCACTTTGAGTAAGGAGGTGGAACCTGCATAAATGTGGTTGATCAAAAGGAGAAGGAATTTTGAGTTAGACAAATCCCTGCTTCTACCAAGAAGCTTAAAGATACCTTGTGTGAATGTCTGAGTCCCCACACCAGTGGAATCCTGGAGAAACTTGTGGAACTTTCTGCTACAAAGACTCCTTTTTCTAACATTTTGGTTTCTTGTTTTTCCCACCTACTTTATCTTTTTCTCTGAGCAGTAGGAGCTTACAGTTTATAGGATTGGTTTTATTTTTTTCAAAAGAAACTCTGGAAATCTTTAGCCAGTGGCTATTATTCATCATACTTGAATACATTGTTCTAGGTCACAGAGGTTCTTTCTGCATACCAGGGAATAAGCCAGGCATACTTAAATAAAGCATAATATTCCTGTATATATTATTTGCTGTGACACATAGCCCACTTTCATATATATCTGGTTAACTATACTGAGGAGGAGGTATGATTTAGCTGTAGTAACTAACATAATCGTATTCATTTTACTTAGACGTAAGTCTCACTGTGTTTATTTAAGTGGGTGTAGAATTGAACCCTGGTCTTCCAGGTCCTAGTCCAACACTCAGTCTAACCATTACATTTATACAGTTAGAGGCTCATCTTAAAAATGTTTTATCAAGTTTCCCATATGTCTTTTCTTTTCTTTTTACTCTTTAATTGAGTTCTTTGCATGGTTTAGGGAGTGTAGTACTTTTGTGCCTTGTGTGTGGCAAGCAGAAGTTATTATAAATTAAAAGTGCATTTGGATGAACTTGAACTGAGCTATTTTGCTCCTTTTAAAAATGAACTTTCCAAGCATTGCTGGTTACTAACACAATCCTCTTCATCTTACTCAGAAGTAAGTAAACCTCCACTGTGTTCTGTGGGGCTTACTTATGAGACTAAAGCTTTTTGTAATGCCTTCTAAATGTGGGTTTCCAGCAACTCATTCACTTTGCTTGTGTGGGTGTTTTTAAACAGGATTGGGAGAGCATTACTGAATAAGCAGAGATCTAGGTTTCTGTTCACTACTGAGGAGGTACAGCTTAATTGTGTGCACACTCACATAAGAGCAAGCATAGGGCTAAAACTCTGTTAGGTGGTCAGTATTATTAAAACTGCAATTTTTAAGTGGCCACTGTTTCTTTGCAAAGGAGGATAGGAAAAGAACCAGAACAAGTGAAGGCCACCCAAGTTTTCTTCCATCTGAGAGGCTACTGTGACAGCAGAGACCCCTTCTGAACCAAAGTACGACACTTTAGAGTTTTGGTGCTATTTGTAAAACTGCAATTCTTTAAGTGTCCGCAGTACAGATCTTGGCTGTGACCTCATTGGCCACACCCTCATAGCACCCCCACCAAGTCTAGTGGGCAGCAGCTGCCAGTGATGCAGCACGTTCAGCATGAGAAGGGCTGATTTAGACAAGCCCTTGGGGTTTCTTATTTGGTGAGTTTTATTTTTTTGGGGGGGGGTATGAATTCCTCAGTAGTTTTTGTTTGAATAGACATTGTAGAATTTACTTGTGGCAAGTTCTTGGCTTATGTCTGAACAGCTAAAGTTGCTTTTGTAGAATAGCACATTAGCTGTTGAAATAATAATTGTTGTTTCAAATTAAACATGTTACATATGCAGTTAAATCCTCTCTCCCACAGACTCAATTCAAAGTCCATTCAGCTCCTTTCAAAATGAACCCCCACTGATCTTGAAGTATGATCATCCTCTCTGTAGGCAAAAGTAATGGTACTAAGCTTCAACTAAGAGCATTTTCTAAAAAAAATGAATTTCCTGCATCATCTATAGATCAGGGATCACTGTGACCAGAACACACATTTGATTTCTGTCTAAATCACATTGACAACATTCTTTTTTTTTTTACAATAATTTTTATTCAAATTTTCATAAAACATACAAAACAAAATCATAAAACATTCAAAGACAAAAAACAAAACAAAACAAAAATGATTAAACAAAAAAATAAAATGTTGACTTCCCATTTGTCGCAGATCAAATCAGTTATAGGTCTACAATATATAACAATCCTGTCTCTTAAATTATATTATAAAATCACTTTCCTCCAGTAGTTATCTTAATTAATCATCAAATCTCATAAACATTACTTTATTCTTTCCACAAAAAGTCAAAGAGAGGTTTCAATTCTTTAAGAAATATATCTATCAATTTTTCTCCTAATAAACATGTTGATTAATCCATCTCGTTAATAATAATAATAATCTTATTGTCATAACCATAGTCCAAATAAACATATCGATTAATCCATCTCATCAAAATCTGTTAGGTTCAATAATTTCAATAGCCATTATTCCATTATCCATATTAATTCCATCTTCCATCTTCAATAGTCCTGTTAAGTCCAGTAATTTCAGTGTCCAATCTTCCATTATCAGTATTCCATATTAATCTTGCTGTCATAACCATAGTCATATAATAAGAGTCTGATGGGAATTTCCTCTATCCCAAATATTTTCTTGCCATCAATTCTGAATAAGTTGCTGAAATATTGTTGTAAAGTCATATCTCTGTTCTTCTTTTTTACAAAATGCACTGGCTCATCTCTTGAGAGTTTTTCCATTGTCACATGGCTGCAGTTAATTCCATAGATTTTCTCTATATCAAGCTCCATCACGTCATTCCAGTCCAGAAGATTATCCAAGCCATTGATAACTTTATCTCTAATATCTTCATTAATTTCTTCAGAGATAACGTTAAATTCCAAACAGTAGATTTTATTTCTAATATCCATAAACTCCAGATCTTTTTCCAATTCCACATTTGTTCCAATCTCCAGGTCTTGTATCTTCCCTTTATTTTTTCTTTTCTCATCTCTGATCTCATTCTCCTCTCTCACAGGATCCCCTATTTCTTTAAGCTCCTGCGTTATTTTGCTCAGTTCAATTTTCAGCTCCTTACTGCCCTGTCGCAGGGTTTGTTTCGTTATCTCAATCTCATCCATTATTTTCTGAAACATAATTACTTCCAGATTCTCAGCCACTTTCTTGATTGCCATTTTTAAAACCAACAAAACAAAACAAAACAAAAATAAAGAAGAACCACTTCTTATTTCAGCAACAATTGGGTTAATATTCCAGGCTTGATGACATCACAGTATAAACAGAGCAGCCTGCCTTATCTCTCTATGTTCAAAAATACAAAACAAATTTAGTTCCCAGCATCAAAACAGTTAGTGGCGTCGTGAAGAAGCAGATTCGTCAAAATAAAATAGACCAAAAAGAGAATAGTCCCAGACAATATAATGTTCCTCGGAATAGAAATCCCTCTTCTGTTTATATCTTTAGAATGCACTTCCAGGACAGCTTTTTGCAATAGAAACAGAGATAAGCTGTTAATTTCGTGAATAACAGAGAAGAGTTATAGCTCATCCAGAAGTTCTTTAAAGCTGATTAATTTGACAAATCTCTTTTTGCTGCAACAATTTAAACCAAGTAAAAAAAATAATAGAAAGAAGGGTGCTTGCCTGTTAGTCTGTTTTCTCTTTGGAGAAAAGATAAACGTATCGCATTAAACAGATAGAGCTTGTTCGGAAGTCCGTCCGGCATTGCTGGCTGGACCTTTTCTCATAAATTAATGAAATCCAGTCCTCCCAACAAAAACAGGCTTTTGAGGTTGATCTCTACGTTTCTCCCTGCCCGGGAGAAATTTCATCAGTCAAAAAAAAAATGTTCTGACTGATTTATATCTGAATAAGCTTCTTTTGAGGCGGGAGCCCGTCTCAAAAGCAGGCACAAGCGAAGTCACCCTTCCCGGAAGTCCTTATCACAGTGACAACATTCAAAGGTCACAGACTAGTACAGGCCAGCACAATGTAATGTCCAACCATGCCTCCCTATCTATTTATGCCCCACTGTGTGAATTTAAAATGTCTGTTTTGTGACCCAGGGCCAAACTGGACCCTAATCAAACTAGATGTGATAAGGAGTAAAGTGACATGGGTATCCTAATTTCACAACAAAAAGTATATGCTGGTAAGGGGAGCTGAATCTTTCCCTGTCCTGATATTACCTTCCTACCCCGTACTCCTTTGCATCAAGTCAAACAAAAGGAAGACGTACTTAATTAAGTTACTGAGTTCAGTACCATAAGAAGCAGTGATGGCTATTTAAAAGTTTTAGACTAATTCATGGGTTATATATATCAAGCAGTAGGTATTTGCCACAAAAGCAAAATGGAATATTTGAATTCAAAAGCTATACCTCTGCCCAGGGCTTTTTTTGTGATAGTACTTATTGGTATGAAGTATCATCACGTCTTGTTGTCCATGGCAGCCATTCTGTGCTACCACCCATTGGCGATCACTCGTGGCCAGGTAAGATTGTCTTCCAGGATAAGGTCTTTAACGGTGGGTCCATAAGTGACTGTGGATGCCAATCCTAGATCCACACAGCCTCCCGCAGTGAGGACATAAGTTTCCAGATGGAAGACAGTCGTGATGAAGATTTGCTTGATGTGTTTTCTGCTTAGCTCGTTTGTCCCTTTTGCCCCCTACTCATGCTTTTTCAAAGTCCATAGCACCTTTGATAATAGCCGACCTCCAGTTGGGACATTCATGGGCCAAAACTTCCCAGTTCTTGATGCTCATGTTACTTTTTTTTAGATTATCTTTAAGAACATCTTTAAACCTTTTTTGCTATCTACCGATATTCCATTTTCCATCCTTAACTTGGGAGTAAAGTAGCTGCTTTGGAAGAAGGTAATCAGGCGTTCGAACAACATGGCCAGTCCAGCGAAGTTGATGTCAAAGCATAATTGTTTTAACACTGGTGGTCTTTGCATCTTCCAAAATGCTAACATTAGTCCGTCTATCTTCCCAAGTAATTTGCAGAATTTTCCAGAGGCAGCTTTTCCAATCTTTCAAGAAGTTGAGAGTGGCGTTTATAAATGGTCCATGTTTCACAGGCGTACAGTAAGGTCGGTAGTAATGGTTTTGTAAATAAGCATTTTGGTCTCCCTGTGAATATCCCGATCCTTGAACACTCTACTCTTCATTTGGGAGAATGCAGCACTCGCAGAGCTCAGATGATGTTGAATTTCAGTTTCAATGTCAGCTTTTACAGAGAGATGGCTGCCAAGATAGGAAAAGTGATCAACATCCTCCAGCGTTGCACCATTAAGCTGGATTGATGGTGCTACAGAGGGACTAGTTCTTATCTGCTGATGAAGCACTTTGGTTTTTTTTATATTAAGTGAGAGCCTAAGCTTTTCATATGCGTCTGCAAAGATTTTTAGGATAGTTTGAAGATCTTTCTCTGAATATGCAGACACTAAATTATCATTGGCATATTGAAGTTCTACAAGAAAGGTTGTGATTACTTTACTTTTTGCTTTCACCCTACTGAAGTTTGATCCACACCAGTAGGAGGTTTCCCCTCAATAAGGTGTAGAACCATAGCAATGAAAATAGCAAATAAAGCCAGAACAATGACACATCCCTATTTTATACCTGATCCAACTCCGAATGGATCGCTCTGAAAGCCATTGTTATCCAAAATTGTCGTCATCATGTTGTCATGAAGGAGTCACAAAATATTCACAAATTTATCATGGCATCCAATTTTCAGAAGGATGGTCCAGAGAGCAGTTTGATTCACAGTATCAAAGGTCAGATGAATAAATGCTGGTTGGTTGTGCTCCCAGCATTTTCTTGAAGCTGTCGTGCAGTGAAGATCATGTCCACTGTCCCCCTGGAAGGGCGTAAATCATTTTGGGATTCAGGGAGGATATCTTCTGAGATAGGTAGAGGCAATTTGCAAGGATTTTACCTGTGGTAGCAAAAAGAGAGATGCCTCGATAGTTCCCACAATCTGTTCTATCACCCTTCTTAAAAAGAGTGATAATGATGGCATCCCTAAAGTCTTCCGGGATCTCCTCCTTCATCCAGATCTTTTTGATGAGCTTATGAAGTTGTTGTGTAAGTTCAGGCCCACCTTCTTTAAAGACTTCAGCAGGTATCCCATCAGGTCCACTAGTTTTGTTATTCTTCATTTGATTAATGGCTTTACTGACTTCATCCAAATTAAGGGATACTGCAACCTCGTCTCTAGTTTGTTGTTGCAGAATTTGCGAGAAGACCTCACCAGCCACATTACAGTTACAAGTAAGGAGGTCATGGTAATGCTGTTTTCAACTCAGTGCAATAGACTCTTTATCCTTAAGAAGTTTGGTACTATCCATTGAACATAAGGGATTTGTACCATAATTTGTTGGTCCATAGATGGCCTTTGTGGCATTAAAAAAGCTCCGTATATCATGAGCATCTGCAAAATGCTGCATTTCTTGAGCTTTCTTTATCCACCAGGCGTTCTTAGGTTCTCTAGTCTTCGTTGGACCTCAGCCCTTGCACTGGCATAGATTTTCTTCTTAGCAGTACAGTCAATGTCGTTCTGCCATATCCAGAAGGCTTTCCTTTTCTTGTCGATGATACATTCAATCTCAGTATCATTCTCATCAAATCATTCCTGATGTTTCTTAGTTTGGTATCCAGTAGTTTGTTCACATGCTGCAATAATGGAAGTCTTCAGTTTAATCCAGTGTTCCTCAACGTTTTCAGGGAATTCCATAGGTAGATATTTCTTAAGCATTGTTTGAAAACAAGCTCGCTTAATAGGATCTTGAAAGCCGTGGATGTTCATTTTACACTTTGGTTTTCTTCCTTGGAGCCTACGTTGAGGAACAATATTAGTGGCCATAGTGGAATGAATTAATCGGTGGTCTGTCCAGCAGTCATCAGCACTCATCATGGCCCTAGTAAGGAGAACATCGCAACAATCTCTAGCACGTACAATTTCTTAATCCAGGAGATGCCACTGTTTCGACCAAGGGTGCTTCCATGATGTTTTAAATTTATTTTTCTGGCGAAAGAGCATGTTTGTAATAACAAGATTATGCTCAGCACGTTTAGTCAGAAGTAGAATTCCATTCAGGTTGCTATTGCCAACTCCTTCTTTCCCAATGGTTTCTGGCCATAAATCGAAAGCATGCCCAACTCTTGCATTGAAATCGCCTAGGAAGATAATTTTATCCTCCTTAGGTATCTCTGATAAGGTGGTGTCCAGCTGGATATAAAAATTTTCCTTGATGTCTTCATCAAGTTCTAATGTTGGCGCATAAGCTCTTAGAATAGTTGCCTGCTGGTTTTTGGCAAGGTTTAACTGGAGAGTTGAGAGCCGTTCATTAATGTCAGTAGGAACTTCTTGCAAGAGCTTCACAAGATTATTTTTAATAGCAAAGCCTACTCCATGTATTTTTCATTCTTGTTCAAGCAGTCCTTTCCAGAAGAAGGAATAACCTTCTTTTTCTTCCTTCAATTGTCCTTCTCCTGCTCTTTGAGTTTCTTGGAGTGCTGCTATGTCAATATTAAAACGTCTCAACTCCCTTTCAATGATGGCAGTCCTGCATTCAGGATGTTCACTATCTGCGTTGTCCAGCAATGTCCGTATATTCCATGTTCCAAAATTCAGGTCTTTTGTGACTGCTAAGCGGTGACCCCACTGGACATGGTAATCTGGTCAGGGAGAGAGATAAGGCAGTCTATGTTTAGGGCACCTTTTCTAGCCCCTTCCCCATATGGGGTGAGCAGAGTGGATCCTGAATAGGACTGCTCAGTCGTGGATATAGCTGCCAAACTGCTCAGCTGCCTTGGTCCTTGAGCCAGGACAACTGAATCTGTATCCACCGCCCATGTGCCTGTCAATGACTAGGGGCTTCCGGATTTCACAGTCCTGCCTCCCTCACCATTTGCCATTTGCCACAGGACTTTTGGTTTGGTTTGGTTGGAAGACACTTGTGCATGAATTTGTTTTATGTGGGGAGCTCATTGCACAATGATCAATACACAAACTTGACATAAAAAGGCTTTGATCCAGTGACATGGATACCACAATTATTGGAAGTCTTTTATCTGCTGCAGCCTTCATCTGCCTTCACAGCTGTTGTAACATATTCATTGTTATTCTCCACCTTTTCTGCTGTTGAGGACATTCTTGGATCATTCTTTGTCTGGTTCCTCTCCCTTGACCTTGGAGCCATGTGTGACCCTGCTGGGAGTACATGCAGGGCCGGTTCTAAAGGGCGGCCAGGTTGGGCACTGGCCCAAGGGCCCCGGAGCTACAGGAGCCCCTGAGCCCCTCCGCTCCCCTTCTGCAATCCGTGCCCGCCCCCACGTCCCACACTTATCTGTGAAGCCGCTGCCGCCATCTTAGTTGATGGCAGAGATGTGCGCGTGTAGCACGCACGTGTGCCATCAACAAAGATGGCGGCGGAGGCTTCATTCCCCTTAGGGAAACCGCAGCCACCATCTTCATTAAGGGCAATGGTAAAGACTAGACAGGTAGGGGGGTCGTGGGGGTGCGCAGGCACACCCACCGGGGGGCAGTGCAAGCTGATGCCCAAGGGCCCCCGCATGCCTGGAGCCGGCCCTGAGTACATGACCCCCAATGGCATTGCTCACAGGGTTCATTGGAACGCTCAAGCCCACTCACCACTACAATGTGACAATCCACCACATTTTTTTCAGTTTATCATTATATTATCAAACAAAGTATTGCCTCTGCCAGATCCTGGAAACAGAAACGGGGAAGGGTTACTGCCTTCATTCCCTGCATCTGTTTAGCTACTGTTGGTAGCAGAAACAAGACTAGAAGACTAAGGAGGTATTTGGTTTGATCCAATAAAGTTTCTCAGGAAGAGGGAGGATAGGGAAGGGAGTTGTTGAAAGACAAGAGTGTGTGCAAAGAGAGAACTGAGAACCTGCTATGAGTTGCAGAAAATAAATTAGAAGTGTAAGTTTTAAAAGCGTTAGAACTAGGCTAAAGATGTGAGCCATAGGCTTTTTCATAGTTAACAGTGTTGTGGCTCTGGTAATAATAAAAGTGGTGCTCAAAGTAATTTGAGTTGTATACCTCTTTATTAGAGAATAAAATGTGTTTCTGTTGGTTGTGGAAGAGCCCAAAGACCATTCCAATATTTATTTATATTATTATAATCTATTTATAAAATACTTACATACTGTAATTTCATAAAAAATATCACAGTGGTGTACAACAACAAATACACATATACACAGTCAAAACCAATATGCCTCTGATCATAAGATGCTATGTATGTAGGGCTGCCATATTCCAGTTCCACAAATCTGGGTGGGCTAATCTGCATATTATGCAGATTAAGCATTTTAGTGGTTGCATTGTCCACTTTTGTTTTTGTGTCTAGTAATTACCACAAAAATGGAGGGATATGAGGAATCTTTTTTTAACTTATATTTTTAGCATTAAATGCCTAGATTCTAATTTCTAACATTATGGAATATTTATTTATTTATTAAGTGGATTTATATCCTGCCCTTCCGTTGTTAAAAGCAGAGCTCAGGGCAATAAAAATACACAATCATATAAAAACATAATAAACACATTTTTTCATGGAAAATTTTCAATTTCTAAAAATTCATTGTTTCATAAAATCCATGAGTAAAAATGAACATATGCCATTGCCAATGCAGTAGGGCCCCACCCATATGGCAGGTTAGGTTCCAGACCCCCGCCAAAAAGCGAAAACCACCAAAAGGCAGATCAGCTGTAGTGCGGGGGTCTGGAGCCTAACCCGCTGATTGCACCGGAGGAGGAGAAGATCAGCTGTAGAGCGCTACACCTGATCTTCCCCTCCTCCGGTGCAATCAGATCGAACGCAGGAGTCTTGTTGGAGGATTGTTCCATTCCTAATGGTATTAAGAGGGGGAAAGGCTGCACGCCCCACTGCATTAAATATATACATATTGTGTGTGCAATTGTGAAGCATGCATGCTTCAGAGGTAACTGAAGTTAAGGCACATGGGGCCAGCTCTCTGCTGAAGCTAAGCAGGGTCAGGTGTGGTCAGTGCCTGGATGGGAGACCACCTGGGAAACATATGTAAGCTGCCTTGGGTTTCTATCATGAAAAGAAAGGCGAGGTATAAATAAATAAATCCATTCCTGGGGAGGAAATGAAGTAGTGTGATCTTTGGTGGGGAGATTTCTGCCAGTCACTTTGAAGACAGGTATATACTAAAAAATATGTTTTAGCCTTTTCCGAATTGCTGAACAGAGGCTCTGCCAAGCAACAGGGTGAGCAAGACTGCATTCCAGTGCAACTTTGTTTGGGAGTAAGCACCATTTAACAGGGTGGGGGCAGGGCCAAAAAATGCAGATACTAATACCTCAGCCTTTTCTACAGAGAGGTTTGCT
Source organism: Rhineura floridana (assembly GCF_030035675.1). Lineage (NCBI taxonomy): Eukaryota > Metazoa > Chordata > Lepidosauria > Squamata > Rhineuridae > Rhineura > Rhineura floridana. Next base: position 140,399,902 of record NC_084482.1, on the reverse strand, counting down.
TTTATATCTTGTATTTCTTCAGGGGAGTGAGCATTTGGTGGATTGAAACTCCTTTATTCCATCCCTCATGATGGCAGGCAGACACCCCCCCATTGCATTCACCACTTAAGACACATACCCTGAGATACAGCAATTGAGATGAAGACTGCTTCTCCTTAGTGACTCATCCAGAAAGTGAATCTCTGGATAAGGAGCAGAGCTGCAGGTATTGATCAAGTGAGCATGTGCAATTTTCTAAACTGCCTATATTCTGCATATGCAACAGGTGGACAGGCTAAATTATTGATTTTCCCAGGACAGCTGTGGTGTCCCTCATTGGCTAAGAATAATGGAAGGTTGATTTCTCACAAAATGATTGGGCAGAAAACTACCTCCATATTTTGCCTTCTATCTCTGGATCTACAAGGGCTAGAGTTTTGCTTTTTTAAAAATCTGAAAGCTGGGAATCCAGGTCACTTAATGGGCTAAGTGGTTACCAGGAAGCATGGTTACAGTCTGGGTAAAACCTGGCTAACCAGGCATGAATCTATATGTTGGGAGGTGTAAACCTAATGGGAATGTTTTTATTTTTTTATTACTGTAGAAAACCTGAAAAGGGAATCCAGTACCTGATTGAGAGAGGCTTTGTGCCAGATACACCTGTTGGAGTTGCCCATTTCCTTCTACAGAGAAAAGGACTCAGCAGACAGATGATTGGAGAGTTCCTCGGAAATCGACAAAAGCAGTTTAACCGGGATGTATTAGAGTAAGTTCCACATATGAAGCAATTGTTACACATTTAAATGTACACTCTGTAGATTTTAAACTAATGTTCATCAAGTATTTTGGGGCATAGACTAAGTGCAGTTTCAGAGAGGAAAAGTAATCAGGTTGTGTAAGAATTAATTAAGAGAAGAGTGAAGAAATATTGCTTCCCATTACTTTTATAGCCATGCACACAACTCAGCAAGACTGATCCAGAATAATGTTCACAAGGATTTCTCTGCTATAATGTAAAATATTGTTATTCTAATTATCTAGGATAATTTCATCCAGAAGGAAACTGTTTAGTACTTATTAGACCTTTATTATTCCTTGAAGTATAGCTTAATTCATTCTCTAAAATAAAATAACATGACGTCAACTGTAAGACTATACCACAGTTCAGGAAGCAAGCACTATTGTTTCATGCCAAATTGCATACTGGTTATTCTCCCTTTTGAAAAATCAAACAAAAAAAGAAGTGAAGGAAGAAAAGCAGTAGATAAACCCAATGAAAACACTGAATAGTATATGCTTCATAACTTTAAATCTGTTGTGTCATAATGTGTATGGCGTACCAGCTTATGTTTCATGTTGCAATTTGGCCCACATTTATAGAATTATCTATGCATTACTTTGATGAATAATTACTGTTGAATGCAAAGGTTCCTGTTGATTGTTGGTACATCAGTTGGAAAAATGTGGTCATATGAATATGCTTTAATGAAGCATTCTGCACTTGACAAGTGGGTTGCTGTCTTCCTGGACCCGCTTGTTCTATATATTTCCTTATTATAAAGGAACAGATATTTTTAGAAGAATATCTGCCAGCTTATGAGTCTTTCCTGAAAAATCCACATGGATTTTAAATTCTGAAGCGGTGCTTTCTAAAAACAGTTCTGTAGATGAGAACATTGTGTTGGCATGTTGCCTAACTTTATTAAAGAGAGACTTTTGTGCTGGGAGTTGCACCACATGAAAATATTATTGATGCTATTTGACATGTTGCCAGAACATATGATCTACAAATAGGCTAGAAAACTCATTAACCTTGATGATATCCTCTTCATTTTTGCTTCAGTGACTAGAACTCCTATAAATTAAACATTGAGTCTTTATGTTTATCTATTATTATTTTTTAATAGTCATTCAGTGGAATTGGAGTGCACTTAACTGAGAACTAGAATGTAGCCAAAGAAATTAAAGATGCCATTCCAATGCTCATTTAAAACAACCATCATTATGAGTGCAGAAGTTTCCCATATTAGCTTATGTCAGGTACAAAGATGGTATTTATTTTAATATGGTTCTCAAGTGTTGTGAATGCATACGTGGCAGAAAAGGAGTGATGTGCTGTTGATGGAACCATTGCAGTAAGTTATATATTAAATATTGCTCAGTTTAGTAGGGACAGTCATTGTGCTCCAGGTGCCCCAGGAGTAAGCTCAGGGAGAGGGAGAGGAGTCATATGAGGACGAGGTCCCTGGGAGCGTTGAAGGAAGGGAGAGCACAGTCAGCCCGCAGACTCCATTGGCCAGCCCCCCATTGAGGCAGTTCCCGCTCCGCCTGCAAGCCCCCCTGCCTTAGCCATTGGGAAGCGACCCCTGGCGCACGCCAACCACACCCCCACAGGAATCCCCGCCTGGCACTTAAAACGCTTCCCAGCCAACCAGCTTCCCGCTTCCTGAGGTTGAGCCATCGCCTATCGAAGCCCCGCTGTCAGATGGGCCAGCGAAGGCTCGCTCCGCCACACCTCGCGCGAGAAAAGGGTCCTTGAGAGGGTGGAACTTCGGAGGAGTCGTTGGTTATGGGGCGAAGACCTTCCCTACTTAAGCAGGTGCCCGCCCAGGCTCCAGTGCTGATTCAACTCTCCCCACATGCTGCAGAGACTATCCAGGTAGCTTAGTTAGGGAAGGTAGTGAGCTAGAGTAGACAGGTTTATGAAGCGCACTGCTTTGGACTTAAGCATCACTCTAATAAAAAGAGAATTAAGTCAAGCCTTGTCTCCAGGCTCTGGGCAGGACAGTCATTGACTTTCTCTGTTACATCAGTTTATGGAAAATGGCAGCTTTCACTGCATTACGGCAGCTAACCAAGATAGCAGCAAACAGACTTAGCTTTATTTGTTAGCCATCTGTTGTTTTATGGATGTGTGCCATAGCTGATCGGACTATGAGGGAGATTTTTCAATGGAGATTTGTTGCTAAGTACATACTAGTAAGCCAGAAATTGACTCATGATTACAATCTAGTCTATCAGCTGGCTAGTTTTGCTCAGCTAACTCCTAGCCTCCACCAAACCTGGGGATCAAGCTAGACCATACTTTAATATAGTCTCTATAATGAGGTATTATGTATTTCTCTCCTCTCCTCAAAAAGCCCACTCATGCTTCTTTGGGCTAGTGCACTCCCTACACACCTATTTCCACCTCAACCACAATTAAGCATTATGTTGGCACTCACGTTAATTATAATTAAGATTTAAAACCAAGCTTTGGATCCAAGGAAGCAATAGCAGAAGGTGACTTGATTGCTTCCTCCTCTTCATAACAGCCTCCCAGGGTCCTCAAAAAGCCATGCTGTTTTGTGCTTGGGGAAGGCACTTCTGCCCTTATCACCCCCTATGCCACAGTTCACCCCATTCATGGGGGTCCTTTGTCCTTCAAGATAAGCTTTTCAGGGTGCTTCGGAAGGGGGGAGTAAAATAATATTCTAGCTATCCTCTTCCACTGGTGCTTCTCTGGTTTTCCAGCTCTAGTTAAAGATAATATTGGCCAAGCAGTTGTGCTACCTTCAAAGGCCATGTCCACAGTGCCTGTAAAATAATAAAGTCATTGATGGGGTCTGTCTAACCCTTAGGTAAAGATTCTTTGGAAAGCTAAGTTTCATTGGTCTTTCACCATAAAGATGCAGCTATCAGTCTTCCTCTTGAGTAATCCCATTGACACCAGTTAGCCTGTTCTGGCTGCATGAGAGAATGGCTGTGTTTGCACATCATGATAAGCCAGGATTCCTGATTTATTGTGAACAAGTGGATGTTGAAGCATGCAGCTTATTTGGTCCACCACACATGCAGATAAACTGACCCAGTAGGACAGCTTACTCTGACATCCGAACTCAGGATCCTGGGTTGCTGCTCCCAAACAAGATTCATAAGACAACCTCATACCCTGCTTTACCATCCTAGTTTGATACTGGCTTGTTTGGGAGCAACAAAACAGGATCCCTGGTTCACATTTCATGATAGGTTAACCCTTCCTAGTTATTTTTTCCGCATTGTGCAAAGGCAGGAGCAAATAGGCTGTATGCAGTAACATGCGGCTCATTCAAAATACACCAGGATAAGACACAGTTGTGGTCATTATCTACTAGGTGGTTTGCAACTTCAGTATGCATACAACTTCCACTTGCAATATGCAGCTGGTGGCCAGGAATAAAATATGTTTGCACTAACTCCCACCCACTCTCCGTGACGTACTTTAGGGGTAGTCCCTAAGCTTGTTGCGCGTATTATTGACACCTTGTGGAACAGTACCTTTTTAATGGAGCACCTCTTGTTGCTACTTAATCTTTACATGCCATTCCCTGGTGTGGAGAATGGGAAAGATACTAAAAGGATGTAGCCGAATATAACCATTGTTTCTTAAGCTAGCTCTGTGGATAAGACACAGACTGGACTAGACTGCAGGATATCCTAGTTTTCAGACCTGAGGTCTGATAGTGTTATAGTTCATTTGGAGGCACTTTATTCTAAACTAAGAAGACGCAAGTGTAACCTGTCCTCACAGGGGAGTTGTTTTGGACCCAGGACAATTTTGGTTGCCCTTTTCTGAACCTTTTCCAACTCTACAGTATTCTTTTTGTGACAATGAGAACTGAACACAGTATTCCAAATGTGGTCACACCATATATATGAATAATGGCATTATGATAATGGCAGATTTATTATCAATCCATTTCCTAGTTACCACTTTCCTAATGAGCATGTATGCTGTCCTATGCTCCTTTGATGATGATGATGATAATACGGGCATACCCCACTTAAAGTCACTTCACTTAAAGTCGCCTCGCTATTAAGTACATGCTCCATACTCCACCATACCCCGCTTTAACATACGCGCTTCGCAATAACGGACACTTAATGGCATGACGCCGCTGCCATCTAGTGGCGATTGCAGTGCAGTACATACATAGATAATTGCTTCACTTTAAGTACATTTTCACTTTACATACACGCTCCGGCCCCATTGCGTATGTTAAAGCGGGGTATGCCTGTATATGTGAAATGGGGGGGGTTGTCCCAGTGTGTATCACTGTACACTTGCTTACATTTGATCACAATTGCCATTTCAATATCTATTCATCCAGTTTTGAGAGATCCTTTTGAAGCTTGCTCTTTGTTGTTACCACCCTGAATGCTTTGGTGTCATCAGCAAACTTGGCCATCTTACTGCTCACCCCTAACTCCAGGTCCTTTATGAGCAAGTTAAAATGCACAGGTCGTAATACATCCTCCCTTTGGGGACACGACTTGTTACATCCCTCCATTGAGAGAACTGTTATTCCTACTCTCTTCTTCCTGTTCTTTACCGAGCTGCTGATCCAGCAAAGGACCTGTCCTCATATCACATGACTGCTAAGCTTATTCAGGAGTCATTAGTGAAGGACTTCATGAAAAAATATATATACAATGTTGGTTGAATTACCTCTATCTATATCCTTGTTAATACTTTCAAGAACTCTAAACATTAGTGAGAGAGGACAGTCTTGTGGAAGCCATGGTGGTTCACCTTCTGCAAGAATTGTTCTATATGCTTGATAATTCTATCTTTAATCATGCTTTCCATCAGTTTTCCTGGAACAGATGTTAAGCTGAATGACTTGTAATTTCCCAGACCCCCCTGGATCTCTTTCTAAAATTTGATGTTACATTATCCACTTTCCAGTTCTCCAGTATGGAGACTGATCTTAGGAACAAGTTATTTTTTAAGTAGATCAGAAATTTCACATTTGAGTGGGTGGATGCCATTTGGACCCAGTGATTTGTTAGTTTTCAATTTGTCAATAAGGCCTAGAGCTTTGAGTCTCATCATCACTGATTGGCTTGGTTCCTCAGACTTCCTTCCTCTGAAAGTTAGTTCAGGCACAGGAATCTATCCTGCATTCTTTGATGTGAAGACAGATGTAAAGAATTCATTCATCTTATCTACAATCTCCTTTTCCTCTTTTAGCACACCTTTGACTCCCTTGTCATCCAAAGTTCCAACTCCCTCTTTCGTTGGATTCCATCTACTTATGTAGTTAAATATTTTTATTAGTGGTCTTTATGTTTTTACCAATGTGCTCCTCAATTTTTATTTTTATACATGAGTGTGTGTGTCTTATTCTCTACTTGCATTTATTTTGCCAAATGCCAAATTTTTGTGTTCCTTCTCATTTAGACAAAAATTTCATTTTCTGAAGGAAGCTTTCTTGCCTCTTGACAGCTTCTTTTGCTGCTAGTTAACCATGTAGGCATCCTCTTGGTTTTGATGATATATTTCCAGATCTACAGTATACATTCTAATTGAGTTTCTGTTATTTTTTTTAATAACCCTCAAGCATTCTAGAGAGATTTGTCCTTCTTAACTTTCCCTTTCAACTTCCTTTTTATCAATCCCACCAATTTTTTTAAAGTCAGATGTGATTAGGTAATTGTCCACTTGCATATACCGTATATTCCGGCGTATAAGATGACTTTTTAACCCAAAAAAATCCTCTCAAAAGTTGGGGGTCATCTTATACGCCCAGTCGTCTTATATGCCGGAATACTTCTCCTGCTCGCAGCCTGGCCCAGCGTCCCCTCCCCTGAGGGGAATCCCCATTGCTCCTCAGTCCCCTCCATCTCCGCCTCCTCCACCGCGGCGAAGGCAGCGCCCTGCGCGGCCTCCTCCGCCTGCTCCTCCGTCGCAAAATGGCGGCCGGGGTGGGGAGCAGCAGCAGCAGCCTCCCCGTGTCCTTCTCCTCCGTGGCGGCCTCGCCTGCGCCGCCGCTGCTGCTGCTCCTCCGCTCGCGGCTGCTCAGGTGAGCGACGGGGCCACGGCGGCGGCGGCTGCTCCTCCTCGGGCGGCCAACGGCGGGCTGCTTTTGCTGCTCTCGCCGCCGCAGGCTGCGCCGACACCTCCGCTGATGCACAACCACCGGGCGGCGGCAGCAGCGGGAGGCGGCGGAGGCGGGAACCCGCTGCCAACAGCTGCCCCTGTGGCCTCCTCCTCAGCGCCCTCCGGCCCGCTGGCGCCGCGGGAGCCGGCCTACAACTGGCAGGCGACGAAGCCGACGGTGCAGGAGCGCTTCGCCTTCCTCTTCAACAACGATGTGCTCAGCGACGTCCACTTCTTGGTGGGCAAAGGCCGTGCCGGGGCGCAGCGCATCCCTGCCCACAGGTCGGTGCGGGCTATGGGGCGAGGGGGCGCTGGCCACGCAAGGAAGAAAGGGGAGAGGGACGCTGGCTTTTTAAACAGGGATCAGGGTCAAAAGTTGGGGGTCGTCTTATACGCCCAGTCGTCTTATACGCCGGAATATACGGTATATTGAATTTTATAGTAGTGTGGTCACTGTTTCCAAGTGGTTGAACAACACTTACATCTCGCACAAGGTCTTGAGCACCGCTTAAGTCTAGGGTCACCTCTCTCTGGCCAGTTCTAGGACCATTGTAGGGCACATTCTTTTAGGGTATCTAGAAATGTTACCTCTTTGTCGTGATTAGAACAGATATTTACCTAGTCTATATGAGAACAATTAAGGAGACTCTTTAGTACAAATTTCCTTCTTTGGATGCTTCCTTGATTTCATTGTCCATCTCAGGATTGCTGCGGGCATTTTTGTCAAGGAAACAGTAGTATGTCCTCAGTACTAAATTAGTCTTGGGGACCTGGTACTGCCATCCACAGTGATTCTGTGGAGGATTCTGCCCATTTCTTGGATTTCTAGCTAGTTGGACTCTGTCTTTTTTGATGTACAGAGCAACACCATCTCCAGTATGCCCTTCCCTGTCCTTCCTACAGAGTTTGTTTCCAGAGATAACCATGTGTCCCACTGCAGGTTTCTGTATGATCTATCTGACCATGTTCTCCTTTAAAACAGAGCAGTCCAGCTTGGAGGCTTCAGTCCAGTCTTGGCTTGGAGGCTTCTAGCATGAACGTGTAAACTGTATACATGGTGTCTGTCTCCAGATATCTCTGGCACATGTCCCCCTGCACTTGCATTGCCTAGTTTTATTCTTCTCTCATTTGGACAATCATAATCATGTTCACCCACAGTCTATATGACAATGTGTTTTAATAAAAAACCTTTTAACATGGGTCATACATTCTTACTGTGATACCTACATTCGTCTGTTGTACTTTGCAGTGATTGAACTTTAGTTGTGTGTAACCCTAAAAGCCTAAGAAAAAGGAAAGAAACCTGCAGCTTATTTTATTTTATTAGCCTCACAGGCATCAGAAAAGACAATTAGATATGATTTCACAAATCATGGTCTTGCAATTAGCCTCATAAATCAACTATATCCATTTGGCTGTGATCTTGCCTCTCCACTGTCTGCCACACAACTTTTCAAGTTGATAAATGACACTAGAGTGTCATTACAGGCACCTCTCACAACACTTTAAAGGGGGACAGTGTGGTAATTGGCACCCTCTCTGTCAGAAAAGGAAAGGAATATTACTTTTAGCTTCTGTTATCCACACACAAGGCATGCAGGAAGGAAAATAAAAGATCGCACCCTCCTTCCAAAATTCATAGGGTAGACAAGGAAGGGGCTGGTATTCATTGCTCCCTGCCCACTAAAGTAGTAAATCAGAGTAACGTTTGATTCTTTTCTAATAGAGGTACGGTGGGGGGATCACTTTGTTGAGAACACAAAAGTGATTATTATTTCTGCCAAAGAGATGTCTCTTTAACTGAAAAATCATTACCTGCTTACCTCATCTACTTTAATTGATATATAGTGCTCATAACGATCTCTCTTTGCACTTTAATCATTACATGCTTCATCTGACTGAATGCTACACTAAGTAGATTAATTTGTATTTTATTGCATTGGGAAAATATTGAAAGGATGGATTAAAAACAAAACAAAAAGGTGGAGGGTGACAGAATCAAAACTATTTTGTTTTTCTTTGTCCTAGCTGTGTTGTGGATGAGATGGACTTCTCAGCTATGGAACTTGATGAAGCACTCAGGAAATTTCAAGCTCATATTCGTGTCCAAGGAGAAGCTCAAAAAGTAGAAAGACTCATTGAAGCATTTAGGTATGGACATAAAGAGATAGCTAACAGAAGACTGAGTCACAGACATAATAAGGTTGAATTTACTCAGATTTATTGTGTTCATTTTGCCTCAGTTTGCACGTGAGTGTTTAAATAGTCTCTTTATCTAAAATTCTGTTCCCACAACATCACATATTATAGACCAGTGTTCCTCAACTTGGTGGTCTCCAGAGGTTTTAGCCTATATCTCCCAACAGCTTCTGATGTGCTAGCTGGGGGTGATAGAAAATGTAGTCCCAAACATCTGGAAGTCACAAGGTTGGGGAACGCTGCAGAGGACTCTGATGGCTTTATTTGTTGTATCTTATGTCATCAAGTGGAATAAATGTTTAATGTCAGTCTAAACCTTTTAAAGGAAATTATGGCCACAATCCTATACCCACTTACTTGGGAGTAAGGCCTGTTAAACTCAGTGAGACTTCTGAGTAGGCATGTACAGGTTATGCTGTAAATATTCTCTGTTCTCAACTTTATATCATTTTGTGATGTACTCTGTCGATCTTTAATTAAGTAGTTTAACTTAGCTGAGCAAAGAGCATTAACTTATTAAAGCCAAACAAATGTTCTTCATCCATGGTGGGGACATTGGAAGGAATGTGAAGAATTTTCCAATATTCTAAAAATAAAGGGGCATATCCCCAGAAGGTGACATAGATCAGTTGAAACCATTGATCAGAATCATTAGGCATGAAACAGGTGTACAAATGGCATATTAGCATACAAATAATTTATGGGTCAAAGTTACATCATATCCATTGCATAGTTTGCATTTGTGCTAGCATATTTGGGCTATATATGCTTGGTTAGAAGGAGGCAAGGATTACCAGAGTCAGAAGTCAATCCATTTGAAGTGTGATGTTCAGCCCAAGAAAGTGTGATCTCTCCATTGCATATCTTGTTGGCAAATATAAGCTATTCTACAGTTACAGTTTACTGTAGTCTTCAGTGACCTTAGTTTACACGAATAAAGAATGCATAACTTGCACCAGTATCTAGTTTCTGGTGAATTGTGCAAATCTAGGTAAATTTTGTTATCTTTTTTGTTCCACCAGGTAGGGTTTACAGTCTGCACTGATAGATATGTGTATTTCTATATAGCATGTCAAGTTTGCAGGATTGAGGGCAGTTACTTTAATGGAGTTAAGAGACCGGATTATCTAGACCAGCAAATAGAAATTTGGTTCAAAACGGGGGCATAATAATACATCCTCTGTATTACAGATACTATTAGTAGCTGAGAGAATGTGATAAAAATAATAAATAATATTCAAGCACTAAATGTGTATGACAGGATATTATTTCAGCATCCTGAATGAAACAGTCTATTGGTGTGTTCAAATGGCATATCAACTCATCTTTCAGTCTGACCCACTCTTCTTTCTCTGTCTTTTTTAGCCAGAGGTACTGCATCTGCAATCCAGGTGTTGTGAGACAGTTTAGAAATCCTGATACCATCTTCATCCTAGCTTTTGCAATCATATTGTTAAACACAGATATGTATAGTCCAAACGTGAAACCAGAACGCAAAATGAAGCTTGAAGATTTTGTCAAGAATCTAAGAGGTAGGGATAATTTAAACATTTACCAGTGTCTAAAAGACAGGTATGTTACATTCCCCCTACACACACATCTTGAACATAATGAAAGAAGTGTTGAGAGCTACAGTTTTCTTTTTAAAGAAATTCAGGAGGGTAGTCTGTCATTTGTAGAATGATTTTTGATGTGTTACCAGGCCAGGTGCCCGTTAGAAAGGATTCAGGGGAAAGGGCAACAATTTTTTCAGTGATAATGCCGCAGCACTCTTTTCAAAATAGTATAGTTCTTAAATACTAAAGAAGTACAAAAGTCTACCACATGAATTTTTTTGCAAATATATTTTTGTTTTTCAAAATGTAACAAACATATAAACATAAGTAGTACATACAATAACAAATAAAAATAGAAACGACATATAGAAATAAACAAGTGTCTGGTAACATCTTACAAACATCCAACATAGCTTAAACAAGTACTATTCATCTGAGGCAACCACATAGTTCTGAGAAAGGAAACAGATAATTCCGAATAAGGGTTATCCCTGAAACATACCACTCCAAAATGATAAGTGTGTATCAATAGGCCTATCAGTACAACATCCACTGGTGGTAAAAGTCAGATGTGACCACCACACCCCCTCATAAGAGCTTCTCTTTTTACTACATGATTTTGAAAGTAAATTGTAACAATTTCAGTGGTGAGTTTCTGAGGATGCTTACATGGGAGTAAATCACACTGAACACAGTGAAACTTCCTTTTGAGTAAACATGAATAGAAGTTTGCCATTACAGTCTTTGTTTGGGTCCCAGAGAAGATTGCAGGGTTCTACCAAAAGGGCATTCTACACAACAAAAATTAATAAGAAGGATAATTTGATTCAGTTTCCAGTTACATGTTTGTGTGGCTCTGCTCTACAAAAGCATTTTAGAGCTCTGAGGTTATTAGATTGAGATTCAAGTTATTAAGAGGGGGAAAAAAGTTTTATAGCTGAAATGCCAATGTGAGAAGCTTGTATAACTTTGATTGCCACTTGTATTTCTGCATTGCAAACCATCATTCTCCAGGTCTATGGACCATCTTCAGTAACTGCACGTATCATAGCAGAACATATTTATTAATGTTTTTCAAGCAGCTAGGTTGAGAAATGTCCTTGATCTTCCGACAATGGTCCTTCAAGGGTGAAATATTTTAAATGTATTGAATACTGAGAGCTTTGTAAACAAAGTAAATGCATGATCTAGATTTATTATTGCTGTGGCATTTAGTGTGTGTGTGTGAGAGAGAGAGAGACTGCTATCTGTTCCCTAATTCTACTGCTACTCCATAGTCCTGGATGTATTAACAGCTACAAATAGGGCAGAATGTGTATTTTCCAGACAGAAGCATTCTGACTTCTAATTCATTTGTACCTGTCTGTGCCATAATAAATGTTTATTCATTCCTACCAATACACTGGGGATAATCATGTCTGTGTGATGAATGAAATTTGCTATAATCAAATGTTGCCCTCTGTTCTGGGGATCCTTAGAATTGAGACTGAAGTGTTGCAGCTTTCTATTTACATTTACTAAGCTGCTACTAACTGAATTCTAAGTTCTGTGGCTTTAAAATTGTTTTGGCGTAAAGCTATACAGATGTAAATCAGTGTCCTGAGATCCAGTTCTAGTAGTATAGATATGTTTAATATTTTTAAATCCCCCAGACCACTCTGCAAATGGCAGGTGCCCTTGGGAATTCCTTCCATTTAGAGTACAAAGACTGCCTGGGTGTGTATACTTTACAGCTGTTGTCTGAACCTGTGCTTATCTACCTGAAGGTCTGAACAGTATCAGGTTACTGAACTCTAGCTGGGCAGGCTATAGGGTTAGATATGTGAAACATGTGAAAACATCCCAGGTGACAGTAGCTCTGTTAAGGAGAGTGGAAATTCATTGTCAGGACTGATGGAACTTAAATCCAAAAGTCACAAGATGGGGACTTAAGACAAAGTCATGGAAGATAAATCTGTTAATGGCTGCTAGTCGTGATGGCTATATGTATTTTTTTTTAAGTTTTTAATGCAGCTTTTTAGGAATGAAGTCCTTCCAAGGTGGTTCACAATCAAAATCATAATGACATACAATTGAACATTATTGATGCAAACATTAAAGCCGCATTTCAAAAATATAAAGTAGAATAAAAATAAACAAAAAGCTACACAGCATCACTCTGCCCATAGGCCTGATGAAAAAGATGCATCTTCACACCCTCCCTAAAATTCAGTAAGGAGGGAGACAACCATCCCTCTAAGGGAAGAAGTTCCACAGATGGAGCATCACAACTGAGGAGCCCCTTTCCCATGGCACCATCCCATGCACTATGCTTAGTGTCATCACATAGATCGCATAGAAGGCATCCCCAGCAGAACTTAGGGCATAGACTGACAGATAATGGGAGATGCATTCTTTCAAGTAACCTGGAATTCAAGTTATTTATTTATAAGTTAGCAACAATTTTTTTTATTGGACCTGGTAGCATACTGGCATATTATATAGTCCTAATAGAAACACTGCTCACAATCCTGTACTAGTCCTGCATTCTGCAGCAGCTGCAACTTCTGAGCCATCTTTATGGGTTCTCCACTTAAACCGCATTACAGTAATCTCAGCTTGAGGTTACCAGAGCATGGGTAATTGTTGCTAATATATCTCTGAACCTGCTACCTCCAGGTTTAGGGACAATATGCCTCTGACTATCATTTGCTTGGGAGCAACAGAGGGGGAGGACTATTGCCTTCATGTCCTGATTGAGGGCTTCCTCGGGGCATCTGAATCGGTCTTGGTCACCCTGATGGATGACCATTTTCGGGGGAAGGACAGGGGGAGTGCAACCCTGTTAATCTTACTTGATCACTCAGCAGCTTTTGATACCATTGACCACGGTATCCTTCTGGGCCGACTTGGTGAGATGGGTATTGGAGGCACTGTTTTACAGTGGTTCCGATCCTATCTCCAAGGTTGCTCTCAGAGAATAGCATTGGGTGACTGTCTTTCGGCCCCCTGGCAGCTGTGCTGTGGGGTACCACATGGTACCATCTTGTCCCCCATGCTGTTTAACATCTATATGAAACCCTTGGGAGCAGTCATCAGGAGATTTGGGGCGAGGTGTCAACAGTATGCTGATGATACCCAGCTCTATTTCTCTGTAACATCTGAATCGGGAGAGGCTGTGCAAGCCCTTGACTGCTGCCTGGACTCGGTGGTGGGCTGGGTGAAGGCCAATAAACTGAGTCTGAATCCTAGCAAGACGGAGGCACTGTGGGTTGGTGGTTCCCGAGTTCGGATAATTGGTCAGTTGCCTGCTTTGGATGGGGTCGTACTCCCTGTGAAAGAGCAGGTTTGTAGTCTGGGGGTGCTCCTGGATCAATCTTTGTCGCTAGAGGCCCAGGTGACCTCTGTCGCTAGGAGTGCCTTTTACCAACTTCAGTAGGTAAAACAGCTGTGGCCGTTTCTGGACCGGGATAGCCTGACCACTGTTGTCCACACACTGGTAACCTCCAGGTTGGATTACTGTTGAGGTAATTAGACTTACAGCGACCTCTTCCCTCTGCAAGGGTGGAGGACCCATTAAGATGGTCCGCCCCCAGAGACTAATGATTCTTGAGGATTTTCAAAGGGCTCTGGGGAGTTTTCCGGCTGATAGGGCTGGTGCTCCTGTCGAAGCCCTGGTGGAACTGTGGAATGCAGAAATGACCCGGGCAGTTGACACGATCGCCCCTGTGTGCCCTTTCCTGTGTAGAGCTCATAAAGCTCCATGGTACACTCTGGAGCTGAGAGCGATGAAACAGCATAGGAGACAGCTTGAGTGCAGATGGAGGCGGACTCCTGATGGATGCAATCATGCACTGGTAAGTGCCTATACTAAGCTGTACTTAGGGGCAGTGAGGGCAGCAAAAAAGCAACATTTTGCTGCCACTATTAAATCATCTATCTGCCGTCCAGCGGAGCTCTTTAAAATTGTCCGAGGGCTATTACATTCTGGCCCTACGGACATGGTGCAGTCATCTCAGGCGCGCTGTAACGAATTTGCTAGGCACTTCCAGGATAAAATCTCTTGCATCCGCCAGGACTTGGACTCCAATGTTATAGCAGTTGAATCGATTGAGGTGTCCAGCGCACAGTCTCGTCCTGATTTTTTGAATGAGTTTCAGTTGGGACAGCTTGAGGACGTTGACAAGGTGCTTGGACTGGTGCGTGCGACCACTTCTAGGTTGGATCCTTGCCCTTCTTGGCTGATAAAAGCTAGCAGGACTGGAACAGCCGGCTGGGCCAGGGCGGTGATTAACGCTTCTTTGCGGGAGGGAGTGGTCCCTGGCCTCTTGAAAGAGGCAACAGTAAGACCACTCCTGAAGAAACTGTTCCTGGACCCGGAAAATTTTAATAACTATAGGCCGGTAGCTAATGTCCCATTCCTGGGCAAGGTCCTGGAACGAGTGGTTGCCAACCAGCTCCAGACACTCTTGGATGAAACCGATTATCTGGATCCATTTCAGTCGGGCTTTAGGCCCGGTTTTGGCACGGAGACAGCCTTGGTCGCCCTGTACGATGACCTTTGTCGGGAGACAGACAGGGGGAGTGTGACCCTGCTGATTCTCCTTGATCTCTCAGTGGCTTTTGATACCATCGACCATGGTATCCTTCTGGGACAACTCACTGATTTGGGATTGGGCGGTACTGCGTGGCAGTGGTTCCGCTCCTACTTGGCGGGCCGTCTCCAGAGGGTAGTGCTTGGGGAACATTGCTCGGCACCCTGGGACCTCCAATATGGGGTTCCGCAGGGGTCAGTTCTGTCCCCTATGCTTTTTAATATCTACATGAAGCCACTGGGTGCGGTCATCAGGAGTTTTGGAGTGCGTTGCCATCAGTATGCTGATGACACGCAACTCTATTTCTCCTTTTCATCTTTTTCAGGTGAGGCTGTCAACGTGCTGAATCGATGTCTAGCTGCGACAATGGACTGGATGAGAGCTAACAAACTGAGGCTTAATCCAGACAAGACTGAGATGCTGCTGGTGGGTGGTTCTCCTGACCAGATGGTGGATGTTCGACCTGTTCTGGATGGGGTTGCACTCCCCCTGAATGCTCAGATTCGTAGCTTGGGAGTTCTTTTAGATCCATCCCTGTCACTGGAGGCTCAGATAGCCTCGGTGGCACAGGGTGCTTTTTACCAACTTCGGCTGGTGGCCCAGCTACGTCCCTATCTGGACAGAGAGAACCTCACTTCAGTAGTTCATGCGCTGGTAACCTCGAAATTAGATTACTGCAATGTGCTCTACGTGGGGCTGCCTTTGAAGACGGTTCGGAAACTGCAGCTTGTGCAGAATGCAGCGGCCAGATTGTCAACGGGGACCAGACGGTCCGACCATACCATATAACACTGATTCTGGCCCTCTTGCATTGGCTGCCTATATGTTTCCGGCCCGGTTCAAAGTGCTGGTTTTAACCTACAAAGCCTTACACGGCACAGGACCACAATACCTGTTGGAACGCCTCCCCCGATATGAAACTGCCCGTACACTACGCTCAACATCGAAGACCCTCCTCCGAGTGCCTACTCATAGGGAAGCTCAGAGGGCGGCAACACGAAAAAGGGCTTTTTCAGTGGTGGCCCCCGAATTGTGGAACACCCTCCCAGAGGAGATACGCCTGGCGCCAATGTTACTATCTTTTCGGCACCGGGTTAAAACTTTCCTCTTCGCCCAGGCATTTTAATTATTTTAATTATTTTAATCATGTTGCATTTATTGGAAGTGTTTTAATTCTTAATATTTTGTACTTTTAAATTGTGTTTTTATATTGTATATGCTTATGTATTTCTAATGTTGTTCTTGTTCTTGTGAACCGCCTAGAGAGCTTCGGCTATAGGGCGGTCTATAAGTTTAATGAAATAAATAAAAATAAAATAAATAATGTGCTCTATGAGGGGCTGCCCTTGAGGTTGGTCCGGAAGCTGCACTGGTGCAAAATGTGGCGGCGAGAGTGCTCACTGGGGCAGGGTATCACCAACATGTCACCCTGCTACTGAAAGAATTGCACTGGCTGCCCATTTGCTACCGGGCCAAGTTCAAGGTTCTAGTTTTGGTGTACAAAGTCCTATACAGCTTGGGACCAGGATACCTGAAAGACCGCCTTCCCCCTTATATACCCACTCCATCACTGCGCTATGCAGGTGTAGGCCTCCTGCAGCTACCATCTTACCAGAAGGTCCATTCCGCACAACATAGGAAACAGACCTTTAGTGTCGAGCACCTACCCTGTGGAGTTCCCTCCCCTTAAATATTAGTCAGGCACCATCTCTGCTCTTTTCGGACCTTTTGAAGACTTTCCTCTTTCAACAAGCCTTTCAAGTTGAGACCTATCCCAGTCTGCGTCTGTGTTAGAATTGCTTTTTAATACTTTTTTTAAAAAAACAATATGTTTTTTAACCCTTTTTTAAAGATGTTTTAAAAGCTTTTTAAAAAGATGTTTTTAAAATTGTCTTGTTTTGGTGTATTTTAGGGTCTGTTTTTATGATGTTTTGATGTGTTTTTAGCGCTTCTGTTTGCTGCCCTGGGCTCCTGCTGGGAAGAAGGGCGGGATACAAATCAAATAAATAAACAAATAAATCTGATTGGATACTATGGGTACAAGAAGCTAGCCTATATGGACTCTTTTCTTATGGTGGCTGTCCTGTCTAGTTTCAAAGCGGAGCATTGCATGTAAATGGAAGATGTAATGTAACTATTTATTTACAGTGGAACAGTGGCACTATTATCTAACACACATTTTAGTTCTATAGAGGTTCACCTGGCACTCATGTTGCAATCTTTTCTGCTCTAGAACACATTTTTGTTCACCCAGGCATTTTAATCTTGTGTATGTTTTAATAATTGTTTTCTGTGTTATTTTATTGTTGTGTTTTATTATTAATCTAATTGCTGCAAAATGTTGGTTGTCAAAGGAGAAGGGCCATAGCTCGGTAGTAAAACATCTGTTTCGCACACAGATGTTCAATCCCCAGCATCTCCAGGTAGGGCTGTAAAAGAACCCTCCCTAAAACCCTGGAGAGCTGCTGCCAGTCAGTGTAGACAGTACTGAGCTAGATGGATCAATAGTCTGACTCAGTATAAGGCACCTTCCTTTGCCCTGAAACTCTAAATAGAATGAGGGGCAATACAATAGGTTTCAAATATATAAATAAATAAATGGTAGATTATTTGGGGATACTGGATCATGACACACAGAGACTTAGGCTTTAATGGCCATATCAGTGGTGTTAGTAACTAATGTCTGTCCTAAAACTGATAATCTAGATGAGCTAGATTGTGTCAGTTTTGCCCTTTACAAGAAAGGCATTATCATCAAGTTGTAGAGGTACTGCTGTTTGTGAGTCAGTAACAATCAGTTTTGGATTTTGCAGGTGTAGATGATGGTGAAGATATCCCACGAGAGATGCTTATTGGGATTTATGAAAGAATCCGAAAGCGGGAACTCAAGACAAATGAGGATCATGTGTCACAAGTCCAAAAGGTTGAAAAACTCATTGTAGGAAAGAAACCGGTAGGTTAGGTGACACTTCACCCAATTTTATGTTATGCATGTGAGAGTTGTTAGAAAATGGATGCTATTTTAGGCTTGTCCTTTATTACTGTAAATTGTTTTAGCCCTGAAAGTTGGTATGTTTGTCTGGGGTGCAAAAATCAAGGTGCCCAGAAGATACTGGCATTTAAAATTCAGGCCAGGTGATTGGCGTGTGGGTTGCTGCATTTGATCTTTAAAATAACAATGTGCATAAGATAAGGAAAATATTGTTTTGATCAAGCATAGATATACCGTATATTCCGGCGTATAAGACGACTTTTTAACCCCGGAAAATCTTCTCCAAAGTCGGGTGTCGTCTTATACGCCGGGTGTCGTCTTATATGCCGGAATATACGGGTACTTCGCCAACTGAGGCATTGCTGTCTTCTACAAGAAACAAAAGTGGGCGGGCCGAGGAAGGGCTCCCAAACTGACCCCGGAGACGCTTGGTGGGCACGTGAGTCTAAAACATTAAGTCTACGGCTGCAAATGCCGCCGGAGTATCGCCGCGCCTTACACCCTACGGGTGGCGCAGTGGTCCAAACACAACTAAAGGAGGAAGAAGCCAGCCAAGGAAGGAAGGAAAGGAAGGAGCGGAAGTGGTTCGCACGCCTGCTCGTAGGAGGCGGGGGGGCAGCTTGCGGCTGCCTGTGGTAGGGAGTTAAAAAAAAAAAAAAAACCACAAACCGGCTCGCCGCTGTGAGGAAAAAAGCACCGGGTGCCTTGGGCGGCGGTGGCGGAGCCTTCTCCTCCTCCTCCTCCCCGCTTCGGCCATGAGCGTCGCAGCGCTGGTTTCTCCCGCGCTGCCGCCGCCGGGGCCTCCGCCCCCCGCCGCTGCCGCCGCCGCCTCCGGTGCGCTGCCCGCCGGCACGGGCCCCACCGCCGCCACCGAGAGCTTCGAGGAGGAGGAGCTAGACAGCCCCGCCGATGAAGAGGATGGAGAGCATAGTGGCCGCGCGCGGGATTCCGACGAAAGTGAGGCTTTCTCCTTGTCTCTTTCCCGCCGATGACCGGTGGCCCCGATCCGGTGTCGCGCCAGCCTTCTCGGGCCGAGTTCTACCGGGCTTGCTGCCCAAGTCAGTGTGCCTGCGGGGATGCCGTTCGGCCCTGCTTCGTCCTGACTCGAGAGTAGCCCCATGGAAACTAGTAGAGGTAGCTGGCTTAGTTGCACCAATTTCAGTGGGTCTCTTCTGAGTAGCGTCGGATGCAGCCCTAAGCACCGCCCGGTACCATTGGGTTTACTCTTGAGTCAGTGCGCACATAGGATTTTATCCAGTGGTAGTTCTACCCAGAGTAGACCTACTGAAACCAATGGGGCCTGTCTAACTGAGGCCCTTCAGTTGGTTTATGCCAAGGAAAGTCTTCTCAAAAGTTGGGGGTCGTCTTATACGCCCAGTCGTCTTATACGCCGGAATATACGGTACTCGCTTTTATAAGGTAAAATGGTTATGAAATAGCTTCCCACCCTCCACCTGAATTTTGTTTCCTGCTGCCCCTTACATGTCTTTTACCATCCCATTGTGAATCTCCTTTTGCAAGCCTTTGTGATGGTGATACAGTAAAATGTGAGTACTTGCAATCCATAATAAGAATTTGTCTATATAGAATTTTTAGTGCTCTAAATGCATTGTATATATTAGTTCCATAATTCTTGCAATAATCATGAAAGGTAGGTGATTGTTATGCCCTTTGGGGGGAGTGGGAGGTTATGGCTTGTGTAAGTTTATGGGTGTAGATATATTTGATCTGGAGGATTCATTGCTTACCTCTCATCATTTCACTATACAAGCTTTAGGCACTGAGCAAAGCAACACAAGCATTTCATTTCATACACAAAGTTAGACTAGATTGGCTCAGTCCAGTATATTGACACAACCCAGGATGCTGAAATGGCCTCTTAAAAACATACTACAGATTCTGTTGGTGTAGCCTAATGAGGATTCTGATAATTTATTGGTGTTTTTTTTTAAAAAAAAATCAAATATTTCATGCATGTTGAAACAATGGGTGCATTTGGGCATCACAGTAAACCATGATTTAGAGTTACAAGAATGAGCCTTGAGCTAGCCTTAGGCTCAGATGATACCCTCTCAGGTATAGCAGTATACAAATATTTTTATATATAAAAATAAATTCACTAATAGAGAAAAACCCTTGCGGTTTAAAAACGTACCTATAGCCCACACCACAGATATTTCTATCAAGCTTTAAAAAGCAGGAAAATCGGGCAGCTATAGGGGAGCAGGAAACCTGACCTCCTCTCTGAGATACTGTACTGCCCTACAAATTTGTCAAAATGCAAACACAATTTGGCTTGGTCTTTCACAGTCCAATCCACTTCCTTTGTAGCTTGGAAGAATTTGGTACCGTGCCTCATGTTTAAGATAGGTAAAACTGACCATGGGGGAGGGAGGGGAAGGGAAGGAGGAGGAAGGAGGGGATTGGGAGGGGATTAGAAGGGGATGGGGATGGGAAAAGAGGGACAAAGAAAGAGGGAGGGAAGGGGCAAAAGGGAGGGGAGGGCAGGTTTGATCATTTGCATGCTTTTTGCGTTCAGTAGGATTTACTTCCGTGCAATCATGCTTAAGATAGGTAAAACTGACCATGGGGGAGGGGGGGAGGGGATTAGAAGGAGATGGGGAGGGGAAAGAATGGGGAAAGAGGAGAGGAGGGAGGGAGGAGGAGAGGAGGGCAGGTTTGATCATTTGCATGCTTTTTGAGTTCAGTGGGATTTACTCCTGTGCAATCATGCTTAGGATAGGTGAAACTGACCTGGGGTACAGGCGGGGAGGGGAGAAGATTGGGTGGGTGGGCGGGCGCTGGGCAGAGGGGAAAACCCTTTCCTTTCCAAAAGGAAAACATTGTGAACAGTATCAATCTTTTTCAGGGTTTGCCTACCTTTTTATTCTACAGCAGGCACATGTAGTCTCCCACCCAAATTTAAACCAAAGCTGTCCCTGGCCACATCCCCACCAGACCCTTTAGACAGTCATGGCTTCTCCCAAAGAATCCTGGGAAGTATAGTTAGTGGAGGGTGCTGAGAGCTGCTAGGAGACGCCCTGTTCCCCTCACAGAGTTTCAATCAGAGCGGCTGACTGTTAAACACCTCTGGCCACTGAAGCTCTGTCAGGGGAATAGGAGTCTCCTCTCAGCATCTCTCCAAGGAGCCCTATCTAGCTGAACCCAGATATTATGTGAATTTTCTTGAAACTTTAAATCAAAAACATTACAGAAAAATGTGCAATGCTTTACATCAATGAAGATCTGATTTAGCACAGGTTTGACTTGCATTCAGTAAAGAAAACTAAAGTAAAAGTATTATTTATATATGATGTATAACTATCTGAAAAGATTATTCAGTAGCCAATAGTATTTTCACTAAATATTTGATAAAACAATAACACAGTTTCAGTGTGATATTCAGACAAATTCAGAGCTTTACCTGACATAATTTTTATTGAAATACTTGTAAATATTAGAATCGCACCAACAGAGGCTTCTGTGAACAGAAAAGGGAGGAGGTGACTTTTCTGAATTCTCCCTTTCTCCTGCAGCCTCCCACTTTTCCAAAGGATCCTCCAACCCCTTGAGGTAGATTGGGGAAAGGGGGGATCAGGGGCTACAGAAAGAAGGGAACTGGAAAAAATTGTCCTTGCCCCTCCCCTTCCGCTCACAGACGTCTCTGCTGTAAAAAGAGACATGTCTGAGTGGAGGAACACAATTGGATACAATCCTTAGACAAGACAATTCAGTAGCATACACTTTCCCATTGTTATTTAGATTTTAATTGGAGGGAGGATGAAGGCTCAAAAACTTAACATAGTGATATTAGCATGCCCAAAGAGCTATGCACGTAAAATATATGTGCTTCCTATGGGTAGATATCTGAAAAAAGTTTGGATTATTACATAAAACCATTTTGCTTAAGCTACCATTCCTCATGGTCGGGTCCACTTGATGACAATATAGCTCTGCAAAACAGAGTTTGGAAATATTTGCCTATTGTTCTTTATTGGAATGTTTGTTTTCATTTTATAGGAGTTTAGTCATAGTAAGACCATGAAGTATTTTCTTAATATGATATGATTGTGTATTTCTCTGAAATTTAATGAACTTGTATGTGTCTTTCTACTGTAGATTGGATCTCTACATCATGGACTTGGTTGTGTAGGTATTTCCTTTCATGTTACTTTCTGTTCTATAAGCAACAGAATAAGACCTGGCCCTATCATATTTTAATCCTTGGATGTTACTCAAATCTGGCGATTCATTGCTTTTTCAACCTAAACATTATATTCAGAAATGTTAATAATTGACTTAATAAAACATTTCCGTTTTGTAAAGGAGTCTGTGCTTTCTCTGTGGGGTTCAGTTTCACACATACAGAGCACAGAATAACAATCAAACATAAAAGGGATTTAATCAGCAAGCATAAGTGAAGTGGAGGTCAGATATGCTTAAACCTGGCTGAGATCAGTTGTGGTGAACTGCCTTTAGATAACTTTCCTATCAATTTTAAGAATAAAAAACAACGTGCCTCTCCCCTCAGAGGTGTGCATGGTGTCTAAGCTGCAGATTTTTACACGTGTCTCTGTCCGTCTTTCTCTCTCTCTCTTTGCATTATTATTTTAATTTAAAGATATGTCATAAATGTTTGCTTGCTTTGCTTTTATTGCATATACTGTTTGCCTTGTACTACTCCAGTTTAATCAGTCAATATGGAAATTTACCACAAGATTATATATCAGAAGATTGTGGGACTGAAACATTCATTTAAATTCTCTCTCTCTCTCTCTCTCTCTCTCTCACACACACACACACACGGTGTGAAACAGAGAACATTTCATAGCCATTGTGTCCTTATTTATATTCTCTTTATCTGTTATACATGGGGGTGGTGTGGCCTAGGCATAGATGGACCTTCATATAATCACACATAATCGGTGTTGGGATATTGCTGTTGGTGACCTTTGTGGGAGCTTTGATAACGAGTATCTAGGCCTCTATATACCAATATTAATTTTTTCTCTGGGAACCTTCATTGCTATATTTAGTTTAGCAGAATATTAAACAGTTGATTAGTTAAACAGAACATGATCAGCAACGGTATTCAGCTACTATTCTCTAATGAAGTTACATCTAGGAAAAAAATCTTAGAACTAAAATACAAGTGAAACAAGTGAAGAAATTTCCTTTTCATTATGTCTAATGTTAGAAATAAAATATAAGCCATTTCTTTCAGAGTTTTGTTTGGAGCAAATCATAATTCTGCAATTTTTGTATTCATTGAGAAGGTAGATTTCCAGCTTTGACTTTTAAAACGACTAGGTTTGGGTCTTAAATTGCTCCTCCATACATATAAGGGTGGGGGCAATTTCCCACTAACTGTTGCCCCACCATATCCCACACAATTCCCAAGGATGCACCATCCACAGGAACTGATTTTCAGGGCACTGAGGAGATGGGGAATCTCTCTTCTGTGAACTCTGATCTGTTTACAGAAGGAAAGGAAAGATCTGTGTTGCATGTTATCAGTAAGTTTCCTCCTATGTGCTTGGAACCTTTCCTAACATGTCATGGATGATGATGACTATTATTATTATTAACATTTATTACTCACCCTTCACTTAGAGGTTCCAGGTGGGTTACAACAACTTTAAAATACGGCATTAAAAACAACCCAAAATCACAAAATAGCGTGGGTCCTAAAAACAGATATCTCAGGTGTCAAAAGGCCAGGGTAAAGAGGTGCATCTTTTGTATTCATCTAAAACTGTTCATTGAAGTTGCCAGACACAGCTCAGTGGGGAGGAAGTTCCTCAACTTGGGACCGCCACAGAGAATGCCCTCTTCCAGGCCACCACCCCTGAGCTTTTGAGGATGGCTGAACTACCAGAAGGGCCCCCTCTGCTGATCGGTCTGAGCGGTCTTTCAAAAATTTGGGGCCCAAATCTTTTGAGGCTTTAAGCACTAATGTGCGCAACTTAAATTGGGCCTGGAAATAAACTGGCAACCAATGCAGCTGTTTTAAAAGAGGGGTTATATGAGGTCTAAAAGCAACCACAGCCACAAATCTGGCCACTGCATTTTGGACCAGTTGAAGTTTCCAAGTTGTCTTCAAGAGCAGTCCCATGTAGAGCACACTGCAATAATCCAATCTGGAAATTACCAGAGCAGGAGGCACTGTGGCTGAGTCATCTCTGTCCAAAAGGGGCCGAAGCTGGTAAACCAGTCAGAGCTGGAAAAAGGCACTCCTAGCCACTGAGTGACAATGTTGGTTCCAGGAGTAGACCCAAGCTGCTGACCTGCTCCTTCCAGGGGAATGTAACCCAAATCTGGAACAGGTTGTCTGCCCACCTTCCGGACATGAGAACTCGGGATACATAACACCTCTGTCTTCAGGATTTAGCCTCAATTTATTGACCCATTACCACCTCTAAGCACCTGTCCAGCATCTCAACTGCCTGAAATGATGAAATTGAATTATTGACTCAGTAATGGAGATAAAACTTCTGCCTCATACTTGTCATATGGAAAGTGAAATTATTTTTACACTTCACTCTGCACTGGGGCTAAGAAGAACTACAAAAACTAGATGCTAATAAAAATACACTTCCTGTTCTCCATGTATGAGCAGGCTAGAGTCACATTCGACTCTTAGTTAAAGACAGTGACTTTGAAATAGAGTAACCTAGTCCCTACAGTATATCTCATACAGTGTACTCATTGCCCTGGATCCAAAGTAGTCCTTCCGTGAACAGAAGGGCTTGTGATCCAGTGGAGGCTGTGGATCATAGAAAGGGCAGGGGAAATGAGCAAAACCAGGATGCTATTGGAGAATTAATGATGACAGCAGCATTGGGCAAAAGACTTCACATATGAGGTTAACACCAATATATAAACATGAGAACAAAAATTTATTATTTATCTATCAAATTTATACCCTGCCCTTCCTCCCAGTAGGAGCTGAGGGCAATTTTTAAATTGTTTTTTAAAAAGTTGTTTTTAAATTTGTATATTTGTTTTTAATGTTTATAATTGTTGTAAACCGCCCAGAGAGCTTTGGCTATAGGGCAGTATACAAATGTAATAAATAATAATAATAATAATAATAATAATAATAATAATAATAATAATAATAATAATAATAATAATAATAATAATAATAAGGAATATCCAAAATGGAATATCCAAAACTAATGAAGGGCATTTTCTTTAAAGTTATTGATTTGCACCATTCAGATATATTCTCCTTCGCTGCTGTGAAAAAGACTTCACCCTAAATAATACAGAACTCATTTTTATGAACTAAAGTCAACATTGTACTTTATCTGTATCCCACTCCCACAGGTCCTTTCTCTCCCACATCGGAGACTTGTTTGCTACTGTAGGCTTTTTGAAGTTCCAGATCCAAATAAACCACAGAAGCTTGGATTGCACCAGCGAGAAATATTTTTATTTAATGATCTGCTTGTGGTATGTATCTGACAGGCATATTGTTATAGGATATTACATTCATACTGAGACTCCGTTAAGTAAAGGGGCTTACTTAAATGCAGTCAGCCCAATCCAGATACGGGCACTGTTTGCAGAGAACTGAGTTTCTGTATGCATATGCCTGTGTGGATGAGGAGCTGTGAGTACATCTACAGTTGTGTGCAGTTTTCCCTTCTGATGCCACAAGCCAGGGCTGCATGCACAGAACCATTTTTTAAAAGCTGATATCCTGGTCATTGAATGTTTGGTCTGGATTAAATACTTCCCTATGAAATAGCTCCCTAGCAGGATTTTAACTTTTTAAAATGGGTTGTTTGTGTGCTAGTTGCGGGTCAAAAATGCTCCCCTTTTCACAGGACCATTCATCCCCCAGGAAAGGGGGAGGCTATTTCAGAGACGGGAAATTGGAGGGAGAAATAACAATAATTTAAGATATGCAGACGATACCATACTACTAGCAGAAACCAGTAATGATTTGAAACGAATACTGATGAAAGTTAAAGAGAAAAGCACAAAAGCAGGACTACACCTGAACATCAAAAAGACTAAAGTAATGACAACAAAAGAATTATATAACTTTAAAGTTGACAGTGAGGACATTGAACTTTTCAAGGATCAATACCTCGGCACAGTCATTAACCAAAATAGAGACAATAGTCAAGAAATCAGAAGAAGGCTAGGACTGAGGAGGGCAGCCATGAGAGAACTAGAAAAGGTCCTCAAATGCAAAGATGTGTCACTGAACATCAAGATCATTCAGACCATGGTATTCCTGATCTCTATGTATGGATGTGAGAGTTGGACAGTGAGAAAAGCAGATAAGAGAAAAATCAACTCATTTGAAATGTGGTGTTGGAGGAGAGCTTTGTGCATACTATAGAATGTGAAAAAGACACATAATTGGGTGTTAGAACAAATTAAACCAGAACTGTCACTAGAAGCTAAAATGATGAAACTGAGGTTATCATACTTTGGACACATCATGAGAAGACATGATTCATTAGAAAAGACAATAATGCTGGGGAAAACAGAAGGGAGTAGAAAAAGAGGGAGGTCAAACAAGCGATGGATTGATTCCATAAAGGAAGCCACAGACCTGAACTTACAAGATCTGAACAGAGTGGTTCATGACAGATGCTCTTGGAGGTCACTGATTCATAGGGTCGCCATAAGTCATAATCGACTTGAAGGCGCATAACAACAGCAACATGATACTTTGTTTTGAAACACTGAAACTCAAAATCAATTATTGTATGGTGTCATTGGTTTTATGTTGGTAAATGTTGTAAGAAACATAAAAAACTGAAACATGTTGCTTGCGTAAGTATTCAACCCCCACACATTAATGTTTGATAGACCCATCTTTTGCTGCAATAACAGCTTTACTAACAGCACTGTATCATGGTAAGCCAACTCCTCTCCCAAAATTATGAGAATTTCTCTTAACCCACAAAGATCACAAAATCTTCTGAGGGTGTTTCTGCCGTACTGCCTGAAATGTCTCACCTGTTCTGCATACATTCTTGGATTAGATCAAGTATATGGTAGATTAAAATGTGCTGTAAAATGACAGTTTTCTTCAGAATTTGCTTTTCTCTTAACCGAAGGGGAAATGGCAACCTTTGGTCTCTTAACAGTATGTTTTGGCAACACAGCTGGAAGGATTTCCTAATACATCTAGGACTTGTTTTTCTTGAGGTATTGCGTTGGTGCTGTCACCCCTTCACTTTGTAGTTCAGACCTTTCAAAGGAGATTGTAGTTTGTAAAGAACCTAGTCCTGCACATGCTAAAGAGTGTAGTGTCCTCACATTCACTTGATTGCTACTGTGAATATGGCTACCAACTTAATGTATCGCAGAATTTGGTCACGTGACAAGGTGGTGGTGATTCTGGTCTTCATGCAGCAAAGTATTTCTGTATGTGCTTTGTCCAACTGAAGTCAACAGGATTCAGCATCTGATTAGTATAAAGCAGTGAAGAAGTGCTCTTTTGAATTGGGGTCAGAACATAATGGCCTATCACAGAGGCCATCAAAGGGAGAAAGCAGCATTCAGGTACCTTTCCATGGTGCATAAGTACAGCACCAGCAGAGAGCCCCTCACCCTCTAGCTACCAGCTGCTATAACTGAGGCCATGAGAGAGAGAGAGAAAGGAAGCAGCAGTCGGGCACCCCTCCATCATGCCTGGGTACAGCTCCATCAAAGAGACCCTGGAGGGCTTTAGAGAACAGAAAGTCAAAGCCATCTATCCATACCTGAAAGGGAGTGCTGTTTAAATTCCAAAATCTCTCCATTGAACCCCAGTCTTGTCACCACTCTGCCCTGCCCAGTATGTAGCAGTGATGTGGTACCATGCCAGCCATTTCAGCTCTCTAAAGTAAAAGTTGCAAGGAAGCCCTATTCCAGGGAAGGGGTCCTGAGGCAACCAGCTACATCAGTTGGGGGGTAGGGGAACAACCTAATAGGCTAGTAAACCTTTACACACTGTTCCATTTCTTCATGTTTTGGGTATTTACCTTTTGACAAAATATAGTGACACAGGAGTAGGCCATATTTTTTTAGGAGTGAAGCACGTTTTGCAAACCTATCTTTTATTATGTGGTGGCCCCCGAACTATGGAACAGCTTACCTGAGGAGATACGCCTGGCGCCTACGGTACTTTCTTTTAGGCGCCAGGTTAAGACCTGGTTATATTCCCAGGCATTTTAACGTTCATGTTTTATATTCAATGTTTTTTACTCTACCTTGTTGTGACCTTGTATGTTTTATTGTAACTTTGTATTTTAACTCTGCTGTTCACCGCCCAGAGAGCTATTCGCTATGGGCGGTCTATAAATAAAATAAAATAAATAAATAAATAAATAAATAAATTATGTATCTGATTATAATTTTAGGCAGAGTTTGTCTTTGGAATCCTTTTTGGTGTAACATAAAAGTTTATTATATATACATTTCAGTAATTTAAACCTAACCAAATACTTTCTCCAACATTCCAGTTATAGAACATAATTTTATTTTTGTGCCTGTTGATATTTTTAGGTCACCAAGATTTTTCAAAAGAAGAAGAATTCAGTCACATACAGTTTTCGACAGTCCTTTTCCCTCTATGGAATGCAGGTCCTCCTTTTTGAGAATCAGTGTAAGTCTGTTTTAGCCTGTCAAATGAGTTAAGGGTACATTGCTGCATATAATTTCTTAAGAGTAACTATACCTTGAGGAAGTAATGGTAGCTTGACCCAGCTGAATGCTTGAGCCTTGATTGTTGTTTTCTAATGGCTGTGGCTGACACAGGGCCATTCTGGTTAGAAGTTGTGATCTAGATCATTGTGAGCCTTAGGAAATAGTTCAGAGAAGTTAAAAATGGGGCAAACAGAACATTTGTACCTCCAATGCTCACAATGGCCACATTTATGCATCAAAGTAAAGTAGGGAGGAAAAACCTGTGGCCCTCCAGTTGTTGGATCCCAGCTTTCATAAGCCCTGAGCATGGGTCATATTGTCTGGGCATGATGGAAGCTCTAGTCCAACAATATCTGGAGGTATTCAGGTTTGCCCTGCACCAAAGCATAGATAAATGACCAGGAATAAGATGCAGTGAGTCAAACTCATGTGATTCCCCACACAGCACAGAGGAGGAGTTTGGAAGCTTTTGCTTAACTGACAAACTGGTTTTGTCTGAATCTTCAAATTCTGGTTAACTATGATTAACATTAACTATGGTTAAAACAAGCCAGCCATGATTTCACACTGGTTTGTTTCAAACAAACCATAATTAATGTTAACCACAGTTTATTGGTTCAGCTGAAATGATAAATCACTTAAGCAGAAGCAGAAAGCTGGCACTCTTCCAGAAGGAGGGGAGTAAGTAGTACATCAGCCCAAGGCTCATTGTGGCTTATTTGTACTCATTCACATCGTATTAAATGATGGTTGAGTGGGACATATGAACACAGCCAATGTCAAACAGCTGTTTGACTGTGCTTGCTTCCACAAATGTCTTACAGCCTGTAATGATTTTTCTATAAGGTAAGAGACATTACAGTTAAAAACAATACACACTTTGAACAGAAGGAAGACAAATATATGTAGCTTGTGGTTAGAAAATGCAAGACTCACCATGATGATCCACTACACCAGGCAGAGCATAATGTAAGGTCATTGTGTCCACACTTTCAAGTCTTTTCCCATGGACATGGCCTGCAGATCATACATCCCTGGCAGTAACACAGAAGTATGCAAGCCAGGGAAGAAACCTTAGTGGACAAAATACAGTTTAAGAGTTTTGGATTGCCTACTTCTGTTCTGTATAATAAGAATGAATTTGACATGCTAATCTCCAACACTAAGTTAACATTTCTTGCCATCTGGTCTGTTCCAAAGCACAGCCACATAGGATATCTAGATGTTGTGTCACTTTATCACCCCCAGAATGTGCATTTACTCAATGTAAGGCTTATTGCAACACTTTGTCCTTTCAATGCCTCTCTAATTTCACTCAAAAAAACACTAGGCCAAAATTTCCTAACCTCACATATACATTGATGGGATCTACGCTGTCAGCTCCCAAACTGAGTATAGCTGTATGTCAGAAGTCACACAGTTCCAGAGATGGGTAAGGCATCCCCTCCCAGACCTAATGTCCTCACCATCTAAGATACTTGAGCTGGGCAACTCCTTTCTTATTCTCCATTCCTTTTGAAGGTTTCAGTTGACACACAAACATTCCCAGGTCTCAAACTACTCTCGGCCATAGACTTGATTGGTAGACTCACACAGTCTGCTTGACCTGATTTTTTAGACCCTTTTTTCCTGCCATCATTTTATAAGCTCACATATTCTATCAGACAGCCTGGGCTCCTGACGTGAGGAAGGGTGGAATATAAATCAAATAATAAATAAATAAAATAAAATAAAGAATAAATTTCTTTCTTTTAAAAATGTCTTATTTTAAATCACAAACTTGGACTTCTCCATCAGCATTCAGCTAGCTGAATTTGCCATTAGAGGGAAAAGTGGAGGTACAGTGTTCAGCTCCCCAGCCATGTCTTCTTTCACAAATACAGATATAATTTATTTATGGAAACCCAATAATGTGTAGTTTGAGGACAGGTCCACAAGATATGAAACTTATTGGCTCTATTAGAGTTGCTTCTCCAGGTTAGGCTACTGTAATGCATTTTATGTGCTTTTGAAGACAGACTGAAAACTCCAACCATTGCAGAATGCTACTACATGGTTGCTGGTGGGGGCAAGGGGATCAGGGCACACAACACCAATTCTGTACCATTTGCACTGCATTTCTGATCTCACTCAGTTCAAAGTGCTGGTTTCAATGTTTGAAGCCCTAAATGGTTTGAGACTTGAGTTATTTGAAGGATGGCCTGCACTCATACAAACCTGCACGTGTATTGAGATCTTGTTGGCACGACATACAGGGTCTTTTCTCTGGTAGCTCCCACACTGAGAGGTGTGCATGGCCTCTAAGCTGGAGATTGTTAAACAGGCTTTTAAAAACCATCATTTTAATTGCCTTTTTCTACAGAGCTAAGCTACAGCATATACCTCTGTTTAGTAGTTTTATTAGTCTGTAATCGTTTTAATTGTTCTTTTTTAATAATTGTTACTGCCTTTGTTGGTTTTGATTCGCTGTGGTTTTTATGATATTTAGAGCCACCAAAAGGTGGCATACAAATAGTATTATAAATAAATAAACAGAATTTGCCCTCCACTATTTGACTCAACCTGTGCAGTGTCAGATACCATGTAAATATCATTTTATAAAAGTTTTATTTAAAGTTCATACACAGATTAGACTGTGGAATACATTTACAAATCTCGGGGGGCGGGGTTTCCTGTTTTTAAAAAACCCTTGCAGACATGTGATGAAAGCCTGATATTAACATATATACGATAGTGTGATTTTGTTTTATTATTTCATTTCTTGAAATGTTTATAGAATAGAATACAAACATTTATTTGTTTATTTGTTTGCTTGCTTGCTTTATATCCCGCCCTTCCTACCAATATGAGCCTATTGAAAATAAAGGATGAAATCTTTATTCTCTGAAAACTGAACTATAGTGGTTCTGTATATGTACACATACAGGACATCTGGGAGAAAGAGGCATTTGGTTCAACACAGTCTGACAGTCATCTTTCTCCAGATTCCTACCCTGTCAGCAGTTTTCTTAACGTAATGCAGAGCCATTATTGCAACTGAAAGCAGCAAGCCACAAATATCCCATCCAGCCTATCTGCATGTTGCAGCTGTCAGGTTCAACTTGTTCTCAAGAAATGGAATTTATATACCTTTTGAGAATTGTGTCAATTAAAGCAAAGGCAGCAAAAAGCATCCAGTTTAAAAGATAGCAAGGTGTTGGAAATGATTGATAATGAGAGTGCAAGGTATATATTTATCAAAATATATTTTGAGGATCTGTTAATTCTATGAAAGGAAATAAAGTATTTATCTCCAGCACACTCATTGGTCGTGAGGAAAAGACAAAATAGGTGCATATTCACCAACTGCCTTCCCTGTTCCAAATCCTAAACTTTTAAAAAGTCTTCAGAAAGTATTTTTCTGAGCTCTTCCTGAGAATTAAACTAAGTGAACTTTTACATACCCAGCTGTACATATAGTGAGTGGTTTTGTATTTAAAAAAATGCATTGTTCTCTATTGCCTTCTGTTTTGATGATGGTCAGATGAGTTTTATAAGGTTTTCAAATGTCTGTTGCCTTACTAAAATTTTTGAGAAATTGTGGTTCCTATGTTGTTGTTTTTCAGCGTGCTTTACACTGAGGCAGAGGGAAAGATGTGTAAAACTCAACGGCTACCTCCCTCCTTTATTTTTTAGTTGGTCAAAAAAAAGTCTTACGACACTCTTTCTATTTGCATGCTCTGTTACTCTGAGAGACAAGTCCCATTCCATGATGATTTGCATGGAGAAAATAAATCCAAATCATTCAATTTGAACTTCTCAGGAAGCTTTGTATTTGCTTTTCTAAGTTGTTTTTTTCCCTATGGTTCGCATTACAGCTAGGATTTAGGATTAATCACTATATAAAGCAGAAGTGGGGATTCTTGGACCCTATCTGATGCTGCTGAACTACAACTCCCATCAGCCCTAGCAAGCATGGCCAATGGCTAGGGATGATGGGAGCTATAGTTCAACAAGATCTGGCGTTCCAAAGGTTTTCCACCCATGGTATAAAGATTAAATATTTATCATTTATCTCTATGGCTAAATATTAAATATAAAATAAGTTCTAATGTCTGTCAATGGTCCAATAAGTCACTATGTATTAATTTTTTTGTTATTTAGTACTGAAGGAGCATTTTTGACTTAAAATTGTAAGGACTGGGGGAGGGAGGTGCCCTGAAACTGCCCCCACTTACATTTTATTGCGACACATGTCGATTTTATGGTAATAGAGCTCCTCTGGGTGGATGGTGAGTGCTATTCCTCCCCCCAAAGGCCCTCATCCTATACAATAATATTTGATGATACATTTGATTCCCCCAAGAGACTTTTGTGGGTGAAAAAAATGACAATTAGCTGCCTAGAGGATAGCCACAGATTCACCTCAACAGAAATTTCCTGCTTGTGGGCTTCCCGTAGGCATCTTGCAGGCCTTTGTGAGAATATGGGCCTTGTGTATAATCTAACAAGTTGGTTCTTGGGTACTAAGTCATTTCTTTTTTTAGTCTACTGTTTATTTTAATTATCTTTTAAATGTTTTAACTGTTTTTATTGATAATTGTAATATTTCTTGTAAACCACTTAGAGGTTTTATTACAATCAGGCACTATATACAATTTGTTAATAAATAAAATAAAAGTTCCACATCCCATTTTGAGAATGGGGGAAGGGATTATATTTTTGTAGTAATCTCTAAATTACTGTTAAGTAAGGTCTTCTATCCATTTGGACCCTCCGTTTCATCCTTAGAAGTAGGGGTTGATGGAGAAAACCCAGCTTGTGCCAGAAACTGTAAAGCATTTGGCAGGTCTTCAAGCATCTGAAATAACATCAGAATGCAAAGAGACCTAGACACCCTGAGATCCCTGTGCTTACCTTACTCAGAGACAGGGTGCTCAGTCTACTAGGGAAGGAACACAATACATACAGATGATTCTAGGCCCTGTTCCATCAGTTGCAGAGGAATAGAAAGAAATGTTAAGGTGGAAATGGATACTTTTGATGCACTAAGATGTATCTTTTTCATGTTTGGACTGGAAAATCAAATAGAGGGCAGAAATCCCTGAAATAAAATTAACAAAAATATTTTGCTTGTACTACTTTCTAGATTATCCTAATGGCATACGGCTCACATCAGCTGTTCCAGGTGCAGATATAAAAGTTTTGATAAACTTCAATGCACCAAATCCTCAAGACAGAAAGAAATTTACAGATGATCTGAGGGAGTCTATTGCAGAGGTGCAAGAAATGGAAAAGCACAGAATAGAGTGTAAGTACAAAGGTACATATAGTAGAGTATTTAAAATTATGTTAGGTGAATATGTTTTGGCATATACATTTATAAATTTATTTATAAAGTTAAAAGAAGCTCAAAAAGTGTGGTTTGAAGAGTACTTGAGACTAAATTGGAATTGAAATACCAGAATGTATTACTAGGTGCTGATATACTGCTGCCCTGGACTCCCTTTGGGAGGAAGGGCAGGATATAAGTTAATTAATCAATAATATATTGCACTTTCCTCTGGAGGATTATGGTGGTTCTGGTGCATGCATTTCAGTCTATAGGCTCTGATCCCACTTTTAAACCCCATGACTAGCTATTACCACATGGTTATGTGGCACTGCCACCTATAACTTGGCAGAAAGATCTGCATTAGTATCATGTTGTGATATGATTGTATATGTAGACTTTCAAGGTACAGTGGCACCCAAGTAAACAAAGCTATGGCAAATTTGATAATAATGTTTTGTTCATCGCTACCTTCAGATCTTTTTGGTGTCCTGGTGCTGAAGGATACTGAAAGTAAAATATCTTGTATTGAGGTACTTTCTAGGCCTTTTTGGTGCCAAAGGAGAAGGAATGGAACATGGAATATTCCCCAACATTGAAATTAACAGGGGCACATCTGCTCACTGGAGCCTTAGTACATGTGACATAGCTACTGGAATGGTGTACCTTTTGCAAACAGAGCCAGCTTATTTGTCCAGGTGCCAATTTTTAATCCATTTGCGATTACTGAAATTATTAATCAGCAAGCAAAGAATTCCATACATTTTTGGTGCTGCAGTCTGAATGAACCAATAGAGTAATTGGCTTTTGTCCTTTTTTCAGCTGAACTAGAAAAGCAGAAGGGTGTAGTACGACCAAGCATGTCTCAGTGCTCTAGCCTGAAAAAAGAGTCCGGCAATGGAACATTGAATCGAGCCTGCCTTGATGATAGTTATGCAACTGGGGAGGGTCTTAAAAGGAGTGCCCTCAGCAGCTCTCTTAGAGACCTCTCCGAAGCAGGTATGCTTCACATTTCTTCCTTCTTTAATGAAAACGTCCATATGTGTGTGTTAAAAGAATACATTTATGAATATGAAAATTTAAAAATGTAAACGGGAAAAGTTAAATGTGTGGGTTTCTTATTGTTAGTAGTGTGTTTTTTATATATATTTTTCCTCTGCTTATTCAAAAATTCCATTTGAAAATATTAAACTGTTGTAGCTTTCTATGTATACTTTTAAAGGAGAAAGAAGACAGAAAAATTGTAAGTTTATAATAAAACAATGGTTAATTAAATGCTAGGTATAATGCTAGGAGTAATTTGCTGTTATTTTCTTCCTTATATTGTCATTAGGGGGGAGAAACCCACCACAATCATTGTGTATTGGCTGCTGCTTGTGCATATTTGTGCTTATGTGTATCCATGTAGTATCTTGATGAATGAAATTGAGTGAAGCCCTGCTAAATTCAATCTAGAGAAACATAAATCAAATATAGTTGTGTGACTGATGCTACTTTATTGTATGGCTCACAACGTAGACTCTAGATCTTGCTGAAACTATGGCTTGTGTATAGAACACACTACTGTTGCCAGCATAATGTGGGGAACCATTTTGGCAAAGTAGTAATTTCACCACTGCTTTGGGGCCTAAAGTTTGAACTGATCTGGATGGTGATGGAAGTTTGAAATAATTTTTTAAAATATAGATGTTATGTATCGACTTTTGGAATGTATGCATTTTAATGTTTAATCATTACATTGCACCCATGTGTGCAGTACTTAGATAAATGCCTTTACTATTATGACTGGAAATCAATGCCCTGGTGTATTTTGAAAGTCAGTTAGTACATTTCAGCCATGTGTGCAAAATAATAGGCACATTATTAGTTCCTGCTCTTGCTAGTAGAATTGCTCTGCCTGTTAACACCATGCACACCATGCTGAATTATGATATACAAGTAGCAAACAGATTATTTAAATTTTTGACTACTTTTTCTCTTATTTATTATTTTGGCCTCTGTAAACAAGGAAGTCTAGCTTTCACTTTAAAATATCATGTATTCACTTTAATAGCACTAGTTAACATAGCAGGAAAGGGGATTTAATGTAGAAGGAAAGGTGAAGTTTTCATTATGCTACAATCATCAATACTAATCTTAAGTATGCAGTATGTGTAATTATGTGCACTTGTCTATTTGTGCATTAAAACATACACATACAAATCTATGCATCTTTATTTTTACCAAATGGGTTTGCTTTCTGTTTAATCGTAGTTCTTATCCATCTGCTCTGACTTGATTTTGGGGACAATTCAGAGACAACTCTGAATTGTTTAGTCCATTGCATGGAACAACACTAGTGTAAAGGTTCGCTGAATTAACTCTTGTTAGGATTTAGAAACATGCATTTGAATAGGCTTTGGATGAGGCCTCAATCATTATTTTGTTTCATGTAAGAATGGTTTTGCTTTTTTGTTTTTCATTTTCAGAAACAGGATTTTCACTAATGTACCTGTTACTTGACATAATTCCCAGTTAATGCTTTTCATTCTACTAGGAGCTTTCAGACATTATCATGTAGCTAGTTTCATTTGGAGGATTCTTTTCCATAAACAAGATGAATTCTTCATGATCATGAAACATCTCATACATCAACAACATATGCCTTCTGTTGGCATACTCATCGCTGACAAGTTATTTTCCATAGTTGAATATAGGTGTCAGGCTGAAGGGTTTAAGCAATCAGTGTGTTAAACCCAGCTAAACTTAATTTTAAAATATTATTGAGCTATTTTTATGGAGAGTTTCTGTTTGGGCTTGTGCAGTGCAATTAACTTAAGAAACGCTCACATACAGTCAGGTATTGGTTAGTCAATCATTGATTAGCAATTGCCAAGAACCAACTAGAATCAGGTCCAGTTCTGTATAAGGTGTCTTTTGGAATGATTCCCATAGATTCAAACAGTGTCGCAAAAGACAGTTCAATCCATGCAATTTCAAATCAGAGAGGTAAACTGTTTTGTATGGTAACAAATGTTGTGGAAATTATAGAAGCTAATGATGATCCCATTATCTCATCAGATGATCCCATGAATTGTATATTTCTGGAAGGATTCCATTCATGGAATAATCTCTGAGCAACATGTATGGATAACATCTTCTAAGAAAAATATTTTTTTTAATCTGTGTATCTATAGAGATCCTGTTGAATACCATTCCTAAGCATGCAGAACATTTTGTTTGAACTGGCCCTCACTGCAACGAGATTCAAAGTGTTTAGCAAAGACAATATACTCATTTTACACCTCCCCAATATATATAGAAAGATTGAGCATCTAGTTAAAAATCACATAGTGTTGTTTTGCTACACAATGCAGGAAGAAGTTGATAAAATGGGTTAACTGTACCTTATGTAGTTAGAATAATCTTTTAAATCAAATGTTTCCTTGGTTTTTTAAAATTATAACTTTTTTCAGTAAAACAACAGTTGCAGCTGCTTTCTAATTTTTTGTTTGGATGTTATGGAAATATGTAATAGTCTTATTTTTGGATACTATGATGTACATATAATGTTTACTTTTTAAAAAGAAAAACAAATTGTCAAAACATTTAAGGCAAGCCATCCTCTAGAGCAGGGATGGGGAATTTGTGGCCCTCCTGATGGTGTTGGACTACAACTCCCATCATTCCTTACCAATGGTCATGCTGGCTGGGACTGATGGGAGTTGTAGTCCAACAACATATGGAGGACCATATACCCCTACTCTAAAGTGTGTTAGGTTTTTAAGCCCAATATTATTCTCTGACCACTTGAACTGGGTTTTCCAGGCCTCCAGCATAAAATGCGCCCTTTAACAAAGGTAGAATGTACTTTTAACGGCTGCTTGCTCAGTTTGACAATATTAGGTTAAGAGGTTTGTGCTTCAGGCAGCCCAAACAACAAAGTTGTTTCATTATGTGCTGCAGAATTAACAGATCCAAAAGAAAGATATGCAAGATAAAGTGCATATTTGTAATTAGTATTGTGACCTCCAATAAAATCCTTGGTAATTGAATAGCCATTTGCACAATGATGTTAGAGAATGGCTTGAGTTAGAGTTTTGAGTGCTTTGGAAGTCAGACCATTATGACCATCTTAAGCATCATTTTTTCCACCTGCAAAATGAAGGGGAAAGAATCACAGCAATTGCTGTGAAACGCTAAAACAAATTGCAGGATATATCACCTTATATGGTAGTGTTGTAAAAGTACAACGTTTAATGACTGGGTTAGGTTAGGTTATGGTTTATTTCTAGGCCACCTTTTGACCAAAAAGGCCCCCAAGGCAGCTTACACAAATAGAAAAACACAAATACAAAATACAAATAAAAACAATAAAATTCACAAAAATTCAAGCCAACAAAATCCTAGCATTTCTAAAAAGCAACAACTGCTAAAAACCAAAAGCATTCATCTTCCTGGTAAAGGACAGTCCCCGGAAAAATGTCACTAACAGCAGGGGTGAGGGGGCAAATCAGGTGGACAAACTTGCCCCTCGATGATCCCAGCAGAGTCTCACCCCTGCAGCAGTACCTCCCAGTCTGCAGCTCCTCCTGATAAGGTCCAAGCAGAGGGGCGGGGTAAGGCAGGTGGAAAAGTTATAGATGCTCTTTCTGATCGTCCTGGGAAATAGCAGGCTCCCCATGACACCATAAAAACAATCAAATATTATTTGTTTCTAATAATGCAGTAAAATAGATACAGTGTAATAGTAATCAATCTACTTATGGTATATTTCACAAATGTTCTTTGTAGGGTTTAAAGTAGCTGTTAAGCTACTAGTAACATTAATATCAAAGTAGGAAAAACAATTTTTCCCCTTATGCATCAGTTTTTTGCAGGAAAGAAAAGCATTGGAAATACTAACAATTCCCAGATTAATTGATACAGGAAATTAATTTAGATACAGGAAAATCTTAGAAATATGAATATATGGAAATATGTGAAGTTTGTTGATTTATTCTCCTTCTAATTATACAGATGTCCAGATATTCTTCTAGTCAGCCTGCTTCTCAATTGTGTTCTCCATAGACTGTGAATAAAACCAGCTGAAGAGCACAGAATCACTCTCAGGAGCTGAGTGTGACAGCAACAGTCCTCTTTACAAGGTTCTCAGAGGTATATGTTCATTGGTGGTACAAAATCTTCCGACTTTGTACTGCTGATGACGGAATATTTTCATCTGTCCCTTGTCAGTCTTATTCGCTGTCTCTCAAATACTCATTATTATTATTATTATTATTTATTAAATTTATATCCCACCTTTCATCCTGAAGGAGCCCAGGGTGGCAAACACATTTACACTAAACATTTTAACAACAAGCATTCTAAAAACAAACACATTCTAAAAACAGTTGCAGATAAAAACATACTTCCGTCCAGTGTTCTCTGGGTTGCCAGAAACTTGTCTCCTTTAGCCATCAAATGACAGGGTAAAGATGAATATTTTTAAATTCCTCCCTAACAGCCTTCTTTTTTTCTTATACTAGTAATTTTAATTCTGACACGTTTCTCTTTCGCTGAATATTTGATGTAATCTGGTACTGCACCCCTCCTTCCTTTTCTCTTTAGATTTCAAAATCTGGGCTCTTCTGGGAGGAAGGGCAGGATATAAATTTGATAAATAAATTAAATAATAAATAAAAATTGTATATTTTTATTTGTACACACACAGTAGAAATGAGGTCAAATCTGCACTAAAAGCATTTAAAGCATCAAAATGAACCTGAGGGTTTTTTCTTTTCAGTAAACAAGAAGAGAACTTACACTTAAAAATCAGTTGCCTAAAATTTAAATGCCCACAAACAAAAATGGGAATACTCCTCAAATAAGTGACTCAAAAATTTATTTAATCTTTTCTCCATGAAACTCAGAATAGTGCATATCCCCCCCATCCCCAGTGACATTGAAAAGAAGATTTTGGCTGAGAGACAGTAAGTGGTCCAAGGTCACCTTGGAAGCTTTGTGACTGAGCAGGGATTTTAACCTAGGTCTCCCTAATCGTAGTTCAAAACTCTGTTCATTATACCACATGGCTCTCATTAATCAGATGCTCAGGTAGCTCCCTGTGCTAATACTAGGGAGAGGGGCAGACAGATGGTATTGCCTAGAAAGTCACCAGAAAGAAGACTGATGTACTTAATCTGGTGTCTAAAAGCTTGTAAAGTAGACATCAGGTGCCTCTTATTAAATAGTCCAAAACTGGGGCACCACCACTGAAAAAGCCCTCTCCTTTATAGATATAGTAGGTTTGTTTATTTGTACCTAGTCATTGGACCATCACAAAACAAACATTTAAAAGTATGAAAGTAACATAAGGTAACATCAGTGGAACTTAACTCAGACCCAAATAAACCTTTGTAATTGCATAGCACAGTTCCAGTGGGGAAAGCACTTGGAGCAGGGCCTTCTAGAAGATTTTAAGACATGGGCAAGATGATATAGAAAGAGCCACTCCTTTGAATATTTGGGGCCCAAGCCAGCCAGGGCTTTAATGTTCCAGCACCTTGAATTGGGCCTGGAATAAGCAGTGCAGTTATTTTCAGATTGGAGTGAAATAAAAAAATCCTGATTACCATTTAAAATCTGGCAGCCAAATTCAGCACTGATTAAAGCTTCCATTTTACTGTCAACGGCAACCCCCTAGAAGCCCTGAGACTCCCATGCCTACTTCACTCCTTACTTAGGACCAGGGTGCCCAAATCTACTTTGGGAGGAGCACAATAGTCACAGAGGTTTCTAGGTGAGAGTTCTTGGGAAGATATAAATCATTTTGGCCTTTTTTAGATCTGTTTTAGAATTTAGGTATTTGATTCAGACTCTGAACGGATCCCCAAAAACATGCCCCACACTGAAATCCAAATTCTTTTGCTCTGGCTTGACCATTCTGGAGCATCTGGAAACTGGACCTGCCTGTTCTAGGGTTTGGCACTAACTCTAGCAATAGTTCCTTGTTCACCCTGACACCTGCTTTCACCTGAGCAAATAAAATATTTGCCCTCTGTTCCTTTTTTTGGAGGCTGGTACAGCCATAAGGAGTGCTTTGTACATGTGCCTCATTAAGAGGCTTAAATGTTGAGCCTAAGAAGTGTAACCATCTTCTTGGCATATGAAATCATGTACAGTATGTTTTCTGACAGTCTTTAGGTATTGAGTGGGAAAACTATTAGCCTCACACTATGTAAGCAAGCATTCAGTAAATTTACTCTACAAAACTGGTAAAGGGACTATAGAAAGAAGATGTTGTGAGGCTGCTTTTTTATTTCACCTAGGAAAACAGAAGCTAATCACATTGTTAAGACATTGAGGGAAATGCTTGACTTTTGTGAGGAAACTAAGAAACCCTTCATAACTTTAAAATATATCAAGAACACGTTTTCCATTAAAAAAACAGGCTTAACTCTAGTTACAGTTACAATTCATTTATTGTGAAACAACTTTATTTTATCTGGATAATTCTGGAGCCCAAAATGATTGAGGGGTTGTAGCAACTCCCCTGCAAGGAAAGGTTGCAACATTGGGGGCTTTTTAGTGTAGAAGAAAAGGTGAGTAATGATAGGGGCATATAAAATTGTGCATGGCACGGAGAAAGAAGATAGAAAAAGGTTTTTCTCCCTCTCTTATAGTACTAGAACCCAGGGCCATCCAATGTAACTAAATGTTGGGCAAAAGAAAGTACTTCTTCACACAGCACATAGTTAAACTATGGAATTCGCTCCCACAAGAGCCAGTGAAGGCCACCAACATAACTATCTTTAAAAGAAGATTAGACACATTCATAGAGGATAAGGCTATCAGTGGCTGCTAGCCATGATGGCTCTGTTCTGCCTCCACTGTCAGAAGCAATATGCCTCTGAATACCAGTTGTTGTTGCATTCAGGTCTTGCTTATTGGCTTCCACTAGATATCTGGTTGGCCACTGAGGACAGATGTGAGAACAGAGGCCACTGTGAGGAAAGGGTGATGGACTAGGTGGGCCTTTGGCCTGATCTAACAGGGTTGCTCTTCTTATGTTATTACATGGGATGTTCTATTACATAGTTCTATTACATGGGTATTCTATTACATAGAATACAAAAGTTTTATACTTGCTCAGTACAGAAGTGATAATTAAAGAAACATACCAACCAAATTTGCTTTTATTTCAGTATAAATTCTCAGAATATGCATCAAGTAGTTAGGTTTACAAATCAGAGTTCTTCATTCTGTATTTGGTCACTCACATTGTCATTTTGATGCCCAAATAAGTTAGGTATATGAACTACCAATTTAGGAATCTGCATGCAGAATTTGGCTTCCGATCGAGACACCCATTTTTATAAAAATAAGACATACATAAACAGTAGACAATAGTGATTATATCTAAATGAGTAAGCACTGCACAGTCAGCAAACAAAATCTTGCCATAACTATGACAGCGCTCTTTAAATTTTCTATATAAAATTAAGTTTAGTTTTCTTTATCATGAAATAATGTTATATGAAATCCACTATTGTATCTTAAGAATTATAATTTCATAGTAGTAAAACTTGAGGACAAAATGCCTATCCCATCTTCGGAGACATTAAAGTGCAATCGTTAAATTGGTGCAATTTACTTCTGAATAAGCATGCACTGTAACAGTGCCTAAAATATTTTAAAATAGTATTTTAGAAATACATGATGTATCTATATATATATTTTAAAAACACACAACTATTAAAATCCTATCCAGTGAAGGCATTATTATGTAAATATTGCACAGTATAACTGCATTAAGGATTCCCAAATACAAGTATTTTCCCATAAGCTACAGTTGAGACAGACATATAATTAAACCAGTAGTGAAATTTTAGTGGTTCCATTCTGGTTCATTAAAATAAACTGTAGTTTCCCCATTGACTTCAGTTGAATGTGAATTACATCCTAAGGCTACAATGCTATACATGTTTACTTGAGAGTAAACTCCACTGAATAGAGTGGGGAATTACTTCTTAGTAAACAGGTATAGGATTGCACTTCAAATGCATACTAGTATAGCTGCAGTTCCTGTACTATCACAACATGTAAAGCTAATCTGCAAACCCCACTAGAGGATCCTACAGTGCATCGGGGAAGGCAACTATTTTATCACCCAAGTCTTGTCTCAATCACTAATCTATGGTATTGCATGTCCTGGGCAGGCAAGCGTGGGCGTCGCAGCAGTGCAGGATCGCTAGACAGCAATATGGAAGTAAGTAGGAAGTTACTGATGTCTAGCTGGATGTGATGTGCATTTCAAACTTTTCTTTTATATACATTTTTTGCTCTTTTTCTTCTAACATACAACCTGCCTGCCTCAAAAAAAATGCATGCCAAGGCTACTCACTTTACATTTTTAGATTTTTTTTTTAAATACTACTACTACTGGCTTGTTTGGGGTCAAGTACCATTTATTATTATTATTATTATTATTATTATTTCAGCTAACCTCATCCCCTTCTGTTCTGCAAGCATGGTTAAATAAATATGATGTGCCCTCTTGCCACCATTTCAGTCTGGTCCCTGCTTAAAGACCCAGTGGTTCTTTGTTACACAGTACACTGTTGGTGCTGTTTGATATTTAACCTAGCTATTGATGTCATGCTCAGCCATTCACATTGCTTATTTTCTAGTTAAATTGCAAAATGTATGCAGTCATGACACCATGGAATTGCATAGATAGGGCATGGGAAAATAAAACAAATAAGACAGATGAATTCAATGTGGATTTCATGAGATTTCATTCATCTTCAAACCATTTATATACTGTTCATGTCTTTGAATTCAACCTGCAGATGTGTGTGTGTGTGTATACGCACATGTATGTGTGTTTGTGTGTGTGATGTGTATGCATGTTTGAATTAGGTAGACTACAGTTTACATATAGCACACAATGCCTCACCATTGCTACGTTCCTATAGTTATCTGTAAAGAAAATAAAAGCATCCACAGACTAATTAAATAGTCAAAAGCTAAATAGCTGGAAATACTGGGCCATAGGTCAGGACATGGATACTATGCACAAAACCTTCTGAAAAAGAGAAACAAGCATGGTTTTAATCTAATACCGTTAGTGGTAGAACACTTATTTTCTGCATCTCAAAATACAAGCTGTCTTAAAGCTTAATTTTAGAGGAAAATTCAGCATGAAATCTGAATATTTATAGTGTGCTAATTATTTCAGTTTAATTCATTATAACTGTATACATGTATATATTTGTCCTTCAGGGAAAAAAATAAATGACTGTAATATCTTAATAAGAAAAATAGTTTAAAAAATAAAATCAAAAGTTTTAGATCACTGATTAGTGGAGTGGTTACTTTTTATTGCTCAATATTTTCATTTTTTTAAAAGAAAAATCACCCATATCTATAAATGGATCATATCTAGCAGCACCCCTCCTGTACCTTGAAGGAAGAAATTGGCACAAGAGAGAGAGAGAGCCATTTCCCCTATTGTTCATACAGCAATTTATCCATATGAGCTTTTAAGGAAAACATGATGTTCACTGTGAACTTTTTTCTTTTACACATATTTAAGGGTTTTTTAATTTTTATTTCTATTAATTTCTTTTTAGGGGTCCATCATTAGCAGTCCTCATATGCGCCGAAGAGCTACATCAACCCGAGAGTGTCCATCTCGCCCTCACCAGACTATGCCTAATTCTTCCTCACTACTAGGGTCCTTATTTGGTAGTAAA
This sequence comes from Rhineura floridana, assembly GCF_030035675.1. Taxonomy (NCBI): domain Eukaryota; kingdom Metazoa; phylum Chordata; class Lepidosauria; order Squamata; family Rhineuridae; genus Rhineura; species Rhineura floridana. The sequence goes on along the minus strand of NC_084482.1, from coordinate 140,355,013 downwards.
AGGGGAAAGCCTTCCCAAGGCCATCTAGCATCTGGTGCATCACAGCACCCTGCGCACCCTCCTGTAATTCCACATCAGCAGCACTCACAGCATCCTTCTGCCATGCACCACACAGGGCCAGCTGAGGGGCAGACCCAGGCACAAGTGCACACCCACCATTCTCAATACTGCCACATGCAGAATCCACCTCCTTATCACCACCACCACCACTATCACCCTCCTCAGCATATCCAACACCCACACCAGTACCACCACATACCGCATTCACAGCATGTAGTGCATTCACAGCATTCTTACATGCCACATTCCCACTCACAACATTCCCATGCTGCCCATCCTCCATTACCCCCTCCTCACCCTGCACACTCTTCCCATGGTTCACATCACCATGGACAGCCAGTGACCCCTTCAACTTCAACCAGCACTAAGCCCAAACATAGTGGCATCAGCACAATAGTCTAGAACCAAACTACCCTGCCAGTAATTGTAGCTCTAAACAGGCACTTACAGGATGCAGAAGCAGCCTATAAAACTGGATTTTTAAAAATACACACACACAAGCCAGAAACAACTTAATTGACTCCTTTGCCTTAAGGATTCAATAGAACAACTCACATAAGCCAGATCAATGCTGGCCTTACAGTAGAAATCAGTGGTGGCCTCCCTCCTGTTCTCCAGTAGCCTTGAAAATATGCTGCTTGCTGAAAACATTAAGCTACCTTTTTTTTCATCCCCATGACAATTTTAATGCATAATGAAAACATAACCTCAAAATAAAAGTGGGAAAAATGAAATAGAACCAAGTGTTGCATTCTTGCTCCTTAATTGTCAATGGGCAAAAAAAGTAGACCTCATATGGTTGATGAAAATACGTAAGTAAACTTTATATAATATAAATATATACATATATACATATATATATATACTGTATAGTTAACCTTTATGCTTAGAACAAAACTTTTGCAGTCCATAAAGTTAGCAATATATACTTTACCAGGAATTCCACTTACTGATAGAAGGGCAGTACAATAGATGAACAGTGTATGAAAGTGTAGACCAAAAAACAGAACAAACTCCAGGCATTTCAGTGTTCTCATTAAAAGTTCTTCGGACTTGGAAAAAAAACTCTAAGCAATCATTGCAAAATGTGCCAAGTAACATAGCATTTAGCTGTTGTAGTCCTATATTGCTTTGTACAAATTCTTATTTTATTAACATGATAATATACTTAATCAGTATTATAACTGCTCTGCTATTTCAGGTAAGCAAACTAGTTAAGATGCAGTAACTATACAGTAGCAACATGAGACAACCTTCATTAAGGGTTATCTCTACCTTTTGGTTACTCAAATTCGTAGACACTTTAAAGGCTGTGATAACTGTGAACTTAACACAATCCAAATTTCTTTTATATTCATATATGTTTTAATAAACTCACATGAAGATTTAAATGGTACTTGCATACACTGCGTAACATTCATCTCACACCTTAAAATAAGAAACATCCATCCCTTTCAGCCACATTGCCACTTTACCATAACTTACTCAGTGTATCTCAGTTAAAACAGTTCAGAATTTTTTTCCATATGAAAGTGATCTGAAACTTGAAGGCTTATTTTAGTATCGAGTACAGATTTTTATAACTGTAATTCCATGTAGCCATGTGTGGGCAGCAGAATTTTCTCACAATTTTTTCATCACATTTGTTAGTTTTTCCCAGCACTCAGCAGGCTGAGTCTTTGCTCAAACTGTCATAGTCCAGTTAGTCGCAAGACATCTCGTAAAAGACAACTGTGCTGTTGTTGCGTATGTGTTGTAATGAGTCATTTGCAAATCCATATGAGGTTTTTTTGTACCCATAAATCCTATTTTTAAAATTTTAAAAAATCATACATGGAGCATACTTTGTAGTTTCAGCATTTTGAGCCACTTCAGTCACAAGGACTGTACATCTAACTGGCAGAAACAAAAGGAACTGCAGAACTACACCAGCAGAATTGTGAATGTGGTTTAATAGAAGAGGAAGAAAAAGTTCCAGTGAGAGATGGGTAAAACAAAACAATAAAATTATGGTTGCTTCTGAATGTAGAAGTGATATGTGAAGATGACTTTTATGTATTGGTTATTCCTAATGTCTCCAGTTTGTTTTTTTCTCTCCCTCTCTTTCATGCTATGGGTTATACCATGACTACCAGCAAAACTAAAAACTGAGTACTTTTGTTTACTTTCATTCAGCAAAAACAACCACCTTGAGTTTAGTCTATTGTTTAAATTTGTCTGTTATTTTCAGGGTGTGCAGTACTTTTTTCTATTTTGTTTTCTTTCTTATGAATTAACTACATATGAAATGAAAGTAATAAAAGTACATTTGATGGTCATCCAGGCTGTCTTAAATTATGCAGATTTCCTAAGAGGGCTCATCTCAGCCCCCTGAGACTCTGTTCCTTGCAGTTTAAACATTTTTTGTCCTTATGAAGGACAATAAAACTGTCTGCATGTCATCTAATGTTAATAGTATTGAAGGTACACTCTACATATTGTATATTTGCAAAATATATCAGTGTTACTGTTGAAATTAGTTGAAGTAAAGTAATAACATATTTAAATATGTAGACTTTTCTTCAGACCTTTGTCCCAATAGTAGAGTCTAATTGTAATTTATAAGTTGTTCCAGAAAAGATAAGATACTAGTGGGTAATTTCCCCCATTCTGTTGCTCATTGAATATTCTGCATGAACCAGATTCAAAAGCACATGCCCTGGATAATCACAATGTTGGTTTTTTGTGGGGGGTTTCACATTTGACACATGAATATTTGCCACACCTTAAAATACTGTAGAAATGTGTTGCCCATCTATTTAAACTATTTGGATGTCCTAGGGAACTCCATGAAAAGTTTTTAGCTCATATACTGTTGTTTGCATCAGACACACACACATGTACTTATATGCTTCATATGAATTTAGTAATACACAAGTTGTGTATTATTATTTACTACATTTTCTTGCTCTATGCATATGAAACTTAAAAGTAGTGAACACATTAGAACCATAAGCACATGATTCTTGAAGTTCAGTAAAGATCCAGTAATATTCATTCATTCTTTCTATAAGTATTTTCAATAAACATGTCCTATTACAAGCATTAGATTTCAAAACCTCACTGCTTTTTAGAGACGCAATCTAAAGTGCCAGAATACCTTTTAGACCAAGACTACAGAACTGTTTCTCTTAGATTGGGAAAATGAGAGCAATCATTATTAGCTTCTGTATGGTGTTAGAGAAAATAAATTTTATAGTATGCAGTAGAGAAAAAGTGATTACTGGGAAGCTTTTGTTAGCTTTTCCTTATTGATTAAAATCCATACAAAGCACTATTGAACCATTTGTCTTTCTTCCCATGAATAGTATGGCTACCATAAAGGCAACTATTTGTAGAAGTTGAAAGAAAAACTAAATAACCTTACAGAAATTTCTTTTCTGGGACAAGTCAAATATGTATTTGTTTTAATCCTTTTAAGTTAAGAATGAAATGTACAACAGTGTAAAAAAAGTAATCCTAATATAATGTACGTCTTGTATTGCTAAAAAGAAGTCTTCAAGCATAACTTTGTAGAATGATTTTCCCATCAAGCACTGCATGCAGCAGAAGCCTCTTGTTTCTTGATTTTAAAATGAGCTGAAAGACAGTCAGCAGCTATTTAACAATGACTCTCTACATGTTGACTTGCTGTTCCATATAAAGCTGTGTGTTTACTGCAGTTAAGCATGCATTTTGCTGTTTCCGTTGTAAAATATCATCACATCTTGCCTGCAAAATGAGTTACTGTGTATATAGTTAAAGAAAAAACTGACCAACAATAAGATAAAATTTTGAGGGAGGGAAAAGGATAGTGGAAGCAGGACCAAGTAGGAATAGCTAATTCTCTAAATTGTATATAGTGTGTAAATTAGTATTAATATAAGTCTGCAGTCACTTTCAGGTTGCATACAGTACCTGTCTCCTGCTAGGAACTTTAATCCCAGCTTTGAGTTATATTAAACTGTTAGAATTAGGTCTTGAATGCAGACTGTTAAAAGACTTCAAGAAACATCATGCTCACAAGAAGCTTCTGTTACCGGAGGCTTAAGACCCATTTTGTAACTGTTGGGAAGGAAGGAGTGCTTTCATTTTAATATGCATTGTTTGTAAGTAGTATCAGACCTTATTGTTGTAAAACTATAACTGTGATTATGTGGGAAATCAAATAAATCACTTTGAACTCACTCAGTTTCTCATCCTTTGTAGAATTGCAAGCACTTATATTTTTCATACTAAATTAATAAAATTACTATGTCACTTTAGTTCTTTGAAATCTTATTTTGTAGTGGTGTTGTTTTTAAAAAGAATCACATGCAGAAGGTGAAAACAAATAGTACTGCCCTGTTTTGAACAGGTGAGGCATTGGACTTTTGACAGTTTGACAGTTTTTGTCTTAGCTAGAGATACAAATCCAGAGTTTAGAACACCTCCAACCTGTGGCCCTCCAGATATTGTTAGACTCCCAAGTCCCAACAGCCCCAGCCAACAAGGCTAGGGATGATAGGAGTTGTAGTCCAGCAATATCTGGAGGGTCATGGGTTAACCACCCCTTGTTTATAACATATAGCACATGGCCTTTTAAAAAAAAGAGAGTGCACAGAGATATGCACATGCAGTTTCTAATTACTAGTGTACTCCATTCAGTCAAACATGGCGATTTGCATGTACTGACACTTTTTTTATTCATGTCAGGTAGAGAGGAAACTGGTATCTGTACCAGTGTTAGTTGTTATGATAAAGCCAGGTGTGGGAAACTTTTGGCTCTCCAGGTGTTGTTGAACTACAACTCCCATCATCTGTGACCACTGGCCATCCTGGCTGGAGTTCATAGGAGTTAGAGTCAAACATTTGGTGGACCACATGTTCCCCACTCCGCCATTAAGCGATGCATGTTGTGGGTTCTTATTTGAGCTTTCCATCAACCTTTAATCCCTTATCAACATAAAATAGATGCTGCACTAAGTTTTCCACATGTAGGATGATCAAGCTGCTGGAGATATACACACACAAACAATTAGGGTTGTTAGGGAAAGGACAATAACAGGATTGGAGGAAAATATAGTGTTGTTTATTTAAAATATGCCATATTGCAGGGCAGATCATCTTGCATCTATATAGCAATAGTATGTAGGTAAGAGCAGGTCACAGATACAATTTGCATGTCCTTCCGTATGCCTAGATCAGGAAGACAAAAACCCAGAAGAATCATTTATTCATTGGAAGAGAGAACCAAGACTATCTTCCATGGACTTATACAATCTATACAATACAATCTGTAAAATACATATATTCCGGCTAAGGCACGTATGAGAAATCTGTGGCCCTCCAGAAGTTGGCCAATGGTCAGGTATGACGGGAGTTTTTAGTCCCAACATCTGGAAGGCCACAGGTTCCTCACCAAACTTGTTGACTTATATAACAAAACATATCAAATGTTGACAGGAACAAACTAGGGGTGGAACAAAGAAATGAGACTCTGATACAGTAGTAGGTTGTATGAGCAATCAAGGGAGCAGACTGGTATAATCTGCCCTCCAATTTCTCAAACATTTTCTTCCTCTGCCTCATTCTTGGGACTCCTTAAAATTCTGTGTGGGTGCAAATATTTGAGTGCACCTTATTATGAGGTGACATGCATTTTTCTGTCCAGCAAGTGTTTTTCCAGAACTCTGAATTCTGTCTGATTGCCCACACTTCCTGATCTGAAAAAGTCCCATGTGAGGAGTTACTTCATTATGTCTTCCCCTGGGCTTTAATTGAAGTGGAGGTACCTGGAAAGGCTGCAGAGTGAAAAGAACTGGTGAGATGATTTACAGAATGAATGTAAAGATACAAACATCCCTCAGCCACCTCAATAGTAAGGTTATACACACAGGAGCATTACTTCATACTAAAGACACTTTTTACCTCCGTTTTCAATTTCACCATCCACAGTAAGGGTTCAGTACCAGCTGCAAACACCATGTTTTCTATTCACACTGAGAGGAAATCATAGAATTGGAAGGGGTCTATAAGGCCATCAAGTCCAACCCCCTGCTCAATGCAGGTATCCAAATCAAAGCATTCCTGACAGATGGCTGTCCAGTTGCCTCTTGAATGCCTCCAGTGGCGGAGAGCCCATTACCTCTCTAGGTAATTGGTTCCATTGTTGTATGGCTCTAACAGTTACGAAGTTTTTCCTGACGTTCAGTTGAAATCTGGCTTTCTGCAACTTGAGCCCATTATTCCATGTTCTGCACTTTGGGACAATTGAGAAGAGATGCCAGCCCTCCTCTGTGTGACAACCTTTCATGTACTTGAAGAGTGCTATCATATCTCCCCTCAGTCTTCTCCAGGCTAAACATGCCCAGTTCACACAATTTCCTAATGACCACGCCCTCTAATTTAACATTTCCACTTCCTCTGGTTGTTTGGCAACTGAGCATGCTCAATTCTACCAGCTGCAGTAGGTTCCATTTTTAAAAAAAACACAGAAGTGCAATTATTTGTATTTTCACTGGTACGGTACAGCTGAAATACAAATCTTTGAACACTCGTGCTTTTGCACACAAGTTGGGGGAAAGAAAAATAATGGCATCATTTGCAGCAACATTAAAAAAGGCCAGCAAAATGGAGGAGATTAGCTGGAAGTTGCTTGTCAGCCCAAAGAAATGAAATAAAAGAAGGAAGGAGGAGAGAGGGGGGAATGATTGACACACGCACCTAAAAGCATCGGAGCAAAGCACCTGCAAGCACTAGAGGTACGGAGTGAAGACATTTTTCCCCCTTTTTGTATTATCAGTGGATAGGGTTGGTACGGATTTACAGGGCTGCGTGATAACTCCTGTTTGCCAGTAACATCATGTGAACCATGTGAATTAAAAGGAGATGTGAGTTGCACCAAACACACAGTAAACCACTATATAGATGAGCCCTAATGTGACAGAAACACATCACCTATCAATGATAATTTCTCAATTTTTTTCTCCGCTTTGATAATTTTCAAATGCAATTTTATTCTCCTGAATTGATGGATAATGGTATCAAAATATTTAAAAGTGGGAGATTTGGTACAGCATTAGTCAGAACTCTTACTGCTTGGTAAAAGTATTCAATGTTATTAACACCTTTCTCCAAAAATTGTCACCTTAAGCCTAAGGAATAGACAAAGAAATCTCCAGGAATGAACACATTTCAGAGGAGGCATCAGGAAGTTGTGGAGGCTGATTAATTGCCTTAATCACTTGGGGAGCAATGATACAAGTTTTCGTAAATGTGCAATTTTATTCACAAGGTGAATCAATAGTGTGCACATCCCCAAAACTAGTTAAGAAATTGTTTTTACTATCAGTTCCCCACAATGTAATTCTCATGGGAATAAGAAAATTATGTGAATAGTGGCACCTTTAGGATGCTATAAAAATTGTAGGAGCCATTTTCATTATAAACTTGTGCATTGAGATTTTTAATGCACTTGCAAAGAATTTGATAACAATTTTTCTTTATATATATACTGTAAACTTTATTTTTCAAATGTCTGTCCCACACACTTTCCAAGAACAGCAGGTGGCTAACTAGTCAAAAAACCAAAATAATATTTCAGACATAAAAGCAATCCACAAATTAACCCAATCATAAAAACCAAGAAAACACAGTAATTGCAATGCAGCCAAGTGCCAGACATAAAAATTAACAGCCAAAGGGCTTTTTGAATAGTCAAATCTTGACCAGTGGCTTGAAATATATACGGACAAGTCCTGATGCACTTTGATTGGCAAGGCATTCAGAGGGTGAACACCATCACAAAGAAGGTCATAGCCTTGGTTGCCATCAGCCATGTCCATTAAGGTCAAGAGATCTGGAGCCAGGGCCTCAGATGATAATCAGAGCATACAGGAAGGTTCATAGGGAAGGAGAAGGTCACTAGGGTATGAATGACCATGGCCAGACCACTCTTTGTCAGGAATGGTCACAGCTGAAAACTAGCTGAAGCTGGAAAAAGGCACTTCTCCCTACTAACTACATACAATCCAGCAGTGGAACCATATAGAGAAGTACCCCCAAACTGTATGTTTGATCTTTCAGGGAAAGTGCCATCCATCCAACATAGGCTTTAAATTCAAGTTATTATTTCTTAATTTATATACTGCTTAATGCCTGGATGGCTTCCAAGTGGTTTACAAAACATTAAAATCAGTTGCACAAGATCATTAAATGCAGAATAATTTAAAAATACACCATAATTAAAATACACAATAAAACAATTCTATTAAAATATAAATGCCCATAATTAAACAATGTAATAAAACAATCCCATTAAAACCACACAGCAATTAAAATAGCAATAAAAATAGAATTGGGTCAATAAATCAAGGGAATGCCTGTGTAAACAGGTGCATCTTCAAAAGCCTGTGGAATTCCAATACAGATAGCACTTGTATTTCAACCGGTAGTGCATTCTTCAATATCAGTGCCACCATGAAAAAAGTCCACCTTCGTATTATCATAGGCTAATAATCATTAGGCCTTGTTAAGATTAATCGGGTTCCATTTATCTTAATGCCCTTACTGTGCAATGAAAGGGAAAGTTGATCTTTCAGATAACCTGGTCAGATAACCAGAGTTGTTTAAGGTTTTGTATGTGTCACAAGACTATACAACTGACTCAGTGCCTAATAGGCAGCTATTGCAGATCCCACAGCACTGGTGTGATACGTGACCAACAAAAGGCACAATTCACCACTTGGGCTGCAGCATTCCGCACAAGCTGCAGCCTCTAGACCAGCCGCAAGGGAAGCATTACGGTAGTCTAAACCGCACACCAGCAGGCTCATAGCTGTAGGGGCTAGGGGGTCCTCCCTAAAAGTTTACTCTCCCCCCCTTAATTGTTTTACAAAACACTAGTGGTGTGAAACCTGCAACCCTGCTGGACTGCATACCCCCATCATCCATGACCATTGGCCATGCTGGCCAGGGCTAAAAGGAATTGGGAGTGGGTGCAAGGATGCCCACCCTGGTGTGAACAAAGTCATAATTTCAAATTCTGGGGTGGAAGTGGGGTCTTAAATTAGAATGTTGCATGTCAGGGTTCTGCATCATCTTTAAGATTCTACAGAATATGCTTTTGTGTGTGCTTGGATTCTTTCAAAATGCTCCTGACTTCATCACTTAGGGTGGAGACACACTTGTGGTTTCAGTGCACCTCCATCTCTGTTTTCGCAAACCGGGAGCAAACGACACTAGTCAAACTCCACCCCTGTTTACTCCAAAACTGGGAAATTTGAGATCTAGTGCTTTTCCCCTTGAAGTCAGCATCACACACACTTCAAAACTGATTAGCCCTTAACCCTGTTGCCACCCCAGGTGTGTCCAATGGCAACACTTTGGTGTAGGCTCATGCAGATGCAGTGACTGGTCCAATGCTTTGCTATGGATAGTCCTAAAAGGTCTGGCATCAGCAGTAGGGAAGGGAGACATGTCCAGCTGTGGGCAAATACATTTCAAACCACAGCCAGACAAAACAGTCTTGTTGCTTTTGAAACAAGTAATATACATGCAGCCTTAAATCCCAAAGCATGAAGTTAATCCAATTTGTAGAGGCAGAACCTGTGAATTGCTCTATTTCTTTTCTCATCTTATAGACAAAAGGGACCTATATAATGGATCATTGTTCAGTATTCATCTTGTCTGAACTGCATCTGTATCTTCAGGCGTTTGGTGTGGTTTTTCTTCTACTCCCCTGCCCCCTTCTGATCTGGGGAAAGGGGGAATAGCCTTCTGGATCACCTCAAAGTCCCAGCAGAAACTCTGAGAAACAGCCCCCTTTTCAGGTAGCTCTCACTGCAATCCTTCTGCACATTTATTGGGGAGTAACCCCCCCGCTAAACACTGTGAGACTTACTTCTGAACATGTTAACAATCCGATTATACCTTAAACCCATTAACCGATTCAAGTGGGCTTAGCCGTACTTAACTCTGCCCAGGATCAGGCCAGTATGTTGTTTAATCATTCCAAACTGACTAGTCGTGAAAGAGTATAAATCAAGAGCACATGCCATTGAATTCAATGGGAAGTGCAGTTAAGGTTGCAGCCAAGCTAGGGTATGGGACAGAGGAAGCATGAATCGCAGCGCCTCAGTAGTACACTTGATTGATCCCACTAATACTGTGATTCAAGATCCTTTAAAATCTCAGGCTGTAAACACACTAGTCACCAGAAAAAAGAAGTCCCTTAGCCACACCTGGAGGGGGAACAGGTTGATCTGCTGATCAGTTGTGAAATCTCTTTGAAGCTGTTTTTTTTTTAGAAGCTCTCAAGCTGATCCCACTAAGTTTTACAGTAAAGAGGGGTGGGGTTGACTGGCATTGTGTGTCCCCGTTTTCAGAAGACAGAGGTGGAGATGCACTGGAACTGGCAGAACAGGGAGGGTGTTTCTACCCTCAGCTTTGGCACTGGGAAATGACTCTATTTACGCTGAGCAGGCGGGGGGGGTGTCCCAGTGGCAGCAACAACAAACAATTTTTCCCTCTTTTCCTTCTCACCAACACCTTTTTCTTAGTCCTCATTTGACAAATTTGACATGTCAACAGCATGAAGCTTTCGAATGAGTGCAAATTTAAATTGTAAGGAAATGGCCAAGAAAAGAAACACTCTTATGGCTCTCACCACTGTAATAAAACAACAAACACAGACTCAAATAAATTGAGCCTTGGAAAGTAAATCACTGGAAATTAAGTAAGATATAGGTCTTGCTTGGAAGGGGAAATGGTGCACATTCCTGTTGTTTGTTGTGGTTGCATACACAACAGTGTGGGTATTATGCAGCATCAATATGAATAAGGCAATTACATAATACGTTTCATGTTCTGTCTACTTCATAGAGAAAAACTCCTTTATTTCCATATCTGTAGAGGAAGCCATTAGTTAGTCTGTCGCGGCAAAAGTACGGAAGAAGTGGACTGTAGTCCACAAAAACTTATACCACAATAAATTTGTTAGTATGTAAGGTGCCACCCAACACTTTGCTGTTTTAATTTGCTTCAGTAGACTCGGCATTTGTGCATATCAGTATCAGAGCATCCTCATAGCCACAACCCTTCCGTACATGTTTTTCAGCAGCCATGTAAAGCCAGCATGGAATTTTTTCGCATGCACTGGATTTAAAGACACTGAAAATCCTGCACTTGCTTGGTTGGTAAGCATTTCAGTTAAAAAAAAATAAAAAATATCTATTTTAAAGCTTTTAAAAAAATGTTTTTAAAGATGTTTGGTTTCAATATGTTTTTAAGGATGTTTTGTTTAAATGTATTTTAAAGTCTGTTTTATGATGTTTTAGAGTGTTTTTAGTGCTTTGGTTTGCCGCCCTGGGCTCCTACTGGGAGAAAGGGGGGATATAGATCTAATAAATAAATAAAATAAATAATAATCAATCTGGTTACCACAGAAGACATTTTCAGAGCTGCTTTGGCTTTTACATTTATGCAACAATCATGTTATATCTTTGTGTCCAAAAGCAAGCATGCAGGGTCACCTCTATCCACTTGGGTATGCACATTCATGGCTATGCCACAGCTAGTGGTTATTGCACAGCTTCTCCCTGGTCCTTCTGCACAGCCAGACCCAGCTGCAGCCTACTTCCCCGACACCAACATCAACACAATCCTGTTCTCTGCTATTGTTATTTACTCTCCTTGTAAACAGTTGTGGCCAGTGAAAGAGCGTGCCAGTTTTAAAGGCTACAACAGGAATGTGGATGGTTAGCTTATGGGAGCCTTACAGAGCAAACCAGCTCAAGGGAAGCTGGTGGGAAGGTCTGCAACATCCACTTGCCATTCAGGAACCACTGGGCTGGCAGAATGTCAGCTCAGCTGTGTATGTGAATGGAAAAGAAAAAGGCGACTCTCACAAATACCCCTACCAGCAAATAAGCTCTCCCCAGTAACTTCCATTATTATTTTCTTAGACCAATCTTTTTTTGGTGTACCATTGGTCCACATCAGGATGCACAGGAGCACTCCAAATGGGAGTTGGATGTTGCGTAAGTCCCCCCCATCAGCCATTTCCCAACACACCCCAGAACACCCTTTTATCAGCCCTTCTGCAGGCTGGACTTCCCCAGTGGACCCCGGGCTGAGTCAGCAGGGTCCCGACTCTGCCACGGCTGAGCTGGGAGCCTGCTGGAGGTCTGCCACATCCAGCTCCCCTCAGCCTGGTATAAATCCTTAGTTGTCCTGTGTCGAATATACTTTCATTGTCTTGCCTATTAATATATTCTATAGCTTAAGTTCCTGAGCCAACCTCCATAATTAAAATTAAGATAACTTGACTAACTATAATGAAATCAACAAGTTTTGTATCTTGAGTTTTTTGTTTTGTTTTTTAAATGCAGTGCAATCCTAGACTTGTCTACTCAGAAGTAAGCCCTATGAAATTCAGCGTGGCTTACTTCCAGGTAGGTGGAGTTAGGATTGCAGCCACAATATCCATCTTTTGTAATTAACTATGAAATTAATATAGTGCTTCATTGAGAATACAGTTATAATGCACTATGACTTGTACCCAACTAGAATAAACTGTCTTGTGAGCAGCACTTTAAAACTGCACTGTTAGACAAAATAGTGATGAAGACAATTTAAGATACATTCATGCACATGCATACACACAGACGGAATCCCATCCTGAGAGGAAAACAATGGTGCTCCAAAGAGAATGGCTTTAATCCTGAATGTCTTCAAACCCCTAGTGAAAACTGCCAATAGATTAAGCCCTTCTTTTATTGCTGACCAGTTCCTCTATGGTGAAGCAGTCAGTCAGTCAGTCAGTCTATCTGGTACATTAAATCCTTGCACCCACATTCCTGCTTTTATGGTTTTAAATAGTTTTTAGCTGTTATATTAATGCTTGTTTTAGGCAGATTATGTTGTTGTTTTATCCCTGGTTTTAGTATTTATTATTCTTTTGGATTGTACTTTGTACTTTCTGTAAACCACTCTGAGAACCTAGTTATATAGGTGGTATACAATAAGTAAACCTGCCATATTTTTAGAGCTAGATCCAAATGCTGTGGCTTTACTCATGTTAGTCCCATTGTTTTGTTGGAGGCAGCCATGTGCTATAAATGTATGGTATGGCACAGAGGCTGGACCAGAACTGGCAAGATTCCCCACATTACACATAGACACTTCTGCTGAGTTAGTGCTATATAGGAAACAGGTCAACAAGTTGGGGTGCACTTTCCAGAAAAAAATTTTAGTAATTATTTATGGAGTGTAAACTGGATTGATCATATTCCTGTATATTTTCTCCTTTAACTTGTGTATGGCTCCAATTTGAATGGAACCTCTGAATGTTTCTGGCATGAAGTGTCTCAAATGAACGACTGAAAATAATTGTGCAGCATTTCAGAGGCTGTACTAAGCCCTGTCTGGAGCACCAAGATAATTGCATTGTTGTAACACTTGAACTATTTAATTTAGCTTAGAGTAACAAGCACTCATTATCTTGCTGAAAAACCTTTGGATTTTGTAAATGTTCAGTGTTCTTTTTAAACATAAGAAAATGTCATCATGATCTTTTAGAAGCCTTGAACATTTTATGAAACAACTTCATATCAACTCATTTGGCTATTCATCTGGAAAATATTGGTGTGTCTTATAATTACATCAATATCTTCAGAAACTACAGTGAAATCATTTCATTTCCTTTTCCAGTGAATAAGGCTATATTTTTTCCAAGCTGTCTAACATTCACTGGAGACAAATATTAATTCACCTTACACTCCTACCCAGTCTTCTTTTAAATTATGTGTTCCATCAAAAAATTTTAAATTATTTCCTTTTTTTCATTCTCAGCCAATGTGAGAGGTTGTGTGTGTGTGTGTGTGTGTGTGTGTGTGTGTACGTACGTGTACATGGGGGGGCAGTAGAGGGAGAGAGTTGGCTCCTTGAATGTCATCTTTCAAAGTTTTATGCCGGATCACAATGTTGCAGGGCACAGGTACAGTTAGCTCAGTTCTCTGAAGGAAAAGAAATCTTGAACCTTGACAACAGAGTAGCTAACAGAAATATGCCACACAGGTATGTATTATTAAACACTGCATCAAGATCCACTCTGCCTCTTGGAAAAGGTCAAGTGATTTATGTCACAAGGGAGATTTTGAGTATAACAGAGATCAAAGTCTGCATTTATTAACACCTCTTGCACAAACAAAACTCTTTACCTCACTCCCTTGCAACCTCCTGTTTTTCCCAAGGCAACAGGACATCATCACTATATTTCACTGGATGTCATCGCTGTGCTTGAGGGCTACATTCATGGTTTCATTGAGGTTTGTTTTAAATATTTTTTCTACACTATATATAAAGCAAAAGGGTGGCTAGAAAGAAAAATTTCTCCATCTTCAAAAGATGGAGAAAGCTTAACAATTTTTTCCTTCCTCCAAAGTTAGCCTCTGTACAGAGCCTATTGCTGGGGACAGCAGCGTTTCAATTACAAAAATGAAAAGGACATGCATCACCTCTCAAAGTGTCCTCTTGAATACCCTTTTCTCTTCCCACAGATTTGAGCTCATGTTGTAATTTGAGAAAGGATTTAAAACCATATTTTTTTAAAATGGGATTAAGATCCATCCCTGTTATGCTATAATAAACAATGTTTGTTAATATTCACTATGATTCATATTTAAATAATGCTGACAAAATGCTAGGATTTACAAGATGAATATACATATGCTTATCTGTGTGTTTTCTCTATGATGTCTGTCCAAACAGCTCTGGTTACTATATACAGAAGGCACTCATAGATCTGAGCAAAACCTTACTCAGACGTCCCACTATGTCCAGTGGGGTTTACTTCACTGAAAGTATGTTCAAGATTATGTTCAACTTGGGATGGTTGAGAAATTCATTCCATTCACATTTTAATCCACAGCTACCTAATTTGCACTTCCTGAACCATACACAAACTGAAATGCAGCTATCCTTCCAAATGCAGACTTGTCTGAATTTTGTGATGCAGTTCTCCAAATGTGAAAGAAAAGAAAAGCAAGGAAAACTGTGTATAGTGAAAATAACATACAAATATTCATTATATTTGGGGTCATTGCTTGCAAAAATGCATATATTATGAGAAATGCATCAAAATACATATGAATTTTCATGCAGACTTTTTTTAAAAAAAGCTTACAAACTATGCAGAAATGGGTCAAACTGACCTTAAGAATGTAAAAATAGACCCCGAAAGAATTGTTTGTCCATCCCTACCAACTAACCAAGCAGCACTGAGAATACCAGTTTACATACAAATGTACATATTGCTGCTCTACATACATATCTATTGCTGCTCTAACTGCAAAAGGATGTTTTGCACATTATGCTTGTCCATCACAGTTGTACACTGATGTAAAACTTAAAAACATATGTATACAATAATGAGAGTGTCTGTTTAGCTGGTTTTAGATGTTATAATAGGCAGCAAGGATGGGCAAGAAATTCGATTCAGTTTACATTTCAATTATTTGAATTATGTAATGCAATTCACCAACCAAACAATGTTTATGAAAATGCATAAAAACGAATATATGAGTAAAATAATGTGCAAAATGTATTATGTGATGAGAAATAGCTTGAATGTGTGCGCTGGCCAAAACTGCATACAAAAATGTGTTTATAAGAAAAAATTCACATCAAATTGTTGGAGATTTTTCATGAGGATTTTTTATTAAAAGTGCACAAATTGTAGCATTGTGAAGAAATTAATTGTGGAGAACTTTAGTTTGAAAAAATGAGAAACTAAGATAACCAAAACTAACATCCTTCCATCCCTAATGCCAACATGGCAAAATTACACACATCTTCACACCGACTGTGTATGATGTATACTACAGGAGATTTCCTCCCTCCTACTCTGGAGTATGTATCTGTGAATTTGTTTATTTATTACCATTCTCTATATATCCCACATTAAAGAATACAGTCCTTCCAAGGTGACTTACAAGTAACATACAGCTACATTAACAAATCACAGTCACAACAATATTATAACAATTCATCAGGATCCTTCCCACAGGAAAGTACTTGAATGTGTTCTTGAATGAGTACACATGAGTACACACTTAAACATATTCATACCAGTAATGCCTGAAAAAAATTAAATGGTTGAAAAGAGTGAGTACTATGCAAGTAGTAGTGTCATCTGCTGTAAAATTTGGAAGCAAAACTAAAAAAAGAAGTGGAGATTTCCACAAGTAACTTATGCAAAGTGGATCAACTGAAGGCTGATTGAGAGAGACTGCATAGATTCATGCCAGCTACACTTTTTGAGTTACTTCTTACATTATGTTTGTATCTTAAAAACAGAAATTTTAGGAGGGAGGAAGGCAGGTGTAGACCTCCTCAGAGCCCCTTCTAGCTGGACTCCCCCCTCCCACAGGGCCATTTACCATCAACTGTCCCAGTGGTAGCCAACGTGGTACCCACCAGATGCTGCTGGACTGCAGCTCCCATCATCCATGGCCATGTTAGTTTGGGCTGATAGGAGATGGAATCCAACAACATCTGGAGGGCACCATGTTGCCTAACTTGTGGAAAGGTTTACAGGAGGGAGGGAGGGAGGTAAATAAGTCATCAGGCTTGTCTGTACTCCCATCACAACCACACAGGGCCATCTATCATCATATTTTGTCTGGTTAGAAAAGAATTCGCACCTTATTTAATCTGGTTAGAAAAAATGCATTATATGGAGGAAAAAAAACACATAAATGTTTGGCAGGCTTTGAATATATAAAAATAATTAAAAGATGAAGGAGGTGCAGCATTCAAGAATTTCGGAGATATACACCTTATGGGCTGCATTTAATCTGCCCACTTAAGGTTTGTTTTTACCACTTTTCCCACAGGGCCCAACCACATGCCTGTGTGAAGCCTACAAGGGGACATGAGCTTAATCACAGTCTGCGGTGCAGGTTTCATGGCAAGTGGTATTCAGAGGCAGACTGTATACATGTCCCTTGCTGGACCATGAACTGTGCACACAGATAGGACAACGATACACACTCAGAAATAAGGCATCTAATATGGTTCCCATTTGTACTAAGCATATGCACATGTTTTAATCTTCACTGCACTTTCATATTCACATCGCGCCTTCACCCATTGACTTGGACTACGTGCATGCCCTGTTGCAGGCAACTATATCTGAATCAAAGCTTAAGCCTGTCAAGATCAGTCTTTTCCAAAACCTATGTGTGTATTCTCCTTCATAAGAAGATTTTGTAAGTGTATGCATTTTTTCTATATGCATATGGAACTCTGAATAAAGGCAAACAATGCTAAGTCGTTTTATAGAGGAAACGGAGAAATTGTTGCTTTTAGCACTGCAGAAATAAGCTTTCAATTATATTTGAATTCTAAAGACAGTTTGCTTTAGACTTGCTGTTCATATATATTCTAAATTACAAGATGGTGGATTCAAGCTATATAATCATCAACACATAGATTCTTGCAGCAAAATACAATTACTGTAGGAAATCTCTGGCTTATTCTTGATTTATCCTGGTATTTCTCAGTATCTGTTTTATCTGATCATATATTTTTAAAGCTTTCAGCCTATTAGATAAAATAGAGAAGCTTTATAAAACAGAAGCAAAGGAAAAATCTGAATTCATGTGACAGAGCAATGTATTAGAAAATTCAAAGGGAATTCAGTTGGAGCAAAAAAAAGAGGAATGTCATAAATTGTCAGAATTATGACTATACAGCAGAGTTTGGAAGATTATTTTAAAAAGTAATAAATTGCAATTACTTTTACATGGCCCCAAAAAGTAGTAAATTACCATTACAGTTACAATTGCTCTGAAAGAAACTGATTACTTTACCATTACTCAAAAGTAATCACTACAATTACACTTAAGTTACTTTAAAAAAAATTGAGTGCCTACAAGGTGCTGGCCTTGGCTGCTGCACATCTAAGTAGCCTAAAACAACATTAAATATAAACACACACAAATCTTCAAGCAGTGCCCACAGACTTCAAATTTTGCACATCATCTTTCAAAATGTAGCAGAAAGTTACCTTTCTAATGTGCACCTTGAATGCCATTACGCTCCGACTCCCTATATACGTTCTCACCAAAAAGATTGGGTTGGTATTTTCAAGGTTGGCTGGAGCACTGTGTGAGATTATTATATATCATTAGTAGTATCTTTTCTTGTACATATATATAAGCTGAATGAGATGTATCTATTTACAGCATTTTTTCTTTCCCTTTTATTTTTTATTGTTATTTTAGTACTACTTGGTAATTTACTTTTCCTTAATAAATATTATCATTACAATAGTATGAATAATAATGGTAAATTAATTCTGCACAAGCCTCTATGCACTATTACAATATTGCCTACAGTGGGGTGGGGGGGTATGGATGAATTGAAATGGGTTTGCTTTGGAACTTTGGAAGTGTTAGGTAAAAACTAAGAACTATATGGAACAAACTTCCTCTGCCAGCAACTAAGGCACATGCAGGGCTCGCCTGCCCAAGCAAACATTAGTAAGGTGTGGGAAGCAGGCTGGCTAGCTAGCTAGCCTTGGTGGTCTCTCTGCTGGTAAGGGAGGAGGGGAGAGGAGGGAGGCAGAGGCCACCACTCAGAGCTTTGCACACGAAACCAAGAACAACCCCCCCACACACTATCTCTCAGCCAGCAAGCAACATATCTGCTGACTGAGAGCGACTGCATGGTGGTGGTTCCACTCCTACTTGGTGGGTTGGCTCCAGAAGGTGGTGCTTGGGGAACATTGCTCGGCACCCTGAATTCTCCAGTATGAGGTTCCGCAGGGGTCAGTTCTGTTCCCCATGCTGTTCATCATCTACATGAAACCGTTGGGTTCGGTCATCCGGAGCTTTGGAGTGGGTTGACATCAGTATGCTGATGACATGCAGCTCTGTTTCTTCTTTTCATCTTCTTCATTGTCTGCACAATGGACTGGATGAGGGCTAATAAACTGAGGCTCAATCCAGACAAGACTGAGATGCTGCTAGTGGGTGGTTCTTCTGACCAGATGGTGGATGTCCAACCTGTCCTGGATGAGGTTGCACTCTCCCTGAAAGAGCAGGTTCGTAGCTTGGGGGTTCTCCTAGAATCATCTCTGTCACTTGAGGCTCAGGTAGCCTTGGTGGCACGGAGTGCCTTCTACCAACTTTGGTTGGTGGCCCAGCTGCACCCCTATCTGGACAGGGATAACCTGGCTTCAGTTGTCCACGCTCTGGTAACCTCCAACTTTGATTACTGCAATGAGCTGTATGTGGGGCTGCCTTTGAAGACGGTTCGGAAACTGCAGCTTGTGCAAAATGCAGCGGCCAGATTGGTAACAGGGACCAGACGGTCCGAACACATAAAACCAATTCTGGCCCACTTGCATTGGCTGCCTGTATGTTTCTGAGCTCAATTCAAGGTGCTGGTTTTAACCTATAAAGCCTTACACAGCTTGGGACCACAATACCTGATGGAACGCCTCTCCCGATATGAACCCACCCGTACACTACGCTCAACATCCAAGGCCCTCCTCCTGGTGCCTACTCGGAGGGAAGCTGGGAGTCTGGCAACAAGGGAGAGGGCCTTCTCAGTGGTGGCCCCCAAATTATGGAATGATCTACCTGATGAAGTGCACCTGGCGCCAACACTGTTATCTTTTCAGCGCCAGGTCAAGACTTTCCTCTTCTCCCAGGCATTTTAGCATGTGTTTTTAAATTGTGTTTTAAATTGTTTTTGAAAGATGCTTTTTAAATTTGTATTTTAATGCTTTTAGTTACTGTAAACCGCCCAGAGAGCTTTGGCTATGGGGCTGTATACAAATACAATAAATAAATAAATACCTCCCGAACCCTGTTCTGCCACCAGCTAAGACACACCTGCCCAAGCAAACATTTTTCCCTGGGGTGCAAAAAGGTTTAAACACTGCAAATGCAGCCAAGTAGCCAGGGAGGGTGGCAGAGGTCGCTTTGAGTACCAAGTGCAAACACACACACATCACTGTCTCTCACCTCCATAGTTCTTCATCTCCATTCCTCAAGTGCCTTCTTCTTCTCCTCCTTCATTTACGTTCTTGCCCTCCGGCTGTTTTCTCCCTCCACTCCATTCTTCTCCACCACTGTCCACTTTTAAAACAATTGTTTTCTCCACTCCCCCCCATCTCGCTCTCTGCCTCCTCCCTTGCTGTCTCCTAAACACCCGCAGAACATAAGGGAAGAGCCAAGCTGCGCAGAAGCCCAGTTTGAGGTACATGACTTTCCTCCACGAATCAGAGGAGACTTCCCCTGATCCCCCCCAGTAACACCCCAAAGTAATGCTGGAAGCATTACAATTACACCTCAAAAGTAATAAAATTACTCCTCATTCTATTACAATCAAAATGTAAAGAAATTACCCACTTGTTCCACAAAGAAGTAATAAATTACAAGTAATTCATTTTTTCCTAATTACTTCCAAGCTCTACTATACAGTAGCAAAGCTACAGTCCATGATAAATGGCTTCTCATTCAGAAATTTAAAGTACACTTTTTTCCCCATATAGTTACAGTAAAAGCCTTTGCCCTTTAAACAACTCTCGTTTCAAGTTCTAGTATACTGAGAGACATTTAATTTTACTGTGATTGTTTTGTGGATATTCCTAATTTAGGCACACCCAAAAACCCCTTAATAGCAAATGTAGAAGGGGGACTTCCCGGAAGGAGTGCTGGCTGGTGGTTGTCTCTGAGAGAGCTCTATCTCAGAGAAAGCTTATTTCAGTTTAAAGTCAATCAAGAGGAATCTATGACTGGCGTAAATGTTCTCCAAGATAAAAGGAGAACCGAAGATTATCCACGTAACTTCGTCGAGTTGCAGATAGCTGAATTTGATCAGGAATCCCCTGAGATAAGAAGGCTTACCTGGCAACGGAAGACGGAGCTTGGATTTCCAACATGCTGTGCTGAAAGTAAGCGAGACATTTTTTTTCTCTCTTTAAAAACGTTTTTAACGAGCTAGCCTCCATCTGTCTAAATCTTATCTTGGACTTAAAATACTACCGTAAAAGAGGATTGTTTACGAATCAGCTAATTAAGAAACTTGGGGGAGTCACACTTTTTTTTTGCTTTGCATAAAGTTAAGGAAGAAGGGAGCAATTCAAAGAACCTGTTTTACTTTTCTTTTTTTTTATATGACAAAAAGCTGGCTTAAATTTGGAATTATAAAGATTAAAACAAATAAGAGGCAACCTATTGGACAAGATGTTTTTGATTATTTGAAGGAAATATATCAGACTATTTTCTATTCCTTTCTATTTTGGATTATGTTTTTTTTTTCAACGAATCTGCTGTTCGTGTATGTTACTGACTGCTGGACGCTGAGAACTGGATTTGTTTTACATTCTTGAACGTGCCGGAGATAAGAACTGTGTTGGCTAAGATCATACTAACAAGCCTGATTATATTAACTCTTTAGTTGTTGAGGAAAAGTAAGAAACAGTTTGCCACTAAATTTGGAAACATTGGTTAATAATAGAAAAAGTTTTACTTTTTCAGAATGACAACCAGGAAAGCAGCCAAAGTTTTAGAGCGAAGAGTTTCAACTGATACACAGGAAGGAATAGACATGTTTCAGAAAATTATGGAGGGATTTAATGATTTTAAACAAGAGATGAAACAAGAGATGAAACAGGACAGACAACAATTTAAAGATGAATTTCACAATATGAAAAAGAATATAAAGATTTACAAGATCATATCAAAACAGAAGTGGGTGAGATTAAAAATAATATTGGGCAATTAACACAGGAAGTAAAAAATGTTAAAGATAAGGTGCAAACCTTAGAGAATAGAATTGACATTGCAAATGTGGAATTAGAAAAAAATCTGGATTATTTTGCTGTTATGGAATTTAGAGATAAAGAATATTGCTTGAGATTCCGTGCAATTCCTGAGGAAACAGGTGAAGACATCAGAGAGAAAATTGTTACTGTTTTAGCAAAATCCTTGGAAATGAATGAAGATCGGATGGAATTTGAAATAGATACAGTTTACAGAATTAATTCCAGATATGCAACAATGAAAAAAATCCCAAGAGATGTACTTGTTAATTTTCTAAAAAAAAAGACTAGAAATACAGTATTGCAACACCATTTTAACAATGGCTTCAAAACTGACGGTAAAGAAATACTGGTGATGAAGGAAATTCCTATTAGACTTTTACGAAAGAGAAAAGAATATGCTTTTTTCACAGAAAAACTTAAACAATGTAAAATTCAATTTAGATGGGATATTCCAGAGGGAGTGATTTTTACATTCAGACAACAGAAGTATCGATTAAATACTGTTCAAAAAGCAAGGGATTTCTTGAGAAAAGCTTCAAAAGATATGGAAGAAGATAAACTCAAAGACATGGATACAATTCCTGGGAAACAAATTCAACAGAAACAGGTAGAAGAAGAAAAGGATGATGATGAATCAAAGGGAGCAACAGGTACAGACTTTTCTAAAATACATGCTTAAAAATGGATTACAAATATCTAACTTGGAATATAAATGGAGCTAATTCGTCGCAGAAGAGAAAGTATTTTATTATTTGAAAAAATTAAAATTGGATATAATTTGTTTACAAGAAACTCATATTAAGAAGAAAGACTCCAAATATTTAATCTGTAAAAATTTGGGCGAAGAATTTATTTCGGCAGGATCAAAAAAAAAAATGGTGTGGTCCTTTACATTAATTCACAATTGTCCCCTAAATTGATATTATTGGATGATAGTGGCAGATTTGTGGGAGTTGAAATTACCATACAGGGTACAAAAATTTTGATAGTGGGCATTTATGCTCCCAATGAAGATAAAACAAGGTTCTATACTGGACTTATGGAAAAATTATCAGAGTTTGTATATGATCATTGGTGTGTCATGGGTGATTGGAATGGGGTAATTTCACCAAAAATGGATAGACTTTCTGAGAAAAATATTAAAGAGACACAAGGCAAATTGCCGAAGATTTGTTTTGAATTGATGGAAAATTTGGAATTGGTGGATGCTTGGAGACATATAAATAATAATGCAAAGGAATTTACTTATTTTTCAGAAAGGCATAAAACATTTTCGAGGATTGATATGATTTGGATGTCTAAAAGTTTAGTGAAAGATATTTCCAAGATGGATGTATTACCAAAAACTTTTTCGGATCACAATCCAGTGATATTGACTTAAAAAAAAAAAAAATCTTGGATTTAAATGGAGACTAAATGAATCTTTATTACAGAATGATAAAATAGTGCAGGAATGTAAGAAGAAATTAAAAGAGTTTTTTGAACACAATTTATATAAAGGAACAGATGAAAATATTGTTTGGGACACAAGTAAAGCATTTATGAGGGGATATTTTATTAAATGTAACTCTGAATTAAAAAAGAAGAAACAACAGAAAATGCAATTAATCTTGGAAGAAATAAAACAACCAAAGAATCCAACCAAAGCTTCTACTGTAAATCAAATTAAAATGTTACAGAAACAAGTGTCAATGTTGACAGTTAGAGAAATTGAAAGGAAATTAAACTTTGCTAAACAAAGGACTTTTGAATTTGCAAATAAACCGGGGAAATTGTTAGCATATAAATTAAGAAAAGAACGACAAAAAAATCTTATTTTAAAGATACAAGAAGGAGATGAGATGTTGACAGACAATGTAAAAATCCAAGGGGTTTTTCATCAATATTATTCAACTTTGTACAAGTGTCAGGAAATTCCCTCTGAAAAAATAGAAGAATATATATCAAAACAGAATTTGCCTAAAATTACAGATTTTCAGAGACAAGCTATTAATGGCCCTATTACGTCAAGAGAAATATCTGAGGCTATAAGTAAAATTAAATTAGGAAAGGCGCCAGGACCGGATGGACTATCAGCAATGCATTACAAATGCTTGGAGGAGGAACTTCTATTACCTTTACAGTACACAATGAATTCTATTTTGCAAGAAGGGAAGATACCGGATAGTTGGAAAAATGCCAATATAACATTAATACCTAAAGAAGAGCAGGATCTAACTAAAACAAAAAATTATCGACCAATATCTTTATTGAATAATGATTATAAAATTTTTACAACGATTTTGGCTGAAAGAATGAAAATAATATTGCAACAATTTATTCAGGAAGATCAAGTGGGGTTTTTACCTAAAAGACAATTACGTGATAACGTCAGGAATGTTTTGAATGTGTTGGAATATCTTGAACAACGAAATGACATACAAGCAGCCTTGATTTTTCTGGACGCTGAGAAAGCATTTGATAATTTGAATTGGAAATTTATGTTTAAAGTTCTAGAGCAAATGGACTTTGGAGATAATTTTATAAAATGGATCAGATCGATTTATACATCACAGAAGGCACAGATAATTGTCAATGGGGATTTAACGGATTCATGTGAAATACAAAAGGGTACAAGACAGGGATCTCCACTGTCCCCTCTCTTATTTATTTTGGTTCTAGAAGTGCTGCTTAGACACATAAGGCAAGACAAAAGGATTTCGGGAATAAAGATAAAAAAAGAGGAATATAAATTGAGAGCATTTGCTGACGACTTGATAATTGTATTAGAAAATCCCTTGGAAGGAATCAAAATATTGATGGACAAATTAGAAGAATTTGGACCATTAGCAGGATTTAAGATCAATAATCAAAAAACGAAGATGCTGGTGAAAAATTTATCTTTAAGAGATCAAAAAGAGTTAATGGAGAAGATAGATTTTAAAATAGAAGAAAAGGTGAAATATTTAGGTATCATTATGACAAATAAAAATTCAAAGTTGTTTCATAACAATTATGAAAAATTATGGTCAGAGATTAAGAAAGATTTGTTAAAATGGGATAAATTACAGTTGTCATTAATGGGCAGAATATCTGTAATAAAAATGAATGTATTGCCAAGAATGATGTTTCTATTTCAAACAATACCTGTCATATCCTCTGATTTACCTTTTAAACAATGGCAAAAAGATATTTCTAAATTTGTTTGGCAGGGGAAAAAACCAAGAATTAAATTTAAATTACTACAAGACGCCAAAGAAAGAGGAGGATTGGGTTTACCAAATTTGAGACTTTACTTTGCTGCTTGTTGCTTAGTCTGGATAAAAGAATGGATTGTATTGAGGAACAAAAGATTATTAGATTTGGAGGGTCATAACCTGAAGTGGGGATGGCATGGATATCTATGGTATGATAAAGTAAAAGTTAATGTGGATTTTAACAATCATTTTATAAGACGTCCTTTGTTGAAAATATGGAATAAATACAAAACATGATTCTTTTCGAAAATACCACTATGCGTTTCAAGTCAAGAAGCATTTTATAGAAGAGAAATGGCTGGAAAAGAGAAATGGTTAACTTACCAAGAATTATTAGAAAATGTGCATGGAGAATATATAATGAAAGAGAGAGAACAACTAATAAAGGAAGGATATAGTTCTCAATGGTTTGCCTACTTACAATTGTTAGAAAGATACAAAATGGATAAAAAAATGTATGGGTTTGAAATAAATAAATCTGATTTTGAAGTAGATTTGTGTACAAATGATGAATGTATAATTGCAAAAATGTATAATTTTTTATTGAAAATGGATATGGAAGAAGAACAAGTAAAAGAGTGTATGGTCAAGTGGGCAAAAAATTTTGGCTATAATATACAAATGGATCAATGGGAAAATATGTGGAAAAAAGGTTTGAAATTTACATTATGTTATAATCTTAAAGAAAATTTTTATAAAATGATGTATCGTTGGTATATGACTCCAGAAAAGTTGTAAAAAATGTATAGTAATGTTTCTAATGTATGTTGGAAATGTAAACAACAAGAAGGATCTTTCTACCATATGTGGTGGTCGTGTAAACAGGCAAAATCATTCTGGGCACAGATAGGTAGGATGATGCAAAAAATCTTGAAGATAAATATTCAGTCAAAGCCAGAATTTTTTCTATTGGGCTTTATGGGTAAACAAAAAGAAAAGAAATATGGAAGAATAATATTATATATGATCACGGCAGCAAGATTATTATATGCACAAAAGTGGAAAATGGAATTAATACCAACAATGGAAGAATGGCTATTGAAACTAATGGACTTAGTCGAGATGGACAAATTGACATGCCTTCTCAGAGAAAAAACGACAGATACATTTCTTAAGGAATGGAAGCCTCTTTTGGACTTTTTGTTGAAAGAAAAAAATGAAATGATGATAATGGGATTTGATGATTAATCAAGATAGACTATGGAAAAAAGTGAACTTTGTATGTTTTAGGGGTCAAGTTTGATATATATTATGTACCTATAGCTGATCTATAACAAATCGGAAGTCAAGTTTTCTCTTTTTATTTTTGCTGTATTGTTTTTGTTGTTTGATTTTGTTGTGTCTGTTTTATAAAAATTTGAATAATAAAAATTATTACAAAAAAAATAGCAAATGTAGAAGGTATGGCCTCAAGATGATGATGATGATGAAGATAATGGGAGTTTATGGAAGCTAAACAGAGATGTACAACAACAAAATGTAAGAATTTACTACACACATTAAGAAAAAGTAGTTGTATAGCATATAAAATAAATCTGTCTTTTCATTTCTCCTGAGGAAGGGTACCATACTGCCATTTTTCATAGCTGGCATTTAACAACTTTTTGCATTTTTTACTTCTGTAAAGTGAATGGCAGGGAGGGGAATCGCCAAGGACTCAAAGATTCATGCCGCTAATTCTGCCCAGTTATTGTTTCTCAAACAGAAGCTTCGCATGCTACGAAACAAAACTAATTGTACAACAGTGGGATCTATCCTAAATTGCTTGTGATATGGAAGTCTGCTGTTCAAAAGAAGCATCCTCTTCGGGGCTTAAGAGCCACCTATGTGTTGCCCATGATTGCCATGGTGCCCATGAAGGCCTTCACTACCTGTAGAAGGTAGCCCAGAATCTGAGATTTCAATTAAGAAAAAAGTAAGTCTCTAACCCTCCTAGAAAGAAATTTATGGAGCAAAATGTGCAGGTACCCTTCTAAGCAATTTCTCTGAAATGTGCCAACCTGTCTGCTCCTGTCTGTCAGTGTTATTAGCCAATGAGTGAAGTCAGAGCTGTGATGGATAAGTAAGTTGTTTGGCAATAGAAATCCCTGGGGTTCTAAAGATCTGCTATTTTGCCCTATTTTTTCCTGTATTTTTTTCTAGTCCTTGGAATCTCCATAGTTTGTCATTCCTTTTTCCCTAGCAGCCAGGATGCATCTTTCCTGTCCTGGGTTCCCCTGAGATCAGGTAGTGCCTAGAACTTATTTTTTGCAAATACTACTACACCGTATATGTGGCTGAATGTTAAATACACTCCCTCCTCCCCTCCAAAAGGCAAATGTGAAATTTTTAGAAAGAGACTAAGGCATGTCTTACACACACACAGAATATGGACCTGCTGGTCCGATACAACACACCTTGCCCCATTCTACCCCCCAAGACTCCCATGGCCTCCACTGACCTGATTTGGCAGGCTCTGGGGTCGGGCTGGCTGGGGCCCCCTCAGGCGCCTGTTCTGCAGCTTGCAGTGCCCCAGGATTTGTCCGGATCAGCTTTGAGGTGAGCGACGAGACCCCCATCACGGCCCACCCAGCCCAGCTGGCAGCTGCACTTGCCCCTGGGCCAGCCGAGGCAGCCTGGACGTCCTTCTCTAAAGAGAGGGCAGAAGAGGCACTTCAGGTCGGGCCCTCCAATCCCTGCTCCTCCCTCCCTTGCCCCTGTCCCCAATGGCAGCTCACCCAGCTCAGTGAGTTGCGCCGGGTCCTCGGAAACGGTTTCCAGTTTGGTCGTGAAGCGCCGCATAGCTTTGAACGCCTGAGAGAAAGGATTTTATCTTGTTGTACACCGCCCTGAGAGCTTGTCGCTAAAGGGCGGTCTAAAAGTGCAATAAATAATAATAATAATAATAATGTCCCCTGCTAAAGACCAAGGAGCTAAAGACCAAGGACTCATGATGAATGCACACTAGACTTTATGACAGGAGGAACCCCTTCTGAACCACAGTAATACACTTCTTAGTTTAGTTAACTATTTGTAAAATTGCAATGCTTAAATGTCCACAGTAACTTTGCAAGGAAGGAGAATGGGGAGAAAGCAGAATTTAGCCACACCCCTTTGATTGCTGATTGGCCACATCCCCATGACCTCCAAGCAGCCCTTCCAGGTCTCGTGGGCACAAGCCACCACTGTAGGCTGGTAAGGCGATCCCTCAGATATTCTGGTCTTGTGCTGTTTAGGGCTTTAGACATAAAAAGTAAAACTTTAAATTTGACCTTTCTTGCTACAATGGCCTTCTGTTGACTGGCCTGGCCAAAAGCAAGTAAGATTAAATGTTCCTTACCCAGGGTCTCTGAGCAGGTGAGAAGGAATGATCCCGTCACTTCAGCTGGACATGGGAACACTCTCATTTAGCTATCTTAATTTCTAGTCACATAATTTTTTTGTTTCAGTGATATGCTCCAAACAACTGTGATTGATGCTTAATGTATCATACTTAATGACATCACCAGGGCCCACCCCATGACATCACTAGGGCCCACCCCTGAAATCTCAGCGTTTGGGATGCCCCTGAACTGGCAACCCTACTTAACACTGAATTTTAGCAAATCATGGGTGTTAGAACAAATTAAACCAGAACTGTCACTAGAAGCTAAAATGATGAAACTGAGGTTATCATACTTTGGACACATCATGAGAAGACATGATTCACTAGAAAAGACCATAATGCTGGGAAAAACAGAAGGGAGTAGAAAACGAGAAAGGCCAAACAAGAGATGGATTGATTCCATAAAGGAAGCCACAGACCTGAACTTACAAGATCTGAACAGGGTGGCTCACGACAGATACTCTTAGAAGTCACTGATTCATAGGGTCGCCATAAGTTGTAATCGACTTGAAGGTACATAACAACAACAACAAACGTGCACAGTGTTGCTTCTACTCCCTTTTTTTTATAGCTCAAAGACCTAAAGCAACATCATGTATAGGCAGCGTTGTGTAACCTCAAGAAAGCAGAATCAGCCGAAGAGATAGATAGAAAAGGAGATAAGAGGGAGCCACCCTTGCAGGTTCGGCTTTGCCAAGCATTCCACCAGGGGGCACTTTTATTTATTTATTTATTATACTTGTATACCGCCCCATAGCCGAAGCTCTCTGGACAGTTTACAGTAACTAAAAACAAATACAATTTAAGATACATCTTTTCTTGTTGCGTGCTTAGAAATAGGAAAGTTTAACGTTACAATCTGACAGTTGGATGTTCTTCCATTTCCCAGAATTGAGAAGCAGCTGTCCATTGAGAATAATGGAGAAATCCAGGATTTTAGCATATGTCTGCTTGGGCAGTAGCCTGTCCACCCAATATCAAAGAGTAGCAACAACTTTTTAAATCAAGTCTTATTTCTTGTGCTAATTGAGGTGTATTTTGTTTTTCAAACATTTATGAATTGTCCCCATATTGCTGGTTTGAGGGATTGTGGCAGAAAGACAGATCTCCAGTATGGGTCCATCATTTCTCTTGTAGAGAGATGGGGCTGAAAGCCCAAAAACACCCCTCTGATTCGTAGCAGAAGTCCTCTAACTTGCCTTCTTAGCTGCAGGGGTGTAGTAATCTGGGGTCTCAGGGTAGGACTTAGTCCCCTTAATTTTTTTTAGGAGCAGGGTCCCAGCAGGGTCCCTATGTCTCCAGAATCCTATAAGTCAATGACCATGAAAGAGTGTGTTACCCACTGAGAAGAGTCTTCTAACATGCTTCCTTGTCCTTTTTTGCTGATTGGAACCAATCAGAATGAAAGGTGAGTCAGCTACTGAGCAGAGTCTTCTCTGCAGACAACATGCTCCTCTTTCATGCTGATTGGCTCCTGGGAACATGTGTTATGATGGGCAAAGGCATTAACAAGGATCTCATTCTAAACCCAGCAGCAAAAAATGAAGGGGAGGGGAAGGGGTAGGGATGTGGCCGTGACTATCATGACTGGATCCCTCAGTTTTGAATTTGCCACTACAATGCTGTTCAGCTACAAGGAAAAGTCTGCACGCCTGCCGTTTGATTAGCATGCACACGCGTTTGTGCATTGCATATAAAATAGAAATAAACTTTTCCCCCACACGAAATGAAATAGAAAGAAGTCGCTCCTGTCTTCCGTATGTGTCGGAGTCACCCTGAATTTCTCCACTGTTTTCTGTGGGCAACTGCCATTTACACCCCTAGGGAGATAGAGAAATGGAGCTCTAAGTCAACCCGTAAGCCGGGCTCCAAGTGTGAATCTAACTACAAGTCTATGAAGAGAAGAACGCAAAGCTCTGAGTGAGGGGAGGAGCGATTTCCCCGGCATGCCCCTCTCTGCCTGAGAAGTGAAGCGAGCGGCTTGGTGTTGCATCATCGGTGTGCACCGACGGTTTCCCTCGAGGAAGGTGCGACGGGCGAGTGGCTGTTAGAGACATGAGCCGGCTCGATCTTCTTTTCCGAGTGGCGCGCGCCGCCTTCCCCACTGGGGTCAGGCAGTTCCGCACCGCCTGCCCTCGGCCTGCTTTCGCCAAGGAGCTTTTCTTGGGGACGCTGCGAAAGGTGAGGCCCATCTGGGCTCCTGCGAGAATCTCGAAGCCCTGCCGGTTCTGGGGCATTAAATGCCGTCCCGCAGGCTCAGGAGCCCCTGCGATGCCCTTTAAAGGATGCCAAAAAGCAAGACAGAGCCCTTTAAAAGCCAATTGGCGCCTGGCTTACTTTCGCTTCTGTCTTGTTTTCTAAGACTGTTGGAATTGATATTTCTTTTCTTCAGATCTTTTCGAAAATGTAATCTGCCCCTCCCCTCTCTGAAAACCACTGCCTAGACTTCAACATCGCTTATATTTCATTACAAAACTTACTGTTTCAAGGAGCGGAAGTCTTGACAGGAAGTCTAGGAAGCTTTTCCCTCCTTGTATATTTATGGTTTTCCTAATAAATTTATTGTTGTTGTTGTTGTTATTATTATTATAATATTATTATTATTATTACTACCACTACTACAACTACTGCTGCTTCATTTTTTTAAAGCAGGACTGTACCTGGGCACTGACAACTTTCTTATATTTGAAAGCAGAACTCATTTGTTTCCCTATGAGGGGGAAAGGTTTAAGGCAGGTCATGTTCTATTATGGTTTGGTCAGGCTTAATTTTTTCCCCTGATACCTTTAGTCTGAACAGAAAATGTGTTTTTCCTTTGTTGTGATTTGTAGTGCCCAATCCACATGACTTTTAATGTTATGGAGATGTCATTGCCCTCCCCCAAATATTGGACTATAATATTTTGCCATGTGAAAGAATATACTTTTTCCAAAAGAAGAAATAGTGCCTTAGCTGAGTAGCACATCAGGTGAAGAATCCTAGGCAGCTCTTCCCTTTAGGCAGGAAATGTGCTTGCTGCAGATACACCAGCATTTGGTAATGGTTTCTCCAGCAAACTGTTTGTATTGTATGTGTCTGTGTATTTAAGGGGAAGGGATATGCTTTGCATGACAGAAGATGCCATGTTCCATCTACAGCATCTCAGGTAGGGGAAAGACCCCTATCTGAAATCCTGGAGAGCCACTGCCAGTCAATGTAGACAATACTGAGCTAGATGGGTCAGTGGTCTGACTCAGTATATAGTAGCATCCTATGTTCCTTTGCATACTCAAATACTTCTTCATACATATCAGGAAGCAACAGGCCAATCTGGGTTTCCATATTCACCTGTATGTGAGTGTATACTTGCCTCTCAAGTTTGCTCTGTAAGCGTGAGTCTGCCCGCATTTTCAGAGTTTGGCAGACAGAAGAGGCAGGGAGCAGATGGTTGACTTGAGGTGAGATTTTAGACAACAAGTGTGTGAAACCAGCAGCTACTTCAGGACCTCCCTGTAGTGGGGAGACAAATAGCAAGACACCAGTTAGTGGGAGTGTCGTCTAAAGAACTTATCAAATTCAGCTCACTTCAGCCAGCAAGCCCAACTAAAGCTAAATTAAATTTCAGAGATCCTACAACACATTCTGGATTTTGAGAAGACCTTCCATATAATTAGGCCATAATTTATTCCTGGATGTTTGAACTTCAGTTGATGTAAAAACTAACATGTTACACTACAATACAAAAATTTCCAGAGTAGATTCTGCATAATGGATAGGTTTAGCATGATTTTAGAGTTATCCTTTTGGTTTTAAACAGCAAATTCAAAGTGCTTTTTTCTTAGTAGAGCTCATGTTTGAATATCTACTTTTCTGCAAGCATGGCTACCACCCTGAACACACTTATAAATAAGATCTACTGACTCATTGAACTCCCAAGGAAACCTGCTTGGAATTGAGGTAGGGGTGTGTGTATGTTTAGAAGCTTCACAGAGAGTTATGCCTCCATTGAGGTGTTATCTTTGCCGTGTTTAGCAGTTTTCCAGCTGGGACGAGAGTAGGTGTATGTTAATACATGTTCACCTTTTCAGTTTCTAATTGTTCAACATGCTGTCTTATTTTGCAAGACTTGGAATGTGTTAGTATCTTTAGAAATTAACACTTTTTAACTTGACAAGAAGCTAATGGTGTTTCACAATCAGGATTCTTACAGTGCACTCCTAAACTTGTTTACTCAGAATCAAGTCCTCTTGTATTCAGTAGGGTGTACTCCTAGGTAAGTGTAAAGAGGATTGCAGCCTTCACCTTGTTTTGAAAATTCAATAAATGTTCCTAAACAATTGTATCTTTTTAGTGATGTAAACTTATCATTTTGTTTAGATTTCTAGCCCCTTTTATCCTGAAGGTTTAAGGGGGGAAATAAAATATCTGATAACATATGTTAAGCTGCCCCAACCCATAGACCTAATCTTTATTTCTGAACTGAAAGATCTTTGGGTTCATTTAAATGTTACAGCCTTGTGTGGAGTCTACTGAAAAGCACTTGCTTGTGGTAAAATTTACAAGCCTCTAGTCTCATCCATTGGCATCCATTGCATGCAGCATTTTCAGGCCAGTGCTGCACATTCAGAGCAAATGTTAACACTGAAATACTAATGTCCTTGCCAACACATGGGTTGAGGCTTGTAAATGCAGCCATGAGGGAGTGTTTTTCTCCTACTGCCACACGGGGATATTTTGACAGCCTTTAGAGCTCTTCTGCAAGACAATTTGACTTAGATAAGCTTTATTTAAAAAAGTACATTTTGACAAAACACAAACCTATAAGATTGTTAATACTTTCAGTAAACCAAATGTCTTCTCAGTATCAGCCTTAGCATTGTTCCATGAACTGGGCTATGCATATTTCTGCTGTTCAAGACTGGTGAGTCCTGAATATACTCCTAATCCTGTTATTTCCCCCAGGAATTCCAGTAAAAAAAGTTGGTTCATTATGTCAGCATCCCTCCCACATGTATGGGACTGAGGGCTTAGCATGTCAGGTCGGGGTTAGAGCACTTGGATAGAGAGTTGAAAGGGACCTTGGAAGTCTAGCCCAACATCTTGCTCAATTTAGGATCTTCAGTGCAGGAGACCATCCATGGCTCACGGGAGTAAAGGAGAGTCCACCATCTCCCAAAGCAGTCTGTTTTGCCGTTGAAAGCTCTTATTGTTGGGAGAAAGTTTTTCCTTATGTTTACCTGAAATCTGCTTCGCTGCAATTGCCACCCTAGATTCCTCCTGGGAGGAAGGGTGGGATATAAATTAATTAATTAAATAAATAACTTTTCATCCTTTGGTTCTAGTGCTGCCCTCTGGCGTGAGAGAGAACAAGTGTGCTGTAATACTAATGAAAGCAACATGTTTCAGTTTTTTATGTTTCTTACAAATGTTTCCAACATAAAACCAATGCCACCTTACAATAATTTATTTTGAGTTTCAGTGTTTCAAAATAAAATATCATACAAAACAAAATTGCAGTGCACCATTTGTAATTCAGAAATATGAGAGCATTGGTCGGGGGTCTGATTACTTTTGCAAGGCACTGTATATACCACAATTAATTGATGTCAAAGACAATACAATATCCCAAATATTTTGCCAATAAATACTCCAGCTTGGATGTATTTTAGGGGAAGGAGTCCCATAGTTTGAACTTAACCACTGAGAATACCCTTCACAAGATGCACTAGCTATCACATTACTGAATTGGCTTGTAAAATATTTCCTTTCTCAGATCAAAGCTTCTGATCTTTGATATCAGCTTGTTTGTCATGGCTTTATTAACTTGTTTGCGTTCCTGTGCTATGTTGGAAGTTCAAGGATTGACTTCCCATTTCTCATTAATGATTACACTTCAGATGAGCTTCCAAAGAGTCCCCCAGCTATTGGGAGTGGTTTTGCAGAGGGCAGAGGGGAGTGAAGTGGGGAGGACAAAGTGGAAATCTCCTTTGAGCAAACAGGATTCTGTTTGCGCTACTCTGGACCCAAACCTCATGCTCCTGGTGTTGTTAAAGTCCATAAAATGAGACAAATTGCTTCAGTTTCTTAACACTTGTATCATGAATGTAATGGGATCTCTGTAATAATTTTATTTCTAAAATTTGCTGCTTCAAAATGGAAGATGCTAGACAATTTGAATAAAGTGATACAGTTAATGCAGAACAGTAGAGAGGTTTTTTTGGGGGGGGGAGGCTTGTTATCGAAATGGCTGAGAAAATAGAAGGCACTGAAGGGACTCCCCAGGTGTAACACTATTGCTGTTTACTCTTATTGTAGACCTGTATGTTTTTTTTTAAGTGAACCTACTATATTACTTTCTTTGAGAAGCTGCTAATCTGCAATGAAATGATAGTGTGAATGGCGGATCATTAACAATTAAGGGCATACATTGCTGTTTTTTAAATAGGTATTAACAAGGTCTCCTTTACAATTCCTAGCAGTTATTAAAAGTAGAGTCCCAACGTCTCTAATTTCCAGGAAAGTGTCTGCAAGAAATCTGCATTCCCCCTAGGGCCAAGGCCAGGGCCGGTTCTAAAGGACGGCCAGGTTGGGCACTGGCCTGAGGGCCCCGGAGCTACAGGAGCCCCTGAGGGGCCCTCCGCTCCCCTTCCACGATCCGTACCCCCCCTCGCCCCCCACTTACCTGTCAGCCAGCTTTTTAGCATTGCCCTTAATGAAGATGGCAGCCGCAGCTTCCCTAAGGTACTGAAGCTGCTGCCGCCATCTTAGTTGATGGCAGAGATGTGTGCGCGTAGCACGCACGTGTGCCATCAACAAAGATGGCAGCGGAGGCTTCATTCCCCTTAGGGAAACTGCAGCCACCATCTTCATTAAGGGCAATGGTAAAGACTAGACAGGTAGGGGTGCGCAGGGGGCTGCGCACGAGTGCATATGCTCACACGCACACACACCGGGGGGCCAGGGCAAGCTGATGCCCAAAGGCCCCCGCATGCCTGGAGCCAGCCCTGGCTAAGGCCTTTGTATCAATTTGGGGAGGGGAACAGTAGGGTTGTTTTATTTTTTTAGAAGCTGTTTGTGCACAACTCCCAAACTGTTTAATTTCCCCAAATTTGAAAGACACAACAGCAGTTTAAAGGGAAACTGATGGGGATGGGATAATGCAGATAGCCTCAAGTGTCCTTTTAAGCAGCTCTTATGTCAAATCCCCAAATTGCTTCTGAGCACAGAAGTTTACTGACCAGTCAGAAACTTCTGTAGCTTCAGCATCCAAGAAGGAGAAACTGAAGGAAAAAAAAAACTTCTGGGATGTTAGTATATAGACTTGTAAGTGTCCATTCTTCTGTTTGAGATGTATACATAACATCTGTGCCAGAGCTAATTCCCATCTGCCCACATAACAGGAGTAATGTTATCCAGTTTCTGAGTCTTCTCCCTTAATGATAAAGAAGGGTTTAAAAAAAAATCCTGTCATTCTAGGAGGATGTTTTCCCTTTTCCTGAGATTAGCAATGAAGAATTGGAAGAAATCAACCAGTTTGTGGGGCCAGTAGAAAAATTTTTCCATGAAGAAGGTAAACGCCTGTCCCTTTTTATAAAGTCTTTTTCTGTAAGGCTTTTCATAAGGTTTTTATCATATAGTACTTAAAACATTGAGGAATACAGCTTGTTGTTTACACATATATATTTTCCATATATGATTTACTCAGCAAAAAGAGGAAATCAGCATGTATCTTGAAGCTAAGATACTCTACTATGGCAGGTGTGGAGAATCTGACTCTCCAGATGTTGCTAAACTACAGCTCTCATCACTCTAGCAAGCATGGCCAATGACCAGGGATGATGGGAATTGTAGTTCCCCACACCTGTACTATGGAGTTGAATAGCTGATAATCTCATTTTAAAATATTTTCTTGTCTGCTATCATATTGTTGAGAATTCTGCATTTGTCTGAAAGCGAGGGAGAGATAATCTCGTAGATTATCTTGGTGTGATACAGTTGGCTGCTAAACTAATTTGAAAAAGCTGCTCATATTGGGTTCCCTGGCAAAAGTGATCTTTTCACCTTGCTGTTGATATGTATGGTTGGCTCCTTTCACCCCATGGAAGACCAGTAAATGTACTGACCTACGGGGAGCTATGAAAAATGATGAGGCAGAATGGCTGGAATCTCTACTTTGTGTTTGTTGGCTTCCTAAGTAGCAGGATTGTTAAAAATGATTAATTAGTAGAAGAATCTAACTCCATAAATAAACTTTACTAAATGAACTAGTCACACCTGTGCTTTCTGTAACCAGTTATATTGTATAACTTTATATATCACTATGTTTCAGTGGATTCTAAGAAAATTGACCAAGATGCTAAAATTCCACAAGAAACTCTGAATGGACTCAAGAACCTGGGGCTTTTTGGGACACAGATTCCAGAGGAATATGGTGAGAAACGTACAGAAAATTGGACTTTATTCTTTGTTCTACTAATATATGTTAAAATATTAAATATGTTTTTAATTACTTGTTTTAGCTGTTTTAGTGATAATTTTAATGTTTTTTTGTAAACCACAGAGGTCTTTACATACATGTGGTATACAAATTAGATTATATAAAAATAAATAATATGAGGGAAACCTTGAGATATTTCCTGCAATATTTCCTTGCTTTATTAATCACACACAGACATTATGGGGCATCTTGTTGTCCATACACTAGACAAATCAGATTCAATTGCATTGGCATTCAGACATATGAACTACCATCCAAATTGCATCTCTTCTTCCCCACCCCCACCCACCTGTAGAATAACTAAGAATTGGAAGTATGTGTTTCCTTACAACTTTCAAACGTCATTATCTGTTTTTGAACATACGTAGTGCTGCTCTTATGTGGGGTCGTCTTTTTTGGATGGGGAAGATGGAGAGAACTCCACCAGTCAGTGAAGACAATACTAAGCTAGATGGACCAATTGCCCGACTCCACATAAGGCAGCTTCTTGCATTCCTATGAACAAGTGTGCTCATGTGGGGTTTTTTGTTGTTACAAGAAATGGGTTGCAAGTAAAATGTTGATTGGTTTTGACTAAAAATAATTTTTTGCAGGTGGCCTTGGTCTCTCAAATACAATGTATGCCCGTTTAGGAGAAATCACTTCTCAGGATGGAGCTATTGCAGTAACTTTGGCAGCTCACCAAGCTATAGGACTAAAGGTAACTTTCCCATTTGTAGTAGATGATTTATGTGAAGATGCTGCAGTTTTAACCCTTCAAAGTTAGTCATGCATTTTTTTCAGGCCTGTGCAAGACTGTCTCCCTGCTGCCATAGGAGAGATCTGTGAAGAAGTACAACAGAAGGTTGATAGATAAGAAACCTCTAAAATACAATGTTAGTTGAGTAATAAAGAGCAGAATAGCTATGTCCATTTTAGAACCATTCAGAGAGGTTTGCGAAAATAACTGCTGGAGCTGAAAGTTGTAGCATTAGAACAAAAGCAAATGAAACAGACTTAGTTCAATTTTAATAAATTTAAGATGACAGCTTTGAAAAATGGAAAGGTTTAACATGCATTAACTGTTCTAGCTTGTTGGACATTCATGTTGTCTTTATTAATATCAGTTTGGTTGTGATCAATAAGCCTGGCTAAACAGTGGTCTAAAGCCCAGGAGGGCAACCCATGACCTTCCTTGTGTCCTGCCATGGGTTGCCCAGCCCTTGGCAGCAAAATTCAACCCTGTGCTGGCATTTTGTCTTCCTCCCCATGTATCAGTACCGATCATGGAATCATAGAAACATGAAATAGTAGATTTGGAAGAGTTATATAAGGCCATTGAGTCCTACCCACTGCTCAATGCAGGAATCCAAGTTAAAGAATACCTGACGGGTGGCTGTCCAGCTGCCTCTTGAAGGCCTCCAATCTTTATTATGGTCAATGACCAGAGCTTAATAAAAACTACATAAAACATATTCTCCAAATATATAAAATGTCAAATAGAATAAAATAAAGTAAAATAGCACAAAACAGATAAAACATAATTGTTTGGACAGCAGTATTACAGTCATAATCATAATCATGTTCATTAATAGGCAAAAAACCTTGCAGTTTAAGAACGTACCTATAGCCCACAGATATTTCTATCAAACTTTAAAAAGCAGGGAAATTGGGCAGCTGTAGTGAATGCACCAGGGGAGCAGGAGACCTCACCTCCTCTGTGAGATGTTGGACTGCCCTACAAATTTGTCAGAATGCAAACACCATTTGGGTTGGTCTTTCACAGTCTAAGAGCAGAAGGAAGGAGGAAGCGAGAGGAGAGGGGAAGGAGGGAAAAAAGCAGGTCTGATCATTTGCATGCTTATTGAGTTCAATGGGATTTACTCCTATGCAATCATGGTTAGGATAGGAAAAACTGACCATGGGGGAGGGGGAGGGGGAGGGGGAAGGACCATAATGGAGGGGGCAAAGGAAGGGGGAGGGGAGGGCAGGTTTGATCATTTGCAGACTTATAGAGTTCAATGGTATTTACTTCCGTGCAGTCATGCTTAAGATAGGTAAAACTGGCCATGGGGAGGAGGAAGGGGAAGGGGTTGGGGATGGGGGGAGGGGCAAAGGGAGGGGAAGGCAAGAGGCAAGAGGGAGGGAATAGGAGGGAGGAGAAGGGAGGGTGGGTTTGATTGTATACTTTTTGAGTTCAGTGGGATTTATTTCTGTGCAACCATGTTTGAAAATGGAAATGGACTGCCTTCAAGTCAATCCTGACTTATGTTGACCCTATGAATAGGATTTTCATGGTAAACGGTATTCAGAGGTGGTTTTACCATTGCCTTCCTCTGAGGCTGAGAGGCAGTGACTGGCCCAAGGTCGCCCAGTGAGCTTCATGGCTGTGTGGGGATTTGAACTCTGGTCTCCCAGGACGTAGTCCAACACTGACCTGGGGGAGGGGCAGGGAGATTAGGGGGAGGAGATTGGGTGGGTGGGTACTGGGCAGAAGGGACGCCCCTATCCTTTATTTATTTATTTATTTGATTTATATCCCGCCGTTCCTCCCAGCAGTAGCCCAGGGCGGCAAACAGAAATGATAAAAACACTTTAAAACATCATAAAAAGACCTTAAAATACATTAAAACAAAACAATGTTAAAAACATTTTTAAAAAAGCTTTAAAAACATTTTTTTTAAAAAAGAGTTAAAAACATTATTAAAGAAAACATATTAAAACATCATAAAAAGACCTTAAAATACGTTAAAACAAAAGAACGTTAAAAACATTTTTAAAAAAGCTTTAAAAACA
The DNA here is from genome assembly GCF_030035675.1 of Rhineura floridana. Classification (NCBI taxonomy): domain Eukaryota; kingdom Metazoa; phylum Chordata; class Lepidosauria; order Squamata; family Rhineuridae; genus Rhineura; species Rhineura floridana. Next base: position 140,315,261 of record NC_084482.1, on the reverse strand, counting down.
TTAAAAAAGGGTTAAAAACATTATTAAAGAAAACATATTAAAAGCAATTCTAACACAGACGCAGACTGGGATAGGTCTCAACTTAAAAGGCTTGTTAAAAGAGGAAAAGTCTTCAAAAGGCACCAAAAAGATAGCAGACAGCAAAAGGAAAATATTGTGAACAGTATCATTGCTTTTCAGCGTTTCCCCCACCTTTTTATTCTACAGCAGGCACATGTAGCCTCCCACCCAAATTTAAACCAAAGCTGTCCCTGGCCACATCCACACCAGGCCTTTATTTCACTTTGGACAGTCATGGCTTCTCTCAAAGAATCCTGGGAAGTGTAGTTAGTGAAGGTGCTGAGAGTTGCTATGAGACTCCCTGTTCCCCTCACAGACCTTCAATCAGAGTGACTGTTAAACCAGTCTGGTCACTGAAGCTCTGTCAGTGGAATAGCAGTCTCCTCTCAGCACCCTTCACAAACTACACTTTCCAAGATTCTCTGAGGGAAGCCATGACTGTCTCAAGTGAAATCAAAGTCTGGTGTGGGTGTGGCTCCCTGATTAGCCAAGCCCAGCAGCTGTGAGGCTTTTAGAACACTGACAGTTGGTTCTTACTGAGCATGCCCCGCATTACCATAGGCTTCCAACCAAAATTTCTTAAATTAAATAAAAATCAGCCAGGCATTTTTTTAACTTTTAAACTGCAGAAGATGAAGGCCAGAGTATGGGGCAAGGTCAGTATTAGGATTACAGGTACTCTGTGAACATGGCTGATTTTTTAATGAATTTCAAAAGATTATGAGAACTCTCAGAGAAAAACGTCCAAAAGGGCTCTGAGGGCTTTTTCCTCTTTTTAGACTTTGTACTCTTGATTCTCTCTGACTGTTTCGTGTATCACTATGAAAATTGACAAGGTTGTTAAGCAAGCGTTTCTGAGTTCAGTACTATATGTTTTGTAAGGTTTTGTTTTGAAATGAGCTTATGGGAAGCATCAGAATGGCATGGGGGGTATTTTCAATTTAACATTGCAGAATGTGAAAAATCTACACTGGCTATAGTATACAGCCACTCTTGTGGCTGTATAATTCCAGACTCCAGAAAAGGAGATTATAAAATGGCTAGAATTAATTCTGATTCATTTTACACGCTGTAGCACAGAAGTGAGTGCATTTTCATTGGAGAGGAGCATGAGAGCATAAAATGCTTTCAATTGCCCCGTTCATTGAATCTCCCCAGGTAAATCGCATTCCCTGCAGCCTGCCAAACAGTTGTTTTGTGGGCTGAGGGGAGTGCGATTTGCCAGCACCAATCAGCTCTGAGATCCCATTGTGCACCTTCCTCCTTCTGCCAAAGTGAGGTGAGGAGGGTGCATGTGTGAGTGCGCAGCCCATCACCAAATGTGGCCCTCAGGGCCATAGTCTGTATACCTCTATTTTAAGCCAGTAAGATTGGTTTGTCTTCATGAGTTAATTAACAGTCCATTCATGTTTTGTTTTGTCTTTTAATGGCAGGGAATCCTTATTGCAGGCACTGAAGAACAAAAGAAAAAATACCTACCTAAACTGGCTTCTGGGGAACACATTGCAGCATTTTGCCTCACTGAACCAGGAAGGTAATATGTTTGCCTTTTAAAAAAGAAAATACTTTAAGAGATGGTACTGAGAAACTGAACTGGAAATGAGAAAATCTCTAGTTTAGAATCTCTCCTCTCCTCTTGTCATGAAAGAGGCGGTGATCTTTTTTTTTTTTTTTTTACAATAATTTTTATTCAAATTTTCATAAAACATACAAAACAAAATCATAAAACATTCAAAGACAAAAAACAAAACAAAACAAAAATAATTAAACAAAAAAAATAAAATATTGACTTCCCATTTGTCACAGATCAAATCAGTTATAGGTCTACAATACATAACAATCCTGTCTCTTAAATCATATTATAAAATCACTTTCCTCCAGTAGTTATCTTAATTAATCATCAAATCTCATAAACATTACTTTATTCTTTCCACAAAAAGTCAAAGAGAGGTTTCAATTCTTTAAGAAATATATCTATCAATTTTTCTCCAAATAAACATGTCGATTAATCCATCTCGTTAATAATTATAATAATCTTATTGTCATAACCATAGTCCAAATAAGCATTTCGATTAATCCATCTCATCAAAATCTGTTAGGTTCAATAATTTCAATAGCCATTATTCCATTATCCCTATTAGTTCCATCTTCCATCTTCAATAGTCCTGTTAAGTCCAGTAATTTCAGTGTCCAATCTTCCATTATCAGTATTCCATAATAATCTTGCTGTCGTAGCCATAGTCATATAATAAGAGTCTGATGGGAATTTCCTCTATCCCAAATATTTTCTTGCCATCCATTCTGAATAAGTTGCTGAAATACTGTTGTAAAGTCATATCTCTGTTCTTCTTTTTTACAAAATGCACTGGCTCATCTCTTGAGAGTTTTTCCATTGTCACATGGCTGCAGTTAATTCCATAGATTTTCTCTATATCAAGCTCCATCACGTCATTCCAGTCCAAAAGATTATCCAAGCCATTGATAACTTTATCTCTAATATCTTCATTAATTTCTTCAGAGATAACGTTAAATTCCAAACAGTAGATTTTATTTCTAAAATCCATAAACTCCAGATCTTTTTCCAATTCCACATTTGTTCCAATCTCCAGGTCTTGTATCTTCCCTTTATTTTTTCTTTTCTCATCTCTGATCTCATTCTCCTCTCTCACAGGATCCCCTATTTCTTTAAGCTCCTGCGTCATTTTGCTCAGTTCAATTTTCAGCTCCTTACTGCCCTGTCGCAGGGTTTGTTTCGTTATCTCAATCTCATCCATTATTTTCTGAAACATAGTTACTTCCAGATTCTCAGTCACTTTCTTGATTGCCATTTTTAAAACCACGAAAACAAAGCAAAACAAAAATAAAGAAGAACCACTTCTTATTTCAGCAACAATTGGGTTAATATTCCAGGCTTGATGACATCACAGTATAAACAGAGCAGCCTGCCTTATCTCTCTATGTTCAAGAATGCAAAACAAATTTAGTTCCCAGCATCAAAACAATTAGTGGCGTCGTGAAGAAGCAGATTCGTCAAAATAAAATAGACCAAAAAGAGAATAGTCCCAGACAATATAATATTCCTCGGAATAGAAATCAGGAATAGAAATCCCTCTTCTGTTTATATCTTTAGAATGCACATGAAAGAGGCGGTGATCTGACCGCTCCTGAAAAAAACACCCTGGACCCATTGGTTTGCGACAACTACCACCTGGTCGCAAATACCCCCTTCTTAGGAAAGGTGATTGAGAGGGTTGTGGTGCAGCAATTGCAAGTACTCTTGGATGAAACAGATTATGTTGACCCATCCCAGTCTGGGTTCAGGCCTGGTTATGGGACTGAATCGGCCTTGGTTGCCCTGATAGATGACCTTTATCGGGAGAAGGACAGGGGGAGTGGTACCCTATTATTCTTACTTGATCTCTCAGCAGCTTTTGATGCCATTGACCATGGTATGCTTCTGGGCCGACTTGTTGAGATGGGTTATTGGAGGCACTGTTTTACAGTGGTTCTGATCCTACCTCCAGGACTGTTTTCAGAGAATAGCATTGGGTGATTGTCTTTAGGCCTCCTGGCAGTTGTGCTGTGGGATGCCACAGAGTACCATTTTGCCCCCCATGCTGCTTAACATCTATATGAAGCCCTTGGGAGTGGTCATCAGGGGATTTGGGGCCAGATGTCAGCAGTATACGGACAATATCCAGCTGTCTTTCTCTGTAACATCTGAATCAGGAGAGGCCATGCAAGCTCTGGACCGCCGCCTGGACTCGGTGGTGGGCTAATAAACTGAGTCTGAATCTTAGCAAGACGGAGACGCTGTGGGTTGGTAGTTCCCGAATTCAGATAATTTGTCAGTTTCCTGCTTCGGATGGGGTTGTACTCCCTCTGAAAGAGCAGGTCCGTAGTCTGGGGTGCTCCTAGATCCATCTTTGTTGCTAGAGGCTCAGATGACCTCAGTGGCTAGGAGTGCTTTCTACCAGCTTCGGCTGGTGAGACAGCTACGGCCATTTCTGGACTGGGATAGCCTGACCACTGTTGTTCATGCACTGGTAACTTCCAGGCTAGATTACTGTAATGTGCTCTATGTGGGGCTACCCTTGTGTTTGCTCCGGAAGCTGCAGCTGGTGCAAAATGTGGCAGCGAGACTGCTCACTGGGGCAGGGTATTGCCAACATGTCACCCTGCTGCGGAAAGAATTACACTGGCTACCTGTTAGCTACCGGGCTAAGTTCAGTGTTCTAGTTTTGGTGTACAAAGCCCTATACAGCTTAGGACCAGGTTACCTGAAAGATCCTCTTATCCCTTTTACACCCAGTCGATCACTGTGCCTACTGAAGGTAGTCGATCACTGTGCTCAGGAGGTCCATTACGCGCAACATAGGAAGCGGACCTTTAGTGTAGTGGCACCTACCCTTTGGAATTCCCTCCCCTTAAATATTCGACAGGGGCCATCTCTGTTATCTTTTCTGTGCCTACTGAAGGCCTTCCTTTTTCAACAAGGCTTTTAAGTAGAGACCTTATCCCAGTCTGCATCTGTGTTGGAATTGCTTTTTAATGTTTTTTTAAAATAGATGTTTTTAAAGGTTTTTAAAAGTGTTTTTAAAGATGTTTTGTTTTAACATGTTTTTAATGGTGGTTTCATTTTAATATATTTTAAAGTCTGTTTTTATGATGTGAAGTGTTTTTAGTGCTTTTGTTTGCTGCCCATGGGTCCTACTGGGAGAAATAGCAGGATATAATAACAATAATAATAATAATAATAATAGTAGTAGTAGTAGTAGTAGTAATAATAAAACTCACTCAGTGGCCTTAAACCATTCTCAACTCATCATCTGCGGTATGGGATTAACACTGACCTACTTTATAGGATTGTTATAAGGATTGCAGCAAAAACACCCTGCAGCACTATATGAATGCTAAGTATTCAAGCAGTATCTGTTTTCACATTGCATTTCACATTGCACCAGCTTGCTTAACTTAATTCTGTTTGTGGGGCTCATCCTGTGCAGCTGTTGATTCCAGAGGCAATTTAGGAGACCATGTTTAGGAAGTTAGAATCATGGGAATATTTCTGTCCTTCAGGTGTAAGGACTGTGGAATCTTGCTCACTGCTAAGTTCCCATTTTCTATGTTTATATTTCAGTGGAAGTGACGCAGCATCCATCCAGACCAGAGCCACTTTGAGTGAAGATGGGAAAAGTTTCATATTAAATGGTTCAAAGGTACTTCTCCAGAGACGATATTACTTTTATGTTCTCTGTGTATCAGTTTGATCAAGTATCTTCTTTATTTTCCTCCCTTACCTATTTGTGTGTAAAGTTAGCTGAACAAGATCCATAGACAATGAAAACTGGTCTAGTTGCAAAAACATTGCATTGCCTTGAGCTCTAAGTTAACCTGGAATCTGTTTTTTCAGCTTTGTGTTGAACCTTGGCTGAACATTCCTAAGGAGACAGGCCCAAAGCCAAAGGATACATCTTAAAGCAGGCAGTAATGTTTGGCAGGAAAGATAGTGGGGGAAGGAATCAACCAATCGTATTATGAACTCAGGATCCATTCCATTCCAAGCAGAGCAAAAAGAACTTTCTTTTTCAATTGCAGATATGGATATCAAATGGTGGTATTGCGGACATTTTTACTGTGTTTGCAAGGACTGAGATTGTTGACAAAGATGGTGCAGTAAAAGACAAAATTACTGCTTTCATTGTAGAAAGAGCTTTTGGTGGAGTCACTAATGGAAAGCCAGAGGACAAACTGGGCATTCGAGGATCTAATAGTAAGAGCTAATAAATGTTGTTTTGGGAAGATGAAGGATTCATAGTTCTCCTGGACCAAGAAGAAATCCAGATTTTTGCATCAGCTTTATTTCTTAAAGTTCTGGGATACACTTCTTTTTTGTTGTCAGCAAAATAAAATGTATATTTATCAATCATTAAGTAGCTATTTATGGGCAAAAATCTTACAGTGGTGTACTCTGTATGTCAAAGAGGAAGTGGCAAACTACAAGAAATTAGAACTGGGGATCTGACCAAAGTTTCCAGGGCAATCTTGAGATGGAGAATGGAAATTAAAGAGGTATCCAGAGGAGGAAATTTGTAATAATGGGTAACTTTAATTATCTTCATATAGACTGGGTAAATGTGTGACCAGTGATGTGGGGTGGAAATTTTTCCAATACTTTATTTTTCTGCCAGAAATCTTCCATTTCATAAGATTGTTAGTTACAATTAATGGAAGCCAGTTGCAAAGAGAATTATTAGGCAAGTCTGCAAGTTTCAACGTTTTCAGATTTCTTTACTGAATGCAAGTAAAACAAACCTGCTAAATTAGATCACTCTCTAGGACATCAGAAAATTTTCGGATACAAACTGAAAATTTTCTGATGGAAATTGCTGTATGTAAATTAGTGTAATTTCCATAGATTTTTTTCCAGGAATTTTTTTCAATTCAAAATTTTCCAGAAAATGCATATTGCTGGTCACGATAAAGAGGTAAAACATCTAGATACCCTGATGACTGTTCTAGAACAGTTGGAACTGGTTAGAGGGGAGGGAACCCTGGTGTCCAGGGGTGGGGTTTTGGGGAGCACTTTCATCCCTAAAGTCTCTTCTTTTACTTCTGATTCTAGTAATTAATGCATGTTTATCAGTGACTCCTAAAATACAGCAACATTAGTATAATCTTCTATGTTACAGCATGTGAAGTACACTTTGAAAATACAGAAGTTCCTATAGAGAATGTTATTGGAGAAGTTGGAGGGGGATTTAAGGTAAGATGCAGAGAATAACTTTTCCCCACCATGCCATTCATCTTTAATATCTTAGGGTAAAGTAGAACTGGTTTGAGTAGTGAACTTTTAATAAGTAATCTAAAGCAATTTCGCGGAATTAAGGGGAACGATTTCAAGGAAGTAGCATGTTTGCTAGTAAACAGTAAGTCACAACTCGCGTTGCTGGTATTGACTTGAGCCTGGTGTTGCGTGGGTCCCACATACTTAAGATATTGTTCTTTTTCCTCTTTGTTGTCTATATCAAAACTTCTGAACTAATCAGTTTGTTCTGGAACACTGAAGGGAATGGATTAGGGGACTGAAAGTTTCAAGAGTTGTCAGCCTGTGGCAAAATTTAACAGCTCTTTATTCTTTTTATAAATGATTATGTAAACCATTGTTAGTGTTACGTCTCGGGGTGGGAGTTTACAAATCCAAAGAAAACAGTGATCTTTGAACGCCCCAGGATAGTTCACAAGGGGATTTCTTTGTTCAGGTAGTCAGTGGCTATTAACTTGGAAATACTTTTTATCCATGCATCAAGTTGAAATAATAAAGGTGTGAAGAGAGATGTCATCACCAGTACCTTCTTTCAGCTTTGTGGCACACACTTCCCCTGGTAGCTTACCAGAGCTGAAGTATCTCTTGGAAGGATCAGGGCTAAGCCATCTGGGTGTTCCAGCATGTCTCATGCATTACCTCTTTTTATAAACAAATGGATACGTGCCTTAAACCGTTCTTATGCCTTCAGAGCAGTATGGGTTCAATAAAACTATGTCTGAATCCTTTGAGCTGAATTTTTTAAAATATTAATGCATGATGCTTGTCAAATAATGACTTACAGTAGATGAGATTCTCATGGCTTATAAGATCATGCATGCATTTAAGGCTCGTATCCTGCAATTTCAATTATGTCTATACCTATTATTATGTCTATATCTATTATTTATTTATTTATTTATTTATTTATATCCCACCATTCCTCTTAGTAGGAGCCCTCCTATGACAATTAACATGCTGGCTTGCAAAATTGATAGTGTTCTGCGTTCTGTAATGAAATGTTTGAGATGTTTCATATTTTCTAAAAGGCAAAATGATTATTGTAATAAGTGGCATCAGTTGGGATGTATAACAAAGAGACAAATATTGGCTATGTGTGTTAATTTCCAGTATACTATAGTCCTCTCCTGTAATATAGTCTATTGAAGTTGCAGTTTTGTAAGAACAGTCTTAATTGCCAACGTCAGGCTTTGATTTAAAGGTTTTAAATGCCTGAGTGGAAACTGTATAAGAGAAGCAAGCATCCAGCTAAGAGGGTAAAACTGATGGCTGGGTGGGGTGAATCCATTTTAACTATAGTTTCCCTGAACAAAGGCTTCTTATTTTCACTGCAGGTTGCTATGAATATTCTAAATAGTGGAAGATTCAGCATGGGCAGTGCATCTGCTGGAATGCTGAAGAAACTGATTGGTAAGACCTACACTATACATTTAAAGCAGCATTATACCAGTTTAAATAGTCATGGCTTCCCCCAAGGAATCCTGGGTAGATTGTTAAGGGTGCTGAAAGGAAATCCTTATTCCCCTCAGAGTGACTATTCCCAGAGCTCACTGGGTAGAGGGACTGATTGTTAAACCTGTCTATCTATCTAAATTTGCTTGGGTAGTAAAAAAGCTGAATAAATATTCCAAAGAGGAGAAATGGGATTTCTGTTCATGATATATGTTTAAAACTATTTCTCAAATATTCCAGCTGCAAGATGAGTAAAGAGTTTACTATGGCCCATTTGTCTGTTGATAAGCCTTTTTCAGCCTGGTCTCTTCCAGATGTTTTGGACAACTTGAATCAACTCTGACCATGGGCTGTGCTTTCTGGGGCTGATAAAAGTTGTAGTCCAAAATGTCTGGAAGGCACCAGGTTGGGGAAGGCCTAGATCATCCAGTAAAGATACTTGTAAGTTTCCCTTTTTCTGAGAAAAGATTTGTACTTTTCATAGCCAACAACCTAGAAAATAGCAAAATTCAGGGGTCAGAGTAGGGCATAATCTATTCCTAAATATTTGCCTATGGGGAGTGAGAACCAATTGGATTCACACTTTGTGGCAAATAAACGTGGTATTTTCAGAAGTGAACACTGTAAAATCTGAAACTGAGATTAAAGTTGGTAAACATGTGATAGGCATATCCCAGGGGGACCCAAGCACATTGCTGATGTGTTCTCCTCTGTGTTAGAAATATACATCTCTCCTTCATGTTTATAGTGTTTTAACACTGCAAACACCAGTATATACAGGGCATACTCACTTGCCACAGAATGTGAATCTGATTGGTCCCCACTCCCCATAGGTGAATACTCAGGAATAGGTTATGCTCTCTTCCTACTCCTTTTTTTTTTTTTTCAATAATTTTTATTCAGATTTTCATAAAACATACAAAACAAAATCATAAAACATTCAAAGACAAAAAACAAAATCAAAAATAGTTAAACAAAAAGAAAAAAAGAAAAAAAAAACAAAAATAAAAAATAAAGAGTAAAATATTGACTTCCCATTTGTCAAAGATCAAATCAGTTATAAGTCTATAATATATAACAATCCTGTCTCTTAAGTCATATTATAAAATCACTTTCCTCCAGTAGTTATCTTACTTAATCATCAAATCTCATAAACATTACTTTATTCTTTCCACAAAAAGTCAAAGAGAGGTTTCAATTCTTTAAGAAATATATCTAACAATTTTTTTTTTCCAGATAAGCATATCGATTAATCCATCTCATTACTAATTATGATAATCTTATTGTCATAACCATAGTCAAAATAAACATTTCAATTAATCCATCACATCAGAATCTGTTAGGTTCAGTAATTTCAGTAGCCATTGTTCTATTATCTCTATTAATTCCATTTTCCATCTTCCATCTTCAGTAGTCTTGTTAAGTCCAGTAATTTCAATATCCAATCTTCCATTATCAGTATTCCATAATAATCTTGCTGTCAAAGCCATAGTCATATAGTAAGAGTCTGATGGGAATTACCTCTATCCCAAATATTTTCTTGCCATCCATTCTGAATAGGTTGCTGAAATACTGCTGTAAAATCATATCTCTGTTCTTTTTTTCAAAATACACTGGGTCATCTCTTAAAAGTTTTTCCATTGTCACATGGCTGCAGTTAATTCCATAGATTTTCTCTATATTGGGCTCCATCACATCATTCCAGTCCAGAAGATAATCCATGCCATTGATAACTTTATCTCTAGAATCTTCATTAATTTCTTCAGAGATAACATTGAGTTCCAAACAATAGATTTTATTTCTAAAGTCCATAGACTCCAAATCTTGTTCCTGTTCCACGTTTGTTCCAATCTCCGGGATCTCCTCTCTCACAGGGACCCCTATTCCAGTCTCCAGGGTCTCCTCTCTCACAGGGACCCCTGTTCCAATCTCCGGGGTCTCCTCTCTCACAGGGACCCCTTCCAGGGTCACCTCTCTCACAGGGACCCTTATATCTTTAATCTCCTGCTTCATTTTACTCAATTCAATTTTCGTTATCTCAATCTCATCCATTATTTTCTGAAACATAGTTATTTCCAGATTCTCAGCCACTTTCTTAATTGCCATTTTAAAAGAAAAATATAGGAAAACCACTTCTTATTTCAGCAACAATTGGGTTAATACTCCAAACTTGGTGACATCACAGTATAAACAGAGCAGACAGCCTTATCTCTCCAATAGTTAAGTAAACAAAATGCAGTTCCCAGGATCGAAATAATTAATGGCAATCGTCAAGAAACAGATTCGTCAAAATAAAATAGACCAAAAAGAGAGTAGTCTCAAAACAGTATAATATTTTTCAAAATAAAAATCTGGAATAGAAATCCCTCTTCTGTGTATATCTTTAGAATGCAAATCCAGGACAGCTTTTTGCAACAAAAACAGAGATAAGCTATTAATTAGTGCGTAGCAGAGAGAAGTTACGGCTCCCCAGTGAGATGTCAAAAACCGATCAATCTGGCAAATCTCTTTTAAACAGCAACAATTTAAGTCAAGTAAAAGAAAAATATAGAAAGAAGGGTGCTTGCCTGTTAGTGCGTTCTCTCTTAGAAGATAAGATGAACGTTCGCTTTAACAGATAGAGCTTGCTGTTGAAAATCCGTCCCACCTTCGTCGGCTGGACCTCGTCCCATAAATTAATGAGATCTGGTCGTCCCAACAAAAATAGGCTTTGAGGTTAATCTCTTCGTTTCTCCCTACCCGGGAGAAGTTTAATCAGTCAAAAAAAAAAGAAAAAACTGACTGATATATCTGAATAAGCTTCTTTTGAGGCAGGAGCCCGTCTCAAAAGCAGGCACAGGCTAAGTCACCCTTCCCGGAAGTCACCGCTCTCTTCCTACTCCTGAATGTTACTAGAGAAATGCATTTAAATTGCAAACACCGCTTAACCTGTGCTGTTCGTATCTACTTTATTTGGTGCACGGTGTAGCACCAGACAAATTAGTCACAGGTTCAAGGCTGATGTTGCTTTATTTGACCTAAGGAAATGTTTCAACCTGGTAATAAGAGCTGCTACACCAAGTGCAGGGTCATGAAAGATGTACAGTTGATGTTGCAAGAGCATCACACGTAGATACAAAGGCTGTTACGTATATCTAATGCAGTAGTTATCCATTTTAATGAGTCTGACGTTCATTAAAATAATTGTAAAGGGCCTTGTTCTGTTCTGAAGATAAATATTTAGGCAACTATTACATTTTCCAGAAGCAGTCAATACTTTTTAGCCTGATTATCTGTCTCTTCCTCTCACTTTTTTTAAAGAAATGACAGCAGAGTATGCTTGTACAAGGAAACAGTTTAATAAGAAGCTGAGTGAATTTGGATTAATTCAGGTAAATAAGACACTGTATGGGGTTTGACCTGTTTTGAGGAATTCAGGAGGAAAATTTGATCTTTTAAAAAAAATGAGTGAAAAGCTTTCACTAGTATAGAACTATATCTGCAATCCTGATTTAAAACTATGAAGCATATGTATTTGGTGAAAATTATGAGTAAACTAAGTGATTATCTTTTAAATATAGGACAAATAATGCACCAGGCACCAAACATTAAGCTTATGAGAATAAATGACAATTAACCTTCTTGAATGGTATTGTTGCATATTGTCATTTCACTTTTTCTGCATTACTTAAATATGAATGGCATCTCTTTTTTGCCCTTTTTTTCCAGGAGAAGTTTGCCCTTATGGCTCGGAAAGCATATGTAATGGAAAGCATGGCCTACCTCACTGCAGGAATGATGGACAGGCCAGGGGTCCCAGACTGCTCACTTGAAGCAGCCATGGTTAAAGTAAGCTTGACTGAAATGTTGATTTAAAGCTAAAGGTATCTGTACTAATGATCAGAAAGAAAATTGTTGACATGATCTTCACATTGTGGAAGTCATAGGGATGCTGTATCCACCCTTTCCGTATCTTCATTGTGTCCAGTCTACTTAATTGCATGACAGTGCTATGCAAATTCTATTAAATTCCTCCTAAACATGGCATATGTCACTGAAGTGAAAGCATCAGACCAGGAATTTTAAATGTCTTAGAGGGAAAAAAGCGTTTGTAGAAATCGAGCACCACCATTCAAGAAGACAATGCTGCGTACATGTGTTCAGTTTATAGATGAAGCATCTCTCATGAGCAGGATTATATATATGAATAGCAAACTCCTATACTCCATGTCACTCCTTGTGTAGCCCAGTTAGAACAATCTGTGCAGAAGTGGAAGGTATTGGCAGGCTTGAGGGAACCCAGTGAAGACTGGGTATGCTCCGTAAACATGGAATGCTGACTTGTGGGGAAAAATGGGAGGGAACATAATGGAGTGTTCTGGAAGAAGGCAGAGCTGGCTGGCCTGAATGTTTTGTTGCAGATCCCACCAATTATTAATAGCCTTGCTTATATAAAGACTAGGTGGCATAAATGTTTACTTTCAAAGCTAGGTGGCGTAACTGTTTACATTTTGTTCCAGAGAACTTGGCATTGGCACTAACTCTACTGCCTAGCCCCAAGTTGCACTTCATTTCTTGGTCACACTAAAGTTGAGTTTAACCCAGGAACTGGCTTTTTCATATACCAAGTTTAGAAAAATATTGGCTTATGTAATAATAACTTTATTTCTATGGTTATTGACAGGTGTTTAGTTCTGAAGGTGCATGGATTTGTGTGAGTGAAGCTTTACAAATTCTTGGAGGTCTAGGCTACATGAAAGATTTTCCATATGAACGCTATCTCCGGGATAGCAGGATACTTCTCATTTTTGAGGTAAGTATGAACTCTTCTATAAGTTGCATGCAATCTCAAACTACTAGCATAATACTAGGGACAAATAGATGGCATTCTAAGGACCATTTGAGTGGCTCTGAAGTCCTACTCCAAATAGTCAGTGTGTCATTACTTTTATGATGTATGAACTGTCTGGTGATATCTTTAGATCAGGTGTGGGGAACCTTTGGCCCTCCAGGTGTTGTGGGTTTCCAACATCCATCAAGCATGGCCAGTGGCCAGTGGTGGTGAAGTTGTAGTTAAACAATGTCTAGAGGGCCAAAGTTTTCCCACACCTGCTTTAGATAAATTTAGAAAAGAGGGCATTCCTGTTCTTTATGTACTAATATTAGAAATAAGTTATATTAAATATCAGAAATAACTAAAATAAATAATTTAAAATCTGCTTAATGGCACACTATATACTGAATGCAATAAACAGAATAGTCAGTTATACTGGCATTGTCTGTCACAACTGAGTTCATTTTATATATCTGTAGAACTTACCCCATAGTAAAATGGAAAAGTGTTGGGCTGATATTGCAGTGCAGTATGAAAGGCTTTTAACAAATATCAGCAATATTTAAAGTACAGCAGAAATGTAATTGCATACATGATTATGCAATAATTCTGTTTGGAGCCTTCCCATAGACATCTGGTTGGCCACTGTGAGCACAGGCTGCTGGATTAGATGGGCCTTTGGCCTGATAAAATACATTTTATCTTGAGTGGTCCTTGTTTGTTATTTTTTTTTTTGTAACGTAAGTATGAATCTATAACACTAGGAGAAGTACAGTGCCTTGCAAAAGTATTCAGACCCCCAACCAATGCTCTCATTTTACTGAAATACAAATGGTACATTATAATTTCGTTCTGTATATTTTATTTTGAAACAATTTAAACTCAAAATCAATTATTGTCAGGTGACATTGGTTTTATGTTGGGAAATGTTTATAAGAAACATAAAATACTGAAACATGTTGCTTGCATAAGTATTGAGACCCCACACATGAATATTTGATAGAGCCACCTTTTGCTGCAATAACAGCTTTACGTCTTTTGGGGTGGGTATGTACCAGCTTTGCACACAGTGTCGGATGAATTTTGGCCCATTCTTGGCAGATTCGCTCCAAGTTGTTCAGGTTGGCTGAACGTTGCTTGTGGACTGCAATTTTCAAAGAGCGCCACAGATTCTCAATGGGATTGAGATCAGGACTTTGACTGGGCCACTGGAGGACATTCAACTTTTTGTTCTTGAGCCACTTCAATGTTGCTTTGGCTTTGTGCTTGGGATCATTGTCCTGCTGAAAAGTGAATTTCCTCCCAAGCCTCAGTTTTTTAGTGGACTGAAGCAGGTTCTCTTGCAGTATTTCCCTGTATTTTGCTCCATCCATTCTTCCTTTAATTTTAACAAGATGCCCAGTCCCTGCTGATGAGAAGCATCCCCACAGCATGATGCTGCCACCACCATACTTCACTGTAGGGATTGTGTGTCTTGAGGCATGGGCAGTGTTAGGTATGCGTCACTCTTAGAGCTTTGAGTTTGGGCCAAAAAGCTCTATTTTGGTCTCATCTGACCATAAAACCTTTTCCCACATCGCTGCTGGGGCACTCTCATGCTTTCTGGCAAACTCCAGATATACTTTCAGATGGTATTTTTTGCATAACGGCTTCTTTCTTGCCACCCTCCCATACAGGCCAGTCTTATGCAGAGCTCTTGATATGGTTGACTGGTGCACCGTTACTCCACTCCCAGCCACTGAACTTGGTAGCTCCTTCCAAGTGATTGTTGGCCTCTCTGTGGCTTTTCTCACAAGTCTCCTTGTTCGAGTACTGAGTTTTGAGGGACGGCCTTTTCTTGGCAGTGCCTGGGTGGTGTGACGCAGCTTCCGCTTCCTGATTATTGATTCAACTGTGCTCACTGGGATATCCAGACACTTGGATATTATTTTGTATCCTTTTCTTAATCTATGCATTTGTATTACATTATCTCTCACTTCTGTAGAGTGCTCTTTGGTCTTCATTTTCCTTCAGATCCACAGCCTGACCAATGATCCTTCAACAGTGGTGTTTTTATCCTGACAAGTGACAGCAACTTTAATGGTTCACAGGTAGAGGCCAATGGTAAGGCAATTGTGTTCTCAGTAGGGCAGTTTCTTTCATCTGTGTAAAGTGGGAGCTTCCACAGCACAGGTTGAATACGTATGCAAGCAACATGTTTCAGTTTTTTATGTTACTTACAAACATTTCCCAACATAAACCAATGTCATCTTACAATAATTGATTTTGAGTTTCAGTGTTTCAAAATAAAATATCATATACAATAAAATCACAGTGTACCATTTGTAATTCAGTAATATGAGAGCACTGGTCAGGGGTCTGATTACTTTTGCAAGCCGCTGTATATTTAACATATTGTAGCTAAGAGTGTCTGATAACTGCAGTATCATCCAGCTTTGAAAAAAATGTAATAGGCCCCCTTGTTTTTATCGCTGCAAGTAGAGCATGAAAGATGGCTCTACCTCACTGGCAGTGCATAGGATGGCAGTGTAACAGATATGTGTGATATAAACCAGTGTTTGCTTCATCACAGCAGTCAGAGTATGCTATTTGGAGTGGTGTGCCTCACAATTTGAAGTGGCATCTGTGCATTTTCCTCCAGTCATCTAGGCTGATCTGGTCACTTTGGAAACATTCTGTCTTGCTTGTTAGAATAAATATAAATAAGCCTTGCAATGGAAATTTCTGCTTCAAAGATGTTTGCTTTAGTGATTACATCACTAGATAGAGAATTCATAGCTGTTGTTGGACTACTACTTGCATCAGCCACAGCCAGCATGGCCCATTGTCAGGGATTATGGGAGTTGTAGTCCAACCCTGCTCAAAACCTTCCTCCAATGGTGTAGCTCAGCCTTTCCCAACCAGTGTGCCTCCAGATGTTGTTGGACCACAACTCCCATCAGCCTCAGCCAGCATTGCCGATGGGAGGCCGATGGGAGTTGTGGTCCAACAACATCTGGAGGCACACTGGTTGGGAAAGGCTGGTAGCTAGGTATAAAACTGTACTGGTTCATATGGAAATATTTTTCACTACATAAGGTAAAAGAATGGTCTAATACAGTGTGATTTGGAGATAGCTAGCACCTTGGCTCTATCTTGATTTTCTGCTAGAACAATAATGTGAGCGTGCAGATTTTCCTCTTGCTGATAATCAGCTTTAATGGGTCAGTTTTTGCTATCGCACACTCTGGTTCTGAATGCCAGTAAGCTCCACTTGGTGCTGAACACTGAGCTATAAAGAATGGTGTTTGTAATTAAAATCGAGTATGTAATATGCATGCATTTAATTTAGCACCTCCAGTCAATGTATGCAGTAATTTTAATTAGCTTGTTGTTTAGCCATCTGCTCATTTTGAAAGCTTTAATTGCTAAGCAGCACTGCTTAAAGTGTAGCATATAGTAGTCCAGCATTTTTTTATCTTTTAAAATCAACTACTTCTAAAATGTGGATACTAAAATGTGCATGACAGAGAAAGAGCTACATAGCTTTCATTTTGTATCCTAAGTAGTAGTGGGCAGAGAACTTTGTCAAGGAGCACAGCATTCTTGTATCTAGTTTGAAAGCTTTACTAAGGATATTGCATCAAATGGCTTTTGGTTACTTGTTCTGGAGCTGAAAGGTATTTTCTCTCTCAACAATGCTGGTCAGAGTGTGGCTAGGAAAGTTTGTTGTTATGTGCCTTCAAGTCGATCACGACTTATGGCGACCCTATGCATCAGTGACCTCCAACAGCATCTGTCGTGAACCACCCTGTTCAGATCTTTTAAGTTCAGGTCTGTGGCTTAATTTATGGACTCAATCCATCTCTTGTTCAGCCTTCCTCTTTTTCTACTCCAGTTTTTTCCAGCATGACTGTCTTTTCTAGTGAATCATGTCTTCTCATGATGTGTCCGAAGTATGATAACCTCAGTTTCATCATTTTAGCTTCTAATGATAGTTCTGGTTGAATTTGTTCTAACACCCAATTATTTGTCTTTTTCACAGTCCATGGTATGCGCAAAGCTCTCCTCCAACACCATATTTCAAATGAGTTGATTTTTCTGTTACCCGCTTTTTTCACTGTCCAACTTTCACTTACGTTGCAAAAAAATATAAAATATAAGACTGTATCACAATCCTCATTACGTGCATTCCCTCAGTAACACTGAGGATGTACTAAAGCTGTTTCTGCTAGTACATATGAGGTACAAAGGCTTAGAGGATTGGGGAGGGGGGAAGTTTGCAATGCCGTGAAGGCTAGGCCTGCACCTGATGTATCCAAGGCCACACACTCTGCAGTTCATGCATTTGGTGTTGTGAGAAGCAGCCCTGCACACATACCAATGCACGTGTGTAGAGATCATCTGATGCAAAGGGAAATGCTGGTCCAATGGGGATCTCCCCTCAAATAAAGTTGCTCTATGTGTGTACATTAGCATCCATGTAGAGCGGAGCCCCTTCTCAGGTGCCCAAGGGGCTAACCCATCTGGCCCTGCAGTGGTCCTCCCAGTCCTTGAAAACATGGTGGTGATGGACTGTGACTTGCCTAAAGCTATCATGTGAGTTAATGGCGGGGCTAGGCATGAGACAGTGCAGGTTCATATAGAAATATTTTTAATTAAATAAAGTGAAATAATGCTTTAAAGTACATCAGTAATACATCTGGATCTGATAGGATTAATCAGTCTTGATTTTATAAGCAATAGTTTTTGTGGATTCAATACTGATGCCTCATGGCTTAACTATACAGATATCCCCAGGGGTTTTATAACATTAAGACAATGTTGATTCTTGAGCATCATCTCCACCTTAACCTGTTGAGGGAAACAACTCTATGTGTAAGTGTATCTCTAGCAAATCCATGTTTAAGTAGTCTAAAAGATCTCTCTCTGTTTCAGGGAACAAATGAAGTTCTGCGAATGTATATTGCTTTGACGGGCATGCAGTATGCAGGCAAAATCTTAACTGGAAAAATAAAGTATGTCCTTTTTGGAAATAGTCATCTTAAATGAATAATTACTGAATACAGATTGAAATTGGTAGGTGGGAATAACATAGGATAGGTAATACATTTTCTTGAAAGAGTTTTACGTACATTAGCAAAAATAAGGCATTTTCTTCTTTAATGTGCTGATGTGTTGTGTAGATCTTAAATTTGATTTGAATGGGTGTCTGTACCCATTGGTCAATTAATCACTATTGCTCTGTGACCTCTATTCATTGAAATGGGAAGTATGCAAGCCCCATTTAAGATTCAGGCAGATTACATGGCCACAGTGATTTTTGGAGTTTTTTTGAGCTATCACTAAAACATAGTTGGTAGGTGTTAATCTAGTTCTGGCCATGTGTATTAAAAGACCTAAGAAACTGACTTTTTAAATCACTCTTGCCCAGCGGGGTAGGGACACGTGTTGAGTGGGAAATGGAGAGATAACATATTATGTAAACAGAAATTTATTCAGATAAAAGAACAGTTTAGAGGAAAAGTGATCCAGGAGTTTGGCTGCTGTTTCCAGAAGAAACATGTTGCAGAATGAAATAATAATGGAGAAGTGGCCCAATGCTAATGCACCCAATATATTTACTCCCACAGGGAAATCAAGAAAGGAAATGTGGGTGTGGCTTGGAGCGTATTCATAAACAGGTTCCGTGACAGCATGGGCCGAAAAGTAGACTTAGGGTTTGTTGGTAAAAATGGTGTGGTGCATCCCAGTCTAGAAGTAAGTATGCCATGCAGATGCTGTAATACTGTTAACCACGCCTAGAAGATTTCTTTGTGTTGTGTTGTAAAAATAGTGCTTCTTTAGGCTTGGTTCAGTGTCAGATTCCTCCATGAAGAAACACAGGAAACAGCCTTGTATAGAACCAGACCATTGGTGTAGTGAGCTCAGTATAGTATACATTGGACTGTATACTATACAGTAGACTGACAATGGCTTTTCAAGGTTTCAGACTGTAGTGCTGCCCAGATGTACCTAGGAAGGCAGAGAAATGAACCTGAAATCTTCTCCATAAAAAGCATGTGTACTACCATTGTGTTATAGTCTTTCATGCACAACTGTGCTAGGAAATGCTGCTGTACAACCCAGTTCACAGTACTGTTTGCATGGGATTGTATGCCTGCACCCACTATCACATGGAGAAACTTCACACCATGGTCCTTTTTTTAGTTTTATTTGAGCAATTATTGCTTAAACATTAAAAATATTAGTGCTTACTAAACCAAGATGTTTTAGACTTCATAGTTTAAGTTTAGAGGAAAACCTGAACCAATCCCTGTAAGAATCCAAGTAGAATGCCATTTAGGTTGCTCTATTAAACTGTGCCTTGTAATGCCTGTTGCATGTTGCTTTCCTCAGCCCTGCTTCTGATACACTAACCCCTATTATTCACACTATAAGCTGTAATGGCATGGGGCTTTGTATGAAAAGATCTACACCGGGGGTGAGGAACCTTTAACTGAGTGGGCAGAGATAGTAGGGGACCAGGCAGTCCCTGCGGTACCTTGGAATCCAAGTTGTTAAGGGGCTTGTTAGTCCGTACAAATTTAGAGAGAGATTGATCAACTGTGTGTGTAGAATTGACAATGTAAACAGGCACAGCCCTAAATCTTTTTTTTTTCTTTTGCAGGAAAGTGCCAAGAAACTTGAACAAAATATATATTATTTTGGTGTTACAGTAGAAGGCTTGCTGAGAAGGTTTGGCAAGGTAGTCAGAGCTTTCTAAGTGGGGAGTAAATCAGAGTTGCTGCCTTTCTTCTTACTGTCTGCCCTTCCCTCAATAATCTCATCAAAGTGAATGTTTGAAACCAAACTCTTTTCCAGCCCAATAATTGTCTTCAAGATGCATATTAAAGAGCCATCCTGGAAGATAATATTGGAAGATCATGTCGTAGGCAGCAGATAAAATCAAACTGTAAATAACTTTTTCCCCAGTAGCCTGCATACTTACTATGCAGAATCTTATAATTCTTCGTCTTAGCACATGTGTGAATACTGGCTGTCTTCATCTGTTGAATCATGCTATATTATTGATTAGGCAGCTTAGGATGATGGTTAGTAAATTGCTAAACTATTTAGGTGTTTTTTGTTTGGTATCAGACTATTGTGGATGAGCAGATGATTCTTAAAAGAGTGGCAGACATCACCATCAATCTGTATGCAATGACAGCAGTTATTTCCAGAGCTAGCCGATCAATCAGTATTGGTTTGCGCAATCATGATCATGAGGTGAGTGTACCTACACAATTCTGACTAGCATGGTTGATAAACTTGCATTTCAGTATTAAAGAGATAAATTGAGAGAAAAAATAATTGACTTTTGAGGGTATCCTAATACTTTCAGATTCTGACATGAGCTGGATAGCAAGGGATATAGTTTCATATGCTTGAAAAAGTATTTTATGGCAGAAAGGGCTTGTAAAGCAAAAATCCAGATTATTCCTTTTCTTGTGCTCTGGAGAAACACATATATAGTAATGCCATTGTAGCCGTGATAGCTGTATGGAACTTTGATATTCAAAGATAGTGGGTAATAACTGATATCACCCTATGTGCCTTGAATATCAAATGGGGGTAAACAAAAGGCAGCTACTTACTAGCATGTCTTGTTTCCGAGTCCCCTGGGTGCAACAGGAGATGGAATGCTACCCTAGATGGATTTATAATCTGACCCACCAAGGCAGTTCTTCCAATAATTATATAAATACTGAACCATGCATACTACAGAGATTTCACAACACCCAAATATTAAGAAAGCTTTATAGCATACAATTGCTTATGTAGTACACACAAAAGTTGTACAAGTGTAAAATTTTAAAGAAGGCTCTTCAGAAAGTCTGCAATAATGATCAAGTTTGATCTGTTCTTGTGCTAGTGGTAGAAAAGTCCCTTCTGTTGAACTTCAGTTATTCAGCTCTGGGGCAAACGTTACTGTGAATAAAGGAAAGATTATTAACTTCTACTTAAGTTTATTACTGGGTAAATAAGGAGAACAGAAGCTCAATGCTTTTCTTTTACGTGCCTTCTGATACTTGGGTTTCCATGCATTTATAATATAATGAGGTAACTATTACAGATAGTTAAATTCCATCAGTCTATTTGAAATCAGGACTATTTTCAATTTGCTAATGATTTCACTGATTTTCTAGGTGCTGCTTACAAATATTTTCTGCACTGAAGCTGGTTTCCAGAATAATTATGCAATGGCAGAATTAGTAAAATGTAAGTGTTAACACTGAACCAAACACTGGCATCTTCTATTGTTTGCTTTCATACTAAAATACTTTACTAAAACAAAGTTACAGAAAACCCAGCCAGTATTATGGCCACAGTTTCTTTTCATAGGAGATGCCTTCAGTTTATACTAAGAATCTAGATGCCAAAGCAGGCCAACTTGATACTTCCCGATTTGCTCTTTCCTATAATTAGTGCTAATGCGGCAGATGCTGCTACTAGCTCAACAGCTTGTGTTTACAGTCTTGGATCTTAAAAAGTCTGTTTCTCTCATTTCAATATGCCTCTAAAGAATTGTTACTTCTGTTGCCATTATTCCTAGTTGCTCCTGAAAACATGGATGACCACATTAAAAAAGTGGCAAAGCAGGTGCTGGAAAAGAGAGCCTATATCTGTTCCCATCCACTTGATAGAACGTTCTGAAGGTTGGAAAATGATGACTAACGTACTCTGGTGCCAGATACTTCACAGTGCAAGTGAATGCAGGCAATCTAAATCCTCAACTTTATTCTCCAACATGAGACAGAATGACTGACAACTTGCTAACAGAACATGTTTTCATCAGTTGCAGTGTAATGTTTATACAATAAAACTGTATTCGATTTTATATGCCTAAACCCATGTGAAAACCCTAAGACAGATGGTTGGAAGAAAGAGCGCATAATCAATGTACTTCCTATTCTTATATTTCATTTTAGAAACACAGTGCTGCAGAATACTAATTATAACATCTTTAGAGATAAATGAGAAAGTCTCTAACATCAAGAATACACTGCCAACTTTTTTAAGAACGAGGTGTAGGATTAATTAGGGGGCAGTCCACAACTTGTGGCCAGCACTGGCAGCGCTTAAGACAGCAGCAGAGCCACAGTTACAGCCCTGGCACTTGCAGGGAGGGGGGGGCCGGCAGGAGAGGAAAAACATACTTTTTTTGTGTGAAACAGAGATCACAATTGGGGCCACTACCATTATGTGATAGCAGCAGGATCCTGTGCCAGCCTAGTCCCACCCCAAAAATGCCCTGTTTGGGGGGGGGTGTCTACCAGCAGTACCTTCACCCACCATTTGGGCAGGCACAGTGGGCTGCTCCTTGCCAGCAGAGGGACAGTGCTGCCTCAGAAAGACCAGACAGACTAGTAATATTTCCAACCTAGGTTACTCTGAGAAGTTGCTAGTAAATACTATTGTCTGTGTAAGTTTATCTAATGCTTTGTATCAACTACTGACTTAACCACCTCAGTTTCATTAAGTAGACCAATTCCTTTATTCTCATGGCAATAATTCCAGATGCCTGAATGCAATCTCTGGACTCTAGGTAGTCATTTGGGGTTTCCTCTGTGCCAAACAGTTTCTACATTAATTGTACTATGTACTACTCAACCTATTAAGTTCCTTATCAGCACAAGGAAAAATACCACTGGGTTTTGTACCTATGTTGTGCTCAAGAAACTACACTGCAATTGGCACATCATTCTCACATTACCTCCATCCTGTCTATCTTTTGTTAGGATTTTATCCATTAGACGCAATCTCTGTGGAGGCCATCTCTTGTACCGAAATGAATGTTTATGACAAATCAATCTGCAAAACAGAATAGACTTTTAAAAACTGGGAAAACATGAAATTTATGCTTAACAACAACTAAGTGAACATTCACGTTTATGACAAGTTCTAATGTAAACCTTTATGGTACAAAACATGTATAAAAGCATGACCTCGCCCTACTGAGAGAAAAATGGCAAGCTTTGTGCAACAACAAATTAAAGTTCACTTGTACAATCAAGAAAAGATGTTACTTTACAGTTTTTAGACAGCTGCAGTACCTGTATGGTAACATATACCAATCTTGGGTTATTCAAGCATCAGGATGCGTAACTTACCGTGGGGATGGGGGACCTGTGGCTCTACAGATGTACAACTCCCATCAGCTCTTGCCACTGACCATGCTGGCCGAGGTGATGGGAAGTGTAGTTCAATAACAGGTCTCCCATGCCTACACTTACTTTACCCAAGGCTGAAAAGTTGGCTTTGGGTAACTGCAGAATTACTCTAAAGAGCTACACACACCAAGTGCATCTTATCTCAGGCAACCGTTAATGTTAAACAAAGTATAGAGGGACAGATAACTGCAGAATCTCCTACAGTAACGTCCTAGGCTAAAGCTATGATTCAATTTGTAATCCTATATAACGGGTGGAAAACTTGTAGACTTTCACATATTGTAGGACTCCAACTCCCAACCTGCATTGCGATGGTCAAAAATTACAGAAGCTGTAGTGTAGTAACATCTGGAGGGCTACAGGACCCTCACCTTTATGATACATACACCACTAATCCTTTTATAACATTACCTTGCCATCCCAGTGTGTTGTATAGCAGCTGGGTGACTTACCTGAAGTCTGCTCCCTTCAGAGTTTTAAATACATTGTGCTTCCTGTCATAGCACGGAATTATATTTCCATTCCACTTTAGGCTGTGGTGGGTTTCAGAACCAGGAACAAATCCTTGGCAGATGCTGCTTTCTTCCACATTGTCTAATGTTCCCAAAATGGGGGTAGGCTGAAACAGGATTGGTAGGCTTCACAACACTGCTTCAAAAGACACAGCTTCATGTATAAGTTTCCAATACTAGGAACCAGAAATGCATTTCAGACTAAAGCTTAGTGTTGAATACACAGAAGGGCACAACCATAAGCTAGTAAGTTTACCTGAAACACTGAAATGAATAGATTCAAGACTGGCATGTCTTTGAAATATACCCAAAGAGTAGTGGTAAATATTGGCGCCTTAGCAAATACGTATTTCACTAGAATTTTGAACTCAAACAATGCTACTGTTTTTCAGATCAATCCAACCCCCCAATTTGCCATGTCAGATGGCTTTGAAATGGGGTAGGGGTGTGCCTTCATCATCAGGGAAGCCCACCTAAACAGCAAAGCTACCACTGAATCCAGGCCTCTTTGCTGCACCAATCCCATGCAGGCACTGGGGCTGTGGACGCAGTGTTGGTTGCACCACTCCATAAAATGCTGCCATTGCCAGCCAAGGGTTAGGATTGCAGTCTCAACAACAACTGACTGAATAAAAAAAATTGCACAGCATATTTAATCACTTTAATGTGACCACTTTGCATATGCACTAGAATAGGGGTGGGGAACTGGATTCAGCTGGCAGACCAGATCCTGGGTTTCCCAACCTCAGACCATTTCAATGTTTGGGTGGGAGCCACCAACCTGTCAATTACCTGCTGTCACTATGATATCAGGAGACCCTTTTTCCTTTGTAGCACACAAGCTGTGCTGCAAAGGAAAATCCAAGCCCAGCCAAGTGGGCTTGAGGTTACAGCTGGTCAGCTTATGGATGCTTCAAGATCAACTTTCTGCTGAGATTGTGCTATCGAGTTCCTCACAGGGAACCCTCTAGCATAGCAGCTCTCAGCTGGCTTGCTCTCACCATAAATCAGCTGATTGGCAGTGACAGCAAGCCTCCCTTGCCAATGCACAATTGGAAGCACACCTTAAGGCTCTCTGTTGTACAGTGGCAACTGTGTCTCCACCTGCCCTTCACCCAACATCACATATAATGCAAGGTGGGCATGGTTTGGGAGAAATGGCCTTGGAAGACTGTGATGTTCCTGATTTGTAATATAAATATGGTAAGTGCTGGTATAATATAAGACATATGGTAAGTGGAGTGAGTGATGAGGGGGAGTACATGGGCTGTAGAATGCTGGATGATTGGCTGAGCGTTTGAATGGCTGGAAGTATAAATGAGAGGATGACAGTTGAATCAGGGTGGTGTTTTGTGGTGGTATGTTGTTGGTGTGTTGGAGAGGTTGGTGTGGAGAGTATAAGGTGGCTGTTCCCCTAAATCTGTTCAAGAGGCAGCAGAGTTGGCAGATCACTTTGCCTCAAATAGAACTGGCTGGGTGGGAAAACCATCAAGAGAGTTTAAGCCCAGACCAATTAATAATGGCAGAAGGGATGTGGTACCACAGCGAGTGAGCCCTCCAATAAAATCTGAAGGGCACAGGACACCCCAGAGTGAATCTGTGTACCCCAAAATGGAGGAGAAATTGTGTTATAAATGTGGTAGGCCGGGACATCTGCGTTTTCAATGTGAAGTCGCCAACCCCATTGGTAATCCCGCTCAGGGAAAGGCAGTGAAAACAAAACCAAGGGAGTTCGAAACCAAGAAAGTTCAGTTCTGCCAGATAAACGGGACAAATGTACAGGACTTTGATTCGAGTCTGAGAGAAGAAGTGAGTGCGCAAGGGGCAAAATATTGGGCTTTGCTGGATACTGGTGCTGCTCAGACCTTACTGAGGCCAGATTTGGTAAAATCTGAGGAAATTTTACCTCAGGAAAAGGTGACAATCCAAGGAGTGAGGGGTGAACCAGAAAGCATTCCCATGGCCCTGATAAAATTAAAATGGAGAGGAAAGGAGGAGACCTGTAGAGTGGGTATTAATGCCCAGCAACAAGAACCAGTGATACTGGGAAGAGATGTTATGGGAGCACAAGGAAAAATATATGTTGTGACCCGAAACCAAATGAGCAAGGGAGCTGAAGCCATTTTAGCTGGCTCTGATCAAAACAGGGTGGAATCTGTGGCTGAGCCTGAGGCCGCCATAGCAACCACTAGCAGGCCTGATGAGAGAGAGAGATTGTTTCAAATGGTCTCTACTGCTGAGGCACAACAGTTCAGAGAAGAGCTGGAGAAGGATGAAAGTTTGAAACAAATGAAGGAACAAGTCCTTACACAAAGAATCCCCTTTACTGACAATCTGAAGGATCAAATAGTGTGTGAGAATGGGATACTGTACAGACTGTGGATGCCTGCTGAGAGAGAGAATGGATGTGAACCAGTCAAACAGTTGTTAGTGCCAAGCAAATATAGATCTAGATTGCTGGATATGGCACATGACGTTCCTTGTTCAGGGCACCTTGGAATAAAAAAGATGAAGAAAAGGCTGACAACACATTATTATTGCCCTAATATATCCAAGGATGTAAAACAATACTGTTCCTCCCGTCTTATCTGCCGGAAAGTGGGAGAAAGGGGGGTAAAATCAAAAGCACCCTTGAAACCCCTTCCCATAATAGGACAGCCATTCTATAGAGTGGGCATAGATTTGGTGGGTCCTTTCTCCAAACCTACGAGACATGGCAGAAAGTACATACTGATAGTGGTTGATTATGCTACTAGATACCCAGATGCTGAAGCCCTAAGGTCGGTGGAAGCCCGTGTTGTGGCAGAGGCTCTGCTAAAAATCTTCATGAGGTTAGGATTTCCTCATGAAGTATTAACTGATCAAGGCAGTGTCCTGATGGGCAAGGTGATGCAGTGTATGTGGAAGTGCAGTGGGTTAAAACACTTAAAAACGACCACGTATCACCCAGCAACTGATGGGTCGATCGAGAGATTTAACTGTGTGAATGAGAAAGTGTTGAATGAGATTAGGTTCTGTATTGATTATCAATTGATCAACAGAATTACTGACCCAGATGCGTATCCTATGCCTAGGGTGGACGCAATGCTAGAGCTATTGGGAGCAGCAACCATTATCTCCACAATAGATCTGTGTAAAGGGTTTTGGCAGATGGAATTAGAAGAGCAATCCAGAGCCAAAACTGTCTTCAGTACACCAGCTGGGTTGTTTGAGTTTGTAAGTCTACCCATGGGGCTCAGGAACTCACCAAGTTCTTTCCAAAGACTTATCAACACTGTGTTAAGAGGCATGTCAGATTTCACTGTGGCCTACATAGATGACATAGCCATTTTCAGTAAGTCAGTGCCTGAGCATGTACAACACCTGACAGCAGTGTTAGAGGCATTTAAGAAGGCAGTGCTAACCATAAAAGCCAAGAAATGCCAGTTCGGTTTGAATGAAGTGATTTATTTAGGACATAAGGTGGGGTGTGGAAAAATAACCCCCTTATGGAGCAAAGTTGAGGCAATACAATCTTGGCCCATTCCCTTAACTAAAAAGCAAGTAAGGGCATTTTTAGGTGTGGCTGGTTTCTATTGAAAATTTATAAAAGGTTTTGGGGAAATAGCAACCCCATTACATGACCTAACGAAGAAAAAGTGTGCTGAGTGTGTGTTGTGGACTGATAAATGTCAAAAGGCTTCTGACCTTTTAAAGCAAGCATTGTGCCAAGGGCCTGTATTAGTGGCACCAGATTTTGAACAACCTTTTATCGTGGCCACGGATGCATCAGACTTAGTGCTTGGAGTCGTCTTGATGCAGGAGAGGGAAGGCACCAGACATCCGGTGGCATATCTAAGTCGTAAGCTGACATCACGGGAGAAGAACTATTCATCGGTACAGAAGGAATGCCTAGCGGTCATGTGGGGACTGAGCAAGTTGCGCCCATGCATGTGAGGACAAAGATTCACAGTTGTAACGGATCATCGTGCATTGCTGTGGTTAGAGACAATGAGGAACAATAACACCATGTTGCAGAGGTGGTCCTGGGCGTTACAGGAATACCAGGTGGACTTTGTTTTTATAAAAGGCAAGGACAATGTATTGGCTGATGGACTTTCTTTTTTTTTTGTCATTAATTTTTATTCAAATTTTTGAAAGACAAAATAATAATAATAATAATAATTAAACAATAAAATAAAATGTTGACTTCCGATTTGTCGCAGATCAGTTATAGGTCTACAATATATAACAATCCTGTCTCTTATATTATATTATAGAATCACTTTCCTCCAGTAGTTATCTTAATTAATCATCAAATCTCATAAACATTACTTTATTCTTTCCACAAAAAGTCAAAGAGCGGTTTCAATTCCTTGAGAGATATATCTTTCAATTTTTCTCCAAACAAACATGTCGATTAATCCATCTCATTCAAATCTGTTAGGTCCAATAGTTTCAATAACCATTCTTCCATTATCAATATTAATTCCATCTTCCATCTTCAATAGTCCTGTTAAGTCCAGTAGTTTCAGTATCCATTCTTCCATTATCAGTATCCCATAGTAATCTTGCTGTCATAGCCATAGTCATATAATAAGAGTCTGATGGGGATTTCCTTTATCAGAAATATTTCCTTGCCATCAATTCTGAATATGTTGCTGAAATATTGTTGTAAAGTCATATCTCTGTTCTTCTTTTTTACAAAATGCACTGGCTCATCTCTTGAGAATTTTTCCATTGTCACATATCTGTAGTTAATTCCATAGATTTTTTCTATGTCAAGCTCCATCACATCACTCCAGTCCAGAAAGTTATCCAAGACATTGATAACTTTATCACTAATATCTTCATTAATTTCTTCAGAGACAACGTTGAATTCCAAACAGTAAACTTTATTTCTAATATCCGTAAACTCCAGATCTTTTTCCAATTCCACATTTGTTCCAATCTCCAAGGTTTGTATCTTCCCTTTAATTTTTCTTTTCTCATTTCTAATCTCATCAATCTCCTCTCTCACAGAATCCCCTATTTCTTTAAGCTCCTGCGTCATTTTGCTAAATTCAATTTTCATCTCCTGTCTACCCTGTCTCAGGGTTTGTTTCGTTATCTCAATCTCATCCATTATTTTCTGAAACATAATTTCTTCCATGGTCTCAGCCACTTTCCTGGTTGCCATTCTTTAAACCACGAAAACAAAAATTATTTCAGCCACAATTGGGTTAATATTACAGGCTTGCTGACATCAGAGTGTAGACTGTACAGCCTGCCTTATCTCTTATATGTTCAGGAATACAAAACAAATTTAGTTCCCAGCATCAAAACAGTTAGTGGCGTCGTGAACAAGCAGATTCGTCAAAATGAAATAGACCAAAAAGAAAATAGTCCCGGACATATAATACTCCAAAGTTCATAAATCAAATTTATTTATTTTTTTCCCCTTCTCGAAATAGAAATCCCTCTTTCGTTAATATCTTTAGAATGCACTTCCAGGTCAGCTTTTTGCAATAAAAACAAAGATAAGCTTTTTCAATTTCTTTCCTCCTTAATTTCGTGAATAAAAGAGAAGAGTTAAAACTCACCCAGAAATTCTTTATAGCTGATTCATTGACAAATCTCTTTTTGCTGTAACAATTTAAATCAAGTGAAGAAAAAATAGAAAGAAGGATGCTTGCCTGTTAAAGTCCATTTTTCTTTGAAGAAAAGATAAACGTGTTGCTTAATCAGTTAGAGCTTGATGGAAGTCCGTCCGGCATTGCTGGCTGAACTTTCTCTCATAAATTAATGAAATCCAGTCCTCCCAACAAAAACAGGCTTTGTGGTTAATCTCTACGTTTCTCCCTCCCGGGAGAAAATCTTTACCAGTCAAAAAGAACGTTCTGACTGATTTTAGAACTGAAAAAGCTTCTTCTGAGACGAGAGCTCGTCTCACAAAGCAGGCACAGGCGAAGTCATCCTTCCCGGAAGTCCCGGCTGATGGACTTTCAAGGCAGGTGGCCGGGATGACAGTCATGTGACCCAGACGTGGGTATGAAAGGACACTTTACCCCTGAGGGACTCATTAATAATTAACGTGGCGTATTAGTCCTGGATCAGGAGTAATACTTTGCTTTTATTTTGAGGGGAAATGTGATGTTCCTGATTTGTAATGTAAATATGGTAAGTGCTGGTACAATATAAGACATATAGTAAGTGGAGCGAGTGAGGAGGGGGAGTACATGGGCTGTAGAATGCTGGATGATTGGCTGAGCGTTTGAATGGCTGGAAGTATAAATGAGAGGATGACAGTTGAATCGGGGTGGTGTTTTGTGGTGGTATGTTGTTGGTGTGCTGGAGAGGTTGGTGTGGAGAGTATAAGGTGGCTGTTGAGAGAGTGAAATAGGAGTTCTGAGGCAATTATTAAGAAGTAAAGTACATCAGAAAACATATATGAAACCATACGCTTGTCAACAAAGTCTTAAGTAATCTTGTTATTTCTAATGCTTAATAAATATTTCTTGGTTTACTAAAAGCCTGATTCTTCAGCTGGGATACACAATCCAGGGGAGATGGCAGAGTACCCAAGGCTGAACAGTAATTGTATAAAATGGTGGCAGCGGCGGAGGAAAAGAGATTGTATCCAGTACCACAGAGAAACCCAGAGCTGTAAGCTTCAGAGGCAAGAGGCTGCAGGGAGGGTTGGAAATTACCTATACCCATAGACACAAGGTATCGAGATAGCCAGGCAGAGACTAAGGCACAGTCTATACGCTATAAGGGATACAGAGTGTTGGGTAGTGTGGCCTAGCAGGGGGATCTTTTGAGATTGGTGCTAGTGCGGTGAAAGGTAAAAATAAACCTGACATTTCTGACTGGGGGTGACCAGAGGTGGGCTGCACATCATAAGGTGGGCCTAACAGTGGTAAGACATCACTAGTGGTCACAGGCGGGGAAGGACGTCACAAAGACAAATTGGGACCTGTGCCAAATTAGGGCCCCTGGCTGGAGGTTCCCTTTAGGATTGCTGAGTTTGTAGTTTCTAAGATGTAGAACCTGCATTTTACCTGCATTTTAAAGGACAACTTGATTGGTTTATCCTTCAGGAGACCCTGGAGCCGTGCTAGTTGGCTACTGGCTTTTGGTCCACTGGAGATGAGCTCTGTTGCTGGGCAGCATCTATGAACTTTCAGGGCAGTGTTGCACCGTGTATCTGTTAGAGGCTCTTTTGTTCAGACCCATATCAGTTGAAAAATGATAAAACAACAGAACTATGAGAGATTGAGATTTTTAAATATATAGCATTTTTTTCAGGTAAAACCCACTTCTAATAACTAATTCTTAACAATAGTATTTTGCCTAGGTTGTTCTGGCAGTGCCTCTCTCAGCCTGTCTTGCTGCTACAGTTGTTTTAGATCACAGGAGTAGATCTAGCACAACAACATGAATAGAGCAAAACTAGTACAATGTGATAATAAAAGTGTATGGACCAACTGATTTCAGTAACTGCTATCCATACATTTTTATCCTCCTAAATTTTCGTTAGCTCAAACGTTTCTTGCCCAAACCATCAGTTGCATTAGTTTAGGCAAATACATGTCAAAAAGCCTAACAGGAGAGGATCTCATTTACATATAAATATTGCAGTGCTCCTTATTGCAACACTTTAGGACTGTTAGAAGTACATTCCTCTTTCTGCCGGTGCAAAGTTTAGAATATGCAGCCTTTGCAATTTCATTAAAAAGGTTAGCCAGCCTCTCCAAGAATAAAACTATTTGTTTAAGCCATCAGCAGCATATCCCCACATCCACAGCAACATGTTCAGCAACAATGAAAGATCTTCTTCATGCATTACAGCATGTTGTTGAAGCTGTTGCAATCATATGGGGATGGGACCAGCTCTGCAGGTCTTTCCCACAAAATGGTCACCTTCACACATTACAAAAGTGCTGTGGATAACCCCATGGAAAGGCAGCTCCTGCATCATTGCTCTAATGATGTAAAAGGCACTTTGATTTCATGACATATAACATTCCTAGGATGCCCTTTGCACCACGCAGTTGTGTTGACACCCTGATCTCAAATGTGTGGCCTGTATACTTGTAAATAGAGCCAGTGTGGCATAGTGGTTAGAATGTTGGACCTGGGAGACCAGGGTTCAAATCCCCACACAGCCATGAAGCTCACTGGGTAGCTTTGGGCCAGTCACTGCCTCTTAGCCTCAGAGGGAGGCAATGGTAAACCACCTCTGAATACCGGTTATCATGAAAACCCTATTCATAGGGTTGCCATAAGTCAGGATCGATTTGAAGGCAGTCATTTCATTTCATTCATACTTGTAAATTCAACACATACTTTTTTGAGATGCTGGAGTTGTTAAAGCAATGAACTGCAAGTCAAGGTAGCTCTTTAGAACTTGACCAATAAATCCTTCCTTTTTCATATACTGGATTTGTACTTGCAGAAATATTCCATTTCTTAATTATCTAAAGCCACCCTGGAAAAGGGTCTAGAAAGCTGCACATACCTACTCTATGAGTGTCAAGAGGCACGAAGGCACATGGCGGTTTTTTGTAAAGCTCGAAATCAACGTTCCGCTTGTCCCAACTCCATCTGTCCCGGTCCAGCACTGGCTTCATATTGCTGGCATTAAGTAAGTTCTCCTGCCATTTCTAAATGGACATTGCAATCGTTTAGAAAGCACAAAAGGTGTCTTCCTGAAAACTTCCAGGACAATATAAATTTTAAATTGTATACCAGTATGAAAATGTGTCAAATATACCATACTAAAGAACAAGGTAACTTCCATTAAGGAATCTCCTCAAGATGAAAAAAGAAAACCACCACAAAAATACTAGCCTTTTGTGAGCAGAGACACCTCCTCAAAACAGCCTGCAATCAAAAGTATCAGCCAGCTAGTTCTAAGGGTTCACTCTGGCCTTCTGTTTCCCAAACAGGAGGTCCTCATGCCACATAGCAAACATCATTTGAAGCTGAAGGGACTTTCCAAAGCAGTTTGCAAAATGGAATGGGTGACAACTAGTCAAAGCAAAATGTTTAAAAAAAAAAAAAAAAAATCCTGGGTAGGCTCAAGCTGCTGAGCCTGCCTAAAATAGCCCTTTGGATCCCAGTCAATTTAAATGGTAGATAACACTACTAAATACATGCTTCAGTTGATCAATCAGTGAGGAAAAATTTTAATTAGCAGACCTGAGATTAAAAGGTACAACTGAAAACTACTTTTCAACTCATCTTTCAAGCTCCTTGGTATGTGAGATTTCAAACTAAAAGAAACACCCAAACAGCCCTGTCCCCAGGCCCTAATGCTTCCAATGAAGGGATGTAGTGAGTGGAGTCCCCCAAGGATTAGTATTGGGAGCTGCGCTCTCTAACTTGTTCATAAACCATCTAGAGTTTGGGGATAGCCAAGTCTGCTGATAATACCAGATTTTTAAAGGTGATTAAAACAAAATGGGATTGTGAAGAGCTCCAAAAGGATCTTTCCAAACTGAGTGAAGCGGCAGTAAAATAGTAAATACAATTCAGTGTAAACTAGTATAAAGTGATGCAAAAAAATCTTAATTTCACATTTACGTTCATGGGTCTGAACTGGCAGTGCCTGACCAGGAATGAGACCTTGGGTTTGTAGTGAATAGTTTGATGAAGATGTCAACCCAATGTGTGGCCACTGTGAAAAAGGCAAAGTCCATGCTAGCGGTCATTAAGAAAGGAAATGACAATAAAACTGCTGATTTCATGATGCCATTATTCATATTTATGATATGGCCACACTTGGAATACTTTGTACAGTTCTGGTCGCCTCACCTCAAAAAGGATAGTGCAGAGCTGGAAAAGGCTGAGAAAAGGGCAATCAAAACAATCAAGGGGATGGAGGAGCTCCTCAATAAGGAAAGATAACATTGGGGACCTTTTAGTTTATGGAAAAGGTAAGGGGATGTGACAGATGTGCATAAAATTATGCATTGTGTGGAGAAAATGGAAGTTTCCCCCCTCATAATACTTGAACTTGGGGACATCCAATGAAGGAGAATGCTGGAAAATTCAGGGCAGATAAAAGAAAGTACTTCTTCCCACAGCACTTAATTAAACTATGGAATATGCTCCTACAAGAGGTAGTGAGGGCCACCAGCTTGGATGGCTTTATAAGAGGATTAGACAAATACATGGAAGATAACGCTATCAAAGGCAGAATGTCTTTGAATACCAGTTGCTATGAATTGGGGGTTGCTGTTTCCCTTCATTCTTGGGAGACAGGAATGCTTTGGATTCACTGGATCCAAAGTCTGTCCCATTCACTCTCACACACAATCTCCCCACCCCCATGCCAACTTTTCCCTCTCTCTGCCTGTGGAGCACTAATGGCAAAGCAGTGATGGCGGCGGGCCTTTCTGTTATGGCTGGGTGGGCTTCCAAGGGTTGACTTCCCTCTCCACCTGTGGAGAGGGAGATCCATAAAGTCCTATTGTCCCTGCACCTAAAAAACTTAAAAAGATATGAAGGGTGCAATCCTGCATACAGCTAACTAGAGTAAACCCAATGAATACAGCAGGACTTACTTTGTACTGTAAATCTACCAATACTAAAACAGACAGCAGTACTGTATAAAATCCAGCATACATCTGGATTAAGGATAAAAACAAGACACATACTGTTTGTTCAAGGGTGAACATTATGGCTTTTGCCTGGTGCCTAAATGATGATAATAAGATGTACAGTAAAAGCTCAGTTAACAAATCCTCCAGAAGGAAGCTCCTTTTATGGAAGGCTTTTTTTTTTAAAGTGAAACTGACTAGCTTTTTGTTGCTATGGATGAACTTCAAGCCTGTGCCTTTGCTTTAAGGTGAAATTGACAACCCTGTGTCTTTGCTTTGTTATCAATAAAGTGACAAGTATCTGCCTTTGCTTGGCTATGGTGAACTGACAAGCCTGTGTGTTTGCTTTGCATTAAAGAGATCTCTTGCTTTCTCCCAGGGCTGGGGGGGGGAAGGATCCAATACAATTCAGAGGAAGAGAAGGAGTGGGAGTGGGTGGGTACCTGGCAGGCACCCTTTAAAGCTCCTGTTGAAGCTGCCCCTACCATCTACGAGCAGATGTAAGAACCTATCCCTATTCTTTCCATGTTATTCCTACCTCTGGTATCAAAGTTTCTGTTAAAGAAGTAATGTCCAGGAATGCATCTACTTTGTTAACTAAGATATTACTGTACTGTACCAGACCTTCATCAGGGAGACAGGCTTCAAATTTGCATTCATAAAACTCATTGTGTGACCTGGAACACGATCCCTATCTATTAAATCTTCCTCACAGGGTAGTTGTGAGGATGAAATGCCATGCTGAGTAAATTACAGATGTGGCAAGTATGTGGAAATTTAAAATCCAGTTACCTCATGGAGCTCCATCAGTCGTGCTTCATCAGGCATATGAGGATGCAAGTTGGATTCAATGCTGCTCTTAAATCCAGGATAAACAAACCCTTCTGGTGACAGCCACATACTCTTTGATTGGTCAATGGACTCCTTTAGTGCACTATCCTCAACTACTGGGTCAAATATGCCTGATAGATATTCCTGGTTGTAAGCAAACCTCTTATCTGGCTCCTAAAAAAAAGATGAATGTTATGAAATGTTTCTGTCAGAATGAATCTGGGGTTCACCGTAGACCACTAAATTTAAAGGACTGTTTAAAAGATCAAGCCTGAAATGTTTTTCAGTATAATTTTAAAACAAGCTCCTGTATATATTCCTAGTATATGGCTGTAATAATTTAGTTGGATCTAGAGATTATGTTCTATGACCAGAAGACCACCTTCCATTTGTACAAAGGGACTCCAATTCGGCAGAAGCTCCTGCTGAAGGAAGGAGGGAGATGTTTTTCACCTATCTCCCCTGCAGCCCCCACAGACTCAATCAACACACTGTCCTGGAGCCCTTGACTCTCTAAAGCAACTTTTCAGGGGGACTAGAAATGGGTGAAAATCACTTCCTCTTCCCCGTTCTGTTAAAAGAACTCTGCTCATGGGATGTGTGTATCTAACCCCTTCTATCAGGGATAGCCAGAACCCCTTATTATTAGGAACAGCCAGCCTGGTGCCCTCCAGATGCTGTGGACTACAACTCCCATCATCCCTGACCACTGATCATGCTGGATGGGGCTGATGCGAGTTGTAGTCCACCAACCTTCCAATAGGCACTATATTGGCTACCTCTACCTTATATGGACAGTAAGAGAGGTGCAATATAACAAATTATTAAAGACTGTCTTGCTTATCAGTATCATTGTTTTCCTGCATAAATATACTATAACAATCTATTTATCTATTAAATTTATATCTCACTCTTCCTCCCAAAAGAAAAAATTATGAACACCTACCTTGTGTAAGCGTAAGAGTTCTCTTGACCTAATCCTAATTCTGTCATATAGACTTGAAAAAGCTACATCAGAATTCTGAATGCACAATGCTATGCATGGTGGTGCTTGTGAAGGATTTAGTTTAGGGGCCTTCCCTTTTAGGAAAAAGGTAAAAGAATTCTAAATATGAATTAACCTGACTGATGCAGACCTTCCAACTGCCTCAGTCTATGTTCTTTTCCAGTGGTGGAGAAATTGAGTGAAAGACACCAACGAAACAGATATAAGATGAAGTAATACAAGAATTTATTAAAAAGATAACTCTCATACAAGAAATTTAAACCCCTCAAGAATATAGTGATAATGATAAAGAAACAGATATGATAGTCAGAAATGATTATATTTGATCTAACCTAATCTAATAACTCCTACTTAAACCCTTCAATCTACTCAATGCTGTAAGGCCATACTCACACGCACAGCAAAAGATGTTAAGTTTTCCAGATAATGGGACCCCCTCTCTCTCTGCAAGTAGCAGACACTGAAAGGACGTTTTCCAAAACTAAGTACCCATGTATTACAGATTTTAGACATCTTTGAATCCTGCCCCCAACACCCATGATATCACCTGATATCATCTGATGTCCAAAAAACAATGATTGGCCTATCTAGAATTTTGGGGGTCTTGTCTCCATTTCCTCCCCTTGTTCCCCTTGTTTTCCATTCATGCCCAACTTTCACTTCCCTGTTCTTGTGGTTAATTGAACCAGACAGGCTTGGATCTTAATTTATCAAACTCCCCCTCCCATATTTAAATCACGTCTGAAATTTCTTCCTTTATATTTTGTGCAGGGCCCTGTAAATTTATTCTAGTTTGAAACTACCATACTTTCCTTTTTTCATAGGCTCAAGCCTTTGCGTCATTTAGTAGGCCGAAGTTCTCTGGGGTTGTCAACCCAGGGCATGATTGTACAAGTTATTCTGGGCATCTGGCACTTTCACTTCCTGTTACAAACAGTTTTGGAAAGCTCTCATTTTGTAGCTATATTCACACCCTTCACCCAGAATCCTTTTATTTCACAGTTACTGGCCAAGCCAAATTATGGGGTTCAACGTTCCTACACCTAGACTTGGCCAGATCTCTGTAAGTTTGTAGCCAATACAGTAGGGCTCTGCTTTTTGGCGTTCCGCTAATACGGTGTGGATTGAAGATCAAACCAGTCACAATGTGCCTTTAAGCTGAACCATCTTCCAGGGCAAGGCCCTAAGTCTCTTCAATGCTATGAAGGTTGAGAGACGCAAGGAAGCTGCTGAGGATAAATTCGAAGCTAGCAGAGGTTGGTTTGATAGGTTTAAGGAAAGAAGCCATCTCCACAACATCAAGGTGCAGGGTGAAGCGGCTAGTGCTGATGCAGTAGCTGCAGAAAGTTATCCACGTGAGCTTGCAAAGATGGTCGAAGATGGTGGATATACTAAGCAGCAGATTTTCAACGTGGATGAAACTGGCCTATATTGGAAGAAGATGCTGTCTCGGACGTTTATTACCAAAGAGGAGAAGTCAATGCCTGGCTTCAAAGCTGCAAAATAGGCTAACTCTCTTGTTAGAGGCTAATGCAGCTGGTGATTGCAAGTTAAAACCTATGATGATTTATGTCAGCTCTTCACGGAGACAGCAGTGTCGGTGGGGGTGCAGGCAGGGCTGGAGATTCCTTGGTAATTTCCAGGCCGTAAGTCCTCAGCCGGCAGCTTGGCTACAAATCTGCCAGGCTAGCAAGGAGGAAGCAAGATAAGGGCAAAGGCCATTCACAGCTTACGTGCCAAGCCAGAAATCCAGAAGAGACGTCAGTGAAGGTCCAGGTCTAGTTTGCCGAGAGATCAGTCCAAGTCAAGGTTCAGGGAATAGGAAAACACACAGTGGTCACGCCTGACGTTGTAGTCAGCAACAAGCTGAAGCCAAGGTTTGACTTTTAAGGAGCAGGTTTGTCAGCAGGTGTGAGCCATCAGCGTTTTGGCCTTAAGTGGACAGGCCTGCCCCTCTTCTGCCTGACCTTCTGTTGTCTACGTTCTGCAGGTGAGGGGGGAGTATCCTGTTCACTGTCTGCGTCTGGCTGAAGGACTTCAGCTGTGTCTGGGGTGCTCTGCAGCTGAGGGGGAGAAGGAGCTGGGTTCTCAGGAGTTTCCTCCGTTTCTCCTTCTGGATCTGCTGCTTCTGGGTCTCCTGTTGTTACTCCCGAGTCATCCTCGTCTGATGAGTCCTCTGACGGGGCCATGACACTATCCCCCTCCCCATGACCAACCCGCCACCTCCCACCTGGACCCAGCTTATCCGGGTAGTGCTGGTGGAATCGACGGACCAGACGAGGGGCATGCACCTGCGCAGCATCTTCCCACGAGCGTTCCTCTGGGCCGTACCCCTGCCAGTCTATGAGATACTGGAGGCGGCCACGATGCCTCCGGGAGTCCAGGATCTGTGCCACTTCGAATTCCTCTTCCCCATTGACTTGTATTGGCGGCGGGGGGCATGGCTTACTACTCAAGGGGTGAGGTGGGAGAGAGGGAGTCAGCAGTGATCTATAGAAGACAGGGTGAATGCAGAAGGATGTAGGCAGTTAGAGCCGGAACGCCACTGGGTTAATCTGCTGGGTGATACAGAAGGGACCTACGTTCCGAGCCTCCAGCTTTTGAGACGGACGTTGCGAACGCAGGAACTTGGTCGAGAGCCATACCCGGTCCCCTACTTTCAGCGGCGGGCCTGGTTGGTGATGGCGGTCCGCAAAGCGCTTATACGAGACCTTTGCCTGCTCCAGCTGTTCCTTCAGGACTGCCTGCAGGGCCTGCAACTCCTGCAGCATGACATCCACAGTGGGGACCAGCAAAGGGGGTCGCACTGAGGGGAAGAACCGGGGGTGGTAGCCGTAGGAGGCACAGAACGGGGTCTGGCATGTGGAGGCATGAACGGAATTATTATATGCGAACTCAGCCAGAGGTAACAGATCCACCCAATTGTCCTGTTGGAAACAGGTGTAACACCGCAGGTATTGTTCTACGGTGGCGTTGGTGCGTTCAGTTTGTCCATCTGATTGAGGATGGTGGGCGGAGGACAAGTGGATCTGGACATTCAGGGCCCGAAACAGTGCCTGCCAGAACCGGGCAGTGAACTGGGCTCCTTGGTCAGATATCAGGTGGTCAGGGAGGCCATGCAAACAGAAAACCTGGGTCAAAAACAGTTGAGCAGTTTCTGGGGCAGGGTGTCAGGCCCAGGATGAGACTCAGGAACCAGACCAGGGGTTGTAAGTAATTCAGTTTTTATTAGAGTAATGCCCAAACAAAGACTGCGTCTTCTCATGAAGCAGTACAGAAATACAGGTCCTGCGGCATTGAGAGAAAGTTGACAGAGCAAGGAGCTGCTTCCCGCTTGTTCTTTAAGAAGGGGCCAAACGGGCGCGCAACCTTTCGCTCCTCCTTAACTGCCCCTCAGGTACTACCCGCCTTCCCCCCCTTCTCTCTTGTCTTTTCAGATGTCTTCGTGTGCGCGGCGAAGGGAGAAGCATCGGCCCCTCCTCTTCTGAAGTTTCCGATTCCAGTATGGGGGATGGGGGGGGCTGATGGTAAACTGCCTCGCAGCTTTTCTGCCTTGGGCAGCCCTCCCTCTTCTCCCTCCTGTTCTGAGCTTTGGAGAAGGGGAGGCGTGGGAATGTCCAGGGACGATTCTGAAACTCCAAAGCTCTCAGGCTCTCCGTTGCTAAGCAACCCTATCTCTGGCATTTCCTCTGCTTCGTCTTCGCTCCACTCGGGCGAAGTTGCTCCCCCTCCTCCCTGCCATCCGTCTGAATCCCCTTCTTCCAACCCCCCGGGACCCCAACTCTGCCTCCCGACACAGAGGATAGTCCGGCACAGGGGAGGAAATGGGCCATCTTGGTGAACAGGTCTACGACCACGAGGATGGTGGTCATTCCCCTGGAGGCCGGTAAGTCTGTGATAAAATCCAGGGAGACCGAGCCCCAGGGCCCTGGGGGGGTAGGCAGCGGGAGCAGGAGCCCAGGTGGCTTTCCGGGGTGTCTCTTGGCTCGCTGGCAGGTATCACAGGCAGCTACATAGTCCTTGACGTCCGCTTGGACCCGGGGCCACCAGAAATCCCGTAGGACCAGGTGGAGGGTTTTATAGGTTCCAAAATGACCTGCAGGCTGGCTGTAATGGCAGAGTTGGAGCACCTCTCCCCGCAGAGCTCCCGGGGGAACGTACAAACGGTTCCGGTGGTACAAGAGGTCATTTTGCAAGGAAAACGGGCTGTCCAGGGTGGGCATTCCTGACTGGAGCTCTCGCTGCTGTGCCAGGGCGTATGGGTCCTTTTGCTGCTGTTCCTGCATCCAGTCCAGTAGGGGTTGTGGCTGGTGGGTAGCTGCGAAGTTCTCTGGGCGGAGGATTGGGCAAAGGGGGTGATCGAACTGCTCAGCTCGGTATTCCGGCTTGCGAGAGAGCGCATCTGCTTGTGTGTTTCGGCGGCCGGGGAGGTAGGTGACCGTGAACTGGAACCGGGAGAAAAACAGGGACCACCGGATCTGGCGTTGGTTAAGCTGTCGGGGGCTTTGCAGGTGCTCCAGATTTCAATGGTCCGTTCGTACCTGTACCGGATGGTGTGCCCCTTCCAAGAGATGACGCCAGGTCTCGAAGGCTACTTTTATGGCCAGTAACTCCTTCTCCCAAATGGTGTAGCTCTGTTCCAAAGAATTGAGTTTCCGGGAGTGGAACGCACAGGGGAGCAGGGACTGCTTGTTCCCCACCGGCTGTAGTAGGACCGCTGCCACGGCCTTATCGGATGCATCGGCCTCTACTATGTAAGGTCTGGTGGGGTCAGGTTGCTGGAGGATGGGTTCAGACGTAAAGGCTTGTTGGAGGCGCCGGAATGCCTGTTGAGCGGCCTCCGTCCAAGCAAACTTCTCTTTGCCTCGAAGCAGGTCCGATATGGGTGTTGTTAGTTTGGAGAAGTGGGAGATGAACCGGCGGTAATAGTTGGCGAAGCCCAAGAAGTGCTGCACATCTTTGTGGCTTTGAGGAGCTGCCCATTGGAGGATGGTCTCAATTTTGGCTGGGTCCATCTGGATACCCGAGGGAAAGATCCGATGGCCTAGGAAATCCATGGTAGTGAGGTCAAATGCACATTTTTCTAGCTTGGCGAAGAGGCGGTTCTCCCGCAGGTGCTACAGCACCACTTGAACGTGCTCCTTATGTTCCGAGGGGTTCCATGAGTAGATCAGGATGTTATCCAAGTAAATCACCAGGAAGCGGTCTAGGAGGTCCCGGAAAATGTCGTTCATGAAGTGCTGAAAGACGGCAGGGGCATTGCACAAGCCAAAAGGCATCACTGTGTACTCAAAATGTCTACAACGGGTGTGAAAGGCCGTCTTCCACTCATCTCCCTCCCGCATACGCACCAGGTTATAGGCCCCTCTCAGGTCCAGTTTGGTGAAAATGCAAGCGCTCCGCAGCCGCTCTAGTAGTTCTGGGATTGGGGCAAAGAGTACCGATTCCGAACTGTAATCTGGTTGAGGGTTCAGTAGTCATTACAAAGCCGGAGTTCTCCACATTTCTTTTTTACGAATAGTACAGGGGCAGCTGCAGGTGACGTGGAGGGGCGAATGAAACCTCCACGCAGGTTCTTGTCTAGGAACTCTCTGAGGGCTGCCAGTTCAGGTTCCGACAGGGAGTAAATCCGGCCCACAGGAATCTTGGCTCCGGGGAGCAAGTCAATGGGGCAGTCATAAGGACGATG
This sequence comes from Rhineura floridana, assembly GCF_030035675.1. Taxonomy (NCBI): domain Eukaryota; kingdom Metazoa; phylum Chordata; class Lepidosauria; order Squamata; family Rhineuridae; genus Rhineura; species Rhineura floridana. The sequence continues at coordinate 140,273,311 of NC_084482.1, read as the reverse complement.
GGGCAGCAACTGGTCTGCCTCTTGCGTCCCAAAAACATCCTGGAACTCCCGGTACTTTTCCGGTAATTTCTCCAGCGCGGAGCTTGCCTCCCGGGTAGTCAGGATGTGCTCCTTCGGCCCCCAACAGGTGGTTTGGCAATAGGGGGATCCGAGGGTCAGTCGGCCCATGGACCACTGGATGAGGGGGTCATGCTGCTGTAGCCACGCCAGGCCAAGCACTACCGGGAAGTGGGGCGCGGCAGCCAGGTAGAACTGGAGGCTTTCCCGGTGCTCACCCAGGGCCATGTCTAGCGGCACTGTCTCCTGTACTACCGGGCCCGAGGCGAGAAGCCGGCCATCAATAATCTCCACGAGGATAGGGCGACGAATGGGTTGACTAGGAACCTGGTGTAGATTGGCAAAGGACACATCCATGAAATTGCTGGTGGATCCTGAGTCCAACATGGCTGGTACTCGGAGGATACCCCTTCCGGGGACTGTCAGAGAGATCAACACGGTCAGATGCTTGGGCAGTGAGGAACTGAGGTGGCGGGCCCCCTGAACCACGAGGTTGCCCCGGCTCAGGGGCCTGTGGAGGCCAGGGCATGGGCGTTTCCCGAGGTAGGGGCTGTGGGTCGTTTCGCGGAACAATGGGCTGCAAAATGTCCCTGGGCCCCGCAATACAGGCAGAGGCCCTGCTGCCTCCGTCTCAGCTTTTCAGCAACAGAAAGACGTGGCCGAGCCCCTCCCAGCTGCATAGGTTCTACCGGGGGTGTAGGGTCCTTGCCGGAGGGCTCCGAGGACACAGCCACTGGGGCCGAAGCTCTGTAGACTGGCACGCCTGCTTTCCAGCCTCCCATCAATCTGGAGACACAGGCGTATTAGGGCTTGCAGGGTTCCAGGGCGCTCCACCCTAGCTAGCTCATCCATCGGACAGCTCCTCCTGAAATTGATCCATGAGAGCCGCTTTGTTCCAGCCCAGGCTTTGTTGTAGTAAACGAAAGTCTGTTACATATTCCCCCAAGGGGCGTTGGCCTTGCCGCAGCCTGCGTATGCAGTGGTTGGCTGTGGCTGATTTGACTGGGTCCTCAAACATAGCCTTCAGTTCCCTAGTGAAGGCGGCTAGGTGGTTGAGCACGGGGCTACGCTCGAGGAGCAGGGGCGTGGCCCATCTAGCTGCGGCCCCGGTGCACAGGTTAATCAAGAATCCCACCCGGGTCTTATCATCTGGGAAGGCCTCTGGTCGTAACTCCATGAAGAGCTGGGCCTGGGCCAAGAATGCTGAGAACTGTTCTGAAGCCCCAGTGAATTTCTCTGGGAGGGTCACAGGGCACTTGGCTCTCCCTGTAGGTAGAGTGGGTGGGGCTGCTGCTAACTGGGCTTGCAAACCTTGGACGGCCAACAGCAGCTGGTCTACTTGTGAGCGCAGGAGCAAGTTTTCCTGCTGGAGTTACTCCATGGTCGGCACTTCCCCCACTCACTTGTTGCTTGCTTCGTTTTGGGCTGACTACAAACTGTCAGCTCTTCACTCAGACAGCAGTGTCGGTGGGGGTGCAGCAGGGCTGGAGATTCCTTGGTAATGCAGCTGGTGACTGCAAGTTAAAACCTATGATGATTTATGTCAGCTCTTCACGGAGACAGCAGTGGCGGTGGGGGTGCAGGCAGGGCTGGAGATTCCTTGGTAATTGCCAGGCTGTAAGTCCTCAACCGGCAGCTTGGCTACAAATCTGCCAGGCTAGCAAGGAGGAAGCAAGATAAGGGCAAAGGCCGTTCACAGCTTACATGCCAAGCCAGAAATCCAGAAGAGACGTCAGTGAAGGTCCAGGTCTAGTTTGCCGAGAGATCAGTCCAAGTCAAGGTTCAGGGAATAGGAAAACACACAGTGGTCACGCCTGACGTTGTAGTCAGCAACAAGCTGAAGCCAAGGTTTGACTTTTAAGGAGCAGGTTTGTCAGCAGGTGTGAGCCATCAGCGTTTTGGCCTTAAGTGGACAGACCTGCCCCTCTTCTGCCTGACCTTCTGTTGTCTACGTTCTGCAGGTGAGGGGGGAGTATCCTGTTCACTGTCTGTGTCTGGAGTGCTCTGCAGCTGAGGGGGAGAAGGAGCTGGGTTCTCAGGAGTTTCCTCCATTTCTCCTTCTGGGTCTGCTGCTTCTGGGTCTGCTGCTGTTACTCCCGAGTCATCCTCGTCTGATGAGTCCTCTGATGGGGCCATGACAATTTATCACTCAGAAAATCCTAGGGCCCTAAAGAGCTATGCAAAAGCTAGCCTCCCTGTTTATTATAAATCCAATTCAAAAGCTTGGATGACTGGCGATCTTTTCTCAAATTGGTTCACGAACTATTTTAAGCCTACAGTTGAGGTTTACTGCAAGGAAAAGAACATTCCTTTTAAGGTTTTACTTCTTGCAGACAATGCCCCTGGCCATCCTAGAGCTCTAATTGGTTTGTACAAGGAGATGTTATTTTTCTACAAGTAAATACAACTTCATTGCTGCAGCCTATGGACCAAGGTGTAATTGCAGCGTTTAAATCCTATTACCTAAAAAGAACTTTTGCTAAGGCTATTTAGACAGCAATACAATACCTGAGCATAGACTAAATAAATTAAAAGTATTTTGGAAAGGCTTCATGATTTTGGATGGTATAAAAACTATTAGAGATGCATGGGAGGAAGTTAAAGAAACAACATTGAAAGGTGTTTGGAAGAAGCTAATTCCCACACTTATGATTGTAAAGACTTTGAGAATCCAGTGGAGGAAGTCACTACAAATGTTGTGGAAATGGCAAGGGAATTAGAATTGGAAGTCGAGCCTGAGGATGTGGCAGAATTGCTTGTCTCTCATGATGAGACCCTAACAGACAAAGATCTTCTTCTGACTGAAGAGCAAAGAAGGATGTTTCGCAAAGAGGAGTCCTATCCTAATGATAGTCCTGCTGTGCCTAGAGAAATGACAACCAAGGAATTGGAAGAAACTATCAACTGTATAGAAATGGGGATGGCAGCTTTTGAGAGGATTGATCCAAATTTCAACAGATGTTCCTTAGTGAATGCAAGCCTTCCAAATGGTATTGCATGTTATAAAGAAATTCTAAGGGAAAGGAGAGAGCAATGCATGAGGCAAGTTCATTGCTTTCCTACTTTAAGGAAGTACCATCGCAACCTTTGACAGCAACAGCTACAGCAACACAAACCCCTGCAAGAGTTTCATCAAGGTCTCCATCATCAAAATGAGTAAGATTCATTGATGAGTCAGATGATGAAAATGAGCCAGCTCCAGGGGCAATGGTGAAGGCTTGCCACTCAACAGAGAGCCAACCAGCCCTGCAGCTCTAAAGGCTGAAAGGCAATGGTGCCCCCCAGCTGCAACACCAACTGCGTGGAGCGGCCCGTCTAGTGCGCTCTGGGCCCTCGGCACCTTGGGCACCCACCCGTGGCCCTTCCTGCTACACGCCTGTTGGGGGTCCTGTGAAGAGAGAGGGCCTTTTCCTCCAGATGCACTTCCCGACGGATGACGCCAAGCACTTCTCTGCCCCAGAGGCTGATCACTGAAGGCTGCTTCGCCTCCTTCATAGCCGCCACCACCGGAAAGAGTGACTCCCTCACTCGGGCAGCCTTCGCTGAGCTGCTGGAGCTAGACGCGGCGCTGTGGAGAATCACAGTCCAAGGAAGCTCCTTCGCTAACCTTTGTGCACACAGGAATAACACCTACATCAGCCCCAACCCGCTCCTCAGCGCCGTGCAAGGAGACCTGGCAAGGATAGAAGTGCTGCAGCCAACACTCACTTTCCCAGTCTTCCAAGTCCATATTTTCTTCAGCCCCTTCTTAGATGGTGAGCGTTTGGGCCCTGGGCATGAATCGGCGTGCTTCTTACGTGCAGCCAAAGTGATGTGCCTCACCTATTTCTTGCAGGATGGTAATACTCATCGCCGATGCACCCCCTTATTGCCAACAACAAGGTAAGCAATGTGTGTACTGTATATTCATTTTATTTTTGTATCATTTTTTCAGGCCTAGCTCTATTGCGCACTTAATATATGAAAGTGTAAACATGTTATTAGGCTTTTATATGCATTTGCACGTGAAAAAAGGCTACGCCACTTTTCGGTGATTTTCGCTTTTCGGCAGGGGTCTGGAACCTAACGCGCCGTATGAGTGGGGCCCTACTGTAAATTCAGCAGCTCTAATAATTCTATGTTATCAGTCTTCAGAAATGCCTTAAGACATTTGGGTTCTTTCAGGTATCTTTGGCCAATTAGTAAGTTTAAACTAGAAAACACAAATGGAAACTCTTGGCTTGGTTTTACGCCCTAGCTCAGATGCTATTTTCTCAGCAAAAGGGTTGAATGCTAAAAACAAACATCCTGAAACAGCAATACTGCCAGTTGGAAAAATGCCTGTATTTTCCACAACAAATAAGTAACGACTCCCAAGTGTATTATTCACAATGACAACAACAAAACCTTTAAAAAGGACTCGTCAGTATTCATCCCATGGACTGCCTGCCTGCATAGTGAAGCATTAAGATCAGTTTGTTAATCACAGTTTAGACATTTTAAGTGGTATTAGGGAGACCATTAAGTGGACTTGCTTCAGCTCTCTATCCACCAAAACTTAATGGTAGGTGTTATCAAAGTATAAGACCTTAATCTGCAAATGAACAATACATGTGATGCATGAGTGTCAAGAATGTACTATACAGTGCATGATACACAAAGTGTAGGATAGATGTGGGTAACCTTTGGCCCTCCAGATGTTGCTGAACTAAACTCCTATCATCCCTGGTTACTGGCCATGCTTGCTGCAGCTGATGGGAGTGGTAGTTCAGCAACATCTGGCAGGCCTACACCAAGTTCCCCACACATGGTGTAGGATTTAGCATGGACAGACAAGTTGATTGAACAAGTATATGCATCTAATGTACAAACACAATGGAACTCATTTATTCATATTCTCATATATATATATATCTTGAAAGGACTTCTGTATGGTTACTACTTTTATAAAGATCTGTATGACAATGACCATGTTCAATTTCTTGTCTTTGGAATTTTGTATTTATTTTTACAAATTACATTTAAATTATTGTAGTTAATGTTGTTTTCTCACCTCTGCCATTTCTTGACGAAGTAGCTTTTTTGCAATTTCTGCAGAATTCAAGGTCTGACAACTGTAGTTAAAGATAGACTTGCCATCAGAAGGAAAAGCCCTGATGGTTCTAGTGCCTTCCTTTTTCACCATCTTGCTGAGTAGGGTTATATTGTCAATATTAGACTGGAAGAAAAGTTAACATATGAAATTATTCTGGTCTTGTTAAAACAAAATAATACTCTTCTGAAAACAAACACTCTGCTATAGAGAATGTCAGTAACTAGACTAGCAGGTAAGACAAATGTCAAGTACGTGCTAGACCAGTAAGCTATAGCCAAGTCTCCCCCTCTGAGTCCACCATCCGAAATTGCATCTCTCAGATCTTCTATAAACAGTCATCTGACAACACATAACTGAAGATAGCAATGTCAATGGAATCCAGTTGGTGCTGAGGGGTCAGATGCCAGTTTTCTTCTTTGTGTAGGGGTGCTGAGCTCATCTTGTAGGTTTCCAGCTGCCAGCCACTTTCCTTTGGAGAAATTCAACCTCCTCTTTTCCACCATCAACAAAGCTTTTATGAACTGTGATGGTATTCCTGTTTTAGGAGTAAATATCTGGAACACAAGGGGCACTAAATACAGTCACCTGGGTATTGTTAATGAGCCCTCCACAGAGCTCTAGCTCTGCCTGCTTAGTCTTTGTCAGAATCCACAGATAACACCTTCCCCATATGAGATGGCTTTTTGATGAACCTTCAGGCCTACCATCATAGTGCTGTCACAAGCCCAAATAGGATCTCTTTACTCTGAAAAATAACAACTTTTGAAAAACATTTTCTTCTGTGCAAAAATACCAGTGATTTGGGTTGCATCAGCTCAGTGGGACTTACTTCTGAGTAAACATGCTTATGATTTCTAACACTGAATATATAATTCAGGGATGGGGAACCTGTGGCCATCCTCTCATCCCTGACTACGTACCACACTGGCTGGGGCTGATGGGAATTAGAGGCCAACAAAATCTGAAGGACCACATTCTCCATCCCAAATATGTCTATTTGTCTATCTGGGATGACAGGCCTAAAAACTGAAGATAGAATCTGCTCTTAGCATAACCAAACTGTCAGAAGAGCACTTGATGCAGTTTTACAAGCTTGTACCAAAAATAAATGTAGTGGGGAAAAATACTTTTTTGAGCATTTTCACAATTTTTTTGTACATGGGATATTTAGATGTGAGGAGTATTGTAGTGGCAAATTCAGAAGCATAGGGTGCCTTCATAATAGTCATACCACACCATCTCTTCTGCAATACAGAATTATAGAACCTGAATAAAACTATTGTGTGCATAGGCTTTGCTCAATCACTCTCTGGGGGCTAAAAGTTGCCAGAAATATTTTGATTTTAAGAATTCTGAAATGAAGCCAAGTGTGCAAACAGGATTTGGGAGACCAAGGTACTTTGCCATGAAGCTCACTTCTCACTCACCCTAGGAACCAATCAGCATGAAAGGGGAGGCTTATGTTATCTACTGAGAAGACTCTTCTCAGTGACTGACTCACTTCCTTTCTCTCTGATTGGCTCCAACAAGCATGAAAGGGCAAGGAAGCATGTTGTTAGCCAAGTGAGAAGAATATTCTCAGTGGCTAACATGGTCCCCTTTCATGCTGATTGTTTTGTACACAGGGACCCTTTTCCCAAAAAAGTAAAGGGTCTACAACCCCCCAAAACTGCATTCCTAGATGTGGGAGTGCTTTCAAACTAACAGTTCCCCCATGTGCATGCTACCAAAGCTGCATTAAGACTGTACTTTGCCAGAAACAGACACATCTAAGTAATCCCTTTAAGACAGGACTGTGGAACCTATAGCTCTACAAGTATTGCTGTACTATAACTTCCATCATCCCTGACCAGTAGTCATATGGGCTGGGGCTGATGGAAGTTAGAGTCCAACAACTTATGGAAGGCTACAGCTTCTCCATACCTGTCTTAAGACAATCTCTCACTGCTCCAGCACACACACACACCTGTATATAATCTTGTGGCGTGTGCCTTTCCATTTCCTTTTTTCTCAGTATGTACTCTTCATTGTGATTATCCAAAAGGGAACGCTTATCTTGTTTCATATGTAAATATTTGGTTGGCATCTCAAACATCTCTGAGATCTCTGAGTACTGCTGAATAAGCAGGTCATCTTTATTCAGTGGGACCCCAAACTCTTGACTCAACATTGTGACCATTTCTGCAGATGGCAAGAGACTATGATGGATCACTTCCCTTAACTTCATACTGCGGCAGATGTAATCAAGCCTGCAGAACAAGAAGACATGGAGAGAGAAAACAAGACAGCATGTCAGCAAGGATATGGATAGGAGTGATCCAGAAGAGACACTGTGTACTTGGAATTTCAAAAGGCTTTTGGTACAGTCTCTCACCAAAGATGGCTGAGTAAGCTTAGCAGTCACGGGATAGAGAACAGGTCCTCTTATGGATCAGTAAGTGTTGAAAGAACAAGAAGCAGAGGATCAATGGAGAGTCCTCACAATGGAGGGATGTAACAGGTGGGGTGTCCCAAGAATCTGTATTGGGACCTGTGCATTTTAACTTCTGCATAAATAATCTGGAGGAGTGAGCAACAAGATGACCAAGTTTGCTGATGACACCAAATTGTTTAAGGTGGTTAAAACAAAAAGGATTGCAAGGAGTTCAGAAGAATGCCTTAACATTCTTTCAGAGTCAGAATAATCTATATCCGGCAATTAAGCCTGTATCAATTGACAATTTTCACCCATTTATTTTTCTTACACATTTCAGACTTCCTTGCCCTTGTTTCTTTTAACATGGAAGGCTAAAACTGTAAAAGGTTTTAACTGTACAGTTTAATTGTACAAGATCTTACAAGGGTATTATACTTATATAAGAGTACTAAAGCTACACAATCTGTATCCAAAGAGCTGTGTTTAACACAGCTTTCTTTAAAATCATTTGCTTTCTTAATGGCTATATTATCTTTATGTCTTACCAACTACTCCAGAAAAGGGCAACCAAAACGATCAAGGGGATGGAGCAATTTCCTTATGAAGAAAAGTTACAGCATTTGGGGCTTTTTACTTTAGAAAAAAGATGAATAAGAGGTAACATGATAGAAGTGTATAAAATTATACACGGCACGGAGAAAGTGGATAGAGAAAAGCTTTTCTCTCTCATAACACTAGAATTTGTGGACATCCAATGAAGCTGAATATTGGAAGATTCAGGGCAGAAAAAAGAAAGTACTTCTTCATACAGCACATAGTTAAACAATGGCATTTGTTCCCACAAGAGGCAGTGATAGCCACCAACTTGGATGGCTTTAAAAGAGGATTAGACAAACTCATGGATGATAAGGCTATCAATGGCTACTAGCCATGACAGCTATGTTCTGCCTCCATCAGCGCAGGCAGTATGGAGTTACCAGTTGCTGAAAACCGCAAGAGGAGAGAATGCCTTGCGGGATTCCCATGGGCAACTGGTTGGCCACTGCAAGAACAGAATGCTGGACTAGATGGGCCACGGGTTTGATCCAGCAGGGTGTCTTATACGTCATGACTGATCAACATCATTATCTGTCTGATGGGTGCCTATGCATGCATAGCTCCCTCCACGTGGAGAGAAAACCCTCTCGGAGTTGGCCCCCTTCTCACCGATGCTGACTGCACATCAGCCAGAGGGTGTGGCCAGAACATACATAAGTATTTCCTGTGTTGTGGTTTTCAAAATATTTTTTTTTAAACACACTGTGGAATGCAAGACTATCAATAAAAATATGGAGAAAATAGCTTACTCATGGTAGGAGGAATTATTTCTCACACACCCCAAAACAGATGCATTCCAGTTAGGGGAAGGCAAGCCAAAACAACCACCTTCAAATGCATACGCCAAATGCTTGGAATATATTAACAGTACAGATAATGTGGCACCAAGTCAACAGATGGAATAATTTTGTGAAAACTAATATGCTTGTTAACACCTGACACACCTCCCCTTAAATATTAGACAAGTTCCATCTCTGTTATCTTCAGCACCTACTGAAGACCTTCCTCTTTCAACAAGCCTTTTAAGTAGAGACCTTATCCCAGTCTGTATCTGTGTTGGAATTGCTTTTTCATATTTTTAAAAGCTTTTTTTAAAAAAAACGTTTTTAAAGCTTTTTTTAAAAAATATTTTGTTTTAACATGTTTTTAAGGATGTTTTGTTGTAATATATTTTAAAGTCTGTTTTTACAATGTTTTAGAGTGTTTTAGTGCTTTTGTTTGCCTCCCTGGGCTCCTATTGGGAAGAAGGGCAGGATATATATATATATCATAGAATCATAGAATAGTAAGAGTTGGAAGGGGCCTATAAGGCCATCAAGTCCAACCCCCTGCTCAATGCAGGAATCCAACTCAAAGCATTCCCAACAGATGACTATCCAGATGCCTCCTGAATGCCTCCAGTGTCGGAGAACCCACTCCCTCTCTAGGTAATTGAATCCACTGTCATATGGCTCTTAACAGTTAGGAAGTTTTTTCTGATGTCCAGTCGAAATCTGGCTTCCTGTAACTTGAGCCCATTATTCCGTGTCCTGCACCCTGGGACGATCGAGAAGAGATCCAGGCCCTCCTCTATGTGACAACCTTTCATGTACTTGAAGAGTACTATCATATCTCCCCTCAGTCTTCTCCAGGCTAAACATGCCCAGTTCTTTCAGTCTCTCCTCATAGGGCTTTGTTTCCAGTCCCCTGATCATCCTTGTTGCCCTCCTTTGAGCCTGTTTAAGTTTGTCTGCATCCTTCTTGAAGTGAGGAGACCAGAACTGGATGCAGTATTCAAGATGAGGCCTAACCAGTGCTGAATAGAGGGAAACTAATACTTCATGCGATTTGGAAACTATACTTCTGTTAATGAAGCCTAATATAGCATATGCCTTTTTTGCAGCCACATCACACTGTTGGCTCGTAATTCAGCTTGTGATCAACAATTCCAAGATCCTTCTCACATGTCATATTGCTGAGCCAAGTATCCCCCTCTTATAACTGTGCATTTGGTTTCTTTTTCCTAAGTGTAGAATTTTGCATTTATCCCTGTTGAATTTCATTCTGTTGTTTTCAGCCCAATGCTCCAGCCTATCAAGGTCCCTTTGCATTTCTTTCTCCTCTTCCACGGTATTAGCTATGCCCCCCAATTTTGTATCATCTGCAAATTTGATAAGCATGCTCTGTACCTCCTCATTCATGTCGTTAATAAAAATATTGAAGAGCCCTGGGCCCAGAACCAAGCTCTGTGGTACCCCACTCGTTACTTCTGCCCAGTTTGAGAAGGAACCATTGATAAGCATATTATAAAGCGAGCATATGACACATTACTCTTTTCAAAAAGCCAAGTTTCAAATTACATCATTTCCACAGACTCACCTATAACATTATGGCAAAGACTTCCTTGATTAAAAAGAACAAGGCTTTTATCCCATCTCTTGTTTATTGATGGTGGTGTCAAATGAACCCTACTTAGCGCAGTATTCAACGAAATAATGGTGCGAATGGAACAACTTCTGCTTGCACAACAGAACTGTCTCCCATATTCCCTCATGCACATCCTACAACATCCCCAAATCTTCTCGAGGGTTGGGAGAAACCTCAGAACAGATTTAGGCTGTGCACAGGGAGAAGAGAGGGGGAGAACATTCCTTGCACTGATGGAATGTTCACCTTAGCTCTACGATGAATACAACCATTAATCTCTTGATCTTGCAAAGCGTCAAGGCCCTGAATATTGTTATGAAGAACTGACATTTACACATTTCTTGATTTTTTTGTTTGTTGTTATGTGCCTTTAAATCGATTATAACTTATGGTGACCCTATGAATCAGCAACCTCCAATAGCATCTGTTATAAATCACCCTGTTCAGATCTTGTAAGCTGAGTTTTGGTGGATCACTTAATTATTTTTTTCTTTCTCTGCTACCAACTGCAGTGCACTGTGCTAGTTGCTGTATGATTTTTAACTGTATTTTTTATTATGGATTCTTTATTGTTTTATTTATTATATTGTATTACAATTTGAATTCCATAGAATACAGTATAAAATACAATAATAAATAATAAAATACAATATACAAATAAAAGTAATAAAAGTACAATTAAAATGAACATGAATATTTAATGTGTTGCACCTGCTGTTCTTCAGACAGACTGAGGACCACCAGAACAAAGCTCATGGACCACTGATGCTCTGTAGACCATAATTTGGGAACTCTTGCTCTGTTTCTGACAACTAGTTGTTTGATAGCAGCTGAAATTAGAAGCTGTATAGTTATTTAGAATACTTTAGAATAAGCTTGTTCTTAGGATAGCAACAGCCAGAACAACCATTAGTTGGTTATGCCAACTATTGCTAGAAGAAATGCATTAGGACATTTTATTGTGAAGGACTGTCTTCAAAAAGATTTGAGCAGTTAGCACAACCTAAGTCAGCAAGGAAACATGAAGTGTTTGCTCTTAGCATTGTTTGTCTTCATATCTAAAATAAGGGGGCCTCAACTCTTCCCTGGTGAGAGATCAACTCTGCCAAAAGACACCAGGGAAGATTCAAGGCCCCCTTATTTTAGATATGAAGATAAGAGCAAACACTTCATGTTTCTTTTAAGAAGGAATCATTATGGAAGTTTTCACATTGTGGGAACACCGGCTGACTCCCCCTTTCAGCCATTATAGCTGTTGAGTACATCTTATGACATTTCTGAGATTTCCCTCCCAATATGATGTGATGGCTCCAACTGACTTGGACCATGAAATTGGAAGGTTGAGGAGAGGGGAACAGAACCTTTCTGCACCTGTTGGGAGCAGTGTGTGGGTATGTAAGGGGGGATGTTGCATGGCTCAGATGCTAACTAGAATCGTGACTTTCTGCTCCGATATTAGTGCCTATGTCACTGCCTTTGTCAGCATTTGAACCATTTAGTGACCTGCTTTATTACAGTGCCTGCAGAGTGTAGGGAAAGAATTCTTCAAATGCTTTGAAGTCTAATAATAATAATAATAATAATAAGCCCCAAATGTTGTAACCTTTAATCACAGGAGACTTGCTCCATCTCCTTGATCATTTTGGTTGCCTTTTTCTAGACCTTTTCCACCTCTACCATATCCTTTTTGAGACAAAGCAACCAAAATTGTATCCTATATACCAAGTACAGTTGCCCCATAGATTTGTATAATCGCATTATGGCATTAGCAGTTTTATTCTCAATCCCTTTCCTAAATCCCTAATGACCTCTAGCATAGATCAACAGTGGGTCAACATTTTCATTGCGTTTTTCACCAAGACCTCAAGATCTCTTTCTTGGTTAGTCACCAGTTCGGACCCTATTAGTCCCATGTGCACACTTGTTTACACTGAACCACATTTGCCTTTTAAAATGCTAATTCATCCAGTTTAGAGAAACAGTTTTGGACCTACGCGCGTGTGATCAGGGACCCCGATCATGTGGAGGAGTCTACTCATGTTCAAGTGAAGGCAAGCAGAAGCCCCCTGAAGACCCTTCCCACACAACACTGGGAAAATTAGGGACTGAGGGAGGTACGCAATGTGCACAAGGACATTGAGGGCAGGATCCACACTTTAAGTGCTCACATATTCAGGTGAATTCCTGAACACACCTTGAAAGGAAATGAAGGATCTCATAAATGAACTGAACTTATTTATTAAGGCAATGTACTACAATGACAGAGCCAGTGTGGTGTAGTGGTTAACGTGTTGGACTAGGACCTGGGAGACCAGGGTTCAAATCCCCACATAGCCATGAAACTCACTGGGTGACCTTGGGCCAGTCACTGCCTCTCAGCCTCATGAAAACCCTATTCACAGGGTCGCCATAAGTCGGAATCGACTTGAAGGCAGTACATTTACATTTACTACAATGAGATTACTGAGAATCAGGATGGATTCTGCTCCTGCCACATGCTACCTTTTCTTCATCCAAGATCAGACAAGATGAGATCATCAAAAGTGCTATGGAAATTCTTTCTAAAAGGGTGTAGTAGAGGTTCCCCCTCCCCGACCCCACACATACACACGAACAATAAATCCATCTGAAACAGCATATCAAAAATCCAAGAACAGTCTAACCTGGTCAGAGCTTCGAAACATGGCTGAGGAACGATATCCCGGACATAAAACAAAGGCTGCTTCATGATACTAGAGAGTGGCTTGCAGAGACGGATATGAAACAGGATAGCTTCAAAGTCTACATACAGGCGCTGATGAAAAGACAGGTGTGAGTTATAGAATATCTGTAATCTTCCAGTTTTGGTTTCATGCAACCTGTAACAGACAAGAAAAAGGACTGCATTGTCTAACTATTTCATAATCCTGTGTTTTCATGAAATGGTTTCATTCCTATCCATTAATTTTAATAGGACTTTGGTTGAAATCCCATAGAAGTCTCATTGGGAATAAGTCTCACTGAACTCAATGGGAAGATTGTGTAGGACTGCACTGTCAAGTATATTTATTATTCTCCAGAGTGTGCAGCTGCACTTTCATTTTTATTATCTGAGAAAATAGTAAAATGTCAAGTTTTGACATGGTACAATCAAAAAAGCCCTACATCAGATTTTATGAAATCTGACTGATTGATTGCATTTGTATACCGCCCCATAGCCGAAGCTCTCTGGGTGGTTTACAACAATTAAAAACATTAAAAACAAATATACAAATTTAAAAACACATTTTCAGGCATAACACATATTTCCCACTTGCAAACAAACCAGTGGCAAACACTATGGATAAACATGAAGAGACGTACAGAATTTAAGATGATATGAATAACCACACAGATCTTCACATTGCAATATAGCTGCATTTCCTTTGCAGGTAGAACAGAAAGGTAAGCAAACAGTTTGTGGTGCCTTGTCCAAGTGTATGTGCAGACTTAAAGAGCGCTTGTTCTTAACCGTGTAGAAATCTCTAGGGGTGGGAAGTCTGTTTGTTCTGTCTCATTCCTAATAGCAGTTGCATTTGTAGTCCCATTGATTTCAAAGAAGCTATGAAACTAACATCAGATGGCAAAAGGCTTCTATTTATCTAGTCAATGTACACTTCTAAAAAAAGTTGCCCTTTCTTGAAAAGAGGTAGAGAGGTACATAGGGGAAGGGATATAGCTCAGTAGTAGAATATCTACTTGCAGAATCTACTTGCATGCAGAAGGTCCCAGGTTCAATCCCCAGCATCTCTGGGTAGGGCTGTCTGAAACCCTAGAAAGATGCTGCCAATAAGTAAAGACAACACTAAGTGGGGAGGAGAGCCTGGCTGGGAGTCCAGAGTCTGTGAGTTCAAATCCCCGTTCGTGTCTCCTGGGTGTCAAGGGCCAGCTAAAGATCACCCCCACAGGGAGTGGCTCAGGGGTTACGTGCCCTGCCACCTGTGCAGCCGTGGGCAAGCTGCATAGTCCCAAGGAGCCCAGTTGCCCACCAGCTGGCAGTTGCAGACAAGGACGGGGCTGGTTTGTGCAGCTGTGGCAAGCTGAGCAGGCCCTAGCCAACTGGGGAGGACTAGCCTCAGAGGGAGGCAATGGTAAACCCCCTCTGAATACCGCTTACCATGAAAATGCTATTCATAGGGTCGCCGTAAGTTGGAATTGACTTGAACGCAGCCCAATTTATTCATTCATTAGCTGGCAATCTCAGCTTAAAGTCCATAGTCCCTTTCAAGTATCTAGCCCCCTTTTTGACAGCAATCCAGTCCTTTTGTGTGGGTGTGCTAGTTTTCCTACTTAAAATCCCTACTGCACTTGCTATGTCAGGTCTAGTGTTGGTGGTTAAGTACAGAAGCTTTCCTACTACTGTTCTGTACTGGTTGTTATTTGGTAAAGGTTCACCAACATCATTGCCTTTAAGAAAGTCTGTTGCCATGGGCGTTGCTAGGGAATGCGGACTTAAAGGAGATAAAACCGGGCCGTCAGGAAACTAAAGTACCCAGCTCTCGTGCATGCCGGAGGGCTGGGGGCCGCTGTGTACAAAGGGCCTCCGGTAGCACAGCCCCCTTCAAAAGGGGTACTGGTGCTACCTATTCGGATTACAACTTCCACAGCAGTAATGTTCAACTCTACAGCACTGATTGACAGTGGAGCCTCTACCAATTTCATTGATGCAAAGTTGGCAAAACGTCACTGAATCTCCCAATGGAAATTGGAAACCCCCTTGTCAGTTGAAACTATTGATGGCAGACCATTGAAGTCGGGTGGAGTGACTCGAGCCACAGAGGAATTAAAGCTAGAAATTCCTGGGCACGAAGAGCTCATTTCCTTGTATGTGTCAGATCTCTCGAACTTTGATGTGATTCTGGGAATGCCCTGGCTAGCAAAGCATGACCCAAAAATAGCCTGGAAGGATGCGGTTGTATGGTTCACTTCTCAGTACTGTCACGAGAACTGTCAGCCAGAGATAACCGTAAAAGCCCTGGCAGGAGCTGTGCAAGAGGTCAAGGAAGTGGTACTTCCCTCGAAATATGTGGATTTTGAGGATGTGTTTAATGAAAAGGAAGCAGAGTCCTTGCCCCCTCATCGCCCTTATGACTGTGCTATTGATTTAGTGCCAGGAGCAAGCATTCCAGCTGGAAGAATTTACTCCCTTACAGAGCCAGAGAGAACAGCTCTGAGAGAGTTTTTGGACAAAAACCTGAAGCGAGGATTTATCCGTCCCTCACAATCCCCCACAGGGGCCCCCTTGCTGTTTGTGAAGAAGAAAGGAGGTGAACTCAGACGCTGTAATGATTACCGCGCCTTAAATCAAATTACCATCCCTAACAGTTATCCATTGCCCCTGATCCCGAAGTTGTTAGACCGACTGCGTTCTGCAACAATCTTCACGAAATTGGACTTAAGAGGAGCGTATAATCTGATTCGAATGAAAGAGGGGGATGAATGGAAGACCGGGTTCAACACCTCCTATGGTCAATTTGAATACCAGGTGACGCCTTTCGGGCTATGTGGGGCCCCTGGCATGTTTCAGAAGTTTATGAACGAAGTGTTTAGAGACCTCTTGGATCAGTATGTGATTTGTTATCTGGATGATATCTGGTGTTTTCAAAAAGCCAGGAAGAACATGATCAACACGTGAAAACTGTGTTGAAAAGACTGAGAGAGAACCACTTGTATGCCAAGTTAGAGAAATGTGGGTTTGACTTGTCATCTTTGGACTTCCTTGGATACCGAATCTCGGCAGGGGGAGTGGAGATGGACCCAGGAAAAGTGAGTTGTGTATTGGATTGGGACCAGCCAACCACCAAGAAGGACATACAACGTTTTCTGGGATTTGCCAATTACTACAGAAAATTTATCCCAGGCTTTTCCGAGCTAACAGCTCCCCTTACGGACTGTTTAAGGGGAAAAGGAAAGTTTCAATGCACAGAGAACGCAGCGAGAGCTTTCGAGAAACTGAAAAGGAAATTCGCATCTGAGCCTATTTTGCGTTTTGCTGACCCTACCCGCCCTTTCGTCGTGGAAGCGGATGCTTCAGACATAGCCATAGGGGGGGTCCTTTTGCAACCAGACATGGATGGGAAGGAATTGTATCCTTGTGCATATTTCTCCAGAAAACTAAAGGATGCCGAAAGAAATTATACAGTGTGGGAAAAAGAGCTGTTAGCCATCAAAGACTCATTTGAGAATTGGAGACAGTATTTAGAGGGAGCCCAGCATCAGATAGAAGTGTGTTCTGATCATAAGAACTTGGAAAGTCTGCAGACAGCTCGGAAGCTGAACCAGAGACAGATACGTTGGTCGCAGTTTTTCGCCAGGTTTAACTTCAGGATTACTTACCATCCCCATGCAAAAAATCAGAGAGCAGATGCTCTATCCAGACAACCGCAATATAAAGGAGATGAAGTTTGCAGCCCTCCCCAGTACATTGTCCCGCCGGAAAAACTGATGTTGGGATTATGCCAGCCTTCATGGGAAGAGGAGCTTAAGAAGGCACAGCAGAGGGATCCATGCATGCAACGATACATTCAGGAAATGGAACAGGATCCGGATTCAGAAGTAAGTTTCCATTGGAAGGATGGACTGTTTTGGTTTAAAGCTGCTAGATATGTGCCAAAGGGGGACCTAAGACTCAGAATTTTGCATCAATGTCATGCCTCTATCACGGCTGGACAATTTGGCATTTTTAAGACCATTCAAAATGTAGCTAAGGATTTTTGGTGGCCCCAAATGCGTCGAGACATTGAAAACTATGTAAAATCACGCTCTGTCTGTATGCGGGCGAAAACAGACACGGGAAAACCTGTAGGGTTGCTGGAACCTTTACCAACGCCGAGTGAATCTTGGAAGGACCTTTCCATGGATTTTATAACTGATCTACCGAAGTCACAAGGAATGACAGCTATATTGGTCATAGTGGATTCATTGACCAAGATGGCTCATTTCCTTCCTTGCTCAGGAGCCTTAGAAGCTAGAGAAACAGCAAAATTGTTTATAAAGGAAATCTACCGATTGCATGGATTGCCCAATAGCCTAGTCTTGGATCGGGGAACTCAGTTCACAGCTAAATTTTGGAGAGCTGTTTGGAAGCAGCTGCAAACGGAGCTAAAACTTTCTTCAGCTCATCACCCCCAGACGGACGGGCAGACGGAGAGACTTAATGCTGTTTTAGAAAGGTATTTGCGCTGTTATGTGTCTTACCAACAGACTGATTGGGTATCCTATTTGCATTTTGCAGAATTTGTTTATAATAACTCCTTGCATACCAGTACTGGACAAATACCTTTCTTCGCTAACTATGGATTCCATCCCAAGGCTTTCCCCAGCAGTACAGGGCGTACGCCTGTACCGGCCGCAGGGGAATTTCTGCAGGAGCTTCAGGCGGTGCAGCAGATACTGAAACAAAAATTAGACGAGGCCAAAGTGGAGTATAAACGAGTTGCTGATCAACATCAATGGGAGGGGACCCCCCTTCAGATAGGAGACAAGGTATGGTTGTCTACCCGCTTCTTCCAGATGCCGGGCAAATGTAAGAAGCTGCAGGATAAGAGAGTGGGACACTTTGAAATAGAGGCGCAAATCAACCCAGTGGCTTATCGTCTGAAGTTGCCAGATACTTTTAAAATACATCCTGTGTTTCATCGCTCCTTGTTAACGAAAGCCGCCCCTCCCAGTGAGTTAAGACCAGTGGAATCTCCAGGGGCGCCGTTAATAGTGGATGAGCAAACTAAGTTTGAAGTAGCAGAGATTCTGAACTCAAGGAGAAAGCGTAATAAACTACAGTATTTGATTCATTGGAAGGGTTATGGACCAGCTGACAGATCGTGGGAAAATGAGAGCGATGTCCATGCTCCGGACTTAGTAAGAGACTTTCATCAACGGTTCCCTCATTGTCCCAAGCTGACAGATTGGGGGGGAGCACAGCATGGAGGAGGGGATGGTGTCAGGATGCAGGATTGGGGCCCTGAAGTTTCAGACGATGAGGAGAGGGAGGGGGTCATTTGGACAGAGTCGTGTGAAGGAGAAGCAGAAGAGGGGAAAGGAATCTCAGAGATAGAACTGTCTGGGAGAGAGGACCTTGAATGTCCAACAGACACAGATTCTTACCGTGAGCTTCCCACGCCTCCTTCCCCTCCGAGCTTGAAGGAGTTGGCGAAGGAGGGAGGGCAAGGAGGAATCCAACCCCCTCCTGATCCAGGAAAAAGCAAGGAGAAACAGCCAGATGATTTAAGCATTGCCCCCCCGCTTCCCCCCATACCTGAGTCAGATTTCTCAGAAGGGGAGGGTGCGGTAGCACCCCCTTCACCACGTACAAGGAGACAGCAAAATAGGCAGCAAAAGAAGGGGGAGAGGCAGGGTGTGGATGAGGGCACTTTGAGGCGGAGTGAGAATTCGCGCCCGTTTACCCCCTTCTTAAGGGACAGGGGGAGTAGTGGTTCCTTGTTGTCAACTCTCTCCTATGTCGCAGGTTATGTTTAGTAGTTAAAGTTCATGAGACGGCGTAGTCTTTGTCTGGATATTACTTTAATAAAAACTGATTTGCTTTCATCAACTGGTCTGGTTCCTGAGCCTCAACCTGGACACGACAGTCATTAAATTCAAGTCCAGTTAACTTCAACTGACCCAATATAGTAATCAAAGAATTTATGTGTTTTTCAGTTTTTCTTTGTTTCAAGTCTCAGCTTCATCATCTCTTGAATCAGCATTGTTTGAGACCTAAAGCTGATAAAGCTAAATGAGGTCTGGAGTTTTTCCAGCATTTCCTTAGCTATGTTACATTCAGTAACATGGACCAGCGGATCACCTTCAAGGGAATAAAAAATAATGGCTTTTGCAATTGCATTTTTCTTTTCCTAATCCCTTATCTTTTGGGCATCTTCCTGTGGCTCTGGTTTTTCAACACAAGAAAAAACTTTGTCTTCTTCTACAGCAATCCTTATCCTGCTCTTCTATTGTTCAAAGTTAACAGCACTCAGTTTTGGCATCCTTCTGGTAAAGGCTTTATTATCTTGCAAATGCATTCTTTCTTGCTGGTCTGAGAAGAGCTTTGGTTTGCAAATTGACTCAGAAAAAAGAGCAGCCAAAATAGTCTCTTTTAAAACTAGTGTCTGATACAGAGCAAAGGGAGAAACAAACAACCACGCTAAAAATGCACAAAATAAAATCCCGAAAAATCTGGTTTAATTCTCAGTTTGCCCTGGGCCACATGACCTGTTTGATTTAAATGAAATAGGAACAGTTTGTAATCCTATTTCTTAGCAAAGTATACACGCAGCAGCGGAACTGAGAATAACCAGTCTCACCTTCCTCTCATGCACACTAGTTAAATGAACAACAGAGACAGTCTTCTTAGGTAAAAAGTATAAAGAATGTTTACTCATGACCTTTCATATGTTCAGGAAACAGGCTCTAGCTTAGATAGAAAAAGTAGGCGTCTTAGTCCATAGTAAGGATCATCTTGGAAGAGAAGCATGTGAAGTGCTTCTTGCTCCTGAGCTTAATGGAGAATTATGCTAAAGAGATCAATATCCCCTTAACAAAGAAAGAGGAAGAGAAGTAAATAACCCCACCCTTTAAGGAAGTTACATCATGGTAAACAAGCACAGAGATGTCCCCAAATTCTAGCTAGAAGGGACATCTCCCTATCAAAGGGGATGCATGCAAGCTTGTTTATCCTAACAAGATGTATGCGGTGCCAAGGCCAAGACAGCAAGGCACGAGTGGGCATTACATAGGCATGGGCGAGAATTTCAATTAAGTTCACATTTCAAGCAGAATTTATCAAATTTGCAATTTCCAAAACAATATGAGAACTGAAACACAGCCATCCTTTGAAATTCACATTTACAGTAGGGCCCCGCTTCTCGGTGCCCCGCTTTTCGGTGTTCCACTAATACGGTGCCAGCGGGGCGATCAGCTGGAGGGGGGACTGGAACTCCCTGCACTCCAGCTGATCTCGCCAGAGGAGGGGAAGATCAGCTGTAGCGCACTACAGCTGATCTTCTCTTCTGGCGCGATCAGACTCCCCCGTTCGATCTGATCTTCTCCTCCTCTGGTGCGATCAGTGGGTTAGGTTCCAGACCCCCGCGCTACAGCTGATCTGCTTTTTGGTGGTTTTCACTTTTCGGCGGGGGTCTGGAACCTAACCTGCCGTATGAGTGGGGCCCTACTGTACTAGAATTTTGGGATGCAGTTCGTCAACTAAACAACATTTATACAAATCCATATATTAGGGCAAAGTGTTCATAAAAATGAATACATGAGTGAAAATAACATGCAAAAAAAAATAAAATGATGAGAAATGGCTTGCAAAATGTGTACATTTGTCAAAACTGCCTAAAAATGTGTTTACTTGGAGAAATTCACACTAAAATGGTAGAGAATTTTCATGAGAATTTTTTTTAAAAAAATCAGATTGCTGCAGAAATGGAAAAAACTGAATTTAACATTGGAAAAATGAGAAACAGATAACCAAAACTGACAGATCTTTCCATCCCTAACGTCAAATAAGCAAAAAGGGAGAGAGAAAAAAACAAGTACTAACTAGTGCTGCATTAGCCCCTTCTCATTATTTTCATAATTTGATTGGCTATTTTACTGTGACTTATGCACCAAAGTACTCCAAATCCTGCCATCTGAGTTTTGGCAGCATCCTTAGTTTCTATCTCTGCATGCGTGGATGGATCCTGGAAACCCTGCCTCCTGTGAACAAACCGGGTAGACTGTCTGCTAGAAAGGAGGTCACCAAATACACAGGCTTTGAGCACCATTCATAAGACATATGCTCTGTGGACTACCACAGACTAGACAATCATAAGAAATAAAGGGCAAACAAACACATTTCTCTATATATGAGACAGATATTTAAAATATGAGGTTGAGCTTGATAAATTGCCTTTGTAAAAAGATCACTACAGAGGAAAACATGTTTAGGTAGTAAAGTGGTTCCCATTACCTGTCGATTCTTTTATTCCATATCCTCTTAAGTGCTTTGTTCTTTAAGCCTTCCAAGATAAGGAGGTGAATGGATCCATCCAGAATGTGAAATCCAGTAAGAACATCCATTTGGGAAATCTCCTCAAAAGTCAGTTTGTGATTCAGTTTTAACGTATTAAGAGAGTTTTGAATGATATGTAAAGGGTACGAATCAAGTTGGAGAGCCTCTGCGTTAATTTTGGTAATTTCTTGCAGCAAATAACTTATGAGTGATGTATTTTTATAGTCAAAAATGTAGATGATGCAGCCGTAGGGGCAATAATCAGTTTCAGTGTCATCTGTTTCATCTTCAGGACTTAATGGTATAGTTATTTCAACTCTCACTTTAAGATACGATTCTGAGCACACATAATGCCCCATTGGCATCTGAACAACCTGACATTGAGAAACTCCTTTCGCCTTCTGAGCAGTACTCGCCCCCTGGCAGACACTTGTATCTTGAACTGAGCAGCTGTGAATTGGTGCAGAGAAATTCAAGACCTTTTCCCCTAGCAATAATTCAGCCAGGCTGATTTTAGCTACCCCATATGGGTGCCACATTTCTTCCCTGGACGTAATGGGATTCTGGACCATGTATCTAGACGTGACCATGCTCACATTGCTTAGCTTGTGGTCTCCTGGTTCCTCTCCAAACAAAGAAGGCTTTATCTTGACACCTTCCATTTTCTTGTCTCGATCATGAACTTCAATTTCCAAGGGGGGTCCTCTTAGATATTCATTCAGTTCTCCATGTTTTATTGTTCCTGCAAGAATCACATTGATATCCTCAAAGAAGACATCAGTTCCATGATCCCGACCTTGTGTTTGACGTGGCTGCATATTCTGGAATTTGTATTTGCAGTAAACAGGAACACATGAACTCTATCAAAAAGAAGAATAAATAAATAAAGAGCAAACAATGAGGGGTTGGTCAATACTACTTATTTATATATTTATTTTTAGTCCCACCTTTCTACATAATAGTGAACTCAAGATGCCTCACAATAAAATTAATGCAAATGTTAAAGCAGTTAAAACGTCAAAAGAGGCAGAATTAAAAATTGGCCAATTCTTAAGGGCAAAAAATTCTCCAAAGGCAGTTTACCTAATAAAAGGCTTACTTGTTTAAAATTATCCACTACCTACCAGTGAAAGGAGACAGTGAGGTGATCAAATGTGCCTCCTTAGGCAAGCAATTCTGCAATCTGGCTGCCACATTTGGAAAGGGTCCCCTCTCATGCCCTCTCACCATACCTAAGACTGCAAGGAACCATGAAGGAGGGCCTTCAGAATGGAACAGGGTTCCCAAACAACTTTATAATTCCAGAGGTGTCTGGCCCCAGGCTGTTCACTGCATTCCTATAAATCCTGACGTGTTCCAGTCTTGTTTCTGGCCCAGCTTTGGGACTAAAACTGCCTTGGTTGCCCTGAGACAACCTTTGTCAGGAAAGAGACAAAAGGGAGTGCAACTCTTTTGGTTCTCCTGGACCTCTTTGCAGCTCTCTATCACTGATGATGGAATCCTTCTGGATCAGCTGTCTAGGAGGGATGTTAGGGTCACTGTAATGCTAGTAGATCTGCTCCTACCTGCCAGGTCAATTCCTGAAGTTGATTATGGAAGACTTCTGCTTAGCCCCACGGTATTTAAACACTGTAGAGTACCAGAGGGATCTACATTGTCTCCTGTGCTATTTAACATCAATTTATGAATCCGTTAGATTAGATTGGAGATTTAGATAGAGGTGTCATTAGTATGCTAATGATGCACCATTCCCTCTCTTTCTCTTTTGCATCTGTTCCAGGAATAGTGTTGCACACCCTTAAAAAATGTCTGAAGTCAGTTAAAATGATGAAAAGGCAAGTGTATTCTCAGAGGCTGGCCAAACAGGTGTTGTTCAGTGTTCCCAATACAGTTACACTTCCTCTTTGGAAGCAGGTTTGTAGCTTGGGGGTGCTTTTAGATTCATCTAGCCCTGTTTATGGAGAGCCTTTTACTAACTTTGATTTGCCAGCTACAGCATCTTCTGAAAAAGCATAATATTGCCACAGTTACTCATGCTCAGTAACTTCTAGGATTGATTACACAATGTGTTTACTGCGACACAACTTCATTTTGTTCAGAACATGGCTGCCAGGTTATTCATTGGG
Source organism: Rhineura floridana (assembly GCF_030035675.1). Classification (NCBI taxonomy): domain Eukaryota; kingdom Metazoa; phylum Chordata; class Lepidosauria; order Squamata; family Rhineuridae; genus Rhineura; species Rhineura floridana. Next base: position 140,249,624 of record NC_084482.1, on the reverse strand, counting down.
GCCTGTATTGTTGACCACACTTCCCCAATGTTCTCCACTGTCTTCCAGCTTCTTTCTGGGCATAACTCAAAGTAGTACCCTTGAAAACACTAAAAAGGGGCACCCTATTTCCAAATGAACCAGCTAGTGTAATGAGATAGTCAGCTGAGATCCAGCTTTGGGTACCTCTACCTTCAGAAGTTAGGTGAATGGCGACCAGGAACAGAGTCTTTTTCGGCATGGCACACTGCTTATGAAACAGGCTCCCTAAAGCATATCTGCCTGGAGTTTTACAGAATAAACTCCAAAAGGCGGAGAAGGGGTGGGTGGGCAGGGGCTGAAAATGATGAAAAACAGCCACAACCTTCAGGGCCAGGTTTCTGGGAGAAGGAAAGACACCCAAAGGAAAGAGCAGCAACAGTGATAGTTCTGGGGAGGGAGAATTAGGTTTTGGGGAGGGAAAGTAGCTGGAGGGATCAAGAGATGAAAAGATAATGAAGGGTAGCTGCTTCCTAGGTGAGAGTGGCAATTCCTGAGGAATCACAAGAAGGCAAGGAGGGAGAGAGAGGAGGGAGACAGAGAATGGGAGATGAGGGTGGATGGGTGCCATAATGCTGGAAACAGGCCCCAGAAGGTAAAGTAAGAGGGCAAGGGAGCAGAATGGATACAGAGAAAGGGAAAGAAAAGTTGGGCAGTGAAGCAGAAGTCAAAAGGATGGCCCTTTGGCATCAGCCACCACCTCAGCTAGCTGACCGTTTGCTAATTTGGACCTTTCTCAAGGTCCTGAATGACATTGGGAACTTGGTCAGATGATGGGTGAGGAGATGTAGAATTGCTTAGCTGGTTAGCTGGCTAGCTATGTGCGAATAGATGGATAAGCTAGTCCCATGCCCTTTTATCTTTCAATTTTTTTAAAAAATAGTCATCTTTTCAACAAAAGTAATAAATAAAGAATGAAATAAAAATACACCTTCCCTCAAGACCAGTCAAGGCTCTTCCCTCAAAGTACCTTGGACCCAAGGCAGACAAAGTTATTTTGGCACCCGAGACAGAAAACTCCTACAAGTGCTGCTTCTCTTTCCTGGTACTTAAAATACTGTAAAAAATAAATAACCATCAATTTGCTGCCTTTTCATGCCACCCAAATCAGCTCTGCCTAGCACAACTGCATCACTCTGCCTAAAGGCAGGGCTCCCCAGCATAGGAATGTAGCCATTAGGCAGAATCCAAAATAGACTTGTAGCAGCAACAACTCTGAATCCAGCCGATGGTGGCAGTGGCAGCAAGTAGGCAGGAGTGCGTTCTCTCACTCACTTTGCCATTCCCCATAGTCCGCCCCCTGAACTTGCCCCCGGACCTGACGGAAGGGTCAATGGACAATTCAACTCCCACAGTAATTCCTTGTGTGCATAAAAAGTGCAGAGAGAGTTCTGGATCAGGAGACAGTCACACTTGCTAGGTATTCATCACAATGAGTTATGTAAATAGAGGAATCCACCATAGCCACAAATTCATTTCGGGACATCTACAGCTTACAACTGTTTTGCAAATCAGAATTAGAAATACAAGAATTCTGTTGTTTCCCCAAGAATCTCACCTATGGTTACCTGGGCAAACTGGGAAGAAGAATGCTCTGAATTACCTGTAGCTCTTCAATAGGAATGGGGGTGTCTGGTAAGCATCTTGCAGACTTAATCTTAATTATCAGTGGGTTTAATTCACGTTTCTGTTTCTCAGTCATCAGAGGCTTCTCCACAGAAAAGCTTAGGTATGCATCATAAATTTTAGGGGATTTCTCTCTTAATCGACTGGCCACATAGCGTTCTCCTGGAAGTGGAGGAAGAAATTATTTATATAATGATTACAGAAAAAGCTGCACTAAGGGAGGAGGATGTTCTATTTGTCACTGTATAATAGCAGGCAGACCACACCACACCTTCCAGGCACTTTTGCCACTAAAACAAATGCTAAGAGCTTGAAAAGAGGAAAGGAAGGACTATGACAACCTAGTACTGTCCTCTGTTCTAGCCACCTGCCACACCCGCAAAAGGAAGCAGGTAGCTCCTTTGGGGAAGGCTCAGAGCTCAATGGTAGAGCATTTCCTTCACATGCAGAAGGTCCCAGGATCAGTCCCTGGCTGTCTGCAGGTAGGACTGATAGAGCCACTGCCAGTAAGCGTAGACCATACCAAGCAAGATGGACCAATGGTCTGACTTGGAATAAGGGAGCTTCCTGTACAAGTGCTGCCGAGTGGGTCAATAGTCGGTGTGCCATCCTCTTCCTTCCTAACCAATGATATGCAGGAGGATACATATATCCCACATCTGGCAATGACTGGGATCCATGTTTTTGTAGACTTCCCTGGCTTAGACTGGGCCTGCTGCCTCCCTTTTTTCTTTGATTTATTACCATCTCTCAAAAAACACTGCTGATCATTACAGCCATGCAACTGAACAACAGAGGCAACAGATGAGCAGCCAAGGGACAAACTACATCAAAGGGCACCTCTCCTCACTCCTGTTCCCTTCTACCTCTCCCTTCTGCTGCCAACACCCACAACCCTCTTACTGAAGTTCTGCCCATTTCCTTCTCACCATCCTTGTTGCACTCCCACCTCTGATACCGTTTCTAACCAGAGAAATGGACTGCAGCATTAATGATAACTCGATCCTATTAGGTAATTGGCATTCTTGACTGCATTTTCATGCTAGGTTTATTTTACACTGTTTTGATTGATCTATTGCATGTATTGCACTTCTATTGCATATTTCTGTTGTAATAAGTATTAATGGTGTTCATCATTTTGGGGGCCTTTGGGCCCCAAAGCAGTATATAAACAAACTATACCATAGCCAATTACACCATACCAACTACAGTGTATGCATATTCTGCCTCACTCCAGACTTTAAGAGCAGGACTGGGGAACCTCTCTCTTACCAGATGTTGTTGGATTCCCATTTTCCATCAGCACCAGCCAGCATGGCCAATGGACAAGAATGATGGGAGTTGAAGACCAACAGTATCTGGAAGGCCACAGGTTCCCCTGCCCTGTTTAAGGGATGACGACACTACAGAGCCTGCAGCAAACAAAAGAACACACACAAACAGCCGCTTCTTCAGCTAGAATAAACTGAGCAACCATAGAGGGAGCGAGGGAGAGCAAGCAGCGGCAGCAGCAAGAGGTGGGGGGGAGATAATGGAAGGCTATTGGAAGTGCAGGGGGGAAGGGGAGCAGGAGAAACCTTGGTAAGAGGAGTGGCAAACAACCCCCTCCAAAGTTATTTTCAAAAGATCAACGGCTATTGGCTTTCCATAATACATACATCTATTTGTTTAAGATACTCAACTAGTTTCATTAAATGAGATATGTTCACACTACCCGGTTTCAGGAGATATCCAACCATAACACATAGTCTAAAGCCAACATTTCATTGAAAAGAAGATCTCAGGTGCCTTTGAAAGGAAGATTTTAAGGGGTGATGGCAACTATAATCACATGACCCTCCATGCTGAGAGAATTATGAACCCTTCCACACAATAGTATCCAAAAGGGATCTCTTTTGGTATGCTGCCTATAGGAATGGCAAGCCTGTAGCCCTTATTCTTAAGTTGTTGGGCTCCAACTCCCATAGCTCCAGGCAATATGGCCAATGGCCAAGGAGGATGGGAGTTGGAGACCAACATCTGGAAGGTCACAGGATCCCCATCCCTGCAACAGAGGAACCATTCAAAATGGGTGGCAACAAGCAACAGATCTCCTAGCTTCAAGGAGGCAGTGATAAGACCTATTTTGAAAAAGCCCTCCTTGGACCCCCAAGATTTAAACAACTTTCGCCCAGTCTCCAATTTACCATTCTTGGGCAAGGTGATTGAGCGTGTGGTGGCTAAACAGTTACAGACACACTTGGAGGAAGCAGATTATTTAGATCCTCTCCAATCGGGCTTCAGGACTGGACACGGAACTGAAACAGCCTTGGTCGCTCTGGTGGATGATATGAGGAGGGCGTTGGATAGGGGAGAACATACTTTCCTCATCCTCCTGGATCACTCAGCGGCTTTTGATACCGTTGACCACGGTATCCTGTTAAATCGCTTGGAGGGATTGGGAATGGGAGGCACTGTTTTACGGTGGTTCCGTTCCTATCTCTCCAACAGATATCAACGAGTAGCGTTGGGGGATGAGGTTTCAGACCCTTGGCCCCTTAATTGTAGTGTGCCACAGGGCTCTATCCTCGCCACCATGCTATTCAACATTTATATGAAACCGCTGGGAGCTATCATCAGGAGTTTTGGGCTGCAGTGTCACCAGTATGCGGATGACACGCAGCTCTATCTCTCGTTTAAATCCTCACCAGAGTTGGCTGTGGAAACCTTGTCCAATTGCCTGGAGTCCGTAAGTGGATGGATGGGAGAGAACAGGCTGAAGCTGAACCCTGACAAGACCGAGGTGTTACTGGTGGGGGATAAGGGAAGGTTGGGAAACTTTGACCTGGTGTTTAATGGGGTGAGATTGCCCCTAAAGGACCAGGTCCACAGCCTGGGGGTCATTTTGGACTCTCAATTGTCCATGGAGCCCCAGGTATCTGCAGTAAGTCGGGCAGCCTGGTACCAACTTCATCTGGTACAGAGGCTGCGACCCTACCTTCCTATACATCTGCTTCCACGAGTGATACATGCCCTGGTCTCCTCTCGATTAGACTACTGTAATGCGCTCTACGTGGGGTTACCCTTGAAGACGGTCCGGAAATTGCAGCTGGTACAGAATGCGGCGGCACGCTTAATAAAGCAAAGCCGTCGCCGGGATCATGTCACCCCAGTGTTGATGGAGCTACACTGGTTGACAGTTGTATACCGGGCCCAATTCAAGGTGTTGGTATTAACCTTTAAATCCCTAAACGGTTTCGGCCCAGTTTATCTGAAGGAACGCCTCCAGTATCACCAAATATGCCGCCAAACAAGATCGGCCTCACAAGACCTTCTCTCGGTCCCACCGGTGAAAACAGCTAGGCTGGTGCGGACCAGAGAGAGGGCCTTCTCGGTCGTGGCCCCCACCCTCTGGAACTTGCTTCCTTTTGACCTTCGACATGCCTCCTCCCTGATGGCTTTTTGTCGAGCCTTAAAGACCTTGTTATTCAGGCAGGCCTACGGGATTTCTGGGGTGGGTTAGGCTATTATGTTGTATTACTAACGGGTGGTTTAGATATATTGTTGTTTAATATGGTGACTGTTGTATGAATATGTTTTAAATTGTATTTTATATTGTGTAAGTCGCCCAGAGTGTCTGTTAAGTCAGACAGATGGGCGACTAACAAATAAAATTTTATTATTATTATTATTATTCTACAGTTGATATTTTGCCATGGACTAACTAGTTTGGCAGCAATTTTAAGTTTCATTATCCCTATTGGTAAGCATGATCATTTTCCTTCCCTATCTCTTAACCATCTGATGCCAATTTTTTTTTTACTCTCTTCAATTGGTAGTTTTGTTTTCCCATTCCCCTGCTGAAGTTGCTTACTTATTTTTACCTCTCCTAGGTAGTGTTTACACGTGCCTAATCTTTCCACTATGCCAGCTACATGCTTCTACCCACTCTCCACTGCTTCCTCTCATCAAAATAACCCATTTGACCTTCCAACATTGGTCTCTCTCTCTCTCCTCATTACTCCAAAGCCTTAATTCTCTTTCGTGTATTTTCAATCATACCCTTATCAAGAGTCGTCAACTGGAAGAGCCTAGAACCCAAAAGGGAATCCAATTTGTCAAGGGCTAGCTTCAGTCATTGCCATCTGACTTGCACGTGCTGCAGGTCACCAGCAGGGGGAGCCCATACATCAGCAGCAGAACTTCATATGCACATGTAAACAGGGTGCCAGAAGGGGGAACACTTGGAAGAAGAAGTAAAAGGCAATGACTTTGCATACCTCACTTGCGACCATGAGGCGAGAAATATTTTTAGAATTCATGGTGGTGCATCATTTACAAGTATGCACTAATTTGAACAACACTGAAGGGAAACAGCCTATCAGTAGCAGTGCAGAGTTGCTAAATAAAATTTCAAAGTGCAAAAGAAATTAAGAGAAACTCTAAACAGGCCAGAGTGTCATCCAATTAATGCGTCATTGCCCTTGAAGTCTCAGCTTCAATTAAGCACAGAACGTTAGGAAGCATGCAGCAAAGAGCTCATTTGTATGCAAGCTGTCAGCTGAACCAGCAAAGCAGCATGCAGTCTCAGGGGAGTTGCTGCTATGTACCCTTGCATTCCTAATGTGAGTGAGATTACCATGAGCTTTCACCTTTTAGGCTTTTATACTCTGGGCAGCAAAGATGTCAAAAAGAATGTGTGCACCTCTGCAAATTGTATTAGTTAAACAATTCACAGCAAGCGGACAGTTGCACAGCAGGCAGACAAAAGAGCCTTATATTTCTATCAAAAGTCTATGTGTTGCTACAGGCAGAAGGACGCCCACTTTGCTTCACAAGCAATTTCAAAATATGTTCCTTTTAAACAACAATGCCCCAGCACACAACCTCCTAAAACCTTACTGCTGTCATACTTCCTGTAGGAATGCTAGATTTTTCCTACATGAAGAGCCCTTTCCTGTAGGAAAACATATCCGTGCAGTCATGGCCAAACTGGGTACTGGTGACAGAAGAAAACCACCAGATTTTCAGCACAGCAAGACATCATTCCTTTTCTAGTCACAAATAAACATTACCTGATGAGTGCACATACAGTAGATATGCACGCATTATCTACTGACTTTATAGACATGATGTACTGCATCAGACAATTTGAGTATGTTAATTTCACCCAAACTTGGAAGCCTCTTGGCAGAGCCTACTGACAAGTATCCTACACTTAAATGCCCCTTCTCACAATAAAATGAGCCATCCCTTCATTCGCCTCTACAAAGAGCTGCTCAAGCATTTAAGAATAAAAATATTTTTCCCCACTCTACACCCCCAATCTTATCCCCAGTACTGGGGCAAAAATACCTGACAGGAGGGGCATGAGGTCCAGCTGCAAAAATGCGATTCCAAACTTCTTTGCCTGTGCTGTTAAGGCTGCAATTTCTTTAGCAGTTGGTTTTAGGGTGGCTCCTGACTTTTTTCCCAAAAAGACACTTTTTTGTAAAAGTTTCTTCCTTTCTGATAATTGGAGGAGAACTGGAAGAGAATACATCTTTTAATAATTAAATATCTAAAAGAGAATTGAATTTTTTATCTAATCCTAGCCATCATCCTAGCCAAACAATATTGGTTTAACGTATTCAAGAGCAACTGTTGAACCTTAAAAGGACTAGGAAAGTAACACTTCAGCAAACAGCCACGTTCAACCAGGGGTGACAAACTCTCACAAATCGCTCACCCCAACAAGCACTAGAGCTGGTTGTACATGGGTAAAACAGCATCATCCAGTCTGCTATCAATTCCTATGCGCTTGTAGATTGTCCTCATCTCGCATCTAAGAAGGAAGTACATTTATGTACCCTCTTTTCCTTTCAGCAAGAGGGAGGGAGAGAATGATCTGCGTGCAGAACTTGATTTGCACATATCTGGATTATGCTGAATGTGTTATTTAAAGGAAGGCAATACAAGGTTGCTTATTCATTTTTCTGAATCCTAGACTAGCCTGTGAAGCCACACTAAATTATAAGCAAATGTAAAAAAAAAACCAAAGCATGATTGCAACCAGAACAGACTCAAGGAATATTAAGAAAAAACAAGACAGAGACCGTGCATATATTTATTTCCTTTTTTAATTTCACTCTAACCCAGAAAGCACAGGACAATTAAACAATAATGCTTATTTCATCTATCACTCAACTCTGCGCTGCAGGCCAATACTTTTAGGACAGCATGATTCACATGCAATCACAAGCTACAACCATGGATTTCAGTAACCTAACAGCCTCCATTTACTTTATTTTTTCAAAGAACACCAAATCTCTAGCTTTTATGGTTGTAGAGATAAGACTGAAAATGGATGGACAGTGTTGGGTGAAACTGAGAAGCCAGAGAGAAGCTAAACAGGGCTTCCAATACTAGCAGGATGAGATTTTGGTAATCTATATGGGTTGTATTTGACTAAAGCCTACTCACAGTAGACCTGCTGAAATTAATGAACCTAAGTTAGTCACGTCTATTAACTTAAATGGGTCTACTTTGAATAGGACTAGCATTTAATACTACCCTGTGTCTCCTTTTCTCTCTTACATGAGTTGTGGTACACTTTGTTTGTGAGAGCAGTGTGTGTTAACTGCCTTCAAGTGGATTACGATTTATGGCAACCCTATGAATCAGTCCAACACCTTAACCACTACATCACACTGGCTCTCCCGATCAAAAAACGAGATAAGATTAGTTTGGCAGGATTTGTTCTTCATAAATCCATGCTGGCTTCTAGTAATCACTGCATTGTTTACAAGGTTCTTATAGACTGACTGCTTTATAATCTGCTCCAGAATTTTTCCAGGGATTGATGTTAGGCTGACTGGTCTGTAGTTCCCTGGTTCCTCCTTTTTGCCCTTTTTGAAGATAGGGACATTAGCTCTCCTCCAGTCATTCAGCACTTTACCAGTCCGCCATGATTTCACAAAGATGATAGACAGCAGTTCTGAGAGTTCTTCTGCCAGTTCCTTCAATATTCTAGGATGCAGTTTATCGGGCCCTGCCAATCTGAACTCGTTCAAAGTGATTCGGTTTTCCTTGACCATTTGTCTATCAATCTCAAGCTCCAATCCTGCCCCTTCCACTTCATGTTTCCCGGGACGGTCATAGACGCTTTTTTGGGAGAAGACTGAGCCAAAGTAGGAATTGAGCACTTCTACCTTTTCTTTGTCATCTGTTATCATTTTGCCATCCTCATTGAGTAGCTGTGCCACCATTTCTTTTCTCTGTCTTTTACTATGGACATACCTGAAGAAAGCTTTTTTGTTGCTTTTAGCATCCCTCGCTAACCTCAGCTCATTCTCAGCTTTAGCCTTTCCTGACGTCATCCCTGCAATTCCGTGATACCTGTCTGTACACTTCCTTTGTGGTCTGGCCTTCTTTCCACTTCCTGTGTGTGTCCTTTTTGTTTTCAGGTTATCTCTTAAGCTTTTTGTGAAGCCACATTGGCATCTTCTGCTGTTTTCCCCCATTTTTCCTTGTTGGAATTGCGCTTTTAGAATTTCGTTTTTTAGAAATTCTGTTGTGAGTTTATTAAAATCGGCTTTCCTGAAGTCTAGGGTGCGCGTATGGCTACTCTCAGCTTTTGCTTCTGTTAAAATCAAGAATTCAAGTATGGTGCAGTCACTTTCCCCCAGAGTTCCCATAACTGCCACTTCAATCCACCAAATCATCTCTATTGGTTAGAATCAAGTCCAGGATAGCTGATCCTCTGGTTGCTTCCTTCACTTTCTGTAGGAGAAAGTTATGTCCAACACAAGTCAGAATTTTTTTGGAGGGGCCATGTTTGGCAGAACTTGTCTCTCAACAGATATTGGGATAATTGAAGTCCCCCATTACTACTACATCATGCCTCCTCGAAATATTGGCAATTTGCTTTTCAAAAGTTACATTCTTGTCTTCTCCTTGATTAGGTGGTTGGTAGTAGACTCCAAGCACCACATTCCTTTTATTACTTGCACCATTAATTTTAACCCAGATACTCTCAGTGAAGCTACCAAGCTCATCTTCCTGTAGGGCAGCCTTTCCCAACCAGTGTGCCTCCAGATGTTGTTGGACAACTCCCATCAGCCTCAGCCAGCATTGCCAATGGTCAGGAAGATGGGAGTTGTGGTTCAACAACATCTGGAGGCACACTGGTTGGGAAAGGCTGCTGTAGGGATATTTATTTTTAACATATAGCGCGACTCCACCTCCCTTTTTATTCCTTCTGTTCTTTTTGAACAAGTTATATCCTTCAATTGCTGTATTCCAGTCATGGGAGTCATCCCAACAAGTTTCAGTTATACCTAAAAGTAAATGTACTGCCTTCAAGTCGATTCTCACTTATGGTGACCCTACGAATAGGGTTTTCATAGTAAGCAGTATTCAGAGATGGTTTACCATTGCCTTCCTCTGAGGTCGAGAGGCAGTGACTGGCCCAAGGTCACCCAGTGAGCTTCATGGCTGTGTGGGGATTCGAACCCTGGTCTCCCAGGTCGTAGTCCAACACCTTAACCACTACACCACACTAGCTCTCCAGTTATACCTATCAAGTCATAATTTCCCTCCTGTATTAAGAGTTCCAGTTCGTCCTGCTTGTTTCCCACGCTCTGCGCATTAGTATACAGACATCGAAGACCATGTGATTTGTGGCTTGGCTTCCTTACTACATTTTTCTGAGGACTGTTACTGGGCCCTATTAGAGCCAATCTCTCTGTTCCTGTTACTGTGCACAAGCCTTCATCAGTCGTTAGCACCAAGTTTACGTCTCCCTCCCCCTTAAGATTCAGTTTAAAGCCCTCCTGATGAACTTCTCCATGCTGTGGCCAAACACATTCTTCCCAGTCCTTGTGAGATGCAACCCATCACTTGCCAGCAGTCCATCGTCCCAGAATCCAAATCTCTCATGTCGGCACCACCTTCATAGCCATTCATTCACACAGAGTATTTTTCTTTCCCTTTCTACTCCTCTTCTAAGTACTGGAAGGATGGATGAAAAAACTATCTGGGGCACAAAGCCCTTGAGTTTCCTTCCCAGAGCTTCAAAGTCTGGTGTGATTTCTTCATAGCTCCGTTTGGCAGTATCATTTGTTCCCACATGGATGAGGAGAAAGGGATACCTGCCGGTGGGCTTGATCAGTGATGGCAACCCTTCCGTCACATCTCTAATCCGTCCTCCTGGTAGACAGCATACCTGGCGACTCCACAGATCTTCTCGACATACTTGGGTGTCAATTCCATGCAGTAGGGAGTCTCCCACCACTACTACTCTTGTTTTTGTTGTGGGCTGTGGTTTCATGGCCTCTACTTGACTGAGCTTCAGCCTCTCGCTCGCTGTCACATGGGGTCCCCTGTAATTCTTCCCCTGCAGACTGTCCTCTAGTCTTATCCTCAAGTGCCTTGAAGTGGTTCTATAGTTGCACCAGTGATGGATGTGTTCTTGCTCATCTGCTCCTGTCACCCTTTTCCACGGAGTTTCCTCCACTTCGTTGTTGCTCTCCACAACACTCTCCTGTTCTTCTTCAACATGCTGCTGGTCTTCCACCTCCTGTACTTCTCTTTTCTGTTGTTGATCCAGTGTTCTATCTAAGAACTCTTCATCTTCTCTTATACTCTTCAGTATGGCCACCTGCCATTCCAGTCCCCTCACTTTCTCTTCCAATAGCGCCACCTGCTTGGACTTGTTGCACTTGTACGCCATGTTATTCTCAGGCAAGAGAACAAACATTGCACACACCTTGCAGGTCACCACCACCAGAATGCCCTTCCCATCCATAGTCTCCACTGTCTTTTGTTTCTTTCTTTCTACTTTTATTGGAATGGGCTGTGCTTTGTCCTGTCCTCGTTCAGGGTAAATAGGAGAGTCCCACTGGTATGTGGTGCACCGTAAAAGGGAAACAAATTTAAAGACCTCCCCCTTGACCTCCTCTGCCAAACTCCTGTTAGCTCTCCCTGTTTGCTTGCTCTCTGAAAGTGGGTTCTCTTGTATCTCCTCTGGACCAGCTGACACAGCTCCCTCTGCTCTGCTCAGTTAGGAGTTAGGAAACAGAATGAAAACTTCTAGCCCACACAGCTGCTCCTAGTTGCACTAGCAGCTATCAGGCCACACCGCTTCCAATCAAGCTGTTATGGAGTTTCGATCCCACGCAGTAGGGAGTCTCCCACTACTAGTACTCTTCTCTTGTTGTGGGGCGTGGTTTCATTGGCCCTGCTTGATTGAGCTTCAGCCTCTTGCTCATTGTCGCATGGGGTCTCCTGTAATTCTTCCACCACAGGCTGTCCTCCAGTCTCATCCTCGAGTGGTTGAAAGCAGTTCCATAGTTCCACTGGTGAAGGGTGTCTTCTAGCTCTTCTGCTCCTGTCACCCTTTCCCACGGAATTTCCTCCACTTCATTGTTCCTCTCCACAGCAGTCTCTTCTGCTACCACATGCTGTTGCTCTTCCACCTCCACTTCTCTTTGCTGCTGTTGGTCCAGCGTTCTGTCCAAGAACTCTTCATCTTCTCTAATAGTCCTCAGTGTGGCCACCTGCCGTTCCAGGCCTCTCACTTTTTCTTCCAACAGTGCCACAAGCTTGCACTTGTTGCACGTGTACGCCGTGTTGTTCTCAGGCAATAAACATGGCACACACCTTGCAGGTCACAACCACTGGAGTATCCTTCCTGTTCATACTCTCTTCAACCTTTTGTTTCTTTCTAACTACTTGTCTTGGAGTGGCCTGTGATTTGGCCTGTCCTACTTCAAAGTAAACTTGAGAGTCCCACTGGTATGCGGTGCGCTGTAGAAGAAAAATTAGTAATTTAAAAAAAAAAAATTATGGACCTCCCCTGTCAAACTCCTTTGTATAACTCCTGTTTGCTCGCTCTCTGAAAGCTGGCTTGCTTGTATCTCATCTCCTGTGGACCAGCTGAGACAGCTCCCTCTGCTCTGCTCAGTTAGGAGTCAGAATGAAGTATGAAGAATATGTTCTCAGACTTCAGAGTTTCCTTCAAGTGCCTCAGTCGCTGTGATAGACAGGCAATATGAAGGCTCTGAATTGCCTAGGCCTGGTATAAATAACAGGATCCCATCCTGTGTTTGGTCAACATGGCAGTACTCATGCCTGATGCACTTCAAGCTCCAGCTTTCAAGCTCAAGCTAAAGATCTCAGAAACCTTGGACGATCGAGAACTGGAGATGATCATCCATGGCCCTACCCTGGCTCTAATAGAGCCAATGTTAAAGAAGATCAAATGCCCTGCTGGACACATTTTAATCCTTGCAAGCAACTAAAACAGCCTTACTTTGTGGCTACCTAAGGCAGGTTCTCAGCCTTTTGGCTTCAACAAAAATGAAAGCTGGTATAGCATAATGGCTAGCAGACTACAAACCAGGAAGTCCTCAGTTTGAATCTCACCTCTGCTATGCAGGCAAGACACTGTTAGCATTTATCCCCTCATCTTCAATATGGGGAGGTAGCAATACTGACTTACGAGGTTGTTGTAAGTATTAAGTATTGGTATTATTATCATTACTACTATCACCTATCCTCAGTTCTTTTTTATGTAACTACTGCAAGGATTACTAACAATGATGGGAAGGGAGGGCGAGTCCTCCTTAAATCTCACAGAATGCTACAGAGCTTATTCTATGCAGCAGCAACGATCATTTGTATTGAAGCCTAACAATCCAGAAAGGTATAGCCTTGACCAAAAACTATCTTACCCTAGCCATACTAGTTTAGATTTAGACTCACTGGATACAAATTATTGCTATCTTTTTTTTTTAAAGCTATTTTTTAAATCTTTTAAAAAGTAATAATTACAGCACAGTAAGCAACCCCAAGAGAAAGCAGTCCAATCATGTCTCAGCAGGCTTAAATATAACAAGCAAGCAAAACTCCCCAGAAAAGTGGGTAAACGCTTATCAAAAGCGTACAGAAGAAAAGGCTCCAACTGCTTTCACTGTAAAGGAAATAGCAGCTTGAAGATTAAGATTCAATGTGTGGAACTGATCTCATAAGTCACGGGTCTCTGGAGTCATGGGAAAGAAGAACTTAAACAGAGATACAAAACAAACAAGGCAGACATGGCAAAGGGTTAAGCTCCTCAAGCAGGCCCATTCCTTTTCTGCAAGCTGAGATGCCTGTTCCAAATATGTATGCATGAAAGCAGGCTACAAAATGGTCCCCATTCTCCTTGCATTTCCTTCAGATAAAGGAAGCATCTCACCAACAGTAATAGTGAGTTCTCTACTGTTAGCAGGCTTCAGTGCTCTGGGGGCAGGAATCATAGAGCAGAACTAGGTCAGTGGAAAACAGAAAACTGCAGGGAGATCACATAGAAAGAGTTACATGGAGTGGAGTACATGGTAGGATATCACAAGAGCATATTTCCCGGAGTGCAAGACAGTGAAACGAGATCAAATTATTTATCCAATTATCCTAGTATCATCTACTCTGACTGGCTGTCCAGGGTTTCAGGCAAAGGATTTGTATATCATCTCACCATTTAAACTGCAGATGCAAAGGATTGAACCTGGGGCTTTATGTGGGCAAATGATCAGTGAGCTACTAATCCTCTTGCATGAGGGCTAAACGTTTTTTAAGTTAGGGGGAAGTTCTGAAATGGATGAAGATTCCACGGTCAAGAGTCACACTTAAACTTTAAGTATAGTTCTCCAGTTCTTACTCATTTCAATGCCCCAATCTAACTAATGACTTCAGAGCCATTGTTATTTCCCTGTATCAGGGAAGGGACCCTAAAAACAAACAACTATTAAATTCTGCAAGAACCAAAATTCTGCCACCCAAACAAAGGCAAGTAACATGTACAAATAAGAATCTCTCATCAGAATATTGCATTACATCAAATGTTAGTGTTGGGGGGGGGGTTAGGGGGTTGTTTTGAGAACTGGGATTACTTATTCTTTGAATATCCCTTATTAAATGACCCAGCTAGCTGACTCTCTACATATTGTACAAAACACTTGTCACCACTATATGCAGTTTATGTCTATACTATTTTAAGGGTTTCTGTGTCATCTAAAGCTGCAATCCTACATACAAATATTTGGGAATAAGCCTCACTAAACTCATGGGACTTGCTTCTTAGGAAACATTAACAGGATTGCATTCCATATCCTTTCTGTACTCACCTCCACCTACTGAATCCTTCCTGTCTGAATGCTCCATTAGTTTTCCCAAATTAGTTTTCCCAAACACTGCAACTGTTGATTTAGCAGAAACTTTTTTATGGAGTTTCTGCTTTATAATTTTGGCTTCCTGGATAGTTTTTTCTCTGAGAGAAGACGGTATGCTCCCAGAAATACTGATTGCACTTGAAGAAAAACAAGAAAAAAGAAAAATCTGAGACATTTGGAAAACAATTATTTTATGTATTAAATAACATAACAAATATATAAATTATGGTTTGTTTTAAAGGTTTTGTATTGTTTTAAATGTGTAATTTTGTTTGATTTTTTTCAACACTTTCTAAACCGCTTAGAGGCTCCTTTTCAAGTATGAAGTAGTATACAAATTAAATAAATAAAATAATAAATATATAAATTATATACACACACACACACACACAACAGCAGTAAAAAAATAAAATAAAACTTACAGCAAATTATACAACCAAGTGAAAAGTCAAACTTTTGATTGCTTTCATAGATGTAAGATGCCATTATAAAATTCCTTATGATCTGTAAACCAGGGATGGGGAAACAGTGGCCCTCCAGATGTTGTTTGACCCCAGCTCCCATCAGCACCAGCCAGCATGGGCAATGGACAAGAATGATGGGAGTTGTAGTTCAATGACTGGAGGCACAGGTTGCCAATCCATGCGGAAAACAACAATAATTCTGTAAGCAGCCTGCGTTTGAATTATTGAAAGTAAGGTAGATTATAAAATTATATGTTATGTACATTTAAAATTATTACCAGAGTACTTAGCTTTTGCAATATATACCCCACCTTTTTACTTACAAAGTATTCAAGGTTGCTTACAAGAATCATAAAACAATCACATAAAACAATATATGGACATAAACTTAAGTAATTTTAAAAAGCAATACTAAACTAGGAGCAATCACACACACAATCTTACAATGAAACAGGAGAAAAAGCAGCAATAAAAAACATTCACCACAAACACGTAACAAAAATGTCTACCCCAAAAAGCTTCGGTAAACTTTTCCCTCTGCAAGGGTGGGGGACCTATTAAATTGGTCCGCCCCCAGAGACTAATGAATTCTGAAGGTTTTCAAAAGGCTCTGGGGGTTTTTCCGGCTGATAAGACTGGCGCTCCTGTCGAAGCCCTGGTCGATCTGTGGAATACAGAGATGACCCGGGCTGTTGACACAATCGCTCCTGCGCGCCCTCTCCTATGTAGAGCTCATACAGCTCCTTGGTATACTCCGGAGCTGAGAGCGATGAAACAAGACAGGAGGCGGCTTGAGCGGAGATGGAGACGAACTCCCGACGAATGCAATTATGAGCTGGTTCGTGCTTCTACTAAGCTCTATGTAGGAGCGGTGAGGGCGGCAAAAAAACAACATTTCGCCGCCACTATTCAGTCATCTCTCTCACGCCCACGGGAGCTTTTTAAAGTGGTTTGTGGCCTACTTCATCCAGGCCTACAAGATACGGCAGATACATCGGTAGCTCGATGTAATAAATTTGCTGAACACTTCCAGCATAAGATCTCATGCATTCGCCGGGACTTAGACTCCTATTTAATAGCAGTTAATCCTACTGAGGTGTCCAGAGCACAGTCTTGTCATGTTTTGTTGGATGAGTTTCAGTTGGTTCAGCTCGAGGACGTGGACAAGGTGCTTGGACAGGTTCGTGCGACCACTTCGGTACTGGATCCTTGCCCCTCTTGGCTAATTAAAACTAGCAAGGAAGGAACAGTTGGCTGGGCCAAGGAAGTGATTAATGCCTCTTTATGAGAGGGAGTGGTCCCTGGCTGTCTGAAAGAGGCGGCAGTGAGACCACTCCTGAAAAAACCTTCCTTGGACCCAGAGGATGTCAGCAGCTACAGACCAGTAGCCAATGTTCCGTTCCTGGGCAAGATCCTGGAACGTGTGGTTGCTGACCAGCTCCAGGCGCTATTGGATGAAACCGATTATCTAGATCCATTTCAATCGGGGTTCAGGCCTGGTTTTGGCACTGAGACTGCCTTGGTCGCCCTGTTTGATGACCTATGTCGGGAGAGAGACAGAGGGAGTGTAACTCTGTTGATTCTCCTTGACCTCTCAGCGGCTTTTGATACCATTGACCATGGTATCCTTCTGGAGAGGCTTGAGGAATTGGGAGTTGGAGGCACTGCTTGGCAGTGGTTCCGCTCCTACTTAGCGGGTCGTCTCCAGAAGATAGTGCTTGGGGAACATTGCTCGACACCGTGGGTTCTCCAATGTGGGGTCCCGCAGGGTTCGGTTCTGTCTCCCATGCTTTTTAACATTTATATGAAGCCGCTGGGGGCGGTCATCAGGAGTTTTGGAGTGCATTGTCATCAGTATGCTGATGACACGCAGCTCTACTTCTCCTTTACATCTTCTTCAGGTGAGGCAGTCGACGTGCTGAACCGTTGCCTGGCTGCGACAATGGACTGGATGAGAACTAACAAACTGAGACTCAATCCTGACAAGACTGAGATGCTGTTGGTGGATGGTTTCTCTGATCGGATGGTGGATATATACCCTGTCCTGGATGGGGTTACACTCCCCCTAAAGGAACAGGTGCGTAGTCTGGGAGTCATCTTAGACTCTTCCCTCACACTTGAGGCTCATGTAGCCTCGGTGGCCCGGAATGCGTTCTACCAACTTCGGTTGGTAGCCCAGCTACGTCCCTATCTGAGTAAGGAGGACCTCTCATCAGTGGTACATGCTATGGTAACCTCGCGTCTGGACTACTGCAATGCGCTTTACGTAGGGCTACCTTTGAAGACGATTCGGAAGCTACAGCTGGTGCAAAATGCGGCAGCCAGACTGCTAACAAGAACTAAGCGGTCTGAGCATATAACACCTGTGCTAGCCCGTTTGCACTGGCTTCCAATATGCTTCCGGGCCAGATTCAAAGTGTTGGTACTTACCTATAAAGCCTTATATGGCGCGGGACCACGATATCTGTCGGAACGCCTCTCCCGATATGAACCGGCCCGTACACTACGGTCTACTACGAAGGCCCTCCTCCGGGTTCCGACTCATAGGGAAGCCCGGAGAGTGGTGACAAGATCTAGGGCCTTCTCAGTGGTGGCCCCCGAACTATGGAATGGTCTCCCCGAGGAGGTGCGCCTGGCGCCGACACTATCATCTTTTCGGCGCCAGGTTAAAACCTTTCTCTTCTCTGAGGCATTTTAATTCTTGTTAATTGTAAATTATTATATTTTGATTTTAGACTGTACAGTTTTGTGTTATTTTTATTGTATTTTTAATGTTCACCGCCCAGAGAGCTGTTGCTAGTCGGACGGTATATAAGCTTAAATAAATAAATAAATAAATAAATAAACAAGGCAAACTTCACCTGGCCCCCATTCATTCATTCATCCATTCCTTATTTATTGCATTTGTATACTACCCCACAGCCGAAGCTCTCTGGGCGGTTTACAACAATTAAAAACATTAAAAACAAATATACAAATTTAAAAACACATTTTTAAAACGCAATTTAAAAACACATGCTAAAATGCCTGGAAAAGGAAAGTCTTGACCTGGCACTTAAAAGATAACAGTGTTGGCACACCTCGTCAAAAACATCATTCCATAATTCATGAAAGATGGTGGCGACAAAGTTTATTTGGAAGGACAAGACCAAAAAGCTACTTAAGCTATGTGGCACTGAGTTTTTCCTTTGCTTTCATGGGCACTGGAATTGTCCATTTGTGTCATTGCTTTGTTTTAGGAATTTACATCCCACCCCCCAACAAGTTCCCAGAACAGCTTTCAAATAATGAAAATCAAATTAAGACAGGTTGAACCCCCTACTCCCTAATCTGTCCAGAAACACCTCTGTCTTCTCTGGATCAAGTTGCCCAACACCTGCTAAAGACAGCATCCTAGTCTGCATCTGTATTGGAATTCCTTTTAAAGATGTTTTTAAAAGCTTTTTTAAAAAATAAAAGATTTTTTAAAGCTATTTTGTTTTAATATGTTTTTAAAGATGTTTTAATATATTTTAAAGTCTGTTTTAAACATGTTTTAGAGCGTTTTTTCGTATTTTTGTTAGCTGCCCTGGGCTCCATCTGGGAGGAAGGGGAGGATATAAATTTAAAAGTAACAACCAAAACATTTCATAATACACCAGTCACAGCCAGTCAGATTCTCCAGCAGCACAGAGCGCGGGCAAAAGATGCACCCAACACTGCTTGCCACAGCCTTACATGAGAAACTTGCATAAGCCCAGTCAATTATGTTTATGACTTTTTTTCTTTCAACATCTCGCCGGCACCACCACCATCATCACAACCTCCTTTTGAAATTCTGCTCAGTCCTAAAAGGAGTCTACACAGGGAGGCTGATGTTTAAAATACAGAGGTATAAAGCCCTTCTGGGATCACAGAACTAGTTCAATGGGTCTTTAGAAGCTGGTAGTGTTCATGACACTTAACTAATACTTTGAATCAATGTAGATGACACTTTGTTTAAGCAAAATATATAAATACATAATCCATGCCTCAAGGACCTTATAGTCTCAAGTGGAGTGACGAAATACAACCTCAGAGGAAAAGGAGGGCAAGGATAACAAGGAATTAATGTGAGTATATACAGTGACAAGTCCCTAAATTTTGTTTTGTTTGGATATCAAAAACTGGAGATGTCTTCATGTAACTTTGGGCATTAATATTCATAAAAACACACACAAACACTCATTTACAAAACTACTAGACTGAAGAGAAACTAAGGTTCAGAAACATCCCCAATTAAAATGTAAAAATCTTGATCCAACAATCATAGGTCATTGGACCAAGAACAACCATTGTGCTCTTATGCTCCTTCCTCTCTTTCCTTCTCTATTAGTTTGCAAGCCAAGACTTCGGCTAGTGCCAGTTTCCCAGTTCAAATGTAACAAGAAACTGTGTTTTAACCAATCCCAAAAATCTTGCATTAAGGTATGCAAAAGAAGGGAAGAGGCACAACACTCACTTTCAGAAAGAGACTCTTGTCTATGTTTGCAATTCATCTATGTACTTTGGACTTCATTCACATCACCCCTTCATTGTCTGGCTTTGTTTGAATGGAATGTCTGCACTAATATAGTAGGGCCACGCTTTTTGGCGTTCCGCTTCTCAGTGTTCTGCTAATACGGCAGTAGCATGCCATCAAGTGGGTAATAGTGCCATCTAGCGTCCGAAGGCAAGAATGTACTGAAGTCAAGACCTGGGGCATCCATGCCCCTCCCACTCCAGTTCATTCTTGCCTTCGTCCGAGGCACTTATATCCATATGTACTGTGAGAATTGAGTCTTTAAGTTAAGTGTGTGTGAAAATTTTGTGTGTGAGGGAGTGTATTTTGGAGGGTGTTGTTGGAGTTTTTATTTTCCAGCTTTTTTCCTCCCTCCTCTTTCTCTTTTACCTTTTCGGAGATGGCTGGTTGGGGTGGTCATTTTCAGTTGTCCCCACCTTCGCTTCCTCCTGCCCTACCTGTTTCCTCTTTTGTTTTTTGGGACAGTGGGGGCTGCTTGTGCCGCCTCTTTTTACAGCAGCAGTGGTCGCTCCCCCCCTTCAGGGCTGTTAGTGGCTTGAGCCGATGTGGCTCCCCCACGTTCAGGGCTTTTTCTTCGTCCGTGGGCAGAAGTGGGCAGCAGCAGTGAGTTTGAAGCTCGTGGTGGTGGCGGCTTCAACTCGCGTCCTGCTTGACTGCGGCAGCCTGCTTGCCTCGTGGCGGCGCTGCCTTTTTCCTTCAGCTGCTACTGCGGCCGCTAGGATCTCGTGGCGGCAGCTCTTTCCCTCTCATCCTTTCTCTGCCCCCCAGGAGGCTGTCTCCTCCACCATGATGGCCTCCATTGCGCTCCTTTGAGCTATTTTCTCCTCACCTCCATGACAACCACCATTTTTTTTTAATTTTCCCACCTTTTTCACCGCCATTTTGATGCTAGGTTCCGCTTTTTGGCGCGGGTCTGGAACCTAACCTGCCGTATGAGTGGGGCCCTACTGTATCTAATTTTTTATTTCTTTCCATTAACTTTGTTCATCACTATCCTGGAATACTGTTCTTTCATTTCTTGTACATGCATGTTTTATTTGCCCAGGACTGTGGGTTTGTGTTTCTTTTTTAAACACTGTATTCAAAATGTGCTATATACATACCAATACCTTTGCCGTGGTGGACAAAAAAGTGTGTGTGGGGGGAGAAGAGATTGAGAATTTCCCATTGGGAAAAAGGTAGCTAGGATTTCGCAATCAGGAACAACTACTCCCCCACCAAGAGAAGAATAGATCTCTGCAGAATAGATGGATATGCAAAATATGCTTACAACATTTATGGAAGGGAACAATAATAATGGAGGAAGGGAAACAAAATGGTTGAGATGAACAACACTGTAATAATTTGTCCAAATTATTGAAGGCACATAACAACAATCATTGCATGGATCACTACTGTACTTGGGAATTATCAAGGTGATTCTCTCTATACCACTTCAAACTTCCAACATAAAGACTGTGGCGGCATAGAGAAAATCCATCATTCCTCATAGTGAGCTACTGTACACAAACGGCTTTGCCATATGGAGGTAGCCACTACGGGGATGGCTTAAAGCACTCTCAGAATTTTTGCTGCCTCTCTGAGCACTGGAATGTAGCTCTGGATTCTAGATCATAAAAATCACTATTGTGAATGGACATCTGCCTGTAATAAAAGAGTAGACCTCTGAACAAAGATGGCCTTTGGTCCTCAAACATAGACTGAAAATACTTCTTAGGCATTCAAAAGGACTAAATAAAGGCTGCTATTTCCCTCCCTGACAGAATCTGGAATCCTTAACCAGAGTGACATTTGCTAACTCTGTTCTAATCTGCCAATTTCCTTCCTTGGCTTAATTGTCGGGATTTAACTAATTAATTAATATTCCGCCTTTCCTCCTAGTAGGAGCCCAGGGCAGCAAACAAAAACACTAAAAACACTCTAAAACATCATAAAAACAGACTTTAAAATATATTAAAAGAAAACATCTTTAAAAACATATTTTTTATAAAAAAAGCTTTAAAAACATCTTAAAAAGCAATTCCAACACAGACACAAATTGGAATTTGCAATTATTTCCAGTAACTGGTCCTAACCTACATAGGGCTGTGGTGTCAAGATACATCAAAAGGTTTGCTCTTACAGGGTTTTGTGTGGTTTGCTTACAGAACGGACCAACTTCTTATACAGACTCTGCAACTTGTCAAAGATGACAAATAGCAGACAAATTAAAGAGCAGCATTTAATGTGAGTTTTTGCGTATAAATAAAATACATAAAGAATAAGACTTCTGGGAACTCATGGCTCTCCTCTTCCCTCACTCCAAGGCTGCTTTCACACTGCACTTTATTCCGTTATTCTGACAATTTCTTACCTGGTAATTTGCGCATTATATTTGATCTTTCACACAATCCACAAGCTAGCTCCAGAATTCTAGTGGAATGTAGTGGAAGTTTAGTGCTAATTTCCATGATAAATGATACCAGAAACAATCCGTTAGCAAGGCTGGGAACCTGGAAGATTGCAGGAGTTTATTGCTGGCTGCAGCCACTCATGCGACAGGCATCCCAGCATGCAGTGCGTTCCCGCCCTTTAGTCGTGCGGGGTTTTGTTTTGTTTTTTTGCCTGATGAACGTTGTACCAGTATTCCGGCATCAGTGCAGATAGCAGGAGCATTTCCTACACATACCCCTGTCTTGATACAACTAAAATAATTTAAAAAGTCAGATCCTAAAGGGAGAGGGCTTGCCTGGCGACAGGATGAGATCTTAGACCTCCTACACAGTGGGGAACAGTGTGCATGGGTGAGGGACGAAAACAAGCCGTGTGAAAGACAATTGCGCAACATGCCAGTATATCGGCTGAAAAAGCTCCTATCCCTTAATTCAACAGGTACTGCAGTGTGAAAGGGATTTTAGAAATCGGGACAGAAGTGCTACCTTTTAAATCCGTTAAACTAACACAATCAGCCCCATGTGTGAAAGCAGCCCAACTGCTACTCTTCACTGTGATGGATCTGAATTGTCAAGTGAGCAATATCACTTTTTTATGATTACAAAGCACTGTGCTGAAAGGGAGCCTCTACCTGCTTCTAATAGTGATTTCAATGTACTTTTCTCTCTAGCCTTGCATGCAGTAAGTTTTTATTTAGAACTGGAAGTGTGGGCTATCCAGAATGCAATGTGTTCTTTGGGGTGCTTGTTGCCCTTGTGGTGGTAGGCTGCATGGGGGAGGGGAAAGCCAAGCCTCACAGATGAAGCTGGGGGAGGACAATGGAAGAAGTGTAGGAAGCCTATAGTTTTGCTCTTTCCATCTGCCGGGCATCCCAGGGAAGGTATTGGAGGCCCTCCGAAAAGCTCTCTTCATCAAAACAAAACTTATGTTATTTTGTGTGCAACAGAGAGAAGAGGAATAGGGTAAAGTTTTGGGCCTCATTTGGGGACAGGCTTAGTGGTACTTAATGGCAAGGCAGGTTAAGAATAAGTCTTCCTAATGGCTAGAAATGGTTTCTGTTTGGCTTAGTAGCGTTGTCATTTTGTTGCCTTTGTGACCTAGTGGACGTGCTGCCAAACATTTTGTGGGAATAGTTAATTGTCCCTTTAAGAACTGTAGAGCAAATATTGGTTGAAACCAGTCAGCAGATCAAGGAGTTACTGGGCTCAAGGAAGCAAGGCCTTGGTTGGAAGTCTTGTGCTCAGCGGTGTTCTACATTTATAACAAAATAATAAACTGTGTTGTTTGTAATCCAGAGTCAAGTAATCTTAAGTAAAACAACACATGGAACCAGGAGTGGGATGCAAAGAAAAAAGAAGGTAATAAACTGCTGAAGATATGGAGCACTTAAAATTACCTAAGGAGCTAAAATTCTCAGATAATGCTGCTGAATCTTGGAAACAATTTAAACAGAGCTTTGAGATATATATGCAAGCAACAGACTATGCAAGAAAGGGTGATGAGCAGAAAATAGCAATTTTCCTTAACATAGCTGGAAATGAGGCTGTGGATCTTTAACAGCATGCAGCTAACCCAAGTTGAGAGAAAAAGTTATGAAACAGTTCTACAAAAGTTTGCAGACTATTGTACAGCCAAAACAAGTGAGACATTTGATATACGTTTCACAAAAGAACTAAAAAAGAGGGTGAATCTTTTGAAGAATTCCTTACAGACTTGAAGTTGATGAGTCAGAATTGTAACTTTGGGCAACTTGCTGAGTCTCTGATAAGAGATCAAATTATTATAGGAATTGGAGATTCAAAACTGCAAAAGACTGTTAGAAGATGTGAATTTGACTTTAGACAAAGCAGTGCAAGTTTGCCAAGCAGCAGAAGTTACTCTTCAAACTCTGCACATAATGGAAGGGAAAACAGAAGCAGCTGCAGTAGATCAGATACACAGCAAGCAAAAGCAAGGAGAAGTAAAAAAGCAAACAAGGAGAACAGGGCTCTTCAGAGGAACCCCAAAAGAGGCTCCACTTGCAGAAAATGCGGAATAAATCACACGAATAGACAACATCCTGCACTAGGAAAACGGTGCAACATATGCAAACCATATAACCACTTTGCTAGGGTCTGCAACCAAGAGCAGCAACCACAGAGGAGAGGACAAAGAATGCAAACTAACACAGTCTATCAGGATAGCACAGATGAAGAGGAGTTCTAGTGGGAACAGTGGCTGCAGAGAAAAGAGAGGACTAGACGGTTACACTCGAGACTAATGGAAGAGTCATTAGTTACAGAATAGACACAGGAGCAGAAGTAAATGTGCTTCCTGAACTACTTGTGGAAAAGGTATACAAAAAGCCAAACTGGACCAAGGGTAAAAAAGTAACATTGAGAGCTTACAATGGGAAGATTATTCCCACTAAAGGAGTGTGTCAACTAAAGGTTAAAGATCAACTCAAAATAATAACTTTTGTAATAGCTTTAGGAAATACTGTGCCAATCCTTGGTTTAAAAACTTGTCAAAAATTAGGTTTCATCAAACAGGTTTGTACAGTAACTAATGCTAAGGGCCTGCTCACAGAAGATCAATATGCAGTTTTTTTGAGAGCATGGGTATATTAAACATTAAATATACCAATTGAGTTAGCAGAACCTGATCATTCAGTCATCCATGCTCCAAGAGAGGTTCCTTTGGTCTTAAAAGGGAGATTAAAAAAAGAGTTAGACTGATTGGTAACTGAAAAAATTATTGAAAGTGTAGAAGAATCCACTGTTTGGGTACATTCATTAGTAATCATAGAAAAGAAAAATGGAACACTTAGATAGTGTGTCAATCCCAAAAAGCTCAACAAATATTTAAAAAGACATTTCCCCTTGCATACTAGAGAGTATATATAAAATGAGATGGCAAATGCAAAATATTTTTCAATTTTGGATGCATCCTCGGTTTTTTGGCAAGTACTGTTGGATACCCAAAGTGCAAGGTAATGCACTTTTAATACACCCTTTGGGAGATACTGTTTTTTCAGGCTCCTATTTCACCTTAAGTCAGCCCCTGAATACTGTACAGCAAATATTCGATGGGGTTCCTGGAGTCAAAGTGTACATTGATGATATTCTTGTCTGGCGCAGAACTGAAGAAGAACATGATCAGAGGTTACAAGAGGCTTTAGAGAGAACAAGGGCAGCTGGGTTGATACTAAACAGGGAGAAATGCAAGTTCAGAGTTTAAGAAATTACATAACTTGGGGGAAAAGATACCTGGAAATGGTGTACAGAATTAGGGCAATCTCCAACATGCAGCCGCCACGATAAAGAAGGGACACTGAAGACCTGGCAGAGCATAACAGTAGTTTTAGAGCACTCATAAAAAAGAATAGCCGGTGGACATGGGATGTAAACATTGACATGGTCTTTGCAAAGCTGAAGAAATTAATTGAAACAGCTCCTGCCCTAAGGTGTTTTGACTGTAACAGGGAGAAAAAATTGTCCACCAATGCTTCTAAAAAGGGGATTGGAGCCACTCTCTTGCAAAAATATGGTAATCATTGGAGACCAGGAAAAACAAAAATGTTATATGCACAAATAGAAAAGGAAGCATTGGCCCTAGTGCATGGATGCAAAAAGTCCCATGTTTTCATTTATGAGAGGTCAATGGTGCCGGAAACAGACCACAAACCTCACTATTGCTAGAAAGGGACTTGTTGATTTTCCGTCCCAGACTTCAAAGACTTTTTTTTCCAGCTACAATTATATGATTTGAGATTAGAATTCAAACCAAGTAAGGATCTGTTGATTGCGGACACATTGTCCAGGGCAGTTGATGACACTGCTGCTGCTGCTGCTGAACTGGAAACAGATGCTGTGCATGTCAATGAGATAAGGAAGTATTTCCCAGTCTCAGATGAAATGTGGGGAAAATTTGCACCATCCACTGCACAGGATGAAACACTGCAGCAGGTAATAAATGCTGTCACCAATGGATGACATCGCATCCTTGGCCCATATTTTCAAATTGTGGAGGAACTCTCAGTGATAGATGGGGTTTTGGTCAAGGGTAAAAGGATTGTAGACCCAACAGTTTAAGAGTGCATATGCTTGAGAGAATCCATGAGGGTCATCTGGGCACTGAAAAATGCAACAGGAGGGCTAGGGAGGTATTATATTGGCCTCTTATGAATCTGGATTTAGAAACTGTAGTACACAAATGTAATACATGCCAAACCTATCAGCCCAAGAATAAAAAAGAGCCCATGGGGATGAGGAAGACATACAGGATGCATGATACAAAGTGGGAATTTATTTGTTTACCATGGCAGGTAGAGACTATTTGTTAGTTGTAGATTATTTTTCACATCACCCAGAGGTGGCTTTGTTAGAAAGTATTACAGCACCACAGGTTATACAGCACATTAAATCTATTTTTTCAAGACATGGGATTCCACATCTTGTCATGTCAGATAATGCCCCTCAGTTTTCGGGATATGAGTTCAAGAAATTTGCAAAGGACTATGGTTTCAGGCATGTCACATCAAGCCCAGGATACCCTCAGTCTAATGGGCTGGTGGAAAATGGGGTGAAGATCATAAAAATATTATTGAAGAAAGCCACTGCTTCAGGAGGAGACCCACATTTGGCTCTTCTGAATTATCGATCTGCACCTTTGGTACATGGCCTGTCACCTGCTGAGATTTTATTTGGCAGAAAGCTGAGAACTAGACTGCCTGGCCAGGTGAAGGATAGTCATAATGGTGTTACTGGTCTCTGCAAATATCGAAGCATGAGTACAGTGAAACAGAAAATGTACTATGATGAGGGGTCTAGGACCTTACAGCCACTGAAACCTAATAACATAGTTTGTATACATGTTGGTGACTTGTGGAGTCAGAATGCACATGTTTTGCGGGAGGTAGCTTCACAATCATATGAGGTACAGACATCTGATGGACATTCTTATTGCCTTAACAAGAGACATCTGCAGCTTGTTCCAGGGCCAGAAGACAGGATCTGTAATGAGCAACAAGAGATGAACCAGCTGCCTACAAACTGTGGTGCACTGGAAAAGTATGAGGAACCAAAGGAACTAGATCCTGAGATAGTGACAGGAAACTCGAGTAGCACCACGCAGATCAAACAAATTACACCAAGCACCAGAAAGACTTATCGAGCAATGCTAGTGTTTGTGTTTCAATGTAACATTACTATATTTTTGTTTTGTTTGAAAAAGAAAGATGTGGGAATAGTTAATTGTCTCTTTAAGAACTGTAGAGCACGTTACTAGTCAGGATTGGTTGAAACCAGTCAGCAGATCAAGGGCTCAAGGAAGCAAGGCCTTGGTTGGAAGTCTTGTGCTCAGCAGTGTTCTACATATGTAACAAAATAATAAACTTTTGTTTGTAATCCACAATCAAGTAATCTTAAATTAAACACACACTTAACCATAATCCTAGTATGAAGGATTCTGTTTAGTTCAAAATACTCTCCACTCTTCTGAAGTCTATAGAACAGATCTTTGCTGTCCCTTATCTGCTATATTCCTATTGTTATGACCAGTTTGCTATTCTGAAAATACATGTTAGTGATATTTTATTTTTCACCTTTTTATTTTTTATCCCAGTCTGCGTACATGTTGGAATTGTTTTTTAAGTTGTTGTTGTTTTTTTACAATAATTTTTATTCAAATTTTCATAAAACATACAAAACAAAATCATAAAACATTCAAAGACAAAAAACAAAACAAAACAAAAATGATTAAACAAAAAAATAAAATGTTGACTTCCCATTTGTCGCAGATCAAATCAGTTATAGGTCTACAATATATAACAATCCTGTCTCTTAAATTATATTATAAAATCACTTTCCTCCAGTAGTTATCTTAATTAATCATCAAATCTCATAAACATTACTTTATTCTTTCCACAAAAAGTCAAAGAGAGGTTTCAATTCTTTAAGAAATATATCTATCAATTTTTCTCCAAATAAACATGTCAATTAATCCATCTCGTTAATAATAATAATCTTATTGTCATAACCATAGTCCAAATAAACTTATCGATTAATCCATCTCATCAAAATCTGTTAGGTTCAATAATTTCAATAGCCATTATTCCATTATCCATATTAATTCCATCTTCCATCTTCAATAGTCCTGTTAAGTCCAGTAATTTCAGTGTCCAATCTTCCATTATCAGTATTCCATAATAATCTTGCTGTCATAGCCATAGTCATATAATAAGAGTCTGATGGGAATTTCCTCTATCCCAAATATTTTCTTGCCATCAATTCTGAATAAGTTGCTGAAATATTGTTGTAAAGTCATATCTGTGTTCTTCTTTTTTACAAAATGCACTGGCTCATCTCTTGAGAGTTTTTCCATTGTCACATGGCTGCAGTTAATTCCATAGATTTTCTCTATATCAAGCTCCATCACGTCATTCCAGTCCAGAAGATTATCCAAGCCATTGATAACTTTATCTCTAATATCTTCATTAATTTCTTCAGAGATAACGTTAAATTCCAAACAGTAGATTTTATTTCTAATATCCATAAACTCCAGATCTTTTTCCAATTCCACATTTGTTCCAATCTCCAGGGCTTGTATCTTCCCTTTATTTTTTCTTTTCTCATCTCTGATCTCATTCTCCTCTCTCACAGGATCCCCTATTTCTTTAAGCTCCTGCGTCATTTTGCTCAGTTCAATTTTCAGCTCCTTACTGCCCTGTCGCAGGGTTTGTTTCGTTATCTCAATCTCATCCATTATTTTCTGAAACATAATTACTTCCAGATTCTCAGCCACTTTCTTGATTGCCATTTTTAAAACCACCAAAACAAAACAAAACAAAAATAAAGAAGAACCACTTCTTATTTCAGCAACAATTGGGTTAATATTCCAGGCTTGATGACATCACAGTATAAACAGAGCAGCCTGCCTTATCTCTCTATGTTCAAGAACACAAAACAAATTTAGTTCCCAGCATCAAAACAGTTAGTGGTGTCGTGAAGAAGCAGATTCGTCAAAATAAAATAGACCAAAAAGAGAATAGTCCCAGACAATATAATGTTCCTCGGAATAGAAATCCCTCTTCTGTTTATATCTTTAGAATGCACTTCCAGGACAGCTTTTTGCAATAGAAACAGAGATAAGCTGTTAATTTCGTGAATAACAGAGAAGAGTTATAGCTCACCCAGAAGTTCTTTAAAGCTGATTCATTTGACAAATCTTTTTGCTGCAACAATTTAAACCAAGTAAGAAAAATAATAGAAAGAAGGGTGCTTGCCTGTTAGTCCGTTTTCTCTTTGAAGAAAAGATAAACGTATCGCATTAATCAGATAGAGCTTGTTCGGAAGTCCGTTTGGCATTGCTGGCTGGACCTTTTCTCATAAATTAATGAAATCCAGTCCTCCCAACAAAAACAGGCTTTTGAGGTTGATCTCTACGTTTCTCCCTGCCCGGGAGAAATTTCATCAGTCAAAAAAAAAATGTTCTGACTGATTTATATCTGAATAAGCTTCTTTTGAGGCGGGAGCCCGTCTCAAAAGCAGGCACAAGCAAAGTCACCCTTCCCGGAAGTCCCGTTTTTTAAGTTGTTTTAAAAATGTGTTTAAGAATGTTTTTAAAGATGTTTTTAGTGTTTTATTGCTTGGTTGCTGCCCTGGGCTCCTCCTGGGAGGAAGGGCGGAATAGAAATATAACAAATAAATAATAAATAAATAAATAGCTGAAGGACAACATTTCTTTGATCTTTAACATGGACTAGGCAAATCTATGGGCTTTAAATTATCAAGCTGTAGCTTATACTTAGAAAGCTAA
This sequence comes from Rhineura floridana, assembly GCF_030035675.1. Classification (NCBI taxonomy): domain Eukaryota; kingdom Metazoa; phylum Chordata; class Lepidosauria; order Squamata; family Rhineuridae; genus Rhineura; species Rhineura floridana. Next base: position 140,219,577 of record NC_084482.1, on the reverse strand, counting down.
GTAAGCTAGAATGGTATTTTTTAATATGTGACTTTTCTATATGCCTACATTTTTATATTCCATTTTCCTAAAAACAAATTTTTTTTTTTGCTTTATTGGCTTCTTTATTTTCCCCATGACTATGTTATTTCTTTACTACATTTCTATTCCATCCTTCCTCCCAACGGAGCCCAGGGCAGCAAACAGCAAAATGCTAAAATCAAATAAAAACATATTTAGAACATCTAAAAATATTTAAAAACAGTAACATTCCGTCACAGTTATTTCATGGTTACCATGGCCAGTATCTCCCAGCTATCAAATGCCTGGGTAAAGAGGAATGTTTTTAAATTTCTCTTGGAACTCAGTAATGAGAGAAAGAGGTGTAACTGACCAAGGAGACCATTCCACAAACAGGGAACCACCACCAAGAAGGCCCTGTCACGTTTCAATACCAACCAGGCAGGACTAGATAGCATTGTTCCTATTTTGAACCTTGCTAAACTGTGTACTACATTTGCTATAAATGGTAGATTGGAAGGTACCTGGTTTAATTCCTGCAGTCTCAGATTCAGCAAGGGGGATCTAAGTGGGAAGCCTGCTCCCACTGTCAACTCCCTTGCTGCATCAAGGCCAAAGTATTTTCCTAGTATTACATCAAACAGGGCTGGTTCCAAAGGGCGGCCAGGTGGGGCACTGGCTGAGGGGCCCCTCTGCTCCCCTTCCGCAATTCGCGGCACGATCGCTGCCGCAGATAGCACGGCAAGAGCTTCGGAGCTCAACCATTCCCTTGCTTAACCTACCTTGTTCTGCGGTTGCACACGCAGTGCCGCCCTTAACAAAGATGGCAGCCGAGGTTTTCCTAAAGGGCTGAAGCCTCCGCCACCATCTTGGCTGATGGCACGCATGCATGCTGCACGTGCACATCCCTGCCATGAGCCACGATGACGGCAGAGGCTTCAGCCTCTTAAGGAAACCTCAGCTACCATCTTTGTTAAGGGCAGCGCTGTGTGTGCAACCACAGAACAGCTGAGAAAGGTAGGTTAAGCAAGGGAATGGTGGGGCATGCGATCCACGGCAGCGATCCTGCCACGAATCATGGAAGGGGAGCGCCGGGGCCTGGGGCAGGCTTGTGCCCAAGGGCCCCGGCATGTCTGGGGCTGGCCCTGCATACAGCCATTGTCTACAGTTCCTTCTAACAGCATGTACATACAGGGGCCATCTGATCTGCTTTGGTCAGCTGTAACCCAAATTATCTTACAGAGCATTATTATTTCTCAATAATAGTGCTCTGTCTCCATGGTCAGAGGCAGCGTGCTTCTAAATACCAGTTGCTGGAAGACACAGGAGGAGAGGGTGCTTTTGTGTACAAGTCCTGCTTGCGGGCTTCCCATAGGCATCTGGTTAGCTACTGGGAGAATTTATATTTATTTTATATTTCCCCTAATATATGCATTTTTATAAATATTGTTTAGTTGGCAACTGCACCCCAAAATTCTATAAATGTGAATTTCGAAGGATGGCTGTGTTTCAGTTCTGATACTGTTTTGGAAAGTGTGAGGCTGATAAATTCTGCTTGAAATGCGAACTGAATCAAAATTCTGATCCATCCCTAATCATGACCGAACCAATATGTACGACTAGCACATGTTATATCTGCATACAGTTCTAGGAGCCAGTAGTACATCTTGCTTGTTTTTTACCTCCCTGCCCTTCAACTGTTGTGGACCTTTAAAGGTTTATTTTATTATTTATTTTATAGTACACTCTGCTCAATTTCCACCCCCCATAGGGACTTATAAGGGAAAAAAATATGACAATGGCAGTAAAATAAAGATTAAAAATAAATTTAGATAAAACAGGTGCAGAAAAAAGAAGCATTCATGCCAAAGGAGACAGCATAAAATAATGGAAAACCATTTAATATGTAATTTCCTAAAGACATATAAATAATAACAGAAAACAACAAAAAATGCAGCTGTCTAAAATCAGGAAGAGGGGGAGTCTCATGGACCTCCCAAGGGAGAAAATTGTGCAATTATTGCCAGTAAGAAAGCTCTGTTCCTTGTACTTACAATGGGTTTATTTAGTAATGAAAGGTCAAATAGCAGAGCCTCTGCTGTTGATCTGAATAAGGGTACAGAAGTGATCTTTAAGGTAACTTGGCCACAGGCCACTTAGAGTTTAAAAGAGTAACACCTTTTGAAGGTTAACACACACTTTAAATTAAACCTGGATTTATGTACCTGTCCCACATTGTTAACTGTATGTGTCAAAGCGGCACTCTGTGTTGTTTAGGTCAGTTCTAGCTATAATAATAATAATAAATTTAATTTTTGTGTCGCCTATCTGGCCGAAGCCACTCTAGGCGAAGTACAAACTAAAATTCAGTAAATTACAATACAATACAGATAAAATACAATAAAATCAGAACGATCATTAATCACAGCAGCATGAAATCAGTTAGGGCGATCAATAGATAATAAAATATCCCAAAAAAGTTAGCCCTCCCCGGAATTCCTGAAGGCCTGTCCAAAAAGCCAAGTTTTTAATGCCCAGCGAAATATATCCAGGGAAGGGGCATGGCGAAGATCGAATGGGAGGGAGTTCCAGAGAGTGGGGGCCGCCACTGAAAATGCCCTCTCTCTAGTCCCTACCAACCTAGCTGTTTTCGTTGGTGGGACTGAGAGAAGGCCCTGTGTGGTTGACCTGGTTGGGCGGCTTAATTTGTGGTACTGGAGGCGCTCCTTCAGATAAACTGGGCCGAGACCGTATAGGGATTTAAAGGTTAATACCAACACCTTGAATTGGGCCCGGAAAACAACTGGCAGCCAATGTAGGTGAAATAATACTGGCGTGATGTGATCACGGCGGTGGCTGTTTGTAAGCAACCGAGCCACCGCATTCTGCACCAGTTGTAGTTTCCGGACCGTTTTCAAGGGTAACCCCACGTAGAGCACATGGCAGTAGTCTAATCGAGAGGTGACCAGGGCGTGTACCACCAGTGGGAGCTGATGAATAGGGAGGTAGGGTTGCAGCCTCCGTATGAGATGTAATTGGTACCAAGCTGCCCGGCTCACTGCCGAAATCTGAGCCTCCATGGATAGCTTGGAATCAAGAACCAACCCGAGGCTGCGGACCTGATCTTTCAGGGGTAAACTCACCCCATTAAACTGTAGGTCAACAGCACCCAACCTCCCCCTGTCACCCACAAGTAGCACCTCGGTCTTATCAGGATTGAGCTTCAGTCTGTTCCTTCCCATCCATCCACTCACGGATTCCAGGCACTTGGACAAGGTCTCCACAGCCATCTCTGGTGAAGATTTAAAGGAGAGATAGAGCTGCGTGTCATCTGCATATTGATGACATCGCAGCCCAAAACTCCTGATAACTCCCAGCGGCTTTACATAGATGTTAAATAGCATGGGAGAGAGGATAGAACCCTGTGGCACTCCGCATGTGAGGGGCCAAGGGTCTGAAACCTCATCTCCCAATGCTACCTGTTGATGCCTATCAGAGAGAAAGGAACGGAACCACTGCAAAACAGTGCCTCCTATTCCCAATCCTTCCAGGCGATCCAACAAGATACCGTGGTCGACGGTATCAAAAGCCGCCTGGAGATCCAGAAGAACAAGAAAGGTGGATTCTCCCCCGTCTAATGCCCTCCTCATATCATCCACCAGAGCGACCAAGGCTGTTTCAGTACTATGTCCAGTCCTGAAACCCAATTGGTATGGATCCAAATAATCCGTTTCATCCAAGTGTGCTGCCAACTGGCCAGCCACCGCTCGCTCAATGATCTTCCCCAAAAATGGCAGATTTGAAACGGGGCAAAAGTTGTTCAAGACTTTGGGATCCAAGGAGGCCTTTTTCAAAATAGGTTTTATAATTGCCTCCTTGAGGGCTGGTGGCAAAACACCCTCCTTCAAGGATGCATTTACCACCGCCCTGATCCCTTCGCCTAATTTCTCCCTACATTTCATAAGAAACCATGATGGGCAAGGATCAATCAGACAGGTGGTAGTTCTTAAACAGAGAATGGGTACATTGCAACCAAAGTTAAGCTTTCTTAGGTTCTATTGATTTAGTGGGAGAATAAGCACAATAACTTTCCCACTAACATGGATGGGAATTGCAAGAGCACAACTTTGCTGATTGTGCCTGTTGCTGAATTGTGTTGACTGTGAATTAATCTGATGTGAACTTTATATGTGTGTCTAGCCGTCTTCAGTTCAGGGAAAATTCTCTGTGCATACAGTTATATGCACATTGACCTTTTCAGAATATACAATGACTATGCATAGGTCAGGGGCCAAGTTTGTTCACCCCAGTTTTCCATTCACCCCTACTCATCATTCTATGGCTGCTGAACATACTCAGTCTTCACTGGCATGTTGGGGGGTGGGGTTGACCCCTTAAGTTTTTGCACCTAAATAATTTTTTTTCTATTATTGTTGTTCTGCACGCTTGCCAATACCTCCATCTTGTTTCTTAGTGGCCCTCTTTTGGCCGCAATCCTATGAATGCAATACGATCCCTAGTGGATCAAGCCAAAGGCCCATCAAGCCCAGCCTTCTGGTCTCACAGTAGCTAACCAGGTGCCCATGGGAAGCCCATAAGAAAGGCCATGAGCACAACAGTCCTCTCCCACTCATGATATCCCCAGCAACTGTTCTTCAGAAGCACAGCATCTCAAATACTGGAGGCAGCAGTCATTGCTAGCCTTAAACTCCATGAATTTGTCAGCTCAGTTTGGTATTAAAAGGAGTGCAGTCACAAAACACCATGAGCTGTATATAATAGTGTCCTTCTGTTCACAGAAGTCACTTTGATCTTTTGGAAACTTTTCCTGAGACTCACCCCCCCCACTCACCCCAAACCTTGCACCAGAGCTTGAGGGTTAACCAGAATAGTATGGAAGGGGGGCAGCAGGAGAAGGGAAAATCTTCTCTTCCACCTTCCATTCACAAAAGGCTCAGCTGATCAAAGAGCCTTCCATGAACGAAAAGACAGTTGAATAAAACTCCACACAAATAAATCCATATGAGTTATTAGCCCATATTTTCAGCTGCCCACACTTGTGTTAGTTACAGGTGACACACCAATGGCCTGAGATAAAAAGACCTCAACATTCTCCTACCCAATTGCCTAGAGGGAATTCTTCCTATTACCTAGGCAAGTAAGTATTTACAAGCTTTGCTTAAAACAGGTGCAGGGAACTTCTGGGCTTGCAGATGTTGCTTAACTACAACTCCCATCAGCCTCAGTAAGCATGGTCAACAGCCTGGGATGATAGAAGTTGTAACTCAGCAACATCTGGAGGAGGACCAAATGCTCTCCCCCCCCCCCACGGCTTAAAATTTCTACGTATATTTTGTGTTAACCAACTCTTTTTCCAATGTCAACATCCAGAACTAGAAGTAATTGTGGAGAAGTCCCACTTCTGCTCCACCTCCCCTCTATCCTGGAAATGTCTAGGAATACAAAACTTGCAAAAAGCTTTCCTTCTGAAGGTCTGATGCAGCTTTTTGTATAGGGCAGTGGAGGATGTTCTTATCCAAGTCCATATCCCTCAGTTAGTGGAACTAAAATGTCCTGTCTGGCTTGCTTACCCTACAAATTGCTAAGAATAATGGTTCTTGGAATATGTTGAATAGATTTGAGAAATTAGACATATATGACTGTTTGGATCAGCTCACACCAAGCCACTTGTGATTTATGTCAATGCCAGCCATCTGCCACCATCCTCTAAATATATTCACTAATAGGCAAAAAACCTTGCGGTTTAAGAATGTACCTATAGCCCACAGCTATTTCTATCAAACTTTAAAAAGCAGGGAAATCGGATAGCTATAGTGAATGCACCAGGGGAGCAGGAGACCTGAACTCCTTTCTGAGATATTGTACTGCCCTACAAATTGGTCAAATGCAAACACCATTTGGGTTGGTCTTTCACAGTCCAATCCACTTCCTGTGTAGCTTGGAAGAATTTGGTAACATGTGCCTCTGAGCATATGGTGAGTAGTGGCAACACCTGCCATCTCCAAAGATAATTATATTTTTGTATGTTTGTTGGTGTTCTTCTTACTTTGCTTCTTTCCTGTCTTACTAATGTTTCTACAGAGAATCTAAACTAGAAAATTTTATTTTCCTCATTATTCATTCCAGAAATCTGTGTCAAATTTATTTTTATTAATTTCAAAGCCTTTTTATTGGTCAGTGTCATATGATGGTGAAGACAGCCTTTTGTGTTTCAAATTGGAGGTTATGTTCCATTTCTATTTTGGGTGCATTAACAGTAGAATCTGAAACTGCAGTTTGATGTAAAATCAGACTGATTCCAATATGTTGCTCCTTCAGCAATGGCTCTAGCTGTTGGGGAAAAGAGGATGCATGTTTTCAGCCTGCTATGTTTAAACCACTTCATTTAAGGCAATGTGGGCACGGTCAATGAAAAACATAGAGCACACCTACCATTTTGCTAGAATATATTTCATCTCCCACTGTTTTATCTTGTGCAAATTGAGACACTCCTGAGGTCCACTGGAGACTATTCTGCAGAAGTCAGTGCCATTATTATGTTTGGAGTTTTTTTAGTGTAAATTTTGCAAAATGTTGCTGTACTTCACATATTCGCAGAAATAGAAACAAAAGAAAATGATTTCCTATAGGAAACGTCACTAAAATTGCAAAGGAAATCAGACATATTCAAAGTGACCATCTGAACTATATCAACTGCCTTAATAACGTTGCTTCCTCCCTGCTAAAACAAGATCAGCACAGCACGTCTTCCTTCTATTTTGGGCTGATTGCAGGTGTTGCTACCACTCATCATATGCTGAGAGGCACATGTTACCAAATTCTTCCAAGCTACTCAGGAAGCGGATTGGACTGTGAAAGACCAACCCAAATGGTGTTTGCATTTTGACCAATTTGTAGGGCAGTACAAAAACAATATTTTATTTGGCTGCAAACCTTATGACTGCAAGATTTTTTGAGATGCCAAACCCATTATTTGCCAATAAAATGGTTTAACTCTGTTTTCCAAGTACTGTTTAAAAGTTATGTAATGTGTATTTAAAATGTCGACAAAAATTAAATTCTTAGGGTTTTCTTATCTTGTTTATTATAATCATCATCACCACCATAATAATCTGGGGCTGCTTCCCTACTGGCGGAATAACAAGTGGGAGAAAATTATTAGATTGGCAAGGACTTCAAACAAGGATCGGGAAATGGGTATTTAGTCTACAAAGCAGGAACTGAGAACTGTTAAAGAAAGAAGACATAGCAAATCAAGAAATCTTAAAGTAGCAGCGTCAGATCAAACATACTGTACTATTTTCTCAAAAATCAAAATTCAAATAAGCTGCGCCACATGCAACAAATATTTATAATATCTAATGGTTTAAAGTAATATTTCACATCAACACCTCTATTCCATACTCATTATCTGACAGTTTATTAGGACTTGCTTTCCACGTTTCAACGGATAGCTACAATCCACAGTCCTATGTACTCACCTAAGCTTCACCATATATCTGATTCAGAAGCTCCTTCCCCAACCAAACTATTAAAATGCATTTCAAAGTTCCTTTCACCTAATAAGTTGTCTGTGCTTCAGGAGAGATGCTACAGTGCCTTGCAAAAGTAATCAGACCCCTGACCAATGCTCCCAACTGGACCAATTTCGTTCTGTATGATATTTTATTTTGAAACACTGAAACTTAAAATCAATTATTGTAAGATGACATTGGTCTTATGTTGGGAAATGTTTGTAGGAAACATAAAAAACATGTTGCTTGCATAAGTATTCAGCCCCCCCCATTAATATTTGGTAGAGCCAAGTTTCGCTGCAATAACAGTGTTAATTCTTTTGGGGTAGGTATGTACCAGCTTTGCACACAGTGTCAGGGGGATTTTGGCCCATTCTGTGCAGATTCACTCCAGGTCACTCAGGTTGGTTGGATGTCGCTTGTGTACTGCAATTTTCAAAGAGCGTCACAGATTGGGATTGAGATCAGGACTTTGACTGGGCCACTGTAGGACATTCACCTTTTTATTCCTGAGCCACTCCAATGTTGCTTTGGCCTTGTGCTTGGGATCATTGTCCTGCTGAAAAGTGAATTTCCTCCCAAGCTTCAGTGTTTTAGTGGACTGAAGCAGGTTCTCTTGCAGTATTTCACTCCATCCATTCTTCCTTCAATTTTAACAAGATGCCTAGTCCCTGCTGATGAGAAGCATCCCCATAAGCATGATGCTGTCACCACCATACTTCACTGCAGGGATGGTATGTCTTGAGGCATGGGCAATATTAGGTTTGGGCCACACATAGCGCTTTGAGTTTTGGCCAAAAAGCTCTATCTTGGTCTCATCTGACCATAAAAACTTTTCCCACATCGCAGCTGGGGCACTCTCATGCTTTCTGGCAAACTCCAGACATGCTTTCAGATGGTACTTTTTGAGTAACAGCTTCTTTCTTGCCACCCTCCCATACAGGCCAGTCTTATGCAGAGCTTTTGATATGGTTGACTGGTGCACCATTACTCCACTCCCAGCCACTGAACTCGGTAGCTCCTTCCAAGTGATTGTTGGCCTCTCTGTGGCTTTTCTCACAAGTCTCCTTCTTGTTCGAGCGCTGAATTTTGAGGGACGGCCTTTTCTTGGCAGTGCCTGGGTGGTGTGATGCAGTTGCCACTTCTTTATTATTATCCAACTGTGCTCACTGCGATATTCAAACACTTAAGATATAATTTTGTACCCTTTTCCTAATCTATGCATTTGTATTACGTTACCTGTCACTTCTGTAGAATGCTCTTTGGTCTTCATTTTCCTTCAGATCCATGGCCTGTCCAATGATCCTTCAACAGTGGGGTTTTTATTCTGACAATGTGACAGCAACTTTAATGGTTCACAGGTGACGGCCAATGGTAAGGTATTTATGTCCTCGAGGGCAATTTCTTTCATCTGTGTAAAGTGGGAGCTTCCACAGCACAGGGGCTGAATACTTATGCAAGCAACATGTTTCAGTTTTTTATGTTTCTTACAAACATTTCCCAACATAAAACCAATGTCACCTTACAATAATTGATTTTGAGTTTCAGTGTTTCAAAATAAAATATCATACAGAACGAAATTCTGGATTGATTTCATTAAGGAAGCCACAGACCTGAATGTACAAGATTTGAACAGATGGTTCATGACAGATGCTGTTGGAGGTCACCGATTCATAGGGTCACCATAAGTTGTAATCGACTTGAAGGCACATAACAACAACAACAACAGAACAAAATAACAATGTACCATTTGTAAGTCAGTAATATGAGAGCATTGGTCAGGGGTCTGATTACTTTTGCAAGACACTGTTAGTAAAAACATTTACAAAGCACCCAATGCACATGTGCAACTTGCTTAAATGCACATTTGAAGCTCCTCCAAAGTGCAGCCAATATATTGAGATACAATAGCAAGATGGTATGGATAGGAAAAAAAACATTTTTATGCTAAGGATGTGTCTCAACTCCCACAAAGCACCTTCTCAAATAAAATCAGTCATCTTACTTGCATACATCCCTAGAGAAATGTGTGGTCATCATCAAGCTGTATTTACAGCACCCTATCAGCTGAGTGGCTGACAACTGAGATTGCACAAGAATAAATTTGAGGTTCAGAAGCATGCCTGAAACGAAGAACAATTTGAAGAATTTTTTTCTAGTTTATGCAACAGTTAGATGTCATCTGAAAACACCATGTAATTATCTTCAAAGGAAGAAAGTAACCAATGATACTAGGTTCTATGCGTGAGCAGAAGATGCAATGATTAAAAAGTGTGGATGTTAAGGCGGCTGCGTCTCTCTCTCTCTCTCTCTAGCTACTGACAGACAACTTCAGTCCAGCCTCTCCTAGCTTTCTTTCCAAGAATTAGGCCTTGACTAAGCTTGGAGTCAGACTGCCACCAGGGTCCTGGAGTCAGATAGACCAATGGGACAGGGGTAGATAACATAGCCAAGGATAGGCAGGGGTCGGGTTCCAGATCAGATAAACAAGCATCAAGAGCCAGAGACAGGTCACAGAGAAGCTTGTGGTAGGATAGCACAATAAATAGGTGAGGAGAGTCTGCACTGCTATTTGGCACAACATCTTGCTCAGACTGGGGAACCAGGTTATACAGTGTCAGGTGTGTACTCATTGGAGCAGCTCTCTCTCCCCAGTCTCATAAAAGCTAAAGGCTACAAAACAAGGGGAGGGCACTATAACCAACCAACCATATTCTTCCAGGGAGGCAGAGCCTACCACACTTCTGCCCTGGTTGGCCTATACAGGGTTTCAGCTGGTTCTATCTCCCTTCAGAGACAATGTTTAAATTTGTATACTTGTTTTTAATTTTTTTAATTGTTGTAAAGCGCCCAGAGGGCTTCAGCTATGGGACGGTATATAAATGCAATAAATAAATTAATAAATGAATGTCTTATAACTGTTTTAGTTACTGTGTAAGTGCTCTGCTCGGTAGGGACTTTGATTCTGTCCACTTTCCCTTTGAGCCTCAAGTGCTCACAGAAATGGACAGGATGAGAGGCTGGAGTGGGGTGAGCATGGAGAGGGGACAGAACTCAGACAGGACTAGTGGCAGGAACCCACTCTCTAAATACGTAAGCTAAAAAGGAAAGTTTAAGTTAGCTGGCCCTTTCTCCAACCAAAGTGCGCCTCACCCACATTACTAAGGTAAGTAGTTCCAGAGAAGTATTGATTAATCAAATATAGTCCATATGAACTTGCTTTGTGCTACAAGTATATATATTTTTATTATATGCCAGATCTGCATGCACCCCTGCTACAATCTCAGAATGAAACACAGTCAGTAACAAACACTCAAGGCAAAACCTTGCTTTCCTTCCTTATGGACAGTGGCTGAGACACTCATGTTCAGTAAAATACTCTATGGTTGCTGTTGCTTCCCATACTCAATCTCTACACTCTTAAAAAATAGGCTAATTCACTATCTTTCCCCCCTTGTCCTTTTTAAAGCAATGAACTTAACTAAGTCCAGTGCCTTGGTAGCTTGCCGAGGGTAAAATGTTTCAAATTAAGCCAATAAACAAAAAAAAGTGTTTGGTAGTCGCAAAAGCTGTTTAGTTGGCCGAATTTATATAAAAATGGGATGTTTGCTTATTGCCAAATAGGCCACTACAGGCCTCGCATTCTGATGCTGTTTTTACTTTGTAATAGTAAACAAGTTCAAAAGATGTCACTGTTGAAGTATAAGGATAACATGACAGTTAGAAGAAACAGTTGTCTTCAACCTTATTTACAGATATAAGTGCTTGTAAAAACAGTAGAAACAGAAAATTATTCTGATAGCTATATGCCCTGGAGAGATTTACCTCAGTGACTGGCTGAGTTCTTCAGACTTTGGGCCACGCTGTGGAGAACTAGATTTACAATAGGTTTTTTGTTCGATGGCAGAATCAGGGTCTTCTTCCAGATGCTTGCTCACAGCTGAACTGGGAGCAACTGTAACACAAATTATACTAATTAGGGTTGCAATGTTTAATTAACTGGTAAGTTAATCAATTAAACAAAAAGCTTAACTGACTAAAACCTACTGATCAATATGGCAGCAATTAAAAAAAAAATATAATACAACTATTTATAAGAACTGCAGGTGGCAAGCCTCACCTTAAAGGGCTGATTCACACAGGAGCTAAACTACGTATTAAAGACGCTTTTCCCATCATGATAGATTTTCAGCGTTCACACAGTCTTCCAATCCGCTGTTTTCCATTCACATTTAGTATCGCTGTTTCCTGGTGGCCCCATCCCCAAATTTACATGTTTGCTCCCTCTGGAATATTACAAATGAGAAAGGGGAGGGGGCTTGCTGAAGCCAGGATAGCATGGGGTTCCAATTTACATGAAAAACTTTATCCTGTCACATTTCATTTCCTCCTGACATTTTTATAGCAAAACCCCTTTTTTATTAAGTACTTATGAAATGCAATTTTTACTGGAAGTGCACGCACACACACCTTCTGTCACATCAGTAATTGGGCACATGGAACTCAGAATGGAGAAGGGGGTGCAATCCCCATAACTGTTTCGGCTTAAAGGCTGAAGCCTGAGAGCCTCAGCGTGAAATTGACATGACACTGACTAGACCCTCCCCTCCTATTCCTAGTAAAATCCTTTCTTCCTTTTTCTTTTTTTAAATTAGGTAGTCGGAAATACTTTTTTTGTGTGTGAGAGAGAAAGAAATGATACTGCAATGAAAAGTAGTTGCCACTGCCCCCACTGTGCAGGTAAGTCATGGGGGTAGTTCAGCTTCACTTTTGCAAAGCCCGAGGGAGTTTGGGTTGATAAGAGTTCGAAAGAACAAGAGTGAAGGAAGGCAGTTTACTGGGCGAGTAAGGGGAGAAAGAAAGGAGGGATGCAGCAATTCAGGAGCAGCCAGTCAGAATTTGCTTCTTGAGCAACAGGAGTAAAATGGAATTCATGGAGAGTTTAGTGGGCAAAGAAAGGGGAGTATCTGGTGACGATCCACCACCCAGCAAAAAACACTTGAAGAATGAACCTACATGGGAGGAGCACAGCGAAGCGGAGACGGTTTTTCCTTCATTTATCACATTTTCAGAGGGTTGCTTTGATTCGGATTTAAAGGGAAAAGCAGCAACGCACTTTCCCTTTGTCTGCAACACCATGTAAACTATGCAAATTAAACAGGGGTGCAGGTGGCACCCATCTCACATTAAATCTCCGTGTGAACTAGCCCAAAGAGGCATTCTTAGGGAAGGGCCATAGCTCACTGGCAGAGCACATGCATTGCATGCAGAAGGTCCCTAATCCAGTCCCTGGCATCTCCAAGTAGGCCTGGGAAAGACCCTTATCTAGACTTCTGGAGAGCCACTACCAATCAGTGTAATTAGAGATGTGAAGGCCTGTAAAAATTTTGGGGGCAAAATTTCCAAAGCCTGTTGTGTGTTTTTCCAAAAAATGGCAAATTTTTAGACTATGAAATCTGAAAGGGTATAGAAGCTTGTTTCAATCTGGCCAAACCTTCAGTTTTTAGAAGTCCATGATAAACATGATAAGTATGAAGACACAGAAGAAGCAGAAACTGATAGTGATAACTCAGAAAATAAGACTGATTAAATCTCATGTAGTATTCAATGAGTCTTAGCTTTCTCCCTTGTTTTTCTCAGCAATTTTTAAGGCAATAACCGCTTGATGTCTAACACTGTAGAAGATTAGAAGTGACCTAATAATTTCCAGAATTCTTTTTTTTACTGTAATATTAATAGTTTTTCCTGCTTTTATTGTATTTGGCCTGCTCCTTTGGATTTTGTTTTGCCAGAGATGCTAGATTCCTTACACGTCAGCAGTATGTAGCTCCATTTGTAACAAAAATGTGAACATTTTAAAGAAGTAAAATAAATTTGTAATTGTCTGAATAAACTGTACGTTTAATATAACAAACACAATAATTTTAATGGCAAACCGAATTATACAGGATATATTTTATGTTCCTAAAGTAACAAAGTGACTTTCGATCTGGGTTCAACATTTCCAGGAATTTTACATATCTAATTGTGATGACACTGAACTAGATGGACAAATGGCCTGACAGCTTTCTATGTTAAGTAGGATGAAATGCCTTTTCTAAAATGATGCCTGCTATGAGACAGGGTGAATTTCTAAAAACAAAACTTTCTTGCTTGCTTCAGTGATAGCTTTTGCCCATGTGCAAATTTAATAAACAGACCTTACTTTGGAACAGACATGATTCAGATCTGTTTATTTCAGAAGATGGAAAATGACAAGTAAGGAAACAGTCTTGGAAGAACTTTTTTCATCCGGTGAATGGGTTGCCAGGGCATTAAAAGGTCTAATCCTTCATTTAATAAAGAATAGTAATACAAGGATTTACACTAGAAAGCAGAGATCAACAATCAACTGGCCAGGAAAAACCAACACAGCATTAAAACTCTCTTATTCAGGAAAGGCCATGGTCTTTACTAGGCAAAAATACTTCCGAGGGGAAATAAGTGCAACACATTATTAATTTAAAGCTGGTAAAGAAACTACAAAGATAAGTGATTTCCCTTAGTAGAGTTACCAAAAGAAATAAGAGAAGTTGGATAGAACCCATTATATATAGGAGCAATATAATAAATGGACCATTTGTATACACTGAGGCAAAGAAGGCATTTGACTGAATTGAGTGGACATACATGCTGAAAGTTATGGAAACGCATGATTTTGGAAATAATCTTTAAAAACAATGAATTATTGTATGCAGCTCCAAAGACAAGGTTTTTGTTCAAGGAAATATAATCACATTAATTCTCCTTAGCCAAAGGCACACAAGGAAGCCCTTTGTTCCCAATTTGTTTTTGCCTTAGTTACAAAATTGGTAATGAATATTGGGACGTTAGTGAAAATGGGGGAGAAAAAGTGCCTCCATAAATGAAGTGTGGCAGGTGGCTGCAGGACGGGCATATTAGGTGTTAACAGGCCAACTGTGGAATTAACTCTCCAAACACCAACTTTGCCATTTTTGTAAGTAGTAAGTAAAACTTTATTTCAGTCACAGACCAGTACATACACATCATAAATAAATCAAAACCATATAAAATAGATAAAAGCAAGACTAAATAGATTACAATTAGTATACAGGATTCCTATATAATATCATTTGTCATCTATTTCTGGCATCCAATGGCAGCAGCACAGAAACTAGCCACTTTTGCTGTAACCTGTGGATTGGTATCTGTCAATAAGTGTGCTAAGTAAAAATAATTCGATTTACCAGGAATGCAATCAAGGCTGAAGCAAGATTAAATAAGGTAGCTTATAGTTTCTGTAAATGCAAGAATGTTTACATGATATAATGTAGTATCATGCTCATACTGTTGTACCTGCTGTAGTGCCAGTTGCTGACTTCTCTGGTATACCGGGCACTTCTGATGGCTTAGTTTTTGTATAACTGGGTTTCGGTTGATTGCGTTCTAAGAAGTTTCTTTGAAACAAAACCATACGCTTTACTGAACCTTGAGAGAAGGAAAAGAAACAATTATATTCCAAACTCATGACTTTATTGATGTGAAGTCACACATTCATTTATTTATTAGGTAATTTAGCAAGGAAAAGCTTTGCCTTAACATTAGCTCGGTTCAGGAGACTTTTTATACAACTTGATAGGAGTTTATTTCTTACTCCACAGATACTGAGGTGTGTAACACTTTATCTGCTCCAATACAAGAAATTTGGTCATCATGATTTAATTATTTTCAATGTGAACTCTGCTTTGGTTCACTATATTTGCTTATGTACTTCCCTGACTTGGCCTTGGTTTTGTGTTTTGTTTCATTTTTTGGCTATTTTTGCATATATAATAAGAATTCATTTTAAAAAACAAAATATTGACATGGTTCATAGAATCATAAATAGTAGAGTTGGAAGGGACCTATAAGACCATCAAGTCTAACCCCCTGCTCAATGCAGGAATCCAACTTAAAGGATACCCAACAGGTGGCTGTCCAGCTGCCTCTTGAAGGCCTCCAATGTTGGACAGCCCACCACCTCCCTAAGTAATAGTTCCATTGTCACACAGCTCTAACAGTTAGGAAGTTTTTCCTGATGTTCAGACAAAATCCAGTTTCCTACAACTTGAGCCCATTATTCTGTGTCCTGCCCTCTGGGATGATGAAGAAAAGATCCTGGCCCTCCTCTGTGTGACAACCTTTCAAGTACTTGAACAGTACTATCATATCTTCCCCCAGTCTTCTCTTCTCAAGGCTAAACATGCCAAGTTCTTTCAGTCTCTCTTCACAGGGCTTTGTTTCCAGTCCCCTGATCATTCTTGTTGCCTTCCTCTGAATCCGTTTCAGTTTGTCTTCATCCTTCTTAAAGTGAGGTGTCCAGAACTGGATGCAGTACTCAAGATGAGGCCTAACCACTGCCGAATAGAGGGGAACTAATACTTCACGTGATACTTCTGTTAATGCAGCCTAAAATAGCATTTGCCTTTTTTGCAGCCACATTGCACTGTTGGCTCATATTCAGCTTGTGATCAACAATTCCAAGATCCTTCTCACATGTAGGATTGCTGAGCCAAGTATCCCCCATTTTACAGCTGTGTATTTGGTTTCTTTTTCCTAGGTGTAGAATTTTGCACTTCTCCCTTCTAAATTTCATTCTGTTCTCTGCAGCTCAATGTTGCAGCCTCCCAATTTTGTATCATCTGCAAATTTGATAAGCATTCCCTGTACCTCTTCATCCAAGTCATTAATAAAAATGTTAAAGAGCACTGGGCCCAGGACAGAGCCCTGTGGTACCCCACTTGTTACCTCCTCCCAGTTTGAGAAGGAATCATTGATAAGTACTCGTTGAGTATGATTCTGTAGCCAACTGTGGATCCATTTGACAGTTGTTTTATCCATCCCACATTTAGCTAGAAAAGCTAGCACTTTGTCCGAAGTTTACTGAAGTCAAGATATATTATGTTCACAGCAAATATTATGTTCACAGCATTCCCACAGTCTACCAGAGAGGTTACCTGATCAAAAAATGAGATAAGATTAGTCTGGCGAGATTTGTTCTTGATGAATCCATGTTGACTTCTAGTAATCACTGCATTGTTTTCAAGTTGCTTACAGACTGACCACTTTATAATCCGCTCCAGAATTTTCCCAGGAATTGATGTCAGGCTGACTGCTCTGAAGTTCTCAGGTTCCTCATTTTTGCCCCTTTTGAAGATTGGGACAGCATTATCCCTCTGTCAGTCATCCAGCACTTCACCCCTCCTCCACAATTTCACAAAGATACTAGACAGTGGTTCGAAGAGTTCTTCAGCCAGTTCCTTCAATACTCTAGCATGCAGTTCATCAGGTCCTGGAGATTTGAACTCATTCAAAATGATTAGGTATTCCTTGACCATTTCTCTATCAATCTCAAGTTGCCCCTTCAACTTGTTCTTAACGTTTGCCAGGAGGGTCATAGACTCTCTTTTGGGACTGAGTCAAAGTAGGAATTGAGCACTTCTGCCTTTTCTTTGTCTTCTGTGATAATTTTGCCATCCTCACTGATTAGCTGTACCACTATTTCTTTCCTCTGTTTTTTACTACGGACGTACCTGAAGAAAGCTTTTATGTTGCTTTTAGCATCCCTCGCTAACCTCAGCTCATTTTTAGCTTTAGCCTTCCTGATGCCTACCCCACACTTCTGCACTACCTCTCTGTACTCTTTCTTTGTGGACTGGCCTTCCTTCGTCTTCCTATGTCCTTTTTTGTTTTTCAGGTCATCTTTAAGCTTTTTGTGAAGCCACATTGGCTGCTTCTGCTGTCTTCCCCCCCTTTTTCCTTGTTGGAATTGTCTGCAATTGTGCCTTTAGAATTTCCTTTTTTAGAAACTCCTACCCATCTTGAACTCTTTTTCACATTAGGGTCATTGCCATGGAACCTTACTAATCACTGTTCTCAGTTTATTAAAATTGGCTTTGCTAAGTCCAGGGTACGTGTATGGCTACTCTCAGCTTGTGCTTCCTTAAAATCAAGAATTCAAGAATAACACGGTCACTTTCCCGCAGAGTTCCCATAACTGCACTTCATCCAGTAAGTCATCTCTATTGGTTAGAATCAAGTCCAGGATAGCTGATCCTCTAGTTCCTCCCTCCACTTGCTATAGGAGAAAGTTATCGCCAACACAAGTCAGGACTTTCTTGGAGGGGCAGTGTTTGGCAGAATTTGCCTCCAAACAGTTATTGGGGTAACTGAAATCCCCCATTACTACTACATCATGCCTCCTTGAAACATTGGTAATTAGCTTTTCAAAAGTTTCATCCTCATCTACGATTCTATGATCATGCCACATTCACCCACAACAATCTGACATACTGAGAAATAAACTATAGCTTACCATGAACCAGCAATATGCTGGTTTATTCTTATCTTACTGTTCATGTTTTGCTTCAGAAAGCAACCCACAAGCAGTGCTTTGCACATAATGCTAAGCCAAGCCTTGCAGTTGTTTCACCCAAACAGTGGAGCAGGAGAGAATCCAGTATGCCATGTTTTATTTCTGATCATGTCTTAACGCTGTTCCCAATAAAATTCTGAAGGAGAACATAGGAGCAGCAGCTTTGGTGGTGGGGGTGGGGTTCTGCAAAATAAAATGCTTTTATACCAGCGAAGGTCAAGAGATCCCCAATAGATACTTGAATGGAAGGCAAGTGTTTTGGGAGGTACTGGCTATGTAAAGACCTGATGATAAATTCTAAATGGATTCAAATGCAGAGGGAGAGAACTTTATAATCATCTTCCTTCTGTTATTTGTCAGGGTCCACATATGAAAGCTGGAGTCCACTAAATTCCCTAGTTAAAAAGGAAATTCTGCAGGAAAACCCCCACAAAGTTTCAACTCCTAAGCAAAATTACATGTTTTTTCTCTTGAAAAAAACAATTCAGACCTGAAGATATCTATTCTGCCTAGCATTCTTAGTAACTCATATGTTTTATTGGGCAGTTTCAAATTCAGCCTTTTAACTTCAGAGTTCAGTACATTTGGAAGATTTTGAAAGAGAGACCCTGTGTCATCAGAAGACAGTGTTGCCATTTGAAAAGAGCGAACACTGCCTGACTAAGGCAACATTCACAGGCTGCTTATTTTTCAGTAAAAGAAAGACAGTAGTTTTGCAAAATGGGCTTGTTTCCAAGCAAACGCCTCTAGGATCAGGATTAGAATTTTAAAGTTACGGAACATATACCTAATTATTTGTCAACAATGTAATAACCTGGACCAGCCTTTCCCAACCTTTAGGTCCCCAGATATTGCTGGACTACACTTCCCATCATTCCTGACCATTGGCCATGCTGGCTACGGCTGATGGGAGTTGTAGTCCAGCAACATCTTGAGACCCAAAGGTTGGGAAAGGCTGACCTGGACTAAGCCAAGAGTCTTGTTACAAGGCTCAATAAGAAATAGTACCACTATAGTACTGATTGGCTGAATTTTGTGTTCAGTTCTGGGCAGGATAACTAAAGTTGGAAAGGGTTCAGGCAAGGGTGGGATGGAGAAGGAATCTGTTTTAAAATCGATTTATACATGGAATTTGTTAGTTGTAACCTGTTCAAGCTGGAGATTGCCTCTTGTATCAAGCACCTGCTTAAGTCCAAGCTACACATATATTGTCGGGGTGTGTGTTAATCCCAATGAACTATATGCAACACATAAGTATATTATACATATAAAAGTCAAGCCCCATGCAGTACTATATTACTGCAGCATGAATGAATTTATTTAATTCGGTCCAAGACCAGCAATTTACTGCAGCATAGCTTTATAAATATTTTTATACAGTTTATGCTTTTTGTAATTATTTGTTTACATGCTGGTTACTTTAGAAAACTGGGGTATATATACACACATGTAAAAATGCCTATAAATAATGTGTTTAATTATTTTAGTGGAACCTAAGTGGTAATAAAGTGGGGGGGGAGGTTACCACTAAAAAGACCCATCTGCTCCTTGAGTCAATATGTGCAAAACAGAAACAAATTTGATCAAGACTGTTCTGTCCATCCCTAAACTAGACAATTATTTAAGGTATAAGTTCAGAATTTTGCAACTTGCAAGAAAATGACAGCATCTGAACAAGCCATGTGGAATCTCCTTTCTTAGGAAGTTTTAAAACAAAGATGGGCAATATCTGATGGGAAACTGGCTCCAACTGGTCTGGATGGAGCTTTTACACAGTCTCACATCTAGGCAGGAAGCAAACCGAGAACAGCTCAGTCTTAACCTGTGCCATTCTTTAGTTATCAAAAAGTCATAAAGTAGTGGGGGTAAAAATTGCTATTTTAGCAATATCATGAATGCATCACTGAAGTACTGCACTGAAGTTGAAAAGAAAACTGCTAATCCCTTTATCTGCACATAGTGTTTACATAGAATTTTCTTACTTCTGCCTTAAATACTTTGCTTACCATCAAAAGCTGCTTGATCTGAAGATGGTGGATTACTCTTTTGTTTACTAAACCTGGCTTTTGCACAAACTTTTTCTTTGAGATCCCATAATCTCAACTTTATGTTGTGATCTCTTAATTTCATTAGAAAGTCGCTGGTAACATTAATTTCAATACTATGATTCCATGACACCCATACTTGGTCATTTTCAATCCATGGTTTCACAACCTTTAAAAAAAAAATTAGAGGCTATAATTGTGTTTGCATTTCAACAAAAACCAAGATGTATGAAGTAGCCAACTTATAGGGGTCACCAACTACCATGCTCCTCCTTTAGTACCCACCATAGGCCTTCTGGACATCCTAATTTTTAGTTTTATTTCATTTCACCCCTAGCAGCCCCACCTTTTTTCCTGCCTTTCCCCAGAATGCCTCGTGGTCCCATGTGGGCACAGAAGCATTCAAAGGAAGGGAAGAAGGTGGGGTTGCCAAAGGCAGAAGAACATAAAAAAAGCCTGCAGGATTGGGCCAACGTTCTCTCAGTGGCCGTTCTCTCATCTCCCGTTCTCTCAGTGGCCAACCAAATACCTTTGCTTTCCACCATGACAGCAACCTAAATTGCCTTTTTAAAAAAACAAAAAGGGACTCCAGCCTGTTAAGCAGTGAGGTGGGGAGGGGGTAAATGGAGAATGTCCAGGGGGTGGGAGAAGACAACCTGGCACGAAAGGGAAGCGAAATAGCCTAAGAGGGTTTTCACCAATGGCAACATGAGGGACCTAATCAGTATCCTAGAGCTTGGGGGTAGGTGTAGGAGTCCTGCTGCTGGAGTCCTGAACTGAACTGGGCCCACTTTGCATTGGCAAAAAGAGATCCCATTGAACCAAATGGTTCATTTTTGCATAGTAAATTGTAGATGTGGTAGGAGAACCAATCCAGATTGAAACCACAGTGGGGCTCCATAGAGTTAAAATCCCTTTACTCCCTACAATAGGGTCCTGGCCTAAATCAGGCCCGTCATACCTGCAGTTTCCTTTATCTATTAGGTTCAATGGGCTATCACTATTGGGAGTAGGGTTGCCAGGTGCAGGGCCTGAGACTGACCCTGTATCTTTAAGAGAAGAGAAAGTCAGCCAAGTGCAGGTGTTCTTGCAACACTGTAATGGGAAAAACCACAAGGTGGAATTCTCCTTTCTCCCTGCACAACTTTTAAAGACACAGAAGACCTCTTGGAGGCCGGGCCTGGCAACCAAGAGGCCTTCTGTATCTTTAAAAGTTGTGCATGGGGAAGGGTAGGTAGGTAGGTAATACACCTGCACTTGGCTGACTTTCTCTTCTCCTAAAGATACAGGGTCAGTCTCAGGCCCTGAGCCTGGCAACCCTAATTGGGAGGGAGACCACCAGTTTTTCCGATGGGAGTTGGAGGAAGGCAACTAAGTAATGGAGTGTTTTGTCGTTTGTGTGGTTTAGTGTGGGGTGGCTTGTATGTGTGCAAGAATGTGACTACTGCAGTGTGGGGTTGCTATAGTGTGGGATGGATGTGATCTTTGGAGAGGAAATGGTGGGGAGTACTGTGTTGTGCTCTTTAAGAGCAAATACGTTATTTGGGCCTCAGACACAACCTCTGCCTTATACTCAGTTTCACAGGCAAGCCGTTTGTCATTTGTGCATAGACAATAGCCTTTTGTGACTTGTAGAGTTCCAACAGTAGTTTGTAGTGATGCCCACAACAGATTTCTCAGATTTCCAAATATGCTCTGGCCCAAAAAGGTTGGTGATCCCTACTGGCCCCCTTTTTTTTTAATGCTCAGACTATGTGACCTTGAAAAGTCTTGCAGGAAAAACCAAAACAATAAGCATCATGAATGAAATGCATTTTTCGATAAAATTGCAATATGCTTAATTATTAAAATTAGGCAGGATGAAAGATGTTCAAAAAAGATTCCCGGAAGATTGCTCCGCTTGTGGCTGCCTCTGAGATGAGCTCTGTCTCAGAGGAAGCTTTTTTCAGTTTAAAATCAGTCAAAAGGGAACTTTGACTGGTGTAAATGTTCTCCCAGGCAAGGGTGAACCGAATAGATTATCCACAGAAACTTTGTTGGGCTGTCGGTGGCTGGAATTGATCAGGAATTCCCTGGGAAAGGAAGGCATACCTAGCAGCCGAGGACGGAGTTAGGACTTCCAGCAAGCTGGGCTGAAAAAAAGCGAGACGTTTTTTCTTTTAAACGATCCACAACGGGCGAGCTTTCTTCTGTCTAATCTTATCATTTGGCTTAAATTACTACAGTAAAAGAGATTTGTTTGGGAATCAGCAATTGAGATACCTGGGTGAGTTACACCTCTCTTTTATACAAGGAATTAAGGAGGAGGAAAGAAAATTTAAAAAGCTTATCTTATTTTTTATGGCAAAAAGCAGGCCTGAATTTGGAAACTATAAAGATTAAAACGGATGAGGGACAACTTACCCAAAGAGAAAATCTGATTTAGATGATTATTTGATTGATATATGTCTGGGACTATTTTTTCTTGGACTACTTTCTTTAGATGAATCTGCTGTTCGTGTATGTTACTAATTGTTCGGCGCTGTGAACCAAATTTGTTTTGCATTCTTGGACGTGCAGGAGATAAGAACTGTGCTGGCCAGATGTCAGGAAAAAGAAGCAAATTACTCTTTGCTTGGGAATTGTGGCTATATTGGAAATTTGAAGGGTTTTTATTTTTGGCTTTAAGAATGACAATCAAAGAAGTGGCAGAGACCCTGGATGTACCCCTGGAAGGGTTTTCCCCTCTGGATATGTTTCAGAAGATAATGGATGAGATTAAGATAACGAAACAAGAACTGGGACAGAGTAGACAAGAGATGGCAACTGAATTTGGTAAAGTGAAACAGGAGTTGAAAGAAATAAAGGATTATATGAGAAAAGAAGCAGATGGACAAGCAATAGAATATGAAAAAGAAATTAAAGGGAAGGAGCAAATTCTGGAGATTGGATCAGATATATCAAATGTGGAATTGGAAAAAAGATTTGGACTTTATGGCAAAAATTGAAGGGAGGATGCAAGTCCTGGAGATTGGAACAGATATATCAAGTGTGGAACTGGAAAAATATTTGGAGTTTGTGGATCCTGGAGATAAAGATTACTGTTTGGAATTCGGCGTTGTCCCTGGAGAAATTGATGAAGATATCAGAGATAAAGCTATCAATGTTTCGATGGAATTTCTGGACTGGAATGGTTTGATGGAACTTGAAATAGAGAAAATTTATAGAATTAATTCCAGATATGTGACAATGGAAAAACTCTCAAGAGATGTGCTAGTGCATTTCGTAAAAAAGAGGAATAGAGATATGACTTTACAACAATATTTCAGCAACACATTCAGAATTGATGGCAAGGAAATATTTGTGATGAAGGAAATTCCCATCAGACTCTTACTATATGACTATGACAGCAAGATTATTATGGGTGCAAGGATGGAAGTTGGAAGATGGAATTAATACTGATAATGGAAAAATGGCTATTGAAATTACTGGTCCTAGTAGACTTGATGAGATGGATTAATTGACATGTTTATTTGAAGAAAAATCGAGGGATATATTTCTCAAGGAGTGGAAACCTCTCTTTGACTTTTTGCGGAAAGAATAAAGTGATGTTAATGAGATTTGATGATTAATTAAGATAACACTACTGGAGGAAAGTGATTTTGTAATATATTAAGAGACAGGTTTGTCATATATCATAGACCTATAACTGATCTGCGACAAATCGGAAGTCAACATTTTATTTTATTGTTTGTTTCTTTTTGTTCTGTTTTGTTTTGTTTGAAAATTTGAATAAAATTAATGATAAAAAAAAAGTCATAGTGCTACAATGGTTGTGTTCCGATAACTGCCTTTGCGCTTCATTATAGTGCATAGCTGTCTGAAGCTGCCTTATACCCATTCAGATTATTTGTCCATCTAGCTTCTCAATGGCAGAAGTTTTCCAGCATCTCACACGGGGCCTCTTACATCACATACCACCCAAGATCCTTTTAGATGATCATGAACCTGGGACCTTCTCCATGGAAAGCATGTGCTCTACCACAGAGCCATAGGCATCTGCTCCAATATGAAGTATGGGCTAGGCTGTTAAGAAAAATCCCCCTTTTCCTCGTGTGCACAGGTCCTGTGAATTTTATTATGAGCCTGACACTGATTTTATGCCTTCTACATTAAATCATACCTTTGTAGTCCTTTTAGTACCACCCCCTATATATATGTATATGTGTGTGTGTGTGTGTATTGTATTTTATGTATTTTAATTTATTTTAATGCTTTTGTGATTTTACTGTTTACAATTTTATTATGTACATGTTTGATTTTATTTTTGTAAGCCGCCCTGAGTGCCCTATTATAGGGTAGAAGGGCGGGATAGAAATATGTTTAAAAAATAAATAATAAAATATTGTTCCAAAACAACGCAGTTCATGGGATCATAATGAGGCAAGGTGCTGGTTCAGATATGGAGGAGTGGAAAAAGAAATTATAAGGAGGTAGCAGCAAGTCCAAAGTCCATCCATATTTGCCATCACTACAGCTACTCCTGCACCTAGAGCACCGTTCCAGCAACTCGGTGCCCTCCCAATGTTTTGGATTACACACCTCATCATTCCTGACCATTGTCCACACTGGCTGGGAATGATGGGAGATATAGTCCAAAACATCTGAAGGGCATGAGGCTAGGGACAGCTAACCAAAAAATCACCATACACCAAGTCTGAGAATCTTTCAGTTGCAGAAGATTTTACATTTAAGATGATAAGTGGCCCAGGGTTATGCCCATTTTAACTTTTATACAGTATATTAATTTTAATTTGCTATTTTGTTATGATTTCATAACTACCTGAAAGGAGCCTTTGGCATCAGATATTGTGTAGTGTCATCACCAAATGATTAATGGTGTGTCATTAAGCAAGCAACAGTCATTAGAGGAAACTATAGCACTCCCTACTCTCCCTCCCATCATCCAAATCTAATCTGGAATTACTTGGAATGGAATCTGGTGCTGGCCATATCCTTCTGACTCGGCATCAATGGAAATGTCAAAATTAAGCAATGCCACTATGCTAAAGTGTGGCCTGCCACTATCCATAAGCTCAGACCAACAGAATAGCAGGCTCCTACATTCTCCATCTCAAATTTAGAAGGCATAAAACTCATCTCCAGCACTGTCTCACAATCTTATGTGTACTCACTGAAATATGGAGAGTGGATGACTTTTTCGACTTTGGCCGCTCACTGTCCTTTGGAGTCTCTGACTGATAGCAAACAGGAGAAAAGAAGCATGAGCAAAGGAAAGAAAATGGAAAAATAAAAAGAGGTACAGTGGCAGGTCTCAGCTACACATCTCATATAAACTACACATCAAGAACTTTCCAACCCATTAAACTGTTAATTCTTCAAAAATATATCTTATATGTGACATTTCTAACTATCATACAGCTCTTACGTAGACAAAAGGTAGCCAAAATTCTTAAGAGTTGAACACCGAAATCTTTATATCATCAAGACACTACCTCAGTTAACAATATTTCCTACCTTCCCAAAAACACTATTCAGGCATTCACCACTATGCCTCTCTTCCTGTGTACCCAAGGCGATATCACTTCTTCCACTTTCTTGCACCAGCTGTTTGCCACCAGCCTCTGAATGGTATTCCCATCCAGAATGCTGCTCCTGCTTCACAATCTTTGCTCCCCCTCCCCTATTCAGGCTCTTTTTAACATCTCTTTGTTACAATATACAGTAATTTGAGGAGGAATCTGGAGGCAAGACGGGACAAGCTATTGCTACATTCCCAGGGCAGAAAAAAATTATTGCATGCACATATAGAACTCAAAGAAACACCTGCTACTGATTTTGATTATTTTCTTAGACTGCAGAAGATCCACACCTGAATGCATTAGGAGTTATATGTGACTGAAAAGGCACAGTCAACAGACACAACAAATTTTCACCAAACCCACAAAAGGTACACTCAAAAAGAATACATGCATTTTCAAAATAATTTCAACTTCCAATCTATATCTAACTTTACAGTATTTTGGTTACTAGAAAAGTGTTTAGAAACAGGGGGGGAAGGGGTCACTACCATGGGTTCAATTGTTTAGGTTGCTGTGGCTGTGCCATTTTTCATCTGATTTTTCTGAGTTGAGGAGCCTGTAAAATCTCACCAAGCAGATTCCCCTTCCAAAATTTCATATTAATAAGGTATCTGTGTACCCTTTATAAGGACTATAATTATCATGTTTTAAAGTGACAGAATGCTCAACAGCAACCTTTGCCAACATGGTCCTCTTCAGATGTTTTGGACTAGAACTTCCACCAGTCGAGTGCTACCCGGGGCTAATAAAATTTGTAGTCCAAAACATCTGGAAAACACTAGGTTGGCAAAGACTGTTCAACAGATCTCAACTCTTACCTAACTATACAGACACTCCAACAGCAGAATACTTTACATATTAGTGTAGGATAGAATTATTAGAAATCTATGACTATTATTTCTAAAGCTGCTTGGATTACTGTTACGGTATGTAGCTTCTTCAAAAGCCAGAGGGTACTTTCACAAGTTCCAGCTAAAAGCATGACTTAAAACTAGAACACAGGCCAGGAAAAAGTCTGAGAATGTGTGTCAGGTTTCTGTCTGTTCAGGGGCTGAGTGATCCCCACATTAAGCTGCTCTGAGCTTCCTGAAGGAAGAGCAGGACAAGCATGCAACAAACACAGCTGAGCATTTCAAGAAACAAATCATAATCAGCTCTCACTGAATATCAGGAGGAATGCAAGAAGCTACAGCGTTAACAATAACATAGGATGCTGTCTTAAACAAAGTGCAGTAATTGGTCAATCTACCCTTCAGGGAGTAAGAACCTATGGGCCCACACATGTTGCTGAACTTGGACTCCTTTCATCCCTCACCCTTGTGCAGGACTGGCTAGGACTGATGGGAATTTAAGACAAGAATTTGTGGGAGGGCCATAGGTTCCCCATCCCTGGTTTACTGACCAGAAATGGCTTTCCAGGGTTTCAAGAACAGATTTTTCACATCACTTCATCCTTTACTAAAGACACCAGGGAATGATCCTGGGGCTGTCTGCATGCAAAACATGCGCCCTACCACTGAAGGTAGCTACAATCTAGTCAGTAAAAAGAGACCTAGATCAACTAAACCCGCTGACATTGGTGAGAAACAGACTCAGGATAGGCATATGGGAACAGCTCCCTGCTTCTTCTATATGATATAGTCCAAGTTAATGTGATGTATGCTGCAGCTGGAGCAAATGAATGTACTCTTTGAATATCTGTTGACAATTAGGACAGTATTTTGTACATACATTATTGATGTATAAGTTGTTAATTTATATCAATTTCAGGAGAAAACAGAGCAAATATTTCAATAATCCTTTGAAAGCAGTTCAGTATCTAAAGCTGGGTTGGGGAACCTTTGACTGTCCAAACACTGCTGAACCACAACTCCCATCAGCCTCAGCAAGCATGGCCAATGGTCAGGGGTGATGGGGGTTGTAATTCAGTGACACCTGGAGAGCCAAATGTTCCCCACACTTAATCTGACGAGACCGACCATAGCGTATTAAACAGCCATGCAATAACCCCTTTCCTCAGACTTCAGGAATAGTTTGTGTTGATTACACTAGAGCACAATAAATAAATGTGGTTTATTTATTTAATTAATTAATTAATTTTATTTTATTTATAGACCGCCCATAGCAAATAGCTCTCTGGGCGGTGAACAGCAGAGTTAAATACAAAGTTACAAAAAAACATACAAGGTCACAACAAGGTAGAGTAAAAAACATTGAATATAAAACATGAACGTTAAAATGCCTTAAGGTAAATCTTACCTTAGATTCAGCTTCAAGATATAGTTTAGCCAATGGCCCAAACAACACCAAATCTAACTTTCGAGGTTCAATATCATCTGGTAGAAGAAAATACTCCATATGATAAAAACGATGCATTTTTGGAATAAATCCTTCTTTCATTTTATATGCTGTACCTGGAATATCTTGCCTAGAGGATGTCCAAGGCCTATTTGCTAGACAAATATCCCAACAGAAATTGGGGGCGGGAAGAGAATCCAAGTATTACAAAAGATTGTTTTCCCCATTTCTTTCCAGGGTTATATTCATTTATTCATTCGTTCATTCTCTCGCTCGCTCACTCTCTCGCTCTCTCACACACACACTATATGAACACATACACTTTAAATAGTTATACCAAGGGGATACATTTATGTATCTAACAAACATACAATGAACTACTTCAAAGGTCTGTAAGAACATATGAACAGTCTGCTGGATCAGCTCCCTTCCCAAAGAGCTTTCTAAAAGGTAGTTTCCAAGCTGAGCAGAGACACTCAGCGTCAGATTTTTTACTTCTCATCCAAAAAATCCTACATCTACAATCAGGATATATCATCACTTTCCTCAATCTATCAAACTATTCCAATATGAAATATTTATTATCCATACCTGCCACTACACTAACCCAATTTATGCTTTCCAGAGGGGTAATCACATTATGTCTGTAGCTTCAAAAACAACCACTATGGCACTATGATTGTGGTAGAATGTGCAAAGAAGCCCATCACACTGAAGGTTGCTGGAGAAACAAGACAGCAGCGACTCAGGACAAAATCTAGCCCAGGGCCCAAGGTGTTAACATAGCATGAAGCTCTCAGATAGGAGGATCTACATCTTAAGATTTTAAGACCATAAGCCATACCTGTAGGGGAGAAGTAGGCGAGAGAATAAGATCAGGAGTACATTGAGGGTGCAGAGGATCAAGGTAAGTGGAACCCAGAAGCGGCACCAAAGGAGGGGGGCTGAGGTAAAGACCAGTTCTGCTCAGGTGTGGTCTTAGAAATGGCAATCCCTCCAACACCATGCCAACAATCAGACGTGGAAGGAAGCAGAAGCAAAGATAGCAATCCTCAACCTATGGTGCCATGATTGCTCAGGTGCTGGCATTTTTTTTTTGCACCATAGTCAAGTAGCAGGTCAAATGCTTGGTGAAGTAACCATTATTTAAAGCTGCCTCTGCCAACCTAGTGCCCTACCTATGTGTTGGATTACAACTCCCATCTGTGCTGGCTGGGACTGATGGAAATTATAGTCAAAAACACCGGGGGGCACCAGGTTGGCAAAGGCTGATCTAATGCTTGCTACTGTCACTAAAAAAAAATTGTTGCTTTAACATCTGTGGTTCCTGTTTCAGTAGAAATATGAAGCTGTACAACCTAGATCTGCACCTCCACTAGTCCCACCAGCACAGGCACCTTAAATTGATTATGACATAAGCTTCTGTAGACTAAAGTCCACTTCTTCATCAGATGCATGAAGTAGTATCCTAAGTTGGCTTAATTTGCTTTGTTCTCATGACACTGAACCACTCTTGGTAATTCTACTCAAAGTAGCACACACTCACTAAAATCATATGAGATTGAGGCCCAGAAATATACCAGCCCTGGGACAAACAATCAACCTATTCACACCCAACATCAACACACGGTCATGGGCGTGAAAGATGGTAAATTCTCTACATTGCTGCCATCCCAAAGAACCAGCAACCCATAAAACCTGTAATGTTTCATGGGGCGTTACTTTTACGCAACTAATATGAAAAAAACGGAATAGAGCTTTTTCTTGGCCCAGTGTCTTCCTTAATATTTTGTGAATCTGTGTGACATCTTCAAAAGGGAAGAAAAAAGACTTACAAATGCTATTTACCTACTTGGAGCTACAACTGGAAGAGCCAGTGAGACTGAGAATGTGCAGTTAACCAGGTGCTGAGTATCAAATTCTTGACTTCTCAATGAGTAAGAGCGTGTTGTGCTTTCATCTTCAGGAGTGGGGTGACCACCTCCACATGCCTCTGGGGTTTCAGATCCATAGGTGCTGTCCGAACGCAGAGTGTTGATATCTGTCTCTTTTGACTCGGCTGCCTCCTCATCCTCATCGTCATCTTGTTCCTCAAGATCTGGCAGTTTACTTGCCATCCTGTGACAAAATTAAAATCATTAGTACTTCAGGCTTCCAATGCCTTTATTCCAACTATTATACAAATGCGATAAGCAAGTACTATGCTCTTTCAGAATTTGTTATGAGGAGAGACTCGAAGAACATCTCCCAGCCTTTTTTACTTTCCAGCTAACAAATAACTCACAGAACAACCCTTATGACTCCTATGAACATGACTGGTTCATCCATTTTGAGCTTAAACTGCATTACAATTTCCTGTTCATGCGTGGCAAATCTGTAGCAAGCATAGAGCATAATATGGTACACAAACACAAGGAATAATAATACTTCACATTTCTACAGCACTTTTCCTAAGTGATTGAAGTATTTTAGATACCTTATCAAAGGGCAAGTTCCACACATGCATGCTCATCAATTGATAACCACAACATCAAGTGATGAATGGCACACTAGAAATTGCCAAATCTAACAAAACACCAGTGATGGAGCTTTTCATACTCCATCAGGCACAATGCTCTTTCAGTGCTCACACATCCAGTTGAGACTCAAGAAATAACTGAGTGATGAGATGAGAAATGAATTAGTATGTGAATCAGCCGCAATTAAACCTTAAAACAAGGTTGTAAGGCTCATTTATAAATAGCCATTCATTTGTTCACCAGTGACAAGCAAGAATTGTCTCCAGGCAGCCAGGAAGGGAAACATTTGTCATTTGGGAGATAATTCTTTTCTTCTCCAAGGCTGTTAACACGCCAGAAATGGCCAATACATAAGGGTGGGCAGTCTGCTCACCTAGCAAACATTTATGTGGGCTAGAATTAAAAGAATGCAGTAAGATACACCAGATCTAGCCCCATAGATCCAAGGGCATAATACAACAATCTTGTTGAAGCTAAGGAGGTCTAGGTCTAATACTGTGAAACCACTTGGGAATCCTATGAACACCACCAAAATATCACAGATGGAGCAGAGAGAGAACAGCTTGCTCAAGGTTGCTTTCAGCCCTTTTGAAAGGAAGAGCAGGCTAGAATTTACTTGGTTCTGGACAAATCCCGATTAATAGGAGACACCAACACAGTAATTGGTTACATCCCTGCCAAGTGGGGATTATCAAAAGGGCTGGAAAGATGGTTCTACTGAGTCATACTGAAAGCCAAACAACTAGTCGTTCAACATTGGAAAGCCTGGGCCACATCAAGCACGGAAAACTGGATACAAAACCTTCTACAACTAGCAGCCCATAAGGAAATTCTGCTCTATAAACTACATTTAAAAAATCACACATCCAAGAGGTTTGGAGTGCATTCCTTAAACTCTTCACTGAGTAAAACCCACGATGGAAGAAGTGGGAGGCGCAATGCAATGCAAGGATGGACACTTCTCTAACCAACAGCTGTTAATCTGGGACTCCAAGAGAACAATGAAACTCATTTACCTTAACCCTCATGTGAGCATATGAACCTGAACCGAGGAAGATGGCGGCGATTCCCCAAGCCGCTGCAAAACGTCTCCCATAAGAATTTGATTTAATGATCTATTGACTTCTTTCCTTGATAAGCAGCTCCCACCTGAAAGGTTCTACTATCTTAAGCAACATTCAACTCTTCGCTCATTAAAACCTCAGCTAAGTTTACTTTGAAGCTTTCGGCGAGAAACTTTGATTCATTGCTTTTCTCTCCCCCTTGCTATTTTGGTGTTTTCTTGGTGCTTTCCTGAGAATTCTTGGGAGAGGCTCAGTTTTTATCTTGGATTGGAACTTTCTTAATCTTCTAAACTGAGTGGAAAACAGGACTTTACAAAAATATATTTTAAATCTTGCTTACCTTTCGCTGTAGCTGTACATCAAAATGGTCCTAACCAGGCAAAGATGTAGAGAGCTCATGGACAACCAGCAATCACAGTCTCAAACATCATCACAAGGAGCCTACCAGGCGAAAATTACCTCCTTTTTCTTGCCTGACTCCGCTCCCGGAACACAAGATTTAAGAAGTCCATCAACAGACTCTGACCCAAAGATAACACCTTTAACATTGGATTAGTCTCTAAATTACATCAACGAACCCCCCCAACAGAGACAAGACTCTTACTCTACTCCACTTAGCGTGGAGTTGGCAGATGCCGATCTACTAATTAGAGGGATTCCAGCCAGCTGTCCTCAATCGTGCATACAGTTTGTGCCGCCTTCCCCCACCATTCCTACCTTGTGTTCTTTTCTAAATAAAAGCACGATGACTGAAGAACTTATGTCATCTACGCAGCCTGGCAACAATTTGGGTCTTTCATTATTGATCCTTGATGAACTCAATTTAATGAAGCCTTTCTTTGAGGAGACCAATGCTCTCCTTAAGACTCTAATAACAGCTAAAGCTCTTCTGTCAAATAACGCTTCATCTCTAGCCTCTGCTACAACCACAACTAAAGTAAACAAGGAGGATCATTTAAAGCTTACCAACATGACTACCCAGTTATCCCAGCCAAAGAAAATCAAGAGACGCAAGAAAGAAGAGAGGAAACTAAAGAAACCTAAGAACATGAAGAACTACAAGCACTCCACTCGGGCGAAGTTAAACTTTAACCCTTTGTTTGAAATATTGAAATTGTTAGACTTCACTTCCTCCTTGTCCTCCAGCAAGTCAGTCCACTCTGACCCGAGAACAGTGAATGTTCCAAATTGTGCAAATGGTTAAAAAAAAAAGCGCCCTTTCTTCCTGTATTCTTAACGCTCAAGAACATTTTTCCTGCGCAAAGGCTGAGGAGGGATTGCTTGCAAGAAATAAGCCTTCATCAATGCCAGTCATGAAACCCTCCTTCAAAAAGGTGATAGAAACTGATCTATCTAAGAGTTGCATGAACTTAGTTATGGAACAAAATTAAGTTGTCCTCCTAAATTTTCCAAGGAGACGTGGATGCTATCCTGACAAATATCAGCTTTGTGAGTTTTTAACGTCTACTGCATCAATTCATTTTACTGCCTCTGATGTAAGCAACCTCTTTTTTCTCCATAGCAACTACTCCACTACTGGTGTAATAATAACTTTTATAAACAAGGAGACCTCACGGCGGTTTTATTCTTTGAAACCACTTCTGGCGGACATTGGACTATTTATCGTTCACTATTTTAAAAATGTAGCTCCTCCTTTCCCATTGGTGGTTAATCCTTCTCGTATAAATAACTCCTTAAGTAAACCCATTAACCCCCTTTCCGATTCGATTGGCTCACTTCAATTGTCCGATTGCGACCAGCAAGGTTCCCCTAAGGACATATGCAACGAATCACGCGACTCGGAAGACCTCCAACTTATCGAAGTTTTTCCCGACCTTCCTCGAGAGGAGAAAATAAAAATAATCAATAGAATAGATCGTCTGAAGGCCGACTTGCAACAACAGCATCAGCTGCCTCCTCCCATCCCCTCCAGACCCTCAGTAACATCCACCAAGGGCTCCTCCTTACCGCATACCAAGGTTTCCACCTCACCCCTTGTTTCTTGGACAGAGATGCGATACCTGGCTCCCAATGAGATTGAAGTATCCCAACCTACACAGGTTCCCCGGCGCTC
Organism: Rhineura floridana; assembly: GCF_030035675.1. NCBI lineage: Eukaryota > Metazoa > Chordata > Lepidosauria > Squamata > Rhineuridae > Rhineura > Rhineura floridana. The sequence goes on along the minus strand of NC_084482.1, from coordinate 140,186,046 downwards.
CGAACGGGGGGACAAATTGCCTATTACAAACGTAAGTGTCATAAGACCGGATTTAGATTTAATTTTCTCTTTAGATGAACCAAATCCTTGAAATCCTGCATTATGTTGCGCCGACAAGGTGTCCCAGTCCCCCACGGTTGATCCTCCCGTCCAATCTTCATCCTCTTTTTTTAACTTATTATTCTGGAATATAGCCGGTTGGAACAACAAAGCAAATGACCCGGAGTTATTATCTTTTCTTCTTTCATTCGACATTGTATGTCTTCAAGAAACGTGGTTAACGGAAGACCATTTTCTCTATCTCAAGGGATTTAAATCTTGGTTAAACCCAGCTAAACGCTTAGCTCAGAAAGGCCGAGCTAGTGAGGGTCTAGCATTTCTAATTTCCTCCGAATTAAATGCCTCAGTAATAGAAATACCATATTCAGCTCCAGAAAATTGCCAAGCCTTAATCATCTCCCTCAAAACAACTTCTACACATTTTTCCTCTTCGCATTTTTCGTTTATATGTATTAATGTATATTTTCCCCCTATCGGTTCAAGGCTAAGTTCTCAAAGATGGCAAGAGCTTCTGGATTTCATAGATCTAATCCAACAAAAGTATCCTAAAACTAATTTAATTATTGGTGGAGATTTCAATGCTAGGATGGGCACCACCTTTCCGAAATCTCCGGATTTTCCAGATACTTCCCTAGGTGATTACTCATTCCTCTCTCGCATTTCACGTGATAAAATAATAAATAGAAATGGGCATGCTTTATATGAAATGTTGTTAGGTGCCCACCTCTTGTGCCTTAACGGCACAAAATATGATTCATCTAAAGGGTTCTTTACTTTTATAACAAAAAAAGGAGCAAGCGTAGTCGATTATATTCTGATCTCCCCACAATTACTTGATTCTGTAAAGAATTTGTCTATTGCAGACAGATCAGATAGTGACCATCTCCCGTTATGGTTGTCATTGTCCTCTCCGCTTAGTTGTCTAAAATCTATACCCGACATGGGCGTTCATCCAGGCTTGAATCATCGAAGGTGGTCTCCTTTGTTACTGGAAGAGGTCAAAACAACTTTGTCGTCCCCTTTGTTGATGGAATTAAGACAAAAAGCTATTTCACCAACAAATGATACTAGGGAGATTTTTGACCAGATAATCAAACTTCTCCATCCAACTGTCACTTTAACTAAGGCGCATCTAGTCAAGGCTCAGTACAACGATAAGCCATGGTTTGATAAGCTCTGCATGGCCAAAAAGAAGCAAGTTTGTTACCAAACACACTTCACTAGGCAACACTACTCAGAAACGGCCATAGCTAAGCTCTTAATTCTTAAAAAATAATATAACAACGTATTAAAATTCAAAAGATCTACTTACATAACCACAATCTGGCAACGCCTTGGTTCTGCGGCCCTCCATGGCAACCAAGGGGACTTTTGGAGATTGGTCCATGGTTCCTTATCTGGAAATTCTTTCACTCCAAGCCCTCAAATTCCTCCAGATACATGGATCTCGCATTTTCAAACTATTTTTGGCGATCCAACCCTCACACCTCAACGTTCACTTATCATTCCCCCTGATTGCCCTCAATGGCCCCCAGTAACCGTGGCTGACATCGAAAATTTAATTTCATCATTACACTCGGGAAAAGCCCCGGGCCAAGACATGATACCTTCAGATCTGTATCAATCCTTTCCCGCCTGGTGGTCTCCCATTTTTGCAACCTTATTTACAAAAATTAACGAATCCGGAAGTATCCCCATGGGCTGGAAAATGAGTATAGTAGTTCCCATTTTTAAAAAAGGCGATCCTGCCATGCCGGCTAATTATAGACCCATCAGTCTTTTAGACGTAGCGGCAAAATTATATGGGCGCTATCTTCTAAATAAACTCCTGGACTGGGACAAGGAACAATCCATCATATCAGATGTCCAGGCAGGATTTAGGGAAGGGGCCTCCACACTAGACCAACTGTTCATATTACAGCATCTCATCACGCAAATAAAGATGAGACCCCCTCACTCATTATACTTAGCTTTCATTGACTTTACGGCCGCCTTCGATTCAATTAATCGCCATCTTCTTTGGAGTAAATTAGATAAGGCAGGCATCGATAAGAGATTGCTTTGGCTTCTTCAAATTCTCCATCAGGATACTGTTTTAAGAATTCGCCTAGGCCAAAATGGTCTCTTATCACAAAAAATCCCAATGGAAAAAGGCGTAAGACAGGGATGTATACTGGCTCCTTTTTTATTTAATTTTTTCATTAACGATATCATTTCAGTACTGGCCTCCCCTGCATTTTTTCCACCTCCAATTAAAGAAAGGAAAATCCCGGTCTTATTGTACGCCGACGATCTACTCCTGCTTTCGCAAAACAGAATTGGCCTTAAACGAATGCTTGCGCATTTTCAAGATTACTGCGATTCCCAATGTCTCCAGATCAATTACAAAAAATCTAAAATAATGACATGTGGGAAATATAGCAAAGTCAAATCCATCTGGCGTTTAAATGGACATTCTATTGAGCAGGTCGACACTTTCAAATATTTGGGCATATACATCAATAATAAACTGTCATGGTCCCACCAACTGGCCCACATTAAATGTCAAGCACTCAGGGCCCTTGGCTCACTGAAAAAATTTTTTTTACTCCAAGGGAGGTCAACTGTTGAGACCCATGACCAAACTTTATTTAACAAAAACTCTCCCAGCCATCTTGTATGGGAGTGAGATCTGGGGCCCTTCTTTGCAACTAGCCCTTGAGTCGATCCAAAACACTTTTTACAAACAAATTCTGGGTCTGCCCAAGGGCACACCGGCGGCTCATTTAAGAGCCGAACTAAATTCTCCCTCCCTAATGGCCAGGGTCGATTTAGCGTTCTTGCGACTCTGGAAGAAATTCTCGGTTGCTGATCCTTCTTCACTGGTCAAACTTTGTTGGGAGGAGCAGATGGAAAATGGGGGTTGGGCCAAAAATTTCTTTGCTCTGGGGGTACAATATCTTTTGACCCCTCCTATGCTTGCTAATTTAAATGCAAAGGCCCTGCGACAACAGATCTACGACCAGGATGCAAAGTTAGACAGTTTAGCAATTGCTACCTCAAAATTCTCCAAATGGTTTTCTCAGATCAAACCTAACCAAGTGTGGCCCCACTACCTGGACATTCTGACAAGTGCCCCCCTCCGAAGAGCATATACTGAACTCCGTTTTCAGGTGATGTCCTCGGCGTATCTCTATGGTAGATACCTAGGCATCCCTCACGCCGACAGGCTATGCATAGCAGGCTGTAAAGTCCCGGAAGATCTAATACATTATATGCTAGAATGCCCATTGTTTTCCCTCCCAAGAGCAACATTTATTCTACCTCTAATCCAACCAAACAATAGTAGCACACAGACAGTGATTTCCCTATTATCTTCCATTCAACCATGTATAATAATTTCTATTGCCAATTTTGCTTTGGCAGCTAAGAAACTCAGAGTCTCCTACGTCATGAACAGTTGTTGTAACCAAATTATTTGAATCTTATTGTATTTTAACTCAGAATGTTTTATTTCATTTTGTACAAATGTTTTTAGTTCCTTTTGTAACAGCCAATGGCTATATACAAATTATTAAATAAAGTAAATATGAACCTGAACCCTACATAACACAAACAACTGAACATCAGGGGGGGAAATGGGGAGCATGAGGGCAGAGAGAGGCAGGGGAGAGGGAATAAGGGACTATACTGTTTTTATTTTAATAATGTGAAAAGCCTAATAAACTATACCAAAAAAAAGGCTGCTTTCAGAAAAGAGCTGAAATCTGACACTTGGATCTCCTGGCCCATAGCTTACAATCAATCATTATGTTACTCCGCCCTCTCTAATGTTGATTGAGCTGTGTACCAATCTGACAAAGACTTTAGATTACCAACCTCCCACAAGAACAGTGCAAGCTGGGTTGAAGGAGGAAATAGGGGTGGGGAAACACAAATCCAGGCAGCCAGAGGGAAATGCAGTTATGTGAATTGACCATTATACTCCAAGCACCCCAAATCAATCATGGAAATGGAAGCAAGCTTCCATTCATGCATTCCCACTACATACAACAGTACATGCAAGGGGCACTGCATCAGGTACCAACAAAAGAGTCCGTTGCATTATATGTGAGGCCTCATGTACAGTTCCAAATGCTGGATTGGGAACTGAACTGGTAGGCAAAGTTTTTTGTTTTATCAGTATCAATCACATGCAAGGAACTGTTGGTGCATGCAGATGCACACATGCAGCACTGCTGCAATGCACATCCTCAAATTAGGGCTTGTGTCTTCAACAAGCACATTAGTGCCTTGAAGACACAAAAAAGTTTCACTGTCAATGTCCAACAACAATGGGATCAACACTGGTTAGGAACTGTGACAATGGAATTTTACATAGGTTGGAAATGCAACTTGTGGAGAAAAGGTAGAATCCATACATGCAGAAGAACATCTATCGCTTTCCCTGCCAAGATTTAAACCCGCATTACTTCAGCCCTATCAATATTTCTCTATGTGCTGTCTGTACTATATAATTTGAAACATTAAGGTAGAATGCTATAGGAATTCCAACTACTGCCAATGCATATATTGGATGCAATACACAGAATGTTAAGTAGATATAAAGTTAAACCAGTTGAACATTATCTAGTAGTGACTTCAATGGAGTATAATGCATGACTTATAATGCAATACTAAAACTCATGGACATTCAAAGAAGCTGAATGTTGGAAGATTCAGGACAGACAAAAGGAAGTACTTTTTTCTCAGCGCATAGTTAAACTATGGAATTTGCTCCCACAAGATGCAGTAATGGCCACCAGCTTGGATGGCTTTAAAAGAAGATTAGACAAATTCATGGAGGACAGGGCTATCAATGGCTACTAGCCATGATGGCTGTGCTCTGCCACCCTAGTCAGAGGCAGCATGCTTCTGAAAACCAGTTGCCGGAAGCCTCAGGAGGGGAGAGTGTTCTTGCACTCGGGTCCTGCTTGCGGGCTTCCCCCAGGCACCTGGTTGGCCACTGTGAGAACAGGATGCTGGACTAGATGGGCCACTGGCCTGATCCAGCAGGCTCTTCTTACGTTCTTATGACTTGACCAACCCTGGATTGTTAGCATCTGCACTGCTCATCAGCTTTCCCACCACTCTGGTGCATTCACCATACAATAAACACATTGCCTATTTTAAAAGAAAAAGAAAAACCATCTCATTCCCAATATGCAAGCAAGGCCAATAACACTGTCTAATTAGATGGGGAAACTAGTGCCGCATTAAATGTATGGGGGACAGGAAAAAGAGAGCACAGTCATCTATTTGGTTTTGCCGTTCTGAGGACGGATTTTGGTGCTACCCCATCTGTAGCTGATGGGAAAGCGCTTCCTCTTGTCCTGCTGAATCTACAGGTGGCGAGTGCAATTTCAAAAAGCTCTTTTTCAGATGTACACCCGCTAGCTTGTGTAGCAGCATCTTGCCTTACAACCCTGCACACCCCCTTGTTCGCAGCAGCAATGGCAGGCTAATGCTACCTATAGTGGGAGCCACAAATGCAGTACAATTGCCAACAGAGAAGAATTTGTACACCTGCATCAACAACAAAAACAAAAGAGCTTGGCTGGAAATGAAGGCTTTAAAGCCAGAAACAAATCCAGTCAAGCATTTTCTCGGTTGTTAATATGTATGTGTGAGAAACCAGTGTATACATCTACACCAGAAGCAGCCAATGTAGTGCCCTCCATACCAAGGTAGGCAGAAGCTGTAGTTTTGGACTGCAACCTATCGTCCCTGATCACCAACCGTGCTAGCTGGGGCTGATGGGAGTTGTAGCACAAAACAGCTGCAGGACACCACGTTGGCTACCCATATATAAACTGTAGAGTCAATGTGCATGTCAGCTCATTTACATTGCAAACACTTGGGAAGCCACTCCTTAACTAAAAAGTGCACAAGCGTGCCTTGGCAGGAGGTTACACGGAGTCTGAACGCACGTGTTGGGCTTTGCCACCCAGCCACGACTTCACACAGACAAGCCAAACAGCCCAGAGTAGAAGACCTGTCACTCCCCAAACAATCAAGCAATTGCCTGGTATTTCATCATAGCATTCATTAGTGCTGCCACCCTAGATAGGCAGGTTGAGGGTTAAAGCATATCATGTCAGAATCCTCAGCACACTCAAATTCTTACCAGAAACAGGCCCTTTCTTTTGACTATGACTAGGCACTGTGTGTGCAATCAATTCTATTTTGTCCCTAAACCCTTTGGGGTAGAACCTGTAAAGTAAAGTAATTATACGTATCCTCAAACTCCACAAAGAGAATTATTGTTGTAAATACTAAAAATGCACTCTGTACATGGACTTTCCCTTATTATTCCAGTCCACTGAAAACAAATTAACCACAAAACATATGGGGAAATGGAGAACATCCAACACTGATTCAATTCAGCAATCCTAAGCCCACCTACCTGAGGCTGGCAGTAAACCTCACTGAATTCTATTAGGCTTAATTCGCAGTAGACACGATTAGCATTGCAGTCTTAGCAGGGATATATGTCGGGGGGAAATGAGCAATAAATTCAAGGAGACGAATTCAGAAATGTAAAAAGACAAAGTTCTCCATAGCCACAGAGATGTCGAATGAACTGGAAAATTTACAGAGCAATCCTATTTATGTCTACCCAAAAGTAAGTCCCACTGTATCCCAATGAAGTAAGCGGGGAGGGGACAGGTTTGCAGCCTTAGTTCGCTTGCAACGCCAACAAACCTATAGCCAAAACTTCACTAGGCAACTTCACAGCAAGCGGGCAGGAAAATAAACGGCAAAGTCGAGGGGGGGGGGTCGGCCCTTCTGAACACACCAGGTAAATCTGTCCCCGAGATTACCTGGACCCGACTAGCAAAAACCGTCACCAGCTAACCAGTCTCGATAAGAAATTCGCTCTAGCCTGGAGGTGCATGGCAACACCAACAAAAGACAACGCGTCTTAAACTTGGGTTAACCATTCCACCTCCATCCGCCTCTCCAAAGAGTCCCACTCCTTTTCTTTTCAGTGCAGCGATAAAGCCGCCCGGCAAGCTCGTCGACCGCTTTGATTGATTATTTATCCTTGGCGTATGGATTCTGGGAGAAACAGAAGTTGCTAAGGAACTAGTTTGCTCGCCTGCTCGCCGGTGAAAGAGGTTATTTCAGAGGGCCCGCTGGTGACAACTAGATAGGTACCGAGGTAGGCAGAAGCCGCGGAGACGTCTCTTTCTACTCTTCTGACGCCCCCGAGGAAGAAGCACGTAGAGGCCAAAGTGGCTCTTAAGGAATGGGGAGTAATAAAGAGAACCGCAGGCGACACTATGACCATGGCCTCAGGCATCAGCGTGTGATGTTTGTGTCAGACTCGTGCTCCCGGCATCACGTTGCCAAAAGGCTTTGTGAAGAGTTCCACGTGCAACGGACGCATTCCAAATGACTTTGTGACGTACTCAGAGCTCGCAGAGAACAATAGAGAATCCTGTGGAATTGGGGCATATACACACTGAGGACGTGAAAATAAGTAATTTATAGGAACATAGGAAACTGCCTTATACTAAGACCATTAGTTCATGTAGTTCAGTATTGGGGGTGGGGTGTCCAGCCTTCCAGGTGTGGAATACAACCTCCATCATCGCTAATCATCGACCTTGCTGGTTGGGGCTGATGGGAGTCGGAGTCCAACAATAGCTGGGGCGGAGCTACACATTCCCCAGCCCTGATCAGCCCTACCTGGAGATGTCCAGAATTGAACCTCAGACTTTATGTACATACAAAGCATGTGCTCTGTGTTACTGAGCTAACTGAACAATTAAACAGCCCAGTCTTGTGAGCATGAAAAGGCCTTTAAAAGATAAATGACTCATGATGAGTCTTGAATATGTCACCTTGAGGGACATGAGTGGGTGCGAGAGAGAATGAGTTAGTGGAGATAGGTGTAGTTTTTAGGTTGGTGTGTTGTGGTAGACACTGGATAAGTTTGAAAGTGTGACGAGGAAGAGGGGTTTTTTTCTGTCATGAGTCGTACTGCCTTATGGGGAATATGAAAGACTTGGAAAGGCCCGACCTTTCTCCCTTTTCTGTTATTATTTGTTATTATGGCTTTTTATTTCTGGATTTTCAATTAATTCATTACATCAGTGACATAGTATTTTTGTAACTTTCCACTGGAACGTATATTGTTCCAGTAAATAATCCAACCCTGTAAAACAGCTGCAGAGATAATGGAGTTATGCTTCCTGGTTGACCATTGCTTTGTTAGGCTGGTTTCTATGTAATAACATGGGAGATGATTTCTTGGCAGCTGGGCATCCTTCCTGACTGTTTCGAATGAGATACTCATCAAAATTTGAAGAAGGTGATACCCTTCCAGCTTGAGGGAGGGACAGAAAGCAGTTTGAAATGAGAGATACAGATGGACATTTCTGACAGGAGTTAGCTCGAATTGATGTGCCTTGGGTGGAAGTTATATAAGTTCTCTGGGGATCTGCTTCCTGTTGACAGCATCTCTGTTTGTTTCCAATGTGCTCTGCTTGCACACTTGTAAACAAAGAAACATTAGAAAGACACCAATCTCCATTGTACTCTAATGTAAAGGAACCAAACACTGGAGCATTGCCTCTAAAACTTGTCACTCAGAAGAGGGGCGAGCATGGCACATGCTGGTATCTTAATCTATGAGGATATTCATATATATAACATTCCAAAGATTTCTTAATCTATCTGATTGATTGATTGTACAGTATATCCCACCTTTCTTCTGAGGACCTCATGCTGACGTACAAACATGATTCTCCCCCTTCTGATTTTATCCTCACAACAACCCTGTGATGCAGGTTAGGTTGAGAGACTGTGGCTAGCCCAAGGTCACCCAGTGAGCTTCATGGCTGAGCAGAGGTTTGAACCCTGGTCTCCCAGGTCCCAGTCTGACACTAACCACTAGATCATACTGACTCTCTTTTGCTTCTAGTTCTGAACCAAAATCAGGCTTGTTGTAATAATTAATCTATTTTCACTCACTTGAACATTTTGAACACTTTCAAGTCTTACATATGGCCCTGGTTTGAACAGTGTCTCTGCTGTGAATTAGAGAGAACAGTCAACACCTGTCATACACACCCCTTTTGATTCTCTCATGTATCTCCCATCTGGTTACAAAATCTGCCAAACCCTGCAAAAGGTTTATGAGATTGGAGAAGAATCACAGCTGTTAGTGGTATGATGAACACCAGATATATTTTCTGGTAGCTAGTGCATGGGGAAAAGGAAACATATGAGAAGGCACCGCTGTTACATTACAACACTCAAAGAAGAGGTACTGAATTTCACTGAACTACTTAAGAAACATAAGGTTTTTGACTGGTGTGTCACTCTGTCTATTATGTGCTATTTTATGTTTTAAATGTTCTAAGGTTTTGCAGTGCAATCCAATACATGTCTATTCAAAAGTAAGCTCCTTTGGGTTTGATGGGACTTAATCCCAGATAAGTATATATTGGCTTGCAGCCATAGTAGCATAGTTGAAGATTAGTATTTTCATTATTTTTGTTTTATTGCCCATATTCCTACTCTGCTCCGCTAAAAATTATCAGCCCACATTCTTATAGCCCACTGAAATGAATACTACCAACTGAAAGTGGAAGATGCTAATAACCAATAATTTGTGACTTAACCACAGGATCATTAATACTGAATACTATTATTAGGGCTATATAACTTGCATATATTATTTTTTTAAACATTACTGTCTTCATATCCTAGAATACAATACACATCTTATGATAATATGAACAAAAATAAGAGAGCCCCCCTCCCAGCTCTTTAGCCTGTAAAATCTTGCTCAGATCTCACAAGCTTTACCTTTTTTTTTCTAGGCAATATTGTCCTTGTTATATTTATTTGTTGTTTGTATTAGGATTGTTTTCCTCTGATGTTGGACATCATGTCCTGTCATTTTATGTATTTGAAAACCTTTACAGTAAACCTATTGTGTAAAAAAAATGGTCCTTGTGTCCTGGAATATAATAAATATTATATTCAACTAATAGATGCACTGAAATTAATAAACCTAAGTTAGTCATGTCTGCTAGCTTCAATGGGTCTACTCTGAGTAGGACTAGCATTGACTATCGCCCCTTATTATAGTATGAAAAAATAATAAAGTAAACCTCCCAAAGCTCTTAGGCTGCAATCCTAAACACATTTACTAAGGAGCAAACCCCACTGAACACAGTAGGGCTTACTTTTGAGTAAACATGCATAGGATTGCCGTGTACATCTGTGAAATCTTGCTCAAAGTTTGTTAACCTCCTCTTTAATATAAAAAGTTTGTTGTCCCCATTGTTCCAAATAAAAGATTGAACATGTGAACCTTCTGGAATTCTCCACTCTTTAAGAGTATAGGGGAATTCAATCATTTCAAACATTTGTTTGAAAAGATAAAGGTTTTTTTCTTCAGCCTCTTTCTACAGCATATGTAGTTGAATTAAGGGGAAATTAAAAGCAGCTATAACGGTAGTAGTGACTAGTGTGAGTGACAGTTCTTATGTGCTTCCTCCATAATACAAGCATTGTTGATCACAAACAGCTTAGTACTTTTATAAACTGTGTTGTTCAAAGGACTTGAAAGAAATGAGTATGGGCAAACAGACCTATAATAGACAACATGGTGGCAGGTTCTTAGAGTGACTGACGTTACTACTGGATGACATACAGCCCTGGTTTATGTCTTTTTGTATAAACAAGATACTGTCGCCCTTGATGCTGACAGACCACTATGTAAATCCACTGAGATCTATGGTTTGACTGTAGATAAGAGTCAGATGATGTTAAGTTGCACAATGTCCCAGCAAATTGGCAAGGGGATAAATAAGTTACATGGGCAGATCAAGAGGCTCAAAATCTCTTTATTTGCTCTTTGTGAAGGGATTCCAGATGCTGCTGCAGTGGTGGATGAAAGACAATGCAGAGAATCTGAAGCAAAGTTGTATATCAAATGAACAAAGTTACAAGGATTTTTCCCTCTGACCCCGGACAAAGGAACAAACAATGTAGGGAATACAATCTAGTCTGTGGTTAGATAGAGTTCCAGACTCCTGGCTGCTACTTTTGAGTATTTTGCTGACTTTGTTTTCTCCAAACTAAATCAAGATAGCCTAAATTTTACAAAAAAAGCATTAACAATAAAGAATCCTGTGACACCCTAAATTTATTTAATGTAATAAATAAATAAATAAATAAATATTGTGGCATAAAGCTCATTTCACTGTGATAGGTTTAACACCAGAAAGCCTCTGGAAAGTAAAATGTGAGTGTCATATATGTTCAGATGCTCAGACAAAAATAGTTAGAGAACTATACAGCAGTAGGAGCATAAAAAGCATTTCCTGAATAGACATTCTTGTTAAATGTAGCATACTTGATTAAGAATTGAAATTAACCCATGAACCAGGTAGATGAGACTCTTAAAAATACAGTAAAGCAGGGATAGGAAACCCCAATGGCCCTCCAGATGTTGTGAGATTCCACAGACAAGATGGCCAATGACAGGGATGAGAGGAGTTATAGTCCTGAAGGCCACAGGTTTCCTACCTTTGCACAAAAATATTGAGAATGTCTTTACATCTGTTTTCTGGGACACATCCCAAGCATAATGTTCCTACTACATTTCAAGTGGAGGAATCCCTGTTCAGGAGTGTTCTACTTGTAGATTGGTTGTGGGACAGGGAGTAAGAGAAGAACAGTCCTGCTGGATCAGTCTAGTGGCCCATCTAGTCCAGCATCCTGTTCTCACAGTGGCCAACCAGATGCCTATGGGAAGCCCACAAGCAGAACCTGAGTGCAACAGCACTCTCAACACTTGTGATTCCCAGCAACTGGCATTCAGAAGCACACTGCCTCCAACAGTGAAGGAAGAACATAGCCATCATGACTAGTGGTCAATGTTATCTAATTTATCTAAACCTCTTTTAAAGCCATCCAAATTGGTTGCCATCACTACCTCTTGTGGAAGCAAATCTATGTGCTATGTGGAGAAGTACTTCCTTTTGTCTGTCCTGAATCTCCCACCATTCAGCTTCATCAGGTAACCGTGGGTTAGTATTCTAGTATTATGAGAAAGGGAGAGAGAAAATTATGTATCCATTTTCTTCACACCTTCTCACCCTGCATAATCTTCTACACCTCTATCATGTCCTGCCTAACGATCTCTCTAAACTAAAAAGCCTCAAATGTTACAATCTTTCCTCATAAGGGAGTTGCTCCAACCCCTTGATAATTTTAATTGCACTTTTCTGAATCTTTTCTAGTTCTACATCCTTTTTGAGGTGAGGCAACCAGAACTGTACACAGTATTCCGAGTGTCTTCTCACTATGTATTTGTATAATGGTATTATGATACTTGTAGATTTATTTTCAATCCTGATACCTGGTTAAAAAGGAGCTTGCTTTTCCCACAATGTTCCTCAGGAATGGGGAGAGAGAGGCAGAGAGAGAGAGGCAGACTTCCTGCTGCATAGATGCCCTCTCCATTTCTGAGGAAGGATCTTTGATGCAGCCACACTCCCAGCTGATAGGAAATCATTATAACTCCATCCTATAGCATTCTGGACCAGGTTAAAGAGCTTTTCTGCAAGTAGATTTGGGAGATGGAATTTTTATTTAGTTATTGCATTTATATCTCACCTTTTCTCCAAGAAGCTCAAGGTGGTGTGCATGGTTCTTCCCCTCCCCATTTAATCCTCACAACAACCCTGTGAGGTAGGTTAGGCTGAGAGACTGTAACTGGCCCAAGGTCACCCCATGACCTTCATGGCTGAGTGGGGATTCCAACTGTGGTCTCCCAGGTCCTAGTCCAACTCTCTAACCATTGCACCACTCTGGCTGTCACACACTGAAACTGTTGAAGCCTTTCTTCTCGAGCATCTCTGCTTGTAAGGAGGGGTTCCGAAGTCTGTCTCCCTTTACCCTTCTCCCTCACTAGGAGATCTATTTCTAGGCAAAGACCAGAAGCTTATCTGAAAAGCAACAGGCTGTAATGGAGACCCTCTTCACTATTTGTCAATAAGAAGGTGCAGATATCCTGAAGGTTTACCATGCCAATGTGGTATGGTGGTTCAGGTATTGGAGTTAGACAGGGGAGACCCAGGTTCAGATCCCTACTCAGCTGTAAAACTCACTGGATGATCTTGAGACATTCTCATCCTACCCTATCTCAGAGGGTTATTGTGAGGACACAATCAGTGGGACAGCTGTGTACACCATCCTGAACTCTTTGGAAGAATTGTGTAATAAAATGTAATAATTTAGATTCCCTTGTTGATATCAATGAAAGTTGGTTCAAGCAGCCTGTCAGTTGGGAAGCTTTATAGTACAGCTATAGATTAGTTAATGAGGCCATAGATATTGGGCTTTGCTTTCAGTCTCTCTTTCACCCTTATTACTGATTTTAAGAATCTAGTAATATTTGTGCTGCTGAGCCACTGAGGGTAGACCTAAATCCCAATGATGGAGAAAAGGAACACATTATCTCCTGCACTGATAATAGAGTGTTGGCACTGTTAACATCACATCTTAGGTCTGCTTAAAATCAGGCAGAATCTAAAAAACAAACCTAGCAACAAGCAGATTTATTTAATACAAGTTCAATAATGCCAGAATGTTGACTCCAGCTTTCTAGATTCAGTCTTTCAATGTCTTACAGTACAGTTCTTTTCATTTATTTTCACATAAACATTTTTAAAATTTGCAGTTGCTTTAACAACATTCTAGTATCATCACATTGTGTGGCACCAGCTGTCATACTATAATAATTATCGCAAAACATTTCCACAGCAGGGAAGCTGCACTCTAGTTTGCAACAGTAGAAATTGCCATGCTAGTTAAGTGCTGTTTGTGAACTGATGGCATTTTACCTTTGTGTTGCTCTGTCCTGCTCTCAGCGGATCCATAGGGCATTAACAGAGGATGTCATGTTTCTTGACCATCTATTCATCTATTGAGACTGTAATCCTGTTCCCGCTTACCTGGGAGTACACCCATTAAACTTACTTCTGAGCAGACATGTAAAGGATTGCAGCATATGAAAGACTCAAAGGTTGTCCATCACTGTTACCTGTTTCTTCTCAACTCTTCCCATAATTATGTGGATCTATGTATTTAATTTATCTTTGCATTGCTCAGGAAAGGGGGTCAGATAATAGCTAATGTGTGCTAGGGCAATGTATAAACCAGTAGATGTAAGTGTTTATATTGGACTTGGATCCTTAAATCTCACCTCAAATAGTTTTCACTAGGTGGATTTCAGCATGTTTGCATCTTTACAAATAGGTGAATATTGTACAAAATGGCTTGTTTCCCATACACTTTGGCACAGCCTCTCTTTTTCAGAGAAAGATGCTAGCATTATTAAAATCAGCTGAACCATGTGGAGACTGGAGACCAGCTTCACATGAAAGAAAAGCACCCACAGAGCATTAATGTCAGGTGGCTACCATGGCACTAGTCTACGTTTTGTTACACACACATGTCAAGTGGTATTTGCCATCTGTAATATTAATGTAGCCTAGGTATCCCAATACTGTTTTTCAAATTCTGAAAGTCACAGTGTAGTTTCTATAACCACTGGGTTAGATATAGACTTAGTCATGCTTAGAGTATATTCATTGAAATCAATGAGACCGAAGCAAACTAACATTTCAATGGGCCTAAGCCCATTGACTAAGCATGACTAAGGCTGCAATCTTAACCCCACTTACCTGGGAGTCCCCCTCTAGGATGCACACCTTAACATGGTGAGGGGGTCTGAGAGTGTTGAAGAAGCTGAGAGCAATGCTGTCAGGAGTCTAGACCAAGAGACTAGACTCCTAGCAGCGGCACCCATGGTGGAATGGTCAAAGCTGAGACACCAGACTAAGATGCATCCAAACTCAGAGGAAGGCAATGGTAAACCACCTCTGCATATCTCTTACCACAAAAACTCTATGAACAGAGTATCCAAAATGCAACACGCGATAGTGCTGGAAGATGAGACCCCCAGGTCAGAAGGCACTCACCGAACTACTGGGGAAGAACAAAGGACAAGTACGAGTAGCGCTGTGACTAATGATGCAGCTGGATCAAAGCCAAAAGGAAGCCCAGAGGCTGATGCACACAGATGCAAAAGGAGAGTCCGGAGTTGTACGACGCACACAATAGGAACATGGAATGTGAGAAGCATGAATCAGGGAAAGTTAGAAATTGTCAAGCAAGAAATGGAACGTATCAACATTACAATACTTTGCATGAGTGAATTAAAATGGATGGGAATGGGACATTTTCAATCAGGCAACTACAAAATATTTTATGCGGGAAATGAGAAATTAAGAAGAAATGGGGTTGCTTTAACAGTGAGAAGTGATGTAGCAAAAGCAATTAGGAGCTACAACGCAAGGTCTGAGTGAGTGATATCAATGAGATTAAATGGGAAACCTATTAACATAACCATAATCCAAATCTATGCTCCAATGGCAAATGCAGAAGAAGAGGAATTGGAAAGATTTTATGCAGAAGTACAGGAAGAAATTGATCACACACCAAACCAAGATGTGCTGATAATCATGGGGGATTGGGATGCAAAAGTAGGGAACAGAGAAGAACTAGGAATTGTGGGGAAATGGGGCTTAGGAGACAGAAATGAAGCAGGAGAAAGACTTATTGAATTCTGTAAAGCCAATGATTTGTTTCTTGCAAACACATTTTTTGAGCAATCGAAAAGGTCACTGTACATGTGGACATTATATAGGAATCAAATTGATTATATCATTGGTAGCAGAAGATGGAGAAGTTACATACTTTCTGGGAAAACAAGACTGCGATACAGATCATGAACTGGTCGTATCGAAAATCAGAGTAAAGCTAAAGAAGAACAAAGCAATCATAATGCCAAAATACAATTTAAATAACATCCCAGAAGAATATAAAGTTCAAATAAGGAGCACATTTCAGGCTTTCAACTTAGTTGGCAGAGAACCAGAAGAACTATGGAGTGAAGTTAGAGACATTATCAGGGAAGAATGCAAAAAGACAATACCTCTAGCTCAAAAGAGAGAAAGACCTCAATGGATGACTGAAGAAACTCTTAAAATGGTTAAAGAGAGAAGGAAAGCAAAAGCAAGAGATAGAAACACAGTCAGAACCCTAAATGCAACAATACAGCGATTAGTATGTAGGGACAAAGATAACTATTACAATAGTTATTGTATAGAAATAGAAGAGGACAACAAAAAGGGAAGACCAACAGCCCTATTCCAAAAGATTAGAGAAATGAAAGGCAAATTTAAACCAAGAGTAGGGATGTTCAATTTATTTATTTATTTATTTATTTATTAAATTTGTTAGTCGCCCATCTGGCTAGTTGTCCAGCCACTCTGGGCGACGTACAAGATAAAACAGTACATAAACAGTTAAAAATTTAAAAAACAGTAAAAACTAATCGAGTCCTCACCAGTCTAGCTGTTTTGACTGGTGGGATCCAGAGAAGGTCTTCTGAGGCTGATCTTGTTGAGCGGCATCCCTGTCGATGCTGGAGGCGCTCCTTCAGATAAGCTGGGCCACAACCGTATAGGGTTTTAAAGGTTAAGACCAACACCTTGAATTGGGCTCGGTACACAACTGGTAACCAATACAACTCCTTCAGCACAGGAGTGATGTGATCTCTACAGCGGCTGCCTGCAATCAGACGCGCCGCTGCATTCTGTACCAGCTGTAACTTCCGAACCGTTTTCAAGGGTAACCCCACATAGAGCGCATTACAGTAGTCTAGGCGAGTGGTGATCGGGGCATGCACCACCGGTGGGAGCAGATGATTGGGAAGGTAGGGGCGTAGCCTCCGTATCAGATGAAGTTGATACAGAGCTGCCTGGCTCACAGCCGACACTTGAGCCTCCATGGACAGCTGGGAGTCATGAATGACCTCCAGGCTACGGACCTGGTCTTTCAGGGGCAGTCGTACCCCGTTAAGCACCAGGTCTATATCTCCCAGCCTTCCCTTGTCTCCCACAAACAGCACTTCGGTTTTGTCAGGATTCAGCTTCAGCTTATTCCTTCCCATCCAGCCACTCACCAACTCCAGACACTTGGACATGGTTTCCACAGCCAACCTTGGTGAAGATTTAAATGAGAGATAGAACTGCGTGTCATCCGCATACTGATGACACTTCAGCCCAAATCTCTTGATGATTGCTCCCAGCGGCTTTATATAGATGTTAAAAAGCATTGGAGAAAGGATAGAACCCTGTGGCACCCCACAATTGAGGGGCCAGGGATCTGAAACCTCCTCCTCCAGTGCTACTCTTTGGTATCTCCCAGAGAGGAAGGAATGGAACCACTGCAATACAGTGCCCCTCACTCTGTTGAATAATCAACAGAGGAACACACTGACTAACCGCGATGAAATAAAAGGAAGATGGAAGCAATACACTGAAGAACTCTATAAAAGAGATGCCAGGATGACAGATTCATTCATGGAGGAACCATATGATGAAGAACCAGACATTTTAGAATGTGAGGTGAAAACTGCTCTTAAAATACTTGGAAGAAACAAATCACCAGGAATAGATGGCATACCAATAGAGCTGCTACAAGCTACTGAGACTGAATCTGTCCAAATTTGACAAAAATCTGTCAAGAAATATGGAAAACTAAACAATGGCCCACAGACTGGAAGCATTCAATATATATCCCAATTCCAAAGAAAGCGGATCCCAGGGAATGCAGTAATTATCAAACTATTGCCTTAATATCCCATGCAAGTAAAGTAATGCTCAAGATTCTACAACAAAGGCTCTTACCATATATGGAGTGAGAAATGCCAGAAGTCCAAGCTGGATTTAGGAAGGGAAGAGGCACCAGAGATCATATTGCAAACATACGTTGGATAATGGAACAGACCAAGGAATTTCAGAAGAAAATCACCCTGTGCTTTATAGATTACAGCAAAACCTTTGATTGTGTCGATCATGAAAAACTATGGAATGCTTTAAAAGAAATGGGGGTGCCACAGCATCTGATTGTCCTGATGTGCAACCTATACTTTGGACAGGAGGCTACTGTAAGGACAGAATATGGAGAAACCAATTGATTCCCAATCAGAAAGCGTGTGAGACAGGGGTGTATTATATCACCCAATTTGTTTAATCTATACGCAGAACATATCCTACAGAAAGCGGGATTGGAGCAAAATGAAGGAGGTGTGTAAATTGGAGGGAGAAATATCAATAATTTAAGATATGCAGATGATACCATACTATTAGCAGAAACCAGTAATGATTTGAAACAAATGGTGATGAAAGTTAAAGAGGAAAGTACAAAAGCAGGACTACAGTTGAACGTCAAAAAGACTAAAGTAATGACAACAGAAGATTTCTGTAACTTTAAAGTTGACAATGAGGACATTGAACTTGTCAAGGATTATCAATACCTTGGCACAGTCATTAACCAAAATGGAGAGAATAGTCAAGAAATCAGAAGAAGGCTAGGACTGGGGAGGGCCGCTATGAGAGAACTAGAAAAGGTCCTCAAATGCAAAGATGTCTCACCGAACACTAAAGTCAGGATCATTCAGACCACGGTATTCCCGATATCTATGTATGGATGTGAAAGTTGGACAGTGAAAAAAGCGGATAAGAGAAAAATCAACTCATTTGAAATGTGTTGGAGAAGAACTTTGCGCATATCATGGACTGCAAAAAAGACAAATTATTGGGTGTTAGAACAAATTAAACCAGAACTGTCACTAGAAGCCAAAATGATGAAACTGAGTCATATTTTGGACATATCATGAGAAGACATGATTCACGAAAAGACAATAATGCTGGGAAAAACAGCAGGGAGTAGAAAAAGAAGAAGGCCAAACAAGAGATGGATGCCATAAAGGAAGCCACAGACCTGAACTTACAAAATCTTAACAGGGTGGTTCATGACAGATACTTTTGGAGGTCACTGATTCATAGGGTTGCCATAAGTTGTAATCGACCTGAAGGCACATAACAATGACAACCTGGGAATAATCCCCATTGAATTAAATAGGGCGCGCTTCTGAGCAGACATGATCAGGATTGTGCTGCTGACTACTTGCCTCCAATTACTAAACCATTGTCTGATATTTTGACACCAAATGCATCTTGACACCTGATTAACCATAGAAGTAGCATATGTGCAGGTGATTGTACTACTACCCAAAGAAAACTCCAAGCTGCACTTTTTGTGCTTCTACAATCTGAGTTTTCCAGTTCTGTTTAAGCAGCAACCTGTACGGTACTAAATTATTTCAGTTACAGAAGAATCTTATTATGGAAAGGAATCTCATTTCGTAGTAATGGGGAAAAGAAAGGTAGAGTA
The DNA here is from genome assembly GCF_030035675.1 of Rhineura floridana. Taxonomy (NCBI): domain Eukaryota; kingdom Metazoa; phylum Chordata; class Lepidosauria; order Squamata; family Rhineuridae; genus Rhineura; species Rhineura floridana. The sequence goes on along the minus strand of NC_084482.1, from coordinate 140,166,630 downwards.
TGTATTCTATCTCAAAAGCCACATCAGTTTATTTAATTATTTCAGTGTATGTGAACATGAGTTGTCATCACATTGACTAGTGCTTTTCCTTTTTATCATGCTGAATAAAAAGTAAAAGATTTACCTTCAAATTGTTCACCCACTATTCTGTTAAATCAAAAGACCAGCAGATGGGCAGTTAGTAGTTTAACAAAGGCCCACTGTCCTTCAACACCATTTTAATGCCTTTGTTCCAGTGAGCCAACCAGCAAGAAACTCAATCACCACTCATGTGGAAACTGCAGGTGTTGTGGGGAAATTTACATTGACACTTTTATAGTCTGCTAAAGATTTTGTTAGTCTTTAAATCAATTATCTCCACTTGGGGACATTTGACTATTAAAAATAGCTGGGACAAACCAAATGTAATTGTTTCAGCATCTGCCCCCTAGGATTCTTCTACCGCAGTTCTTGCATGAGATCCATTCAGCTGATGAATGCAGAAAAACAGATGTAATTCTGCATTGTATTTGGTGGAAAAATTAAGAATGGGTGTAGTATTTTTACTTATTTTTCTTTTATATTTAGTTAATAAAGGAATACAGTTCACTTAACCTAGAAATTTGTTATATGAATAAGGGAATACAAGAACTTAAATACAAAAAGATATATTGCCCTCAGATCCTACAGAATGAAAGATGTTTTAAAAGGTAATAAATACGTGAAGATGGTGGCTGCTACAGAATAACATAGCTTCTGTCCCAGCATTACAACACAATCCTATATGTATCTGGTCAGAAGTAAGGAATGCAGTCTTACAGTGGAAGCCTAACCATGTCTACTCAGAAATGGATTTGGTGAGATGTTGGTGTGAGGCAAGCTTATCTTTTGGGGAGTGTGACATCAAGTAATAACACTGGATGCAAAAATGGGCCCCAGGCTTCCCACCTATCAGAGCAACTCCCTAACCATGTAGTAAGCAAACTCAAAATGGGCCTAGTTTTCCAGATAGGTAGATAGGTAGGTAGCTATCCCAACCACTGTGTAGAGTGAGGCATTCTAGGTGTTGTGAAAGGGCAGCACATTGTTGGTTATTTTTTATTGTTGTATTTTTACTGCCAGGGATGGGAGAGAGGCATTTGCGGGATTTTCGGCCTCAGGTGTCCAAACAGTTTGATCAGTCTTGGGCACTGTGTACCTTGCCTTGGGATGGGGGGCACCATTTGCTGCTGTACCTCAGGCAGCGAAATGTATTGGGCCAACCGTGGGTGGATGGATGGATAGACAGGCCATATAGCCCAGAACTGAGAAGATCTTTATATGAGGTTGTAGCTCAGTAGAGCAGCACAGGCTTAACTGGCAACAGCTCCAGTGTTCAGTCACTGGCTATAGTATCACAGGAGAGGGTTGAGAAAACCCAGGTACCCTTGAGCCAGTACCTGGGCTCTGATCCTGCAAGAAAGAATGTTATTAAAGTTTTACAGCAGTAACAATCAATACTCAGCCAATAATCAGTTATTGGTATCCACAAGCAAAAGATGGCTATGCCTCAATGCCTTAACTAGTAGGAATTTAGCTGAGCCCAGAGTTTATGACCAATGTCCCTCCACCCTTTACTACAAACTGCATATTTAATTTAAATGGGAGACACCTTTTAAACCAGTTGAATAAGGGAGGATTGTTCACTATTTCATCACGAGGGAGCATGGGGAGAGGCACACTGTAAACCTGGGTGTTTGCTATGTATGCTCACTCATATGTTTCATTCATATAGGGTGCTGCGTATGGAGGAGGGCGGAGAGAGGTGGTGCCAGAGTTATGCTGTGAGACATGACGTTCTCTAGCCATCCTTGCAGTGGTACTGCATCCCAGCAAGACACAGGGGCAGAAGTGCAAGGCCCCACTCAGAAAATGAGGAAGATGGCCCCTAAAGACAGCAAGGCAGGCTTCCCACCAGTGACAGCTGGTGGCTTCATGTCAGTGAAGCAGTGGAATCTGCTCCGGGTTTTAGTCTGAACGTTCAAGGAGTTGTTCAAGGTGCCAAAACCCATTCCCAGAACAAGTTCAGGACCTTGTACAGATCCTTGAAAGTGTGGACTAAAACCCAGAGCCGATTCCACTGTCTTGCTGACATAGAGCCACCAGCCACCATTGCTTGCCACATTTTATTTGTTTATTAAATTTATATCCCGCTCTTCTCCCAGAAGAAGCCTAGGGTGGCAAACAATAACACTAAAACCACTCTAAAACATCAAAAGAGTTAAAACAAAGTATATTTAAAAACATTCAAACAAAACATATTTTTTTTAAAAAAAAAATTTTAAACTGCTTTAAAAACATTCCAACACAGATGCAGACTGGGATAAGTTCTCTATTTAAAAGGCTTGTTGAAAGAGGAAAGTCTTCAGTAGACACCAAGAATATAACAGAGATGGTGCCTGTCTAATATTCAAGGGGAGGGAATTCCAAAGGGTAGGTGCCACATTTTAAAGCTAGTGCAAGTTACCATCTAAGGTGGAGATTATGGAGGACATGTATGACCTTTAACCCCTAACAGCACCACCATTTGCTTGGTTCTGTGGGTGTGTCTTGTCTTTATATACCCAGTTGTAGGAGTGGAGCAAGATTCCTGGTGAGTCCTGTATACAGCGTCCTGCAGCAGAAAACCTATAAAGGTTCTGGAGAAGACAAGTACAGTAGGGCCCCGCTTTTGGGCTTTCCACATCTCGGCGTTCCGCTAATATAGCGGTTTTCAATTACAGTAGGGCCCCACTCTTACGGTGCTTGTTCCGCTTTTTCTGTGTTTTTCGGGCTTCGGGCACCATTTTATTGTCGGTGTTCCACTTTTCGGCAATTTTCACTTTTCGGCGGGGGTCTGGAACCTAACCCGCCATATCAGTGGGGCCCTACTGTATTTGCTTTTCACTTTGCTGCTTCCTTTAGCTTTTTCTGGTTTTGCCAAGTTATCCCTTTTTGGTGTGCAAGATACTCCCTTTCCCAGGAATTCGCACCATTTATACACATTCCCTCGTGTATTCCTTGATCTCTGGAAATGGAGGCAGATCTCTGATCAGAGCACATAGTACAGAACTACATCACCCTGCCCAACACACTTTGAATGAGCATAGGATCTATGCTCTTTTACCCTCACATTCCAGCGCCACCCACTTCATTGGGCCTCACTGCACTGGCAGCATACTGCTGGCATCATGTTCTGGCACTGCATAAAACTAGTGATACAGTAACACAATGGTGCCATAAATCCACTATACGGTTTGTTGTTCCCTTGTCATAAGGGATTTAGCAGCAATCCTATCTCCACCCAGTGAGTGCAAACTGGCAGATAGGATCGCAGTGCAAGAGATCAGTTAGGAAGATGTTGTTAACATCTCCCTTTAGTATATGGTCTTGGTCACACAAAACAAACATCTTGAGTGAACAATATTCAAGTGCATCTGGGAACACCAGTCACTAATCCTGCCGTTTTGAGCTGTTGGGGGACAAATGGGGGAGAAAGCCTAAGAAGTGCTTTATGTCATCAATGTGCACATTTCATCATATGCATAATCAGAAATCTGAATTTTATTAAAGCAGACAAGTCAATGGGTTCCTTTGTCCCTCGAAAACAGTTTGCTACAGATATTCCCAGTCAGATGAAATTAAGTAACTGCTCTCAGCTCTCTGTGAAAGGACAGCAATTTTAACAAGCAAATATTATTATACCATAAGCTGCTTGTCCTAACTGGGACAGAAATCTTTTTCAATATGTTGCAACTACTTATGTGGAAAAAAAGGGAATAGCTTTAAAATCTGGATAGGCACATACCCACTTTGAACCTCTTTATGCTTTGCCAAACATTTTGTAGGGTTAAGGGGCAAGTTACTTCATCAGTGAAATATTTCTGCCTTCCCAGCTTTTTGAAAAAACAAACAAACATTGATTTGAAGCAAGGTACTTTTAATCATGTTGTGGTGGAGCAAATAAACATTTTTTACGTTGCATCAGCAAATCACAAGACACACAATTATTTTCTGCAAGAACCCCTTGGAATCCACAGAAGGATGCAAAAGAACAGCAAGAAACAACTGTTACAGTCAGATACTTTAAAGCATGTGGCTATGTGTAAACATCTGAAAAATCCTCTCCATCTCTGTGAACCTTCTTGGATGTTAAGATCTGAAGATGGGGCTCTCTTGGTAGGTCCACCCTAGGGTGTAGTCATCTGGGATCTTGGGAGTCTTAGACCCCTTACTTTTTTGGGAGCAGGGTCTTAGTAGGGGCCCTATATCTCCAACATCCTACAAGTTAATCTGCATGAAATGGGAATGTGTTAGCCTCTGAGAAGTACATCCTTCCTTGTCCTTTTCTGCTGATATGGAGTCAATCAGAGAGAAAAGTGGTGAGTGAGCCACTCTTCTCAGTAGCTAGCACTCTCTTCTTTCATGTTTATTGGCTGCTAGGGATGTCTGTTGTTGGGGGAGAAAGCATTAACAAAGATCTCATTCTCAACCCAGTAGCAAAAGGGGGGGGCATGGCTGTGACTAACATGAAGGGACCCTGCACTTCTGAATTTGCCACTACATTTCTGCCTAAGCCTCTCCTGACACATGGGGGCAATGTTTTTGCCTCACCATGCCACCGATACTCTACACCTGTCTCACAATGAGTAACAGCACATAGCTGGAGCAGAGGGAGCCCAAAGATACCAAAAGCACAGAGGGTTGGGTGGGCAATAGCAGCCCAAGAGAGGCATTCTCCGTGGCCGCTCCCAAAATGTGGAATTCCCTCCCCATACAGGTGTGTCAAGCATCCTCATTGTATAGTTTCTGTGGTATGCTGAGGACACACCTTTTTAACCCTGGTCTTTGACAGTTAAGACTTGTGTGAGACCAACCTCTATTATTTGAAACACATTGCTTAGTTTCTTTTAAATTGCTTTATTGGATTTTAATATAATATGATTACATGGGTGTAAGCTGGCCTGGGACTTTATGGTGAAAGGTAGATAAGAATATATAAATATATATATAAACACATAATTGTAATGAACAAAACAGAGGTTTTTACTGTATTACCAAAACGTTTTGGCTTCTGCCTTCATCAGCTGCTAACGTACAAATGCTGTTACCAAGGTGGCAGTTATAGAGCTTTGAGGATGGAATGCTCAGAGGGGCTTCATTTGCAGAAGCTAAGTAGTGGTGGTACTGCCCTCCAGGTTCAGGCCATGTGGTGCCCATGTCTCCAGGGAGTAAATCCAAAAGTTCTCCCTTTTAGTCAATGCTGCTGGATCTGCTGGCATCTCTATCGCTGTAATGGAAAAGTCCAACAGGCTGTGACCCTTGATGTTGAAATGCTTTGCAACTGGTTGCTCCACTTTTTTTGTTAAGATTGCCGACTTGTGGTTCCTGAAGCGCGTGTGTAGGTCAGTTGTGGTTTTTCCTACGTATTGGATATGACATCCTGGTCTTTTGCATTCGATGATGTAAATTATATTGCAGGATCTGCAGGTGATTTTATTTATTTATTTATTTATTTATTATTTTATTTATGCCCCACCCTTCCTTCCAGCAGGAGCCCAGGGCGGCAAACAGAAACATCAAAAACACTTTAAAACATCATAAAAAGACCTTAAAATACAATTAAAACAAAACAATGTTAAAAACATTTTTAAAAACCTTTAAAAGCATCTTTTTTAAAAAGGGTTAAATATATTAAAAGACATATTAAAAGCAATTCTAACAGATGCAGACTGGGATAGGTCTCAACTTAAAAGGCTTGTTGGAAGAGGAAAGTCTTCAAAAGGTGCTGAAAAGACAGCAGAAATGGCACCTGCCTAATATTTAAGGGAAGGGAATTCCACAGGGTAGGTGCCGCCACACTAAAGGTCCGTTTCCTATATTGTAGAGAACAAACCTCCTGATAAGATGGTATCTGCAGGAGGCCCTCACCTGCAGATCGCAGTGATCGGCTGGATATATAAGGAGTAAGATGGTCTTTCAGGCATCCAGGTCCCGAGCTGTATAGGGCTTTGTACACCAAAACCAGAACCTTGAACTTGGCCTGGTAGCAAATGGGCAGCCAGTGCAGTTCTTTCAGCAGCGGGGTACAGCGCCTCTGTCTTGCTAGGATTCAGACTCAGTTTATTGGCCCTCATCCAGCCCACCACTGAGTCTCAGCACCCGTCCAGGGCTTGCACGGCCTCTCCTGATTCAGATGTTACGGAGAAATAGAGCTGGGTATCATCAGCATACTGCTGACACCTCACCCCAAATCTCCTGATGACTGCTCCCAAGGGCTTCATATAGATGTTAAACAGTATGGGGGACAAGATGGAACCCTGCGGCACCCCACAGCACAACTGCCAGGGGGCCAAAAGACAATTACCCAATGCTATTCTCTGAGAGCGACCTTGGAGATAGGATTGGAACAACTGTAAAAGTTCCTCCAATTCCAATCTCACCAAGTCGACCCAGAAGGATACCATGGTCAATGATATCAAAAGCCACTGAGAGATCACGTAAGAACAACAGGGTCGCACTCCCCCTATCCTTCTCCTGATAAAGGTCATCCATCAGGGCAACCAAGGCCGATTCAGTCCCATAACCAGGCCTGAACCCAGACTGGGATGGATCAATATAATCTGTTTCATCCAAGAGTACTTGCAATTGCTGCACCACAACCCTCTCAATCACCTTCCCTAAAAAGGGGTATTTGCAACCGGTTGGTAGTTGTTATAAACCAATGGGTCCAGGGTGGGCTTTTCAGGAGTGGTCAGATCACCGCCTCCTTCAAGGTGCCTGGAACCACTCCCTCCCTCAATGATGCATTGACCACACTCTGGATCCATTCAGTCAAACCCCCTCGGCAAGCTTTAATAAGCCAAGAAGGGCAAGGGTCAAGAGGACACGTTGCTGGCAGCAGCATCGCAAGCACCTCGTCCATGTCATCAGGCCGCATCAACTGAAACCGTTCCCAAGAAGTTACAGCAGACTTTGCAGTGGACACCTCATTGGGGACTGCAGTAGATGTAGAGGGAACATCAAGACTGCTACAGAGGCGGGCAACTTTACCCTCAAAGTGCGTAGCAAACAATTCACAGTGGGCCTCCAAAGGTGATGTTCTGTTTGATGTAATATGTCCTGCCTGTCCTAGTGCTTGTAAAAATAGCTGTCTCCCTGAGGTACACACAGGTGATACAGCGTTTGGAGTTACAAGGATGAGACCCAGGATTGGTGAAATGCTATAACAGGAGGCCTGCTGATGGCTCTAGTAAGATCTTCAGAGTTTGCCAGCAATAGGTAGCTCTCCCTGATTGCTCGGTGATAGTTAGGAGATGTTGGATGGAAATCTACCACAAATGGAATCCGTTGCTCTCTGCTCTTTGACACCTCAGTATGATGGAGGAGGTTTTCTCTAGACAGAACGGAGGCTTGGTGGATGTTGCAATTGATAATATGTAGAGAATATCCTTAGAAGAAGGTGTTCTTTAAGTTCACTGATCCTTCTCTGGTATTTATCTTCAGTGTTGCAAATAAGTTTGATTCTAAGAGCTAAGCTATACACAATGTTTTTCTTTATATGCTTAGGATGGCAGGATTTCCAGTTTAAATAGGTGTGGGCATCAATGGGTTTGCTGTAGAGATCAGTGGCTATTTTGTTGTTTTCAATGGTGAGAAGGACATCCAGAAAAGGGACGTGCAGATTGTCATTCGTACTATTAAATGTAAACTTAATATATGGATGGATAGAGTTGATGTAATTTTTAAATTGTTCCAAACTCTCTTTACCATTTGTCCAGACCATAAAGATGTTGTCAATGTATCGCCACCATATAAGTGGTTTGTTGATGGCCTTTTTGAGGATCTCCTGTTCCACTTTACCCATGAAGAGATTTGCATATGATGGAGCCATGCGAGTCCCCATAGCTGTGCCTTGTAGTTACAGGTAGTGTTCTCCATTAGATGTAAAGTTGTTGCAAGTCAGAACTAGTGTAGCTAAAGTTGTGAGAACCTCTGTTGGAGGATTGTTCATATCTCTGGTGTTAAGGAACTCATCTAAAGCCTGAATCCCATCATTATGTTGTATATTGGTATAAAGAGGTGTGACATCTAAAGTAGCTAGTACTTTAGCTATTTTTGTGGAATCAATTTTTGTGGAATTGATACTGCTTGTTTAAAGACTCAATTTTAAGCAAGAAGTCCTTGGTGACTTTGATATATGATGGGAGGTTTTGCACCATGTTTTGTAACTTTAAGTCAATATATATGTGTGTGTGGCGTAGTGGTTAAGGTGTTGGACTACGACCTGGGAGACCAGGATTCGAATCCCCACATAGCCATGAAGCTCACCGGGTGACCTTGGGCCAGTCACTGCCTCTCAGCCTCATGAAAACCCTATTCATAGGGTCACCATATGTCAGAATCGACTTGAAGGCAGAACATTTACATTTAAAGCAATAGCTGAAAAGAGGCATTCATATCAAAGTGAAAGAGAAAGGTCAAAAAAAGAGAGAAAAGGAACAGGTTCTTTGTATACAAATTTGAAAGTTAGTCCACATAATATAAAGAGAAGTATTTAAATAGCGGATATACATTCTACTAATTGTTAGGCGTTAACAGGTACATATATGAGATCTGAAAACTGCTGTCAGCCTCATGCCTAAATACTTTCCTCAGTTTCTTGACCTGAATCAGATGTACAATAAGCTTCCATGCTTGCAGGTTTTGAGTTTTCAGGGGAAATGTTTGTTTTGAATAATCACAAATTTTTCTTAAGTTATTTTTGGGGGGGGGAAAGGTTTAGTAAAAAGTTTGAAGGAAGCAGTTTTCTGTAGGAAGCAGTTTTCTGTCCTTCTGCTCTAATGGGAGAGGCTTGGGTGTACTTGAAATGAAATCTGTTCAGACGTGCTTTTGATATCTGATCCCCAGAATTTCTTGATCCGCTACTGTTGTTTTTATTAAGCTAGTTATCTGTCTTAATATGATTTTTGTAGTTAGTGCTTTATTACCTTTGGAGCTGCTTGAGGTGGTGTGTGTGTGTGTTATCATATATGTAAAATAAATACAGTAGTACATGGGATCGCCTTGGCGCCGGGCGCCATGAATAAGGCGCGCACCCAACCGCCCCCCTTTCCCTTTCCCAGAACAGGGGCGGGACGAGGAAGAAAGGGCAGGAGGCGTGGCCCGGAGAGAGCTGCCTGCCCTGTACCGTGGGACTCGATTCAAACGGGACAGCATGGTAGGCGAGAGCGGCGAGCAGAGTTGCCAGGCGGCGAGAGGGCTCCAGGATGGATCTGTCTGATGCCTGGGATCCCTACAGCCGGCCGGCCCGCAGGACCCAGTGGCTGGTCAGCGCCCTGGCGTACCACTACGGGCTGGACCGGGGCGTGGAGAACGAGATCATCGTGCTGGCCACGGGCTTGGATCAGTACTTGCAAGAGATCTTCCACCACCTGGACTGCGAGGGCGACGGCAAGATCCCCGGCGAGGATTTCCAGACCCTCTGCCTGGTGCTGGGGCTGCAGGACGAGGAGGCGGGCGCCGACCCGGAGGAATGCGCCGGGCTATGCGAGAACCTTTCTTCGGACGTGACTTTCCGGCAGTTCCATGCTAAGTTGTGCGGGTACTTCAGCACCAAGGCCGGCTGCCAGGCGCCGGGCCAGGGCGTCATGGGGGTGGCTCGGCTGCCGGTGGGCAAGGAGAGCGAGCACATTGAGACCCAGATCCGGCTCCGCAGCCCGCTCCGCCGCCGCAGAGAGAAGGCTGCGGCTGGTTGCGGCGGGGCTTCGAGGAAGATGGGCGGCGGCGGCGGCCGGAGAAGCAGCGCCAGGGGCTCCTCCCCCTCCTCCTCCTCCTCTCCTCCGCCTTCTTCCCCCGGGTCAGCCTCGGCTTGCAGGCTGCCGTCGGGCTCGTGTTCCAGGGAGTGCTACGAGGAGATCGTGGCTTTGGAGCAGGCTGAGGACCGGATCGTCAAACTCGAGGACGAAAACGCCAGCCTCCGCGAGCTAGTCGAGGACATGAGGGCGGCTCTGCAAAGCAGCGACGCCAGGTGCTTGGCGCTACAGGTGAGCGGGTCAGGGAGGCGGTAGGTGCCGCTGCCGCCCAAAGGAGGGCTTCGCTGAATCAAACCCTGTTTTCGGTGCCTAGGACTCGGCAGAAGGAAGGGAGCCCCTTTGGGCACATGCCTTTCTCTCAGCACTCTTGAAATGTTTCCATCAGATAATTTTCAAATATTTTAAGGGCTGTCACATAGATCAGAGTTGGCAAGCGCACATCCGATTCTCCGGCCTCTCTGTCTGGCCACACCCCTTTCTTGCCCACACCCACTCTAACCAGGCCACACCCCTCTCCAGTGTTAACTCATCCTTGAGCTTTTTGGCTTCGCTGGAACGGTCCCTTGAAGTCTGATCATGCCTCATGGTTGCCTGGATGGACCACAGAAAGAGGTGTGTGTGTAGGTACAGAATATGGTTATTGTTGACTTCATTGTATTTATTCTGTATTTATATTGTATTTTATCGAACTTCAATGTGTACGTCGCCTAGAATGGCTTCGGCCACATAGGCGAAACAAAAATTAAATTTTACTTACTTACTTACTTACTATGGTACAAAAGGAAACTTTCCATTTGGTGCTTCACCCACTCTGACTCTGGTCCTGTGCACCAGGTATCGCTGGCCCTGCCTCTGTGGCAGGTTGTCCAGATGGCTATGCAACCCTTGGTCAAAAAAAAAGGTCTGCACCCCTGAGGTAGATGGTGGAGCAAGTTTGTTTCTCTTGCTCCGGATGGTGGGACCTGAAGGAATGGGTATACAATTAATAGAAGGGGGTGTAGACTTGGGCTTGTCCTACAGTGCAACGCACTGCCTGGGGAAATGCTCAGGGCCTGCCACACTATATGCTACTGCCCCACCCACCTCCTGCTTACTTTAACATTCTTTTGCTGCTCATTTAGTGGTGGCTGTGGTGGCCACACCTCTCTGCCTCACTCTGAGGAAGGCACAAGACACTTTGGTAACTTTAAAATGTTAACGAATTTTTAGAAATAAATTCTAGCTGCTGCAGCAAAGCAGTGATGGTTCAGGTGGTCTCCTGGGCAACTCCACCCAGGATTCCTCACTCTGATGAAGGACCCCACTCCTTGCAGCGAGAGATGAGGCAGATGCTCTGGAGAGCGCCACGCCAAGCTGGATCCTCACTGGGCAGGTCGGTGGTGAGCAGCAGTGGCCAACAGCAAAGGAAGCTAATGGGGGCCTGGGGTTTTTAATTATCTGTCCTCAGCCCCTGTCACCTGAGGCAGCCCCACTTTGCCTCATGAAAGGAAATGGCCCTGAAGATGGTGGACTCTCCTTGTCAGAAGTTTTTAAGCAGACACTGGATGACCATCGATCAATGACATTGTAGTAGTGGCAGGGGGTTTGGACTAGATGTCCCTCCCAGTTCTTTGATTCTGTGATTCACACATCTGGGATTAAGAGGAAAGGCTAGAGGGGCAGAGGAAGTCCCCCAGACTTTCAGGGTTAATTGGGTTGCAGCCAGATTCATGTTAGAAGTTAAGTGTAGCTCACAGGGGTCTGTAGTGGTGTAAAACTGCTTAATGACATAAATCCTCACCAGAGTTGCCACCCAGTCTGACTCTGCTATGTATAAGACACCTGTAAATACTTCTGTGAATATACACATGGCTTTTCCTTGAATCACCAAGGGCAGTGCTACACCTTTGGATTGAAGACTGCAATTGTTAGCATATTTGTTAGGAAGTAAGCCTCATTGCTCATAGTGGGACTTACTTTTGAGTAAGTATTGGGGAACTGCACTGCCAATGCCTGTTTTACATACTTTGTAACCAGAGATGAAGCAAATAGCAAACTGAAAAAGGCAGCAGCTATTAAATTAACCATGACATATGCACAAAGTGGCTTTGTAGTATGTCGGGTTGTTTTGAGATGTTTAAATTCTGATATATTGAGAGAATATTGTCAATAAGGAATTGAGGAGTTAATCAGGAACATCCATTTCTTTCCTTCCTAGAAGGTCAGATTTCATGTTTGTAACAGAAACCACTTTAAACGTTTGACTTCAGAGTTCTATTCAAATGGGACTTGTATATAGAAATTGAAAGTTCACTGAAGTTCATATCGCTTAAGGAAACTGATTGAAAAGGTATTTTTTCAGAACCAGAACAAACATGTTAATTTACTCCTGCTCTCCTTGAAGTCTTATTAGCCTTTTGCAAAAGAACCTCACATAAGAGATGAGCAACCCATTCCTATACATACTGCTTGAAATGGAATATATTGAAATGTAGCGATTAGGAGTGTGTTAAAGACAGAGCAGTTTGAAATCAGTTTGGTCTACTTCCAGTAATAAGTTTAGGTTCTGACATGAGTCCTGATGTGTCACAAACTATTTAACAAATAACACACTCTAGTCAATGATGTTAGAAGCTGCAGGTCTGGGCACTCTTACTTGGGAATAAACCTAACTGAAAAGAAAGGACTTCTGAGTAAACAAAACATTGGGCTGTGTGACCTGTTGATTTTAGTAGAAAAATTAAGCATGTGCTAACCTTGGACTGGACTGAATCAAAAGAGTGTGAGTGATTTATTAATAGGGTTTACTTTCAAGAAAAGTCAAATAAGGTAAGGTTGGAAAAGACATAGAAAGGACATTAATTTTCATACTAAAATGGGATCTGTGGGAATGTTTTTGAGAAATTTGTTTCAGCTGTTTCCCAGTTGGCTGCTAATATTTTTATTTATTTAAAAGTATTTCTAAACCACATAAATTTTAAAAAAATCTTAAGCAGTGTAATAGTCTTAGACTACTGTAACATGCTCTACGTGGGGCTGCCTTTGAAAACTGTTCGGAAACTTAAACTGGTACAAAGAGCTGCAGCCAGAGTATTAACAGGGGCTGGTTACAGGGACCATACAACTCCCTTGTTACAACAGCTCCACTGGCTGCCAGTTTGTTTCCGGTCACAATTCAAAGTGCTGGTTTTGACCTTTAAAGCCCTATATGGCCCAGGTCCAGGCTATTTGTCAGACCGTATCTCCCTATACGAGCCTGCCTGGGCCCTGAGATCTTCAGGAGAGGCCCTTCTCTCAGTCCCAACACCCTCACAAGTGCAACTGGTGGGGACGCGAGATAGGGCCTTCTCAGTGGCTGCTCCTAGGTGCTGGAACTCCCTTCCTAGGGAGGCACGAATGGCCCCCTCCCTGCCATCCTTCCGTCGGCAAGTAAAGACTTTTTTATTCCGACAGGCTTTTGGGATAGAAGGTGTTTAGGATTGGGCTTTACAAGGCTTGTTTTGTTGTTCTATATTATTATTTGTATTATTTTAAATTGTTTTTAGATTTTTAAGTGCCTTTTACGGTTTTAAGGTTGTGCATAGTTTAATTGTATTTTAATTGTATGTTTTTCTATGTTTTTAACTACATGTAGTTCTATTTGTAAGCCGCCCTGAGTTCCAGTTTGGAAAATGGGCGGGGTAAAAATAAAGTTTCAGTTCAATATCAGGAGACCTTGATTCAAAAGCCATAGTGATCAAATATTAAATATTTGATTATTAAAGTTTGAGCAATAAGCACCCCAAGCATCAAACACATTATTTGGAAAAGAGTACAATCCACTTTTTTAATTTGCCACATTCTGAATAACTTGTGTGTATATAAACTGTCCACATACAGGCACTGTCAGTATGATTTGGAATTCTGGAAAAGGTCTATCACACATACAAAGCCTATCTGCATTTGGATTGTACACCAAAGGGCACCTTTAAAGTTACATTGAATGCATACAGGAGTGAGGACAAGAGGTGTGATCCTATTCTGTTCTCTATGTGAGTTAATCATAACATGAAACAAGGCATCTTTCAGAGTGTAATCTGAGAGATAAGGCCTTATCAGTGGTAGCCCCTATTTTGTGGAACCTTCTCCCTAAGGAAGGGCATCTGGCAACCACGCTCACTTTTTTTCAGGTCAAAATTGCCCTATTTCAGAAAGCCTGTGTGTGTGTGTGTGTGTGTGTGTGTGTGTGTGTGTGTGTGTGTGTGTGTGTGTGTGAGAGAGAGAGAGAGAGAGAGAGAGAGAGAGAGAGTGCCTTGTATGATTTGTTTTTAAAACTCCCTGCTGTGCTAATGTTTTTCTGTTGCTTTATTGGTTTAATGTGTTTTAAGTGATGATGGATTGGATCGCATGTTTTTTAATGGTTTGTTAGGCATACAGCAGCTGTTTTATTAAGATGGAATACAAATGTTTTAGATAAAATGATGATGAATGAAATCAAAAGATGCACAAAAGGACCTTTCCTGTGCAAGGGGACTTCCCCTTCCTCAGCTCCCCCCTGCACCCCCAGGTTGGGTCCTCCAATCCTCTGGAGCAGATTGTGAGGGCACAGGGCGGGGGAGATGAGCAGAGAAAGGGGAATTCCCATTGCACAGGCAGATGTCTGTTCAGCTCATGCATAGATACTGTTGGATACAACCCAAAAATAATATATAGTCATAATAGCAGCTTTATTCTGTACTGATGTGTGGGTAGATTGGCTTTGAAGGTAAACATAAATACCACTTCAAAAGAGCATAATGTTGTGTTCATAGTGATGATAACAGCCTATGCTTTGCACTTCCACATTTGGTGCAGCAGAGCATAGGATCAGGCTGTTAGCATTAGTAGCTTGATGTGCTTTTGAATTTCTGAAAAGTTATTACATCCCATGGTGCTTGTGCTTATACCTCTGTAAGAGTGACAAAGATACACAGAACACACTCTTGGCTGTCTGCTCTACAAGTTTGTACTTATATAAGGTTCTAGTGTGTAGATTGCTTAGCATGCTTCACAATGACCAACCTCAAAATTTTGTTGTTTTTAGTACCATTCTACCAAGAGGCTAAGAACCTCTTGTCCTTTTATTAACACTTCTATGGGCAATGTGTGTATATCTTCATCAGTGGCCTGTTGGATTTGGAATCATCTTCTTGTTTTACAGGGAAGCTGTCTTGTGTATAAGCTTCCCCATTCATGGGATGGGGGGTGGGGAGAGTTGAGTATTAATGTAAGAAAATGAAATATGAAGTAGTCCAGGTTTGTGCGTAGCTGTCTAGTCAGTTTGGCTATAGGTAGGCATGTAAGGCAGCAATTTCTGTTCCAACCTGTATTTGTCACAATCAGCCCTGTTTCCGTTCCATTGCAGTTCAGTTTCCACAAAATACTATCTTATTTGTCTCACTGTCCACTATTTAACATAACTATTTATTATAAGTTACATGGCTTTCCTTCCAATGTAAAGGAAATGTAAAAACAAAGTAATTAATTACATATTGTTTGCAGACTTTAAAAAAGTGATGTGAACAAATACCAATTGTATTTGCTTGGCTGATTTCTGCTCTTGACCATAGACGAACATACGAACTGCAGCAATTCCCACTTCTCCGACATCCTTAGCTCTAAAACTTTAGCCTCATTTGAGATTTATATTAGCCGAACCTTTTAAAACATTAAGTGCTTTGAAACAAACTTCAAGTACATTGAAAACAAATCTGCTTCCTTCCTTCTAATTTATGTTTCTCCCTCTGCCCTATCAATTGTAGGTGGGATTGTGGAAGAGCCATGCTAATCATAAGAAAAATGGGGCCTGCTTTATAGGAAACCAGAGACAATTAACTAACAGTCAGTCCCAGACTTCCAAGTGCCTTCAAAGTGTTCTAAAGGAAGTTGAACTAATCCGGAGTTCTAGGGATGGACAAATTGAAGAAGCAATTAGGTTTAATCAAGAATTGGAGAAAGAACTGAGGAATTCTCATGAAGCTCTGGTCGCCCTGGAAGACTGCAACCGCAGTCTAAAGAGGGAGCAAGCGGAAATGAGGAGAAAGGTTGAAGAAGCCCGATATGCTGTCCTTAACAGCCTTGGAAAAGTAAAGGAACTTGAAGCTAAAGCCCATAAAGTGCCACAATTGCAGATAAACATCCAGCAGCTAGAATCAGAGGTACAATATTATAGGTAAGCCTGAAACCACAAAAAGAAATAGTATCAGATGCAAAATTTATGTACGGTTTGCAAACTCAGTTATAAATGTCTTTTGAAATGTGCTGGGCAAAGAATTAGCCTCTACCTAGTTATTTTCTTAGTAGGAACTCGCAGCAAAGCGTCACTTATCTTCCTTCTAGTTATTGCCCCACAGGAGACATGATTTACTGTGAACAGCGGATGCCATCAAAGAAAAGCCCAACATGCCATTGACAAAAATCAGCAGATGTTAACAATCTAATTTAGGAGACATTATTAATGGCATTGTGGGAGTTGATGTTTAGAAAGGGCAACATGTAATCTAATGGAAGAGGCTTTTTTCTTTTTAAGAACAGCTGGTTGTTATTAAGGGCATTGGTTATAGATGCTGGATTCTTCCTTTATTTGAATATTTGTACAGTGCTACCCATTGGGATTTCTCATGTTTTGAGACTTCATAAATTCTTTTTATGCTCTTCTACAGAATATTTCAGGCCATGCTTGAAGAGACTTTCCCCAGGAAGACAAGAGTTGTTATTATATCATTGTTCTTTAGGGCTAGCCAGTAGCTGCTCCGCAGAATTATCTTCTAAAGTGAACTACGTTTGTGGGTTTATCCCTTTAAAACTTCTTGAAAAATCTGCTACTTCGTGTTCCCTAATCAAAACTGCAGTATGATAGGATGTCCATTAGCCATCATATTTTGTATATAGGTATGTGTAATTATTCCCATTTCCCTAGTCATGATGGAAAGAGTGAAGTGATCCTGAGAAATGGACCATAGCACTACATGGATGGATGTGTTATAGAAGCATATTACAGTGCAATCCTATGCATGTCTAGTCAGAAGGCAGTCCCACTTTCACTTTTTCAATTTCTCCTAATGATTGCTGCTCTAGTTACTGTTCTGTAAACAAAAGAAGACTTATAGAGGTGGTGGTGTGAAAACTTGAACAGGGGTCAGCACCTCTGCTTGAATTGCTGAAGGGCCATAGCTCAGTGGTGGAGCATCTGCTTTGCATGCAGAAAGTCCCAGGTTTCATCCCGGAAATCTCTAGGTAGGGCTGGGAAGGACTCTTGCCTGAAGCCCTGGAGAGCCACTGCCAGTCAGTGTAGACAGCACTGAGCAAGATGGGCCAATGGTCTCATTCAGTATATTGCAGATTCCAGTGTTTCTACATAATATGGCATGCTGGTATCTAAGCCAAAAGATCTGCAATGGCACATCTGCTTGCAGGCGCTGTAGAGTGTCATTGCAAAATAACCATAACTCAGCTTCATTAATGTTTTACACATTGGGGTAATGTGCAACAGCTGCTCAATGTTTGAGGACTAAAATTCTTGAAGTGGCAGTACTACATTTTGGGACAGATTATCTTTAGGCCTGTAAAGAACCTTGGTTGTTTTTTTTAAAAACAATGTTAATATTTTGTTATTTAAATTTTTGTGCACTGTATTCTTTTTTGATGTGTATTTTGTATTTGTTATTTTTTTGTGAGCCGCCTTGAGGGCCTTTTGGCCAAAAGGCGGCATAGAAATAGAATAAATAAATAATGTTTGGCACACTCATTCTCAGTGCACATATTTGCATGTGCTGGACTGTACAGGACCGGACTGTAAACATAATTATTAGTCTATATATTTCTGTTTATAGTCTTCACTTTTAAAAAAAGCAGCTGTTCACATATTCCTTTCTCTTGGTTAAACGTGATGCATAGATTAGCACCACTAGGTCCCATAGATTTCAGTGAGACAAGCACACACTGATATGTGCAAAATGATGGGCAGTGTTCAGCAGTGGAAAGAAGACATTTTGTTGCTTATTCTTACCCTTTATGCTCCATGGGTAAAACCAGATGTTGGCCCTCCAAAATGAAATGTTGTAAGGCTTATAGCTCTCATTATTGCTGACATAGTAAACTTGGCTCTCCAAACAAACTTAATAGCAACACTGATGGTGGATAATAATGATTCCATGCCTGCTAGCCACTAAATAGGCTTTCATTCAAGACGGAGTCAATCAAAAACCAAAGCCAGAAGTATGATTAAGCAACTGAATAGGCGGCTTTGCATTTTTTAATATACCTGGGAGCTCACTTTACTGTTTTTCTTAATAATGAGAACAATTACCGCATTAATTTGTATGGGGTATATTAGGCCAAGGGTGTAACAATACTCTGACCAAGCACAGTGCACTGAAATCTCATACAGTCCTCATGTAAAGAGGGTTGAGGGGGTTGTGGGCCAAAGATCTTTTAGATGGGATTGTTATGTCCAAAGTGACCCAACTTATGTGACGTACTTAGAACACTGTAACACAGTATCTGAATGCTAGGTGCCTTCACACAGGTTATTCAAAAGCAGCACTGTGAAAACAGCCAGCAACTAAAATAGCCATTTCCTTTTCAATTGCCTTACAAGAGTTCAGATTGAGTTTTATGTGGAATCAAAGCTATTGTGTCTGGTGTTTGTGAAGTAAGAGAAGTCTTTAAAAATAGTCCTGTGCCATTTTTTATAAGCACAGTATATGTTATTATCTAGGGGAGTTGCATAAATGAAATAGTCCATTAAATAGTTTTGCCTTTTTTTTACCATGTTCATCAAAGATTTTGTTGTTGTCATATAGGTTCTTGTGACTTTCATCCCAATTTTAAGCATTTTTTTGGAAATTAGACCATATTTTAGAGGTGGACAATTCTAGATATTGTGTGGAATTGGTGTTGATCAAGAACACTTTTTATGTCACTGCTGGGAGAGAAAAACTTGCAAGCAAGTGTT
This sequence comes from Rhineura floridana, assembly GCF_030035675.1. Classification (NCBI taxonomy): domain Eukaryota; kingdom Metazoa; phylum Chordata; class Lepidosauria; order Squamata; family Rhineuridae; genus Rhineura; species Rhineura floridana. Next base: position 140,147,865 of record NC_084482.1, on the reverse strand, counting down.
CTCTTGTCTTGGCATTCAGGACTCAGGTTCAACCCTAGAATCTTGCAAAGTTATTTTCCACAATTTAATGGTGTATGAAATTCATCTATAAGAAAAGAGAGATTAACTGGTTATAGGTCAATGGGAAACATAGCGTGGGTTTGTCCACAATCCATGGCTGGAGTGTTTTATGTGTACGGCATGTGAATAAAAGAATGTTCCTTGTACAATAATGCCTCAGTTAACAAAGTACTTGCGTTCCTGGACATTACTACTTTAACAGAAACTCTGGTACCAGAGATAGGAATAACAAGGAAAGAATAGGGATAAGTTCCTACACCACAACAAGAAAGAGCAGTTCAACATATTTCGGCACGCTTTTTATTAAAAATGAACAATACGCATGTCTGAAATGAAACAACCAGGTCAGGTAAGCCTTGCATACAGACCACTTGAAGGCTTCTTCCAAAACGCACCCAGCGATGCCTGCCTGGCCTTTTTTCTTTTATTGTGTAGCATCTTGCTATAGCAATCTAAAGCAGTGAGCACAGTTCTCTTCGTACCCTTGAGCAAGTAGGTAAGGGACAGCCCCTCCACCACCCTGTACTTGGTCTGTCTGTCTCTCTCTCTCTGTGCCATCCTCCCTTACACTCGAACTGATGTAAACAGTGCTTCCAGGCAATAGTGTAGAAGCAAATTTGTGATAGTCACAGCCATGATCCCTCCCATCCTTTTATTTTTCCTGCTGGGTTGAGAATAAGATCCTTGTTAATGCCTTTTGCACAACAACAGATGTCCCTAGGAGCCAATAAGCATGAAAGGGAAGCATGTTAGCTACTGAGAAGAGTCTTCTGAGGGGCTGACTAACCTTCTTTCACTCCGATTGCCTCTAATCAGCAGGAAAGGACAAGGCAGCATGTTAGAAGATTCTTCTCAGGGCTAACACACTCCCCTTTCATGCTGATGGGCTCATAGGATGCTGAAGACGTAGGAACCCTGCAGGGACCCTGCTCCCCAAAAAAGTAAAAGGTCTAAGACCCCCCAAGTTCCCGGATGACTACTACCCTGCTTCCAGGGCACCCGAAGCACTGTTTACTGCAGAGGTGACTGTGCCACATGGCAAGGAGCGCCATTCCAGCCGCGTGTGAGAGAGCTGCCTCCAGCAGCCACAATCCTGTAGACAAGGAACCACATTCTGACTGTGTCAGAGTGTGCATCCCCCACACTCCCCACACCCCAAAAAGACTTTGTTAAAAGGACCTTCTTTCCTGGAGGATTTGTTAACTGAGGTATTACTGTAATGGATTATCAGTGTATCCCAGACCTGCTTAGAAGAAATATTGAAATCATGGGAATTGGGAAATGTGGAATATTTTCTCCAACACAGTCTGGCAGGTCTCACATAAACCTGAGAAACTTCACTTTAAAGGAGAGTGAGAGAGCAAGTTTCTATGCAATTTAACAAATTGTAGAATTGTGGGGGAGATGGTGGGAACTAGAATATGCTTCTACCTCTATATCCAGTTAGGTGAGGTGGGTTTCAGATCTCTTTTTCCGCTTTTACTGGTGAGACGACTCCCATTTTTTGGAAGCCTCTTTTTCTCTTTTGCTGAGAGTGGCTTCAGACTTTAATGGCAGGAGAGACAAGAGGAAACAGGATACACAAAAGTAATTCATGCTTCCTAGCCTGTGTGCTGCTTTGTAGTGATGTCCATAGCGAAGAGATGTGTAAAGCTATTTTTGTATTCACGGCTTGCACACTGTACCACTGAAGGAGATTCAAATGTTATATTTTCAGCTGTTGTTTCAGCCATTTTAAAGACAAACAGAAAGCAGGAGGTGCAAATGACCCACACTCACCTCAGAGCCCCTGCCTTCAAAGCCTAAACCTATGTTTCCAGTCTATAGCTGAAAACGTTTTGCCATAAATTACTGTTTGCAGTTAATCCTTTGCTTGTTGGAATGTCTGTGTCTGTTGGAAGTTCAGTCTGGGAATGAATTACCTTTGTATTGGCTGGAGGCTGCATTAATCTAAGCTGGATAGAAACATAGTGAAGACTATGTAACAGGAAATGTTCCACATTTGAGGGGTGGGGGTTCATGTTCCTCTCAAATGGGCCTGGGGTAGGGATGGGTCAGCCCCCCAAAGATGCTGTTTATAAACACCTATCAATTGGAAAGGGGAGGTGAATTTTCAGGGGGAAATTGGCATGAGGCCTAAATCCAGATCAAAAGCACATTCTTGTTTTAAATAAAAGTGGTCTGTATAAACACGATTTTATGTGTATTTAAGTGTGTTTATCATGGTGTATCTTAGCATGGTTGAAGATGTGCAGTCCTTCCCCTCACATTCTGAAAAGATGTGAGCTAAAGTGTGAATCCCTTGGAAGCAGTATTTTTAAAAGGTTTAATAACTTGTCACCACCTTGCTTTTTACCTTAGTGTTATTTAGGGAATGGTTAAAATTTGCATATAATGAAATGAACTGATATAGGAGCATGTGTATTGTTCTTCTGGATAAAGAGGCAAACTCTTACCGATGCTCAATTCTACAAAGACATGATTAGCTGCACAAATCCTAAACATCTCTACTCAGTAGTAAGCCTCACTGAGTTCAGTGGGGCTCATTCCTTGGTAAATATGTGTAGGACTGCATCCTAAAGCACCCAAATTAAATGAGCATATTATTTGAAGCTTTCCTGGACAGGAATACTTTGTATACTTGGGTGCTAAAATATGGCAGTGATAGCTCCCAAGGCATGTTTGATGATATAAACACTCCTACAAATTCTCAGGGACCTTGTCAGCTACACCTACTATGCTAAGAACCAGTTTCCAGTACTCTCAGCTGGGCTTGTGTGGGAATCCTATGCAAACAGCAAGCTTCAGTGAAATGAATGGAAAGATGCATAGGGATAACGACTAACAGATGGCTCCATATGTATCCAAAATGTATACTGTATGAGCTAATATTGTCCCTAATACACCGTTTTGTTCTGGCCTCCTACCCCATTATCTCTGAGCGATCTGCTGATTCTTTAGTCTGTGACTTAAAATACCACGTAAACATCTTTGCCCTCACAAAGCCAAACCACTGTCATCCTAAAGCTAATGCAAATTTTAATTCCATCTCTTAAATTTCTTTTGAAGAGTCAGACTTTCAGTAGATATACTTGGGAAGGTGTCAAGTGTTATCTTCTATTAGAACAATTACATATTCCTTTTATTTTAAGAACATAAGAAGAGCCTGCTGGATCAGGCCAGTGGTCCATCTAGTCCAGCATCCTGTTCTCACAGTGGCCAACCAGGTGCCTGGGGGAAGCCCGCAAGCAGGACCCGAGTGCAAGAACACTCTCCCCTCCTGAGACTTCCGGACTGGTTTTCAGAAGCATGCTGCCTCTGACTAGGGTGGCAGAGCACAGCCATCATGGCTAGTAGCCATTGATAGCCCTGTCCTCCATGAATTTGTCTAATCTTCTTTTAAAGCCATCCAAGCTGGTGGCCATTACTGCGTCTTGTGGGAGCAAATTCCATAGTTTAACTATGCACTGAGTAAAGAAGTACTTCCTTTTGTCTGTCCTGAATCTTCCAACATTCAGCTTCTTTGAATGTCCACGAGTTCTAGTATTATGAGAGAGGGAGAAAAACTTTTCTCTATCCACTTTCTCAATGCCATGCATAATTTTATACACTTCTATCATGTGGGACCTATAGCAAAGTGTTGCAGTGTGGTGTACTCCTGTCCTGGATGTTGGCCATGCCCTTTCCCAGGATACTTTGAAGGGCCGGCCCTATAATGAAGCATAGTGAGACACGTGCCTCAGTCAGCAGATCTCAAGGGGTGGTGAATTATGCTCCCACATCTACCACCCACAGGTCTGCCTTGTAGCCGCTAACTCTATGGCCAGCCACCACCTGCCCACCCCTGTGACAGTTAGTGCAGTTGTGACTGTCACCATCTCCACTAATAACCTCCTTCTTGAATGTGGATAGCGCCATGTTGGATGCATAAGGATCCACACTTGGAGAATGATGTTAGTATGTATGATGAACTGATAATTAACAATGATGCTGTAGGCATGAACATTTTACTTTAAGTAGAGAAGTATGGAACTGGGAATGAACGTATGAATACATTATGCACATGTGAAACTACCGTAAATATTGTTACTTTCAGTGTTAATGGGAAAACTCATGGAACTAAGGTGGTCCTAGTTGGACTAAGCACTGATTTCTCATGTTTAGTATGATAATTCAGATGTTAAGCACAAAAGTTCCATTTTTTTCTAGATGATTGTACCTTCCTTCTTTTTCTTACCACCCTAATTCCCTTCATTATTCCCATGGTCTGAATGTAGTTATTATTTATTTATTTATTTATTTAATATCCCACCCTTCCTCCCAGTAGGAGCCCAGGGCAGCAAACAAAAACACTAAAAACTGTCTAAAACATCTTAAAAGCAATTCCAACACAGACTCAGACTGGGATAAGGTCTCTACTTAAAAGAATTGTTGAAAGAGGAAGGTCTTCAGCAGACCTTGCATGTTAAGCCTCAATTTTTTTAAAAAAAATGTAGATATTTCATGATATGTGAATGCATCTGGTAGTCAGTTAATTTCAGTTATATTGAGCTGTGGTATCAACTATAAAAGGCATCCATTATTCTAAGTTTTCTGGAGTGATGCTATTTTGGAATGAGGGATAAGAGTGTATTATGTGTGAGCTACTAGCCATTTTAGTAGGCTAATCACATTTTCAGCCTTACCTATTGTTGTCCTTTTCTGTTTAATATGCTGAACAAAGCAAAGCCTATCCTTCGCAAGCCTTTTCAGTTTTGAAAATTTTGTGAAAGTTGTGTTTTGTTACACAGCACATATTTTGAGGAAAGATTGCTAGGCTTCTAAGTGAATCTTCCATTTTCTAGTTGGTTTCAAAAAATAAAAAGCTAGGGGGTAGGGAACACTGACTTATTTGAGTTGGAGTGATTCCATGGAAGCACAACGTAGCGTTACCCACTGTCCAATCAAGCAGTTCTACACGGTCTGAGAGATTCCATAAGCCTGTGGGAGCTGTTTGTTGCGCATATTGTAACTGTCACTTAGCAACCTACATTGTGATGCACACCTTCTGTATGCCGAACTACTAAGGCTGTGAGCAGTGGAATGGAAAAGAGAGACAAAAACGCCTGCAGGCCAAAGTACCAAGTGAATTTTGTCACAGTGTGTGTGGCACATTCTTTACCATAACAAAGAAGGCTCTCTTAAAAAAATGTCTGAAGTATTTGTATATCTTCAAGAATTACTTTGCACATCGCATATCTCTCTCCTTTTTTCTGAAAGCTGTTACCATTGCTTTGCTCTTACAACTATGACATTTTGTTTTATTTAGCATTTAGACTAAAGCCTACTTTGAGGATAATTGCTTCGTATCAGTACTCTCAGTGTTAGTCATACTCTTTCAGGATAGTCCAGTTTAAATGAATGGATGCGACTAATTCTGGTCCATCAATTTCAGCGAGTCTGCTCTGAGTGAAACTTGGTTGGATGCAAACCTCTAATAATAATATATAGTGTGGCCCAGTTACATTTTTCAGTTGACTCTGTGGCTTGTATTTTTCTGCATGGAGTGATCACATTTGTGCAGTTGAAGTATTCTGTCATGCATTTCTCTGTGGGACTCGCATGTGAACTGGAACGAAAACTGATACGGCATCATGAATCTAAACTTCCATGCATATAGCATGAAATGAATGTGTACTTCACTTCCACTAGGAATGTTCCCATTGCCAGATTTGTCACATGGGAATGATGCGATTCTGAATGCCAGTGGTTTAGCAATGGAGTGCAACTCCTGATTTGTGCTAGATAAATAATCGGCGTAAAAAAGTGAAAGCTGTTGTTGCCTTTTCAGCCTCTAAGCGTTTTCATGACACTAACTTCATGTTGTGTGCATTTAATTATTACCATACTGCAAACACATGGCAAGTTGATGAGGACTGTAAATGGGTGGAGCAATTGCAACTTTGTATTGTATATTATCATTTCTGTAAAACTTCCTTTAGGCCACTGCTATCTTCCTGCATGTTATCTTCATGGTAATCAGATATACCATGCACACACTTACTGTATACACACACACATACATATATACACATAAACCTATTCACAGAATTAATCGGGGTTTTTTCAGCACTTACATGTGAATATCAACAGTCACGAAATTTTGGACATTCACTGTTACATATAATCTACCTATCGCTATTTGTGCACATGAAAAAGGATCCTTTAATGGCTTTTAGTCTTGATAACTTAATGCACCAGAAACTGGCAACAAACACAGTAGATAACTATATCCATCATGGAATACGCATGAGTTTCTCAGGTGTCACCACTGGGGACAGAACACCAGACCTCAGGCTGCAAGCAGCAAAGTGATAGTCACATGATTGGTTTGCCCTTTGAAAATGCACTCTTCTGTATGAAATAGCATTGGCTCACTAAAAGTGGTCTCTTTACAATCTTCTGAGAAATTAACTAACACTGAACATCATTCTATGTTTCTTTGGAAAGCTATGAAGAGTTCCCACTTTTCAGGTACTAGCTGACAGCCCATATTGTTGAGGTGGATGATAGAGGTGCTAAGTGTTAGGTAGCAGGTGGCTTTGGAAAACCTCCAGAGATTCCTTTTTGCCACAGAACAAGATTAAGGTTGAGTGCTTTGTTGTGAAGGAGGGTTTGTTTTCATAGTGCAGTGATTTAGTGGTGACTCATGATGTCACATTAGTCATAACACTGAGAAATTGGCATTCGATACACATCTGCTCTGTTTTCATTCTCTACACTTGACTTGATCCCTATCCCAGTACACTTGGCAGTCATTCATATAACACACTGAAGGTATTTAGACAAGCATGCTGTGAGGGTAGCCAACTTTAAGACTTGAGTTTATCTGCTGGTTGCTTGAAGTAAGAATAATTGAAAAATCTTGATAGGCCTACTAGCTTCCTAACATTGTGTTTAATGCAAGACTTAAAAGTAGTTGTTGAAGATGTAAACCAGTTTTGCCAACCTGCTGCCCTCTAGACATTTTGGATTACACCTCCTCTCAGCTTCAGCTACGACACCATGCTGGCTGAAGCTAATAGGAGTTGTAATTGCCAACCTGGTGCCGTCTAGATCTTTTGAAAGGCTGATATAAACAATCCAACTCCATGGAAAGCAAAGGAATAAGGTTATGCCATTTGGGGTTGTAAATCGGAGACCACTGTGCCTACAGTTGTATTCTACTTGGCCTGGAAACATGCTACAGCATTAGTTGCATGAGGTTAAACTCAAAGCCTTTTGGATAGGTTGACCATTGACGAGTCCTCACTGCTCCCCACAGCATTTGACACCTCTTCTTAAATTCCTACACTGGCTTCTCGTCGACTCCTAGATCCAGCATGAGCTCCTTGTCTATAGCCTTGCCCCACTGTATCCCCTCTCCTGTTATAACTCAATGCAATCCATCCCTGCATGTGAGCTATTGTTTCTCTAGCTCCATTGCCCTGTGTCATCTGAAGGTCTCCTGCTCCCTCAAAGACTCCACCCTTTCTCACTTGCTACCCCATATTCCTGGAAGTGACTCCCCAAATGCCTGTGTGATGCCACTTGTACATCTTTCAAATGCCTCCTCAAAACCCATTTTTCTGTAATGGCTTGGGCACAACCCTGCTATAGCTTACCTTGTAATTAACCTAAGCATGTGCATTGGAAGCCACAACAAATTGCTTTCCTGGTTACTCTTGCTTCTTCCTGTTTTTTCCCCCTGTGTCAAATTTTTGATTGTTTGCTCCTGGGGGGCAGTGTCAGGCCCAGGATGTGACTCAGGAACCAGACCAACAGCTGTAGTTAATTCGTGTTTTATTAGGGTAATGTCCAAACAAAGACTGCGTTTTCTCATGAAGCAATACAGGGATACAGGTCCTGCGGCATTGGGAGAAAGTTGACAGAGCAAGGGACTTCTTCCCGCCTGTTCTTTAAGAAGGGGCCAAACAGGCACGTAATCTTTCGCTCCTCCTTAACTGCCCCTCAGGTACTGCCCGCCTTCCCCCCTTCTCTCCTGTCTTTTCAGCTGTCTGCGTGTGCGCGGTGAGGGGGGAAGCATCACCCCCTCCTCTTCTGAAGTTTCCGATTCCAGGATGGGGGATAGGGGAGGGGCTGATGGTAAACTGCCTCCCCGCTTTTCGGCTGTGAGCAGCCCTCCCTCTTCCCCCTCTTGCTCTGAGCCTGAAAGAGGGGGAGGCGTGAGAATGTCCAGGGAGGGCTCAGGCTCCCCGTTGCTAAGCGACCTTATCACTGGCAGTTCCTCTGTTTCGTCTTCGCTCCAAAGGGGGGAAGTTCCTCCCCCTTCCCTCTGCCATCCATCCAAATACTCTTCTCCCAACTCTCCGGGATCCAGCTCCCCGGGATTGGGACCCCAGCTCTGCCTTCTGACACCATCCCCCCTCCCAGGCTGTGCCCCCCTCCCCTTGTCTGGCTTGGGACGGTGAGGAAAACGTTGATGGAAAAGTTTTACCAATTCTGGAGCATGCACATCAGCTGCATCTTCCCATGATCTGTCAGTCACCCCATAGCCTTTCCAGTGAATCAAGTACTGCAGCTTGTGGCGTCTGATCCTGGAATCTAAGATCTCCTCAACTTCAAACTCAAGCTGCTCATTTACCAAGAGTGGAGCTCCGGGAGGTTCCTCCGGCCATAACTCACTGGGAGGGGCGGCTTTCGTTAAGAGGGATCGATGGAACACAGGATGTATTTTAAACGTGTCAGGCAGCTTCAGTTGGTACGCCACGGGATTGATTTGAGTTTCTATTTCGAAAGGACCCACCCTCTTGTCTTGTAATTTTCTACATTTGCCCGGCATCTGGAGGAAGCGGGTGGACAGCCATACCTGGTCTCCCGGTTGAAGGGGGGGGGGGCCTCCTTCCTGTGCAGGTCAGCAACTCGCTTGTACTCCATTTTGGCTTCGTTTAACTGCAGTTTCAGTGTCTGTTGCGCCGCTTGCAATTCCTTAAGGAAGTTCTCAGCTGCCGGTACCAGCATTCCTTCTGAGCTGCTTGGAAAGACTTTAGGATGGAATCCATAATTAGCGAAGAACGGGGTTTGTTGAGTGCTGGAGTGCAGAGAATTGTTGTAGGCGAACTCTGCAAAATGCAAATATGATACCCAGTCAGTCTGTTGATAGGACACATAACTTCGTAAATATCTTTCCAAAACGGCGTTCAAGCGTTCCGTCTGCCCATCTGTCTGGGGGTGATGGGCGGAGGAGAGTTTTAATTCCGTCTGCAACTGTTTCCACATTGCTCTCCAAAATTTGGCTGTGAACTGAGTTCCTCGGTCTGAGACTACGCTGTTTGGCAATCCATGCAGCCGGTAGACTTCTTTTATGAATAACTTGGCCGTTTCTTTAGCCTCTAAGGCCCCTGCACAAGGAAGAAAGTGTGCCATTTTGGTAAGTAGATCCACCACTACTAAGATGGCTGTCATTCCTTGGGACTTGGGTAGATCAGTTATAAAATCCATGGAGAGGTCCTTCCAGGGTTCGTGTGGGACAGGCAACGGTTGTAACAGTCCTGCTGGTGTCCCTGTTTGTGTTTTTGACCGCAGACAGACAGAGCAGGACTTTACATAACTCTCAATATCCCGACGCATTTTAGGCCACCAGAAGTCCTTGGCCACGTTCTGAATGGTCTTGTAAATCCCAAAGTGTCCCGCTGTGATGGAATCATGACACTGGCGTAGGATTCTGAGCCTTAATTCCCCTTCTGGCACATATCTGGCGGTTTTGAACCATAACAGTCCATTTCTCCAGTGAAAGGTTACTTCTGAGTCTTGACCTTGTCCCGTCTCCTGCTGATATTTTAGCATGTCTGCATCTTCTTGTTGTGCCTTTTTGAGTTCCTCTTCCCATGAAGGCTGGCATACTCCCAATGTTAATTTCTCTGGCGGGATTACGTACTGAGGCTGGTCCTCGGATTCACTTTCTTTGTATTGTGGCTGTCTGGATAAGGCATCCGCTCTCTGGTTTTTGGCTTGGGCATGGTAAGTAATCTGGAAGTTAAACCTAGTGAAGAACTGGGACCATCTTATCTGTCTCTGGTTCAGCTTTCTGGCTGTTTGGAGGCTTTCAAGATTCTTGTGATCGGAGCGCACTTCAATTCGATGAGAGGTCCCCTCTAGGTATTGTCTCCAGTTTTCAAAAGAGTCCTTGATGGCCAGCAGCTCCTTCTCCCAAACTGTGTAGTTCTTCTCTGCAGGCTTTAACTTCCGAGAGAAGTACGCACAGGGGTGCAGCTCCTTCCCTTCTTGGTCTAATTGTAGCAGGACCCCCCCGATGGCAAAATCTGAAGCATCTGCTTCCACTACGAAAGGGCGGTTCGGATCAGCAAAGCGCAGAATGGGCTCAGTAGCAAACCTTCTCTTCAGCTCCTCAAAGGCCTCGGTGGCGTTCTCTGTCCATTGAAACTTCTTCTTCCCCCTTAAACAGTCAGTCAGAGGAGCTGTTAATTTGGAAAACCCTGGAATGAACTTTCTGTAATAATTGGCAAACCCCAAAAAGCGTTGTACATCCTTTTTGGTGACAGGTTGGCCCCAGTCCAATATGCAGCTTACTTTCCCTGGGTCCATCTCCACGCCTTCCGCTGAGATTCGATATCCAAGGAAGTCTAGAGACTTGAGGTCAAATCCACATTTCTCTAATTTAGCATACAGGTGATTTTCTCTCAGTCTCTTCAACACCGTCTTCACATGCTGGTCGTGGTCTTCCTGGTTCTTTGAGAACACCAGGATATCATCTAAGTAACAGATTACATACGTGTCCAACAAGTCTCTAAACACGTCGTTCATGAATTTTTGAAAAATTCCTGGACTTCCACAAAGCCCGAACGGCATGACCAGGTATTCATACTGTCCGTAAGCGGTCAAGAATCCTGTTTTCCATTCATCTCCCTCCTTCATTCTGATCAGATTGTACGCTCCTCTCAAATCCAACTTCGTGAAGATTTTTGCAGAGCGCAGTCGGTCCAGCAACTCTGAGATCAGGGGCAGCGGGTAGCTGTTGGGGATGGTGATCTGGTTCAATGCGCGATAGACGTTACAGGGTCTGAGTTCCCCCCCCTCTTCTTTTTCACAAACAATAGTGGCGCTCCAGCAGGGGATTGTGAGGAGCGTATGAATCCTCGCCTCAGGTTTTTATCCAGGAATTCCTTCAGGGCCTCCCTCTCATTCTCTGTGAGAGAGTAGATTCTCCCTGATGGGATGCTGGCTCCTGGCACTAGATCAATCGCACAGTCGTAAGGGCGGTGGGGGGGTAAAGTCTCTGCCTCTTTTTCATCAAACACATCTTTGAATTCTTCATACTTTGGCGGCAGGGTCACTTGCTCGATCTCTTGCACTGCCCCCGCTAAGGTGTTCTTGATTCCTTCAGGTTGACAGTTCTCCTGGCAATACTGTGAGGTGAACCACACCACCGCCTCCTTCCAACTTATTTTGGGTTCATGCTTTGCTAGCCAGGGCATTCCCAGAATCACCTCAAAGTTCGAGAGATCTGACACGTATAGCGAAATGAACTCTTTGTGCCCAGGGATTTGAAGTTTCACTTCCTCCGTGGCTTGTGTCACCCCTCCTGACTTCAGGGGTCTCCCATCGATAGTCTCCACAGCTAGGGGAGCGTCCAGTTTCCACCGGGAAATTCCTTGACGCTTGACTAACTTTGCATCAATAAAATTTGTGGAGGCTCCACTGTCAATTAAGGCAGTGGAATTAAACACCACTCCTCTGGAAGTTGTAATCCGAATAGGCAAGACCAACACCCCCTTTGAGGGAGGTTGGATCGTTGGGGGGCCTTTATACAGCGCTGCCCCCAGTCCACCGGCCTGCACGTGGGCTGGGTGTTCTAGTTTCCCGACGGCTCGGCTTTCCCCCCTTTCAGTCCACAGTCTCTGGCCACATGGCCCAGCTTTGAACAATAAAAGCATAAACGTTCCCGGCGTCGTCTTTCCTTTTCTTCTTCCGACAGTCTTGGCCTAGCCCCTCCCTGTCCCTCAGTTGCATTACCTGCCATCCCTGTAGTGGGAAGGGTCTTGTTGCGGGATGCCGAGGCTGAGTATCTCGGGACCTCCTGCTTCCTTTCCAGGCACCTTCCTTCCATCCGGTGATCTATCTGTAGGCATAGCCGGATGAGCCCTGGTAGGTCAGCGGGGGGGGGAGGTCCTGGCCAACTCATCCAGGATTTCAGCATTTAATCCACTCCGGTACATAAACATCAGGGCGGCGTCATTGTAACCAGTTTCCTGGGACAGAATTTTAAAAGCATTAGTGTACTCGGAAACAGTCCCTTTAGCTTGCTTCAGAGCGCCTAGTTGCCGCGCTACTGTTTCAGCCCTTTGCGGGTCTTGAAACATCTCGGTCATCTCCTGTATAAATCCTCTGTACCTTCCTAAGACAGTATCCTTTCTCACGAGATACGGAGTCACCCATTTTGCAGCTTCTCCCTCCAGGAGGCTAATCGCGAAAGCTACTTTAGCCCCATCGTCTGGAAATTCCGTGTGCCTGACATCCAGATATAACTCACATTGAGCCACGAAGGTTGCCAACTGATCACTTTGTCCCGCGTATTTTGGGGGCAATCCAATGGGAACCTTTACTACGGCAGCTGGAGGGGCTGTTCGCATCTGGTCTATCGTGGCCTTCAAGGTTTGATTATCCGTCTTCAGTGCCTTGACTGCTGCTAGCAGGGCTTGAACATCCGTCTGCAAATCAGCTACCTTAGTCCTCAGGAGTTCCACTTCTTCCGTCTCAGAAGTGGGGTTCGTCCCCCCCGCTGCTCCCTTTGACATCTTGTCCCAGTCAAGTGAAGAGAGCGTTGAGGGTGATTTAGGTGGCTCTGTCAAGCTGTCAGGCCCAGGATGTGACTCAGGAACCAGACCAACGATTGTAGTTAATTCGTGTTTTATTAGGGTAATGTCCAAACAAAGACTGCGTTTTCTCATGAAGCAATACAGGGATACAGGTCCTGCGGCATTGGGAGAAAGTTGACAGAGCAAGGGACTTCTTCCCGCCTGTTCTTTAAGAAGGGGCCAAACGGGCGCGCAATCTTTCGCTCCTCCTTAACTGCCCCTCAGGTACTGCCCGCCTTCCCCCCTTCTCTCCTGTCTTTTCAGCTGTCTGCATGTGCGCGGTGAGGGGGGAAGCATCACCCCCTCCTCTTCTGAAGTTTCCGATTCCAGGATGGGGGATAGGGGAGGAGCTGATGGTAAACTGCCTCCCCGCTTTTCGGCTGTGAGCAGCCCTCCCTCTTCCCCCTCTTGCTCTGAGCCTGAAAGAGGGGGAGGCATGAGAATGTCCAGGGAGGGCTCAGGCTCCCCGTTGCTAAGCGACCTTATCACTGGCAGTTCCTCTGTTTCGTCTTCGCTCCAAAGGGGGGAAGTTCCTCCCCCTTCCCTCTGCCATCCATCCGAATACTCTTCTCCCAACTCTCCAGGATCCAGCTCCCCGGGATTGGGACCCCAGCTCTGCCTTCCGACAGGCAGAGATCTGTTCTCTTGTAACAATATGCACACTTTTAGCTATATAAATATTATTGTTGTTGTTAGGTTCTTGTAAGAGGAACAGGGCTGACTTCAGTGCTAGAGCAAGAGGATGAAATGCAGATACTGAGAGGCATGTGCCCACTGGCCTGTGAGTGTTGTGGTTTAACATCTGATCGGTATACAATAAAACCACACTCATCCATGATTTGATCATGGATGAGGATGCCGATTTGGTTTGCGTTACTGAGACCTAGGTGGGTCAGCTGGGAGGAGTTGATCTGACCTAGCTTTGCCTGCCTGGATACTCGGTGCAACACCAGCATCACAGGCTGCATGGACGGGAGAGAGAACACCAGGAATCCACTCTGTCTTGGAGCTGGCTGTGAGGGCCTGCACCTGGTGTGCGGCCAAGGAGACAGTAAACTAGGGTTGCTGCTGGTGTATCGTCCACCCTGCTGCCCAGCAGCTTCTCTGACTGAGCTAGTGGAGGCCATCTCAGCTGTGGTATTGGAGGAGCCCAGAACACTAGAGACTGCCTTTAGTGTTCCAGCTCGGGACGACCATAGGGATGTCTCCATGGTCTCTATGTGTTGTCAATGGTCCAACGCATAGGGCAGGACACACTCTTAACTTGGTTTTTGCTCCAGATGGAGGAAGGGGTCGTCAGGAGATGGGGAGTGGATGTCACTCCATTGTCGTGGTCAGACCACTTCCTCATGAAGTTTAGACTTAAAGATCAAATCCTCCCTATAGGGGTAGTGGACAGATTAAGATGGTCTGACCCTGGAGACTAATAGAATCCAGTGGATTCCTGAATGTCCTGGGGGAGTTCCCAGTAGACAGAGCAGGTAACTCTGTTGAAGCCCTTTCCACACCGTGGAACAACGAGACTCATCGGGCTCATAACGCGTTTGCTCCTGAGTACCCTGTCTGGTACCATGGAGCCCAGTTTGCACCTTGGTACACCAGTGAACTAAGGGCAACGAAACAGGCTGGACAACAGCTACAGTGCAAGTGGTGAAAGACGTGCTGTGAGGCTGATCAGGCACAAGTTAAACATAACCGTGCCTACTATGTGGCAGTGAGGGTGGCAAAGAAGGTCCACTTGTCTGCCTCCATTGGATTTTCAAGGAACCATCCAGTGGGGCTTTTTGTATTGTCAGAGGTCTGTTGACATCAGCTCCAGGAAATGGAGTTTTAGACCCTTCAGAGGCCCACTGTGAATTGTTTGCAAGGCACTCACTTCCATAGCAATCTTGATGCCCCAGCCACATTTACTGTAGTCCCTAGTGAGGTGTCCAATGCAACATCTGCTGCAACATCTTGGGATTGGCTTCAGTTGATGTGGCTTGATGATGTGGACAAGGTACTTATGACGATATCATCAGAAATGTATCCTCTCGACCCTTGCCCTTCTTGGATTATTAAAGCTTGCCAAGGGTGTATGACCGAGTGGCTCCAGGGTGTGATCAACACATCTTTGTGGGAGGGAGTGGTCCCAGCCGCTTTGAAAGAGGCGGTGATCTGACCACACCTGGAAAAGCCCACTCTGGATCCATTGGTTTGTGATAACTACTGCTCGGTCGCAAATACCCCCTTTTTAGGGAAGATGGTTGAGAGGGTTGTGGCGCAGCAAATGCAAGTACTCTTGGATGAAGCAGATTAAGGGCAGCCTAAGGTCACCCTGAGCTAGGAGCCAAATCCTGAAAGAACCTATATCTTAGGAGACAGATCCTAGGAGAAGGAAGCCTATAGAAAGCTAGTGTTCAACACCACCCTAGCAGGAAAGCTTCAGGGGACACTGTAAACAAGGCTAAATTCCAGTCGGAGAGAAGGGGGAAAAGGAAACTCCACCGACACATACAGGGAGAGAGTCAGCTCAGCCCTTGCTAAAAAGGGCAGCTTCAGCCTTCCTGAAACACAACCACAAGCTCTGTTTCCCTAGGTTAAAGAAAGGTCAGACTGTTCTAGGTGGGAAAACAACAAACACAAAAGACTTGCCTGGAAGTCGCAGTCCCTTGCTGAGATTAAAAGCAGCCAAAAGCTTAAACAGCCCCACCCCTCGCTCAGGAAGGAAGCCTGCCTTCCTGCCTTCAAAGGAAGGAAGCCTGAGATAATACTAAAGAGTTAAGCCCCAGCTGATAGTTGAGCCATCAGCCTCAAGTAACACATCATTGGCTGGCAGCAGTAGCTGGGAGGAACCAGCCACACATATAAAGTCAGAGCACCTAGCGAAGGAGCCTGCTCCACGAGCTAGAGGGAGCCCCAGCTGACAAAGCGTCAAGGCCAGTTAAGCAGCAGAGCGAGTTCGGCAGCAGAGCGAGAAGGCCAGGGCCCCCCACTCTGCCCTTCTGTTCCCTGACCTCAACTAAACCACAGTCTCCAACCTATTGACGTAATAAACCTCAAACAAAACTATGCAGGTAAGAAGCCAGCAGGCGTGTGGGGGGTTTCCAGTGTTTTGCACAGCCTGCAGCATGTACGACTATCTGCCTGTTGGACAGCAGTCATGGGTGTGCTCTCGGTGCAATGAGCTCCTGGCTCTCCGGGAACGACTTCATTTCCTTGAGGCCAAGGTGGCAGACCTGGAAAAGCTGAGAGAGGCGGAGAGGTGTGTGGAGGAGGCCTTCAGGGACGTTATAGCTGTGTCCCACTCCAGCGATGATAGCTCTCCTGCTATCATGGAGAATGATGGTCTCGGGGAAGGAGAGCATCCAGCTGAGGAAGAGGGAAACGATCCCTTAGAAGGGACCTATTCCTTGGGGGATGAGCAGCTATCCTCTCGTGCCAAGGATATATCTCCAGGGGGTGGAGGGATCCTTGTAGTGGGTGATTCGATCATTAGGAACATAGACAGTGGGGTGTGTGATGGGCGTGTAGACCGCAAGGTGTTTTGCCTGCCTGGTGCAAAGGTTGCGGATATCACCCGTTGTTTAGATAGTTTGGTAGACAGTGCTGGGGAGGAGTCAGTGGTCGTGGTGCACGTTGGCACAAACGACATGGGGAAATGCAGCCGTGAGGTCCTGGAAGCAAAATTTAGGTTGCTAGGTAGGATGCTGAAAGCCAGGACCTCCAAGGTGGCTTTCTCTGAAATGCTACCGGTTCCACGCACAGGACCAGCCAGACAGGACCAGCTTTGCAGTCTCAATGCGTGGGTGAGACTATGGTGTCGGGTGGAAGGGTTTAGATTTGTTAGGCACTGGGGAACATTTTGGGACAAGCCGGGCCTGTACAAAAGGGACGGGCTCCACTTGAACCAGAATGGAACCAGACTGCTGGCACTTAAAATTAAAAAGGTAGCAGAGCAGCTTTTAAACTGACTGAGGGGGGAAACCTGACAGGAGCTGAGAAAGGTCCGGTTCGGAATAAACCTCCCCCCTGGGATAAAAACCAAAGAAATGATGAAATTTTAAAAGGGGTAGGCCTAGAAGTAGGCATTGTGAGAGCAGGGGCACAGGATATAAATTCAGAAGAGCAAAATTACCACAGGCCAAACCACAAGTGCCAAAGACACTTGAAGAGAGACACTGCTTACAAGTGCCTGTACGCTAATGCTAGGAGCCTCTGAACCAAGATGGGAGAACTGGAGTGCTTGGTCTTAGAGGAGAGCATTGATATAGTGAGCATAACGGAGACCTGGTGGAATGGAGAAAACCAGTGGGATACGGTTATCCCTGGATATAAACTATATCGGAAGGACAGGGAAGGACGTATTGGTGGCGGAGTCGCTCTATACGTGAAAGAAGGCATTGAATCCAGCAAGCTCGAAACCCCAAAAGAGGCAGACTCCTCCACAGAATCGTTGTGGGTGGTGATACCATGCCCCAGGAGGGACTTAATACTGGGAACGATCTATCGTCCCCCTGATCAAAATGCTCAGGGAGACCTTGAGATGAGATATGAAATTGAGGAAGCATCCAAACTAGGAAATGTGGTAGTAATGGGTGACTTCAACTACCCGGACATAGACTGGCCGCATATGTGTTCCAGTCATGACAAAGAAGCAAAGTTTCTAGATATTCTAAATGACTATTCCCTAGACCAGTTGGTCATGGAACCGACCAGAGGGACGGCAACCCTGGACTTAATCCTTAGTGGGGACCGGGACCTGGTGCGAGATGTAAGTGTTGTTGCACCGATTGGGAGCAGTGACCACAGTGCTATTAAATTAAACATACATGTAACTGGCCAATTGCCACGAAAATCCAACACGGTCACATTTGACTTCAAAAGAGGAAACTTCACAAAAATGAGGGGATTGGTAAAAAGAAAGCTGAAAAACATAGTCTAGAGGGTCACATCACTCGAAAATGCTTGGAAGTTGTTTAAAAACACTCTATTAGAAGCTCAACTGGAGTGCATACCGCAGATCAGAAAAGGTACCGCCAGGGCCAAGAAGATGCCAGCATGGTTAACGAGCAAAGTCAAGGAAGCTCTTACAGGCAAAAAGTCTTCCTTCAGAAAATGGAAGTCTTGTCCGAATGAAGAAAATAAAAAAGAACACAAACTCTGGCAAAAGAAATGCAAGAAGACAATAAGGGATGCTAAAAAAGAATTTGAGGAGCACATTGCTAAGAACATAAAAACCAACAACAAAAAATTCTATAAATACATTCAAAGCAGGAGACCATCTAGGGAGGCGATTGGACCCTTGGATGATAAGGGAGTCAAAGGTGTACTAAAGAACGATAAGGAGATTGCAGAGAAGCTAAATTAATTCTTTGCATCTGTCTTCACAGTGGAAGATATAGGGCAGATCCCTGAACCTGAACTAACATTTGCAGGAAGGGATTCTGAGGAACTGAGAGAAATAGTGGTAACGAGAGAGGAAGTTCTAGGCTTAATGGACAATATAAAAACTGACAAATCACCGGGCCCGGATGGCATCCACCCAAGAGTTCTCAAAGAACTCAAATGTGAAATTGCTGATCTGCTAACTAAAATATGTAACTTGTCCCTCGGGTCCTCCTCCGTGCCTGGGGACTGGAAAGTGGCAAATGTAACGCCAATCTTCAAAAAGGGATCCAGAGGGGATCCCGGAAATTACAGGCCAGTTAGCTTAACTTCTGTCCCTGGAAAACTGGTAGAAAGCATTATTAAAGCTTGATTAACTAAGCACATAGAAGAACAAGCCTTGCTGAAGCAGAGCCAGCATGGCTTCTGCAAGGGAAAGTCCTGTCTCAGTAACCTATTAGAATTCTTTGAGAGTGTCAACAAGCAATAGATAGAGGTGATCCAGTGGACATAGTGTACTTAGACTTTCAAAAAGCGTTTGACAAGGTACCTCACCAAAGACTTCTGAGGAAGCTTAGCAGTCATGGAATAAGAGGAGAGGTCCTCTTGTGGATAAGGAATTGGTTAAGAAGCAGAAAGCAGAGAGTAGGAATAAACGGACAGTTCTCCCAAAGGAGGGCTGTAGAAAGTGGAGTCCCTCAAGGATCGGTATTGGGACCTGTACTTTTCAACTTGTTCATTAATGACCTAGAATTAGGAGTGAGCAGTGAAGTGGCCAAGTTTGCTGACGACACGAAATTGTTCAGGGTTGTTAAAACAAAAAGGGATTGTGAAGAGCTCCAAAAAGATCTCTCCAAACTGAGTGAATGGGCGGAAAAATGGCAAATGCAATTCAATATAAACAAGTGTAAAATTATGCATATTGGAGCAAAAAATCTTAATTTCACATATACGCTCATGGGGTCTGAACTGGTGGTGACCGACCAGGAGAGAGACCTCGGGGTTGTAGTGGACAGCACAATGAAAATGTCGACCCTGTGTGCGGCAGCTGTGAAAAAGGCAAATTCCATGCTAGGGATAATTAGGAAAGGTACAGAAAATAAAACAGCCGATATCATAATGCCGTTGTATAAATCTATGGTGCGGCCGCATTTGGAATACTGTGTACAGTTCTGGTCGCCTCATCTCAAAAAGGATATTATGGAGTTGGAAAAGGTTCAGAAGAGGGCAACCAGAATGATCAAGGGGATGGAGCGACTCCCTTACGAGGAAAGGTTGCAGCATTTGGGGCTTTTTAGTTTAGAGAAAAGGCGGGTCAGAGGAGACATGATAGAAGTGTATAAAATTATGCATGGCATTGAGAAAGTGGATAGAGAAAAGTTCTTCTCCCTCTCTCATAATACTAGAACTCGTGGACATTCAAAGAAGCTGAATGTTGGAAGATTCAGGACAGACAAAAGGAAGTACTTCTTTACTCAGCGCATAGTTAAACTATGGAATTTGCTCCCACAAGATGCAGTAATGGCCACCAGCTTGGATGGCTTTAAAAGAAGATTAGACAAATTCATGGAGGACAGGGCTATCAATGGCTACTAGCCATGATGGCTGTGCTGTGCCACCCTAGTCAGAGGCAGCATGCTTCTGAAAACCAGTTGCCGGAAGCCTCAGGAGGGGAGAGTGTTCTTGCACTCGGGTCCTACTTGCGGGCTTCCCCCAGGCACCTGGTTGGCCACTGTGAGAACAGGATGCTGGACTAGATGGGCCACTGGCCTGATCCAGCAGGCTCTTCTTATGTTCTTATGTTCTTATGACCCATTCCAATCTGGGTTCAGGCCTGGTTATAGGACTGAATCGGCCATGGTCACCCTGATGGATGACTTTTATTGGGAGAAGGACAGAGGGAGTAGACCCTGTTATTCTTACTTGATCTCTCAGCAGCTTTTGATATTATTGGATATAATATCCTTCTGTGCTGACTTGGTGAGATGGGTATTGGAGGCACTGTTTTTATTTAATTAATTACATTTTTATTTATTTAATTACATTTCTAGACCGCCCTATAGCAAAAAGCTCTCAGTTTTATAGTGGTTCCAATCCTATCTCCAGGGTTGTTTTCAGATAATAGCATTGAGTGATTGTCTTTTGGGGCCCTGGCAGTTGTATTGTGGGGTGCTGCAGGATACCATGTTGTCCCCAATATATAAAGCCTTTGGGAGTGCTGGGGTGTCACCAATATGCTGATGATACCTAGCTCTATTTCTCTGTAACCTCTGAATCGGGAGAAGCCATGCAAGTCCTGGACTGGTGCCTGGACTCGGTGGTGGACTGGATGAGGCCAGTCTGAATCCTAGCAAGACAGAGGCGCTGTGGGTTGGTGGTTCCCATGTTCAGATAATTAGTCAATTGCCTGCTTTGGTGGGGTCATACCCCCTCTGAAAGGGCAGGTTCATAGTCTGGGGGATGCTCCTGGATCCTGGATCCATTCTTGTCGCTAAAGGCCCAGGTGACCACAGTTGCTAAGAGTGCCTTTTTCCAGCTCCGGCTGGTAAAACAGCTGCTGCCATTTCTAGACCGGCGTGAAAGGTTGGAGGAAGTGACCTATCTTTCCTTTTCCAGTGTAGCTACCATCGCTGCCACCTGGAGGCAACTAATATGGTTGAATGTGTATTATGTGTGAATGAGTTGGTGGTGTATGTGAGTTTTTATTTGGAAGTTTTGTAGTTATTTTAATATTGTTTGGCTGTACTATATGTATGTTTATTGTAGTGTGTGATTGATTAAGTGCATGTGTGTATGTGTGTGAATTTTAGTGTGTATTGGTGTGAATGTGCATTGTGTGACTGAATGTGACTTGGTGTGTTTGTATATGTGAGTTTTATTTGTTTTAATATGTGCCTGGGAGAGAGTACTATACATCGACCGGGGAGACTTTCGGGGCCCCCAATTAGCGTAGTGACAGGTAATGGGAGGTATGGTGTTGTGAGGAGAACGTGCCAGGTAAGGGGAACTCGTCCCAGACAAGTAGTGTCTGTGACTTGTTCCGGTTCTCCTCACATCCCCAGGACTGCTGGTTGTTCTATCAGTCAGCCTTCGGATCTCCATGTGCTGTTGTTAAACGCCAGGTCGGTTCACCATAAAATCTCCCTTGTTCATGATTTAATTGTGGAGGAGGCTGCCAACCTGGCGTGTATAACTGAGACCTGGGTGGGCGATCAGGGAGGAGTTGCTCTTTCCCAGCTCTGCCCACCTGGGTATACGGTTCAGCATCATGGTAGAACCGAAGGACGGGGAGGTGGGGTTGCTGTGGTCTATAGGAGTTCTTTCTCACTCACCAAGCACCCTGTCCAGGTGACGACTGGTTTGGAGTGTCTCCACCTTGTGCTGGGCCAGAGAGACAGACTGGGAATTTTGTTGGTGTACCGCCCGCCCTGCTGCCCAACAAATTCCCTAACTGAGCTGACAGAGGTAGTATCGGAGGTATTGTTGCTGTCCCCTAGACTATTGGTACTAGGGGACTTCAACGTCCATGCCGAGACTGCTTTATCTGGGGCGGCTCAGGACTTCATGGCCTCCATGACAACCATGGGGCTGTCTCAGGTTGTTACTGGCCCAACGCATGTGTCGGGACATACTCTTGATTTGATCTTCGCCACTGGGCATGGAGATGGTGATCTGGTGGTCGGGGATTTTTCATCTACCCCATTGTCATGGACAGATCACCGCTTGCTGAAGTTTAGGCTCACAGCAACCTTTTCCCTCTGCAAGGGTGCGGGACCTATTAAATTGGTCTGCCCCCAGAGACTAATGGATCCTGAGGGTTTCCAAAGGGCTCTGGGGGATTTTCCGACTGAGAAGACTGGCGCTCCTGTCGAAGCCCTGGCTGAGTTGTGGAATACGGAGATGGCCCGGGCGGTTGACACGATCGCTCCCATGCACCCTCTCCCATGTAGAGCTCATACAGCTCCATGGTATACCTCGGAGCTGAGAGTGATGAAGCAAGAGAGGAGGAGGCTTGAGTGCAGATGGAGGCGAACTCCCAACGAATGCGATTATGCCTTGGTAAGTGCCTGTTCTAAGCGGTATATAGTAGCGGTGAGGGCAGCAAAAAAGAGATATTTTGCTGCCACAATTAAGGCATCTCTCTCCCGCCCAGCGGAGCTCTTTAAAATTGTACGAGGGCTTTTACATTCTGGCCCTCAGGATATTATAGATCCATCTGTAGCCCGCTGTGATGAGTTCGCGAGGCACTTCCAGGATAAGATCGCATGCATTCGCCGGGACTTAGACTCCAATATTATGGCAGTGGGATCTAATGAAGCATCCAGAACACGGTCTTGTCCTTATTTATTGGATGAGTTTCAGTCTGTGCAGCTTGAGGATGTTGACAAGATCCTTGGACTGGTGCGGGCGACCACATCTGTGCTGGACCCTTGCCCCTCTTGGCTGGTGAAAGCTGGCAGGACCGGAACTGCCGGCTGGGCCAAGGAGATAATAAACGCCTCTTTGAGAGAGGGAGTGGTCCCTGACTGCCTAAAAGAGGTGGTAGTGAGACCGCTCCTGAAGAAACCCTCTTTGGACCCAGATAACCTGAACAACTATAGACCTGTGGCGAATGTTCCGTTCTTGGGCAAGGTGCTGGAACGGGTGGTTGCCGGCCAGCTCCAGGGGCTCTTGGATGACACTGATTATCTTGATCCATTTCAATCCGGTTTTAGGCCCGGTTTCGACACTGAAACAGCCTTGGTCGCCCTGTATGATGACCTTTGTCGGGAGAGGGACAGGGGGAGTGTGACTCTGTTGATTCTCCTTGATCTCTCAGCTGCTTTTGATACCATCAACCATGGTATCCTTCTGGGAAGACTCACGGAGTTGGGAGTTGGGGGTACTGCTTGGCAGTGGCTCCGCTCCTACTTGGTGGGTCGTCACCAGAGGGTAGTGCTTGGGGAACATTGCTCGATACCCTGGACTCTCCATTGTGGAGTCCCGCAGGGATCGGTACTGTCCCCCATGCTTTTTAACATCTACATGAAGCCGCTGGGTGCGGTCATCAGGAGTTTTGGGGTGCGTTGTCATCAGTACGCTAATGACACGCAGCTCTATTTCTCCTTCTCATCTTCTTCAGGTGAGGCTGTTAATGTGCTAACCGTTGCCTGGCCGCGATAATGGGCTGGATGGGAGCTAACAGACTGAAGCTCAATCCAGACAAGACTGAGACGCTGCTGGTGAGTGCCTTCTCTGCCCAGATGGTGGATGTTCATCCTGTTCTTGATGGGGTTACACTCCCCTTGAAGGAACAGGTTCGTAGCTTGGGAGTTCTTTTCGATCCTTCCTTGTCTCTTGAGGCCCAGGTGGCCTCGGTGGCACGGAATGCTTTTTACCATCTTCGATTGGTAGCCCAGCTACGTCCCTATCTGGACGGCGACGACCTCGCCTCAGTTGTTCATGCTCTGGTAACTTCTAGATTGGACTACTGCAATGCGCTGTACGTTGGGCTGCCCTTGAAGACTGTTCGGAAACTACAGCTAGTCCAGAATGCAGCAGCCAGATTGCTGACGCGTACCAGAAGGTCCGCTCACATAACACCTGTTCTGGCCCGACTGCACTGGCTTCCTATTTGTTTCCGGGCTAGATTCAAAGTGCTGGTTTTGACCTATAAAGCCCTACACGGCATGGGACCGCAATACCTGGTGGAACGCCTCTCCCAATATGAACCTACCCGTACACTGCGCTCAACATCTAAGGCCCTCCTCCGAGTGCCATCCCATCGAGAAGCTCGGAGGGTGGTGACCAGAAACAGGGCCTTTTCAGTGGTGGCCCCCGAACTGTGGAACAGTCTTCATGATGAGGGGCGCCTGGCGCTGACGTTGACGTTACTATCTTTTCGGCGCCAGGTGAAAACCTTTTTATACTCCCAGGCATTTTAAAGTGTATTTTAACTGTATTTCACTATTATTTTGCATTTTGGACGTTGTTTGGTTCTTTTTTGTTTGTTTGTTTTTGGTTTTTGATTTATTGTATTTATTGTATTTTTACACTGCGCTTGTTTTATCTTTTATGTACACCGCCCAGAGAGCCTTCGGGCTTAGGGCGGTATATAAATTAAATTAAATAAATAAAAATAAATAAATAAATAGACCGGCATAGCCTGACCACTGTTGTCCATGCACTGGAAACCTCCAGGCTGGATTACTGTAATGAGCTCTATGTGAGGCTACCCTTGAGGTTGGTCCAGAAGCTGCAGCTGGTGCAAATGCAGTGGCACAACTGCTCACTGGGGCAGAGTATCACCAACATGCTACCCCGCTGCTGAAAGAATTGCACTGGCTGCCCATTAGCTACCTGGCCTGGTTTTGGTGCACAAAGCCCTATACAGTTTGGGAACAGGATATCTGAAAGATTGTCTTACCCCTTATATATCCAGTAAATCACTGTGCGCTTCAGGTGAGGGGCCCCTGCAGATACCATCTTATCAGGAGGTCCATTCTGCACAACATAGGAAGTGGACCTTTAGTGCTGTACACCTACCTTTGGGAATTCCCTCACATTAAATATTAGATAGGCACCATCTGTATTATCTTTTCAGTGCCTGCTGACAACCTTCCTCTTTCAACAAGCCTTTTAAGTAGAGACCTCAGCCCAGTCTGCATCTGTATTGGAATTGCTTTTTAAGATGCTTTTAAAGATGTTTTGTTTTAATATGTTTTTACAGAGGTTTGGTTGTAATACATTTTAAAGTCTGTTTTTAAGATGTTTATAGTGTTTATAGTGTTTTGTTTGCTGCCCTGGACTCCTTCTGAAAGGAAAAATGGGATATAAATTTAATAAATAATAATACTGCATACACTGGAGAGCCAATGTTGTGTGGTTAAGTGTTGGACTAGGATCTCGGAAACCACGTTTTAAATCTCCACCCAGTCATGAAGCTCACTGGGTGATCTTTGACCAGTCACGGGCTCTCATCGTAACCTATGTTGTGAGCATAAAATGGGGAGGGGGAGAAACACATGTGGTACTTTAGTCTCCTTGGAAGGAAGATGGGATAGAAAAGTAATTCAAGAATAGGCAAAAAAACTTGCAGTTTAAAAACTTACCTATAGCCAACAGATACTTCTATCAAACTTTAAAAAGCAGGGAAATTGGGCAGCTATAGTGAATGCACCAGGGGAGCAGGAGACCTGACCTCCTCTCTGAGATATAGTACTGCCCTACAAATTTGTCAAAATGCAAATACAATTTGGGTTGGGCCTGAGTGAGTAGATTTGTATTGTAGAGAAATTAAAATGATTATTGTGAAGTTGGGTTCAGTATTGCAGACCTTGCATTTCTCTAGGTGCTGGGCTCTCCCATCACCACTGGATTGCCACCTACAGTTGGACAACCCTGACACTTCTGAGAGAAGGAGCCCACTGCTGCTGGGGGCAGGGCCACCAACAAGTGCACTTTGCCCATGGCCTCCTGATGGTGGCTAAGGACTAGGGTTGGAAGCATCTGTCAGTTTTGGTCAGTTTCTCATTTTTCCAATCTTAAATACAGTTATCTACATTTCTGCAGTAATTTGAGGTTTAAAAAATCCTCATGAAAATTATTCAGTATTTTAGTGCAAATTTCTCCTTATAAGCACATTTTTGCAGGCAGTTTTGACTAAATGCACACATTTTTGCAAGAAAGTTCTCATCATATAAAGTTTTTTGTTATTTTCACTCATATATTCATTTTTATGCACATTTTCTCCTAACATGCATTTTTGTAAATATTGTTTGATTGGCAAACTGCATTGCAAAATTCAAATAAATGCAAATTTCAAAGGATGGCTGTGTTTCAGTTTTCATATTGTTTTGGAAAGTGTGGATTTGATAGATTTTGTTTGAAATGTGAACTGAATCAAATTTATCGCCCGTTCCTACTAATGTCAAATATCAAAACTCAGATCACTTAAGTAGCAGTTGTTAGGGAAGCTGAGAACTCTGTTCTGACTCCACCCAATATTGTCTTCTTTAGGGTCAGAAGACCATGCAACACACTGCCCCCTTCCAGTGGGTATTGAACCAAAATCTGCTTATCCCATCCCTTGGGTTATCTACTAGCACTGGGTATCAGTGAGGCCATTTCATGATTCCCTGAGACAGTGATTTATAAATGGTGCACCAGGACACAGTCATGTGCAAATGGAGCCAAAAGAAAATGACTGGAGGCATCCATCATTCTGTGCTTTTTTGAATTGGAAATTACATCAATTGTCCACACACACATATGTCTTCCGGTACCTGGGCATTGACCATCTTGAGAGCAGAGCTTGGAAAAGTTACTTTTTTGAACTACAACTCCCATCAGCCCTAGGCAACATGGCCACTGGATTAGGCTGATGGGAGCTGTAGTTCAAAAAAGTAACTTTTCCAAGCTCTGCTTGAGTTATGCACTGGGATTCCTGGAAGACACTGAGACAGCCCCCCCCATTGCCATTGTCCAGAAAACAACCAACCAGGCCAAGAGGAGGCCAGGTCTCTGGGTGGCAGTATTAACTAGGCTATCCCTCCATTTTTTCCCTTCAACTTTTTATTATTTTCAAAAACATAACAAGAGAGATTCCATAATAAAAAGAAAGACAGAAAAAGACAACAGAGAGATAACCAAAACAACCAAGGTCAAATTCAAATGGGCTACCCCTGCATTGTAAGAGAATGTCTGTCCGTTCAGAAAGCTGATCCAGAAAATATTAATGTGTCTTTTTGAGTGAAGCGTGTTTCAAGTTTTAGTCCAGAAAAATACTAAATTGCCTTTTGATATGTAAAAGTCTTGGAAACGCTAACCTTGGCTCTTGACTGTAGCCATCTGAAAATATCCTATGCAGCATTACTCCCTGTGCTTTTGATCTGTTGCCCTCTAATTGAGAACTATGTTCCCTTTATTAGTTTAAGAAAGCTCGGACATTTTGTTTCTTAACTTAGAAGCTTGAGAAGCCTTGTTGTAGACGAATCATGAAAAAATGATCTTTATAACTGATTGTCAAGTGAATTTGGGCCAGATCCAGTAAGTACCTCTTTATCCAAACACTCTCGGTAAAGTCATCTTCCTCCCAAAAGTGAAAGTTTCTTCAAGGCATCTTAATTCAGAATATTTCTCTTGCCAAATATTCTGAGAGGTTATGTCTATAACCTCTCTGTAACACAGTAGCACCAGGTATGATACTATAGCAATGTTCCAAAAGATGCTATGTTTTGCTTTTGCAAAACAAACCACACAATAGTAAAGCATCTGATTTTACAGGATTGTCTTCTGTCTCTTCCTTCTCTTGTGTGTAAATCTAAATTATTTTTTGTGGACTAAGTTTTTACTGATACTGGAGATGTAGCCGTAACCTTTTAGATCTATTTATCCTAAAGAGCAACTTTAAATAAACAGTTAACAATTCTGAATGGTCTATTTGCTAATGAAAAGTAACTTTTTTATGAAAGCCAAAAGTCAGTGGTATATAGTCAGTAGACATGAATGAATGACTTTCTGCCTACGAGTTACCATGAAGAAACTTCAGTACCATTTGTCAACAGATATCCTTTTATTATATACAGGAAACAAGCAAGAGGTAGATAAGCTAAAAATAACACTTTGGCACAGCAGTGACTCCATATGAGAAGTCCACATGACAAGGCATAGGATATTATATGTGGAAGATACTGCTGAGTTGACCCTTCCTCCATCCCTTGGGGTTGCTTTGTAGAGGAAGAAAAGAGTATAGTTAAAGGCCAGCAAGGAAAAGAGAGTGCCTTTTGGTTCATTGCTGTGAAAAAGAAGCTGTCAATGTGTCACTTTCTTTCATCCTCCCTCCCTCTCCAGCCCTTTCTTGATTCAGGGAATGGAGACTTAAATTAAACAGTCAGAATGAATGATGAAACAGCACAGTGTGTGTAAAGAAAGAAAAAACAGAGGGCAACCAAGAGAGGGAATGAGGCTGGATGTGGGGCACCATCTGGAGGCAGTAGAGAACACTCAGCTGTTTGTTTCCTTTATTTTACTGAGGGCAGAGTCTGGAACTTTAAAGGACTTGGTGGGGAGGGATTTCCTTGGCTCTGTATATCAAACAATAGCTAGGGCTTGTAAAGATCCGGCATCTCTGAAGCATAGATACTAATTTTTATGGTACGATAAAGGAGCGGTAAGAACAGAGAAGTAAAGAGTTAGCAGTGCCTATCAGCCTTCTAGCTCAGATGAAAAATGCCTTTTTATTTCAGATGGAGTCTGATAGATGCTTCTGTGCAGATTCTTAAACTCATTTTTATTTGTTTTGGGGTTGTTGTTGCAAAGAAATTGGTTGTATTGTATATACGTTTGATCTGTAACACCAATAGCTTTACAAAGATAGGTTTCTTGCAGCATGTGTGCCTACCTTTCCCGTTCTGGTGTCCTCTGGTTGTTTTGGACTACAAGGAGTTGTGGTGCAAAACATCTGAAGGGCACCAGGTTGGCAAAGGCTGATATATGCTATAAAAATTGCCTGCTTTACCGAGATGTTGCAAAATATAGTTTCTTTGAAAATCCCTTGCAATGCATGCTCCAAATTCCTAATTTGAATCACTCTAATATTTCCAAATAAATATTATCAATATAAATTTATAAGATAAATGTGTTCTGAGCCACTTGCAATAGGTTTTGGAGCGTAAAGGGCAGACCAATCAAACACGGAGGAGGCCAACACGAGTGGAGCTGGCAGGCAGTATAAGGGGCTGCCACATCCTACTGCAGCTCAGGAGCCCCACAGAGGGGAGTCCGTTTGCTGCGCCAGCCGGGCTTGGCAGAAGGAAACAAAATGCATGTTTTCTTCTGCCACCCTTTCTCCCAGTGTCCCATCTGCCGGGACCTGGGGCTGCAGGACGGAGGCCAATGGGGTCAAGATGCAGCGTAAGTCTCTCTCCCCTCAGTTCTGCCTTGACATACCGTCAGAATGCCCCCTTTTCAGGCCTTGCGCCAGCCTCTGCTGCATCAGCCAAGCCTCCCCCCTTCCTCAGACATACAGTGCATCCTGATTCCCCTCAGCCTGGCGTAAACATCAGGAGGATTCTCCCTAAGGAAGTGTTAGTCCTTAAAAACAGTGGGAGCTGTGCTGGCAAATGTTCAGGAACAGCGGCTTATCTCATGTTAATTGTTGCTGTTCCATTGTTTTTTTGAATAATGTGACCAAAGACATGTGGTTACAAGTTCTATATGTCTTTATGTTATAAAACACCCCAATCCCAAGATTAAAATCAAAAACAGAATAGATCCTCCTGTACCCAACATGAAGCAGCCTATGATAGTTTCCTTAAAACCATCAAATCAGTATTCTTTAATCCCAGAAATGAATTCCAAACACTCAAGCCCTCCACTAAATATTACTTACCTTTGGCAGCTAAACTTCAGGATTATTGGTAAAATCAGTATGCATAATTTTGACTCCCATTAAGGTATCTAGTGAACATATGAAACTGTTTTGTACTGAACTAGCCCAATACTGTCTCTATGGCCTACATACAGACCTGGTGCATCTGTACAATGCACAGTGCTCCCCCCACCATAGCAACTATTGTCAAGAATGCCCTGGCAGAAATTCTACGGGTGCAGCAGATTCCCCAATCAATAAGTACAGATGCACTTGACAGATGTCTGCCTCAAGCAGACAAGGTCAGCAGTTCACCAAAATCTCACCAACTATAGTGCCCAAGCAGAAATTCAGCTGGTGGTGCTGGTTTCCCAGTCTTTTGTTACATAAGAACATAAGAACATAAGAAGAGCCTGCTGGATCAGGCCAGTGGCCCATCTAGTCCAGCATCCTGTTCTCACAGTGGCCAACCAGGTGCCTGGGGGAAGCCCGCAAGCAGGACCCGAGTGCAAGAACACTTTCCCCTCCTGAGGCTTCCGGCAACTGGTTTTCAGAAGCATGCTGCCTCTGACTAGGGTGGCAGAGCACAGCCATCATGGCTAGTAGCCATTGATAGCCCTGTCCTCCATGAATTTGTCTAATCTTCTTTTAAAGCCATCCAAGCTGGTGGCCATTACTGCATCTTGTGGGAGCAAATTCCATAGTTTAACTATGCGCTGAGTAAAGAAGTACTTCCTTTTGTCTGTCCTGAATCTTCCAACATTCAGCTTCTTTGAATGTCCACGAGTTCTAGTATTATGAGAGAGGGAGAAGAACTTTTCTCTATCCACTTTCTCAATGCCATGCATAATTTTATACACTTCTATCATGTCTCCTCTGACCCGCCTTTTCTCTAAACTAAAAAGCCCCAAATGCTGCAACCTTTCCTCGTAAGGGAGTCGCTCCATCCCCTTGATCATTCTGGTTGCCCTCTTCTGAACCTTTTCCAACTCTATAATATCCTTTTTGAGATGAGGCGTCCAGAACTGTACACAGTATTCCAAATGCGGCCGCACCATAGATTTATACAACGGCATTATGATATCGGCTGTTTTATTTTCAATACCTTTCCTAATTATCGCTAGCATGGAATTTGCCTTTTTCACAGCTGCCGCACACTGGGTCGACATTTTCATCGTGCTGTCCACTACAACCCCGAGGTCTCTCTCCTGGTCAGTCACCGCCAGTTCAGACCCCATGAGCGTATATGTGAAATTAAGATTTTTTGCTCCAATATGCATAATTTTACACTTGTTTATATTGAATTGCATTTGCCATTTTTCTGCCCATTCACTCAGTTTGGAGAGGTCTTTTTGGAGCTCTTCGCAATCCCTTTTTGTTTTAACAACCCTGAACAATTTAGTGTCATCAGCAAACTTGGCCACTTCACTGCTCACTCCTAATTCTAGGTCATTAATGAACAAGTTGAAAAGTACAGGTCCCAATACCGATCCTTGAGGGACTCCACTTTCTACAGCCCTCCATTGGGAGAACTGTCCGTTTATTCCTACTCTCTGCTTTCTGCTTCTTAACCAATTTCTTATCCACAAGAGGACCTCTCCTCTTATTCCATGACTGCTAAGCTTCCTCAGAAGCCTTTGGTGAGGTACCTTGTCAAACGCTTTTTGAAAGTCTAAGTACACTATGTCCACTGGATCACCTCTATCTATATGCTTGTTGACACTCTCAAAGAATTCTAATAGGTTACTGAGACAGGACTTTCCCTTGCAGAAGCCATGCTGGCTCTGCTTCAGCAAGGCTTGTTCTTCTATGTGCTTAGTTAATCTAGCTTTAATCATACTTTCTACCAGTTTTCCAGGGACAGAAGTTAAGCTAACTGGCCTGTAATTTCCAGGATCCCCTCTGGATCCCTTTTTGAAGATTGGCGTTACATTTGCCACTTTCCAGTCCTCAGGCACGGAGGAGGACCCGAGGGACAAGTTACATATTTTAGTTAGCAGATCAGCAATTTCACATTACCCAATGAATTTTCCCTGGTGCATTCTGACATTAGCCACAGCTGGATGAGTGATTATTATCTGAACCTCAAACCAAAGAAGACAGAGGATTTTGAGGGTGCACAGAGTTTGGTGGGCAAATTTTGAGGGTGCACAGGAAGCTGCAGTGGGAAGGAGAGGAAGGGGCAGTACTGTTGCACAAATGGAAGTCTGTGGTTCTTGTGGAACAGCAGCCTTGGAAGCAACCCGTTATTTTTACTGCCGTGATTTTGTAGACTACCAAGGCAGTGTACAACAGGTCAAAACTATAAAAACAGCAACATCACAAAAGCATTGAAACCAACAATATAACATTATCAAAAACATCTGAAGCAGTAACGCTACTAAAATCAATTTAAAAGGAAAATTAAAAAGATTTATCTCTTCTAAAAGCCAAGAGAGCGGGGAGCAATCATAGTCCCTAAGAGTGTACTCCCCAATCTGGAAGTGACACAGAAGAAAGCCCTTTCATGCATGCTTGTGAAGCAGACCTTTTGTATGATAGTATCCTCAAAAGGGCCTCTCCTGCAGATCTTAATAACTGGACAGGTTCATAATGAGACAAGCAGTCCTTTACATAGCCAGCCTTTAGGGCTTTAAATGTTATAACCAACCGCTTGAATTGAGCTCAGGAAAACAACTGGCAACCAGTGCAGATCTGATCTATACTAGAGTAATATGATCCCAGTACTGTATACCTGTTGACAGTCTAGCTGCTGTATTTTGCACAAATTGAAATTTTAAGGCACTCTTCAAGGGTAGCCCCACATAGAGCAAATTGCAGTAGTCTAAATGTAATGTGATTAAAGCATGGATAGCTGTTGCCAGAGCAAACTGATCCAGGAAATGTCATAGCTCATGCACTAAATGTAACTGTGTATGCTCATTCCTTGCCACTGCAATTAACCTGAGAATCCGGGATAGCACAGGGTCATGGAATATCCTAAATCATGAACCATTTGAGAGGTGGTACCACCCCTGCCAGAATAGATTGAATCCCAGTCCCTGGGCCACACTTTCTATTGAGCATCAGCACTTCCTCGTCTGAATTTAATTTCAGCTTGTTTAGCCTCATCCAACCCATTACGTAACAGAGGCAATGTGCAAGGATATCAGCTGGTTCCTTGGCATTAGATGGCAAGGAGAAATAGAACTGAATGGCATCAGCATATTGGTGGCACCTCATTACAAAGCTCCAAATGAGCTCTACCGGTGGCTTCATGTAGATATTAAGTAACATGGGGGACAAGATAAAACCCTGTGGGACACCATAAGCCCGAGGCCATGGTGTTGAATAGCAGCTTCCCAGGACCTGATCAACAGGACCAGAATCGCTGCAATACAATGTCACCAAGACCCAACCCAGCCGGGCAGTCCAGAAGGATACCATGATCAGTGGTGTTGAAAGTTGCTGACAGGTCAAAGCAAACTGAAAGCGTTGCAGTCCCTCCCATTCAATTTTTAGCATCAGTCATAAGAATATAACAGGACCTTGCTGGACAATGGCCCATCTAGTTTAGCATGGATGTATGACTTGTAGTGCCCAAAGCATGTTTTAGGGTGGGAACCTGCAATTCCTTATATACGTTCTACATTGCTTGTTATGCATAGATACACATATCTGTTTCGTGTGTCCACAAGAAAATCCATTCCAGGCAGTATGCAGTGGTATCTCGTTGAGGACACTCTCCCCTTTACTCAGGTGAATGAGGTTTCATGGCCTACGGCAGATTTTGGAGTGGTCACCCCAAATTGCATATTTTTCTCTACTTACTCTTCATTATTTTAGTTCTGCAGAGATGACCTTATGAGTGCCCTGCGCCCAGCAGAAACTATAGGCCAGGTGGGAAGTACTGGCATTTTGTAGAAGCTACCCTCCTCCTTCCTGGGATGTATGATTTGTCCTGGCAGCAGGGGTGTAGTTGTCCAGGGGCTCACAGAGTCCTACCCCTTACTTTTTTGGGAGCAGGGTCCCTATGTCTCCAGCATCATATGAGCTGATCAGCATGAAAGGGGAGTGTGTTAGCCACTGAGAAGAGTCTTCTAATATGCTTCCTTGACCTTTCCTGATGATTGGAGCCAATCAGAGTGAAGAGAGGTGAGTCGCCCACTGAGAAGACTCTTTTCAGTAGCTAATACTCTCCCCTTTCATACTGATCGTCTCCTAGGGACATCAGTTGTTGTGGGAGAAGGTATTAACAAGGACCTTATTCTCAACCCAGGAACAAAATAAGGGGGGAGGGGGGTCTGGCTGTGGCTGAGACTATGATGAAGGGACCCTGCACTTCTGAATTTGCCACTACACTACTGCCTGGCACAGTGCAGATTTTTGGGTGGGCACCCTCAATTTCTTTTTAGTAGACATGGTTAGGATTGTGCTGTAAATTGATGGGACTTTTGAGTGAAAATAGCAAAGAATTCTGTTTGTGTTTTAACTCTTTCTTTCCCTTTTCAATCCTATTTTTTAAAGCAATAAGCAGGGCTTACTTAGGTATCACTGATTTTATTATGTTAGAAACTAATATGGATTTTTTTAAATGTTCTGCAGTAACCAACAGGTTTTGACAATAAACTATTATATGGAGTGTATATATTTTAAATAAACTATAAATATAATTACAGGCTATGTAAATAATAAACATATTTGATAGTCATGCTCATATAAATATTTCTTCATACTATGTCCTGATAGTTTGGTTGTACATCATTATTTCCTATACATTTTAAGTGTGCCCTTCTTCCTTGGGGTGGTCATGGTTCCCCTCTGTTGTTTTCATCCTGAGGGGCAGATTAGCTGAGAGATTGTGAGTAGCCCATAGTCACCCAGTAAACTTTTTTAAAAAATGGAAAGGATTGTAGCTCAGTGGTAGGACATATGCTTTGGATGCAAAGGTCCAGAATTCAATATCTGGAAAAGAGTATTGCCTGGAATCCTGGAGAGCCAATGCTAATCCATGTAATCAGTACTCAGCTAGATGGCACCAAATGGCCTGAGTCGGTATAAGGCAGATTCCTTTGTTCCTTAAATGTATTTTAAGGTCTGTTTTTATGATGTTTTAAAGTGTTTTTAGTGCTTTTGTTTGCTGCCCTGGGCTCCTGCTGGAAGGAAGGGCAGGATAGAAATCAAATAAATAAATAAATAGGGGCAGAGTAGTGATGGAGAGGGGTCATCTAATTTTGGGGGGAAATGAAATGCTTACTGTGACAATTAAAAATAAAATGAATTACTTGTGATTTATTACTTTTTTGAGGAACGAGTGGGTAATTTTTTAAAATTTTGTTGGTAATAGATTGAGTAATTTTATTGCTTTTGAGATGTAATTGTAATGTTTCCAGCATACTTTGGGGCATTACTGGGGGGGGAGAGCAGGGGAAATCTTCTGCTTCTCCAATTTGTGGATGAAAATCATGTGCGTTAAACTGGGCTTCTGCGCAGCATTGCTCTCCTCTCATGCTCAGTGGGTGTTTAGGAGGCAACAACAGAGGAGGTGGAGAGCAAGACGGGTGGAGTAGATTAAAAAATTGTTAAAATGGATGGTGGTGGAGAAGAATGAGTGGAGGAAGAAAGGAACTGGAGGGCAAGGATGTCGATGAAGGAGGCAGCAGCAGAATGGAGATGAAGAACTGTGGAGGTGGGATAAGACAATGTATGTGTGTGTGCAAATACTGTGTTTTCACTTGGTGCCAGAGTGGCCCCTGCCACCCTCCCTGTCTACTTTGCTGCATTTGCAGTGTTTTAACTCTTTTGCACCCCAGGGGAAAATGTTTGCTTGGGCAGGTGTGCCTTAGTTGGTTGCAGGGCAGTCCAGGAGATGGCTGAGTGAGAGAGATGACCCTTGCTGGCTGAGAGTCTGGGGGGGGGGTTGCAGTTAATTTGGCACGCAAAGCTCTGAGCAGTGGCCTCTGCCTCCCTTACCAGCCAAGAGACCACTACTGCTATCTTATGGATTGAAAAATTTATTCTAATTCTGTCTCTGTCTCTGTCTCTCTCTCTCTGTCTCTCTCTCTCTCTCTCTCTCTCTCTGTTTATTTTTATAATGTTGTTTTAGGCTACTTAGATGTGCAGCAGCCAAGGCCAGCACCTTGTAGGCATTCTAGTTTTTAAGTAACTTAATTGTAATTGTAGTGAATACTTTCAAGTAACAGTGAAGTAATAAATTCCTTTCAGAACAATTGTAATTGTAATGATAATTTATTCCTTTTTGACGGCAGGAAACAATAATTGTAATTTATTCCTTTTTGAAAGTAATCTTCCAAGCTCTGATTACAGGTAAGTTGAGCATTCCAAATAAAATGCATGCTTCAAATTATATTTAGGACAAATCTATTGATTTCAGTGCAAGAACGTAAGGAAGAGCCCAGTGTAACCCACTGCTGGGTATACTATACAGTAGGGCCCTGCTTGTCGGCGCCCTGCTTGTTGGCCTTCTGCTAATACGGAGGTGCCACCGGGGCAATCAGCTGACAGATATCAGCTGGAGCGCGAGAATTCCCCGCGTTCCAGCTGATCACATGCTACAGCTGACAGGGGTCAGCTGGAGCACGTGAGCTCCCTGCACTCCAGCTGATCACACGCTACAGCTGACAGGGATCAACTGGAGTGCGAGCTCCCCGCGCTACAGCTGATCATGCGCTACAGCTGATCAGCTGTAGCGCAGGGAGCTCATGCACTCCAGCTGATCCCTGTCAGCTGTAGCGTGTGATCAGCTGTAGCGCAGGGAGCTCACGCGCTCCAGCTGATCCCTGTCACGTGCTACATCTGATCAGCTGTAGGGAGGACCTTGCACACTCCAGCTGATAGCTGGAGTTCAGCAGCTGGAGCTCCCCGCGCTACAGCTGAGTAGGGCCCCATTTTCCAGTGGTTTTTGCTTATCGGCGGGGGCCTGGAACGGAACCTGCTGTATGAGTGGGGCCCTACTGTATAATAATTCCTTCATTATGATTTGAGAGAGGCATGGGCAGAAAGAATGTTTGGGAGAAAACTTCACATTTACTAAAGGGTAGTCATCCTAAAAATTTCCACTACAGAATCTGTGAGTCTCTACATCAGCATGCATTACTGTTTATGGTACATTGTCATGGTCTCTTCATAGTCTGATGAGAGCTGCCAGTGAGTCAGTTTGTCTAGTCCCTGTAAATAAATAAACAGATAGAAATCTCCAATATAAGTATAACTCTTATTATTCAGTGGGGCCATCAAAACAAAACAAGTAAAAAACAGTCTGGAAGTTGTATGTATAGTTTCTTACTAAAAAAGAAAAGAAAAAGGCTTTGGGTTCCTCCAGCCCCAAGATCACAGTCTGGGTTTATTATGATACTCTAAACAGAGGAAGTGGTCTGTGTATTCAACTAATAACAATGAACAGCTGGCTGTCTTAGTGTCTCAAAGTCCCTTGATGCAACTAAAGCTGGAATCAAAATAATAAATAAGTTATGTCCGATTTCCATCCACCATTTTGTAGGTTCCCACCCACTGCCATTAAACTTTTTTATGTTTCCTTGTGGTATTGCATCATGCTGGCAAGAACAGTTGTAGTGGAAGGATTCCATGAACTTGTGAAATTAGTTACTGAGCTGCTTTTTACACAGATCATGGTGTTCACACTATTAATCTGAAAATATATTGGCAGCCCTTCACCATCAACATAGGGTGATACATGGCTAACTTTTATTTAACTCTTCAAGTAATAAAATAATTCCCACTGTACCATTTCTCCAAAATAATTATTCCATTATATTGCCCCACGGTGGGTTTTGCTTATCACAGTATTCCATAGCCTCATTCTGGAATTTTCTTGCTTTCTAAATGAAGAAAAACATCATTTTTCAGTTTATTGCAAGACAGCTTCACAAACAGCATGAGACGCAGATGCAAGAGGAATTTTGTCTTCCCATTAAAGGCAGAATTATAAACAGAAGTGTAAAAATAATACAGGTTTGTGGAAGTGAAGCTTCAGTTGTGTTGTTCAGGCCCCTCTACTGACCTCTATTGACTTCTGACTTCAGAAGAAGCTAAACTGCAAAACAGATACAGTACTTCCCTCACCCACCTAGAATATCATTGCTTGGTATAGAGAGTCATTGCTGTTTTAGGTGTTTGAGAGAGGCATAGAATAGGCAATACAGGCCAGCT
Source organism: Rhineura floridana (assembly GCF_030035675.1). NCBI lineage: Eukaryota > Metazoa > Chordata > Lepidosauria > Squamata > Rhineuridae > Rhineura > Rhineura floridana. The sequence continues at coordinate 140,110,065 of NC_084482.1, read as the reverse complement.
AACTGGTTTTTCATCTGGTGAATTTTTATTGCTTCCTGCTGATTTTATTATTGTTGGACATTTCTGCTCTGCAGTGTATGTTTTATCTTGTTTATAATATTATCACTCTTTAGATTGTGCAAGTCACCCTGAGAGCTTGCAAACTGAAGGACAGCACATACACTTTTAGATAACTAAATAAATACATTTTATTCAGGAGCTGTGTGTACTTGCATTAATGTAAAAATTACATTTTTTAACATGTTAAATTTTACAGCCTGCATACATGATGAGATTATTATTTAGAATACTTATTTCCTGTTTTATATTTATTATTTATTTATTACATTTATACCCCACCTTTTTTTCATCATAGAAACCCAAGGCGGCTTATATATGGTTCCCAGGTGGTCTCCCATCCAGGCACTGGCCAGACCTGGTGCTGGCCTCATGTGCCTTCAGACCATAGCCTGGGACCTTATAGCCTCAAGAGGGTGCCAAAGCAGCTTATAAAGCATTTTCAGAATAAAATCACATTCAAATCCAGTACAAGGACAAAAATTTACATGGTGACCAGCTGGAATCAGGACTATTCAGGTAGCATTTCCTGCTCTTGCCCTTGGTCTTCTCTGGTGCTTTACCAGACAGCAGATCCAATCTAGGGATGGGAAGATCTGTCTGTTTCGGTTCTCTCAGTTTCTCATTTTTCCAGTGTTAAATTCAGTTCTCTACATTGCTACAGTGATCTGCGATTTAAAAAACATCCTTAGAAAAATTGACCACCATTTTAGTGCGAATTTCTCCAAACAAACACATTTTTATGGGCAGTTTTGAGAAAGGTACACATTTCTGCCAGCCATTTCTCAGCATTTCATGCCTTTTTGCATGTTATTTTCACTCATGCATTCATTTTTATGCACACTTTCCCCTAATATATGCAATTTTGTAAATGTTGTTTTGTTGGTGAACTGCATCCCTCTTGGGCTTCCTTTGTGACTTCTGAGACTTCTCTAGCATTGCTGGAAGACTGTTTCTATGTAACTGTAAGGGTAATAAAGAGGTTTGACTTTTAAAAATGAAAGCTGAATTCTGCACCTAAACACTGAATTTTGCAGTTGCTCAGAATTGTCAATGCACACAACCCTGTTTTGACTGGGCTATTTTTCAGAGGTGCATTCTGAATTATGCTGAACTCTTTGTTGGTAAAGACAGTTCATTTTCAAATAAAATTCCACCCAGACAAGGACACATTTGGTGTAGCGGTTAGTGTGACAGACAATATTTGAAGTCCCTCCTCAGCCATTGTCAGGAGTTGCCAGGACTAGGACTATAAAACATTTGATTCTGTGTGTGGCTTCCTGTGTGGTGACTGAGGTGTTAGAACTGCAACTGAGAACATCTTGCTGGTAGTGAAATGTTCTCACAGTTTCAATTAATCTGCCCACCTAGAGGGGTACTGGGCCCTTCTGGACAGGAAGAGTTGTAAGATGCCTTCTATTGTGATAGGAAAGGCCTAATTGACTCTGATGTGTTTCTGTTAGGGTTGCCAGATCAGAAGCATCCCAAACCCTGAGATTTCAGGGGCAGGTCCTAGTGATGTCATAGGAGGCATGCCCTGTGGTGTCATAGGGGATGTGTCCTAGTGATGTCATGGGGCGGGTCCTAGTGATGTCATTAAGCATGATATATTAAGCATCAACCACAGTTGTTTGGAGCATACCACTCAAACAAAAAAAAAATCTCTGTTTGGAAATTAAGATAGAAATTTTAGTTAAATGAGGGTGTTTCCTGGTCCAGCTGAAGTGACAGGATCATTCCTTCTTACCTGCTTAGAGATCCTGGGTAAGGAACATTTAATCTAGCCTATTTGCTTCTGGCAAGAAGGGTTTAAGTGCCCTCAGGCCAGGCCAGTCACCAGAAAGCTATTGCAGGAAGAAAGCCTAGCGTTGTGGATATGTTAGATGGGAGCACTCAGGAGTAAAGATGGATGCTCCTGAAGGCTGCAGTTCTAAACACACTTACTAAAGGACTAAGCCCCACAGAACTCAACAGGACTTACTTCTGAGTAGATATGGTTAGGATTGTGCTGTTGGAAAGGCTTGAATAGGAATCCTCTGCAATGATATCCATATCCAAGCAGGGTTGGCAACCTCCTGCCTGGAATGCCCTGCCTGCCTTTTAACGTGGCTGTTCCAAATGTCTTTACAGACTTGACCCTTCACTGCAGAGAGAGGTTGGGAAATGAGTAAGAGTTAAGAAGGTTCTCTACTCTTTCCTGCTTATTCCGTGGGCTGCTATAAACTCACTTTGACAGCCAACCCAATTCCAGTGAATAATAACTGACAGAGAGAAAACACACATTGTTTGGTCTACCTTCACAGGCAGTAGATTGGGAACAACAGCAGTTGAAGCCACACTTCCCAGTATGTGAATTCTCCTTTACCACTATTAGGCAAGAAACAAACCATCATGCAAATAACAAGGTGCATCATCAGTGGGGTTAAGGGGGTTGAGCTGACCATATGGAACCACTGTTGTTACTTCTATGGATGTAAGGGAGTAAGGTCAGAGGTAAATGAAATGCAAATAGAAGAAGGAAAAGAAAAGACAGTGATGATTTCCTGAATGCAATACTATCCCAACCACAACAAGATTCCTATGAGTAAAGCAAAAAACTCAGCATCCCACAACCAGTCAGGGTTCCTAACCAAAACTAAAAGAAATCCTGGTAGCGAGTCAGCCAAGGTCACAGAAATCCCCATGTAGCACAACCTGACCCTGGGGCTGCAGTTAGTGCAGAATGCTGTGGCACAATTGTTGACATGAGTGAGACCCTATTTATTTATTTATTTAATGTATTAGTCACCCATCTGGCTGGTTATCCAGCCACTCTGGGCGACGTACAAAATAAAACATACAATACATTAAAACATTTAAAATCTCGAACCAGAGTAATAAAACCTAACCCACCCCAAAAGCCTGCCTGAAGAGCCAGGTCTTCAAGGCCCGGCAGAAGCTCATTATAGAGGGGGCATGACAGAGATCATTTGGAAGGGTGGGGGCCACAATTGAAATAGCACTCTCCCTAGTCCTCACCAGTTTGGCTGTTTTAACTGGTGGGATGGAGAGAAGGTCTTTTGAGGCTGATCTTGTTGGGCGGCATTGCTGATGATGCTGGAGGCGGTCCTTCAGATAGACTGAGCCAAAACCGTGTAGGGATTTAAAGGTCAAAACCAACACCTTGAATTGGGCCTGGCAAGCAACTGGTAACCAGTGCAACATCTTCAGCACTGAAGTGATGTGATCTCGCCGGCGGTTGCCTTTAATTAGGCGCACTGCCGCATTCTGTACCACTTGCAGCTTCCGGACTGTTTTCAAGGGTAGCCCCATGTAGAGCGCATTACAGTAGTCTAGGCGAGAGGAGACCAGGGCATGTACCACCGATGGGAGCAGATGATTGGGAAGGTAGGGGCGCAGCCTCCATATCAGCACATAATATCTTTGCTCTGAAATCTGCACTGGTTGCTGATTTGCTGCCAGGCCAAGTTCAAGGTGTGCTTTCCATGTTATGGATGCCGCATAGTACTTGTTCTGTTCCTGTAAGAAATCAGTCCTTTGATGTGGCAGCACCTACGCTTTGGAGCTCCCTGCCTATTTCTATTAGGCAGGCACCTTCATTGTACTCATTTTGGTACCTGCTAAAAACGTTTTTTCTTTAGGCAAGCCTAATAGCATGTAGAAGCTATTTTTTCTGTTTTTAACTCATTGTTGGTTTTATTATTTTGAATGTTTTTAAATACTTGTCTTTAACAGTTTTTTCAATAATTTTATTGTTTTAATTCCTTCCATAAACCACTTTGAGGTTTTTTACAATAAAGCAGTATACAAATATTGTAAATAGAATATATACATAAATTTATGAGTCACTGTGGCCCTTTCCTCTTTTATACCGAGTCAGGCCATTTGGTACCATCTAGCTCAGTACTGCTGACATGGATTAACATTGGCTGTCCAGGATTCCAGGCAATAGTCTCTTCCAGAGATTGAATTTTGGACCTCTGTAAGTAAGCCATGTGCCCTGCCACTGAGCTACAGCCCTGTTTTAAAAAGTATCTTTTAAAATTGTTCTTTTCATTTCACTAATGAAGGTACAGCATACTAGGGCAGATCCACACAATACATTTAAAGCACATGAATCCCACCATAGAATCCTGGGAAGTGTAGTTTGTTAAGGGTGGTGGGAACTATAACTGTAAGGGAGAAACTACACTTTCCAGGATTCTTTGGGGAAGTCATACGCTTTATATGCGAGTTGAATGTGCTTTCAATGTATTATGTGGATCTGCATTACTTCATAAACTTTGCCTACGTTCAGATCATTTTAATTAAATTTTAAAATGGAAATAAGATACAAAGTTTACTGGGTGACCATGGGCTACGTACCATCTCTTAGCCTAATCTGCCCCTCAGGGTGAAAACAACAGAAGGGGACCATGACCAACCCCAGGTGGAATCCTATACTTGTTTACTCAGCAGCAACTCTCAATGTGTTCAGGGAAGCATGCACAGGACTGCAATTCAGTGATAAGAAACTTCACTCACCCAATCCAGAATTCAGAATCATGCCACATTAAGCTGTTTTGCAACTGTTTTATACTTGTTTTATGGTTATTTGATTTTAAATGGCTTTATTTCTTCTTGTGAGCTGCCTTGGTTTCCAACCCTATCTCACAGGGTTGTTGGAAAGACTCCATATAGACACACACACTGCAGATGTAAAAATACGTACACCCCATATAAATGTTTTTTGTCAAAACCAGTTGGCCATAGCAGGATATTTTCAGCACAGTCCTAACCATGTCTACTCAAAAGTAAGCCCTACTGAATTCAATGGGGTTAGCTCCCAAGTATGTGGAATTAGCACTGCAGCTTTACTCCCAGAAAAGCTTCATACTGGGAAGGTTTTCAAAACAGGTTATGAATAAGACGAATAAACTGCCCTCTTCAACAGTCCAGTAAAATTTAAACTTCTTTGACTCCTTAATTAGAAAAGTATAACACTGCAGCATGTACACTTTTTAAAACTTATGTTCAAAAATTATTTGAAAGATAAAGTGCATAATATGCCATCTTTGCAAGTAGTTAAAAGTGTGCATGCAGGGTTTCTTTATGTCTACCAAGATCCTTCTGTGATCTGTGGTAGTGCAATCCTATGCATGTTTACTCAGAGTATGCTGCTGAAAGCTATAGTAGGGCCTCACTCATATGGCAGGTTATGTTCCAGGCCCCTACCGAAAAGCAAAAACCACCAGAAAGTGGGGCCCTACTGTATTCCAGCCGCCACACTCCAGCTGACAGTGATCAGCTGTAGCACTCGAGCTCCCTCATTGCTGTCAGCTGGAGTGCGGCGGCTGGAGCTCCCTGTGCTACAGCTGATCGCCCCTCTGGCAGCGCCGTATTAGCAGAATGCTGAAAAGCGGGGCACCGAAAAGCAGGGCCCTACTGTATATATTTACTGAATTCCTGATGTGAGACAAGCAGGAAAAGGAAACTGTGAGTTTAGCCATTTCCTGGGGTCAACAATCACAACCCTAACTTCACTTATTGGCCAAAAATCTGAAAGGGCAGGGATTAGAGCAGCTGATAGTAACAGAAGATGGAGGGGAGGCTGACATTTTGGCTTATATCTTTTGAACCAGACCACCTAGGATTTTTTTTTTAATGAAAGCTAGGAGTCCGGAGATTAAGGTGAGTCACCTGGAGACCCAGAGAGAGCCCCCAAAACCGGGGTCTCTTGGCAAAAGCCAGACATCTGGCAACCCTAGTTTCTGTGCATCCCTTGACACTGACTCATTGGCTCAGTTTCTGGCCTACTTTTGAAAGATGCTTATGGTTCAGCCCTGAAGCTCACAGGGCGGTCTAGTCTCTTGCTAAACCTAATCTACCTCCCAGAGCAGTGTTTGTAAGGTGAAAAATGGGCTGGAGGGAGCCGCTCTAACCTCCCCCCACCCCTGCTGTATACAGTGAAAAATATACAGATACCTATATCTGTTCCTGATTAGACTGGAAAAATTATGTGAAGGGAAGGGGTAAAGCTCTCCTTGTTCCTGGTACTAATGTGCCAATAAAAAACAGTTGGGAGATTCACAGCATACCTGTTTCTCATCATTTGTGGGATTTCTTTGCCAATGCATTCAGCTTAAATATGTGTTATGGTGAATTCATATCTGCCGCCACACATTAATTTATAGATTGGGGAAAAGGCAAGAGTGACCAAATAGAAGCGCATGAGGTACTACAATATAGCCTTTTCTCCCTCTGTGGATTTAAGAAATAGATGCCTCCCGTTAAATGTAGCAGTTCTCTTTTTTATATAATTGTAAAGGGAATCAGTTTAGACAAATGCTGTAGTTTTATACATAATATGCCCTTTAGAAAATGGGAGCTGATTAATGACTTCAGAATGATATATGGTGTCTGGGAAAGCCATTTGAAAAGGGAAAGGTGGCAATGAATCACACTTTTCAACAGCGCAGTTGTAAATATTGAATGAAAGTAGCATAGTTTGCCCCTGTTTAGAATTTATATCCTTTGCAGCATTTTCCTTCTCTGTTTGTTTCATCATGAGTGAATTTTTATTTCAGGAAAATGGTAGTGCATTTTCTGTAACATGGAACCCATTGCTGTCTGAGCTCCATAGCTAAAACAGACTGCCTAAAATTGTACTCTGTGTTGAGGAATTTATCACGTTAACTTGGAGGGGTGTACCTATACATAGGTATCATCTTGTGTGGAATTTGGTGCATAATTATGAATCTAGAGAAGACTGCATGCGTGTGTGTTTATGTATTAATAAAATCTGAAAGGAAGGAATAAAATCTGAACGCATCACAGAGTTTTATCAGTTTCAGGCTGTTGTATGCAAGAGGGAGCTCCAAGTGACCAGAGAATATGCTTTTGTCCTCTGAAAAGAAACCCTTTTTGTAGCAGCTTCGCTATCAAGGACCAGCAGCTTCAATATTCAGGAGATCCGTTGTTCAAAGAGCCATAAGATTTCCTAGGTTGGGCTTTTGCATTTATGTCTAAACAGGAGAACATTGTTGTTGTTATGTGCCTTCAAGTCGATTACGACTTATGGTGGCCCTATGAATCAGTGACCTCCAATAGCATCTGTCATGAACAACCCTGTTCAGATCTTGTAAGTTCTGTGGCTTCCTTTATGGAATCAATCCATCTCTTGTTTGGCCTTCCTCTTTTTCTACTCCCTTCTGTTTTTCCCAGCATTATTGTCTTTTCTAGGGAATCATGTCTTCTCATTATGTGTCCAAACTATGATAACCTCAGTTTCATCATTTTAGCTTCTAATGATAGTTCTGGTTTGATTTGTTCTAACTCCCAATTATTTGTCTTTTTCGCAGTCCATGGTATGCTCAAACCTCTCCTCCAACGCCACATTTCAAATGAGTTGGTTTTTCTCTTACCCGTTTTTTCCAGTGTCCAGCTTTCACATCCATACATAGAGATCAGGAATACCATGGTCTGAATGATCCTGACTTTAGTGTTCAGTGATACATCTCTGCATCTGAGGACCTTTTCTAGTTCTCTCATAGCTGCCCTTCCCAGTCCTAGCCTTCTTTTGATTTCTTAACTATTGTCTCCATTTTGATTAATGATTGTGCCGAGGTATTGATAATCCTTGACAAGTTCAATGTCCTCATTGTCAACTGTAAAGTTACATAAATCTTCTGTTGTTACTTTAGTCTTCTTGGTGTTCAGCTGTAGTCCTGCTTTTGTGCTTTCCTCTTTAACTTTCATCAGCATTCATTTCAAATCGTTACTGGTTTCTGCTAAGAGTATAGTATCATCTGTATATCTTAAATTTCTCTCTCCAATTTTCACATCTTCCTCATCTTGGTCCAATCCAGCTTTCCATATGATATGTTGTGTATAGATTAAACAACTAGGGTGATAAAATACACACCTGTCTCACACCCTTTTCTATTGGGAACCAATTGGTTTCTCCATATTCTGTCCTTACAGTACCCTCTTGTCCAGAGTATGGGTTGCACATCAGGACAATCAGATGCTGTGGCACCCCCATTTCTTTTAAAGCATTCCATGGTTTTTCATGATCTAAACCAGCCTTTCCCAACCAGTGTGCCTCCAAATGTTGTTGGACCACAACTCCCATCAGCCTCAGCCAGCATTGCCAATGGTCAGGAAGATGGGAGTTGTGGTCCAACAACATCTGGAGGCACACTGGTTGGGGAAGGCTGATCTACACAGTCAAAGGCTTTGCTGTAATCTATACAGCACAAGGTGATATCCTTCTGAAGCAGGAGAACATAAAAGTACCTTTTTCCCTGTCTGTATCTGTATTGAATTTGAAATTGTTTTAATTGCTTTTATATACAGAATTGTTTTTAATTGTTTTTATTGTTGATGTTTTTATTGTGAATTCACTTTGATATATTTTATGGGAAATGATTCATAAATTAAATCAAATAAAGAATGGAAAATGTACGTGCCCTTGGATCATCAGACTGCTTCTGATTCTTTGGATGCTAACCACTGTTATTTGCTCTGACCCCTTGGAAAGGTATTGTTAATGCATCACATCAATTAGAATTGGTACAGAATTTTGGGTATTTTTGGCATAGGCTTTCTTTTCACAGAATCTGTGGGTTTGATGAAAAAATATAATCATTGCTATACTGGGTATGGCCTAACATTTAGCATTTTTATTCTCCCCAAGTCTGAACTTCAGAATGAGCAAAACTATCGATGTTCCAATCTGCTGCTAGAGTTTAACAGTAATGATACCCTTTGAGCTAACCTGTGATTCAGCACAACCTTTCAAAGGAATCAGGTAATCAGTATGTTTGGTATTCAAATGTGAGCCAATATTAGTTATAGCTTTCCACTCTTGTTGTGTTCCTTCCTATTCTTATTATTTCATTTAAAATAATTTGCGTTGAAAATTTATGTGGGATTCAACAAATGACTCACTGCAATCTGTGCTGTGCTCGAGATATGTTTGCATGTCATCACCAGTCTTTGAAAAGAATCAGTTGTGCTCTAGATGCAAGTGGAACTTCAGTGGAGATTGGGGCAGACATGTAGATGGATGGTGCCTTCACTAAATTTGCTAATTGGATGTTCACTTTTTAATTAGAGTTTTTGAATCAAACCCCCAGATATTTCACATCTAAACAAACAAAATCCTGAAGATAAACGAAGTTTGCATTTCATATATTTATAAGCCATCCCAATCTGTAACTAATGATCTCCTTCAGACAGTTCTTAATAGAAGCTAAAATTCAATGTCAGATGGTGATTCCCCCTTAGATTTGAACTGGGATCAGTCCTAGATGGGATTCATTTATCTTGGTGTTTCCTAATTTTGGACAGGATAAATATAAGACATCCTCCCTCCAACCCTCCTAATAGAAAACAGATTTCTACATTTTTATGGGATGGCATCATTAATCCGTTAAAGAGATGAATTCACAGCTGGCTTCAGTTACAAGCAGCATTTCCCCCCCCCCAAAAAAGAATTTATTGTGAAATATTTGTATCTACATAATACCCTGTTCAAGTTGCTTATTTGTAAATCATGTATGATGGTAAGCTGTTGAATATGAACAGTTAAAGCTATTGTCCCATTGCGCCCATAACCATGAAATAATGAGGCAAGACACAGTTGAAGCTGGGTGAAAACTTGGGCCATGTTTATTACATTTATTAAACTTAATAAACTTTAATAAACTCTATTCAAAACTAACCCACCATCTGCAGTGTGACTGTGCAGGAACATTAACTCTCAATCCTTGGGCAAGACCCACCCTGCTGCATGAAAAGGGGGTGAACTTAACTCCACCCCTTTTCCCCAGCACCACCCAACCTGGGTAATTAGGGAGGCCTTCCTGACTCACTCCCGGTGCCCCACAACTCTGAGTGGGTAGCCCAGGTTCCCCCAAAGGTGAACCCTATTTATCCTGCAAGTCCCCACAAACTCATGGGCCAATCTCAGGTGTCACCTTTCACCCAAAAAGGTGCCTAAGGGTGCTCATCAATTCTCTCACCTGTGCCAGTTCCCACACATATCTGCCCCAGAAGAAGACATGTCTCTGCTTAGTTCTTCTTCCCCCACCTGCACTGAATGACCTCACGCAGGACACACTGCAGATCAGACAAGAACATATTGTTGCCCAAATTAGATAAATGAACTCCATCTGGCTGGTAGAGTTCCAGCCATGATGACAAGACCCGGGGGTGTTGAACCACCTCACCCTGCAAAACAGACAGGGCAAGGCAGATCTCCCTATTTACTTTTTTTACATACCCTGTTAAAGCACCTAGGATCCCCCTCTCCCCTCCAGGCCCACCCAGGGAAGCATATCAGACCGAGGCCACCTTTGCCTAACAGCCCCCAAATCCATACTTGCCTGAATGACCAAGGCCTTGCCCTTCAAAAGTCCTAACTCATTACCCCCTAGAATTCAGAGCTTGGAAAAGTTACTTTTTTGAACTACAACTCCCATCAGCCGAATCCAGTGGCCATGCTTGGCTGGGGCTGATGGGAGTTGTAGTTCAAAAAAGTAACTTTTCCAAGCTCTGCCCTAGATGAACAAGAACATGCGGAGGGTGCTGCACCAGCACAGGATCAAACAAGGTAAGCAGGAGCCAATCCTATCTCATGCCCCACTTACCCAACCATTGGACCTCAGCATATTGACTAAGTCCCAACTTGGTGCCCATCACAGTCTGTGATGCTCTCCAGCTGGCCCAAAAAACCATGCTATGCCCACAAATGAGCACTCTCACACGCTCCAGCACCCTCCAGCAACCTGTTCACACAAAAAAACATGAATAACAAGAAAACAGTCTACTCCCGGCCTTTCTTAAACTGCTGAACATAAGTCCTAAACACTCCCGATTTCCAATGACCTACAGCCTGTATGCCCTCCCGCCCGAAACCAAGCCTGGCAGCAGTAGATGCCGCCCCGATGCAAAAGGAGTATGTACCAAAATAGGCCATATGAACCCCGATCTGTGCAAGAGCACACTTGGTGACATCCCAGAACTGGTAACGTGTAAGTGGTATGCCATCACAATGACAGAAAAAGGAGCCCGCCTGAGACCCATGCACAACGCAAGAAACTGCACAACGCTCTGACCGGGCACAATCCCCTAAGCGGGGATCAACATGTTCTTTGTGTGTTGATCATTTTTGGATTGACACAAGCAAATCTGTACTACACTGGTCTCTAATGTGACATCTTGCACCTTGAGGGCATATCCAGACATATCATGGCAGGAGGCAGACAGCAACCCTCCTATGAAATGCCCCCCCAAATGCTGTTAACACCACAGTGTGGCCTCAAACTCTGAAGTGCATACAGATGCCCAAACACCATGCAGGCTAACTAATACATGCCCTGTTCAACCCTTCCAACATTCTCCAAAGCCTAAAGTCCCCTGCACTATCGTAAACACCCTGAACCATTGCCCCAGAACTTAGGCCGGCCAGCTTAACCCTTATAGTATGTACCGATAAACCCAATTGGTGTAAATAAACACAAAACACTGCGCAACCAGAATGGGCCAAAGACTCGGATACCCATGGCTCCTCAGAAACTCTTGGAAATCCCTACCTGCTGTCATATATGAGGATCTGGTGCTGGGACCACATAATGGCCTTCTCCGCCTGTGACTACCAAACTCCCACAGTGCCAGCGGCATTGGCTGTGGGTGAGTCCTGGCCAAATGGGCCAACTCCCCAAAGAGCACCATCTGCTGGTGTGAAAGAGCATCAGCAATCCCATTATCCAAACCAGGGACATGTTGGACAAGGAACAAAACATTAAATTGGAGGCAGTGAGTGACAAACACACGCACCAAAACCATGACCTGAGGATTCCTCGAGGTCAGAGAGTTGATAACCCGCACCGTGGCTTGGTTGTCACACCAAAAATGAACCACGGAATTGGTAAAATTGTCAGCCCAAAGGTGAACAGCCACCCAGTGGCGTCACTAGGGTAGGTGTCACCCGGTGCGGTGACTCATGGTGTCACCCCCATGGACCTCCTCCCGTATCAGACCATACAGAATCCTTAGTAATGTTTTTTGTACTAATGTTACTTGTAAATCGTAATTCCCGTATATCACTGGAAGAGTTCCATATACATCCCAATTCCAAAGAAAGGGGATCCCAGGGAATGCAGTAATTATTGAACTATTGCCTTCATATCCCATGCAAGTAAAGTAATGCTCAAGATTCTACAACAAAGGCTCTTACCATATATGGAGTGAGAAATGCCAGACGTTCAAGCTGGATTTAGAAAGGGAAGAGGTACCAGAGATCATATCGCAAACATACGTTGGATAATGGAACGGACCAAAGAATTTCAGGAGAAAATCACCCTGTGCTTTATAGATTATAGCAAAGCCTTTGACTGTGTAGATCATGAAAAACGATGGAATGCTTAAAAAGAAATGGGGGTGCCACAGCATCTGATTGTCCTGATGCGCAACCTATACTCTGGACAAGAGGCAACTGTAAGGACAGAAAATGGACAAACTGATTGGTTCCCAATTGGAAAGGGTGTGTGACGGGTGCATTATCACCCTATTTGTTTAATCGATATGCAGAACATATCATACGGAAAGCAGGATTGGACCAAGATGAAGTAGGTATGAAAATTGGAGGGAGAAATATCAATAATTTAAGATATTCAACCATACTACTAGCAGAAACCAGTAATGATTTGAAACGAATGCTGATGAACGTTAAAGAGGAAAGCACAAAAGCAGGACTACAGCTGAACACCAAGAAGACTAAAGTAACAACAGAAGATTTATGTAACTTTAAAGTTGACAACAAGGACACTGAACTTGTCAAGGATTATCAATACTTTGGCACAGTCATTAACCCAAATGGAGACAATAGTCAAGAAATTAGAAGGTGGCTAGGACTGGGAAGGGCAGCTATGAGAGAACTAGAAAAGGTCCTCAAATGCAAAGATGTATCACTGCACACTAAAGTCAGGAAAATTCAGACCATGGTATTCCCGATCTCTATGTATGGATGTGAAAGTTAGACAGTGAAAAAAAGTGGGTAAGAGAAAAATCAACTCATCTGAAATGTGGTGTTGGAGGAGAGCTTTGCACATACTGTGAAAAAGACAAATAATTGCATGTTAGAACAAATTAAACCATCACCATCACTAGAAGCTAAAATGATGAAACTGAGGTTATCATACTTTGCACACATCATGAGAAGACATGATTGACTAGAAAAGATAATGCTGGGAACAACAGCAGGGAGTAGAAAAAGAGGAAGACCAAACAAGAGTTGGATTGACTCCATAAAGGAAACCACAGACCTGAACTTACAAGATCTGAACTGGGTGGTTCATGACAGATGCTATTGGAGGTCACTGATTCATAGGGTCGCCATAGGTCATAATCGACTTGAAGGCACATAACAACAACAAGGCTGAGGTCCCTAGAAAGAAAATGGTTGAGGTCTCCTCAGATGAAAACAGATGGTGAACAAGAACACCAAGAATGTGATGACACCCACAAAAACATTATTTCAGATTGCGCTTCAGGGTCCACACTTACACTGACCCAACCTTCTGAGCACCTGTTGTTTTACAACTTTCAGCAAAAACAAAAACTAAACTAGTCTCCCAACTTTAATAAAGAAAAAGATAATACTCTGAGCACGTGCACTTTCCATTTTAAGCTCACTTAATTATTCATTTTTTTGCTCACTTCCTGCCTTCCCCGTTGAAGACCACCATAGTTACTGTTTGGGATCTGTTCTGCAATGAACGGCATCTTGATTGCAGGGGAGGAGCCCTTTGCTACCCTGCCTCAGGCAGCAAACCCTCTTGCTCTGGTCCTCTCAATACAGCAGGATGTACGGGAAATTGACCCTTGTTACCTGAGCGAGGGAGGCTAAAAAGAAACGGGAGTGCTGTTACTCTCTGGGTAACTGAGAGGACCAAGGGAGTCTTCCAAGTAATCAAGACACCAACAAACTCAAAGTCTAACTGATGCCAAACTGGCCCCATGACATATACCATCCCCGAATAACATAAATGTCGAGGGGAAGGGAGACAGATGCCCCCTTTCCCAGCTGAGAGCTTCTCCATCCTTGCTTCTCTCACCAGGATGCCATGGACCAGCACATCGTAGCAGACCCAGCAGTCCAGCGGGGAGGCTCCCTTCCGCCGGCCCAAACGCGCACCCGAGAGCCAACCCAGGCCCAGCAGGGCCACACATGCGGCTAATGATGCTCCCGACGCTCGGCTGAACAACTGCGGCAGAGTAGCTGCCTCGGATTGAAGCCGGAGCTCTATTTGCCCAGCTGCCGCCAGGCTTGTAGCCTGGAGAAAGGCAGCTGGCCAAGTGCAAAACTCCCAGCCTGCCTGATGCTTCCGCTCTCGCTAACGGCAGCTGACAACAACAGTGAAAGCAAATAGTCGCCTCTTTCGTTCCTAAGGAACTCCGCCCCTTTTGCAAGCTTTGGATTCGTAGGCAAGTGAAGCAGAAAGTCTTGTGGCGCTTGAAAGACTACTACCGTATATACTGTAACAAAAGCTTTCATGCGCTAGAGTTCTCTCCGTGAGGGATTCTTGCCACGCCTCTGACCTTTGAAGTTCACAAGGCGCAGGGCACCTACACGACCAAAAATATAATTCTTTGTATCCCAAGATAATAAGACACTTGAGCTGGGATTCAAAGCCTTTGCAGCCACGGTGCCCTGCCCCACGACGGGGGCGGCTCTGGGTGTCACCCCTCTCATGGTGTCGCCCGGGTGCAGTCCGCACCCCCCGCACCCGCCTGGTGATACCTCTGCAGACACCACTATTGGGAAAAACTCAAGGAAGGTAAGATTCCTGGTTTGAAAGAGGCTGGAAAGAGGGTGTAGTGGGCTTAAAAGGGGCCTGCAACTTGTCCCCACCCGCAAGAGTGACGTAGCATGCTATCTAAGCAAGCCAAGTGGTTGAGGCCATGCCAGGTTTTGTCATGGCCCAGCCACAAAGCCCGCTGCCCCTGGAGCTCTTTCAGAGCCTGGGGGCTGAACAGGGATTGTCCCTGAAGGAGGGTCTGATAAAATAACACCTCTGTTGGATAGCTTATTTAGACTGGAGTCCTATTTACTTGGGAGTAAGCCCCATTGAACTTGAGTAGGTATGTATAGGATTGACAGAGTACTGTGAACTTCACATATGTATTCCTTTACTTCCATTCCATTTGCACATTTGAAGCAGGTGATTCCCCCCCCCTTCGATTCTAATTTATTAAGTCTAAAAACTGGGGAAATATTTGTGGGAATCACTCACACACTGCTACTAAGTACATACTGCAAACTATTCTATTAGCTGCATTAGAATGCTTTGTTCAAGCCAAACTTCAGCAGGAGAAAGGGATCCTAACTGTGCTAGGGAAGGCCTCTGTGGGCATATGTGTGCCTGCAGGTGCCACATCACCAACCCCTAACCTAGAGAAATCAACTGTTTCTGTTAAAGCCCTTATACCCAACTGCCAAAAGAAAAACATTTTACCACCTTTACCGAACAACCTTCTTCCAAATGGAGAGAACATGCAAACGTTGTAGCTAAGCATGTATTAATTTTTGAAACCTGATTGGTGGAACTCATCCTTGAGGGGAGATGAAATCTGTTTTAGTCAGTAAGAATCGCATCCTGAACCCTTAATCCATTGCTCTCTCCCTTCCATATTGTGATGTGCAGCTTTATTGGTTGCTTTTACATGAACTATTACCTGTAGCTTGAATGACATTTAGTTCAGGTTTTCATCCTATCTCTGTAGCTTCCCCTTTCCGAGTGTTGTTATGTTTTCATCCATGTTTCCTATTTTTTGAAGTAGGATAATCACCATTTCCTCCATTGGGGAAATTACCTACAAACAGGAAAAAGCTGCATTTGGAAATTTGCAAGGCTGTCAAAAAGATTTCTTTCATTATTTACTAGATCCTACATGGTGATCCTACAGTTTTCTTTATTCATAACTCAAAGATTTCCATTTATTTTGGAATTATGCATTAGAACTTGACAGGACAGGCACCATTTCAGATTTTAATGGTGGGGTGAGGGGGAGCAAAGAACATTCAGGGACAGGAATATTCTCAAAAAGAATTAAAGAGCAATTCTTGGTTATATTAAGAATAGATTGCAAAACGCAGTGTATTTTAAAAGCGGTGCCTTATGGTTACTTATTAATATATAGCAACATTGTCAACACAGTGATTTGTGTATTTGGCATGCATACCTAGCACATAGATTCATTTAACTGTTATAACAATAGTCGCTCAATGTATAAATTCAGAGTTGACTAGAAATCTAGATGCCCCTGTAAAATAACTTCATGGGGTTCAGAAATTTGGGGGAAGGAACTCCTCTCTTCTCTCACTCCTGCATGCAAAAGTGGATTGTGTGAGCTTTGTGAGTAGATTCCTCAATGCTGTCAATGCACATGAGAGACTTTGCTCTTCCTGCTCAGTTCCTCTTTCCAGTGTCTCACTCTCTCCTACATTGAAAAGGTTCCTTTAAACAAGCCCACATTTCTTTGGATGCGAAGATTGGATACCCACCCTCCCACCTGCTCTAAACAGAGGGGAGGTGCAACATCTCTCTATGAGTGAGCATGGCAGTGGTGGATGTTAATAGCTGATGGGGTAGAATGCTTGTAGCACTCTATGGTCTGCTCTTTTGGATATTTTGTCATTTTGTGATTGCCATCGATAGCACTTTCTCAAAATTCCAATTGTGTCCATTGCCCGAAAAGTTTGGCAACCCCTGAGCTAAATGATGATCAACATCTAGTCTAAGCACAAGAAGAAGAGAGGAAGTGGCCACGACAAGCCAATTGGATCTGTCCACTGGACCTCAGCCTCGGACAAAGATTCATAGGTCTTTTGGACATCAGCTGTTACCAGTGATTATAATGATTTTGTGAATGATGAGTATATTGAGTCAGTTTATCCTCTATATATCAGCCAGATGAGTGCTATCCAAATGTGTCAGCATGATCCTCACAATAGGCACAACAACCAAAATCATCAACAGTTCAACAACACTTCTGTCCCAGTTTCTAATGTTCCTTTCACACTGCAGTAGCTTTTGCTATATGGAACTGTGTTTTTTCTACAGGAAAAATAAAATGCCAAATTCCCACGATTTTCAAGGTTAACAGGAAGCAATGGACACAGAAATGAGCACTAAACTTCCACGATTGCACTAAATTTCCAGAAGTGGCTTTTAGATCATGTGAAAGTTCACATAAAATGTGAAAATTATTAGATAAGGAACATCAGAAAAATGGGATAAAGTGCTGTCTGAATGCAGCCTTCCTGTTTCACCTTCTGGTTTGGCAGTACTATCAGTGAGGTAAACAGAAATATGGAAAAGGCTTCTAACCACTTTCAACTGAGAGTCTAAAAAGTACATTTGAACCATGCTGTTCCTGGCCCTTAATATATTTAATGCGAGGTAGCATGAGGAAGAACAATTGAATGAATGTACATTCTGAATCTAACCAGTATAGATTTTGCATTCACATTGCAGACCAAATTCATTCTCTTTACCACAGGTCGCTCACTCAAAGGCTGCATCCCCCTCTCCCCCTCCCATGTGTTCTGAACTGTGATGCCTTTATGACAAAAGGTTTTTGTGCCCCCAAGGCTCCCCCCAAAATGTGATCATATTAATTTTTAAAATTTCTTTTTCTTTAACAAAATATGTATACCACTTTATTGCAAAACAACAGCAACAACCCTCTAAGCAGTTTACAAGAAACATTTTATTTTACTGACTGCTCTCATAGGTACCCCAGTGTGATACTGAGATGCCAAACATGGGTTTTTTGTGCCCCCCAATGTGCCATTTATTTCTGACCACTGCTATGATTCTGTGATGCCAAAAGGTTTTTGTGATGCCCTCCTAAAATGTGTCAATTTGTTGTATGGGTTAGGATGAGAAAGCTCTAGGGGTTAATGTGAGAGGAGTGGGGGGTTATCGACTGGAGTGAACAGGGAGATAACCCCTAGTATGAAAATACCTCCACAAAAAGAGGCATTTCCTTCTGTTTGTGCGAGAAGGGACAATGTCTGAGATGATGCCTGTTGTACATGGGTGCATCATCTAAAAAGAAAGTTTGCATTTTTCTTGAGAACAGTTGTAAAACATGATTAACGGATTAATAGCATGGTATAGTGGTTGAAGCAGAGATGAATAACCTATGGCCTTCCAGATGTTGCTAAACTGTAATGGTAATCATCCCTGACCATTGATCATGCTGGCTGATGGGAGTTGGACTCAAACTATATCTGGAGAGCCACTGGTTCCCCATCCTTGGGTTAGACTTCAGCTGGTGATATCCAGGTTCAAATCCCCACTCAGTCATGAACCTCACTAGGTGACCTTAGGTCAGTTACTATCTCTCACCCTAAGCTACAGGGTTGTTCTGATTATAAAATGGAAGGGGGAGAACCATGTAGGTTGCCTTGAACTCACTGGAGGAAGGGTGAAATATGAGTGCAATAATTTAATAAATTATGATCTGTTTTGATTTGACGACAGCCCTAACAATAATGCCGATAGTTTTGTAGTTGAGTTTCCTTGCCTACTTCATTTTCTGTGCTATCCTGACCCATCATATGTATTATGCTGGAGGAGCCAAGCATGGTAATTATAGCTAAGCTCAGGAAGAAATCAAGGGCAAGTAAGATATACCTTGGATTAGTTTATGTTTACCTTTTGGTTAAAACATTTATAATTGAGAGCAGACGTGTTTGTTCATAGGCATGTCTCCTCTGCATTTGACTTTAGTGAACATGGGAAATATTTAAAAAATCGAACACGATTTCAGTAGAACACAGCCTACTGAATGATTCTTACCTGAAATGAGCTCTTATCCAAAAGCTTTTGATTGTGTCACAATGACTATACGATAAATGTTAGCCTTATGAGTATTACAAGGCCAAGATTGTTGGAGAGAACGGACCAAGGTAGAGAATGTTGTTTTCAAATTCATATAAAGGGGCAAGATTTCACCGATAGTAGCTGATACAGTGAATTAATTTACACAAATCCTATATCCAAATATTTCAACTAGAAAGATTTCAGTATTTCTTCTGCCTGTCCAACTGTTGAGCAGTTTTTAAGTGCTAGTCAAATTGAAAATACTTTGAGGGGTTTCCCCCCGTTATAATTTAATTTCTCCCCTTTAAGTTCTGCTTCTGATTTCTCAGTTTCCAAACTCTGGAACAAAAAATCTAAATAAACAAAATTGTGGGACAAGATAGTGTTGCATAATTTACCATCTGTTTTTGGTTTCTGACAGTCTGCTAGGCTCCACAAAATCTGGATGAAATTTATTCCTGAAAGGACTTGTATTTGAAGATATTTCAAAACCAAGCTGAAAGCAGGCAGTATTCCAGGATATAGTCTTTTTGTTTCTTAACTGCCCCCCCTCCACATGTATAAATTTGTGATTTATACAGCACAGCCTAATTTCTAATTCAAATTTTCTTTTCATCTGTTTTGAGGGCTAACTCATCTCCCCCTGGTAGATCAGAACAAAATACACCAGATCAATTATATAGAAAATATCCATTAAATTATTTGTTACGAAATCTCTACATTGTCCTTGACCAAAAATTGGTGAAGGTGAACTAGAAGATAACAAATAGCTCCAGGTCAATTTCTCCAGTACATGGTCTTTAAGGTATCTTGCTAATTTGGTTCCATCCTTGACAGGTAATGAAATGCACTTCTATTTGCTAACAAAGCAAAGCCAGATGGGTGGGAGAAAAATTAATGTAAAGGCAAGAGTAACCGTGTTTACAAACCCTTTTAACTGCTTGGAATGAAGATTTATATTGGGGAAAACCATTCAAAATAGGCACTGCAGTATATTGAAAGCTTAGACTGACAGTTCACAATTAACCAATTCCAGTAGAGATGGACACAGTAAAAATAATGAATGGTGAAATTGATGCCTGGAATGATTTAAGCCAGTGATTACCTTTCCTGGCCTTGTGTTCTCTAGATACATTGAACTACAGTTCCCATCATCCCCAGGCAGCACATTTCTCTGGCAAAAGATTTGGCTAGCATACTTGGCCACTGGCTATCCAGGAACTCTAAGCATCATTCTGGCCCTTTCAGTGGTACCATTAGGCCTGGTACCATCAGGGCAACTGTCTGAGACCCCACAGCCTACGCACCCCCCAAACAGAGCCAGAGAGCAGGCAGCTGATGACAAAATTGGTGGCGACAAGCTGAAGCGCTGTAAATGGAAGAGCTATGCTGGGAGGGGAGAAGTGCAGGTGAGTGGAGTAGCCAGTGTATTGGCAGGGGAAAGAAATGACTCTTTCATGGCACACTCCCCAGCTTCACTGCAGCTCCCATTCTGCTTCAGCTTCTGGGGATGTTACAGAGGAGGGGGCTAGTGGAGCTAGCTGTACCAACCAATGCATCCCCCTTCCCAGAGACATGGGCAAGACTGATGGCAAATAATCCCCTGTTGTGGGGTAGGGAATCTTTTTGGCCCACCCCCATGGACCAACGTTGACAGGTGGGCGAGACAACCAGATGGATGGTAGTTTCAACCCTGTGTTCTGCATGGATTGGCTGTGTAGGGAACTCGTCTGAGTAGCTGATCCAGCTGTGTCTCTGACTGCCCCACACCTGACATCACACCTGACATCAGATGTGGGGCAGATGGGCATGGTTTGAGGGAAATGGCATCACAGGTCAGAGGTTCCCCACCCCTTCCCTATTGTGACTGGTGGGAGAAAAGAGTAGAGGGCAACCTATAAGTTACATGGCTGTGCTCCGATGCTGTGCCATGTTGCATCCTGAAGTGTGGGTTTGGGGGAGGAGGGGAATTAGAACTTTATCTCCTTACGGATCTGGGTGGGGGAGCAGGGAAAGAGGAGGAGGAGTCAGGAGAAAGAAATTATGTCAAATCTAGGATGTGTTCTGGTGTGTGGTTTTCCACACTGGGGGTCAAGGGCAGAAACAACAATGTGCTTGAAGGAAGATTTATTTTAGGACTGACACATTTCGGAACAATTCTTCCTTGGGGTTATGTACTGCAATGCTGGTGTTACTCTGTCATTCTGTGATCATCAGGAATGGCACTGGCGTTTATAAATTTCTTGAATCTTGGACTCTCACACATAACTTTAACATTGACCAATCCTCCTTGCCAAGAGCTTTCAGAAGCATCCATAAGTGATACTATAAAGTGCATGGGAGAAGACTGTGTACTTGTGAACCAGTTTCTGAAAGTGGTTTGATTTGAATTAGACACATTGGTAACAGATTCTCATTTACAGCAGGACATTTTGAAGTAACTTGTATTTTGGAGGTAGATTGGATGTAAAGTCATACCCAAGGATCAAAATGGCAGGCAAATATTGAGCAGTGTTTGCTTACTTAAACATGTCACTAAACTGAGACTACATGGCTCTTTGTTGGGCTAAACTGTGGCATGGATGTGTACACAAAGTTCATGTGACTGACTTACAGGCACACACACACACCAGTGAAATATAGGCTGTAATTACTTAGCATTGCTGTCTTGTAGAGAAAGCTGATCTTCAAAGAAATTGCTCAGCTGTCTTGTCTAATTAGAATTCCAGATTGAAATCCTATTGTTATTGGTGTTCTAGAAGAAGAAGCAAGAGAGAGTGGTCTGCTACTTCCTGATGCAAGACCACAGCCATCATTTTGGAGCATAGTTAAGCCATAATCACTTAAACATATATTTACTGCTTAAGCATGTAAGTCTGCTAGAGTAGTTCTCTGGAGGAATACTGACTGATCCCCAGATTTAGATAAAAGTATATGTGTACCTAGTAGGCATTGAAGACCTTTCCCAGATTGTTCTTATCCACTAATTTATGGATGGATACATTAGCAGTAATATGAGAGCTTGCTGAACCTTAATCTAAGTAAAGAGTTTTACAATAAAAGTTATATAATACATTAATTAACAAACCAAAATGGAATTAAATTGTTTTGAAGGTTATGGAATAACCATCCTGGCCCCCATTATCATCATCATCATCATCATCTGCTTAATAGCAGATATCTTGGCTTCAGTCAGGCCAGCACTGTTCGGTGATGAGATACTCCTTTCTAAATATTAGGCTCATACATTGGTTTCTAAGAAAGTGTGCTCATGAATGGCTGCATTGAGATTAGAGAGAGTTCATTTGTCTATGATGGCACTATCTGGTGACAAATTTCCCAGGCCTCACAAGTGTTTCTCCCATTTCCAAATTTTATTTTATTTTGTCCCACTTATCAGGACATTTAAAATCCTCTGAAGCAATTTATTGGAATGTAATCAAAGTAATATCAGAGTGACACTTAGAGGAGAGTCAAATTACATCATTCTCTTGTGTAAAGCGGGAGCAGAGAGACACATTCATCTAAAACACTGCATGTCATGACACGAAAAAACCTGGTGGTTAACTGCTGTTAACTCTATAGAAATAACAAGTTCCAGTTGCTTAAATTTGCAGTCTTGTGTACAGTTACCTGAGAGTAAGTCCTTTTGAATTCATTGGTTGAATGTCTTTAGAGTTTGCCAGCTACTAGATAGATAGTCAGCTTTCCTCTTCCATCTGCAGGCAGCTTTGAAACATGTTGACCGGCTGACCCTTGAGACAGTCACAAAGCCACTTCTTTCCCCCCTGCTCTAAGCACTTTTTCAAGAGGAGGAATATGAATTGACTAAAAGAAGTACCAAATAAACAAACAAACAAATGCTTGTGAGTAAACATGCATAGGATTGCACTAGAAACATCTTCAGGCTGTGTACATAATAAACATATTTGACATTCATGTTTATACAAATATTTCTTCATACTATGTCTTAATATGTATCTGATCTCACACTATGGTTGAAACTGTGACCCAACCCACCTTCAGATGTTGTTAGCTCCTGTGTTGGTATACACAGGATTAAGGGCTGAGGCTATGCCCAGTTCTCCCCCCCCATCCATAAGCCCCTTTCCCTAATTTCCATCCATGCAGAAATGTCTACATTGAGGAGGTCTTTGCACATACAATTGTATGCACAAAGGCTTCCACCAAATCTGGCACCTGCAATTGTTCAGGGGAAAAGCACAACATCACAGTAGGGCTACTTGGGAGTGAATAAAACCTGAAGGGGGCTCTTGTTACCTCAGTTTGTAGATTTTTGAGGGCATGGTACTTTTTGCACCCAACCTCCTCTTCTCTCTTATTTTAAGAAAATAAAACCCATTCAAAGTGGATTTGGGGTAGCCCATGCTGTCATTTTGGCATTAGGCCTCAGAGGTGGAAAAGTCTAAGGCTGATATTGTCAAAGTTGTTTGATCCATTAGCTTCCTTGGCCATAATATCTTTCTGCAGTGACTGTACCTAGAAAGAGTTCAAACCAGTCCCCTTTGTCTCTGGCACGCCTGGCGGAATCAATACTAGCCATATTGTGTTGGGTTCTTCGTGTGCCGTTCTCTGTAGCTGTTCTTGTGTTCTTCGGTAAGGCTTGATTAGTGTGACAGGGAGCCACAGCATTAGCTTCTCTTGTGCATGTCAGCTAAAGGTTCTGTCTGTCTGTAAGGAAAACTTCCTTTCATGTGTCATTTGTGTATTTGTCTATTTGACCTTAGAACGCATTAATCTCTACTACTAAATACTTGTTGTAAGAAAATAATAATTAAAAAATCCCTCAGTGTTTACACTCTGAGGAAAATGCTGTCCAAGTGAAATTTCTTATTTTTTTATTTGTATACTGGCTTTCTTCCATGATGGAATTCAAGGTGACATTTGTTTGGTTAATTTCTTAAATTAAATTCACATCACTTACTGCTTTGTGTGTGGTCCACCTTTTGTTGAATCAGATCAAATGTCCACCTTTCTTTCTCCAACAGTGTACAGCCAGATGCCTTTAGGAGGCCAGCTAGCAGGGCATGTTGGAAGTAGCCAAAAATTGATCTTGCCTATTCAGAGATAGCCTCTCTCCAATTATAAGATGCTGGAGGCACAACAACCCAGAGCAGTGGTGTAGTAGATGAGGAATGCACAGGAGAGCACAGCTCTGGTACTTTTTTCATGGCAGGAATGATGATCTCATTTGTTGGAGTATTATTTGTCAGTGTAGGAAGCTTGGTTGGTTAGAGGACAGGTTTGACCTGGCACACAGTCCCTTTGTTGGGTACGGTAAGTTCAGACAGTGATTGGCCTAAAGTCACACAGTAAATGTCATGGCTGATCAGGGATGTGAAATTATGTCTCCATCGTTAAGGTCTAATAAGCTAACTACTACACTACCCTTTGTCAACTCACTATTACAGTGAGTGCCTGCATTTTTGGACACTTCTTGAGGACATAGCTATGGACTTTTCTTAGGCAATGGGGACTCTCATGATGAGCTCCTGCACTTCAGAATTCCCCATGACACTACTGTCCTGCCACTGATAGTCCTTCCATCTATAAACACATAAACATATATAGAAATGTACTTTTTATCTAGTTAGGCTAACAATTCAAATGAATTTCACTTTTTAGGATAGAAGCTGCAGCCGTCAATTGCAGTTAAACATTCCAGTGATAGGGAGAATAGCCTGAATTAAAAGCCAATTAGTCGTGGACATTGCTTTAAAGTCTAACACTTGTCTAGATTTCCATCTTTCAGTCTTCTCATTATCCTCAACACAAAAGTTTTAAAATGAATGTGGTGCATTTGACTATCTCTGTGGAAACCTTGCTGTACTGCATGGTACACACACACTTCCCAGACCCATGCTCTCCTGTGATCTTTGCTCCACACAAGCATGCTGCTTATTCACTCTTCTTTAACATTTATGAGATTTTTATGAATACTAATGAAAAAGAGCCAAGACCAGATTTGAAAAAGAGAAGTTCAATGAGATTTGCAGTGCTTGCCTTAGACATATTCACATCAAAAGCAAAAAGCTAACACTGTTCTTTAAAAACAAGTGCACACACACTTTGCAGAATGAGAGTTTGTAGGCCAAAAAATGGAAGCCCTATCTGGAATCTGCCACTTAGATGATTGCTTCACCTTGCTTTGTGGTGAACCAGGTCCTGGAGATTTGCAATGGCCTGGTACAGGCATTCAGGTCTGTGGCAATGTTGTGTGTGTGCTGATGGCTGTAACTGGGCATTGGGAGAACACACTTTTGGAAACATTGTAATCATGCCTTGTTTGGGTTAGCATATTGATTTCTGAATATATTTCTTTTGGGAAGGGGAAGAATAATGTATTTGGGCTATCTCACTATATATCCAGCATTTGCAAGATTTTGAATTTAATGTTACAGAATACATTAAGCAAAAGCTTTAAAACAGCCCCCCCACTCTCATTTACTCAGAGTGTGGGGCTCTCTTAAAGCCTTTTCCAAATCTCCCCACACTTTCCTTTTAAATCTCTGACTTGGAAGAGGCTTTTGCAAGTCTCTCCCCTACCTTTAATTCCCCCATCTCGAGGACTTACGAGGAAGGTGTGGGGAAACTTGGAAAAGGCTTTTGCAAGTCTCCGCACTTTCCCTTTAAGTCTCCAATCGTAGAGACTTAAAAGTAAAGCAGAAGAGATGTTGACAGGTGGGTGATCTTACCCACCTTTCAATCATGTGGTATTATAATGACATCATGTTATTGACAGCTGGGTGGCCCCACCTACATGTCAAATTTGGCCCATAAGACAGATTCTGGTAAGGGTCTGGCCTATGGAGCCAAAAAAGGTTCCCCACCCCTGCCTAACAAGATTAAGTACATTTGGTGAGAAGGGTTCTTTTTCATTAAGACTTTGAATGAATGGATGGCGTTAAACTAGTTATAGCCAGAATCCTGTGTGAAAAACCAGAACAATCAGCAGGAACCATTGAACTGTGAAATGTTCATGTATATAGATTAAAAAAGATTTCCACACTGGCATGTGATGCTCTGTGTTAAAATTTAATCTGTGTTTTTGCATGCAAAACCAGTCAAATCTGTAATAAAGACCTCTATATTGTTCCAAAGTTGAAATCTCAATGAAATACAAATGCACTGCCTTCCCCCCATGATAACTGCAATTTATTTGTTTGCATTGCGGGGGTATTTTTTTAAAAAAAAATGCAGGGGTCTTTCTTTTAGGCATTTCTAATTTTGCTGGGCTATGCAAATTCTGAGAAACAAGAGGCTTGAAAGGATGCATCTTTTCATTTCAAATCAGAGTTCTAAAACAAGCGGTATTGTGCAGAATCAGAAAATAATAGGTAAGCAAGTTTCTAGAATGCTTGGTGTAGTCAATGGGTGTGTACTCTGTAAACAATCAGATTAAAGGAAAAAACAACATTCCCTGCTAGAAGTGGAAGAGGAGAGACTGAGGGACGACATCTGGCTTGGAAAGAAAGTTGTCTGGCCATTTGTAATGCTAAAGAACTTGGGGACTCCTTTTTGAGGGACTGAAACCCTTCCCCCCCTCCACTAAGCAATGAACACCCTCCCTCTGCTAATTTGGATCTAATGTCAAACTATGGTTATCTCAAAGTGGGGACGTAAGGAATTAAGCATCAAAGGAAGGAGGACCAAAGTGTGCTTTTGTCATGTTGTCCGAATTGGGGCACTACTAATGTGGACTGTACAAGCAGCTGTCGGTGTACACAGAGTAAATTGTGCAAACATCTGCCAGTGCAGACATATCCTTAGTGAAGCTGCTTGAAGGTTATGATGCATCCTGTGATGCAAAGTGGCTGAGCTTTGCCTGTTTGGATTTCTCTCAATCTGATTAATTTTGTTGCCTTACCTTTATTTTTTCAGGTTGGAGGTCTTGAAGCACCAGCTTCCTTCACAAAGCAGCTCGGCACAGAAGGCAAGTGCAGCATTGGAGGGTGAACAATATGCCTTAGCAGCTGTACACCAAGATAGAAGTTCACCCACTGGTGGTGCAGGGATATCGGAGAACGGTAGGGAAACTCGTATGGTACAATTCCTTCATTCTTATCATTCTCTTAAGGGGCGGTGGGGAGGGGGAAGCACCTCTACATATAAGTAGTGATGACTTTGAATAAAGAAAACCTCTGGAACAACAAAAGTCCACCAAACCTCTAGGGTTCCTACTGGGAGGAAGGACGGGATATAAATCTAATTAATTAATTAATTAATTAATATTCTTGAATTATTTTTTTAAAAAAAATCAGTTTATCACCTATCATATAAGGGATTACATACAAGACAGAGCCTCCCTATAGGACACCACTTGAATTTGTCACCTGTGGTGGCTACCTCCACATGGCAAAGTGCTGGGGTAAAGCAGCTTGCCCTGCAGAATGAGCCATCTTTTTGAGCAGCTGCTTTATGAGAGGAAATACACTCGGTTTTGTCAGATGATCTACTGAACTGCTTTATGAGGAGGCAGCCACCCTGAGGAGCAACATAAAGCTGTCTCCTTAAGATGGTGGTTTCATTTGCACCATCTTTCTTAGATGAGAGAGAATTGCCTTTTCAATAGACTTAGCTGGGGCAATTCTAATGGATTTCTACTGGCTTGCGATCATGGTATGCTACTTGTGTTCAGACATCAACCACTGTCTCTTCAAGGAAGCATTTTGCAGGAATTTTTGAAATGGAAACCACTTTGCCTACCTCCTTGCCTCAGTTTCTGGGCAATTGTTTCAATGCAGTTAGCACATTCTGCATCAGCTGCATCTCTCAACACAGCGGTCTGTGCCTGCTGTCCGATAGGATTGCATGCAATACAGGGTGAAATCTTCCTCATGCCTGCAAGTTTGCCAGGCTTGCCTCTGGTTAGTATTTTTCCAGAGCAGAGCGAGGAGGAAGAAAACCGTTTGTTGCCTCTGGATGGATACCTTTTATCGCAAATTGCAAAGGAAGGTGGGCATCAGCTGTTCTTTTTATTGCAGAAGGAATGGCCTGTTGTTGGCACAAAGAACCTATACTTTTATATCTATTAAATGACAAAAAGGCACATCTGAGATCACAGCTGTGCAGCCATCACCTGATGTTAAATGGCAGTCTCTGACTCAGGAATATGTATCCTTCGCAACTTTGGGCAAGGAGGTGGTTTCCAATGCAGTATTTCCCTCATTGTGTTCCAATTTGTTCCCCATTCCTGCTTCAGAATGCAGTGGAAGGTTTTATGCGAGTGAGGGGATAAACTGTTCAATTTTAAACAGCTTTTTTTCATGCTGCAGCAAAATGGCAGGTATTTCTCCAGGCTCTCCAGGATGATCTCGCCCCGTGATGCCTCACTCTGAGGAAGGAGCCTACGTCATGGCCTCAGAGAGCCCCATAGGAGAGCCATCAGACACTTTCCTGTGGTGGCCAATTCTGTTTAAAGGTTAACAGTAAACAGTTCGCTGCAACAATTCCCGTTGGCAGCAGACTGCTCTGTGGCCAGCAAACATATCTAACCCCAGCTGTCTCTCTTAGGAAGGGGGCAGGTAGCCAATCGCAGGGGGAGCAGATGGAGGCAAACCAGTAGTGGGCAGCCCTGGGGACAGCCAACAGTGGGAGGGAAGGTTGCCATCCACCACCCCTCCCAATCTGCTGTCTGAGCCAAGAGGCTGCCCTGAATTAGATCATAGGAAACCACATCCTGGGAAACCTAGACATGTCTAAGCTGAGTCTGCACTCAAGCACTGTTTTAACTATTATTGGTAGCACCTTCAGTAGGTGAACACGTTTGCCCAGAACTGAGGAGCAGCTCCTTGGAGAACAGGTGGTGGAGAGGATGAAGCAGAGAGAGAGGCCATTAGTAATAGGGCAGGACTGGAGCAATGTGTATGTAATAAAATGGACTGCATGTGCTCAAGTTTACTTGGGAAACGAAATTCCAAACATGTTGTAATCTCAAGTTGATAGAACTCAATGAGCAGGATTTTACTTTCTTCCCTGTCTTTGTTCCCTCACTGCTGATATAAGTAAATTTTATAATCTCACTGCCAACAACAGGCGTAACATTTGAGGATGCTAAATGTTCCCCTCCATTTAAACTCCTTATACGAGACTGTGGAGTCTCTAATATCCCTGAGTTAGTCCACTAGAGTGGCTTCCTATGGACTATGGGCCAAAGCTCCAACTCTTGGGAGTCCCTCTGAGATAAAATAATTTTATCACCACCACCCTGCCCTTCTCTTAATGGTAGTTTAGTAATTCAGGGTGTTCAGGCAGCAGCAGATTTTAGATGGGAGTTGTTATTGCTTATTTATTTCTTTAGCGCTTGGGAGTAACAATGGCCTACATATTTACATATGAAAAATCTTCCTGTCTATGCTCCTGGCTGAGATGATATAACCTGGTTTAACTAGCTCTAGAGCATAGACATGCTGCAAAAACCAATTTAAAAAAGTCCCTTAGTTATATTTATTTTATTTTATTTTTATTTCAAAAATTTATATACCACTCTAGTTCCAAAACTCAGAATTCAGAGCGGTGAACATTAAAAAACAGAGATAATACAAAAACAGCATAATCGAATACCTAAAAACAAATAAGTAAATTAATACTAAAAAGTTCGACAACAATCTCACTTCAAACATTAAAAGCTAGTTGAAACAGGTATGTTTTAATCCGCCGACGGAATTCAATGAGAGACGAGGAACGTCGTATCTCAGATGGTAAATTATTCCAAAGAGTAGGGGCTATGACTGAGAAGGCCTTCCTCCTGGTGTTCATTTGGCGGATCATGAAAGTTGAGGGAATAATAAGAGTGCTTTCAGAAATCGATCTCACAGGGCGATAGGTTTTGAATTCAACGAGACGGTTTGTCAAATATACCGGCGCCAGTCCGTGAAGTTATCCCCCTGGGCTCCTACTGGGAGGAAGGGCAGGATATAAATTTAATAAATAAATAATGCATGAAATACATTTTACCACAATGTAAATCCTGTGGTGGCTGCACCTTTTGGTATTCCCTTTAACAGTTGTAATTCTTGCAGTCAGATAAAAGCAGTGTCAATCGGCTTAAGAATTAATCATGAGTGACAAGTTGTATTTGAAGGACAGGTTTGAAAATTGAAGGTTAAGGGCTCATCCACACAGTGGTTTAGGGTGTGTTTGGTGCTACTCACATCTTTTAATTCACATGGTTCACCTGACATTACTGGAAAACAGAAGCTATCATGCAGTTTTCCCCCTGTAAATCCGTACTAACCCATACTGCTGATAATATGAAAAGTTTAGAACAATATGGCTCCACTCCGCTGTACAGGTCTTTGAAGACGGTTTGCTTCAATTGTTTTTAGTGGGCGGGTGAATCATCACTTTCAGCTATTCCCTTTTCTCCACCCATTAACTCTCCCATAAATTCCCTTTTGTTTCCGGTGGCTTATCCAGCAACTTCCGACAGCTCTGTCCTCCCACCTTCACAGTTTGCTGCAGCCCTCCCTTCTTTCCTCCCTTTCTGCCCGAGTAAACTTCCTTCACCTTGTAACAAGCGATGGGAACTGCCATTGGATTTTATCATTCTTTCTCATTATCTTTGTGGAGAGAATTTTGAAGTAACATCTCTCTGTGCCTGATTTCTGATTTTTGTCCCTAAAAAATCTAAAGTGGATTTTTTTAAAGGTCTCAAAAATATCAATATCGATACTGATATTTTCTCCAAAAAATTGAGAAAATATCAATATTGATATTATATTGTTTTGTTTTTCCGGTGGGGAAAAATTAACTCAGAAAAAGGAAGGGGCAGCAGAGAAGGGGGGGCAGATGACCCCACTTCTTTTCAACCACCAAACTTCAGGAAGTGGAAGGGAGTGGAAATACTGCACAGGTCAAAAATATTTGCACATGCCCAGTAACTGAGCAACTGGAGGGAGTAAAAATTTAAAATTAGAGGGTGGGGCTACAAGGAAACGGTGACACTAATCCTTCCCAGAGGAACACCTAATTGTGTGAATGGAAAACAATGGATTTGAAGCTACCATTGAGCATGAAGTGTGGGCCTCGCAATCTATTACGATAGTAAAAGCAGTGTATTTGCTACGAATAAATGTTCCCATATGGATAAGCCCTAAATTTCAAGGCCACTGTATGCCAAACTAAGCAAGAGGTGTAGGAGTAAATGTACTACTTTCAAGTCGATTCCGACTTATGGTGACCCTATGAATAGGGTTTTCTTGAGGCTGAGAGGCAGTGACTGGCCCAAGGTCACCCAGTGCGCTTCAAGGCTATGTGGGGATTCGAACCCTGGTCTCCCAGGTCGTAGTCCAGCACCTTAACCACTATATCCTCCCTCACTGGATCGTCACCTTGTAGTGGTGAGTGGGCTTGCGTGTTCCAATGAACCCTGTGAGCGATGCCGTCGGGAATCATGTACTCCCAGCAGGGTCACCCATGGTGGTAAGGTCAAGGGAGAGGAACCAGACAAAGAACGATCCAAGAATGTCCTCAATGACAAAACAGGTGGAGGATCACAATATGTATGTTACAACGGCTGTGAAGGCAGATGAAGGCTGCAGCAGATAAAAGACTTCCAATCGTCGTGGTATCCATGCCATTGGATCAAAGCCTTTTTCTGTCAAGATTGTGTGTTGATCGTTGTGCGCCAATCTCCTCACATATAACAAACGATTGCTTAGCTATACAGCCAATAAGGCTGCTTATAAGTTTATGTGGCTACGAAGGTGGTGCTGACATGAGAGATTTGGATTGTGGGACCACTGGCTATGCTTCCTGGAAGATGGACTGCTGGCAAGTGATGGGTTGCATCTCACAAGGACTGGGAAGAATGTGCTTGGAGAAGTTCATCAGGAGGGCTTTAAAGTGAACCCTAAGGGGGGGGAGAAGTAAACTTGGTGCTAACGACTGATGAAGGCTTGTGCACAGTAACGGGAACAGAGAGATCGGCTGTAATAGGGACCAGTGACAATCCTCAGAAAAATGTAGTAAGGAAGCCAAGCCATAAATCACATGGTCTTCGATGTCTGTATACTATACGATGTCTGTGCAGAGCATGGGAAACAAGTAGGATGAACTTGAACTCTTCATACAGGAGGGCAATTAAGACGTGATAGGTATAACTGAAACTTGTTGGGATGACTCCCATGACTGGAATACAGCAATTGAAGGATATAACTTGTTCAAAAAGAACAGAAAGAATAAAAAGGGAGGTGGAGTCAAGCTATATGTCAAAAATATATATCCCTGCACAGAAATACAGGAAGATGAGCTTGGTAGTTCCACCGAGAGTATCTGGATTAAAATTAATGGGGCAAGTAATAAAAGGAATGTGGTGCTTGGAGTCTATTACGGACCACCCAATCAAGGAGAAGATGAGAATGTAACTTTTGAAAAGCAAATTGCCAATGTTTCGAGGAGGCATGATGTAGTAGTAATGGGGGATTTCAATTATCCCGATATCTGTTGGGAGACAAATTCTGCCAAACACAGCCCCTCCAAGAAATTTCTGACTTGTGTTGGAGATAACTTTCTCCTACAGAAAGTGGAGG
This sequence comes from Rhineura floridana, assembly GCF_030035675.1. Taxonomy (NCBI): domain Eukaryota; kingdom Metazoa; phylum Chordata; class Lepidosauria; order Squamata; family Rhineuridae; genus Rhineura; species Rhineura floridana. Next base: position 140,077,574 of record NC_084482.1, on the reverse strand, counting down.
AAGCATCCAGAGAATCAGCTATCCTGGACTTGATTCTAACCAATAGAGATGATTTGGTGGATGAAGTGGCAGTTACAGGAACTCTGAGGGAAAGTGACCACACTATACTTGAATTCTTGATTTTAACAGAAGCAAAAGTTAAGAGTAGCCATACGCGCACCCTGGACTTTAGGAAAGCTGATTTTAATAAACTCAGAAAAATTGTAAGTACGGTTCCATGGCAAACCACCCTAATGAGAAAAGGAGTCCAAGATGGGTGGAAGTTTCTAAAAAAGGAAATTCTAAAAGTGCAATGGCAAGCAATTCCAACAAAGAAAAAAGGGGGAAAACAGCAGAAGAAGCCAATGTGGCATCACAAAAAAGCTTAGAGAGGACCTGAAAACAAAAAAGGACACATGCATGAAGTGGAAAGAAAGCCAGGCCACAAAGGAAGAGTACAGGCCGGTATCACGGAATTGCAGGGATGGTGTCAGGAAGGCTAAAGCTGAGAATCTGAGGTTAGTGAGGGATGCTAAGAGCAACAAAAAAGCTTTCTTCAGGTATGTCCATAGTAAAAGACAGAGAAAAGAAATGGTGGCACAGCTACTCAATGAGGATGGCAAAATGATAACAGATGACAAAGAAAAGGCAGAAGTGCTCAATTCCTACTTTGGCTCAGTCTTCTCCCAAAAAAGGGTCTATGACCCTCCCGGGAAACATGAAGTAGAAGGGGCAGGATTGGAGTTTGAAATTGATAGACTAATGGGCAAGGAATACCTAATCATTTTGAACGAGTTCAAATCAGTAGGGCCCGATAATCTTTGCAAAATCATGGAGGACTGGTGAAGTGCCGGATGACTGGAGGAGGGCTAATGTTGTCCCTATCTTCAAAAAAGGCAAAAAAGAGGAGCCAGGGAACTACAGACCAGCACATCAATCCCTGGAAAAATTCTGGAGCAGATTATAAAGCAGTCAATCTGTAAGCACCTTGAAAACAATGCAGTGATTACTAGGAGCCAACATGGATTTATGAAGAACAAATCCTGCCAAACTAATCTTATCTCGTTTTTTGACCGGGTAACCTCCCTTGTAGACTGTGGGAATGCTGTGGACATAATATACCTCGACTTCAGCAAAACTTTTGACAAAATGCCGCATGATATTCTGATTAGCAAGCTAGCTAAATGTGGACTGGATGGAACAACTATCAGGTGGATCCACAGTTGGCTCCAGAATCATACTCAAAGAGTGCTTATCAATGGTTCCTTCTCAAACTGGGCAGAAGTAATGAGTGAGGTACCACAGGGCTCGGTCATGGGCCCAGTGCTCCTTAACATTTTTATTAACGACTTGGATGAGGAGATACAGAACATGCTTATCAAATTTGCAGATGATTCAAAATTGGGGGACATAGCTAATACCATGGAAGACAGAAACAAAATTCAAAGGGACTTTTATAGGCTGGAGCATTAGGCTGAAAACAGGGATAAATGCAAAGTTCTTCACTTAGGAAAAAGAAACCAAATGCACAGTTATAAGATGGGGGATACTTGGCTCAGCAATACGGCATGCGAGAAGGATCTTGGAATTGTCGTTGATCACAAGCTAAATATGACCCAACAGTGTAATGTGGCTGCAAAAAAAGGCAAATGCTATATTAGGCTGCATTAACAGAAGTATAGTTTCCAAATTGCGTGAAGTATTAGTTCCCCTCTATTCAGCACTGGTTAGGCCTCATCTTGAGTACTGTGTCCAGTTCTGGTCTCCACACTTCAAGAAGGATGCTGACAAACTGGAACAGGTTCAGAGGAGGGCAACAAGGCTGATCAGGGGACTGGAAACAAAGCCCTATGAGGAGAGACTGAAAGAACTGGGCATGTTTAGCCTGGAGAAGACTGAGGGGAGATATGATAGCACTCTTCAAGTACATGAAAGGTTGTCACATAGAGGAGGGCCGGGATCTCTTCTCGATCATCCCAGAGTAAAGGACATGGCATAATGGGCTCAAGTTACAGGAAGCCAGATTTCGACTGGACATCAGGAAAAACTTCCTGTTAGAGCCATATGACAATGGAATCAATTACCTAGAGAGGTACTGGGCTCACCAACACTGGAGGCATTCAAGAGGCAGCTGGACAGCCATCTGTCGGGAATGCTTTGATTTGGATTCCTGCATTGCACAGGGGGTTGGACGTGATGGCCTTATAGACCCCTTCCAACTTTACTATTCTATGATTCTATGTTTCTCTGTATTTGTAAAGAGCTGCACCAGGTATCTACTGTGTATCAGTGACTTCTAGAACAATCATGATGTCTTGGAGGTCAGCAGCATAATTGGCTTTCAGATCACCCTTCTCTGCTCAATCCACCATTGACCACTCTCCTTTGAACTCTATTACCAGACATAGACTACTGTGTGGAGAATTTGAAACTGATGCATCACCATCACACACATGAGTTTTGTAGTGCTACAAGAGAGGGGATTAATGAAGGAAAAGATTTGTTTGGAAACTTGCATCCATAGCACAAGTTTGTAGTATTCTCCCTCTGTAATTCAAGAGCGTATTAATTAAGTAACACTTACCTGCATGTGTGTTGTTACTGTAGAAGAGGAGGAAACTTTACTTGACAAAATAAGTTTGGCTATGGACACACTTGCAGTTACACTGGTTTCAGTGCATCTCCACCTCTGTATTGTGAATCCGGGGACACACCACGTCAGTCAAACTCTGTCCTTTTTTACTCAAAATCTGGGATTGAGATCGGATGCATTTCTCTTCAAGCCAGTTTCACACCGACTTCAAAACTGTTTGGTCAATCAACTTGTTGCAACTCCGAGGTGTGTCCAATGGAAACTCTTTGCTGTGGGCAATTCTACAGGGTTTGACACCAGCAGTGGGGCTGGGAGTATTCCAATCAAACAATAAGGATGTGTACAGCTAGGTGCAGTTTTGTTTCCGACTGCACCCAGACAAAACTGTCCAGCTGCCTTTTAGAAAGGCATATAGCCTTTCTGTCTGCTAAAACATAGTCAAGCGATACTGGCTTCTTGTGTGTGTTTGTTTTACAATAGTTCCCTCTGCTGGACAGAATGAAATGTGTTCAACATGCTTCACATTGTTAGCAGCAAAGAGATTAGAAGCTGCCCCCATTGCCATCCCATGCAAGCTTTGTTGGCAGACATGGATCACCTCTTTTTCTTTTAAATGCTTATCAGACATTTGGTTCAAAATAACGAGTACATGACATGATCCAAGAGACTTCATTTCTAAATAACATAGTTGAAAATCTTTTACTGCCCACAGGATTCTTTATCCTTTATTACATTTGTGCCCTAAACCTTTCACCAGGATGCCTTATGGCAGCATACGTATAAAATGCTAAAGTGCAATGAAATTACAACAGCTGTACAAAACAGCAAAGTGAAAATGGCACATAAACTAGTGGGACCAGCAAGTGAAACTCAGATAAAACAGCAAATGAAGCCATTAAACGGGATCTCAGATATCACTTAAACCTGGCAAAGGAGACGTCAGGCCAATATATTTAGGGAGGAGGGAGTTGTGTCGTTTGAGGACTGCCACTGGAAAGGCCCTGTGTCTCCTATAGCTGCTCACCTAACCTCCAAACAGCCTCTGACATGGTCTTCATTAAGCTGGAAATAAGATAATACTGTTGTCCATTAACATTGTCTGTCTGCTGTTTTCAACCCACACAATTCTGCTTTAGAGTCTCATTATTTCATTGGGCTCCTTCCGCTCTGCCTTCCCAGTTAGGTGCCTTATTTTCTCTGTGGTTTCAGTCACTTTCCGCAAGTGAAATACAGTATCTTTAAAAAATGATAGCCCTGAGTGCATTTACATTTTCACCACAGCCACACATACCCCCGATGAAAAGGGGCAGATAGACTGAACTAGCTTTTGAACCTGAAATGTAGAAAGATATCCAGAATGTACACATCAAACTTCACAGTTCTGTTTTAATGTTAAGAGGGCATCACGTTTCAAAGAGGCAAAGAATGAAACAGGAAAATACCAAACAGGCGAGTTAAACCAGAAGTCTGATCTTGCTCAGCCAGATTCTGAACAACAGTAATGCAGGTGATGGTTGGCAGAACTCATTCTTTTAGCATATGTGGCAGAGATTCATCTCTGAGAAGAAGGCTGTTTTTTATTTCCCTAGCGACACATACAGTGATTAACTGAAAAACCTAGCACTTCAGCTTGCAAAACAGCTGCTTGCGATAAGTGTGTGAGTAATGGCCAACAGCACTCTTCCAACCCCAGTTTGTAAGGAAATCCATGTCTATAAAGCAGGCAATTATCTTAATCTCTCCACCTATTTTTCTCTCCCTTGTGAATACACCCACAAAGCTAGAATTAGAATGCCGTCACCTAAAGCTGCAAGTCTCTCCTTCTCTCTGCATGCAAGTTTCTGTTACTTTACAACATTACAAAGATATGGTGGTTCCTTTGTGTCCCCTTGGCAAAAGTCCTGCTCCACATCCTGGTCATCACTTGCTGGCAATACTGCCATCTTCCATCTGGTCTTCTGTTGCGTCACCATAATCCCCTCACCTCTATTCAGCATTCCGCTGTCGTAGAACATAAGAAGCTGCCTTATGCTGACTCAGACTATTGGTCTTTCTAGCTCATGTTGCCTATACTGACTGACAGCAGCATTAGGGTTTCAGGCAGGAGTATTTTCCAGCCCTATTGGGAGATGCAAGGATTGAATCTGGGACATTCTGCATGCAAAGCTGACACTCCACTACTGAGCTACAGCCCTTCCAAGCATTCACCTCTCTCAGCACTCTGAAGATATCACGTCTCTTCCTAAACCCCTACGCTGGCTTCTTATCTGCACCAGATCCTTCATAAGCTTCTTATCTTTAAAATTCTCCATGGCCTTGCTCCTCTTCTTGTCTGTCTGCGTTTATATCTTGACATAACCTTGTCTGTGACCTTCAGTTGTCCATCTTCATCACCTTTAACTGTCCAAAAGCCTCTTGTTTCCTGAAACAATTTGTCTTTTCTCCTGGCTGCCCTCATGCCTGGAACTGTCTCCCATAATACTTCCATGATGCCATCTCTCCTACTTTCTTCAATGGCCTCGTAAAAACCCACCTTTGCTGTGAAGCCTTTGGCTCAACCACCTAGGATTGTAGCCAACTATGTTAGTTGTTGTTGTTATGTGCCTTCAAGTCGATCACAACTTATGGCGACCCTATGAATCAGCGACCTCCAATAGCATTTGTCATGAACCACCCTGTTCAGATCTTGTCAGTTCAGGTCTGTGGCTTCCTTTATGGAATCAATCCATCTCTTGTTTGGTCTTCCTCTTTTTCTACTCCCTGCTGTTTTTCCAAGCATTATTATCTTTTCTAGTGAATCATGTCTTCTCATTATGTGTCCAAAGTATGATAACCTTGATTTCATCATTTTAGCTTCTAGTGATAGTTCCGGTTTAATTTGTTCTAACACCCGATTATTGTTCTTTTTCACAGTCCATGCTATGCACAAAGTGCTCCTCCAACACCACATTTCAAATGGGGTGGTTTTTCTCTTATCCGCTTTTTTAACTGTCCAACTTTCACATCCATACATAGAGATTGGGAATCTGAATAATAAATAGAGATTGGGAATTCCATTGTCTGAATGATCCTGACACTGGTGTTCAGTGACACATCTTTGCATTTGAGGACCTTTTCTAGTTCTCTCATAGCTGCCTTCCCCAGTCCTAGCCATCTTTTGATTTCTTGACTATTGTCTCCAGTTTGGTTAATGACTGCGCCAAGGTATTGATAAGCCTTCACAAGTTCAAAGTCCTCGTTGTCAACTTTAAAGTTACATAAATCTTCTGTTGTCATTACTTTAGTCTTCTTGACATTCAGCTGTAGTCCTGCTTTTGTGCTTTCCTCTTTAACTTTCATCAGCATTCATTTCAAATCATTACTGGTTTCTGCTAGTAGTATGGTATCGTCTGCATATCTTAAATTATTGATACTTCTCCTTCCAATTTTCACACCTCCTTCATCTTGGTCCAATCCCACTTTCCATATGAAACTGTGTTAGTAGACCCACTGAAATTAATTAACGTAAATTACACATGCCTATTAATTTAAATAGGCCAAAGTATGCATAGCTTAAATAATTGCATATTCTTGCCCTATTCCCCCCACTTCTCTGTCTCCCTTGTACTGATGTCTACATTGTAAGGCCTTTGGGACAGGGCCTGTCCTCTTGTCCTCTTCCAACAAGCCTTTTAAGTAGAGACCATATCCCAGTGTGCATCTGTGCTGGAATTGCATTTAAAGATCTTTTTAAAGATTTTTAAAAAATATGTTTTTAAGATGTTTTATTTTAAAAGATGTTTTTGAGATGTTTTATAGATGTTTTTAGGGGTTTATCACCTGTTTGCTGCCCTGGGCTCCTTTTGGGAGGAAGCATGGGGTATAAATTTAATTAATAAATAATAATATAGCACTACATACACAGAGTGCTATATAAAATAAATTAATCTTAAATTTTGTTACTATGCATATCTTCATCAAAAGCTCATATATTTGGGGTAAGATAATCTTGCAAAATTCTGAACTCTGCCAATATGATTGCATACATGAATGAGACTGTAGTAAATTATATAAATTGGGAGGCATCCTTACATTTGCTTAATTTGTGCTTTTAAAGGTTTTGTGTTCAAACTTTGTTGCTTGGGATCTGGGGGAAAAAACTAAGACAAATTATATGAAGGCCTGGGGACAAGATCTGATGGTCGTGGGCACGGCCAAAGACTAATATCTGGACCTATGCTGAATGGAGGAAGAAATCAATTCACAACCAGTGGAAGCTTTCTCAGTCCCTCATTTGTTTGTGAGTAGTAGAAATTGACATAGCTGTACCAGAGATTGACCTAGTATTTCCATTCCTCCTGAGCAAACTCCACTGAAATAAATTGGAATTGTACATTTTTGCATCTTTGATTCATTTTAAAAGGAGTTAGGTATAAGTGATTCCAGTTGGATTGAGCCAACTGTTCTTAATTAAGAAAGTGACAGGAGCTTGGAGTGATTTAAAAGGGTAGCAAAGTCATCATTTTGGCAAAGCCTTCTGGAAGGGAAGGTCTCTTCTATCTACTAATGAACATTTTAGCTTTTCAGCCAATCATTCGTGTAAGGTTGCCACTCGAATCTCATTTAAAACACTGCTTTTTGACAAAGGTGTTTCAGAGAGTGCTGCTGGATTTTAGGTAAAGGTTGTTCTTTGTTTCCAGTGGAAGATCAGATGTTTCGTTCTGTGGAAGGCCAGGCTGCTTCTGATGAAGAGGAGGAGAAATGGACAGGAGACCAGCAAGCTCAAGTGGCTGAAGTGAAGAAACTCCTATCTAGACTTCCCTGTTGCAGTAGTGGGTATGTCTGAGCAAGATATTTAGGTGTACACATAACACTTCTTTATTATCCTGTCTGAAAACACTACTGGAGGACTTAGCAATATGTTACAGGTATAGTTGCTTTCTAATAAGAAAATGCAATATACGATTGTATCAAATCAAAAGGGTGGTAGTACATTGAGTACATCAGTGATTATCCCCTGCAGTGGTAGAACATATGTTAATTAAATCCATCCAATTCAAGTAGATGCTGGGAATGAGAATGAAGTTTCCTACACTGCTTTCCCTGGCATCTACAAGGTTCAGATGGTAAATGAAATTATTCTGATTCAGTGCCAAAGACTGCTGCCAAATTCTATAATATTAGAGAGCATAACAGCACATTAGGGGAGAATTGCGCACACAAGCCGAAGTGTCTTTGCAGTTTCCACTGCAGTCATTCACACAACTTGACAGTCAAGCTGACTTTTGACATGAAAATAAGCTTGCCTGCTAAGTAGGGCTGGCGCCAGGCATGACTAGGCCCTTGGGCACCAGCCTGCCCCGGGCGCGCAGCTCCTGCCTGTTCCACCTACCTCTCTCCTGTCTTTGCTGCTGCTGCAGGCTGGGCTGCCATCAGCCAAGATGGCGGTAGGGGCATCAGCACCTTAAAGAAGCCTCTGCCACCATCTTGGTTGATGGTAGCCCTGCACGTTCAGCAGCAAAAACAGGAGAGAGGTAGGTGGAGTGAGTGAACAGGCAGGTGGCCTGGAAGCATCCTTCCTGCAATCTGTGGCAGGGACCCTGCTGCAGATCATGGAAGGAGAGCACTACTCTGCCACCCTAATGAGGGGCCCATTAGGGGGCCCTCTGGGCCACAGGGGCCCTCATATAGGGCCCGACCTGGCCGCTGTTTGGTGCCGGCCCTGTGAGCCACTGCTGCTTCAGAAACTTCACATAGCTTTCTGGGATTGCAACCCAAATCAAAACTTGATGGACTTTATCCTAGGTAAGGAAATATTTTTAGAAATACAATTTATTATTCATTCTAAATCCCACCTTTCTTTAGCAAAATTATAGTTTCTCGCGACCGGTTTCTCATTATTCCAAGTCATAGAGTCATTGCACATATAATAAACCAAAAAAGAGAGAAAGAAAACTGCATGTTTCCTTTTCTTCCCTACGCAGATGAATCATGTCCCCTGTTTTGTTTTTACATAATTGTGTTTAGAACTGGGCTCTATTTCCAGGAGTGCCCAGTCCAAATATTTTGTGCCATGCAATGAAAGTCATTAATCTCTAACTTTGTTAGACCACAGTGGAAAGACACATAGTCACAGGAGTCTTTCTACCCACAGATGTGATGACACAATTCTGAAGAAGCTGATGGCCTCCTTTGGGACCATCAGTAGAGATGGGAATGAGAACGCCATTGTGGAACTAGTCAATCGACTCTCAAAGTTAACAGAACAGCTTGAGATGAAAGGGCAAGAAGTGAAAACACTGGAAGCAAATATGGAAGAGGTTTGTATTTTGCCTTCGGGGAGGGTGTCAAATGTAGTGTGACACTGCAGATTGGCTGGGATTCAAAGAGTGCACAAGTGCTGCTGATCGCTTTGTTTTGTTTCTGATCACAGCTTCTGTCAGAAGCCACCTCCAAACAGCCTTCTCATTTCAGGAGTTGTTTGTTAGACAAGTGGCTTTAGTGAGGGTGCTCAGGAGCCCTCCTGTGAATGTCCAGTTCTTGCACAGTACCAGGACTGGCTGGTAGAGAGGAGCAGTGGTGCACACTTGGCCTCCTGGCACCAGCATCGCTGCAGCTTACCAGGAGGGGTGAGGTAGTCAATACTATGAAGTGCAGGTGTTGTGGGGACACACTGGCATATCCAAGCTGGTGCTTCTGCCAATGTATCCGCACAGCACCAACCTCCCCATAACCTTTCCCCTCCTGGTAAGCCACAGCAAAGTCAGTGCTGGGAGCCCAGGTTCTTACTGCCACCTCTCCCCACCAACCGCTCTTCCACTGTCCTTTGGATCACAGCCAATGTCAACCCATCATCAATTGGACGGTAGTCTTTATTTCTGTCTATCCCTTTCTCAGCAAGCCTCTAACATACCCATTCTCTTATGGCATACTCCATAGCTTGCTGGCAGAGAGTTCTTCCAGAGAGTTCAGCCACTGTGTATATATTGGGAATGGATATTGCATTCTGCAAGCACAGATATGTTCCTTTCTGCCATTGCAAATTCTCCCTCTGAAGGCCCATGCATGCGTGGCATGCTCCTTTTTGCTAGACTTCCTGGCTCCCACTGCAAATTCTACCTTCCTTCCCCAATATCCTGTTGCTTGAGCAGGAACCCAATATGAGGCTGCTTTAACTCTGTGTAGGGTGATGCTCCACAGCCTAGCAGTCCATCCAATCTATGCTGACGTGTTACTAGGCAGATTTCATGTCCTAAGGAAGTGGACAGAATTTTCTAATAATCTGTGTGTCTTGGACTATGTGTTTACTGATTTTTCTGAGTATTATAGCAATTGCAATATCCCCCCCCCCATCAGTAAACACAAAGCGTTCTCTGAATTTTGGAGTCTAAATTTTTAGAGTAGACGGAAATAGCCTCTTACCCAATTATACATAAAACGGCACCTAAATGGTATGGTGCTCTTATTTATACGTTCAAAATTATACATTAGAAGGCCATTCTAAACAAAAAAAGCACAACATTCACTTTAGATGCAGGCAGGCCAAGAGTAACAGCCACGCGTATGGATCAATAATTGATCCAATGTAAAAGTACAAAGGCTAGGAGATGAAAAGCGTTGTTAACTTTGATTCCTTTTTAAGTGTGTTCTAATAAGCAGCAACGGTAAATTCAAAGAGCCATCCTCCAAAGAAAGCTTAATGAAGGTGTCAGGTAATAAATGGTAGATTGAAGAAAACATTAGTAAATCCTAAGGATAAGTTGATACTTTACCAAACCTAGAGCTATGAAACATTGGCAGTGGCATAGAGACTAATACATGACTTTTGCTGGACAAATTAATTAAAAAGTGGAGTTATTTTTATCCACGAGGAAAGATGCCTAATCCATATATAGGCAAAAGCAATTCGCCACTGAAATTGCTCATTCACATATCACTGCATGAACACTGCCTTTTGGAATAAGTAGCACTGATGTAAATAGGAGACTAATTCATGAAACGACAAACCATGGTTTCATGGTGTGTGAATTTCCTAGTAGTTACATGTGCACTTCCTCCCTCCACCCAGTGTCCTCTCATTCCCTTCCTCACTCCTAAGATGGCATTAAACTTAGTTTGAAGTTGCATCCAACATTTATTTATTTATTATTAAATTTATAATATAAATATAAATATAAATTTATTTATATTTATTTATTTAAATTTATATTATTAAATTTATAATATAAATATAAATATAATATAAATTTATATAAAATCTGAAATTCAGATTTTTTGCTCCAATATGCATAATTTTACACTTGTTTATATTGAATTGCATTTGCCATTTTTCCGCCCATTCACTCAGTTTGGAGAGATCTTTTTGGAGCTCTTCGCAATCCCTTTTTGTTTTAACAACCCTGAACAATTTAGTGTCATCAGCAAACTTGGCCACTTCACTGCTCACTCCTAATTCTAGGTCATTAATGAACAAGTTGAAAAGTACAGGTCCCAATACCGATCCTTGAGGGACTCCACTTTCTATAGCCCTCCATTGGGAGAACTGTCCGTTTATTCCTACTCTCTGCTTTCTGCTTCTTAACCAATTCCTTATCCACAAGAGGACCTCTCCTCTTATTCCATGACTGCTAAGCTTCCTCAGAAGCCTTTGGTGAGGTACCTTGTCAAACGCTTTTTGAAAGTCTAAGTACACTATGTCCACTGGATCACCTCTATCTATATGCTTGTTGACACTCTCAAAGAATTCTAATAGGTTACTGAGACAGGACTTTCCCTTGCAGAAGCCATGCTGGCTCTGCTTCAGCAAGGCTTGTTCTTCTATGTGCTTAGTTAATCTATCTTTAATCATACTTTCTACCAGTTTTCCAGGGACAGAAGTTAAGCTAACTGGCCTGTAATTTCCGGGATCCCCTCTGGATCCCTTTTTGAAGATTGGCGTTACATTTGCCACTTTCCAGTCCTCAGGCACGGAGGAGGACCCGAGGGACAAGTTACATATTTTAGTTAGCAGATCAGCAATTTCACCTTTGAGTTCTTTGAGAACTCTCGGGTGGATGCCATCCGGGCCCGGTGATTTGTCAGTTTTTATATTGTCCATTAAGCTTAGAACTTCCTCTCTCGTTACCACTATTTGTCAGGTTCAGGTTCAGGGATCTGCCCTATATCTTCCACTGTGAAGACAGATGCAAAGAATTCATTTAGCTTCTCTGCAATCTCCTTATCGTTCTTTAGTACACCTTTGACTCCCTTATCATCCAAGGGTCCAATCGCCGTTGTATAAATCTATGGTGCGGCCGCATTTGGAATACTGTGTACAGTTCTGGTTGCCTCATCTCAGAAAGGATATTATAGAGTTGGAAAAGGTTCAGAAGAGGGCAACCAGAATGATCAAGGGGATGGAGCGACTCCCTTACGAGGAAAGGTTGCAGCATTTGGGGCTTTTTAGTTTAGAGAAAAGGCGGGTCAGAGGAGACATGATAGAAGTGTATAAAATTATGCATGGCATTGAGAAAGTGGATAGAGAAAAGTTCTTCTCCCTCTCTCATAATACTAGAACTCGTGGACATTCAAAGAAGCTGAATGTTGGAAGATTCAGGAGAGACAAAAGGAAGTACTTCTTTACTCAGCGCATAGTTAAACTATGGAATTTGCTCCCACAAGATGCAGTAATGGCCACCAGCTTGGATGGCTTTAAAAGAAGATTAGACAAATTCATGGAGGACAGGGCTATCAATGGCTACTAGCCATGATGGCTGTGCTCTGCCACCCTAGTCAGAGGCAGCATGCTTCTGAAAACCAGTTGCCGGAAGCCTCAGGAGGGGAGAGTGTTCTTGCACTCGGGTCCTGCTTGCGGGCTTCCCCCAGGCACCTGGTAGGCCACTGTGAGAACAGGATGCTGGACTAGATGGGCCACTGGCCTGATCCAGCAGGCTCTTCTTATGTTCTTATGTTCTTATGTTCTTATATCCTGCCCTTCCTCCCAGTAGGAGCCCAGGGTGGCAAGCAAAACTACTAAAAACACTCTCTAAAACATCATAAAAACAGACTTTAAAATATATTAATACAAAACATATTTAAAAACATGTTTTTAAAAAAGTTTTTAAAATATCTTAAAAAGAAATTCCAACGCAGACACAGACTGGACTAAGGTCTCTACTTAAAAGGCTTGTTGAAAGAGGAAGGTCTTAAGTAAGCACTGAAAAGATAACAGAGATGGTACCTGTCTAATGTTTAAGGGGAGGGAAATCCAAAGTGTGGGTGCCGCTACACTACAGATCTGCTTTCTATATTGTGCAAACTATGGCCAAATCGAGAGTGAAGGAGGGAACTGGAACGTGAGAGGGGACTGGGTAAAAGAGAGCTTTGATAATGTAGCACCAAACCATGGTTTAATTACATCTGAACCAATCTATTGTGTGTATTTAAAAATAACATTACACAATATCTGTTCTACAGTAAATCACATTGTAGAGCTACAACCCAGAAAGTCTAACTGTGTGTGCCAATAAGACTTTGCTATAGTGCTAGCAATGACTGTTTTTCCAGGCCAACCCCACTGGATTCAGACTCAGACTCACTGGTGTGTTTTTCTCTGTTATGTTTAATGTGGAATTTCAGCTTAGAGCATTTCATAAATCAGCTTATAGGTTACACAGGATTCTGCATCTCCATACAGCAGTACAGAGCATGACCACTCAAGCTAAGATGTTGTTGCAGCAACAAGACATGCCCCTTGAGACTCTTTAAAAAGGCTCAGGATGGGTTCTCTCTATATATGGGGAAGGTGTCTCTGAATGGGACTTGGTTAACAAATGGGCACTCCTACAACAGGGCGAAGAGTGGGTGTTAATTGTGCTGGTCTGCACATCTGCAATGGGGGCAGAGGCAGGTCTAGGAGATCTTCTCTGGTCCAGCCTCCAATCCCCCCCTCAAGTGGAGGGAGCAGCAGCTGCGGCGGCGGCAAAAAGGGAGAAGCAAGAGGAAGAACAGGGGCCAGCTTGTTTTCAGATAGCAGCATTTCTTCAGTTAGAACTGAAGCTAAGGGCAGAGCTGTTACTGTCTAAAGTGCTGAAGCTTTCTCCTATTTCAGCCTCCTGCTGTTGTAACCCACTGGGTCACTCCCCCGAGTCCCAGATCTCCCCCTCGTCTTTCTGATCACCCCAGGAACGCTCCATGGAGCCCATGACACTGTTGGGGGAAAATGTGCTTTTGATATTTGGAAAGGTGTGAGAGAAGTCAGCGATCTCAATGAGCTGTCTAATTCTTGTGTAAACCTAAAGGTGCTATCTGGATTGTGGTTTCAGACTATGAGTTGTATCCAACTAAGTCCTACTTACAGTAGACCCATTGAAATTAATGAACCTCAGGGAGTTCAGGGAGGAGAGGTTGCAGCAGGAACCATTTTGTGTGTGTGCTGTACATACTAAAGAATATAGGCCTACAACTCCCTGAGAGTCGTTATTTGAGAGCCACCCACACCACATGACAGAGACTTCATTGGGATCCTAGAACTGGCACACGAGTGCACTGAAAGCAGAGCAGCAAGTGAGAGGTAGCTTGCTCTGAGCCCTTGGCATAGACATTGCTGGGGAAAAGCCTGGGGATAGCAGGGCCTGTTACCCTGCTATGTTTTGCAACCCTGCCCAAACCATACAACTTGGTAACACTACAAAGTTGCAGGGCTGCCCGGGGGGGGCATTTGGGGCAATTCACCTCATACCCCCACAAAGCAAGGGCCCCCCTGACTCAGTTCTCATGTGTACTATTGGCCCCTACCCTGACATTGCTTACCAGAAGTCTCGCTATTTTGTTTAAAGTTTTCATTAAAAGAGGAAAGGGTATATTAGAGTGTAAGATGACCCTGAATCTCAACATGTAATTACAACAAAATGGGATCTCTCCCTGGCCATGATGAAATAAATATTTTACATATTTGTCTATGAAATAGAATAAATGCTCATTTGAGATTTACGCTGGCTAAAAAATATATCCTTGGGAGGCTGGAAGGAAGGGGCCTGCTTATTAGCTAGGTCTGCAGTGCAACAGTAAGGGAGTCTAACCAATCATGGTAAGGTAGTATCTTTCTTTATGTCTGGGCAGCAATAGAAATAAGATTGGTCAGGTCAGGGGGGCTTATGATTGGTCCAAGCCAAGTAACCCTGGTTACAGAGTTTGTTGTAAGGAGAGAAGGAAAAGGGAAGGCTTTAAAGAAGGATTCTGTGGCAGGGCAGATGGCCTGTTCTTGTCACAGAAAGAACTCCAGGCATGCTGGGGAACGAGTTCAAGTGGCAAGTGAGTTAGTGAGTGAACGCCACCTAAGATTTCCAGGCAAGGTGCCACTGGAGAGTAATTTTTGGTGGCAATTACCACAGGAAAAGGCATAGGAGTGGTGTGAGGACAAGCCTTACCTAGGTGTCCTTCCTGAGTGAAGGAGTGAACTTCTCCTGAGTTGTGGAGAAGAAAAACATAACCAGAAAACCTGTGAGACTGAGCCCCAGGAAGCAGAAAGACGTTCTGCCAGAAGGGATTTGGATTTTGGAGGATGTACCCAGGAGAAGCACAACCTGATCCCTGTTTTCTTATCCCCATGTAAGAAAAAAGTACATCTATCATTCTGTTTGATGCCAGGGCAAGGAGGAGCTGCAGGTGAGAAGTCTTGCATGTAGTCAGCGCATGCAATAATGCTCACATGTGGCCCCCAGCATTATATACACATACATGGGTCGTTGTAGGGGGCAGCAGCAGCAGGGCCCCCAACATCTCACCTTCTCCAGACCCCATAAACCCTCTAGGTGGCCCTGCAAAGCTGATGGGGGAGTGCCAAAGGCGCTTCTTGCCCACGTCATTATTTATCCTCGGGCTGGTCCTGCTGTGATGTTATGTAAACTTCAAAGAAAATAATGAACTTGTACGGTGACTGCAGCACAATTTGTACAATAAGTACAGCACCATTCAATAGCATTGTTCAAGAAGCAAACCGGCTGTGTATCCAGCATGATAAAGATCCTGAGACGCTTTGTGGAATTTCTTCATTGGCTCTGTTGTTGATAAGCTGAGGACTAGTGGGTACTTGCAAAAGAGCTTGCAATTGCTTTTGCTTATCCGTTCCAAAGGAAAAGAAACAGGGAGAGAACATGGAACCCTGTGGAATATTCACAGAGGGCTCAATCACATGGAGGGTTAATGGAGATCTAGTGCTTTTTGCAGATCCTTTTAATTTGGACTGTTTGCATGACGTTTTTGCCAGTGCAAGTGCATTCATCTGCTATTGCCTTTAAATCCGGATTAAATCAATGCACTAAAACCACGAATTTGGTTTGAAGATCCGCACCCACTTCGGTGCCAACCTGCTATGTGGTCGCATTCTCCGCTGTTTTTGGCTGCACGCTCCGTCCCCTACACTGTCTATGGACATCATTTTGTCTCCTGCTGCTGACGAACAAACTTCCAGTCACTCTAGCCTTCTTTTCCCCCACTTCCCCCCCTGAACAAGTCCCTCCCTCAGTCCTTTAAACCAGCGCTGCACTGCGTTTATTCACTGTTTTACTTTACAAGCCAGGCGGGGGCAGCGAGGGAAGGGAAGGGGGGAGGAGGAGGAGGAGCCGCTTCACTCCGTGCCAATTTGTGGGGAAGAGACTAGGTGGGTATTTAGGGCCAGTGCTTGGGGTGTGGGCAGGTGAGCAGCCTCCCCTCCCCTTCGAGGAGGTGGCAGTGGTGGTGAGCAGTCCTGCCGACCAGCGAAGGCTGCCTTCCCTACAGCCAGCGTGAAAGCTGCCTGCGACCGCGGAGGAGGGAAGAGATGCAGCCCAGAGAGCAGGACTTGCCGTGGGATGCGCCAGGGCGGCCCTGCTTGGTTTTCTGGAGGGGAAGGAGAGGGGGGTCGACCCGACCCCCCCATCTAACACTTTCCAGCCAGGACGCAGCCCAGGGAAAGCTCCTGCAGAAGCCCTGTTGCAACTAAGGTCTCATTCACAAAGAGGTTGTGTGCATACACACACACAAATACAAAAATAAGCACACTGCGCACTATAAGCATTTCATTCCTTCTTCACAAAAAAGGGCTTTGTCTAGAGGAAATGAAACTGACAAAGAAAAAAGTAATTTGGTGTCAGTTGCACCTCCCACTGTCTCCCGGCTTAGCATGACAGAAAACCCCTCCCTTTCTCGATTAGCGATGGGGATGTTCCGGAGGGAGTTAACATGTAAATTTGAGGACGGGGCCACAAGGACACAGTGATACTAATAAACACGAACGTGTGTGAACAAAACAGCAAATTGGAAGGTAGGGAGGACGGATGTGTGTGAACTGTGGAACTCTATTGCGAAGGAAAAAGCTTCATATACAGTATGGATTTTAGCTCCCATGTGAACCTGGCCATAGTCTAAGGAAGTGTATGTAGGATTGCAGCTCAAGAGATCAACAGTGTGGCTAAAGAGATTTGGTGTATTGCCCTGTTGATTGCTTTTGAAGGACTGAAATGCAGACCTTGTGGCCTCTCTTTCTGGCCCTTGGGACTTTGCACAGACCACATCTGTTGCTTCACCCGCTTTTTGCCTCTGTCCCTGCCCACCACTGGCATGTGGGCCCTGGGAGATTGCCCACAAATACAGGAATGCAGATTTCATGTTGAAAAATGTTCCCCACTACTGGTTGAATGGATAGGGGGAGATGTAGGATTTCAAATGGATTCTGGATTTAGGCAGATATGTTTTGTTGGTACTGAAGAGAGCAAGAACCTTGCTTGCTCAAGTGTGTGTGTCGGAGGAGGAGGGAGTGCTATGAAAGTAATCTGCCACAGATTCACACTATTCTTGGGAACCTTCAATAATTTCCAAAGCTGGTGGCTAATCTGATGGTGACAATGCTATTTGCTTAAATGCTATGAAAATGGGTGCGAAAAGAGGGCTGTTTTGCAGAAAAGATGAGCTGCAACATCTTCTGCTCATTCTGCAGATTGACCTCGAAGTCCAAACAGGAGAGCTTGGATTGGACTAAGACAGGGGCCCTGGGGGACATTTGGAAAGATGAGAAACTGTCATTGACAAAATAAAGAATGCCCATTTCCCAGGGGGAAAAATCTGCTGGTGCTTAAATGGGCAAAACATCTACACACACAGTCCAGAAGCAAGAAAATAACAAAAATGAGGGGAAATGCCCCAATGAAAAATAGGCAAACCATCCCTAAACAAACAAAAAAAGCAGACAGCCCTCTCAAATAACCAAGTAAACAACAACTAACAGACATGCACATACATACCCTTCCTCCAAATAAATAAAAAAGCCGGCAAACACACACTCACACACACATCCACATCCTCAAGAACAAAACATCCAGGAAAACATCTCTGCCTCCCCTGTCACTCCCCATTCCCCAGCAATCAGCAGGGCCTCTCTCTTCTGAGTTAGGAAACGTGGAACCAGAAGCACCAGCCTCCAGCCACCCTCTTGCTTTCCCTTCCTATGAAGAATGTTTCTCCAGAGCTTGGAAAAGTTACTTTTTTTGGACTACAGCTCCCATCAACCCACTCCAGTGGCCATGTTGGCTGGGGCTGATGGGAGTTGTAGTTTAAAAAAGTAACTTTTCCAAGCTCTGTTCTGGACACATGTGGGGCTCTGACACATTCTTAGGAATGGAAAAGAAGAGGGGAGGGCAGTACATCTCATTCTAGCCAGTCCAGCTGCCAGAAAGGGGATGGGACTCTTAAAAAAAAATTTTGAAAAATCAGTTGGGTCAAGGGGCCTTGCTGGGCACAGTGGGATCTGTGGACATCACACTGGGACTCCAGGGCTAATAGAAGCCACTTAGTGTTCTGATGATGCTGTCTAAGTGGCTGTGAAAACATCCCACAGCATTGTCAGCAGAAAGGATGACCTTAGAGGAAGTCTGGCTGGGTCATGGATTGCTTCCCTCTTTACTCGGATAACACTTGCTCTCCAGGGTGTTAAAGTGGCTGCTCAGTTACTAAATATCGATTAGGGTAATATTTTCTTACGATTTTTTAACCTACCTTCAAAAAGAAAACAGCAACCCTTTAGTTCAGTTTCCTCTCTAAGGGACTCAGTTGTGGCTGGAACTGAACTGTAATAAGGATAAAAGATAGTAACAAATTTTTCAAAAAGGACTGGGAAATGTGAAATTTGTCCCACAGGACTTTTTTCCCCCTGAAGTGTCCCGCCAAGAATAAATGTCTTGGACTGGTGTTTGCAACAAGTAATTGCAAAGAGTGATAATATTTAAGGGCACTGCCCAGTTTCTTTTTGTGCCTAGTACAGAGATGGTGAATCTGTGGGCCTCAAGATGTTGTTGGGGCTACAGCTCCCATCAGTCCCTGCCACCGAGTCCAATGGTCAGGGATGATGTGAGTCAAATCCCACAACATCTGAAGGACCACAGGTTCCCCATTCCTGGCTTAAAACCCATTCATATTGTAGTTTAATGTGAATAGTAAGCTTCTTGTATTTCCATTATTTCTCCATTGTCCATATGACTTTTCCCCAATCACTGCCTTTCCACACTTTCCCCTCCCTTAGTCTGGATTTTCTCATACCAGGTATACTCCAAAAAGGAGAGAGAGTAATTACAAACCATTGCTAAGGAGAGATCCCCAGTTGCTTTGCCACACTGCTTCCTATGTGGGTGGTTCTAACTCCACCTCCTTTCTTCCATGCCTTCTGCTTCTATTGGCTCCTCTCCCCTCGCCCTTCTCTTTCTGTTATCTGAGCCAAAACACAACATGATGAGAAGAAAGTGGTATCTCAGAGGCTGAAAAACAATAAAGAGGAGATGGCGGCATGCAGCTTCAGAAGAGGCAGGTTCTCAGGAAGTGAATGGCATCAACAAAAATAAAAGTGAAAGGTTTCCAAAAGCTTTAAATGTATGCTATAGATCTGCCTCATAGGCACGAGAGGGGAGATGGGACTTCTTTCCTCCTCTCATCTCCATCCCCCACTATTTTTGCTAGTGCGTGTGATGATGGTCAACTCTGTGCTGGGAAGGGAGGAAGGAGGGAGGGGGAGTTTGTAAACAAACACACTTGTGGAATCGTGTATACTCACATGATCACGGCAGGATGGGTGGTAAGTTATGAATTGCATCTCCATTCTGCAAATTTGCATTTGCATTTTCCTAATGAAGAGAAGTGTATAGAACAGGAAAAGAAAGAAATCCAGGATACTTCCAGACTGTCACTATTTTTGGATGTGATTTTTTAAAAAATCACATCACAGCTTTTGATTCAATATCTCTGTCCCACCTTTGGCACAAGCTGGCATTTCTGAATATGGATTGTAAACTGCTTGGGAGAATTCAGGGACCTTATGAGAATTCTAGTCCACATATCAGTTACCTCAAGTGGCGATCTTTCAGATCCTATCATTGTAAATAACGAGTGTGCCATGGATGGCACACTCTTTTATTTAATTTTCATCTCAACGATATGGTGTCCTCTCTGGTCCAGAGTTCTTTCCCCTGGGATAGGAGTATTTCAGTCCTATTATATGCAGATGCTGCTGGTTTTTTGTCACATTCCCAGATGAGGATATGAAGGCTGTTAAGGGCTTTAGGCCTGTATTGTGCAGGGAACTCCTACAGGTAAATTACATCAAAACAAAAAAATCTAGTTTTGGGGAAAAGGAGGAAAATATACTGATGGCAACTGAATAATCAGCAGCTTGACCAAGTCAGTACATACCAATACTTGGCTGTGGCATTCAAAAGCTCAGGATCTTGGTCTGAACACTTGAAAAGTACAGCTTTGACAGCCAATATGACCACAAATGCTATCTTTCATTTTGCAGCTGGTTCAGTGGGAAGATGAGGGCTCATTCAATTGAAGGATGGTGGCTCCTTTATAAGGGTAAACTACCTCCCCAGATGTTATATGGAGCATCTGTGAGGGTCCACTATGACACTGCAGTACTAGATTCAGCACAGCACAAGTTTTTATCCAGAGTGCAGTTATGCTAATGCAGAGTAGTTCAGTGTTCTGAGCTGCATGTGCCAATGTGTGTATTTTACCCTGCATTTAGATCACTGAGGGTTAAGAGTAAAATAAGAAAAGCTGCTTTATTTATAGAAATATATAGTAGATAGGAAAGGCATACCTACTTCTAACTAACTAAATTGGAAGTGAAATGCCCAGACTTGGGTGTTGCCCTCATGGCTCAGGAGAGAGAGAGCAAAGACAGAGATGTCTCCTCTCTCCTCAGACAGGCAAAGAAGAGGTAAACAGGAAGGAGGGTCAGAAGTGAGGTCAGCTTCCCTTAGAATATCAGTTTACAACAGTAGGAAGTTAGGTAGAGATAAGTACAGGTAAAGGTAGGCAAGCCTAGCCAGCTGGAGGACCTGGAATGCAAAATGAAGCCAAACAGGAGTTGTTTTTGCTACATTTCCAATGTGCTAGGAGTCCCTAGATGTACTTCCAAGGCCATCCTACTATTAGAGTTGGCTTGTCGCTCAATGGATATGCTTGTCCAGAAAGCAGCCCTCTTATTTTGGCTCAAGATAGCCTTCCAGCTGACTTCACCTTTGGTTTTATTGGCATGGGGAGGACATGGGGAGGGATTTCTGGGCAGCTAAACCATACTTACTTTGTTTCTATGCAAGGCTTTTCATTAGTCCATTTGGCTGCAAGAGGCTATGCAGGTGCCAAAGAGGAGGTCTTTAGATGACTATGTGACATTGATACCTAGAAGATGATGGCATTTGCAGCTGAATGCCACTCCAACATTATATATAAAGATCTCACTATGCTTCCTGTACAGTTGCCCCTACACCTGTCCTTATGTGCTCACATGAACTGAAATGGCTCTTACCTGAATGCAGACTGAACTCCTTGCAGTTAATGGAGGTGAAGGGACGTTATGGAGCTCAGTATGGTGTGGATAGATTCTGTCCAGCTGGCTATTTTAAGGAAGGGGATATGGTACACGTCTTGACAAAATGTCCCCTGAACTCCAATTTGAGGACTCAATATCTAGAGTCCTTATTAGCCAAGAATAGCAACCCCCTTTAAGTGCAACTCTTTTCTTACTGGCTGGTGCAAATTGTTGCATATCATATAGAACTGCTAAATTTGTTAAACTGGCATTGGGAAATGGGAAATCACTGGAAATTTTTGAAGATCACATATACTAATATATTTTGCCCAGACTCTGTGAGAGTAAATTTAACCAGGTCTTCTTATAGACAGGGCCAGTCCTAAAGGGCGGCGAGGTTGGGCCTTGGCTAAGGTCCCTGTGGCCCAAAGGGGCCCCTGAAGGGCCCCTCTTTAGAGTGGGAGAGTAGCGCTCCCCTTCTGTGACCCATGGCAAAATCATTGCCGCAGATAACACCGCCCACCTGTTCCCTCACTCTACCTACCTTTCCTATATTTTGCGGCTGCGCACATAGCACTGCCCTTAACCAAAATGGTGGCTGAGCTTTCCCTAAGAGGCTGAAGCATCTGCTGCTATCTTGGTTGATGGCAGCCCTGCGTGTGCGTAGCACGCGTGCGTGCCATCAGCCAAAATGGCAGTGGAGGCTTCAGCCCCTTAGGGAAAGCTCAGCTGCCATCTTGGTCTTGCCAAACACAGGACAGAAAGATAGGGGGAGCAAGGGAATGGGCGGGCGGTGCAATCCGCAGCAGCGTGTGCTGGGGCCCGGGCAGGCTGGAGCCTGAGGGCCCTGCCATGCCTGGAGCCAGCCCTACTTATAGAAATGTATTTGTATTCTGTTTGATATTTTTATTATTGTCCCATGATGTTATATTGTTAATGTGTTTTTGTATGTGTATGGCCTGATTGGTCAATAAGCAGTAAAACTGACTGGATGTGATTCAGTCAAATACCAACCAGTTCAGGTTGCACAATTAAAGTTGATTTGGAGCTCTTTTCCAACAAAACTACTTCCCCCCCAAACTGGACTTTTTGTGATAAGGAAAGTAATTGGGGGAAGCCCTGAGATGTCTGGCATAACATTTGCTTGATGCAATCTTGTCTAATTTCCCTGCAAACAAATCAGTATAAATGCTCAATAAACAGGGTTTTTGAAAGCAACCCCAATAAACAAGCAGGACTGTCACAGAGGTTGGGAACAATTTCCCTATTATTATTTTAAATGACAATATTATTGTTATGGATTTGTGGGTTGAGATTGATGATTTCTATGAGTCCCCTTCCAGCCTCTGATTTGGAACCCTGCACCTGGAGGTGGGCTCTGCAGCTGAGAAACCTGCTCTGCTGATCAGATGAGTCTCTTTTGTTAATCTAATAGATTGTCCAGGTGAGCTAATGGGTCTGTCAAGTGCCCATTAACTGGTGAATGGCCCAGGGAGATCCTATTGTTATTGAAACTCTTCCGGAGAGCTCCCCCCCTCCTGGTCTAAGAAAGGCTTGTGTTGCTAGCTGAGGTGGAGGAAAGGCTGAGAACTGGAGACAAGCAGAGAGGCTGGTTCCCTACACCATGGCTTTAGGATGCCTCCTGTAAGTGCAACATTATTTTAAATTACAATAGAGCTTGAGCTGGTCTATGTCAAGAGCATTGCCCCATGAATAGCTATTAAACTGAGTGGAGCTTGCGCCTAAAGAGTGGTTTCAAGATAAGGTTTTCATGTTGAATTCTTCAACACAAATGCCAAGACTGACTGGAGTTTGCTTTTATCTTGTGACATTAATGCTGCAATACTTAACCCCACTTACCTAGAAATATGAATGAATGTACTGCCTTCAAGTCGATTCCGACTTATGGCGACCCTATGAAGAGGGTTTTCATGAGGCTGAGAGGCAGTGACTGGCCCAAGGTCACCCAGTCAGCTTCATGGCTACGTGGGGATTCGAACCCTGCTCTCCCAGGTTGTAGTCCAACACCTTAACCACTACACCACACTGGCTCTCTACCTAGAAATAAGCCCCATTGAATTAAGTGGGGTTTATTTCTGAGTAGACATGGTTAGGATTGTGCTATGAGGCTCTAACTTAGATGAAAGAAATGAATGTTAGTAACAAAGAGAATTTCTTAGATCCACCTGGGCAGAAGTGTTGGCGAGACCTTCAATTCAACAAAACACTTGACAGCATTCCTAATAAAGAGGTGGCCAGTTCTTAAGTGCATGCTTAATGGGATCACATAGGTAGTCTTACTGACGCTAATGTATATGCCAATATTTTCTCCCCTGCTGGATGGTTCATGCAGTTAAGTTTAAGCAATCAAACACGTTTCACAGGAGTGCAGTGAAGCATGTGCTTTAGTTAAGTAAAGGCTTTGCAAAATGCTAATGGTTGAAAGAGAATGAAAAACTCCAGAGAGATCTTAGTTTTATTTCTGCTACAACAGGCACACCAAGCATACAGGTACAATAGAAGCTATAGGACAAAAATAGTGGTAAAATCAGGCAATTCTGTCTGTATTGCTTCCTTTTGAAATTATATGTGAATGTACAAGGGACACTCAGAATGGCCACATCAAAATTCCCCTGATGATCTTGGCTACATTTAACAGTCCACAAGACGCCAATTAAATCGAAGAGCAGATATATGCATTCACTTCCTACCAATTCTATTCTTCACTGACACTTTCCACTTAGCAAAATTAAGTTCTCATTCAAAATAGGCATTTACCACCAATCAAGGGGGGGGGGTTAGACTTGTCATGTTTATGCTACAGTGCTTTTCATGTCATCGTTGTCCAGATGAAAGGCCCATTGCTAGGGGAACTGCAGCAGAAGGTGGAGGAGACTGAATTGCTGACGATGGAGTTGCAGATGTTGGAGACAGAGAGAGTAAGGCTGTCACTGGTGGAAGAAAAGCTCTTGGATGTTTTACAGCTGCTTCAGCAACTTCGGGACCTGGTATGGCAAGAAAATAGGGGGAGGAAGCAGACAGTCTGGACACTGCCCCTCCGTGTCAATGGACAACTTTGTATCTTTTCATACTTTCTCCGTTAGGTGGGCCACAGCCAGTCTCATGTGGAATTTGCTGCAGGAAAGTTCAGCTGCAAGTGGCTGCATTAGAAAAAGGCAGCCAAAACATCCAGATGAATAACTTCCCATCAGAGATATTTAGCCTCTCTCTACTCTCCTAAGAAAGGTTTCGGACAGCCTTTCCCAACCTTTGGTTCCCCACATGTTGTGGGACTACAGTTCCCATAATTCCTGGCCATTGGCCATGCTGGCTGGAGCTGGTGGGAGTTGAAGTCCACCAACGTCTGGGGACCCAACAGTTGGGAAAGGCTGGTTTAGGACTAAGATTGCTTCACATTAGTCTAGAATAATTGTTAATCTGTTCCCCTTTTCAGAACAGCTGATAACCAGGGCTGAATCTACTTGGTATGCATAAATGCACAAGGAAAGCTCATTCTCCACTAGCATCCTTCACACAAACTGATGTGGCATCATGGTTAAAGACTGAACTGTACATCAGGAAGTCCCTGGTTTGAATTTTACCTCTATCATGAACTCCTTAGGTGGCCTTAGGCAAGCCACACTTTCTCTGCTTCAGTCCCCTCCCCACATTTGCAAGATAGGGGATATAATTCTACTCTCCTACTTTAAAAGGTTGTTGTAAGGATTACAACTAGACAATGTATGGGAAGTGTTTTGAACACTTGAAGGTGTTATACAAATGTTTAGAATAAGTGGACCAAACTAGGCATTTGGTGAAGACCCAAGTCTGGGAAGCTGGGCCTCCAGAGAACTTCAAAAAAGGAGAGGAATTATTATGCAGTTTAGATGGAAGAAGCAGTAGACAGGGGAGGAGTTCTTAAATTTCCATCCCACCCTTTTATCCTTGCTCTCCCTTCCTCCCATTGCTATTCTCCCAGTTACTTCAAACACATGTATGGGAATCGTAGCTGGTGACAAGCAACTGAGGAAGAGGAGTGCAGAAAAGAAGAAGTAATTATTGGAGGATTACACATCTTTGATATTTTGCATGGAAATTGGCATTGTGAGAATCGGAACTCCCCTGCCTCCCTGACTTTTAAAAAAGCAATAGCAGTAGCTTCACCATTAGCACTACCCTAGCAGTGTTAGGCCTGATCCAGCATCAATAGTGTACACATTTATGCAGAATGGTGGTTGCAATGGGGAAAAGACTGCTCACTTCCCTATTTTATTCTTTTATATTCCTATATAAAAGTGGGAAATTGGCTCAGGCAGATTGTAGGCAGCTTCCATTCTAGTCAATTTCATTCCTAAAAGATTCCAGAAAGATGGTTAAAACAAAAAAAGACAGAGAGATGTTATTTATGTACTGGAAAGGGGCAGTGCATATACTTAAAGAAAAAGGAAAGTTTAAGAATAACAAAAAACTTTACAAATAAATGTTCCTGCAAGAAAGGGAGCCTTTTAAAAAGCTGGGACAAATGCTCATGTGAATAAATGGATATACACATATCCTTCAATGTACTTGGGGGAGCAAGAAAACTGTAAAAATTGCTCCAGATGTGCCTGTGATAATTTGTATGTAGAAGGTCCCAAGTTCATGCCCTGGCAATGGAGGCTTCCAGTGAATAGCAGTTAGTGGGGAGGGGGGTTTTCGTTGGGGCTTCAGTTGGGGAGGAAAGTGTTAAGTGCCATTGTCCCAAAGACAACTGGGAGCCACAATGAAGCCTACTTACAGTTGCAAAACAGATGTATTTAGCATCTTGCCCAGTTTATCCTTCTCCATGGGCTTCTTTTACATTACTCCTCTGTTTCTTTCAAACTATTTTTGATATGCTAGCACTTAAAGCCTCCTCTAGGATGCACACCTTAATGTGATGAGGGGGTTTGAGAGTGTCAAAGAAGCTGAGAGCAATATTGTCAGGAGTCTAAACCAAGAGGCTAGACTCCTAGCAGGGGCACCCAAGGCGGAATGGTCAAATCTGAGACACCAGACTAAGATGCATCCAGACTCAGAGGAAGGCAATGATAAACCACTTCTGAATACATCTTACCATGAAAACCCTATGAACAGAGTATCCAAAATGCAACACAAGATAGTGCTGAAAGATGAGACCCCCAGGTCAGAAGGCACTCACCAAGCTACTGGGGAAGAACAACGGACAAGTATGAGTAGCGCTGTGACTACTGACACCACTGGGTCAAAGCTGAATAAAAGCCCAGATGCTGATACCCACAGATGCGAAAGGAGAGTCTGGAGTTTTACAACGTACACAAAAGGAACATGGAATGTGAGAAGCATGAACCAGGGAAAGTTAGAAATTGTCAAGCAAGAAATGGAACGCATCAACATTACAATACTTGGCGTGAGTGAATTAAAACGGACGGGAATGGGATATTTTCAATCAGGCAACTACAAAATATTTTATGCAGGAAATGAGAAATTAAGAAGAAATGGGGTTGCTTTAATAGTGAGAAGTAATGTAGCAAAAGCAATTAAGAGGTATAACTCTCAAGGTCTGAGCGAGTGATATCAATGAGATTAAACGGGAAACCTATTAACATAACCATCATCCAAGTCTACGCTCTATGGCAAACACAGAAGAAGAGGAGGAATTGGAGAGATTTTACACAGAAGTGCAGGAAGAAATTGATCACACACCAAAAGATGTTCTGATAATCATAGGGGACTGGAATACAAAAGTAGGGAACAGAGAAGAACTAGGAATTGTGGGGAAATGGGACTTAGAAGATAGAAATGAAGCAGGAGAAAGATTTATTGTATTCTATGAAGCCAATAATTTGTTTCTTGCAAGCACATTTTTTGAGCAACTGAAAAGACCTGTACACATGGACATCACCAAATGGTCAACATAGGAATCAAATTGATTATATAACTGGTAGCAAAAAATGGAGAAGTTCCATACTTTCTGCAAAAATAAGACGAGTAGCAGACTGGGTACAGATCATGAACTGGTCATATCGAAAATCAGAGTAAAGCTAAAGAACAACACCACAGTAATCATAATGCCAAAATACAATTTAAATAACATCCCAGAAGAATATAAAAATCAAATAAGGAACAGATTTGAGGCTTTAAACATAGTTGATAGAGAACCAAAAGAACTGGGGATTGAAGTCAGAGACATTATCAGGGAAGAATGCAAAACAACAATTGTTGTTATGTGCCTTCAAGTCAGTCACGACTTATGGTGACCCTATGAATCAGTGACCTCCAAGAGCATCTGTCGTGAACCGCCCTGTTCAGATCTTGTAAGTTTAGGTCTGTGACTTCCTTTATGGAATCAATCCATCTCTTGTTTGGCCTTCCTCTTTTTCTACTCCCTTCTGTTTTTCCCAGCATTATTGTCTTTTCTAGTGAATCATGGCTTCTCATTATGTGTCCAAAGTATGATAACCTCAGTTTCATCATTTTAGCTTCTAGTGACAGTTCCGGTTTAATTTGTTCTAACACCCAATTATTTGTCTTTTTCACAGTCCGTGGTATGCACAAAGCTCTCCTCCAACAGCACATTTCAAATGAGTTGATTTTTCTCTTATCCGCTTGTTTCACTGTCCAACTTTCACATCCATACATAGAGATTGGGAATACCATGGTCTGAATGATCCTGACTTTGGTGTTCAGTGATACATCTTTGCATTTGAGGACCTTTTCTAGTTCTTGTTCTGTTAAATAGAGAAAAAGACCTCAATGGATGACTGAAGAAACTCTTAAAATGGTTAAAGAAAGAAGGAAAGCAAAAGCAGAGCTTGGAAGATCACTTTTAAAAAGTAATAAATTACAGTTACAACTACATGACCCAAAAAAGTAGTAATTACCGTTACAATAATAATTGCTCTGAAAGTAACTGATTACTTTTTCTCAAAAGTAATCACTGCAATTACATTTCAGTTACTTCTTTAAAAAAACGCCTACAAGGTGCTGGACTTGGCTGCTGCACATCTAAGTAGCCTAAAACAACATTAAAAATAAACACACACATACAGAGGTAGTAGAATAATTCTTTTTATCCATAAGATAGCAATGGTGGTCTCTCCCCTGGTAAGGGAGGTGGGGAGGGAGGCAGAGGCCACCACTCAGATCTTTGCCTGTTACATCAAGTGCAACCTCCCCATTCAGCCAGCAAGCATAATCTCTCTCACTTAACCATCTCCTGGACCCTGCCCTGCCACCAACTAAGGGACACTCACCCAAGCAAACATTTTTTTTGCTTGGTGGTGGAGGCCACTTTGTGTGACTGACACACACACACACACACACTCACACTCACTCACTCACTCACTCACTCACTCACTCACTCACTCACTCACTCACTCACTCACTCACTCACTCACTCACTCACTCACTCACTCACTCACTCACTCACTCACTCACTCACTCACTCACTCTGTCATCTTTCACCTCCATAGTTCTTTATTTCCATTCTTCTTCTGCCTCCTTCTCCTCCTTTATCCATGATCTTGCCCTCCGGCTCCTTTTTCCCTCCACTCCATTCTTCACCACCACCATCCATTTCTTTAAACAATTGTTTTCTCCACTCCACCCCGGCTCACTCTCCACCTCATCCCTTGTTGTCTCCTAACCACCCACAGGGCATGAGGGAAGAGTGACGCTGCACAGAAGCCCAGTTTGAGGCACATTATTTTCATCCACATATCAGAGGAGCAGAAGAGTTCCCCTGCTCCCCCCCCCAGGTAATGTCCAAAAGTAATGCTGGAAACATTACAGTTACTCCACAAAAGCAATAAAATTACTCCTAGTTCTATTACAATCAAAATGTAAAGGAATTACCGCTTGTTCCTCAAAAAAGTAATGAATTCCAAGCTCTGAGCAAAAGCAAAAGGAGACAGAAACACGATCAGAACCCTAAATGCAATAATACAGCAACTAGTATGTAAGAACAAAGAGAACTATTACAATAGTTATTGTATAGAAATAGAAGAGGACAACAAAAAAGGTAGAACAAGAGCCCTATTCCAAAAGATTTGAGAAATTAAAGGGAAATTTAAACCAAGAGTAGAGATGTTGAATAATCAATAGGGGAGCACACTGACCGAGATGAAATAAAAGGAAGATGAAATCAATACACTGAAGAATTATATAAAAGAGATGCAAGGATGGCACATTCATTCACGGAGAAACCATATGATGAACAACTAGAAATTTTAGAATGTGAGGTGAAAGCTGCTCTTAAAATACTTGGAAGAAGCAAATCTCCAGCAAGAGATGGCATACCAATAGAGTTACTGAGACTGAATCTGTCCAAATTTTAAAAAAAATTGTCAACAAATATGGAAAACTAAACAATGGCCCACAGACTGGAAGAGTTCAACATATATTCCAATTCCAAAGAAAGGGGATCCCAAAGAATGCAGTAATTATCGAATGATTCCCTTAATATCCCATGCAAGTAAAGTAAGGCTCAAGATTCTACAACAAAAGCTCTTACCATATATAGAGCGAGAAATGCCAGATATCCAAGCTGGATTTAGAAGAGATCATATTGCAAACATAGGTTGGATAATGGAATGGACCAAGGAATTTCAGAAGGAAATCACCCTATGCTTTATAGATTGCAGCAAAGCGTTTGATTGTGTGGATCACAAAGAACTATGGAATGCTTTAAAAGAAATGAGGGTGCCACAGCATCTGATTGTCCTGATGCTCAACCTATACTCTGGACAAGAGAATATGGAGAAACCGATTGGTTCCCCATCGGAAAGGGTGTGGGACAGGGGTGTATTTTATCATCCGTTTGTCTAATCTATATGCAGAAGATATCATACGGAAAGCAAGATTGGACCAAGATGCAGGAAGTGTGAAAATTGGAGGGAGAAATATCAATAATTTAAGACAGGCAGACAATACCATACCAGAAACCAGTCATGATTTGAAACAAATGCTGTTGAAAGTTATAGAGGAAAGCAGAAAAGCAGGACTATAGCTGAACATCAAGAAGACTAAAGTAATGACAACAGAAGATCTAAGTAACTTTAAAGTTGACAATGAGGACATTGAACTTGTCAAGGATTATCAATACTTTGGCGCAGTCATTAACCAAAATGGAGACAATGGTCAAGAAATCAGAAGAAGGCCAGGACTGGGGAGGGCAGCTATGAGAGAACTAGAAAAGGTCCTCAAATGCAAAGATGTATCACTGAACACTAAAATCAGGATCATTCAGACCATGGTATTCCCGATCTCTATGTATGGATATGAGATTTGGACAGTGAAAAAAGCAGATAAGAGAAAAATCAACTCATTTGAAATGTGCTGTTGGAGGAGAGGTTTGCAGATACCATGGACTGTGAAAAAGACAAATAATTGGGTGTTAGAACAAATCAAACCAGAACTATCATTAGAAGCTAAAATGATGAAATTGAGGTCATCATACTTTGGACACATAATGAGAAGACATGATTCACTAGAAAAGACAATAATGCTGGGGAAAACAGAAGGGAGTAGAAAAAGAGGAAGGCCAAACAAGAGATGGATTGATTCCATAAAGGAAGCCACAGACCTGAATTTACAAGATCTGAACAGGGTGGTTCATGACAGATGCTCTTGGGGGTCACCGATTCATAGGGTCGCCATAAGTCGTGATTGACTTGAAGGCACATAACAACAAAGGACTTAAAATTCACCCCATGGCTATGTTTAGTGTCGGTGATTTACTGACTTGCTGTAACAAGAAAATTTATTTTATCTCTGCTTCCATGAGAGTATTGCCCTTCTCCGACTGAAACAATTCCACCTCAATAAGTGAAATGAAAAACAATCTAAATAACCTAATTTATTTCGGGGGAGAGCCATGACTTGAGGGTAGAGCATATGCATTGCATGCAGAAGGTTCCTGGTTCAGTCTCCAGCATCTCCAGCTGAGGCTTGGAAAGACTCCTGTCTGAAGGCCTGCAGAGCTACTATCAGTCAGTGTTGACAATACACTAAGTAGACTAATGGTCTGGCTAGATCAGTGATTCTCAAACGGTGCGCCCAGGCACACTGGTGCGCCCTAAGAGGTGGCTAGGTGTTCCTCAAATATTATGAAAGTATATTTTAAAAATGAGAAGAAACCCATTTGTATAGGGTAAGTAATAGTTTTCTATAGTTTAAGTTATTTTTACTCATAGTTTAAAATATATTAATATATTTTTAATTTTGTACATGAAGTGTGCCAGAAAATTTTTATATGTTTTACAGTGCGCCGCGAACCAAAAAAGTTTGAGAACCACTGGTCTAGATAAAAGGCAGCATTCTACATTCACATTTAAAAAAAAAAAATCTACCCCACTTTTAAGTCTAAAATGGAATCTTAAATTATCTTACAATTAAAATCATCTCGCAATGTAACAAGACACTAAACTAAAAATGTGAAAAAAGAATGACTGAAGCATCAATTCCAGTAAAACTTCATCTTAAGCAATATTGAGTTAGCAAACAAAACACATGTCCAGGGCTTCAGTCTTATGCCCATTTACCTGGGAGTAAGCTCTATGAGGAACTATTTTCTGAATAGACATGTAGAGGATTGTGTAGCTCCTTTTCTAAAAGCTTAAATACTGATTCCATGGCTAATACTTCAGTGCTTCCAAGTATTGCTTTAAGGCTTTAGCACTACCCTCCCCCTGACACAAAACTGATTTTATCACAGATTATAAAGATATTTTTTATTTTAAAAAGACTGCTGTACATGTACAATAGTGTCACTAATCCCCTAAGAAGTTCCACATGAATACCGTCAACATCTGATGAAACCTCTGAAGCCAGAGAGGGGGCTGAACAAGGCCTTCATAGGGAAAAGAGCGTTCAGCCAGTGCCCTGCACAGCTTGGTTTCCTTTCCTGATGCCTGTTCGTTTTCTACATTTTTCAGACATGACTCAAGGCATCATATGAACAATTGAAAATACATAAAACAATACTATTAGTATTGCACCATTATAACACACCCTCAGTTATTTAAAAGCAGTAACAATTATTTAAAGGATTTCATTTATTTCCTTTTAAAATATATTTATATGCTGCCTTTCTGCCCCACAGCAGGCCTCCAGAGTGGCTTGCAATAAAATAAACTTAAGAAACAAAAAATATTAAACAGGTTTAAAAGCTAGGTTCTATAAAATCTACTTGTTGCATCAAATATCACTTTGCATTTTTAAAAATAAGGTCCTCACTGGCAAAATTCCATCAGAAGAGGACTCATGGATCTTTGCAAGGAAGCTGTTTTAGAGTGTGTTGCCACCACAAACAATGCCGTAGCAGTAGGGTAATGGCAGATTTAAAACTGCAGGGTCCTTTCATGATAGTCACAGCCACATACCCTTCCTCCCCTATTTTTGCTGCTCAGTTAAGAATGAGAAACCCTTATTAATGCCTTCTTCCACAACAACAGGCGTCCCTAGGACCCAACCAGAATGAAAGGGCAGTGTGGTAGCTACTGAAAAGTGTGTTCTCTGTGGCTGGCTCACCTCCTTTCACTCTGGCTCCAATCAGCAGGAAAAGACAAGGAAGCATGATAGAAGACTCTTCTCAGTGGCTAACACACACCCCTTTCATACTGATTGGCTTTTAGGATGTTGGAGACATAGGGACCCTGATGGGACCCTGCTTCCAAAAACCCAAGGGGACTAAGACACCCCCCAAGACCTCAGACGACTACACCCCTGGTCATACCCCATGTGCAGTCAGATGGAATTTCCCTAAAAGAAGGTACACTCCCAGATTAGAGAGTCAGGAAAGGGATGAATGGTTGGAGGCACTCCTTCTGGTCTGCTGGGCCTCGGCCCTTTCCTTATAGCCAAAATCATAATTCTGGTGGTGGCTCACTACAGGGGGCAGCTATGCACAAAGCTGGGCTCCCTGGTTCTAACCATGGGGCTCTGGCATGCTTAAGACCCTTTGGGGTTTAAGAGCAGCCACAGCTAACTCATTCCATTGATTTTAACATGTTTTAAGTGCAGCTGGATTGGGGCCATGGCCAAATAATGTAAGGAAAGCATGAGGAGTCTATTAAAATCCAAAAATACATCCTCTTTCCTTTCTAGCCTATTTAGAAGTGGTATCTGTGATCATTCTATAATAAACAGATTGTTGGTTAGAAAATATTTCCAAGCTGACCCATGCTATAGGGACCAGCTCTTTATTACTAACAAACCAATCAATACAATAAGTAATCAGATTATTTTAGTTTCCCCTATTAGCATATCAAACATATAACAAGTTGCACAAATATTTTATATAAACCAAGATATTATGGGTAGATCATTTTAAAAAGTTACTTTCGTTCCTTGTTGGTAGGGGCTGGAGTGACGATGACTGAGAACCAAGATATCAGATATTTCAAAACCATTTGAATACGTACAAACAGCAAATTGATCGGCACTGGATCTGGAACTAGAGTTCATTCCTCTTGTGTTTCTTATATACATGCAAAGCTCTTGCTTCTTGTGAATGACTAGATCTGATGGTTGCTTTATCCTGCTTAAAATATGCCTGGATTCTGCTGAAAGGCTCTCCGGAATAAGTGTAGCATTTTTCCATTATGTTAACTCACTACCCTTCTTGGCAGAGCTTTCATGTCCTCAGTATGCGTTTTGGATCAATAACAATCCCATGAAGGATATGCTATTAAAGTGCCAGGACTGATTATGATTGGCAGAAACCACTGCTGCATTCTGTGTCAGAGTTCTGACATGTCCCTCACTGACCAGCAGTCTTGTTGAAAATCATCCCAGCTTAGCAGACAATCCATCAAGCAGTGTGCCACACCATTTTGAGAACAGTGCTGTGAGCTTTGTGTGCTACCATATATTGTAGCTCAAGATGGTGCTAAAATCCATCAATGAATATGATGACTTAGAGCACCCTGGGAAAATTATTAAGAATGCCTCATATTGTTAGGGATCTAAGGATCTGTATGGCAATACACTTGCAAGCATCTTGGTAGGCTTCTGTTCTCTAACATAAAACTGAGTGGTACTGTCATAACCCTGACAGAGACCAGCCACATTTCTTGCCTTCATTAATGGGTAGAAATATCTGAACACATGAGGAGCTAGGAGTTTTCTAGGCCCAGAAATCAAAGCTGCCTTTGAAGAGACTTCTTCATCTAGCAAAATTTCTTTTCCCCATGATGTCTCATCCTTGCTTCTGTGCCTCTTAGCAGCTATTGTGCTTATGGGTTGTCCCCAATGCTAGTCATATTCAAAGTAGGCCCACTGAAATGAATGAGCATGACTACCTTAGGTCCATTAATTTCAATGGGTCTACTCTGAGTCAAACTTAGTTAGCTACAACCCCATGTCGCATGCATTTTTTCTCTTCTGGGTCTCTGCCAAAATAATACAGTTTGATCACATCTGTTTAAGTCCTGTTCATATATCCATCCACCATGGAAAAGAAAAGGCAATGGGATCACATACGGAGCCTGTTTACATTTCCACTGCAAGTATTATATGCAGTGTCGTAGACCATGCTCTAATGTGTGCAAAATCTACGTGCTGGGGTCATGTGTGAACTGGACTCATGTCTTATTTTCTGTTGTATAAAACTTCATGAAATGCTAGCTACCTGCTTATGTGACCTTTAGGTCTTTCTCCAACTATTTCTCTGAATCCCTTCTTTATGCCTACCCTCTTCCTGCTTGCATTCTTCACTGTTTATGCATATGCATCCAGTTTGCCTTTACATCAGTGCATAGGTACTACTTCTGAAATTGCACTCTCTCATATTTTTCTCTTGGTCAAATCATGCCAACAAGTAAAAGGATGCCAAAATTAAATCCCATTTATGCCAGTTTATTGTTAGCCATATTTTGCTTTTTATAAGGAAAGACAAGGTATACATGTTTTAAACAAATATTTTAAAAATTGATCCAAGATAACAGAATGAGGTGCCCTCCTGTTAGAAGTAGCACTGTGAGTTTTCTTTTTTGTTTAGCAAGCAATTCTTAATGCGCTTTCTATCTAGATGCATATAAGCCTTTGTTGACGCTAAATATTATTTTGTGTTTTAAAGAACATATCTAAACGCGCCTTGGGGAGAATCTTACTAAGCACTTTGGAATCCTGCTGTGACCCAGAATATGGTAAGAAAGTAAAGCCATGCCTAGCCATTAGGTGTCACTGTCCATAAAGAGGCTGCCTAGAGCAGCAATTTGAAGAGGAACATGATTTTGCTATTGCAGTGGATGGAAGAGACTTTCCATTCCAGCACCATCCTGGAACATGCTTCTGATGCTCAGAAACGGCAAGGGATAAAGCAGGTATGGGAAAGCAGCGTCACTCCAGATGTTGGACTCCAACCTCCATCATACCCTGCCAGCGTGACTAGTGGTCAGGAACTGTGGGAGCTGGAGTCCAACAACATCTGGAGGGCAATAGTTCCCCTGGGACCAAAAGAAAAAAGAAAACTTGGTGCTCTTAGGATAGATCATGGATAGGTCCAAGTCAGCAAAGTCATCTGGGCAGATGAGGATAAGCAAGGATTTCCATGAGCCCAGGTGTTGGTCAAAGGACAGCAGCCCACAAACTGTCCTCTCATAAGTGGGCAAGGAAAGGGATGGGCAGTTAGTGGGATTGATGTAGGAGGGCAAAGGAGGAAGGGAAGGCACCACTTACATTTTACGTATAGTGTCAAAATATCTAATGTTGGCCTGACATAAACACAGGATCTGGGAGATATGTTTTTATAATTTGCCACTTTGATGAAAAATAAATGTCAGTTTCAAAAGTAAAATAAACATTACCATGGTTTGAGAGAGGGTAAAATGTTATGGGAAGACCTCTATAAAATATAAGGTCTTTCCATCTTTGAAATTACGTGGAAATAGAAATATGCCTCATAACTAGATTCTGCCCTTAACATGAACTTTGTGCATTACTGGAGACATATCCTTCTCACTCACTTACTGTAAGCTTCATCCAAACACACATTCAACCTATTCTTTTTCAGTGGAATTGTACAGTGAAACACACTCTCTAGTCCAGGGGCTTCCAAATTGTGGTCTGTGGGTCCCCAGTGATCCACAGGCTTCATTCAGCTGATCCATGGCATGTCTGTGTTAATTATTCATCTTAACTTTTAATTGTATTGTTATGGCTTTTCTTTCTTTCTTACATTGTATTTTATTGTATTGCAATTTGAATTCTATACAATACTTCCCATATAAGAAATGAAAGAATAAAAACACAATTAAGAATCTTTCAGCAGCATGTAGCATAGCACATTACAATGGATACAGAAGAATCATGAAGCAAGCTGCCAAGACCCTCCGCAGTTTTCAAGTGGAGTGGGTTGGGGGGGGCGTTTGGGAACCACTGCTGCAGTCTAATTGTTCTACCACTTTCTCCATTGTGTAAGGCTTCTTTTCTCCCTACAGAGGAAAGCAGCATCTTTTTGTAAGGGAAGTGGGTCAGACCTTCTCTGCAGCAACCTTTCATGTTCGCACAAAGCCTACATTTGCTGAGTCTTCTCCTCAAGCTGTAGCCCCGCTGTGCAGGAGCTATTGTCATAAGAACCTTCATGACCTGAATTGATTACTTTGTTCCTAATTGCAAAGCTTTTGTATTTGCCTCCTTCAGGGGAACAGGCATGTTAATAACTGGTCAGCTTGCATAGAAAGGCAGAGCTTTTCACAGGGCAAGATGGGTTGGAGAAGAGATGAAAATATATGAGATTCTGACTGAACATTTAGACTGAATAATCTAAATGTAAGTAATGTTTCCATGAAGACATACCAAATGTTTTTGGTTTTCATTGTATCTTTGCCCCTCTTAGAAGTACTTGCATGGATTGTTGTGCATCTGGATACATGCAACCAGTGTGGTTTTGTGTTTTTTGTGTGTGATGGTACTTACCACTACCGTCACTTCTTTCTTTCATTTTTTTTTTTGCTGCCTAAGGCAGACCTTTTGTCCTGGCACCCACAGCACTTTTATCAAGATATGAGTAAGGTACCTAATTTTTTACCAAAACAAAAAAACACTGCTTGCAACCTTTCAGTCTGAGTTCTTCAACATATGGCAAATAAACTAAGGATGGGCCAAAATCCCCTCCCTCCAATTTTCTGAAAGTGAACTCTCCCTATGAAAGTGGGGCCTCATTTTCTGCTGCTTTCTTAGGGTGGGGATGGGGATCAGCCATGGAAAAGAAATTTGTCTTGACATTTTCAAGAGGGTTGCCTTACCTAACTGCATCTTGCCAGGACATTCAGCCTGCAGGAAGCTGTAGAGGAGCCTTGCACCGCTTCCTACTGACCACATTTCCCAGAGTGCCTTAGGAGCAACACAGTAGGGGTATTCACACGTTACTCTGTACCCAGGTACAAGCCCCCTGTACCTGGGTACAGCTGCTCATGAGAAAGAGTGTACACTTGGTGATTTCAAAAATCACATGTACGTGTACAGGCCTCCTGAAAAAAGCCCTCTTCTACTCACGTCGTGATTCTCCCTGCATGCTGTATCCGAGGAGCTGATCGTGAGCAATCAGTTTCTCCCCGGGGACAGCTTGAGCCTTCCTTTTAGCAGCAGCAGCAGCAGCCAATCAGAAGTGGGCTGAAGGAAACGTCAGTTGCTGGAGCCATGGAGCGGGGAAAAAAGAGTAAAACTAAAATAGAGGCAAGGGAAGGGAGACCAGCCTGAAGCAATGAATGAGCTTGAGGGAAGGAAAGAGGCAGAAAACGGGGGGGGGGGGCTTTGAAGGACTCACTGCAATTTTTAAAAGGTCTACTCAGAAGTAAGTCCCATTGAGTGCAATGCTTCTGTGTGCTGGCAATGAGTGAGTTTGAGGAAAGGACAGAGGGGAAAAATGGAGAGGAGAGAGCTTTGCAGGATTCACATTTGAATTTTAAAAATGTCTACTCAGAAGTAAATCCCACTGAGTTCAGTGGGGCTTACTCCCAGGTAAGTGGAGTGGAGCTTGTTTGTGCTAGCAATGTTCTTGAGGGAAGGAAGGAGGGAAAATGTCTACTCAGAAGTAAATCACACTGAGTTCAATGGGGTTTACTCACAGGTAAGTGGAGTTAGAATTGCCTAAAAAAAAGCAAGTGTTCTGCCAGAGAAGCTAGAACTAGGCAAGGACTGTTTGCATTGTTAAAGTACAATCCTAACCCCATACCTACTCTAAAGTAAATTCCATTCAGTTTGGTGGGACTTACTCTCAGGTAAGAAGCATTAGGATTCCAGCCTCTTAAAATAAACAGTTGGGGGGGCAGAGAAAGGGAGGGGAGTTTGCCTCTGTGTCTGCTCACAGTCCAGTGCAGTCTCAGCCATGTTTACTCAGAAGTAAGTTCCACTGAGTTTAATGGGGTTTACTCCTGATGTGAATGTGAATATAGAATTACAGCCTTTAACTTCTAAATTCAGTCCTTTCCTTTAAATACTAGGTGATTTATCAATAAATATTATAATTGATAATGTCTGTTAAATGTTCTATGTGTCATCACGTGACTCTTATTGTTGCTTGTTACGAGTAGTACACCTACTATTCAGGATAGTGCCACAAATAGATTCCAAAACTTGCTCCAACCCCCCTGTGCAGGTAATGAATAATAGCTGCTATCACAACTGCAATAATAAAATAACTTAATGGCTAGGTAACACATTGCTCAGAAATGATAGTTATCAATAAATAATAGAAATTTTGGGTAATAGCTATCCCTTGTATCTTAACAACATAATCCCAAGCAGGTTTATCAAAAGTAACTTTCACAGTTCAATGGAGCTTACTCTCAAGTAATTGTGCAAAGGATTGTAGCCTTAACCTTATTTAATGCCTTATTTCCTTTACGTCTCAACTTTCTTGCAAAGAGCTCAGTGTGGAATACGTAGTCCTGCACCTCTCAAATATATCCTCAGAACAGCCCTATGAGGTAGTTTAGGCTAAGAAGGTGATTAGCCCAGAAGTCACCCAGTGAGTTTCATGGCTGAATGAGGGTTTGAATCCAGGTCTCCCAGGCCCTAGCCCAGTACTCTTATCACTACACCACACTGGCTTTTGCAGAACTTGTACACTACAGTACCTCTATAAATCCAATATAAATTACCCACTATACTTCTCTTCCTTGGTCTTTTAAAACCTATTGAAATCAATGGTAAGATAAATTCTGTTGTGTGCTTTCTATTTCCTCTTAAAGGTCAAGAAGAGAAATTTAGCCAAGACTCTTCCAATAATTTGATGACATGGGTCAGCAGTGATACGGGGGGGGGAGAGAGAATGGCAGTGGCACAGAGATGGCAAGGTTGGGGGTACTTTGGTGGAATGCAGGACAAGCTTGCAGGTGTGTGCCCACGTGCTGCAGGATGGTGGTGCCACCAGCCCTGAACTTGCAGGCACCTTGTCTCATTCAGTGAGTGGCAATGTTGCCATTACTGAGAGAGCACTGCTATTGCAGAGTCAGGGATCCACCCTGCGTTTTACTAGAACCTCAAGAACCACCAACTGCAGCCAGCTGCAAAAGACATACGTCTAGTATGAAAGAACATGGTGTCTGAGAAGCTGCTGAGCACAGGGTTATCAGAACTGAGATGAGCTCACAGTCTTTCCACACATAGATCTATTCCTGCTTTCCATAAGTATTCTTAATTTCAGTTCTCAAATTTCAAAACGGATGTGTGTCCTTTTGTTGCTATTGTTAAACAACTGGAAGCCAGAAGTGCTTGCCAATTAACTACAAATCTCCCAGGGATCTACCAATAGATTACAGTCTATCTTCTGGCCATCCCTGCACTAAATCATTTGTATGGGCACAGACCTACCTTGCAGGGTTGTTGTAGCATGGTTCAAAGGAGTGCTTGCAAGAATGAAACTACAATAGCAGAGGTAAGACTCTTCAAAACATTGCCAAAGGTGGCATTCTCAAAAAAGCAATGTCACCTTTCTACTGAGTATCCAGAAATTGAGAAGAAAAAAATTGTGGATTTGCTCATCTCTCTGCAGCTCTTAACTTCTGTGTCAAGTGTCGTGCATCAAACGTAGACACACCTGATGGTCAAACACATGTTAATGGCTGCCTCCATTAGAAACTGCTGTCAGGTGTAGCTGCATCACATGGTTTTATGGTAACACAAACCTGCCTTGTAGGCTTCTAATGTTTTGATTATTTATTTATTTATTTATTTATTTGATTTATATCCTGTCCTTCCAGCAGGAGCCCAGGGTGGTAAATACTCTATGGTTCGGATGGTTAGACTAGATCAGGATCTAATACTCTAGATCAGGATGGTTAGACTTCAGGTTTTTTGTATTGATTTTTTAATTATTATTATTACAAAACCCCAAGATCCACCAACCAGAGCAAGCCACAAAATATATGCACTTAGAATTAAATAATTCTTAGCCCAGGAATTTGTTCGGAGTTCCAAAATTGAACTGAGCTCACAGTATTTCCACACAAAAATCCACTCAGATTACCCCCCACTTTCTTCATTTCAGCAGTATAATGGTGGGATGGTCATTTTCTTGTTTTCATTGTGAAACAGGAGTCTGAAATCCTCACTGATCTTCTGTGAGTCATCCTGAGATACACCGATACATTTTGATCTATGTTCTGCCCACCCTTTATTTAAAGTGCTATCCAAAAGCTAAATATTATGACATAGATCAGTGGTTCCCAACCTGGGTGTGTGTGAAGTAATCTGGAAGGGGCTGCGAACAGTAAAGAATTTAATTATTATTTTTTAAAAGTCTTCACTCCCTGGACGCTGTCTGCTCCCCACTGCCGCTGCAGATGACACCTCCTCCTTGCTCCAAATGAGAAGGGAGGAGTTTTGCTGAAGTGCTAGAGCATCTTCCAGGCGCACCAAAGGCAGGCATCTGCCTCTAAAATACATGGCAGACACCAAAGGAGGCTGAGGTGCAGCTACCAGAAAGAAAAGGGAATTACTACCACTGACTGCCGTCTCCTCACACTACCACTGCTGATGACGTCCTTACTCAGAACGAGAGGGCTTTTGTGAAGCAAAAAGAAGCAAGGCTGCAAGGAAAGGCCGCTTTCCCCCTTCCTTCCTGGCAGCCAAGCTGCCTTCCTGGAGGGAGGAGGTCACAGGGGACAGAGTATGTTACAGTGGGAGCAGTAGGCTGGAAAGCCCAACTGATAAATAATTTTCCCCACATTTATATTTTGAGTGTAGTTTTGTGTATTAAAACGCATGATATCCACAAGAAAGAATCAGGTGTACCATGTTGGAAGAATAGTTTCAGTTCATAATCTTTTAAGCAGCTTGTTTTTGTCGCAGCCCCCTCAAAATATTTTCATATATAAATATTCAATATATTTAGGTCTGCACTTTCACACATTTATCTATGAGTAAGTCCTATTGATCTCTATAGGACTGTATAGACATGTATAGGATTGTTCCATGAAAGCCTACATCAAAACCCATACATACTCTAATAACAGGCAATGAAAAATGCAATATTTTAATAACTATAATTATGATAGTTACAGGTTAGTATTTTCTTTTTAAAAGTTGGTGTTTTGATTTTAAAAACTTAAGAATCTGCAGGAAAAATGAAAAGAGTAAAACTACATTCCTGTTTCTGCCAACACTCTTTCTATTGAATGCACCCCTTGACAAGAAACAGTTTCAGGAAGTATAACAGACCCAGCATGCCTTGCCTTGTTGCCAGTAAAAGGGAATTGCTTCAATGGCGCATTTAATAAGTGTCATTGAAGCCATTTTCTTTCCCTGGCAGCAAATGTGTATATAAGAGACTGTACACTCATTGAATGTTACATGTGAATAACTACGAGTGTACAGCCCAGCTACTTGTCTACCCAGGTACACAGACTGTACACTCGTTGACTATTACGTGTGAACAGGGCCAGTGTGACATGGCATGGTGGGGCTCCCACAGCATTCTTGGAAGTACACATGGTGGGAAGCTGCCGAGAGAGCCTTGCACCACTATGAGCAGTCCAGGGCTACTTTTTTTTAAGCTAAAAAAGAAAAGAAAAAAGGTAAATCCTTGGCTACCTCATAAGGTTAACAAGTAATGTGACAATATTCTCTTGAAAATGTTGGAAGATTTTCTCCACATTATCTGTTTGGGAAGGTTTTATTTTGCCCTCTCCCAGCAAATGGTCTAAAAAGACATTTTCAGTACAGCCCTAAAATAAACACTATCCATTAATTCCCTTGAACTACCTGTGAATGGGCTCAGGAATTCTACAGTACAGTAATACCTCAGTTAACAAAGTGGATGCATTCTTGGACTTTACTTCTTTAACAGAAACTTTGGTACCAGAGGGTTAGAATAACATGGAATAGGGATAGGTGCCTACATCTGTTCATAGATGGTGGGGGCAGCTTCAACAGCGGCTTTAAAGGGTGCCCCTCCTTCTCTTCCCCTGAATCATATTGGATCCTTCCCTCCCCAGCCCTGGGAGAAAGCAAGAGATCCCTTTAATGCAAAGCAAACACACAGGCTTGTACAGTTTCATCCTAGCAAA
This sequence comes from Rhineura floridana, assembly GCF_030035675.1. Lineage (NCBI taxonomy): Eukaryota > Metazoa > Chordata > Lepidosauria > Squamata > Rhineuridae > Rhineura > Rhineura floridana. Next base: position 140,034,694 of record NC_084482.1, on the reverse strand, counting down.
GGAAAGGCACAGGCTTATCAGTTCACTGATAGCCAAGCAGACACAGTCTGATCAATTTCACCTTAAAGCAAAGGCAGAAGCAAAGCTGGTCAGGTTCACCTTTTTAAAAGCCTTCATTAAAAGGACCTTCATTGTTGGGATTCGTTAACTGAGGTATTACTGTACTATATTTATGATAAACAATGAATACTATTAGAAGGAGCACCTACAGAAGGTGGCATTCTTTTTGCCCAAGAAACTCAGCTCAGTATTCAAGGCTGCTGTGCATGCATGTAATTATTTTGTAGCAGTGCTGCCAGAACAAGAAGTGCCAATGGAGGCTTCCTTCCTGTGATGTCTAGGAATTGGGGAGGGGTTTTTTCATTGGGACTGCAGTGGGGGAGGAAACTGTTTAATCCCCATGTGCCATGGCCCCAATGACAATTGGGGCCACCATAGAGTTGAAATAAGAGATACAACCTTGAAAATGATGCATTTAGCATCATGTTCACTTGTTTACCCAACAGCTCCACGCTCATCTTCTACATTGCTCCTCTGTTTCTTTCAAACTATTTTGGATGTGCCACTACTTCAAAGAAACCTCATGGCTATTTTCAGTGTAGATGATTTCAGAAGACTTGCTATAACCAGAAAAATGGTTTTATCTCTGCTTCCCATGTGTGTGTTACCCTTCTCAGATTGAAAAAAAAAGTGACTTAATTCCACCTCAATGGGTGAAACAAGAAATAAATCTAAGTTACCTAGGTATAATTTACGTTGGGGGAGAACCATGAGAGCAGAAGGTCCTTGGTTCAGTCTCTAGCATCTCCAGATGAGTCTGGGAAAGACTCCTGTTTGAAGCCCTGCAGAGCTGCTTCCAGTCAGTGTTCACAATCCACTAGATGGACCAATGATCTTACTTGGTATAAGGCAGCTTCCCATGTTTGCATGTACCAGTATGACACTGGTAAGATCATCTTGGTGCTCTTGTTTTTTAAAGATGTAAAACTTCTTTGCGGGGAATAAATAATTTGATGTCACCGCAATAAAGGTAACACTAGGCTGTAGTCGTAGAGCACCTAATGGGAAGTAAGCCTCATTGAACTGGGCGGTCTCATAGGAACAAAGCTAATGAAGAAAATTAAAATAATGCTGAATAAACCAACATAAAATTGTGCTGTAAAGCTACATGAAAAAAGAGTGGCTTCGAGGGAATGGAAATAGTTATGCCTGCCTGAGTCTGAAAGGAAATGTCCTTACCAGAGTTAAAGTCCCCACTCAGCCATGAAGCTCACTGGGTGACCTTGGCCCAGTTACTGTCTCTCAGGCTAGCCTACCTCACAGAATTGTTGTGTGGAGACAGGGAGAACAATTGAACTCCTTGGAGGAAAGGTGAGATATAAATGCAATAAATAAATAAATGTTAAAAAAAGCTGAACCATTATTTATAGACTTCCATTACTTAATGAGATAAGATTAGCTGCTGACTCCAGCTGTGTGAAAAACACTGCATTCAAAAATGGGGGGGGGGGATAGCCTGGCTGTTCTCTAATTTCCAGCATTCCAGTGTTACGCGCTTTTACTTTGCTTAGGATGTTTGGCTTACAAGCATAAATGTCAAGGAATCATATAAAAGAAGGGGCTAGTTAGATTCTTAATAATAATAATAATAAAATAAAATTTTATTTGTTAGTCGCCCATCTGTCTGACTTAACAGACACTCTGGGCAACTTACACAATATAAAATACAATTTAAAACATATTCATACAACAGTCACCATATTAAACAACAATATATCTAAACCACCCGTTAGTAATACAACATAATAGCCTAACCCACCCCAGAAATCCCGTAGGCCTGCCTGAATAACAAGGTCTTTAAGGCTCGACGAAAAGCCATCAGGGAGGAGGCATGTCGAAGGTCAAAAGGAAGCAAGTTCCAGAGGGTGGGGGCCACGACCGAGAAGGCCCTCTCTCTGGTCCGCACCAGCCTAGCTGTTTTCACTGGTGGGACCGAGAGAAGGTCTTGTGAGGCTGATCTTGTTTGGCGGCATATTTGGTGATACTGGAGGCGTTCCTTCAGATAAACTGGGCCAAAACCGTTTAGGGTTTTAAAGGTTAATACCAACACCTTGAATTGGGCCCGGTATACAACTGTCAACCAGTGTAGCTCCATCAACACTGGGGTGACATGATCCCGGCGACGGCTTTGCTTTATTAAGCGTGCCGCCGCATTCTGTACCAGCTGCAATTTCCGGACCGTCTTCAAGGGTAACCCCACGTAGAGCGCATTACAGTAGTCTAATCGAGAGGAGACCAGGGCATGTATCACTCGTGGAAGCAGATGTATAGGAAGGTAGGGTCGCAGCCTCTGTACCAGATGAAGTTGGTACCAGGCTGCCCGACTTACTGCAGATACCTGGGGCTCCATGCACAATTGAGAGTCCAAAATGACCCCCAGGCTGCGGACCTGGTCCTTTAGGGGCAATCTCACCCCATTAAACACCAGGTCAAAGTTTCCCAACCTTCCCTTATCCCCCACCAGTAACACCTCGGTCTTGTCGGGGTTCAGCTTCAGCCTGTTCTCTCCCATCCATCCACTTACGGACTCCAGGCAATTGGACAAGGTTTCCACAGCCAACTCTGGTGAGGATTTAAACGAGAGATAGAGCTGCGTGTCATCCGTATACTGGTGACACTGCAGCCCAAAACTCCTGATGATAGCTCCCAGCGGTTTCATATAAATGTTGAATAGCATGGGGGCGAGGATAGAGCCCTGTGGCACACTACAATTAAGGGGCCAAGGGTCTGAAACCTCATCCCCCAACGCTACTCGTTGATATCTGTTGGACAGATAGGAACGGAACCACTGTAAAACAGTGCCTCCCATTCCCAATCCATTCCCAATCCAGTTAGATTCTTATCCTGACTCCAATATGAACACATGTTTAAAATGGAATTTATGTATATTTATATTGTACATTTTCTAGTTTTGTATTTTATCTTGTACTTGTGTATCCAAAAATGGCAGCCCAGTGGCACAGTCTTCCCTCTCTCTCCCTCCCTCCCTGCTAATGTTTGGCACATTTGCACATGGAATTTCACCATTCCCGCCCCACTTCATTGGCTGGTGGAAGTGAGAAAATGCACAATACGATGATGTCACAACGTGTGTCATTGTGCTTATACATTATGGAGTGGAAGGAGGCGATACTTTACCCGAGGCTGCTGTTTTTGTCAACAGTCCCATATTGACCTCACAACACAGGTCCATCCTTATTTGGGTGATGCACGTCTTCCTTTACTCCCTCCCCCATTTGTTTGTTTTTTTAAGATAGAATTATCTGTGCCTAGGGATGGAAGGATCTGTCAGTTTCAGTTTTCTTGTCTCATTTTTCCAATCTTAAATTCAATTCTCTGCATTTCTGCAGCAATTCACTATTTTTTTAATTTAAAAAATCCTCACAAAAATTCGTTAGCATTTTAATGCAGATTTCTCCCGATAAACACATTTAGTATGCAGCTTTGACCAATGTACACATACAATGTACATACAATGTACACAATTGCAAGCAATGTTTCCTAATATAATGCAATTTTGCATGTTATTTTCACTAATATATTCATGTTATGCACACTTTCCCCCAATATATGCATTTTTGTAAACATTATTTCATTGCAGAACTGCATTGCAAAATTCAGATAAGTACAAATTTTGAAGAATGACTATGTTTCAATTCTCAAATTGTTTTGGAAAGTATGAATTTTACAGATTTGGCTTTAACTACGTACTGAATTGAATTTCTCCCCCATCCATACTTGTGCTCCAGATGTGAAGAAACTGAGCCCACACTATTTTAATCTGCCTCATTTGCAGCATCAACTTTCTTCATACTTAACTACTGCACAAATTGCTTCCCAAAATCTTCATATGGAGCATCCACAAGACATCACCAACGTCAAAATTGCAGCTCATATTTTTTTCTGTTTTTTCTGGACTTACCTTTCCCATGGAAAATAAGATAAGTTTTATAAACAACCATGTTGCCAATGACTAGCTTGCAAAACGTGAACGACCCATTTGGAAGCTTGGAAGCACCCATAATCAAACAATGGGTTGGACAAATGACTGAGGTTGATTAGGCTATCAATTTTCTTTCATTGTGGTGGGCACTCAGCCTTGATTTAGGTGTAAGATTATTTCTACAGCCAAAGGTTTTATCTATCTGACTACAGTCTTAGGATTTTAGCCAGCATACACAGACTGATACATTTCAGAACTCGTCCATTCAAAGATAGGATGTACTGGCCACAGTGTGTGAGGCACAAGGAACAGCCACATTAACTGAAGATTGTAACACTCTGCTTCACTTTGATATGAACAAGAATGTGTTCATAGCCTAGTCATTTAGAAAGTATACACTAATTTTTGGCAATTAAACTTACATTTCATAAAGAAGGACATGTTATTGAAATTGAAATGGTGTCGTCTTGATTTTGTTAATCTGCTAATTCACCATTTGCATTTTTTTCTTTTGAAGGAAAACCACATGTTGTTGACATCTTAGACACCCTCTATCATGAACTGACTGCCTGTGAACTCATTCGAAATAAGCCTCTTGAGAAGACTCCAGGTCACCAGTCCTTGGCTAACCCTTTGGCTATCTCCTGTTGAGCAATAGTGCTATCTACAGTGAATTGTGATTATTACCCCCCAGAGGGCTTGAAAGCCACAATACAAAAATACAGAGTGCCTTGCCATCCAGAAGACATGTAAAACTCAAAAGCCAGAATAATAAAGAGACCATTGTTGAAATATGAGGAGCCATTACAGAGCCAATGTATTGTCAGTAGTGACTGGCAGCAAATCTTGAACACAGCTCTAGGTTCTGATGCACGTGTCTTTTCCAGCCCTGTCCCATGAGCTCTACTGCATTGAAAATTCCTGGAATTCATGTTTGAGATCTTGTATGTATACAACCTGTATTCTGCCACTTTGCTGTGCTCTCCTGAAATTGCATATGATACTTCTGGGAAGTTCTGTAATTTCTCATCTAATTTCTAAGCAAGCCTTATCTAGGAGACTGCTCATTTCTCCTGAGGATTATTTAATAAGTGGCACCTAAAGCCTCCATGTTATTGCTATCAGAAATAGTCCGATCCATTGTATACAAGGTATTTTGTGACTAACCCTGTAGACCTTTAAGTTCCTGATTATAATAGGAGAGGTTAACAGTGGCTTTCTTATTATCTGTTACAATACGGTAGTTTATCTTCCCTTGAGCATCTAAGGTGTGTGGGCACACCTTCTTAATGTACAAAGGGGAAATCAGTATAATAAAAATAGGCCAAGGCTGCGTAAACCTCATAGCAACCTGTAAGATAGCTATAGGTTGTTATCACTACCTGTAGTCATGAGGGACTGTGTGTTCTGTAGAGGACATGTGTTTGTGTGGTGTCAGTTTGTGACCTTGTAAACACAGAGCTAATTTAATTCTATAGTTGTGTTTGCATTTCTGTCCAACTGGATATTTTATTTAAAATTATAGGCACTCTACAAATGTAGTTATGCTCTGAAAGTAGCTTTTAACTACTGTCCTATTATTACAAATTTTTAGATTGCTATATTAAATGCTACCTTTATCCTTTTGAAGTAATGGCAGTGAATCTGTTGACTGGACTGTCAGGCCCTGAGAGTATCTGGGGCAGCAGGATGCCTGGGATATTGGGAGAGGGAGAGAGCCACAGGGAGAAGTGCCTACACTCCCTCATGAGGAGCTCTGAGAACATAGGAGTGGAATGGTTTAATTGCACCCTGCCTATCAGAATGCCAGATGTGTGTGTCAGAGAGAGAGAGAATATAAGACCTTTGGAGCCTCTCATCCAGAACCTTCTAAACAGTTGCCCCAACACATGAGGATTGGGGCATCTGTGGCTATCCAGATGTTGTTGGACTCTACTTCCCATCAGCCCCAGAAAGCATGGCCTATGGTCAGGTTGTAATCCAGCAACATCTGGAGGGCCCTTGCTTCCTCAGCCATCCTAAAAAGAGATGTCTTGTTTATTCTAAACTATTAACTGTAGTGGCAGTGGAGACTGGTGGCTCTGATGTCAGTGGAGCAGTGAATCTGCTCTGGGTCTAAGTCCAAACTCAAGGAGCTGAAATTCAGACTAAAACCCAGAGTGGATTCACTGCCCCACTGATATCGGAGCCACCAGTCTCTAGTGTATGCTGGTTTGATCCATACCCAGTTACACTTTTTTTAGTAACTAAATTGTTAGTCAGGGACCTTGGTCTGCATTCAGTGCACCTAGCTGGGCCATTGTTTTCCACAGTATCTGCTGCTAGATATCACACTGATTCTGTTACGTGTGCATATCACATAACACTCTGGAACACATCACTTGATGCTTCTCAGCGAAATGCTTGAGACATCTCCATTGAAAACATTTGTGTCTGAGGCAGAGTGAAGTGACCCAGAAACCTCTGTGTTTGATCAGTGGTGGCTCTTTCATGTGCATGAGCATCACCTGATGGTGCAGTTTTGAAGGATGAACATGCATGTAAACAGAATTCAGTTTTAAAGCAGTGGCTTTTGGAAGCCTGCTTCATTCCCCAAACAAAACACACTCCTTCACAACCCCATTGCTGTGATCCTAACCACACTTATGGGGAAGTATGTTTGCTTTCAATTATTGGGTAATGTTTCTGATTGCACTCTCCATTGAGATGCATGACAAGGTTTTACAGATCCCGACAGAGTGATGCTTCCTAAGGACCAAGGCACATATGGCACTTAGCAGTGCCTGGGTGTTTGTTTTTGCTTTGTATTTGGAAACATTACTAAAGGACAACACAAGAGGTTTATAAAATTATTATTATGGAATAAATGGATAAATTCTCCTTCACTCTTAACTGGACAACTTGGAGTTACCCAATGCAATTGATGGGCAGTAGATTCAAAACAAAATACTTCTGCACACAGCACATAATTAACTTACGGAGTGTGGAGCTGGCTTCTGGCTTGGATTATTTTATATGGGGATTAGACGGATTCAAGGAGGTCTGTCAGTCGATTATTAGCTGTGACAGCTAACTGAATCTCCATGTTCTGAGAAGTTTGCCACTGAATCTTTGCTGGGGGGGAAGGAGTCCAACAACATGGGACAATGGTTGCCTTTAAGCCCTGCTGTGAGCTGCCTTGAAGCATCCAACTGGCAGCCGTTGGAAACAGGATGCAGATTTAGATCAGGGCTGGAAAACACTTGTCAGCACAAGGGCTGCATTTCCACATGAACAACGTTTGGGGAGGAGGGGCATGCCAGTGGTGGGTGGAGCCAGAAAAGTGAGCAGAAAAGTGAGCTGAATGTTTCTGCATACACACTCCACGAACACATTTAATTTACCTGGGAGTAAGCTCCATTAAACATAAAGAGACTTACTTCTGAGTAGACTTGTGTATGTTGTACTATAAGTCAGCGATACAATCATTTTTAAAAAGTGCCTGTTTGGAACTGTTTGCATTTGCCATGGGAAGGAAGATTTGCACAAAAGAGCTTCCAGGGAATATCTTCCTCACAAGACGAAGATGCATCCTGCTTGGAAGGAAGGAAGGAAGGAAGGAAAACTGGAAGGAGAAGCTCTTTAGAACCCTGGCTGCTTGCTGCTGCAACTTCTGCCTGCCCCTCGCTCACCCTGAATCCTGAATCTGTGGCTTTTGGCTTGCTTCTCTCCACTGGTAAGAGAGGAGGGGTGGGAAGAGAGGCAGAAGCCACCTTGAACTTTGCATACCACACACACACACGTCGTCATCTCTTACCTCTGCAGCCAGTTCTTCGTGTCCATTTTTCTGCTGCCTCCTTGCCCTCTGGTTCTTTTCTCCCTCCACTCCTGTCCATTTTTAACCAATTGTTTTCTCCATCCCCCCCCTTGCTTTCCACCCCCTCCCTCATCGCCTCCTAAGCATCCACAGTGTACAAGGGAAGAGCGACACTGCACAGAAGCCCAATTTGAAGCACATGATTTTTATCCACAAATCAGAGGAGCAGAAGATTCCCCTGCTCCCCCCCTCCCAAGTAATGCCCAAAAGTAACTCTGGAAACATTACAGTTACAGCTCAAAAGTAATGAAGTTACTACTCGTTCTATTACCAGCAAAATGTAATGAAGTTACCCACTCATTACTCAAAAAAGTAATAAAATACAAGTAACTCATTATTTGTATCGAGTTACTTCCAAGCTCTGTGTATAGTTAGGCAAAACTGCATGCAAACTGTGCTTATTAGGATAAATGTACACTAAAATGCTGATGAATTTTCATGAGGACTTCTTGATTTTAAAAATATCCCAAAATGATACAGAAATGTGGAGACCTGAACTATGATTGAAAAAATGAGAAGCTTAGAGAAACCAAAACTGGCAGGTTCACCCATCCCTATTCCTACCCCATTGTTCTTGAGCAAGGAAGAAATAAAAGGCAGGGTGTCTGAGACTATTAGATATGTGTAATTTTAAAAATGCACTTTCCTAGTCCTTAATGGAATAAGAAGATAATGGATTTGGCTAATAGACAATTTAGGGTGCAAAACAACATCTAATTCAAAATTAAGCCAAACCCTCCCCAGGGGGAAATAGCTGAAGCCACAATCTCACTTTGAATGTGATTTTTTTAATCAATTAGTGATGTTTTGTTTTTATGCCACAGAGCAATTACTGTATAAAATATATCCTGAGCTATATAATATTATGTAAAACTATGCTAGGTGGTGACAATAATATGAGGCTGGCATACAGGTAACAAAACCAATGTCATGGTCTGAATATATTTTCACTAATGTTCCTATGACTGGTGTATGTATAAACAGAGGGATAGGCTACACAGCTGTGCATGTATAAGACAAAACAGAGTAGAAGTCATTATGTAAACAAGGGAACCTGCTCTCTCACTAAGAGAAATGCAAGTATGTGAACCCAAATTAAGAGTAGACCACATGTTTCCCTTCCCTCCTTAGGACAGAATCTTCCAAAGACCAAGTCACTCAGACAGTCCTCACACTAGAAACAGCTGAGAAGAACAGAGAGAACATCAAGATGCAAAATTCAGCCCTTGAATCTGAATGCCACATCTTCTTATAGGCTCCTAGAGTGATCCATCATCGTACAGCCTCCATTCATATAAGGTTCTATATAAGCCTCACTAGAACAAATGAAGGTAGATTTTACTATCTTTGTTTCTAATGAGAAAGCAGAGTGGGAAAAATAATAGCAGGGAAATATATGACATACCTGACAATGTATATTCTCCCAAAGGATGGCTGTATCCTCAGGTCATTTACATGTGGATTCCGGATGTATTTTTGCTTCCTGGGTTATCTAAAACATTAAGCAGCCATTTCTCCTAATGAGAAGCTAGGGAGCTATGTAACCCAGATGCCCTAATAGCTCAGACAAAACACCAATTAAGGTGTAACCAGAGAAAGGAAAAACTGTCACTGAGCACAGGTGGGTACTACTTTGAAGAACAGAGTAATCAGCAAGTGCTGAGAGAAGATGTTGCTAATAAATTATACTGGAATAAGCTCGATGCATGAAGCGACAGAGTCTGTTCTTGCAAAACCAATCACATAGAGATGTGATAGAGATCAATGAACAGGATCTTCCACTTTTTTTTCAAACGGTTACAAGCAGCTGTGAGGAAAGGGGAGTTGGGTCAGGACCAAAGCACTGGCATAAGCAGGAATTCGTTCTTTGCCACCACCATTCCATGCCCTTTTGCCTTTTAGACTCTCACACACTCCTTGTCTGCTATTTAACCCCTCTTGGCAAAACACAGGTTATCTTGCAAGGGCCTGCATGGCTTGCCCTGTGAGAACAGTATATAAATCCAAGATTTTGTAACTAGGGGCACAATCCAACTCACCTTTCCATTGGGCTGGAGGGCCTTGGATACCGCGGACCCTCGGTTACAATGGCAGACTCCTGGTGCTGCCAGACTCCACTGGCCTCTGTTGACAGCAGTCCTCCACCACAGCTGAGCTGCGACTCTGCCAGGAACCTGCCGTCAGGGATGGACAGCCCAGCAGAAACCCCCCAAATGGGGCATTATGTGGGTGTGACAGGAACTGAGCCACAGGGGGGACTTGAACAAGATCCTCCTCGTGTTTGGAGCCCTCCCGTGTGTCCCAATCTGCCCAGAAACTCTACCAGCCAAAAGGCAGGTGAAGTAAAAACATTTCCATGGTGGCCTACGGGAGCACTTACTCACTGGGAGGCCTGTTCAAGGAAGGCCGTATCATATATAGTTTGACCCTAAATAGAGGCTTTTAAAACAAAAGTGTAATCCAAACTATGGGGTCATCTATCTGACATCCACTCCAGAATTATATCTAGAATCATAGAATAGTAGAGTTGGAAGGGGCCTATAAGGCCATCAAGTCCAACTCCCTGCACAATGCAGGAATCCAAATCAAAGCATTCCCAACAGATGGCTGTCCAGCTGCCTCTTGAATGCCTCCAGTGTCAGAGAGCCCACTACCTCTCTAGGTAATTGATTCCATTGTCGTTTGGCTCTAACAGTTAGGAAGTTTTTCCTGATGTCCAGTCGAAATCTGGCTTCCTGTAACTTGAGCCCATTATTCCATGTCCTGCACTCTGGGACAATCGGCAAGAGATCCTGGCCCTCCTCTATGTGACAACCTTTCATGTACTCGAAGAGTGCTATCACTCTTGAATACTGCATTCAGTTCTGGTCTCTGCACTTCAAGAAGGATGCAGACAAATTGGAACAGGTTCAGAGGAGGGCAACAAAGATGATCAGGGGACTGGAAACAAAGCCCTACGAGCAGACACTGAAATAACTGGGCATGTTTAGCCTGAAGAAGAGAAGACTGAGGGGAGATATGATAGCACTCTTCAAGTACATGTAAGGTTGTCACATAGAGGTGGGCCAGGATCTCTTCTCGATAGTCCCAGATTTGATAAGCATGCTCTGTACCTCCTCATCCAAGTCATTAATAAAAATGTTGAAGAGCCCTGGGCGCAGGACCGAGCCCTGTGATACCCCACTCGTTACTTCCGCCCAGTTTGAGAAGGAACCATTGATAAGCGCTCTTTGAGTACCATTCTGGAGCCAATTGTGGATCCACCTGATAGTTGTTCCATCCAGCCCACATTTAGCTAGCTTGCTAATCAGAACATCATGGGGCACTTTGTCAAAAGCTTTGCTGAAGTTGAGATATGTCCACAGCATTCCCACAGTCTACAAGGGAGGTTACCTGATCAAAAACGAGGAAATATTAGTTTGGCAGGATTTGTTCTTCAGAAATCCATGTTGGCTCCTAGTAATCACTGCGTTGTTTTCAAGGTGCTTACAGACTGACTGCTTTATAATCTGCATCTACATACATAAAACATATTTTTTGCTCTTTCTATATACTTAAACAAGACTATTTACTTGAAGGTTAAAGCTGCAATGCTATCCAAGCTTATTTGGAAATTCAACAAAAATGGAACTTACTTCTGGGTAGAGACGTAACATTTCCAGACATTTTGAAGCCATGGAAAAAATACTTTTTTCCTGGGGTTTGTGGGAAAAATTGAAAAATACACAATACTTATATTTTTAGCACCCTTTACAAGTTGAAGGTAATTTATTTACTTTAGGAACATAAAATGTATTATGTATAACTTGGGTTGCCCGTAAAATTATCATGTGTGATAAATTAAAAGTACAGTTTATTCAGACAATAATAAGTTGAAATTACTTTTTATTTTATTTTTTTGTTACAAATGGAGCTACAAGCAGATGAATTGTAAGGATCTAGCATCTCTTTGGTTTTGCCAGTTTATGAGGAGCTGGCAAAAACAAAAACAGAAGAAATCATCAACATTATACTGTATTTATAAACTTTTGGAAACTATCTTGTTCCGGAGAGCCTTTGGGAGGGACTGACAGGTGAGAATGACACTGTTTTTATGCTCTTCATTTTTAATTTTTATCTTTTTAGTCCTTCTAGTATCTCTCCCCCATATATGTAAGCATGTATGTATATGCATATGTGTGTATATATATATACTGTTATTGTGTTTTTATTGTCTATTATTTTATTATGTATGTGTGCAATTTTATTGTAAGCCACCCTGAATGCCCTATTGTAGGGTAAAAGGCTGGGATAGAAACATTTTAAATAAATAAATAAAGTATTTATTTACTTATGTATTTATTAAATGTATATCCCATACTTCCTCCCAAAGGAGCCCAAGGCGGCAAACACACCCAAACATCTTTTAAAAAGTAAAAATAAAGAAAATTATTGTGTTATTAAAATTATTATGTCTCCTCCAGTTCTCCACACTGTCAAGCAGACAGAAAGCACTCGTTTCCATTAGGGTTGTGAGGTCACAAGCAACCCAACCCTTGAGATTCCAGAGGCATGCCCTAGTGATGCCACAGCGGGGCCAGTGACATCAAGGGCAGGGCTCAGTGATACCACAGGGTGAGGCCCTAGTGATGGCACTCCCCCTGGCACCTTCCTACTTGCCCCCAACTCACTCATTCCCCCTGGCACCTTCCTATCCACCCAGCCACCCCACTCATTTCCCCCTATTCACTCCCCCAGGTACTTCCCTTCCTACCCCCACCCCACTCATTTCCCCGGTACCTTCCTACCCATCACACCCCACTCACTCCTCCCCACTCCCCCCACTCCTACGCCCATCCCACTCACTCCTCGAAGCAGTTTCCTTCCTACCCCCCCATCACGTTCTTTCATTGGTGCCCTGCATTGCGTGCTTATAGGCCTCCCTCCCACTCAACCTTTGGGGAGGCCTGGGCTCACTCGTGCTGCTGCCATCTCTCTGGGCAGGCAACCCAGCAACCTCTCGCGCAACCATACATGACCCCACAACACCCCTCACTTGCCCAAAGATTGGAGTAAATCCCCTGGAGACCCTGGGAACAGCCCCCAAACCCAGAGTCTCTAGGTAAAATCCAGAGACCTGGCAATGCTAATTTCCATATAAAGGACTGAGAAAAAGAGCAGGCAGGGAACCCAACCTCAACGAATACTCAGAGCTTGGAAAAGTTACTTTTTTGAACTACAACTCCCATCAGCCCCAGCCAGCATGGCTACTGGATTGGGCTGATGGGAGTTGTAGTTCAAAAAAAGTAACATTTCCAAGCTCTGCGAATACTATATGAAATTTGTTCAGTCTCTTTTTCTCCATCACTTTCTGCTTCTTTGCGTTGCTCTGTACTTCCTCTCACTCCCAGCACTTTGAGGCCTAATCAAGAGGACAGAAATAGATTTAGCAACAGTACCAACAAGAGGAAGTCCACACAGAAGACACTTAATGCTTCTTCTCTTGTATCAACAGTAGTACCTCCTAGAGAAGAAATGCATCTTGTTCTTGCATTTGAGAGTTGTATTCTCAGTGTACAACTCAGGACTTGCTTGTCTTCAGTGTACAGGAATGATGTGAAACTGTACATAGCCTTACTTAAAAATCTTCCTGTTATTTGGGTTTTGAAATCATTTGAGGGAGTAAATATATGAAGACCTTAAGCATTTTATGCATCATTCTATAACAAACTATTCTATAACAAACCGCGATAATGGATTGGATGGGAGCTAACAGACTGAAGCTTAATCCAGACAAGACCGAGACGCTGTTAGTGAGTGCCTTCTCTGCTCAGATGGTGGATGTTCACCCTGTTCTGGACGGGGTTACACTCCCCTTGAAAGAACAGGTTCGTAGCTTGGGAGTTCTTATCGACTCTTCCTTGTCTCTTGAGGCTCAGGTAGCCTCAGTGGCAAGGAATGCTTTCTACCATCTCCGATTGGTAGCCCAGCTACGTCCCTATCTGGACAGTGACGACCTCGCCTCAGTCGTTCATGCTCTGGTAACTTCTAGATTGGACTACTGCAATGCGCTCTACGTTGGGCTGCCCTTGAAGACAGTTCGGAAACTACAGTTAGTCCAGAATGCAGCGGCCAGATTGTTGACGCGGACAAGAAGGTCCGCTCATATTACACCCGTTCTGGCTCGTCTGCACTGGCTTCCTATTTGTTTCTGGGCTAAATTCAAAGTGCTGGTTTTGACCTATAAAGCCTTACACGGCATGGGACCGCAATACCTGATGGAGCGCCTCTCCCAATATGAAACTACCCGTACACTGCGCTCAACATCTAAGGCCCTCCTCCGAGTACCATCCCATCGAGAAGCTCGGAGGGTGGTGACTAGAAATAGGGCCTTTTCGGTTGTGGCTCCCGAACTATGGAATGGTCTCTCCAATGAGGTGCGCCTGGCACCGACGCTGCTATCTTTTCGGCGCCAGGTGAAAACCTTTTTATATTCCCAGGCATTTTAATGCGTATTATTATATGTATTGTTGTATTTTGCTACTGTTTGATTATTTTTGTTTACCTTTGTTGGTTTGATTCTATTGTTTTATTGTATTTATATATTCCTGATTGCTTTATTTTATGTACACTGCCCAGAGAGCCCTTGGGCTTAGGGCGGTATATAAATTAATTAATTAAATAAATAAATAAATAAATTTCATAATACATTTTTTAAATTTTTCAGAAAAATGAACAAATAGACATAGGGGAAACCCCCCTCGAATTTTCTGTCCCCTCCTGCCACCCAACCTTCACATCTCTAGTTCTGAGTAAGTATACATAGGACAGAGCTTTACATAACCAAAACGTTTCAGAAGCAATATAGGCTTCTCCATTTGACTGAAAGCAAATATCCTTGGCGCTGATTTATAGTTCTAAATATTAATAATCTGAGAACCCCAAACAATGTAGAACTTGGGTATCTCAAGGTCATAAAATATTCTATGGATAAAATAAGAGTACAAGGATATCCATGTGGACCCCATTGATCAGGGCTGCAGAACCTTTGGTCCTCCAGATGGCCAGCATGGCCAATGATCTGGGATTATGTGAGTTGCAGTCCAACAGTATCTGGAAGACCAGAGGTTCCCCATTCCTGCCATAATGAACCCGTCAAGATGAAGGCTGGTAACTTCTGGCTTCAAACACATGTAATTATTTGCTCATTCCTCAGTCCAACAACAATGCCCATAATAAGAAATGCATACCTTATTGTGACATTTATAGTGCAGCTAGTATATAACCTCAGAAATCCACATCATTCTTTTTTAAATAGAAAACTCAATATGTCTGCAATACAAAGTCTCTCTTTTGCTTCAGGAAATGGTCTTTACTTTTGCACTTGCTGGCAGTATCTGTTGCCAGATGGAGTGGTTAATTAACCTGCACCTGAGATAAAGTGTCAGCCTTAAGTGAGCTAACACCCATTATTGGCCTCTCATGCATGTACATTTATATCAAGGCCTAAATTTGCACTAGGGCAAGCTAGCAATCAAAGACAGCAGGTTGACTTGACATACAGAGGGTAGGAGCCCAAAATATACAGAGTATGCAATAAGCAGAAGAGCAGGCCACCAGCTGCTTAGCTGACTCATTTCATTCCCATGCTTATACACAAAAGCAAGGCTTTTTAGCAATGTTTGTTGAAAGGATAACTACTGTGAGAATGGGAAAATGGGGGGGGAATAGAATAGAAAGGATTTGTTTCCCATGCAGTCCTGCAAAGATTATAAATTGTGTTGAGCTACAGCCATCTTCGTACCCCCCCCCCCAGTCTCTGCATAATACAGTGTGAAAGAGGCTAAAAAAATGAAAACCAAGGAGAACAAACCAGGAAAAACAATCAGGAAAGAGTGACCAGAGAGGAGTATTACAAAACCAGAGATTATTGGGAGCAAATAGAAGCCAATTAATGAGGGTAAGCAAGAGTGCAATGTGCTTAGAGGGGCTTCTCTGCTATTGTTAAAAAGGTAAAGGTGTCCCCGCACTTATAGTGCGAGTTGTTTCCGACTCTTAGGGTGATGTCTTGCAACGTTTACTAGGCAGACCGTATATATGGGGTGGGATTGCCAGTTCCTTCCCCAGCCTTCCTTTACCCCCCAGCATATGCCGGGTACTCATTTTACCAACCACGGATGGATGGAAGGCTCAGTGGACCTCAATCCTTTTACCGGAGATTCGACTTCCTCCTTCCGTTAGAATCGAACTCTGGCCATGAGCAGAGCTTCGGCTGCATTACCGCCGCTTACCACTCTTCACCATGGAGGGTCATCTGCTATTATTATTTAACATATATTTAGAGCTAATAGAGCCATAGCATAGGTCACATCCATACCATACATTTATAGCACTCTTATACCACTTTAACAGTCATGACTTCCCCCCAAAGGATTCTGGGAACTGCAGTTTGTTAAGAGGGCTGAGAATTAGAAGATCCCACAAAGATCCAGCACCCTTAAAAACCACAGTTCCCAGGATTCTTTGGGGAGGCCATGACTTTCATACCACTTTAAAAGTGCTTTAAATGTATGTAGTAGATGTGAACACGGACTCTGAATGGAAAATAGAAGTGACACAGTCCGTGCTTGGCAGTCTGACCAACCAGTTCCTAACATAGTTATTTGAGAGAATGGGTTATATTAAACTATGTTTTGCTGAGAGTAGACCTAAGTTAGTCATTTTCATTAATTTCAGTGGCTCTGCTGTAAATATGATTAACACTGAACATGACTAACACTGATCAGCCCCATCAGTTCAATGCCATATACTTTTTCTATAACATTGACCAACACAGGGCAGACATGATTGTTTTCAGTCCCATCAGTTCAATGGAATTTGCTCCTAAAGTGTGCTTATGTCTGTGATTGTTATCAGGATCCTTCAGACCATGGTATTTCCGATTTCTATGTATGGATGTGAAAGTTGGACAGTGAAAAAAGCGGATAAGAGAAAAATCAACTCATTTGAAATGTGGTGTTGGAGGAGAGGTTTGCGGATACCATAGACTGCAAAAAAAGACAAATAATTGGTTGTTAGAACAAATTACCGTATATTCCGGCGTATAAGACGACTTTTTAACCCAAGAAAATCTTCTCAAAAGTCGGGGGTCGTCTTATACGCCGGGTGCTGAAAAAGAGCGGGAAAATTAAGTCAAAAAATGGCAGACAATAACGAAGCGGCAATGGCGGGCGGGGGTAGAGCCGCTTGTGCTGCAGCCGCGGGGCCGATAAGCAAGGTCGCGGCGCAGAAAATCAATAAAGGAACGGCTAGGTAAAAAAGGCAAAAAAGTCGCTGCCGCTAAGGAAGCAGGAGGAGGCAGCCGCAGCCACCGTATGCAGGGACCGTTGCGGCGTGAAACTGTCAGGCAGCGAGGCTCAAGGCAGTCCGAGATAAAAGCCGCAAAGGGAGAGAGAGAGCCGCAGCCGCAGACTCTCAATGAAATATTCCCGGGATGGGGGAGACTCAAACGGCCAGGAACGGGAGGGAAATAACGACGGGAGCTGCAGCCGCAAGCTCCCGCTGGGAATAGAGAGAACCGCAGCCGCGGTCCCTCTGATGGCCATTGGATGAAAGGCTGGGAAAATCAACGGCCCGGGCAACAGGGAACCCCCCCAAGGGAACTCCCCAGGAATGGAAAACACGACGTTAGATACAAGACAGAGGGAAGGGAACACTTGGTAAACACACAGTCACAAAACCTCCACACTCTGTCAAACAAATACAGCAACAAAAAACACAGAAAACTTAGCTAAGCTACGCTATAGGATCTCAATCTTGTTCGTACGAAGGCAAGAATGAACTGGAGAGTGGGAGGGGCCTGACGCCCCTAGTCTTGACTTCAAAGACATTCTTTCCTTCGCACGATAGGCTTTGTATACAACAACCAGCCAATCGCCGGTAAGGTACATCGCTTGCATGTCATAAGCAGGGGTAGTCTTATACGGCGAGTATATCCCAAACTCTATATTTTAACTGGAAAAGTTGGGGGTCGTCTTATATGCCCAGTCGTCTTATACGCCGGAATATACGGTAAACCAGAACTGTCACTAGAAGCTAAAATGATGAAATCAAGATTATCATACTTTGGACACATAATGAGAAGACATGATTCACTAGAAAAGATAATAATGCTGGGAAAAACAGAAGGGAGTAGAAAAAGAGGAAGGCCAAAGAAGAGATGGATAGATTTCATAAAGGAAGCCACAGACCTGAACTTAAAAGATCTGAACAGGGAGGTTCATGCCAGATGCTCTTGGAGGTCACTGATTCATAGGGCAGCCATAAGTCGTAATTGACTTGAAGGCACATAACAGCAACAACCATCCCTTCACTTTAAATTAATCGTAGATATTAGGCCAAAGGTTAACGGAGCCAATGGCATCTGAAGGCTGAAATCACACGTGTGTTATAAAGCACTTTAATTATCACTCTGGAATTTTCCCCTCCTTCAATCAATGTATATTACCACAGTTCTCAAATTATGCTTTGCCTGCTGTACATGTCACCACCTCCACCCCATAACTACTATGAGAGAAGGCACTCTTTCACAGTCCTATACCAAATAGGATCCCATAAAACCTTGTAACTCAGCTAAGATGCCATCGCACAGATAACTTTCAAGCCCATCACACCTTCATTCCCTTCACTGCCTTCACACACCTCAACTGAACTGACAATGTGGGCAAAAGGCTTTTCAGTTTCACCAGTACCCTGACATTTTTTTTAAAAAAAACAAAGATTTTCAGGATAGTATGAAAAAAATGGAAATGGACTGCCTTCAAGTTGATTCCGACTTATGGAGACGCTATGAATGGGCTTTTATGGTAAGCACTATTCAGAGGGGGTTTACCATTGCCTTCCTCTGAGCCTGAGAGGCAGTGACTGGTCCAAGGACACCCAGTGAGCTTCATGGCTGTGTGGGGATTTGAACCCTGGTCTCCCAGGTTGTAGTCCAACACCGTAACCACTATACCACACTGGCTCTCCAGAATAATACAGTGGTATAGAAATCATTTAAATAAATAGATAAAATTTAAATATTGTTGTGCATAATACTGTTGGTTCATAAATGCCTTGTGAGGGTGCTTCCTCCCCAAAATTTTATCTGTTCTCCATAGAGTGGCAGCATAGTAGCACAGGAAAAGTATGGATGGGCAAAATGTTACTAGTATCTGTGAAAATGAAAAGAATCATATGGTTAAGAATCATATCAGTTTCACAAGTGGAGAGGAGTCCTTCCCTTATGGTTGTCCATTCCATGGTGGTGGATATTGAAACTGACAAGCCTTCCTCTCCATATACATCTACCTGGTTGGCCACTGTGTGAACAGGATGCTGGATTAGATAGGCCATTGGCCTGATCAAATGGGCTCTTCTTATGTTCTCAGAGATTTAAAGAGAACGGTGGTATAATCAAAGCAAAAATAAATAAAGTTATTTTAGTAATACAATCCTGAATATAGTGGAGAGCAGTCAATGAAGGAGAAGCCTAACTCTAGATTAAAATAACAAGGCAGTTTGGGTTAACAAATTCATGGGAAATTAATGTATACTGCAATCTTGAACTAGGCAGTTGGAAAGTGGCAATCAGAAGTTAAAAGTTAATGTTCCTCGCTTATAAGGATGGTGGTGAATTGTATCAAGCTGGTTTTGCATAAAGGATTTAAAGCATATTAATATCTTTCTGTCACAAATCCTGTCTGTCACAAGAAAGACAGAACAAATCTGGGATTGTTTGGACAAAATGCTTAACCATGGTTTAGTAGTACATAAACAAATGCTCTCCTGTCCTGTTTCCTCTTCCAATGTGGCCACAAAGAGAAGATCAGCAGCTTTTGCTTCCATTGTTAACTAACCCAGTTTTTTTATGCGCAAACCCAGACAAACTATGCTTAGTCTTAACTATGGTGCAGAGAAACAGATCAACTTCAAACTGGTCAGTGATTTATCATCCTGGTTTGTTTCTCTAAACTATGGGGGGTATGCATAGTTTATTGGTTTTTCAAATTTTTCTGTAACAATACAAGTAACAAGCATGGACAATAAAGGGGGGAAACAGAGCAGCAAAACATGTCGAGTCATAATACCATTAACAAAAGCAGGCATATGTTTTTAAAAAGAGAGACAAAAGAAAGGAAAAACTGAATAAAAATAAATTGTCAGAGAAGGGGTCATATAGGGAAGGGGAAGGGATGGAATAGACTCTCGCAGAGCCCCACATGTTGTACTGATCATGCAAACAGCTCTGAGTCCCAGATCTCAGAGTATTTATGTTCTTTGTGCCTCCGAGTAAAAGTAGCTCATATGCTGCAAGGGAAGAAAGGTCCTCTGACCAATGAGCAATCGGGAGAGCCATTTGATCCTTCCGGTGCTGTAAGAAGAGTTGCTCACATAATAATAAAGCATGCAGGGTCCAGCTACAGTGATCCTCTGTCAAATTCCAGGACTTCGGGATATAATGAGGTATAGCACGAACATATGAAATTTTTAGAGACACTCCTAGGACTAGGTTAATGTGAGTAAATACTTCTGCCCAAAACATGGCCACTACAGGGCAAGGTCAGTCCATATGTTTCAATGCTGCCTCTGTCTCACATCAGTAGATGTAATATGCTTCTGACGTTCTCTAAACTATGGTGAAGATTATCGACAGTTCTGCATTCAGATATGACAAATCACAGTTAAATGAAAATGGAAACAAATACTTCTAATCTCATCCTTGCAGCTGTGCTGAAGAAAGAGATTTGATGCTAGGCTTGTTCACGTAGCACCAAATCATAATTTAGTATTACATCCACACCATATCATAGTTTGTTTCATTTTTCCTTCAAAAGCCTCTGCTGAATCACCTGTATGAATCTATTAGTTGTGTTCCTGGAAATATACACCATATGAAAAGGTTCTAAGTGTCAAGATGTAATGTTTAAAAATGATGTATTTTCATCTGGGAAGTTAACGTGTTCTTGCCATTTGCAAGGGTGAACCCTCGGCAAGGGAGGAACCCTAAGATGACAAAGTCATATATAAGGTTGAATGTCACTCCGTTGAAAGCCCTTTGAAGAAGGGCTATAGCTCAGTGGTAGAACACATGCTTTCCCGGTTCATCCCCTGCTATTCCGATACAGGTCTGGGAAAGTCTCCTCTCTAAAATGCTGGAAAGCTCCTGCTGGTCGTTATAGACCAAGGATGGAGACCATCCAGATGTTATTGGAATGTAACTCCCATCATCCTTGACCATTGGTCATGCTGGCTAAGGCTGATGGCAACTGGGGTTCACCTTGTGGTAGGCCACAGGTTCTCATCCCTGTTGTAGACAATACCAAGCTAGATGGACCAGCGGCTTGACTCACTATAAGGCAGCATCCTAAAGGCATAGAGCTGCAAAATATTATTTTCAGGATAGTTTCAAGGTGCAAAACTAAAGAGAATGTCCAAGTAGCTCCCATGTGCCAGGATGTTTAATTTCTCATTGGCCCTGATGGAGGAAGAGCAATAATTGAGGAGAAGCACCCAATCAATTAAAATTATTATTAAACAATAAATCCAACTTACACCATGGCTAGCCTTTTAGATCATCTGTTATCATTAGATCCAAGTTTTGTGAGAATTATAACCTTATTTCTGTGGTCTTAAGCTTCTTTTTCATATTTCCACTAGCTGTAATAACAGTGACTACAAATGAGATAGGGTTTGATAGGGCTTTCCCCTCAGTATTAAATCATTGTTCAAACCTGTGCACCACCACAGTAGTTTATTGAGGACCCCACTTTTCATTCACTTTCCCCATCATACATACAACGGTCGCAGTGTGCACCTCACCCCACCACCACACAAACTGAAAAAAATATTTTGGACAAACAATTTGATTCCAGAGTATGTTGATGGATATATGAGGCAGTCATGCCACTTCATCCCGACTAGTGAACAATTTTTTAATAATGAACTAAGTGCAAATACCTCTTGTCATGCAGGAAACCAATTTGGCGTTTGCAGCACCTTATCAATATAATTCAAGTTAATTCCTTTCTGAAGTCACATGGCTAAGAGACACACATCAAGGTATATGTCTAATCTATTTAATTAATGTGCTGTGACTTTCCTGTGTAAAGATGCATTTCCATTTTAGAAACTCATTAGTCATTCCATTACAGCTTTCTTTGCAGTGACAAGGACTAAATAACAAAAAAGTCTTTAAGAAGAGCAATTTCATGGAGGTTTAATACATAACTCTTAACTTTTTACCTCAGCATACTTGCTGAGTAAGCTACCAATCATTCTGCATAATGTTAGATTATTACAAGCGGAGTCTTAGCATGAAGCTTTTGTACATTTACAGCTCCAATCTTATCCATCTCTAACATAACCATCTTTCTTCGTTCTATGTATAGTCCAAAAGAACAAATCTCTGTTTCTAAATGCAATTAATTCTCACGCCATTTGGGAGAAATATAGAAAAAGACGGGCTGGATGAAAGGAAAAACAAACAACAGCCCAGTATGCTTGAGAAAATGGGGAAATTGAGTGGAGGAGGTGCATCAAAGAAGGTAGCAGAGATCAAAAGTAAGAAAGGAGAAAAACAAGCACAGATGCAAATAGGGAATAGGTGCTAAAGACAACTTAAAAAGAGATATTTAAAGCACAAAAGTTTTTTTTCAAGTGAGGAAAGAAAAATTAAAAAAATAAAAACATTCTCTATAGTGAAAGCATTTTTTAAAAAAATTGTACAGTTGAAAAATCAGTACAGTTGGCAATGGCATTCAGTGCTAGACTACAAGCATTTTAGGGCTCTTGGGTTTTTGTTTTATGCTGGATTTTATTTTGTTTTTACTGCACTGATATTGGGATATTAGCCTCCTTGGGTTACTATGTTTAAAGGTGGGCATAATAGTAAAAACTGTAATAATAAAAAATAATTATTTATTTTGGGGAAGGATGCCTACCTGTGTATTACTGAGAAATGGGGAGTGGATTGGGGAAAATTGATCTCTCCCAGCTCTGTCTACCTGGGTTCTTGGTGCAGTATCAACACAGACTTGATCGGAGATTGGAGGGTTACAGTATTTTGTTGTCCTTGATAGGCTTCCTGCCATGTTGAGTGTTAGTTCTGAGTACGTTCTTTGTGGAACTGGGACAGATTAGACATGCTCTTATCATACTGACCACCCCGCTGCCTAACAGCCTCTCGCTTGAGCTGATACAGGTAGTCACAGATTTGTTGGAAACCACCAGGAAAGTTGTCCTGGGGGAATTCAGCATCTATATGAACAAGAAGAGGCCTGCTGGATAAGACTAAAGGCCTACCCAGCCCAGCATACTGTATTCCACAGTGGTCAACCAAATGCCAAAGGAAAGCCTGCAAGTTGGACATGAGCACAATAGTGCTCCAGAACGCACTAGTCCCAGTGACTAGTATTCAGAGACAGGCTGCATCTGATCCTGGAGGTAGTATGAAACATCATGACTAGTAGCTATTGATATTGCCAAATCCTCCATAAATCTGTCAAATCCTCTTTTAAAGCCATCTAAACTGGTGACCATACCCACATCTTGTCCTGAATCTCTCACCATTCAGTTTCATTGGATGACGCCAGGTTCTAGTATTCAAAGAAAGGGAGAAAACCTCATTCTGTCTATTTCCTCCATACCTTACTCACTTTTTTTTTTAATTGATAGGCCTCAAACGTTGCAACCTTTCCTCATATGAGAGCTGCTCCATCCTTCTGATCATTTTGAATGGTCTTTTCTGCACCTTTTCTAGCTCTACAACATCCTTTATGAGATGCAGTGACCAGAACAGAATGAGAAGAATGAAATGGAAGAATCCTGAAGTGGTAAAATGGAATGTACCACTTCAGAATTCAGGGCAAAATGCTGCTCTCTATTATTATTATTTTATTATTTGTTAAATTTCTATACCGCCCTACTAGCATAGATCTCTGGGCGGTGTACAACATAAAGAACTCTTCCCAGGTAGTAGATTAGCCAATGCTAAACCTTTATCTACATTATGTGATAGTTTTGTTCTTTAATCCACCACAGTCTGAAGCAGTATATTGCATTCTACCATGTACACTGCATGTATAGATGAGGCCTTAGGCTTGATCCACATAAGCAGCAGACTGGCAAAGATATGAGGCGGCATAATGTACTACTTCAAAGCGTGTAGGACCACATTCAGAGACTCCTGTTCTCCTCATAATTGCCCAAGTGATTTAACAGTCAGTCCATCTTCCCAGGGAACTCTGAGGATTGTAGCTCTGTGAGGGCAATAGGGGTCTCCTAACAACTCTCAGCACCCTTCACAAACTACAGTTCCCAGGATTCTTTGGGAGAAGCCATGACTAAAGTGGAATAATAGTAGAATAATTGTGTGGTGTGAATATGACCTAGATGGATAGAATCAAATTTTAAATGTTCCCATGTACAAAAGCTCCATGCAGAGAAGAGAATAATATGAGCTAGAACCTTTCCCTTGAGAAACCTTTAATTTGTGAGGAGTTGTTATGTTGGAAAACACTGAGCATGTTCCATCTGCAGCCTGAAGTGTTTTAGTCCACTCAGTATTTTTATTTTATTTATTTGTTTGTTGAAACCTCTGAATAATTTACATAAAATATACATTAAATTAACAATAAAAAATCAGAAGTTAAAAATAAGCTGAACGGAAAAAAAATCCAGGTATACATAAAATCAGTAGTTAAAAATATATATTATAAACAACAGAAAGTTACTTATTAAAATGCATGCCATCCTTACATATCTGGGTAGTTTTTAGCACGTGCCAAAAGTAATTAAAGCAAAAGTTCCTGAGTCTTCTTGTGTGTCTATACACGCCTACATGTGAACCCGTACCTTACATGTGTGTTCATGGAGTAAATGATTTGGGGATCTTTATTGGAGGATATTGCCGGTCACAGACATTATTGCTCTGGTTCCAATTACCTTGCTTATGTTTGAAGAATTTAGCAAAAACAAAAAATAAAGTAAAAAAAGTCCATTATATCTCACTTATTTGGGGAAATTAGCAGCAATCACACAGCAATCACATAGTTGATTATAATAAGAATAGTTAATTGTTTTGAAAATGGCTGACAAGTAGTAGAAAAGGCTTTGTGGCTTGAAACGCCAGGGCAGAAGTAGACAATTGTTCATTGTTACTAATTACACAGGCTACCTAACTCATGTTGTCTGGACCACACACTCTTACACCAGTTTCTGAGGCAGGCATTTAAATCCAGCCGAACCCAAAACACACTAAACATATGAAAAAGGCAGAAAGTTCAAATGCAAATAGCTAAGGTTTGGGTCTCATAAGAGCCATAAATTGTTAGTGGGACTTGTGAGATATGAAAGGGAGAAGAGGGAGGAGTGGTTACAGAGGAGCAGAAAGGTGGATTTTCACTGTAAAATGCTGGTGCACGGTCACAGCTAGGATTATTGCTTCAGCAAGGTTTATTGTTGGGGGGGAGAAATGGTGGTCGCAAAGGAGCAGCTGGCAAAAAGACCCCAAGGCCCTTCCCTTCAGTTCCTTAGAACCTTCTTTATTTCAAGTTAAAAACAGAAACTTTCATTGTAGGCAGACACTGTAGTAAGACAACAGCGTCCCAACTAGTTCAAGATATAACAATAACAAACATGGTTCGGAGGCAAGGAGAGGATACCAACTAAAGCTGGAGAAAAGAAGCCTGCTCCTGCAGGGTCAGAGCATCTTGAAAAAGAGGAGCATGGAGCCCTAAAGCTGAACACCTTGGGAATGAGAGGGGGAATAAGCTGTAGGTAAGGAGCTCATGGACAGTAATCTGAATCTGTAAATGGTCTTTCACGAGCATTTGGGGACAGGCATAGGTAACATTAAAGGCTAAGGTAATGAGTTGGCATGAGTCATACCAATTAAGTTTTCTGCTACAAAGCTATGGCAGCAAAATTATGTTTAAAAATATAACCCTACGCTTGCTGAAAGAGCAGGCTTGGATTTCTCATGAAATGCAAATAAAGGAAATCATTTTAATTAAGGCAGGATATCCTTTTTTAATCTATCTGTTGCTTGCAAAGGATAATTAATAGCCAAATTAGAGGCATTACCTGCATTAGATATGGCACTGAGCTCTGTAGCAATCATTTTATCAGTCACTGTGGGGGAAAGTCCCCTTTACAGCAGCCACTCTTGGAAGGACCTTTGGCAGAAATCTCTGGAGATTCTTGTCCTATTACCAAACTTGCTGATCAGAATGAAACTAAAATCACACCCACTTAGTCATGTAGTCTTGGGACATGTACAGAATTCCAAACTGAACCAAAATTCTTGGAAACCAACTGAATGGAATTGAACTGCTTTCAAGTCGATCCTGACTTACGGCTACCCTATGAATAGGGTTTTCATAGTAAGTGGTATTCAGAGGGGGTTTACCATTGCCTCCCTCTGAGGCTAGTCCTCCCCAGTTGGCTAGGGCCTGCTCAGCTTGCCAGAGCTGCACAATCCAGCCCCTTCCTTGTCCTCAACTACCAGCTGGGGGACAATTGGGCTCCTTGGGACTATGCCGCTTGCCCACGGCTGCACAGGTGGCAGAGCACGTAACCCCTGAGCCACTCCCTGTGGGGGTGATCTTTAGCTGGCCCTTGACCCCAGGAGACACGAACGGGGATTTGAACTCACAGACTCTGGACTCTCAGACAGGCTCTCCTCCCCACTGTGCTATACCAGATCAAAATTCTACCGCCTCATTCTCCTGCATGAGTAGACCAGGAGTTAGATGCCACCATTAGTAAAGGTTCCAGAGAACTGTCATGGATTGTTGCATACATATCAGTTATTAAGATGTAAATAAAGTGCTTGAAGACGTGCAACCTATTGCTTGTTTCCTCAACCTTTGCCCCTCCCAGTTCATAATATCGAGCAGGAATAGATCCAGGAAGCAACAAGAGAGGGAATTTAAGAGACACCTCAACCATCTTGATGGAGGTAGTCATGAGGCCACTCCTAAAAAATGCTTCTCTGGACCTCAGAGGCTATAGCAACTGTTGACCTGTGGTGGATACAGCCTGATTGAGCAAAATGTTTAAGCAGGTGGTTGCAGTACAGACCCTTTTGAGAGACACTGAGTTTCTGGATCCATTTCAAACTGGTGCTGAAACAGCTTTGGTCACCCAAACAGATAACCTATGCTGGAAGAAGGACCAAGGGAGTACCACCCTGCTATTCCTCCTGGGCCTCTAACGAGCTTCAATACCATTGACTGTGGTGTGCTTTTGGTCTGCCTGACTAAGATAGGGATTGAAATTTGGGGCCCTGTCCTATCTGAAAGTCCAACTCAAGAAGATGGCACTAGGGGACTACTGGTTGCCCCATGGCCGTTAAGCTATGGAGGTCTGTGGCATATATTTTGTTCCCCACTCGATTCAACATCTAATGCTATAAGTGGGATCATCCAGGGACTCTGTCAGCACAAAAACGTTAGCTCTTCTTCATTTCCATATTTTGAAAATTAATAAGCAAAACAGGAACATTAACAAGAATTGCTCCTCTCAATGGAAACTTTTACAATGTTCAAAAAGTATAATCTAAATAGCAGTTTTCCATTAGGAAAAAAAGGGAAATAGAGAAAGACCCCAGGGGCAAACTCCAACTATCATAGATGGCATTTAAACATAACCATCCAAGTTAGAAATCAAATTCACAGCATGCTCAGTTTACTCCTGCTAGCATGGAGAAAAGCAGTCCTTTTGTCTCAAGAAATTCACTACGGAATGGGAAAGCTGTCACTCAGGTTGTGTAGATAAATGTCTATTTAAATAGCTAACCAAACAGGGAGACAACTTTGTGAAACCTGCCAAGCACAAACACACCACAAACAGCTATTTTATTTTGAAAGGTTTTTCTAATAGCCCAAGAGATCAATCACCATCACACATTTTAAATTAACAGGATTTTAATTTCACATTATGCAAGCTGTTTTATACATTCACAGTTTTAAATTGTATTTATTTATTTATTTATTGCACTTGTATACTGCCCCATAGCCGAAGTTCTCTGGGCGGTTTACAGCAATCAAAAACATTAAAACAAATATACAATTTAAAACACATATTTTAAAAACAATTTAAAACACAATTTTAAAATTTACAACAACATAAAAACAATTTAAAACACATGCTAAAATGCCTGGGAGAAGAGGAAAGTCTTGACCTGGCGCCGAAAAGATAACAGATAATTTGGGGGCCACCACTAAGAAGGCCCTCTCCCTTGTTGCCACCCTCCGAGCTTCCCTTGGAGGAGACACCTGGAGGAGGACCTTTGATCTTGAACGTAGTGTATGGGTGGGTTCGTATCGGGAGAGGCTTTCCATCAGGTATTGTGGTCCCAAGCCGTGTAAGGCTTTATAGGTCAAAACCAGCACCTCAAATTGAGCTCGGAAACATACAGGCAGCCAATGCAAGCGGGCCAGAATCTGTTTTTTATGTTTGGACTGTCTGGTCCCTGTTACCAATCTGACCGCTGCATTTTGCACAAGCTGCAGTTTCCGAACCATCTTTGAAGGCAGCCCCACGTAGAGTGCATTGCAGTAATCTAATCTGGAGGTTACCAGAGCATGGACAACTGAAGCCAGGTTATCCCTGTCCAGATAGCGATGTAGCTGGGCCACCAACCGAAGTTGGTAGAAGGCACTCCTTGCCACCGAGGCTACCTGAGCCTCAAGTGACAGAGATAGTTCTAGGAGAACCCCCAAGCTACGAACCTGCACCTTCAGGGGGAATGCAACCCCATCCAGAACAGGTTGGACATCCACCATCTGGTCAGAAGAACCACCCACCAGCATCATCTCAGTCTTGTCTGGATTGAGCCTCAGTTTATTAGCCCTCATCCAGTCCATTGTCGCAGCCAGGCACCAGTTCAGCACACTGACAGACAAATTCAGAAGGGAAATAGTCTCATTTGAAAACATGGCATTTTCCATTAAAAATAATAAGCCAGAAATTAATGGAAACATGTTTGCAAAAGAAACTGTAGTCATGGATGCACTGATTCTAGGAAAAGCTGAAGTCAAAGTTCACACAGGGAAGCATGGCCAATAGGGATGATGGGAGTTGTAGTCCAACAGCATCTGAAGGGCCACATGTTGCCCAGTCTTGCCGTATAACATACTGTAATGTAGAATCATTTTAGAACTGCTCTTAAGAAAGAGGAAAGTCTGGTCTTAATGCCTGTGTTTAGAGTACAGATACTCCAAACTGTTGCATTGGTAAGTCCCTTCCAGAGATGCCACATTTCAACCTGGCAGATAATGGGAAGTCCAGATATTCATTGCCTTGGTGGGGCAAAACCCAACAAAGGTCCCAAATTGCCGCCCTGGACTCCTTCTGGGAGGAAGGGTGGGATGGAAATTTAATAAATAAATAAATAAATAAAATAATTAATAAATGCTTAAGTAAAAAATGATAATAATGCTGGAAAAGTAGTCACAATAATTTAATTATTACAAATAAAGCTGCAAAACAAAGCTATGAGTGCCTAATAGTTATTATGGCTGAGGCTATCAGTGTTGGCATGATGCTCTTTCCTAGACAAAAAGGATATTTATTTATTTATTTATTAGATTTATATTCCTCCTTTCCTCCCAGTAGGAGCCCATGTGGCTTCAGTTGTTCATATCTTAGGAACATCCTGACTGGATTTCCCTAAAAAGCTCTGTGTAGGGCTGTCTTTGAAAAGTGCTTGGATATGGCAACTATTCTAGAATCTAGAACTGGGGTAGGGAACCTTTTTCATCTCAAGGATGTATTCCAGGTGTGGGAAGCCTCCAGATGTTGCTGAACATCAGCTCCCAGCAACCGCAGCAAGACTGGCCAATAGCCAGGGGATAGTGGGAGTTTTAGTTCAGCAACATCTGGAGGGCCAAAGGTTCCCCACACCTGATGTATTCCTTCGTGGGTAACTTTCTCAGGGCCACATGCCAATAGTGCAGCCTTTCCCAACCAGTGTGCCTCCAGATGTTGTTGGACCAAAACTCCCATCAGCCTCAGCCAGCATTGCCAATGGTCAGGAAAGATGGGAGTTGTGGTCCAACAACATCTGGAGGCACACTGGTTGGGAAAGCCTGCAATAGTGGGTAGGGCCATAGGCAAAAGTGGCTGGAGCAATGGATGCAACTCTTACCTTTGTACAGGAGGCTATATGCTGGCCATGCAAAATTCAGACAATACCCTGATGTTCCACCTCCACTGTCAGAAGCAGTATGCTTCTGAATACCAGTTGCTAGGATTTGCAGGTACAGAGAGTGCTCTTGCTCTCAGGCACTGCTTGTGGGCTTCCCATGGGCATCTAGTTGGCCACTGGCCTGATCTGACAGGCTCTTCTTATGTTCAAGAGGCGTTATCACAGGTCAAGGACACATTCCAGCCAGGCAAAAGCACTCATGGTGGGTGTGGAACAAGATCACTGAGGGATGTGGCTGGGGAGAGTCCCAAGGGCTAGACAGAGGGGCCTGCAGGGCCACATTTCATCCCAGGCCTCAGGTTCCCCACCCCTGATCCAGAATATAGCTGCAAGGTTATTAACTGGGAGTGGATATTTGGAGCATATATGACTGGTTCCAATTCAAAGTGCTGTTTTCAACCTTTAGAGCCACAAATGGTCTAGGGCTGGGTTATTTTAAAGACCACCTGCTCCCATATGAGCCTAATCATACATGTGATCATCTTTGGAGGCCCTGCTTCATGTCCCCACACCTTAGTACTAAGATTATGCAACTCCCTCCCTAGGGAGCCATCTTAGGAGTATTCTGTTCCAGGGGCCTGTTACAGCTGTGTCATTGCTAGTGGTGATTTTATGCCTAACAATTATTATAGCCCCACACCATCTTCATGTATTGGCTCAGCACCTCCACTACTGTGCAAAGCAGTCCTTAAGGCTGGTCAGATTCGATGGCACAAAATCTCTGTACTTGAACATTTGCTCAGAAAAAGGCAAAAAACAATTCAAAATCTCTCTCACACAGCCATGTTCACATGTTTACCATCACAGTTTGCAGAAGAGCATCCGCCATTCAAATGACTTCTTCACTTTCTGAATATGAACACTCTTTTTGTGCGTGACTCAAGCAATATAACTGTTTGGGTCAATGGAAGGTTTCAGCAAGTTTAATTAAACATTGGATGGAAGCTGCTATACTTACCATGGAAAGGAAAACACAGCTGGAGCTGCTTCTTCGGAGCTGACTTAACCGAAGAATAAATAGAACTGGCTGAGCCATGAATTTGCGTCATAAAATCAGAGTGAAAGGGACCACTCAGCCGAATAATAGCATATTCAACAGCCTACGAGAGAAGCCATTTAAAAAAAAAAAAAGTTTTATCACATGGCTTCTTTTCTTCATCCTTGTGTGCTTCAGCAGAATTAACTACCCAAATGAGGAGACATACATTTTTTGCATCGTCTGAAGGTAATTTTCATGAATACTGATCCCAAGCTGCTGCAGACACATGATACAGAAATGCCTCTTGTCTAAATTGTGAACATTTACAGCTCTAGAACTAGCAGCAGACTTGAGCAGTGGGACTGTCAAGAAAATGCTGCAGTGGATCTGCCTCCCTACGCTGGGATGGGGAGTCTCAGGCCACCCCATCACTAGCCCTGCCCTGCATCCTCCTCCTCTCGGCCTGGAGCCGGCTTTGCTCTCTTTTCGGCGCCAGGTCAAAACCTTCCTATTCTCTGAAGCATTTTAAGCTAAATTGATTTACTTTAAAAATGTTATTGTATTTGATTTTTGACTGTATTACTAGTATTATTCTGTTTATTTATTGTATTTTTATGCTATTTTTATGTTCACCGCCCAGAGAGCTATCGCTAGTCGGGCGGTATATAAATCTAATAAATAATAATAATAATAATAATAATAATAATTTCACCTTGCTGGAATATGTCCTTCTATTGTCAGAATACCTCTTGCTTGCCTGGATAGAGACTGGAGAGTGGTGTGTCTGGCCACATCCATTTTGGCCACCACTGGTAAGCACCACCAGCAGGTTGCCCATGAGAGAATGTGGTCCTCAGACTGAGAAGGGTTCCCCACCCCTAACAGAAGAGCTTTTCTCCATGGTTCCAGTCAACCAGCAAACCAGAAATGCCTTCCTCCAAGATATTATCAGCCATTGGATGTGGAAAAACATTTCCCCAGCCCATTATTATTATTATTATTGTTATATTTGTATCCTGCCCTTCCTTCCAGCAGGAGCCCAGGTTGGCAAACAAAGCGCTAAAAACACTTTAAAACATCATAAAAATATATCTTAAAGTACATTAAAACAAAACAGCGTTAAAAACATTTTTAAAACGACAACTTTAAAAAATGGTGTAAAACATAATTAAAAACATATTAAGCAATTCTAAAAAAGATGCAGACTGGGATAGGTCTCAACCTGAAAGGCTGGTTGAAAGAGGAAAGTCTTCAAAAGGGGCCAAAAAGATAGCAGAGATGGCGACTGCCTAATATTTAAGAGTAGGGAATTCCAAAGGGTAGGTGCCACCACACTAAAGGTCCATTTCCTATATTGTGCAGAGCAAACCACCTGATAAGATGGTATCTGCAGGAGGCCCTCACGTGCAGAGCGCAGTGATTGACTGGGTATATAAGGGGTAAGATGGTCTTTCAGGTATCCTGGTCCCTAACTGTATAGGGCTTTGTACACCAAAACCAGAACCTTGAACTTGGCCCTGACACTCAAGATTCTGTGGCTACTGGGCATACTCAGTCATCACTGGGCTATTTTTTGGTCCAGGGATTGCCTCCTTGGTGGTTTAATTTTAATTGCACTTCTGCAAACCTTGGGTCTCTCCCAAGCAAATGGATATTTCCTCATGTTCTATACAGACAGGTAAACTTCCTGAATGAAGCAAAGATAGTATTAATTGTTAAACTTGATAAAGACCCATCTTCACTGCCAACAGGGAGCCAGTGTGGCATAGTGGTTAGAGTGTCGGACTATGACCTGGGAGACCAGGGTTTGAATCCCCACACAGCCGTGAAGCTCACTGGGTGACGTTGGGTCCGTCACTGCCTCTCAGCCTCAGAGGAAGGCAATGGTAAACCACCTCTGAATACCGCTTACCATGAAAACCCTATTCATAGGGTCGCCATAAGTCGGGATAGATTTGAGGGCAGTCCATTCCCATTTTCACTGCCAACAAGACCATTTCCACCATGACTGTGTGAAAATATCCTTATGAACAGTGTGAGTCTCCTATATCCTAAGTTAGAACACTGATCTGTCTAGATAGGTTTTTTCTACAATGGCTGATGGTGACTTCCCAGAGTCTCAGGTACGGGGCTTCCTTTCTGGACCGTGCTACTGCGATTCTTTTAACTAGACATGCCAGGAACTGAACCCAGGATAGTGTTCAGTCCCCAGCATCTCTGATTAAAAAAGAAGATTCCATGGGGCTGGGAAATAAATTTGTATCTGCTCCACAGACACCCGCACAACTTGTATCAGACCACAGATTATCAATAATAAGCAGGTATTTTTCTATGTGAGAAAAATATTTTAAAAAATCAGCCCACAGAGTGCATCTGTACTGGGAAATGAGCACTACCTCTTAAAGATTGCTAAGTGCATCACTATGGAAATGAAGAGATCCCAGCGGGTATGTGGCACATTTAGGATTCTGGGAAATCAATGCATTGGCTGCTGTGTCAGTGGATGATTCCAGCAGCTGACCTTTAAGCAACTCTGTTCCGTGCAAGTAAATAAAAGAGGGGAATGTAAATGGAACAAATATAGTCAATAAAGTGTCTACAGTGCTCTCGCTGATAAGGAGAAATCTCAAAGCATTTTGTTAAAATAACCAGCAATAATTAAGTTCTCACATGGTCACAGTGTGGGCAGGGGCTGCATATGCTGCCTAGAAAGTCTGAATTGTCGGCTGTTGAACAGCAATACAGAACACAGGGTAAGGAAGCAGGGCACACGTTCCTACCAAAATGGCAGCTCAGCACTCAGACGTTTGTCCCACGTGCTTCAATACCTCTGTATATTGTTTATGGGATAAGTTTCAGTTGGTACAGCTTGAGGTTGGTACAGCTTGAGGATGTTGACAAGGTGCTTGGACAGGTTCATGCAACCACTTCTGTACTGGATCCTTGCCCTTCTTGGCTAATAAAAGCTAGCAGGGATGAAACAGCCGGCTGGACCAGGGAAGTGATTAATGCCTCTCTGCGAGAGGGAGTGGTCCTTGGCTGCCTGAAAGAGGCGGTAGTGAGACCACTCCTGAAGAGACCCTCCCTGGACCCAGAAAATCTTAATAACTATAGGTCGGTGGCAAATGTTCCATTCCTGGGCAAGGTCCTTGAACGAGTGGTTGCAGGTCAGCTCCAGACACTTTTGGATGAGACCGATTATCTGGATCCATTTCAGTCGGGCTTCAGGCCTGGTTTTGGCATGGAAACAGGCTTGGTCGCCCTGTATGATGACCTCTGTCGGGAAAGAGACAGGGAGAGTGTGACTGTTGATTCTCCTTGATCTCTCAGTGGCTTTCGATATCATCAACCATGGTATCCTTCTGGGAAGACTGGTTGAGTTGGGAGTGGGAGGGACTGCATGGCAGTGGTTCCACTTCTACTTGGCAGGTCGGCTCCAGAAGGTGGTGCTTGGGGAACATTGCTCGTCACCATGGATTCTCCAGTATGGGGTTCCATGGGGGTCAGTTCTGTCCCCCATGCTGTTCAACATCTACATGAAACCATTGGGTGCAGTCATCCGGTTGGAGTGCGTTACCATCAGTACGCTTGTCAGCTCTTCACTGAGACAGCAGTGTCGGTGGGGGTGCAGGCAGGGCTGGAGATTCCTTGGTAATTGCCAGGCCATAAGTCCTCAGCTGGCAGCTTGGCTATAAATCTGCCAGGCTAGCAAGGAGGAAGCAAGATAAGGGCAGAGGCCGTTCGAAGCTTACGTGCCAAGCCAGAAATCCAGAAGAGACATCAGTGAAGGTCCGGGTCTAGTTTACCGAGAGATCAGTCTAAGTCAAGGTTCAGGGGATAGGAAGACACACAGTGGTCACGCCTGACGTTGTAGTCAGCAACAAGCTGAAGCCAAGGTTTGACTTTTAAGGAGCAGGTTTGTCAGCAGGTGTGAGCCATCAGCGTTTTGGCCTTAAGTGGACAGACCTGCCCCTCTTCTGCCTGACCTTCTGTTGTCTACATTCTGCAGGTGAGGGGGGAGTATCCTGTTCACTGGCTGCGTCTGGCTGAAGGGCTTCAGCTGTGTCTGGGGTGCTCTGCAGCTGAGGGGGAGAAGGAGCTGGGTTCTCAGGAGTTTCCTCCGTTTCTCCTTCTGGGTCTGCTGCTTCTGGGTCTGCTGCTGTTACTCCCGAGTCATCCTCGTCTGATGAGTCCTCTGACGGGGCCATGACAACGCTGATGACACGCAGCTCTATTTCTCCTTCTCATCCTCTTCAGATGAGTCTGTCAATGTGCTGAACCGGTGCCTGGCTGTGACAATGGACTGGATGAGGGCTAATAAACTGAGGCTCAATCCAGACAAGACTGAGATGGTGGATGTCCAACCTGTCCTGGATGGGGTCGCACTCCTCCTGAAGGAGCAGGTTCGTAGCTTGGGGGTTCTCCTAGAACCATCTCTGTCACTTGAGGCTCAGGTAGCCTCGGTGGCACGGAGTGCCTTCTACCAACTTCGGTTGGTGGCCCAGCTATGCCCCATCTGGACAGAGATAACCTGGCTTCAGTTGTCCATGCTCTGGTAACGCTGCCTTTGAAGACGGTTCAGAAACTGCAGCTTGTGCAAAATGCAGTGGCCAGATTGGTAACAGGGACCAGACAGTTGGAACATATAAAGCCGATTCTGGCCTGCTTGCATTGGCTGCCTGTATGTTTACACGGCTTGGGACCACAATACCTGATGGAATGCCTCTCCCAACGTGAACCCACCCAAACACTATGCTCAGCATCAAAGGTCCTCCTCCGGGTGCCTACTCTGAGGGAAGCTGGGAGTCTGGCAACAAGGGAGAGGGCCTTCTCAGTGGTGATCCCCAAATTATGGAATTATAATGCTGATGAGGTGCGCCTGGTGCCAACACTGTTATCTTTTTGCACCAGGTTAAGACTTTCCTCTTCTCCCAGGCATTTTTAACAGCATTTGAATAGCATGTGTTTTAACTTGCCTATTGGTTTTTATGGTTTTTAATTTGGTATGTTTAACAGAAACTGACCAGAACCAAAATGAATTACAAGATGGCTTAAGGAGCCTTAACAGAACCTATATATGATAAATTATTGTCATATAATCAGCAACCAGTTTTAGCCCATGCGTTTCTGTGAACTGCTGATCAGATCACTCCCATAGGAACATAGAAAGAGCCCTACTGAATCAGACACAAGCCAATCTAGTTCAAGGTGCTGTTTTCAGAGGGGCCAACTAGATGCCTTTGTGAAGTGCACAAACAGGGCATGAGTTCTGGTGTTCACAGGTATGCCGCCTCTGATACTGGAGTTAACATTGCCATCATGACCACTGATAGCCTTATCATCCACAGATTTGTCTAATCCCCTTTTAAAGCCATCCAAGCTGGTGACCATAACTACATCTTGGGGGAGCAGTACCTCCCTCTGTTTATAGGATGGGATGTCCTCATGTAACAGAGTAGGAGATTGTACCTCCCAAGGAGAGAGACCTCCTTTCTATGCAGGAAAATAGTAAGGGGTCACAATGGCTCCTCCTCTCTCCCCACTAGCAAAGCAAGGATGAGGGTTGCCTGGTGCATGCATGCTGTCTTTATAGTGAAAGATTGACTCATCCCTTATATAACCAGTCAGTCACGGTGCTCTGCAGGTGAGAGCCTCCTGCAGATACCATCTTATCAGGAGGTCATAGGAAGCAGACCTTTAGTGTTGTGGCACCAACCCTTTGGAATTCCCTCCCCTTAAATCTTAGACAGGCGTCATCTCTGTTATATTTTCAACACCTACTGAAGACCTTCCTCTTCCAACAAGCAGTCTGTATCTGTGTTGGAATTGCTTTTTTAGATATTTCTAATGTTTTATCACTTGCTGTTTGCTGCTTTGGGATCCTTTTGGGAAGAAAGGCAGGATATAAATTTAATAAATGAATAAATCAATAATACTGCCATAAGCACTAGCCCTGGGAATTAGGCAGCTGAAGGAAGAGAGCAGCCTTCTACTTGCTTCTCTTTCGCTCATCCCTAGTTGCTGTGATTGCTTGGAGGGGCACGGGAAGGGCTCAGTGGGAGAATCAAGCTTGCAAACCCACTTTGGCCTGAAGCTATCTGGCTGGAACAGAGGAGCTGTATGGTAGTGGAGTTCAGGCTAGGCTGTGGTGGGTTTCTCCAGCCAGGATCCATGGATCCAAGAAGTATGGGAGGGTGTATAAGGAAGAAAAACTCCTACTCTTTTCCCTAGCCCTCGCACTGATTGTGACTTCTGTTTTTATTTTGTGCAGATCCTCACTTATCTTGCTTTCAAACAGTGACCTGTGAAATAGAAGGCTGCATTCTCTATCCACTGCATTTGACAGAGTTTTGTCACCAAATGATGCAGGATCACATCTAATGGCATTAAAGGCACCTCTGGGTCTCTCTCCTGCTGTTTGAGGGAACACAACTGGATCTTGATTATATAGGACAGAAAGCAGAAGATTGCCTAAATTGACTGTACAAAAAAGGGAGGAAGGAGTGTGAAAGGGAGAGCTGAATTAGTGTCAGGTTTGCACTGATGAAAGCACATAATTATGGCTCATCCAACTCAAGAAATGAGGTCCTAACACATTAAGGTGTTCCCCAGGTGCACTTCTACTGGAGGCTATAGTTTCTTTTATTGCCAGGTCCAGCCATAATTTTGGCTTGCTAGGCTTGAAGAATAATCCACTTAACCACTGCTGTGGCCTTCATGACCCACCTCTTTCCCTCTCTCTTTCTCTCTCAGCACCTTTGACAGCTCCTTGAAAGTTCAGACTAAACTCTGGAACAGATTCACTGCCAAACCGACATCAAAACCACCAGCCTCCACTGGCTGCTTCATCTTACTCCCCCCCCAAGTTCCTACACCTGTTTTTATGTCTGTCTATCTGTCAGTCTGCATGTGTGACTGAGAGAACAAATGCAGCTATACAAAGGAACTTCAAAGGGAAATTGCTGAATTAACATTTATGAAGAAGTACAATTCTATCACCACTGTGATCAGCATAAAAATTATGGGGTTTTGTCTAGCACAGGTGTTAATTTTGTCTAGCAACGGTGTTAACCAAGGTTAGGTTGTTTGCATCATGATCAACACTTCTTTGTAATTATTTTTATATACATATAAGGTTGACACTTCATGCATCTGATAAAGTGGACTAAAGCCCAGAAAAGGTTATGTCACCGTAAGTGTTAAGGTGCTACAAAACTCTCTGTTGGCTTTGCTGCAACAGACTAACCGCAATGCAAATGGAATATCCCTCAAGAAGAGTGAATTGGGAATAGGCAGATCTTGGGCTGTCCTGGCTAAAGCTGCAACTCCTTCATCCTGGCTCAGCTGAGGATTTGTTGTTGTTGTTATGTGCCTCCAAGTCATAAGAACATAAGAAGAGCCTGCTGGATCAGGCCAGTGGCCCATCTAGTCCAGCATCCTGTTCTCACAGTGGCCAACCAGGTGCCTGGGGGAAGCCCGCAAGTAGGACCCGAGTGCAAGAACACTCTCCCCTCCTGAGGCTTCCGGCAACTGGTTTTCAGAAGCATGCTGCCTCTGACTAGGGTGGCACAGCACAGCCATCATGGCTAGTAGCCATTGATAGCCCTGTCCTCCATGAATTTGTCTAATCTTCTTTTAAAGCCATCCAAGCTGGTGGCCATTACTGCATCTTGTGGGAGCAAATTCCATAGTTTAACTATGCGCTGAGTAAAGAAGTACTTCCTTTTGTCTGTCCTGAATCTTCCAACATTCAGCTTCTTTGAATGTCCACGAGTTCTAGTATTATGAGAGAGGGAGAAAAACTTTTCTCTAACCACTTTCTCAATGCCATGCATAATTTTATACACTTCTATCATGTCTCCTCTGACCCACCTTTTCTCTAAACTAAAAAGCCCCAAATGCTGCAATCTTTCCTCATAAGGGAGTCGCTCCATCCCCTTGATCATTCTGGTTGCCCTCTTCTGAACCTTTTCCAACTCTATAATATCCTTTTTGAGATGAGGCAAGCAGAACTGTACACAGTATTCCAAATGTGGCCACACCATAGATTTATACAACGGCATTATGATATTGGCTGTTTTATTTTCAATACCTTTCCTAATTATCCCTAGCATGGAATTTGCCTTTTTCACAGCTGCCACACACTGGGTCGACATTTTCATCGTGCTGTCCACTACAACCCCGAGGTCTCTCTCCTGGTCGGTCACCGCCAGTTCAGACCCCATGAGCGTATATGTGAAATTAAGATTTTTTGCTCCAATATGCATAATTTTACACTTGTTTATATTGAATTGCATTTGCCATTTTTCTGCCCATTCACTCTTTTTGGAGCTCTTCACAATCCCTTTTTGTTTTAACAACCCTGAACAGTTTAGTGTCGTCAGCAAACTTGGCCACTTCACTGCTCACTCCTAATTCTAGGTCATTAATGAACAAGTTGAAAAGTACAGGTCCCAATACCGATCCTTGAGGGACTCCACTTTCTACAGCCCTCCATTGGGAGAACTGTCCATTTATTCCTACTCTCTGCTTTCTGCTTCTTAACCAATTCCTTATCCACCAGAGGACCTCTCCTCTTATTCCATGACTGCTAAGCTTCCTCAGAGGTTTTTGGTGAGGTACCTTGTCAAACGCTTTTTGAAAGTCTAAGTACACTATGTCCACTGGATCACCTCTATCTATATGCTTGTTGACACTCTCAAAGAATTCTAATAGGTTACTGAGACAGGACTTTCCCTTGCAGAAGCCATGCTGGCTCTGCTTCAGCAAGGCTTGTTCTTCTATGTGCTTAGTTAATCTAGCTTTAATCATACTTTCTACCAGTTTTCCAGGGACAGAAGTTAAGCTAACTGGCCTGTAATTTCCGGGATCTCCCCTGGATCCCTTTTTGAATATTGGCATTACATTTGCCACTTTCCAGTCCTCAGGCACGGAGGAGGACCCAAGGGACAAGTTACATATTTTAGTTAGCAGATCAGCAATTTCACATTTGAGTTCTTTGAGAACTCTCAGGTGGATGCCATCTGGGCCCGGTGATTTGTCAGTTTTTATATTGTCCATTAAGCCTAGAACTTCCTCTCTCGTTACCACTATTTGTCTCAGTTCCTCAGAATCCCTTCCTGCAAATGTTAGTTCAGGTTCAGGGATCTGCCCTATATCTTCCACTGTGAAGACAGATGCAAAGAATTCATTTAGCTTCTCTGCAATCTCCTGATCGTTCTTTAGTACACCTTTGACTCCCTTATCATCCAAGGGTCCAATCGCCTCCCTAGATGGTCTCCTGCTTTGAATGTATTGATATAATTTTTTGTTGTTGGTTTTTATGTTCTTAGCAATGTGCTCCTCAAATTATTTTTTAGCATTCCTTATTGTCTTCTTGCATTTCTTTTGCCAGAATTCGTGTTCTTTTTTATTTTCTTCATTCGGACAAGACTCCCATTTTTCTGAAGGAAGACTTTTTGCCTCTAAGAGCTTCCTTGACTTTGCTCGTTAACCATGCTGGCATCTTCTTGGCCCTGGCGGTACCTTTTCTGATCTGCGGTATGCACTCCAGTTGAGCTTCTAATATAGTGTTTTTAAACAACTTCCAAGCATTTTCGAGTGATGTGACCCTCTGGACTTTGTTTTTCAGCTTTCTTTTTACCAATCCCCTCATTTTTGTGAAGTTTCCTCTTTTGAAGTCAAATGTGACCGTGTTGGATTTTCTTGGCAATTGGCCATTTACATGTATGTTTAATTTAATAGCACTATGGTCACTGCTCCCAATCGGTTCAACAACACTTACATCTCGCGCCAGGTCCTGGTCCCCACTGAGGATTAAGTCCAGGGTTGCCGTCCCTCTGGTCGGTTCCATGACCAACTGGTCTAGGGCATAGTCATTTATGTGGACAAGGTGCTTGGACAGGTGCGGGCGACCACTTCCGCTCTGGATCCTTGCCCCTCGTGGCTAATAAAAGCTAGCAGGAATGGAACAGCCGGATGGGCCAAGGAGGTGATTAATGCCTCTTTACGAGAGGGAGTGGTACCACTCTGCCTGAAACAGTCAGTGGTGAGACCGCTCCTAAAAAAACCCTCCTTAGACCCTGAAAACCTTGACAACTATAGACCGGTGGCAAATGTTCCATTCCTGGGCAAGGTTTTAGATCGTGTGGTCGCTCGCCAGCTCCAGGCTCTATTGGATGAAACTGATTATCTGGATCCATTTCAATCGGGCTTTCGGCCGGGGTTTGGTACAGAAACAGCCTTGGTCGCCCTGTATGATGACCTCTGTCGGGAGAAAGACAGAGGGAGTGTAACTCTGTTGGTTCTCCTTGATCTCTCAGCGGCTTTTGATACCATCGAGCATGGTATCCTTCTGGGGCGACTTGTGGATTTAGGAGTTGGAGGCTCTGCTTGGCAGTGGCTGTGCTCCTACCTCGAGAATCGTCTCCAGAAGCTGGTGCTTGGGGAGCATTACTCGAGTCCCTGGGTACTCCAATATGGGGTCCCGCAGGGTTCAGTTTTGTCCCCCATGCTCTTTAATATCTATATGAAGCCTCTGGGTGAGGTCATTAGGAGATTTGGAGTGCATTTCCAGCAATATGCTGATGATACGCAGCTCTACTTCTCCTTTTCATCTTCTTCAGGTGAGGCGGTTAATGTACTAAACCGCTGCCTGGCCGCAATAATGGACTGGATGAGAGCTAATAAACTGAGACTCAATCCTGACAAGACTGAGATGCTGTTGGTGGGGGGGCTTTCTGCCCAGATGGGTGATGTCCGACCTGCCCTAGATGGGGTTACACTCCCCCTAAAGGAGCAGGTCCGTAGTTTGGGGGTCTTATTAGATCCGCTCCTGTCACTAGAGGCTCAAGTAGCCTCGGTGGCACGGAATGCGTTCTACCAGCTTCGGCTGGTAGCCCAACTACGACCCTATCTGGACAGGGAGAACCTCGCCACAGTTATCCATGCTCTGGTAGCCTCTAGATTGGACTACTGTAATGCACTCTATGTGGGGTTACCTTTGAAGACAGTTCGGAAACTTCAGCTGGTGCAGAATGCTGCGGCCAGAGTTCTTACGTGGACTAAAAAATCTGATCATATAACACCTGTCCTGGCCCAGCTGCACTGGCTACCAATATGTTTCTGGGCCAGATTTAAAGTGTTGGTTCTTACCTATAAAGCCCTTAACGGCATTGGACCGCAATACCTGGTGGAACGCCTCTCCCGCTATGTACCTACCTGGTCACTGCGCTCGACGTCGAAGGCCCTTCTCCGGGTTCCAACGCATAGGGAGGCCCAGAGAGCAATAACTAGAGCTAGGGCCTTCTCAGTGGCGGCCCCCGAATTATGGAACGCCCTCCCTGACGAGATACACCTGGCGCCTTCTTTGTTATCTTTTCGGCGCCAGGTAAAGACCTACCTCTTTGCCCAGGCATTTTAAATTTAATTTTCATTTATTTTAATTTTAATCTTTTGTCTTAATTTTGTTTTTAAAAATGTTTTCTATTGTATTGTACTCATATCCACATGTATTTTAATCTGTTTTTACCCTATTGTACACCGCCCTGAGAGCTTGTTGCTATAGAGCAGTCTAAAAATGTAATAAAATAAATAAATAAATAAATAAATTTAGAATATCTAGAAATTTTGCTTCTTTGTCATGACTGGAACACATATGCGGCCCGTCTATGTCCGGGTAGTTGAAGTCACCCATTACTACCACATTTCCTAGTTTGGATGCTTCCTCAATTTCATATCTCATCTCAAGGTCTCCCTGAGCATTCTGATCAGGGGGACGATAGATCGTTCCCAGTATTAAATCCCTCCTGGGGCATGGTATCACCACCCACAACGATTCTGTGGAGGAGTCCGCCTCTTTTGGGGTTTTGAGCTTGCTGGATTCAATGCCTTCTTTCACGTATAGAGCGCCACCACCACCAATATGACCACGACTTATGGCGACCCTATGAATCAGTGACCCCCAAGAGCATCTGTCATGAACCACCCTGTTCAGATCTTGTAAGTTCAGGTCTGTGGCTTCCTTTATGGAATCAATCCATCTCTTGTTTGGCCTTCCTCTTTTTCTACTCCCTTCTGTTTTTCCCAGCATTATTGTCTTTTCTAGTGAATCATGTCTTCTCATGATGTGTCCAAAGAATGATAACCTCAGTTTCATAATTTTAGCTTCTAGTGATAGTTCTGCTTTAATTTGTTCCAACACCCAGTTATTTGTCTTTTTTTGCAGTCCATGGTATCCGCAAAGCTCTTCTCCAACACCACATTTCAGATGAGTTGATTTTTCTCTTATCCGCTTTTTTCACTGTCCAACTTTCACATCCATACATAGAAATCAGAAATACCATGGTCTGAATGATCCTGACTTTAGTGTTCAGTGATACATCGTTACATTTGAGGACCTTTTCTAGTTCTCTCACAGCAGCCCTCCCCAGTCCTAGCCTTCTTCTGATTTCTTGACTATTGTCTCCATTTTGGTTAATGACTGTGCCAAGGTATTGATAATCCTTGACAAGTTCAATGTCCTCATTGTCAACTGTAAAGTTACATAAATCTTCTGTTGTCATTACTTTAGTCTTTTTGACTTTCAACTGTAGTCCTGCTTTTGTGCTTTCCTCTTGAACTTTCATCAGCATTCG
Organism: Rhineura floridana; assembly: GCF_030035675.1. Taxonomy (NCBI): domain Eukaryota; kingdom Metazoa; phylum Chordata; class Lepidosauria; order Squamata; family Rhineuridae; genus Rhineura; species Rhineura floridana. Next base: position 139,990,990 of record NC_084482.1, on the reverse strand, counting down.
TTTCAAATCATTACTGGTTTCTGCTAGTAGTATGGTATCATCTGCATGTCTATTATTGATATTTCTCCCTCCAATTTTCACACCTCCTTCATCTTGGTCCAATCCTGCTTTCCATATGATATGTTCTGCATATAGATTAAATAAATGGGGTGATAAAATACACCCCTGTCTCACACCCTTTCCGATGGGGAACCAATGGGTTTCTCCATATTCTGTTCTTACAGTAGCCTCTTGACCAGAGTATAGGTTGAGCATCAGGACAATCAGATGCTGTGGCACCCCCATTTCTTTTAAAGCATTCCATAGTATTTCATGATCTACACAGTCAAAGACTTTGCTGTAATCTATAAAGCACAGGGTGATTTTCTTCTGAAATTCCTTGCTCTGTTCCATTATCCAATGTATGTGTGCGATATGATCTCTGGTACCTTTTCCCTTTCTAAATCCAGCTTGCACGTCTGGCATTTCTCACTCCATATATGGTAAGAGCCTTTGTTGTGGAATCTTGAGCATTACTTTACTTGCATGGGATATTAAGACAATAGTTCAATAATTCCTGCATTCTCTGGGATCCCCTTTCTTTAGAATTGGGATATATATTGAATGCTTCCAGTCTGTGGGCCATTTTTTAGTTTTCCATATTTCATCTTTTTGGTTGCTCAAAAAATGTGTTCGCAAGAAACAAATTATTGGCTTCACAGAAGTCAATAAGTCTTTCTCCTGCTTCATTTCTGTCTCCTAGGCCCCATTTCCCCACAATTCCAAATTCTTCTCTGTTCCCTACTTTTGCATTCCAATCCCCCATGATTATCAGCATATCTTGTTTTCGTGTGTGAGCAATTTCTTCCTGTACTTCTACATAAAATCTCTCCAATTCCTCTTCTTCTGCGTTTGCCATCGGAGCATAGACTTGGATGATGGTTATGTTGATAGGTGTCCCGTATCCTGAGGATACAGTGGGGTAACTCCCTCAGCCCAGCTGAGCTGGGCCCATGCTGGCTCAGTCGAGGTGCAGCCAGTGGAACTTAAGCCAGCGGAATTTATGCCACTGTAAGTCCCCCAAAAGGGGCAAGGAGAAACTTACATCTCTTCCAAACCTTTTCCAGCTCAGTCACATGACCTGGCAATCCGGCAAAACTTATGCTTGCATAAAGGGTGGTGTAAGTCAAACTCTGCTTTAAAGGCTTGTTTTCACTCTGTCAAGCTTGGGCCAGTTCATCTGGCAGTAGCCACGCTCCTGAAAGGAGTTTGGAATAGAGATAACTTACGGTGGTTTAACTTACTAAGTTCCACCAACTTCCTCTGTTTCGGATTGCTCTGTTACATGGCTACCCCTCTTGATATGATACACTGATGGATATTGACATTATGTAGAATTTTTGGTGATTAAGGGTTCTATAAACAGTTGAAATAAAATAAAATAAAAATATATGTAGATAAAGAACTGCCAGTAAGCATTGGAGCTTACTCACAAGTCAGTGTACACAGTACTGCAGCTTTAAAGGGCCATGAATATGTTTGGCATCCAGAATCTTTAAATAACCATACAGTCAAATTTATACTTAAATTTTATTGATTTGTTCTGCTTTTCAAAAGAAAAATGCCTGCTTTTATTTGTATACCAGCAAATTTGAGCAGTGTTTAAATTGAGACCATCTCTAGGCTGAAACAATTTCACATCACAAATATGGCTCATCTAGCGAGAAAAAAACCTGTCTGAGTTTTCAAGAGTCAAATTGAGCTCCTTATGTCAACATGGCTTAAAATTTGCTGTGCTGTTCCATTGTCCAGGGCGTCCTGCAAAGCACCCAGTGCAATATTTGCACTCTTCCACGTTGGCCATCCCAGATATTTGCTAAACCCACAATGTGCAGAAGAGATTCCATTTTGCTATTTTCTTTCCTTGCCAGGTTGCTTATATTATTAATTCCCTTTCTGACCCCATGCCATTATTTTAGAATATCAGTTAGATAAAATATCCCCCCACCCCAAAAGATAGAATAAAAGCTCTTTCAGAAAACCTTGCAGACAATGAGTCCCCATGCACTAGTCTGAAAGACAAGCAATTTATTAGAACCATAAGAATGGAATGTACCTCAGGGCAGCCTGGTCTGATGGTGAAGGAAGTCTAGTCCTGCAATGAGACACAATTTGAGAGATCAATCTGATCAATCTCTGGCAATTTATTTATACAATTTCTGGGCTGCTCTGTAACTGAAATTCTCTGGGTGGCTTACAGGAATTAAAAGAGACAAATTTTACAATCAAATCTGCCCTTCTAGGCTCATTTGATCCAAGTGGATCAAGACCTGGATCAGATCAATGGTCGACTTCAGAATCTGGAGTCCGGCGGATTCTGTTAAAATGTGGTCTGAAGGTCACAGGCTCCCTCTGTCCCCATCCCATTTTGTCTGCTCTGAAACGTATGAGGCAGTGCAAGGGTTGCATGCTGCCTCCATTTCCCCTTGTCTCCTTGTGGTTGGGGCTGCAGTGCTGCACAGATGCATTGGTGGGAGTGCTGGATTGGCTCCGCCACTGCATCGCACAGCCCTGGCCTCACTTCTGCCCCACCTCAGTCCCATCCAGGTGAGGTGTAGTGATGCCAGTGTTGGGAGGGAGGCTGCAAGGACTAGGCAATACTGAGCTAGATGGATCAATGGTCTGACTCAGTGTACAAGAGCTTCCTCTGTTCCTACATCAAAATGGTGAACAACTTTATGAGACAAATGAGCGAAAACCAAGGATATAGATATACAAAAGTTTGGAAAGCTGTCTTTTTAAAATGAGACAATTCTCTTGTGTGGTTTATCTCTCTCAAGTGACTTCTTGGCTCCAAGTCATTATTAATAACAAATTCCCTCAAATTTGCCCACATTTCCAAGACTCTTGCTACTAAAAGGTCTGTTCTCATAATTTAAGCTTGTGGTTCAGAGTCTTTTCGAGACAGTGAAATGTGTGAGGTATGTTTCTATTTGGCCTTGAATTTCAATTGCTTAGATTCAATTTGGCAGTCTCACGTTATCCACTTGAATGAGTGAGATATCCTTGCAAGCTCTCAATATTCAGAAAACACTTTTTGCAGCTGCTGTAGAATTCCCATGTGTTACAGATGATTTTAGGGCATCGTTCAGGGGACACATCTACATACCAACGCACACTGTTGGCAGGTCATGTCAGTGTCTGACGCTCACCAGGGCAACCTTGACCATGAACTTAATATAAATAAATAAATACAATAAACTTGGTAAGAGTGAGGGAGGATCAGTTTCACATTGTGCTACATATAGGCTCCTGGTTATTGCAGGCAGTTTTAAGAGGCAATCCACAGCATGATGCCCACAAATCCTTCCCTCTCTCTTGCAAAGTGTTTTGCCAGGAAAGAGAAAGAGAGAAAGAGATGGGTCATAATTTTGCAATGACAGGAAAAGAATTTTCAAGGAGAAGGCCTGCTCTTTTGGAGAAAACTCACACACACAATCACTTTTTGTTGCAAAAAATCATGAACCTCACAAAATTTTATTACATCCCTATTTTTGGTTTTAAGCCTTTGTTTAAAATAATGCTCAGAAATAAACAAGAAACCTGGACAGAGATAAAAGCAAGTTTTAATTGAATCAATCACATGAATCCACAGAAATAAGCCAAGTGTCCAGAAGGGATGATTCTTTGGGTACTTAATTCCTGCCATATATTGATGTTACTAGATTCAAAGATGAGAATGCATCTGTGGAAAATCATTGTTGATAATTACCTTTATATATAAAGGATAATTTCCTCAAGACTTCATTTATTTTCATAATCACAAAATGCCACAAGCAGTCTCCACCCTGAAAACACCTTTTGTGTGGGAAACACCTTTAAAGAGGTGAGTGGCTTCTTAGCTCGGAACAGTGATGTAATTCTGAGTGGGACCTCTGGTGCAAAGTTGATGTGATGCCAAAATTCCAAATAACAGCTTTTGGGATGTGTGGCTGATAATATTATTTTATTTATTGAACAAAATGTATATATCACTTAATTGCAAATAAAACCTCTAAGCAGTTTACAAATAATTGGAATCATACTAAAGAGGGAAGGGGTGGTTATCTTAAAAACAGGAATAAAAATGCACAGCATTAAATCACTTTAAAACAGAGAGCAGAGGAATAAAACTTATCAAGCTAAAACAATGTTAGACCAACAAACACGTGCCTATGAGAGAGACACATGCACACACACACCCCCACAGGACCAGCTCAAAACCTTTTGCTGCCTGAAGACAAGACAGCACACACATCCCCAATTCCTGCTGGCTGGACTGAACCTTGTTTCAGCACTAGCAATGGGACAGTGTCCTACCTGAGGGCAGGTTTGCTTAGGTGTCTCAGGGGAGGCATTATGGCACATGCAGCTCTGTCTCCCAACGCCACAGTGCTGCTGCCTGCTCTCCAGCATCCGCCACCTAAGGGAATGGCTTCTCTTTGACTAATGGTAGGGCCAGCTCTGCAGCACGCACGAACACACACACACATACAGTTAATGTTAGCGACACTTTCATGTGAGACATATGTTCCACCATTAGTCCACTTTAAACAGCCATTTCCCTCACAGAGCTACAGTCCCCGGAACGGTTTAACAGTCTGTCCCTCTTCACTCTGACAGTTGTAGCTCTAGGAAGGGAACAGGGGTCCCCTAACAACTCTGACCATCCTTCACAAACTACACTTCCCAGAATTCTTTGGGGGAAGTCATGACTGTTTAAAGTGGAATAATAGTGGAATAAATGTCTGGTGTCAATGTGACCTAAGTTCTGCCCTGTTTGCAATGTAAATCAACGGCAACGGAGCCTCTGATTAATTAATTGCTTCTCTGTGAATATTATTTGTACCTCTTGAATCAGGCAATGTATTGTTAACCCTTTGTTTTTTTCCTGTTACTAGTTTTATTCTCTTATCTTCATTAAGTGTTTTTCAAACATTCATCTGCATTACTGCAATATTATATTTTCACTTACGGTTTTGTTATAAAAATGTATAAGGGGTTGACAAGCCTCATAATCATGGAAGGCCTTAAGAAGGAGGGGGCCAAATCAAATGCTAGCTCTAAAAGCCTCTAAACTAGGAGTGGGGAACCTTTGTCAGCCCAAGGGCCACATTCCCTTCTAAGCAACCTGCCAAGGGCCTATGCCAGTGGTGGGCAGGACCAGCGACAAAAGTGGGCAGAGCAACAAATGTAAATTGTATCTTTTTTTTACAGTAGGCTACTTTCTACCCACCCTCTCCCACCTTTCTCCATCCAGACAAGCCAGAGGCATTATCAGTGTTCAACGACACATTCCAGCCAAGCAAAAACACTCAGGGAGCAAAGTAGGGCCAGTGAGGGCTGTGCCCTGGAGAGACTTCTGAGGGCCAGATATTGAAGCCAGGAGGGCCACATTGGGCTCCTAGGCCTGAGGTTCCCCACCCTCAATTGAAACTTTTCTTTCATCTGCTGTTTCAGATGTGGCCTAGTGGTCAGAGTGTTGGACGAGGACCTGGGAGACCAGGGTTCAAATGCCCAATCAGACATGAAACTCACTGGGTGATCTTGGGCCAGTCCCTGACTCTCAGCCTAACCTACCTCACAGGGTGTTGTGAGGATGAGATGTGGAAAGGGGGAACCATGTAAGCCACCTTGAGCTCCTTATGGGAATGATGGGATATAAATGTAACAAATGAATAAAATAAATTCATTACAGTCAGCCACATTGTGTGCCTCAAGGCACTTGCAGAGAACAACAGAAAATATCTGAAAAGAGCACATCACACCTTTCCAAAGTCAGCACAGACGTCCTCTCAGCTTTTGCAATAGGCTTGTAGCAGCCAGGCAGCCAGCCCAGATGCAAGACTAACACTGATGGATTTCACATTCATCCAAGGGCTGCGGTGCTGACTGAAGGGGACAGAGTGCTCTCCTTCAGTTCCAAGCTCCTATTTTTTCCAATTAGAGATCGAGTTACTGTTGGGGGTTCTGCATCTGACAGACAACAGAGAGACAATGACATGACAAATGACATTGCAGGGCAGCCTCCAGCAATCTGGATGACATGGCTACTATCATAAATAACCTCCAAATAAGAGAGCCACTTTCACTGAGTTCCAACCAGCATCATTTCATTTGAAGGCGAGGAAGGACAAAAGCAGGCATAGGGAAAGCAAAAGCAGACTCCTCCAGCATTCTCAATGAGTTAGAAAAGCCACCTGAGAAAACTCCTCCTTTATCATCATAACGCAACATTGGCATTGTATGCAGCGAAACAGCCACAGCTCAAGATCTCCAAAGGACACTGTCTCCCATTCTGGTTTCATGTTCACATTCCCAGGGCCAAGGCTTTTTATATTCTCATGGAGATTTTTTCCATACTAACTCTCTGGAATTGCCATCCTTGTCTACTCACTTTTTACAAAGTATCCAGCCAATGTCCTTATCATCCAGATGCATTTACATTTTGTTCTGCTTTGTCCTCCTGTGTATTTTCAGATATGTATAATCACAGGGTTTTTATAATAAAATGCAGTTGCAACACCAGCCTGCCTAGCGTGTACAGGCAAAGCACTATTTACATTGCACTTCCATGCATACTTTTTGGGAGTAAGCCTGACTGAACTCAGTGAGGCCTACTTCTGAGTAGACATGCATAGGATTGCACTGATGGCCTTTTCAGGCCTCCTTTGCCTTTAATTAAATGCTTCCTGTTGGCAGGTTAATCTCATTTTATTGCTGTCTAATGGGTGTGGGTGGAAGAACAGTGATGAATACTCTCTTTATTACCCCAGTGTCAGTTTCCATTCCTGCATGAGGTTCTAATTACTGTGGTTTTTCCTCAATATTATTATTTTGTTCTTATGGCAAAATAATGCTATTTCTCAATTTAAAAAAGAGATGAAATCAGTCATAAGACCAACTACTTTGAAGTTTTAAAAATGTGTTGGACCTGTACAAAGAATTGCCTATGCCATGGACCTCCCATACGGTAACTGCAAAAATCACCTTTTGAAGGGGATGATAGTGATAACAACGGAGAATGTATAAAACATATACATATCAAGCTGGCCTTCCATTTTCAGCAAAATCCAAACTTTGAAAGCACAGGAAAGCTGTACACCATTAGAATCGTTGTCTGTAATATTGGTTCCAGAGGAAATGTTGGTGATTCTCTTGAAATAAAAAGCAAAGGCAACAAACATATAGGATTTTTATATCTGCAGAGCTAGTCAAATTTGCTCCTTTTAAAGGAAAGGGCGTGTGTTTGACACAGTGTATATGAAGGCAAGTGCAGACGGTTTTTAAAAATGACTTAATCACAGCAATGCTAAAGAGGTCTGATGTGGAGGTCACTCTGCTTAGCTTTTCTCACTCTCAGTCTTTTGCATAAGCCACAAATTCATTCCTAATTGCTGCCGAGGAAAACAAACTGTCAGTGTGACGGGAAAGCGCAACACACAGCCCTTGCACTTACTGCTCCTCAGGCAGAAAATGGCAGCACTTGCGCAGTGCTGGGGGCACAGCCTCCCTTTTGTGCCAAGTTCTTTTAATGAAAAACAAAAACAAAGTGTTCCAAGTGCTCTTTAATCTTATTGCATCTTTTATGATCCTGTCAGTGTTGTTATGCAGTGGGTGGGCAAAGTCAATTACAGCCCTTTGGCATCGCCTGCTTTTCTCCACTAACAAAAGTACTGCCTAACTCAAGGACAGGGTTACTTTTTAAACTGAACCAGCTAATCTCAGAGTGGCCAAGTGTTAGTGGAGCATGATGCTTACATCCCAAATAATCCCATTTGATTATAAAGGGATTCTCCCCTCCCCACTCATCTTACCCTACCCTGATCATAATGATTTCCTGGATTAACATTTCAAACTGAGCGAGCATTAATTTATTTATCTAATTTCTAGGGGAAAGAGCAATCTTCATGTTTTATCAAAATGCCCATCATTGTGACAGATGTGTGTGTGTGTGTCGAGTGGGTATGTAAATTACAAGGATTCTGGAGATTGCAGGGACACATTACTCCTCCCAGGATTTCTCTCACTGCAACAGTGTCTCCAAGCTTGGCATTTTTTCTCTCCTCATAGAAGTGAGTAGCAGCTCGGCAGCTTTATATACCATTGTAGTGGAGACTAGTGGCTCCAATGTCCGTGGAGCAGTGAATCCCCTCTGGGTTTTAGTCCAAACTTTCAAGGAGATGTCCGCTGTACCACTGACCATGGGATCCCCTTGGGCCAACTCTGTGGGATGGGCATTAGTGGTATTATGCTACTCTTGCTCTGTTCCTACCTGTAGGGTTGTGTCCCGAGAGCAACATTGTCACAGCACTCTTCAGCCTCCTGCTGTTTATGCTGTGGAGTGCCACAGGTCACCATTTTGTCCCCAGTGCTACTGAACATTTATATGAAGCTGTTGGGAGCATTCATTAGGAATTTTAGAGAGAAGTGTCATCAGTATGCTGATGACACTCAACTGTATTTCTACAGGAGAGGCTGTGTAAGCTCCAGACCAGTGCCTGAATACAGTGGTGGACGGGAAGTGGGCCAAGAAGCTGGGCATGAATTCTAGAAAGACAGAGGCCTTGTAGATGAGTGGCTCCCATGTCCAGGAGATAGATCAATTGCCTGTTCTGGATGGGATTATGGTTCATCTGAAGGAGCAGGTCTACAGTTTAGGGGTAATGCTTGATCCACCTTTGTCACTAGAGGCCCCAGTGACCACTGAGATTAGGAGTACCTTTTACAAGCTGCAGGTAGTACACCATATGCAACCTTTCCTGGACAGGGATAGATTGACCACAGTTGTCCATGCATTGGTCACCTCAAGACTCAATTATTAAAATGTACTTTATGTGGGCCTGCCCTTGTATCTGATCCAGAAGCTGCAGTTACTGCAGAATGCAACAGCCAGATTGCTCACAGGAGTGGGCTACTGGCAACATGTTATTCCACTGCTGAGAGAGCTTCATTGGTTACCAGTCTGCTACCAGGCCAGGTTCAAGGTTGTTGTGCTAATTCACAAACTCCTAAATAACCTGGGTCGATTGTTGATGTTTTCTGATGGACTACTGTTGGCGGTCCCACATGCCCCTGAGGTTTGGCTGGCCTTTACCAGGGGCCTTTAGTGTGGCTGGCCCTGCCCTGTGGAACTGCTTGTCAGTAGAGATTTGGTAGGAGTCATCCCTGCTTGTTTTTGATGTTTTCTAAACATTATATTATTTAGACATGCCTTTCAAATCTCAGATTCTTTGCTAACCAGCTCTTACTGATGTGATTGGTGTTTTTTATTATTTTTATTGTAATCCTGTGTTTTTAGGCTATATAATGCCTGGTGATTTTGGATGAAAGTGCAGTTTATAAATATTTTAAATAAATAAATTGCTATCATATGTAGGTTGACCCTTAAGACTGATGGACTTATATATGACTATTTTTCAAAACAGTGAAGCCACCACACACTGACTTTGGGGAGGGGGATTTAGGCTAGTGAAACAATCTTGTTATTTGCCCAATATACAACACATACAAAGATTGCAGTTAAGATACCTTAACTAGAACTTTAGTCTAGAACTTTCTATGTTCCTGAAACAGGGGCTGAAGAGTTTGTATTCTGGGCAAGAGGGTTCCACTAGGAAGACCTGCTGTAGCAAGAATCTGCCAGAAGGAACATCTGAATCCTGTTCTTTGTGTGGTGCAAATGCTGGTTAGTTGTGGGGTGCACAAAATGTGGGGAAGAATGGAGAGGTTCAGCTTTGGCTGAAAAGAGGGGGAGCTATTTCTGCTTGGCTGTGTCTGCCCAAGCTTTGAAGATCTCAAGGGGAATGAAGAGAGTCCACCTTGGATTAGCCTTGTAAACTATGTCCCAGAGCTTCCAAATCCTCAGATGTTACTCAGAGGTTGTCCAATGCAGGAGAAGGACCACAGCTCAGTGGCAGAGTATCTGCTTTGCATGCAGAGGTCCCAGGTTCAATCCCCAACATCTCCAGGAAGGGCTGGAAGAGATCCCTGCCTCAAACTCTGGAAAGCAACTGCTAGTCATGTAGACAATACTGAGCTAGATGGACCATTGGTCTGACTTGGTGTAAGGCAGCTTCCTGCATTCCTATATCCTATTCCATAAGCTAGTGGATAGCCTGTACTGCTTATGTAAGCCCCAGCACTAAACCTGGGGAACCATATCGCGATCTTTTATTGGCAAGAAGGAAAATGGAGCTTGCAGCTCTTTTTCAACACAGACCATCAATGCTTCTCAGCAGGGCCCTGACTGACAACACTCCCAGCTACAGAAACACATGACAGAAGCATTAAAGTTATTGACGTCTTCCCTCAAGATTATTGACTGTGATGCAAGAGCTGTGAAAGCTGAATCTAATGAACTCTAAAAGGGGCCTGAGGATGAAGGGGGATGAATGTTGTTAGCCTAAGAAAAATAGTGGCATGCTTGGGGTCAGATCCAGAGACCAGCTCCTTTACTATTCTTCAGGGATAACTATTAAACATGGAACTGCTCCAAAGGGAAAAGTTTGCACTGAGCCTCAGACTGTGAATAAGAGAAAAAGGCAAAACATAGCTTAAGATCTGAATGGAAGCCTACTGTCTTCTAGGGGACAAGAAGCTCAAAGGAAGAAAGAATGGAGCCATTCATGCTTTAGCGCAGAGGTGCCTAACCTGTGGCCCTTCAGATGTTTTTGGACTACAACTCATTTCATCCCTGTCCATTGGACATGTTGTACGGGACTGATGGAAAGGCTACAGGTTACCGCCCTGCTTTAAAGGCAACTTTGCTAGCCCAACAGGTATAAGGGAAGCAGAAAGTTTTGTAACAGTGTAATGTTCAGCTGTTGAAACGCCACCACTCAATGATAGTTGAGGTCTGTTGAAAGAAATGTTTTATGCAAACTCAATGCATGATCACTTATATATTTGGTTACAGCAGGTCCACTTTCCAGAGAGGTCCACTGTATCTGTATATAGTGAACCAGGCATTTTACAATGCACACATATTAGGGACCAATAACTTGAAAACTGGACCAGGGCCCCATCTGCACTATACATTTAAAGCAGTATCATACCACTCTAAACATTCATGGCTTCCCCAAAGAATCCTGGGAACTGTAGTTTAAGGGTGCTGAGAATATTTATTTATTTATTTATTTAAAATATTTCTATCCTGCTCTTCTACCCTTTAATAGGGCACTCAGGGCGGCTTACAAAAATAAAATCAAACATATACACAATAAAATTGTAAACAGTAAAATCACAAAAACATTAAAATAAATTAAAATACATAAAATACAATTAAAATACATAACATACAATTAAAATACATAAAATACAATATCATAGAATCATAGAATAGTAGAGTTGGAAGGGGCCTATAAGGCCATCGAGTCCAACCCCCTACTCAATGCAGGAATCCAAATCAAAGCATTCCTGACAGATGGCTGTCCAGCTGCCTCTTGAATGCCTCCAGTGTCGGAGAGCCCACTACCTCTCTAGATAATTGGTTCCATTGTCGTATGGCTCTAACAGTTAGTAAGTTTTTCCTGATGTCCAGTCAAAATCTGTCTTCCTGCAACTTGAGCCCATTATTCTATATATACACACACACACACAAATATATACATATATATATAGGGGGTGGTACTAAAGGGACTACAGAGGTAAAATTTAATGTAGAAGACATAAAATCAGAGTCAGGCTCTACCTTCAGTCCCTCCCAAAGGTTCTCCGGAACAAGATCATTTTCAGAAGTCTCCAGAAAACCAACAGGGAGGGAGCAGAGTGGACTTCTTGGAGTAGGGTATTCCGAAGCTTGCGGGCCACAGCTGAAAAAGCTCTCTCCCACATGCCTGTCAGTCTAACATCTTTTATTCCAGTCACGCAGAGGAGACTAGAGGCAGATGATCTGAAATCCCTGGCAGGTACATATGGGCATAAGCGGTCCCTCAGGTATATTGGTCCAAGGCCTTTTAGGGCTTTAAAGGTCAGAACCAGCACTTAGGCCTGGAAACAAATTGGGAGCCAGTGGAGACGATAAAGCACAGGGATGATATGCTCCCTGCGCTGTGCTCCAGTTAACATTCTGTTAGGGAGACCCCTATTCCCCTCACAGAACTACAGTTCTATAGTTCCCTGGAAAGAGGGATTAATTGTTAAATCATTCTGAAATTGTAGCTCTGTGAGGAATTTGACAATCAATCCTTGTTTCCAGGGCACTCTGGGAATTGTAGCTTTATGAGGGGAATAGAGGTCTCCTAACAACTCTCAGCACCCTTAACAAACTACACATCCCAGGATTCTTTGGGGAAAGCCATGACTGTTTAAAGCAGTATCATACCACTTTAAACATATAATGCAGATGGTGCCCTAAGATCGATGTGAACTTGCAGATCCCTTGCTATAAAAACTTGACATCTTCCCTCAAGATTATTGGCCTGGTATCCAAGAGCTGTGAAAGCTGAATATGATTAACTCTAAAAGGGGCTTCTTTGTTATCCTTGAGTTTGCATTGTTCACTACAGTGAAGAATAACATGAAGCATGATTTTTCTCTCTCTCAAAATATTTTCTGGAAAATATCAAACATCAGGAATTTCCTACAGAAAGTGAACAAGATAGGATAAAGTGTGCAAACCCGGTACAGACTGTTGCATGTGATCATTCTCCACACATCTGTTTCACAGAAGTGCTGGAAAGCCACAACTGTTCACATTAGGGTTGCCAGGCTCAGAGTCTGAGAATGATTCTGTATCTTTCAGAGAAGAGAAAATTCAGCCAAGCGCAGGTGTTCTTGCAACACTGTAATGGGAAAAACTACAAGGTGGAATTCTCCCTTCCCCCTGCACAGCTTTTAAAGATACAGAAGACCTCTTGGTTGCCAGGCCCATCCTCCAAGAGGTCTTCTGTGTCTTTAAAAGTTGTGCAGACGAAAGGAAGAATTCCACCTTGTGGTTTTTCCTGTTACAGGGTTGCAACAACACCGGCACTTGGCTGACTTTCTCGTCTCCTAAAGATACAGGATCAGTCTCAGGCCAGGAACTTGGCAACCCTAGTTCACATGTATACGACATGCAGCTAAGTTCAAGTCTGTGATGGTCACATATGACAATCTATAATAATTTGTACTCTTCCTGCTATGCAAAATGGTTTTCCATGCACATGTGTTCTACGCACATACAGTACTTGCCTCTATGAACAAAAATACTTCAGTGACCCCTGCTGGAAGAAAGTTGAACACAAAATGATTTTTAAAAAATCTTATTGAAATTCCTTAAATGTAATGTTGGAGTATAATTTATGAGCTAATAAAATAACAGCTTTTGGAAGAGAATCTACATTTTAAAACAGAAAAGGAAGTTAAGATGTGTACTGAACAGCACACTAATAACAGTTTACTGATATGCTTGGCCCTATTGACATTAATGAGACCAACTATGCACAGAACATTTAAGGTAAAATGGAAACCAGTGTTAGCCTTTAAACTTAAGCTGAACTGGATTTTAAGTTTTTCTGCTCAGTGGTTTGAAAGCTAAAATGGTTTATGAAATACATCTCCCCATTTTAGAAGAAGGATAATTTAAATAAGAGAAATGGCAAGGGAAGAAAGGGTCAAACATTCCTCCCCAGGCAGCACTTCCCCAGTCTTCAAAGCAGCCATATGGAGATGCTAATTAGTTGAAAATATCATCCTGGGAAGTTCCAAATTGTGGATCTCCTGTGCCATAACTAGTGTGGCCTAAAGCTGCTAGAGTCCCCCAGCACTTTACTCTATAGTAATCAAATTACGCAAGGTTATGTTTTTCAGCAGATTGATTATCTGAAGCAATAGTTCTAGCTGCTTAGTGTTTAATAAGAACACTAAAATCTGCTTTTATTTATTTATTTAACAACATATATATATTCCTTCTGGGGTATAGACAGATAGTTAGATTCCTATATCCCAGAAAGAACCACCCAGAAGGAACTCAGGGAGGCATGAAAGGGAAGAAGTAGGAAGGAATTTTGCAGACCAATTGCAAAATTTAGGAATGAAAAGGCAGACTCATAGAATAGTAGAAGTATGTTTGTCTTAAAAGCACAATCACTCACAGCAATGAATGCATTATTGTCTTAATGCGAGGTCAGTGACTTGTCCTCTGCAAGTGTACGTTATGCAGGCTGACCCAAGCAAATCAGTCATGTACTTCATCTGGACATTTATATTTAATCCGTGTGTCCTGAACCCCAACTCCAGAACAGCAGCAGGAGCTCAATCATACCATAATTTGTATGCATGAATCTCTCTGCAAGTAAACACAAGCTGTGCTCACACACAATGGTTGAAATAATCAATCATCAGAAGAAAACATTCTCTTGGAAGGAAGCTTTGAGGATGCAAGAGGGTGGGAAATTGCCAGTGTCTGCTACATCGTAGCTCTTCCATGGCCTGAGCCCTGAGCATTCTACAAAGAGGTCACACTCTTCAGGCCCTATACCATTATACACACTGAGATCCCCAACATCTTAAATTCCCCCCCAAGCCTGGTGGATGAATGAGCTAGATGTGATAAAAAAGGTCTGCATTGTTGTATGCAGATAAAACCCTTTGAGGTGGAGTGTACAATGGGAAAGGCAATGCAAAGAAAATGGCTTTTATCAGATATGAAGATCTAGCAAGAGCAACATATCCTAGCTCTAAACACTTGGCCATTATAGACTGGGACCTGGCTCTGTACACCCTCCCCTTTTACTTTCTGACACCGATACTTGTTTAGCCAAAAGAGTTGGACAGAGTGACGAGTGACAGCATCCCACTCTGTGATTAAGGAGACTGTCTTTTTCTCCAGAGTTGACAAAACGGCCAGAACAATGGGAAGGGGAAGGTAAGAGACTTCAGGAGTGCCAGGATCTGCTTTTTCAGCTCCCTCTGCAAGTAGAGGGAGTAGAACTTCTTCAGTAAATGGGCTGGCTCTGTCTAAATGAGGTGTGAAGAAGAATCTAATAAAGCTAGGCGTTTACATAGCACTCTAGTGTGCAACAAGTGCATCACATACATGACAATAACTCTATACAGCAGGTAAGCATTATTATCCCCATATTGCAGATTAGAGGATCTGAAGATGAGAAGCATGCCTAAGCAGAGGTGAGATCTATCTCTTCAGCACTTGTGCTATATTAACTCTGTAATAACGCTTTCCGTTATCAAAACTTCCCCAACCCCCCCAGTTTCATTACCTCCTGATGTAGACATGAAGCTGTTCAGGGCCAAATGTATGCTAACTGAAAGCATTTTATTCTTTGATCAAGACACAACAGCCAGCCACTTGACTGATCCTGGGAAGTTTTCGAAAAGCAAGGAGTGACTTAAGTTGCTGCGATAGAATATAATTGTTTTTCCAACTGCTGTTTTTAAACCTCAGCCTTAATATTGAAGCAGTGGGCACTGAAAACACTGCACGCAATTAACTGAGCCACCCATGTGTGTGATTAGTCATACCCTGATCCTGCCTATGTGGGAGAAGGAAGGACCTAGGACAACTCTCAAATTAATGCTTTCAGATGTGAGCAGATTCGTCCTACATTTTATTATTATTTATTTAATTTGTATCCCGTCTTTCCTCCCAGCAGGAGCCCAGGGCGGCAAACAAAGCGCTAAAAACACTTTAAAACATCATAAAAACAGATCTTAAAGTATATTAAAACAAAACAGTGTTAAAAACATTTAAAAAACAACTTTAAAAAAGGGTTGAAAACATTATTAAAAAACATATTAAGCAATTCTAACACAGACACAGACTGGGATAGGTCTTAACCTAAAAGGCTTGTTGAAAGAGGAAAGTCTTCAAAAGGGGCTGAAAAGATGGCAGAGATGGTGCCTGCCTAATATTCAAAGGGAGGGAATTCCAAAGGTTAGGTGCTGCCATACTAAAGGTTTGTTTCCTATATTGTGCAGAACGAACCTCCTGATAAGTTGGTATCTGCAGGAGGGCCTCACCTGCAGAGCGCAGTGAAGTCAGTGAGGCTGGTCTATTAGGGTGAAGGGGGCACCGCTCCACCAACCTCATGCCGTGCTCAGCCAACCCCCCCTTGGCTGCCTTCTCACAGGTGGCCCTGGCTGTCGGCTTCCTCTTCCTTAGTCTCAGTATCGCCCTTGTAGAACTCAGCAGGGAGGAGGATGGAGAATTAGTTAGCTCCGCCTGTCATTGGCTCTGGGCCTACTGTTGGGCCCCCTTGTTTTCTGCTCTACCAGTGCCAATGGGCACCCACCACCACTGCACAAGGTGTAGCTAAACCTGCCCCACCTTGCCATAGCCCAGCTAATGTTACAGAAGGAGTTGTGGAAGGAGCATGTCACCTCTAGTAGATTTTACAAGGAAGAGGCGAACCAGACAGCTTCCATTTTGGTTGCCAAAATTTCCAGTTCTACCATAATTTGATTGGATTTTGTATGTAACTGGACTGACCCTAATATTAGACATAGTGAGTCTGTCTCAGAAAATTGATTTTGGGTACCTTAAATTACAAATTGTTAGTGATTTAATGTATTATTATGGCATTTTACTGCCAAGCACTTGGAGGAGTTCTTATGGGATTTTCTGCCTCAGGCATCAAAATAACATGGCTGGCCATGACATGGGGGTGGGGTGTTATTTGATGTGCTGCCTTAGGAAACAAAGTGCCTTGAACCAGCCCTCCTCTGGCAGGGTCACATACCTAGCACATGGAAAGGTGTTAGTTAAGGTTTGTGCAGAAAGCAGGAATTTATTTGGTATTTTTTGCTGAACAACTAGCCTCAGATTTAATTTAAGCCATTTTGATATCTGTCTATGGAATATACACCACAAAACTAGCACCCTAATATTCCATTAGCCTGGGGCAGATATTGATATTCCGTAGATATACCACTGATAACATATATTAAAGACTGTACGAAGTGGAACAACTTGATACTACATGGGATTATTTAGCTTTGTTGAGAATGAAAGTATGCATGTCAATTAGGCATACCAAAGCTAAGGACAACTGTGTAATTTGAAAGAACCCATCAGTTCCATGGCTAGAAGAGGAATGCTCACAAGAGCGCCCTCCATACATACAGCCAATGGGCAAAAGAGGCAACGGGACTATACCCGCAACCTGCTGATCCTGTCCATGATGTCTGTGATACTTCCAGCCCTGCCTCTCCAGACATCTATGCATTAGTTGGAACATCGGGGGGGGGATCTATGTGGATGTAGGATTGGGAGTGAGACTCATAGGTCCACTGACCCCTCCATGCATTGGCTATATGTTTGGTGGGAACTCTTGTGAGCATCTCTTACGTCAACACAATTGTCTTCTAAGTGAAGGGGTGGTATTTGATGATAAATACCTCCCATTTTTGCACTACTATGGAGTGAATATTCTTTCTTATGTTTAATGATATGACTGAATATGACTTGTGAGATGCTATATTAGCCAATATAGCTGTCATAATCATATATATATTATTTAAACTGTTTATACCCCACATTTTCTTCTTTTAAAGAACTCAAGATAGTTTCCATAAAAACATCATTAAAATACAATTGCACCCCCTAATAGTGAACTCAGGAGGAGAGTGTCAACATGAGTGGAGCCAGCACTGGGGTACTGAAAAACAAGAAGGAGATATCAGCATGTTCAAGGGAGCCTGGATGTTTAAAAAGCATTTAAAAAGAAAAGCAAAGGGGGCAAACAAACCAAGAGCAGTCCATTGAGGACTGAATATGCCTAGGAGCCATGAAGTGTTGAACATCAGTTGGAAAAGAAAAATAGGGGGAAATGAATGGAATATGCTGAAAAAGGACATGACTGGCTGGTTGGAACCCTGAACAGGAACACTCCTTTTAAGAGGAAAGGATATACAACAATGTTTTGCTGCAGGGCCCACTTGTAAAATTACTAATTTAGTAAAATCAGTAAAACAGAATAGAGCATGAAACAATAAAAAGGATTGTGATAACATCTCAAAAGCAGCACCAGAATCAGCCGCCCAATGAATCAAAAGCTCTATAAATAAGTTTTAACCTGGCACCTAAAACTAGAGAGTAGGCACTACCAAGCAAGCATCTCCGAGGAAAGAATGCTAGAATTGGGGAGCCACCAGAGGAAAGGCTGTCTTGCTAGAGTTAGGATTTGTTTTCCTATGCAATAATAAAAGAATCCCTCCTGGTACTTACCAGGCCAAAGGGGCGAGTTTTGCAGCCACAGCTGAAGCCTGAGCCGCCATCTTAGATGGTGCATGCACATGGGGCACCTAGGCGGCATGCAGTGAGGGGGTGGGGCAGCCAAGGGGTATTTACACCCAAGCTGCTGGCTTCCCACTCTCCTTTGAATTTGGCGGCAGAAGCAGCGGCAACCCTCGACACTCACAGCAGTGAGCATCGACACACAGCCTCTCCTTGGACTTTGGAGCGGCGCAGCAGAAGGAGACTCAGGCTACGCGGCCTTCTGGCCAGGATTTTTTCTGGATTTGGGGCAGGGGGAAGTTTGCTCTCGGTGCTATCCTTGTGTCGGGGGGCTCTTCCCTGCTCTTACTACCAGTCCCAGTGCCTGTGCTATAATACCCGTGGCATGGGAGGGCTGAGGGAAGGTCCTGATCTGATCTTGACGGGCCTCTACAGCTGCCTTTGATACCCCCCCTCTGCCTCGCGGCGGGCACACCAACCTACCCTGCTGTGGCAGAACTTTGCCCCCCCCACGGCGGCTAGCACTAATGCATGGGGAGGGAGTCAGTGTGGTTTGGGTACAGGCGGGCCTTCCCCCACTGCGGCTGACACTCGGACGCACATGTTGGGAGCTGGCATCCAGCTCCATCTTCAGGCTGTGGACCTTCCACTCCCCCCCCACTATGAGGCCTAGTCAAGCCACAGCGGGGCTAGTGGGGCCAGCTTGCACTCGAGGCTTGCGCTCAGCACTTGTGTCGGCCAGGTCTCCTTGGGCTGTAGTAGCACCAGTAAAGCCAGGTTTTTGGTGTGCCCACCTCTCCCTTCTGAAAGGCATAGACCTGCCAGTTGGGGGTGCCCCTGTTTGCTTCAGTCAACCAAAGATGTCACCCAAGAAAGGGCAAGGCGGGCCGGAAGGGAAAGGCAAGGCCCCCAAGGAAAGGGGTGGGTGCCTGCCCCCTGCAGCTTTAGAAGGGAGGAAAGAGGACAGGCCACCATGGGCAGCCATCCTGGCCAGGTTGGAAGCCCTAGAGTGTGGCCCACACCAGCCTGATGCACCTCAGGCTCAATCTGTGCCTGGGAGGGCAAAGGAGCCACCGGCTAAGCGATCCTGCGGGAAAACACAGCATGCAAAGAGCAGGGCTAACAAGGCTGCCATTGATGCCATCCTGGCTCAGCTGGACGCGCTCGAGAACGGGCCCAGCAGGGCCGATGGGAGGACAACCAGTGTGGCAGTGGGAACAGCTCCCACTTCACAGACCTCCAGAGGGCCCACACCGGACGGCACAATGGGTGAACTCCCTTTTGCTGCACACCAACAGGGTCAGCTGCAGTGGAGCTGGCCCCCATGGGGGTTTCCCTGCTGGCCCTTTTCTCCACCAGCCATGACAGAGGGGTACAGGCAATCAAGGTTTCCCACGGGGGGTGGGGACAGCATGCCACAGCAACAGCTGGGGGCAGCCTGTGAGCAGGTGTGGCAGTCCCTTGGGGGAACGCTGACAGGAGGGGAGCCCACCCTCCTCATCCGCTGCCCCCCTCATCCACCACCCCCCTTGCAGAGGCTGCTGACCCTCTGGGCTCGGTGAGTGACAGAGCTATACCTTTTGGGGAGATGTCAGCCCCACTAGGCTTTTACCTACTACCCGCCACCAAAGAAAAAATATGGAAAGTGGAGTACGTGGACCTGTTCTCACTTTTATATAGGGAGCCAGCCAAAAAGGACAAGGACAAGGGTGATGACATGGAACCTGATAAACCCAAGCAGCGATGCATAGAGCGCACTTCGGCTAACTGGTTGCCAGCGTTCCTAACATACATGGGGGTGGTAATGCAGAAACACCCACAGAAGAGCTCAGTACTTGTTAAGTACCTCAACATCATATATCCAGGTTATTCTGAGTTCCAAGGGGCTGCCTGGATCGCCTATGATGAGGCGTTCCGTATAGGGGCAGCTTTTGATACTTCCCTCCCCTGGGACAAAAAGGAGGCTGACCTGTGGCTGCAGTTTATGTTGCACTCCAAACCCATGTCTGGCGACAGGACAGACATCGGCTACCTCTTAGCTCAGCAGGTAGCACCAGCTCCTGCCAGTGGGGCAGGGGGTTCAACCCCGCCTGCTTTGCTGGGAGTTCAGCTCCTAGGGCTCCTGTGGTCGGAGCCTCTGCAGATTCCAACTTGAGTGCATGATATGTGGGGGCCCTCATGCCTGCACAACCTGCCTCAGGGGCCAGCCCTTTAGGGGTGGGAGCAGGGACGCCACCGGCCTGAGAAAGTCGGAGGCTGCTGGCACAACATTTGTGCTCCAGTGCCTGCGCTATAATATCCTGTTCCTGGCACGCCATGTACCGGGTATCAATAACAGTATTGCCAATGCTCTGTCACAGAACCAGATGGAAAGGTTTCACCAGCTGGTGCCGTGGGCAAGGGCTCAGCCGGATGTGGTCCCCCTCAGTGCTATGGGAGATTGGAGGAACAAAGCAGAAAGGGCCATAAGCCTGTCCATGGCATGGCCAGCTACTAGGGAGCAGGTAGGGAGCTGTCATATTTCAGGGAGGCCATGGAGCATCTTATGGAGTTCTGCGTGGAGGGAAAATGGAGGGGCCTGTCAGTCAGGACCATCAGAGGTAAGCTCTCCAGGCTTTCTTTCCTGACAAAGGCCCGGGGCTTTCAGGACCACACAAACGATGTTAGGGTCCACTGCATGCTAGAGGGCTGGTCTCGCGAGTGCCCAGGCACCCCAGATGCCCACCTCCCCCTTTCCCCAGAATTATTGTTTGGCCTGCAGGGACAGTGAAAGGATCTATGTTCTTCCCCTTTTGAGGAGCTGCAATTTCATGTGGCCGCCCTCACCCTATTTTTCGGGGCCTTTAGAATCGGGGAGGTGGTGGCACGGTCTAAGATGGACGACTCCCAGCAGGCCCTCATGGTTTCGAACCTCAGCTGGAAGGCGGAGCATGCCCTCCTGCGACTCAAGACAGTCTAAGACTGACCAACGTGGTAAGGGATGCCTGATTGTGTTAGCCCTGTGAGCATGAGGAGCTCTGCCTGGTAACAGCCCTGCGGCGCTTCGTGGAGTTCAGGGGCTGCAATAGGGGTATCTATTCATACACAGGGACACTCAACACCCTGTAACTTAGGGGTGGACCCTCGTAAGTTCGGGACACACTCCTTCCGGATAGGTGCGGCCTCCACCACTGCCCACCTGGGTTTCTCAGAAGAAACGCTACAGGCAATGGGCAGGTGGCGTTCAAATGTGTACAAAACTTATATTAGACTGCTGGCGGAGGCACAGAAGGCCGGCTTCTAATTGTCACCCTTCCTCCTGATGTTGGTTGTTATTTTGACAGGCCGCTGGAATGGAATGGAGCAGGCACACATCCTACTCTGCGACCACAGCATGGTTTTTTGGGCAGGCAGTAGGGTGGCAAAGTCTCGTTTGGGTACACAGCTGGGGCTCAGTCAATGGGCCTCAGTGCAGTGGCTCGGCCGCCGTGGGATGCATTGGGACGGGCTCCTTTCCGCATTGTTCCAGCCAGCTGTGAAGCAGGGTACCCCAGTTTCTTGTCATCCACCTGGGGGGTAATGACTTAGGCCTGTTGAAAGGCAAGGCCCTAACTGAGCAAGCATGTGATGACCTCCGGGCCATTGTAAGTCGTTGGCCGGGGGTGCACTTGGTATGGTCTGACATCCTGCCACGCAGGAAATGGAACTGCACTGGTGACCCACAGGTGATGGATAGGGCCCGCAAAAAGGTGAACAGGCAAATCCAGAGGGCTCTGATGGACTCTGGGGGTTCTGTCATTCACCACACAGAGATTAGACATGACAGGGTGGAGCTGTTTCGGCCAGATGGTGTGCATCTGATGGACGTGGGCAGCGATATCCTCTTGATGGACCTGCAGAGGGGCCTACACGAGATTCTTATGGGTTGTGGGGTAAAGGAAGACTAAGCAGAGGCTTGTCTCCCTTCTGTGGCAAAGAAGTACAGGAAAAGGTTAAAAGGGAAGGGCAGCTAGGTGACACCTTTAGGCACCTTTGGTGGTGATAGGCGGTCCAGAGGCCTGCAGCTCAGAGCTATATGTCCTGGGGGCAGAATACAGGCCCCCTTTGGGGCCGTGCATCACCTGCTCAGGGTTTCAGGGATCCGAGGGGCGGTGATGTGGGTCGGACCTCCTACACATCTTCAGGGTGTGGCCTGAGCTGGGGTCTGGCACAGGGCAGCTCCTGGCTCAGGCAGGGTTTGGTTGCCCTATAGCTGCAAGCAGGCTTTGCCTGGATCATCAGGATGCTCCCGCACTTAATTTCCCCTCTGCAGGTTCATTATTCTAATTGGATTCTGTTTAATAAAGTGGCCCATGATTCAACCCAATGAACTGTGTCTGTGCTTTATTTCGGCACTAGGCTGCAGTAAAGTAGGGGTCGGGTGGAGAGGAGGATGCTGTGCTGACCAAATTCCTATGACATGAAGAGAAACGGCTATAAACAGTTATAGTGGCAAGGCTTTTGCACAACAGTGTTGAACTGAATGGCTCTTCCCTTCCCATCCCCTCCATTTAACAGTCTCTAGATGGTTGTGTAGCAGATGGGCTGCTCATTTCAATGGGGGCCACCTCATTTTCTCCCATGATTATTATTCTAAAGAGGTTTGAAGGGTTTTTTAAATTCTTCTGCTTGTAGCTCTAATTCAAGCAGCATTTAAATGTTAAGAAACAAATGTGTGTCATAAATCATCTTTTAAGGAAAGATTACCAACTAATCTTAGGTTCTCTGGGTAATAGACTTGTAGTCCCTTCAGGCCAGTTTGTAAAAGTAAATAATAATTAAACAAAATCTCAGACAGGTTGTGGAGGATGGGAGAATTGTAAAAGCCAGGAGTTTGTCTTGATGCCTCATTTTTCTTAGAAGACAGCAGTTTATCATCATGTAAGAGGCAGGGAGCTCAGGTTGCCAACATGCAAATTGCAAATCACCTAATATACATACCTCACAAGGAACTGACTAAAATTCTGAATTATTAAGACTTTGGGGGAGGGTGGAGAGGAATGATCTTTATACATAATCTTTACCCTGGCCTTGAGATGCATATTTTTAGGACCCAACAAAGAAGACAAAGTCACAGAAACCAAATGAAGAATAACAAAACAAACCAAGGCCACTGAATAATATCAAAATAATGACAAATACAGATTACTACATGCAAACAGTATAGCACATGTAAACAACAGGACAGTTCTCCAGTAAATACAGCAATACAAGACAAGATCTCCAGGACTAAAACTGGGTTTCATTCTTCAACAGCTGGGGAACATGAATGAATGGCAGGTAAGATCCCTTCATTGCCTCAGGTTTCTTGTAGATTTTTCTTCCTTTCAAGGAAATATCAATACTGTGAACCCTGAAAATATAATATTAAGAAAATAATTGGGGGGAAATCACTCACTGGCTAATATAAAGCGTATAACCATAGGACCATAATGCATAATATAAATAAACTTTCAGGACCCACCCTATTCTTATGATTGTAAATTTGTTTGAAGCCAATGTTATGTTTTAAATTCTTGTTACTTTTCCTGGGATCTTAGGGTGAAGGGCAGGCAATAAATCATCATCATAAATAATAATAATAATAATAATAATAAAACATATAAAACTGATGGGAGAAAAGAACTGGCCTATAAGTTCAAAAGTCCCAGATTAGATCTAAATGGTAAAGGCCAAAGCAGCTGCTTGTGGTGGCTGTTGTTATTTAACACCATTCTATATTTCACTCTGTATATATTAAATATATATTTTAATATACCATATAGTGCAGGGGTTGCCAGCCCTGTGCCCATGGGTTTCATGGTGCTCGCAAAGGCCTTCACTGGCAGCCTCAGGGAGAGGCTGCAAACTCTGAGCTTTCATTTTTTAAAAGGAAAGTCTCTAGCCCTCCTAGAATGAAAGTTATGAACCAAAATGAGCAGACACCCAAGCAATTTCTGTGAAATGAGCCAACCTGGCTGTTCCCACCTATCAGGGTTTTAGCCAATGAGTGAAGTTAGAGCTGTGATAGATAAGTGAGTTGTTTGGACACCAGGTAATAGGAATTCCTGAGGTCTTAAACAGCATGTTTTGCCCTTCCTTTTAGTGCACTTTTCCGGTTTTTGTCTTTTTTTCTAGTTCTTGGAATCTGCATAGCAACCATGATGCATCTTTCCTGTGGTGGGTTCATCTGACATCAGGTAGTCCCTAGAAGTTATTTTCTGCAAGTATTACTACACAATATGCATGGGTGGATATTAAAGAACCCCTCCCCAAATAGCTAATGCAAAATGTGAATACTTTGCAAAGAAGAGTGGGAATGACTCCTGCTGTGCTGGAGCTGATGTCCAGGCACTCTTTAAGAATTCAAAGTTTAGTGAACTTACAGTACAATGGTATACATGCCTACTTCAGAAGTAAGTATCATTGTGTTTAATGGGGCTTACCTCTAGGTAAGTGGGTACAAGATGACAGCCTAGGCTTTGGTTTAGAATTGGGATTGTGCCCTTAACAGCTGCATCCACACAATCAGGACCAGCCTGACGTAACTGACTTCCCATGGTAAGTATAAGGTTCCATGAGGTTGTAGGCGGGGGGAAGGATATTGAGAAAGCAGCAATGATTGTACTATCTCTAATTTTGTGTTATGCCCTGTAATCAGCCTTCCTTGTTAGGTGGGGCTGCCACATCTTTAGGTGGGGCATTTGGGAGAGGGGGAGAGGTGCATAGTGCCAGCCAATTCCCCCCTTCCCCAGTGATGGAGAGGACATGAGGGCCTGGCCAGGGGAAAGAAAAGACAGTGAACTTCCCCCTCACTCCTCCTCCATCCAGAGAGTGTATTAACTTACATGAGTGAAGTGTAATTTGGTGAATTTTTTCACCCTATTTTGAGACATCCCCAGGAACACTACACTCAATAGCTTGCCTTTGCCTATAGCTACAGTCCTCTTTCACCTGTGGTCTGTCCTTGTATTCTGATTCTTCATGAGTTGAACTACTTTGGTAATGACAGTGAGCTCCTGAGCTTGGGTCTGATGCTGCATTAGGTATCTCAGTTTTAGATTCCACCCAAAAATCAAACGTGCCCATACTACAAGTTTAAGGAAGGACAGAAAGAAAATAAATACCTTAGGGTGTGTTAACTCCTCCTTGAGAGTCCCTCCTTCTAGTTTTGTTCCTGACCTTTAGATTTTCCTTCCTGTTGGAGAATCAAGGGAAACCTTTTCACTGGCCGCTATATAAAGGTCTAACAAAGCAATTGGATTATGGAAAGCTATTGGATTTTTTTAATTATTTTTTTACTGGCAGCTGGGTTGACTTTTGTGTCCACAAACCCTGAAAAAGGCCCATGATGAGCTGCACATTTATTATTAGTAGTATTAGTATTGTTGTTGTTGTTGTTGTTAATAGTAATAATAATAATAATAATTAATATAATTATTAACAGACATTAAAATATATTAAAACAAAACATCTTTAAAAACATCTTTTAAAAAAAGCTTTAAAAACCATTAAAAAGCAGT
The DNA here is from genome assembly GCF_030035675.1 of Rhineura floridana. Lineage (NCBI taxonomy): Eukaryota > Metazoa > Chordata > Lepidosauria > Squamata > Rhineuridae > Rhineura > Rhineura floridana. The sequence continues at coordinate 139,965,277 of NC_084482.1, read as the reverse complement.
TCCAACACAGATGCAGACTGGGATAAGTCTCTACTTAAAAGGCTTATTGAAAGGAAGGTCTTCAGTAGGCGCTGAAAAGTTAACAGAGGATGGCATCTGTCTAATATTTAATGGGAGGGAATTCCAAAGGGTAGGTGCCACTACACTAAAGGTCTGCTTACTATGTTGTGCAGAATGGACCTCCTGATAAGATGGTATCTGTAGGAGGCCCTCACCTGCAGAGCACAGTGATCGATTGGGTATAAAAGGGATAAGAGGATCTTTCAGGTAACCTGGTCCTAAGCTGTATAGGGTTTTGTACACCAAAACCAAAACCGTGAACTTAGCCCAGGCAGACGGTGCAATTCTTCCAGCAGCGGGGTGACATGTTGGTGATACCCTGCCCCAATGAGCAGTCTTGCAGCTGCATTTTGCACCAGCTGCAGCTTCTGGAACACCCTCAAGGGCAGCCCCTCATAGAGTGCATTACAATAATCCAACATAGAGGTTACCAGTGCGTGGACAACAGTGGTCAGCCTATCCCAGTCCAAAAACGGCTGCAGCTGTTCTATCAGCTGAAGCTAGTAAAAGGCACTCCTAGCCACTGAGGTCCCTTCTAGTGAGAAAGATGGATCCATGAGCACCCCCAGACTACAGACCTGCTTTTTCAAAGGGAGTACGACTCCATCTAAATCAGGCAACCTACCAATTGTCCAAACTTGGGAACCACCAACCTACAGTGCCTCCATCTTGCTAGGATTCAGACTCAGTTTATTGGCCCTCATCCAGCCCACCACCAAGTCCAGACAATGGTCCAGTGCTTGCACAGTGTCTCCCAACTCAGATGTTACAGAGAAATAGAGCTTGGTGTCATCAGTGTATTGCATATTGGGAAAATCAGAAATTCGGCCTGAGTTAGGTTGGCAGCCAGCTAGCTAGCTGGCTAACTGTAGTGCACACAGTAATATTTCTATTCATCTCAGGCTGTTTTCATCCTTTGCCATAAAGTAATCAGGGGGAAAAAGATAGCCACTATGTTTGTGAGTATAGTGAGTGCTTTAAAAGAGTAAAGGGTAGCCATTTTTTCAGATCATTTTAAGTTATCTCTTTATTTCACCCAATCCTGCTCTAGTCATTATAATGTTTGCTGAATAAACAAACTCTTCTTACTGCAGGCAAACAAACATGCTTCTTTATTGCAGGCTGGGTAGTGAACACAAATGAAAATGAAAAGCAGAGCAAAGGAAAGTCCAAGGGATGGAGTCTAACTATAGCCCATAATGCAAAGTTCTAATATTTAACTATTCAAGGGTCATGTTACAATATAGGCTGTTTTTTTCAGGATCATTTAAATAATTATAGAGTGATTATGATAATGAAAAATCCACCCTCATGGAAAATCTTATGTGAGTAGACTTTGGGCGCTCTTCCAGATGAAGCTTTTGTTGTGCACTCACGCTGCCTTATTCACTTCATCTTGAAGAGGGTTCTACTCTTGAATTGCTCCTGTTCTTCAGACAAGATGTCATTTTTTAAATGGAGGTTGTCATTGCCTGTCATGTCACAAATTAAAAAGAAGACAATTTCCCCCAAAAATCTAGGGGGAGAAGCACAGCTCGGGGGGGGGTAGCACCTCCATTTGTCCCACGCCTGGCAATAGACCTGGCTAGAGTTGTCATATTGCTCAGTTAGCTGGGTTTTACCCAGATTCTAGCGATGCTACTGGTGCATGCTTAGTCCATTAGGTGGCCCGGATTCCCAGCTTTCATTAAAAAAAAAAAAAAAGTCTCTAGCCCTTAGAGATACAAGGCAAAATGTGGAGGCAGTTTTCTGCCCATTCTGTCAGAAATCAGCCTATTCCTGAGTTCCATTGTTTTTAGCCAATGAGGGATACCACAGTTGTCCTGGGAAAATCAAGAATTTTAGTCTGCCTGCGTGCTACATATGCAGAATCTAGCCGTTTAGAAAAGTGCACACACTCACTTGAGCACACATGCAGGTCCACCCCTCATCCATAGACTTTCTGGTTGAGTCAGCAAGGAAAAACAGCCATCTCAATTGCCTCTGTGTCTCACAGTAAGTGGTGAATGCAATGGGAGGGTGCACCTGCCATCATGGAGAATGGAACAAAGCGGTATGAAGCCACCAAACGCTCCCTTCCTTGAACAAATACAAGATATAAAAACAAGGCTCTCTGTAGAGAAGGCTGCAGTATTACTATTTGCAATTTTTGGCCCTGGCCCCCACCCTGTTAAATGGTGCTTATTCCCAAGTAAAATTGCACTGGAATGAAGCTTTGCCCAGCAGAGCCTCTGTTCAGTAGTTCAGAAGAGGCTAAACAATATTTTTAGACACATATCCTTCTTCAAAATCACTGGCAGGCATCTCCTCACCGAATATATATATATATATATATATATATATATATATATATATATATATATATATATATATATATATATCCTGCCCTTTCTCCCAGTAGAAGCTCAGGGCGGTAATATCACCCTATTTCATTTCCTCTCCAGGGATGGATGTATGTGTGGGTTCCTGTGTGTACATATGTACATATATACATATGTACATATGTATGTACATATATGTACATGTATGTACATGTATGTACATATGTATGTACATATATACTGGGCCCTTGGGCACCAGCTGCCCTGGGCACGTGGCTCCTGCCTGTTCCATCTACCTCTCTCCTGTCTTCTGCTGCACACGCAGGGCTGCCATCAACTACAATGGCGGCAGAGTCTTCTGTAAGAGGCTGATGCCCCCGCCGCCATCTAGGTTGATAGCATGCATGTGCACTACGTGTATGCACATGTCTGCCATCAACCAAGATAGTGGTAGGGGCATTAGCCCCTTAAAGAAGCCTCCACCGCCGTCTTCGTTGATGGCAGCCCAGCGTGCACAGCAGCAGAAGACAGGAGAGAGGTAGGTGGAGCTAGCTTCTGAAGCTCATATAGCCTAAACTGAGTAATGTGCTTCAAGAAATATATTTATATATATATAAAGTACATAAACCTAGGGTGAGAAACAAACCATTTCATCTTGCTAAAACATTTTGTTGTCTTTTAGGGAGCAAACAAAATAACTCCACACACATTGAGAATTATTTTCTCTTGCCTGCTGAACCCAATTTAAAAGCAAACAAAACAAAATAATAGCTCATATAGAAAACTGGCATGATGCATTTGCAAAGGCAATTGCTTTCCGGCAGATAATGAAGAAGGCTAGTGAGCTCTTGATAAACTCATTTCCTTCCTGGAATTCAGAAACAAAGTCTTCTATTTTGTCCATTGCTGTAAGTCTAAGAAAGTTGGAAGAAGCAACAGTGGGAAGGGGCCAGCGCCAATTAAAAACCAAAAAAAAAAAAACCCCAAAAAAGGTAAGAGGTGCAATTCAACAATCTTTTAGTTTGCAATTCTGTAAGACATATGTATTTCATTTTGCATTACTTAACTATCTTATTAAACCACACAGAAATGCACACTCTGCTAGGTAGTATTTGCTGCTACTTCTTTTAGGCAGCTGGAAACCCTGTTACCAGTTTCCACTAGATTTCATATCAAATGATCTCTTTAAATAGATTCACATGGCCAAAAGTGAGCTTTTATTTTTCTCCCTACTGAAAGCATTGCTGTTGTTGTTGCCATGGGCCATCAGTATTCCAGTGGAGAGTCATTATAGTTAGTGTACCATGAGCCAGTTGCTATCTTTAAGCCCAGCCTACCTTACAGGGCTATGTTGGGCTGAAAGATAGTGACTGGCTCCAGATATACTCTAACCATCCCACCACACCATCGTGAGATATAAATGGGATAAATAAATATTGTTCCTCATAAGGGCTGAGCCTTGATCTAAAACCTGTTGAACTATACACAAGGCTAAAGTCCTTGGTACAGAGATGAACGGGAGGACATGGCACCTGCATCCCTTTGGAGAGTCTCCTTAAGCATCTCTAGTGGTGATGATGTGGTGGTGCCAGGAATGGTTGTTGTTGTTGTTGTTTAATGCCCTCAGCCATGCCTTCAGGGGTTCACTGTTATTGCTACCTAATTGGGTCCCTCCCATGCCAGCTCAGTCTCAGAGGTAGGTGAAAACAGTATTGCAATTTGTGGGTCCTTGCATAATTTATAACACCCAGGCATTGCTGCTCCCATTGTTATGTGATGGATTTACAGCCTTTCCCAACCTTTGGGTCCCCAGACATTGCTGGACCACAATTCCCATCATTCCTGACTATTGGCCATGCTGGCTGGGTCTGATGGGAGTTGTGGTCCAACAACATCTAGGGACCCAAAGGTTGGGAAAGGCTGTTGGAAGTCTGCATTCTTCTCAAACAAATGAAGAGGGTTATGGTGCATCTTTGTTCTATCACAAATAGGCTAGGCCAACCTTCCCTAACCTGGTGCTCTCCAGATGTTTCGGACTACAATTCCCATCACCCCCAGCCAGTGTGGTCAATGGTGAAGGATGATGGGAGTTGTATCCAAAACATGTGGTGTGCACAAGATCAGGGAATGCTGACTTAGGGGCAAACTATGAGATTAATGAAATGTGTAATTTGGCCCTAAGTATAGGACTTTTCTTTCACAAATAGCCAGAGCCTGAATAGAGAATCTAGCTGATTAACCTTTGCCCTCTGCTGCAGTGCTGATCTGGATCATGGCCTGTGTACCTGTTATTTGCCAGGGTGGGGGTCAAATTAGCTTCAGAGGTCATTTTTTTCTTTCTCCTATGCAAATAGCAGGCACTTAAGCGCAAACACATGATTAATTTATTACATAGTTTGGCCCTTAATTGGCTTTACTATAGTGAAAGGGACATTAACATTTTCCTGCCTGTAATTCCTGTTCTTACCAATACCATGTGCTGGAGTAAATGTGTGGATACTGATTTAGTGATTTTTCACCTTTTAGAGATAAAAGCCAGAGTGATTTTCTTCAGTACACTTAAAATATTTTATTTCAGAAGTGTGTGCTGTAAAATTGTTTTCCCCAGTCTAAGTCTCTGACTAATATATGTTATAATAAAACTTGTGGTTCAGGAAATATTAACATTTTTCACAATGGTAAAGATGAACTTTTAAAGACCTCTGGATCGCATTCATTACACCTTAAGCATTTTTACTAAAGCCATTTTAAAAGATGGAAAATAAAAATAATTATTGTGTGTCTTAGCATATATTGGAACCATAAAACCATGCATTACTAACAGTTAGATGGCATATTAGAGGTGACATTTCCTTTACTTGAATAGTTTATATTCCATATTATGATTTTAAAGATAATCCACACCTCTTCTGAATTTGACTGGGATTAATTTTCAGCACAACCCTCCCACTAACTTAATTAGTGAATTTTAAATGGAGTTATGGGCCAATTCATGACCCTCCGCAGTGCAGAGTGGTAAGCGGCGGTAACGCAGCCAAAGCTCTGCTCACGGCCGGAGTTCGGTTCCAACGGAAGGAGGAAGTCAAATCTCCGGTAAAAGGGGTCGAGGTCCACTCAGCCTTCCATCCATCCATGGTCGGTAAAATGAGTACCCGGCATATGCTGGGGGGTGAAGAAAAGCCGGGGAAGGAACTTGCAATCCCACCCCATATATACGGTCTGCCTAGTAAACATCGCAAGACGTCACCCTAAGAGTCGGAAACGACTCGCACTATAAGTGCGGGGACACCTTTACCTTTATGGGCCAAGTGATGCCTAGACTGGAGACATGCTACCACCACACCAGCAGAACAGTTACCATGTGCAGTGTGTGTCATGCCCAGCCCAGGAAGAGGGCAAAATCACACAACCAAGAAATACACAAATGGCACACAAATGGCAGATATAGTCACAGTGTCCCTGCAAGCTCCAGAAGTGTCCACCAATATGGATGGGGAGAAATTTTATTCACTTTGTGTTTAAAGGCGAGCCTACCAAATTTGCACTTTCCAAAACAATAGACTCGCCCATCCCTACCCATCAATCAGGTCTGTGCTATGACACCCACATGCCATCCACACATAGAGGCAGACAAGGACAACAGGGGCATGCTCCCCGCATCCACTCCTGCATCACAACACACAAGATGTCCTAGCGCCCCAACTCCCCACAGCCCTAACGGCACAGCCAGTGACATCTCTGACCCTGCCAGTCCCTGGGCATCCCTACAAGTTCAAATCCCCTTATGCTCCTAGTTTGGAGCACCACTCACAAAGGGAAAGAAGCAGATTCCACATCACACAGCACCCATGGAGTTCCCTGGGCATGAGGCCTGCAGAGAGCACACACGCAACTACTCATTAACAAATAGCACTGCATATATCCTAAACTGCTCTGGTGCTGTTCGTCTGTTTTACTCCCATCAGCCACAGCCAGCTGATGGGTCAAGAACTGAAGTTCCTGTTAGATCTTCCTGTTTTGCCTTGATTCAACTCATTGTGCTTAAAATGTATTAATGCATGACGAGCGGTGCTGTAATGTGGCCATCCTATTGAAAGATGCCGAGAGATCATTTACATGATCAAATTACCAGAGTCAGAATGTAGGATGAGTGAATATTGTGAAGCAGTTATGCATTTATTGTAACAAAATCTCTCTCTCTCTCTCTCTCTCTCTCTCTCTCTCTCTCTCTCTCTCTCTCTCTCTCACACACACACACACACACACACACACACACACACACACACACACACACACACACACACACACACACACACACACACACACATGCAGCTCCACGTTTACCCTGCCATGATAATAAGATTTTATTGCATTCTGTGTGATATCTGTAAGAAAGAACTACTATATACAAATAATCCTATCCAGCTAAGGAGATAATGTACATAAGCAGACTTAAGCATGCCTATACGATAGTGGATTGGGAACCACAGATGTAATTCTGATACACAGCAGAATGACTATGTAATGCCATCTATCTGCACTGCAGTACTTTTACAGGGTTGGCCATCCTAATTCTGGCACAACTAGACAAACACTTTTTTTAAGCATAGCAAGATGGATCCAGGTGTTTAGGTTATGTTAAGTGCTGTTTATTAATAATAATAAAAGGATGAAGAGAAATGGCACCCAACTGCAGGCTGGTTTCGCATGTGCCTGTGCATCACCTGATGACTCAGCACTTCATCTCAACTGAATGTGTTGACTCCAATGAAAAGTTGTGCATTTAAAGTACCATCAGTCAGGTGACATTGAAGTTCTATCAATGTGATGCTTCCATCTATGATCTGTGATGCATCCATCATACTTGCCAATTACCATGATCCTGCAGTCATCAAATGAGAAGCATGCATACATGAGTCAGCCCTCAGAGACAGAACAGGAAAAGATGGGAAGGAAGGGGATACTGTAGAGAAATGGGGTAAGTTGGAAAGAATGGGAGAAATTTCTTCCATCGCTTTGTAGGTAGATAAAGACAACCATTTCCCCATACAACTGCACCTGGTGTTTGGTAAACAAAAATCATATGGCAATATCATACATTTGCTAAGTTACTCTGCAGTGAAAGTTACCCTGCATAGTTTGGTAATCTGTATGGGTTTGGGAAACTAGCCTAATAAGTGGCTAAATGCATATTATGGGAATGGGAAGCCAGTTTCTTTTAAACTTTAAGTACCTTTTTTAAAGTAAAAGCTTGGCAAATGGTCACAAATGAGAACATCAGAGCTTCAGGCTGCTCAGAAACTGGAGAGTAAAATGAGGAATCTGAACAACAGAGCATGCGTTTAGCTCTGCTAAATACATTGTACTGCATGAATCAGTGGCAAATATGCCCTCGTCGTCTGTCCTCTCAAGTACCTTGATATTTCAGTGGAAAATCAAGTTCCTGCGCATGTGTAGGACTGTAGCCTAAGCCAGAACCACTGAGTAGACAAGCTGCTATCCAAACATTACCTTCTTTGTCCATAGTTAGCGATATGCTTTGGGCAACACCATTCTCAACAATAACGGGTTTAGATGAGAGGCAGTCAATGTGGTATCTTCCAGATGTGGTTGTTGGACTACAATTCCCATAAGCCCCAGCCAGTATAGCCAATGGTCAGGGTTGTTGGGAATTGTAGTGCATCAGCATCAGGAGCGCACTACATTGGCTATCTCTGGGTTAAACAAACATTACATATAGTACTTAGGATGACTTTGAACATTACACAAAAGCAACACAAGTCTCTCGCACATCTTTTTCAGCCACTTCTCTGTAACATTCAAGAATGCCCAGTACCATATTGTATAGGAACAATTTGGGCAGCATATTTCCAAGAAATTCCAGGTTGTCTATTGATAGAATAAAGTGGGCACAATGTTGCAATCTAGTTTTGCTTTAAGAGATAGAGCAATGCATTATGTTGTGCATATTTTTGCTCCACAGCTGCAAGCATGAACAAAGTAAAGATCTCCACTGCTGAAGTACTAGTCCTGTTACTGTTATTAAGCACAGCTCAAGCCCTGCCCTGCCCTCCCTGTTATTGTGAGCCGCTGGAAGACCACAGGGGATGGGTATTAGACTGCAGTTCTATGGGGCTGAAGGAAATGCCTCTCCTGTCGACAGAAGTATGCCACTCTTGCCATACCATTAAAATTCTTCATTTGCAAAATAACAGTTTGACCACAGTCCCTCCTGGTGCACTGGACAACTTAATCTACCTGAAAGAAGTTGATTTCTCTAACAACCCTTGGCACTGTGACTGCTCTATTTTATATTTCAAGCAGTGGCTGGAAGACTTCAGCGTCATGTCTCTTGCCAATCTCAAATGTGCAAGTCCAGCTTCTGTAAAGGCAAGAGCCTTGAGTCAGCTGAGTGGGAATGAACTGGAAGCATGTAGGAAGCCTCTCCCAATCAAATGCCTTGATTTCTTTTGGAGAGACTTTGCTCTGATTTTTGCGGCTATAATGGTCTTAATTTTAGCATCATGCATTCTGCGATACTCTGAAAAGTTAGCTTCCCGAGCTGCCAGAAAGCAACATTATTCTGAAATCCCACTGCTGTAGTTTCATGACTCGGAAAAATAGAACTTAAAATAAGCGGCCGCAGTGATTAATAGCTCTTCATTAAGAATACCAAAGTCATCCGTTAAAAAATGTGGCATTTGTGCAAGCAATAAGCATATACACAGCCATGGCTAAATGTCCCAGTTGTATTTTGTTTGTTCTTGTTAGTTACATAAGAATTCACACAGTGTAGTTATTTTATGTTGTCCCAAATGGTAATAGCCACACCCTACCCTCTCTGTGTCTGTGACCCATTGGGGTGAAACCAATGATCATCAAGTTCTGTTGGCTGTATAAATAGTTGTGTTGTAATTATTACTACATGCTCTGTTACTGTAGCATGGGGCAATGGAAATGTCCTTCTGTGCACCATGGCTTTTGCTGCTGTCGCACTCAGCCATATGAACATTCCCAAAGAGAGTGAATAATATTACTCCTGGGCAAACAGAGCCTTGTATATGAAACAAATACGAGTTAAAATCTCCAATTAAGTTGGTTATTGGGTCAAAGAATTTAAACTTTAACCTCACACTCTCACCTAAATGAACTGGATTAGAGAGCTAAATTAGCAGTCATATCTCCATTATATTGCATCATTTATTAATGTGCTATAGCAAACTGTATTATAACCAGAGCTTGGAAAAGTTACTTTTTTCAACTACAACTCCCACCAGCCCAATCCAGTGGCCATGCTGGCTGGGGCTGATGGGAGTTGTAGTTCAAAAAAGTAACTTTTCCAAGCTCTGATTATAACCAGATCAAAAGCCTGCTGCACCATCAAATGAATACTGGAGATGGAATTTATGGTGCGTGTTGTATAACAGTACAAAGTGTATTATATAATCCATGACTATAATTCAGAATAGGGAGTAATGGTTCTAATTTTACTAAGGGGAGTATTTGTCTTTTAAGAAAATGATCACATTTCATGGTTTTGTCGCTGGAACCCCAGTACTTTTTACAGACGAGTCTTTAGCCCTTGCATACTGTTGCTAGTAACTACTAAGACCAATAGTAATTTTGCTTGCAATAACATTAGCTATGAATTTACAGTTGTAACTGTCTGTACATGCCTGCTTCAAGCCACCAGGAAGCCATTTGTTTACTTAATACGATATGTTGACCAAGGGGTTTGCTGATTTAAATAAAGTATGCTGATTGCTCGTGCTCAGCCAGTTCTATTTCAGTTTCACAGTTTTTTTTCTGTCTTTCAAATTTCATTTCACACACACCCCAAAAAAGATTACTGATATCTCACTTATACCAGATATATTTCAGAGCAAGGATGGGGAGCCTGCTGCCCTCCAGGTGTTGCTGGACTAGAACTCCCATCATCCCAGACCATTAATCATGCTAGCTGAAGCTGATGGGAGTTGTAGTCCTAATAACATCTGGAGAGCCACAGGTCCCCAACTTCTGGTTTCAGAGGATACTGAAACATAGTGTTTCTCAAGAACTCTTATGAGGATGGCATCATATCTCAATTTTAGACAAGGATGGAGTTGTAGTATTTGGTGAGGAAGTGATGGGCTGCTCCATGAGGAAAAGAAGTCGGAGTAGGAACTCTATTCACTCTTTCCTCCACAGCAGCTCTTTCTACTGCTATGAACGCTTTCATAGCAACACCAGAGTCACTTCCAGATTGGAGCTTTTAATACTACCCAGCCATTGCTGTTCCGTGGTAAGCTACATGTGGAGTTGAATTTGGCTTTCCACATTTTGGTGGGCAAAGCCCAAGTAGGTGCATCATCCTAGGATCTGTCCATGTTAATAATGTAAATGTACTGCCTTCAAGTCGATTCCGACTTATGGCGACCCTATGAATAGGGTTTTCATGAGGCTGAGAGGCAGTGACTGGCCCAAGGTCACCCAGTGAGCTTCATGGCTATGTGGAGATTTGAACCCTGGTCTCCCAGGTTGTAGTCCCTTAACCACTACACCACACTGTTAGTGACCATAAAACAGTGAGGGTCAATGTATCTGAGCACAACATTTTAGTAACAGTATTCTTAATCAGTTTTAAATTTTGTTAAAAGTTTTAAAATACAGGCTCAACAAAAGCATTTCAGCAGAAATGTAAACATGAATAGAAAACAATACACATGCTGCTAAAATCACACTGATCAGAAAGGAAATAGTGAAGGTGTGCCAAAATGAAAAGTGTAGTGAATTAGCCTCAGCTGTCTGTGACATCACTGCATGCTAGTTCACATTTCAAGCCAAATCTATTAAATTCACACTTCTGAAACAATATGAAAACCTTAACACAACCTTCAGAATTCGCACTTATTCAAATTTTGCCAAGCAGTTTGTCAACAAACGTTTATAAAAATGCATATATTACAGGAAAGTGTGCATAAAAATGAATATATGAGTGAAAATAACTTGCAAAAATGGGTACATTAGTTAAAATTGCATACAAAAATGTGTTTATTAGAAGAAATTTGCACTAAAACACTGGATAATTTCCATGGGGATTTAAAAAAAACACAAATGCAAATTGCTGCAGAAATATGGAGAACTGAATTTAAGACTAGAAAAATGAGAAACGGAGAGAGCCAAAACGGAAAGATCTTTCCATCCCTACTGCACACACATCCTTCCAAAACGATACCTCTTTAAAATAAAATAAAAAAGCCCAGAAGAGTATAGTGCTAAGGAAATCTACAACTATGGAGACCGTGCTGCTGTTCTGTTCTTCTTCTCTTTATAAAATTGGATTACAGTATGTGAGTTTTCCAAAGAAATGGAACAAGCAGGAGGAAACACATTATGATCTCCTGCAAAAAAGTGAGTGGATGAAAAGTGCAATTCCAGACCAACACTGCCATTGTCTTCTGCTGGTGGTGCTGTTTTTCCCTACCAGAATCCCTTTGTTGGGTTTGTGAAAGCAACCAAGCGAAGACTCCTTCACTGATAAGTTTGGTGATCATCAGAATTATCTCTAGCAGTCGTTAGCTGAATGCAGATTCAGATGAAATTAGGCAGAGGCAGAGATGCCTGATCAGAATCAAGGATTTCTGAAGGATAATCAGGACAGAGAGGATAAGAACAGTGATCCTCAAAGTCTGAAACAATCATCCACACTGGAAAAAACTGGGTATTTGTTTGCAATATGCATGGGATACTGAATCTACATGATAGCTATATCTATAAGCACAGATAAGTCTTTAGTGCCAGTTTCTGCAATGTCTACTGAAAAGTAAATCCTATTTTTACTGGGCTTACTCCAGGTAAATGGGTATAGGGCTGCATCTTAAATTAAGGATTGGAGCCTAGTTGCATTTGGAGATAGATAGATAGATATTTCCTGAAATGCATAAATATAGATATATAATCTCCAAGATGTAGCTGTCTCTCTTACAACTTAAGAAATCAAAGAGCTTAGTATTGTATTCTTTTGATAGTATATAACCATATTCTTTGTTGAAAATATTAGGTGACATCCACTGCAGCCATTCTGCTCGTCATTCCTCCTACTAGTCCCCTGCATACACCCCCAATCTATTTCAGAGGGTTGGGGTCGGGGAACCCTCCAGAACAGCATGGAAGGTGGCCCAAGGGACTGAATACTGTGGGTAGAGCAGCAGCAGTAGGTATCACCCATCATAATTTGTGATTCTGGAGTAATAACCTTGAAATTCAAAAAGATTGAAACAAAACCCTTGACTAATGGTGTCCAGAGTAATGTCATTACTGTGCATTAAATTATAAACTAACGAGCAGCAGTCACATTATGAGTCGTGTTTGTTATTCCAGACACTGTCATTGGCTTGCCCTGTGGCCTTACTACACTCCAGCCTTGTTTAGCAAGAGACTATAGTTGGCTTTTGTGCATGAAAATAAATTTAGATTTTACACAATACCAAATACTAAAATGAGCACCTTTCTGCCATACAAAGTTCTCTGGAAATTTCAGAGATAAGACAGAGAGAAAAATCTAACATGTTACATTAACCTAATCTATTACTGAAGTTGGAAAAGCAACTTTATATGTTTCAAATTATATTTGATAACTATGAAATAAAGGTCTTAATTGGTAATTCACTGCTGTGAAGACACTTTTACCTTCACAGTTTATGTCAGCTTAAAACGGACTAGCCCAGGCACAAATGGGAAGTCTTCTGTGTTTTGAAGCTGTTCAAAGTCCAGAACTGAATATGATGTGCAGTGGTGAACGCAACCGTTTTTCTTTTGGAACACATCTTCCTATGGAAGTCTTAACAGAAGCCATTTCAGAACAGCAGTATTTCCAACAGGCAGAATTCTCCTTATCAGTTGGAAGCCAGTATGCCTTTATCTGGGGGAATCCTTCCAGAAAGGGAGTTAACAAGCTCAAAAAGAGGATGGAGTGAGCGTCACCTGCTTATCTTGCCCAACCACTTATTTCAGGAGCGTTAGGCCACTTCCCACACAGCCAATCAACTGTGAGCTGCATAGTGTATGCTGTTGATTACACTCCTTGTTGTCACAACCTGCAGAGAGGCAAGGAATTACTATGTCATGCATCTAAAATGGAACATACAGAAAAGGCTACTCCAAGGAATTTGTGAAAAGCCCCTCAAGTAGTCTGCTAACCATGCATTGAAGAATGCACAGTGACTCTTGCTGAAAAATCAATATAAAGAAACCAAAAATAAAAGAATGCAAACCTGTGAACTGATTGGTCTCATGTGTTTTGGACTTGAGGTAAGTGTCATTTTTGGCAGCTAGAGTGTTTATAAGTATATTTTCTTTCTGCAGCAGCCACACTCGTGCTATCCACAAGTCCTTCAGCGAAGTGGTGTCCAAATGGGCCCTGAGATGTACATTTGATTTCTCTTTTGCAATTCATCTATATTAACACTACTCAAACACAGCTGAAATAAAGAGAAAAAGGCACAAGAATTTTTTTAAGGACCTGTAGGAAAATTAGACCATGGGCGTAAACATTTTGGAACATTTTATTCTTTTTTTCGTTATTGTTATTTTATTTTTTGTAAAGACAATGATGTCAAAGTTTTCCATTTTATACTATTAGGCTTCTCAGTATTTTCAAAGGTTTTGCATTTGGTTGTTAACATGAACAAAATTAATAGCCCTGAGTAATATAGTAGGATAATCTGAAATTATTATTCAAATCAAGTATTGTTCCTATAAACCATTATTTTTCTAGCAAGCCATGGAATCCAGTAACTGACAATTTAAACACTACTGTGTTTCACAAGGATAAAAGTACCTGCTTTTAAAAAAATAAAATAAAATAAACTGATGTCCTTTTGAACACAAACCAACCACAATTAACTTGCTTAGAGTGTAGTACATAAATCATAACATGGAGGTAATTTAACATAAATGGCTTTAATTTGCTTTAATGTTTTCATTCACAATATGAGCCATAATTAGGTCTTATGAAAGGTTTGTTCTATAAATTTCATGCATCACAAGGTTTTCCTGCTCATTTGCTACAGATAAGCCTTTACCTCTCTTTGGAGAACACAGCAGGATTTGCTGCTGCATCAAGAAGTGAAAACACACAAGAAATAAAGGAAAGTTCTTAAAAATGTGGATTGGGCAGCGCTCAAAGTTTGTTAGCAGGGTGCTGAGCATCCCTCTGATGTCCACCTGTGTCTGTTTCTTCATCCCTTTCTACTTACCACCTATTAACATGGTTTGGGAACCTCTTGGTCTTAGGGCAAGTCAGAGGAACCTTTGACACACACACTCCGATGCTGCTGGACTCCAATTCCCATCAGGCCCTGCCAGCATGGCCAATGATCAGGAATGATGGGAACTGCAGTCCAGCAATATCTGGCAAATCAGCGATTCCCCAGCTCAGCCCTGCCTTAGGACAATGCTTCTCGAATTGCCTCTTTGCTGTCCCCATACCCAGCACACCCCACCAGTTCCATGGGGAACTAAGGATATATATGTGCCCATGTGCAGCTGTATGCACAGCTCATTGCTGTGTGCAAAGAGATGTGAACAGGATATTTTTCAAACATTGCTGTTATAAAAGCAATAGAGGAGGGCAGCTTTGCTTTCTTCTTAAAACCATATGCAGGAATATATCATTGGAAACAAATTTATGCTAAGGGAGGCTGTACTGACCACAGGATCCTCTCCCTACCTGTAACTTCATGCCCCCATGTGTTCCTCCTTCCATCCCAGGGGACACCCGTCTTATATAAATTGAAAAATGAGGCCATAGGGCATTTTTATATGTGAGGCTTTATTAAAGTTGTGCTTAAAACAGTCTTTCATACCCTGCCTTTTCAAACTGGGAACTGCCACATTTTATCTGTAGCTGGGATCTCCCTAGCTCTGCAGCTCCATTTAGGGCAGGGATGGGGAACAAGTGGCCCACCGGACATTACCAGACTACAACTCCGATCGTTCTTAACCACTGGGGCGGATGGGAGTTGGAGTCCAACAACATACAGAGGGCCACAAGTTCTCCATCCCTGATTTAGGTATTGAAATGGAGGGATCGTTGGGCCAGGAAGATCCCAGTGCCTCCCATGCAGACAAAAACAACCCCATCCAATTTGACTATTATGTTCTATGCAAGTTAAGAGGAGCAAGCAGCAAGGCACACAAGAACGTCAAAAGGGGAAAGGCTACGGCTCAGTGGTAGTGCATGTGTTTTGCATGCAAAAGGTTCTTGGTCCAGCCTCTGGCATCTCCAGGTCAGGCTGGGAGAGACCCCTGCCGGAAACCCTGGAGAGCTGCTGCCAGACAGTGTCAGTAGTACTGAGCTAGATGGACCAATGGTCTGACTCAGTAGAAGGCAGCTTCCGATGTTCACTCCTCCTGTCCCTGCAATGACTGAATCTCAAGGACTGTGCACACATTTAGTGCATGATTACTGGATGTGCGTAGGGTGCAATGATGGAATATGGGGGAGGGAAGCAGGATCGAGGCCTTGCTGCCTCAAATGATGTGCATAGGCTTTGCACACATGACTGGAGAGCCTGGCTGGGGCCAGTTTGTTGCTATGTTGGTGCCTTTCAAAAGTTTGCTGAATTTACACAGGGAGCAGGACCAGCAGGTACAATCTCCCTCACGCCTCTATCTGCATTCAGTAACCACTCTCTTGTTACTTGCACAGTCCTTCAGCAAAGTAGTATCCAAATTGGCCTTTCAGTGTACATTGGATTTTTCTTCTGCAGTTAATCCTAAATTAATACCATTCACACATGGCAGAAATAAAATAAGAAATGCTTAAATGTGCTTAATCATAGAGTTGAAAGGTACCTTGAAGGTCATCTAGTCTAGCCCCCAGCTGGTGCAGGGAATCCACTGCTACAGCACCCTGGTCATCTAGTCTCTGCTTAAAGACCTCTAATGAAGGAGACTCCACCACCTGCCAAGGCAGTCTGTTCCATTGATTAGTTATGTGCACTAAGGTCTTAGTCTTTATGTTTGTACTCCAGGAAAATTCAGGTATGTTTTGAATTAAAGGACGCTTACTAGACAAAAGTTAAAACTCTCCCTTATAGGATGTGAAACTCTTATCTGACCCAAACACTGCAGTGAAGCTTGCAATCCTCAACAAACCTGTAAGCAGGCACTCCTATTAGTGCATGGAGAATTGGGACAGTAGTTTGACCTGCCATCCTGAATCATTTCTGGCATTCATTGAGCTTTGAAATGGAGGTGGACCTCGAATATGTAAGATCCATTCCTGGTGATGTTTACATCTGAAATGTCTGATATGTAAAATCATTATGAATTGTCTACAGAAAGTGTCAGGTTTGCCACCTCTGAGCAGCAAGCTCCACCGACTCCATGAAATCTGTTTTCTTTGGACAAGATTTTCGAGTCGAATCCCACATTTGGAAAAAGGCTCTCCCTACCCCTTCAGAGGTTAGTATTTAGTTAGAACCGTGGTATCCCATAGGGAATTCAGAAGGGGAGGGAGAGATGTAATTCACAGCAAGGAGGGCTTTTTTCCTCCCCCTTCTCTCCCATCGTGATTTCCTTGCCCAGTGCGTGAGGGGACCCAGGGCAGGCCAGGTGTGCATCCTCAAAGCTCTTAGCACCATGCACTCTTAGTCTCCTTGCCCAGCCATCTAGATGGGTTCTGAGTGATAATGTTCTCTTTACCTTTCAGCTGCAAGACCATCACAGGGGCTTGTCTTGGGCAAGTTTCATTCAGGGTCTGAGGCAGTGGACCATCTGAATTTTCGAACAGAAGCAATGGTACATTTGGAAGTCATTCCAAAACACTCCAGCAGAGGAAAACATTAAATCAAAAGTTTAACTGATCCTTAATCTGGTGTTTTAGTGGTATCTTGCTAAAACGAAAAATAAATCATTCCCTCCAGAATATCTTCCCCTTTCTTTCCCAAGGATGCTCGCATGTTATAGATTTCCTGCATGGAAGGTGCTTCTCTGTAGGAAGAGTGCAAAACCCATGTGTAGCCTATTATGTGTGGCAACAGCACACTTGAGTGTATGCAGTGACATGCACCAATGTTTACTGTGCGATGATTACATGAGATGACCTATAACGAAGTTTTATGCTGTTTCAACATGTAAGAAATCTGTATCAAAGACAACCACAAATGGAGCCTTGCTTTTTAGGAAAAGCGAACAGTTGATTCAGCTACTGAAGTATAGCATGAGGGGAAATATTATTTCCTGTTAAATTAAAATCTTTGAAAAAGTTTGTTATGCAAAACTACTGTACAATAATGCATGTTCATTATTTCCTTGACCTATTTCTTTGCACTGATGCCATGATTTCAATTTTCAGAATGGTCACATGTCAAGTAATAGGATTACTGATACTTCTGTTGCTTGAAGGCACCTCTGCAAGCTTCTGTCCCCATCATTGTACCTGCTCTCCTCCAGATCACAACCCACTAAAAGTGGACTGTAGCTTCAGAGAGCTGGTGGCACTTCCACTTCTACCCAGTTTGACACAAGAACTGTACCTCCAGAACAACAAGCTGCGAACAATACCCGCAGGAGCATTTGATAACCTTCAGGCACTAAATATAATCAATTTATCTAGCAATCCGTGGCATTGCGACTGTGGAATTCTGTACTTGAAGAACTGGTTGGAAGACCAAATGGAAAACTTACTGATTAGTGACATAAAATGCTTCACTCCACCTTCACTTCACAAAAAAGTAGTATCTGAGCTAAGAAGGAGTGAACTTCCTTCCTGTTCCACACCTCGAAGACTTTGTTCCAGTTTCTTGTTCAGGGATGGCTTCCTCTTCATTTCTGTGCTCTTTCTTTTTCTGATTGTGAGTGTCTTGATTATGAAAAAGACAAAATTTAAAGTGGAGATTTGCAACAACAGCATGGAGTTCCCAGGCACACTACCTTCAACTTCTTATCGGCTGAGAAAAAGAACAGGAAGAGTATAGAGTAATTCATCACTGCTAACGATTACTACACGTTAGATTGCCAAATGAGAAGAAAAGTCAAGGAAATGATTTTTGTTTATCATTAAAAGTGCATTGGTAAACTGAAAAGAATTGTTATTATTGACTTGTTATTTTAAGGGATGGGAATTCATCAAGAATGTACTCATAATATGCAACTTTAAAAGGCTTTAGTGTCCTTGTTTTAATAGTTATGTTTCTGATTTATGATGCTTTCATGCTGTTGGTGAAATATACTGAACTTGTTGGCTCTGGCTGAACTGGGTTGTTACTTGTTTCCTGGTAGTGATCATTACCGTATTGATTAATCATAAAGACTCTTGGCCAGCCACAGCCTAGAAGCTGAAGAGGTATAACAGTTTGTTCTACAAGCCAAGAAGGAATGACGGTGCTTGCTCTCTGGTAACCCTGTTTTCACTACTGCAATTTGTTGTATGCGGAACTGTCGTTGAAGACAGGCCCCAAACAGCAGTTAGTGCATAATTCCAGCTAGAATTCCAAACAGGACTGCTCACTAGGAAGACTTTTTGCCTGGGTTGAAAGGGCTCCAATAGCTACCAGTCTGTTTTGGAGACAAACTCAAAATGCTGATGCTTACTTATAACACTCTATATGCCTTGAGACCCCAGTTCTTAAAGGAAGACATCCTCCCATGTTGGCCTACCCATTTACTGGTCATATGCCAATGCTCTCCACAGGGACATTAGCAGGGAGCGGTGCAGGGCCATTGGGCTCAGCCCAGATCTTCTGCTCCCCTTTTCCCTTTTTAAAACGATTTAAAATGTTTGCTTACTGAGCACCCTGAAAAGCACAGGGCTAGTGAGACCCAGCCAGCCACATCTGAATTTGCCCTCAGGGACATGCAGTAAATGCAATGGGTGTGTTGAGCCTCAGCTCTCCCTGAAGGAGCAGGGAGGGGAGAGGCATGAGTTTCAGGCGCCTCAGCTGCTAGAAGGCGTGGAAGACCCAGGAGTTGTTGAGTCTGCTTGGGACCTTGAGGGGGGCAGTGAACTTGAACTCCAGCCAATTCCCATGGGTGGCGCAAGCTCTGTAGAGGAGAGTGCGCCACCCCCAGTCATTCCCAAGGGCCCGTCAGGGGACGCCCCAGAGGTTGTACCAACTCCTCCCTTGCCAAGCAGTTCCCAGGACGCTTCCAGCATGATGCCACCTCCTGACCTCGAGCCTGCAGCCCAAGAGCAGGTGTCTTCCGACAAGCCATTGGAAACACACACCCCCTCGCCTCGTGCCCGCCGCTGTGAAAATGGACAGGGCAGAGACAGGAGTCAGAGATTACGATCGAAAACGTTCCCTACATAAGCTGGCCTCTCAAAGAGGGGAGTCGCTGAGTCAACTTCCTTCACGTGCCGCAGAGCATGTCTAAAGTGTAGTTAGAGGTTTCTAGTGAGTAAGGCAGATTTCTATATGAAGCGCAATGTCCTAGATGTATCCATTACTCTAATAAAGCAAGATTCAATTGCACCCGCGTCTCCGTCTCGTGGTTCCAGCTCTGGACAGGACAGGGTGTCTGTGTGGGAGTGGGAGAGAGAGAGAAGCCATGTTAGATGTTGGACAAGCCTATTTTAAAAAGCTGTAATATGTACATAAGTTGCAGTTCTTGCCAACAGAATGCAGACAAGGTAGAGGTCCAATATATATAACAGTGTACTGGACTTAGAAAATCCTATTGGCACCCTATAGCTCAGAGCAAGTCCCGACAACAAGACTTTTTACCCTCTGGAGACTGGCCTAAATTTGCACCCATATGTATAAATTAGCATATACAAATTTTATGCAAATGTGAGGGATGACCTGTGCTCCTTGAAGTTCTTAGCAACACCTCTGGTTGTCTTTCAGGTTTCCCGACAATCAGAGGTGAGGCAGGTGGCAAGCAGAGAGAGGGTGTTCTCAGTTGAGGCACCCCATTTGCATAACTCATTCTGCGGGGGAAGCTTTGTTTGCACCTAACTTGGTATCCTTATAAGTACCAGGGGAAAACTTTCTTAATTCACTCAGGCTTTTCAAGCATCTTAAATGTGTTTTTTTTTAAATGTTGTTGTCTTCTGTTTTAACATTTACTATCGTCTGATTATGCTTATATTATTCATTGCATTCTATTACTTTGACGTTCTGTAAACTGTTGGAATCAGTGATGGTGTGGCACAAGCAAACACATGTGCACGCACACACACACACTTTTCTCTCTCCAGCTGTGTCCCAAATCAGGCATGCCCAGGACAAAACTTGTGTTTTCACTGGATGTATGAAAATATATTATAGCTCCACAGCTCCACTGAAGTCTATATACTGAATCTATTAATTAGATTTTTATATTCCAGCTTAATTTTCTCTGATATCTTCCTTGTGGTAGACACACAGCTATTTAAATAAGGAGCTAAATGTCCAGCAGAGGGATGGTGCCGGAGAGTTTACATTGCAGGGAACAATGCAGCTTCCGGGGAGAGAGACTCTACTTGAGGGGTAGTGGAATATGACGGTTTGCAAACTGTACAGTGCCCTTGCAAGAGTCCCCCCTAATAAAAAGCCCTTCCTCTCAGTCAGAATGATTTGTGCACACACTGTTCTACCTAGTAAGGAAAACTCCAGACAGGTTGAAAACTCAAGATACTAGGAGGAGAATTTTCACCTTTCCTTGTCCTATTTTCCCCTCATTATAGACAAATTGCTTGAACTTCTCAGTTCCCACCACCAGATAGCAAATGGGGAACTGCTGGATAAGCCATCTTGCAGCTCCCCACTTTTCCAGTTCTTAAGTCCAAATGCTTCCATGGGATACCCCCAAACTGGGCAGAGATCGATTATCTGGAGTTCCATAGAACTGTCAATAAACTAAAACAAAGGCTTGCTTTCCCCTTTATTGTGGCAAAGATGAAACATTTTTTCCAGCTAAGCAGAAATCGCACATCCAAGGCTCAAGCATGGGTAGTAATAAAAGTGCAAAACAAAAGAATGCAATTTTCCCCACAGATTACCTGTGGTGAAAAGCATTTTTACTAAAGTTAATAATAACAACTCAGCATACACTTCAAGCGAAGGAATGTTCATTTGAGAACACCACACTCCCCCCCCATTTTATTAGTATTGAAAATGGAAATGGACTGCCTTCAAGTCGATTCCGACTTATGGCAACTCTGTGAATAGGGTTTTCATGGTAAGCGGTATCCAAAGGGGGTTTACCATTGCCTTCCTCTGAGGTTGAGAGGCAGTGACGGACCCAACGTCACCCAGTGAGCTTCATGGCTGTGTGGTCATTCGAACCTTGGTCTCCCAGGTCATAGTCCAACACTCTAACCACTATACCACACTGGCTCTCTTAGTGAAAGAAAAATGGCTGTTTGCTAAAGAACCAGTCTCATCATTCAGTAAGAAAGGTGAATAACTTTTTTTCTCACAAGACTTCAGATTATGTTCACATGTCTGGGTTGCTAATGCTTAGGAGCCAATCTTAATGAGAATCTTGGAAAATCAATCAAACTATCAAATATCTCATGGTAAAAATAGAAAGACTATAGCATATAACATCTGCATGCTAACAAAGAGAGTAAAATAGGATAATAGCCTTACGCATTTTAAACATCTGAATGGATTTATCCAAAATTCATTGCATATATTTTATATTGCATTGCTTTCCCCTTTTTCTCACAAATTTAAGCAGATTCCCTATTTGTGTCAATAACTATGCACCTGTATTTAGTGTTTTTGAGGCTAGTCAGAATTTACACCACTTGTAGCAAGCAAACATTTTATAATGAAAATACAGAAATAATATCTTTTCGTAGACTTTTAATCCAGCCAAAGTGAAGCCCTTGTAAAGTCCCTCAGACAAGCTGTGCCTAAAAAGGACTGAAGGAAAAACCAGAGTTCACTTAGAGCAGAGTTTCTCAAGAGGGGTGGGGTAGGGGTATGAAAATCTCAGGGGGGCATGAGTGGCTCAAAAAAATATGGACAATATATAAGTAAAAAATTAACAATACTAAAATAGAAAAGTATGAAATGTTATGTTTTGTAGGAGAGAAGATCATATGCAAATTATTACGTTCAACATTATTAGGAGTTCAACATTATTAGGAGAGGGCGTAAGATTTTTATGTTAGTTAAAACGGGATATGGGTTAAAAAAGGTTGTGAAACACTGAATGTACTTCCCATTCTCCTTTGAAATCTATTCATCTGATGCCAGCCATCTGTCCCTCCTCCTGCAGGGAGTGAGGGAGTTTGGGGATCCAATCTGCCAGCCAGATTCAGTTCTCCAGCCTGCCGTAGATTTTAGAGTTTCAGCATTTGCTTAATTCTCCCATTTAAAATTATCGAGGCTTTAAAGTTATTAACATTGACTTGATTATGCTCTCACTCTTTAAAACAAAACAAAAAATCTTTGTTTCATATTTCATTTGTTTATTTAAACTATTTTTAACCTGCCCTTCATTATAAATGATCTCAGGGCCAGATACAATAAAAATCTATTTGGTTTTTACAGTTTGGTTACAGTTTAAGTAACCATAATGGAGAGAGCAGATAAAGTCCATCAGTACAATTACCAATGTTTGAAACGACAGTGCGGCAGCATACATCAGCCTGAACTGAACAACTAAATGCCTGAGAAAATGACATTTTCAGCTGGCACTGGAATGAAAGAAGAGTTGGTGCCAGTCGAACCTCAGAGGGGAGGGCATTCCATAACCGGGCACCACCATAGAGAAGGCCCTGTCATGTGTCACTCTTGGAAGTGGGTCACTAAGAGGGGCCTCCCTGGAAGATCTTAAGAGTTCAGTGGACAAGACAATACAAGCACAATTTTGCACCTTTTCCTTTTTTCAATAAAAAAAAAGTATCAGTGGTTTCTTTATAGGTCTCTTTCTGAGATGCTGTTTCCAAATACAAAAACCACTAAGTAAATTACTTAATTTGCATGTTTTAAAAAGAAAACCCATAGGCTAGGTAGTACTTTACCAATCTGAGACCAATAGCTATAACCATCAACCTCAAACAAGGCCCACTACATGAACCTTCACACTAGTTTAACTGTTGTCTGTGCTCTAGCACTTCAAGGTTAGATTACAGCAATGCATGATATCTGGGGCTGCCTTTGAAGACAAGTTCGGAAACTACAGCTAGTGCAAGATTCAGAAGCCAGATTGCTAAATGGGACCAGAAGGTCTGAGCATATTACACCAATGCTGGCCTGGCTACACTGGCTACCAATTAGATTCTGGGCTCAATTCAACATTCTGGTTTTGGTCTATAAAGCCTTTGTGCAGCTCAGGACTCCAATACCTCAAGGACCACTTCTTCTCACATGAACCAGCCCAGATCCTGGGGTCTTCATCAGAGACCCTTCTTCATGTGTCTCATCTGAGGGAGGTGGAGAGGGTGGCTACATGAGAACAGGCTTTTTCAGTGGAGGCTCCCCATCTGTGGAATGCTCACCCCAGAGGAACACGCCTGGTGCCATCATTGTCAGGTTTTAGGCACCAGTCCTAGCTATGTTGATTCACCCAGGCTTTTGGTGGTTAAGTTAGCCTCTACTGCTTTAGTGATTTGAGGAAAGGACTTGACCTTCTCGTCATATTGCTGGATGAGCATTTTAGGAATGTTATATTGCACAACACTTTCTTTGTTTGTATTTTATTGTGTTAAGTCACTTTGAGACATTTCTTCTTGATATAAAATGATTAACAAATGCAGTAGATAGTAATAATGAAATAATATTTTTTGGAACATCAGTGTTGAGATGTCAGGCTTGGTAGCAGTTACTTGCCCTCTTCAGGTATTAGGTACACTTGAAGGGGCTATTAAGGGTGGAGTAGAGAGAAGGGGGAAAATATCTATATTCCCTTTTTGGCTGGCCCCCTTCACCAATCAGAATTGCTCATGGTTCCCCGCTAACCCAATTCCAGATTGGAATCTTGTGGCTTGTCTGGCATTTGGGTACTCATAGCTACTCATGTTTTCAAGTGCCATTTTTGAGCAAACTAAGAAACAGTGTGGTCCAGTGGCTAGAGTGTTTGTCTTGGATGGTGGGTTCAGATTCCTGATTCGATGCAAATTGTGTTTTAAGATTAAATATAGATCTCAGCTCCTTGCAGGAAGGGTGGGGGTGCAAAATACAAATCAATAAATAAAGAAGTGATGTTTAAATTCCGTGTTCAGAAACTGGGTGGGGGGGGTGCCCCTGGGCCTGCTGACATGCATGGGATTCTAATGAGCATCACAACTCAGGCATTTCCACCTGCCTGCATGTAGTTACTGCAAATCCTTGCAAGGTGCTGTTACACCCGTGCAGCAACATTCTGTGTGTTTTGCATCCTCATAATGCATGATCTTGGCCTGAGACCCTTCTACATGCATCAGAGGAGGAGGCTTTTACTCTGTATTTTGTCTTTTAGCCCAATGTTAGATGTACTGACCGCAATCTATGAAGGCAAATAAATAAGGTGCACACGAGGGAATGTAATTCATGAAGACAAAAAATGCACAAACAAGCAGTGTGTACCTGAGATTTTACACTGTCTCTTCAATAGTTTTCAGCTCCAAATTCTAACTTAAAATATAGTTTGAGGATTTGTGGGAGGAAGGCATTAATACAGCCCTTGCATGCAGATCAACTACAATGATCATGCTGGGATGGACTGCAGTGCAAGTGGTGCTGAACATTTTGGCTGGTTTGTGTGTTTTAATGGGTTTTTTCCCCTTGACCTAGAGAGGTTTACAAGAAGAGAACCTGAGAATTTCTGCCCTAAAAGCAATATCTTATTGCTATCCCATCAAAAATCATCTGCTCCATTAAGTAACCAGCCAAACTAGGCAATTCAGTGACAACAAATATGTTCCAAGAATGGTTTGGATTTCAAGACATTCTTTTCTAATGGATTATTACAAATTAAGACAGTTCTTAGATACTTTAATCCTATGTTGCTCAGAGGTAGTTTTAAAAAAAAATCATTTATTCAATCTGCTAAAAGTAGATTTAACTGTGCGCCTCAAAAGTTATGTATCACTGCATTACATTTGTTTTTTAAACAGACCTTGCTCTTAACACAACTGCTTACACGGGCATAATTTTGTAACAGAAACAAGTTATTCAAAAGTGTTGTACTGATAAGGGGCAGAATTGTTTATACAATTAGAAAGGCACTGGGATCCTTTCCTGCAGGACCAGCTATTTGATTCGTCTCTCACAAGCTCTTCCTCAATGAATGGCAGACCTTCATGATGACAGTGTACAGAAGAGTACAAGTGGGAAGTGCACTGTTTTTAAAATGAAGTAATATACAGAAGTCAGAGATGGGGAAAATGTCTTTCTGCTGCTTGACATCTTCAGAATACTCAGCCTGGTTCTTTTAATGTTTAAAATGGTGTGCATATAAAGGACTATGGTTTGTGAATATATAGAACAATGGATTGTGAATATATAGAACTATGGTTTTTAATCATTATTGACTAGCATCAGAAAACTGAGCAATTAACAGAGTGGAGCCTTGTGGCACGTTGTTTGTTTATTTATTTAATATTTATACCCCCTTTTAAAGACAAGCCTTCACAAAGCAGCTTACAATAACTTAACAAACACAAATACCATTTTAAACATCATCTCATTGAAAATGTCCTATCAAAGGTATCATTTGTGCAATGGCACATTCATCTTCATGAAGCACAGCAACAGATACTTCAAATGTTCCAATCATCACGATAATGCAAGCAACTCAGCCACAGAAGACAAGCTTTTAGGAAATGGTAAAAGTTTAGTTGCCAACTCTAGAGCCATCTCATTTCAACTGGTGAATTTCACTGCACTGCACTACACTGCACTGTCTGATTAAGCAAAGATTTCTCCATCATACAGAACAGCTTTGAGCATTAATGGAGTCAAACGGTGACATGATCATTCAGCTGTGCCCTCGCGTGAGAAATGCACCCTCGCATTTCTAACAGTGCCTTTGTTTGAAATCTGAACGTTTGGGACTAGCATTTGGAAAGTTAGCGATTCTTATTATCACTCTCTTCACTGGAACTAGCTGGGATGAAATCGCACATTTTCCAAATTCAGTTTCCCCCCAGAATGGGACAGAAGTTTTTATGGGTTTTTTTAAAGACAGAAACCAATAAACAGAAATTCTAAGGCCCGTAGAGGAATTGCTAGAGGTCAGTGGGTAGAAGAGAACACACACACCAAGACAGAATAGCTAGATTTGGATTTTGGCTAGATTTGGAATTTGGCTACCAAATTACTAACTGTAACATGATCAGTTTGTCCATTACTCATTTTATATTTAAAAGAAATAAAAAATGGGTAGAGTAAGGTTGAAAATGTGATGCTTTACTAATAAGACACTAGTTTAAAATGGTATGAGAGCCAGTGTTGCTTAGTGGTTAGAGTGTTGGACTATGACCTGGGAGACCAGGGTTCGAATCCCCACACAGCCATGAAGCTCACTGGGTGACCTTGGGACAGTCACTGCCTCTCAGCTTCAGAGGAAGGCAATGGTAAACCACCTCTGAATACCGCTTACCATACAAACCCTATTCATAGGGTCGCCATAAGTCGGAATCGAATTGAAGGCAGTCCATTTCCATGTTTTAAGACAATATACATTTTCTGCAATGCTTTACCAATTCCTGGGACAATAGGCATAGTCTTCCATGCAGATTCTGCAGTTTGCTACCTACTTTATTGAGCAAAATAAAAATCAACATTCAAAAGCATTTTCTCAACTGATCTTCTGTACTAGACACTTCATAGACAAGTTAGTTACACTATATTGTACAATTAATTCTGAAAACAAACAAATGAATGGAAAGACTTTTTAATTAGAGTAAGATTAGATTACTCGGGCTAGTAGTTAGCAATTCTAGTCAATCAAATCCAGCCTTGTGTGGCAGTGATCAAAATCAATCCCCAACTGATGCTCAGTTAAAAGATATGTGTGGCTCTCTCTTCTGTTTAGAGACTTCTGAGCAGCTATTAATCTAATATATATAACAAACAAGAATATGAATACCGCCAAATAGCAATAAAAGAAACATGGGTGGTGTAGCAGGAAACCCTGCAAGTGCACAAGCTATCCAACTACCATCAAAAAGTGAAAAATAGCAGCATATGTTTGTGCCTGAGCAGCAAGCCCCAGACTCCTGATAGCACAGCAAAGGAACAGACAGCTTTTAGCTGCTGGATGTGCACCAGTGAATTGTTAGATTGTTCAAAAGGGCAACATGGAATAACTGTAGCCCAAATGTTGAAGGGAAAGCAATCCATTACTAGCACTGCAGTGTTGCTTCACCGCTTGCTTCACCACTGTTTCCCAAATTGCACTTGCACACATCATGAAAGGGCCCCTTACCTGTCTAATTAAGATTAATGAGGGTAATGTGGAGCAAGATGGAAGATGAGGAAGTGTGAGAATTGCACAAAACACTCCAAATATTGCTGCAGAGCAACTTTAGTTATCATTCTGCATGCCCTACTTACCTTTCTTGTGCTCAGTGAATTAACACATCCAGAAATCAGTCCTAATTGTCTCTACTTTGTGCCAACCAATTTGTGCTATCTGACACTACATCAACCAACCTGCCAGGACCACATCATTCTAGCAATGCCCGTGGCTCAGAGGCAGATTACAAACATGCCCAGCATCCAAATTCACCTAGGGGAAAACATGTTTGTTATGCATCCTGATGACTGTGACTCTCCTGCCCCCATGACCAACTGTGTAGAACTAAAATAAAATCAAAGATCAGATAACTAATGCTTGAGGCTCTCCCCCATGACTAACTGGTGTAGAACTAAGATAAAATCAGACAACAAATAGAAGAAAAGGAGAACCATGACTTAACTAAGCCTGAACTTGAGCCTATTCTGGTTTTATTTCTTTGTAACATTTTAACCTTATCACCAAGGCCTCAAGAGTGCTTATCAATGGTTCCTTCTCAAACTGGGGGGGAGGTAATGAGTGGGGTACCACAGGGCGTGGTCCTGGGCCCAGGGCTCTTCAACATTTTTATTAACGACTTGGATGAGAAGGTGCAGGGAATGCTTATCAAATTTGCAGATGATACAAAATTGGGGGGGCACAGCTAATACCCAGGAAGACAAACAAAATTCAAGGAAATCTTGATAGGCTGAAGCATTGGGCTGAAAACAACAGAATGAAATTGAACAGGGATAAGTGGAAAGTTTTACACCTAGGAAAAAGAAACATGTGAGAAGGATCTTGGGATTGTTGTTGATCCCAAGCTGAATATGAGACAGCAGTGCAATGTGGCTGCAAAAAAGGAAAATGTTATTTTAGGCTGCATTAGCAGAAGTATAGTTTCCAAATCGGAAGTATTGGTTCCCTTCTATTTGGCACTGGCTAGGCCCAGAGCTTGGAAAAGTTACTTTTTTGAACTACAACGCCCATCAGCCCAATCCAGTGGCCATGCTGGCTGGGGCTGATAGGCCTCATCTTGAGTACAGCATCCATGGACACCCCACTTTAAGAAGCATGCAGACAAACTGGAACAGATTCAGAGGAGGACAAGGAGGATGATCGGGGGTATGGAAAAAAAGTCCTTTGAGGAGAGACTGAAAAAACTGGGCATATTTACCCTTGAGAAGAGAAGACTGAGGGGAGATATGATAGCACTCTTCAAGTACTTGAAAGGTTGCCACACAGAGGAGGGCTAGGATCTCTTTTCAGTCGTCCCAGAGTGCAGGACGTAGAATAATGGGCTCAAGTTGCAGGAAGCCAGATTCGACTGAGCATCAGGAAAAACTTCCTGTCAGAGCAGTACAACAATGGAACCAGTTACCTAGGGAGGTGGTGGGCTCTCCAACACTGGAGGCAGTCAAGAGGCAGCTGGACAGCCATCTGTCGGGAATGCTTTATCTAGATTCCTGCACTGAGCAGGGGGTTGGAATCAATGGCCTTATAGGCCCCTTGCAACTCTACTATTCTTTGATTCTATGTGGCTTAATATTAAACATGAAAAACAAGCACATTATCTTCTCAATAATGATGCTGAAAGACACTTACCTTACTTACCTGAGGAGGGGAGGAGGTTCTGCATTCATTTTGTTGATTTATTGTATGATGGTGACTTTTTGAAACTTAAAAAAATAATCAATATAAACATTTTTAAAAATTAAAAACAATCACATACAAAATAACAATAATAACAATAAAAACCGTAACAGACATTAAAGCAGTAGACAAAAAACACATTTAAAAAGTCAGTAAAAACACGTGTGGCAAATGGAAATTAAAAGGGTCTCAAACATTAAAAGCCATAAAAGAAATGGGAGAACAAAATGGCCTTCACCCGGTACCTATGGGTGCAATCCTATGCCCAGTTACCTGAGAGTATAACTGCACCGCAAACAGTGAAAACTCACGAGTAAACACGTACAGCAGGGGTGAAGAATCTTTTTCAGCCTAAGGACCACATTCCCTTCTGGGTAATCTTCCAGGGCGGGCAGGGCCAGAAGCAAAAAATGGGCAGAGCAATGAATGTATGGCTTATCTTTGTACGGTAGGCACATTCCTACACGCATTCACACACCTCTCTCTGACCTCCATCCAGGCAGGCAAGTAGCATTACCGAGTTTAAGGACACTTTCTGGCCAGGCAAAAACACTCAAGGAGAGTGTAAAACGAGGCTGGTGAAGGGTGTGGCCTGGAGAGAGACTTGATAGGTATAACTGAAACTTGGTGGGATGACTCCCATGACTGGAATACAGCAATTGAAGGATATAACTTGTTCAAAAAGAACAGAAGGAATAAAAAGGGAGGTGGAGTTGCGCTATATGTTAAAAATAGATATCCCTGCATATAAATACAGGAAAATGAGCTTGGTAGCTCCACCGAGAGTATCTGGATTAAAATTAATGGGGCAAGTAATAAAAGGAATGTGGTGCTTGGAGTCTACTATCAACCACCCAATCAAGGAGAAGACGAGAATGTAACTTTTGAAGAGCAAATTGCCAATGTTTCGAGGAGGCACGATGTAATAGTAATAGGGGATTTCAATTATCCCGATATCTGTTGGGAGACAAATTCTGCCAAACACGGTCCCTCCAAGAAATTTCTGACGTGTTGGAGATAACTTTCTCCTACAGAAAGTGGAGGAAGCAACCAGAGGATCAGCTATCCTGGACTTGATTCTAACCAATAGAGATGATTTGGTGGATGAAGTGGCAGTTACGGGAACTCTGGGGGAAAGTGACCACACTATACTTGAATTCTTGATTTTAACAGAAGCAAAATACATGCACCCTGGACTTCAGGAAAGGTGATTTCAATAAACTTAGAACAATTGTAAGTACGGTTCCATGGCAAGCCACCCTAATGAGAAAAGGAGTCCAAGATGGGTGGGAGTTTCTAAAAAAGGAAATTCTAAAAGCGCAATGGCAAGCAATTCCAACAAGGAAAAAAGGGGGGAAACAACAGAAGAAGCCGATGTGGCATCACAAAAAGCTTAGAGAGGACCTGAAAACAAAAAAGGACACATACAGGAAGTCGAAAGAAGGCCAGGCTACAAAGGAAGAGTACAGGCCGGTATCACGGAATTGCAGGGATGGTGTCAGGAAGGCTAAAGCTGAGAATGGCTGAGGTTAGCGAGGGATGCTAAAAGCAACAAAAAAGCTTTCTTCAGGTATGTCCATAGTAAAAGACAGAGAGAAGAAACGGTGCCACAGCTACTCAATGAGAATGGCAAAATGATAACAGATGACAAAGAAAAGGCAGAAGTGCTCAATTCCTACTTTGTCTCAGTCTTCTCCCAAAAAAGGGTCTGTGACCCTCCCAGGAAACATGAAATAGAAGGGGCAGGATTGGAGCTTGAGATTGATAGACAAATGGTCAAGGAATACCTAATCACTTTGAACGAGTTCAAATCTCCAGGGCCCGATAAACTGCATCCTAGAGTATTGAAGGAACTGGCTGAAGAACTCTCAGAACCGCTGTCTATTATCTTTGCGAAATCATGGAGGACTGGTGAAGTGCTAGATGACTGGAGGAGAGCTAATGTTCTCCCTATCTTCAAAAAAGGGAAAAAGGAGGAACCGGGGAACTACGATACAATGGCATCCACCTGAGAGTTTGCAAAGAACTCAAATGTGAAATTGCTGATCTGCTAACTAAAATATGTAACTTGTCCTTCAGGTCCTCCCCTGTGCCTGAGGACTGGAAAGTGGCAAATGTAACGCCAATCTTCAAAAAAGGATCCAGGGGGGATCCCGGAAATTACAGGCCAGTTAGCTTAACTTCTGTCCCTGGAAAACTGGTAGAAAGTATGATTAAAGCTAGATTAACTAAGCACATAGAAGAACAAGCCTTGCTGAAGCAGAGCCAGCATGGCTTCTGCAAGGGAAAGTCCTGTCTCAGTAACCTATTAGAATTCTTTGAGAGTGTCAACAAGCATATAGATAGAGGTGATCCAGTGGACATAGCGTACTTAGACTTTCAAAAAGCTTTTGACATGGTACCTCACCAAAGACTTCTGAGGAAGCTTAGCAGTCATGGAATAAGAGGAGAGGTCCTCTGGTGGATAAGGAATTGGTTAAGAAGCAAAAAGCAGAGAGTAGGAATAAACGGACAGTTTTCCCAATGGAGGGCTGTAGAAAGTGGAGTCCCTCAGTATTGGGACCTGTACTTTTCAACTTGTTCATTAATGACCTAGAATTAGGAGTGAGCAGTGAAGTGGCCAAGTTTGCTGACGACACTAAACTGTTCAGGGTTGTTAAAACAAAAAGGGATTGTGAAGAGCTCCCAACTGAGTGAATGGGCGGAAAAATGGCAAATGCAATTCAATATAAACAAGTGTAAAATTATGCATATTGTAGCAAAAAATCTGAATTAACCATATACGCTCATGGCGTCTGAACTGGGGGTGACCGACCAGGAGAGAGACCTCGGGGTTGTAGTGGACAGCACGATGAAAATGTTGACCCAGTGTGCGGCAGCTGTGAAAAAGGCAAATTCCATGCTAGGGATAATTAGGAAAGATATTGAAAATAAAACAGCCGATATCATAATGCCGTTGTATAAATCTATGGTGTGGCCGCACTTGGAATACTGTGTACAGTTCTGGTTGCCTCATCTCAAAAAGGATATTATAGAGTTGGAAAAGGTTCAGAAGAGGGCAACCAGAATCATCAAGGGGATGGAGCGACTCCCTTATGAGGAAAGGTTGCAGCATTTGGGGCTTTTTAGTTTAGAGAAAAGGAGGGTCAGAGGAGACATGATAGAAGTGTATAAAATTATGCATGGCATTGAGAAAGTGGATACAGAAAAGGTTTTGTCCCTCTCTCATAATACTAGAACTCGTGGACATTCAAAGAAGGTGAATGTTGGAATATTCAGGACAGACAAAAGGAAGTACTTCTTTACTCAGCGCATAGTTAAACTATGGAATTTGCTCCCACAAGATGCAGTAATGGCCACCAGCTTGGATGGCTTTAAAAGAAGACTAGACAAATTCATGGAGAACAGGGCTATCAATGGCTACTAGCCGTGATGGCTCTGCTGTGCCACCCTAGTCAGAGGCAGCATGCTTCTGAAAACCAGTTGCCGGAAGCCTCAGGAGGGGAGAGTGTTCTTGCACTCAGGTCTTGCTTGCGGGCTTCCCCCAGGCACCTGGTTGGCCACTGTGAGAACAGGATGCTGGACTAGATGGGCCACTGGCCTGATCCAACAGGCTCTTCTTACATTCTTATGTTCTTACAGACCAGTCAGCCTAACATCAATCCCTGGAAAAACTCTGGAGCGGATTATAAAGCAGTCAATCTGTAAGCACCTTGCAAACAATGCAGTGATTACTAGGAGCCAACATGGATTTATGAAGAACAAATCCTGCCAAACCAATCTATGAGGAGACTGAAAAAACTGGGCATGTTTAACCTGGAGAAGAGAAGACTGAGAGGAGATATGATAGCACTCTTCAAGTACATGAAAGGTTGTCACATAGAGGGCCGGGATCTCTTCTCGATCGTCCCAGAGTGCAGGACATGGAATAATGGGCTCAAGTTGCAGGAAGCCAGATTTCGACTGGACATCAGGAAAAACTTCCTAACTGTTAGAGCCATACGACAATGGCATCAATTACCTAGAGAGGTAGTGGGCTGTCCGACACTGCAGACATTCAAGAGGCAGCTGGAGAGCCATCTGTCGGGAATGCTTTGATTTGGATTCCTGCATTGCGCAGGGGGTTGGACTTGATGGCCTTATAGGCCCCTTCCAACTCTACTATTCTATGATTCTATGGTGTGCCTAGGGAAGGGGCTGCGGCTTGGAGGGCCGCATTTGACCTCTAGGCCTGATGTACAGGTTTGCTCTGGAAAAGGTGCACGTCTAGGGAGAGAGTTCCACTGAAGAAGTCCTCTCCCCAGTAGCCACTCACCTTATTTCCAAAGGTGGTACAGAGAAAGGCCTCTGAAGCAGATGTCAACAGAACAGGCAGGTTTACCTGAGAGGTCTTTCGATATCTAAATCCCAAGCCATTTAGGGCACTGGGGGTTAAAACCAGCATTTAAACTGTGCCCACCCAGAACCATAACGTTAGACAGTGAAGTTCTTTTAGTACAGGTAAGGTAAGATGTATTCCGTGCAGTCAGCCCCAGCCAACAATCTTGTTGCTGCATTCTGTTCCAGTTTCATTTTGAAACTCCCACATGTAACACATTGCAGTAATCTAGACTAGAAACACACTCATTATTCTGCCAGTTCCAGTGCGTCTGCACCTCTCCCTTTTTACTATAAAACCTGGTGGGAGCAGCTTGTTTTTTTTAAAAAAAAATCAGCTTCAATTAGATTTTGTAACTGATCAGCAGATCAACCCATTTCCCCTCCAGGTGTGACTAGCAGAAATGTTTTGTTCTGTCAACAAGTGTGTTTACAGCCCTAGTCTGGGTGGTACTAGTGAACAGATAACTATGGTTAGGTCATCTCTTTTGAAGAACGGATGCCGCTAATGCACCAGTTGAAACAGGTGGAAAACAGTCAATGCTAAGGATGGCACTTGTGAATCCAGCCGCAAAGCTGGATCTAGATGCCCCCAAGTTATGAACTTGGTCTCTACAGGAAAGTGCAACCCCACCAAGTACAGATTGAATACTTGATTAGGGATGTGATTTGCTGTGGCATTTCGTGCTGCTTGTGGTCCATCGGACCATTACTGTGTCCTAGTCTGTACTAGTTTGCATTTCATTACACTGAGTTTCTTTCATCCCAATCCACTATACTTACCAAAAAATATGTAATTGATTTTGTCTCCTGTAATGATGGTGTAAGGGTCTTACCTTATTTACAGTGCTGTTGATGTTATCTCCATATGTTTCTTCATTGCTTTTCTTCCCAAGTTAATGAACCAGGTAATTGCCCATCAAGCAGCCATTTGCCTTCAGGGTTATTTTCTCTCTCGGACATGAATAATGAAAGGACAGGACAGAGTTACACACACACGTAAATGAACAGAATTTTGTTTTAGTGTTTTCCATGATACGATGTTGGAAACTGAACACAATGATGAATGAGCATCATGGTTGCATGCAGATTTCTGTTGAGTACTAAAGGACCTCCCTACTCTCTTTACCAAACACTGGTTATTATGGGTAAAGCAGGTATTTAAAAAAGGAATGAACCACAACATGATAATGCTGATATTTTTTTTGCTTCCTCTGGCAGCCTTAATCAGACAACATGGGCCAAGGTCAAACACTCAGGCAGTTTGCCTCATTAACCCAAGGATCTTTTCCACTTCTTCCTTTGTCTCTGGTGTGTTACTGTGATAAGCAGGGATGTAGTTTTCCAGAGCCTCAGGGGGTCTTAGACTCTACTTTTTTCAGAGCAGTGTCCCAGCAGGGTCCCTATGTCTCCAGCATCCTATGAGCCAATCAGCATGAGTGTATTAGCCACTGAGCAGAGTCTTCTAACAAGCTTCCTTGTCCTTTCCTGCTGATTGGAACCAATCAGAGAGAAAGGAAGTGAGTCAGCCACTAAGAAGACTCTTCTCAGTAGCTAACACTCTCCCTTTTCATGCTTATTGTCCTGTAGGGGCATCTGTTGTTGTGCAAGATGGCCTTAACAAGGATCTCATTCTCAAGCCAGCAGCAGCAAAAAATAAAAAGGATGGAAGGCGGTGTAGCTGTAACTATCATGAAGGGACCCAACACTTCTGAATTTACTACTACACTATACTGGTGATAAGGAATTAAAAAATAATGGACAATAAAATATTAAAAGCAATATAGAATACATAAGATATTGGAATTTACAATATTGAGGAGAGATTTTCTTTCAAACAGTGAGTGGTACGTTTTTGTTTATTGAACTATGTCACCTCACACTTCCTTCAGAGATGTAACATGTGCATGTTTGACAATCAGTAAATTTATTTTAATTAATTGTTTTTCTTGTTTATTTTATTGCTTATGTATTTAATAGTTGTTTCCCCCAATCCCGCCTTTTAGGGTGTTCACCTTCTCAAAGTGATTTACAAAGCAATCTATAAAACAACAATAAAACAATAAGATCACAAGCTATTAAAACAATAAAATAAAAACATTAAGGCTGCACTCCTATACATACTTATCTGGAAGTAAGTCTCAATGAATTCAATGGGATTTACTTCCGACTATGAGCAGATGTGCATAGGATTTTGTTTAAAGATATTAAAATAACACTAGATAAAACCATTATTAAAACACAGTGCCATAAAATTACTCCAAACGTAAAAAATATATAATTTTAAAAAACTCTTCTAAAAGCTAATAAAGAGGCTTTTGACTAATTCATTTGTTAGGCAGGTTGTTAATCAACTAAAAGAATCTTTAACAGGCTGAAAGTAGATATAAAGACATTTTATTACATAACTTCTGAACCATGGATGATATCCAACTAAGCCGTACTCGGAGTTGGACTCTGGGGAGGGGCCATTGCTCAGTGGCAGAACAGAAAGTCCCAGGTTCAATTACTGGCAGCTCCAGAGGGCGGGGACTGTTCCACTTCTGAAACTCTGGAGAAGTGCTGCCACTCAGTACAGACAATGCTGAGCTAGATAGGCCAAGTGGAAGACCACCTGATTTGCATGCCAAAGATCCCAGGTTTAGTTCCTGACATCTCCCAGTAGAGCTGGGAAAACTGGAAACTTGGACATTGGATAACCGCTGTCAGTCAGCGTGTAGACACTGCAGTCCTGACTAGACGGATCAATAGTCTGACTTCGTATAAGGAGCTTCTTATATTCCTATATAGGTGAATGAGCATCTCCAAATCTCACGTTTGTTAAAATGCTAATCTATTCAAAATATTTCATATTTGTGTATCCATACTGAGGATCTAAAAACATGCCTTCTTAATTTTCATTGTGGAATGAAAACTCACATCCTAAATATGAAGGGCATTCCTAATGAAACAACAGCTTTTTACCCTGAGGTTCTTGGATTCGTCTGATGCTAGCTGACTACGAGACCACATCTGATATCATGATATTATTAAAACCATTTGGAAGCCTGGGGCTCCCGCCTGCTGTTAAAAGTGAGCAGAAAATGTACTCTGGATGTACAACCTAAACTTCAGGCAAAATAATTTAATTCCAATTGGCATCTAAAAAGTTGGAAATGTCAGCTTCCATCCTTATACGCCAGTTACCGTAAGAGAGCAATCAGTAGACTCATCTACCTGTCCTAAGGAGTATAACTTATCCTCTGGTTATACTCTGTCAACTGGAACCAAGACTATGTCATAAGGTCAAGGTTTTATTTTATTTATTTATTAGATTTATATCCTGCCCTTCCTCCCAGTAGGAGCCCAGGGTGGCAAACAAAAGCACTAAAAATACTCTAAAACATCATAAAAACAGACTTTAAAATATATTACAGCAAAACATCCTTAAAAACATATTAAAACAAAACATCTTTAAAAACATCTTAAAAAAAAAAAGCTTTAAAGACATATTAAAAAGCAATTCCAAAACAGATGCAGATTGGGATAAGGTCTCTACTTAAAATGCTTTTAGAAGCTCAATTGCCCTTGAGAGAGCATACTGCAGGTTTTATGCAGATCCCAGCCTCACTTACCTGGAACCAAGAGAACATAAGAAGAGCATGCTGGATTGGACCAGTGGCCCATCCAATCGAGTATCCTGTTCTCACAATGGCCAACCAATTGCCTATGGGAAACCTGCAAGCAAAACCTGAGTGCAAAGAGCATTCTCCTCTCCTGCAGTTTCCAGCAACTGGTATTTGTACGCTTCTGAATACCAGTTGCTGGAAACTGTGGGGGGAGCTCTTGTGCTCAGGTCCTGCTTGCGGGCTTCTCATGGGCAACTGGTAGGTCACTGTGAAAAGAGGATGCTGGACTGGATGGGCTACTGGCCTGATCCAGCAGATTCTTGTGTTTTTAAGGTGCACTTCATTGTGCAAAGGACATATATTGCCATCTACCCAAATGGGTAAGAGATCCACACAAAAGTGCTGATAGCCTAGAAGCAACTGGAGGACCCAGCTCCAGCTCCTTCCCTTTTTGTGCACCTCTCCCTGCCCCTCAGTCTTCACTCACTTCTTTTCCCAGCTGGACAAGCCACCCATCAAATTAGAGCACCTGCTCTGCTTGAGCTGGGATAAGAGAGGATCATCCCATCTATTTTGTTTTCCACTGAAAGATTAGCTATCCTGTCTGTGACAGGGAAGGGCTGTGAGAAAGGCCTTTCCTCTCCTTTCCAACTGCAACTCTACTTGTCTTCTCTTTCTTTCAAAATGCTCTTGTAAAATTATCAGTACTTGCAGGCAGTGAATTTTATGCCATTTTACATGTATATAATGCTGATTTATTGGAAAAGAATAACATCCTTCAGAAAAGCTGGAAGGAAAAGGCAGTTGGAATTCCCCAGAGCAGACAAAACATGGATAATTAAAGACTTTAAAGTGTTTTCTTCCAGGTTAGTATATGTTCTGTCAACAACCGATGGCTCTTAAACTAGATCAACATTGTCACCTAGTGGCCACTGAAGTCCTTGGACAGCAGGAAAATCCACAAACAATGTTTTTATAACAGTACTATGATGACACACCACTCCATTTATTGTTGCTATTTCATCTCAGACCTGCTGCTTTCTCCCCCCCCCCCAAAAAAAATCTCAACTTTATCCTATGGGATGACTCAACCCAGTCTTGGACTAAAGTTATAGACAATTAGAGCAGGGGACAGGGTCCTTTTCCCCTTATGTAAGAAAATTTCCTTCTGGATTTTTAAAAAATTTAACCAATGTGACACTTGGAGTTCCTGCACACCTCATACAGAGTCCTAGAATTTGACCGAAGTGACACAGTTGGAGGACATACAAGTGTTGACAGGTCCTTGGCTATGCTACTCAGGCAAAATGAGTTATTTCAGATTAATTAATCTGGATTAATTAGTCCCATAAAACCAGGGGAAAGAGGACTCTGTGGTATGGCACATGCCTTGCATGTGCAAAGTCCCAGATTAAGAACATAACAAATCAAAGACCTATCTAGTTCAGCATATTCTTTCCCCACACTGGCCAGCCTGATGCTTATGGGAAGCCCACACAAACAC
This sequence comes from Rhineura floridana, assembly GCF_030035675.1. NCBI lineage: Eukaryota > Metazoa > Chordata > Lepidosauria > Squamata > Rhineuridae > Rhineura > Rhineura floridana. Next base: position 139,926,347 of record NC_084482.1, on the reverse strand, counting down.
TCTCCCACTCCTCCTTCTCCAGCGACTGGTATTCAGATGCATGCTGCCTCTCCAATCCAGTTTCAATCTGAATTAGACAGTAGCCAGGGTGCTGAGAGCATCCTTTCAATGGATCTTTCTGTGAAATATCTCAGTTACACCTAGAGAATGTTCCTTCCTCTAGTGGTGGTGTTTCCTGCTCATATACTGCTTAGGGTTGCTAGGTCAGAAGCATCCCAAACCCTGAGATTTCAGGGGTGGGCCTGAGTGCTGTCACATGGGCAAGCCCTAGTGATGTCATTAAGCACAATACATTAAGCATCAACCACAGTTGCTTGGAGCATACAATTCAAACAAAACAATTTCTCTATTAGAAATTAAGATAGAAATCTTAGCTAAAAGATGGAGCCTGGGTAGGGAACATTTAATCTAGCCTACTTACTTCTGGGAAGAAGAGTTTAAGTGCCCTCAGGCCAGGCCAGTCACCAGAAGGCCATTGCAGGAAGAAAGGAGCCTAGCGTTGTAGAGATGTTAGATGGGAGCACTTAGGAGTAGAGATGGATGCCCCTGAAGGCCGCAATTCTAAACACACTTACTAAGGGACTAAACCCCATAGAACTCAACAGGACTTACTTCTGAGTAGATATGGTTTGGATTGTGCTGTTGGTAATGCTTGACTAGGGATCCTCTGCAAAGATATCCATATCCACGCAGGGCTGGCAACTCTCTGCCTAGAATGCCCTGCCTGCTTTTTAACGTGGCTGCTCCAAACTTCTTTACAGATTTGGCCCTTCACTTCAGAAAGAGGTCTGATAAATGAGTAAGAGTAAAAAGATTCTCTACCCTTTTCTGTCTACCCTGTGAGCTGCTACAAACTCACTGTGACAGCCAACCCAATTCCAATGCTGGACTAGATGGGCCACTGGCCTGATCCAGCAGGCTCTTCTTATGTTCTTATGTTACGTAAATTATTTTTATTTATCTATTATTAATCATTAGACTGTCCAACTCTTCCGGTTCCGGGTTGATGGCGGCGGGTGAGCTTTTTCTTGCAGCTGTCCCTAGATCGGTTAATATATTATATATTTAGTACATTTTAGTACTTTCATTCTACCGGTTGCAGTTGGAGGTTTAGTGTTTTGCTTCCAATCCGTACTGCTCAGTTAATTTGTTGGCGAAAACAAGCAGGGCTAAGAGATAATTCAGATAGATTTGATTCAGAAAGTTTGATAACGGACAGACAGCTAAGAGTTACGACTTAGCCTACTTTCACATCTTAATGAGCACAAGAATTGCAGGCTGAAATGGTGTTAACAAGAAAAGAGAGGAAAGCTCTAGGTCTGCCTCCTCCTCCTTTAGAAAGCTTGCCAGAAAAGGGAAAGAGGAAAAAAAAAAAAAGACCGGAGAAGACCCAAGATGAAGTACCTCAGACTCTAAAACATTCTGACAGTCTAGCAAGTGAACAAGGGGGACAGTTGAAAATTACGAATTTCTTTCCAACTGTATCACAGCAACATATTGTAAATGACTGCTGGCAGGCTGTATCCTTGCCCTCAGATTGGTCCCTTCCCCTTAAGGGTTTCTCACACAGCTCACGGGAGGCATCTTCCACTATGAATCTAGCTGAAGAAATTGTGATGGCTGATAGTCAAACTTTAAATAACAAAAGTCTCTCATATGGATCCAGCCGTACTCCCCCGCCTGATTCCGCCGTTCTCCCCGTAGATAATTTTCCTCAAGAGGTAAATGACTTACAATATGTACACCCCCCTGAGCAGAGCAATTGTACACGACAACTTACGGCTCCAAGTTCCCCTAGGGGCCGGTCTGTATCACCAGAAGGCTATCAAAGAGCTGCTACAGACACGGATTTTACACAGACTTCCCCAAAGGATGATTCTCCTGGACATGTCCTGTCCCTTAAAAACTGGCTGTTTATGATCACGACCGAGTTGGAGCATGTTAAAGCATACTTAAACGAATGTAATCTGCTGTTGACAACTTTGGTGGAGCTACATCGAAATTCACAAGTCCCTCAGCCTTTTGTCACTCCTGTTAACTCGACAAAGCCTTCTGTGGTGGTAGTGCCTTCTCGAATAAAGTCTTTCCGAATAAAGAAAGAAAGACGACCGATATTTCACACACAGAAGAGTAAAAACCAAAAGGCACGCAAACCCTCACGGAGAAATGGGATGAATTTTAAGAGACTCTTTAACCTGCTGGATAATTTAACAACTGAGACCCGAGCAAAGCCAGGGTCGTCCCTGGCAAAGTCCCCTACAAAGATCTGCCCTTCTACACCTATTAAAGGCACTATAAGATCCTGTAACCCTCCTCCTGCCGAAACGGAGTCAAGCAATGCCTGCAGCAGGAGCCCAGTTGGCTTCATCCCACAGGATCCTTGGTTGGATGCATTAGCCGGTGTAAAGACAAAACAAAATACATCTCCGCGAGCTTTATTAGCTCGATGGAACTTAGTTTTGAATAGGCGCAAGCTGGCTTTTGCAAATTATCCCAAGCCCTGGGGCTATATTTCATCAGTCGCCAGAAAATGTCATTTTCTGAATACTGTAGGGAAAGAGATGCCAGGGCTTCTCAATATAAATGACATTGTGCAGGTAGAATTCCTTTATTATAATGGAAGGCGGGCCCGAGCAGTGGTCACCTTCACCTCTCAGGAGGTAGTCAACCAACTATGGCTCGCTAAAGATTCTCTGGCCAAGGAGGGAATTGCTACTTTAAGATTTTTCAAAAACCTAGTACCTCCATTGGGCCTTAAGCCCCCTCTGTATCAGCTCCAAAAATCTGCGCATATGGAGAAACAGCTCAAGCAAGATCTACTGATTGACTTGGAATCACAGGATCTAATCGATCAAAGAATGGACTCCCCCAAAGCTTTTGGAGAGAGATGTGCTGTAGAGCTAGAGGGGGGGGGAAACTGCTGGAAAGCCTTAATGTCTTAATAAAGACTCTTAACATGCTCTAATGCTCTGAATAAGTTTCTTGCTCATCTTAACTCCAACGTAATGTATGCTGTTTCACGCAACAATGCACACACGCCAACACCTGAAACCTCTACTTTGGCCGAGGACTTAACTCCCTGTCTATATTTACAACAATCTGACTTACGGCAGATAGTGTCAACCAACGTGTTCCCCCAGGAGGCGACTTCGTGGGAAGGAGAATCTACCTCTAGACAGTTTTTGGGCCATGGCCACCCACCGTCCCAAGAGGAGTCCCTTAGGGAAGGGAGGTTGAATGATTCTCTGGGAAAGGAGGAACAAGCGCTGTTTCAATCTTTTAGATCATTACCAGTGCCCGACGGAGAAGAAATTTTAGATAGACTAGTACAACTCTCTTTACGTCTATCTGTTATCCATGAGCAACCTACTGGAGATCAGTATATTCCTCTAACAAGTAAATATGAGAGAAAAAATGCGCAAAAGGATCAATACTCAAAGGAACAAAATTCACTTCAGGTTCTGATTTTCCTTCGCAGCACGTGCCGGATCGAACAAGTTCTTCATTTGGGCCAACACCTTACGAACAAACTAAATCGGACAGCAATTGCCCCGCTATGATGACAGATACAAGTAGCCATGACTGACAGTTTACGATTCTATCCTGGAACTTAATGGGCTGATCCAATAAATTTAGGGAGGCTGATCCGTCCTCCTTTTTGAATAAATTCCAGATTATATGTCTCCAAGAAACTTGGGCAACGCCAGATGTTCCGGTGTTTCTAAGTGGCTATCAAGCTTTTACGCTTCCTGCGATTAAACATAACATAAACGGCAGAGGCAGTTGTGGCCTTTGCATTTTTATATCTGCAGATCTGTCTGTAGATATCCAAGCTTTGCATCCAAACTGTGAGCATTTTGTGCAAGGGGTGATGATTTCTGGCCTTTCTATAGGTTCCCTCATTATTATTAATGTTTATTTCCCCCCTCCTACGGCTAGAAAGCTATCGCCAGGTAATATATGGGACCAACTATCAGAGTTCCTATCTCATCTGGAATTTCAATTCCCGCAATCTAGGGTAATACTCTGAGGGGATTTTAACGCCAGGTTGGGCCCTGGGTGGATTGAAGGGCCCTCATCAAATCAGGGCCCGGCTTTTGACATTCCCGTTTGCTCGGAAGTCTCAAGATCAGATAGCAAACAAACAAGGTTATAGATTAAAAGAACTTATCCAATTACATCATCTGGAGTGCTTGCACGGCTCTGCCGTAGATCAGTCCAATGGAGCACATACATTTCTTTCATCAAGGGGAGCTAGTGCAATAGATTTCACGTTTATTTCAAGATCACTTTTTCCAGAGGTTTGTTTCTTCAGGGTTTTAGATAGAGTTGATAGTGATCATTTTCCTACTATGACTGTTTTGCGCCTCTCCCTCCCTCAGCCTCCTGCTGTCTTACCATCCCTGGATGGTTTGCAAGTTGCTGAGCGCAGAGTTCGATGGTCTCCCAACCTTTGCACATCTGCTTCGCAACTTTTGGGCAGTAGTACCCTGATTTTACTCAGGCAAGAAGCTTTGGAGCCCGAGTCAGATGCCCTCATTTCTTACCAACGCATTATCTTACTCCTTAAACCCATGTTGATCCTGAAGGGCCCCCCTAAAGCTGCTAGCTTAGCAAGCTCTAGGTGGTTTGACAAGGAATGTAAAATTGCTAAACGTCATTTAGTTTCTTACGCACACAGATCAATAAGAGACCAATAACATTCTGTCATGATCAGCTAGTCCTCCTTCGTTCATCATATAAGGCTCTGCTAAAACAAAAAAAGGCCCTATTTGTGGAATCACAATGGCAACAACTTAATCAAGCGTTGCTGTCAAATAACGAGCGTCTATTCTGGGAATTGGTAGCGGCCGGAACAGGATCATATAAGCAGTTTATATCTGGCCAAATAACTGCCCCCATTTGGCATGATCATTTTACCAAGCTCTATACGCTCCAGTTGATAAAATTGTCCCTTTCCCACTCACTAAGGAGATGATCTTCCCCATCTGGCCTCCGGTTACGATACCCCAAATAAGGGTCCTTATCTCCTCATTAAAAAGGGGAAAGGCACCGGGGGAAGATATGATTCCCCCTGAACTTTTTATCAATTTCCCAGACTGGTGGGCCCCCATTCTGACTAAATTGTTCACTCAGATTAACTACACGGGTATTGTACCAGAGGGATGGAAGCAGAGTGTTGTCATCCCTATCTTTAAAAAAGGTGAGAGACAAGAGCCAAACAACTATCGGCCTATCAGTCTCTTGGATATTGGTGCAAAGTTGTATAGTAAATTTCTTTTGCTTAAACTAGAGGAGTGGGAAGCGGCCAATAGTGTTATCTGCCCTGAACAAGCAGGGTTCCGGAAAGGACAGAGCACTGTCGACCATTGTCTCACCCTCTACTTTATAGCTAAACATTCGGTGCTTGGACCCACAAAACATCTGTATGCCGCCTTTGTTGACCTGGCGGCCGCTTTTGATTCAATCGACAGAAGCCGACTATGGGCCAAGCTCGCCTGCACCAATATAGATAAGCGCCTTTTATATTTAATTAAAGAATTGTACTCTAATAATAACATAAGAATCAGAGTGGGAAATAATCTAACAGACCCAATTCTGGCTAATAAGGGGGTAAAAAAGGATGTCTTCTAGCACCCACCCTTTTTAATCTTTACTTGAACGACATCATAGCAGAGCTGACGGGTCCAAACTTTTTTCCGCCTACAGTGGGCAGTAGGAAGGTCACAACGCTACTATACACGGATGACATGGTTCTTTTATCTCTTACCTCTATTGGCCTTAGGAGACATAAGAACGTAAGAACATAAGAAGAGCCTGCTGGATCAGGCCAGTGGCCCATCTAGTCCAGCATCCTGTTCTCACAGTGGCCAACCAGGTGCCTGGGGGAAGCCCGCAAGCAGGACCCGAGTGCAAGAACACTCTCCCCTCCTGAGGCTTCCGGCAACTGGTTTTCAGAAGCATGCTGCCTCTGACTAGGGTGGCAGAGCACAGCCATCATGGCTAGTAGCCATTGATAGCCCTGTCCTCCATGAATTTGTCTAATCTTCTTTTAAAGCCGTCCAAGCTGGTGGCCATTACTGCATCTTGTGGGAGCAAATTCCATAGTTTAACTATGCGCTGAGTAAAGAAGTACTTCCTTTTGTCTGTCCTGAATCTTCCAACATTCAGCTTCTTTGAATGTCCACGAGTTCTAGTATTATGAGAGAGGGAGAAGAACTTTTCTCTATCCACTTTCTCAATGCCATGCATAATTTTATACACTTCTATCATGTCTCCTCTGACCCGCCTTTTCTCTAAACTAAAAAGCCCCAAATGCTGCAACCTTTCCTCGTAAGGGAGTCGCTCCATCCCCTTGATCATTATGGTTGCCCTCTTCTGAACCTTTTCCAACTCTATAATATCCTTTTTGAGATGAGGTGACCAGAACTGTACACAGTATTCCAAATGCGGCCGCACCATAGATTTATACAACGGCATTATGATATCGGCTGTTTTATTTTCAATACCTTTCCTAATTATCGCTAGCATGGAATTTGCCTTTTTCACAGCTGCCGCACACTGGGTCGACATTTTCATCGTGCTGTCCACTACAACCCCGAGGTCTCTCTCCTGGTCGGTCACCGCCAGTTCAGACCCCATGAGCGTATATGTGAAATTCAGATTTTTTGCTCCAATATGCATAATTTTACACTTGTTTATATTGAATTGCATTTGCCATTTTTCTGCCCATTCACTCAGTTTGGAGAGGTCTTTTTGGAGCTCTTCGCAATCCCTTTTTGTTTGAACAACCCTGAACAATTTAGTGTCATCAGCAAACTTGGCCACTTCACTGCTCACTCCTAATTCTAGGTCATTAATGAACAAGTTGAAAAGTACAGGTCCCAATACCGATCCTTGAGGGACTCCACTTTCTACAGCCCTCCATTGGGAGAACTGTCCGTTTATTCCTACTCTCTGCTTTCTGCTTCTTAACCAATTTCTTATCCACAAGAGGACCTCTCCTCTTATTCCATGACTGCTAAGCTTCCTCAGAAGTCTTTGGTGAGGTACCTTGTCAAACGCTTTTTGAAAGTCTAAGTACACTATGTCCACTGGATCACCTCTATCTATATGCTTGTTGACACTCTCAAAGAATTCTAATAGGTTACTGAGACAGGACTTTCCCTTGCAGAAGCCATGCTGGCTCCGCTTCAGCAAGGCTTGTTCTTCTATGTGCTTAGTTAATCTAGCTTTAATAATACTTTCTACCAGTTTTCCAGGGACAGAAGTTAAGCTAACTGGCCTGTAATTTCCGGGATCCCCTCTGGATCCCTTTTTGAAGACTGGTGTTACATTTGCCACTTTCCAGTCCTCAGGCACGGAGGAGGACCCAAGGGACAAGTTACATAGTTTAGTTAGCAGATCAGCAATTTCACTTTTGAGTTCTTTGAGAACTCTCGGGTGGATGCCATCCGGGCCCGGTGATTTGTCAGTTTTTATATTGTCCATTAAGCTTAGAACTTCCTCTCTCGTTACCACTATTTGTCTCAGTTCCTCAGAATCCCTTCCTGCAAATGTTAGTTCAGGTTCAGGGATCTGCCCTATATCTTCCACTGTGAAGACAGATGCAAAGAATTCATTTAGCTTCTCTGCAATCTCCTGATCGTTCTTTAGTACACCTTTGACTCCCTTATCATCCAAGGGTCCAATCGCCTCCCTAGATGGTCTCCTGCTTTGAATGTATTTATAGAATTTTTTGTTGTTGGTTTTTATGTTCTTAGCAATGTGCTCCTCAAATTCTTTTTTAGCATCCCTTATTGTCTTCTTGCATTTCTTTTGCCAGAGTTTGTGTTCTTTTTTATTTTCTTCATTCGGACAAGACTTCCATTTTTTTGAAGGAAGACTTTTTGCCTCTAAGAGCTTCCTTGACTTTGCTCGTTAACCATGCTGGCATCTTCTTGGCCCTGGCGGTACCTTTTCTGATCTGCGGTATGCACTCCAGTTGAGCTTCTAATATAGTGTTTTTAAACAACTTCCAAGCATTTTTGAGTGATGTGACCCTCTGGACTTTCTTTTTCAGCTTTCTTTTTACCAATCCCCTCATTTTTGTGAAGTTTCCTCTTTTGAAGTCAAATGTGACCGTGTTGGATTTTCTTGGCAATTGGCCAGTTACATGTATGTTTAATTTAATAGCACTGTGGTCACTGCTCCCAATCGGTTCAACAACACTTACATCTTGCACCAGGTCCCGGTCCCCACTGAGGATTAAATCCAGGGTTGCTGTCCCTCTGGTCGGTTCCATGACCAACTGGTCTAGGGAATAGTCATTTAGAATATCTAGAAACTTTGCTTCTTTGTCATGACTGGAACACATATGCAGCCAGTCTATGTCTGGGTAGTTGAAGTCACCCATTACTACCACATTTCCTAGTTTGGATGCTTCCTCAATTTCATATCTCATCTCAAGGTCTCCCTGAGCTCCCTGAGACTCTTGGCGAACCTAGAAGAATACTGCAATAAAGCACAATTACAAGTTAATTACCAAAAAACTAAAATAATGGTCTTTGGGAAAAGACATCGCAATCATAAATGGACCATTGGTACACACCCAATTGAACAATGCCGTTCTTTTAGATACCTAGGGATTCTGTTCCAAGAAACCTTTTCATGGAAAAACCACATAGCTGCTACTAAACTCGAAGCCACCAGGTCAGTTGGGATAATTCTTAAATTTTATAGAACCAAGGGGGGCCATCTCGTGGCCCCCGCCCTCTATCAGAGTAAGGTTTTACCACAGATTGTCTACGGGGCAGCTGTCTGGGGTTGGGAGGAATCATCTCTCCCTAGTTTAGAAGCTATCCAAAACAATTTCCTCAGACAGCTTCTGCGTCTTCCCCCCGGCACCCCTGCCGCGTTTATGTGTGCTGAATCTGGCTTACTTCCCGTTAGCGCCCGAATTCATAATACCCTGCTGGCATTCTGGGTCTCGCTAACAGATGCACCAGCCAAAATCCTATTGAAGTCTTGCTTCAACAGGATAGCGGCAGATAGCTTTTGGATTCTTAAATTATCAAATATATGTCATCTATACCATATCTCAACACAGCCCAATATACCTCACAATAGGATTAAAATTAGAGAACAGATTGAGCGGCACTGTGCTTGGATGGACAAATTGGCTATTGCCAACTCTAAGTTTTCAAGGTGGTACGGTTTAATTAAAACTGACCATCATAGGGCAAATTATCTATCTTACCCTTTCTCTGTACACCTAAGACATGCATTTACGGCGCTTAGGTTCCAGACAATGCCTAGTGCTATTATGTCTGGCCGATTTCTCCAGATCCCATGGGTTCAACGCTTATGTATTTGCCAAGCGGGAAAGGTGGAAGATTTACCCCATTATTTGCTTGATTGCCCTCTTTATGCCCACCCAAGAAATAAATTCCTTGATATTTTGATTAAGCGCTTGGATACTAGTTGGGAGGAGCAAATGGTATCCTTCCTCTTAGCAGATAACGATTTTAGGGTCACCACTAGAGTGGCTCTTTTAGCCTTTGCAGCCCAAAAGTTGAGAGCAAAGTACTTAATAGATCTGGGGCCTATGGAAAAATAGAGACTGAGGGCGCTCCAATCCCATTGTCTCATTTTAGGATTTTAATAAGTCCGAGCTCATGGATTTTAGGATTTTATATGTTAGAGCTCATGGTTTTGTTTTAATGTATTGATTTTAAATTTTTGAAAGTTGTATGACTTTGTGATGGCCTATGGCCTGGCAAATAAACTTCTGAAATTATTAATCATTATTTGTCACTTCACAAAGAATTCTCCAAGTGACATACCATCAATTAAATATAAAACAAGGTTAAAAACATAACACATTCAAATCAACACTAAAATATAACACAATCAAATTCAACACTAAAAGCCAGCACCCAAGAATAAAACAATTGCCATGATCAAGGGGAAGAGCCTTTCTACACAATCAGACAATTAAAACATGACCTATACTGGGTGTATAATTTCTGTAAGATCTAAATCAGCTGTATAGCATAATATCTTGTCCACCTGAGGTGATCAGGAGAGAAGAGTGGGAGTGACAGAAGGCAAATGAAGTACAAAAGCCATAGTCCGGTTTCTATATCAGTGCAGATGCAGATCAGGCAGAACTAATGTTACATTACAGCACGCAGAGAATTACAGAAATACCTAAGCTGGAGAGATCCACAAGAGGGGCATGTGCACAGGGGAGAGAACTCTGCATGAAGCCAGACCTTTGCATGCACTGCCATTTGCAATTCCCAGGACTGTTGAAGAAACAAGCCACTATTAAACTGAAGAAGTGGCTTATCTCTTTAGAAGCCTTGAAATATCTTCCTCTCGTGTACTTGCACTGCAATCCTGTTTAGACTTTCTTCTGGCTGTGCATACAGGGAGGAGTGGGATTGTGACTGTTTGCAGCAGTTGCTGATCCCACCCCTACCCCATATCTGTGTTTTTGGCTGAAGCTGTGGGAGTCTCTACATGTCCACAAACTATTTCTGCAGAGACTCTGCCTAAAGACACGCACTTTATACTTCATAGGCTCTTTCAGACCTTCTTCCAAATGTGCCAAATATTGGGGCCAGCAGCTGTGAGCAGGCATGATATCTCTCCCCTGTATACATGTTCAGAACACCTGAACAAGGATGTAGCCTCTATTTTTAAATGATCTACTCAGTAAACACAAGAATTAAAAATGCAGCATCTGAATATATTATTTAATCTCACTTTTTTAAGTATCTAAGAATGGTGGTCACTGACATATTACCATGTATGTGCGCGCACACACACACACACTTTCCTTTGGCAGCTCAACTGTTTCTAACAAGCTGCCTTGCTTAATTCTGGCAGGCTCCCCTACTTTTTTCTGCCAACACTACATTTCCGAGTAACTCCAAATCCAACAGCACTTTGGAAGAAAAGGCTCCCCCTTTATTCGCTCAAACAACCACATAAGCCAATAAGTAATTTTTCTTATGGACCTTCTCCAATAACTCTTTTGATCAAAGAGGTACACATGCTCTGTTCTTTACTCATTTGAGTGTAGATCCCACTTAGCAGTTTTGAAATGTGCCAGTGAAGGGTTTGAATTTCCCTTCATTGAAGCCATCCGTGCAATGTGCATCTTGCCTGGGGTGAGTAGCAATTACCCTAAGGTGAGCAGCTGGGATGCAAACTGGACCTGTCTGCTCTCCTTCTGCTGCCAGGTAAGGAAAACATAGTATAGCACCTGGACTCATGCTCTCCTTTATTCACGTAAGACAGGGAGTGACCACAAGTGTAGCGGCCACAGTTGTGCACTGCAGTAGCTACAGTCCCCAGAGGACAGAAGGGAGTAAGACTGGCAGCAGCAGCTGTCACAGCACTGCTGTTTTGCTGTCAAAATAATAACAGTGCTATGGCAACGGTGTACCTCTTTCTTTCTGACATGAGATGAAAACAGCAAAATGGGGATGCACATACGAGCTATGCTATGGTAATGGATTTCCTGCATCAGCAAGGGGTTGACCTTTGAGGTCCCTTCCAACACTATGACTCTATATCAACGGGGGATGGCTCATGTAATGTTCTGTGGTGGGTGCTGTGTATGAAGGAGCAGATACACACTCTGTGATTCCTGAGTAACAAAGAATACTTTACTTTGTTTTGTACCCTACAGTTCATGTCACTAGTGCTAGTGGCATTAACTGTAACTGCACTTACTTTACAACTACCAGATCCCATATATTACAGCCCAAAGAAAGAAAAAAATAAATGGAAAAGACCTGGTGAAAAAGAGATGGAAATTAGGGTAGGCAGACTAATAAACAAAACAAAAAATGTCAGGGAGAATGGAGAAAATTATCTCAAAAGAAACATTGTTCTTATCAACTGTTGTCACAATTTCATGCCTCTGGTTTGATCAGGGGTGGGAAACCTCTAGTCTGTGGGTCAGATTTGGCCCTGCATGGGTCCCAATCTGGCACACAAGGCTATTTTCCCCAAACCACACCCAGCTGCCCCACACCTGACATCATATGTGACATGAGGTGTGGGACAGGTAGAGATGCATCTGGATCAGCTGTGCAACCAAGCTCCCTGTGGGTGACTTGATTGTGCAGCTGATCCCTGCAGAAAAGAGGCTTGAGGTCACTGCCCAACAGCCAGTAGGCAGTGACTTCAAGCCTGCTGTTCAGTAGCACTTCCAAGAACTGTATAGGGACTCTTCGCAAGCCGTGTGTGGTGCCTTGAAGCCCAAATGATCATCATCTGATGTCACTGTGACATCCAGTGATTGACCCACCTGCCAAATTTTGCCCTTCAGGGGTAGGGGAGACACGGATTTGTTTGATCATATCTTACATATGACCCTCCGTGGCGCAGGGTGGTAAGCAGCGGTAACGCAGCCAAAGCTCTGCTCACGGCCGGAGTTCGATTCCAACGGAAGGAGGAAGTCGAATCTCCGGTAAAAGGGGTCGAGGTCCACTCAGCCTTCCATCCATCCGTGGTCGGTAAAATGAGTACCTGGCATATGCTGGGGTAAAGAAAGGCCAGGGACGGAACTGGCAATCCCACCCCATATATACGGTCTGCCTAGTAAACGTCGCAAGACGTCACCCTAAGAGTCAGAAATGACTCGCGCTACAAGTGCGAGGACACCTTTACCTTTATCTTACATAAAATTATTTTTGAAACACAGGCATATTCAGTATATGTTCAGAGAACACCTTTTGTACTTTGGTTAAGAGAAAAAAAACTGCTTTCATCTGAATTCTCATAAAGTATTATAACAGACTTGCAGCATGGCCTTCATTATGCTATGTGGGGGAAGTACAGTTTATTGCGGCAGCCGTTGTGAGAGGACAGTGGGTCTCTGTGTCGTTTCTACGCCACCCTACGGTGTACAAAAGCAGTAGTGTATTTCCTGCCACATTTTAATGACTGGATTTACTTCTATGGCACAAAATTAGGAGGGATTGAGGGACCGCACACTGAGTGTGGTGGGAACCCCAGAACCCCATATCTTGATCTTTATCAAAATCATCACTATGAAGGTAGGCAAGACCTCCTCCCTAGTCTCACTGCTTCCTTGCCTTGGTGCCAGAACTCATACTGCTGAGGTGGAGTGAACTGAGATGAGGCACATAGGAAGCTGTTCTCTATGAAGTCAGGCTGTTGATCCACCTAGCCCAATACTGTCCACAGCGGCTGACAGCTACTTTCCAGAATTTCAGACAGGATTCTTTTCCAAAGTGTGGAGAAAGTGAAGAGAGATGAAGTTTTCTCCTTACCTCATTGTACATGGGATACCCCATGGCTATCCAGTGAAGTTGAATGTTGGTAGATTCAAAGTCATAAGAACAAACTGCTTCACACAGAGGATAGGTAAGCTGTGGAAGTCACTTCCACAGGATGCAGTGATGGTTACACCTTGGATGATTTTAAAAGAGGATTAGTCAAATTCATGGAGGATAAGGCTGTCAGTGGCTACTAGCTATGATGGCTATGCTCTGCCTCCAGTATCAGATGCAGTATGTCTCTGAATTCTAGTTGCTGGGAATCACAAGTGGGGGGAGTGCTGTTGTCCTGCTTTTGGTCCTCCTACAAGCATCAGGTTAGCCCCTGTGAGGACAGAATGCTGGACTAGATGGTCCTTTGGCCTGATCCTGCAGGGTTCTTATGACCTTCTGCATGCAAATCATGTGCTCTACCACTGGTTCTTCCTAGGCAACGTCTCATTGCTTTCCTTTCTCATCCATATCAATAGTGCTCAGACAGAGCATCCGCGATAAAGCTGACACAAGTTTTCCAGAGCCAGCAACAAAGCTGAACAATTTACTACCTTGGCCATCTGCAAAACCCTGTTAAACCATCTCTTAGACATTGCAGAGTGACCAAAACACAGGTTGAAAAGCAGCCTTAAGCTTTTATGTAGATGATAATATGACTAGAACATAAGAACATACAGAGTCAAGACATGAGTGCAATAGCCCTTTCCTACTTGTGTTCCCCAACAACTGGTATTCAGATGCATGATGTCTCTGATACTCCATTAATTTCTCTAATCCTCTTTTACAGCTGTTCAAGTTGGCAGCTATCACTACCTCTTGTGGGAGCAAATTCCATATTTTAACTATGTGCTGTCTGTCCTGAAACTCCCACCATTCAGCTTCATTGGATAACCCTGGGTTCCAGTATTATGAGAAAAGTCGACGGAGAAAAACTTGTTCTTATTCACTTTCTCTATAGCATGCATAATTTTATACATCTCTGTCATATCCCTCCTTATGTGCTTTTTTTCTAAACTAAACAAGTAAACACTACAACATTTCCATGTATGAGAGATGCTCTAGACCCCTTGATCTTTTTGGTTCCCCTTTTCTGTACCTTTTCTAGCTCTAAAATTTGGTGACCAGAACTGTGCCAAGTGTTGCACTTTGCTTTGTTTTCAAGTTGCTCAAATTATTGTTGCTTTGTTTTTGTAAGTTAGCACCCAGAATAATCAATTTAAAGCGTTCTGCATGTGCTAATAGCATTTTGCTATGTATTTTTAGAGCCAGCAATCCAAATCTTGCCAACTGTGGATAACCAACTTAGTTCACATAACGACAGTACATGCACAAACCTGGCTTTGAATAATGAACTGAATAAATATTTCATTGAAAATATTTCAGCAATTAAATAGCTGGCCACAAATTTACTGAATTTGTTTGTTTCTTAAATGCCCAAAACTTCTGGTGCACCTATTCATCCTTAAGTTAAAAAGTATGTTCCTAAGAAAAGCAAGAATAAAGCACTAGGTACAACTATATTTTTAAAGATACTTAAACTGCAATCTACCAGTTACATACATATTGTGGAGTTGGTTCCAGATTTAGGGAGTGGGGATGGGATAGCATCTTTTGTATTATGACTGACAATCTCATTCTACTGTTTCTCTATTTGCCGTAAAGATTAATGAAAACATTAACAGAGTCAATTATTATACCAAACTTACTTCTGAAGGTCTCACATGATTTTTGTTCTTAATTAAAGCATTATTCCTACTCTTTAGCCCTAAGAGCCCTCCTGGATCAGACCCAAAGCCTTGGCCCAGCATTCTGTTTCTTATAGTAGCCAATCATATGTCTTTAGGAAGGCCACAAGCAGGACATGGGCACAGTAGTCTTCTCCTATTGTTGTTTGCCAGTGACTGGTATTCAAAGGAATACTGCCTCTGATTCTGGAGGTAGCATATAGCCATGACTGGTATTATCCCCTTCCATCCTGACCCCACGCCTCCAAATGAGGCTCTTCCATGAGCAGCACATGAGTTATGGTATGTATAAGGGAGGAGGTGGATCAGCCCTCAGTCTCTTCTCAAGGATAAATAACTCCATTACCATACATAAAGGATGGAATGTTTCCCACAAAATTGCACATAAAAACACAGAAAACAAAAGTCATTTAAAATACAATCCAGCGGAAACCAATCTCCACTGTCTCAGAGGTATATGGAGTAGCCTCACAGACTGCAGAGCAATCAAAGATAGGTGAGACTTGGAGTACAGTATATTATCTCCTATGGATTGGTGTGAGGCCTCCACAGATGATCACAGGGAATGGGAAGGCACATATAGGGGCAAGTAGACCATGCAATATTCTAATACCAAACTGTATAGGACTTTATTGCTTAACACTAAGCTATAATTTTGAACTGCATTTGGAAATACATAGGTAGCCAGTGAAGCTCTTTAACACTAGCAATATGTATGTCCTATAGCCCATGCTGGTCAGTAATCTAACTACTGTGCTTTGAACCAGATGAAGTTACTAAGAGGTCTTCAAAGGCAGCCCAGCATACAATGTATTTACAGTAATAAAGCCTGGATGTTATTAGGACATAAATAGCAATAGCCAACCTATTTACCTGGGCTGTCAATTAGGGTGTCAGTTATTATGCTCCTGTGGACAGGATTTAGCCTGGGAATTACCCATTGCTGACTCCAACTATAAATGATTTCAAAATAATCATGCATTACTCTCGTGGAGGGCTCTCAGACATAGAAACAGAAGTGGGCCCTTGCCCCAACATTGCAAGCCCAAGCTAGGCCTGCCCCTGACATCTACACTGAACATGTATGTCTGAAAAGGAACTACTACACACGAGCTGGGGTTTCTTTTAAGAAATTCATGCTCAACGTGGGGATATCGTCAGGTCAGAGCTAGCAACAGTCCTGTGGTGTCAGGCCAATAACAAGGACCTGATTCTCTTTCTATGTATGAAAGCAACTATGAGGAGAGGTCTTTTATCTCAAACAGGTAACATAGGAAGCTGTCTCATACCAAGCTAGACCAACAGCTCCCCAGGGATTCAGACCAACAGCTTTCCAGGCTTATCTGGAGATGCTAGCATTTGAAAATGGAAACTTTTGGATGCAAAAACTGGTGTTCTACCACTGAACTACTGGCCTTATCCAAACATTAATATCTTTGATATGAAATGTAATGTTCTTTCAAATAAGTGCATTAAAGGCCTTCACATAAATGGATTGCTCCAGTTCTCAGGAGCTTGATCTTATACTGTTTTCTAATAGGGAGGTGATATTTCAGGAGAACAATATTTGTTAGCACTGTAGAAAGGATACACCTCATTTTTCACTTTTAATTCTATCTTTTGCCAAGGCCAGTGAAAAATTGACTAGAATCTATTGGGAAATCTGCCTTTGTTTGCACAAAATATTGAGAAAGTTGTCTATTTGTACAAATAATTGTAAATGAGTTTACACTATGCTTAAATTATGCTCTCTCTTTTATCAGATCAAGAAAAGCATGCAAAAGAGGAAAACACTGGAAACTAATTCTGATGAATTAGTTATAAGGCTCTCTGTTGAGTTATAAGGTTCTCCCACCGAACTTTACTTTGCAGGTTTTAATAAGTTCTCACCTTTTCCCCTTTAAGTAAGGATTTACAAAACATTATAGATCTTCATATGCAGATATGTAATAACCTTTGAACTTGCATACCTTTTAATGTATGAGAACACTCTTTATTTAACAGGAAATGCAAAGGTAGTTACAGGCTAAATATAGTCTGAAGACAGATACGGCTGTTACAGTGTTAAAGTTAAGCAGGTCTTTGTCTACTCAGTGCTTAGACAGAATGTTTGTCATCATAATACCACAGTAGTTCAGCTGGGAACTCCATAGAGGCCATTTCAAGTTCCCTGAAAGAGAGGATAAAAGGGTGATAAATTAAAATCAAAAGGTTTGTCAGGTTTCCTTATATGCACTGTACCTATGAAAAGCAAGATTAACTGGAAAGGGGATGACCCATTACCTGGCTCTGGGTCTTTTATTTCCTTGAACTTGTGACAATAGAATCTAACTGAACAGTCATAACATGGACAAAGGCACATGGAAATGTAGGTCATCAGTTCTGTATAAACGTCATGAGTCTCTGTGACTTATGTTATATGCTACCTTGATCATTCAAGTGGACCTTTTGAGTGAACCTCCATCCAATGACTTATCTCAGCCACTGCAACACATACAGCCAGTCGATTGTTCTTTCATATCTCATACAGTGTCTCCATAACAGCTTTTGGCAGCACAGTACAGCCAAGTGCTGGCATAGAGATGCTGCACACAACACAGGAGAATGTGGTGGTCATGACAGATTCTATCAAAATGGTAGAAAAAAGTCATCATGTCATGTGGAGACCATTCCAACCATTCTCCAAGAGTTCTTTGGCCCTTGCTCAAGGTCACTGAAGAGCCAGAGGAAGAATGACAAAGTCATTCCTTGTGCTTTTGACCACTTTAGAGTTGCATTGGGGGAAATTATGCCAGCTGAGATAATGACTTCCAATTTAAAGTTGTGTTTGAACTGGTAATATTATGATCCAAGCTAATATATTATTGACTAGCTGATTCCTCCACCAATAAAGAAGTGAAGTGCAGAGTATTAGTGCTATGACAGTCTGATTTATTTTATCATTCTCTGAAACCTGACTGTTTAATATTTATTATATATATTAATTTTGATTAAAAGGCAGTTTTCATTCTATATCATGGAAAAAATATAAATATTTAAAGAAAACATTTCTATATAAAAACATTTCTGTATCATGGAGCACTGAACATCATATTGGATGGTTGACTTGCCAGATTCACCTATAAAGAAACTGGCAAAAATCTATAAAAACATTAGTTAATTTCTTCCATTTGAAATATTTGGATGCTTAAAAGCACAACTGTTCCACTTAGAAGTTATTAGCCTGTACTAGAAAAAAAAAAAAAAAACTTTTGCAGATTTGCCAGATCCTACTGAAACAGAGCATTCAAGAATGTGCTCAGTTTTAAGTACATGGTGTCATTGAATTTTCAGGAACAAGTACTGTGGACAGTGTTAAACACAGAGTCTCACACTTAGAGCCAAACTAAATGTCATTCATACAATTATAAATTGTGTGAATGGCTTTTTAAAAATAAATAGCAAGTCTTATAATCTGGACTGGGACCTTTGGCAGGGGATATGGGCTTTAACCCTTTGTCCCCCATTGAGGTTCCAGTCTGGAATAGAGGTCCCTATATTTGCTATTTGCATTGGAACAAAAGCTCTTATATGCACCAGTGGAAGCTTTTATTCCAATGCAGACAGCATACACAAGGCCCCCAATCCAGAGTGGAACCATGGAGGAGACAAAAAGTTAAACCCCCCTCCCCCCACAGATGGATTGAGGGCCTAATACCTGCTATTTGTTTTTTAAAAAACATTAAAATAATTGTTTTGTGTGAATGGCATCACATCTAGTCTGTCCCTTAAACTCCTCTAGCAATTTTAGCCGTATTCATATTGAAGTATATCAAGTTCATTAAGATTTTTTTTTCAAAATACAGTAGATCATGTTAGTAACTACGTCCATAGGCTCACATCCCCTTTTTCAATTTCTTATACACAATAGCACCCTTTGCCTTAACATATATATATTACTGTACAGGCAAATCACAGCTTTGTGCCCAAGCTATATAGCGTCTTACAAAGCTTTTGCACCTGTAAATCAGAAGAACATGCACACAAAAATACAGCAGCAAAGCCACTGCAGTGCTACCTTATCGAAAGCTTTGTTTTTGATACCTCTCAGCTGGCAATATCACTCTGAATAAAAATATGCCAAACATTTTAATGCTAATACATTTTAAAGCAGCTGTCTGCTGAATGTATGTTATAGAGTTAGGATGCTCTTAGAGAGAGAAAACATTTCATTACATCATCCTGTGAAATAGAACAATTGAGGGCATAGAAAATTAGCTGCAAACGTCATTTTCAAGAAATCTGTTATTAATATCTGACATATGGTATTATCCAAATACCATAGCAACTGTGCAATATTTTCAATCAAAGAACTTTGATTCATAGCTGATGCCAAAATTACAGATAAATCCTGTTATTTATAGTATATTTTCATAGCAAACTAATGATCTCTATGGTAAAACTGCAATAGGAGGAGGAGGAGGGGGGGGAGGAGGAGGGGGGGGAGAGGAGGAGGAGGAGGAGGGGGGAGGAGGAGGAGGGGGGGAGGAGGAGGGGGGGAGGAGGGGGAGGAGGAGGGGGAGGAGGAGGGGGGAGGAGGAGGAGGGGCGGAGGAGGCGGCGGAGGAGGCGGTGGCTGCTGCTGCGGCTGCTGCGGCGGGACCACCACCTCCACCACCCTTCCCTGTGGGACTTCTGCCTGGCAGGACCAGGCCCCAGGTACCCAGCCAGCTAGGACTGATTCTCACCACCTGTCCCTCTTTGGAGGGATACATAAGCCGGCTGGCTGAGGTGGCCTGGGAGACCCAGTGCCTGCAGGAGGAAGAGACCATTGCCCAAGGGAAGGAGAGGCTGCTGCTACTGTGCTACTGTGCTACTGTGCTACTGTGCTACTGTGCTACTGTGCTACTGTGCTACTGTGCTACTGTGCTACTGTGCTACTGTGCTACTGTGCTACTGTGCTACTGCATTTTTTATTATTTTTTTATTAATTGTATTTGTGTGGTTGTTGCTCTGTGTGTTTTGTGTGTGTGGATTAGTGTGGTGTTAATGACTTGTATGATTGTTTTGTGTATGTGTATTTGTGTATTTGTATTATGTGCCTGGGAGAAAGGATTCCATCCTTTGTGGGGGGACTTTCGGGGGCCCCAATTAATGTAGTGACGGGTAATGGGAGGTATGGTGTTAGGAGGAGAACTGGCCAGGTAAGGGGAACTCGTCCAAGACAAGTTGTGTCTGTGCCTTGTTCCGGTTCTCCTCTTACCCACAGGATTGCTGGTTGTCCTATCAGCCAGCTCTCGGATCTCCACGTGCTGCTCTTGAATGCCAGGTCGGTACATAATAAAACCTCCCTTGTCCATGATTTAATTCTGGAGGAGGGTGCCGATCTGGCATGTATAACCGAGACCTGGGTGGGTGATCAGGGAGGAGTTGCTCTTTCCCAGCTTTGCCCACCCAGGTATGCGGTTCAGCACTGTGGTAGATCTGAGGGCAGGGGAGGGGGAGTTGCTGTGGTCTATAGGAGTACTTTCCCTCTCACACAGCACCCTGTCCAGGCGGCGACTGGTCTGGAGTGTCTCCACCTTGTATTGGGCCAGGGAGACAGACTAGGAATACTGTTGGTGTACCGTCCACCTTGCTGCCCAACAGCTTCCTTAGCTGAGCTGACGGAGATAGTCTCGGGGGTACTATTGAGATCCCTACACTTTTGGTACTGGGGGATTTCAATGTCCACGCCGAGGCTGTCTTATCTGGTGCAGCTCAGGACTTCATTGCCTCCATGACAACAATGGGGCTGTCTCAATTTTCTACTGGCCCAACGCATGTGTCGGGACACACTCTTGATTTGATCTTCGCCACTGGTCATGGAGATGGTGATCTGGAGGTGGGATGTTTTTCATCTACCCCATTGTCATGGACAGATCACCGCTTGTTGAGATTTAGACTTACAGTAGCTCTTCCCCTCTGCAAAGGTGGAGGACCTATTAGGTTGGTCCGCTCCCAGAGTCTGATGGATCCTCTTGGTTTTCAGAGGCCCCTGGGAGATTTTCCGGCTGATAAGACTGGTGCTCCTGTCGAGGCCCTGGTCGCACTGTGGAATATGGAGATGACTCGGGCTATTGACACGATCGCTCCTGCGCGCCCCCTCCGATGTAGAGCTCATACAGCTCTGTGGTATACCCCGGAGCTGAGAGTGATGAAACAAGAGAGGAGGAGGCTGGAGTGCAGATGGAGGGGAACTCCCAACGAATGTACCCATGCTTTGGTAAGTGCCACCAATAAGTTGTATATGAAAGCGGTAAGGACAGCGAAAAAACTTTATTTCGCTGCCTCTATTAGGTCATCCTTATGCCGCCCAGCGGAGCTTTTTAAAGTTGTGCGGGGGCTTTTACACTCTGGCCCTCACGATATTATAGAAACATCTGAAGCCCGCTGCAATGAAATTGCTGGACACTTTCAAAATAAGATTGCTTGCATCCGTAGGGACTTAGACTCCGACGTTGTGACAGATGAATCCAGTGAAGTGTCCGGAGCACGGCCTTGTCCTTTATTATTGGATGAGTTTCAGTTGGTGCAGCTCGAGGAAGTGGACAAGGTGCTTGGAATGGTCCGGGCAACCACGTCTGTTCTGGATCCTTGCCCATCTTGGCTAGTGAAAGCTAGCAGGGCTGGAACCACCGGCTGGGCCAAGGAAGTGGTTAATGCCTCCTTGAGAGAGGGAGTAGTCCCTAGTAGCTTCAAGGAGGCAATAGTGAGACCTCTTTTAAAGAAACCTTCCCTGGACCCAGATAATTTGAACAACTACAGACCGGTGGCGAATGTCCCCTTTTGGGGCAAGGTTTTGGAGCGGGTGGTTGCTAACCAGCTCCAGGTGCTCTTGGATGAAACCGATTATCTGGATCCGTTTCAATCCGGTTTTAGGCCCGGTTTCGGCACTGAAACAGCCTTGGTCGCCCTGTATGATGACCTTTGTCGGGAGAGCGACAGGGGGAGTGTGACTTTGTTGATTCTCCTTGATCTCTCAGCGGCGTTTGATACCATCGACCATGGTATTCTTCTGGGGAGACTCGCGGAGTTGGGAGTTGGGGGTACTGCTTGGCAGTGGTTCCGCTCATACTTCGCGGATTGTCGCCAGAAGGTAGTGCTTGGGGAACATTCCTCGACACCCTAGACTCTCCATTGTGGAGTCCCTCAGGGGTCGGTTTTGTCCCCCATGCTTTTTAACATCTACATGAAGCCTCTGGGTGCGGTCATCAGGAGTTTTGGAGTGCGTTGTCATCAGTATGCTGATGACACGCAACTCTATTTCTCCTTTTCATCTTCTTCAGGTGAGTCTGTTGATGTGCTGAACCGTTGCCTGACTGCGATAATGGACTGGATGAGAACTAATAAACTAAGACTCAATCCAGACAAGACTGAGACACTGTTGGTGAACGCCTTCCCCGCTCAGATGGTGGATGTGCATCCTGTTCTGGATGGGGTTACACTCCCCCTGAAAGAACAGGTCCATAGTTTGGGGGTCCTTTTTGACCCTTCCTTGTCTCTTGAGGCTCAAGTGGCCTCGGTGGCATGGAACGTGTTTTACCATCTCCGTTTGGTAGCCCAACTACGCCCCTATCTGGATGGCGACGACCTCGCCTCAGTTGTTCATGCTCTGGTAACTTTGAGATTGGATTACTGTAATGCAC
Organism: Rhineura floridana; assembly: GCF_030035675.1. Classification (NCBI taxonomy): domain Eukaryota; kingdom Metazoa; phylum Chordata; class Lepidosauria; order Squamata; family Rhineuridae; genus Rhineura; species Rhineura floridana. The sequence continues at coordinate 139,903,641 of NC_084482.1, read as the reverse complement.
TCTACATAGGGCTGCCCTTGAAGACAGTTCGGAAGCTTCAGTTAGTGCAGAATGCGGCAGCTAGACTATTGACGAGGACCAGTCAGTCTTTGCACATAACTCCTGTTCTGGCTCGCCTGCACTGGCTACCTATTTGCTTCCGGGCGAGATTCAAGGTGCTGGTTATGACCTATAAAGCCTTACATGGCGTGGAACGCCTCTCCCGCTATGAACCTACCCGCTCACTTCGTTCAGCATCTAAGGCCCTCCTCCGGGTACCAACCCATCGTGAAGCCTGGAGGGTGGTTACTAGATCTAGGGCCTTTTCTGTGGTGGCCCCCGAGTTGTGGAATAGCCTCCCCGAAGAGGTACGCCTGGCACCTACATTATTATCTTTCCGGCGCCAGGTAAAGACCTTCTTACGCTCCCAGGCATTTTAATCATTTTAATCTTTTTAATTTGGTAATACTAATCCTTTTATCATCTTATATTTTGTTTAACTGTATTTTGTTTTAATTGTGTCTTATATGTTTTGTGATTTTATTATTATGATGTATGTATTTTATCCTATTCTGTTTACCGCCCTGAGAGCTACTTGCTATGGGTGGTATATAAATGCAACAAAATAAATAAATAAATAAAATAAAAATGAGTGTTTCATCTCATCTGAGAGATGAATTGTCTGCTATCAAAGCTCAAGATTCTAATCCCATTGCAGAGAACCCCAAGAACAGTAACAGGCAGGAATGCACCATCTCTTAGCCAAGAAAATATCAGCTCTGTCAGTTCTGATCAGGTTAGATGATCAGGACAGAGGAATGGCGTCTTGAATGTAATCTGCTATCTGCTGCCCTCTCCTTATCTCCTTGCTTAACTGGTGAGCCATACTGTCAGAGCTCAGGTATGTGTCTGATACAGGAGCACTGTGAGTTAGGAGAGATTTGTGTGCATTTACCCATTACTGCTTTTGGATCTGGGTCAATGGATCAAGACACATCTGGTTTTAATATGCTTTAACAAGACTATGGAACAGAATTTGAGAAAATGGGGCAAACACCTAAGTCTTAGATCTTAGTATGATTGATTTTAGGTGTGTGTGTGTGTGTGTGTGTGTGTGTGTGTGTGTGTGTATGCACTTATGAACTTGTGTTATTAAAAGGCCTCCCTATAAAAAAAATGTTCTCAGAGCAATTCTCAGGATTAAAAATTAAGAAGTTAAAATTACAATAAGATAAAACACAGCATATACAATACAATGTAGGATACATAAGCTAAAACACATTTTTTTAAAATAACACCATATTGTATTAAACAGACAGATAAAGCAGAGAAAAGAGAATAAAATAATCACAGCTAAAACGTTTTAATATTAACATAGCAGCACTCCAAAAAACTCGAAGAGCAGGAGAGGGACAATTGAAGGAAGAAAAAGGAGGTTACACCTTCTTCTGGAAAGGACTGCCTGAACAAGAACGACGAATACATGGAGTAGGCTTTGCTATTAAAAATGATACTGTGAAGCTCTTGTCAGAAGTTCCTACTGGCATTAATGAACAACTCTCAACTCTCCGATTAAAACTCACCCAAAACCAGCAAGCAACTATTCTAAGTGTTTATGCACCAACATTAGATGCTGATGAAGACATCAAGGAAAAATTTTGTATCCAGCTGGACACCATCTTATCAGAGATACCTAAGGAGGATAAAATTATCCTCCTGGGCGATTTCAATGCAAGAGTTGGGTGTGATTTCGATTTATGGCCAGAAACCATTGAGAAAGAAGGAGTTGGCAATAGCAACCTGAATGGCATTCTACTTCTGACTAAATGTGCAGAGCACAAACACACTCTTTCGCCAGAAAGATAAACTTAAAACATCTTGGAAGCACCCACGGTCGAAGCACTGGCATCTCCTGGATTACGTAATTGTCTGTGCCAGAGATCGTCGTGATGTACTCCTCACTTGGGCCATGACGAGTGCCGATGACTGCTGGACAGATCACCGATTAATTCGATCCACTATGGCCACTAATATTGTTCCTCAACGTAGGCTCCAAGGAAGAAAACCAAGGCATAAAATGAACATCCACACCCTTCAAGAACCTATTAAATGAGCCTGCTTTCAAACAACTCTCAAGAAATATCTACCGACGGAACTCCCTGAAAACGTCAAGGAACATTGGAGTAAACTGAAGACTTATTGCAGCATGTGAACAAACTATTGGATACCAAACTAAGAAACATCAGGACTGGTTTGATGAGAATGATAGTGAGATTGAACATATCATTGACAAGAAAAGGAAAGCCTTCCAGATATGGCAAAAAGACATTAACTGTGCTGCTAAGAAAAAAATCTATGCCAGTGCAAAGGCTGAGGTCCAAAGAAGAACTAGAGAACCTAAGAACGCCTGGTGGATAAAGAAAACTCAAGAAATCCAGCATTTTGCAGATGCTCACAATGCACTGGGTTTTTTTAATGCCACAAAGGCCATCTATGGACCAACAAATTATGGTACAAATCCCTTACGCTCAAAAGATGGTACCAAACGTCTAAAGGACAAAGAGTCTATTGCACTGTGTTGGAAAGAGCATTACCATGACCTTCTTAATCATAACTCTTATGTGGCTGGTGAGGTCTTCTCACAAATCCCACAACAAATAATTAGAGATGAGCTTGCAGTATCCCCTAATTTGGATGAAGTCAGTAAAGCCATTAATCAAATGAAGAATAACAAAGCTAGCGGTCCTGATGGGATTCCTGCTGAAGTCTTTAAAGAAGGTGGGCCTGAACTTACACAACAACTTCATAAACTCATCAAAAAAATCTCGATGAGGGAGGAGATCCCGGAAGACTTTAGGGATGCCATAATTATCACTCTTTTCAAGAAGGGTGATAGAACAGATTGCTGGAACTACCGAGGCATTTCTTTTCTAGCTACCCCAGGTAAAATCCTTGCAAGGATCCTCGCAAATCGCCTCCTACTTATCTCAGAAGACATCCTCCCTGGATCCCAAAATGGTTTCCGCCCTTCCAGGGGGACGGTGGACATGATCTTCACTGCATGACAGCTTCAAGAAAAATGCAGGGAGCAAAACCGACCTCTGTATATGGCGTTTATTGGTCTGACTAAGGCGTTTGATACCATAAATCAAACTGATCTCTGGACCATCCTTCTGAAAATTGGATGCCCTGATAAATTTGTGAATATTTTGCAACTCCTCCATAACAACATGACAGCAACAATTTTGGATAACAATGGCTCTCAAAGTGATCCATTCAAAGTGGGATCAGGCATCAAACAGGGATGCGTCATTGCTCCAACGTTATTTCCTACTTTCATTGCCATGATTCTACACCTTGTTGAGGGGAAACTTCCCACTGGCGTGGAAATCACATATCGAACAGATGGAAAGCTTTTTAATCTCAGTAGGCTAAAAGCAAAAACTAAGGTAATTACAACCTTGGTCATAGAACTTCAATATGCCAATGGTAATGTAGTCTCCGCACATTCAGAGGAAGATCTTCAAACTATCCTAAATGTCTTTGCAGAAGCATATGAAAAGCTTGGCCTCTCGCTTAACATTAAAAAAGCCAAAGTGCTTCATCAGCAAGTGCGAACCAATCCCTCTGTAGCACCATCAATCCAGCTTAATGGTGTGACGCTGGAGAATGTCGATAACTTTTCTTATCTTGGCAGCCATCTCTCTGTAAAAACTGACATCGACGCTGAAATTCAGCATCGTCTGAGCTCTGCGAGTGCTGCATTTTCCCGAATGAAGCATAGAGTGTTCGAGGATTGGGATATTCGCGGGGAGACCAAAATGCTTATTTACAAAGCCATTATGCTACCGACCTTACTGTACGCCTGTGAAACATGGACCATCTATAAACGCCACTCCTAACTTCTTGAAAGATTCCACCACCGCTGCCTCCGGAAAATTCTGCAAATTACTTGGGAAGATAGGCAGACTAATGTTAGCGTATTGGAAGAAGCAAAGACCACCACTGTTGAAACAATGATCCTCCAACATCAACTTCACTGGACCGGCCATGTTGTTTGAATGCCTGATCACCGTCTTCCAAAGCAGCTACTTTACTCCCAACTTAAGGATGGAAAACAGAATATTGGTGGACATCAAAAGAGGTTTAAAGATGTTCTCAAAGCTTATCTAAAAAAATGTAACATGAGCATCGAGAACTGAGAAGCCTTGGTCCATGAGCGTCCCAATTGGAGGTCGGTCATTATCAAAGGTGCTATGGACTTTGAAGAAGCACAAGTACAGGGCGAAAGGGACAAACGAGCTAAGCGGAAGGCACGTCAAGCAAAGCCTCACCGTGACCATCTTCCATCTGGAAACCTATGTCCTCACTGTGGGAGGCTGTATGGATCAAGAATTGGCCTCCACAGGCACTTTCGGACCCATTGTTAAAGACCTTACCCTGGAAGACAATCTTACTCGGCCACGAGTGATCGCCAGTGACATAAGATAAAACACATTTTTAAAATAACACCATATTGTATTAAACAGACAGATAAAACAGAGAAAAGAGAATAAAATAATCACAGTTAAAACGTTGTTGTTATTTCTTACTCGCACTTCATCAGAAAGTCCCAGGGCGAGTTACAGCCTATAAAAACACAATACAAATAAAACTGCAATAAACAACAACTCCACCTATAACCTCAGAACAATAATTCCATACACCATATCACAGGGAGGACACTGTGATGTTCCTGTATTAATGTATATATGGTAAGTGCTGTTTGTATAGAAGATACATGGTAAGTGGAATGAAAGAGGAGGGGGGAGTAAATGAGCAGTAGAATGCTGGATGATTGGCTGAGTGTTTGAATGGCTGGGAGTATAAATGGAAGAATGACAGTTGAATCTGGGTGGAGAATCTGTGGTGAATCTGGGTGGACGTTGCTGGGTTGTTTGAGAAGTGTTTGGTGGTGTTTGGAGGTGGATGTCAGGAGCGTGTGGAGAGAGAGAGAGTGGGTGTTCTAGTTCATGATAAGTCAAGTATCATAGTAATAGATGAAACCATATGCTTATGTGCCTTTATAAAGTAATCTTGTTATCTCTGTTATTTAATAAAAACTATATTTGGTTTACCAAAGGCCTGATCCTTGGCTGGGGTTTCACAGACCAGAAGGGAGGGTAAGGTAATGACCAAGGCTGAAGGGAAACAGTAACAAATGGTGGCAGTGGTGAAGAGGAGATTATAACATTTATAAGTATCTAGAGCAACCCTGAGTTATGAGTTATCTGCAGTGATACAAGGGGGTTGGGGACAGCTTAAGCACGCAGTCACAGAGGTAACCTGATTGAGAGAGACTCAGGCAGAGTCTCTGGGGATACTGGTTATAGGACGTGACTGGTGGTGCTGCCTAGCAGGGGGATCTGGTGAGGTCTATGCTAGAGCGGAGAGAGAAACCATAAAAAAGGACAGTCTAGACTGGTGGAGTCCCTGGTGGTGCCTAGTGAAAGGCAGTAGCCACGAGCAGGTAGGAACCTGACAGGGAGAGCCAGGGAAGGGCGTCACAGACACCACAATCAATTTCTTACAAAATCAATTCATCAATTCATTACAGAAACAGTTCTGGTAAGCAGCTCTAACAAGGCCAATGTAAATTGCCTTCAAAGTGCCACATGCAATGCAGTGAAGTGGTTCAATAAAGTGCAAAATACAGGATGAAAACTCATAAAGGGCTTCGGTAGAATACAAAATGCAAACTGGAAGATGATACAAATGCAAGGTGTACGCCAGTGGTTCCCAACCTTTATGAGCATGGGACCCCCTTTATAAGCTCAAAATTTTTTATGAAACCCCAACTGTAATTTTAGACTCTGTTAATTGAAAAAATGGTGCGTGGCAAAATCACATCTCCAAATATTCCTTTCCATAAAAAGCTCCCTGCAGACAGGGAGGTATTGCTTTTTTTTCTTAATGCAAAGGTCCAATCAAATTAGTATCCACTGAATATGTACAGTCCTGTCTCCCAACACTAGTGGGTTACAATGTTGGACTAAGATCCAAGTTGAAATCCCCACCCAGCCAGGAAGTCTACTGGGTGACCTTGTACCAGACAAAGTCTCCTAGCCTAAACTATCTCACAAGATTGGTGTAAGGATAAAATGGAACGGGGAGGAACCATGTGCACCATCTTGAACAACCTGGAGGAAAGGTGGAATAGAAATGCAATAATAATTAAATAAATACATTTCAACTGAAGTATGTGGACCCTAGCTTCAGCCAACCTGCTGACCTTTTAAAAATAATAATCAAGAAGCAGCAATGTAGTAGTGGTGGGTATGCTAGATTGTGAAGACAAAAGTGTAGATAGATTGAGGAGGGAGTTAGTGCTTTTAGCCCCTGAGATGATTATAATCAGAACTGATGACTTGGTTAGTGTGTACTTGGGGAATGAGAGTGGAGCAGAGGACAGATCAGTGTACACATACAAACACACCTGCCCCTCCTGCAAGCATCTGCAGACATCCATGCATTTGGGTACGTGGGACAGGGGAAGACCTCAAGTGCCACAGCATCTTGGAGAGAGATTGGGAGGGGCGGAATGTAGGTGGAAGAAAGGGGGGGATGCTGGCACACACACTTAGCCTCAGAGATGGGGGTGAGCAAGTCATGAGTTTCCTCACAGCTGCTTAGCTCCATCTGGGCTGAAGGCGAGATCTGGGCGGCCTTGCAAATAAGAATAATTTTTAAAAGGAGGTGGCAGTGAAGCAGGAGCCAAGAAAGGCAGGCAGGCTGGCTGACAGGAAGGAAGGGGGGAAACAGCTTTCCTTGTAGCCTTGCTTCTTTTTGCTTCACGAAAAGCCCTCTCCTCTTGTTCTGAGTAAGGGCGTCATCAGCAGTGGCAGTGCAAGGAGATGGGAGTCAGTGATAGTAATCCCCTCTTCTTCCTGGAAGCTCCACAAGCAGCCTCTTTTGACATGTGCCATATGTTTTAAAGGCAGATGCTTGCCCTCGGCATGCCTGAAAGACACTCTGGTGCTTCTGCAAAAGGCCTCCCTCTCGTTTGGAGCAAGGGGGAGGTGCCTTCTGCAGCAGCAGTGGGGAGCAGACAGCATCCAGGGAGGGAAGACTTTTAAAAGATTAATAAATAATTCATTTCCTTACTGTTCATGGCCCCCTCTGGATTACTTCGCGGCCCCCATGGGGGTCACAGCCTCTTGGTTGGGAACCACTGGTATAGGCTACTATTAAAGTTCTAGAATATCTCACGAAGTGCTAAATCAAGTGTTACATACTGATATAAATACCATCAGGCACTGATAATACCACACACACCATCTTCTGGCACACCTCCTCATTCAACACCTCAACCTGCTGCCTCTCACTCAAGACTCCAGCAATTCATTTTGACTCTTGCCCAGGGCCCAAACTCATAGCCCCCCAATCTCTCACAACAGAGGGGGTCCTCTGAACCTTCTGGCTTTACCCTAATCTCTAATCTCGGTTTCAGACCTCACTCCTCACCCACCACAGTAGTCAGTGATCAAGGGGGGTTGTGCTCCCACTCCCATGACTCCTCCAAGAAACAACCCAAAGGAAGAACTCTCTTTGGCAGCATCCCGCCTCCCACAGTAGGTGGAATGTCCTCAGACTGCCCACAGCTTTGTCACACTCTGCAATCAGTCACATGCGCTTCACAGTTGCAGGTGTGTGTGTGAGAACAATGGTAAATAGGACTTCCAGTACTCATAATTCTTTATCTGGCTTTCCCATGCTTCTTTTCCTCCAGCTGTTTTAAAAAGCTTAGGCTAGTATCAAAAGGACATTAAATAGGAACCAGGCAGGTAGGTCAAAGTGTCTGATGGGAGCACTCAAATAATGGCTTCATATGGAGATCGCTAGGTCTGAGTACATAGATGAGGTAAGAGGTGATCCTTCAAGTACTGACATTGGCTTAAATGTGATAGGTCTTAAAGGTCAAAACAAATATATATCTGCTCAGATACCTTATGGAATGTGCAAACTATAAATGTGAAATGAATGAACAAATGAAACTTTGATGTTCAGAATCACATCTAGGAAAAGTACAAAGCATGGCATGCAACACTGAATTAAAACTCAGTTTTCTGCCCTGGACTGAATAATTACTAATGAAGTTGGGGACCTTAGATAATTGCCTATATTCAAACAAAAGTAATTAAAGAAAAATAGAACAGATAGCATACCTGAAGCCATATGTATTCAGGTGATACATGACTCCTTGGTCAGCAACTAAGTCTGCCAGAGGACTACTTGGAGAAGGGAAAGGGGAGGGTGGACAAGAGTCTTTGCATAAGAGACTACCATCAAGTACTTCTGCAAGATCCATTGCTCCAAGTGATGGGCCAAGCCTTCAAGAGCCTGATTTGTCTCTGAACCCACCAGTTGCTGATCCCATTAATCACTTATGTTTCAAAATTTGATGTGGTTAAAAAAATTAAGGCAATGAATAATAATCAACAATAGTGGCCAAACACATGCAAGAAACTGGCTTCCATCAATGTAGGAATGTGGAATGGATTTTAGGGGGATTGTCAAAGGCAGGGTCAAGGGAGAGGAACAGCAAGCAGAAGGATTATAGCTGGATCCTATGTTGAAAATGCAGTTTTTTGAATGGAATACTGGCAAATTCACTTACAGTTTTAGATCTTGTTCAGCCCTTCAGAATATTTTCTGGGATAAAAATAAAGAAGAAACAAGGAAAAAATTTAGACTGCCTTTTTATCCATTTCTGAGGAAAAAGAATGGAAGAGGTGTAGAACTATTTGTTGAATCATAGATTATTCGAGTTATTGGTACTGTATTGAACAGACTTATCAAATGTTATGGTGAGATCATAGAAATCTTTATAGCCTTACTGGTTTAGCTGGACAGGCAAGACAAATGATATATTGCCTTTTGATTCTGCTTTTTGGTGAAAGACCAGTTCCATCTAAATGACTGATACCTTCTCTGGCCTTTTATGAAATTCTTAGGTGACAGTATCAGAACTTTAATGCTTGTAAATGAAATAATTCAAGAAATGTAAGCTCATTTTTTCACCTTGCATTTTCCCAAGAGATTTTATAAATACTGTTTATTGGCAATTCCAACTCTAAAGGACATAGTTCTTCAACACCTTGCACACTGCAAAAATACAAGATAGGATTTCACACTGCCAAGTACTGTGAATTACATTTGGACAGTCAATTAAAAAATAAGGCGTATGGTATGGTAAAATATGGCCCTTTAAAGGAATAGTTATGAATGTGGCTAGGAATATTATCCATGCTTAAAACCTGTTTCTGATAATGAAAAGCAAATGCCATAAAACAAGTAGTTTTCATGCTTGTATCTGGCAATTCAGGGGAACAAAGAAAACATTTCACATCCTGTTATTCTACATGCACATAATATTAGCCAATACCAGAATTTGGAATGTTCACACTAAAATGGAAGCCAAACGCAACATATGATTGGCATATTGATTTATCTCTTTCAGGAAAAAGTCTAAACTCTCCTACTAATCTGACCATGGCCCATAATAGAAGTCATGGATGTGAAGATCCAGTTAAAGTTAAGTACTTTTAAATTTCCTGCTAATCTGACCTGCACCAAAATAAAAATCCATGAGCGTGGAGATATAGTCAAAGTTAAGTATTTTTTAAAGGTATTGTTAAAATAATGTTGTAAGCCACCTTGGAGCCAATTGTGGTTAAAAAGCTGGATACAAAACCAAATAAATAAATACCTAAGTACATAAAATCATACCTATCACTACTTTTTCTTGCATATAAAAGTACTTTGTATATTTTCATCACACATGTCCATTAATGTTGTGTTGTTTAATCATGCCTAGTAGAAGCAATACATTGCAGAATGACATTCTGCAGATTGTAGAATATAAAATTTGGTTAACAATTAATGACAATATTTATTCATAGACTTCTTTAGATGGAAAGATCAGGATCCAAAGATCTAACTCCATAAGCACAAAGGACTTTTGGATGTTTGTTTCTTGAAAACAATCCTGCATTTTAAAATTGTTGTTTTATTTATTTATTTTTGCATTTATATTTCACCTTTCCTCCAAAGAACTCAAGCTGGCTATTCCCCTGTTTATATTATCCTCACAATAACCTTGTGAGGTAAGTTAGGCTGAGAGCTAGCGATGGCCCAAGGTCACCCAGTGAGTTTCATGGTCAAGTGAGGATTTGAACCTTGATCTCCCAAGTCCTAGTTCAACACTAACCGTTACACCACCCTTGCTCTTATATGTTGCTTTTTCACACTAGACCATACCAAGTTTGAAACTGAGGGTATTTCAAAAATAAAATGATATGGCATGGTGGTGGCCTGCTTTTCAAAGAATAGCAAAAAAAAAAGTCCAACTGGACATCCACAAATACTAATGGTTCATTTATATTAATCGATTAGGCCAATATTAACATGATGTAGAATTTACGCTTAAAATTGTCCTGTGCACAGTTTGGGAAAGAAACACATTTTCATGACAATAATTGTAATTCTGCACATAAATAAAATCTGAAGATTGCATTCAGTTCTTATTGTATTACTGTGTATTGCTGTACCTTAGCAGTGTTTACTTCTAGAGTTAACTGCAGCACATTTATCATAAGCAGCAGCAGAAACTGTTTATGCCAGGAAAAAGCTGCAAACCTTTGTTTTGATCTACAATAGTGATTAATGTAATTCGTAATTCTAAAATCATTGACATGAAAGCAATGCTTCTAGTTTTTGAATAAACTACATTATGTTGTTATCTTAAAAAAAAAAGATTGTCAGCCCTAGTAGCATTCCTTCCTAAAAATCTATTGTATCATAGATTTGGATATTGATTATTTTATCAGCAAAATGTAAACCAACTGTACAAGTTACTACATGCCAACACCAATCTTTAATTTCCTCATTAACCAACTTGCTTTCTTGACTCGCCAGTATTTTTGTAACTCGCTTTTTAATCAGGTTTGAAGATCTGCTGGATAAAGTGGCTAGAACATGGGAACAGGACATATAACATTAAGTTATGCATCTGGGACTGGTGAGGAGCAGCATGGCATACTCCCCACAGGAATGTTCAGGAATATTAAGTAGTACAGCTGGGCGATGTAGAATAATATAGCCACAAGCTATGGCTTGGCTTAGGTTATAGTGGTAAAAGTCATGAACAGTGCCATAGGTGAAACACAATTTTATTCTGGAAAGAAGGATGAGCCTGAGGTAGCATGGGAATATTTGGGTGGTATTTTATACAGTTTCTCCTATTTGTTCTCCTGCATGAGAAGGATTAAAGTGAGGAAGATGAACCTCCACTCCGTAACACAAAGGCTATTTCCCAGGGTATCTATCACTCTGCCATACAAAGGGCTAACTACTTTTCTAGAAAGCAATGTGGAGGATTCTGGAATATCACCCCATGACTTCACTGGAAAAAGTGGAGGGTTTTTTTCTCTTCCACAATAAATGCACAACACCGAAGCAAGGCATGCCTGCCTAAGTAACCCTCACAAAATATTTTACCATTGTTTGTAATAAATGTCCCCTAGATGGTTGATTACCCCTTCCTTATCTGCTTGGAAAAGATCAGCAGAATTACTTTAGAAATAATGGGGAAGGCAACAAACAGTCTGTGTCATAAGAACATAAGAAGAGCCTGGTGGATCAGGCCAGTGGCCCATCTAGTCCAGCATCCTGTTCTCACAGTGGCCAACCAGGTGCCTGGTGTCATGCTGTTTTCCAGAACCAATTGGTTTTGAGATTAACAGTCCAATACACTTCCACTCAGAAGCGAGCCTCACTGAGTTCAATGGGTATGTCTTCTATTATTGGATTTCAGCTGCAACCCTATGTACGCTTACTTGGGAATAAGCTCCATTGAACTCAGCAGGGCTAATTCAAGAATAAACATGCAGAGGATTACTCTGTAAAACACATGTTGTTGTTTTTAAATGGAACTTCTTCACACACAGGCATTTCAAACAGGGCTAGCAGCATTTTATGCCTTAGCATGAAATGGCTGGTTCAAAATTTGCTTCATCCATGAACTCACTAGGGTGCTGCTCTGGCATGCCTTTTCTCTCAGCCTCAATGCTCCCTCCCACCCTTCTGCAACATGGAGTTAACACCAGTGGCCTTCAATACGAGTCTTAGACAGTAAGGCTGCAATCCAATACATGTCTACTCAGAAGTAAGCTCCATTGGATTCAACGGGACTTACTCCTAGGTAAGTGTGTATTGCATTGCAGCCTAAATCATGAAAGGGCAGCAAATTTCTGTTTTTGAATTGAGTTTTTAGTACCAGAAAGGGCAAGAGTTGCTTGTGGAATTTTCTGCCTCAGGTACCAAAGTAGTGGCTGGCTTTGGATCCGATGCACCTTGAGTTGAGTGGAGGGGACCATTTGCAGCTCCACCTCAAGCAGCAAAATGTCTTGGGATGGCTCTGGCAGCTTTCCTTACAGGACTAATGTGAAGATTATGAAAAAACGTATCTGAAGTACATGAGAACCCTTGAAATGTGCTAAGAATTATTGTATCTTCTGCGCCCACAGAATACACCGTGAAAAGGTGTCTTGTTAAGCATGTGCCAGCTACTTAGGAGTGCAGCAAACGGGCGGGCAGTGAATACAATCATCAGCAGTACTTAGCTTATCAGTGTTTCTCCATGTGAGAATGTGGCAACTCTTAGTTATCACTCGTTTTCTCACTAACTTTTAGCTATGTGCACACTCGGCACAACCCAGTTACTGTTGAGAAACCCAAATATAAGTTTACCTAATTTGTGGTAAGAGCCTCGACGCGCTGATTGGGATCATACCACAAACAACGGTTCCTTGGTCAGCGGGGACGGATTACCAATATCACCAACTCCATACGCGTGTGGTTAAGGCTTCCCCCTAACACGCGATGCGCAAATCGTCCCGTCCCCTCCCCTCAACATAACGGAAGCGGCTTTCTTTCCTAAATACGAGGAGTCGGTCGTCGAACGACCGTGACACGCAAAACGTGCCATTTGGGGCTCAAGCCTCTCACAGACGCCAATGCCAGTTTTTCTTCGGGGCGGTGGAATGACTGTGAGCTGGGTATTATGCAGCCTGTGCGGGACTCGCTTCTAAGCATGAAGTGTGAAGGCAGGTCGGACTCTGAGCCTCTATCAAAGAAGGCGACGCTTCTCTTCTTGCCCGCCCATCCTGGCCAGTGCATGAGGAAGAACTTCAGCTCCCGTTGCGCATGCCCAGTCACCCGACCTGGCAGGGCTGGGGAGGATGCTGAGGCGGTCGCAGTCGCGGCCCAGACGGGAGCAAGGGGGGCCGAGGGTTCAGCGCTAGGCCGGCCTGGGCGCTGCCGAGCTTCCCGCCGCTGTGGAGGCGAGGAGGCCAAAGACAGCAGCCGTAGCAGCTGCTACAGCGCCGCCGCCATGCCCGGACCCCCAACCGCAGTAGCAGCGCCCTCCGGGCCGGACCCCGAGGAGCGCTACGACTTCCTCTTCAAACTGGTGCTGATCGGCGACGCCAGCGTGGGCAAGACGTGTCTAGTGCAGCGTTTCAAGACCGGGGCCTTCGCCGAGCGCCAGGGCAACACTATCGGCGTTGACTTCACCATGAAGAGCTTGGAAATCCAGGGCAAGCGGGTCAAGGTGGGGCCCGGAGCGTATGAGGGAAGGTGAAATCAAGGGGGGGGGACTGCTTCTCCTCCAGTGCAAGAAGAGAGGCTTCTTGGTTCCTACCTCCCCACCCCTACTAGCCAGGCAGGTAACAAGTGTGTGAAAAGAACAAGACGTGGCCGAAGAAGGAAAGAGGTTAGGTATCTGTGGGTCCACCTCCTCCTGACATCCACTGAGATGCAGTTTAAGGCATTGCCAACGCAGACTTTACTGAAGGGTTTGTGCTTACAAATAGGAACTCAATTGCTGGGACTCGTTACCCTAAATGCACCATAGTAACCTTTAAAAAAAAAACTTGAAGTTGTTCTCCTCTCTATCCTCCGGGCCAGAAAGGTGAGGGCATTGTAGTGGCTGGCACAGCTTGTATAGAAGTGCGTGAGAGAGTGTTACATGACTTTCTGGAATTGCCTGTGAATTATGGAAATGCCTCGAAGGTTGTTCACGGTGAACTCCTGGATCACCTCAGTTGGGGCATTTCAGGCTTACCTAAATGAAACTTCAAAGCTGTTCAAAAATATCATCTCTTTAACAATCACCATAACCTCAGTGGGATAATAAACTCCCCGGGATATCTTACATAGTGCCTTAGTGACCAGAGTGTATTCTGTTGTTGCCTGGTTAACTTGGTTTTAAACCATAAACCTCCACACAGTCCACGTCATGCATTTGATGAGTGCTGTTAAATACAAAAGTTTGTGCTGCAATAAACTTTTTCATCTCTATTCTTTTTTGCTGTTGCTACACACAGACTAGGGATCCATGACCTTGGGTGTGCTATGCTTGCATGCTAAAGCTGCATACACACATGGAATGGCAATTCAGTTTGAATGTGATTCTAGCCTTTTGGAACCCTAAGGATTTTGTTTTGTTTTTGTATTATGCCCAGCATCACTATTAAACCAGGCAAATACAGTACTCTTCTAAAAACTTGTATTCCATTAATCTCTTTTGTTGTTATGTGCCTTCAAGTCGATTTTGACTTATGGCGACCATATGAATCGGCATCCTCCAATAGCATAAACCACCCTGTTCGATCTTGTAAGTTCAGGTCTGTGGCTTCCTTTATGGAATCAATCCATCTCTTGTTTGGCCTTCCTCTTTTTCTACTTCCTTCTGTTTTTCCAAGCATTATTATCTTTTCTAATGAATCATGTCTTCTCATGATGTGTCCAAAGTATGATAACCTCAGTTTCATCATTTTAGCTTCTAGTGATAGTTCTGGTTTAATTTGTTCTAGCACCCAATTATTTGTTTTTTTTTCGCAGTCCATGGTATGCGCAAAGTGCTCCTCCAACACCACATTTCAAATGAGTTGATTTTTCTCTTACCACTTTTTTCACTGTCCAACTTTCACATCCATACATAGAGATCGGAAATACCATGGTCTGAATGATCCTGACTAGTGTTCAGTGATACATCTTTGCATTTGAGGACCTTTTCTAGTTCTCTCATAACTGCCCTCCCCAGTCCTAGCCTTCTTCTGGTTTCTTGACTATTGTCTCCATTTTGGTTAATGACTGTGCCAAGGTATCAATAATCCTTGACAAGTTCAATGTCCTTATTGTCAACTTTAAAGTTACATAAATCTATAGATACTTATATATAAAAATTATAGGTCAATCTGTAGACTACTCGTGCCCCTTGTATTGTTGGGCCTCACAGCAAATGCTAACACAGTGGTTCCCAACCTTCATGAGCATGGGATCCCCTTTATAAGCTGAAAAAAAATTGTGACCCCCTCCCCCCAGGGAGGCAGGCTGGCTGCCAGGAAGGAAGGGGGAAAGCAGCCTTTCTTTGCAGGCTGCTTCTTTTTGCTTCACAAAAAGCCCTCTCCTCTCATTCTAAGCAAGGGCGTTGCCAGTAGCGGCAGTGTAAGGAGACGGGAATCAGTGATAGTAATCCCCTCTTCTTCCTGGTAACTCCACCCTCAGCCTCTTTTGTCATCTGCCATGTATTTTATAGGCAGATGCCTGCCCTTAGTGCGCCTGAAAGACGCTCTGGCGCTTCCGCAAAAGGCCTCCCCTCTCGTTTGGAGCAAGGGGGAGGTGTCATCTACAGCAGCAGTGGAAAGCAGACAGTGTAGAGGGAGTGAAGACTTTTAAAAAAATAATAATAAATAATTCATTTCTTTACTGTTCACGGCCCCCTCTGGATTACTTCGTGGTCCCCCTGGGGGTCCCGGCCCTCAGGTTGGGAACCACTGTGCTAACATTTCCCTTTTGTAGACCAGGAAACCAAAATTCTCACACATGACACCAAAAACCATTTTTGCATCTCCTTGTCTGTAATGTGAAATGTACAGTGGTTAGAACACGCACATGATTTTAAAACAGTTGTCATGCTTTCTTTCCTGCATTAACATTTTCAATGCAAATCAATAATGGAAGAGAACCTAAAAGATGTTTGGTGTTACATGGAATGACCATAGCCTTTTCTTTAGAAAACTGTGTTGTGATACTAAACTGTTTTTGGAGAGGTGCTTCAGACACTGCTAAACAGGTGTAAGAATAGGCTTTAAACAGAGGTTAATAAACTTGTTGTGCTGCTGCTTTATCAGCTGACTGAGCTTTCCAAACTGGCTTAGAAAACTGTCCAAAGTACTGAGAAAGTAAACAGAATGATTTTCCAGATGCCATCTTAGTAGTGAAAAAACAACAGAGCAAAACTCTTTTCTGAAAAACAAACGCTGTACTCAGTACCTTACAGTACTGCTGCGCAGAAGGTGTCCATAGCAAGATTTGAGCTCAAGCATCTCACTCCCAAGCTGGGGCACCCTAACTCACTTTGTAGTGCATACTGCTAGGCCACGTATTCAAAGAAAAAAAATTATTTTAACTGCAGTAGCTACACCTCAAAATACACTCTTGCGGCACCATTAATACATTCTTGTTGGTTCCAATGTTGGTTCCAATGTTGATAATTCTGGACAAGCCAGAAATAATAATAATAATAATAATAAAATTTTATTTTTAGGCCGCCAATCTGGCCGAATGAACGGCCACTCTAGGCGGCGTACATAATTAAAAATACAACATATAATACAGTTTTAACATATAAAACAATTATAATCCACCAACCTGCATCTATACACTGTAAACTAAAATTATCTAGGAGACTTGTATGCCCGCTGAAACAACCAAGTTTTCAATCCTTGGCGGAAACCTACCAGGGAGAAAGAATGGACAAGGCTGAACTTGCTGTGTATGAGAGCAGCAGCTGTAACTTGGGATGGACTAGGAGGAAGCTTTTACTTGTGGGTGTAATATTGATATAATCTGATATGGATTTTGATTTTTACGTCTATTATCTGATTGTTTTGTTAGTTGGAAAAAATTGTCTTTAGGCATATTTGGCTAGGTGCCTTGGACCTTTTCTAATGAAGGAAGGAAAAAAGAAGCCTCAGCTGTTTACAGAAGTATGTATAATGTGCACTCCAGATTTTTATTTTATTTTATTTTGCATTTTCTTTCTCAGATGATGTCCCCACAGAATCTTCAAACTGCTATTGAAATTCCCCCGGGTTGAAAATCTGGTTTAGGGATTTGGGTTATAACCAGTCCAAAAGAAGCAGCTAGCAGTAGGAATTTAGGCCTTTCCCCCCACTAGGTTTCCATGCAAATGATTATTTTTATTGTTGTTGCAAATCTCAAATCATTTTTTCAACCTATTTTTTGAGTCTAGGGAAGTTTCAAAAAGAACTAATTGTGAGTCATATAGAAGAAGCTTCTGAGAAGGAAGCAACCCAGAATTGGGGTGCCTGTGCCCCTTGGATATCAGCACTTGGTATCAATTTTTTATCCTTGTTTTCAAAGCAAAATGACTTGGTAGCCTCTAGCCACAACCCCTATATATTTTAGCATTGTTTCACGAAGATGACACATCACCATTTGCTAATGCATAAGAGAGATAATTCCATTGTATAGACTTGTTCTGCTGGTTATGTGCTGCAATTTTCATCTAGCCAAAAGAAATGAGGGATTGTGCCTAGACCTCTAGGATAGTTAGACTGAACCAATTCAACTTTTATTTTTGTGCTGCTACATAAGCATCATAAGAATATAGTTCATTGAATCATACAGCTGGAACAGGCCTAAAAATCATCCTTGTTCACTTTTTACCCAAAGTCAGCGAAACCTTTCCCAGAGTGAGATTCCTTTTCTACAGCAGCATTCACTCACACCACATATTAATATGCTTAAACTGCACTCATTGACTGTGTTTACACATCATGTAAGCCATAAATCATGACTTACTGCACACAGGCTGGTTGTGGCTGCTTTAGTTCTAGTTAGCACCGGAGAGAAACAAACTATGATTCCTGGCTTAGCATTGTGTCCAAATCAGGGATGTTGGTTTGTTTTGCACCAAACAAACTGCAATGATAAGCCAAGGTTTACTCTTGGCTTACCAATCATAGTTTGTTGAGCACAATTATATCCTATTTCAGATGTAATACTAAGCTGGGGTCTTGGTTTACTCTGCGTGCTAATTGGTTTCACTATGGTTTACTGTGATATGCAAACTGAGGGTTGTATCCAACAAAGCCATCCCATTAGTGGATGGATTTCTGCCTTTGCAACGGGACTTTCTCTCCCAACCTCCCCTCCAAATCTGCACTGGAAAGTTGGGGGAACCGTCACAGCATATTGGGGGCACATAGGGGGAATGAGAGGAAGTTCCATGGTGCTAACAGGACGGCTTAGTTGGATCCAACCCGGGGCCATTAATGCTATAGTGCACGGTTGGGAACTGTGGCCCTTCTGCTGTTGTTGGAGTCCAACTCCCATCAGCTCCAGCCAGCATGGCCAGTGGTGAGAGATGATGGGAGTTGTAGTTCAGCAGCATCTTAAGGTCCACAGGTTCCCCATCCTTGCCATAGTGTGTCACAGAGAGAAAACGACATACACATTTTCCTGTGTGATGGATATACCTACTTTCGAATGTAGGCTGTATAAGCTCCTGTGGGTTTGGGGGATGGGGATGAAAAATGCTTGATAAACATGTAGTTACAGTTCTGCTTCACCTGTTCTGGAAGACCTGTGTGCCAAATTTGAGTAGGCTTCGGAGAGCAGGTCCTGTGTCCTATATTAAAAGGGCAGAAAGAAAAAAGATGTTTTTTGTTTCTTTCTTTGCTTATGTGTGTTGGAAGAGGATTCAATTAATGAACACTTCACAGGTGAATTTTTATTTTTTTCTAATGCACCTTTTATATTTAGTTTCTTTTTCCTTTTTTCTCAAGTAAAAAAGCTGTGTGGGAGTTTTCCCCTGACTGAAGCTTGGCCAAATGTAAATGCCAAACACACACATGAATTGCAAATATTTTCCGTCCTGGGACTCCACCTAGTACCAGGTGCCTCTGCAAAGTCCTCTTGGAGCAGGGCAGCACTAGCTGAAAAACGAAAGAAGACTTCTTACATGTGGCAGAATATAAAAATAAATTTCCAGTGATTGGCAGTTAGACATTACTGTAGAAGAACTAGGTACATGTATAGTTTGCTTTTATATTCCACTAGGAGATGGTACTCAGTTTTTTTTTGGCATTTCAAACTAATTGTGGATAGTCTAGCATTTGAGAAATTCAAGGGCAGTTTCAGACTTCTTTAGTGGTGTCAGTATTTTGGGCTTGGTTGAAATATTTCCTGTATGTGAAGCTTTAATCTACATGTTAGATAAAATAGGACCAATGTCTTATCTGTCTGACTGCTTACTGCCTCTCATAAAACTGTTACCAAATGGGCAATTGTTTTGTGAGTTCGAAATCCTTCCAGACTTTGCTCCTGGACAGGGCTCTTGGCCTTGAGTCCGTAAGATTGAATTTGTGTTCTGAGAGGAATACTGCGTGCTTTATCTACATTCTCCTTGATCACAAGGGTACTATAGTTCTATTTTGTTTAGTAAAAACTAAAGGAATTTATTTTTAGAGTTAAAAGAGGATAGTGTTTTTAAATGCAGAGGACAGCAGGATAGTTGATGTGGTGGTTAAAACAATGCTTTGTAGTCTGCCTGAACACACACAAACATTAGACAGTGCCTGTACTGCTCCCAAGTTCTTAACTAGGCTGGATTTTGCCTGCTATATGATGCTTATCCACATTGAACCCAGTAATGCAATAAGCCAGGGTAATTCTTAGTGTGTAGGACAAGTAAATTGTTTTAACTTACTATTTCACAATTTATTTTTTCTCCACTACTTATTTTATAATGTATTTATTTTAAAGCAGTTTTTCTCACTCTAACCAAAAAGACTCAAAAACTGACTTACAAAGATCAGTAGTACAACAGTCCCTGAAGAGGTGCATAAGGGAAAAGGGAGGGG
Organism: Rhineura floridana; assembly: GCF_030035675.1. NCBI lineage: Eukaryota > Metazoa > Chordata > Lepidosauria > Squamata > Rhineuridae > Rhineura > Rhineura floridana. The sequence continues at coordinate 139,883,668 of NC_084482.1, read as the reverse complement.
GAGTGAGGAGGAAAAAAGCAACCGGAGTTCTTAAAGTTGGAGGGCAGAATCCAGTCGGTTCTCCTAGCACTGTTGCTTGAGTGGAGATGCCCACTCATGGAGGTGAGGAAGCTATTTTTGCCTATTCCCCACTGCAGTCCCTCCTAATCTGTTCTGGAGGGTCTCCAAAACAGATTGCAGGGGAGGGGGCTACAGGTGAGAAAGGGAATTGGGAGAATACTTTATAAAGCAAAGTTGGCCTGAGAAAGGAGTACTCTTTGAGAGTTTCATTTTCATATTTTGTGAAATACAAATTTAAAAAGTTCCAAAATTTCAGAGAACTATATAGATTTTTTTAGAAAACCAAACCCCTTTCTGAGAAGTGCTGTGCACTCTCTCTTTGAAACCTTCCTGCCTCCTGCTCCTCCCCATTGCTGTGTCACCAATCAGGTTCAGCATTGGTGATACAGCATGGGGAGGGCAGTTTAACTCCCCTCTCATGTTGTATTAATCAGGATAGGGACCATTCCTATTGTTCCTGCTCCCCCCCCCAATAATTGCTTTAGTGGAAAAGAGAAGCTAAACTTTCCCTCCTTCCGTGAGTCATTTGGGGCTTCCACCTTGTAAATTTCTTTTATTTATTTATTAGATTTATTAGTCGCCCATCTGGCTGGTTGTCCAGCTACTCTGGGCGACATACAGAATAAGAACATACAAATACATTAAAACATTAAAATCTCAAACAGTAGTAATAAAACCTAAATAGCTTTGTTGGGCTATCCAAGTAGTGTTTCTAGACTGTGTTTATATATGGAAGAAAAGAACTGACAAGGCATTTGTCTACCCTTTGTCTGGAGACTAGTCAGTTTTGGCTCCTGTGCTAGTTTCTTTTTTGGAAGCTTGAGTGCCCCACAGGAGGGCAGGGGGGGGTTATGTTGCTGGTTCATCAGTGCTATCTTATCCAGTGAGTATGGATGACACTTGCATCATCATATTCTAGACAGCATACCAAATTACAATAGCCCACTAGTAGTAGAAAGAACTGCATTTTTACAGCAATAGTACCGTGGTTTGAACTGGAAAACTGTAATATTGTAATCAGAAGTGCTTCCTTGAGGCAAGAAGTGAGAATGCGCCCTTCTTTTATGAAGAGAGAACTTCAAAAGGCTGTTACTGAGGCAGGAAGGTGAAGCAATGAGGGGATAAAATTTGTGGCTTGTTGTAGTTGGCTATTGGATTGCTTCATGTTGACACATAACTCTCTGTTTCAAAAGTATCTGAATTTTCAGAATCTGAAACTCCATGTGTATGAACACTGGCAGGATGTTGAATCCTAAAATAGATCTTTTAGTTATACCCATGCAAATGCCTAAAGCAATACCCTGAAGAGGTTTGTATGTTTGTTTATGGCTTGATCTTGGATTGCTATGTTCTTATGAACAGCAAATCATGCTGCAGTAGATCCATGAAAACAAACTCTACAACTCAATCAGCACAACCCCACAGGCTACATAGGTTGCCCATCAGAGTCAATCAAATATGGTTTGGGGCATTTGTAGTATTTGTCATTTGACCTAGAAGAGATGCTATATTAATTGGATAAAAACTGAATTCTTTTCAAATTAGTGTATCCTAATGTTAGTGTTGTATCTTGCTCGCCTTTCTTTGCTCAGCATTTGATGCAGCGATAAGAAATAGAATATTTTAAAAACCCAAAATGTTGGTTATGCAAATAATTTTCAAGGAGATGGATTTCTTAGTTCTTTTATTAAATGAACCCTCTAGGGCTAACTGAAATATGATCTGTTTTTGTTAAATCTATTTTTTTTGTAATGTCCTCAGTGCTATTTAACATCTATATGAAGCCATTGGGAGCAGACATTAGGAGATTTGGGGCAAGGTATAATCAGTATGCTGATAATACCCAGCTCTATTTCTCTGTAACATTTGAATCGGCAGAAGCTGTGCAAGCTCTGAACAGGTGTCTGGACTCAGTGGTGGGTTGGAAAAGGGTCAGTGTACTGGCTGAATCCTGGCAAGACAGAGGCACCATGGATGACCAACTTCAGAGTCCAAATAACTGGTCAGTTTGGATGGGGTTGTACTCCTCCTGGAGGAGCAGGGCAGTTTGTAGTCTGGGGTGCTCCTGGATCCATCTCTGTTACTAGTGGCCCAGGTGACCTCAGTGGCTAGGAGTGCCTTTTACCAGCTTCAGTTGGTAAGGCAGCTACAGCTGTTTCTGGACTGACATGACTTGACCACTGATGTCCATGTGCTGGTAAACTCCAGATTGCATTACTTCAATGCATTCTATGTGGGGATGCCCTAGCAGCTGCGGCAAGTGCAAAAGTGATGGCTTGACTGCTCACGGGGGCAGAATATTGCATCATATTATACCACTGCTGAAAGAATTGCACTAGCTGCCAAGTAGCTATCAAGCTAAGTTCAACATGCTGGTACCGGTGTACAAAAGCCCTATTCAGCTTGGAACCAGGATACCTAAAAAATCACCTCAACTGCGGTATACCCAAATGATCCCTGCATTCTGCAGGAGTGGCCATACTGTAGTGACCCTCCTATCAGGAGGTCCATTCCACACAATGTCAGACTTAGGTTTTTAATGTGGTGGCATTTACCCTTTGGAACTCCCTTCCATTATACATCAGATGGGCCCCTTCTCTATTTCCTTTCAGCACCTGTTGAAGATGCTCCTCTTTCAACAAGCCTTGTAAGTGGAGACTTCTATCACTGTTGATACCCATATTGGATTTGAATTAATTATTTATATATTATGTGTTGGTTTTTGTTGTGTTTTTAAATGGGGGGAGTGCGCTTTTTTTTTGGTGACAGTATTTGCTAGTAGAGAATACTGTCGCCTCTTTTTTTTTGCTGCCCATGGCTACCATTTTGTGCTGGCCCTCATTACACCTATATCAAGTTATGAGTACTGGCGCTGGGTGTGTGTGTAGCAACTATTTTATATATGCAGTTCTGTGTATGTTTTTACTGTATTGTAAATTGCTTTGGGATGCCTCATGAGAAGTGATTAATAAACTAAATAAGTGTGAACATTCTCTGTAGAGGACAGTTAAATAATCAACCATTTGATTATTTAACTTAGGATTGAATATTTTAGAGTAAACTACCATTTATTTCTCAATGACAGACTTTACAGCTATACTGGTAGGACAGGAACCTCTTCAAAATGCTGTTTTCAATGGCAGCCAAAGAAATGAAAACCACCGTAATTTAAGAATGCAAACTCTAGATATATACTAACAGCTCCAGTGCTCACACGGGGGGGGGGTCATGATGCATGCTGGAACTCTACATAGCCATTCTCCATGTGCCATTCTCTTGGGCAACAGAAAATACTTAACTCACACATGTCTGAAAACAGGTTCTTAAATTTCACTCCATTGGGCTTGCTCCAGCAAGCCAGTGGTGGTAATCAGACAGAGACCAGAGGCAGACCAAAAATAAAATAAATTGGACAGGTTTATTTAAATGAAGGACATGTATGATTGAACTATAAAAAAAAACTCAGCAGCAACTGAAATATAAGAATAAAAAGAATGTATGGATATAATATAACAATTTATAAATGGAAAACAATATTAGATTGGCCAATAAAAACAAACCAAATAGCTATCAAATTGTGTCTCCTGAAACTTCTACCAGTCCAAATAAAACACATCTTTGTTTTAACTAAAGCTTACTAGACTCCCAGCCTTATAGTAATTTAACCTAAAGATTAAAGGGGGGAGGGAGAATATAGTTACCAATCCCAAAAGGGACTCATAAAACTGGCTTATGTGGACTTAGGGGGGAAGTTGACAAAGATGAATCCAGGAAAATGCAGTGGTACCTTGAAATGAGATTACCGAATTCTCCTCACATGTTTAAAATATTATTTATTACTACTGAAAAAAATTGTATACTTGTGTACTCTGTTAGATGCCTGAATTCAAAGTGAATCTTTTATTTTGCTGGTTGAGGAAAGGCATATCACTTGAGAAGTACATCTTGTGACTGAAGAGTTGGTAACCTAACATCTTCTTTTGTTTTTGCTTAGTTGCAGATCTGGGACACAGCAGGCCAGGAGAGGTTTCGGACCATTACCCAGAGTTACTACCGTAGCGCCAATGGGGCTATTCTAGCATATGACATCAGCCAGAGAGGCTCTTTCCAGTCTATTCCTCGCTGGATCGAGGATGTGAGGAAGTATGCAGGCTCCAACATAGTACAACTGTTGATTGGTGAGTGTGGAAAATTACTTACATTTTCAAATGTTAAGAAATATAAAGTGATATGCCTCTGCTTAATAGGACAATAATAGCCAGCACGGAGACATTGTCTTTATTTCATTTAATTGCTAAAATGCTGAAACTGACGTTATCATACTTTGGACACATCATGAGAAGACATGATTCAATAATGCTGGCAAAAACAGAAGGGAGTAGAAAAAGAGGAAGGCCAAACAAGAGATGGATTGATTCCATTAAGGAAGCCACAGACCTGAACTTACAAGATCTGAACAGGGAGGTTCATGACAGAGTAGGTCACTGATTCATAGGGTCGCCATAAGTCGTAGTCGACTTGGAGGCACATAACAACAACAACATGTTTTTTTAACCCTTTTTATTTAAGATGTTTTTAAAGCTTTTTTAAAGAATGTTTTTAAAGTTGTTTTGTTGAAATGTATTTTAAGGTCTGTTTTTATGATGTTTTAAAGTGTTTTTACTGCTTTTGTTTGATGCCTTGGGCTCCTGCTGGAAGGAAGGAAGGGACATAAATTAAATAATAAATATAAATAAATAAATAAATAAATTTTCAGGATATCCTCAAGATGAAGAGGTGTTTCACGCTTATGTCATAATGGATTCAGTTGCTCACTAGGGTCGTTGGTAGAAATTGGGAAGCTTTGGCTTCTAGTCCTTACTGCAGTTCACATTGCGTCATTATGCATTTTTGTTTACTTTCAAAATAAATGTTTTAGGATTCTATAGCCTTTATGCTTTTCCAAAATTCTGTATTCAAGAACACATTTTCAGATACTTGGGAATTGTTTAAGTAAAGCCATATTGTGCCATCATGATCTGGCTCTTGCAGTTTATGACATACTGTAAAGCTCCAATAAATGTTAAGCTGAATAACATGGATAACTTCTGATATTAGATGTAATTTAAATAATATGGTGTAGGCCTAGTTAAAACTATAGTCCGATGTCCAATATGTCAAATAAAATATGTATTTTGTTAGGGATATATTTCTCTCTTCTATATAGTTTATTGATACATTGTTTGCCTGGAACAGAAGCATTCAGTTTCATGTTAGTTCCAGAGATAAAACCTGCATTCGAACCACAGTTTAGTGTTACAACCAAATCCTAAACTGTGATGACTCTTAACTATAGTTTGTTTGAAACAAGCCAGTTTAATGTTTTGTAGTTGACTTGTTTTATGCAAACTATGGTTATAGGTTCTCCACGGTTAGTTGGGCATGGATAACACAATAAGCTGTGGTCTTTAAAAAATGGAAATGAAAGCTTCTGATTTTATCCTTGTGGCTGCACCAGAGGAGGGGACTGGGGAGTGTATGAGCCTGGGTGGAAGTAGGCTCATTCTCATTATAACAAACCATGGTTTATTGTGATGTCTCAATGCAACCAATGTGATAAAGATACAAAATAAGCAATATGAATCAGTCAGTATAGTAATATATATACAGAACTGGGATGCACAGCACTTTTAATTAGATAGAGTCACTGTGTTGAAGGTGTATGCATTGTCGGCATCAGGATAGGATGAAATTATGAATCCAGAGTACAAATGTTATACATTTCCAATGGCTCAGATTTCTTCATCCTTCCTCCACAGACTTTCTATCAGCTTCCACTTTCATCTGCTCTTTCTCATCTCCAAGATGAGTGGCATCTCATCTCAAACCTGGTTGCTTCCTTCACCTCTGGGGTACTGCTGCTCTCCAAGCACAGATCCATTGTATCTTTTCCTTCCTATACTCCCCTGACTGTACACTTTCTCTGACCTCGAGAGTTGCATTAAAAAATTAATATGTAAACAATTCCACTTTCTCCTGCCAGGAAACAAGTCTGACCTAAGTGACCTTCGGGAGGTTCAGCTAGAGGAAGCTCAGAGTCTGGCTGAACATTATGATATCACCTGTGCCATAGAGACTTCTGCGAAGGACTCAAGCAATGTGGAGGAGGCTTTTGTAAAGATGGCAACAGAGCTGATGATGAGGCATGGAGGTCCCATGTTCAGTGAGCAAAACACAGACAGCATCAAACTTGACAGCAAGGATGTAGAAGGATGGGGGTGTGGCTGCTGATACAGCTTATGAAATATCACTTAACTGTTACTGGAATAAAGGTGTTCCCCCCCTTCTCTTACATATACAGACATGCACATACCCTCCATGCTGCATATCCTTTTCCTGTAAGCCCAATATTTTTGTAGGTTAGAGATTAACATTCCCAGGATAATTTTAAATATGAAGATACTTAAGTAGATCTGCAAGTTAGCCTTCCAGGGCAGTAACTATGTAACAGTGTCTGCCAGATTCTTTTCAGAGAACTTGTGCAATTCAAAAGTTGAGTTGCATAGAAGGAAGCTCCTGGGACCTCTTTGTATGAAATTGTCTGAACAAGAAATGATTGTGTTACCAGTTATAAGTCCCTCTACATGGGATCTTGTCAGTGAAGATAACACTTTTGCTTTTTGGACAGTGAGTCCAAACACTGCCTTTTTTAAAACTCTCAACATTCCACCAAGAATCAGAAACTGCACAGGATCACACAGTTTCTCTGCATGGATGCTTCAAGTATGAAATACTTGAATTTTTTCCATATAGAACAAATCTGAAATTTGTTCAAAATGAGGAACCTCCACAGAACTTTTTCTAGACATTAAGTGTAGCATATGAAGAGGGTTGGTTAATACTGCTGGGTGCAAAGCTGGCTGGACAAATTTCCATTTCATGTTTTTCAGACAAATAGAGAAAACAGCATGAGCACAATTTAACACCTATGTAGCACATGGGTCGCTAATTCTTTTCTTTAATTCCACCCTTGGTAACTTGATCCTAAAAAATTTCATTGGATGGAAGTCCTACTGATTTGAATGGAACATTCTTGGAAGTAAATGCCTTTGAAAATTCATCAGGCTCACTTCCAAGTAAATAGGCTTAGGATTGTAGTGTCAGTGTTAAGGTTTGTTAATAATTTATTTTGCACATTTTAATAATCTCCTTGATGTTAATATTGTGGGCTTCTAATACTCAGTGTTATTAATTTCATTTAAAATTCATATTCAGCATTGTTGGAAAGAAGGAGATGTTTTCAATTTTTTTTTTACCGTAAGCTTCTTTAATTGCTGTAATGCATCTAACCAGTTTCATTGAAAGTGAGTTCCAGTCACGGTGATCATTAATGTTGTTGCTGGGGTATTTTTTTATTTTTATTTTTTGCATAGGATGTTATCCTGGCTAGAGCTTCTTCCTATTTAACTTTGGATATTAAATTAGGTGAAATTGAAAATCAACAGTTACCTGTTGGGTCTTTAGGTATTTTATATTTTCACAAAATCAGCTCCTTGTGAAGTTTCTCTGGGCCAATTTTGTTAAGCAATTGCTTTTTGATAAATGTTCGTAAACTGCACAGTCAAGTACAGGTGATCACTGCTAATTTTCCTTGAATGACTACCCATATTATGGAGCCCCTAGAAATCATGTAGCAATTGCTGTCATATCAGAAATTAGCTCAGGAGTTCCCAGTGTCATGCACAATTTTGTGACTTGTAAGATAATCCTTTCATAGAATTGAATACACTATCCTGCAGATCTCTCCCACCCACTCCATTAGTTTATGCCACAGCACATTCTTTTAAATTGTAGCTTCTCATTTCTGCAAGAAAAATATTCACAACTTTTTAAAAGGTCTGCAACTTATTAATCTAACTATGTGACTATTTCTGCTCAGCATATTTAACTTAAGTTTGTGTGAGGTTAAATTTATGCCTACAGCTTAGCTGTATAGATGTTAGCCACATTTTTCTTTTTCTTTTTTTTAGCACCTTAAAACTAAGAAACTAGGAAGAATGAATAAGGGATTGAATCTAAAGAAAAATGCACCAAAGGGGGCTAGCGGAAGCTGACTTTCCCACCTGACTTTCAGCGATATCCCCTTTCCTCTCAGCTACCTCCCCACCCCATGACACATCCCATTCCATTCAACAGGGTCCCCCAACCTTCATGAGAGACTTTTGGATGTGATTGGGGGGCTGTCGGGAAGGATGGAGCAGAAAGTTTTGGTATACTTTTCTCTGGATTCAACCCAAAGTGTCTGCAGGTTTTTAGCCAGTTTTTCAGTGTTTAATTTATGGTACCTGTTAAAAGGGCCTCATTTCAAAACAAAGGGCTAAGTCTCTGAAAAACATGTCTCTGCAACTAGGTAGTCTGAAAGTCCTGATCACCTTAGAAAAATGCATTTTAGAAACTCAGATTATTATTGGGAAAACATCTGTTTATTCTTATTTCAGTTGACATGAAAGAGAAGATCAGGACAAGGCTGATGTCAGATCTGTTTTGAAAATTGGTATGATTAATCAGAGAATCCATCTTTCTATATAAAAAAGGAACCTTTTATCTGCTTCAGTTTTTGTCATATAAAGCATCTGACTGTATAATTTGTTTACTTTGATAATTTATGTCCCACTTTTTCCTATCGAAGATGGACCCAGCATAGGTCCTATTGTGTTTTTGCTTCTTCTAGGAGAATAGTGGCTTTACTTTCAAGTCTGTTAGATATGAAAACTAGCAAGGCCTAAGGATAGTTTTCACAACTACATTTTACAAAGAACTGTAGTGTGGGGTGTGATGGAGAAGTTTTCTAAATAGTACTTTGTACCAGAAGATGTCAGGTCTACTGCATCCAGACTTTGAAAAGCACTGATTGCCCCACAGTAACTAATCACTGTATTTAGGTGTTAAAGAAAACTCGAGTTGTTACCTTAAAGAAATGTTGGTATCAAAAATCTTTCTACACTGTGAGTACAATTTCCCAAAGTTCTGGTATTGCATAATTCAAATTACTAGAAGCTGAATAGCAACAGTGCCTGGGTAAATGGATCCATCCACTTTAGGCCAAGCCCCAAGTTGATGTATCTGTGTAGAAACTTTTCTATCAAAGCCAGGTCTCTCTCAGCTGTAAGGGTCTTCTCCAGCTAACTCGTTGAAGAACTGATGCCATTACATATTTAGAATCACTTTGGGCTGATTCTGACATGATGGTGTTCCCACAGTGATTTTATTTATTTATTTATTTAGAAAATGATCCTGTAGATCCACACTGGGGACTTTGCAAATAGATGGTGAGATCTATAAGATTTCCGGGTTTTATGTGACCAGGATCCTGTTGGACTACGCTCACAAGACTGTAGTCACACGTGCAGTTCAGGACATTCTAGGGCCACCAGATGTTTCAGAATTAACCTGTTTACTCAGATCTATGCACATTTTATAGCAAGTATATTGGTACTACACAGATCTCAGCTGTTAATTTTCTCCAGCATTTTACATTCCAATGTAGCCTGAGGGTGAATGATTATTATTGGGATTATTATTGTTATTATTAGCTGCCTCTTGTAGCCCTTGCTGAATAGGACTGATTTTGCTACAAGTTTAGTACTTTCACCAGGCCGTTTATGTAGATACAATTGTACTGTAGCTTACCAAACATTATAAAGAGATTGGCTTTTGTTACAAGCATTCCATTGCTAACACAGGTAAATTTGACATCAAACTTTAGAGAATGATAAAAACCTATCTCATATCTACGGAGTCTTCTGACACCCTTTGGAGTGGGTGCCTAATAAAAGGGCATGAACTGTTAACAGAATAGTGCAAGCAAATAGCAACTGCCAAAGTCACCTGTGTCATTCTCTCTCTATGCTTGCAAGTATGTAATTATGAGGTTGCTGTTAAATGTTCCCAGCAGAAGGTATGGCTAAGCAACCACTCAGTGGTAAAGCTGATTCCTCTCTTGCTAGAGTGCTTAAACCTCATGTCCTGCCAGGTGGTGGTGGAGGAAGGGGGCAGAATATGCGGCAGAGTAGCGTTCTGGGTTTGTACTTCTTTACTCAGCGCATAGTTAAACTATGGAATTTGCTCCCACAAGATGCAGTAATGGCCACCAGCTTGGATGGCTTTAAAAGAAGATTAGACAAATTCATGGAGGACAGGGCTATCAATGGCTACTAGCCATGATGGCTGTGCTCTGCCACCCTAGTCAGAGGCAGCATGCTTCTGAAAACCAGTTGCCGGAAGCCTCAGGAGGGGAGAGTGTTCTTGCACTCGGGTCCTGCTTGCGGGCTTCCCCCAGGCACCTGGTTGGCCACTGTGAGAACAGGATGCTGGACTAGATGGGCCACTGGCCTGATCCAGCAGGCTCTTCTTATGTTCTTATGTTCTTATCCCTTGGCCCCAGGGGCTTGGGCTGAACCTGATCTTTTAAAAGGGGAACTTGGCAAGAACACACTGACAGGGTTCTCTTATAATTGGAAAGAAATTAAGCACTTCGTTTTTCCTCAGTCTTTTTAGCACAACTGCAAGTTGTTTCCCATAAGTGTATTGTATAAGAAATATTTTCATCAGACAGAAAATACATATCTCAAATGAAGCTTCCCAGTATAGTCACTCGTCTTAGAGGCTGGGAAGCTGGGAAACCTTTGCTATAAATAAATTCATATTTCTGACCAGGATTTATTTTCTTTCCCTCCGGCTGAGGGCTAAGTCACACAATCCTTAAGTGTTGAAGTGATGATGGTTTACTTTTGCAGTGGTGGTAGTCATCTGACTGCTTTGCCCCTTGGCTAGATCATGTGAGCTGGCCCTCAGCCATAGTACAGATGATCTGTGGCGTTTGTCTAGTTTAGTCTAACATTGCAAGTTTTTCTTTCACAGTATTGTAAAACTTCATTAAATTAACAAAGTTGTCTTGAATCTATCAGCATTGCAGTATTAAGATAACACATATTTGCATGCCAAAGACACACAATAATGGAAGAGATGGATGGACTTGCCTGAATCAGTTTAGCAGAAAATGTGGATGCACAGGCAGATTTCAGATATATCAACAGAGGCTTATAAAACACACACCAGATTCTGATGATGATACTAGATTATCATTTGTACTAAAACAGTTCCCAGTCTTATGATGGGTACTTCAGATGAGCCACATTTCTTACGTAGAAAACATTCTGTTGCATATTTTCTACACAATAAATATTGTTCGTGTAGGAGAACCTACATATGCACCATGCATAATTGGTGGCACCAGACATGTATCTCACCATTTATAATGGGATTCTTGTAGCAGAGGTTTTTTTAAAAATACATACTATTTATAATGAGTTCTATGTGTGTCCAAATTAACTTTGGAAATCTTGTAGTAGAAGTGAGCACACTAAATGTGTGATTAAGTAGCATGTGACCAGAGTTTATGGCCTAAATATTTGAAAATTGTTTCCTAGTAATTGAACGCTATCTAGACCCTTTAAAGGGTTGCTTCAAGTTTTGGAAAGTATTCTATTTGTGACAGGTAGTTATCAGCCTTAAGGTTCTGTTATTTGTAGTCACTGGTTTTCATTTGTTTCATTACTGGCTTGCAAGATGAAGTCTATCTTTTGCTGTACAAAAAGGAAGATGCAGCTAATAATTACTATTGATTTTCCCACTTTTATATGGACAGTAATTGTCCACATAAATGTTTCCCAAATAGCATGGTTTTGTTTAGATAGCTGCCTTAAGAACCTGTTGGTAAGGCTCATCTTAATGCATAGTCTATGCAAATATTTGTTAATCGAAGATATGTATTTAGTACAGTGCCTTTCTTTTGTGTTTTTACAAAACATCTGAAATGTTTGAAGTACATAGCTATGTGCACCTCGTTATGTTTGACATTGGCCTAATACTAGGTTGGATTGCTATTCTTTAGACTGAAGCCACTTCTAACTCAAACATCTCCAAGTGATTCACCTGTAAAAACATAAACATAAATACATCATAGCATTAACAGAATGTATGTGAAAGCAAAACCCACCATAGTAGGAAACGTAACACACTTAACAATCAACCATCCAGCCTGAGCGATTTTGTATATATTACCTAAAAGTGCAAGGAGAGATGTCACTTTTTGCACTTCTTCTGTAATATCGAAGGAGGACTTCACACGTTTTCCATGGAAAGGTGGTGGATGAACTAGGAGAGCTATCCCTACTTTCTCTTCCACTTCCTTTTTATCAAGAGCAATGTCGTTTTAGAGAAAGAAATAAAGTCTTTGCTTCAGAACAAAATGGTGAATCCTGCTAGATCCAGCAACAGCAGAAGAAAATGCCTCCTGCCCCCCATGTCTTTTCTTTCCCTGCTCCACCCTGATTTTTTTCCTGACCCTTTTATAGTGATAGTTCTGCTTTTTTGCTTTTATTCCTAACTTTCAAAATAAGCAGGGAGATGGCAGCATCACAATTAAAACGTGATGACTGCAGTGTTTGAATTGCTCAAACGGGCACAAACATCTGGAGAATTGTCTGGAAAATCTGGAATGTGAGGAAAAAGAAAAACATGGCAAGTACAGTATCATGGTTGTGGTTTAGTGGATGAAACCCATTCCCTAAATCCCAAACTTATGTGGCAACAAATGCCATTGGAAGGCAACCTGAATATATTTAGAATCAGGGTGTAAACTCTTTCTCTAGTTGCACTGCAATCCCTTCTAACTTGTACAGCTAGGAAAGAAATGTACAGGGTATAGTGAGACAATCTCGCATGATGTGCTATTATGGTTGTATAAGATTCCTACATAAATTCTTAGCTGCTTTGGCTGTATTTTGAGAAAATAAAAGGTGCATGAGTGATTCAAGTGCATACTCTTAATATATTGATATTGGTCACAGTCTTCATATTGTGATGCTCATAATTTTGCAACATATGGAGGCTTTGGTTATTTGCATTGTGTTAAGCAAAACTCTAGGGGAAATTGTTATTTTATCCCTCTAAGAAAAAAAATTGAGAGATTCTCAAGCTTTTGAGGACTGGCTATTTCCCTAACTTACCAAAATTTTAATTTCCTTGAGCTCAATTAATAAGCACTGTGCTGTCATACGAGGACAGCTCCTCCTCCAAAACTTCACAAGAAAGATCTGCATGCAGGACCAGGATTCCATATACAGTTTCTTTTGCTGAACTGGGACCCACACAGGCAGATCAATTCTAAATATGCATCTGCATTGTGATGTACATTCTCCAGTCCCCATCCATATTGCAATGCAGATTAAATGTACATCTGCATCTGCTGTCTCAAGTACAAGCATATGTCTATCTCTATATTAGAGATACAAGGTAACAGTATTAATTTTTTATGCAAACGGAGTTATGTCTCTGAAAATAAATAAGAACTTTAAAACTTGAGCATGCAAAATGGTATACTTAAAATTAGGAAAGCTTCACTTTAAAATATAGGACAAAAATCTAGATGTCTTATACATACCCAAAAAAGATGCCCTTACGAGTAGAGGCTGTGTTTTTAAAAAGGAAAGGCAGGAGTGAAACAGGCATGGGCTTCTTGTTTGCTTGCTTGTGTCTGTCTTGCCAAAAAAAAAAAAAGGTATAGGAAGTATAATAGAAAAATATAGTAGCCCTCATTTGGAGCATTGCCTAAGGCTACAATCCTACACACATGTACTTGGGAGTAAATTCCATTGAAATCAATGGAACCTACTAAAATAAACTTGATTAGGATTGTATTTATAGCCTTGTTCAAGTAAGTAGGATAAATTGACAACTAACGTTTTAAGTCCTGAAATCACTGGGATTTAGGTATAACTGCCTCTATATTGGAATTGCATATCTTTTTGAGGACCACTACTTTGAATCAGTATTGGTTCAATTTACATACACTGACTAAAATAACTTCTAATTTTGTGTCTCTGTGTGTGTGTGTGGGGGGGGGGGAAATGTAACCTTTTCCTTTCTTGTCATCTCTCTCAAAATCATGCCCCTTTCCCCAGCTGCTTTCTCATCCAGGGAGGGGGGCAGGGAAGGGAGATCCGGAGATGTGTGGATGTCTGTTTGTCTACTAAGTGCAGTGACATTCCCCATGAGTTAGGTGTTTGCATTATTACCCTATTGCTTTTACTGACTACATCTGGCCCTCCATAAGAAGAATCTGTAGAAAGATAGCACAAGGCTATAGAATCAGATATTCTGGGTTGGGATGGGGAGGTGTAAGTCTATGATCGTGGTGTTGGCACAGGCTGGAATCTGATAGAGATAATGCCTGCACTACTTGAAAGGGGGAAGTGATTTGGGGGGAAATCTTTGGTGATAAATGTTAACACAGTCTCTGGAGGTTCCTCGTGCTCAGTGGGTTCAGTAGCATTTCCTGTTCTGTAATAGCACCTCGGATGTTGGCATCAGGTGTTTTGTTTGTTTGTTTGTTTGTTTTAAATCTCGTGTTCCTGGGACATGCAGCTTCCACTAGCCATAAAAAAGGCCCAGCTAACATGCATAGTGGGGAGAAAGTTCTGATTCATATTGAATTCATTCACTTCGTTCCAAAAAGAACTGAAAGGTTTGAAGAACTCTGGTGTAAACTGAAGTGTTCTGCATTTTTTAAGAACAATTTTATTGCTTGAAATAATCAGGGTTTCTGGGAACAGTTATAGAACCCATCTTTCTGATCACCGGCAACTGTCTTGCTTGTCCTAGTACAGTGTTTACCGGAGGAAATGGAATGCAAGATAACAAGGGAGCAACACTTGCATACAATAGTCAATTTTGACATTTTACTGTCACCTATTTATGAATTTATAAGAAAAATATTATTTTTAAAAACTATGAATCCTACTTTTTTTGTAAATTTTAGCAAAGTGTAGCAAATGCATTGTATTGTGTATAATTAAAATGAGCATTTGGCTAATTGTGTATGTTTTATTAACTATACTACATATCACCACATTGTCACTGTTCACCAGGTTTTAAATTGTTTTTAATATGTATTTTTTACTGTTGTGACCCACCCTGGGACTTACTGGTGAAGGGCAGGTCAATATTGAATTGAATTAATTCCAATAAAAATTTGAATTAAAGAGCATGACAAATGTATTTGTCCCCCAAAAGTAGCTTTGCTAATTTGCACCCCAAGTTTAAGCTCACTAAAAGGAGGGGAAACTCTTGTAAATGGAGGTTGTACATTTGCTGATTCTTCTGTATTTCTTAGGTGCAGGAGTCCAAGCTTTATATAACTGAAATGTTCCCTTCTCATTGGCTTGACTATATTCCAACCACTCAGAAATCTTAAAAGTGCCACCACTTGAGACCTACTGCTCAGCTTTCATAACAGAGGGGTGGAAATGAGATGGTAAGAAAGGACTCTGCCCCTTCATTGTAAAGGAAGGTTTTTTGTTGTTGTTCAGCACAGCAGGAAGTGAACTTGGATAGAACCTCTCTCTTTAAGGTACTGGGGTTTTTTGGGGGGTGGGTGGGTGGGAGGGGGCTGTTTTTCATGGGGCAATGTAGAAAACATCTCTCAACTGCACTGAATTGTACTGTCCAACACATTCTGCAGCAGGTATAGATCCAATTTTATGGACAAATGGGAAAAGGACTTGCTGGAAGAGTGAGTTAGTTATTCTTTATTTATATCCTGCCATTGGGAGAGGCGCTCCACCAGGTATTGCGGTCCCATGCCGTGTAAGGCCTTATAGGTCAAAACCAGCACTTTGAATTTAGCCCGGAAACAAATAGGAAGCCAGTGCAGACGAACCAGAACGGGTGTAATATGAGCGGACCTTCTTGTCCGCGTCAACAATCTGGCCGCTGCATTCTGGACTAACTGTAGTTTCCGAACTGTCTTCAAGGGCAGCCCAACGTAGAGCGCATTGCAGTAGTCCAATCTAGAAGTTACCAGACCATGAACGACTGAGGCAAGGTCGTCACTGTCCAGATAGGGACGTAGCTGGGCTACCAATCGGAGATGGTAGAAAGCATTCCTTGCCACTGAGGCTACCTGAGCCTCAAGAGACAAGGAAGAGTCGATAAGAACTCCCAAGCTACGAACCTGTTATTTCAAGGGGAGTGTAACCCCATCCAGAACAGGGTGAACATCCACCATCTGGGCAGAGAAGGCACTCACTAACAGCGTCTCGGTCTTGTCTGGATTAAGCTTCAGTCTGTTAGCTCCCATCCAGTCCATTATCGCGGCCAGGCAACGGTTTAGTACGTTAACAGCCTCACCTGAGGAAGATGAAAAGGAGAAATAGAGTTGCGTGTCATCAGCGTACTGGTGACAACGCACTCCAAAACTCCTGATGACTGCACCCAGCGGCTTCATATAGATGTTGAAAAGCATGGGGGACAGTACCGATCCCTGTGGGACTCCACAATGGAGAGTCCAGGGTATCGAGCAGTGTTCCCCAAGCACTACCTTCTGTTGACGACCCACCAAGTAGGAGCGGAGCCACTGCCAAGCATTACCCCCAACTCCCAACTCCGTGAGCCTTCCCAGAAGGATACCATGGTCGATGGTATCAAAAGCAGCTGAGAGATAAAGGAGAATCAACAAGGTCACACTCCCCCTGTCCCTCTCCCGACAAAGGTCATCATACAGGGCGACCAAGGCTGTTTTGGTACCAAACCCAGGCCTAAAACCGGATTGAAATGGATCAAGATAATCAGTGTCATCCAAGACCTTCCCTGTAACAGTAACATCAGGAAGCTTGTAAGCAAAACATGGGGATTATGATAACGTGGAGGGCCTTCCCCACCACCACCTCAAGGGATTTGGAACATTTCTCATTCAAATTTGTGGCCTGAGGCAGGACCTTTAGGCCAATGCATGATTGCCTGTCTTATTGTGTGGTGGTAGCCTTTATGTGCTGCTGTAGCAGTCAAAGTGTTACTATGGGCACCTGCTTTGCTTTAAACAAATTACTTTTTCTTCAGAACTGTTATAAAGCAAAGCACAGCCCAAGAATGATAACTCTCTCACACATGAAGTTCAAGCTCTGTTGAAGAGGAATGAAGCACACTCAAATGTGAGTCTCCTGTCTGCCAGAGAGCCTGATAAACTTAGGATTCCATAGAGCCAGCACTCTGAAAACATAACTCACAAGAATAGCACTGACTGAGTGATAGTGTGTCTTTTGTGGCCATCAGTACATGCTACATCTTATTGGCTTAATAGCCATGCAATGGGCCTCAGTGGCTCTAAAGAGAACAAATGATATTGCATGACTATGAGCAATTCTGAAGCTGTCCAGCAGAAGTTATTTCAGGTAGCCAGCCAAGGCTCTGTGTGTTCATGAGAGCCACTTTTTTTTATGAGCCTGAAAGATTTAATCAGTACATGCACTGGAAACCGACATATACAACCTGACTTGTTATTAATTATCAGCTGGGGTTAATTTTAGTGTTGCTTTTTCTCTGACTTATCAGACAGTGTACAAAACAACGACTGAACATTTCACAGAAGCATCAAGGTATAAAATAGGGTTATAAGCATTTATAGCTTTAAAATTTTGCATTTTCCCCATAATTCATAATACTAGTCTACATGAACAAGTCAGCTAGACAGTTATTTATTAGATTTATATCCCACCCTTCCTCCCAGTAGGAGCCCAGGGCAGTCTGGCACTGGAAATCTCATCTCTAAAAAGAGAAGGTGACTACAGCTGTAGAACCCAGGCTTTAAAAAAAATTAAAGTTAAGAGAGGTGCAAGGGAATTATAAATGCCTTTACAAATCCAATTTGTAAGCTTGGCTACTATTACTTATAACATAGAAGCAAAGAAACAACAAAGAAAGATTGGGTTTTTTTAAACAGAAAATATTTTACTGGACAGGTTCTTTGAGCTAAACAGAATGTTTTATAAAACTGGAAACATGAAATAAGTTATAATTTAAAACTTTACATCCATGAGATACATGGCCATTAAAGACCAGATAATTGTTACTGAGCAGGGGGAGGCAACTCACTGGCAACTCACTAGCACATGCATTGTTGCCATTGTGGTTTGGAGTTTCAGGATAAAACAAGCAAGTCAAATAGCTGTTGTGCATTCTGCAGTTCAGTGCAGGAGAAACATTAATATGACTAATAATATAACGTCAGTGTATTTAAGACTTTAATGAAGAATCCAGACAGACAATGGATAGTCTACCAGAAACCCCCCCAGAAAGCACTTTAAAGTGAGTGAGATTTGAACAAAAATCTTACCTTGCTCAAATTCCATTGTTCACACAAATTTATTCTGGGTAGCTTGTGCCCAAGGCCATATTTGATAGGCCATTTGAGAGTCTTCAGTTCAGTTATGATTTCAGCCAATAGAACTTAAATCCAAAAAAAGACACTGAACACAATGTTTTCCCCTAAAGTGCACATTCCATATTGCCTTTCCATAAAGGAAACAAGGGGACAGTATAGAGTCAAGAGGACTATGGATAGAAATAGCAGCATGAGAAAGTAAGATGCTATGGAGAAGAACAATGTGATCCCTTAGGTGTAAGCATATAAATCAGAGTTGGTGAACCTATGGCTCTCCCATCATCCCTGACCATTGATTATGCTGGTTGGGGATGATGGAAACTGGACAACAACAACATCTGGAAGATTAGCCATCCTTGCTTTACATCTGGAACAAGGTATGGAGCTTTTTACACTCTCTCTGAAGCAACTTGATTGTTTTGATTGCTGAAAACATCTGATAATCCTCCTCACTGTTCAGACCACTAAATGTGATCCCCCACGCCGGGCTAGGTAGTGAAGCCAACATGCAGAAAATAATTAATAAAAAAAGCACAATCCATGAGAAGAAGATTAGACACAAGAAGTCAAGAGCACAGAAACCAATGTTAGTCATCAAAAGAAATGCTGTTAGAACAAACAGGAATGTATTAGAGATATTACATATAAAAATATAAACATGTTAGAAAGGCTTTGCCACTAAGTGCTTCTATCTGCTTTTCAGAAAGAAAAAGTACACAATATTAAAGTCATTAAGGAGTCCTGTAATTTTCATTTCGTGCAAAGTTCTCCAGCTGGAAGATTAGGTTGACAGCAGCATCAACATCTGGCACAATGTGGTCTGGTTCTACTAAAGCAGGATCAAACCTGAAATCTCTGTGCCCATGGAATACAGTCTCAGTTATGCTCTCCCTTGTATCAGAGGGCACCTCTGTGTGAGGGTTGTAAACTCCAGTGCAAACAAGGACAGACCTACAGCTTGTGGCAGCAGCAGATGCCAATTCACCTTCCCAGGTATTTTCAAATTCCTCATCCTGAGAGACCATGGCAGATCTTGTGCCACCAGCAGCTTTGGCCTGGACTTGTGCCTTGGAACCTCTTCTTGAGTTCTTTTCTTCAAGGTAGCGGTTGTAAAGATTAGCACCATAAATATCTGTCATTAAATTATCCCTAGAAAGTCAGGAAAGTTTTATCAGGATAAATATATTTCATGTATATGGACAATGTTTTTGCAAATGAGGTCATATTAAAATAGCTTGCTATTTCAGCTATTACAATGGTAATGCTTTTCACCAAGATGCAGAGACTCTGCTCTACATATTGCAGCCTACACAGATCTAAGCTCTGTTTCGGAACATCTCACTCCTGGCCCAGTGGCTCTGTGAACCCAAAGCCCAATGAGATATGGCTCAAGTTTCTTATTACTGTTGGGAAAATAAATGTCAACCTGTTTCATGGAATGTTTGTACAGGCAGCAGGAATGAAGTAAAAAACCTACCAGGGCTAAAATATTAATGTAGTGGGAGCATTTTACAGGCTCACAAGTGTTGCCATATTAAAGCCACCCATACTTTTCACACACACCCTAAACCAGTAAAGCCAAGGCTGCATATATTTTATAGACAGCAGAAGTCTAAGAATCTTAACATTTGTAAAGGGTTTTTTCCCCCAAGCTTGTCTGATGTGTGAAGACTGAAATGCAAAAGCAGGATGGGAGAAAAGGAGAGGATAATGGTGACTGAGAGCAGAGCTTCAGTGTTCTACAGAGCACTTGAGCTTTACCCTATGGGCTAAAACTCTTTGCCTCCCCAATAAGCTAACTCAAACTTCTAGCTACTCTTTTTTCACTCCATCGCATGCCAAAATATTCTGAGTTTAGAGTGGGTACAATTTAGGGTTGTCAGGCTCAGGGCCTGAGACTGATCCTGTATCTTTAGGAGAAGAGAAAGTCAGCCAAGTGCAGGTATTCTTGCAACACTGTAATGGGAAAAACCACAAGGTGGAATTCTCCCTTCCCCCTGCACAACTGTTAAAGATACAGAAGACCTCTTGGAGGCCGGGCCTGGCAACCTAAAGGTCTTCTGTATCTTTAAAAGTTGTGCAGGGGGAAGGGAGAATTCCACCTTGTGTTTTTTCCCATTACAGTGTTGCAAGAATACCTGCACTTGGCTGACTTTCTCTTCTCCTAAAGATCAGTCTCAGGCCCTGAGGTGGCAACCCTAGTACAATTAGACTTCAATAACAGAAAGCAAAATGAAGTTGAACACAATCTCAAATTTCAGGTATTCCAGCATAAGTGATAAACCAAAAAGCACATCTAAAAAGTGGTTACAATAATTCCTTCCAAGCTGAAATCAACAGGATTTGGCCCATAAGCTTTCAACAAGGCACGCTACCCGAACTAAAATGACTATTTATGCAGCTGCTTGGGATTAAGTCCTACTGAACTCACTTACTTCTGAGTAAACATGCACTGGGCTGTAACTGCTTAAGCAGACAGCAGCAGGTGACTTGTTTGCTAGTAACTGCTGATTAGAAGACCTCAAAAAGAAGGTTTCAAGTTCACCAGCAGTCACACATTGTACAACCATATAAACAAGTATTAGGCAGATTATTTCATTAATTCACTCCCTAGCTAAATTTCAAACAGGAATGATCATAGAATCATAGAATAGTAGAGTTGGAAGGGGCCTGTAAGACCATCGAGTCCAACCCCCTGCACAATGCAGGAATCCAAATCAAAGCTTTCCCGACAGATGGCTGTCCAGATGCCTCTTGAATGCCCCCAGGGTCGGAGAGCCCACTACCTCTCCAGGTAATTGATTCCATTGTTGTATGGCTCTAACAGTTAGGAGGTTTAACCTGATGTCCAGTCGAAATCTGGCTTCCTGCAACTTGAGCCCATTATTCCGTATCCTGCACTCTGGGACGATCAAAAAGAGATCCAGGCTCTCCTCTATGTGACAACCTTTCATGTACTTGAAGAGTGCTATCATATCTCCCCTCAGTCTTCTCCAGGCTAAACATGTCCAGTTCTTTCAGTCTGTCCTCACAGGACTTTGTTTCCAGTCCCCTGATAATCTTTGTTGCCCTCCTCTGAACCTGTTCCAGTTTGTCTGCATCCTTCTTGAAGTGCAGAGACCAGAGCTGGATGCAGTATTCAAGATGAGGCCTAACCAGTGCTGAATAGAGGAGAACTAATACTTCACGTGATTTGGAAACTATACTGCTGTTAACGCAGCCTAATATAGCATTTGCCTTTTTTGCAGCCACATCACACTGTTGCCTCATATTCAGCTTGTGATCAATGACAATTCCAAGATCCTTCTCACATGTCGTATTGCTGAGCCAAGTATCCCCCATGTTGTAACTGTGCACTTGGTTTCTTTTTCCTAAGTGTAGAACTTTGCATTTATCCCTGTTGAATTCCATTCTGTGGTTTTCAGCCCAATGCTCCAGCCTATCAAGGTCCCTTTGAATTTTGTTTCTATCTTCCACGGTATTAGCTATGCCCCCCAATTTTGTATCATCTGCAAATTTGATAAGCACGCTCTGTACCTCCTCATCCAAGTCGTTAATAAAAATGTTGAAGAGCACTGAGCCCAGGACCGAGCCCTGTGGTACCCCACTCGTTACTTCCACCCAGTTTGAGAAGGTACCATTGATAAGTACTCTTTGAGTACGATTCTGGAGCCAACTGTGGATCCACCTAATAGTTGTTCCATCCAGTCCACATTTAGCTAGCTTGCCAATCAGAATATCATGGGGCACTTTGTTAAAAGCTTCACTGAAGTCGAGGTATATTATGTCCACAGCATTCCCACAGTCTACAGGGGAGGTTACCCGGTCAAAAATGAGATACAATTAGTTTGGCAGGATTTGTTCTTCATAAATCCATGTTGGCTCCTAGTAATCACTGCATTGTTTTCAAGGTGCTTATGGACTGACTGCTTTATAATCTGCTCCAGAATTTTTCCAGGGATTGATGTTAGTCTGACTGGTCTGTAGTTCCCCGGTTCCCCCTTTTTCCCTTTTTTGAAGATAGGGACAACATTAGCTCTCCTTCAGTTATCCAGCACTTCACCAGTCCTCCATGATTTCACAAAGATAATAGACAGCGGTTCTGAGAGTTCTTCAGCCAGTTCCTTCAATATTCTAGGATGCAGTTTATCGGGCCCTGCCAATTTGAACTTGTTCAAAGTGATTAAGTATTGCTTGACCATTTGTCTATCAATGTCAAGCTCCAATCCTGCCCCTTCTACTTCATGTTTCCTGGGAGGGTCACAGATCCTTTTTTGGGAGAAGACTGAGACAAAGTAGGAATTGAGGACTTCAGCCTTTGTCATCTGTTATCATTTTGCCATCCTCAATGAGTAGCTGTGCCAACGTTTCTTTTCTCTGTCTTTTACTATGGACATACCTGAAGAAAGCTTTTTTGTTGCTTTTAGCATCCCTCGCTAACCTCAGCTCATTCTCAGCTTTGGCCTTCCTGACACCATCCCTGCAATTCCGTGATACCTACCTGTACTCTTCCTTTGTGGCCTGGCCTTCTTTCCACTTCCTGTATGTGTCCTTTTTTGTTTTCAGGTCCTCTCTAAGCTTTTTGTGAAGCCACATTGGCTTCTTTGTTGTTTCCCCCCTTTTTTCCTTGTTGGAATTGCTTGCCATTGCGCTTTTAGAATTTCCTTTTTTAGAAACTCCCACCCATCTTGGACTCCTTTTCTCATTAGGGTCGCTTGCCATGGAACCATACTTACAATTGTTCTGAGTTTATTAAAATCAGCTTTCCTGAAGTCCAGGTTGTAGGTATGGCTACTCTCAGATTTCACTTCTGTTAAAATCAAGAATTCAAGTATGGTGTGGTCACTTTCCCCCAGAATTTCCATAACTGCCACTTCATCCCCCAAATCATCTCTATTGGTAAGAATCAAGTCAAGCATAGCTGATCCTCTGGTTGCTTCTTCCACTTTCTGTAGGAGAACGTTATCTCCAACACAAGTCAGAAATTTCTTGGAGGGGCCGTGTTTGGCAGAATTTGTCTCCCAACAGATATCGGGATAATTGAAGTCCCCCATTACTACTACATCATGCCTCCTCGAAATATTGGCAATTTGCTTTTCAAAAGTTACATTCTCGTCTTCTCCTTGATTGGGTGGTCCGTAATAGACTCCTTTTAGTACTTGCCCCATTAATTTTAATCCAGATACTCTCGGTGGAACTACCAAGCTCATCTTCCTGTATTTTTGTGCAGGGATATATATTTTTAACCTATAGCGCGACTCCACCTCCCTTTTTATTCCTTCTGTTCTTTTTGAACGAGTTATATCCTTCAATTGCTGTATTCCAGTCATGGGAGTAATCCCACCAAGTTTCAGTTATACCTATCAAGTCGTAATTGTCCTCCTGTATTAAGAGTTCAAGTTCATCCTGCTTGTTTCCCATGCTCTGTGCATTAGCGTACAGGCATCGAAGACCATGTGATTTATGGCTTGGCTTCCTTACTACATTTTTCTGAGGACTGTCACTGGTTCCTATTACAGCCTATCTCTCTGGTCCCGCTACTGTGAACAAGCCTTCATCAGTCGTTACCACCAAGTTTACGTCTCCCTCCCCCTTAGGATTCAATTTAAAGCCCTCCTGATGAACTTCTCCATGCTGTGGCCAAACACATTCTTCCCAGTCCTTGTGAGATGCAACCCATCAATTGCCAGCAGTCCATCGTCCACGAAGCATAGCCAGTGGTCCCAAAATCCAAATCTCTCACGTCGGCACCACCTTCGTAGCCATTCATTCACACGGAGTGTTTTTCTTTTCTTTTCCACTCCTCTTCTAAGTACTGGAACGATGGATGAAAAAACGATCTGGGCCCCAAAGTCCTTGAGTTTCCTTCCCAGAGCTTCAAAGTCTGATGTGATTTCTTCATAGCTCCATTTGGCAGTATCATTTGTTCCTACATGGATAAGGAGAAAGGGATACCTGTCGGTGGGCTTGATGAGCAATGGCAACCCTTCCGTCACATCTCTAATCCCACCTCCTGGTAGACAGCATACCTGGCGAGTCCACGGATCTTCTCGGCATACTTGGGTTTTGATCCCACGCAGTGGTATTCTTCTCCTGTTGTTGTTGTGGGGCATGGTTTCATTGGCCCTGCTTGATTGAGCTTCAGCCTCTCGCTCGTTGTCGCACGGGGTCTCCTGTAATTCTTCCACCACAGGTTGTCCTCTAGTCTCATCCTCGAGTGGTTGAAAGCAGTTACATAGTTCCACTGGTGCAGGGTGTCTTCTAGGTCTTCTGCTCTGAACTGTCACCCTTTCCCACGGAGTTTCCTCCACTTCATTGTTCCTCTCCACAGCAGTCTCTTCTGCTACCACATGCTGTTGCTCTTCCACCTCCACTTCTCTTTGCTGCTGTTGTTCCAGCATTCTGTCTAAGAACTCTTCATCTTCTCTAATAGTCCTCAGTGTGGCCACCCGCCATTCCAGGCCTCTCACTTTTTCTTCCAACAGTGCCACGAGCTTGCACTTGTTGCACGTGCACGCCATGTTGTTCTTAGGCAAGAAAACAAACATGGCACACACCTTGCGGGTCACCACCACTGCAGTATCCTTCCCATTCATTTTCTCTTCTACCTTTTGTTTCTTTCTAACTACTTGTTTTGGAGTGGCCTGTGCTTTGTCCTGTCCTACTTCAGGGTAAACTTGAGAGTCCCGGTGCGCTGTACAAGGAGAATTAGTAATTTTTTTTGTTTTTTTTTATGGTTTTGACAGTCTGCAATGTTATTAGATTAGATTTCAGAGCTTTCAGGGGGAGAACACAATTATTCCTTTGAAAACCCTACTGTTTAACTTTGCAGCAACTGTTCTCCTCCCTTAAATGAAAGGCAAATTATAAGCTTCAGCTCATTCATTTTACCAAGTTCCCCTTTGCTGCTGTTTGCAACAGGAATATTTTCTGATGAAAAATATCTTACCCAATGGCATAGAGGGTTTGAATAGGCTTCCTCCATTGTTTTGCAGCTGCTTGTGTCCTGATTAAGTATTCTGCATAGTGGTAAGTCACTTCACTAGGCTTTCCCATCAAAGCTTCATATTTCAGATCTTTGCCAGTGATCTTTTTGTAAATATTTTCCAAACAAACAAGGAATGTTCCATGCCCAAACCTAGAATATACAGAAATAAAGTTTGGCCAGTGAGAAGAAATGATCAAACAGAATAAAAGCAAAGTATCATACCAAAAAAGTAGACCAGCATGCAATTTGTCCACATTCTTAATTTCTAGCAAGACAGTGTGTGAAGGCTGAATTAATTCTATTCAGTTTTTTCATAAGGAGGCAGCTGAGTAGAGCAAACACACATACCTGTCAACTTCCCCCTTACCTACTGGAACAACTCCTGGCAACCACTAAAATCCTGTGTTTTCCTATCTGCGGAAACATACCAAGGCATGCTTATAGCTGCTCACTCATACATTCTCACCAGTGAGGGGAAATGAGCTAGGCCACCTCCTCCACAATACTTTTGCAGTAGAGAATACTGAATGGATCTCTCTTGATCAGACAGCAACAACATGACTGCAATCCTAACCCCATTTATCTGGGAGTAAGTCCCATTCAATTTGATTTACTTCTGAGAAGACATGGTTAGGATTGCACTGTAAGTCAGTTGAACATAGTTCCCACTGAAATCAATGGGACTTAAGTTAAGGCATGACTAACTTGTCCTACTAGTTTCAATAGGAAAGGGTTCAAAAGACTTAGCCTGGATCTCACCCTATCTGTTTTTTTAAAAAGCATATTAAGCTTAAAACAACAAATTATGTATATTTTGTAGTGATGGGCAACCCCCTCTCTCCTGGGTTGATTTGCAACTGAACTTTGCAAACTGAGCTATTCCCCTAAGTCAGAGAGCAGTTCAGTTTATTCCAAGCACAGTTACAAATCAAATCAGTCCTGCTCCCCATAATGTTACTAGGAATGCAGTAAGGCCTAATCCATCTCTCCACCCGTTCTCAAGCCTTCTCCCCTGCAAATGATGGCTACCCTAGTGGGAGTTCTCCCTCTCATTCTTTCCTCCCTTCCCGCACCTGGAATGCCACTATGGCAGTGACTCGAGCACTGGGAAATATAATTTTCCCAGGGTGCTTGATGGGCATCTTCAGGATGAAAGGGTCCAATTTTGGTTCTTACTTAGGCCTGGACTTCCTTCCCTGCTGCTGACAGAGAAACAGCCAGGTACGTGTGTAGACAGATGGGAGGGGAGGAGAAGTTCTTTTCTGCTCAGGTTTTAATCCAAATTGAAAAGGGGTCAGAATGTTTGCCTCATAAGTAAGTTGAGCATTATGAGTCAGCAAGGGTCTCTCTTGAATCAAGGAATTATGAACTGTGGTGACAGTGTGTATTGCCCTGGCCGTGGGCTGCTTCAATTTTAAGTTCAGTACCAAGGAATCAATGAGTCATATCCAAGGTTTACTCACAAAGGAGATGTTTATTGAGTAATTTAGCAACCACACAGGCATACTCAACAAACATGGAACAGGCTGCAAGGTCTTGGCATAGACACTTGCAGTCTGAACCCCAAACTGGGCTACATGGGTGCCTTTTATAGCAAAAATCTTGGCAAGGCACAAAGGTGATGGAATACATAGTTAGCCACTATCTTACATCAGATCATTGCATCTTCACAGAATACATGATTAATTATGCTATATCAACCTAAGCATCAAAGCCATTCTATGATTAATAGAGTTTATGCTACTATCTTACTATCTTTGAAGTATCACAGTCTCTTGATCTAGAGTGTCAAGGCACTTGATGGATTACCCTAGCTACGTGAGAGGACACTGTTCTGGTGTAAACAGGTCCTCTTGACCAGTCTATGCCACCCTCTCCTTGGCACATGCACTACTGTTCCTTGACATGTGCAGCTCATTAGAGCTATCTAGACCAGCTTCAAGGCTACTGTACATCAAACAGTCCTTCCCCATCCCCATCAGCCTCCTAGATCAGACACAGCTGGGTGTAAATTGGGTACTCATTGACCATTACTTGACCTAATCTCTGATGAGCTGAACTTCTTGCAGGTGTTCAGAGTTGGGAAAAACATTATAAGCTCTCACTTGCAAACCTTAACCTCTTAAAGGCAAGTCTACGTAATAAAAAATACCCATACATTTGCATTGCAACAATTACATGAACGCCCCATGGACTATACAGTGCTAACATTTCATCCATGGTACATGCTGATAAACTCTGTGAAACTCCTTTGGATAAAAGAGTTATCCCCTGATCTTTTTTTTTTTTTTTTTTTTCAATAATTTTTATTCAAATTTTCATAAAACATACAAGACGAAATCATAAAACATTCAAAGACAAAAAACAAAATCAAAAATAGTTAAACAAAACAAACAAAAAAAATAAAATAAAAATAAAAATAAAAATAAAAAATAAAGAGTAAAATATTGACTTCCCATTTGTCAAAGATCAGATCAGTTATAAGTCTATAATATATAACAATCCTGTCTCTTAAGTCATATTATAAAATCACTTTCCTCCAATAGTTATCTTACTTAATCATCAAATCTCATAAACATTACTTTATTCTTTCCACAAAAAGTCAAAGAGAGGTTTCAATTCTTTAAGAAATATATCTATCAATTTTTTTTTTCCAGATAAGCATATCAATTAATCCATCTCATTACTAATTATGATAATCTTATTGTCATAACCATAGTCAAAATAAACATTTCAATTAATCCATCACATCAGAATCTGTTAGGTTCAGTAATTTCAGTAGCCATTGTTCTATTATCCCTATTAGTTCCATTTTCCATCTTCCATCTTCAGTAGTCTTGTTAAGTCCAGTAATTTCAGTATCCAATCTTCCATTATCAGTATTCCATAATAATCTTGCTGTCAAAGCCATAGTCATATAGTAAGAGTCTGATGGGAATTACCTCTATCCCAAATATTTTCTTGCCATCCATTCTGAATAGGTTGCTGAAATACTGCTGTAAAATCATATCTCTGTTCTTTTTTTCAAAATACACTGGGTCATCTCTTGAAAGTTTTTCCATTGTTACATGGCTGCAGTTAATTCCATAAATTTTCTCTATATTGGGCTCCATCACATCATTCCAGTCCAGAAGATTATCCATGCCATTGATAACTTTATCTCTAGAATCTTCATTAATTTCTTCAGAGATAACATTGAGTTCCAAACAATAGATTTTATTTCTAAAGTCCATAGACTCCAAATCTTTTTCCTGTTCCACGTTTGTTCCAATCTCCGGGGTCTCCTCTCTCACAGGGACCCCTGTTCCAGTCTCCGTTCCAGTCTCCAGGGTCTCCTCTCTCACAAGGACCCCTATGTCTTTAATCTCCTGTGTCTCCAAACAATAGATTTTATTTCTAAAGTCCATAGACTCCAAATCTTTTTCCTGTTCCACGTTTGTTCCAATCTCCGGGGTCTCCTCTCTCACAGGGACCCCTTCCAGGGTCACCTCTCTCACAGGGACCCCTATATCTTTAATCTCCTGCGTCATTTTACTCAATTCAATTTTCAGCTCCTTACAACCCTGTCGCAGGTTTTGTTTCGTTATCTCAATCTCATCCATTATTTTCTGAAACATAGTTATTTCCAGATTCTCAGCCACTTTCTTAATTGCCATTTTAAAAGAAAAATATAGGAAAACCACTTCTTATTTCAGCAACAATTGGGTTAATACTCCAAACTTGGTGACATCACAGTATAAACAGAGCAGACAGCCTTATCTCTCCATAGTTAAGTAAACAAAATGCAGTTCCCAGGATCGAAACAATTAATGGCAGTCGTCAAGAAACAGATTCGTCAAAATAAAATAGACCAAAAAGAGAGTAGTCTCAGACAGTATAATATTCTTCAAAATAAAAATCTGGAATAGAAATCCCTCTTCTGTGTATATCTTTAGAATGCAAATCCAGGACAGCTTTTTGCAACAAAAACAGAGATAAGCTATTAATTAGTGCGTAGCAGAGAGAAGTTATGGCTCCCCAGTGAGATGTCAAAAACCGATCAATCTGGCAAATCTCTTTTAAACAGCAACAATTTAAGTCAAGTAAAAGAAAAATATAGAAAGAAGGGTGCTTGCCTGTTAGTGCGTTCTCTCTTAGAAGATAAGATGAACGTTCGCTTTAACAGATAGAGCTTGCTGTTGAAAATCCGTCCCACCTTCGTCGGCTGGACCTCGTCCCATAAATTAATGAGATCTGGTCGTCCCAACAAAAATAGGCTTTGAGGTTAATCTCTTCGTTTCTCCCTACCCGGGAGAAGTTTAATCAGTCAAAAAAAAAAGAAAAAACTGACTGATATATCTGAATAAGCTTCTTTTGAGGCAGGAGCCCGTCTCAAAAGCAGGCACAGGCTAAGTCACCCTTCCCGGAAGTCTATCCCCTGATCTTTTTACAGATGGAGAAAAACACATGCAACCTTCTCACTACCACTCTTGCACACCCTTGCCCTACCTTGGAGACTGGGCTTCAGCCATCCACATTAGATCCATATTACAAGCCAATACAGGAATATGTGAGTAAGTTGCCTGAAGATATGGATTCCCAGGATAGCCACTTGTCAAAAGAACATCTATTATCAACTGCAGGTTTGTTTCCCATCTCACTGGCTCACCAAACAAAACAATTGCTGCAAGACAAACACAGAAACATTAGGGACACAATTCTACATTGTTACCAAAATACAACAATTCTACCTTTGTTGCACACTATAAGATGGTACAAAGTCTGAAATATTTAAAGTGGAAATCCATTTGCTAGTAACTTCTTTACAGCTATACTATTTTAATGCACTTTCTTCTTCAGAAATTCATAAAGCATTAATTAATTAAATTTATATCCTGCCATTCATCCCAAAAGGAGCCCAGAGCAGCAAACACGTGATAAAACTCTAAACAATCTATAAAATACCTTAAAAAATATCTTAAAAGCATTTTTAATTTTTTTTAAAAAAAATTCCAACACAGATGCAGATTGGGATAAGGTCTCTATTTAACACGCTTATTGAAAGAGTAAGTTCTTCAGCAGGTGCCAAAAAGACAACAGAGACGACTCCTGTCTAATATTTGAAAGTTTTAGTACAACTCCAGGGTGCATGTTCATTTCACTCTTTCAAGAATGCTCAATCAGGGTGTCCACACATAGGACTTCCATGGGTATGGGAAACCTGCACACAAATGGAATCTGCCCTTCAGATTAAACCAACCATGTATTGCCTAAGGGGCATGGCTGACATGTTTGTCTCTATCAATGGGTTAGAGCTAGTGCTGTGCGTTCCCACTGGTCCTTTTATGTGTTGGGTACCCATAAGTACTGAACGCCTGGAACAGGGCTAGAATCATATTGTGTTATACATAGATTAAACAAGATTTAAATCTTTGATCTTAACTGAAATACTCATTAACATTAGAAAATGTTAACACACACCCAATAAGATTTTTGTAGCACAGAGCCTGTCCATACGACTGTATAATCTCCAGTGTTGTAGCTTTGTGTCCACATTACTTCACCATTGTCCATATGACATTGCAAGCTAGTACGGATTTTCTTGTTCACAAATCCGCATTAGAAATACCACCCAAAAACCGATATGCTTTCCTAAACCGATAATCAATCGCATTAACGTCTGTGCACTCTAATGCAATGCTGTGGACTTTCCTGCAATAGGTAGACCATGGGTGTTCCTCCGTCATATGCCAAGCCCCTTTGTCTCCTTCCCACCCAATAGCACATCCACAAACCTGCGCATGTGTGGGAATTTAAAAAAAAAGTTTCTGCACTCTTCCGAAAAAGCGCACGAAAAGCAAATGACTATTATGGACCAATCACTGCAAAGGGGTGGACTTAGGGGAGTACCCAATGCTAAAGTAATTTAGACGAAGAAAAAAAAGCCCGTATGTATAGATGCTTGATAATTGGGTTTTCACAATAATCTGACCGCTAACAGGGCATGTATGGATCTTGAGGTCACCAACTGAATATGGAAATCACAGACTTCGTGTTTAGGTATGGATGGGCCCACAGAATATGGTTTTAGAAGATTTGCCTCGGTATATGTGTTGTTTTATACTGCAATTTTCAGTGTCATTTTTGGGGGCGCAATGAACCAAGCGAATGCCTAGTATCCACAGGTCTACCTCCTTGCTTTTAAGTTTTCATTTGGAATATAGATTGTAAAGCTAAGACTTAGTACTAGAAGCATCAGGGCTTAGCTCTGAACGGCTGCTTTACCAGAGTGCAGATAGCACGAAGCTGGAAGAAAACAAATAGGTAAAAAGCATAGGTAAATTAATCTTATTTTATTTATGTATTTATTATTTGGTTTATATCCCGCCCTTCCTCCCAGCAGGAGCCTAGTCCTTAATGGACTGTATGCTATATATGCCAAGTGTTATATGCCTACAAGTCAGGTTCATCACAACTGCTGCAGCACTACAGGGTGATTTCAATATCCACACTGAGGCTGCCTCTCGTGTTCCGGCTCAGGACTTCATGGCCTCGATGACGGCCATGGGGCTGTCTCAAGTTGTCACCAGCCCAACGCATAGGGCAGGGCACACCCTCGACTTGGTTTTTGCTCCAGATGGAGGAAGGGGTGGTCTGGAGATAGTGGGGGTGGATGTCACCCCATTGTCATGATCAGACCACTTCCTAGTGAAGTTTAGACTTGTAGCTCCGATCCTTCCCTGCAGTGGTGGTGGACAGATTAAGATGGTCCACCCCTGGAGACTAATGGAATCCACTGGATTCCTGAATGCCCTAGGGGCATTCCCAGTAGATAGAGCAGGTGAAGCCCTTGTCACGTTGTGGGACAGTGAGGTGCATCAGGCTCTTGACACGATTGCCCCCGAGTACCCTCTCCGGCATTGTGGAGCCCGGTTTGCACCTTGGTATACCAGTGAGCCAGAGCTTGGAAAAGTTACTTTTTTGAACTACAACTCCCATCAGCCCCAGCCAACATGGCCACTGGATTGGGCTGATGGGACTTGTGGTTCAAAAAAGTAACTTTTCCAAGCTCTGCAGTGAGCTAAGGACAATGGAACAGGCTGGATGATGGCTACAGTGCAAGTGGCGAAAGACATGCTTGTGAGGCTGATCGGGCATGAGTAAAACATCATAACCATGCCTACTGTGTGGCGGTGACAGAGGTGAAGGAGGCCCACTTCTCGGCCTCCATTGCATCCTCAACTAGCTGTCCAATGGAGCTTTTCCGTATTGTCAGGGGTCATAGAATAGTAGAGTTGGAACGGGCCTATAAGGCCATCAAGTCCAACCCCCTGCTTAATGCAGGAATCCAAATCAAAGAATTCCCGACAGATGGCTGTCCAGATGCCTCTTGAATGCCTCCAGTGTCGGAGAGCCCACTACCTCTCTAGGTAATTGATTCCATTGTCGTATGGCTCTGCAGACATCAACTCCAGGAAATGGAGTTTTAGACCCTTCAGAGGCCCACTGTGAATTGTTTGCAAGGCACTTTGATGCTCACCTCCGCAGCAGTCTTGATGCCCCATCCACATCTACTGTAGTTCCCAATGAGGTGTCCAGTGCAACATCTGCTGCAACTTCTTGGGAACGGTTTCAGTTGATGCGGCCTGATGACATAGACAAGGTACTTGCAATGATGCGGCCAGCAATGTGTCCTCTAGACCCTTGCCCTTCTTGGCTTATTAAAGCTTGCCAAGGGGGGTTGACCCAGTGGATCCAGGGTGTGGTCAATGCATCATTGCGGGAGGGAATGGTTCCAGCTGCTCTGAAAGAGGCAGTGATCCACCCTGGACCTATTGCTCTGCAACAATTACCGACCGGTCGCAAATACTCCCTTTTTAGGGAAGGTGATTGAGAGGATTGTGGCACAGCAATTGCAAATACTCTTGGATGAAACAGATTATCTTGACCCGTTCCAGTCTTGGTTCAGACCTGGTTATGGGACTGAATCAGCCCTGGTTGCCCTGATGGATGAGATTTATCGGGAGAAGGACAGGGGAGTGCGACCCTGTTACTCTTACTTGATCTCTCAGCGGCTTTTGATACCATTGACCATGGTCTGGGCCGACTTGGTGAGATGGGTATCGGAGATACTGTTTTACGGTGATTACGATCCTATCTCCAGGGTCGTTTTCAGAGAATAGCATTGGGTGACTGTCTTTCGGCCCCCTGGCAGTTGTGCTGTGGGGTGCCGCAGGATACCATCTTGTCCCCCATGCTGTTTAACATCTATATGAAGCCCTTGGGAGCAGTCCTCAGGAGATTTGGGGCAAGGTGTCAGCAATATGCTGATTATACCCAACTCTATTTCTCTGTAACATCTGAATCGGGAGAGGCCGTGAAGCCCTGGACCGCTGCCTGGACTTGGTGGTGGGCTGGATGAGGGCCAATAAACTGAGTCTGAATCCTAGCAAGACGGAGGTACTGTGAGTTGCTGGTTCCCAAGTTTGGATAATTGGTCAGTTGCCTGCTTTGGATGGGGTCGTACTCTATCTGAAAGAGAAGGTCCATAGTCTGGGGTGCTCCTAGTTCCATCTTTGTCGCTAGAGGCCCAGGTGACCTCAGTGGCTAGGAGTGCCTTTTACCAGCCTCGGCTGGTTTCTGGACCGGGATGGCCTGACCACTGTTGTCCATGCACTGGTAACCTCTAGGCAGCACTACTGTAATGCGCTCTATGTGGGATTGCCCTTGAGGTTGGTCCAGAAGCTGCAGCTGGTGCAAAATGTGGCAGCGAGACTGCTCACTGGGGCAGGTTTTCATCAACATGTCACCCTGCTGCTGAAAGAATTGCACTGGCTGCCCATTTGCTACTGGGCCAAGTTCAAGGTTCTAGTTTTGGTGTACAAAGCCCTATGCAGCTTGGGACCAGAATACCTGAAAGACTGTCTTATCCCTTATATGCCCAATTGATCACTGCATGCTGCAGGTGAGGGCCTTCTGCAGATACCATCTTACAGGAGGTCCGTTCTGCACAACATAGGAAATGGACCTTTAGTGTGGTGGCACCTACCCTGTGGAACTCCCTACCCTTAAATATTAGACAGGCTCCATCTGTATCTTTTCGGTGCCTATTGAAGACCTTCCTCTTTCAACATGCCTTTTAAGTAGAGACCTTATCCCAGTCTGCTTCTGTGTTGGAATTGCTTTTTAATATGCTTTTAAACCTTTTTTAAAAAACAATGTTTTCTAACTTTAAAAAAAAGTCTTCAAAACTTTTTTTAAAAAGTTTTTAAAGTTGTTTTGTTTTAATGTATTTTAATATCTGTTTTTCTGATGTTTTAAAGTGTTTTTAGTGCTTTTGTTTGCTGCCCTGGGCTCCTGCTGGGAGGAAGGGTGGGATATAAATCAAATGATAAATAAATAAATAAACTGGCCACTAAGGCAATCAAGATGGGTTCTTTTCAAGAAAGCCATTATACGTTCTACTTCACTTAGGAATCATTTACTAGAGCACTGGACATACTGACCTTCAATCTTGGGAAGTTCCACTGCTGTTGGATGCTGCAAAGAGAAAACAAGTTATCTTTACTAGGTGAGTTATCTTTACAAGAGGAAAGTATCCTCTTTGGGCACCTATAGTTTCCTTTGACTCTGATAGGCATACAAGTCACATTTTAATGAAATTCTTGACATGCCTGCTTACATTTGTAAGGAATGAAAATGTGTCTGTTGCAAGAAGCACCTGGAAGAGCATCTCATTCATATGCCCTGCAAATCTAAAGTCCCTTTAAAGTACTTGTCCCTGGTTCTTCTTAGTTTTACGTCATGTCTTGCTCCCACACTAACCGGTATAATTGTTCGAGTCCCTTCACTTTCCAGGACAGGTCACTGCTATCTTTTCAAGAGCCAGAATTTCCTCAAAACACACATTTCACTCCTTGAGGTCTAGCACATTGCCACAGTGTGCCCAAATGGACTTTACTCTTTGCACAATACTCAATAATGCAATATCCTAGGTGTGAGGATAAGGTAGTATGGGGTGTGTGTGGCTATGTAAGAGGAGAAGACAGCTGTGGTGCATTTCAATTCCTTCTCTATTTTTAAAAAATATTTTCAGAACATTCAAATTCATTTTGTTACCAACAACAAAAATCCTACAATCTCTTTACAGTTAAAATTCACCATTTCCATGATGCAATTCAAATATACATAGACCTCTTCTATCTGATTATTCCTCGCAGTCCTACAATACCATGTCTAATTTATTATAGAAACCCTATGAAATTTGATCGTCCTCCATTTCCTTGCCTTTCTTTAAAGTTGATTTAAATATGTGTGTGCATGCTCGAGCTTAATGGAGAAAGAACACGCACCCAGAACAGACCCAAAAACAAGTTTCATAAAATAATGCAACTACACATAACTACCCTCCACAAACAAAACAAGGCAGTAAAGGCAATTAAGGAGCTAGACAGTCTCCCAGCCCCTTCCTCCTGGACTAGACTGGTTCAGTCCAATGCTCTTGCCTCTTCACTCCCTTCCTCCTACAATACTTGGGCAATGCTGTTACTAGTTCTTGGAAACATTTCCTCATGTTTATATCCTGCTCTCTTAGTTGCTTCCTAATCTATTAGGGATCAGTCAATAATGAGTAATCCTCAGAACAAAGTGTACAACCTTTTAAATGCTGTGGACAATATAAAGGCAATGAAATTTTCCTTTCAACTGCCTATATAACATGTACTTGAAAATGTTTTTTTGCACTGAAGCTTCCAGAACATCCTAAGTTTAAGAGTACTCAATCAGCAGGCAGGCAGACTTTTAGGGCCAGACTAGGTGTTGGGTAAATGTGTTATTAAACATGAAGGTTTTTAAAAACAAAAATGGCAGCTGTGGAGAGTAATTAGGATAATGGCTGTGATAGCCAGGAGGTAGAAGTTTAAGCCAGCCTTCCCTGTCATAGAATAGTAGAGTTGGAAGGGGCCTATAAGGCCATCAAGTCCAGCCCCCTGCACAATGCAGGAATCCAAATCAAAGCATTCCTGACAGATGGCTGTCCAGATGCCTCTTGAAGGCCTCCAGTGTCGGAGAGCCCACTACCTCTCTAGGTAATTGCTTCCATATGACGTATGGCTCTAACAGTTAGGAAGTTTTTCCTGATGTCCAGTTGAAATCTGGCTTCCTGCAACTTAAGCCCATTATTCCGTGTCCTGCACTCTGGGATGATTGAGAAGAGATCCTGGCCCTCCTCTATGTGACAACCTTTCATGTACTTGAAGAGTGCTATCATATCTCCCCTCAGTCTTCTCTTCTCCATGCTAAACATGCCCAGTTTTTTCAGTCTCTCCTCATAGGGCTTGGTTTCCAGTCCCCTGATCATCCTTGTTGCCCTCCTCTGAACCTGTTCCAGTTTGTCTGCATCCTTCTTGAAGTGCAGAGACCAGAACTGGATGCAGTATTCAAGATGAGGCCTAACCAGTGTCCCACCCACCCCGCCCCATGATCTCAACTAAAATTGCCAAGGATAGCTGTAAGCCTTGCCTATCAACTACCAGTTTACTTGGATACCATAACACTGGCAACTATGGTTTTTATCATTTTGGTTAATGACAATACAAAACTCTTAAACAAATTGTTAAGATAAATGTTCAGTAGTATACTTACCAGAGCTTTAGGTCTTCTGTCATGGTCAACCATGTCCAACAAGGGAAAGGTTTCTCGCAGCCTGTCGATTGTAATAGGCTGACAAAACCCAAGACTAGTAATGTTTTCATTATGGATAATAATGCAATTTCATTGCTGTATTTTAGTGGAATGTACATTTCTGCACTGCCAAAACAGATTTCATTTGGCAGTTAACAGTCAAATGTTGTTTGCGGCCTATTGCCGAAATAAAACACAGACACCATTGCTTGGGTAAATGATGGGCCACTTTATTTAAACAGAATCAATTGAATAATGAACCTGCAGAAGGGAGATTAAGGGCGGGGCGTTCTGGAGATCCAGGCAAAGCCTGTTAGCAGCTATCGGGCGATCATGCCCTGCCTGAGCCTGGGGCTGCCCTGTGCCAGCCCCCCAGCTCCAGCCACACCCTGAAGATGTGTAGGGGGTCCAACCCGCATCACCGCCCCTCGGAGCCCTGAAACTCTGAGCGGATGAGGCACGTTGGCCCCAAAGGCGGCCCGTACCCTGTCCCCGGGCCGTGTAGCCCTGAGCTGCAGGCCTCCGGACCGCCTGTCACCCCCAAAGGTGCCTAAAGGTGTCACCTAGCTGCCCTTTCCCTTTAACCTTTCCCCGCACTTCTTCGCTTGCATCCCAAAGTGACCGTTAACAATACAAACTAAACAGCCCAATCAGCCTATTGACCCCAGGGGCACCCGTGCTAACCCTTGACCCCTCCCCCCAACCACAGTGTGGAGTAGGCAAAAGAAACCTGCCAGCAAAGCGAGGCAGGCAGGCCAAAAATTCCTAGTCGGCCCCGTAGCGACCAAATGGATCACACTGCAGCAGAGGGAGGGTCGGGCGGGTGCCGCCGAAATTTGAACTGGATGGCGGGAAGCAGGCGGGGCGGCCTTAAATAGCCTTCAGCCGCCCCGCCTCCCTGCCGCGTCACACGACGGCGCGCCAGCGCGCCGTGTGTGCACGCATCCCATCCAAGATGGCGGCCGGGACATCGACAGCGGCCGCAAGCTCGTCCCTCTGCCCGGTAGGTCCCAGGCACGGAACGGGATTGCGGCCTATTGCCGAAATAAAACACAGACACCATTGCTTGGGTAAATGATGGGCCACTTTATTTAAACAGAATCAATTGAATAATGAACCTGCAGAAGGGAGATTAAGGGCGGGGCGTTCTGGAGATCCAGGCAAAGCCTGTTAGCAGCTATCGGGCGATCATGCCCTGCCTGAGCCTGGGGCTGCCCTGTGCCAGCCCCCCAGCTCCAGCCACACCCTGAAGATGTGTAGGGGGTCCAACCCGCATCACCGCCCCTCGGAGCCCTGAAACTCTGAGCGGATGAGGCACGTTGGCCCCAAAGGCGGCCCGTACCCTGTCCCCGGGCCGTGTAGCCCTGAGCTGCAGGCCTCCGGACCGCCTGTCACCCCCAAAGGTGCCTAAAGGTGTCACCTAGCTGCCCTTTCCCTTTAACCTTTCCCCGCACTTCTTCGCCACAGAAGGGGGACAAGCCTCTGCTTAGTCCCCCTTTACCCCACACCCGATAAGAATCTGGTGTAAACCCTTCTGCAGGTCCCTTAGAAAGATGTCGTTGCCCTTGTCCGTCAAATGGACGCCGTCAGGCCGAAACAGCTCAAGCTTGTTGTGGCCCACCTCTGGGTAGTGGATGACAGAACCTCCTAAGTCCCTAAGGGCCCTCTGAATTTGCCTGTTCACCTTTTTCCGTGCCCTGTCCATCCCTCGTGGGTCACCGGCACAATTCCACCTCCTGCGCGGCAGGATGTCTGACCACACTAAGTGCACCCCCGGCCAGCGACGTGCAATGGCCCGGAGGTCACCGCATGCCTGTTCAATTAGGGCCTTGCCCTTTAACAGACCCAAGTCGTTGCCCCCGAGGTGGATCACCAGCACCTGGGGCGCTGCCACTTCCACAGCCGGTTGAAACAAGGCTGGCAGGAGCCCATCCCAACGCATCCCCCGACGTCCCAGCCACCGCACTGCGGCCCATTGACTGAGCCCCAGCTGCGTGCCGAAGCGAGACTTCGCCGCCCTGCGGCCTGCCCAGAACATCATACTGTGGCCACATAGGAGGATGCGTGGCTGCTCCGATCTTGTCCAGCGATCTGTTGAAACAACAACGACATTGGGTAACAATGGGGGGGGGCCCTGGGGGGGGCAAAGTCTAGCCGCTGGCGCCGTGTGTGTCAGCAAGTGGTCTAACGTAGGCCTTGTACGCGTCCGAGGACCACCCG
Source organism: Rhineura floridana (assembly GCF_030035675.1). Lineage (NCBI taxonomy): Eukaryota > Metazoa > Chordata > Lepidosauria > Squamata > Rhineuridae > Rhineura > Rhineura floridana. The sequence continues at coordinate 139,844,480 of NC_084482.1, read as the reverse complement.
CCCACGGCCTGAAGCCTGTCTTTAGTAAAGCCCAATAGGGCCGCCGTGGAGGCCGCGCCTATCCGGAAGGAGTGTGTCCCGAACTTACTGGGGTCCACGCCTAAGTTCCCCAGTGCGGCCTTCGCCACGGACCAGAACTGGTATCTGGTAAGGGGCTGGGAGTTCCTATGTATGAATAGGTACCCTGACTGCGACCCCCTCGCTGCCACAAAACCGCGCAGGGCTGTTACTGGGCAGAGTTCTTGCTGCCGGCATGGGGCCAATACCACCAGGCGCCCCTTACCATGCTGGTCCGTTTTAGACCGCCTGAGCCGCAGGATGGCCCGCTCTGCCCTCCAGCTGAGGTCGGAGACTAGCAGGGCTCGGAGGGAGTTATCCCTCTTGGAAGCTGCCACCACCTCCCCAATTCGGAAGGCCCCAAAAAACAGAGTGAGGGCCGTAGCATGATATAGCAGGGCCTCGAAAGGGGAAGAACACAAGTGCTTCCACTGTCCCTGCAGGCCAAACAATAGCTCTGGGGAAAAGGGGAGGCGGGCATCCGGGGGGCAAGGGCGCTCGCGGGACCAACCCTCCAGCATCCGGCGCACCCTAAAGTCACCCGTGTAGTCCTGAAAGCCCCGTGCCTTCGCTAGGAAAGCGAGGCCTGAGAGCTTACCTTTGATGGTCCTGACTGAAAGGCCTCTCCGTTTCCCCTCCACGCAGAACTCCATAAGCTGCTCGACCGGGATGGGCCACTCCTGGACGTAACCCCTGGACTCTCTGAAGTTAGATAGATCCCTACCTGCCCCCTGGTAGCTGGCCAAAGTGCTGGGCGCCACAGAAAGGCTTATGGCCCTTTCTGATTCAATCCTCCAATCTCCCATAGCGCTGGGGGGAACGCCTCCGGCAGAGCCCTTGCCCACGGTGCCAGCTGGCGAAACTTCTCCATCTGGTTCCGTGATAGAGCATCAGCAATACTATTGTCAATACCCGGAACGTGGCGCGCCAGGAACTGAATATTATAGCGAAGACATTGGAGCACGAATGCTCGCACCAGAAGCATAACGTTGGGGTTTCTAGAGGACAGGGTGTTAATAACGTGCACTGTGGGGAGGTTGTCGCACCAAAAGTGGACTGAGGAATTACACAGCTTGTCGGGCCAGAGGTGTACGGCCACGACAATGGGGAAGAACTCTAAGAACGTCAGGTCTCTGGTCAGGCCGGCCAGTGTCCAGCCCTGTGGCCAGCTGCCGTGGCACCATGAGTCATGCAGAATGACCCCAAAACCGAAGGCACCCGAGGCATCGGAGTGCACCTGTAGCTCTGCCTCCAACAGGCGATCCCTTCTCCATAGGGAGACCCCATTAAAGTTCCGCAAGAAGGTGGACCACACTGTCAGGTCAGCCCTAAGAGCGGCTGTCACCCGTGTGCGGTGGTAGGATCGTGATAGGCCAGCCATGGCGTCATATACGCGCCGCAGGAAGGCGCGGCCGGGCGCTACAACCCTGCAGGCAAAGTTCAGCTGGCCTGCCAGCCGTTGGAGAGTGGCTAATGTCACCTTATTAGAACTGACCACCTCTGAGATCTTCTCCCTGAGGGCCCCCAACTTGTCCTGAGGAAGCCTGCAGCATTGGGCCACCGTATCTATCTCGATGCCCAGAAACGTGATAGCAGTGGATGGGCCCTCAGTTTTTTCGGCCGCGAGGGGGACGCCCAGCTCCCCAGCCAGCCCCGCGAAATGTGCCATGAACGCCCTGCAGGTGCCTGAGTCCGCAGGGCCCGCAAACAGGTAGTCATCTAAATAGTGTACCACTGATTGCAAGCCTGCGCGCCTCTTGACCGCCCACTCCAAGAAGGAGCTGAAGCGCTCGAAAACAGAGCATGATATAGAGCAGCCCATAGGCAATGCCCTGTCCACGTAATATTCACCATCAAAAGCCAAGCCCAACAGCTCGAAGTCCTGTGGGTGGACCGGGAGGAGGCGGAAAGCAGACTTGATGTCACACTTTCCCATAAGGGCCCCAACCCCGCAGTCCCTGACCATTCGCACAGCACAGTCGAATGATGTGTAGCGGACTGAGCACAGCTCCGCTGGGATAAAGTCATTGACTGACTCACCCTGTGGAAAGGACAGGTGGTGTATCAGGCGAAATTCACCTGGTGCCCTCTTGGGGACGAGGCCCAACGGGGAAACTCTGAGTGAGGGGATGGGTGGTGCAGCAAAGGGGCCCAAAACCCGGCCGGCTACTACTTCCTTCCTAATTTTTTCTCTCAGAACTGATTCCATGCCTTCCACTGACTTAAGGTTGCAGGACATGAAAGGTCGCCTGGGACCTAAATAGGGGATCCGAAAACCCACTGTGAAGCCTTCTAATAAAAACTGGGCATCTAGGACTAGGGGGTAAAGGTGGAGTAAGTGTCGGAGCTCGGCAATTTTAATTGGGCTGGGGCCCCTTTCCCTGAGCTGCGCCTGCAGCCCCTGTCCTCCTTGCGCCAGCCGAATCCCTGTTTCCACCCCTGAAGGGGCGGCCCCTGGGGCAGCTAGTGCAGGCGTGAGGGCCCCCACATATGGCACATTCATGTCTGAACCTGCACGGGCTCCGACCGCAAAGGCCACGCGAGCTGAACTCCCAGCAAAGCAGGCGGGGTTGAACCCCCTGCCCCGCAGGCCCGCGGGAAGCAGTTGCTGATGCCTGGCGCGCCAAGAGATGGCCGCTGTCCGCCCTATCGCCTGCCATGGGTCTAGAATGCGCCATAAATTGCAGCCACAGGTCAGCCTCCTTCTTGTCCCAGGGGAGGGATGTATCAAAAGCCGCCCTCATACGGAACGCCTGGTCGTAGTCCAGCCATGCCGTCCCTTGAAACTCCGAATAGCCCCGGTATATGATATCGAGGTATTTGATCAGTACCGAGGCCCTGTGAGGCTGCCTCTGTATTACCACCCCCATGTAGGTAAGGAATGCAGGCAGCCAGTTAGCCCAAGAGCGCTCTACCCGTCGGCGCTTGGGCCTATCGGGCTCTGCATGTTCTCCTTTATCCTTATCCTTCCCAACCGGCTCCCTGTACAGGAGCGAGAATAGGTCCACATACTCTCCCCTCCATATTCTGTCCTTCGTAGCAGGCAGAAGATGAAAACCCAGTGGGGCAGACGTTTCCCCAAAAGGTATGGCCCCCTCTCTGACTGATCCCAGGGGGTCGGATATCTCTGCAGGGGGGTTGGCAGACAGGGCGGGCTGATGTCCTCCTTCCGTCGCCGTCCCAGCGGCGAGGTGCCAGACCTGCTCGCAGGCCTCCCTTAGGGGATGCTGCTGCTGTGGCGTAACCTCCCCCCCGCCGGCGGGGGTCCCTGCCTGCCCATATCCCTCGGTTACCGCTGGTGGGGAAAAGGGCCAGTAGGGGTACCCCCAGGGGGCCCAGCTCCACTGCTGCTGTCCTTGTTGTTGTGGCATGATAGAGGACTCACCCTGTGTGCTTTCCGCCAAAGGTCCTTGTGCGGGCTGCATTGTTGGGGCTGCTTGCAGGGTGGGAGTTGCGCCTGGCTCTATGCTGGGCGTCCTCGCCTCAGCCCTGAGCCCGGCCTCCAGCACATCCAGTCGCGCTAAGATGGAAGCAACAGCCCCTGCATCAGCACTGTTCACTGGCCGCTGTGTTTTCCCCCGAGACCGTTTGGGTGGTGGGTCTTTCTTCTTCCCTGTCACAGGTTGGTCCCGGGGTGCATTAGGGTGGCTTGAGCCATGTTCTAGGGCTTCCAACCTGGCTAATATGGCCGCCCATGGTGGCCCCTCCCCACTCCTTGCCCCCTCCGCCGCTGGGGGTGGGCATCTCCCCCCTGCTCTGGGGGCCTTTCCCTTCCCTTTTGGCCCCCCTTGTCCTTTCTTAGGCATACTAGAGGGAGATAGGGGGCCCCGCTTGCAAAACGACGTGATTACAAAGCGTTGTGAAGGAGCCCGCCTGCTTAATCAATACCCCCACCCGGCACCCAATTATCCTGGAGGGTAGCCTAATTGCCCTGCACGTGGCAAGGATTGATGGTTGGGTCGTGCCCCACCTACCCCCGCGCTAATTAAAATTAACAATTAAATTTAAAAGTTGCCGGCCAAAGGCCGCCTAGCCTGTGGTCCTCGCCGTGCTGGATCCGATCCTGCGCTGCCGCCTCGTCGTGACTGCCCCAGGATCCTCGCCGCCTAGGCCTTGTTGCCCGCCGCCACTGCCTCCCTGTCTCTCAATGAGGTTGGGGGGGGGGCTCGCTGCCGCCCAGCCACCCTGGCCACAGGAAGCCTCCGGAGGCCCACGTGCGCCGGCAGAGAAGCCGCCGCCGAAGCTGCTGCTGCCGAAATTGCCGCTGAAGGAAGCCGCGCCTTGCCGAAGCTGCTGCTGCCGCGATCGCTGCCAAAGGAACCCCGCCGAAGCTGCCGCCAAAAGGAGCCCGGCCGAAGCTGCCGCTGAAGGAAACCGCGCCGAGCCGAAGCTGCTGCTGCTGCGGCTGCCCCGGTTGCCGCCGAAATTTGAACTGGATGGCGGGAAGCAGGCGGGGCGGCCTTAAATAGCCTTCAGCCGCCCCGCCTCCCTGCCGCGTCACACGACGGCGCGCCAGCGCGCCGTGTGTGCACGCATCCCATCCAAGATGGCGGCCGGGACATCGACAGCGGCCGCAAGCTCGTCCCTCTGCCCGGTAGGTCCCAGGCACGGAACGGGATTATATAAAAGAAGTGTTTTCCCACCCTTTGAGAGAACATAGAGGCACAGAGCAACAATAATCTTGGGCCCGCTATACTTCAAGAGAAACTCTTCTTTGGTTCACTGGGATTCTCACAATTATCCAAAGGCAAGTTTTTTGAATTGGTATAGTATGCATTCATGCTGGTTATACTTCAGCTCTGGAATATTCAACAAAACCCCCAAATTCAGGAACACTTTTCATGCTTTAAGATTTCTTTCTTTTTTTATTACTATTTTTTTCTGCAAAGAGAAAAAAATTACATAAAACTAGGTGGGTTCATATTCCACACAGAGAAGTAGGCATCCATTAGTGTCACACAACTGAATACTCTGCATAACCATTTGCGGGCAGGAAAGTTCATATATCACAGTAAGATCAACGTTGTTATTATAAGACGACAACTGTGTTCACTCTGCAGCTCTAACCAGTGAAGAACTGTACAATTGCTTTAGCTGTTAAAAGTTGGGTAGGCATCCTTTTTTCTGGTGAGGGCCACATTTCCTCAGGGATAATCTGTTAGGGGTTGTTAACGATAGGCAGAGCCAGAGACAAAAGGGTTCTGGATTAGCTACTTTGGAATAAAGACAATTTCCACCATGGCTACCTAAGGTCAGAATTTCCCTGCCCTATAAAGTCTATTCAAAAGTAAGGCCAACTGGCAGTGATGGAGTTACTCTAAAATAAGCAAACAGAAGTCGTGTGTGTTTTAGTATAGAAGACCAATATAGCTCCTTTTCTGGACAGCAAGTAAAAGCAATTCCTTATTGACTTTAGTGCACTATATACACATACACAGAAAGGAGTATGTTTTAGCAGAAGCTTAGCATTGTTCTCAGACAGCTGGAAGAGAAAACTTCTTTTCCTCAAGCAATACAACCAATATTTTAAAAAATAATTAACCCAACTGATGTATCAAATAAAACTTTGCCTTTTCTGCTTATTCTGAAACGACATAGAAAGAAGGAAAAAACACAAAAAAGCCAGGAAAAATAAGGAGGAATCAAACAGAACTCTGACAGAAGAATGGGGCAACTTCAGGAGCTGCCTAAAATAAGGCCAACAACTGCATGTGGCCCCTGGCTTCCAGGCTGCCCATCTGTGCACTGAACAGTGTGAAAAATAACTGCACAGATGATGGGGAAAGCCCATGGGACAAGAGGTGCTATTTTTACATTCTCCAGACTTTAGAGCCATCTGAGTGTTTTATGAATGTGTCTTTTTCTTCAGAAACACAATGGTTGCAAGAACTAGTATATTATTAACTTTTTGCACACTTAAAACTCCAATCTTCAACATTTAATTAGAAGCACATCCTGCTGATTTCAAATGTGTATCTAAGAGCATTTGCTTAAAGTGGTAGGCAAACTGAACTTACCTTGTTTGTTTCCCGCAGCCAAAGACAAGCACCCCACAATTTTTCAGGAGTGAGCAAAAGCTCACACACTCCCCCATCACTACTGTAGTGTGACTGAATAGCTGTTAACTGCAGCCTCTCTGCTTATGCCTGCTCAAAGAGAGGCGTAGGTGAAGCAGCAACCATCTTCAGGGAGATGGGAAACGTTGAGAAAAAGAGGAAATGTTCCCCTTCTTTGCCTGCCCTTCTTTCCCTGTCCTGTGATGTATACTGCAAGACCACACATATGATTTACTAACTTCATCAGAGTTCATGGAGAACATTCTCTACATTACAAAATGTACCTATTAATCCCGATAACAAAAAATAGGGTTTCACCCTTCACACCAAAAGCTTCTTCTGTATAAAATAAGCTATGTTTTCTAAAGGATACTGCTTAGCAATGTCAAGAAGTGGCCCTTGCCCAGACACAAGAACACATTTGTCATGGTAACGTTTGAACATTCGCAAAGGACTGTGTGACATCATGATTTGGTCTTGGAAGATCTATGAGAGAGACAATAGGAAATTAGTTCTTTAGTTAGTATGCTTTCTTTTACCATGGTCTTCTTTCCTCATGAAGATGGTACTTCAACATTAATTCAGATCACATTTGTTTCCAGAGCAGACAACCAGTGCTTAAAATGGGGGTTGCCTCCCTCTCCCTCCACCCTGGCACCCTATTTGTGTATTAGAGGAAAGGTTCAAACGCACATAGATTTTGAGCCTGTGGACAAAAAGCACATTATTAAGCACTTGATAAATGTTATATTTGATGATGATGTACAAAAGAAGCAAAGCAATATTGAGAATGCAGCTTACTCTTAATGGGGCTAATGTTACTTGTACAGAACTATACACAATTAGCCCTGTAAAACATGAAGCTGATAAATATATTAATCCCCTAAGAGACACTCGCTGAAATGATTTGGAAATATATTGCATCTTTGTTAAAAGAGAACAGTAAAATTGAGAACTGACGTTTAAAGATGCTGTCTTTATTAGCGCAAGACAAAAACCATTGAACTAACTTGACTATTTATAAAAATGTGAAGATTCCTTCATTATGTATATGAGATAGGAGGGGGAAAAAATGCTGTCCACATTCAGAAGACATTAAACTTACTCACCGGCACTCCAAGAACATGAGATAGCTGGTCTGCTTTTTTCTGACGAAGGCAGTTTCCTGCATTAGTGACAAATACTACAGGCACTAAAAATTCTCCCTGAGAATTAACTAGTTTTTGAAAAGCTTTTCTTGCACCTAGAATTGGTGTCTTTCCTCGTACCAATACTCCATCAATGTCAAAAAGAAAGCCAAAGGTAGGTTGTACATTGAGCTGAAATAAAAGGGGAGGGGAATTCATCAACAAAACTTCACTTGATCAAGCAAAGCTTACATTCACAACATCATTTATTTATTTGGTATATATCTCCCGTCTTTCCTCCAAGACACTCAAGATGGCATACATGGTTCTCTCCTCTCTCATTCTCTCTCACACCCCCTAAAATCCCACAATGCTGTAGCTTTAAATATTAAGTTTAGAATGAATGTTCTTTTGTCATAAGAGCCATTTTGTTAAACAATGTTTCATCACATGTTTGAACAATGTAAAAGATGAACATCAGATAAAGTGGTTCCCAAGAACAATATTGCTGGGCTTAATACCAGAGGCCAAAACACTGGGTTGCTTTCAAATACTGTATAAATATTTCCAGTTAATTATGTAATCTTTGCTTCAACTCAACATGCACTCAAAAAATGTCTCCTTCTAAAGCCAGTTTGGACTGTTCAAATGGGCACAGTTGGCAAGAAAGTAACAAAAACAAAAAATAGGTTTATCACCAAATCTTCCACTAATGGATTACAGGAGTAAGAAAGCACCCAGCACTGTTATTAAAGCTATCTACACAAGTTTCAAACATGCAGGAAGAATGTTTTGCTTCCATTTTTAAACACTGTAACTGTTTTGGAGACTCAGATAACATGTGTTGAACCACCCCACCGTGTATCTTCCACAATTCCAAGTAAGCAGTTTGTGGACTCTCACAAGTTTAAATGGCAGCTTCAGAGGTAGTGATGGGAGCACTGCTCTTTGAAAATAGACAGTACACATCCCGCTGCTTGCACACTCACACATCCACCAAGGAAATTACGGGGTCAGAGACACTGCCCCTCTTTGGACTTTCCTTGCAAAATATAAATGTTGCTTTCCTAGTGAGAATCGTCCCTTAATATTTATTTATTTATTGTATTTATATACCACCCCATAGTCGAAGCTCTCTGAGCGGTTTACAGCCACCAAAAACATTAAAACAAATATACAAATTTAAAACACATATTTTAAAAAAAAATTAATAGTTTTTTAAAAAACTCTTTCACCTCATCTTTAAAATAATGCTGCTTCCAGTGTTCGGGATGCCAGTGCTATAGCTTACATAGCTGAAACAGTACACGAGGAAACACGGACAAGAGGAAGGTATCAGCAGATACGAGGAACCCTGACATTTCCACCGGTACATAAATTCTTTTTAAAAGAAAGGGCCCCCAAAGCCCCAAACACAGGGGAATTCAGCCTGTGCACTTCACCACATTCACACCATACATTTATTCCATCATTATTCCACTTTAAACAGTCGTGGCTTCCCCCAAAGAATCCTGGTAAGTATAGTTTGTGAAGGATGCTCAGAGTTGTTAGGAGACTCCTGTTCTCCTCAGAGCTACAATTCCCAGAGTTCCCTGGAAAGAAGGACTGACTGTTAACCCACTCTGAAACTGTAGCTCTGTGAAGAGAATAAGAGTCTCCTAATAACTCTCACCAACCTTCGCAAACTACGCTTCCCAGGATTCTCTAATAAATTAAGTTTAACTTTTCTGGCAGCATAAGCTGATTCTCCTCTAACACAAATAGCTTAGAGAGAGAATAACTAAATTTAACTACATAGACTAGTACAAACACAGTGTTCATTGTAATACTTCATTTAAAACATCTGATCAAGGAAGTCTTATAATTAACATTTGAATATTTCTTCCTATATAATATTTTTGTGTTATGCTACATGCTTCTGTGCAGAAGCGTTCATGCGCAGCATGCTGCTGCAAGGCAGCGGTGGCGATAGCACTGCCACTGCGCAAGTCATGCAAGGCGCCTGGTGGTGGCAGCAGCAGTGGTGCCCGGTGGCAGCGGTAGTGCCCACGGTGAGCAGGTGAATGAGTGAGTGGGATGGTGATGAGAGAGGTGCCGGGAGCCAGCGGGGTCTGGCCCTCGGTCAGTCGGTGGGTGGTGGAGGGGGGACCATAGGGGGAGACCCAAGGGGGGGAAGGAGGAGGACCTGGGAGATCCATGGAGGGGGGGATCCATGGGGATCCAATCTCAAAGGATTCTGAGGCATGAAGAGCAACAGCCGGTTTTAAGGCAGAGCAAGAGACTTTGCGAGAAAGTCAAGCCATACGTCAGCAGCTTGAAGACATGCTTAGGCAGAATAAGCCAGGGAATTTAGTTCTTAGAAAGCATAGACAGAATGAGTCGAAAGGCTTTTGAAGTTGCTGTAACTTTAATAAAAAGAGAAAAACTCACAGAACCAAGTGCGCCTGGATTACTTGGCTTTGGGCAGGACAAGAGGGAGCACTGGCAAACCATGCAGGGGTGCACTGGTGACAGTAGGCGGAGTTGGCAAGTGAAGCGTGCAGTGGCAGAGTCCCTAGATTTAAAGGCTATATTTCCCTGGCAATAAGGTATGGACATGTTTAAAACATACCAACAGCCATTGCCTCCGTTTTATAGAACCACTAGAATATCTGAGCAGATTAGCATACGGTCATGCAGGGATTTCAACATCTCATCAATAGTTCTAAGTTTGTCACAATATTTTCAGACCTTTGCTTGTGGTGAGAGGTTGACTATTTTGTCTCTGTCTCACATTACGCTATCAAAGGTGGAAGAGTTCACACGTGTGAGCACTACTGCATCCCTAGCTACAATCAGCCCCTCACAGTGACAAAGAAAACAATTTAAGGGTCCATGTTATGCCTGCTCCATCCATTTTCAAGTAATACTCACTACCGAATTTCTTCATGAAGCCATGTAAGTATAGGTACGTGGCCACATGCAAAAAGGTTAGTGGGAATTAGCCTGCACACATGGTAAGCTTGCACATATTTTAATGTTCATAGTCTGTTTATTCAAGGTCTTTATATATCACCCTTCGTAATATTTATCCCAGACCAAATTACATTGTATTCTTTCATCCCAAGGAAGCTTACAGTTGGACTTTTGTCAATTCCTGGGATCACAGTATGCAATGTGTGGTTTACAACCACATATCCTGTTCTACAGTGGAGAGATATTAAGGAACCATCCAACAATATATGTAGAACATTGAGGCTATTCTGGAGCCAATGAAGAGTCTTTCTGAAGGATGCTTTAAATGATCCGAGTTTGAGAACTCTCTCATTATTAATTAAATTTCTATTTTCTAAGTGATTTACATACACCAATAGATCAGTATAAGAAACAGAATACAAATATACATTCAAAACCAATCAATACTCTGATTTATATCACTATTAATTTCCACATTTAAATAACATAATTAAATATCAATCTTAAACAATAACATAAGTAAACAACAAAGGACCACAAAGCAAACCATGTAAAAACCATCAAAATACAACAAGATAAACAAATAACATAATTACAATATATATCATCATAAAAACCATATTACAATAAGAAACACATATAATAATAAAATCACCAAAATCATTCACAATCACGCATCATTCTATCCCTTTCTCCCAGAAGAAGCCCAGGGTGGCAAACAAGAGATAATACACTAAAAACATCTTAAAAACAAATAATCTTAAAAACATCTTTAAAAAAATTTAAAAACATCTTAAAAAGCAATTCCAAAACAGACACAGACTGGGATAAGGTCTCTACTTAAAAGGATTTTTAAAAGAGGAAGGTCTTCAGCAGGTAGCGAAAAGATAACAGAGGTGGTGCCTAGTAAGGGAATGCCAAAGGGTAGGTGCACAACATTAAAGGTCTACTTCCTATGTTGTTCAGAATAGACCTCCTGATGGTATCTGCACAAGGCTCTCACCTGCAGAGCACAGTAATCAGCTTGGTACATAAGGGGTAAGATGATCATAACACTACAACTTGTAGACATCCAATGAAGCTGAATGTTGGAAGAATCCGGACAGACAAAAAAAGTACTTCTTCACACCGCGCTTAGTTAAATTTGTGCTAGCTGTAAAAGAGGATTAGACAAATTCATGGAGGATAAGGCTATCAATACTCTGCCTCCACAGTCAGAGGCAGAATGGTTCTGAATGCCAGTTGCTGAAAACCATGCCGGGGGGGTGCTCTTGTGCTTAGGCCCTGTTTGCAGGCTTCCCATAGGTATCTAGTTGGCCACTGTGAGAAGAAGATGTTGGACTAGATGGACCACTGGCCTGATCAAGCAGGCTCTTATGTTCTTATAAGAAGTAGTTACCATAGAATCAAAGAATAGTAGAGTTGGAAGGGGCCTGTAAAGCCATCAAGCCCAACCCCCTGCACAATGCAGGAATCCAAATCAAAGTATTCCCAACAGATGGCTGTCCAGATGCCTCTTGAAGGCCTCCAGTGTCGGAGAGCCCACTACCTCTCTAGGTAATTGGTTCCATTGTCACATGGCTCTAACGGTTAGGAAGTTTTTCCTGAAGTCCAGTCGAAATCCAGCTTCCTGCAACTTGAGCCCATTATTCCGTGTCCTGCACTCTGGACGATCGAGAAGAGATCCCGGCCCTCCTCTATGTGACAACCTTTCATGTACTTGAAGAATGCTATCATATCTCCCCTCAGTCTTCTCTTCTCCAGGCTAAACATGTCCAGTTCTTTCAGTCTGTCCTCATAGGGCTTTGTTTCCAGTCTCCTGATCATCCTTGTTGCCCTCCTCTGAACCTGTTCCAGTTTGTCTGCATCCTTCTTGAAGTGCGGAGACCAGAACTGGATGCAGTACTCAAGATGAGGCCTAACCAGTGCTGAATAGAGGGGAACTAATCGTTCACGTGATTTGGAAATTATACTGCTGTTAATGCAGCCCAAAATATGGCGAGGCTGTCTTATCTGGGGCAGCTCAGGACTTCATTGCCGCCATGACAACAATGGGGCTGTCTCAATTTTCTACTGGCCCAACGCATGTGTCGGGACATAGTCTTGATTTGATCTTCGCCACTGGACATGGAGATGGTGATCTGCAGGTGGGGTGTTTTTCATCTACCCCATTGTCATGGACAGATCACCGCCTGCTGAGATTTAGGCTTACGGCGTCCCTTTCCCTCTGCAAAGGTGGGGGACCCATTAAGTTGGTCCGCTCCCGGAGACTAATGGATCCTCTGGGTTTTCAGGAGGCTCTGGGAGACTTTCCGGCTGATAAGACTAGTGCTCCTGTCGAGGCCCTGGTCGAACTGTGGAATACGGAAATGACCCGGGCTGTTGACACGATCGCTCCTGCGCGCCCCCTTCAATGTAGAGCTCATACAGCTCTGTGGTATACCCCGGAGCTGAGAGTGATGAAACAAGAGAGGAGGAGGCTTGAGTGCAGATGGAGGCGAACTCCTGACGGATGCAATTATGCTTTGGTAAGTGCCTCCACTAAGTTGTATATAGAAGCGGTAAGGGCAGCAAAAAAGTGTTATTTTGCTGCCACTATTAGATCACCTTTATGCCGCCCAGTGGAGCTTTTTAAGATAGTACGAGGGCTTTTACACTCTGGCCCTCAGGACACCACAGAGTCATCTGAAGCCCGCTGCAACGAGTTTGCGGGGCACTTCCAAAATAAAATCACATGCATCCGTAGGGATCTCGACTCTAATGTTAGGACAGTTGAATCCATTGAGGTACCTGGATCACGGTCTTGTCCTCAATTATTGGATGAGTTTCAGTTGGTGCAGCTTGAGGAAGTTGACAAGATGCTTGGACTGGTGCGTGCAACCACGTCGGTACTGGACCCTTGCCCCTCTTGGCTAGTAAAAGCTAGCCGGGCTGGAACTGCCGGCTGGGCCAAGGAAGTGATCAATGCCCCATTGAGAGAGGGAGTTGTCCCTCGCTGTCTCAAGGAGGCTGTAGTGAGACCCCTTTTGAAGAGGTCGTCCTTGGATCCAGATAATTTGAACAACTATCGACCGGTAGCGAATGTCCCATTTCTGGGCAAGGTCTTGGAACGGGTGGTTGCCAGCCAGCTCCAGGCGCTCTTGGATGAAACCGATTATCTTGATCCGTTTCAATCCGGTTTTAGGCCTGGTTTTGGCACAGAAACAGCCTTGGTTGCCCTGTACGATGACCTTTGTCGGGAGAGGGACAGGGGGAGTGTAACTCTGTTGATTCTCCTTGATCTCTCAGCTGCTTTTGATACCATCAACCATGGTATCCTTCTGGAGAGACTCGCGGAGTTGGGAGTCGGGGGTACTGCTTGGCAGTGGCTCCGCTCCTACTTGGCGGATCGTCTCCAGAAGGTAGTGCTTGGGGAGCATTGCTCGATACCCTGGACTCTCCATTGTGGAGTCCCTCAGGGATCGGTTCTGTCCCCCATGCTTTTCAACATCTACATGAAGCCTCTGGGTGCGGTCATCAGGAGTTTTGGAGTGCGTTGCCATCAGTATGCTGATGACACGCAGCTCTATTACTCCTTTTCATCTGCTTCAGGTGAGGCTGTTGATGTGCTGAACCATTGCCTGGCCACGATAATGGACTGGATGGGAGCTAATAAACTGAAACTCAATCCAGACAAGACTGAGACGCTGTTGGTGAGTGCCTTTTCCGCACAGATGGAGAATGTTCATCCGGTTCTGGATGGGGTTACACTCCCCCTGAAGGAACAGGTTCGTAGTTTGGGGGTTCTTTTCGATCCTTCCTTGTCACTTGAGGCTCAGGTAGCCTAGGTGGCTCGGAATGCGTTCTACCATCTTCAATTGGTAGCCCAACTACGCCCCTATCTGTGCGGTGACGACCTCGCCTCAGTTGTTCATGCTCTAGTGACCTCTAGACTGGATTACTGTAATGCACTCTACATGGGGCTGCCCTTGAAAACGGTTCGGAAGCTGCAGCTAGTGCAAAACGCAGCAGCCAGACTGTTGACGAGGACCAATCGGTCCTCACATATTACACCTGTTCTGGCCTGCTTGCACTGGTTGCCGATTTGTTTCCGGGCCAGATTCAAGGTGCTGGTATTGACCTATAAAGCCTTACACGGTGTGGGCCCGCAATACCTGATGGAACACCTCTCCCGCTATGAACCTACCCGTGCACTTCGTTCGACATCTAAGGCCCTCCTCCGAGTACCGACTCATCGAGAAGCTCGGAGGGTAATGACAAGATCCAGGGCCTTTTCGGTGATGGCCCCCAAATTGTGGAACAGTCTCCCCGAGGAGGTACGCCTGGCGCCTACGTTGTTATCCTTTCGGCGCCAGGCTAAAACCTTCCTATTCTCCCAGGCATTTTAATGCATTTTATATATTTTAATGTTTTAATGTTTTAGTTATCTCAATACTGTTTAGTGTTATTATGTATCTTATTTTATATCTAGTGATTTTTGTTGATTTATTGTATTATTATATGTTGTACACCGCCCAGGGAGCCATTGGCTATGGGCGGTTTATAAATGAAATTAAATAAATAAAATAAATAAATAAATAATATTTGCCTTTTTTGCAGCCACATCACACTGTTGGCTCATATTCAGTTTGTGATCAACAACAATTCCAAGATCCTTCTCACATCATATTGCTGAGCCAAGTATCCCCCATCTTATAACTGTGCATTTGGCTTCTTTTTCCTAGGTGTAGATCTTTGCATTTATCCCTGTTGAATTTCATTCTGTTGTTTTCAGCCCAATGCTCCACCCTATCAAGGTCCTTTTGAATTTTGTTTCTGTCTTCCACGGTATTAGCTGTGCCCCCCAATTTTGTATCATCTGTAAATTTGGTAAGCATACCCTCTACCTCCTCATCCAAGTCATTAATAAAAATGTTGAAGAGCCCTGGGTCCAGGACCGAGCCCTGTGGTACCCCACTCGTTACTTCCACCCAGTTTGAGAAGGAACCATTGATAAACACTCTTTGAGTATGATTCTGGAGCCAACTGTGGATCCACCTGATAGTTCCATCCAGCCCACATTTAGCTAGCTTGCTAATCAGAATATCATCAAGATATTTGTTATCTTCAACAAAAAAATCATTTCTCAAGTTCATTTACTCATACATTGTATCTCAATATCTTATAGTCGTGGGCCTGATTTCTGGAGAGTTTTAGTGCACATTTGTTCACAAGGAGTACATGATAGTATTTACATGTAGTCAGTCAACTTGGTTCAACTTGCTATTCCCAATAAAGAAGAAAGTAATTTCTGGTGTTTCCATTTGCTATAGCAATGATGAGAAGCCTTCTACAAGTTTGAGAGTGAAAGTCTGAAGTGGGCAGCCTCCTCTACTGCATGATTTAGAACCCTGCACAACCCTGCACAAACCGAGGCCTGATTGCTGCGCCCTCACTGACTATTTGATGAGAAGATTGAGGACAGCTAACTTTGAAGATGTGAAGTAACTGGATATTTTTACTTGGCCTACTTGTGAGCTTTTTCCTCACTTATTTGTGACCTTTTTGCTCACTGAAATGTTGATATATGTTAAATGAACTTTAACGGTTGATATTTTTAGTGTTATGTTGTAGGGATATTATACTTTTTATTACAGTATACAGCCAAAAGAGTGGCTGTATACTATAGCCAGCATGGATTTTTCACATTCCGCAATGTTAAATTGAAAATACCCCCCATGCCATTCTGATGCTTCCCATAAACTCATTTCAAAACAAAACCTTACAAAATGTATAGTCCTGAACTCAGAAACACTTTCTTAACAACCCTCTCAATTTTCATGGCGATACACAAAACAGTCAGAGAGAATCAAGAGTTCAAAGTCTAAAAAGAGGGGAAAACCCAGAGCCCTTTTGGACTTTTTTCTCTCTGAGTTCTCATAATCTGTTGAAGTTCATTAAATATCAGCCATGTTCACAGAGTACCTGTAATCCTATTACTGACCTTGCCCCATACCCTGACCTTCATCTTCTGCAGTTTAAAAGTTTAAAAAACGCCTGGTTGATTTTTAATTAATTTAAGAAATTTTGCATTGAACTGAATGATAGTGTCAGGCATGCTCAGTAAGAACCAACTGTCAGTGTTCTAAAAGCCAGACTCACAGCTGCTTGGCTTGCCTCATCAGGGTCCCACACCCACACCAGACTTTGATTTCACTTGAGACAGTCATGGCTTTCCCCAAAGAATCCTGGGAAGTGTAGTTTGTGAAGGGTGCTGAGAGGAGACTCCTATTCCCCTGACAGAGCTCCAGTGGCTAGAGCAGTTTAACAGTCAGCCACTCTGATTGAAGGTCTGTGAGGGGAATAGGGCGTCTCCTAGCAACTCTTAGCACCCTTCACTAACTACTCTTCCCAGGATTCTTTGAGAGAAGCCATGACTGTCCAAAGTGAAATAAAGGTCTGGTGTGGATGTGGCCAGGGACAACTTTGGTTTAAATGTGGATGGGAGGCTACATGTGCCTGCTGTAGAATAAAAAGGTGGGGGGAACGCTGAAAAGCATTGATACTGTTCACAATGTTTTCCTTTTGGAAAGGAAAGGGGCTTTACCTCTGCCCAGTGCCCACCCAACCAATCTCCTCCCCTCCCCCTCCCCCCCTGCTCCTCCCCCGGGTCAGTGTTGGACTACAACCTGGGAGACCAGGGTTCAAATTCCCACACAGCCGTGAAGCTCACTGCGTGACCTTGGGCCAGTCACTGCCTCTCAGCCTCAGAGGAAGGCAATGGTAAAACCACCATATGCTCAGAGGCACGTTACCAAATTCTTCCAAGCTACACAGGAAATGGATTGGACTGTGAAAGACCAACCTAAATTGTGTTTGCATTTTTGACAAATTTGTAGGGCAGTACAATATCTCAGAGAGGAGGTCAGGTCTCCTGCTCCCCTGGTGCATTCACTGTAGCTGCCCCATTTCCCTGCCTTTTAAAATTTGATAGAAATATCTGTGGGCTATAGGTACGTTCTTAAACCGCAAGGTTTTTTGCCTATTAGTGAATATAATATATAATTGTACTACTGTATTTAGACTGTTTTTATATGAACTGCTTTGAATAGATGTATTGGTGGAAAATGCGTTATACAGTAGGGCCCCGCTTACCGGCACTTTGCTTATTCCGCTAATGCGGCGGCTTTCATTTCCCGTTTTAAAGCCGCTTCTGGGCCAAAAGCAAGATCTGGGCAGCCTTGCAAATAAGAATAATTTTTAAAAGGAGGTAGCAGCGAAGCAGGAGCCAAGAAAGGCAGGCAGGCAGGCTGGCTGCCAGGAAGGAAGGGGGAAAGCAGCCTTTCCTTGCAGTCTTGCTTCTTTTGCTTCAAAAAAAGTCCTCTCCTCTCGTTCTGAGCAAAGGCATTGTCAGCAGTGAGGAGACGGGAGTAATCCCCTCTTCTTCCTGGTAGCTCCACCCTCAGCCTCCTTTGGTGTTTCCCACGTTTTATAGGTAGACGCCTGCCCTTGCATGCCTGAAAAGACGCTTTGCCACTTCAACAAAAGTCCTTCCCTCTTTTTTGCAGCAAGGGGGAGGTGTAGTCTGTAGCAGCAGTGGGGAGCAGACAGCATCCAGGGAATAAAGACTTTAAAATAATATTATAATTCATTTTTTTAACTGTTCATGCCCCCCCCATTACTTCACGGTCCCCAGGTTGGGAATCACTGGGCTATAGCTTAGTGTCAGAGCACATGTTTTGCATTTAAAAGTCTCTGTTTCAGCCCTTTGTATGCCTAGGTAGGGCTGGAAGAAACTCCTGCTAGAAAACCTAAAGAGCCACTGCCAGTCAGTGTAGTCAAAACTGGGTTAGGTGAACTAATGGACTAACTTTGGATAAGGTAGTTTCTTGTGAGAAACACTGCTGTAGCAAATATACTCACTTCTGCACCCATTTGTGTACCCATTTTGACTAGTTCCAGAGACATTGGACCAGGCCCCATAGCTGATTTTCCTTACCCCAATGCAGCTTAATTAAAATCATTATATTGGGAATAGAAGACATCTTTCCATTTTTTGTAAGGTCCTTCAGAGACAGACCAGATTTGCAAACCAGACTGGGACATCACTACTCCCCATTTCTTTATCTTGAACCATACACCTGTCTCTCCTGTTTATACAAAGGAAACTTTGAATTGGCTAGACTCAATCAGCCCACATTTGTAGATTAGCTAATTAAATTGGGTTCACAGCAAATGTTATTTTTAACATTGATACAATTTACCACTATGCACAGATGTGAACTAAACACATTCTCATATTAATATAATCTAGGTTTTCATAATAAAATAGCAACTGATTGTATTTGATGTAGTTCTGCTAGATGTACCTATAATTGTTTCTCTTTGATGATAGGTTATATTTAATCAAAACTGTTGCAAAAGTTGCAATGTATGTTACTTTGGCATATGATTTATTGAAGTCTTTTATGTAGTTGGATATTTTGTAGAATTAAGCTTTGTCTTTCTTTAATAATTGAGAAAGCTAGCAATTTATGAATGTTTAGGAAAGTGTCATAAATTTATCTTTCAAAGGAAAATTTTAGTATAAATATTCCTTCCTTTGAGCATTTGTCCTTTCTGAGAGGCACCTATCACTTTGCTTGTGCCCTAGAGAGCCTTTTTGATCCAGGTAATTATGATTTAATAGGGTTTCTCAACTCTGCATCAAAAGTTTAGAATTATAACAACAGCAAGTGTATTTTATAATACTTCTATGTTATTGACTGATTTCATTTATTTTATTTTCTGTAATGTTTAAGTTCTGTTTAGTAAAGGAAATGTATTTCCCAGACTTATATGCCTAAGACTCATCCCTGAACCTTACATTTTCTGTGTGCTAATACATAGGGAGGTTAACTCCTTAATGTGACATCTGTGCAAAGGGAGCGAAAGTGAAGCTTAACTGCCAGACTCAGTATTTGCTATATCCACACAAACTCACACTTAAGAGTTTCACTCTGAACAGAGCAAATTTGCCATACTGTTCTGCCCAGAAACTACCACTTCTTGCTTCTGGCAAGTTCTGGGTGCAAGCAGTCCAAATCTGTGCCTGTTTATTTGGTAAGTCATACAGCATTTACTTCTATGAAGCAAGTGTTCTTCAACTGGAGACCTTATTCTTCCAGTATGTGATCATACTTAGTGTCCTTAAACAGAGTACAGGCGGCACCAACCAACACAGAAATGCTTAATTTCCCAATTGCTTTCCAAAGCACTAATGCTTTGGGGCTCTAAGACCAAAGATTTTGAATTATGCACCTGAGCAACATGACAACTCTGTTTTAACTGCTGAGAGTTACATATCAATTGAGATAGCAACCTATTAGTATGTATACTCAATTCAAAAAATGTATAAACAAGATGGGAATTGGAACCAGCCCTTTTTCTTGCTTTGAATTTACCATTCATTTATTTATATACTGCCTTTCTGCCAAGGCATCCAAAGCAGTTTACCATTTTTATATACCAAAACACATAAACGAGTATGTCAAAGACACTTTCACATTCCAGACTTGGGAACTACTAGTAAGAAAAATAACGTTCCAGGATGGTCATCACTCTTTTATATTGTTAAGCCAAGTCCCAGCAAACAGTGGGGACAGAGGGGGGAAAAGCCAAGAAAAAAGGGGGCAAGCAGGCTGGTGTTAGAGGTCTCCAGCACTGGGCAGCTGCCGAGGCCCTATTCGTTTATGAGTACTCACCACTGCCCATGCTAGCAAGCAAATGAGGGGATTTACTCCTCCACAGGCAGGGAAGCAGGCCATGGTGGAAAGGAGCAGCAGTGGGACTCTATTTGCCATCTCTCTCTGCGCAGCAGTGGGACTCAGGGCTTATCCAAACGGAGCGGGATAATCCACGGTTTCCATATTCGGTTTCTCATCTGATAGTCCTCGCTTTGCCTTTTAGTTCACTCTTTCCCAATTTAAAAAAATGCATTTTTGCACCCGCACACGCAGCGGTAAGACCCCTACATTCTTTTTGCTTTTTCCAAGCTCCGCCTCTAAAACCTCCCCCTATCAACCAGTTGGTCAGCAAAAAAATGACATATGCTCCTCTCCTTTTGCAACGAAGCACAATATGGCTGTAAAGGAGTTCTCGCTGCGGAAGGAAAGGGAGAAGGAGGAGGGTGGTCGGTTTCAGCCTGCCTCTGGAAAGCTTTGTCAATTTCATTACTCACTGAGGTTTTTGCTTCAAATCATTTTGCTGTGGGAAGGAAAGGGAGAAGGAGGGGGAGTTGACACGTTTCTTGCTTTTTTGGAGAAATAAGTGCAATTGCCAGCATGTGTATCTCCTTAAATATTCATAAAGGCAGAAAAGCATACATTTGTTTGCGTAATATCCCAAATACAAACAAGAAAGGGGCTGCTGGTCGGTTTCATGCCTGCCTCCAGAAAGCTTTGTTAATTTCATTCTACTCCCTGGGGAAGGAAAGGGAGAAGGGGGGGGTGACACATTTCTTGCTTTTTTGGAGAAATAAGTGCAATTGTCAGCGTGTGTATCTCCTTAAATATCCATAAAGGCAGAAAAGCATACATTCATTTAAGTGTAATATCGCAAATACTGCTGGTCGGTTTCACACCTGCCTCTGGAAAGCTTTGTCAATTTCATTCACACACCCTTCCTTCTCCCTTTCCTTCCCTCAGCAAAATGATTTGAAACAAAAACCCCAGCCAGTAGAATGAAATTGACAAACCTTTCTGGAGGCAGGTGTGAAACCCACTAGCAGCCCCTTTCTTGCTTGCTGTGCATTACAGATCTCACCCAGAGCGGCCGCCCAGTTTGCAGGCTGGCAAAAAATAAAATGCATCTGTGCAGTAGTTGCAGACCCCCCCCAACACCCCACCATTGCGATGATTGGTTCAATTTTCCCGGGCTTATTCTCGCACATGCGCAAAAGTTCAGATACGTGATTGGCTGGAATGAGGAGAAGGGGCAAGGGGAAACGCCCAAGAACCACCCATCAGCTGTAAAGTCCGCGGTATTGCATCCTACCTCCGGAAGGCACAGCAGATGATTCCCGATTTTAAACAGCAAATTGCATTTTTGCCGGTATTGCAAGGAGTGGATTTAACCCACGAAAATGCGTAACAGTGTGAGACGTCATTTGGATGACCAAAAAATAATGAACACACATAGTGGGTATGTCACACATTTTGCAGTCATCTGGATGAGCCCTCAGTAAGTAGCAGAGGCGGGTTCAGGCAGACCCATAGGCAGGGATGGGTTGGGGAGTGGGTTAAAAATTCCTCTTTCCCCCCCTTTTAAAATTTATTTATTTATTTAATTTGTATCCCGCCCTTCCTCCCAGCAGGAGCCCAGGGCGGCAAACAAAATTAATTTAATTGATTACAGATTTTTTTCTCCCCTGGTACTTTTTTGGTGCCCACCCATACATTTGGGCTGGCTATGAGCCTGGGTTCAAGGTATCACCTGCTGCTTCTGCTCAATCATCTGCTTCTTCTGGGTGGTGCCCAGCCCTGTCTGCTACACTGAGTACTACGCTGTTTCTTGAATCTGCCTCCCCCAAGGTTTCGTCTCTTCCCCTCTCCCCTCCAGCGTACAGCACCAGCAGCACCCCATCTGCAAGTAGCAGGACTTTGAGACATTTTCTTATAGGAAGAAAGTAAACACGAGAGATGGGAGCAAAAGTCAAGAAAGGGGGGAAATGAAAAATGCAGGAAAGAAAGAGACAAGCAGTAATTAGTGGTACATTCAGAAATGGGTGTTCCCTTGATGATAGTAACATCCAAAGCCCTCCCCCTTTTTTCTTTTGCTGCTGGATTGAGAATAAGATCCTTGTTAATACCTTCTCCTGCAACAACAGATATCCCTAGGAGCCAATCAGCATGAATGGGGAGTGTTAGCTACTGGGAAGAGTCTTCTCAGGGGCTGACTCCCCTCCTTTCACTCAGGTTGGCTGCAATCAGCAGGAAAGGACAAGGAAGAAGACTCTTCTCAGTGGCTTACAGATCCCCCCATGCAAATCAGCTGGTAGGATGCTGGAGACATAGGGACCCTGCTCTCAAAAAAGTACGGGGTCTAAGACCCCAAGACCCAGGAGGCGTACATCCCTGGTAAGATGGGGAAATTGGAAGAGGAGACATAAAGAAAGATGTGGGTAACTTGAAAAGAATGAAAAATTAATGGAATATCGTCCCTCTTCCCCAACATTTCTATTTTTTTAAATAAAATGTATATCCCGCCCTTCAATGGCCAATCAGCATTCCCAGGGAACTTACGAAACAAAGGAAGGAAAGGGGAGAATACCAAAGTTACAAAACAAATAAAAGGACAGCACTGGTTAAAAATGATAGTACTAGTTTAAGATCATAAAGCCTAAAAGGAAGCAACACTGTTTTTCGGCTCCCTCCCGCTCCGCACCAACTTCTTTCGTCTTCTTTGTCTTCGTCTTCTTAAAGTAACACACAACCAAACTCCTTGTTCAACTCCGTACAGCTAAGCGCACACACGAAGACTTGGTTCCCAGTGCCTAAAAGGTGTCCCGCTACAGGCTAGAAGCCCACTCTGTTCTCTCTCCCTCGCGGCGGCGGATGAGACGAGATGAGACAGACGCCCCAACGCCACCCAAAACAACCCTGCGAGAGGGAAGCGGACCCCAGCGCCAGTTACCTCCGTGCCCACGTCGCTCTTGGCGGCGGCGGCGGCAGGAACAGCGCTGCAAAGCCCACTCAGCCCCGGAGGTCGCGCGGCCACAGTTCTCTGGAGGGGCCGGCAAAGGAGTGGCGGCAGCAACAGCATTCCCCTCATGGCGGCCCCTTCGAGGAGCGGGCGCTCCCGGGAGCCCAAACACTGGCGGCGCCTCCTCCTCTGTCGGGTCTTGTCTTGTCCCAGCCAGAGTCCAGTCAGGCGCTGCCGCCGCGCCGGGCAACAGCGACGGCCGACACCGGCTTCACCTTACTCCTCGCTAACCCCTCCCCCTGGACGACGCTGCAACAGCGAGTAGAGCCTGCTCGGCATTTACCCCCCCCCGAGTTTTCTCGCCTCCGCCCCCGCGCGGGACGTGCTCCTGCAGTTACCGGGCAGTTCACCGTGGCGTCGCTTAACACCGCCCACCTGCTCTTTAAACAGCAGTTTCAAATCTCAAGCGGCCTTTTCCTCCAGTTCTTTTTAACTTCGGCAGGTTGCACTTCCTCGCATATATTACGTAGGGTTCCCTGCCTACTCCTGCTTCACCACTGAATCGGAGAAGCGAAGAAAGACGAATGTGGACGGCGGGTGAAAGGGAAAAACAATGCCCACATTTTGCAACAAAGGCATATTCAACTTGACCTTATGCAAAAACCACCACCCCACTATCTCTCTCACTGTCTTCAATAGCAGGTGGGTGCACTGCAGCAAAGAAACTACCACTGATTGAAGAGGAGCTTACTCTCCCAGCTGATACAGAATTGCAGCTTATATCCGTCTTGATGCTTTTACACACACATCACTATTTTCTGAACTTCTGATATTTTCTTCCCTCAGCTCAGAATAAGGTAGGTGGACCCACTCTCCCCTCCTACTATATCTTTATTATAGGTTTGTGAGAGCAAAATGAACAGGGACTGGTGCCATAGCCTGCATACCATACTTATGTCATATACAACTGCCTGCTGTCTTTGAATTATATATACTTTCATAGGGATAGGAAATGATACACATAATCAAGTACTGTAACCTAAGGTCAGTATTAACGTGTAAGTTAAATTCATTAAAACCAAGGACAAGATAAATACTTGAAAGAGATTTTGATATGTGCCACAAAATAGAGCGACTTCGCTACAGAAAATTATGCTGCATTACACCAGCGACAATGATGCTTGGGATTTTTAAGTAATTCTTTCCATTTTTCAGTGCTATTTTTTCTTACTACAGTCTTTTTCAAGATCTGAACAGGGTGGTTCATGGCACATGCTATTGGGGGTCACTGATTCATAGGGTCGCCGTCAGTTGTAATCGACTTGAAGGCAACATAACATCAGTTCTTTTACCACAGAAAAGAATGAAACTATACTAAGCAATTCCTTAAGCAAGCTTAGTGAGTGATTTCTTGGTTACAAGCCTATAGCAGGTTGAAGAAATTAGAATTAAGAGTTCTCAGAATGGTGGTGGGATAATTTTAAGCAATCTTCTAGTTGCTGGTGATTACCAAAACCACTGGCATTTACGGAAAATCAGCCCATACTTTGCTTGGTTGGCTTTTCTTAATATATATTGTTTAACTCCCTTTCACAGCCATGATAAGCACACAAAGGACACATGGGTACTAGTGGCTACACAGAAGCTTCCTTGTTTGTTACAGCTACTTTAGAAAAGTGGCTACAGTAGGTAAATTCCATGCCTTCCTATGAATTAGACTAGTGCAAGATAATACACACAGGGATTGCATTGCAGTATTCCTCTGACAAAAATGTGTGCCAGGTTTGCCTGCTATATTAACTCTTTCAAATGGTTTCTATACACATTCATTTCAGATAATCATTGTATTGGTACTGG
Source organism: Rhineura floridana (assembly GCF_030035675.1). Taxonomy (NCBI): domain Eukaryota; kingdom Metazoa; phylum Chordata; class Lepidosauria; order Squamata; family Rhineuridae; genus Rhineura; species Rhineura floridana. Next base: position 139,819,768 of record NC_084482.1, on the reverse strand, counting down.
TCTATGGAGCCCTAACATTGCTTGATTCTCAGTTCTGTCTCCCCTCCCTCATGTGATAAAGCAGATTCAGGCAGCTGTAGTCTTATTACCTGTCCATAAAGAAAAAGACATTTTTAAGTCACAGTGAAGACAATGATCCAACACATCTACATTTTTTTTACTGAAAAGGTCTGAGTGATATTACAAAGGTCAAACAGTATTTACAGTATTACTTGCTGAAATATCCAGCACTTCAGAGATCCAACCAAGTGGATGTTCATATTAAGAGCTTTGAGGATGCTACTTAAAACTGCATTAGGTGTGCAGGGCATTTTAGTTCTATTGCAAAGTCAAAGCAAAAAAAAAACACAGCGGCAGTAGAAACTGCCTTCCAATTCTGTTCCAAATTTACAGGCAATAGGCAATAGCTTTTGCTAAATGCCATTATATTCTTCTGAGACTGGAGAAGCACAGTGGAATGCTGACCTAATTTAACAGCAGTTATTACACTTAAAATTGCTGCATAAAAGCAGAAATTAGGTAAAGAGGAAAGTAGCTAGAAAAGGACAGCTCAAAAGCAAACTAGCTAGTTACTTGGAGTTTGACCATAGAAGCTAAAAACAAGAAGTTGCATAGAATCAGACAGAGTATAATGCTTGTAATGAAATGCACTAGAGGAAATAATCACCCTTTGTTTTAAGCATTTGTAAAGAGTACATTATTTCTGCAGAACTAAATTGCTTTAAGCAGCTGCTCCCAGGATGCTTTAGGATGGAGTATAAAACAGGAGTGTCACAACACATACTACAATCCTAGAAGTCTCTTAGCCTCTTCACTCTGAGCCATAAGAGCTTCACTGGCATACTTCTGAAGAAGTTCCATCTTCTTTCGTCGGACAAGAGCTTCCTCGATCTGTAAATTAAGAACATTCAGCTTAAAATAAAGTATTGAAACTTTACAAATTGCAAATGATTTTGTAAAAATAGCTTATACACCAGCACCAAAGAAGGAACTACCTAATGGAAAGCTTTGGAGAGAGATGTCAAAGACTATTGCTGTGGCTGTAGAGTCTAGTCTTCCTTGATTTAAGTTTCCAGTTATTTTAAGATGCTGTATTACAAATTTTCAAGAACTGTTACACAAACTTACCTTGCAGAGATGCTGAGGAATACTCTTTAAATCAAGTTGTGGACCAACACGCACCTTATGCAGTGGTGTTTGTCACTGTGGATGTGAGAGGCAGGGAGATGCAACCAAACCTAGTTTCCTTCCATAAGATTCTGTAGCCAATACAATGTATGGAAGAACTCTAAAGACGGAATACTAAGCAATAGGTTTTGTCCCTGTCTTTGAGGTTTAAAATTCCTGTAAAAGTGTCCCACTTTTCAATTTGTTCTCTGCATAGCTAAGAAACAACAAACAGTTGGTACTGCTACTATTCTGATCTAGGATTAGGGCAAAATCTTGCTTTTATACTATCTGTCCCCCTTTCATAGTAAGTTCACATTACTGTGCCAGAAAATAGACAACAACCATACAATTAATGTCAAAATACTTTCTTCACTCCCAATTTGTTCAGTTCAAACTCAGTATCAGTGTGGCCTAGATGTATGCATTATACCTTGTTCATAAAATATACCTAATTCTGTAAAGAAATTGATTTGTAGCCACACTGGTTTTGAACAAACCATCCTATCATTCAGCTCCAATTGTAGACTCCAACTTGTAGAGGTGGAGTAAGAAATCTGTCTGTCTTTATTAACAAATATATGAAACTGCCTTATACAAAATTCAAAGACCATTGTCCCATCTAGCTCAGTACTGTCTACACTGACTGGCAGCAGCTCTTTTCAGAGTTTCAGGCAGGGATTTCCCAGTCCTACCTGGAGATGCCAGGGATTGAACCTGACACCTTCAGATTCTCTACCTTTCAGCTGTGGCCCTTCTCCATTATATAATTATAATGAACTAGCATGCACATTGTTTATTTTAAACTATGTTTTAACACTATGGGTTGATGCAAAAGAGCATCAGGCACTGCTCAAAAGTTCCTATTTTGCTCCTGCCTTTGCAGTGCTTGGAGGAAACAAAAAAGCTGGTTTAACATGTGCAAACCAGCACTAGTGGTTTATTTCTCTACAAATAAACCACAAGCAGTAAGCCAAGGACAAACCCTGGCTTTGGTTTGAGGTTTATTTGAAGAAAAGCAAGCCACAAGCACTGGTTCACACATAATGTTAAGCCAGCACTGTAGTTTTTTTCCTCCAAGCATGGCACAGGCAAAAATGGGGCAGAAGAAAAGTGAGGACTTTAGAGCAGTGTGCACTAGTTTTAAACCACAGATTTTAAAGTATGGTTTAATACTGCATGTGAATCAATATTGACCCTCCTTTTCTATGCACTTGGTGAAAAATGCAATTATGGAACATAGGAGATGTACCTGATATTTCTAAATTGATTCATAAAGGAATCAATTAGTTAAAAATGAATGACAACAGCAAAATGCCATTATTAACTTTGCATGAATTGTAAGTTCATCAAATGCTGAGAACATAGAAGTTCCATTTCAGTGTCTTTGGCATTACGTCTGAATGACCCCAAAACATGGTTTGACGTGAATAAAATTAGGCCCAAGGAGTTTTGGGCTTCCACACACTTTCCTTTCCCTTGCACACTATGCTTAGAACCTTCTAATTTTGGGTTGCAACATACCATGTGTTGCTGTTTCATCCCAACAGGCATGCTATGGCTTGCTGTAATCCAGAATCAGAAGTTTATTTTTTATTTATTTATTTTATTAAATTTCTATACCGCCCCATAGCCGAAGCTCTCTGGGCGGTGTACAAACTAAACTTCCATTTACAATTAAAACACATATTTAAACAATGTTAAAACTACATCCAAATTTCAAAATTGTAAACATTTTAAGACACACAAAAACACATATTAAAATACTAAATACTAAAATGCTAAAATGCCTGGGAGAAGAGGAAAGTTTTAACCTGGCGCTGAAAGGATAGTAATGTTGGCGCCAGGCGTGCCTCGTCAGGAAGATCATTCCACAATTCCGGGGCCACCACTGAGAAGGCCCTCTTTCTTATTATTATTTTATTATTATTATTTATTAAATTTATATACCGCCCGACTAGCACTAGCTCTCTGGGCGGTGAACATGTTGTCATCCTCTGAGCCTCCCTCTGAGGAGGCACCCGGAGGAGGGCCTTCGATGTTGAGCGCAGTGTACGGGTAGGTTCATATCGGGAGAGGCGTTCCATCAGGTAGTGTGGTCCCAAGCCGTGTAAGGCTTTATAGGTTAAAACCAGCACTTTGAATCGAGCCCGGAAAAATATAGGCAGCCAATGCAAGCGGGCCAGAATCAGTGTTATGTGTTCAGACCGCCTTGTCCGTGTCAATAGTCTGGCCGCTGCATTTTGCACGAGCTGCAATTTCCGAACCGTCTTCAAAGGCAGCCCCACGTAGAGCACACTGCAGTAATCTAATTTGGAGGTTACCAGAGCATGGACAACTGCAGCGAGATTTTCCCTGTCCAGATAGGGGCGCAGCTGGGCCACCAACCGAAGTTGGTAGAAAGCATTCCAGGCCACCGAGGCTACCTGAGCCTCAAGTGACAGGGATGAATCAAGAACAACTCCCAGGCTCTAAATTACTGTGTGCACGGAGGAAGCATGCAATCCCAAGGCTCATTCTTGTAATACATAACCATGGTTTGGCGTGGTTATGTCTGAACAACCCCTTTACAGTTATCAAAGTGTGAAATGGTTTTCTGCTGAGATGCAAGCAGTTTCTGAACCTTAGTCTGTTCTATTTTCAGCTAAACTGTGTATGTTTGCTTCAGTTCTTTCCTTTACATTTACAACATGAACTGAAGAAGTCAGGAATGAAAGAAAACACGGTAGCCTTAGCATTTATTTCTTATGCCTGAATTCTTTGAGAATGCTTCTTATATCTTACCTGCCATGAAAATGCTTCCTATACCTTGCCTGCCATGAATTAAGTTCCAATATAAGCCCTTTCCCCCCCACTATTTACCATTTTTTCTCTACACACAAGTACACACACACACACCTGCTAACTGAGGCCTCAGACTATGAAAGTTTATGCCACAATAAATCTGCTAGCTTTGACAAGTTGACACAAGACACTTGTTTTTGCTGCGACAGATCAACATGGCTGCTACTCTGGAAGTTCAAACTATCTGTACAGCTTCCTTTTTCAATTTGTTTCTTACCTCCTGTTGTGATGGCACTGGGACATGTGCAATAAACTTCTGCTGACTATCCTCGCCTTCCTTTTCCTTTCCACTTTCTTCATCAGACTGCAACATATTTAGAACATATCGATTCAGTTTGTACAATAACCCACATTATGCCAGTGAAGGCAGGCAAAAGCAACACCACATGACTGCTTCTGTTCCAGTTGGACTATCCCGACTCCTGCCACAGAGCCACCTAGGAAAGACCATCGGATTCTAGTCCTGCTAGAACAAAGCTGGTTGGTTTTGTTTTGTTTTCATTTTACATGTGCAGTTCTTGGTGTACATGTTGTATGATTATAACTGAGGACAGTTATTTGAGTCAGATGTATATCTACTAAATAAATAAATAAATAAATGTTTAAAACAAACTTGCTCACATTCTTTTCCATTTAGCTCCTCCGGACCTGGTACATACAAATGCAAGCCCTTGGACTTATTATTGACATTTGAGCAACTGCAAGTTTCAACGTGAACTGGCATGTACAACGGGAAGCAGGAAAGGCTAAAAATTTGCATTAGCTGCACGTTCTGTTTTATCTGGTCTAAGTGTAACTTGACAAAACTACAGAAGGAACAGCAGGCTATAACTTTGCAAAAGGCAATGTTCACATTATAAATTCAAACATCCATAAACAGAAAGGATGCTAAAAATGCACAGATTTCTAAGAAGTGTTAGAATTTTATTTATTTATTTATTTCATTTTTAAACCACCCATAGCGAATAGCTCTCTGGGCGGTGAACAAAACAAGATTAAAATACAATATTACAATAAAATTACAATAAAATCAGCAACAAGTTAAACGAAAAAAAAATTAAATGAAACACATTGAACATTAAAATGCCTGGGAGTATAGCCAGGTCTTAACCTGGCGCCTAAAAGAAAGTACCGAAGGCGCCAGGCGTATCTCCACAGGTAGGCTGTTCCACAGTTCGGGGGCCACTACAGAAAAGGCCCTAGATCTAATAACAATCCTCCGGGCATCCTGATGAGTTGGTACCCGGAGGAGGGCCTTGGATATTGAACGAAGTGAACGGGTAGGTTCATAGCGGGAGAGGCGTTCCACAAGGTATTGTGGTCCCACACCGTGTAAGGCTTTATAGGTCAAAACCAGCACCTTGAATCTGGCTCGGAAACAAATAGGCAGCCAGTGCAGGCGGGCCAGGACAGGTGTTATATGCGCAGACCAGCGGGTCCATGTTAACAACCTGGCTGCCGCATTTTGCACTAGCTGAAGTTTCCGAACGGTCTTCAAGGGCAGCCCTAGGTAGAGCGCATTACAGTAGTCCAGTCTAGAGGTTATGGATCAGAGTCATGTGCCAGAAGCACAGCAGAATTAGCAACACAACATAACTCTGCAATTTACTTGGCAACAGCGTATCGAACATACAGTAGGTCACAGAAGGGTATAACTGAACTGGGATACAATTTTCTTGTATACAAAAATGTAGCCAAATATTTCACTTAGTATTCATAACTTGGTTTAACCAATGCCTGATGGCAGGGATCACAATTTTTTCTGGGCCCATGGGCATATTTTCAAACTGGAGAATCTGTCATAGACCCCATATACCTCAACCAAGCACAAACCTCAGCCTATTGGCTACAATTGAATGCTTCTTTCATGACTAATTTCAGAGGAGGGATGAGTGGATGACCTTGTCTAACAGAAGTACATATTCTTAGTCTAGATCAGCCTTTCCCAACCGGTGTGCCTCCAGATGTTGTTGGACCACAACTCCCATCAGCCTCAGCCAGCATTGCCAATGGCTGAGGTTGATGGGAGTTGTGGTCCAACAACATCTGGAGGCACACCAGTTGGGAAAGGCTGGTCTAGATGCTGTTGGAAAATGATTACCTGAGCCTGACGATTTCACAGAACTGAAAGCTGGGTGTGTATCATGTAAAAGATTCCATCAAGTAAAAGTTTCACCAAAATATTTCTTTTTTAAAACTTCAACATCATTAGGACAAGCAGATTCAACAGAAAAGGAATTAAGTCTAATCTCTCCTATGTGATGTTATATTTATATACCGCCATTTCTCCTGAAGGAGCCCAGGGCAGTGTACAACACCATTAAAATACTAAAATCTCAAAATATCTAAAATCAGAAATCTAATTTAACATGCAACAATTCTGATACTGATAGATCCCAGGGCCATTCATGTTGCAAAGGCCCATGTCTTCAGCTTTTGTTCCAAAAATCTTAGGGGACAAACACACTTCCCCAGGGAAGACAGTTTGATGAATGAGGTGCCACTACTCAGAAGGCCCCTTCCTCAGATCATTAGCTAGCAGAGCTACAAGCAGGGTGTCCTCCATTATTTATTTATTACTTAAAGTATCAGTAAGCTGTACTTTTCGTAGAAGTACATCAAGGTATGCAACACACAAAGACACAATAAAATGTAAAAACCAATAAAAGCACAATTAAAAACAGTAATAAAAGCATCAATACATACCGCATTGGTTAGAGAAAAATTCATGTTATAAAGGCCTGTCTAAAAAGTTCAGTTTTCAAGAGACGCCTGAAAGAGAAGAGGGATGGTTCTTGCCAAACCTCTTGGTAGGGACTTGCACAGGGCAGGGCCTGCCACACTATAGGCTTGGTCTCTGGTGGAGACCATCCAAACCTCATGGGCATGGAGAGCCACCAAAAGTGCCCCATCAGAAGATCTTCATGATCAAGATGGAACATAAGGAGTTTCTTTCTCCATTGATGAATGGTAGATTAGTACAAAGGGAGGTGGTGCTTGAAGTATTTGGGCCCCAAGCTATTTAGGGCTCCGTACACCAGTACCAAAACAATACACTGAAGCCATCTTGCTACCCCACATCAGTTGCAGATTCTGAACAAGGGTAGTTCCACATAAGAGTGCATAGGAATGATCCAATCATGAGGTTAGTAGGGTGTGGATTACTGAAGCCAGGCTGTCCTGGACTAGGACACCCCTTGTCAGAGACCACTTGAGCTTCAAGTGACAGCTTAGAATGAAGCAGCACCCACAAGCTACGCTCCTATTCCAGGCAAGAGTGCAATCCTATCCAGAACCCACCAACTAACCAATTCCTGGACTCGGGAACCACCTACCCGCATGTGACAAGATGGAATCGTGGGAACCCACAGTACAAGTGCCATGAGGCTGAGCAGAAGTTCCACAATGCTACTGTCTGGATTGGAAGGAGCAGAATCACTGTTATCACAGTGCTTCTCAATTCAAATCTACCAACCACTCCAGGATACCATGGTCAAGCATGAGTATCAGAGAGAGATCTAACAGTGTAGCACTCCTCCCCACCCCCAAGAAAAGGTCAATCCATCAAGGCAACCAAGGCCATTTTGGTGTCAAAACCAGACTAAAATGGATCCAGATAATTTGCTTCATTCAGACATGTCAGCTGGTGGCAGGCCATCACTCTCTCAGTCACCTTGTCAAGGAAAGGAATGTTCTTGACAGGGTAGTTATCTGTCTCAGGCTACTCCTGTTTAGTTGAAGGACCAAATCAGACATAACAGCAGACCTGTGTACATTCACAAAAAGAAATATGGACCACTTAAAGCACAGCGAGGGTGGGACAGAGAAGAGAAGGATCCTTCCCCAAATACTTTTTCCCTACTAAAATTGCTTTACAAAGCAGTGAGAGGTTGAGAGACTGGAAGGAAGTTGCCTGGGAGGGGGAAAAACTGGTGAACTAATTTCAGGGGTAAAAGAATGGACAAGGGGAGGATTCAGCTTTCCCTCCTGCTCTACTTTCAAAAGCACCCATTTTATATGAATTCAGACAACCCAAGTTAGGCTGGGCTGCTTCAAAAATCAAGTTTTCCCTGAAGCAGAAACAGGAAAATTAGGGGCTTTTTTATCACCTCCATTTCCTAACCTGGTCAAATGCAAACTGACAAGCTTTCAAGAACCATTACAAAGTCAATCAAAGGTATAGGCTTAATGTTCTCAAAAGGTTTCATGTGAGGCTGTGTATACCCAGGTAAGTCATCCACCAACAGGAAGCATAGCCAAAATTAGTCTTGATCTATGTTTCATTCCTAATTTAAGAACACTCCCCAGCTTCTGACAGTCACATTTTATTCATGTAGTATAGAAGAATTAAACTGTATCCACCATGTACATAAAGACATTGAAATGTGGGGCCTATCCAAATTTGCTAACAATTTATGCCACTCTGCCTTTCACTGTTAATGAATTATTTAATATTCATGACATGCTATTATTAGCAGAAGTAAAAGCAGTGCAATACCTCATCATCATCATCAACTGCATAGATGTTTATTTCTTCTTCCTCCTCTTCTTTATCACCTCTTGCAAGTTGTGCTTCTCTCTCTGCTTTCCATTTTTCCACTGCTGCTGTGATAACTGGGAAAGTAAAAAAGTAGTAATTAAAAGCTTTAGATTCAGATTTAGGAAGTCTGGGCAAATACAAAAAGAACCAGATCTTTCATTCTAGAAATGACACAGTCAACATTTGGTAAATCCACAAACAGATGCATCAGTTTTTACTTGCACAATTAGAACTCCCCTTCCTTGAGACGGGTACTGTAGATTTGGAGAAGGCATTTAGAAGGGTACAATTAGGTGGATCTTACTGCAGTCCTACAATGAGTTCAGTACAACATACACAGGGTTTCTCCATTTTATAGTTACAACTCCCCAAGGGGTAGGTTAGGCTAGTGGGTTAAATCCAACGATGTCACTGAGCTGACAGGGTTGTGTCAGCAGAACAGGAAGGGACGCAATTTTGGCTATTCTTCCTCCCCACATTTTGGTCCAAGTCTGCAGCACACATTACGTATCTTCAATCAGACAGAAACTGACTATTTCCTCCCCTAAACCTTGTTTACCTTGTACCAGTGCCACAATAAGTTCTGAGAAAGCCTGAAACTATCCTATTAAAATGGTTTGCCTTTTATGTATACATAAATAATTATTTCAGGTTTATGAGGTGTGCCTTCTATGTACAAAAGCAAGCTTATAATGTTTATATGTACTCAGTTGTCAAAAGCTCCTCCAGATTGTGAAGCTGTTTGTAAGCCAGGTTAAGACTACCTCCCATAACCTGCTCAACAGAATCATAATTTTTAAGATTGCAGGACTTTAGGAATATGTTGGGATATATTTTAATTGAGAGCTGTAGGTACCAACAAGGGACGTTCTGTCACTTTCTCTGTAAATCTGTCCTCAAGCAGGTCACTCGTGGATACCAATACAACCCTACCAATCTGTTCAACCTCACTGGGTGGGTGCTATAGGTTTAGCAATACCTGCTGTGGCTCCTTCAGGGGTTTCGTTATCCTCCAGGGACTGCTACAAATGTGATTAGTTTGCAGCCTGTTGCATTTGAAGATGAACTCATCTAACAAGTGTTCTTTACACCAAATATCACACTTCAAGAGAATGTACATGAAAATACTATATAGTTGCTGAGTATTATTAACTACTCTTCAGCTCCTGGAGCACTGTTTCCTATCTTACTGATTCCATTGACTTCTTGACCTCAAGCATACCACAGTGTCTAAGATTTATGCTCATTGCTTTACTTACTCTTATGCATCTTTCTCCATGTATCTACAATGTCCCTTCTATCCCCTTTTCAGTAGCCATGATAAGATAAGGACATTAACGTAGACTAGAACAATCCTAACAAATTGCTCTAGTATAACTTTGGCATAACTTCCAAAGTTGAGTGAGAGTGAAGAAACATAGTATGCTGGTACAGCTCTGAATCCACTTCTGGTAGCAGAATATTTGTTCAAAATGGGAAATAATTTGCTGCAGGAAGTTTGAACCACCCTGCTTCCTGCATTCATAGCACCAGCTAGGTTAGTGAATTAGGCAACAAGCAAGCCTGAGTCCACTGCAAGAACAGTAAGACAGAGTAAACAGCTGAGTAAAGATAAGTACTCAGTTTGAAAACAAGCTGCCAAAAACCAACCACACATACTTGAAGATTCTTTTCCAGCTTGCCAGACTTGGCTATTACTCCATTACCAGAACTGGGTGATGCCAGAACTTGCACCTAGGTTGTCAGTGTTACCTAAAAGAGACCTGTTCAAACATGTCCCAATTCACTCTTCTCTCCTTCAGCAGCAGCAAAATGTTCATTATACAGCCACAAGAGTGGCTGTATACTATAGGCAGCATAGACTTTTTGCATTCTGCAATGTTAAATTGAAAATAACCCCCATGTCATTCTGCTGCTTTCCATAAGCTCAAAACAAAATCTTACAAAACTTATAGTCCTGAACTCAGAAAACGCTTGCTTAACCACCCTCTAAATTTTCATGGCAATACACAAAACAGTCAGAGAGAATCAAGAACTGGAAAAAGAGAATAAAACACCAGACCCCTGTTTGACTTCTGTCAGTGTTCTCATAATTTCTTGAAACTAATTAAAAATCAACCATGTTCACAGAGCACCTGTAATCCTATTACTGATCTTGCCCCATACTCTGACCTTCACTTTCTGCAGTTTAAAAGTTTAAAAAATGCCTGGCTGATTTTTAATTAATTTAAGAAATTTCACACTGGAATCAACGATAAGCCCAGACACGCTCAGTAAGAACCAACTGTCAGTGTTCTACAAGCCAGACTCACAGCTGTTTGGCTTGGCTAATCACCCACACCAGACCGTGATTCCACTTTAAACAGTCATGGCTTCCCCTAAAGAATCCTTTGAAGTGTAGTTTGTGAAGGGTGCTGAGAGGAGACTCCTATTTCCCTGCCAGAGCGGTTTAAACAGTCAGCCGCTCTTCTGGGGATTGTAGCTCTGTGACGGGAATAGGGCATCTCCTAGCGACTCTCAGCAACCCTTCCCAAACTACACTTCCCAGAATTCTTTGGGAGAAGCCATGACTGTCTAAAGTGAAATGAAGGTCTGGTGTGGACATGGCCAGGGACAGCTTTGGTTTAAATTTGGGAGGGAGACTACATGTGCCTGCTGTAGAATAAAAAGGTGGGGGAAACCCTGAAAAACAATGATACTGTTTACAATGTTTTCGTTTTGGAAAGGAAAGGGCCTTCCCCTCTGCCCAGTGCCCACCCACCCAATCTCCTCCCCCGGGTCAGTTTCACCTATCCTAAGCTTGATTGCACAGTAGATCCCACTCAAAATGCATGCAAATGACCAAACCTGCCCTCCCCTCCTCCTCCTATCTCCCTCCTTCTTGCCCCTTCCCTCCCCTCCCCCTTCTTTTGCCCCTTCCTCCCCATCCCCTTCCAATCCCCTCCTTCCCCCTTTTCCTCCTTCTCTTCCCCTCTCCCCTCCCCCTCCCCCCCATGGTCAGTTTTACCTATCTTAAGCATGATTCCATGGGAGTAAATCCCACTGAACTCAATAAGCATGCAAATGATCAAACCTGCCCTTCTCCCCTCCCCCTCCTGCATGCTCCTATCCCCCTCCTCCCCTCTGCCCTTCCTCTTCCTTCCCTCCCCATCCCCTGTGGTCAGTTTCACCTATCCTAAGTAAGATTGCAGGGGAGTAAATCCCACTGAACTCAATAAGCATGCAAATGTTCAATCCATCCTCAGCAAACTTGCACAGGATCCCATTTCTTACCTCCTGGATTAAAAAGCAGGGAAATTCACTAATAAGCAAAAAAACCCGTGTAAATTAAGAACATACCTATAGCCCACAGATATTTCTATCAAACTTTAAAAAGTAGGGAAATTGGGCAGCTCTAGTGAATGCACCAGGGGAGCAGGAGACCTGACCTCCTCTGAGATATGCCCTACAAATATGTCAAAATGCAAACACAATTTGGTCTTTCGCAGTCCAATCCTCTTCCTGTATAGCTTGGAAGAATTTGGTAACATGCTTCTGAGCATGTGCCTCTGAACACCTGCAATCAGCTCAAATAACAGAAACAAGACATGTGCTGTGCTGATCTTGTTTTAGCAGGGAGGAAGCAGCAATATTAAGACAGTTGATACAGTTCAGATAGTCACTTTAAATATGTTTGATTTACTTTGCAATTTTAGTGAAGTTTCCTATAGTAAATTATTTTCTTTTGCTTCTGTTTCTGTGAATATGTGAAGTACAGCAACACTTTGCAACACTAAAAAAACTCCAAAAACAATTATGGAATAATGGCACTGACTATTTTGCAGAATAGTTTCCAATGGACATGAGGAATATATCAGTTTGCACAAGATAAAACAGTGGGAGGTGAAATATATTCTAGTAAAATTCTAGGTGTACTCTATGTTTTTAATTGACCATGCCCACCTTTCCTTAAGTGGTGTAGTTTAAGCATAGCTGGCTGAACACATGCATCTTGGGCAGGCCAAGTTTGTTTTTTCCAACAGCTAGATTCATTGATTAATTAGCAACATATTGGAATCAGTCTGATTTTACATCAAGCTGCAGTTTCAGATTCAACTGTTAATGCATCCAAAATAGAAATATTTATTTATTTTATTTATTTAGTTGCATTTCTAAACCGCCCTATAGCTAGCAGCTCCCAGGGCGGTGTACAACATGATAAAACCACAATATTTAAAATACAGCAAGTGTGTATTGCGCAGACAATATAAAACATTATATAAACAAAGTAAAAGAAAACTAGAAATAAAATAAAATAAATAAGATTAAAAAGCATAAAATACATTAAAATGCCTGGGTGAAGAGGTGGGTTTTTACCTGGCGCCGGAAAGATGACAGGGAAGGCGCCAGGCGTATCTCATCTGGGAGGGCATTCCATAATTTGGGGGCCACCACCGAAAAGGCCCTAGATCTTGTTACTGTTCTCCGGGCCTCTGTATGGGTTGGGACCCGGAGAAGGGCCTTAGACGTCGAGCGGAGTGAACGCGTAGGAACATAGCGAGAGAGGCGTTCCATCAGATATTGCGGTCCAGTGCCGTTAAGGGCTTTATAGGTAAGGACCAACACTTTGAATCTGGTCCGGAAACATATTGGAAGCCAGTGCAGTTGGGCCAGAATAGGTGTTATGTGGTCGAATTTCTTCATCCCAGTAAGAACTCTGGCCGCAGCATTCTGCACTAGCTGAAGTTTCCGAATCGTTTTCAAAGGTAACCCTACGTAGAGAGCATTACAGTAATCCAATCTAGAGGTTACCAGAGCGTGAATAACTGAGGCTAGGTTCTCCCTGTCCAGATAGGGTCGTAGTTGGGCTACCAGCCGAAGCTGGTAGAACGCATTTCGTGCCACCGAGGCTACCTGAGCCTCAAGTGACAGAAGCAGATCTAATAAGATCCCCAAACTACGGACCTGTTCCTTTAGGGGGAGTGTAACCACATCTAGGGCAGGTCTGACATCAACCATCTGAGCAGAGGGCCCCCCAACCAACAGCATCTCAGTCTTGTCAGGATTGAGTTTCAGTTTGTTTGCTCTCATCCAGTCCATTATCGCGGCCAGGCAGCGGTTCAGTACAGCAACAGCCTCACCTGAAGAAGATGAAAAGGAGAAATAGAGCTGCGTATCGTCAGCATATTGCTGGAAACGCACTCCATAACTCCTGATGACCTCACCCAGCGGCTTCATATAGATATTAAAAAGCATGGGGGACAGAACTGAGCCCTGCGGGACCCCATACTGGGGCACCCAGGGACTCGAGTAGTGATCCCCAAGCATCACCTTCTGGAGACGATTCCCAAGATAGGAGCACAGCCACCGCCAAGCAGTGCCTCCAACTCCTAAATCCGCGAGTCGCCCCAGAAGGATACCATGGTCGATGGTATCAAAAGCCGCCGAGAGATCAAGGAGAACCAAGAGTTACACTCCCTCTGTCTTTCTCCCGACAGAGGTCATCATACAGGGCGACCAAGACTGTTTCTGTACCAAACCCCAGCCGAAAGCCGGATTGAAATGGATCCAGATAATCAGTTTCATCCAAGAGAGCCTGGAGTTGGCGAGCGACCACGCGCTCTAGAACCTTGCCCAGAAATGGAACATTTGCTACCGGCCTATAGTTGTTAAAGTTATCAGGGTCCTAGGAGGGCTTTTTTAGGAGCGGTCGCACTACCGCCTGTTTCAGGCAAGGTGGGACCACTCCCTCTCGTAACGAGGCATTAATCACCTCCTTGGCCCATCCGGCCGTTCCATTTCTGCTAGCTTTTATTAGCCACGAGGGGCAAGGGTCCAGAGCGGAAGTGGTCGCCCGTATCTGTCCAAGCACCTTGTCCACATCCTCGAGCTCTACCAACTGAAACTCATCCAATAAAACAGGACAAGACTGTGTTCTGGACACCTCATTAGATTCAACTGTTACAATATTGGAGTCAAGGTCCCGACGGATGTTTATGATCTTGTCTTGAAAGTGCCTCGCAAACTCATTACAGCGGGCCATTGATGGTAATATTGCGTCCGGAGTACTAGAGTGTAAAAGTCTCCGGACAACCTTATAAAGTTCCGCTGGGCGGTTACAAGATGACTGAATGGAGGTAGCGAAGTATTGCTTCTTCGCCATCCTCACCGCCTTCACATAGCGTTTCGTGGAGGCCTTCACAAGTGCATAATTACAGCCGTCAGGAGTTCGTCTCCATTTACCCTCCAACCGTCTCCTTTCTTGCTTCATCACTCTTAGCTCCTCGGTAAACCAAGGAGCCAATTGAGCTCTGCAATGGAGAGGGCGCACCGGGGCGATTGTGTCAACTGCCCGGGTCATTTCCGTATTCCACAGAGTGACCAGGGTTTCGACAGGATCGTCAGTTTTATCCGCCGGAAAATCCCCCAGAGCCCTCTGAAATCCTTCAGGATTCATTAGTCTCCGGGGACGGACCATCTTAATTGGTCCTCCACCCTTGCAGATGGGAGAAGACGATGTGAGTCTAAATCTCAAGAGGCGATGATCTGTCCATGACAAAGGAATAGATGTAAGATTCCTCACTCCCAGATCACCTTCCCCCATTCCAGTGGCAAAAATCAAGTCTAGAGTACGTCCTGACACATGCGTTGGGCCAGTAACAAATTGAGACAGCCCCATGGCTGTCATGGAGGTCATGAAGTCCTGAGCCGCACCAGACAAGGCAGTCTCGGCATGAATGTTGAGATCCCCCAATACCAAAAGTTTGGGAGATCGCAACACCAAGTCCGAGACCACCTCTGTCAGCTCAGTTAGGGAAGCTGTTGGGCAGCAGGGTGGACGGTACACCAACAGTATTCCCAGTCTGTCTCGCTGGCCCAACGTAATGTGCAGACACTCCAGGCCATTAGCCACTTGGATGGGGTGCCTAACAAGAGAGATGGAACTTCTATAGACCACAGCGATTCCCCCTCCCCGACTCTCGGATCTACCCAGATGCTGAACCGAATACCCAGGTGGGCACAACTGGGAGAGATTAATACCTCCCAGATCGCTCACCCAGGTTTCGGCCGCCTCATCCACGATTAAATCATAGATGAGGGAGGTTTTATTATTTACCGATCTGGCATTAAAGAGCAGCAACTGGAGATCCGAGAGTTGGCTGGTAGAACTGCCAGCAATCCTGTGGATGTGAGGAGGACCGGAACACGGCACAGCCAATAGAACATAACCTCACAAAAGGTTTGAAACACAAAAGGCTCTCTTCACCATCATATGACATTGACAAATAAAAAGACTTTGAAATTAATAAAAATAAATTTGATACAGATTTCTAGGATGAATAATGAGAGAAATATAATCGTCTAGGTTGGATTCTCTGTAGAAACAGTAGTAACACAGGAAAGAAGCAAAGTAAGAACACCAACAAACATACAACAATGTAATTCTCTGAAGGCACATGAGGCCAGCACCCTGCTTGTCATGGCCCCGTCAGAGGACTCCTCAGATGAGGACGACTCGGGAGTAACAGCAGCAGACCCAGGAGCAGCAGGAGACACGGAGGAGCCTCCTGAGAATCCAGCTCCTTCTGCCCCTCAGCTGCAGAGCACCCCAGGGACAGCAGAGGCCCTGCAGCCAGACACAGACAGTGAACAGGATACTCCCCCCTCACCTGCAGAACGTAGACAGCAGAAGGTCAGGCAGAAGAGAGGCAGGCCTGTCTCCTTAAGGCCCAAACGCTGAGGGCTCACACCTGCTGTCCATCCTGCTCTTTATAAGGCACACCTTGGCTGCAGCTTGTTGCTGACTGCAACGTCAGGCGTGGCTTTGTGTAGACCTAGTTTCCCTGCAGCATCTCTTTGACTGACCTCCTTGGCAATTGATCCCGGACCTCCACTGACCTCGCTTCTGGACTTCTGACTCGGCAAGTACGCTTCGGATAGGCCTGGCAGATTTACAACCCGACTGCTGGCTAAGGACTTTCCTTCCCTGCCAAAGACCCAGGAATTTCCAGCCCCCCCTGACACTGCTGATGCAGTGTAGAGCTGACACTGCTGAAGCTAAGCAGGGTCGGGTCTGGCCAGTGCCTGGATGGGAGACAGCCTGGAAACCATATGTAAGCCACCTTGGGTTTCTATAATTAAAAGAAAGGCAGCATATAAATGAAATAAATAATAAATAAATAAATTCTCCAGTGTTGCTCAAAGGCACATGTTACCAAATACTTCCAAGCTACGCAGGAACTGAATTGGACTCTGAAAGACAACCCAAATTCTGTTTGCATTTTTACAAATTTGTAGGGCAGTACAATATCTCAGAGAGGTCAGGTCTCCCCTGATGCATTCACTAGAGCTGACCAATTTCCCAAATATCTGTTGGCTATAGGTACGTTCTTAAACCACAAGGGTTTTTTTGCCTATTACAGGAATACCCTGCTATACGGACCTTCACTTTATGGACACTCGCGAGTACGGACATATTTACAGTAGCACCATCCCCCTGTTCACGTATGCTCGCTTCGCAAGAACGGACACTTAACAGCATGACACCACCGCCCAATCCGTTTCCAATTACAAACTTGAGTACAGTACGTACTGTTAAAATAAGGGCTACTGTGTTTATTTTAGTTATAAATGCATTATTTACATCAGTTATGCCCGTATATGATGATTGCAGTGCTGTACATGCATCGATAAGTGAAAAAAGGTAGTGCTTCACTTTAAGTGCATTTTCGGTTTACGTACTTGCTGTGGACCCATTGCATACGTTAATGCAGGGTATTCCTGTAGTAAATATTATCTGAATCATCATTTCTGTCTTTGGCAAAATAAATTGTCCAAATTGTCCAAAGAAGCTATACAAAGACCTTCAAAATCAAACACCATAGTCAGAATGAAGGAAAGGAGCAATATAGGTGTCTTAAAATACATATATAATTTTTTAAAAATGAACTTTTATCTGCCGAGCATCACACCTCCTTTTGACCTCAAGACAGTACCACAAACAAAGTATCTAGAGGAAAAGTGAAGAAGTTACTGGAAAACCCAATGGGTTTATCAATACCAAATTTCCAGTCTCATGCACATAAGTTGGAAGCAAGAGCCATGGGATCAATGGAACTAACTTCTGAGTTAATATTCATACATTCATGCTCTTTGTATCATTCTTTGAAACAGTAACAAACTGAAACAAGATAAGCACAGCTGATAACCAGATCCTAGCAAGGCTTATGACCTTGTCCCATGTAAAAGTCTGCATATGAAAATTTTAAATGAGAATGATACTTAGCTGAAGGGAGCCATACAGTCATGGTACAGGATCAAAGCACAATTGGGAAAGGGCTGAACATACTTCAAAAAGGAGCTGATTAATTTACCTAGGTTTTAAATGATACTATCTGAATCAGGTACTGCTTACATACCAATTTGCCCTCAGTTGATGGACTGATGTGGAATTTCATAAAATAGGTAACAGTAAACTTTACATGCTAATTCATGTAAAGATTTTCAACTTTACAATAACGTCTATAGAGTACAGCAAACCACCAATCAGATTCTCATGATGTACAGCCTTCAAACCTCAAGCTCCAGGTAATGCAATGAAATACTTTTGATAAACAGGCTATTATGTTGTTCAGAATACCATCTAGTACATGATCTAATTAAAATTACTAGTGTATTCATTTTTCAGTTTTCTGAACACAATAAGCAAAACAGGAGGACAGTACCTTAGTTAGAAGTACCAGAATGGTGGCAAGGAGGGAACTCTGTTGTGGGATGGCTCACATACACAGCTTTGACATAATCAACAGCAGCAGCTTAGTTACTTTCTTTTAGCAGCTCATCTAATTTTCTTTCAAAACTGTTTGAATTAATTTCCTCTGTCCCCATGTGATTATCATCAACATAACTAAAGAACTATGTATTGGAGTGAATTGCCAACGAGGCAGATTCAGATGAGTGTACAGATAAATTTCAGCAGTATTTTCTGAATTGCATTATACAGCAAGACTAATGTCACTAGTACTGACATCTGACTGCCCTTTAGAAAAATATTCTGCACTTCTATAGTAGAAAACCTCCAATACTGATTAACTTGTATTTTATTGAACTATCAGAATGAATTCATGAAGTCACAGCCTCTGGCATTGGACTTCAGTATAATTCATTACAATGCTAGTGCAAGCTTATTTTATCCAGTATGTGAAATTCGCTTTTAAGTTATTAGAAAAAGTTTCAGTGAAGATATCTCAATGGAATCTTAATTTTGGGAAGGGGACATACCATGCAGAAGGTCCCAGATTCAATCCCTAACATCTAATATTAAAAAGTGTGTGTGGGTGTGTGGAGAGGGGAGAATCAGGTAACAGGTGATGGAAAAAACCTCTGTCCCAGAGTCAGAGTAGAAAACACTGGACTAAATGGATGAATAGTCTGACCTGGTATGAGGCAGCTTCCTGTGATGTATGAATCTACATGGAGAGCAAAGCAAGCAGTGCACCTGGAGCTTTTAAGAAGGCATGCTATTTATGGCTAATACAATTTATTCTTAAATAAGAAACAGAAGTAAAATCTATCTAAAAAGAACAGAACTGTTTACTTCTTTATATTATTGGTAACTACAAGTGGGAGCTTAGTGTAATGGACACTAATCAGGGCAACAACCTATAACAAGCTACTATATATACCTTTCCTTTCATGTTCCTGTTCCAACGGCTCCAGGACACCATCATCCTCATCTCTGTAGCCATAGTATTCTGCATCAATAGCCTTCATGAGTTCAGCTCGTGTCTTTCTGGGAGGAGGAAGAGCTGAAGGAATAAATGTAAAGTCACTCTCCACCAAAGGAAGATTTATTTATTTATTTATTTATTTTATTAAATTTATATACCGCCCGACTAGCAATAGCTCTCTGGGCGGTGAACATAAAACAGCATAAAAATACAATAAATAACAAAACAATACTAAAATACAAGCAACAATCCAACACAATAAACATTTTTAAAATTAAATCAGTGTAATTTAAAATGCTTCAGAGAATAGGAAGGTTTTGACCTGGCGCCGAAAGGAGAGCAGAGTCGGCGCCAGGCGTACTTCCTCAGGGAGACTGTTCCATAGTTCGGGGGCCACCACTGAGAAGGCCCTAGATCTTGTCATCACCCTCCGGGCCTCCCTGTGAGTTGGAACCCGGAGGAGGGCCTTCGTAGCAGAACGTAGTGCACGGGCCGGTTCATATCGGAAGAGGCGTTCCGCAAGGTATCGTGGTCCCGCACCGTATAAGGCTTTATAGGTTAATACCAACACTTTGAATCTAGCCCGGAAACATATTGGCAACCAGTGCAAGCTGGCCAGAACAGGTGTTATATGCTCGGACCGCTTGGTCCTTGTCAGCAATCTGGCCGCCGCATTTTGCACTAGTTGTAGCTTCCGAACTGTCTTCAAAGGTAGCCCTACGTAAAGCGCATTACAGTAATCCAAACGTGAGGTTACCAGAGCATGTACCACTGATGTAAGGTCCTCTTTACTCAAATAGGGACGTAGCTGGGCTACCAACCGAAGTTGGTAAAACGCATTCCTAACCACCGAGGCTACTTGAGCCTCAAGTGAGAGGGAAGAGTCTAAAAAGACTCCCAGACTACGAACCCGGTCCTTTAGGGGGAGTGTAACCCCGTCCAGGACAGGGTATATATCCACCATCCGATCAGAGAACCCGTCCACCAACAGCATCTCAGTCTTGTCTGGATTGAGCTTCAGTTTGTTAACTCTCATCCAGTCCATTGTCGAGGCCAGGCAACGGTTCAGCAAATCGACAGCCTCACCTGAAGAAGATGAAAAGGAGAAGTAGAGCTGCGTGTCATCAGCATACTGATGACAACGCACTCCAAAACTCCTGATGACCTCTCCCAAAGGCTTCATGTAGATATTAAAAAGCAGGGGGGACAAAACTGACCCCTGCGGGACCCCATATTGGAGAGCCCGCGGTGTCGAGCAATGTTCCCCAAGCACTACCTTCTGGAGACGACCCGCCAAGTAGGAGCGGAACCAGTGCCAAGCAGTACCTCCAACTCCCAACTCCGCGAGCCTCTCCAGAAGGATACCATGGTCGATGGTATCAAAAGCCGCTGAGAGATCAAGGAGAATCAACAGAATTACACTCCCTCTGTCTCTTTCCCGACATAGGTCATCGTACAGGGCGACCAAGGCTGTCTCAGTGCCAAAACCGGGCCTAAAACCCGATTGAAATGGATCTAGATAATCAGTTTCATCCAATAGCGCCTGGAGCTGGCCAGCAACCACCCGTTCCAAGACCTTGCCCAGGAATGGAACATTCGCCACTGGCCTGTAGCTGTTAAAATTGTCTGGGTCCAAGGAAGGCTTTTTCAGGAGTGATAAAATGGAAGCACATAGCTTTACTAACTAAGATCAGCTAGTCATGAAATTTCAGTCAAATAGCCAAGGAAACCACTAGGTAAGGCATCCATAGGCAGTGTGGCAGCAATTACTCTCCTTTTTTATTTTTTATTTCAGACTTTTCTTCCAAAGACCAACTGACTTCTTCCTTTTTGGGGGGAGGGTTTGTTAAGTGTCAGCTTCTTTGTACTATCACTACAAAACATCCAAAATTGTCCCACCCATTTATATTTTAAAATCAGATACTGTGTAAAGAAAAATCTGTGAGATCTGCAGCACCTGTGCTGTTTCACAGTAAGCTATATCCTGCTTTTATTCATTTTTAAACATATAGTAAAGATAACATTCCATTTGACATGTCAAGTATGAATGGGGCCAGCAACAAGAGCCAGACAAGGGTCAGTAGGAAAAGAAAACAGATTAGTGCATAAAATAAAAAAGATATACAAAGGAATCTAGGAAGCTACCTGACACCAAGAGAAGAGCACTGGTCCATCTAGCTGAGTCCTGTCACACTGACTGGAAACGGGAAATTCCAGCCCTACCTGGAGATGCCAGGAATTGAACCTGGGACCTTCGGCAGGCAAGGCAGGTGCTCAGCCGCTGGGTTATGGCCTTGCTCCAAGATTATAATATTGCTCCTGTACACTCATTCTCCTGTGTTGTGAGATACAGCCCTACATTACTTTCATACTGGTGGAACTTTCACACCTTTTTTCTCCAACATACAAACTTGGGGTCTCCACTGACCCCAATATTAGATGGGGATAATGCAGGGGAGGGGAACCTCCACACAACAGGCCTAATTAGGCCTGGCAGGGATCCTAATTTGGCCTGTGAAGCCATTTCTCCCAAACTACTCCACCTGCCCCTTCCTAGATGTCATACATAACATCAGATGTGAGGCAGGTAAAGACGTGGATGCCCTCACTTCAAAGTCCGTTTGCAAGTGGTTTGTCCTGCTTGTAAACAGACTTCAAAAGCATGCCCCTTTAAAATTGTCACCTGTTGCTATAATGATGCCAGCGAAGTGACGGGGGGGGGGAGAATCCAGCCCTCTGGCCGGATCCAGTTCTCCACCCCTCAGATAATTATTTATTTTTCGTCAGCTGCAGGAAGAACTCTGAATAGGAGGGCAGCGATAAATGCACGGGTTGAAGGAAAAGGGGTTCTATTTAATCAAAGTTTTAAAATTAAGACAATAGCAACTGTTCTGCAAAAACAGAGCAGGACAATCAGTTGCACTATATATATTTTCACCTCCTTTGTATCTGCATTAAACTGGGAGGAAAGTACAGAAAATAACTCCCATTACCAGAAAATGCTACTATATTTTTCCTCTAAAATTTTGTATTAGATTGCCCTTATCCAATGCATGTGCAATATGCATAAAAATACTTACGTTCTTTCTCAAAAAGTTCTCTAACACCAGGCAAATCTTTAGCAGCTCCAAAATATTTGTACCCTCTATTTCCTGGAACTTCTTTTCCTTCATGATCAAGCATTTTGGGACCAATTTTCTTTAAAGAAAAGAAAGAAAAGGCCACGACTATTAGTATTTCGTCTTTCCTGACTTACTAGATGGAACTTGTGAGTACAGCCAGAGCTTCATGGTGTTAAGGAGACTGGTGTGGTTAAACTCTGCCCAAATAGTTTGGGGAACTTCAGACAAACTACCTACAGCATGGGAGGCCCACCCATATGTTTACAGTATGAAGTTACTTATGGGGATGGCCATTGATATAATAACCAGGCATTAGGTTACAATTTATAAATTTGTCCTGACTTTGTGCCTTCCTTCATATAGATCTAATTATTTTGACATACTTACTGCATAATCAGGTCCTCCCAGCTCCTTTATCCGGACTTCCCAGTGCCCTTTTTCTCTTAGGAGTTTGTTAATTTCATCATTCAAGTCACGAATTCTGAATTCACCTAAGCCAGCTTTTTTAAAGGAGAAAAAAAACCCAGTGCTTTCAGTGATTGATATATTAAGACCAGTTTAAGGCAACACTCTCCCTATTCTGATTGTATAGGATACAGCTCATTCATATTGCTTTACTCCTCTCTATCACATCAAGACAATCTCTGCTTTTGGAAAGCTTGAATGGCACTTTTTAAAAAGATTAAATGTTTTTAGTGTGTTCCATAAATAAATCAGAAGCATCATGTCCAGTTATGATTTCAACAATGTAAAGCAGGTGTGGAAAACCTTTGGTCCCCCCAGATGATGCTGAAATACAACTCCCATCAGCCCCAGCAAGTATGGCCAATGATGATGGGAGTTGTAGTTCAACAACATCTGGTGGGCCAAAAGTTCCCCATACCTGATTTAAAGAATAGCAGTATCAAGAAGGTTGCCTAATATCTGACCCAAGACTAGTTTGGCTACATCAGCTTGTTGAGTACCAGATTCACAGTCCAGATATCACAGCATCCTTTCCCAACAACAGCAAGTTCTTAAGCAGTAGCACCTATTACCAGCTCACCACTATGAGGCTAGACCTCAGAGATGTGGCAGCCCTTCAGAGTCAGAGACCAAAAAAAAGTTTCAAGGGTAAGCAATGTTAATGAAAAGTACATTCCCCAGACACATAAGAATATTAACAGTGCACTTCATTAGGAACTTACCATTTTGAATTTGTGCCACCTTCTTGGAAATTTCACCAATAATCTGTTTAAAAGAAAACATTATAAAACAATAAGGTTTTTCCCCTCAAACAAATTAGCAATAGCTATTTTAAATTGTTTGATGCAACAAAAACAAATTGGTTTTTGTTAAAAATACAGCCCACTTTGTGCATATTTCATAAGAGGAAAAATACAGCCCTGCCATTAGTCAAAGTAGGGGTGGCAATAGAGGAGGAGGAGCAACAGAGCAGCCCCTCCTTGCCACAGCTGCCTACCTACCTGTTGTTGCTGTCAACCATCTGCAAACCTGCTCAGCGCAACCAGTCTTTGCAGGACCATCCACTGCCAGGTCCCTTCTCTCTGCCATCCCCAACCTCATGACAAAGCAGGGCCACCTTAGCTGGTGCTGCTACCCACTTCCCTATTCCCTGCCTAGCCTGCCCTGAGACAGAAGGCTATGAAGCAGTCCCTTGCCAGTCATTTTTTCTTGGATGGCTTCAAGCGTGGTGGCCCCTGGGCAGCTGGCAGCCATCAGGCTTCAAGAAAAATCAATGTCCATCACCTTTCTGTTCCCTTCATTGCAGCTGCATCATGGAAAGGGGTGGGGGAGGGGGTGTTGACCATTGAACCACACTGTCACTGAGTGTTTTTCCATCAAGTCTGAAAGTGTGGAAATCTGTAGCTAAGAGAAGTTATGTCTTTGCCCAGTCTGGGAATGGATAGCCAAGGCCGTTGTCATGGCAGCATCAAGATAGACTGGGAGAGTTCTAGCAGTTATCTGTGTTGAGCTGAGTCTTCTGTGTAATGTCTTTGAACTGAGAACTTCTCTCCTACAGGGGGGGGGATCTTAAAGCCTTAAGCCATAATGTCTTAATAAAAGACTCTTAACCTGATCTAATGCATCTGAGAAGTTTCTTGAGCAACTTAACTCCAACGTAGCATATGCTGTTTCACGCAACAATGCTCACACGTCAACAGGGGTTATGGGCCCAGATCCACAGCGCATTACACGGGAGTAAGTTGCTGGTCTGAACGGCAGACGGAGTTCCAGAGGGCAGCTTGATTGATTGTACCAGACAGAGGTGAACAACATGGCTGTAAACCTGTCTGGGGGAGGCTTGCCAATGGAAAGATTGACGGAAAAGAATTTTGCCAGCTGGAAGCCGAGGATGAGGGCTTTGCTGATAAAAGAGGATTTATGGGACATTATAGATGGACCCCCTCCGGCGGTACTGACCGCGGCCTGGACGCGTAGAGATCAGAAGGCGCAAGCTTTTATACTTCTGGCTCTATCAGACTCTCAACTTCTACACGTGAGAGATGTTACAAACGCCAAACAGATGTGGGACGTGTTGGAAGGCATTCATGTGCAACAGACTGCGGGATCTAGATCGTGTTTGGCACGGAAGCTTTACCAGATGCGCTTCACGGGTGAGTGCGAAATGAGTGAGCATCTCACGGAATTCAGACGTTTGTTTGCTGAGCTGACGGACCGAGGCGTCGAACACTCTGAACTTCAGAAGACCTATCTGATCCTGGCTTCGCTCGATGGGACTTGGAATAATATGGTCATGGCTTTCGAAGCCATGCCTGACGGAGGTCTGAACGTTGCGTTTATTGAGGAAAAGCTGACCCAGGAATGGCAGTGGAGACAAGAGGCGAAAAGTGCTGAGGAAAAGCAAAGAGCCAAGCTGAAAGAAGAAAGCAGCAGCAAACAGGAAAACAAGCAAGAACAGCAACGGCTGAAGGCTTGTTATGCCTGTGGGCATCTCCAGAAAGACTGTGCAGTCAAGCGAAACTCCAGGGACGGAGGCTTGAAGCAGGGAAGTGTGAACTTTGTTTGTAAACAGAAGTCTCAAGATTTAGGACCTGTTGACTGGATTGTTGACAGCGGGGCAAGCCATATATTAATCAAAGACAGAAGTTTGTTTTACACTTCAGAAAATGTGCGGGATTTTGTGCAACTAGCGGATGGATCGCAAAAGATTGTGGAAGCCCGAGGTCTGGTGAGATTTGATAAACTGGGAATACTTTCAGAATGTTTGTTTGTTCCAGAATTAGCTCATAACATTTTGTCAGTCAGAAAACTGGTGAGTTGTGATTTTTCTGTATTGTTCCACAAAGACAAATGTTATGTAATGAGGGGAAATCAAGTGTGTTTGCAGGGAAGCCTTAATGATTCACAGTTTGTAATAAAGAGCAGTCAAGCAGGGTGTGCTGTGTTAAATGCTGAGGCACAGGTACATCAGGGCTGCATCCATGAATGGCATCAAAGGCTGGGGCATGCAAACCTTGACACGATTAAGAAAACCCCAATGCATAGTGAAGACATGCGTTTAAGAGATTGTGGACAGTTAATGGATTGTGATTCTTGTCATAAAGCTAAAATGACTATTGCACCAATTAACCGGGAGGCTGAAAGAACCACAACAGCTCCCTACCAGCTAGTTCATGTTGATTTATCAGGGCCAATAAATGCTTCACGAGGAGGTGCGAAATTCTTCATGGTACTGGTGGATGATTTTTCAAGATTTTGTCATGTTTATCTGTTAAAGCATAAAAGTGAAGCTGAGCAAAAGCTGAAACTGTTCATTAAGAGAATCGAAACTCAACATGGCACCACAGTGGGGGCTATACACTCGGACCGGGGGGGGGCATTCACGAGTAAAGCATTGAGTGACTTCCTTGAGAGTAAGGGAATAAAACAGAATTTTACTGCTCCATACAGCCCGTTTTCCAATGGAACTGCAGAGAGAAAAAACAGGGTGCTGCAGGAAGCAATGAGAGCCATGTTAATGGATTGCAGTTTAGGGAATTCTTTCTGGGCAGAAGCAATTCTTTATGCGAATTACATTCACAATAGGGTATTACACAGTGCTCTTGGAATGTCTCCTTATGAGAAAATCACTGGCAGAAAACCGAAAATACAACACATTCAAAAATTCGGGGCAAGATGCTGGATCCACATTCCACAGGGAAAAAGGAGGGGCAAGCTTGCACCGAGGGCGCAGCAAGGTTTTGTTTTGGGATTTCAGAATGCATATTTCAGAGGTTGGTGTCCAGAAACACAGCAGTTAATTCTGAGCAGAAGCATTAAAGTCTCAGAAAAGCCTTGGGATCAAAGGGAAACAGTTGTTCTTACAGGGTCAGATGACACACAATCACAAACATTTAAGCCAAATCCAGACATAAAGGTGGAGGGCACACATATTCCTCTCAGAGATGCGTTAAATGAGCTCATTTGTGGGAAACGAAGATCAAAGAAACGTAAGGCTGAGGAAATGGAATCTCCTGCGCAGGCTGTGCCAAGCACAAGCACAGATGGGGGGGCAGAGAGAGCAGAAGCCCTAGTGCCATTAAGACGTTCTACAAGAGTAAACATAGGGAAACCGCCAGAAAGATATACTGTGGGGGTAATTACCAGTCCTGGAATGCATAAACTGGTGGACATGGATCCTGACACTTTGTATTTGACATGTGTACAGCCAAAGTTTGATTGAATAAAGTTTTAGCTAAATGTGCAGAGATGTTCTGAACTGTACTGAAATGTAAGCTGTATTGCAAGATGTATTGTAGAAATGTATTATTGTAATTGTTGTAATGAATTACAGACATGATGGGAAAAAGGGGGGATTGTTGACCATTGAACCACACTGTCACTGAGTGTTTTTCCATCAAGTCTGAAAGTGTGGAAATCTGTAGCTAAGAGAAGTTATGTCTTTGCCCAGTCTGGGAACGGATAGCCAAGGCCGTTGTCATGGCAGCATCAAGATAGACTGGGAGAGTTCTAGCAGTTATCTGTGTTGAGCTGAGTCTTCTGTGTAATGTCTTTGAACTGAGAACTTCTCTCCTAGAGGGGGGGATCTTAAAGCCTTAAGCCATAATGTCTTAATAAAAGACTCTTAACCTGATCTAATGCATCTGAGAAGTTTCTTGAGCAACTTAACTCCAACGTAACGTATGCTGTTTCACGCAACAACGCTCACATGTCAACAGGGGGGAGGGGGAGGAGGAGGAGGGGCATGCTAAGTGGATACTAAGCACACCAGGTTGCCTCTCTTCTCTGGCTGTGGTCACTGGAGCCCAATTAGGTATGAGATTTTGCAACGTCTTTGCTTTTCTAGCAAAAATCTGACTTTGGCTTTTTTATAATCCCTGACAACTCACCTGATTAACCCTCCCTTGGTTCTGCCCTGATGAGTAAACATAGTTTATTTTTTTCTTTTTAAACTAGAGAGATGAGCACCTGATGTAGGCTTTATTATGCTCTTCCTTTTCTCCACCATTACCATGGATCCTAATCTCCTTCTGCAAAAGGAATAGAGTTCATAGCTGAGGTTTCCCTTCTCTCCCTCCTCTCTGAAGCCTCCTGAAAATCTGTTCCTGGGGGCTCTTTAGGAATGGTGCAAGGACTGCAGATGGAGGAAGGAGTTGGCAAAAAAAAAAAAAAAAGCAAACACAAAAACACCCCACTTGCTGAACAGAAGAGCTATTTAAGATCTAGTCCAGTCTTTTTTATCTACTACTCCGGCATTCCTTGTTAAAAAGAGTAACTTCACCATGTATTAATGCATATCCAACAAGGAGGATTTAGCCCCCCAAAAGTATGCCATTTGTTGGTCTTTGAGATGCTACAACATTTATTTTCCCTATAACCAGCGACTACACTAATCGCTCAATACATTTAACATAACTAAAAAGTCTCTCACTCCCATGCAGTAAGTCTTTCTAATTCACGTACTGCCCAATCCCCCCAATGTACAAAATAATATGTTTTGCCCTTACACCATGTCTGAAGTGGAACATCTACAAGTCTCACATAGGGACAAGAGCTGCAGGCAATTATGTACCTCTTAAAATTAGAAACTTACAAGACATGGGATGAACAGGCACTGCTGCTGCTCTTGACAACAATCCCATTTTCAAGCCAGCAATGTCCCTCACACTGCACATTAGCATATCTCATATGAAACAACAGTTTGTGTCCAATGTAGCACTAAGTGATTATCTCCATTAGTGCAAGGATTCACACTTGTGTAACAGAAATTCCTTCTCTCCTCCCTCCGCGTGCCCCTGAATTTGTTCTGAGATTTAGTGGAGCAGATTGAGAGAAGATGCTGGGTGCATGCCGGGGGAAGAGAGGAAGGGAAATTCTGTTGCACAAGCATAAATCGTTACGCTAACAGAACGAGTGCACTGGATACCACCCAGTGGGTTTCTGCTATTTCAGACAGGGCCTTGAACTCTGCTTGGAAGGAGGCAGATCAGAAGACACACACTGGGGCTACAGGGGCAGGGGGATGGGCTATTCCTATACCCACTTTCAAAATGTGCATGTTCCCCTAGAACACCTTCCTTGCATTTAGATGACCACTGCCTGAAAAATAATTAGATACAATTTAATGTAAACGTGGGGGAAAGCCAATGTTCTATAACATGCTAGACTATGGCAAAATCTACATTTATTGTTTGTATTGAGAAAAAAATTGTCAAGAAATATGGAAAACTAAACACTGGCCCACAGACTGGAAGCATTCAACATATATCCCAATTCCAAAGAAAGGGGATCCCAGGGAATGCAGTAATTATCGAACTATTGCCTTAATATCCCATGCAAATAAAGTAATGCTCAAGATTCTACAACAAAGGTTCTTACCATATATGGAGTGAGAAATGCCAGACGTCCAAGCTGGATTTAGAAAGGGAAGAGGCACCAGAGATCATATCGCACACATATGTTGGATAATGGAACGGACCAAGGAATTTCAGAAGAAAATCACCCTGTGCTTTATAGATTACAGCAAAGCCTTTGACTGTGTAGATCATGAAAATCTATGAAATGCTTTAAAAGAAATGGGGGTGCCACAGCATCCAATTGTCCTGATGCGCAACGTAAACTCTGGATAAGAAGCTACTGTAAGAAGAGAATATGGAGAAACCGATTGGTTCCCCATCGGAAAGCGTGTGAGACAGGGGTGTATTTTATCACCCTATTTGTTTAATCTGTACGCAGAACATATCATACGGAAAGCAGAATTGGACCAAGATGAAGGAGGTGTGAAAACTGGAGGGAGAAATATCAATAATTTAAGATATGCAGAGGATACTATACTATTAGCAGAAACCAGTAATGATTTGAAAAGAATGCTGATGAAAGTTAAAGAGGAAAGCACAAAAGCAGGACTACAGCTGAACATCAAAAAGACTAAAGTAATGACAACAGATTTATGTAACTTTAAAGTTGACAATAAGGACATTGAACTTGTCAAGGATTATCAATACCTCAGCAGAGTCATTAACCAAAATGGAGACAAAAGTCAAGAAATCAGAAGAAGTCTAGGACTGGGAAGGGCAGCTATGAGAGAACTAGAAAAGGTCCTCAAATGCAAAGACGTATCACTGAACACCAAAGTCAGGATCATTCAGACCATGGTATTCCCGATTTCTATGTATGGCTGTGAAAGTTGGACAGTGAAAAAAGCGGATAAGAGAAAAATCAACTCATTTGAAACGTGGTGTTGGAGGAGAGCTTTGCGCATACCATGGACTGCAAAAAAGACAAATAATTGGGTGTTAGAACAAATTAAACCAGAACTGTCACTAGAAGCTAAAATGATGAAACTGAGATTATCATACTTTGGGCACATCATGAGAAGACATGATTCCCTAGAAAAGACAATAATGCTTGGAAAAACAGAAGGGAGTAGAAAAAGAGGAAGGCCAAACAAGAGATGGATTGATTCCATAAAGGAAGCCACAGACCTGAACTTACAAGATCTGAACAGGGTGGTTCATGACAGATGCTTTTGGAAGTCCGTGATTCATAGGGTCACCATAAGTCGTAATCAACTCGAAGGCACATAATGACAACAATTGAGAAAGATGTGACTTTTTACTGCAAGTTAATCCCTTAAAAGGAAAGGCTGGGAAGCCTCACCGGTCATGAAACAGAAAATGTGGCACCATAATTACATTAAAAAAATTCATCTCAGTGTTAAGATGATTTCTTCTTTGTTAACATCCAATTTTAATAAAGTTTTTTCCAATTAAGATGCCTCTTTCAAAGCAAAGCTTTTCATGATAATTTTAATCCCTTCTGATTTGAAATGCCCAAGTGCCCTTCCCCCCTGACAACGCAGACACCTTCCCTATGTATAATATAGGGTCAGCGGTGTTGTTGTCCAGGATCTGGGGGATCTTAGACCCCTTACTTTTTTGGGAACAGAGTCCTAAGCAGGGTCGCTATGTCTCCAGCATCCTGCAAGTCAATCAGCATGTTTCCTTCTCCTTTCCTGCTGATTGAAGCCGATCAGAGTGGAAGGAGGTGGGTGAGACACTGAGAAGACTCTTCTCAGTAGCTAACACACATCCCTTTCATGCTGATTAACTCCTGGGGCATCTGTTGTTCTGGAAGGAGGCATGTGAGGGAAGGACTGAGGAGTGCGGAGATGATGACGGAGAGCAAGCACGCAAGCAAGCGAATGAGGGGCATGGCTGTGAAAGGGCGTGGCATGAAAGGACCCTGCACTTCTGGATTTGCCACTACACTACTTTATAGTGTCAAAAGACACATGAATATTTCAATCAATGTATAGGAAGAGAAGTTAGAACTATGTCATCAAGTGTTAGTTTACATATTTAGAGGACTATTACTCTATTACATATCAATGAGCAAATACCTGTCGTCTCCATTTCTCAGCTTTTGGCAGCTCGTTACATTCTGAAGCAAGAAAAGGCCTTCGTTCCTGTTTGAAACAAAGAAGTATATTACTACCAGGTTGTTAGAAAGCAGAGACACAGTAATGGTCCAATTTCCATAGCCTCATACTCCCATCATTAGAATACTTGTTATTTCATCTGTCCATCATATACAGACAACAAGGACACAGTCTGGCACTACCAGCAGCTGACATGAAATGATCAAATTCATTTCCTTTGGGCAGTCCAAGTCAAAGGCTAAGCATCTTTTGTGAGTAATGTAACCCCTTGTTAGGTTTACCTGCTGGTGGCCATATATAACATGAGAAGCATTCACTGGATGCAGGGCAAGTCCTAAATAAGTAGATATTTGGACTCTAGCTAAGGAATCCACCAGTTGCCCTCACTAAGATTGTTTCAGGGTCCATCAACATCTTCGTGACACTCATTCCAGGTATTTCTCCTGGGACTGAAGCTTCTCTCCCTATCCCAAGAAAAACATAATTTAGTGTATCCCACACTAAAGCTCTGGATATGTACAGTAGGGCCTCGCTTCTTGGTGCCCCGCTTCTCGACATTCCATTAATACGGCGCCAGTGGGGCAATCAGTTGGGGGGGCCTGGAGCTCCCCACACTCCAGCTGATTGCGCCGGAGGAGGGGAAGATCAGCTGTAGAATGCTACAGCTGATCTCCTCTTCTGGCGCGATCAGACTCCCCCACTCGAGCTGATCGTGCCAGAGGAGAAGAGCTGATCTCCTCCTCTGGTGCAATCAGCGGGTTAGGTTCCAGACCCCCGCGCTACAGCTGATCCACTTTCCGGCAGTTTTTGCTTTCCGGCAGGGGTCTGGAACCTAACCTGCCATATGAGTGGGGCCCTACTGTATCCTGACTTTCTGGCTGTAAACTTAAATTTTAAAAATACATTTTTCATTTATTTTCTGCTTTCCCACAGGAATCTATGCCCCAAAAAGTTCACTTTTTTAAAAAAAAAATTGTAATTCTTAGTTTGCTGGCATTAGTGGCTGTTACTAGATTTTTTTAAATACTTATTTTATGAGCTTAGTTTTAAAGTGAGCTGTAAAACCTTTCCTAGGGTGATATACTACTCGTTCAAACTCAAGAGTAGATCAATGAGATTGAGATCAATGAAGCTAACTTATTTAAACCAGTTTATTTCAATGGGCCTACTCTAAATATGATTATCACTGGATATTACATTTAAATTCCAGGATTAATATAGGTTAATAAATCCAAGAGAGTGAGTTTTCAGATGAACGATATTAACCCCTTTTCCAACAACAATATATGCCATCTGCCCTCCTGTCACAAAAGAAGCAGCAAATAGTCTTGCACTGCTGCTTTTGTCTTAATACTCTCTTTTGTCTGAACAGATGCCAAAAGCCACGTGTTGAAGCAATTTATTCTCCTTCCTGTAAGTATATGGTTCTCTACATGCAAGGTGACATGACTGATTGCATCTGTGAAAAACTACAACCACAGATATTTTAAACCTTCACTACTACCCTGCAGGTTTTGTCTGGACAACCAAACAGCAGTGGCCATTTGGGGACATTTGGCAATTGAATGAGTATTTAGGTGATCCTTTCCATTCACAGAACAGACACAGAACAGAACAGACACTCTGGATCCAACTTAATGAGTATGGGGCATGAAAGGGAATCACTATTTTTTAATCCAAAGGAGAAAGCAGGGCTATAGATTTTGTTGGAGGATTGTACTTGTCTTCTCCTGAGCCTTTGCCCTATCACTCCCTTTGTCGGTTTTAGCTGTGAAATTACAGGATAGGTTGTAAGAACATAAGAACATAAGAAGAGCCTGCTGGATCAGGCCAGTGGCCCATCTAGTCCAGCATCCTGTTCTCACAGTGGCCAACCAGGTGCCTGGGGGAAGCCCGCAAGCAGGACCCGAGTGCAAGAACACTCTCCCCTCCTGAGGCTTCCGGCAACTGGTTTTCAGAAGCATGCTGCCTCTGACTAGGGTGGCACAGCACAGCCATCACGGCTAGTAGCCATTGATAGCCCTGTCCTCCATGAATTTGTCTAATCTTCTTTTAAAGCCGTCCAAGCTGGTGGCCATTACTGCATCTTGTGGGAGCAAATTCCATAGTTTAACTATGCGCTGAGTAAAGAAGTACTTCCTTTTGTCTGTCCTGAATCTTCCAACATTCAGCTTCTTTGAATGTCCACGAGTTCTAGTATTATGAGAGAGGGAGAAGAACTTTTCTCTATCCACTTTCTCAATGCCATGCATAATTTTATACACTTCTATCATGTCTCCTCTGACCCGCCTTTTCTCTAAACTAAAAAGCCCCAAATGCTGCAACCTTTCCTCGTAAGGGAGTCGCTCCATCCCCTTGATCATTCTCGTTGCCCTCTTCTGAACCTTTCCCAACTCTATAATATCCTTTTTGAGATGAGGCGACCAGAACTGTACACAGTATTCCAAATGCGGCCGCACCATAGATTTATACAACGGCATTATGATATCGGCTGTTTTATTTTCAATACCTTTCCTAATTATTGCTAGCATGGAATTTGCCTTTTTCACAGCTGCCGCACACTGGGTCGACATTTTCATCGTGCTGTCCACTACAACCCCGAGGTCTCTCTCCTGGTCGGTCACCGCCAGTTCAGACCCCATGAGCGTATATGTGAAATTCAGATTTTTTGCTCCAATATGCATAATTTTACACTTGTTTATATTGAATTGCATTTGCCATTTTTCCGCCCATTCACTCAGTTTGGAGAGGTCTTTTTGGAGCTCTTCGCAATCCCTTTTTGTTTTAACAACCCTGAACAATTTAGTGTCGTCAGCAAACTTGGCCACTTCACTGCTCACTCCTAATTCTAGGTCATTAATGAACAAGTTGAAAAGTACAGGTCCCAATACCGATCCTTGAGGGACTCCACTTTCTACAGCCCTCCATTGGGAGAACTGTCTGTTTATTCCTACTCTCTGCTTTCTGCTTCTTAACCAATTTCTTATCCACAAGAGGACCTCTCCTCTTATTCCATGACTGCTAAGCTTCCTCAGAAGTCTTTGGTGAGGTACCTTGTCAAACGCTTTTTGAAAGTCTAAGTACACTATGTCCACTGGATCACCTCTATCTATATGCTTGTTGACACTCTCAAAGAATTCTAATAGGTTACTGAGACAGGACTTTCCCTTGCAGAAGCCATGCTGGCTCTGCTTTAACTTGTCATCAGTTGCCAAGTGCAACAAAATATAACAGCTGTATTATTATACACACTAGAGAAAACACTGATTAATAAAAGTTGAAATGAAGTATCACATGGCTATCCAGTGGTGCAGCATAGTATCATGTGGAAGACTCGAGTTCATAATTGTGCCCAAAACAAAATGCTCAATAGCTGGCTCTCTAGTAAGACAATTACCATGATGGTGAAAGGTTAGAGACTCACTTCCAGTTCCCCTTGTAGAATCATGGAAGATAAGCAGAAGCATATGATCAAGTTGTAATGGCTACATAAAAAGGCATCCATCCCAATGCTCAAATAGTTTAGAAGAGTTTGTCTGCTTTAGAGGCACATGACTTTGGCTGTTCTGAGAAACCCTGGTCTAACTACATTATTAGAAGCTGCCCCTTTTAATCTTCTTCCTCAGAAGCCAAACCTTTGCAGTAGATCAGTCTCACCTTTGATTACCTCAATCACACTTAATTATTAACATTCGGCTAACATCTTTGTCTTGCAACCAGAGGATACACACTAGTCACTGGCTCTCTGGGTCTAATGATTTGTGCAAAAATCAATCATACATAACAAACATGGCAGCAATAGACATTGCCACCCTGGGCTCCTGCTGGGAGGAAGGGCAGGATATAAATCAAATAATAAATAAATAAACAAACAAAGTTTGCAAGAAAAATCAAATAATTATGGCCATATTAACAATTAACATAAAGGTCCAGTTGGGACAATCATCTCAGCCTTCCCCCATGCATACAGTCCCTTTGCTCCTCCCTTTGTGCAAACTGAGATGAAACCAGTAAGTCTCCAGTTAACCATACTTTCGCATTTTGTCTCAGCCAAGAAGCTATGATTACCAGCTTCAGAACGCTAGATCACTTTGAAGTTGATTTAATAACTTGACTTGCTCTGAAGGTGGTAACCATGGTTTCCTAGTTCAGACAAAAGGGGAAACCATTGTGAATTAGGGAACTCCTAGTTAATTGCAGGTCATGTGAAGGGACTGTGTATGATAGAACGAGGATGCTATGCTTCTCAGCTTAATGAAGGAAGTTCTGATCATCCAAACACATTAACATCTGCCAAAGTTAACATCTGCACAAAGAACTCAAAAATAATTTATATAATCAATTTACTAACCATTTTCATGAGCACCAACCCATTATATCTTTTATTTCTAATTGGGGTGGAGAACTTTTTTCAACCCAAAGACCACATTCCCTTCTGAGCTGCGTTCCAATGACCACATGCCAGTGGCTGGCAGGGTTACATGCAGAAGTGAGTGGAGCAACTAATGTAACTTTTATCTTTGTACAGTATGCTTCCTGTTACACTGGCTGCCAGTATGCTTCTGAGCCCAATTCAAAGTGCTGGTTTTGACCTATAAAGCTCTTTATGGCTGAGGATCTCAATATCTTTTGGAACACTTCTCCCAATATAAATCTACCCAGACTCTTAGTTCTTCTTCTCCAGCCCTTCTCCAGATCCTCCAGATCTGAGGGAGGCTCAGAGGGTGATGACAAGGGAAAAGGCCTTTTTAGTTGTGGCTCTCCATTTATGAAATATATTCCCTAGTCAGGTCCACCTGATGCCTTCATTGACATCTTTTCGGTGTCAGATAAAGACTTATCTTTTTTTCCAGGCACTTGATAGACTAAGATGATGTGGTTTGTATTAGTGTGCTGCCAAAGCTCTCTGTGGCTGTATGGGAGTGGCAGTTGGTTTATTATTTTGTTTTATGGTATCATATATTTATTTTGGTTTTCAATAATGTTGTAAAATGCTTGGAGACCTTCAGGTAACAAGTGACTAATAAACCTAATAATAATAATAGCCTTGTTTCCTCACACATCCCTCTCCATTCTCATCCAGACAAGCAAGAGGCATTATCAGAGTTCAAAAACATATTCTAGTCAGGCAAAAACACTCAGGGTGTGAAACAGGGCCAGTGAGATGCATGGCCTGAGGAGAGTTACAAGGGCAAGATACAGGGGCCTAGAGAGCCACATTCAGCCTCTGGGCTTCAAGTTCGCCACCCTTGGTAAGAAGCACTGCAATGGAATAAATATATAGTTTTGGCTTACCTTAACTTTCCCTTCTTCTAGCTGAGCTTGGCGAAATCTCGCCAGGGCTGTCCTAAAAGGAATAAAATTTAGTTCAACATCACCAAAATACTCAAAACATGTCATACAATTATACCCTTTTAGCGCTGGAAACACAAAACAATCCTTATAAGGAACAGGAAAACAGATTAAATACAAGAATTTCAGCAACAATTAGCTTGCACTGAAATACTGTGCCCCAAATGTGTATAATAAACACAGGCAAAGAATACCAACATTAATATATTGAAAGCCACAGAAGTTCAATATGACATTTCTTAAATGTGTGGCTCAAAGGCAGCAAGTAGCTGAACTGTTAGAAAATTCTCAGTGATATTCTCCATGAGAGAAAATCAAGATTCAAACTGTACTTACATGGCCTTTTCTGCATTTCGAGCCTAAAAAGAGAAAATGGGAAAACAGTCTTTATTTTAGAACTCTGTATCACAAAAACATAGTCTGGATAATATTATGCAGAGATAGCTATACAAACTGGCAAATCAACATGGTAATGGGGTCAGATTTCCCATAGATCAATATTATGTATAAATTTTGTAGTGCAGCAGCATTCTATACCATATTGATGTATATACCCAATTAGGCAGCCCTCTCAATAACCGTGGTCACATGTTTCAGTAAACTACCGTTAATAGTTTACTGTGAATGTGTCTATGAGGGGTCAATCGCTCCTTCCCACTTGCCCTGGGAGGCAACAAACTACAATCCCCAGCTTTGTATGACATCTGATATGATATGACCATAGTTTGTATCACTCCCAACAAACCACGATCTGTAGCCAAAATTTGATTGATACATGTGGACAGGGGCCATGTTTCTATTCACTTTATGACAGGAGCGGGGGTGAGGGGGAGGGAGACTTTTCTCTATTAAGCCCCAGTAGCTGTCAAGGTCTCCAAAAAGAAAAAAAGTCAGCCAGTCACCTGTTTTGGAAAACACACAAAAAAATACAGAAATGTTTTCACTTGGCTTGGCTTTTATCACAGTGCCAGGTTGCTGAAAAGTTCATTGAGAAGTTGAAGAATATAGACACTTGGGCAACACATTTTTTTTGGTAAGAAACACTATAAAGCACACACTGAATATGGATACTACATCCAATGTTTAGTTATGCCAGTACAATGTCCTGTCTGTGGCTCTTGAGGAATGTGTTTGGTCTTAACTGAAGTACTGATTTGAGTTCAAATAGTTTATTGTTATTCTGGCCATTCACGATCGCATCAGTTTAGACTTTCAGGTGCCGATAAAACAAAAAAAACTGAAGCTAGAGAGGAATGAAACAGAATTGGTGATGTGGTTACTAAAGCTGAGATAACAGCAGTAGGTAAATCTGAATAAGACTGCTGTATGACTTTAAGCATACAATCTGTTCAGGCATTTATCTTCCAAAACTAAGAGCATCCACATTTTTAATATCTACCTAATAGATAGGTATTCATGATGGGCAGAAATGCAACAGGTTCTGCATTATTTCCAGGGGAAAAACAACACGCTGGGTTTCTTTATACCATTTTTGTTTATTTAAAATATTTATATCCCGCCCTTGTATTTGTAACACTCGGGGTGGCTTACAACAGTTCAAAAATAGATAAAAAGCAAAAAGAACAAAAGAGGAGGCAAGTCTCTGTCGAAGTAACCACAAAGAGAGAAAGGACATAAACGGACTTTTCCAAAACCATTCAGTGGGCGATATAGCTGAGGAGGGATCTTTATCTTGGGTCTAGCCTATCAGAAATCAACACTAACAACCCAAACGTCCACACTTGTCCCTTTTCCAAAGAGATGCGTTCCCAGCTAAATGAAGCACCCGGAGGGTGCCAAAAGGAGCCAAAGGAGAAAAGCACCAGCTTGACTGAGGCGCAAGGGCAAATAAGCACAGACCCTCGGGGGCTAGCACGATGCTCACCCACCCACTCACCATAGTGTCAGCCTCCGCGGAACGTAAAGCTACCCTGAACACGGGAACCGAGAAGGAAACGGCACAGCGACACGCAAAGAAATTGCCCCGGAAGAGAATACTCTAAAAGCGAGCACGGGGCTACAGTCTTAATATTTTTCCACAGTAACTTCCGGCTGCGGTTCGTTGAGTTCTTTTCCACAGTGCGAAGTGATGGAAACTCATAGGAATTTATGTAAAAACAGCAAAGGGAAACAGAATTAGAAATTTCATTTTTTGCAGTTCACTCTGTCAACAACAGCGATTTATTTCTCTATTTTTAGGCTGGGTCTTCTGGGAGGAAGGATATACATAGAGAGTTTTGAAAGCAACAAACAGAACCCCACCCAAGCTTGCTCTGGATCCCTATAAGGATTCCGTTAATCACGTAAAAATATATGCACGTAATTGTGATTAACAAAACAGAGGTTTTTATTGTAATACCAAAACGTTTCAGCTTCCGCCTTCATTAGATGCTAACATACAAATGCTGTTACCAAGGTGGCAGTTATAGAGCTTTGAGGATGGAATGCTCAGAGGGGCTTCATTTGCAGAAGCTAAGCAGTGCTGGTACTGTCCTCCAGGTTCAGGCCATGTGGTGCCAATGTGGCCAGGGAGTAAATGCGAAAGTTCTCTCATTTAGCTAATGCTGCTGGATCTGTTGGCATCTCTATAGCTGTTATAGAAAAGTCCCACAGGCTGTAACCCTCAATGTTGAAGTGTTTTGCAACTGGTTGCTCCACGTTTTTTTGTTAAGATTGCCGATTTGTGGTTTCTGAAGTGTGTGTGTAGGTCACTTGTGGTTTTTCCTACGTATTGGATATGACATCCTGGCCTTTTGCATTCGATGACATAAATTATATTGCAGGACCTGCAGGTGATATTCTGTTTGATGTAGTATGTCCTGTCTGTCAGTGGTTGTAAAAGTAGCTGTCTCCCTGAGGTACACACAGATACAGCGTTTGGAGTGACAAGGATGAGACCAGATATATATATCTGGCACGGCTGTTCAATGCCGCCCTTATCACTCATAAGGGCTAACTCAGGCGGTGAGTGGTGGTTGAAGCCACTGAGGGGCGATGTCAGTGTGCTTAAGGAAATGCCAAGGTTTGCAAAAGAAACAATGACAAAAACCTTTAGAAGAGAAAAAATCACTAAACACAGTCCAGCGAGGACTAAGCACTCTCAGTGACCTCAGAATGTGTGTGTGGTTTCCTGAAAGAGTACATGGATGACTGGCTGGAGCACTGAAAAAGGCACTCCACACTGCAACAGTTTGTTACATATCCAACTTGTGATAAGCAGAAATTCAACAGATGGAGATGCAGAGATGAGAAACTTTGCTAGTTGAATTTCAGCCTATCATCTAGGAGGGTTTTTAAAGGCACAGGAGTGTAACTTTGAAAAGCATCATGACTGCCCTCTACACCTCTCAAAAAAACTATACATAATTATGTGCCATAATTAGAGTGGAGGTCCTGTGCTTCCAAAGGCTGTGTGACTATCCGATATTCAAGAGGTGCATCTACAGCCCCAACCCTGCATATAAACTGTTTTTGGCAAATCATATAAACTAAAAGGGGGGTTGCTTTAAATTTTGCCAATCATATAACAATGTAATTTCTACCATACTTTCAAGAAGTTCAAGACAGAGTACATGGTTAATTCCCTCCCCGATTTTATCTTCACAGCAACTCTTTGCACAACACAGTAAGCTATAACTGTAGCTTACCAACCATGCAAACATTCTGGCTCCTGGAGAGGACCTCACACTCACTTTGCTCCTCCCCGGTCCTTTTAACCCAGACTTGGACTTATGGTTAAGCCCTCTCCTCATTAACCAAAAGCCATGGTAATTCTTGGCTAGTAGAAATGTGATCTTGATTACCATGGAATAATTGCAGACACACAAACAAGCAGTTTTGGTAATTAAGCACAACCAATCCATGCTTAAATAACTTTCAGCCATCATCCTGACTCTAAATATGTTTACTCTGAAATAAGGCCCACTAGCACACTTAGGATTGCACTTCCTGAACACCAGTAGCAATGGGAACAACACAGGAGCCACAGATTGGATTTTCTTTCACAGCTGGGTCTGGAGCTAAAAACTATCATAAATGCCAGGAGTACTCTTGGAGCTATTGACAGAACAAAACTAACATTTAAATTCAGCCATGAACTCACTGGATGACCTTGGAAAAACTTCTCTTCAATAAAGGCGTAAGAATGGCCTACATCACACCATTGTTATAACCATTTCCAAGATATGTGAAGTGCTTTGAGCACTCTTAGGACAAACTGCTAGTTACTAAATTTTAATGTTAATCCAAGCATGAGAAGATGGAAGAGTGTATGTGTGTGTCATTCCTCTCTCCCCTAAAACCACATAGAGAATTTTAATTGGTACTGTTTTTCAGTTTCAAAGAACTCTGTGATTATTTTTAACTGCTCATGCTGGAGATTTTTCCTGTTCACCACTCAAAAAAAATTTACTTCCTTCTGCCATCTGATGGATGTATACTGTAACTACAGGCATGGGAGAACAAATCTCAAATGAGCTATATAGGCTTCTAGAAGCTTAGCTAAGCAAGCTGTACATAAGCATACATCATAAGCCCTTCTCAGTGTAATGAGGCATTTTTACAGTATGTTCCTAAGCATTTTTACTGAGTTTACCATTCTAAC
This sequence comes from Rhineura floridana, assembly GCF_030035675.1. Taxonomy (NCBI): domain Eukaryota; kingdom Metazoa; phylum Chordata; class Lepidosauria; order Squamata; family Rhineuridae; genus Rhineura; species Rhineura floridana. The sequence goes on along the minus strand of NC_084482.1, from coordinate 139,778,526 downwards.
AGCCATGCAGCCTGATCCTATGCAGTTAGGCATATCTATGCCCACTGAAATCAGTGTTCTTAAATGCAACTAACTACATAGATTATGTAGAGCTTTAATTATGTAAGCATTGGTGATCTTCAGTGCATCTGATGGTCTAGTACATTGTATCTAAAACTGAGGTTCTGGATCTGGAGATGTGATTTCCTTCATATAAACTACCCTTCCCATCCTCTTAAATGTTGTGTGAAACCCATGTCTCTTCACAGGGATGATGTATATCAGGGGTAGCCAATGTGGTGCAACCCATGCTCTGTATGGAGATATCCCCTGCTTAAAGGTGCCTGCAGAACGAAAAAGGCCAGAAGACTCAGGCAAGTTCAATACATCATAGGAACATACTGGATATCCCCTAAATCTAGTATTTTTCCTGACAAAGTATTCCTCTGAAGATGGAATCTGTTCCCAATACAAATTTAATCTTTTTACCAATGCATTATATTGTTCAAATTATGGTGGATCATAGGAACAGTTTAAATCAATAAAGATGTACTTAACACTTCCTAACCATACATGGAAATAAACATAGTACATGTTGATTACATAAAACACACAAAACAAAAACACCATAAGAACAATGCTAGCTTTTGTACCAGTGTTTGATTTGCAAGGACTAGCGTAGTGCCATTAAATAAACATAGTATCCCAAAGTACTAGATGGGTATATCAGTTGTTATACATGAGAGACAAACTAATGGTTTATGCTATATTAAGCTAATAGCAATAGTTTATATACAGTAACTTTAACGGTAATGTAGTGTTTGCCCTGCCACATTGAGGTGGAGGGCAGCTATAGTTGTTCCCTCCCTGCTTTATCCCCAGAATGAGAAGCAATAGTCTTTGCTTAAAAAAGGTAAAGGTGTCCCCACACTTGTAGTGCGAGTCGTTTCCGACTCTTAGGGTGACGTCTTCTGACATTTACTAGGCAGACCGTATATGTGGGGTGGGATTGCCAGTTTCTTCCCCGGCCTTTCTTTACCCCCCAGCATATGCCGGATACTCATTTTACCGCCACGGATGGATGGAAGGCTGAGTGGACCTCGACCCCTTTTATCAGAGATTCGACTTCCTCCTTCCGTGAGCACAGCTTTCGGCTGTGTTACCGCCGCTTACCATTCTTAGTCCCTTGCAATAAATGCAAGAGGATGGAGGATTCTACAAGGGGGCATGCTACCCAAGTGTTTATTGAAGAACAGGACTTTTTAACACCAGTAATCCTCAGCCTCTCTAGACCCAGGACCTTCTCTAGCCCAAGCTTGTATTATGGGACCTCCTTTTTTGTTTTTTACTTACAATTCCTGAACAATCTTTCAAGCATTTTGTCAGAACTTCCATAAACAATTTAACACCATACTATTGCTCAAGAGCAAACCATACAGTTCTATGAACATATCCAGTAGAAAACTACCTGTGTGAACTCACCTATAGGTCTACAACATGAATATTTTAAAAGGGACTCAGAACCACGTCCAAGCTGGTATGTGTGGAGACATCACAAAACGTAATTGAAAACTAGGGGCCATCAGTTTCTGAGATGCTTGGCATACTACACATTTCTGTATTACACAAGTATTACACAAACACCAAGAATAACCTGCTCTAAGGAACAGTATGCTAGTCTAGTGAATCTTTAACTTTGTTGCTCGGAGAAGTTTTCTACAAAGGAATTAAGCTTTAAACATAAAAATTATTACTGATGTTAAAATCCTATGCCCGAACCCATGTTTACTCTGTAGTGTGTCTCATGGTGTTCAATGGCGTTTGTTTCACAGGAAGTATGCATAAATATGCAGCTCACTGACATAGCAATATTTATCTATCTTGAAATCTTAGGATGTTTGTTAGCTCTTGCTGTACAACAGGAATATGAACTATCTTTAGCAGCTCAGCAAAGACATATACAAAGCTGTGTATTCTGTGACTGCAGAGGCACAAATCCCAATATTGAGGAAGAACAGAGTATCCTTAGAAACTTGGCATTCACTGATAGCCAAATAGTCACTAAAATGGCAACAGTAAGTCTCCAGCGTTTCCCAACCTTTCAGTCCCCAAATGCTGGTGGACTACTACTCACATCAGCCTCAGCCAGCATAGCCAATTGTCAGGAATTATGAGAATTGTAGTCCAGCAACACATGGGGACCTAGAGGTTAGGAAAGGCTGTGTAGGCAATGCCTGGCTGAAACCTCAGTGTGAGGGAGAAGGTACTGAGAATTTCCAGTATTGGAGTCCTCAGTGTTCTCTACTCTCCCCAGACTTACTGCCTAGCTTTCCCCATCCCACTTTAATGTTTTTGCCGAAAGGAAGCCCAGAGGCTGATGTGCACAGATGCGAAAGGAGAGTCTGGAGTTGCACGACGCACACCATAGGAACATGGAATGTGAGAAGCATAAACCAGAGAAAGTTAGAAATTGTCAAGAAAGAAATGGAACGTATCAACATTACAATACTTGGCGTGAGTGGATTAAAATCCAGCAATACGGCATTTTCAATCAGGCAACTACAAAATATTTTATGCAGGAAATGAGAAATCAAGAAGAAACAGGGTTGCTTTAATAGTGAGAAGTAATGTAGCAAAAGCAATTAGGAGCTACAACGCAAGGTCTGAGCAAGTGATATCAATGAGATCCAACGGGAAACCAATTAACATAACCATCATCTAGGTCTACGGTCCAATGGCAAACACAGAAGAATTGGAGAGATTTTACACAGAAGTACAGGAAGAAATTGATCACACACCAAAACAAGATGTGCTGATAATCATGAGGGATTGGAATGCAAAAGTAGGGAACAGAGAAGAACTAGGAATTGTGGGGAAATGGGGCTTAGGAGACAGAAATGAAGCAGCGGAAAGACTTATTGAATTCTGTGAAGCCAATAATTTTTTCTTGCAAACACATTTTTTGAGGAACCGAAGACTGTACTCATGGACATCACCAGATGGTCAATATAGGAATCCAATTGATTATATAATTGGTAACAGAAGATGGAGAAGTTCCATACTTTCTGCAAAAACAAGATCAGGAACAGATTGTGGTACAGATCATGAACTGGTCGTATCAAAAATCAGAGTAAAGCTAAAGAAGAACAAAGCAATCATAATGCCAAAATACAATTTAAATAACATCCCAGAAGAATATAAAAATCAAATAAGGAACAGATTTGAAGCTTTAAACTTAGTTGACAGAGAGCCAGAAGAACTATGGAGTAAAGTTAGAGACATAATCAGGGAAGAATGCAAAAAGACAATACCTCTAGTTAAAAAAAAAGAGAAAGACCTCAATGGATGACTGAAGAAACTCTTAAAATGGTTAAAGAGAGAAGGAAAGCAAAAGCAAAAGGAGACAGAAACATGGTCAGAACCCTAAATGCAACAATACAGACTAGTACGCAGGGACAAAGAGAACTATTACAATAATTACTGTATAGAAATAGAAGAGGACAACAAAAAGGATAGAACAAGAGCCCTATTCCAAAAGATTAGAGAAATGAAAGGCAAATTTAAAACACGAGTAGGGATGTTGAATAATCAACAGGGGAACACACTGACTGACCGGGATGAAATAAAGGAAGATGGAAACAATACACTGAAGAACTCTATAAAAGAGATGCAAGGATGACAGATTCATTCACAGAGGAACCATATGATGAAGAACCAGAAATGTTAGAATATGAGGTAAAAGCTGCTCTTAAAATACTTGGAAAAAACAAATCACCAGGAACAGAGATGGCATACCAATAGAGTTGCTACAAGCCAGTGACTGAATCTGTCCACATTTTGACAAAAATCTGTCAAGAAATATGGAAAACTAAACAATGGCCCACAGACTGGAAGCGTTCCATATACATCCCAATTCCAAAGAAAGGGGATCCCAGGGAATGCAGTAATTATCGAACTATTGCCTTAATATCCCATGCAAGTAAAGTAATGCTCAAGATTCTACAGCAAAGGCTCTTACCATATATGGAGTGAGAAATGCCAGATGTCCAAGCTGGATTTACAAAGGGAAGAGGCACCAGAGATCATATCGCAAACATATGTTGGATAATGGAACGGACCAAAGAATTTCAGAAGAAAATCACCCTGTGCTTTATAGATTACAGCAAAGCCTTTGACTATATAGATCATGAAAAATTATGGAATGCTTTAAAAGCAATGGGTGCCACAGCATCCGATTGTCCTGATGCGCAACCTACACTCTGGACCAGAGGCTACTGTTAGGACAGAATATGGAGAAACTGATTGGTTCCCAATCGGAAAGGGTGTGAGACAGGGGCGTATTTTGTCACCCTATTTAATCTATATGCAAAACATATAAAAAAGCAGAAAGCAGGACTGGACCAAGATGAAGGTGTGAAAATTGGAGAAATATAAATAAGATATGCAAAAGATACCATACTACTAGCAGAAACCAGTGATTTGAAACGAATGCTGATGAAAGTTAAAAGAGGAAAGCACAAAAGCAGGACTACAGCTGAACATCAAAAAGACTAAAGTAACGACAACAGATTTATGTAACTTTAAAGTTGACAATGAGGACATTGATCTTGTCAAGGATTATCAATACCTCGACAGTCATTAACCAAAATGGAGACAATAGTCAAGAAATCAAAAGAAGGCTAGGACTGGTGAGGGCAGCTATGAGAGAACTAGAAAAGGTCCTCAAATGCAAAGGTGTATCACTGAACACTAAAGTCAGGATCATGGTATTCCTGATATGTATGTATGGATGTGAAAGTTGGACAGTGAAAAAAGCAGGTAAGAGAAAAATCAACATTGAAATGAGGTTTTGGAGGAGAGCTTTGTGCATATCATGGACTGCAAAAAAGACAAATAATTGGGTGTTACAACAAATTAAACCAGAACTGAGCTTATCATACTTTGGACACATAATGAGAAGACAGGATTCATTAGAAAAGACAATAATGCTTGGAAAAACAGAAGGGAGTAGAAAAAGAGGAAGGCCAAACAAGAGATGGATTGATTCCATAAAGGAAGCCACAGACCTGAACTTACAAGATCTGAACAGGGTGGTTCATGACAGATGCTCTTGGAGGTCACTGATTCATAGGGTCACCATAAATCATAATCGACTTGAAGGCACATAACAAGAATGTGTCCTTTAACTCTTGACAATGCATGAAGAAGCTAGCCTACTGTACAAAGAGTTTCATTTGTTGCTTTGCCCACTTTTGCTTGCTGATTCACCCATCAGTGGCATGTGGCCTCCAGATGGGCATGTGGTGTTCCATCTGAAAAAGTTCCCTACCCCCCCCAAATGTGGCCCTGCCCTATGACTGGTACACACAGCCCACAGTACTCCATGCTCTGGTAACTTCCAGATGGATTATTGCAACATGCTCCACTTGGGGCTGCCCTTGAAGACTACTTGGCAACTTAAATTGGTCCAAAATGCAGCAGCCAGATTACTGGCTAGGGTTGCTTTTACAGCTCATAACCCATTCTAAAATGGTTGCATTAGTTACCAGTTTGTTTCCAGGTTCAATTTAAGATACTCATGCTAGTGTTTAAAGCCTTAAATTTAGGCCCCAAATATCCAAACCAATTTACTTGTTTAATACTGAATTTTAAACTGCTGTAAGCTATCTTGGGACCTGCTAGTGAAAGGCAGATAATAATATAACTATATAAAGCAGATATATAGCCCTGGGCTCCTACTGGAAGGGCAGGATATAAATTAAATTAATTTAATTTAATGTTGGTCAGTGAAGCATGCTGTGAGACTCACAGACAGGGTTTTTAGCAGAGAGAGTGAAACCTGAAGCAGAAGGGTTAAGCTGAAAGAACAGAGCGCCAGGTTTGCCAAGGTCAGAAGCTGGCTGGGAAGTAGATAAGAGACATCTTGCTGTGTCTCAGAGTGTGGGGGAAAATGTCTGTGAAGAGAGAACTGTGTCTAATGTCTTTGCCTAGTAAAGACTCTTACAAGAAACTTGCCTGGCCTATCTTATTCCTGTTCTAAACGGCTCTTGGATTCCATCCCTGTATGATCTATACACGCACACACGCAACAGGGGTTATGGGCCCAGCTTATCATACACGGTAGCGGGTTCAAGAGCTGTTGACGTGGCGTTGGTGCGGAGAGAAACAAAGTGCGAGAAAGAGGCAAGTAAGAGTGGGCAACATGGCTGTAAACCTGTTATCCGGGATGCCGATGGAGAGACTGAATGCTGTAAACTACTCCAGCTGGAAATGGAGAATGAGAGCAGTTCTGATTAAAGAAGAGTTGAATGATGTCGTAGAAAACCCCCCTCCGGCAGCTCCTTCAGCAGCGTGGTTGAAGAAAGACGAGAAAGCGAAGGCTTTTATTACTCTGGGGCTATCTGATTCTCAACTGTTGCTGGTGAGTAATGAGCCGACAGCTAATCAGATGTGGGAAAAGTTGAAAGCCGCTCATGTTCAGCAAACTGCGGGGAGCAGGCTGTGTTTAGCACGGAAACTTTATCAGATGCGTTTTACAGATGAAGTGACTATGACAGAGCATCTGGCTGAATTTTGGAGATTAAATGCTGAGCTGCAAGATAGAGGAGTGCATCATAGTGACATTCAGATGGTCTATATCCTGTTATCTTCATTTAATCAAAAATGGGATGTGCTGGTCTCGAGTCTGGAAACTTTACCTGACGGACATCTGAATTTGGACTTTGTGGAACAGAAACTTCAACAAGAGTGGAATAGAAGACAAGAAAATAAGAAAACAGAGATAAAAGAGACTGTGACTGTGACTGAACAACAAACTCAAAGAAGCAGGCAAGAGACTAAAATATGTTATTTTTGTGGGTCACGTGGACATATACAGAGACATTGTTTAAAGAAGAGGAATAACAGGGGCTTTGAAAGTCAGAGAACAAGCGTGAACTTTGTTTCAAAGGAGGACAATAAACTCATTAACTCCAAGTGGCTTCTCGACAGTGGAGCGTCTAATTGCCTAATCACCGACTCTAGTTTATTTTACACTTCAAAGCCGACGCAGGAGAAGCTTTATCTGGCTGACGGATCGACTCAGGACGCGATTGCAACAGGCACGCTGAAGTTGGGTAATTTGGGAATTTTAACAGATGTATTACTAGTGTCTGGTTTAAAATATAACATTCTATCAGTAAGAAAATTGGCTCAAATAGGTTGTAAAGTTACATTTGAAGGGGATAGATGTTTTGTGAGAAAAGATGGTGAAATATGCATGCAAGGGAAATTACAGAACAAAATGTTCATGGTTGAGTGCAAGCTTGATAAACCCATGTGTGCCTGGATAGGAGTTAATAAAGATACACATGATAATTGTTTCCATGAATGGCACAGAAAACTGGCACACGCACATTTCGAAAAGATAATAAACACCCCAAAACATAGTCAGGATTTGAAGTTAACACATTGTGAGCATGCAGATGAGTGTGAGGTATGCTATAAAACAAAAATGACTGTAAATCCGGTAAATAAGAGATGTGAAAGCACAACCACTGAACCTTATCAGCTCATACATGTGGATTTACCTGGACCTTTTCAGTACTCAAAAGGTGGAGCAAGGTTTTATGTAGTGATTGTGGATGATTTCTCCAGATTTACACATGTGTTTTTATTGAAAAAGAAAAGTGATGCAGAAGAGAAATTAAAGACATTCATCCAGAGAACAGAGACACAATATGGGGTTGTTATAAAGAATATCAGATCATATAGAGGTGGTGAATTTACCAGTAATTCATTTCAAACATATTTGGAAAAGAAGGGAATAATACAGAGTCTCACTGCTCCCTTCAGCCCATCCTCCAACGGAACGGCAGAGAGGAGGAACCGGTCATTGCAGGATTCATTGAGAGCAATGCTTGCAGATGCTGATATGAATAACACTTATTGGGGTGAATGTATTCTGTACACTGTTTATATTCAGAACCGTCTCATGCACAGAATAGGCATGTCTCCCTATGAGAAACTGACTGGAAGAAAACCCAGGGTGAAACACATAGAACGTTTTGGGGCAAAATGCTGGGTACATGTAGCAAAACAGAAAAGGCATGGTAAATTAGGCTCAAGAGCTCAGGCAGGACGCATTTTGGGATTTCAGAATTCATATTACAGAGTTTGGTTGCCTGAGAAACAACAAGTAGTGTTAAGCAGAAGCATAAAGGTGATAGATAAACCTTGGAGAGACAGTCAAACAGTTATACTTGATAGTGCAAGCAAGCAGGAAGCAGCTGATGTTCCTTTTGGACAACAAATGCCACAAATTCCATTAAAAACTGCATTGACTGATCTAATTCACGGCGGCAAACGTACTGTAAAAAGGCTGAGAGGTGAAGACATGACAATGCAAGATACAGAAATGCCAAGTACCAGTGGAGGCACAGGTGCAGGTCCAAGTAAAATAGAGAGTGAAGAAGAAATGGAAATAGATAATGTCAGGAGATCAGAGAGAACGAAAGGTCAACCACCTCAGAGATTCACATTTAATATTACACATAAAAATGATGAGACAGATGAAATTCCAGTAGAATGGGGAAAAGGACAAATAGATAAAGAAACAATGGATCTCATGTGGAAGTATTGTGTTGAAGAATGAAATGCAAATGTATTATCCAATAAAAGTGAAATAAATGAATCTGTGAAATCTGTGTAAATAAAGAAATAAAGGAACAAGAACAGAACTGAACTGAAAATGTAAATAGAAACTGTAAGAAAACAAACCATGTACTGAAATGTATTGTAATGAAAAGTTAATGTTGTAGAAATGTAATAGTGAGCAATTTGTAATCTGTGAATCTGCGAGTCTCAGGTGGGGGCTGTTGGTCAGTGAAGCATGCTGTGAGACTCACAGACAGGGTTTTTAGCAGAGAGAGTGAAACCTGAAGCAGAAGGGTTAAGCTGAAAGAACAGAGCGCCAGGTTTGCCAAGGTCAGAAGCTGGCTGGGAAGTAGATAAGAGACATCTTGCTGTGTCTCAGAGTGTGGGGGAAAATGTCTGTGAAGAGAGAACTGTGTCTAATGTCTTTGCCTAGTAAAGACTCTTACAAGAAACTTGCCTGGCCTATCTTATTCCTGTTCTAAACGGCTCTTGGATTCCATCCCTGTGTGATCTATACACGCATACACGCAACAAATATATGGGAGGGAACATTGGTAAGTCAGAGGATTATTACTGCAACATCATTTTTATCAAGTGCAATTCTGATGTGGTCATCAGTAGTATTCAGAACTATGAGTCAGAACAACTATCCATTGAAGCCCTACTCTCACTCACTGAAATAGACAAATTACATAAATTTTCTTCAGTATGTCTACTATGACTAACATTGGACATCACCTAGTATGCTACATAATGATTTTGGAAGTGATTAAAGCCAGCTTTTAAAAAGTTTCTATCATTCAATTATTAGCCTACTCATGGATTAGGTCAGTATGAAGAAAACTTGAATACTAACAAATTTTTATGACAAAAGGACTCTTGTGTATTCAGAGATTAAGCCAATGTTACTTGTTCATCTAAAGATTACTTGCTATATTTGAACTGACAAACCAGACTTTGCTAGTCTCTTTTCACAGAGTATACAACAAAAAAACAGAATGGATAAAACACTGGGAAGAGGGTCTCACATCTATGGTAAAACTTTACTTGCTTTCAAAAGAAGCTAGTTTTTCCTCATTTTGTAGCACAGTAGTGGTCACGGAGAATTTATCAAGTTCTAGTGTTAACTGTTCAACATTCGTGGGATGCACTGACCAAATTTTACAAGGCCGTTAGCCTCCATGTAGTTAAAATCCCGATAAAGTTGTAACACCCATATTTTAATTTAAGCCAGGAGCTGCAATGACTGCATAGAAGCTATCATGGGCTGGATCTGAATTTCATCCACATAAGATCAAAGTGATAAGCTTTTAGAGGAATATAGTCATTAGCAGCCATTATGCTTCTTCTATATCCCATGCATCTTTTCCAAGCAGGCAAAAAAAAAGGGGGAATTTATTTCTAGTCAACCTCAAGTACAGCTTACATTTTTATCTCAGTACCATCACAGGTAAATCAATTAAGTCCCTTGCTAGAAAACATTGTTATCTCTATTAATATGCTAAACAAACCTTTCTGATATGAAAGTATTCTTTATACTCCTATGGTTTGGCCTTTCCACTACATTACTGGAAATTTTAGTGATGTTAAGAGTAGCTAAATAGTTAATAACATAAATGCCAATTACTAGATGGATTATTTAACTACCTCATGAGTCCCTTCCTCCATTCTATAGACACTGGATTAATTTCCAGCACTAAGTTAGCAGTGCCTGCAAAAGCAGGGGATATTAAGTAAAGGTGCACATACTTACTTGCTCCTTCCTCAATTTCATTCAGCCAAGAACCAAGGGAAATTTTCTAAGGCGGCTCCTGCTTGCTCTATTTTCCTTCCAAGCACAAGCTGGTCACACAACAAGCAAAGCTTTCCTCCATGATGGCACCTTTATCATGAACTTATTGCTCAGTTTTAGACAATGTTGTTCCAGTACCTATTGTACACAAGCCCTCAAGCACTATTTGCTGTTGAGGCATTTAGAAATCCTATGCAATCTTGTCTGACTGTAGCAGGGAATACATCTACAAGTAGTTCACCCCTTTATTGCTAGATCCCTGTGGTTACTTGAAGGTACTTTTCACATACTTTCCCACCACAAAATGTACTTCGTCCCTATGTCTAATGTGCCATTGGGAAGACTACAGAATTTAACACAAGATTTATAGTGTGTTCCATTGATATTTCAGCACTCTGGATTCTGCCCTATAGATTCTTGGATAGTGTATTTAGGAAAAGTATGTATGAAACCATTTTCCTAACAATCAATCATTCTGCTCTTTGTCAGTGTATGCATAGAAAAAAGAATGCGAATAGTGCTGCTGAAGTGATGTATTTGACAATTCTACAGTTTAAATGATACAGGAATTAACTTTGTATAATACATTTGTGGTACAATAGTCAATGTTCAGCTTTCCCCCCACACATTTGCCTCTGTCATGTTATTTTGCATTATGTATCTGAAAAATAAACCCCAAACAAAAAACTTCAGCCAAACTCCCCTTCCTCCTCCAGCTTTATTGATAGTTTAAAATTACATTTCTATATTCTAGGACTTCAATTGCTTTTACCATCTGACTTTTAAAAACTGATTACAAGCAAATGGAACTCAACAGTTGTCTAAGTGATATAGTATACAAAAATAACATCTTGATTTCTGTGAAAATGCATTTCTTTGCAAATCCTTAACAGCTCCAAATTGTGTATGCTCTAAAGCATTGATGTTCTGGGTTTGATTTCATTTGAAATATTTAATGTTTCCCATTACCTTGTTATCTCATATTAGACATTCACTTATTGTATTACTGTTACTTCAATTCTCGATTTCTCCCTCACTCTCGTGGCCATTAACAGGCATGTGCATTGTTTTGTTTATCCCACTTAGCTATATGCGCTAGGTAAGGCCTGATACAGATACTCGGTGTTATAACAGTTACTGAGGTCAGACAATCCAAGGCCATTATTGTAATTAGTTACTGTGGAAGTTCAGACACTTCCAGTTTGTTTTCCTCCTGCATACGATCACTTCCATGGTACCCAGGGAGGCTTTGCTGGTCTGACTTAACTCTTTCCACTCATCCATCCCTATTCACCAGTGGCACGGAAAGGGGGTTCTTTAACAAAGCATTATACATAACACCTCTACCAAACTAAACATAAACATTTTTGTAGTTAAATGCAGAAAGTCGATTTTTCCACCCCTTTCCTCCTTTTACACGGCAAGTAAAGCTCACTGGCCTGGGAGTAGCCTCTATCTGCCAACCTTTGGCCAGTGAAGAGGATTCAGAGAAAAATAATACAACCATCAATCAGAAAAAGGAGGGGCGACAAAGGAAAACAGTTAAGCTGTAGCCTCAATTGTGCATTCCCGTGCAAGGTGTCCTGACTCGCCACAACGATAGCAGTTGACTTCGCTAGTCTTGCTGCAGTTGATGGCTACATGTCCAGTTTCACCACACCTGAAATCAGACACGGCAGAACTTTAGTCCCACACACAAAGCACATTCATAGAAACACTGCAGTATAGTACTGGAGACCATGAAGATAAGATTCCTGCATACCATGTCATTGCCAGCCATAAAATAAATGAGTTCTGTACTTATAAGGCATACATCTACCAAAACCTAGCATAAAAGCATTGAAATTCACACAACAGAGCACTGATATATTAGCAACTGGAAAAGGCACAAAACAAGTATACGGAAAGAGATACAGCTAGAAAATAATACGTAAGTGTAGAAACTGTTGCAGAAACTGTAGAAAAATCCAAATGTTAACCAATCTCACATATTTTCTTGTGAAATACAATTTGTTGATGAGAGAACAAAAGATTAGCATAAACAGATTAATATTCACTTTTGTTGTTTTAAAACTAATTTTTACCTATAGCATTTCACTTTGGTGCAGTCCTTTTGGATGTGTCCAAATTCCCCACAAGAATAGCACTTTTGCTCATCTGCATGGTCACAGTCACGAGCCAAGTGGCCAGGTTTGCCACAGTTGTAGCAGCACTGCTCTCGCTCTCTCTTGGGCTCCTTGCAGTCCTTTGCAATATGGCCACCTCTACCGCAGTTATAGCAGGCTTCCACAATAAGAAAAAGGAAATAACAAGACTATAAAACCTTGATAGAGTTCCAGAATCTGTACTTAACCTTGTGTTAAATCCCACAATTTACTGGTAATATATTTATTCTTATCTGTGCTCTCCAAAGTTTAGTAATACTTACCATCCTCCTGAAGATCACAATCCTTGGCAAGATGACCAGACTCACCACAGCGGTAACAGATGTCTGGGAGTGATGAAGACATAAATTGGAAGCCTGTTCAGAAAGACAAATCCATTTAATAATCTAGTGGTGACACTACATATATCAATCAAACTATGTAATAGTACAAAAGAGCATACCAATTTATTTTTGCTCATTCTGTTGCTCTGTAAATAATTCATTTGCAGCCTGGTTAATAAGCCCACAAAGGTTACCAATCAGCAAGTTTTATTTATTAATCAGCTTAGAGGTTAGTAGTCTGCATATCCATGCTGACTAAAGAAGAGGGGAGGCCCATTCCTGTACAACCAGCAAGGAAACACAGACCAGTTTTAAAAAAAAGACTTCTACCAAAGAGGCTGGCAAAGGAGAGATGACAACTCTGCTTGCCCCTTCAACTGTGTTTCCACCCCTGTCTTGCAGGAAGCCTTGCTTCCTCTGCAGCTAGTTTGGAAACCTAGCGGAAAAGGAGGATATGAAGTGATCAGTCCTTCCCCCACTAACACGCTTACTCACCTGCATGGAATTCTGTGGCTACCAAACAGGTTATTAAATAAGAGACAGAGTATTATCATCATCAAATTTATATCTCACCCTTCCTCCCAGAAGGAGCCCAGGATAGCAAAGAGGCAATAAAACACCTTTAAAAACAAAACATCTTAAGAAAAACAATGCCAACACAGATGCAGACTGGAAAAGGAATATCTACTTTAAATTCATATATAAGTTTTTTTTGGGGGGGGGGGAAGAGAATCTACCTCTGCCACGGCTTCTCATGCCACGGCCACGACCAATTCCAGTAGGGCACTCCCGAGCCCAGTGGCCAGTACGCCCACATTTGAAGCACTCGTTGCTGCTCATTGCCACAATTAGGTTTCCTAAGTATGAGAAAAACAAATTATTAGAATCATGACCTAAAGTATTCATGGGGAATACATGTCCATCTTTTGGCAGGCGTCTTGGCTCTGGGAATGTGTATGGTAACCTGACCAAGAATGCTGTCAGCCCCCAATTAACACATCTTCCCTGTCCTTTATCAGCTCTGCCTTGTCTTTCCTCTCCCTAGTTCTGTTTCCTCCAGTACTCCTCTCAAGCCCAAATTCCTCCACATACTGCATTTGGCCTTCCCCACAAGCCTCTTTTCCTACACTTCCTTACCCTTTCATTCATTCTAAGTTCCTTTACCTTCCCCTCAGCCACATTCAGGTATAAGCCCATTCCTATGACTATTTTCCCATCACATAATCCAGTAAGTGTATATGAAAACATGACCTAAACAGGCAAATCCTTGAAGAAGAATCTTTTATTTGTGCATCCAAAGCCGGCAACATGTACAGCTTCTCTAAGTTCTGCACTGCCATACAGCTAGTGACCGAAGAATAGCTGGTGGCAACTCACTTCATTTTTGATCATTCAATTCCCAGGCCTGTTACACATCGCACTAGTTGTATTACCCAGACCACTCCTTCCTTAATATGAAATTAAAGCAGTTCAGATGCTAGACAACTATTTAAATTACCGTATATTCTGGCATATAAGACGACTTTTTAACCCAGGAAAATCTTCTCAAAAGTCGGGGGTCGTCTTATACGCCGGGTGTCGTCTTATAGGGCGGGTGCTGAAACTTCGGAGCCGGACTGGAGAATCTGCGGTCGCCGCATATGGTGGGGGGAGCTCAAAAACGGCCGCGGCCGCATCTCCACCGTATGCGGCGACCGTATGAAAGCAAGCCGGCTGGCTGGGTGCTGGTCTTGAGCTGGGGGGTGACAGTCACCCCACCTCACGCGAAGGCAACCCTGTTCCTACCAAGCGCCCCCAATACTAAGACTCACAGGTAGCTGCAGCCTCCGACAGCAGGGCGGGGTGCCGTAGGGAGCGCACCTCTGTCTCCTCGGGGGGGGAGTTGTTCGCTGTCCTCCCCAGGTCTGGCAAGCTTGTAGAGAAGGGCTCGCTCAGGCAAGGCAAGCGCGCACGTTCCCGTGTCTATCGCCTCCCTATTTTGACAAGGATGAGCCCAGCGCAAGCGCGCACCCGCCGGCCTGAGGCAAGGAGGCGAGAGGAGAGGGATGAGCGCGGAGAAGGCCCTCTCCCTCCGAGACAGCACGGGCGCTGTGCCCTCCTTAAGCTGGCAGATTTCTTCCACTCCGTCTGACAAGGCGCGTTCCCTCTCAGACCATCACAACACGCGTGCGCGCACGCTTCCTTTAAATCAGGTTGTGATCCAGTAGTGTATTAGTACCGTATATTCCGGCGTATAAGATGACTTTTTAACCCAGGAAAATCTTCTCAAAAGTTGGGGGTCGTCTTATACACCCAGTCGTCTTATATGCCGGAATATACGGTACTAGTATGAGAACCTTAAGTACCTGCTCACCAGTCAGTTGTGGGTCAAGGGGGCAACTTTGTTACTGGCAGTTGGCAAAGATACTTAAACCTGGGCAGTCTTCTTGTATCTCACCCACCCAGGTATCCCAGAACTCCTCAGAAACTACATGAGGCAAGAATCCCACTGATGTGTTAAGCCATTTCTTCCAAGAAAAACTTCTCCTTTCCCTTTCTAAACTTCCCAGCTACTCCTCCCTTCCCTGCACCATTTGAACAACTCAAAAGAAGGAAGGAGACAGCAAACAGATGTGGAGTATATTATAGTCATCTCCACAGCAGAAAAGCTTAAATCCACATTGTATTAATAGTAGGCAAAATGTGCCTTCTAAAACTACTGCATTATCAAAAAGGATTCAACACATTATAGCACATTTTGGCAATCCACAGCTCATGACATGCATGCACCCCTCACAGACCTATGTGACCCAGGGCAGGTGGCAAGCCATACATTCCCTGACCCAACCAATTTTGCTGCCTTGGGGTGAGCACTATTATGATGGAAAGCTTCATCCTCATGTGCCTTCCACCCCATGTAAATGGCACAACACATAACATGATTAAATTGAAGAAGGCACTCTCTCCCTGTACATCTTCCTCCTCGTCACAAGAATGAGTGTGTATGAGAACGGCACAGCCCAACACTATCTGGCCATGCCCTATATCATCCATGTGGCCCTCAGGGGCAAAAAGGCTGCCCAGCCCTGCAGTATAAGCTATATACCATTTCAATGGATCCACAGATCCAACTTTGCCTGTTCCCCAGGTTTTCTGACACACAGAAAACATGGGAAATAGGAAATCTGATTTCCAAGCTGCGGAGGCAGGCACTCAGAATGCCTCTGAACTACAGTGTGAAGTCAGATGAAGGGAAATTTACCAAAAAAAGAATTGCATGCTCAATTTATAAGTGTATATTGTCATTGTGAAGCAATTATTTTCTATTTCCCCCCCACATGTATTACAACAGACTTTATCTACATTGCTGACAGTCCTAGAAGTTAGTAACTGCAATTAAAAAGGTCAAGACCCAGTGCAGGTCAGGCCTAAGAGATCAGCCAAGTCTTTTTAATTAATCAGCCTAGTTCTTTAACATTCCTATTTCGAAAATCCACATGAAAATCATTCTTAATTATATCCAAATAAGGGCATTGTAAATTGTTTGAAAGCACTAGATTCTACAGTGTTGCTGAAGCTGATCAGATATAGATCTGATCAGTCTTCCTGACAGGAGACCAGAATTTTTATTCAGAAGTCTGCCTAGGAAGTGCAAGACAAAAGTTACCTGGGACATTTGTCAAGTCAATGAGATTCATGATAACCACTACCGGAAGTAATCAATTCAGCTTTAATCCAATGCCAAACTTGTTGGGCAACTGCTTGTATGACAATCAGTTTCACTCTTAATCACAGTCAACTTAAAGTAACCATGTTAGCAACACTCTGAAACACAACACTTGACAGTATAAACTAGATATGGTCACTGGAGCTTTAGTATCATAGAATGCAACAATTATTTTTGCTTTCACCAATCAGTAATATAAACTCTTCCCATATTGAAGGTGCAGTATGACAAGAATTTTTTTTGCAATTGACTCATTTTGGGCTTTCTAATGAGTTAAAAGAATGTGAAAGACAAACTAAGATTTGTTGCTTTTTCTCTAAAGTGAAGACTAACAGTACTCTTCCTATAGCTTTTTCAGAATGCAATTCCCTGACATTCATCTTCAAGATCTTTTTGGCAATAGATAAAAACCTTGCTTAATCCAGGGCTTTTTAATAACTGATGTAACCTGGGTCTTTGTTATTAAATCTGTTTTAACTTCAGGATGCAATTAGTTGTGTTATGTTTATGTTGCCTTTGATTTTATGTTTTATGTCTTATTTGCATTCAAATTACATTTCAACCACCCAACAACTTTGTTTTGGGGCAGCGTACAAAATGCTGTAAATAATGAACAAGTTGTTAAATTCCTAAATAGTAACGATGTCAGTCTGGCGCAAATAACTAAGAATCCTAGGAAATCTTACAAGTCTAAGAAAGTTATCGTTACATAATCTACTGGGATCTCAAACCTGCTTCTGTAAACTTTCATAAGTGGCATAAAGCTGTAAGATCAAGACTCACAGAAGTATGTGATTGTCTTGCTTTCAGAGGACCTGCAGTAACCAAGTAGTAATCTTTTTTAAGCAAAATACTAAAACAAAAGCCATTTCTGCCAAGATTCAATTGGAGTTTTGGTATTTAGTTCTGATCTATCCAATGACAGTCACAGAACATTATCAACAAACTCTTCCCAACCTGTAGGATTCCATGTATGTTAGAAGAGTAATAACGCTCAGGTGCCACTTTTAAGCCATCTCCTGCTCTTTCAGACTTTTCCCCCCCTCATCACTTTTTAGAAATTGACCACTCCACCCAATATAGACCGCCTGGCTCATTTCAAACCTTTCTCAGTCTATCCGTTTAAATAGTACTGAAGTGATACAGAATCCTACAATAAAGTCCTCGCGTGTCTCCACTGGGTTTTTTTACACTTTCAAATCGTCCAATCAGTGCGCTTGTCTCCTAGATTACTTCCAGTAAGCAGCAGGTATATCACTTTTGGATCTGAAGATACTGATCAGCGGTTCATCCGTGCCTTGAAATTGCAAATACACCCACTTGCTTGGAATCACGTCCACTGAAGCCAGCGGGGCTTGTTCTTCAACCGAGGGCCCTGCATTTCACTCTTATTTATGATCATACCACACTCACCAAGACAGCTAACAACATACGCCACCTTCTACCGTCATAGACACGATCATGAATGACAATGCATTGGCAAAGGACTGGCTCTTCTTACGAGTTACTCAGCCGAACACGTGGAGAACGCGCGGGATATGCGTGTGTGCGAGAGAGAGGAGAAAGCGATGGCGCCATCAGAGACAGGCACCTTCCCAAGCTAACCAGAGGGCGGCACGTAACGCTACGCCTCGGCCCAGAGCCACCAGGGTGCTCCCATCCTTCGGCAACACTCACATGCTCCTGTTATGGGGCGGGCGGGGACTAGAAGAGACCGTGTCGAGGGCCTATCCTGCCCTCACGATCTGTCCGCGCCAAGCTCCCACCTTTCACTGCCCGTTCCAAACACCCATACGCAGGCCCACATGGGGCCCAGGCCAAGGGAATAAAATGGGTGCTTTTTGTCACGAGTAGGGCTCGCTTGTCCCATTTCCCTCCAAGGCCCCATCTCCCCTCCCCACACCAGAAGGCGGTAATTAGAGGGGTTCCTTCGAAAGCCTGCCTACCTGCACCGCTTCGTCCCTCTCTACCACTGACCGCCCTCGTGGTCCCCTCTTCCTCGTAAGTAGCAGCCAAGGCGGACTTTTTTTTTCCCGCGCAGTAGGCCGGAACGAGCCAGCGCCCTCCTTTCCTCACCCCGCCCAATAAGCTTTCCCCCGCCCGGCCTTCTTCGCTCCGGTTACCTTTCTGGAGGTTTCGGCTCTGTTGGTGGCTGAAGCTGGACCGTCCGTGCGGCGATAGACTTTCCCCCTTCGCCCCCTCTCCTCCGCGTGCGCGCGATTTCCTGGCCTCTCTTTCCCCCGACGCCGTTGAGTCCCTGCTGGCTGCGCCACACGCGGTTTGCACACGACCCCACGCACCCTCCCTGCTGATTTGCGCACGGCCCCCTATCCCGATCAGCCAGCCAATAACTGCCTGGCAATTCTTCCGCGTGGCCTATCGACGACAGGAGTGGAAGGGGCCAATCAGCACCGTGAAATGGGGGGAGGAGTCCGCCTACCGGAATCTCCTACGTTCATTCTTTTAGCGTGAGCTGGTGGGAGGGGTTGCAGGAGGAATAAGTAGAGGAGAGAAGAGAGCGTAAGGAGAGGCGGCTTTCCCGCTCGCTTTCTGTCGCGGACCTTCATCTTTTTCGCCAGAGATGTTCGCTCGCTTCCCGCCCTTATTGCACCTGAATTGGGAGAGGCGACGCCTCACGGTCATACTGCGGCGTCGCACAGCGGAGGACTCCAGTAGGCGCTCCACGACGTTGTTTAAAAATAATGTCCCGACGTACAAAACTACACCTGGCACTCTCCTTTTTAGGTTCTCTCGATAATCTTACATTTTACTTTTAAATGTTCCTTTAGTATGTGAAGGGTGCATGTACATATTTACCTGCGCGCAAGTCCGGACCTTAGTAGAAATTCACAGGATTCACACGATACACAATGCATCATATAAATTGCGTATCACCAGCTCGTGTTCGCAAACGTTATCGTACAATTTCATTAGTGAGAAGCAGTAACTGGCTGAGACTCCCTATCCTCTGCCAAGATTTGCTGCCAGATCATATATGAAACAGCGGTTCACCAAATACCCGTTTTACCCCCCCCCCACAACTTTGATTTTGTTTTTGCTTTTTTTGGAAAGGCATGTGGACCGAATGAAACAACATTTATTGCACATTTAGGCTGCAATCCTAGACTGCTATATGAATGGACGAAGGAAAATCTTAAACGAAGGCAGGAGTGTTTGGGATGTTTTAGGCAGCCAGTACACCAGAAGAAAAACAGAAAAGAAAAAAACCGATTCTGTTGGTTGATTGGCTGCAGTAAAAACTTGCAGTATATTAAAGGCTGTGTGCATGCTTTTCCCCTGCGTGTGTATAGGATTGTCTATGGTTCGTGGACTTGGTTTGGAGAAAACAATAGTGCAGAAAGACGGTAAAGTTTGGAAGCAGAGAATTATCACACTGGGTATATATCACAAAATTCTCCCAAAAACAAAAATGTGTCTCAAGAGCAGTAGTTTACCAATACATTTGAGTACTCCCCTATCAGAAAATGCAGAAAGGTTTACAATATTTTCTAAAGGAGCATGTTTTTTCAAAAGTAGCCCTCCTGCATTATAGTTATCTTGAATTCTATATAAGGATAGCATGCAATTTTAGGGAGTGAGTCATATGGATAACATTTGGGCAGGCAGAAATGATCTCACTGAAAGAAAGGTTTACTCAAATAGATTATCAATAAATAAATTTGTTAAATCTCATGTTACTAAATTTCCAGATACGTTTAAATAAAAATATAAAGACAATTTGGTTCTATCAGCTCAGCCGAGGAGCTGTAGTGCCTTGCATACTTTTATATACTAAAAATAGCCCTGGTCTCCTTTTAGGAGCATGAGAAACCACAAGCAGAGGGTTAGCAGCAGAATCATAAAAGGATACATAGCTGGGAGTTTTAAAAAGTAGAGGTCTCGGTAGGAATGAGTAGCGGGTTAAAACAGGCATATTATCAAAAATTATGTATACTTTGGGTCAAGTATAACTTTTATTCCACATTATTCTTTCAAACCTTGTTGCTGTTTGTATTTTAAAATGAATGTACCACTTTTCAACTACATACTTGGAGGAAAAAAATAAAATCAACAAATTTTAAACTCCAAAAAAACCCTAAAAGCAACCATAAGGCAGCAGATCAGGAATTTGGGATTCGTAAATTGGGGGTACTCCTTAATCCAGCATTGTCACTGGAGGCTCAGGTGGTCTTGATGACTAGGAGTGCCTATTTCCAGCTCTGGCTGGTTCATCAGCTGTGGCCCCTTTTGGACAAAGATGACTTGGCAACAGTAGTCCATGCTCTGGTAACTTTCAGACTGGATTATTGCAATGTGCTGTATTTGGGGCTTCCCTTGAAGATGACTCGGAAACTTCAACTGGTCCAAAAGGCAATGCCCAGATTCCTGTTTGGGGTTCCTTTTAGAACTTCAACTGGTCCAAAATGCAGCAGCTAGATTCCTGTTTGGGATTTCTTTTAGAACTCATAAAATCTCTGTTCTAAAACAGTTGCATTGGTTGCCTCTTAGTTTCCAGGCCCAATTCAAGGTGCTTGTGATGTTCCTATATTAATGTATATATGGTAAGTGTTGGTTGTTTAGAAGATACATGGTAAGTGGAGTGAAAGAGGAGGGGGAGTGAATGGGCAGTAGAATGCTAGATGATTGGCTGAGTGTTTAAAATGGCTGAACGTATAAAAGGAAGAGTGAGAGTGGAATCTGGGGGGAAGAAGAGAAAGAGTGGGTTGCTTGGTGGGGTCTGAGAGAGTTGTTTGCCAGGAGAGAGTGGAGAAGGAGGGGGGTGGAGTTCGGATTAGTATTGAGTAAAACCATATGCTTATGTGCCTTAAGAAGAAATCTTGTTAATCTTGTTAGCTTTGTTATCTTTAATAAATACTTAATTTGGTTTACCAAAGGCCTGATCCTTGGCTGGGGTTTCACAGACCAGAAGGGAGGGTAAGGTAATGACCAAGGCTGAAGGGGAACTGTAACAAATGGTGGCAGCGGTGAAAAGAATAACAATACCAGTATTCAGAGTCTCTGGGAATACTAGTATTAGGACGTGACTGGTGGTTGCCTAGCAGGGGGATCTGTTGAGATCTGTGCTAGAGCGGGGAGAGAAACAATAAAAAAGAACAGTCCGGACTGGTGGAGTCCCTGGTGGTGCCTAGTGACAGGCAGTAGCCACGCGCAGGTAGGAACCTGACAGGGAGAGCCAGGGAAGGGCGTCACACGTGGTGGCAGTAGCGGTGGGATACGAACAACAGAGAATCCAGATACGAATACTAGAGAATCCAGAACAGTGGTGTGGCAAACAGAAATAACAAAACAAGATTTCTTGTGAGAGTGACTGGCAAAGAGTGTGTGGCAAAGAGTGAGTGAACTCAAACACCATGGCTGAATACATAAAAATGAAAAGAGAGGAGCTGGTGGAGAAGTGCATAACATTCAATTTACCTCACGAGGGTAAAGGGGTAGATGAATTGAGGGTAGCACTTATAGGATTTGCAACTGCTCAGCAAAAACAACCTGTCAGGGAAGAGACCCCAGAAGGATATTTAAGCAATCCCGCTTATATATAGTACATGAGAGAGAAGTTAAGATGGGAGGCTGAGGAAAAAGACAAGCAGAGGGAGTTGGAAGCTGAGAGATTGAGGATGGAAGGTGCAGAGAAGGAAAAACAGAGGGAGTTGGAATTTGAGAGAATGAGAGTGGATGCGGAATTACAGGCAGAAAAGTTAAAATTTGAAAGAGAGAAGTTTCATTCTGATGAGACAAGGAAAGACAGATGGAGCAAAAATAAAAATTACTCCAAAGGACTTTGCTGTCTATGAGCCTGGTCAAGATCCTCAAATTTACCTCAGCACCTTTGAAAAAGCAGCTCAGTTGTGGGGGCTACCTGAAGATAAATACATGCAGTATTTATCAAACCTGATCAAAGGGGAATTGGCTGAGGTATACCAATATTTCCCCTTAGACAGGCCCGTCACCTATGCTGAATTCAAAGAAGCAGTGTTTAAAAGATTCAGACTGGGGCCTGATTATTTTAGAAAGCTTTTCAGAAACTGCCAGATACAGACAGGGAGGTCTTTCGTGGAGCTGGGGGCAAAACTGATGGACATATTTGGGAAATGGCTGACAAGTGCAAAAGCTCAGTCTGTGGAGGAGGTGAAAAACCTCATGATATTGGATTAATTATACCATCAGTTACCACCAGAAATAAGGCTCCTGGTCAAAGACCGTTCCCCTACATCGGTGCAGGAGGCCGACGAGATGGCGGATCACTTTGCCTCCAACAGAACTGGCTGGGTGGGGAAAACATCAAGAGATTTTAAACCCAGACCATATAATGCTGGCAGAAGGGATGTGGTACCACAGCGAGTGAGTCCTCCAGTAAAATCTGAAGGGCACAGGACACCCCAGAGTGGATCTGTGTACCCTAAAAGTGAGGAGAAATTATGCTACAAATGTGGTAGACCGGGGCACCTACGTTTTCAATGTGAGGTTGCCAACCCCATTAGTAATCCTGCTCAGACAAGGGCAGTGAAAACAGAGCCCAAGGCTTTAGAAACAGCGAAAAAGGTTCAGTTCTGCCAGATAAACTGGACAGAAGTAACAGACCTTGATTCAAGTCTGAGAGAGGAAGTGAGTGTACAAGGGACAAATTATTGGGCATTGCTTGATACTGGTGCCGCTCAGACATTACTGAGGCCAGATTTAATAAAATCTGAGGTAATATTACCTCAGGAAACTGTGACTATCCAAGGAGTGAGGGGTCAACCAGAAAGTTTGCCTGTGGCCCTGGTGGAAATGACTTGGAGAGGCCGAGAGGGCCGATATAAAGTAGGCATTAATGCCCAGCAACAAGAACCAGTAATACTGGGAAGAGATGTAATGGGAGCCCAAGGAAAGATCTATGTAGTGACCAGACAGCAAATTGGCAGAGAAAAAGAAGCCATATTAAGGGGGGCTGAAACAAACAGGGTGGAATCTGTTAACCAGCCTCAGGTCACCATAGCAACCACTAGCAGGCCTGCTGAAGGAGACAAACTGTATCAAGTGGTCTCTGATAAGAAAGGAGCAGAGCAATTCAGGGAAGAGCTGCATAAAGATATAAGTTTGAAGCAGATAAAGGAACAAGCTCTGACCCAACAGATGCCTTTCACTGACAAACTGAGGAATCAAGTTGTGTGTGAGAATGGGATTTTATATAGACTGTGGATGCCCGCTGAGAGAAAGGATGAATGTGAACCAGTGAAGCAATTGATAGTACCTAGCAAATACAGAACCAGATTGCTAGAGGTAGCCCACGATGTCCCATGTGCAGGACATCTGGGAATAAAAAAGACCAAGAGGAGATTGGCGGCACACTATTATTGGCCAAACATCTCCAAAGATGTAAAACAACATTGTCTATCTTGTGGAATATGCCAAAAGGTGGGAAAAAGTGGAGTAAAGACTAAGGCACCCTTAAAGCCCCTTCCTATAATTGGACAACCCTTTTATAGAGTGGGAATAGATTTGGTGGGCCCTTTTTCCAAACCCACAAGGCATGGCAAGAAATATCTATTGGTGGTGGTGGATTTTGCCACCAAGTACCCAGACGCAGAAGCACTAAGATCTGTAGAAGCCCCTGTAGTGGCAGAGGCTTTATTAAAAATCTTTATGAGGCTGGGTTTTCCTCATGAAGTGCTGACGGATCAAGGCAGTGTATTCGTGGGAGATATGGTTATGGCGTTCATACCCAGGAAACATGACAAATTACAGGCTAACTGGGAAGGACCATATACCATCAGAGAAAGGCTTGACACAGTGACGTATGTAATTACCACAGACCAATTAAACAAAAGCAAAGTGGTTCATGTAAATATGTTGAAGCCTTACCATACCAGGGATGCACAGGTGTTGCAAGTTACCTTATTCCCTGAGGGAAGTGGGCCTGAACTTCCAGATTTGGTACAGGAAAGCAAAGACAAAGGAGGGGTAGATCAAGTGGAATGGTCAGAGGAGGTGAAGGAGGAAGTAAAAGAAGAGATTCTGAGAGTTTTGAAAACCTATAGGAATCTCTTTAGCAACAAACCTGGCCGAACCAGTATAGTTATACATTCCATTGATACTGGAGATCATGCCCCAATCAGATCTGTTCTGTACCGTGTGAATGGGAAAGTTTTGAATGAGATCAAAAAGGAGGTGGAAGATATGCTGGAATTAGGAGTGATCAGGGAATCCATCAGTCCCTGGGCCTCAAGTATTGTCCTGGTTCCGAAAAAAGATGGAACGACAAGGTTTTGCATTGATTATCGGCTAATCAATAAAATTACTGTCCCAGATGCGTATCCTATGCCTAGGGTAGACGCAATGTTAGAGTTATTGGGGGCAGCAACCATTATCTCTACACTAGATCTCTGTAAAGGATTTTGGCAAATGGAACTAGACGAGCAATCCAGAGCCAAAACTGCCTTCAGTACACCAGATGGGTTATATGAGTTTGTGACCTTACCCATGGGACTAAGGAACTCACCAAGTTCATTTCAGAGGCTAATCAATACTGTGTTGCGAGGCATGTCAGATTTTGCAGTGGCCTATATCGATGACGTGGCCATTTTTAGTAAGTCGGTGCCTGAGCATGTCCAACACCTGACAACAGTATTGGAGGCCTTAAGAAAAGCAGGCCTCACAATAAAAGCTAAGAAATGCCAGTTTGGACTAAAGGAAGTAATCTATTTAGGACATAAGGTGGGGAGTGGGAAAATCACCCCCTTATGGAGCAAGGTGGAGGCAATACAAGCGTGGCCGATCCCCTTAACCAAAAAACAAGTGAGGGCATTTCTGGGTGTGGCTGGATTTTATAGGAAGTTTGTGAGAAATTTTGGGGAAATAGCAACCCCCTTGCATGAATTAACAAAGAAGAAGTGTTCTGAGCGTGTGGTATGGACGGATGAATGTCAGAAGGCTTTTGATCTACTGAAGCAAGCCTTGTGCCAAGGACCCATATTAATAGCACCAGACTATGAGCAGCCATTCATCGTGGCTACAGATGCGTCGGACCTGGCGCTGGGAGTCGTCTTGCTACAGGAGAGAGAAGGCACCAGACATCCAGTGGCGTACCTGAGTCACAAGCTGACGCTGAGGGAGAAAAACTATTTGTCGGTCCAGAAGGAGTGCCTAGCGGTCGTGTGGGGACTGAACAAGTTGCGCCCATACGTGTGGGGACGAAGATTCACAGTGACTACGGATCATCGGGCCTTGTTATGGTTGCAGACTATGAAAAACCATAACACTATGCTGCAGAGGTGGTCCTGGGCCCTACAGGACTATCAAGTGGACTTCCAGTTCATAAAAGGCAAGGACAATGTACTGGCCGATGGACTTTCCAGGCAAGTGGCTGGGACTGCAGTGACGTGACCAGACGGAGGAACAAAGAAAGACATTTTCCCCATAGAGACTTTTATTTGTTAACGCGATGTATAAATCCTGGAACAGGAATAATACTCTGCCGTTGTTTTAAGGGGAGGGAAATGTGATGTTCCTATATAAATGTATATATGGTAAGTGTTGGTTGTTTAGAAGATACATGGTAAGTGGAGTGAAAGAGGAGGGGGAGTGAATGGGCAGTAGAATGCTAGATGATTGGCTGAGTGTTTAAAATGGCTGAACGTATAAAAGGAAGAGTGAGAGTGGAATCTGGGGGGAAGAAGAGAAAGAGTGGGTTGCTTGGTGGGGTTTGAGAGAGTTGTTTGCCAGGAGAGAGTGGAAAAGGAGGGGGGGTGGAGTTCGGATTAGTATTGAGTAAAACCATATGCTTATGTGCCTTAAGAAGAAATCTTGTTAATCTTGTTAGCTTTGTTATCTGTAATAAATACTTAATTTGGTTTACCAAAGGCCTGATCCTTGGCTGGGGTTTCACAGACCAGAAGGGAGGGTAAGGTAATGACCAAGGCTGAAGGGGAACTGTAACAAATGGTGGCAGCGGTGAAAAGAATAACAATACCAGTATTCAGAGTCTCTGGGAATACTAGTATTAGGACGTGACTGGTGGTTGCCTAGCAGGGGGATCTGTTGAGATCTGTGCTAGAGCGGGGAGAGAAACAATAAAAAAGGACAGTCCAGACTGGTGGAGTCCCTGGTGGTGCCTAGTGACAGGCAGTAACCACGCGCAGGTAGGAACCTGACAGGGAGAGCCAGGGAAGGGCGTCACAGTGCTCACCTTAATGTTTAAAGCCCTACAACAACTTAGGCCCCAAATATCTCAGAGACCATCTCTTTCCCTACAGACCCTCTCAAGTGTTAAGATCAGCAGAGTGGGCCCTGTTCACATTTGCACCACCCTCAGAAGTTCAGGGGATGGTGGCCTGGGAAAGAGTTTTCTCTGTGGCAGTTCCTAAGTTGTGAAATTTCCTCCCTACAGAGATGCATCTGGCACTTTTGCAATATAGTTTTCGGCGAATGCTAAAGACACATCTCTTCATCCTGCCCTTTAGCTCCTGAGTTACATGTTTTCAGAACCCATGTGTTTAAATTCTTTTTAATATTGTATTTTAGATTTTGTAACTCGCCCTGGGACCTATGGTGAAGTACGTAATAATAATAATAATAATAGAAATGCCAGCTTAACCCTGTATATTGTTCGGTGAACAGAAGCATTCTGCACAAACTGAGGTTTCTAGCCATTTTCAAGGTGCAGCCACATGCATAAAGTGGGAGTGGGAATGCACCCTCTGGCTCCATCCCACCAGCAAACAAACCCAGAAATAGCTCGGAGACTGGCCAGATTTATACTGAGTAGTATGACTGTTACTGAAAACCCACTTCTTCTGGTTAGAGGCCCCCACTGCAATGGTAACATGCACAATCATCAACCACATAGATCACCCAGATCACATGGTTACTTCCTCTGCCAGTGCTGCACTAGGGTTGCTGGCATTATAAGTAATGGGATGACTCATGTGGTTGCACATTAGAACTATGACACGGAGTTCCAACCATGTGAAAGTTTTTTGGGGGGGGGGCTTTGCAGCAGCAGCAGCCATCCACCAATACTTTTTGAATAAGTATCAATGACCAGCACTGGGTATATAGAGAAGGGAGCCAGAATCAACTATGTAGTCAGAGCAGAAGCAAAGGAAGTTGTGCATTCATAAACTCTAAAGGAAGCTGTTAATATCCAGCAAAGGTCTAGAGCTGACCGAGGGACTTAAATAGTCACTGCCTTTACCTGGTCCTCTGCTTGGTCAGTGTCTGCAGCAGGGTGATGGCTTGCAGCTGGATCTTTTCCCTCCTACTGAGTAGACCGCTAATAGAGCTGTCTGACAGTCAAATGGGTGCTCCTCCTGCAACTTTTGCTTCCTGCCTGCATCACTACCATCTTTGCTCCTTAGGCTTAGGAGGGCAATGGGGAGAATTGGGGATGAAGGCAAGGCTCACAGAAGACCCCAGGCGAGGCATAACTGCAATGGGGCTCTTCAGACTGTCTTTGGACTGGTGCAGTTTCTCCATGTCTTCAGCATGAGTGGGGTACAGCATGGAGCACCAAGCCTCTTTTTCCAAAGAGGTCTCCTCATGGTCAGCCAGGATCATGATGATCAGCCCATAGTCATGATTCAGACAGAGTTTCCACTGACACTTAAGAAAATAAATGCCTTTTATACAATGGAAATGTAGAGCAGTATTTGGACTACGTTAGAGTTCCAGGATTAATTAATGTTCTTGGGACCATTTCCACCTTTGTTCCTCTAGTAAAATTCATTCAATACTAGAAATGGACTTTCTCTCTAGTAATTTATTCCCCGCTAAACAGTAGGTCTAGCCCTATGTACAATTTCTCTTGATTTAAAGATGTGAATTCCTTCATACATTTCTTTGTTTGTTAGCTATACAGTTCAGAATATATCAAATATTTTTTTCTAATTGTTCGCAATATTGAGTGCAAGAACAATGTTATTTGAATGGTATTACCATGGAAAGGGCTGCCCTGATGTTCTAGTAGATTAGTTTAGCTGCAGGAACTGTATGACCATTTTTTCTAACTCACAAGTGACAAAGTGTTGTATCCAACATTAGTCATCCTCAGAGTAGACCCACTGGAATTAATGGACATGACCAACAGAGGTCCAATATTGTAAGTAGTTCTACTCTGAGAAGAACTTATTTATTTATTTATTATTTATTAATTAAATTTATATACCGCCCCATAGCCGAAGCTCTCTGGGCGGTGCACAACAGACAGACAACCAATATACAATTAAAACCATATGTTAAACAACTTTAAAATAGATTCATTATATCATAAATCAAACATAATTAAACACAGAAGTAACTAAAAAACTCAGTACAAGATAATAAATATTAAATTTAATTAGTTAAGATATTAGGATGTGAAGATGTTAAGGTGTTAAAAATTACAATATTAAATATTAAAGGTATTAAAATATTAAAATATTAAAATATTAAAATGCCTGGGAGAAGAGGAAGGTTTTTACCTGGCGCCGAAAAGATAATAATGTTGGCGCCAGGCGTACCTCATCAGGAAGAGTATTCCACAGTTCGGGGGCCACAACTGAGAAGGCCCTTTTTCTCGTTATCACCTTCCGGGCTTCTTTCTGAGTAGGCACCCGGAGGAGGGCCTTTGATGTTGAGCGCAGTATACGGGTAGGTTCGTATCGGGAGAGGCGTTCCAACAAGTATTGCGGTCCCAAGCCGTTTAGGGCTTTATAAGTTAAAACCAGCACTTTGAATCGAGCTCGGAAACATATGGGCAACCAGTGCAAGCGGGCCAGAGTCGGTGTTATATGATCGGACCGCCTAGTCCCTGTTAATAGTCTGGCCGCTGCATTTTGCACGAGCTGCACTTCCGAACCATCTTCAAAGGCAGCCCCACGTAGAGTGCATTACAGTAGTCTAGTTTAGAGGTTACCTGTGCATGGACAACTTATGCAAGGTTGTCCCTGTCCAGATAGGGGCGTAGTTGGGCCACCAGCCGAAGTTGTTAGAAAGCACTCCGTGCCACCGAGGCTACCTGTGCCTCTAGTGACAGGGATGGTTCTAAAAGAACTCCCAAACTACGGACCTGCTCCTTCAGGGGGAGTGCAACCCCATCCAGGACAGGATGAACATCCACCATCTGTTCAGGAGAACTTAGTTGTATTACAACCCAAAACGGATAAAACCTAGCGGAAGAGCACCTGTTCTTCATCCCAGGAGGCTGAGACCGGCACATAGATATTACAGAACTGCTGCAGGAATATAACACTGGAATTGGCCCTCAGACGTTGGGGCATGACTACAGTCCATAGTGGGAAGAGGTGAGGACCTGCCCTGTTCATCAAATCCCCACTCCAACAAGGAACATAGGAAGCTGCCTTATACCAACATAGGAGACTGCTGGATCAGGCCATTGGCCCACCTAGTCCAGCATCCTGTTCTCACAGTGCCTATGGGAAGCCGAAAACAGGACCTAAGTGCAACAGCATTCTCCCCAATTGTTATTCCCAGCAACTGGCATTCAGAGGCATACTGCCTCTGACAGTGAACCACTGGTCCAAGTCAGACCATTAGACCATCTAGTTCAATACTGTTGACACTGACTGGCAGCAGCTCTTCAGGGTTTTGGGCCGGGGTCCTTCTCCGTAACTGAAGACACCAGGGGTTAACATGCAAAGCATGTGCTCTATCACTGAGGGATGGTTCTTCCACTATTCTTTTGTACCACCCACCTGTCCTTTATTGCAGCCCTTTTCTGTTACAAAGTACTTTCTGTCATGACTACTCAGTGTGAAATATTAAAGCATTTTGATTTGGGGGGATCCTACAAGGGTCTGCCCCTGGATGATTGCTTGGTCAGTCCTGCAGCTACTCCACTGAGTCCAGATTACCCTTAAATTACTTGCTGCAGCCACCTACTGACTTACAGAGAGCAATAGGACTCTCTCTTTATATCCTTATTGGGGTATATATTTACCTTATACCCCAAACCAAAATGCACCCAAACCAAAAGATAGATACTTAAAACACAAACATACATTCAATTATGGACGTTACATCCAGAATAAGCAGTCATTATATACAGAATTCCTAAAGAGTTCTAATTTCCTGGTCTAACACAACTATCCTAACTTTCATAACAGCTATCCTAATTCTTTTACATATATCTCTGTCATCTCCAGGGCCAGCGTCAAGGATTGGCATGGCTGGGCATCAACCAAGGGTTCATACCCCAGGAGAGGTCCCACTGACAAGAGACCCTGGACTTCCTACAGTGAGGAGGTAGACGCTGCTCATCACATTCCCCGCTTACCCTCTGCCTCTCACAGCCGTATTCTCCTTTTAACTATCATTCTCCAGGAGACACCCTTTACCTGTCACTCACTCTAACTCCAAGCAACATTCTATTCCACCTTCCTGCTGTCATTCATTATTTCACTCACTCTTCTGTCACAAGCAGAGCATACATATTCCCAAGATAATGTTTTTAATTGATGAGTTCAGCTCAGGGTATAGAATTAATTAGCAAAAACAGATGCTATGTCTATTGGTTTAGTACCAATTAGCAGGCAGAATTCTCAAACCTAGGTGAGTTAAGACAATAAGGTTAAGACAAAACTTGGATTATTGGGCAGGCCTAACTGTGAGTCTCTGAGGAAAAATAAATGTTAAAATGAACAAAGTACCTCAGTTAATTTATGTTCTATGGGCTTGCCCTGTATGTTACCACAAAGATATTTTAATAAGAAAAAAATATTAGATTGTGTTTGCAGAGACTTAATGGCAAACTTTGTATGTACTGAATGATGCCAATGGAATAAATGGAAATGGACTGCCTTCAAGTCGATCCCAACTTATGACGACCCTATGAATAGGGATTTCATGGTAAGCCTTATTCAGAGGGGGTTTACCATTGCCTCCCTCTGAGGCTAGTCCTCCCCAGCTGGCTAGGGCCTGCTCAGCTTGCCACAGCTGCACAAGCCAGCCCCTTACTTGTCCGCAGCTGCCAGCTGGGGGGCAACTGGGCTCCTTGGGACTATGCAGCTTGCCCATGGCTGCACAGGTGGAAGGGCACGTAACCCCTAAGCCACTCACTGTGAGCGTGATCTTTAGCTGGCCCTTGACACCCAGGAGACACGAGCGGGGTTTTGAACTCACAGACTCTGGACTCCCAGCCAGGATCTCCTCGCCACAGTCTATAGGTCTTAATCCAACCAACTGCATATATATCATAATACATATCTAATTGCACAGGCAAGATATTGCCAGGGAAACTGAGTTTGAAATTCTGCTGTGGGCATGATTTGAAAGAGAGTTGGTGGGTCCTCTAACCAGTTGGGAGCATTAGGCTCAAGACATTTGTGATACTTGAATGTCAATATGCCTACCATAAAAGCTGTCCGACATGGGGTTCAGCAGCTAATCAGTTTGATCCACTTCTACATACTGACCTTACTCTTTGGGGAAACCTGCATACCACCATTGTCCATAGATCCTTTTTATGAAAATCAAGGGACATTTCACACAGTACAACAAATTGTGACAAAAAAACACACCCATGCAATTAAAATTGTTGAATTATTACCAGGAGAGGAATGGTAATACCTGCAGCTTAAATTTGGAAATGAGGTAAAGTTTGGCCCAGAATTATACATGTAGTGCAGTGGATCCACCAGATCTACTACAGACAGCACACACAATGGAGATTTCTAGGTGATTAAACAAATGTTTGTATTCTGAGATGCACAACAGGGCAATCCCTAGCTTAGATCAAATTAGAGACTTAAATGGAATGGGGAACTCAAAAATAAATTGCAGATGGTGCCTTGGAAGTCAGCTTTATGCAGCATCAAGTTTCCCACATTGGATCTTTGCTGAAGGTTAATCCAGCAAAACATTTTGCTCAAGGTTTATTGGACAACGGCAGAGTCTAACCATTTGCATATTCAAACAGATACTAGGTGCTGGAGGTGTAAGTTGGAATGATCTGATTTACTTCATTAGTTTTGGCAGCACCCAGTTGCCGCTTTTTAGAAAGAGGTTCATACTCGAATAAATTTAGTTTTGGATACAGCTTTAGAGATTGCTGATGTGAATGCAATAGTTGGCTATGTATCAGATAAATGGGGGCTGGCAGTGGGAATGCTTTAGTGGGGCCATGCTAACAGCTAAAAGAATTATCTAGAGGCACTATAAATATAGGGTGATTCCAAATATTGAAGTGTGGATGCATGATCTCCTGGAGCTGGCTGCTCATAAAAGGGTGCTGTCTGGTAAAATGCAGAAAGATGGGATCTACAATTTTATATAGTTTTGTACACAAAATTGTATGCAGAATAGCATTTTGAATCAGACCTATTGGGAGGCATGGCACACAAAGAAGTATTTCTGATATAGGAATGTGCTATTATTTGTAATCTATTATTATTATCATTATTAAATTTCCATTTCAATTTTTGTTTCTTTGAGGAACCAGGATAGGTTATGTTTCGGTGAGTGGAGAGGAGTGGGGAGATTGGAAGAGTAATGTTGCTAGATGCCTTGCTATATGAGAAATTATCAATAAACCATTAATAAACACAAGCATATATTTATTTATTTTGAGACCTAACTACATATTGCACTCAAGCGTGTGTAAGACAGCTTTAGCAGGGGATGGCATTGAGGAGAGAAGCAGCAGGGGGAAGGGTTGTGTAATTTCCCTAAGTCCATTTTTTCTCCTAGAACTCCCTTCCCCTTTTGCTTCTCAACAAAGGGGAAATCAACTGAGAGGGCAATTTGCAGTTGTGAAGCTTTTAATGCTTTTGGATCTACCACTTTAGAAAACAGGCATACTTGGTCCTTTATAGTCAGTATAGTATTCTCTGAGAAGGCCCAATATATGGTGAAGTTGTTTCTCAATAATTCTACATGGCTGCATGGAGAAATCACTAGATGGAGTAGGCACATGCAGTCAGTGTGAAGCTGCATGTTCAGTGTGTCTTAAGGGTGCCTGCTGTTAAAGTTGATATACTCTGTTAGGGACCAGCCACTCTGAAGGTAGCAGTGTGAGGAGAGCCAAATTGGCATAGTGGTTAGAGTGTTGGACTATGACTTGGGAGACTGGGATTCAAATCCACGCCTGGCCATGAAGCTCACTGAGTGACCATGGGCCAGTCAATGTCTCTCAGCCTGACTTATCTCACAGGGTTGTTGTGAGGATAAAATCAGGAGGTAGAGAACCATGTTTGTATGCCACCTTGAGCGCCTTGGAGGAGAGGGGGGATATAAAAGTCATAAGAAGAAAAGGAAAAAGAAAGGGGGAAACAGCAAGGCCCTTTTAATGTTAGATATCTTGATTTCTTCCAGTCAAATACAAAAGGCAAAATGCAGAAGGGCTCCAGATTAGTAGTAGAGCATTGGCTTTGTATGCATACGATCCCAGGTTCAATGACTGGCATCTCCAGGTAGGACTGGGAGACAGTCTCCTCTGAAACCCTGGAGAGCCTCTGCCAGTCAGTACTGACAGTACTGAGCTAGATGGACCAACAGTCTGATTCAATCACTATAAAACAACTCCCTTTGTTCCTAAATACTTTAAAATTAAATAAATAAGGCAAAGGATCAATACCAATGTACATTGTTTTAGCAGTTGAGCCGCTGAAGAAGTGCATTTGGTTCATTCACAGATGTACAGTTCCCAGTCCATGACTGAATTCAGGGGAAACCAGTTCTGCCAGTTTGCAGCAGGAACCAGCTGGGCACAGCACCGATTGGTTGGTTCTTGTGACATCACAAACCTCTCCCCATCCCTGCAGTAGTTTTGCAGCTCTTTTAAAATGGATTCTCTGTTTTATTATATTATTTTTTAAAGCAACAAACAAATGTTTAATTAATATACTATATGCTGTACTTTACAAAATAAGCAAGTGAGAAAACCTTCCTGAAGATTTAACGAGAGAAAATAGAAGACAAAGTACAGCATTCAATAAGCTGTTAAGTACATTTGCTAAATGAGTTATGAAGGCAGGAAAAGCTGGTTCACTCCACAGGAAAAAAAGAAAACACGTTGAATCATGTTTATATCTGTATGCACACAAAAGCTATTGAGAGAAAACTGAATGCAGCCCACTAAAATATTACACTAGACCAGTTTGCCTGTCATAATTTTTTTTAATTAACACATCTCCCACATCATGTGTGGCTTGGCTTGTGTAGCATGTGTAGCTGAAAGAAATGAGTACAATGATTAAGATGTATGGATGCAGGCATGTGATGGTACAAAGTAACTGTACAAAAAAAGGGCTGCATAAATGGCAAATAGTGGTATAGTAGACACCCTGAGGGCTGCACACATATGTAGTCTCAAACCCCCATGGCATGTTTATTTTTCCCGGTAAAACCACTTCTGAATAGGGATGGGGGAGAAATTCAATTCAGTTCGCATTTAAAGCCGAATCGATAAAATTAACCCTTTCCACAACAATAAGAGATACGAAGCACAGTAATCCTTCAAAATTCGCAGTCATATAAATTTTGCAATGCAGTTCTCCAACCAATGTTTACAAAAATAAATACATTGGGGGAAATGTGCATAAAAATACAGTATTAGTGAAAATAACATAAAAATGCAATATATTAGAATAAATTGCTTGCAGAAGTGTGTATATTAGTCAAAACTACATACAAAAATGTGTCTAATGAGAAATGTTTGCAGTAAAATTCTGAATAATTTTCATGAGGATCTTTTTTTAAAAAAATCACAAATTACTGGAGAAATGTGGAGAACTGAATTTAAGAATGGAAACATGAGAAACTGGTAGAACTGAAACCGACAGATGCTTCCATCCCTACTTCTGAAGGGGGTGATTTTGAGCAAAGAAGTGGGAGGCGGTGCTTAACCCTCTGGAGTGGCTTACATCAAAACAATAAAAATACAGTAACACTGGGGGGAAATCCTAAAAACTAGATTTAAAAAAAGCAAAACTATGTATCCCAAATAAAACCAAGCCTTCCCTATATGGTGATCCACAGAGTCTAGTGCATCTGCCTACACACTATAGGATTCCCACGTATGACACTGAGCTGCCCATGCAGACTGGGCATTGGCTCAGTTTAACACACAGGTGGGGAACCTGTGGACCTCTAAAAGTTGCTAGACTTCAACTCCCATCATCCTTCACCATTGGTCATGCTGGCTGGGGCTGATTGGAGCCGTAGTCCCAACAATATCTGGAAGGCCACACATTCCCCACCCCAGCTACCAGAAAGGGCTTATAAAGGCTTCCTGTTTAGGTTGCATTTTTGTTGAGGAAACTGGTGTCTGCCTGGCTCTGGCAACAGACTGACAGCCACCCACTGTGATCTCAGAGCCTGGTTTGAGGTACATGGTGTAGAGCAGTGGTTCTCAAACCTTTTCCCCCATGGATCACTTAAAAATAGTTGAGTTAGTGGTGTATTAAGTGCCTCTTGAAGCAGTTGTAATGCACTGTGCTAGGTGGTGTATGATTTTTAATTGTATTTTTATTGCTCTTTTTATTTCTTTCATATTGTATTCCATAGAACTCAAATTGTAATATAACAAAATACAATATAAGAAATAAAAGCAGCAATGAACATACAATTCAAAATCAAGATGAATATTCTGATGGGAATTTCCCCCATCACAAATATGTCCTTGCCATCAACTCTGAATATGTTACTGAAATATTGTTGTAAAGCCACATCTCTGTTCTGGGTACATCTCTGCTCTGTCACATATTTGTAGTTAATTCCATAGATTTTTTCTATGACAAGCCCCATCACATCATTCCAGTCAAGAATTCTGAATATGTTACTGAAATATTGCTGCAAAGTCATATCTCTGTTCTTCTTTTTTACAAAATGCACTGGTTCATCTCTTAAGAGTTTCTCCACTGTCACATATCTGTAGCCAACTCCATAGATTTTTTCAATGTCAAACTCCATCACATCATTCCAGTCCAGAAAATTATCCAAGGCATTGGTAACTTTACCACCAAAATCTTCATTAATTTCTTCAGAGACAACTTTGAATTCCAAACAGTAAACTTTATTTCTAAGATCCATAAACTCCAAATCTTTTTCCAGTTTCACACTTGTTCCAATCTCCAGGGCTTGTGGCTTCCCTTTAATTTTTCTTTTTTCATCTCTAATCCCATCAAACACCTCTTTTACAGAATCCCCTATTTCTTTAAGCTCCTGTGTCATTTTGTTAAATTCAATTTTCATCTCATGTCTGCCCTGTCTCAGGGTTTGTTTTGTTATCTCAATCTCATCCATTATTTTCTGAAACATAATTTCTTCCATGGTCTCAATCACTTTCCTGGCTGCCATTCTTAAAACCACAGAAACAAAAAATATTTCAGCCACAATTGGGTTAATATTCCAGGCTGCTGATATCAGTGTAGACAGTACAGCCTGCCTTATCTCTATGTGTTCAGGAATACAAAACAAACTTAGTTCCCAACATCAAGACAATTAGTGGCGTCGTGAACAAGCAGATTCGTCAAAATGAAATAGACCAAAAAAAGTTTTTTCCCCCTCCTCGAAATAGAAATCCCTCTTCCGTTGGTATCTTTAGAATGCACCTCCAGGACAGCTTTTTGCGATAAAAGCAAAGATAAGCTTTTTCGATTTCTTTCCTCCTTAATTTTGTAAGTGAATGAGAAAAGCCATAACTCACCTAGGAATTCTTCACAGCTGATTCATTGACAAATCTCTTTTTTAACTGCACCAATTTAAACCAAGTGAAAAAAGAAAATAGAAAGAAGGATGCTTGTTTGCCTGTTATAATCCGTTTTTTCTTTGAAGAAAATATAAACGTATTGCTATAATCAGCTAGAGCTTGATGAAAGTCCGTCCGACATTGCAGTTTGAACCTTTTCTCATAAATAAATGAAATCCAGTCCTCCCCACAAAAACAGGCTTTGTGGTTAATCTCACGTTTCTCCCTGACCGGGAGAAAAT
The DNA here is from genome assembly GCF_030035675.1 of Rhineura floridana. Taxonomy (NCBI): domain Eukaryota; kingdom Metazoa; phylum Chordata; class Lepidosauria; order Squamata; family Rhineuridae; genus Rhineura; species Rhineura floridana. The sequence continues at coordinate 139,741,002 of NC_084482.1, read as the reverse complement.
CTTTACCAGTCAAAAAAGACGTTCTGACTGATTTTGAAGCTGAAAAAGCTTCCTCTGAGACAAGAGCTCGGCTCAGAGGCAGCACAGGCAGAGCAACCCTTCCCGGAAGTCTTGTTATATGACTATGGCTATGACAGCAAGATCATCATAAGATACTGATAATGGATGAATGGATACTGAAACCACTGGACTTAACATAATGGATGAATGGATACTGAAACCACTGGATTTAACAGGACTATTGAAGATGGAAGATGGAATTAATATTGAAAATGGAAGAATGGTTATGGAAATTATTGGACTTAACAGATTTGACGAGATGGACTAATTGATATGTTTATTTGGACTATGGTTATGACAACAAGATTATTATGGGATACTGATAATGGAAGAATGGCTACTGAAATTACTGGACTTAACAGGATTATTGAAGATGGAAGATGGAATTAATATAGATAATGGAAGAATGGCTATTGAAATTATTGGGCCTAACAGATTTGAATCAGATGGATTAAGCGACATGTTTATTTGGAGAAAAATTGAAAGATATATCTCTCAAGGAACTGAAACCTCTCTTTGACTTTTTGTAGAAAGAATAAAATAATGTTTATGAGATTTGATGATTAATTAAGATAACTACTGCAGGAAAGTGATTCTATAATATAATTTTAGAGATAGGATTGTTATATATTGTAGACTTATAATTGATCTGCGACAAATCGGAAGTCAACATTTTATTTTGTTGTTTGATTGTTTTTGTTTTGTTTTGTTTTTGAAAATTTGAATAAAAATTAATGAAAAAAAAACAAAATCAAGATGAATATTGAATGCAATGGAGGTGCCATCGGTCGGAGAGAGTCGCGATGCTGGGAACGGAGAGTTCTGAGCTAGCTTATATGTGTGTTTGAATCCTTGCTAAAGATTATACCTTCCCTGCAAATTAGTCAGACAGAGACTTTAAGCTTTAAAATAAGAAATAGCTACTTTATTCTGGAAGTACATACTTGATAGGAAAGAGTCCTATATCTAGCTAACTAGCTAAGTTGGAGACGCAAATACTGAGCCCAGTGCTTGCCCTCATGCTTGGAGGAGAGGGAGAGACAAAGGAATATGTCTGCTCTCCCTCACAAGAGAAAGAAGAAGAAGGAAGGAGGGAAGGAACTGGGATCAGCATCCTTTGCATATCAGTCTAGCAGGAAGGAAGAGACAGCAGGAGATCAAAGGACAGGTATAGCCTAGCAACCAAGAGGTCTCCTCTCTAGCTACCCTTTTTAACCCCATGCACCCTCAACCCACAAGTTGGAGTTGAACCACATATATTCCAACACCATCTCCTGTCTTCAATCTCAAATCCACAGACAGGCCATGGACCACATGAATTAAGCTCATGGACCACTGGTGGTTTGCAGACCACAATTTGGGAACCCCTGGTGAAGAAGCCATACTGAAGCTAAGTAGGTCAGTGCCTTGAAGCCCTGTGAATGCTGTGGAATTCTAAGAAAGAAAGGTGGGATTTGTCATAAAAACAGTTAAATTGGAAACACGTGCTTAATCATAACATGCAGTTCATAGAAAATCTGATCACAACATATGGTTCAGCCGGTGTAGAATACATAGTTCTAATTAATTAAAAGTAATGGAAGAATTAAAAGCATACTTAGATTTTAGCACTTCAAATGGTTGAATAAAAGTTACTGTCTCTCTACTTGGGAGAATCAGTTCAGATTATTCATATTGACATGGAGAGAAGAGCTGGAGAAGGACACTAGTGAAAAATCCCAGCTCTGCAGTTTCACCACTGGAACAAGGGGTATACTCAGATGATTTCAAAGCCTATTCTGGCTACACTGTAGGATAGCCAGGCAAGGACGGATTCAGAGAGGAACTGTGAAATCCATTCTAGATGTATAGTTATGGGTAGGGGATGGAAATGATGCAGCAAGGGAAGTTATGTAATTGCTTCCCTTTTGTTAAAAGCCTACATAATGTGCCAGAGACATGACGCAGGAGATCTACAATTGGTTCACCTGGAAGTTTAAAAAATATTTAAAATTCTATTGGGGGGGAACGGGGGGAAAAAGAGCTCCAATTCTTTTTGTAAACAATTTTTATTATTTTAAAGTATTTATCTTCCATTCATCAAAAATAATGCCTTTACATAACCATCCAAACATCATTGTGGATGAATAAGAAGAAATAGATAAACATATAATATTAACAAAAATAACAACCAAACATTTGGCGTGCACTTCACTTTTGGAGAGCATAGTAAAAATAATAACTATGAGTTAATGAGTGATTAACACTGTGAGGGATAGTATTAGATTGAAAATGAAAATAAATCTTTGGAAAAACATATCGTCTATTGATTTCTTGGTCATTTTTGTTGCCAAATTGTCTTTTGAAGTAAAGTCAATTAATTTAAGCCATATCATATAGAAGGTATCTGGTTTATCTCCAATTTTGATCTGAGTAGCAGTACTGGGTGGAGCAGGTTAACTCTCTCCCATTTGTTGTTGTTATGTGCCTTCAAGTTGATTACGACTTATGGTGACCCTATGAATCAGCAAACTCCAAGAGCATCTGTCATGAACCACCCCGTTGAGATCTTGTAAGTTCAGGTCTGTGGCTTCCTTTATGGAATCAATCCATCTCTTGTTTGGTCTTCCTCTTTTTCTACTCCCTGCTGTTTTTCCAAGCATTATTATCTTTTCTAGTGTCTCTCTCCCATTAAGGTGCCTTTATAATCCAAATTATGCACACTCAAACCCCAGATCTGCTATTAGTCCTGGAAAGGGAAAAATAATGGTACAATACTTGTATTTTTTTCCCCTAGGAGGGTTGTGTTTAGATCAGGGACATTTGGAGCACCTATTTTAAGGTGAAAAAATAAAAAGGGGAGCACTCCCACATGCATCCCATTTGTTTTAGCACTAGGACAATGTTTGACTAACTCTTTGTCAGTTGTACGTAGCTAGTAAGTCCAAAAGAATTTTGAAAACCCCATTCTGGTGATCAAAGTGACAGGAAGTTTCTTCATGCTTTGCCTTTATACTAGTTAAGTTCCATATGAGCCCCCTCAGTAGAGTGAGGACTGATGATGGGGGCAGCAGGGTGTGGAAATAAGGACAAGGGAAGGACTTAAGTCACGTGCCATTGGTGAGGAAAGTGCTATTGTGCCCAGATCCTCCTTTCAAGCTTTCTGAAGGCATCTGGTTGGACGCTGTGAGAACAAGATGCTCGACTAGACTGATCCACCAGGGCTCTTCTTATGTTCTTATGGTGAAATTCATTGATACTGTCCGATAAATGCCCATGACATTTGCACAACCACATGCTAGACAGTGTTCTAGATTGCAATGGCCTCGATAGCTAGGAAAAGAGTAATGTTTTCTTGGCAACAACTTACTGCGGTTGGAGTGCTAGGAAAATACAATGTCCCCAAAGCAGATTAATTTTCTTGAGAGATGAATCTGGATCCCACACAACAAATGAGCACCAAGTACATTTGCAGAGCTGTAAACTGATTAATACTAAATTATTACATCAGTTACATTTAAACAAATATATTACCTTATCAAAACAAATGCAAAACATTCTAGAGCTATTCATTTTATTTTTATGTATTTAATGACTTCAGGCGCAATCCAACTCACATTTATGGTGGGCTGAGGGGAGTTGGATGCAGTCGATCTCCAGCTGAGCTGGCTGGGTCCAGACATAGCCGGGCTATGATGGCTTAAGTCCCTCAGCCTGGCTCAGCCAGCTCAGCCTAGACTGGTGTAAGTGACGCTGGCATAAGCCAGCTTAAGTCCTGAAAAAGGGGCACTCTGGGGGCATGTTGGGGAGAGGCTGAGGTGAGGGAACTTAGGCCACAACCAACTTGTGTTTGGAGCACTACTGCCAGTCGCAATCCAGGCAATCCAGGCAAAAGTTACTCTGGGAAAAAGGTTGGTCTAAGAAGATTAATCAATAGAAGTCAATAGGGAGGCCTTACTCCCCGGTAGGGGTATTTGGAAGAGCTGGCTTTTACTTTCTGGTTCCTTTGTGCAGCTCCTGGCTGAGCCAGCATCCAGCCAACCCAGAGACTCCTGAATGGCAATAGATGTGGCAGAACATCCACTGAGTTGGATTGCTCTGTTTGTTGCTTGTTTATGATCTGAAACATAAGATGTTTAAGAATATCAGTATACAATTTTACTGGTAAAAAAGAATATAGATTTTTCTGTTTCATGCAGTATTATGTATGAGTTACTTTACAGTTATGGAATTTTAATATTTTACTTACGTTTACTACAAGTAAATTAGTAATTTACTTGAAAATGGATTTCAAGCTGTGAAACTTAAGAAGTCAATGTAAAGTTTTTAAGAAGTGAATGACATTTGAATTGAATTGTGGCCAGTATTTGTGGGGTACCCTAAAAATATTTTAAGAAGGAGACATTGGCATCCTGCAGTTTTCATTAGCCCCTGCAACAATTGATGAAAACTATATAAAATTACTTTGGATGTGTGCTTTTCTTTTCTTTTCAATTCAAGTTATTGTCCTGACAGATTATTGAAATAAAGATGGATGCTTGGAACCAATAAATAGCCTTTTCACTTATTTAATATTCTTTCCTTCATTTGCTATGGTAAATGTAAATTAGCACATTCCCAATTTAACAGAAGGCCTTCAAAGAAGGATTAAAGTGGTCTCTGCATCTGTATATTTAAGAGCAGGGGTTAAGCATGTCCATCTGTGTACTATGAAATTTATCAGTAACTAAATTTGCAGATGAGCCCAAAATGTTTATGTTGGTAGAAATCCAAGCAGACTGTAAAACTACCTCTCAAGAAGGACCTCTCCTTATTAGAGAAGGGGCTGAATATAAAATAGCCAATATTATAATACCTTTATAGAAATTCATGGAGTGATTTCTGCACAGTTCAAGTTGCCCCATCTCCCATCTTAAAAATGTTATCCTAGAACTAGCAATGTTAAGAAAAGGACAACTAAAGCAATCAGTTTCAAGAAGGGTTAGTTTGTTGCAGCAAAAAACAAAGAGTCTTGTGAAACCTTAAAAACTAGCACATGTTATTAAGGCATAACCTTTATAGGGCTTCATCAAAGTCCGCTTCATCAAATGCATAAAATGTTGTCCTGGATTGCTGGTATGGACACATATTGTCAAGGGGTTAGAGCACCTCCCATATTGAGGAGAAGCTAAAACATCTGAGGCTATTTAGCTTAAAAAGAGAAAAAAGGGGCGATGGAGAGAAATGGTAGAGGTTTATACAATTATAAACAGGATGAAAAAGTGGATAGAGATGTTTTTCTCCTTCATAATACTAGAATTCAGGATCATTCAATGAAATTGAAGGACAATGGATTCAAGACAGAGAAAAGAAAATATTTCGCACAGTATATAATGAGTTTATGGCATTCACTGCAACAAGGTGTAGTGAAGGCCACTGATTTGGATGGCTTTAAAAGGGGATTAGACACATTCCTAATATTTAGATCTATCAACCACTGTTAGGTATGATAGCTGAGGCTCTGTGTTCAGAGGTGATATACCTCTGAATATAGTTTCTCGGGGTAAAGCAAAGGCAGTGTGGGGGGGAGTCTTTTGCCTTAATCTCCTGCTTGTGGGCTTCCTGAACACAACTGGCTGGCCTGCACTGGAACCAGGATGCTAACCTAGATGGACCCTTCGTCTGATCACGTAGGACTTTTCTTGTCTTCTCAAGGCATCATCCCCCCAAACTCCATAGCCAATCCATGCCTTAGTATTCTGCGAACTGCTGTCTTCAGAACTGTGATTCTGCAAGGATTCTCCTAATCTCCACCAAGCGATACAAGCATGAAAGCAAGGTAAAGTAGGTGTGGTTGCAATCTTTTTTGCTTTCACTCTTGGTAGTTCTCCTGCTTTCAGGCAGAAATTCAAGGGCAGCTTTCCCAGGCTTGAAGTCCTATGCTGGCATCAGGGCTTGAAGAAACAGCAATTGGAAAATCTTGTCTGCTGGGTTTTTGTTGTCATGTATGTCTTAAAACATGCAGCAGACCTGCCAGACAAAGCTGCCTTAGGGACAATGTGGTTGTGAGGAGTTGATTATTATCTTAGTACAGCTACATTTCCATTTTGTTCTTAATGGTATTGCAAGGATGAAAAAGAATTTAAAAGTTTTTATGAAACTCCTATCATTCAACTTGTAATACTCACAACTAAGTTGTCTAAGACAGGATATCCAATGGAACTAAAATAGGTAGGTAGTGTACACATCTATCTTTGCACATATCGCACAGCTGCTGATACAGCTATTCCAGTTACACAAGCCTGGGAAGGAACCTTCCACTTCTCCACCCTACAATTAAAGCCATTCCTAATGACAATGCTGGCAACAGACATTTTGCTTTATGAGACATCTGTGACATTCCAGGGAAGGCCATTTTGTCACATAGGAGAAATGAGAATTTAGATCAGGAGTGGGGAGCCTTTGACTCTCCAGATGTTGCTGAACTACAACTCCCATCATCCCTGGCCATTGGCCATGCTTGCTGGGACTGATGGGAGTTGTAGTTCAGCAACATCTAGAGGGCCAAAGGTTCTCCACCCCAGATTTAGATGTAAGCTCAGATCCACCAGTGCTGATAGAAATGGTCCCTGGTTGCAGCACTGTTCATGGAAAATAATTTCATAAATCTATGACAGAACTCAAGGCTACTTTTTTGCTTCATGCCTGAATCCCTGACCTGGACACTTGCTAAAAGTGACTAATTACAGAAAGTTCAAAAACACAAAAGAAATAAGCCATTCTCTTCCCCACCAGCATGTCCTAACAATGCTTTTTAAAACAACAAACCATTTGCGCCAAAAGTCCTTCCCATTTCCTTTCTTCCCAGCTCACAGTCTTTTTCCACAGACTTCCAGTGAGTACAGAGGTGTGTTCTGGCCAGACACGATACAACACAGAAAAAAATAGTAAACTGCTGTCTGGGCGTTGTTACACATAAGCAACTTGTAATGTGTCATTTGCCCTTTGGGGTGCTATACACTCACAAATGCCTGCAGGAAATCTTATAGAAAAGGGAGTCACAGCAGGGAATAAACAGCTATCTATCTGTCTGGGAATGGGAGGTGTGACGTAAAGCTCCTTGCAATATAGAGTTCTACCTCTATAGCAGTCTGTATTACGTGGGACCTGCCAAGCACAGTCTGCACGCCTTTTAATGACAGCCCATCAGACAGGTTTATTAAACCTCTGAGCATTTATAATTCTTGGCTTTCTCCTTCCTCTCCCCCTGCACCACCATAAACAAACAACACATTTAGTTTTCGAAGCAGAGTTTCTGAAGTAATGCAAATAATGTAAACAATCTGTAGTAAAAACAGTATGCTGCAGTTATTATCATGTTAAAGGTGAGCAAGTAAGAGCTTTAGGCTGTGTACACACCTTACCTTTAAAGCACATCCAAAGCACAAATCCCCCAAATCCTGGGAACTGTATATTTACCGTGAACAAACTGAACAGCACAAGGGGAGTTGCATGGAGTCAATCATCAGGTGAATTGCAAATCAAAGCAGTGATTTGACAGCCGCCACTCCCACTTTCTACAATAGCTGGTGTGAGTAGGTGGGCTGCAGATGTGGCCGTGGCCCTACTGCTCTACTAAACCATAATGTTTTCCACCTGGAGTTTGGACTATGCATTTAAGCTGCGTTTCTGGCCTGCAAACATCCAGTCCTAAAGCCTTGAAAAAACTACAATAATGAGAGAAGAAATGGACAACCTTTTTCCATTAAGAGCTGGATTCTCTTGGAGTAATCTGTGAAAAGTTGGAGGGGGGGGCAAAAATGGCAGTGGGTAGGATCAGAGTTAATTCACACTGTTTCTCTCCCAGTCCTCTGTTCCCTGCTGGGTAGCCCTTCCTCAGCTGTTTAAATCTTCCCTTCTTTGCAATTCTCATGATGATTGACTCCACATGCAACCCCCCTTGTGCTCTTCAGTTAACTGGGTGAAAAAGGCTTGGACTGCAGAAACATGTTAATCTCTATCTGGAGCTCCACCACTTCCTGCTGCTCTGCTGAACAGTGGGAGGATATGTTGTGGAACATGCAAGATTAGGCAGTGGGCCAGAAGAAACCCAGGGGGCACAGACTGCACACTTCTGAACAAGAGATATTTAAAAAGGCATGTTCCTTGGAAACTATGCATACTGACCAGAGAATGTGCATATGGCCAGGGGAATGTACAAATGAATACAGTTAAGAGATGTACATTACCCAAGGCCTGTTGGAGATTATGCACAATAGTCAGAGAATGTACAAAATTAAGGCAAGATATGCACATTACCCAAAGGCGTGTTGGACATTATGTATAATTACTGGGAAATGTGCACAATTCCATCATCATGATAGGTTAATGTGCACATTCTCCATGACGCCTGGTGAATGTGCACTAAGGTCACTTATTACACACATTAACCGTTCAACTTACATTCCAGTTAATATATGTGCGTGTGCATGTGTGTATTACACAGGGGATATTAGAGGTAAATATAGACATCGATCTATGGCTTAGATTGACAAAGGTGGCTGTCTTCCAGTGGGATGCATGAACTGAACAGCAGTGGAGTTCTGTAGTCTACATGCCAAGATAATGCTAATCATTGCAGGGGTGTAATCATCCATGGTCACAGGGACTTGTAGATCCCTTACTTTTTTGGCAGCAGGGTCCCAGCAGGGTCCCTGTGTACAAACTAATCTGCATAAAAGGGGAGTGTGTTAGCTGTGAGGCGTCCTTCCCTGGCTCTCCCTGTCAGGTTCCTACCTGCTCGTGGTTACTGCCTGTCACTAGGCACCACCAGGGACTCCACCAGTCCGGACCACTCTCTCTTATGGTTTCTCTCCCCGCTCTAGCACAGATCTCAACAGATCCCCCTGCTAGGCAACCACCAGTAACGTCCCAATACTAGTATTCCCAGAGACTCTGAATACTGGTATTGTTATTTTCTTCACCGCTGCCACCATTTGTTACAGTTCCCCTTCAGCCTTGGTCATTACCTTACCCTCCCTTCTGGTCTGTGAAACCCCAGCCAAGGATCAGGCCTTTGGTAAACCAAATTAAGTATTTATTACAGATAACAAAGCTAACAAGATTAACAAGATTACTTCTTAAGGCACATAAGCATATGGTTTTACTCAATACTAATCCGAACTCCACCTCCCTCCTGGCAAACAACTCTCTAAACCCCACCAAGCAACCCACTCAGTTCTCTTCTCCCCCCCAGATTCCACCCTCACTCTTCCTTTTATACATTCAGCCATTTTAAACACTCAGCCAATCATCTCGCATTCTACTGCCCATTCACTCCCCCTCTTTCACTCCACTTACCATGTATCTTCTAAACAACCAACACTTACCATATATACATTAATATAGGAACATCACATTTCCCCTCCCTTAAACAACAGCAGAGTATTATTCCTGTTCCAGGATTTATACGTCGCGTTAACAAATAAAAGTCTCTATGGGGAAAATGTCTTTCTTTGTTCCTCTGTCTGGTCACGTCACTGCAGTCCCAGCCACTTGCCTGGAAAGTCCATCGGCCAGTACATTGTCCTTGCCTTTTATGAACTGGAAGTCCACTTGATAGTCCTGTAGGGCCCAGGACCACCTCTGCAGCATAGTGTTATGGTTTTTCATAGACTGCCACCATAACAAGGCCCGATCATCCATAGTCTCTGTGAATCTTCGTCCCCACACGTATGGGCGCAACTTGTTCAGTCCCCACACGACCGCTAGGCACTCCTTCTGGACCAACAAATAGTTTTTCTCCCTCGGTGTCAGCTTGCGACTCAGGTACGCCACTGGATGTCTGGTGCCTTCTCTCTCCTGTAGCAAGACGACTCCCAGCGCCAGGTCCGACGCATCTGTAGCCATGATGAATGGTTTCTCATAGTCTGGTGCTATTAATATGGGTCCTTGGCACAAGGCTTGCTTCAGTAGATCAAAAGCCTTCTGACATTCATCCGTCCATACCACACGCTCAGAACACTTCTTCTTTGTTAATTCATGCAAGGGGGTTGCTATTTCCCCAAAATTTCTCACAAACTTCCTATAAAATCCAGCCACACCCAGAAATGCCCTTACTTGTTTTTTGGTTAAGGGGATCGGCCACGCTTGTATTGCCTCCACCTTGCTCCATAAGGGGGTGATTTTCCCACTCCCCACCTTATGTCCTAAATAGATTACTTCCTTTAGTCCAAACTGGCATTTCTTAGCTTTTATTGTGAGGCCTGCTTTTCTTAAGGCCTCCAATACTGTTGTCAGGTGTTGGACATGCTCAGGCACCGACTTGCTAAAAATGGCCACGTCATCGATATAGGCCACTGCAAAATCTGACATGCCTCGCAACACAGTATTGATTAGCCTCTGAAATGAACTTGGTGAGTTCCTTAGTCCCATGGGTAAGGTCACAAACTCATATAACCCATCTGGTGTACTGAAGGCAGTTTTGGCTCTGGATTGCTCGTCTAGTTCCATTTGCCAAAATCCTTTACAGAGATCTAGTGTAGAGATAATGGTTGCTGCCCCCAATAACGCTAACATTGCGTCTACCCTAGGCATAGGATACGCATCTGGGACAGTAATTTTATTGATTAGCCGATAATCAATGCAAAACCTTGTCGTTCCATCTTTTTTCGGAACCAGGACAATACTTGAGGCCCAGGGACTGATGGATTCCCTGATCACTCCTAATTCCAGCATATCTTCCACCTCCTTTTTGATCTCATTCAAAACTTTCCCATTCACACGGTACGGAACAGATCTGATTGGGGCATGATCTCCAGTATCAATGGAATGTATAACTATACTGGTTCGGCCAGGTTTGTTGCTAAAGAGATTCCTATAGGTTTTCAAAACTCTCAGAATCTCCTCTTTTACTTCCTCCTTCACCTCCTCTGACCATTCCACTTGATCTACCCCTCCTTTGTCTTTGCTTTCCTGTACCAAATCTGGAAGTTCAGGCCCACTTCCCTCAGGGAATAAGGTAACTTGCAACACCTGTGCATCCCTGGTATGGTAAGGCTTCAACATATTTACATGAACCACTTTGCTTTTGTTTAATTGGTCTGTGGTAATTACATACGTCACTGTGTCAAGCCTTTCTCTGATGGTATATGGTCCTTCCCAGTTAGCCTGTAATTTGTCATGTTTCCTGGGTATGAATGCCATAACCATATCTCCCACATCATACACACGTTCCCTGGCTGTTCTGTCATACCAGTAACGTTGCTTCTCCTGTGCTTGACTCAAATTCTTTTCCACCACCTCCATCATTGATGTTAATTTATTGCGGAATTCCAATACAAAATCTACTACAGATGTTTTGTACTCTCCCAGGGTTCCTTCCCATGAATTTTTTAATAGTTCCAAAGGTCCCCTCACTTTTCTAGTGAACCTGAGTTCAAAGGGTGAGAAGCCTGTTGACTCCTGAGGGACTTCTCTGTATGCAAATAAGAAGCATCCCAACCGTTCATCCCAGTCTTGTGGGTGATCTTGAACATAGCTTCTGATCATGCCCTTCAAAACGCCATTGAATCTCTCTGTTAACCCATTAGTGGCGGGATGGTAAGTAGTGGTCTTTAGATGTTTTAGACCACAACATTTCCACATACATTGCATCACTTCTCCCATGAATACACTGCCTTGATCCGTCAGCACTTCATGAGGGAAACCCAGCCTCATAAAGATTTTTAATAAAGCCTCTGCCACTACAGGGGCTTCCACGGATCTTAGTGCTTCTGCGTCTGGGTACCTGGTGGCAAAATCCACCACCACCAATAGATATTTTTTGCCATGCCTTGTGGGTTTGGAAAAAGGGCCCACCAAATCTATTCCCACTCTATAAAAGGGTTGTCCAATTATAGGAAGGGGCTTTAAGGGTGCCTTAGTCTTTACTCCACTTTTCCCCACCTTTTGGCATATTCCACAAGATAGACAATGTTGTTTTACATCTTTGGAGATGTTTGGCCAATAATAGTGTGCCGCCAATCTCCTCTTGGTCTTTTTTATTCCCAGATGTCCTGCACATGGGACATCGTGGGCTACCTCTAGCAATCTGGTTCTGTATTTGCTAGGTACTATTAATTGCTTCACTGGTTCACATTCATCCTTTCTCTCAGCAGGCATCCACAGTCTATATAAAATCCCATTCTCACACACAACTTGATTCCTCAGTTTGTCAGTGAAAGGAATCTGTTGGGTCAGAGCTTGTTCCTTTATCTGCTTCAAACTTATATCTTTTTGCAGCTCTTCCCTGAATTGATCTGCCTCATCATTATCAGAGACCACTTGATACAGTTTGTCTCCTTCAGCAGGCCTGCTAGTGGTTGCTATGGTGACCTGAGGCTGGTTAACAGATTCCACCCTGTTTGTTTCAGCCCCCCTTAATATGGCTTCTTTTTCTCTGCCAATTTGCTGTCTGGTCACTACATAGATCTTTCCTTGGGCGCCCATTACATCCCTTCCCAGTATTACTGGTTCTTGTTGCTGGGCATTAATGCCTACTTTATATCGGCCCTCTCAGCCTCTCCAAGTCATATCCACCAGGGCCACAGGCAAACTTTCTGGTTGACCCCTCACTCCTTGGATAGTCACAGTTTCCTGAGGTAATATTACCTCAGATTTTATTAAATCTGGCCTCAGTAATGTCTGAGCGGCACCAGTATCAAGCAATGCCCAATAATTTGTCCCTTGTACACTCACTTCCTCTCTCAGACTTGAATCAAGGTCTGTTACTTCTGTCCAGTTTATCTGGCAGAACTGAACCTTTTTTGCTGTTTCTAAAGCCTTGGGCTCTGTTTTCACTGCCCTTGTCTGAGTAGGATTACTAATGGGGTTGGCAACCTCACATTGAAAACGTAGGTGCCCCGGTCTACCACATTTGTAGCATAATTTCTCCTCACTTTTAGGGTACACAGATCCACTCTGGGGTGTCCTGTGCCCTTCAGATTTTACTGGAGGACTCACTCGCTGTGGTACCACATCCCTTCTGCCAGCATTATATGGTCTGGGTTTAAAATCTCTTGATGTTTTCCCCACCCAGCCAGTTCTGTTGGAGGCAAAGTGATCCGCCATCTCTGCGGCCTCCTGCACCGATGTAGGGGAACGGTCTTTGACCAGGAGCCTTATTTCTGGTGGTAACTGATGGTATAATTGATCCAATATCATGAGGTTTTTCACCTCCTCCACAGACTGAGCTTTTGCACTTGTCAGCCATTTCCCAAATAGGTCCATCAGTTTTGCCCCCAGCTCCACGAAAGACCTCCCTGTCTGTATCTGGCAGTTTCTGAAAAGCTTTCTAAAATAATCAGGCCCCAGTCTGAATCTTTTAAACACTGCTTCTTTGAATTCAGCATAGGTGACGGGCCTGTCTGAGGGGAAATATTGGTATACCTCAGCCAATTCCCCTTTAATCAGGTTTGATAAATACAGCATGTATTTATCTTCAGGTAGCCCCCACAACTGAGCTGCTTTTTCAAAGGTGCTGAGGTAAATTTGAGGATCTTGACCAGGCTCATAGACAGCAAAGTCCTTTGGAGTAATTTTTATTTTTGCTCCATCTGTCTTTCCTTGTCTCATCAGAATGAAACTTCTCTCTTTCAAATTTTAACTTTTCTGCCTGTAATTCCGCATCCACTCTCATTCTCTCAGTTTCCATCCTCAATCTCTCAGTTTCCATCTCCCTCTGCTTGTCTTTTTCCTCAGCCTCCATCCTCAATCTCTCAGCTTCCAACTCTCTCTGTTTTTCCTTCTCTGCACCTTCCATCCTCAATCTCTCAGTTTCCATCTTCAACTTCTCTCTCTAGTACTCTATATAAGCGGGATTGCTTAAATATCCTTCTGGGGTCTCTTCCCTGACCGGTTGTTTTTGCTGGGCAGTTGCAAATCCTATAAGTGCTACCCTCAATTCATCTACCCCTTTACCCTCGTGAGGTAAATTGAATGTTATGCACTTCTCCACCAGCTCCTCTCTTTTCATTTTTATGTATTCAGCCATGGTGTTTGAGTTCACTCACTCTTTGCCACACACTCTTTGCCAGTCACTCTCACAAGTAATCTTGTTTTGTTATTTCTGTTTGCCACACAACTATTAGGGATTGTCTAGTATTCGTATCTCACTGCTACAGCCAACACCTGTGATGTAGTCTCCTTTGTCACCACGTGTCTTTGGGACTCTCTTTGGTTCATATCTGGATTCTCTGTTGTTCGTATCCCACTGCTACTGCCACCACATGTGATGCGTCCTTCCCTGGCTCTCCCTTTCAGGTTCCTACCTGCTCGTGGTTACTGCCTGTCACTAGGCACCACCAGGGACTCCACCAGTCCGGACCGCTCTCTCTTATGGTTTCTCTCCCCGCTCTAGCACAGATCTCAACAGATCCCCCTGCTAGGTAACCACCAGTAATGTCCCAATACTAGTATTCCCAGAGACTCTGAATACTGGTATTGTTATTCTCTTCACCGCTGCCACCATTTGTTACAGTTCCCCTTCAGCCTTGGTCATTACCTTACCCTCCCTTCTGGTCTGTGAAACCCCAGCCAAGGATCAGGCCTTTGGTAAACCAAATTAAGTATTTATTACAGATAACAAAGCTAACAAGATTAACAAGATTTCTTCTTAAGGCACATAAGCATATGGTTTTACTCAATACTAATCCGAACTCCACCTCCCTCCTGGCAAATAACTCTCTAAACCCCACCAAGCAACCCACTCAGTTCTCTTCTCCCCCCCAGATTCCACCCTCACTCTTCCTTTTATACATTCAGCCATTTTAAACACTCAGCCAATCATCTCGCATTCTACTGCCCATTCACTCCCCCTCTTTCACTCCACTTACCATGTATCTTCTAAACAACCAACACTTACCATATATACATTAATATAGGAACATCACATTAGCCACTGAGAAGAGTCTTCTCATTTGGCTAACACCATGCTTCCCCTCATGCTGATTGAAGTCAATCAGAGTGAAAGGAAGGGAGTCAGTCACTCAGAAGACTCTTCTCAGTAGATTGGCTCCTAGAGTAAGTTTTATTCTGGTTCTATAACTCTGTAATTGCAGAAAAGATGGTGAATCCTAGGGGCGTGGCTGTGAGGGGGCATGGTGTGACTATCATGAAAAGACCCTGCACTTCTGAATTTGCCACTGCAGTCCTGCTTATTCTTCCAGGACACCTTGCACATATTTTCAAGAGAAGGGGAAGCTTTTTAAATTTGACCTTGAAACGGTAACATGAGAAGCAGCCCTAAGATAAAGGGACAACATTGTCTAGCTAAGCTAGTTTCTAATCACTGCATCTGTTGCAATGTTTACACTTATGACTTTGTCTTGAAAATGGATTTGAATTAAAGAAGTCCCCTCCACTTTGGGAGTCTCTGGTTGCTCAGCACCAGCAGGCATTTTCCATTACATGCTACAAAGTGTTCTGTTTTGGCCAGAGCAATATTTTTGGACATTGTGCTTCCAAGGGCAGTCGCTTACAAGAGCTGCCACCGTTCTATATTTGAACAATTACAAAGCTGAGCCACATGGGAATGACAGGACTGTGGCTCAGCGTAGTATGAAATACAGAATGCACAAGGTCCACCTCAGAACTTTTCCCTGACATGTGCAATAAGATGGATGGCATTCCTGAGATCTCATTACAAGTTAATAGTGTTTCAGCTTCTGGCGTTTTAAATCTGTTGCACTGCCATTGGTCTCTGCTAAGTCAGTTGTGTGATAGACAGCCTGTATGTATGTATCAGTATTTTAGGGCATTGTCCTAGAAATGACCATGAGTTTGTTTGTTTATTCCTGTTTATCAAACTGGAATCCCGTCCTTGTTCCAGGGAGCCCATGGGCGGTGTACATGAAGTAATCACAACAATCCTGTGAGAAGGGCTAGACAGAAGACTTGCCAGAGCAACCCAAGTGAGTCCCATAATCAAGCATGGATTTGAATCCACCTTTTCTCTATCCATACCCAGGAGTTTATAGACCCTATACACCACACCATTCTCTCTGCTGTTCTCCCATTCCTTGTATAACTCCTTATATTATGCTATATATATATATATTTAAAGCTTATGATCTGTTGATCACAATTTAAAGAGTAGTCTATTTTTCCTGGGAAAGCTGGTGCCATTGCACCACATCTCAGGTGAAGCCACAGGTTAGGCGTGGTGCAGATGTGATGCTGCTTGCCTCCATCTCCCAACCATGTTTGGGTAATCAGACAGTGTGAACTTGAGGCTTTCTCCCAACCTCCTCTCAGGAAAGCATCCTCCCCTTTCTCATTTTGGAGCTAATTATAGTTTGTGCATTAAGTGCATCAGCATTTTCACTAAAGGTAGTTGGCACCACACCTCTTCACAGGCATGGACAGAAGCAGCTTTGCAAACTGTGGGTTGGGTTAACTATGGCCAGTGATACCTTGATGCAGGTGAAACTCTCCAAAACTGAAAGGGAGGGGCCAGGGGAGAAGTGTGTGAACCCAAAGATGCTCCAGGTTGAGCAGCGTTATGTTTGCAAAACACCAGAATGTTCCAGCTGGAGAAGTGGATGTGAGAGTGGGAAAGGAATTACTTTCCAGCAAGAGCTGAGGAGACTAGATATGCCGCCAGAGAAGGGCTCATTGCCAGTGGACTTATGCAAAAGTACGCATCCTAGGGAAAACACAGGGAAACATCCATGATTTTAGGCGTTTCTTCTTTGCACAGTAGTATAAAATGGGCCCTTACATGCGTAAACCTGGCCTCAGAATTCATATAATCCGTGCTAAAGCACCCTTGATATGTCCACTAGTAAGGGGCAGTTTCAACACACACACAGCCATTTTTATATTGGGAGGGAAAATGAGATAAGACATAAGAAAGAAAGGCCACAATCCTATACTCACTTACCTGGGAGTAAGCCCCATTGAACTCAGTGGGATTTGGTTCTGAAATGACATGCATAGGATTATACCATACATGTCTCGCTCATCCATCTGGCAACCAAGACAGCAAGAACTGGAAGGCAAGACCGCAGGCTATTCACTTGAATGGATGTGACATATCTCATTCATGTCCTGTATGGCTGAATTAAGTATAAGACTATCTTTAGTTTGGACATGGGTTCTTTTTCTCTTATGCAGTGAGTACTATTCTAATGTGGCACAGTGGAGAGGAGGAGGATGAATATGGTAGACTCCGGTTTAAAATTCCTGTCCTATCAGTAATGTCTCCCTGTGGCTTTGGGAAGTTCATTATCTTCCAGCCTAAACTATCTCACAGAGTGGTTGTAGACAGGTGTTGCGGTAGCTGAACCATATATATCACAAAATAAAAGGTGTCAGAGAACAGCTTGCCCCAAGGGCTTTTTCTTGGCAATTAATTCTTCTCCCACCCCTTGCACTCTCATTCAGGGAAAGGGCATGAACTTCCAGACAAACTTATTGTTAAAAGCTGACAGCGGCCACACGAGGGAGCTAGTGACATGTTGTAGTAACAGACCTTAACTCTTTTTGTTAGTGATTGGTCTTTAGGACATCTCTGATTTATAAGAACAGCAAAGAATTTTTTTTTTATAAATAAATACTAACTAATGATGCTAACTAATCTTTTTAATTTTAAATTAACTTTGTTGTTGTTATATGCCTTCAAGTCAATTACAATTTATGGCGACCCTATGAATCAGAGACCTCCAAAAGCATAAACCACCCTGTTCAGATCTTGTAAGTTCAGGTCTGTGGCTTCCTTTATGGAATCAATCCATCTCTTGTTTGGCCTTCCTCTTTTTCTACTCCCTATTGTTTTTCCCAGCATTATTGTCTTTTCTAATGAATCATGTCTTATGATGTGTCCAAAGTACAATAACCTCAGTTTCATCATTTTAGCTTCTAGTGATAGTTCTGGTTTAATTTGTTCTAACACCCAATTATTTGTCTTTTTTGCAGTCCATGGTATCTGCAAAGCTCTCCTCCAACACCACATTTCAAATGTGTTGATTTTTCTCTTATCCACTTTTTTCACTGTCCAACTTTCACATCCATACTAGCTATCGCTAGTCGGGCGGTATATAAATTTAATAAATAATAATAAATAATAATAATAATAGAGATCGGGAATACCACGGTCTGAATGATCCTGACTTTAGTGTTCAGTGATACATCTTTGCATTTGAGGACCTTTTCTAGTTCTCTCACAGCTGCCCTCCCCAGTCCTAGCCTTCTTCTGATTTCTTGACTATTCTGTCCATTTTGGTTAATGAATAAATACTATTATGTGCCATTAATACATGCTATGCCAATCAGAGACACCAAATCACTCCAAACATATATAATTAAGCCACATTTTATACTTTAGAGTTCCACAAAATTCACACACCATAATAAGACAGCCTGTATTAATTATATCTTGACACTTGCTCATAATTTTCCAGGTTGCCGGAAACAGATTCCTCTAAACCTCAAGATATATGCTCGGTCGCAAGCATTATCATATGATGATCACTCTTTTGTATGTTGTCAGTTCAATTCATCCTCTCCTTTGGGCTTAGGAAAACAGCAACACAGTACAGGTTTGTAAATAAGTATAAGATAAGCCACCATTCCTAACCTCCCAGCATTTGGAAAATGAGAACATACAGAAAAATTATTAGTTTCACTCTATGTAGAGAAATAATATTTGCTTCAAGAGCTGTTAGATATAATTATAAAATAACTCTTTAAAACTTAGGGTGCAGGGGAGAACGATGAATAAAATGTTGGGTAACAAAAGGAAAATTTGGAAGATCAAAAAGCATATTTATTTTAGATGATGGAAGTCTCAGCAGTTGCCTACTGCACATTTATGTTATAGCACACACACACACCCAAAAAATGTATGGAAAGATTCTGGCATTACTTTTGGAAGATATGTAGATTTCTACTTTTACAGACCTCTGGAGAAAGGAAGTCCTCTAACACACAAAGAAACTCCAATATATACTCTCACAATTTGGCCTTGGGGCATAGAGGGCACTGCTAAGAAGTGTGACACAGCTGTCGATAGAAAAACAGGATGACATAAAGAGAAGGAAAGAAGTGATATCAAAGTTTTTTGGGGAGACAAGTAATAAGTTAAAACAATAATCTTGAATTGTGCCTGGAATGCTACAGGAATTTTTTGCAAGCTGTGGCTTCCAGGAGGCCTTCAAACAGTGTTCAAGTCCACATGTCCTGGTATGCACTGCAATAGTCAAGTCTCCGGGTTACAAAGACAGTTGTTTGGTTTGAGTGTGAAAAAATGCATCAAATGTAGTTTCTGGGAAAACTCCTAACCGGCACTGCTACTTAAGTGCTCAGCTGATACATCCCCAAGGCTTCATGTCTGAGTGATTGGGGGAGACAGAGCCATATTAATTGGTGGTGAAGCTACTCCTTCTAAATCACAGAGCCCACCAGCCATAATTAGCTCAAATTTGCCTGGATCCTGTTTCAGCCGACCCACCATGGCTGGGCAGAAAGGGAATAAGAGAAGACTACAGAACACTGGTCTAAAAAGAAGCAGCAATACAGCCACAGATGATCAGTATACTGACATCTCACTTCAGGTCTGTGCATGATCCCATTCAGTAGTCTCGTGTACACACTGAAAAAGAAGGGGTGCAAAATGGATGTCTGTGTGTGAACCCCACAAAAGGAGCATTAAAATTTTTTTGAAGACCTATCATAATTATTGAGATAATACTAATTTAGATAGCACTTAATAATTATTAAAATGGCACAAAACATCAGAAGGTTCTCTACTCCAAAGAGTTGACAATCTAAATTTTGCCACAAGGAAATGTGGGTGGAAAAGAGGCAAGGGGAATGTGAGTTAGACTACCATTGCTTTACACATCCGTCATTAAAATCAATGGGATTTCACTAGGCTTAATTTTGTCTGGGGAGTGCCCAATATATCTATGATTTACTGCAGAAAGAAGAATGTCAGTCTGCCCTCTCTCTTTTCCAAAATTAATTAACATTAGCTAGAGGCCCAAAGGGTTTTATATTTTTGGAGAGGAATAAGAACATTATTTTATAAATAGGATAGAAGATGCATATATTAGAATTAATAGACAGTTTACATTCCACTGTTTTTCCAGGCAGACACTGGAAGAAAAGGCCACATTTGTAATCAGCACCAGTTCTTATTTCCCAAGGCTACTGCTTTATTTAACGCACACAAAGTGATGCAGTGGATGCCTATGAGCTGAAGTAACTTCAAGTATTATATATACAAAGTAAATAATATCACCTTAACTTCAGGAAAGCTCCAGATCGTAATAACTGGGCTTTATATAGTATGTTCTATCTGAAACATGTCTGTGAAACCAGTAACAGCATTGCCCCTGATTTCAAATCTAGATATTCCCATTCATTAGCTTGCTGAACTGAAGCTGAGCCAAGATTAAAGAGCCAAATCTGTTTTGCTGCTAAATCTATCGATTGCTGTCTAGAATATTGTTGTTGTTGTTGTTATATCCCTTCAAGTCAATTACGACTTATGGCGACCCTATGAATCAGTGACCTCCAATAGCATCTGCTATAAACCACCCTGTTCAGATCTTGTAAGTTCAGGTCTGTGGCTTTCTTTATGGAATCAATCCATCTCTTGTTTGGTCTTCCTCTTTTTCTACTCCTTTCTGTTTTTCCCAGTATTATTGTCTTTTCTAGTGAATCATGTCTTCTCATTATGTGTCCAAAGTATGATAACCACAGTTTCATCATTTTAGCTTCTAGCATAGTTCTGGTTTAATTTGTTCTAACACCCAATTGTTTTGTCTTTTTCGCTAGCTTCTTAAAATTGGCCACTCTATCCAAACTGCAATGAAAGAGTTCATTCCAGAACTCAGGAAAGGCACATGGTAGAGGACTGTATCCAGAGCTTGGAAAAGTTACTCTTTTTTTAACTACAACTCCCATCAGCCCCAGCCAGCATGGCCACTGGATTGGGCTGATGGGAATTGTAGTTCAAAAAAGTACCTTTTCCAAGCTCTGACTGTACCACTTCAAAACAGGGGATGGGGTGTCACTAATTTAAATTAGATTCTACACTCAACCAACAATTTGAAAGTTTTGCCTGAGGTGGTGAACTGCTACCTTGTCAGACATCAGAGATGAGACTTGCATGGGTTGGGTGTAGAATGTATTTCCTTGTAGGTGCAGCTCAATGCTTTATTGTTCATTGCTATTAGGAAAACCATGCATTTCAAATCCCTAGCACTGGAGTGCTGGAAGAGAATGACACGTGCACTTTGTTTTTCCCACTTTATTATTGCAGAGAGATTTGAATCTGCTTAAAGATGATAATCCTTTATTCCTTGTTCTGCAGTGCTTGCCTATTTTGAGAAATACACAGTTTAGCACAGAGTGCCAGAGAGAGAGTGCAGAGGGCTGATGATATGAAATAGGACCAAATGTAAACTGTAGTTTAAGTGCTGTTGCACCAGTACTGAGTCAGCAGTGCATGTTTGGCCCTGTTACAGGCAGGCTGAAGGAGCAGCAGAATATGCAAACTAGCCTGGCTTGTTTTACTTTGTGTGCTTTTACTTAGTTACATAAGAAAAAGAGAGAGAGCCGCTAACGAGAATTTAGATTCCTTCTGAAAATAGCCAAAAATATTAAGGTAGTGTCAATGAATTGTTTATATTTGTTCTGGGGAAAGGCCATCTACTCTAGCTTTCTCTGCAGAACAGACTCAATTAATTTCCTGCCTTTTAAAATACCTGACTGTGCCATTAAAGAAATCTGACATTCACTTAACCTCCCTGGAATGCCTTGTCAGATAAATTGAAACTGTGCTGAACAATGGATAATGGAATGAAAAACCTGCCAAACACTTCAATTTTAAATGAGGGTTTTCTCAGAGTGCTCTTTCAAAAGCTACAACTAGGGACTTTCCTGATGATCCAAAGGCCATGTTTTTGTGATTCAGTTGTGCTTGGTCTGATAATGCCCGTAGAAGGGGACAGGTAATGTTAAGAATACCGAGCAAAACCATTGGTCCATCTAGCTCAGCACTGTCTATGCCAGGGTTTCCCAACCTTTGAGCCACAGATGTTGCTGGTCTACAACTCCCATCAGCCCCATCCAGCATGGCCAATGGTCAGGAATTATGGAACTGTAGTCCAGCAACATCTGTGGCCCAAAGGTTGGGAAACCCTGGTCTATGCTGATCGGCTGCATCTCTACAGGGTTTCAGATAGGGGTCTCCCTACCTGGAGATGCCAAGGGCTGTAAGGAAGTAGGACTCTTGTTCACTGCTTACAATAATAATCAAAGGAAGGGTATCTTCCAGTGCCAGAGAGGGGAAGCTTACACCTTCCAAAGACTAACCACTGGTACAGCCGTGCTCCACACTGTGCTTCTAATCACAATAGAGGTTAAGGAAAACAGACTGCTGTTTGAGCACTAGGAAAATAATTTACCTCATAACAAAATGGTACCTTGAGGAATGCTCATTTGGGTCCCCCACAGCAAATGAATATTAGTATAATTAATGTATTTTATGGAGGCATCAGTTGTTGCAATGGCCTTGGCAAAATTAGGCTTGAATCAAGCTTTCTGTATTGTCATTCTCCATTTACAAATTCAGGGCATGTTGTTGTTGTTATCAATAATAACAATTATAATAATATTTTATTGGATTTTTTACCTGCCCTTCACCATAGAGTCCTCACAGGGTAAAATTTTGAACTAATATTATGCAGCACAATAAATCAAATGCAGACACTGAGTCTGTGATGCTCCATACGCATCTGAAATCAAAGTACAAATATGTATATATGAAAGGAGGCAACAAATATACTGAGAAATAATCTTTGTAAATTTCTGGAATGACAAATTATTAAAATAAAGAGTCTCACATTTTAAATCTGTCTGTTCAGTGCCTTCACCTGAAAAGCAGATTTTCTCAGTATGTGGGTGGGTATCATTAGAAAGCTGAGAGGAAGAAGACTGTATGGATGTGTATTTGGAAACCTTTAATCTTTTAGCCCGTAGTCTACTTAGGAACTGCATAGGGGAATGTTACTACATTAGGAAACCATCAGCCTTGATGATACTTGAAGAATTACACAAATCAACATCTTGGGCATCTGTGCATGTGTAACACTTTATTGCCACACTTAGGCCTAGACACAAAGGACCATGAATGAATGATGGCTTATAGAAATGAACAATGACTAGCACTCACCCACTCAGCTATAGCCCATCTATATGACCACTGGAAGTTGATCCATTAGGGCAAATGGGCCACTGTCCCACTAACCTCAGTTTGCTCTCATCCAGCCCCCACCTGTCTGCCTTTTTACTTACAACGAATCCAGGGAATGGCACTGGCTGTTAGCTTCCTCCTCCTCCTCTGTAATGCATTAAGCAGGGAGGAGGATGGGACAAAACTAGAATTAGTTGGATCTGCCTATCATTGACTGCTCTGGCACCACCTACTGTTAGCCTCCTGCCTCACGCCCTACCAGTCCCAATGTCCACCAGCCACCATTGTATATGACCACAGTTCCATGAGCATCGACAATGAACAGAAGGGCTTATGGGAGTTGTAGTTCAAAAAAGTAACTTTTCCAAGCTCTGCTCCAGAGTAAAAGTCTCCTTAGGAGTAGGGGACTCCTGCAGAGTAAAGGTCTCCTAGGGAGTAAAGGTCTGGCTGCAGGGGATTAATGTGAGTCAGCTGAGGTTTGGGGTGTGGTTCAGCAGCTCCAGCATAAAAACCCCAGTGCTGCACTAGAAGAATTGGAACAATGGGTATGTTTTGGCTTTGTACCTGGTCTCTTTGTGGACTGACTGTTGCTACTAGATCTGACCAGGGACTACTTTGGACCTGCCTCTTGCCTTGCCTCTGACCTGCATTGCTTACGGACTGCTCGGCACCTGACTCTGGACTACTCTGACCCTGTTTTGTGCCTGATCCTGTTGTTGTTGTAGTAGACTCTGACTTTGGACTGACCCTGGATACTGCCCCTGTGCTACCCTTGCCTGTGTTTCTTTCCTCTTTAGGAATCTGGTGAGACTGGGACACTCTCTCCCTACTTGTGATCCACAATAACTGTTATACAGACATATACTTCCCCTGATACTGGAGGCAATATATAGTCATCGAGAGTTGTAGCAATTGATATAGCCTTATCCTCCCTGAATTTGTGTAATCCTCTTTTAAGCTGTCAAAGTCGACAGCCATTATTACATCATGTGGTAGCACATTCCATAGTTTAACTATGTGCAGTGTAAAGAAGTACTTCTTTTTGTCTTTCTTGAATCCTCCAATGTTCAGCTTCATTGGATGGCCCTGGGTTTTAGAATCAAGGGAAAGGGAGAAAAACTTGTCTCTATCTGTTTTCTACGCGCTATGTATAATCTTATACACTTCCATCTTGTTCCCTCTTACATGCCTTTAAAAAAAACACACCAAAAAGCCCCAAATGTTGTAATCTTTCCTCAGGGGGAGTTGCTCCAACCCCTTGATCATTTTGGTTGCTGTTTTTTGGACCTTTCTCAGCTCTACCTCCATGCCCCTCTCCATTTGCTAGCTGTTCATCTAATTTAATGACTTATAAGTAAACACACTGTATTAACTGATTAGAAATACTAATAATTTTTAAAACGTTAAAGACATTAGGACATGGTCAAATGTTACAGACAAGCACAGGCACAGGAAAAGTGAATGCCTCTCAGTTTGGGATGCATCCACTACAGGATAGATGCACAAATCCCTGTTTCGGATGTTACACAGGAAGTATGAAAAACATGTTTTTCCAGCACATGCTTGTAATATCTGAAGTGTCCTTGCATGCCAAACGATGAACAAGGTTGTAGCCATACGCACTTGCAGAAAATCATTAAGACTAGCATATAATATGCTGGTTAATGTTTTTTTCTTTTTTAAAAATAGTATATGTTATTTACAGTCCTCATAATCCCTTGGAGTTTCAGATGTAATATACTATAATTAATATGTGCTTTATGTTGCTATCACTCTCTGAGGGCCACATACTTCTAAGCTATATATATAAAGGAATGAAATTTGAAATCCTCAGAGTTGAGAAAAAGCATTCACAATCTAGATGCTCTTTTTAGCTTTTAGGCAACACATGCTATATCTCCTTGTCTTGTCCACAAATGAATGTATGCTATGATCAGGATCTCATGGACGAGCTATGTCACTGACAAGGAAACAAAACATTTTGCCAGCCAATCTACAGGACAGCTAACAAAAATAAAATTGGTCCCATTGATTGAGTTAAAAGGCATTCTGCTAACAATTCAAAATTTACATACAAACTTGTCATGTGTTTATTTTGAAACGACTGATCACCACTGGGAGCCTTATTTACCGCAGTTAACTTGGTTGTCCATTTAGTGCAAGAAACTAACAACAACCTCAGCTGGATACGTATCCTGGAATTGGAAGGATGTGTACTCCACATATATGTCTAAAAAGATCCTAAAAGCCTCATTAAATTACTATAAAATTGTTAGGTATTATAAAAATACCAGAGCGAAATAGGAACTAAGCTTTGGTGGTCCTATTTCTTAGCAGAGATATAAAAACACAAGCAGCAGAGTGAGAATGTAACCAGCCCCACCTTTCTCTATATAAATAACAGACACAATCTTCTTAGGTAAAAGATAAAAACATTTACTCACGACCTCCTCATATGTTAGAAACATAGGCTGTAGCTTAGATGAAAGAAAATAGAAGTCTCAGTCCATTTTTGGTGTTTGGTAATGATGCTCTCAGCAGAGAGCATCATTTGCCATGCGGCCTCTCTCTATGGTGGATCGATCAGCAATGGAGAATATTCAAAAAATCCTCCAGGACAAAGGAAGGAGGAAACCAGGTAACTAACCCCACCCATAAGGAAGTTACATCATTGTGAACAGGTACATGGGATATTTCCCAAATATACCCCCCAAGTGAAAATGCAACATTTGCCTATTCCAACATTACCAGTGGTAAATGATCAGCAGATGTTTACCAATACTCAAGCCCCCCCCCTCGTGAGAAGCTAGCTGAACTTCTCTAATATGCAACTATGGTTTAGTTAAAGGAGGTGGAGCTTTTCCAGACCTGTTGGTTCCAGATACGCTGTAAATCTCACATTGGTGAAGACAGGAAAACTACATTTCTGAGTCATTTACACCAAACAGATAGAAGCCCTTGAGCAATTACACCAGACAGGAACTTTCTTCCATAATTTCTGTTCCCTACTACTTCCTGTCCTGGTATATCTACCATCCCCTCCATTCCACCCATCACCACACTTCTTTTCTCTTTCAGTTCTTTCTCTTTTCACCTCATGAAAGAAATTTGATGTCATTGCCTATTCCTCCCCCAGTGTATCACTTGATTCCTCTCTTCAGATTGCTGCGTCATGGGATAGCGATGTTAAATCCTTCCTTTTCCACTTCTTCTAGACCAGTGATTCCCAACATGGGAACCGTGACCCCGGGTGTGTGTGCGCAAAGTAATCCAGAGGGGCAGCAAACAGTAAAGAAATTAATTATTATTATTATTTTAAAAACTATTATCTCCCTGGATGCTGTCTGCTCCCCACTGCTGCAGATGACACCCCCCCTGCTCCAAACGAGAGGGGAAGGCTTTTGCTGAAGCGCCAGAGCATCTTTCAGGTGTGCCAAGGGCAGGCATCTACCTATAAAAGACGTGGCAGACGCCAAAAGAGGCTGACGGTAGAGCAACCAGGAAGAAGAGGGGATTACTATCTCCAGACTCCTGTCTCCTCGCATGGCCGCTGCTGACGACGCCTTTACTCTGAACAAGAGGAGAGGGCTTGTCATGAAGTAAAAAGAAGCAAGACTGCAAGGAAAGGCTGCTTTCCCCCCTTCCTTCCTGGCAGCCAGCCTGCCTGCCTTTTTTGGCTCCTGCTTCACTGCCACTCCTTTTAAAAATTATTCTTATTTGCAAGGCCACCCAGATCTCACCTTCAGCCCAAACGGAGCCAAGGAGCACTGAAGAAGTTCAGGACTTGCTCGCCCCCCCATCTCTGAGGTTAACACTCTGCCCCCCCATCTCTCTCTCCAAGATGCTGTGGCAGTTGAGGGCTTCCCTCCTCCCACATGCCCAAATGCATGCATGCCTGCAGATGCTTGAAGGAGGGGCAGGTGTGTTTGTGCATGCGCTGATCTGTCTTCTGCTCCTCTCTCATTCCCCAAGTGCACACTAACCAAGTCATCAGTTCTGATGGTCATCCCAAGGCCTAAAAGCACTAACCCTCCTCCCTGTTGTCTGCAGTGCACAATTTAGCATCCCCATCACCACCACATTGCTGCTTCTTGATTATTATTATTTTTAAAGCTTAGCAGATTGGCTCAGGCTGGGGTCCACACACTGCAGCTGAAATTTATTTATTTATTATTACATTTCTATCCCACCTTTCCTCCAAGTTGCTCAAGGTGGTGCACATGGTTCCCCCTCTTCCCATTTTATCCTTACACTAACTTAGGTCAGGCTGAGAGACTGTGTTTGGTCCAAGGTTACCCAGTGGGCTTCATGGCTGGGTGGGGTTTGAATCTGGATCTTAGTCCAACACAGTAAACCATTGGTGTTGGGAGACAGGACTGCATATCTTCAGTCTGTGTGTCTGGGGGAATCCCAATTTGATTGGACCTTTGCATTAAGAAATGACCTCCCTGTCTGCAGGGTGCTTTTTATGGAAAGGGATATTTGGAGATTGGATTTTGCCACGCACCATTTTTTTTCAATTAATAGAGACTAAAATTACAATTAGCATGGGGGAAGGGTCACAAAAAATTTGAGCTTACAAAGGGGGTCCCATACTCATAAAGGCTGGGAACCACTGTTCTAGACAGGGCTTGTGCCAGGCATGACTAAGATCTTGGACACCAGCCTGCCCTGGGCTCAGGGCGCCCACCCGCACTTACCTCTCCCATTGTGGTAAATACTGGCTGAGCTACGTGCACACACCTACCATCAACCAATATGACGGCTGAGGCTCCCCTAAGGGGCTGATGCCTCCGCCACCATCTTGGTTGATGGCAGGCATGCGCACAGTGCAGCCAGCATTCAGCCCAATGGGAAAGGTAGGTGGGGAATGCAGGCGGGCGTTGTGGGCCTGTACGATTTTAGGGGGGTGCCTGGGAGCTCCCTCTCTGTGATCCATAGCAGGGTCTGAGCCGACACTGCTGTGGATTGTGGAATGGGAGCACTACCCACCCACCCTAAGGAGAGGCCATTTAGGGGCCCCTCAGACAGGGCCCAACTTTGCCACCCTCTGGCGCCAGCCCTGTTTCTAGACACTAGTCCTAGGTCACTTCCACAACATATATTTAAAGCACATGGCCTCCCTCAAAGAATCCTTGGAGCTGTAGTTTGTTAAGAGTGTTGGGAACTGTAGCTCTGTCAGGGGTAAACTACAACTTCCAGGAGTCTTTGGGGGAAGCTGTGACTGATTTCATCAGTTAAATATAATCATGTTATTAAAATGCTATCTCCAATTTATCAAATGTCCTGCACCAACATGGAAATAAAAATTGTGAGAGTCCACCTCCTTATTAACGCTAGTTGAGAGATGTTTCACTTGAGGCTCTCTAGCGGCTCCTTGCTTCAGTCAATGCAGCAACTAGAAACCATCATTGACAGATTTTTTCCACTTTCCCCCATTTTTTAGTTGTACTTCTGATGCCCAGAGTATAAGAAATGCTGCATAGGCATGACAGGGAGTAAAGAAAACTGGGGCTGTACCTGATGCAGTGTCACTATTGCCATTGCACATGCATCCTCTTATTCAGGAGGACAAGTAGCGCCTTCCCCTATCTCTTCCTGGTGCCAACTGCATGAGCCCTTCAACTCAAGCTGACAGAGAGAGCCTGGCAAAAGCTCACCAAGACAGTTTCCCTGGCTCTTCTCATTGCTAGTGCCTATTCCTCATAGCTCTTGCCAAGACCCAGATACCCCAGCCTCTTCCAAACACCAGCATTCTTCCCAGTGCGATGTATATGCATCTCAGCTCATGCTAAGAAAAGAGAGTTCCCCAATCTCTTCCTGGCATTGATGCACATGCATCTCAACTCATGCCATGGCAGAGAGATCCACTCTCTTTCCAATGCTGCCACTGACATGCCCACACCATCCCCCCCTTGTGCCAGCTTGCATATTATCTCAAGTCAACTCAGAACAAGATGGGGAGCTCTGGTCTCTTCCTAGCACTGCCTTGTTGAGACAGACAGCCCTGACTGGGGAAGACTCAAGGAGTCCCAAGTGGTGCCACAAAAACGGCAACATAGCAGAGGCTCTGAGGTATACATGTGACTCTGGCCAGGTTCACATGGGAGCTAAAATCCATATTGAATTTGAAGTTTTTCCCTTTGCGATAGAGTTCCACGGTTCACACACATCAATCCTCTCTACCTTCCAATTTTCTGTTTTGCTGGTTTGCATTCACACACATTTGTGTTAATTAGTATTGCTCTTTCCTTGTGGCCCCACCCCAAATTTAAATGTTAACTCCCTCCAGAACATCCCCATCGCTAATCGAGAAGGGGAGGGGTTTTCTCTCAATTTCACGCTAACCAGGAGACAGTGGGGGGTGCAACTGGCACCAAATTACTTTTTTTCTGTTGTCAGTTTCATTTCCTCTAGACAAAGCCCTTTTTTGTGAAGAAGGAATGAAATGTTTATAGTGTGAAATGGAATGTTTATAGTGTGCATATATAGTGTGTATATTTTTGTGTTTGTGTGAGTGCACACAACCTCTTTGTGAATGAGACAGCTGTGTCCCTGCAAGAAAGTGTTAGAGACCAGGTGGGTATTTAGGGCTGGTGCTCAGGGAGCGGGTGGGCGAGCGAGCAGCCCTCTCCTTCCCCTCCAGAAAACCAAGCAAGGCCACCCTGGCACATCCCACGGCAAGTCCTGCTCTCTGGGCGGCATCTCTTCCCTCCTCCTGGCCCACAGGACTGCTGCTCGTCGCTGCCACTGCTGCCAATGCTTGGAAGGGAACGGGAGGGGAGGAGGGGCTGCTCGCTCGCCCACCCGCTCCCTGAGCACCAGTCCTAAATACCCGCCTGGTCTCTTCCCCACAAACTGGCACAGAGAGAAGTGGCTGCCCCTTGCTGCCTCCACGCGACTCATAAAGTAAAATAGCGAGTAAACGGAGCACATCACTGGTTTAAATAACTGTGGGAGTGAACATGTTCGGGAGAAATGGGGAAAAGGAAGGCTAGAGTGACTGGAAGTTTGTTTGTCAGCAGCAGGAAACAAAATGATGTCCATAGACAGTGTAGGGGGCAGAGAAAGGGAGGATCTAAAATGGCAAACAACCCGTGCAGCAACCACACACCAGGTTGGCACCGAAGCAGGTGCAGATTGTCAAACCAATTTTGGATTTTTACCGCATTGATTTAATCTGGATTTAGAGGCAATAGCAGCTGATTGAACTCGCGTTGGCAAAAACATCATGCAAACAGTCCAAATTAAAAGGATCTGCAAAAGGCACCAGATCCACTTTACACCAGAATGTGATCAAGACCTCTGTCTAAGTAGGTCTGCTGCCCCTTACATATATTAAATACAAATAAAAGGGGGGATCTCTTCCAGTTTTAAATATATATACATAATGATGTTTCTCTCATTACTTAAAAATAGGTTTGTAGCTGGGGGGGGCTAATATTTTTACAAAAAATAAATAAATTTATTACAGATTTTTTTCTGCCCCCCTACTTTTTTGGGTGCTCGTGCAAACATTTAGGCTAGCTATGGGACTGCTTAAATGCAACTTTTGTAACTGTGCACATTAATGGGTTAAAAATAAAGCAAGCATGCTCTTCATCAGAATCTCTGGCTTTATGCATATAATTCAAATTTAATCATGTATTGCTTTATAAGGCACCTAAGATTTCTTTAATTGAGCCACAGCCCTACTATTGATAGGCATGGGAAAGTGCTTTCATCACTTTCATCATTTCATTCTAGCTCAAGGAGATTGTTACACCATGAGAATGGAGTAATTAATATTCAACTAGAAGGTGAAACATCCATTTATCCCTTAGTACAATAATCTGTGTAGATAAATTATGATTAGATTAAATTCCATTTCACCTGCTTGCTCATTTTCAATAATGTCAGGAAGGAAAAAAATATATAAACTTTTTACTTTCACCTAAAGCAGGAATGGGTAATCTGTGGCTCACTAGATGTTGTGGGACTTCATTAGCTGCAGCCAGCATGGCTGATGGTCAAGGCTGATGGGAGTTGTAGTCCAACAACATCTGGAGGGCCATAGGTTCCCCCAAACCTGATTTAGAACATTTCCATGCTTTGGAAATTGCATGGCATCCATGCAAATAACCCACTGATCTCTTGCCTGTCCATATTGGTGACATAAAGATTCACATAAGAAACACTATCAACATCAGGTGTTGGGAACCTTTGGCCCTCCAGCTGTTGCTGAACTACAACTCCCATCATCTTTGGCTGTGCTTGCTAGGGCTGATGGGCGTTGTAGTTCAACAACATCTGGAGGGCCAAAGATTGCCCATTCAATCCTGATGTACATGGAGGGAAGGAACATGAAATTCCTACATCAGGCTCCTTCTCATTTCACAGACACTGCATCTGGTTATATTCTGTACTTATCATACTGTGCTAAAATGCATACCTTACAGCACAATCATATACATGTTTGCTCAGAAATAAGTTCCATTGAATTCACAGTACTGCCAACCTAAATTTTGTTCTGTACCTGGCTGTACTCCAACCCATACTCATCTCTGTTTCAGAGGGGCAAACTAGCTCATAATAGCTTTGTGCAGGAATGTGGAGGGATTAAGACAAATTACACCAAGTTAAGAGCGTGAAGAACAACAAGGAAAGTGATCTGATAAAGGAAACTGTCAGGAAAAGATCATGAAAGAGATGAATGTTGATGGATGGGAATGCTGTGGCACAAGGCTGTTGGGTTGTTGTTGTAAACAGCTCTTTGCAAATGCAGTGTTCTGGCTGGTCACCAAACCAGTTGGAATTGTTTTAGCAGATGCTGGTAATTTTCTTTCACTTGTGTAATTTCTTATAAGGAAGTACAAAATGTACCTATGGTATTTTAACAAAAACCTGTCAACAAGTTACAAGCAAGACTATGATAAATGTTCTGACAGATTATCACTAGTGTCTGTAATGACAGATTTCCCCCCCAAAGAACCATCTCATCTTTTGAAGAAAGTGTTGTTTTGCTGTTCCTTCAAAAGGCTCAAAACAACCACTTTTGACAACAAGGTGTCAGTTGAAAGATTATAGCATGTAACCAATACTTCTAATTGTAAATAAATTGCTCATGAACCCCAGGAATTGCAACCTAGGTTTTCCCCATCAACCATATGCAAGCAACTGTACGGCCCAGGCTTTCAAGGCCCTTGGTGACATCAGAGCAGGCAGCTATGCTAATAGCTCACTTACTTTCAAGAACAACACAGGCCATATTTTAGTTACAATCAGTGGAGGCTAGAGTTACCAGGTCTCTGGTTTTTGGCCGGAGTGTCTGGTTTTTGGGGGCCCCTCTGGCTCTCTGGTTAGCACCCCTTAATCTCCGGACTCTCAGCTTCAATTAAAAAAAAATTAAGTTTCTAGGTGGTCTGGTTCCCGAGATATACACCAAAAAGTCAGCTGCCGCCCCCCGCAACTGTTTAATCTATTTAACTGATACGACACTGAAGTTGCTTCCTAGTTCCCAGTTCCTTATTTGCTTGAAAGTTCAAAACACTAAAAAAGAAGAGTTGACAACTACAGCAACTTCAAACCAAACTTAAAATGTCTCTGAACCCCAAAAAATATGTTGGGGTACCCTGTATGATATATCACTGTGATCGGGGGACTCTCCCCGTCAAGAATAACAGTACATTTCTGCAATCAAAATCATCAGGCTTCTGATATTATCATAAATACATAATGATGGCATAAAATCATAAAAAAGTAACTGGGGGTCCCTGTGATGTTCCTATATTAATGTATATATGGTAAGTGTTGGTTGTTTAGAAGATACATGGTAAGTGGAGTGAAAGAGGGGGAGTGAATGGGCAGTAGAATGCGAGATGATTGGCTGAGTGTTTAAAATTGCTGAATGTATAAAAGGAAGAGTGAGAGTGGAATCTGGGGGGGAGAAGAGAACTGAGTGGGTTGCTTGGTGGGGTTTAGAGAGTTGTTTGCCAGGAGGGAGGTGGAGTTCGGATTAGTATTGAGTAAAACCATATGCTTATGTGCCTTAAGAAGAAATCTTGTTAATCTTGTTAGCTTTGTTATCTGTAATAAATACTTAATTTGGTTTACCAAAGGCCTGATCCTTGGCTGGGGTTTCACAGACCAGAAGGGAGGGTAAGGTAATGACCAAGGCTGAAGGGGAACTGTAACAAATGGTGGCAGCGGTGAAGAGAATAACAATACCAGTATTCAGAGTCTCTGGGAATACTAGTATTGGGACGTTACTGGTGGTTGCCTAGCAGGGGGATCTGTTGAGATCTGTGCTAGAGCAGGGAGAGAAACCATAAGAGAGAGCGGTCCGGACTGGTGGAGTCCCTGGTGGTGCCTAGTGACAGGCAGTAACCACGAGCAGGTAGGAACCTGACAGGGAGAGCCAGGGAAGGACGCATCACATGTGGTGGCAGTAGCGGTTGGATACAAACAACAGAGAATCCAGATACGAACCAAAGAGAGTCCCAAAGACACGTGGTGACAAAGGAGACTACGTCACAGGTGTTGGCTGTAGCAGTGAGATACGAATACTAGACAATCCCTAATAGTTGTGTGGCAAACAGAAATAACAAAACAAGATTACTTGTGAGAGTGACTGGCAAAGAGTGTGTGGCAAAGAGTGAGTGAACTCAAACACCATGGCTGAATATATAAAAATGAAAAGAGAGGAGCTGGTGGAGAAGTGTGTAACATTCAATTTACCTCATGAGGGTAAAGGGGTAGATGAATTGAGGGTAGCACTTATAGGATTTGCAACTGCCCAGCAAAAACAACCGGTCAGGGAAGAGACCCCAGAAGGATATTTAAGCAATCCCGCTTATATAGAGTACTTGAGAGAGAAGTTGAGGATGGAAACTGAGAGAATGAGGATGGAGGCTGAGGAAAAAGACAAACAGCGGGTCTTTGAGGCTGAGGAAAAGGACAAGCAGAGGGAGTTGGAAACTGAGAAGTTGAGAATGGGGTTTGAGGAGAGGGAGAAGCAACGAGCAGTGGATGCCGAATTACAAGTAGAAAAGTTAAAATTTGAAAGAGAGAAGTTTCTTCTGTGGTGGATTGAGGATGGAAGGTGCAGAGAAGGAAAAACAGAGAGAGTTGGAAGCTGAGAGATTGAGGATGGAGGCTGAGGAAAAAGACAAGCAGAGGGAGTTGGAAACTGAGAGATTGAAGATGGAAACTGAGAGAATGAGAGTGGATGCGGAGATACAAGGGGAAAGATTAAAATTGGAAAGAGAGAAGTTTCATTCTGATGAAACAAGAAAGGACAGAGATGGAGCAAAAATAAAAATTACTCCAAAGGACTTTGCTGTCTATGAGCCTGGTCAAGATCCTCAAATTTACCTCAGCACCTTTGAAAAAGCAGCTCAGTTGTGGGGGCTACCTGAAGATAAATACATGCAGTATTTATCAAACCTGATTAAAGGGGAATTGGCTGAGGTATACCAATATTTCCCCTCAGACAGGCCCGTCACCTATGCTGAATTCAAAGAAGCAGTGTTTAAAAGATTCAGACTGGGGCCTGATTATTTTAGAAAGCTTTTCAGAAACTGCCAGATACAGACAGGGAGGTCTTTCGTGGAGCTGGGGGCAAAACTGATGGACATATTTGGGAAATGGCTGACAAGTGCAAAAGCTCAGTCTGTGGAGGAGGTGAAAAACCTCATGATATTGGATCAATTATACCATCAGTTACCA
Organism: Rhineura floridana; assembly: GCF_030035675.1. Taxonomy (NCBI): domain Eukaryota; kingdom Metazoa; phylum Chordata; class Lepidosauria; order Squamata; family Rhineuridae; genus Rhineura; species Rhineura floridana. The sequence continues at coordinate 139,706,036 of NC_084482.1, read as the reverse complement.
CCAGAAATAAGGCTCCTGGTCAAAGACCGTTCCCCTACATCGGTGCAGGAGGCCGCAGAGATGGCGGATCACTTTGCCTCCAACAGAACTGGCTGGGTGGGGAAAACATCAAGAGATTTTAAACCCAGACCATATAATGCTGGCAGAAGGGATGTGGTACCACAGCGAGTGAGTCCTCCAGTAAAATCTGAAGGGCACAGGACACCCCAGAGTGGATCTGTGTACCCTAAAAGTGAGGAGAAATTATGCTACAAATGTGGTAGACCGGGGCACCTACGTTTTCAATGTGAGGTTGCCAACCCCATTAGTAATCCTGCTCAGACAAGGGCAGTGAAAACAGAGCCCAAGGCTTTAGAAACAGTGAAAAAGGTTCAGTTCTGCCAGATAAACTGGACAGAAGTAACAGACCTTGATTCAAGTCTGAGAGAGGAAGTGAGTGTACAAGGGGCAAATTATTGGGCATTGCTTGATACTGGTGCCACTCAGACATTACTGAGGCCAGATTTAATAAAATCTGAGGTAATATTACCTCAGGAAACTGTGACTATCCAAGGAGTGAGGGGTCAACCAGAAAGTTTGCCTGTGGCCCTGGTGGATATGACTTGGAGAGGCTGAGAGGGCCGATATAAAGTAGGCATTAATGCCCAGCAACAAGAACCAGTAATACTGGGAAGGGATGTAATGGACGCCCAAGGAAAGATCTATGTAGTGACCAGACAGCAAATTGGCAGAGAAAAAGAAGCCATATTAAGGGGGGCTGAAACAAACAGGGTGGAATCTGTTAACCAGCCTCAGGTCATCATAGCAACCACTAGCAGGCCTGCTGAAGGAGACAAACTGTATCAAGTGGTCTCTGATAATGATGAGGCAGATCAATTCAGGGAAGAGCTGCAAAAAGATATAAGTTTGAAGCAAATAAAGGAACAAGCTCTGACCCAACAGATTCCTTTCACTGACAAACTGAGGAATCAAGTTGTGTGTGAGAATGGGATTTTATATAGACTGTGGATGCCTGCTGAGAGAAAGGATGAATGTGAACCAGTGAAGCAATTAATAGTACCTAGCAAATACAGAACCAGATTGCTAGAGGTAGCCCACGATGTCCCATGTGCAGGACATCTGGGAATAAAAAAGACCAAGAGGAGATTGGCGGCACACTATTATTGGCCAAACATCTTCAAAGATGTAAAACAACATTGTCTATCTTGTGGAATATGCCAAAAGGTGGGGAAAAGTGGAGTAAAGACTAAGGCACCCTTAAAGCCCCTTCCTATAATTGGACAACCCTTTTATAGAGTGGGAATAGATTTGGTGGGCCCTTTTTCCAAACCCACAAGGCATGGCAAAAAATATCTATTGGTGGTGGTGGATTTTGCCACCAGGTACCCAGACGCAGAAGCACTAAGATCCGTGGAAGCCCCTGTAGTGGCAGAGGCTTTATTAAAAATCTTTATGAGGCTGGGTTTCCCTCATGAAGTGCTGACGGATCAAGGCAGTGTATTCATGGGAGAAGTGATGCAATGTATGTGGAAATGTTGTGGTCTAAAACATCTAAAGACCACTACTTACCATCCCGCCACTAATGGGTTAACAGAGAGATTCAATGGCGTTTTGAAGGGCATGATCAGAAGCTATGTTCAAGATCACCCACAAGACTGGGATGAACGGTTGGGATGCTTCTTATTTGCATACAGAGAAGTCCCTCAGGAGTCAACAGGCTTCTCACCCTTTGAACTCAGGTTCACTAGAAAAGTGAGGGGACCTTTGGAACTATTAAAAAATTCATGGGAAGGAACCCTGGGAGAGTACAAAACATCTGTAGTAGATTTTGTATTGGAATTCCGCAATAAATTAACATCAATGATGGAGGTGGTGGAAAAGAATTTGAGTCAAGCACAGGAGAAGCAACGTTACTGGTATGACAGAACAGCCAGGGAACGTGTGTATGATGTGGGAGATATGGTTATGGCGTTCATACCCAGGAAACATGACAAATTACAGGCTAACTGGGAAGGACCATATACCATCAGAGAAAGGCTTGACACAGTGACGTATGTAATTACCACAGACCAATTAAACAAAAGCAAAGTGGTTCATGTAAATATGTTGAAGCCTTACCATACCAGGGATGCACAGGTGTTGCAAGTTACCTTATTCCCTGAGGGAAGTGGGCCTGAACTTCCAGATTTGGTACAGGAAAGCAAAGACAAAGGAGGGGTAGATCAAGTGGAATGGTCAGAGGAGGTGAAGGAGGAAGTAAAAGAGGAGATTCTGAGAGTTTTGAAAACCTATAGGAATCTCTTTAGCAACAAACCTGGCCGAACCAGTATAGTTATACATTCCATTGATACTGGAGATCATGCCCCAATCAGATCTGTTCCGTACCGTGTGAATGGGAAAGTTTTGAATGAGATCAAAAAGGAGGTGGAAGATATGCTGGAATTAGGAGTGATCAGGGAATCCATCAGTCCCTGGGCCTCAAGTATTGTCCTGGTTCCGAAAAAAGATGGAACGACAAGGTTTTGCATTGATTATCGGCTAATCAATAAAATTACTGTCCCAGATGCGTATCCTATGCCTAGGGTAGACGCAATGTTAGAGTTATTGGGGGCAGCAACCATTATCTCTACACTAGATCTCTGTAAAGGATTTTGGCAAATGGAACTAGACGAGCAATCCAGAGCCAAAACTGCCTTCAGTACACCAGATAGGTTATATGAGTTTGTGACCTTACCCATGGGACTAAGGAACTCACCAAGTTCATTTCAGAGGCTAATCAATACTGTGTTGCGAGGCATGTCAGATTTTGCAGTGGCCTATATCGATGACGTGGCCATTTTTAGCAAGTCGGTGCCTGAGCATGTCCAACACCTGACAACAGTATTGGAGGCCTTAAGAAAAGCAGGCTTCACAATAAAAGCTAAGAAATGCCAGTTTGGACTAAAGGAAGTAATCTATTTAGGTCATAAGGTGGGGAGTGGGAAAATCACCCCCTTATGGAGCAAGGTGGAGGCAATACAAGCGTGGCCGATCCCCTTAACCAAAAAACAAGTAAGGGCATTTCTGGGTGTGGTTGGATTTTATAGGAAGTTTATAAGAAATTTTGGGGAAATAGCAACCCCCTTGCATGAATTAACAAAGAAGAAGTGTTCTGAGCGTGTGGTATGGACGGATGAATGTCAGAAGGCTTTTGATCTACTGAAGCAAGCCTTGTGCCAAGGACCCATATTAATAGCACCAGACTATGAGAAACCATTCATCATGGCTACAGATGCGTCGGACCTGGCGCTGGGAGTCGTCTTCCTGCAGGAGAGAGAAGGCACCAGACATCCAGTGGCGTACCTGAGTCGCAAGCTGACACCGAGGGAGAAAAATTATTCGTCGGTCCAGAAGGAGTGCCTAGCGGTCGTGTGGGGACTGAACAAGTTGCGCCCATACGTGTGGGGATGAAGATTCACAGTGACTACGGATCATCGGGCCTTGTTATGGTTGCAGACTATGAAAAACCATAACACTATGCTGCAGAGGTGGTCCTGGGCCCTACAGGACTATCAAGTGGACTTCCAGTTCATCAAAGGCAAGGACAATGTACTGGCCGATGGACTTTCCAGGCAAGTGGCTGGGACTGCAGTGACGTGACCAGACGGAGGAACAAAGGAAGACATTTTCCCCATAGAGACTTTTATTTGTTAACGTGACATATAAATCCTGGAACAGGAATAATACTCTGCTGTTGTTTAAGGGGGGGGAAATGTGATGTTCCTATATTAATGTATATATGGTAAGTGTTGGTTGTTTAGAAGATACATGGTAAGTGGAGTGAAAGAGGGTGAGTGAATGGGCAGTAGAATGCGAGATGATTGGCTGAGTGTTTAAAATGGCTGAATGTATAAAAGGAAGAGTGAGAGTGGAATCTGGGGGGGAGAAGAGAACTGAGTGGGTTGCTTGGTGGGGTTTAGAGAGTTGTTTGCCAGGAGGGAGGTGGAGTTCGGATTAGTATTGAGTAAAACCATATGCTTATGTGCCTTAAGAAGAAATCTTGTTAATCTTGTTAGCTTTGTTATCTGTAATAAATACTTAATTTGGTTTACCAAAGGCCTGATCCTTGGCTGGGGTTTCACAGACCAGAAGGGAGGGTAAGGTAATGACCAAGGCTGAAGGGGAACTGTAACAAATGGTGGCAGCGGTGAAGAGAATAACAATACCAGTATTCAGAGTCTCTGGGAATACTAGTATTGGGACGTTACTGGTGGTTGCCTAGCAGGGGGATCTGTTGAGATCTGTGCTAGAGCGGGGAGAGAAACCATAAGAGAGAGCGGTCCGGACTGGTGGAGTCCCTGGTGGTGCCTAGTGACAGGCAGTAACCACGAGCAGGTAGGAACCTGACAGGGAGAGCCAGGGAAGGACGCCTCACAGTGCCCACCCCAAACTCTGCTCTAGGACAGGACAAATCATATACCCCAAGAAAGGGGAGGGTGTCCTCTACAAGATGCCACTGTGTCCCGCCTGGCCTAAAGCTTCTGCTAGGCGCAGGGCACAGAAGAGGGCATCTATGCAAAATCAAAGCAGACCAAAACATACAGGAAAAAATAAGTAACTGGGGGTGCCCACCCCAAAATCTGCTCTGGGACAGGACAAATCATACACCCCATGAAAGGGGAGGGTGTGCTCTATGAGATGCCAGTGCATCCCGCCTGGCCCAGAGCTTCTGCTGGGCGCAGGGCACAGAGGAGGGCATCTATGCAAAATCAAAATGGACAAAAACACTTAGAAAAAAATAAGTAACTGGGGGTGCCCACCCCAAAATCTGCTCTTGGCCAGGAAAAATCATACACCCCATGGAAGGGGAGGGTGTTCTCTACGAGATGCCACTGTGTCCCACCTGGCCTAGAGCTTCTGCTGGGCGCAGGGCACGGAGAAGGGCATCTATGCAAAATCAAAGCAGACCAAAACATACAGGAAAAAATAAGTAACTGGGGGTACCTACCCCAAATTCTGCTCTGGAACAGGACAAATCATATACCCCATGGAAGGGGAGGGTGTTCTCTACGAGATGCCACTGTGTCCCACCTGGCCTAGAGCTTCTGCTGGGCGCAGGGCACGGAGAAGGGCATCTATGCAAAATCAAAGCAGACCAAAGCATACAGGAAAAAATAAGTAACTGGGGATGCCCACCCCAAACTCTGCTCTGGGCCAGGACAAATCATATACCCCAGGAAAGGGGAGGGTGTCCTCTATGATATGCCAGTGCATCCCTTCCGGCCCAGAGCTTCTGCTGGGCACCGGGCACGCACGGGTGCATCAATGCAAAATCAAAATGGACAAAAACACATAGAAAAAAATAAGTAACTGGGGGTACCACCCCGAAATCTGCTCTGGGACAGCACAAATCATATACCCCAGGAAAGGGGAGGGTGTCCTCTGCAAGGTGCCACTGCGTCCCGCCTGGCCCAGAGCTTCTGCTGGGCTCAGGGCACAGAAGAGGGCATCTATACAAAATCAAAGCAGAAAAAGACATACAGGAAAAATAAGTAATTGGGGGTGCCCACCCCCAAATCTGCTCTGGGACAGGACAAATCATACACCCCATGAAAGGGGAGGGTGTCCTCTATGAGATGCCACTGCGTCCCGCCTGGCCCAGAGCTTCTGCTGGGCGCAGGGGAAGGATGAGGGCATCTATGCAGACAGAAAGGGTAGAGAATCTTCTTACTCTTACTCATTTCTCAGACCTCTTTCTGAAGTGGAGGGTCAAATCTGCAAAGAAGTTTGGAGCAGCCACATTAAAAGATAAGGAAAGGGCATTCCAGGCAGGGGGTTGCCAACCCTGCTTGGATATGGATGTCTTTGCGAGGATCCCTAGTCAAGCTTTACCAACAGCACACTCCAAACTATATCTACTCAGAAGTAAGTCCTGTTGAGTTCTATGGGGCTTAGTCCCTTAGTACGTGTGTTTAGAATTGCAGCCTTCAGGGGCATCCATCTTTACTCCCAAGTCCCAAATGCTCCCATCTAACATCTCCACAACGCTAGGCTCCTTTCTTCCTACAGTGGCCTTCTGGTGACTGGCCTGGCCTGAAGGCACTTAAACCCTTCTTGCCGAAAGCAAGTAGGCTAGATTAAATGTTTCCTACGCAGGCTCCATCTTTTAGCTAAGTTGTCTAGCTTAATTTCCAGTCAGATATTTTTTTTAATTGTACGCTCCAAGCAACTGTGATTGATGCTTAATGTATCATGCTTAATGACATCACTTGGGCCCGCCCCGTGACATCACTTGGGCCCACCCTGTGACATCACTTGGGCCCGCCCCTAAAATCTCAGGTTTTGGGATGCTTCTGACTTGGCAACCCTAGTGGAGGCCCCACACTAAGGGTAGGTGGGGCACTGCCCATCCTAAAACCCCAAACTTATAGCCCTATCCCTTCTCTGTTTCTTACATTCATATTCAATACAGTACTTCACATTTAGAGACACTCTGTTTCTGTCCATCTTTTGTTCTGGCCAATAGCACAGCCAATCACAATCATTATGATGGTCCCACTCCTGTCTCCAGAAGTGGTAATAATAATAAATTCTACTAGGAGTGGCTAAGGGAGGGCAGGGGTTCCCTAAGCACCTTCAGGACCTCCATTTTGATTTTATGTCCCATAGAATAAGTTCTAACCAATCAGGAGGAAATGGAAATGGACTGCCTTCAAGTCGATTCCGACTCATGGCAACCCTATGAATAGGGTTTTCATGGTAAGCAGTATTCAGAGGTGGTTTACCATTGCCTTCGGAGTCAATCAGAAATTCACTGGAAGTTCCATAGCAGTAGGGCAGGACTATGAAGAGCCTCCCCAATGTGCAGAGGCTTGTATTTCAATCTGAGCCAATCAAATGTGTGCATTTGCACCAGGGCCGGCCCCAGACATGCAGGGGCCCTGGGCACAAGCCTGCACCAGGCCCCTCCACTCCCTTTCTGTGATTCGAGGCAGGATCGCTGCCGCAGATCGCACAGCAAAAGCTTCAGAGCCCCCACCATTCCATTGCTTAATCTACCTTTCTCGGCTGTTGTGCAGTTGCGCACGCAGCGCTGCCCTTAACCAAGATGGCGGCCAAGGTTTCCCTAAGTGGCTGAAGTCTCTGTAGCCATCTTGGCTTGTGGTTTTTTGCTGGGCAGGTGGATCCTTGCTTTCAGATACTCCCCTTTCTCCGCCCACTAAACTCTCCACGAGTTCCAATTTGCTTCCAACGGCTTAACCATGTTGCTTCCGATGGCTTAATTCTGGCCCGCTTGCACTGGCTGCCTATATGTTTCCGAGACAGATTCAAGGTGCTGGTTTTAACCTATAAAGCCTTACATGGTTTGGGACTACAATACCCGACGAAATGCCTCTCCTGACACAAACCCACTTGTACACTACACTCAACATCAAAGGTCCTCCTCCGGGTGCCAACTCCAAGGGAAGCTCGGAGGATAGCAACAAGGAAGAGGGCCTTTTCAGTGGTGGCCCCCAAATCATGGAATGATCTCCCTAATGAAGTTCACCTGGCGCCAACATTGTTCTCTTTTCGGCGCCAGATCAAGACTTTCCTTTTCTCCCAGGCATTCTAACACCATGTGCTGAGCTCTGACCCCAGGTCTTTTACCTTGTTTATCTGTGTTTCATGGTTTTAAAATTGTATATTTGTTTTTAATGTTCAATGTTCTTAATTTTTGTAAACTGCCCAGAGAGCTTTGGCTATGGGGCGCTATATAAATGCAATAAATAAATAAATAAAATAATAAATCAACCAACCAGCCAGCTAGCCACTTTCGGCTTTGCTCTGTCCTGCCGCATTTGCTATAGCCTTCCCTTCACCCGTTTCCCCCCTTGCCCCGTTAAGTTCCTTCCCTCCCCTCACTCCTTGAAACCAGCGATGCACTCCATTTCCCAATATTGTATCCCCAGTTACAAGTGATGTGACAGAAGGCAGAAGAGGGAGTGGTTGGCTGGCTGGGATTCGCCTCATGCCTCTGCAGTTGGGAAGAAAGGATGGAAGGGAAGAGAAACAAGGGAGAAAGTGTCACACGCTCTGCCCTCGCCTTTCCTTTGTCTTGGGAGGGGGAGACTTTCTCACACAAGAAGCAGGGAAATGCACATGCACATGAGGTGTGTTACAGGATCCATGGGACTTCTGGTTTTTTGTTCTCTTTTGTCTCCTTTGCTCTTTCGTTTTCCTATTGTCTTTTAAGAGAATTGTCGGTCTGGGTGGTTGATGGTTTAATAGAAGGGGGTTTCCATTAAGAGAATGTTTTTTTTAAAAGGGAGAGGGAGGAAGATTGGGGGAGCCTGCATGTGATTCACCTCATGTACATCTAGGGAAGGCAGACAAGGGTTCACACATCTTGTCTTATGAGGAAAGAATGGTGGTCCCAGTCATGACTCCCCCTCCCACACACACACATACACGAAGAAGGATTTTGAAGGAGAAGGAGTGCCCCTTCAATCCCTATTACCAAGAAAGCGAAGGGGACAGACCTCATTTGTTTAGCCGGGAGAGACATGCAATTGACAGGAAACAATGAAACTGCCCCCCAAAAGCACCCACTTCCAGTTGCTCTAGCCTTCCTTTTCCCCCTTTCCCCTTGCATTAAGTTCCTTCCCTTGTTCCTTGAAACCAGCGATGTGCTCTGTTTCCACGTTAATTAACGTTAATCCCTGCAGGATGGTTGATGGATCCCCCCAATATCAATGTATCACCCAATTAATGGCAATGTGACAGGAGGCGCGCGCACACACACACACACACAAAATTGCATTTCATATGTACTTAATAAAAAGGTTTTTTTTACTATAAATATGTCAGGAGGAAATGAAACTGACAGAAAAAAGTTTTTCGGGTCAATTGCACCCCCCACGCTCTCCCTGCTTCAGCGTGCAATTGACAAGAAGCAATTAAACAAAAAAACCCTCCCCTTCTCCATTAGCAATACTCAAGAGGGAGTAAACATGTAAACTCAGGGACAGGGCCACAAGGAAACAGCGATACGAAACCTTTCCAGAGGAACGGCAACTATGTGAATGAGAAACAGTGGATTGGAAGGTAGGAAGTGTGAACCTCAAAATTCCATCATGGCAAAAGCTGCGTCTTTAATCCGAACTTCAGCTTCCACGTGAATGGGACCGAGGAGCAGAGAACGATCCCAAAAGCATGTTTAGCTGGCGAGGGAGAGGGGTGGAAACTGGTTTCTTCATAGGCAAACAGCCCTAAATATGTTTGGCAATGGGGGGGGGATCTGGGTTTCTTCATGGGCCAAACTGGATCTTTTTATTGTCAGTGTGGGGGGAAGGGGAGATTATTTGTGGCAAAATGTCCCCCCAAATATTAGCATCATAAGGGGTGTGAGTGTCGAGAATCTGGTTTCTTCATAGGCTAGACAGAGCCTTTTTTATTGTAGTGGGGAGAGATGGGAAAGGAAATTCTTGATGGCAAACTGCCTCTAAAAATATTTGGCTGGCATTATAAGGTGGTGGTGGTGGCTTTTATAAAAACCAAGAAACTTAGAGATACCTTGTGTGAATGTCTGAGTCCCTGCACCAGGAGAATCCTGGAGGAACTTGCAGAACTTCCTGCTACAAAACTGAGAACTGATCATATGGTATGGAAGACTCTTTTTTCTAACCTTTCAGCTTCTTGTTTTTCCCACCTGCCATATCTTTTTTTCTGAGCAATAGGAGCTTACAGTTTACAGGATTGCTTTTATTTTTAAAAAATAAACTCTGGAAATCTTTAGCCAATGACTATTATCCATGATGCTCGAATACACTGCTCCAGGTCAGGGAGGTTCTTTCTGCATACCAGGGAATAAGGCAGGCATAGCTTAAAAAAACCAGAGCTTGGAAAAGTTACTTTTTTGAACTACAGCTCCCATCAACCCAATCCAGTGACCATGCTGGCTGGGGCTGATGGGAGTTGTAGTTCAAAAAAGTAACTTTTCCAAGCTCTGAAAAAAACATAATGTTCCTGAATGTAATATTTGCTGTTTTCGCCATAGAAGTAACACATAGTCTCACATATGTAATGGTTGACTATACTGAGGAAGGAGGTATGATTTAGCTGTAGCAACTAACATAATGCTATTCATTTACTTAAAAGTAAGCTCCACTGTGTTCATTTAAGTGGGTGTAGAATTGAACCCTGGTCTTCCAGGTCCTAGTCCAATACTCTAACCATTACATTTGTACAATTACAGAGGCTCATTTTAAATTTGGAAATATATTATCAAGTTGCCCATATGTCTTTTTACTTTTCACTAGAGTTCTTTATATGACAGGGTTTGCACTGGAGGAGTGCAGCACTCTTGTGTCTTGCATGTGGCAAGCATAAATTCTTATTAATTAAAAGTGCATTTTAATTTAAGTGCATCCTTTTTTAAAATGAATTTTCCAAGCACTGCTGGTTACTAACACAATCCTCTTCATCTATTCAAAAATAAGCAAACCTCCACTATGTTCTGTGGGGCTTACTCATGAGAGCAAGCATAGGACTAAAGCCTTTTGTAGTGCCTTCTAAATATGAGTTTCCAGCAACTCACATTGTGTGTGTGTGTTCTTAAATAGCATTACGGAATCAGCAGAAATCTAAGTTTCTGCTCACTAACTGTGTGCTCAGTGCACATTCATGAGAGCGAGCATAGGTTTAAAGCTCTGTCAGGTGCTCAGTATTATTAAAACTGCAGTGGTTAAATGTCCACTGTTTCTTTGCAAAGGAGAAGGATAGGGAAAGAACCAGAACAAGTGAAGGCCACCCAAGTTTTCTCCCATCTGAGAGGCTACTGTGATAGCAGGGACCCCTTATGAAAATAAGAAAGACACGACAGTTTAGTTAGGTGCTATTTGTAAAACTGCAATGCTTAAGTATCCATAGAACAGGGAGGAAACTGAACTTGACTGTGACCGCATTAGCCACGTCCACATAGCAGCCCCACCAAGTCTAGCGGGCACCAGCCACTGGTTATGATACATGAGTGTCCACAGGGGCGTCACTACGGGGGTGCGGGCGGTGCGGCCCGCACCCGGGTGACACCAAGAGAGGGGTGACACCCAGAGCCACCCCGCCCCTGGGCACCGGGAAGCGGGTCAGCCGAGCGGCCGATTCCTCTCCAACCCAGCCGCTTAAATCGTCAGCGCTCCAGCTCTGGGGGCCCGGGGGAGTCCGGGGCTAAGGAGGAGCCTGCCCAGCCTGGCCTGGCCTGGCCTCCACCTCCACCTCCACCTCCTCTTAGCGGCTCCTGCTGAGGCTGCCAGGCCGCTTGGGTGCTGTCTCGGGAGTGGGCGGGGCCAGGCGCGGTTGCTAGGAGATGGCGCCCGAGTGGCCTGGCAGCCTCAGCAGGAGCCGTGAAGAGGCGGTGGCGGTGGAGGCCGGGCCGGGCCAGGCCGGCTCCTCCTTAGCCCCGGAGCCGGTTCCCCTGCTCTGGAAAGGATGCCCCGCTTCACCCCTCATGCTGGGCGGGAGTGGCCACAACAGGGCCCCCCAGGCAGGGCCACCGCCGCCGCCGCTGCTGAGCCAAGGGAGAGACGGGTGAGGAGGAGTGGGAATGCAGGGCTCTGGGCGGCAGAGCTGGTGGAGGGCATCCGAGGCCTGCCTGCCTGCCTGCCTGCCTGCCTGCCTGGGGGAAGAAAAGAAAGAGGGATGCTGCCTCCCCTTCCTTAACCTTCTCCACGGCAGGCCCAGGAAGGGTGTCAAGGTCCGTTACGGCCTAGGAGAGCTTCCCATGGCAGAGGCAGTGTATCTTGCTGCGTGGGTGCCACATGTTGCTCTTGGGGATTTAGAATGGCATTTCCCCCCCTTTGTTTTTTTTTTTACAATAATTTTTATTCAAATTTTCATAAAACATACAAAACAAAATCATAAAACATTCAAAGACAAAAAACAAAACAAAACAAAAATGATTAAACAAAAAAATAAAATATTGACTTCCCATTTGTCACAGATCAAATCAGTTATAGGTCTACAATATATAACAATCCTGTCTCTTAAATTATATTATAAAATCACTTTCCTCCAGTAGTTATCTTAATTAATCATCAAATCTCATAAACATTACTTTATTCTTTCCACAAAAAGTCAAAGAGAGGTTTCAATTCTTTAAGAAATATATCTATCAATTTTTCTCCAAATAAACATTTCGATTAATCCATCTCATCAAAATCTGTTAGGTCCAATAATTTCAATAGCCATTATTCCATTATCCCTATTAATTTCATCTTCCATCTTCAATAGTCCTGTTAAGTCCAGTAATTTCAGTGTCCAATCTTCCATTATCAGTATTCCATAATAATCTTGCTGTCATAGCCATAGTCATATAATAAGAGTCTGATGGGAATTTCCTCTATCCCAAATATTTTCTTGCCATCCATTCTGAATAAGTTGCTGAAGTACTGTTGTAAAGTCATACCTCTGTTCTTCTTTTTTACAAAATGCACTGGCTCATCTCTTGAGAGTTTTTCCATTGTCACATGGCTGCAGTTAATTCCATAGATTTTCACTATATCAAACTCCATCACGTCATTCCAGTCCAGAAGATTATCCAAGCCATTGATAACTTTATCTCTAATATCTTCATTAATTTCTTCAGAGATAACGTTAAATTCCAAACAGTAGATTTTATTTCTAATATCCATAAACTCCAGATCTTTTTCCAATTCCACATTTGTTCCAATCTCCAGGGCTTGTATCTTCCCTTTATTTTTTCTTTTCTCATCTCTGATCTCATTCTCCTCTCTCACAGGATCCCCTATTTCTTTAAGCTCCTGCGTCATTTTGCTCAGTTCAATTTTCAGCTCCTTACTGCCCTGTCGCAGGGTTTGTTTCGTTATCTCAATCTCATCCATTATTTTCTGAAACATAATTACTTCCAGATTCTCAGCCACTTTCTTGATTGCCATTTTTAAAACCACGAAAACAAAGCAAAACAGAAGTAAAGAAGAACCACTTCTTATTTCAGCAACAATTGGGTTAATATTCCAGGCTTGATGACATCACAGTATAAACAGAGCAGCCTGCCTTATCTCTCTATGTTCAAGAATACAAAACAAATTTGGTTCCCAGCATCAAAACAGTTAGTGGCGTCGTGAAGAAGCAGATTCGTCGAAATAAAATAGACCAAAAAGAGAATAGTCCCAGACAATATAACATTCCTCGGAATAGAAATCCCTCTTTTGTTAATATCTTTAGAATGCACTTCCAGGACAGCTTTTTGCAACAGAAACAGAGATAAGCTGTTAATTTCGTGAATAACAGAGAAGAGTTATAGCTCACCCAGAAGTACTTCAAAGCCGATCAATCTGACAAATCTCCTTTTGCTGCAACAATTTAAACCAAGTAAGAAAAATAATAGAAAGAAGGGTGCTTGCCTGTTAGTCGGTTTTCTCTTTGAAGAAAAGATAAACGTATCGCATTAAACAGATAGAGCAAAAGTTTGGAAGTCCGTCCGGCATTGTTGGCTGGACCTTTTCTCATAAATTAATGAAATCCAGTCCTCCCAACAAAAACAGGCTTTTGAGGTTGATCTCTACGTTTTTCCCTGCCCGGGAGAAATTTCATCAGTCAAAAAAAAAAAGTTCTGACTGATTTATATCTGAATAAGCTTCTTTTGAGGCGGGAGCCCGTCTCAAAAGCAGGCACAAGCGAAGTCACCCTTCCCGGAAGTCGGCATTTCCCCCCCTTTGAAGGGGCTGGGGACTCTTCTGCTCTCATTTGATTGTATTTCACAGTATTTTGCTGTTGTTATGTGCCTCCAAGTTGACTACGACTTATGACGACCCTATGAATCAGTGACCTCCAACAGCATCTGTCCTGAACCACCCTGTTCAGATCTTGTAAGTTCAGGTCTGTGGCTTCCTTTATGGAGTCAATCCATCTCTGGTTTGGCCTTCCTCTCTACTTCCTTCTGTTTTCCAAGCATTATTATCTTTTCTAATGAATCATGTCTTCTCATGATGTGTCCAAAGTATGATAACCTCAGTTTCATCATTTTAGCTTCTAGTGATAGTTCTGGTTTATTTGTTCTACCACCCAATTATTTGTCTTTTTCACAGTCCATGGTATGCGCAAAGCTCTCCTCCAACACCACATTTCAAATGAGTTGATTTTTCTCTTACCCGCTTTTTTCACTGTTCAACTTTCACATCCATACATAGAGATCGGGAATGCCATGGTCTGAATGATCCTGACTTTAGTGTTCAGTGATACATATTTGCATGTGAGTTCTCCAATAGCTTCCCTCCCCAGTCCTAGCCTAATTTCTTGACTATTGTCTCCATTTTGGTTAATGACTGTGCCAAGGTATTGATAATCCTTGACAAGTTCAGTGTCTTCATTGTCAACTTTAAAGTAGGGAAGGACTAAACTGGGGTTGAGGGAGGGGGGATTTGCTGCTCTCCCCCACCTTGCAATCATGTGCATGTTTACTCAGAAGTAAATCCCACACTGTTGAATGGGGCTTACCCACTAGGACTGGCATCAGTTTTGCTGAGACGGCACCTTGGCATTGCACCTGCACTCTTTGCCCACTCACTTCTCCCTGCCTCCCATCATATCTGTGGTTCCCACTGGCCCTCAGAATTATCCCCAGGCCAGCAGAACAGTGAGTGCTTTTCTACCCTATATCTCAGTGGTAGGCTGAGCATGTGCTTTGCATGCAGAAGGTCCTGGGTTCAATCTTTTGCATGTCCTTGTGAAAGGGAAAAAATGTTCTAGGTTGTTTGTGTGACGATCCCACAACTGGCTCTGTGTGTGTGTGCTGTTACATTCAGTGATATACGGGAATTACAATTTATGAGTAACATTAGTACAAAAAACATTACTAAGGATTCTGTATGGTCTGGTACGGGAGGAGGTCCATGGGCGTGACACCATGAGTTACCGCATCGGGTGACACCAACCCTAGTGACGCCACTGAGTGTCCAGAAGCATCTTCCGCTAACTTTCATCTGTTAAGAAGGTTATGGTCCTTTTTGACACATTCAGACCTGGCAAAATGATCCATGTTTTTGTAATCTCAAAGCAAACAACTGTAATGGACTCTGCACCGGGTTGTTCATAAGCTTCACTGGATGTGGAATGGAGCAGCCTGGCTCCTGATGAGAATGAATCACTTAAAGTACATCATATCAGCAATGCTCCAGAATTTGCACTGGTTTTCTGGGTGTAATTCATGGTCCTTGTTTTGATTTTAAAAAACTTAAACAGCATAGGCTACACTGACTTCAAAAACAGTAATTTGTTGGTAATTGCATCCCAACTATGTAACTCTTTTCCCCTGGAAGCAGGGATGGCCCCATCATTGATGGCCTTCTATTACCAAATTAAGACATTCTTGTTCTCCCACCTCTTTGGAGGTTATGGTTAAATTAGCTCTAATCCTAGTGGTGGTATCTGTTAGCTGCTGTTTTATTTAAGATTTTTTAAAAATTGTGTTAAAAATATATACATATTTTTTAAAAACTTCACAAAAAGAAAGTTACACAACAGATAGACAGTCAGTTGTCATCCAAAGGGTATGAACAGGATAAAATCAGTCATGAATATCATCCAATATTTAAACAACATAACTAAACACTAACACAAGAGATTAAGGGCCGGTTCACACAGAGTTTTAGTGCGGGTCTGGTGCTACTCACAACCCTGTTTAATTTGCATGGATCACACAACATTTCACAAAATCAGCAGCTAGATCGCAGTTTTCTCCTTTAAATCCATAATATATCAATGCTCTTTTAATCCGAAAAGCAGAGCTTGGAAGATTACTTTTAAAAAGTAACAAATTACAGTTATAGTTACACGGCCCAAAAAAGTAGTAATTACCATTACAATTACAATTGCTCTGAAAGTAACTGATTACTTTTTCTCAAAAGTAATCACTACAGTTACATTTCAGTTACTTTTTAAAAAAAAATGCCTACAAGGTGCTGGCCTTGGCTGCTGTACATCTAAGTAGCCTAAAACAACATTAAAAATAAACACACATAGAAAGAAGGTAGTAGAATTTTTTTTTATCCATAAGATTAACAGAATGGCATAACAGAACCTCACATCCCCCCCAGCAATGATGATACTCCAACACTTGAATTCAAATTTTACACTTGAGATGCTGCTTTTACAATATATTTCTATGTCTTAAAAGAACAAGATGCTCAGAGAGCACGTCAGACAAGGAATGTCTTTTCACAGTCATTACGTTGCCACCAGTACTGAACAGTTCTACTGCGGCGCTTGAAGGCATGCCTGTGTTTTACTGCAACAAGCACCACAGCACCATGTGGAAAGCCATGGAGGGATGACAGTTCCCTCCTGGGAAACCTCAGGTATCTCAAAAATTCCTCATCAGCAGTGTCCACTGCTGACTTCTTGCCCTGCGGCTGAATGTTAAAGTCATTTTCCAAACCGTCTGCTTCCTGGTCTTTGTCTGAAGACTGATTACTGTCCTCATTAAGTACACCCATCTTTATTTCAGCTTTCAACAAGGCTTCCATTGTGTATCTAAGAAAGAGAGAGGATATGTTAACACATATATGTTAGGAAACCCCCATTTGTTCTTGATTTCTTGATGCTTGTCATGTGCCCTGGTTCAGGGTCCAACTGTCAGCCTGAACCTGTGGATGATGACATGGAAGGCAGGAAGGTGACCAAGTCACCACACTCATGGGGCAGCAGAGCAGGCCCTTAAGGATTACCTGCAGCACCCAAGGTTGTGATGGGGAGCCCCAGGAAGAAAAGGCCCAGCCCCTGCCTAAAGCCTTAAGCCCTCTGATGCCTCCCTTGAGACAACACTTCCAAAGGGCTTCCGTAATGTTCTTACTTGTTGGTATGGGTGGTTGCCTGGCATGATTCCAGCCACTCGAGTGTGAAATGAGGGTGTAGGCAGGCCGCCAGAAGAAGCCTCTTGTCCTCCCAGACAGCTGCAAACCGCTTTCTTAGGGCTTCGCGCACACCTCTCAGCAGCTGAAAACAGTATGTGCACCTCTCGGGTTTGTTTTCCAGCCCTTCTAACTTGCGGTCCAGATTGTAGAGTGTTGGTAGCAAATACTCTATGAACATGCCATTCTCCCATTGCAGGATGTCTAGGGACTGGGCTATTGGCCCCATAATCTCTGTGTATTCCTGTACCACTGCAGTCTCAGCAACTGTGATCCTGGACAAGGAGCAGTGGTCCATTATGGCATGCATTTTTAGTGGCACAGTTGACAGGAGCTCATGTAGTTGCTTCAACGCATCAAAGGTGGAATTCTACCTGGTCTTATTCAGTACCTTCGGATACACACCACATTGCGCATGGATGTACTCAGCAATCTGTGCTGACTGGTTCTGCTTGGGCCACAACTTGCTGCACTTTCCCATCAAGGAACAAAAGTGTTTCTTGAAAAACCAAGAAGACTACTTTTGGAGGAGTCAGAAAGCATGTCCTCTTATGTCTTGTGTTGCCACAAGGTTGAGGGTGTGGCTAGCACATCTCTGGTGTGGTGGTAAAACAAAATCTTCTCCTGAGTCTGCAGCTTCTTCCTCTGCCTCAGGTCCTGTGCCCAGGATCTCACAGATGAGCACAAACTCCACCTCAGCCTCCTCCTCCTGGTTATCGCCATCATCATTTGCACTGGTGTCTGCAGCTTCTGCTGGTTCTTTGGCCATGAAAATTGTGAACGCTTTCACAAAGTTGGAGCCAATGTCTGTAGTAGCACACATAACTTTGTGGTGAATCCTGTACTGCACATGCACATTATGCAGTGCTTTTGCGAGGCCCCAACCTCACGTTTCAGGATAGTTGGGTTGATCCAGTGGGCTGTTAAACCAAAGTAACTCTTCTTGCCATTGGTCCAACAATCTGCAGTGGTTGCTATATATGCCACAGCACCCATTCGGTTTGCAAGAGTTTCTCTCATGTGGCGCACTCTCTTCTCAATTCTGTTTCTCAGAGTCTTGTCACATATGATGGTGAGATCCTTTGGGAGTCCAATGTGAACCAGACAAATGAATGATGGTTTGTCCACAGTCTGAAGTAGTAATGTCTCCTCTGCAATGAAATCAAGTATTTTCCTGTCAAGATTGCTCTGGGTGACAGCCTCCGAGCCGGATCCCCACCTCTCAAGGGTTGTCTGCTGCTGCTTCAGCATTTTGGAAGGAGGAGTGTCATGCATTGGTTCAGGATGGCCACGTCTCCTTGCCTTTATTGCTTCTTCAATTGCTCTCATCTTCTCAGGGTGTACCCTCTGAGGAAGAAGAACAAAGCTTTAATCCAAGAAAAAATGGAAGAGGTGCTTCACAATTTAAACTTAAATAGAGAATGGACACTCTTTGAGGACCAGCATGACAAAGGCTCACCTCGAAATGTTCCTTCAAACTGGATGAGGAGGAAATAGCTGATCTCAGAGTTTTGATCCTTGGAAGGCAGTAATTTCATCTTACAACGACATTTCTCCCACTCTGGCTCACAAGTATACATGCTTTCTCAAACCCAAACCATGGTACTTGCTGTCTTGCAGATGTGGCTGTTGGCAACTGGCATTAGTTCATGCTGTCGTCATCCTCATGCACAGGGCCTCCTTTCTGAATTTCACTTTCTAGTTTCGCCTCCTCAGGATCAACAAGCTGTGTCTCAAGTGGCTGCACCAACTGACTGTTGCTCTCAGCAGCAAAAACTGCAACAGGCTTGTCTAATAAATAAAAGATAATGCTCCTATATGGGTAAACTTCAGCTGTGATGCTATGTGAAGTGTGCTCCCATCTCTTCCCTATCCTGCAAGATCCCCCCGAGTCAGCGTGGAAGTAAGCAGGCCAATAGCAAAATTAAAACAGATTCTATCTGCATAATTTTTGCTCACTGAATAACCCTGCCTGGGCCAGTCTAACCTACTAGCTCACAGGGTTGTTGTGAGAATAAAATGAAGGGGGAGGAGAGCCATGGACAATGAATTGAGATAGGATTTGAAGATAATGATTATGCTGATAATAAATATGCAGCATTTCAAATTAATTCTGTATGAGAAGCATTCCATGCCAAGCTTCGAAAACCAAGGAGGAGGTATAAAATGTAGGCAAAAATACTTTTGACAAAATGCCATTTATCCTTTATATCTATATCTATAATTAGTAATAAAGCTGAATGATGTATGTAAAGCATTTTTTATCTTTCCCCTTTCTTTTTTATTATTATTTTAGTACTACTTTGTAATTTTCTTTTCCTTAATAAACATTTTAAAAATATTATTATTAATAATGATAATTAATTAATTCTGCACAAGCCTCTATACACTATCACAAAATTGCTTATGGGGGGCATGGATGGTTTGAAATGGGTTTGTGTTGGAACTTTGGAAAGAAGGAACTATATGGAACAAACTTCCGCTGCCAGCAACTAAGGCACATGCGGGGCTTGCCTGCCCAAGTGAGGAGGGGAGGGGAGGGAGACAGAGGCCATCACTCAGCTGCTTTGCACACTCAATGCAAGCACAGAATTGACACACACACACCATCTCAGCTAGCAACCATCGAGGCTCACCAAGCACAGATGGAGCAAGTAGCCACGAAGGGCAGCGGACAAGAAAGTATTCACACACACATACATATATCACCATCACTCACCTCCACAGTTCTTCATCTCCATTCTGCTGCTGCCTCCTTCTCCTCCTTCATCCACAGCCTTGCCCTCCAGCTTTCTCACTCCACTCCTTTCTTCTCCACCACCATCCATTTTTGAAGCAATTTTTTTCTCTCTCCACTCCACCACTGTCTCACTCTCCACCTCCTCCCTCGTCACCTCCTAACACCCACAGAGCACGAGGGAAGAGCAACACTGCGTAGAAGCCCATTATGAGGCACATGTCTTTCATCCACCAATCAGAGGAGCAGAAGATTTCCCCTGCCCCCCCCATTAATGCCCAAAAGTAGCACTGGAAACGTTAAAGTTGCAGCTCAAAAGTAATGAAATGACTATTCATTCTATTACTAGCAAAATGTAATAAAGTTACCCACTCGTTACTCAAAAAAGTAGTAAATTACAAGTAACTCATTATTTGTAATGAATTACTTCCAAGTTCTGCCGAAAAGGGAAGGTAGAAACAACTTCAGTTTGTATCTCTGAGAGCTTATAGACACTTTACTCTGATGCTTTAGGTGGGTGTGTCAATCGTTCCCCTCTCCACACCCACTCCCTCCTCCCTTCTTTCATTTCATTTCCTGTTTGGCTGCTGGCTCTCGTTCTGCAAGCCTGCTGCAAACTGTGCTTTATTTTTCTTTCTCCCCTAAATTGTGCACAAAAGCATAACATTGTTCAAGCAAATATTTGCTTACAACTGCTTACAAGTGCCTGTACGCTAATGCTAGGAGCCTCCGAACCAAGATGGGAGAACTGGAGTGCTTGGTCTTAGAGGAGAGCATTGATATAGTGAGCATAACGGAGACCTGGTGGAATGGAGAAAACCAGTGGGATACGGTTATCCCTGGATATAAACTATATCGGAAGGACAGGGAAGGACGTATTGGTGGCGGAGTCGCTCTATACGTGAAAGAAGGCATTGAATCCAGCAAGCTTGAAAACCCAAAAGAGGCAGACTCCTCCACAGAATCGTTGTGGGTGGTGATACCATGCCCCAGGAGGGACTTTATACTGGGAACGATCTATCATCCCCCTGATCAAAATGCTCAGGGAGACCTTGAGATGAGATAGGAAATTGAGGAAGCATCCAAACTAGGAAATGTGGTAGTAATGGGTGACTTCAACTACCCAGTCATAGACTGGCTGCATATGTGTTCCAGTCATGACAAAGAAGCAAAGTTTATAGATATTCTAAATGACTATTCCCTAGATCAGTTGGTCATGGAACCGACCAGAGGGACAGCAACCCTGGACTTAATCCTCAGTGGGGACCGGGACCTGGTGCAAGATGTAAGTGTTGTTGAACCGATTGGGAGCAGTGACCACAGTGCTATTAAATTAAACATACATGTAAATGGCCAATTGCCAAGAAAATCCAACACGGTCACATTTGACTTCAAAAGAGGAAACTTCACAAAAATGAGGGGATTGGTAAAAAGAAAGCTGAAAAACAAAGTCCAGAGGGTCACATCACTCAAAAATGCTTGGAAGTTGTTTAAAAACACTATATTAGAAGCTCAACTGGAGTGCATACCGCAGATCAGAAAACGTACCGCCAGGGCCAAGAAGATGCCAGCATGGTTAACGAGCAAAGTCAAGGAAGCTCTTAGAAGCAAAAAGTCTTCCTTCAGAAAATGGAAGTCTTGTCCGAATGAAGAAAATAAAAAAGAACACAAACTCTGGCAAAATAAATGCAAGAAGACAATAAGGGATGCTAAAAAAGAATTTGAGGAGCACATTGCTAAGAACATAAAAACCAACAACAAAAAATTCTATAAATACATTCAAAGCAGGAGACCATCTAGGGAGACGATTGGACCCTTGGATGATAAGGGAGTCAAAGGTGTACTAAAGAACGATGAGGAGATTGCAGAGAAGCTAAATGAATTCTTTGCATCTGTCTTCACAGTGGAAGATATAGGGCAGATCCCTGAACCTGAACTAACATTTGCAGGAAGGGATTCTGAGGAACTGAGACAAATAGTGGTAACGAGAGAGGAAGTTCTAAGCTTAATGGACAATAGAAAAACTGGGAAATCACCGGGCCCAGATGGCATCCACCCGAGAGTTCTCAAAGAACTCAAATGTGAAATTGCTGATCTGCTAACTAAAATATGTAATTTGTGTTGGGTGCTGTGAAGTGCATGTATTCCAAAAAGATACGGACAGGGTTAAAAAGCACACTCTGGGGCTCAAGGACAGAGAGCAGACCGAAGGCTGCAGGTGGCTGGGCAGGAAAGCTGCCAAGGCTATAAAACTACCATGGAAACAGCTCAGGGTGTGGGGGGTGCATTTGATGTATGTGAAGGAGAGAGAAGCTCGTGTAACTGTGTATCTGCAAACGACTATTGAATCAGTAAAAGATTCATCTTCACCACTTCTGGTGTACTGTCTCTATTCATTCCTGTCATACGCAGTGGCATTGCCCTGACAGGCAAGCCGCAATTCCAACAAAGGGTTATGGGCCCAGAACAGGAAAGGAATAGAGCATAAGCAGAGTGCAGTGAAGAAAGAAAGGCAGCAGAGCTGAGCCGACTAACGACGGCAGCACGGACGGTGACAGGAGCCAGTGGAAGCCTGTGCAGGACGTAAAAAAGGCCTGGAGCAGATACGGTAAAGCTGTAAAAAGAGGATTCGTTTCTCCAAAGTGACGCAAGGAAACTGTGCCTGTGAAAAATGGCAGTTTCACTTTCGCAAGGGATGCCATTGGAGCGTCTGAACGAAACTAATTACTTGAATTGGAGATTGAGGATGCAGGCGTTTCTAACAAAGGAAGACTTATGGACTGTTGTAACAGAGGATCCCCCGTCTGATCCCCCACCGGCACCGTGGATAAGGCTGGATGAGCGTGCGAGATCGTATATTATCCTGGCAGTAAGTGACTCTCAATTGCTATACGTGCAGGATAAAGAAACAGCTAAATTAACCTGGCAAGCTCTGAATGAGGCCCACGTTTGTAAAACAGCGAGCAATAAAATAAGTTTAACAAGAAGATTGTACCAGCTCAAGTACACGGACGACATCACAATGTCTGAACATTTGTTTAAAATTTCAAAGCTGTTTGCTGAGTTGCAGGAAAGGAATGTAACGTATCCGGACACACAGAAAATTTATATAATCCTGGCAACATTAAATTCATCATGGGACAATCTTATTAGTTCACTCGAAGCGCTCCCTGAAGAAGATTTATCGCTCCCTTACGTGACAGGCAAGTTGATACAGCAGTGGGAGAGATGTCAGGAGGCTACTGAACAGGAGAAGGAAAGAAAATCGGAAGGAAAAAGTGAAAAGACTGAGATTAATGGCAGGTCGTTTGGCAGGTCGTTTGGAACAAAGGCATGCTATCGTTGTGGGTCATTAACTCATCTTCAAAGAGACTGTGAGTTGCGGCAGAGAAGGCAGAGAGGAAAGCCGTCGCAGGTGCAGCTAGTGAAGGCTGAAGCTGAAAACAGAGACAGAGAATATAAAATTAAAGGAACCTGGCTTATTGATTCATGGGCTACACACACCCTAATCAATGACAAATCTATGTTCAGGACTATGGTTCCAGCGACTTCACACGTGGTGCTGGCTGATGGGACACAAAAACAGGTACAAGCTACAGGTACTGTGACTTTAAGTGCTTTAAATACGATAATTACTGACGTTTTGTACGTGCCAGACATTCAATGTCACATATTGTCTGTATCTAAATTATGTGCGATGGGATTTACAGTTACATTTAGAAACAGAACTTGTGAGGTGAAAGCAGGAGAAAAAGTATGCGTGAGAGGGTTTCTCAGGGATTCCATGTATTATGTGAAACTGAACCCTAATGACAAAGAAAACGTAATGATGTTTTCTAACCAAAGGCCACATGATAACTGCATACACTCCTGGCATAAAAGATTAGGGCACGCAAATCATGAAATGATTAAGAAAATGCCCGCTTTGAGCAGTGATGTTACATTAAAACCATGTGATGCTTATATCGATTGTGAAATATGTAAGCAGACAAAAGCAACCACAGCTCCCAAACACAAGGAAGCTGAAAGTCACACGAATAAGCCATACCAAACAATACATGTAGACATGGCAGGACCTTTTCAGGGGTCACAAGGTGGAGCCCGCTATTTCTTGGTGATAATAGATGATTTCTCAAGATATAGTACAGTATATCTGTTACGTTCCAAGAATGAAGCGGAAGGGAAACTAAAGATGTTCATACAAAAGGTGAAAGTACAGCATGGCATGTGCATACAGCAAATGAGATCAGACCGGGGGGGGAGTTTACCAGTCAGTCCTTGGCACAGTATCTGGAAAAGAAAGGCATTAAACATGCGCTCACTGCTCCATTTAACCCACATCAGAACGGTCTGGCAGAGAGAAAAAACAGATCCTTGCAAGATGCCACGAGAGCCATGATTAGAGATGCTAATCTGAGTAATGCATACTGGGGTGAATGTATTTTATATGCGACACATATTCAGAACAGGTTGTTCCACAGTGCTATAAACATGACACCCTACGAAAAGCTATATAAGAAACCTACACTCCAGCACATCCTAAAGTTTGGCGCAAAATGCTGGGTTCATGTCCCCAAGGGAAAACGTAGGGGGAAACTAGCACCCAGGGCTCAGAAAGGAATCATTTTAGGTTTTCAAAATGTTTTTTACCGCATATGGCTACCACAGGAGAAAAGAGTGATATTCAGCCGGAGTGTGAAAGCTCAGGAGGAGGACTGGGATAAATCAGTGTCAGTGGAATTAACGCACACACACAATGGCTCTGAACAAAGGGAGCAAACAGTAAAACAAGAGGAACAAGAGGAACATGCTCTTGTTGAAACAGAAACACATAGCAGTCCCAAACCAGAAGTTGTTTTAAGGAGATCTGAGAGATCAAATCTGGGGAAACCGCCTGATAGGTTCCAGATTAGCATCATACAAAAACATGATGAAATGCATGGATATACAGGGTATACAAAAGTGCCAGAATGAAAAACAAATGAAGAAACTTTGTATCTAACATGTTTCAAACCAGAGATAGATGCTGACTAATGTGTTGTCTGATAAAAGGTGTGAAATGTAATAACAAAATGTAACTAGAAACAGAAAAAGGTAAACTGTAAAACTGTACTTAACTGAAATGTAAATGAGAGAAACAAAATCTGTAAAATGTATAAAGAGCCATGTCTGTTTGGAAGGTGGGGGCTTGTTGGGTGCTGTGAAGTGCATGTATTCCAAAAAGACATGGACAGGGTTAAAAAGCACACTCTGGGGCTCAAGGACAGAGAGCAGACCGAAGGCTGCAGGTGGCTGGGCAGGAAAGCTGCCAAGGCTATAAAACTACCATGGAAACAGCTCAGGGTGTGGGGGGTGCATTTGATGTATGTGAAGGAGAGAGAAGCTCGTGTAACTGTGTATCTGCAAATGACTATTGAATCAGTAAAAGATTCATCTTCACCACTTCTAGTGTACTGTCTCTATTCATTCCTGTCATACGCAGTGGCATTGCCCTGACAGGCAAGCCGCAATTCCAACAATTTGTCCCTTGGGTCCTCCTCCGTGCCTGAGGACTGGAAAATGGCAAATGTAACGCCAATCTTCAAAAAGGGATCCAGGGGGGATCCCAGAAATTACAGGCCAGTTAGCTTAACTTCTGTCCCTGAAAAACTGGTAGAAAGTATTATTAAAGCTAGATTAACTAAGCACATAGAAGAACAAGCCTTGCTGAAGCAGAGCCAGCATGGCTTCTGCAAGGGAAAGTCCTGTCTCAGTAACCTATTAGAATTCTTTGAGAGTGTCAACAAGCATATAGATAGAGGTGATCCAGTGGACATAGTGTACTTAGACTTTCAAAAAGCGTTTGACAAGGTACCTCACCAAAGGCTTCTGAGGAAGCTTAGCAGTCATGGAATAAGAGGAGAGGTCCTCTTGTGGATAAGGAATTGGTTAAGAAGCAGAAAGCAGAGAGTAGGAATAAACGGACAGTTCTCCCAATGGAGGGCTGTAGAAAGTGGAGTCCCTCAAGGATCGGTATTGGGACCTGTACTTTTCAACTTGTTCATTAATGACCTAGAATTAGGAGTGAGCAGTGAAGTGGCCAAGTTTGCTGACGACACTAAATTGTTCAGGGTTGTTAAAACAAAAAGGGATTGCGAAGAGCTCCAAAAAGACCTCTCCAAACTGAGTGAATGGGCGGAAAAATGGCAAATGCAATTCAATATAAACAAGTGTAAAATTATGCATATTGGAGCAAAAAATCTTAATTTCACATATACGCTCATGGGGTCTGAACTGGCGGTGACCAACCAGGAGAGAGACCTCGGGGTTGTAGTGGACAACACGATGAAAATGTCGACCCAGTGTGCGGTAGCTGTGAAAAAGGCAAATTGCATGCTAGCAATAATTAGGAAAGGTATTGAAAATAAAACAACCGATATCATAATGCCGTTGTATAAATCTATGGTGCGGCCACATTTGGAATACTGTGTACAGTTCTGGTCGCCTCATCTCAAAAAGGATATTCTAGAGTTGGAAAAGGTTCAGAAGAGGGCAACCAGAATGATCAAGGGGATGGAGCGACTCCCTTACGAGGAAAGGTTGCAGCATTTGGGGCTTTTTAGTTTAGAGAAAAGGCGGGTCAGAGGAGACATGATAGAAGTGTATAAAATTATGCATGGCATTGAGAAAGTGGATAGAGAAAAGTTCTTCTCCCTCTCTCATAATACTAGAACTTGTGGACATTCAAAGAAGCTGAATGTTGGAAGATTCAGGACAGACAAAAGGAAGTACTTCTTTACTCAGCGCATAGTTAAACTATGGAATTTGCTCCCACAAGATGCAGTAATGGCCACCAGCTTGGATGGCTTTAAAAGAAGATTAGACAAATTCATGGAGGACAGGGCTATCAATGGCTACTAGCCATGATGGCTGTGCTCTGCCACCCTAGTCAGAGGCAGCATGCTTCTGAAAACCAGTTGCTGGAAGCCTCAGGAGGGGAGAGTGTTCTTGCACTCGGGTCCTGCTTGCGGGCTTCCCCCAGGCACCTGGTTGGCCACTGTGAGAACAGGATGCTGGACTAGATGGGCCACTGGCCTGATCCAGCAGGCTCTTCTTATGTTCTTATGTTCTTATTTGCATTCCACCTGGATGCAGTGAAAATACAAATAATCACACTTTATGAAACTCTGGAACGAACTGATCATGCTCAGTTGCCAAGGTAGCCAGGGCAGAGCTTGGAAAAGTTACTTTTTTGAACTACAACTCCCATCAACCCCAGCCAGCATTGCCACTGGATTGGGCTGATGGGAGTTGTAGTTTAAAAAAGTAACTTTTCCAAGCTCTGAGCCAGAGGAAGTGAAATTCTGACCTTGTTGAGCCTCAGCTAACCCAGAATGGACTGGGAAGGGGGAGGCATGAGTTTCAGGCGCCTCCGCTGCCAGAGGAAGCAGAGTTGGGAATTGTTGAGTCTGAGCAGGACCTTGCGGGAGGGGATCAGCCTGCACACCAGCCAATTCCCACGGGTCCCGCACTCCCCGAGGAACAGAGCGCGCCGCCCCCAGCTGCTGCAGAAGACTTGCTGGGGGAGGCTCCAGAGACAGTGCCAGCTCCTCCCTTGCCAAGCAGTTCCCAGGAGGATTCCAGTGTGGCACAGCCCCCTGATCTTGAGCCTGTTGCTCAGGAACAGGTGTCTTCTGATGAGCCGTTGGAAACACGCCCTCTGTCCCCGCGCTCCCGCCGCCGCAAGAAACGGATAGGGCAAAGACAGGAATTACGCAGGAGTCAGAGATTATGTTCGAAAACGTTCCCTTTTTAAGCTTGCCACTTACAGAGGGGAGTCGTTGAGTCAACTTCCTTCACACGCTGCAGAGCATGTCTAGAGTGTAGTTAGGAATTCTAGTGAGTTAGCGCAGGGTTTTCTATGAAGCGCAATGCCTTTGATGTATCAATTACTCTAATAAAACGAGATTTACTTGCACCTACGCTTCAGCCTCGTCCTTCCGGCTCTGAACCAGACAGTTTGACTCAACCACCATCCCTACTCGAATCTGTTCCCATGGCGGATGACATGGACCAGAACGGAGCAAGAGGGGGAGTACCCATCACCATGGAAACCTTGTATGCCGAGATCCAGAACCTCCGAGTGACTACGCAAGCCCTACAAACCAAGAACCAGAACCTCAGAGCCGCAACGCAAGCCTTGCAAGTGGATAACCAGAATCTCCGTGCTTTGATTGCCCAAGTCCAGGCTGTGGTCCCCGGGGCGGCAGCCCCTGTGAAGTCTCCAGTGGGGCTCCCCATGCGATACGGGGGCCAGAGTGAACAGTTTGCCACGTTTCTGGCCCAATATGAGTTGTACATTCAGGTGCGCAGAGCTGAGTTCCCAACTGATGATGCGAAGGTGGCGTTCATCATCAGTTTATTGGAAGGGGAAGCAGCAAAATGGGCCACCCCTTATTTGATTCGCAATGACCAGATATTGCGCCAGTTTGACGCATTTAAGAATGCGATGGGGGATATGTTCCGAGACCCCCAAAAGAAGGAGACGGTCGCCCGCCAACTAGGAACCCTGAGACAGGGAAAGGGGTCCGTGGGATTGTACACCAATGCTTTTCGTGTTTTGTCTCAAGAGACAGAGTACAATGATCCAGCCTTGATGTACTTTTACAGAAATGGACTGAGTTCAGAAGTTTTGGATGAACTGGCGCACTCCACGCACCCTGACTCACTGAGGGGTTTGATTCAACTGAGTCTGCAGATAGACAGCCACCTAGAAGGAAGGAAGTTGGAGCGGAGAATGGAACCTTTCCAGAGCCAGGTTGCTGCTCCGCTGCTGCATGCGTGCCCAGTGCCCAATCCTGGCGTCCCTACTGTCTCGGAAGAGGAGCCCATGCAGATTGGAGGGGCTAGACCGCAATTGACAGAGGAGGAGAGGGAAAGGTGCCGGAGAGAAGGACTGTGTCTCTACTGCAGGAAGCCGGGTCACCTCACCCGAAATTGTGCAGCCAAAACCAGAAGACCCCAGCCGCCGGAAAACTTCACATCCCAGCTCTCGTAGACGCTAGAGAGTTGGGGGCTGCCACAGACACTGAGCCTCTGCCATGACCCCTTCCATCCCAAGGGGCTCTCCTGTTGCCCATTCGCATCACCCTACCCTCAGGCAAGAGCTTCTCAGCCAAGGCTATGGTTGACAGCGGAGCATCCTCTTGTTTCATAGACCGAGAGTTGGCGCTACACCACGCTATTCCCACACGAGAACTGAGTCAGCCGTTGGCAGTGGAAACTATAGATGGCCAGCCTCTGAAGTCTGGGGGGGTGACCCGGGTGACTGAGGCCGTGGAAGTGATGGTCCCTGGACATACGGAAGACCTGTCGTTCTATGTGGTGTCCTTGCCACGCTTCCTGGTGGTGTTGGGTATGCCTTGGTTGGTTAGGCACAACCCCACAATTTTTTGGGATGAAGCTGTGGTGGTTTTTACCTCCAAGTACTGCCATCAACATTGCCAGCCTGAAGAGGAGCCACAGGTGTTGGCAGGGGCGCCTTCCCCAAGAGAGATAACTTTGCCCGCCAAGTATGGGAGCTTTCGGGACGTCTCCAACAAAAAGGAAGCAGAGCAACTGCCCCCTCACCGGCCCTATGATTGTGCCATTGACTTGGTGCCTGGGGCACGCATCCCCGCCGGGCGGATCTACTCTCTATCTGAACCAGAGTTGGCAGTGCTAAGGGAGTTTCTGGATGCCAATTTGAAGAAAGGCTTCATTTACCCTTCACAGTCCCCAACTGGTGCACCCCTGCTGTTTGTTAAAAAGAAAGTGGGGGAGCTCCGTCCATGTAATGATTATAGAGCCCTCAACCAGCTCACAATCCCCAACAGTTACCTGCTGCCGCTCATCAGGGAAATGTTGGAGCGGTTGTGTTCTGCCAAAATTTTCACGAAACTGGATTTGAGAGGAGCTTACAATTTGGTGCGAATTAAGGAGGAGGATGAGTGGAAAACTGTGTTTAAGACCCGTTATGGTCAGTTTGAGTATTTAATAATGCCATATGGGTTGTGGGAAGCACCTGGAGTCTTCCAAAGTTTCATGAATGACATCTTCCGGGACTTTGTGGACCGCTTCATGATAGTTTATCTGGATGATATTTTGATTTACTCAAATACTCCCGAAGAACACGACTCACATGTGCGTGCAGTGCTGCAGAAGTTACGGGAACACCGCCTTTATGCGAAGCTGGAAAAGTGTGGGTTTGACCTAACTACGTTGGACTTTCTGGGGTATCGGGTCTCTCTGGCAGGAGTAGAGATGGACCCAGAAAAGGTTCGTTGTGTACTCACGTGGCAACCCCCCAAGACCAAGAAGGATTTGCAATGCTTCTTGGGGTTTGCCAATTACTACCATCGGTTCATAGCCAATTACTCCCATCAGACTGCACCACTCACAGATTGCCTGAAGGGCTCGGGACCTTTCCAATGGCCAGAAGCTGCACAAGAGGTCTTCGAGAGCCTGAAGCAAAGGTTTGCTACCGAACCCATCCTACAGCATGCCGATCCCGCGCTTCCTTTTGTGGTAGAGTCGGATGTGTCAGATGTAGCGATCGGAGGTGTTCTTTTGCAACCTGCCCAGAAAGGGGGAGGACTGAAACCTTGTGCCTACTTTTCCAGAAAGTTAACCGACTCTGAACAAAACTACACTGTGTGGGAAGAGGAGCTATTAGCCATTAGAGATGCCTTTGAAGCCTGGAGACACCATCTGGAAGGGGCGCAGTATGAAATTGAGGTGCGCACGGACCATCGTAATCTAGAGAGTCTTCATACCGCCTGTAAACTCAATCAGAGGCAAGTGCGCTGGGCTCAGTTCTTCACATGGTTCCATTTCAAAATTCATTATATCTCCCAAGCGCAGAATAAGTGGGCTGATGCCCTCTCAAGGAAACCTGAATTTCAGGGGGAACCCACCCCAAGACCGTTACAGTACATTATTCCTCCCGAGAGGGGAGTGGTAGGGGCCTGCCACGATTCTTGGGAAGCTGAAGTGCGTGAGGCGCAACAACAGGACCCTTTCGTGCAGGAGCAGCGGGTCGAAGAGGACGCGCCATCCAAGGCAGATCAGAAGGACCTTATATGGAAGGATGGCATATTGCACCATCAGGAAGCTATTTATGTGCCCCCCGGAGAACTGCGAGCGAGAGTACTTCGTCAATGCCATGACGCCCCCACGGCAGGCCACTTTGGGGTCTTTAAGACCATTCAAGCTGTCACCCGGGAGTTTTGGTGGCCCAAGGTGAAGGATGTAGAGCATTACGTTCGCTCTTGCCCCACTTGCATGAGGGCTAAACATGCCACTGGGAAGCCACCAGGGCTGTTGGAACCCCTTCCTACTCCCGCAGGACCTTGGCGAATGATTACTATGGACTTTATAACAGACCTTCCCCCTTCGCAGGGGAAAACCACAGTTTTGGTGGTAGTCGATGCCTTCTCGAAAATGGCTCACTTCATTCCGTGCGCAGGGCTCCCAAGCGCTCAAGACACTGCCAAGTTGTACGTGCAAAATGTGTATCGGCTGCACGGACTGCCAGACAGCCTGGTTTCCGATCGGGGCACACAATTCACCGCACGTTTTTGGCAAGCGTGAAAGTTGCTGCAAAGCGAGCTAAGACTGTCGTCTGCCCATCATCCCCAAACGGATGGACAGTCCGAGAGGGTGAACGCAATTTTGGAACAATATTTATGTTGTTTTGTGGGGTATCAGCAGGACAACTGGATGTCCTACCTGCATTTAGCAGAATTTGCTTATAATAATGCTGTGCATTCGCACATGCAACAGACTCCTTTCTTCGCCAATTTTGGCTACCACCCCCGAGCCTTCCCTGCCCCAAAGGACAGTCTCTCAGTCCCAGCCGCTGAGGATTTCTTGCAGGAACTTCACACTATGCAACAGCTACTCCAAGAACAACTGGAACGGGCCAAGGCGGATTACAAACGCGCAGCTGACCAGCATCGGAGAGAGGGAGACCTCATTCAAGCGGGAGACAAGGTCTGGCTCTCTACACGTTTTTTATCTATGCCTGGCCGGTGTCGTAAGCTGCAGGATCGGCGTGTAGGGCCCTTTGAGGTGGAGGCACAGATTAACCCCGTGGCTTACAGACTAAAATTGCTGTCAGCTTTCAAGATGCACCCAGTCTTTCACAGGGCGTTGTTGACCAAGGACTCTCCCCCCGACCCTCACCGGCCGCAAGTGGAGCCCGCACCGCCTTTGTGGGTAGAGGGGGAGGAGGAATATGAAGTAGAACAGATTTTGGACTCAAGAAAACGCTGAGGGCATATTCAGTACCTGATTCATTGGAAGGGTTACGATCCAACTGACCGTTCCTGGGAAACTGAGGAGAATGTGCACGCTCCGACTTTGGTGAGAGAATTTCATGAGGCTTATCCAGTGAAACCTAGACCTCGGGGGTGGGAAGGGTTAATGCGTGGAGGGGGGGATGATGTTGAGCCTCAGCTAACCCAGAATGGACTGGGAAGGGGGAGGCATGAGTTTCAGGCGCCTCCGCTGCCAGAGGAAGCAGAGTTGGGAATTGTTGAGTCTGAGCAGGACCTTGCAGAAGGGGGTCAGCCTGCACACCAGCCAATTCCCACGGGTCCCGCACTCCCCGAGGAACAGAGCGTGCCGCCCCCAGCTGCTGCAGAAGACTTGCTGGGGGAGGCTCCAGAGACAGTGCCAGCTCCTCCCTTGCCAAGCAGTTCCCAGGAGGATTCCAGTGTGGCACAGCCCCCTGATCTTGAGCCTGTTGCTCAGGAACAGGTGTCTTCTGATGAGCCGTTGGAAACACGCCCTCTGTCCCCGCGCTCCCGCCGCCGCGAGAAACGGACAGGGCAAAGACAGGAATTACGCAGGAGTCAGAGATTACGTTCGAAAACGTTCCCTTTTTAAGCTTGCCACTTACAGAGGGGAGTCATTGAGTCAACTTCCTTCACACGCTGCAGAGCATGTCTAGGGTGTAGTTAGGAATTCTAGTGAGTTAGCGCAGGGTTTTCTATGAAGCGCAATGCCTTTGATGTATCCATTACTCTAATAAAATGAGATTTACTTGCACCTATGCTTCAGCCTCGTCCTTCCGGCTCTGAACCGGACAGACCTTAAGAGGGTGTGGTCATTAGAAAGCTGTGTGATTAATCCTTTCCCTTCCGGGTTTGCAGCTGGCTTTGAGCCCCCTATGTGGACTGTGCAAACAGAAAATGGAGGTAAAAGCAGTGTCTTTAATACAATGTTTTGCTCCCATGTGGATAAGCCTTAAGATAGCCTTTCCCAACTAGTGGGTCACCAGATATTGGACCACAACTCCCATCAGCCCCAGCCAGCATTGCCAATGGTCAGGAAAGATGGAAATTGTGGTCCAACAACATCTGGTGGCCCACTAGTTGGGAAAGGCTGCCCTAAGAGTAAAAAGGAAAGGAAAAAAGAGAACAAAAAATCATAATAAAAATATATAGAGCAAACAAATGTATAAATAGCCATGTATATCTGGCTATGTGTCATATAAATCTATGTTGAGCCCCAGCTCCCCCAGGTAGACCAGGGAGAGGTGTCAGAGGAGGAGGAGGCTTTCAAGGGTGTTGAGGGAGGGGGAGATGCTGATAGCCCACAAGTTCCCACAGACAGCCCTCCCATCGATGCGGATTCTGCTCCATCTGCAAGCGCTCTAACATAGCCGTTGGGAAGCGACCTCGTGCAGGTCAACTCCACCCCCCTGGGATTCCCTGCCTGGCACTTCAAATGCTTCCCCACCAACCTGCTTCCCGCCCCCTGAGGTCGAGTCAGCACCTAGCGAGCCTGTGCTGTCAGATGTACAGCCGAAGGATCATCCCCCCTCGCCCTGCATGAGATGACGCAAGAAGCAGGACGGTCCGAAGGTGGTACTTTGGAGGAGTCAGAGATTACAAATGAAGACCTTTCCTATTTAAGCGGCGCCCCCTGATTGGGATGCTGAGTCAACTTACTCTACACGCTGCAGAGCATGTCTAGGTAGCTCAGGTAGAGTCAGTAGTGAATGAGCATAGACAGGTCTATGAAGCACACCGCTTTTGATGTAACCGTTACTCTAATAAGCAAGAATTAATTCCAGCCTCGCCTCTGTCTCATGTCTCACGGTCTGGGCAGGACAATCTAACAGCATTTCATTAGAAAAAAAAATCTTAGTCCATGCTCTTTTTTCATCACCCCATATATTACAATGTATTACCAATTTACTGTTTCAGTATACCCAGCAGTGTTTGCAGTTCCGCCTGTTCCTGTACATTATTAGCCCAGTACATCACAAAGGGTGCCCACCATTCTATAAAATATCTTTTTGGGGGCCCTCTCTTGTTCTAACAGTGTTGGACAATTTCAGCATTGAAATGTGTTCCCATAACTTCTCAGTCCAGTTATCTAGTGTCGGGGTGCTCACCTTCCTCCAATGTGGAATGATTGTGAGCTAAACAGTTTTTAACAGATAGGTAACCATCTCTCTGTCATGCTTTAAGACGTAAGTTTTTATATAGCCTAAAAGTACAGTTAGGCGGCTTGCAGGAAGAATATAACCTGTCACATTTTCTCTCTCTACTAAGACCTCAGTCCAGAAAGGTATCGTTTTCAGACACGACCAATGTATATGGGCAGTATCTGCATGTGAGATCCTACACCTCCAGCACACATTATTACTCACTGAGTAAATTTGGTTCGTTAACTTACCTATCTCTGTTACGTTGTATTTTTCCCCCCAAAGAAACAAATTTCCCAGGTTAGTGAGGTCATCCATTATTCCATTATACCACTGTACATGGGGAAAGTCCAGAACTAGCTTTCCTCTTATACTTATTCCAAATAGTAAATATTTTTTTTTAGAAAAAAAAATAATACATTTTGAAATGTTTTGTAGTGGTATTCAATGGTAGTCCTTCTCAGAGTAGACCCACTGAATCGGCTATCTTAGGAACATTTATTTCAGTGGGCCTACTCTGAATAGTACTTAGCTGAATACAACTCATAGTATCATTTTATTGGTCTGGAAACTGATTTGGGACCACTATTGTGGTAAAAAGCGGTATATAAAGAATCTTATGTAAATAAATTCTGTCAAAACTTTTAAGAAGTGCTCTCTAGACAGCTGTTGGGTTTGAACAGCAATGGAACATGTTATTACAATAGATTATTTACATAAGCACAATCTGTATACACGGCACTTTATAAGTAATGTAAGCAAAGAAAAGGTCCACGCCCCAAGCATCATGCAATTTACATTTATAGGAGGGAGGGTGACAGGTAAATGGAAGCAAATGTAGTTAGGTGTACTTAGGCTTTGTTTCAGATGGGGACTGAGAGCTGATAAGAGTATATTCTGCAGCATGACACTGATGCCATAATAGTGCAATAATGGTGGGTTTATACTGGATCATCCACACATCATGCCACCTTATTTATTGTTCTGTGATTTGTCTGGAGGGACACTCTTGCTCTACAGCGCAACAAAAGTGGGACAAAAAATAAACCAGAACATTTGTGGTATGAAAAGTTACAGGATTTCAGCAGAAACGCACTGACTGGCAATGAAGCAGTGTGTCTGCCCCAAAAACTTTGTAGATGCAAACAGTATACCAGCTTCCCTGGTATTCCCTGCTTGTTATTTTGGCAGCCTTAGTATCAGGGCAAACAAAGGTCCTGAGTCTTCCTGTTCTTCTCTATGACACTCATCTGCATCTCTGCCTTACTTATAGCCTGCCAAAGGATGTTCACATTTGGAATAACATAACATTATTAAACAGTTAGCTAGTGCATTTTCAATGTTCAAAAGTTTTTGCAGCCAATATTGCCCTGAATCCTTACAACAGCCCTTGTTATTATCTTTGTATGAAAGAAATTATGAGGTCATCCTTAGGCTGTGTACATATTCCTGTTTACTCTGCATCGGGTACGCTCCCACTGCTGGTTTGGGAAGCAGTGTATACACAACGTTAGCCACAATCCATATCTATCCTACACCTATGCGGTAATTTCATATGAAATACTGCACTTTGATGCATTTCTTCTCAAACAATCTTCAATCCAAATTGAGAAAAAGGACAGCCTAGCTACGTTTTAAGCCTGTAAGGTGTACACAGCATGAGAGAGTGGCTTGCCTAAGGCTACCAAGCAAGTTTGTAGCTGTCAGCCATGGGCTTCTCAGCCTACATCTCACAGAGACTACGTTGAATGACATCAACATGGTCCAAAGTAAGACTTATGCTGCAGTCCTTTGCAGACATACAGTCTCACTGAGTTCTGTGGAACATACTTCTATGTAAGCCTGCACTAGATTGGACTAAGCTGCAAGAAAAATGCAACATGCCTGTTGACTGGAGCTTGAATGCTATCATTGTTGTGCAGACAAAGAGATGCTCAAGCTTATCTAGGCAATTCAAGCTCCTAGATATCCTAGGTGGCTCTTGCAAAGCTGCCTGAAGCTGAAGAATGAGGATGCCTTTTATTCAGCAAGCCTTCATTAGTAGAAGCAAATTCTTTGAACTTTGGAAGCTTGTATATATTTTTTTTAAAGTTAGAGGCTGACTAGTTGTAAATTAAGTGGGCAAGAACCTTTTGGATTCGAAAGGTGATCCATTTGACATTGTTCTTCTCATCTCTCCTTCATGTACAGTCTTACACCAAACTTGTCCATTGCAATCAGTAACCTGAGAGCAAAAGCCAAGATCTTAGGTTGCTTTGAGATGACCTGTTTATTAATGTGTGTGCAGGAAGGTTATATGACATTGGTTGCTTTTTATTGAGCATTCATTCTGATTTGTTTGCTCAGAGGTTATATGATGCCATGTCAAGCAATTGTTATCCCACACTTTCCTGTGCATTTTCCTGTCGCTTTCCTTTCTGCAAACAGGAATTTATTTTGGACTTTAATTTGAATGTGAACTTGTTGCACAACAGCCTAAATCCAGTTTAATTGCGCAGCTTGAGTTTGCCAGTATGCATCAAATCCCATCCACAAAATAACAGTCTAGAAGTATCCTTATTCTCAGTTAATGAAAGAAGGGACCATACTTCAAATGGTTTCCCCAAACAGGAATATACTTCCATACAGAGACATGCTGTGAGCATATGTATAGCCACTTTGCCTCACCATTGAATAAACACAGCTAGCTGCCACTCACTGAAAAAAGGGCTTTCAGCTCAGACACTATGACAGTGTCAACTGAGCACTAAATAGAGAGAAGGTGGGAGGGAAAGATGGCAAGGCAAATTGTCTCACCCCTTATGATCACTGTGCTCTGCAGGAGGCAGCTTCCTTATCAGAAGGTTTGTTCTGCACAATATCGTAATCAGGCCTGTACTGTTGTGGCACCTACCCTTCGGAATTTCCTCATGTTAAGCATTAGCCAGGTGCCATTCTCCATTGTCTTTTTGGCGCCTACTGAAGACCTTCCTCTTTCAGCAAGCCTTTTAAGTAGAGATCTTTCCCAGCCTGCATCAGTATTGGAATTGTTTTCCAACGTTTTAATTGTTTTATTGCTTGTGTGTTTGCTGCCCTGGGCTCCTTTGGGAGGAAGGGTGATGGGATATAAATTTAAATAGTTATTATTATTGAGAACATGACCCCTCCTCTCACTGGCAGGGTTACCTTTCTATTTCTCACTTCCTTCAAACTTGCATCCATGGTGTCTGCCCATAGTTTTGAAAGCCCAACTAGCTGGGCTACCCAACTAACACCTGTGCAGTTTTCCCTCACAAGTGATAGGCATATTTTCCTACTTACTTATAAGGAAGGCAGTGTCTGAAATGGTTCTAAGTTTGTTTCCCAGTTGAATACAGTCTTAGATTATAGGTATCTTCAGATTCTCAGGTATGATTCCCACGTTATATCTGGTATTTGAGATAATGGATACCGGAGGACAAACCATATATGTCTTGTGTCCATTGACTTGAGAATATTGCTTATGTTTGCTTCTTTTCTTAGGAGATTTCATAGAAGCCACGTCTAGATCATCTTCCAGTGTTGCTACTTGCTCCTTCAGAGTGGATAGGAGAACCTTGAAGTTCTACACCAGCTTTTTAACAGATCCACGATTTGCACAGGCTCTAACGCTCTTTGAAGCAAAGGGCTCTTAGTCACACTTGTGTAGCCACCTAGAATGCGTTGTGATGCACTTTGTGTAGGGCTGGCCTTGAAGAGGATCAGGAAGCTGCATGCCACTGGCCGCCACTTGATGAAGATGTGGCAGGAGAACCTATTCATCTAGTTTTGTGGCAATTGCTCTTTGGGCTGCTTCAGGGCCCATTCAAGCTGCTATTACTTTTTTGTACAGTCCTTTATGACCTGGGGTCTACATACCTTGTCCCTGGATAAACCACAGTTTTGGTTAGAAACCTCTGATCAGGTCCTGCTCCATTTATTTATCATTAGGTCAGCTGAAATCATCCACAGGTAAAAAGAGGGTTTTTATCTAAATATTTTAACTGATTTAATACGTTTTTATACTTAACATTTTAGGATTGTGTCTGTCGTTGTCCATGTGTTTAACTATGTTTAGTTATTTTGTTATATTGTTTCAATGTGTTTGATATATGTTTTTAATTGTATACTGGATATTTTTATGCTGTAAACCGCCCAGAGAGCTTCGGCTATTGGGCGGTATAGAAATATAATAAATAAATAAATAAATGTCCCCAGAGTCTGGATGGCAGGAAACTACTTCTGATCTGCTGAGACTATTGGTCCATTTTGCCCAGTATTGACCACTCTGATTGGCAGCAGCTCTCCAGGGTCTTGGCAGAGATCTTCCCCGCCACCGACTGCATCATATCACCCTTCCTGCAGATACCAGGGACTGAACCGGGAACGTTCTGCATGCATGTTCTCTGTCACTGAGCTGTGGTCCCACCTTATGGTGGCTCTAGACTCTTCCCCTTTATGACCTTTTGAAAAGGCTGTACTTATTTTGGGTGGCTTTTGGAGGGTGATGGTAGGGTTGCTCTGAATTGCTATGTTTCAGTTGCTGAATTTGTTCTTTTGTTAGAGTTGTTTTAACTGCTTATTGTTTTAAGTATAATTTTATATGTATTGTATTTTTATGTAAACAGTCTTGAGCTAGGGAAAGGCAGTACTGTATGTTAATATTATAAACAAATAAAAATATGCACTCTTAGCCACTGTCTCAGGCTGCATTTATGTGAAACTATATCTGGACCGGAGCCTGCAAGTCTAGCCATTAAACAGAGAAGGGATAAAGCATCTCAGATGACTGCTTTTAAAATAGGAGAGATCTATCCGATGTAGAACTGCCCTGCCCTGTCCCCCTCTACCAATATAGTTGGCCCAAGCAAGGGTGCTATCTGGATCATCCTTTCCTATCTGTTTTTCACTGAGGCAAATCCAGCAAACACTCTTGTCATTATTGTACTGCTTTCTCTTCTGCCTAAAAACATCTAATTGACATTTCTTGCTTGTAGCACTGCCCATAGAAGAGGAAAGGCATTCTGGGAAAACCTTCATGTCTGTTTACAAATGTAGGAGGGTTGACAGTGTGGGAAACAATCTTTCACAGAGATTAGTTGCAAGACACTGTTTATTGGTAGAGATAACACAGCACATAGAAATGGGGGCCATACGAAAACACACTTGTACTTTGCCATATAGCGGTGGAGTTGGTGTTTACACTAGTGCGCAAGATTCACTATCATTATAAATATTTACATATCCAGTGTTTATGGGCTTTGTGGGTGTCCGTCTCTCTCATAAATTTATCACACTCTGATATTTATGAGCAGAGGTGCAATGAATCATTCCTTTCAGAAGTCGTATTTTTTACATTTAGATCAAGAAATCTACGTGCACCAGTCCCTTTGCATGCATGAGGGTTTAC
The DNA here is from genome assembly GCF_030035675.1 of Rhineura floridana. Lineage (NCBI taxonomy): Eukaryota > Metazoa > Chordata > Lepidosauria > Squamata > Rhineuridae > Rhineura > Rhineura floridana. The sequence goes on along the minus strand of NC_084482.1, from coordinate 139,666,551 downwards.
ATATTCATTTCAGTAGAGAGTGCTGTTATGCAAGGGCAGAACTTTGCACATGCAGTTTAGCTCCTTCTACTGAAATGAATGGGAAGGCATTCTGGTTAAAGGAGCTCTGTGCACAGACCTCTGGATCAGAATGATGAGAGACAATATAACAGCAAAGTTACAAACTGAAGCAACTTTCCCATTTTTCTTCTTAGGCTTCTAAATTGGATTGTAACTGGCAGAAAAGAGTTAATGTCAGCCAAAACATTTAAAGAAGGGCTGGGTTCATTTTATTTCCAAAGAATGAAGGCCAGTTCACACCATCTGCTTCTTTGCTTCTACTTGGGGTCATCTGAATCACTCACTACAAGCAGAATATACAATGTTGGGTCACCCATTGGTGTGTTTGGTCTGTTCACATCTGGAAGGTTTGCAGTGGTGAGCAAAATGGCAGTTTTTGCTTATGGTGAACAGCTCAGATGACCTGTTTGCCAAGTGCATAGATCACCACAAGCAGAGGAAATGATAGGTTGGATCCAAAGAAATCCAAGATCACAGATTCCAGAGGGAATCAAAGAGCACAGCCTTTCCTGTCAATGGCGCTTTAAGATTTGGTGTAATTCTTTCTGCCTTGAGCTATTGAGGAGTGTTGCAGGGAAAACAGAATTGACGTTGCCCTTAAATTTGGCCCTACCTGCCAGACTTCTCTTGTTTGTGGCCATTGATAGGGTGGGAAGACACATCTACAGTTGTGTTTGCACAAGCTAGGCTTGCTCAGGTAGTGGAAACTATAAAAGCAATCTAGTGCCCTATATAAGTAGCCAGCCTAACTATATTTAAGAGGAATTAATAGTTGGCACCACCCGTATAAAATGCACCCATTCTGTTCTATTACCAGATGAACATTCAAACGCTTTTCTATGTATTCTGGTTCAGTTTTGGAGTTCTTTGCCGGATCTGTTTGCAACATTACCTTTTATCTGCCTAGATGGCCTTAGTAAGTCACACAGATACATTCCAACTTGTTCTGGTCTGTTCCAAATCCTGCTGCTTTGGTAACTCTCTGACCACCTGCTCGCTGCTGCCCTATACAACTAATGATGAAAATGCAGCTGTGTATTACATTCTTCCTGCCTCACCATCGACTATGTTGCTTTTCACAACCTTGACAAATGCTGTATACTAGGGACGAGGAACCTGAGGCCCAGGGGCCAAATGCAGCCCTCCAAGCCTCTCTATGTGGCCCTCAGAAATCTCCCCAAGTCACACCCCTCATTGGCCCTGCTTCACATTCTGGATGTTTTTGCCGGGCTGGAAAGTGTCCTTGAACTCTGATGACACCTCTTGCTTGCCCGGATAGAGAATACAGAGGGGTGCATCAGAGTGTCTAGAAACTAGCCTACTGTATTAAGGTAACATTTACCATCTTTAAAATTGACAGTGGTAAAACCCAGCCACTCAGCGGCGGCTGATGCCCACCAGACCTGGCAGAGCCGCTAGGAATTCATGGGGGCATGGCCAGTGAAGTCACAGGGACATGGCCGTTATTCTGGTTTTCTCCCCTTCCTCCTTCCTTGCAAAGGTACTGTGAACCTTCAAACACTGCAGATGTGCAAATACAACTGAAAAGTGTCTTACTTTGGTTCAGAAAGGGCCCCTGCTGTCACAGTGGCTTCTGAGCTGTGGTGTGGCCTCCACGTGTTCTGATCCTCTCCATACCCTCTTCCTCTGCAAAGAAACAAGGGACACTTAAACATTGCAATTCCATAAATAGTTAGCACCTACATGTCTTACCTAGATTCAGAAGGGGTCCCTGCAGTCACAGTTTCTAATGTGGCTTAGCTGTACATGGCTCAGAAGTAAGTCCTACTGAATTCCATGGGGATTGTTCCCTGATAAGTATGCACAGGATTGCAGCCTGAATTGGTTAGTCTTAAAGGTGCTACACAGGACTGTTAACAAGACCCCCAATGAATTTCCAGACCTATGGGAAAAGATTATGCCCCTCCCTCAGCTTATTCACTTCTATGTCTTCTTTTCATAACGTGGAATAAGATGGAGAGATATTACGTGGACTAGGAGCTGGAAGATCAGTGTTAAGATCACCACTCATCCACAACATTCACTGTGTGACCTTGAACCAGTCACCATCTTTCAGCCTAACTGGGTTGTTGTGAGGATACCATGGGGAAAAGGAGAGCCATGAATGCCTTCTTGAGCTCCTTGGAGGAAAAGTGGAATGGATATAAAAGTAATGCTGATAAATAAAGAAGGATAATAATTAAAAGACTCTTTCCAGCCAGCCTGTCCCTGATTTTGAATTGGAGAAAATGTGCATGTGGCCAAGTATGAAACCATGAAAAAAAAATCCATAAAAATCAAAGGGGAAAAAAAGCATCTAGGACAGAACCCAGGTATTCAGGCCTGCAGACATTGGACTTTACATGTAGGTCTTCAGCAAATCCAGAGCTTGGAAAAGTTACTTTTTTGAACTACAACTCCCATCAGCCCAATCCAGTGGCCATGCTGGCTGGGGCTGATGGGAGTTGTAGTTTTAAAAAAGTAACTTTTCCAAGCTCTGCCAGAGGCAAGGGATGGGTGTAACTCTCACCCTCAGTATTTGTGTGTGCCTTTAAAAAAATCTTCCCACATATAAGTGACTGGCTGCCATTCATATGGGGAAAAGTAAAGTGCTGCGCTTAAGGGTCCAATCCAATATGTGGCTGTCTGCTAGGACAGGCTTCCTTGGGTGGGGTGTGCAGGCAGGGTGCAATCTATGTATTACATATAGGCTCTGCACTCTGAGTTTTCATTTGAACCATCCCCTACGCCATCCTACATTTTGTAATATCATTTCAAATTAGCCGAAGTGTTTTATAGTCTTTTATCCTCACAACAATCCTGTAAAGTAGAGCATAATACATTTTTAGCAAAACAACAAAAAGAACAGCAGTAGCACCTTAAAGACTACAAATGTATTATGTCATAAGATTTATTGGGCTACAATTCACTTCATCAGAGCATCATTCTTGGTAATCCATGAAAGTGTAAAACAGCCTTTAAAGTGCTGCTACACTGTTTTGTTTTTGCTGTAAGCCATGGCTAGTTGGCTATCCCTTTGATTGAAAATGTGCTAGTGTAACATGCCCAATACTATACAATGAATCTGTGTGAAAAATAAGGCATTTTAAATTAGGTCTCCGGATCTTCTGATGGGCTATCTTTATAAATAAAAAAGTGTAAAGGCAAAGCTCTTGACAGTTGGTTTTCTGAGAAGCAAAATATGCAGGCATGATTAGGAATTATGAGCCTCAGAAATAAATGGCATGAGCATGTACAGACTGCACTTTTCTCACAAATGAGGAATCTCTGTTTGTATTTAATAAGATGATTCCAAAACATCCACTGACGGTCAAAAAGAAATACACGCCCCAGCATGCCTTTGAAGAAAGCCCGCTCTTTCCCCCCCCCCCCGGTATAAGGCTTTACTATTCCAGGATTAGCAAACACATTTTAAAAAATAATAATTTAAGTCCTCCCAATATCCCCATCCATAAAATAAAAATGTTATAAGTAAAAAAAAATTACAAACAAGAGACTCGCAGTGTGAGTGGTGGTCACTCACACAAAAAGGTGATGAAAGAAAAAAAGCAAGCAGAAAGAAACAAACACACTCTTGGGGTCTAGCTGTGGTCTTTTAGGAAACAGTTCTGAGCATGCTCAGAACAGATGTATTGGCTCCTGGGTCTACCAAAGTGATAGATCTGCTAAAGTTGGATTCTGTAGCTGGATTGCCAGCATGACAACTGGAGAGATGGGAAAACTGCACAAACATGGCTAAGAGCTATTAGCTCTATTAAGATACAAATTTACAATCGTGTAATCTGCCTGGAGACAGACAGGTGGGACCTCCAGCCCATAGCAATACTTTTGGATTGAGATTGGCTGAGTCGTGCAGAGAGCTGATTGGCCAGAGAATTGAAGTTTGACAGAAACAGGAGCCTGTCTAATTCAAATGGATTATAGAAGGATGTGCGGGACAGAAAGAGTGTGTCTTTGAGACTTTGGAAAAATGCGGCTTGGCATTTCACTTGGTGGTTGTTCCAATGGACCAGCCTTCACTGTACCTGCTTGTGCCAGTAGCCCTGTCCACCACTGGCATGTCCACCACTAGTATGTGGCCCCCTAGAAGATTGTTCAGAAGGGAATGTGGCCCTTAGGCTGAAATTCCCCCCCACTTCTACTATATATCCTCCAAATGTCCCATCAAGCAGCTGATGGATGTGAACCTCCAGCAACCTCACCACCTCCACCTTTTAAGTTTAAGAGACCAGTTTTGCAGCATCTCATGCTGCTTCTTAGTCTGCATCCCCATTTCAGCTGAGGTGGTATATTGTTGTTATTTAGATTTCTAGCTTGCCTTTTAAGGAGCATACCTCCCAAGGCGGGTTACAACAAATAAATGATATAAAATATTAAAATCCCAAGATATTTTTGAAAGTAACCGTATTAAAATAAAAGCAACAGATGAAAGGCTGCACTAGCCCCAAATGCTCAGGCGTATGTGGATTGCTGTCAGTCTTTTGGACCTTTTCCTCTCTTTTGCACCAGCAAGTATGCAGTGTGGTATAGTGGTTAGAGTGTTGAACTACAACCTGGGAGACCAGGGTTGAAATGCACACTCAGCCATGAAGCTCACTGAGTGACCTTAGGCCACTCACAGCCTCTCAGCCTAACTTACCTCACAGGGTTGTTGTGGGGATTAAATGAGGAGGAGGAGAACCACAGACATCACCTTGAGCTCCTTGGGGAAAAGGTGTGATATGAATGCAATAAATAAATAAATCCTACTGCCACCCTGACATCTAGAGCTCTTTTTTCTTTCGCTGATCCCTTCTCTCTTTTGGCTCTAGGCCTAGATGTAAAATGGAGATTTCAAATGCTTTTCCTTTTCCCAGAGCCTTAAAGTTGATGCCCTCAGCAGCATACTGATCGAGGCCGCAATTTCTGGCACTCAGGGACTTGGGATACAGTTACATTTGCTGGTGTCATGCAGCCTTTGCAAACCACTGTATTAAATTGACAATCTAAAAATAAAACAGTGAGAAAAGCATAAAGTCAAGGAAAGCCAGCTTTCAAAATTGAGGTCGTGGGCGCTCATAGGGAGGATAAAAGAGTGGGAAAAATTGCAAGACAGATTGTAAAAGACATGTAGCAGCTACAGAGAAAATGTGAATATCTTGGATGGCATTTAAATTGATGTTGTGGCTTTACTGCTTTTTTAGTTTGCACCAGCCATTTGATCAGCTTGAGTGTCTCTAGCTAATCTGCATGGGGATCTGAGAAAGGCAAATTCAGCTGTCAGTCTGGGGCCCTTTCTCCCAACCTCGTGCTTAGAGTCAACGTCAGCTGCACCTTGTTTTCTGATCTGCCAGTTCTGTGGAGCTAGTTCGTTAGACCTCAAAGCAAATAAGATGCCATTGTGAGAAGGCTTTTTTATTAGTTCTCTATCAGAGGCATGAGACTTTCCAGACTCCCACTGGTAAGTCTCAGTATGCATAGGTGGTGGAGAAGTTGCTTTTATAAATATTCCTAAATTTGTATAGTGTTGGATTTTCTCTTGTGAGTTGTGAAAAAGTAAAGGTAATATTTCCTAGAATCTGTCAATATTACATGCCAGGGGTTATTGCTGTTGATAATTAGTACTGTACTCATCAAGCTAGTCTGAAAATGACTAGGTAGCCATGCTTATGTAGCATATTTTGTAACTATTGTGCAATGTATTATGTTTTTATTCTCTTCTAGGGGAGAAAATGAAACAACTGGTGGGATACATACATTTCTAGTGTGAGGCTTATGCTATCATAACATTAGCGATTGGGGTGTGTTTTTTATTAGATCCATTTCTTTTTTCACTGACCTGCTCCCTTTATCAGGGAGTCCACTGCTTGCCTACTGCATCATATAACCTCGAGTTGCTTCTCTGAAGGAGGAATCATTTTTGCAAGCAGTAATCAGATTGGCTCTTGCATTTCATGCATCTGTAATAATTCAAGAATAACATTTAAACTTGTAGGAATGCACATGAAATTGAGAGGAAGAGGAAAAAGCTTCTCCTTTCTATGATTTTGTCTTCACCAATTGCCATTTAAACAATATGGATCGCCACCACCAGTGTCACTTGTGAACTTGAGATAACTTGATGCATATCAATCAAATTTTATCAACAAAACTGAATCTGAACTTGTGCTATTAGCTCTGGGATTTATGAAGTAGCAGGAAGGAGTTTGTCTGATCATGTGTGGAGTGCCTTTCTTTAACTAACATATGTTTAGGGTAGAAACACACTCAGTGCCTTGCCAATTCCAGTGTGTCTCTACCTCTCTCTTAAAAATGGAGGCACATGATGCTAGTCAAAGACCACCCCTTTCTACTATAAAACCTGGTGGGAGCAGCCTGAGTGCGTTTTTTTTTTAAATTCAGCTTGAAAGAGATTTCCCAACTGATCAGCAGATCATCCTGTTGCCCTTCCAGGTATGGCTAATGGAAACACTTTCATCTGGCAACTAGTGTGTTCACCACCTGGGTCTCTGTTGTCAACACTGACTGGCAGTGCCTCTGCAGAGTTTCAGGCAGGAGCCTTTCCCAGCTGTACCTGGAGACATCAGGGATTAAACCAGAGACCTTTTGCTTGCACAGCATGTGCTCTACTACTAAGTTACACCCCATTTTATTCCTCCATCATTAGGTTTTGTGTCATGGTGCATTGGTATCTATTTCGCCCTTGAATGCAGAGAGACTTGTATGGGATTGAAATATGTATGTTGAAAGAGTGGTAGAGTCAGAGCTTGGAAAAGTTACTTTTTTGAACTACGACTCCCATCAGCCCCATCCAGTGGCCATGCTGGCTGGGGCTGATGGGAGTTGTAGTTCAAAAAAAGTAACTTTTCCAAGCTCTGGGTAGAGTTAGGTTAATTTCGTATCTTGATTGCATTGACAACAGCGCAATATAAGCAGGTCTATGCTAGTATGAAATTCCCTGGTACCTCTCACGCTATAGACAATCGAGTCCACGGTTTATACTGTGGCCAGGCTCAGGTAGAGTCTCTTCTAGACACACGGAAGGGTAGTTCACAAGTTACTTTCTGTGCTAGAAGTGGATGTTGCCTCAGATCCAGTGTTGTTGTTGTTCTAACTTGCCTGTGGATGTTTATAACTGTCAAACACGGTGGGTTCACAGCGGCTAGCACTTTATTAACAGATACCAGATGCCGGCCAGACCATAAATCTGGTAGACAGGAGGAACCAGGGTCCAGCCAAGGTGTGTACCATTTGGGAAGCGCCTAAGGAGGATGCAAGGGAGTTGAGTCCTTAAGGTAGTCCAAAGGTCCAGAAACCAAGAGATCCAATCAGGTAGGTCAGGGCCAAGGCACGGGTCAACAAGGAAGCCAGAGCAATGTCTGCAGCAAGGCTTGACATTGAGTCTAGCAAGAAGTCTCCCTTTCCTTCCAGTCTTTTATGCTCGGCATTTGAGCCCAGGTGCTTTCAATCAGCCTGTGTTCTTGTGAGCAACCCTGCTCCTTAATTGAGCTGATTACCTTCATTACTGCAACACTTGTTGGCATCTTCTCTCTGCTGGGGAAGGGGCAGCCTCCTGGTCGCTTCCCGACTCTGACAGGCAGGCTCCCTCGGGGGAAGGATCCTGAGCTGTCTCCTTGCTTGGTCCCTCTCCTGGGTCTGTGGTCTCCCATTCCTCTTCCTCCTCGAATGAGTCCTCTGAGGGGGGCATGACAATAACTTTCCAATCTGTTCTTAATCATGGAATTGTTGTGTAAACTGCTTAGACGTTTTTCTCAATTAAGCAGTACAGAAATCTTGTCATATAAAATAAATTAAAATTAATGTTAAGGGACCTAATAGATTGATTAATTGTATGTGCAAGATTATAATGCCTGGAATTTTCCTAATCCAAAACCTTTCACTTTGTTGTGGAAACTGATCTTGCACATTGTTGCTGGAAATAGTGTTTGAAATAGTGCAAAACACAGCCAGCCAGTATCCCTAGTCATGAGTATCACCCTAGTATTTACCTGGGGCATAATAAGTGTTAGCTGTGCCTCATTATAATAATACTTTGTATTACTGCCCATTAGTTACTGGGCCAAGTTCAAGATTTTGGTTTTGGTGTACAAAGTCCTATAAGCTTTGGGACCAGGATACCTGAAAGATTGCCTTACCCCTCACATACCCAGGTGATCACTGCACTCTGCAGGCAAGGGCGTCCTGCAGATACCATTTTATTGGAAGGTCTGTTCTGCACAACATAGGAAACAGACCTTTAGTTTAGTGGCACCTACCCTTTGGAATTCCCTCCCCTTAAATATTATACAGGCACCATCTCTGTTACCTTTTCGGCACCTACTGAAGACCTTCCTCTTTCAACAAGCCTTTTAAGTAGAGACCTTATCCCAGTCTGCGTCTGTACTGGAATTGCTTTTAATGATGTTTTTAAAGATGGGTTGTTTTAAAGATGTTTTTGAAAATATTTTGTTTTAATATATTTTAAAGTCTGTTTTTAATATATTTCAGAGTGTTTTTGGTGTTTTTGTTTGTTGCCCTGAGCTCCTACTGGGAGGAAGGGTGGGATATGAATTTAATAAATAGATTTATATAATACATTTCAACTGTTCAAAGGATTTTACACATCATCTCAGAAATCCTTGCAACAACCCTATAAAGTTGAAAATTTTTATCATCTCTATCTTGTTAGTAGGTGCAAAGGCTAGGAAACAGAAAGCATAGAGTAGGAATGAATTGACAGTTCCTCCAGTGGAAGGATGTAGAAAGTGGAGTTCCCCAAGGATCGGTATTGGGACCTGTGCTTTTTAACTTGTTCCGAAATGATCTAGAGGCAAGGATGAGTAGTGAGGTGGCCTAGGGTAGAGAGACACTCACTGTTCTGTCCACCTCTTTTTTCTGAAAATGACGGCACACAATGCTAATCAAACCTCGCCATTTTTTACTGTAAAATTAGTGGAATCAGCTTGAGTGCATTTTTAAAATTTCTTTTGAAGAGATTTTGCAACTGAATGACAGATCAACCCGTTGCCCCTCCAGGTGTGGCAAATGGAAACGCTTTGCTGTAGGCAACTGATGTGCTAACAACCCTAGTTTGCTGATGATACTAAATTGTTTAGGGTTGTTAGAGCAAAAAGGGATTGCAAAGAGCTCCAAAAGGACCTCTCCAAACTGTGTGAATGGCCAGTAAAATGACAAATGCAATTCAGTGTAAACAAATGTAAAGTTATGCATATTGGAACTAGGGTTGTGCTAGAATTGTGCCCAATTCAGATTTGGTGCTGAATTTTCCATTAATTCACTTTTAAAAAAATCTGCCTTTAAAATATCAGTATTAAGAATTATAATGTTATTGATATTTCCTTTCAAAATATTGATATTAATATCTATATTTTTGGAAGGGGAAAACATCTGTAAAAGCAGTGGCTAGTGGACAAAGAATGAACTTGAATTGTAACTCGGCTGTTAGGTCAATGGAATGCTTTTGAACTGGCACTGACCAATGCATCCCATCTCTAATTGGAGCAAATATTCTTAATTGCACATTCACTCTCATGGGGTCTAAACTGAAGGTGACTGATCAGGAGTGAGACTTTGGCGTCATAGTGTATTGTTCGATAAAGATGTCAACCCATTGTGTGAAAAAGGCAAATTCTATGCTAGGGATCATTAGGAAAGGTATTGAAAATAAAGCAGCTAATATTGGGCTCATCTACACAGTGGTTTACTGTGTGTTTGGTGCTATTCACATTTCCTGTAAATTTACATGGTTGGTTCACATGATGTTACTGGCAAATAGAAACAGTCATGCACTTTCCCCCCTGTAAATCCTATTAACTCAATCCACTGATGATAAGAAAAGGGGAGAAAAATACATGTTGGCTTTGCTTTCCTCCTCCATGTAGGTGCTTTGCTTCACTGTTTTTAGGTGGGTGTGTCAGTTGTTCCCGTCTCCGCACCCACTATCTCCTCCTCCCTTCTTTCATTTTGCTTCCTGTGGGCTGACAAGCAACTTCTGGCTGCTCTCCTCCATTCTGCTGGCCCTTTTTATGTTGCTGCAAATGGTGCCTTTATTTTCTTTCCCCCCTAACTTGTGTGCAAAAGGATAACACTGCTCAAACAAAGATTTGTATTTCATCTGTACCCTACCAACCATAGGCAGGGAAAATTTAGACATTCACACTTCTGGGTTTTTTTTAAAGGAACCTGCAGCAGCTGGTAGAACAGACTGAGCATGTTTGGTCACCTAGCAACCAGAGGGAGTGGAAATTAATAATTAGAGGGCGGGGCCACAAGGAAACAGTGAGACTAATTCTTCCCAGAGGAATGCCTACTTGTGTGAATGAGAAAACTGACTGACAGCTGCCATTGACCAGGAACTGTGAATGGTGCAAATGAATAACAAAGGTAAAAGCAGTGTATTTGCTACAAAGAAATGCTCGCATGTAGATGAGTCCATCATTATGCCATTATACAAATCTGTGGTGCAGCCACACTTGGAATACCATGTATAGTTCTGGTCACCTCACCTCAGAAAATATATTGTAGAGTTGTAAGAGGTTCAGAAAAGGGCAGCTAGAATGATCAAGGGGATGGAGCAACTCCCGTATGAGGAAAGGTTGAAGCATTTGGGCCTTTTAGTTTAGAGAAAAGGTGAGTAAAAGGTGACATGATCGAAGTGTATAAAATTATGCAGAGCATGGAAAAAATGGATAGAGAAAGGTTTTTCTCCCTCTCTCCTAACACTAGAACTCGTGGACATCTAAAGAAGCTGCATGTTGGAAAATTCAGGACAGATGAAAGAAGTACTTCTTAATGCAGTGCATAGTTAAACTATGGAATTTGCTCCCAACAAGAGGCAGTGATGGGCCTAAAAGAGGATTAGACAAATTCATGGAAGATAAGGCTATCAGTGGCTACTAGCCATGAAAGCTATTCTCTGTCTCCATTTTCAGATACCAGTTGCCAGAAACCGCAGGATAGGAGAGTGCTCTTGCACTCAGGTCCTGCTTGTAGGCTTCCCATAGGCATCCAGTTGGCTACTATGTGAATAGGATGCTGCATCAGATGGGCCACTGGCCTGATCCAGCAGGCTCTTCTTATATTCTGACACACTAGCTCCCTCTCCATTATAGCCTCACAGTAAAGTTGCTGGAACATAAAAAATATTCTGGAAAAGGAACATGCTGGTCCCTAATTCTTCATTGAAATAACTCTCCACAAATAATTGCTCAATGAGGGATTCTTTTGTATTATCAGTATGTATTGGCATGTCACACTGTGTACATTAAAAGGAACTGAGGACCCATATTTACTGCCATGGTTTTAGTATCCTTAACAAGCAGACATCTGGTAGGTAATCTTCTCCCCATCTCACCATTATATTTGCATATACCAGGAACAGCTTTATCTGCCAAATTTCTAGTTGTTGTGGAGTTGGTAAAAGCACTTGAACCACAGCAGAAAAATGTTCAGGATCCTACCTACCATGGGAAGCTTGGCCTTCACATTGAATTGGAATTCTAGACACTAACACAGAACAAGATTTGCAGTCCAAAACATCTAGAGGGCACCAGCTTGGCAAAGCCTTCTCTAATTTATTGGTCAAAACTAGCACTTATAGTGCTCATGCAGTGAAAATGTGTGCAAATCTATTCCTCATTGATGCTGCAATGCCCTTGGAAGATTGGCTTACATCATCATGTTAGACATTGCCTAGTTAGCAGTCAGTACATCCCCTCCTAAACGTTGATTGGCCGATGTAGGAAGTGTTAGCATCAGCCAATTGGTGCCTTTTGTCACCTTATATAAGCAGCAGGTCTTGTGTTTCTTCTTAAAGGCATGTCTGCACTGTAATGCATGCAGTTGTATTGTAAGGTTACAATAAATGGCTTTACATTTGCACACTGAAGATTATTCCTGTAAATAAATATAAACAAGAACCAGAGCAAACACTATCAAAGAGGATGAATATTAGAGTTACCAGATCTCCGGCATCCCGCCAGAGACTCCGGCCCAGCCCTTGCTCTTGTGACCTCTGGCCAGACTCACCCGTATGTCCCTTAATCTCTGGCTTTTGCGGACTTTACGGGGGGAGCAAGCGGAAGTCTTCTGTGATTGGTGGACAGAAGAAATGTGCTTCAGCCTGTCTGAAGTGGAGCCGGGAGAGGTGCCAAAGCCAGAGAAGCAGGCAGGCAGGCAAGGGAGTTGGGCTGAGGAGCGTGGCTGTCTCCAGTGCGGCCGGGGAAGTTGGGCGGCAGTGGTGTCTGGGCTGGGCCGTGCAGGCACGAGGGTCCCAGGTTTGGCAGGGAGGCGAGCTCCGGGAGATCCGCTTCTAGGGTTGAGAAGGAGGCGGGATCCACCCAGATCAGGCCTGGAACCTGCTGGGAAAAGGAACTAGCTGCCGCTGTTGAGCTGCTCGCTGCCTTCTGCTGCCGGAGGTGCCGGCCAGGCGCTTCACGCCGGCCAAGGAGGGAGCGTTGCCGGCACTTCTGCCCTCTGTTGGCCTGGGTTCAAGGCGAGGTCAACACGCAGGCCCCCATCCGGCCGGGACCTGATCGCAGCTATCCCTCTGCCGGCTTTTCCCCAGTGGCCGCTGCCCCAAAGGGCCACCTTCTCCCTTCCTGCTGCGCAAGGGTGCTCCCGGGCAGGCTGCGCTCCCTCTGCACTTTGGCACATACACGCGCGCCCTGATCGGACCGTAGCCCGCCTCACCCTTCCTTGGGTTGGGCTGGTTTTGCCGGCCTCGCCTCCTTTTCTACCCTGCTGGCACCGTTTTTGCAGTGCAATTCTGTGTGTGCCAACTCGGAAAGCAAACCCCATTGAGGTTACTCCCAGGTAATCCTATATACTTGGGGCAGTGAGTAAAGTAAACCCAATCGAATTCCCTGCCGCTTACTTTGTTTTATTTATTTATTTATTAGATTTATATCCCGCCCTTCCTGCAGGCAGGAGCCCTTCCCAGTAGACACCCAGAGGGTTGTGCAGATCAATCTACAAGTTGTTGCTTTTCAGATAGTCTTGGGTTTTATTTGATAATTTGCATTTTTAAAAAACTGCTGAGGGTATGTTCTTCCACTCTGGTTATGATCCACCTTGGATATTTCCTAGAGAGGTGGGCCTTGCCACAAATAAAATAAACTTTGAGATTCGGACAAAGCTGCCTTTCATTGAGCCTAGTGGGACCTGTTTTTTATTTTTTGCCATATGCCAACATGTTCTCTCTGTTTCCCTCTCTGTGTTCCTTTGTTTCTCCTTCTCTCTCTTGCTGCTGTGCTCCTTCTCTGATTAATGCTTGTGATTATTTAATTAGTTAGGGATAAGGGAGTGCCATCGATGTACAACAGCAGCAAAAGAGGCAAGTTCCTGCCCCTAAGGAATTTAGTCCAAACCTTGACCATGGAGAAGACAAGAGTTAAGGCGAAGAAGAGGGGTGGTGAGTGATGTGTGCAGGATGGAACAACTGCAATTAGAGCTGGGCACCTTTGGTTACATTTGGGAGTATGTCCAAAGATTTGAGACTGGGGTGCAGGGGTGTAGTTGTCCGGGGTCTCAGGGGGCCTTAGATCCCTTACTTTTGGGGGAGCATGGTCCCAGCAGGGTCCCTATGTCTCCAGTATCCTACAAGCCAATCAGAATGAAAGGGGAGTGTGTTAGCCACTGAGAAGAGTCTTCTAACATGCTTCCTTGTCCTTTCCTGCCCATTGGAGGCACTCAGAGTGAAAGGAGGTGAGTCAACCACTGAGAAGACTCTTTTCAATAGCATCCATCTGTGCTCCCATCTTATCATCTCTGCAACACTAGGCTCCTTTCTTCCTACAATTGCCTTCTGGTAATTGGCCTAGCCTGAGGGCACATAAACCCTTCTTGCCAGAAGCAAGTAGGCTAGATTAAATGTTCCCTAAAGGTGTTGGACTACAACATGGGAGACCAGGGTTTGAATCCCCACACAGCCATGAAGTTTACTGGGTGACCTTGCGCCAGTCACTGCGTCAGCTTCAGAGGAAGGCAATGGTAAACCCCTTCTGAATACCACTTACCATGAAAATCCTATTCATAGGGTCATCATAAATCTGGATCGACTTGTAGGCAGTCCATTGCCATTTTGCATCCATGCTCTCTAAGCTTGTGAGAAGGAATGACCTTGTCACTTCAGCTGGACATGGGAACACCCTCTTTTAGGTAAGATTTCTATCTTAATTTCCAATCAGATAAATTTTTTTTAATGGTATGCTCCAAGCAACTGTGGTTGATACTTAATGTATCATGCCTAGTGACATCACTAGGGCCCGCCCCGTGATGTCACTAGGGCCCGCCCCTGTTTTCTCACTTTTTTGGATGGTTCCAACCTGGCAACCCTAATGAATATGTACCTTGCATCCAGTAGCGTTGTCCTCTGCCTATAACCAGTGTGGGGAATGGCATGACCTCATCAAAAGCATTGTTAATGGCACACAACAACCTTCTCCAGCCTAGGGCCCTCCAGATGGGCAGTGGTGGGAGTTAAAGTTGAAAGCATCAGCTCTGGAACTAATGAGTGTCTTAAGGTATATGGAAATGTCTTTCCTTCACAGCTTCCACACTTGAGAGTAAGAACCCTTATGGGAGAGTTGGAGGTTTTAACTCTGGCATTTCTTGCATTAGAAACAAAACACTGGATAGAATAGGGTTGCCAACTGACTAGAAAAAATAGCTGCCCTGCTCCTGAACCTTTAAGGCAAGTTTGATTTACCTAAACCACTGGGTCAGTTCAAATAATGATTTTATTGAACACTAAAAATATAGGTGTTACTTTGTTGTGGGGATTTCAGACATCTTTATATTGGCAATCACTGTCAACGTAAGAAGAGCCTTGATAGATCAGACCTGGGATAGGGAGTCTTTGGCCCTATAGACCTTGTTGGACTCCAAAGTCCATCAGTCCCAGCCAGCATGGCCATTGGTCAGGAGCAATGGGAATTGGAGACCAACAACATCTGGAGGGCCACATAGGCTTTTCATCTCTGCTGTAGGGCTTTCCTTGTTTGAAAGTCTGCCCATCTGAAAACTGTGCCTCATGTCAAAACTTGCCACTACAAAAATAAGACTTGCACTCAGTCTTTGTATTGGATATAGTACATTTTGACGAGGGATGCAATTTTCACATGGATGACTTCTCAAATGAGCTGCACGTTCTGTGTATCTGGGATGGGAAACCCCAACTCCTGTTGGCCCCAGCCATCATGGCCAACATTTGGGGATTATTGGAACTGTAGTCCAATAACATCTAAAAGGCTGCAGATTCCCCACCTTTAGTGTAGGACAGTTATATAGGATGTCAGGCGTGGGCCAGGTAGAGACACGGTTGGATCGGCTGCACAAGTTCCTTGTGAGGAACCCGATTGTGTAGCCAATCCTGCAGAAAGCAGGGCTGCAGTTGCTGCACATCACCTGATGAGCTGTGACTTCCAGCTTGCTGAATGGGTTGTACAACCGAGTTCCTCGTGGGGAGCTTGACTGCACCTCTGATGCTTGCAGAAAGCAGCTTTGCCAGCTCTGTGTGATGCTTGCAAAGTGCAAAGAGTAGAGCTGCCAAGGCCCCTTCTGCTGCAGTTTCCAAGTACCAGACAACCAGTTGGTGGGTTGGGAAGCACTGCACAAGGGACTTTGACAGGTGGGCAGGACAACCCACTTGTCAGTCATCTGATGTCATAATGATGTGAGGTGATTAACAGGTGGGTTGTCCCACTAACCTGTCAAAGTTGGCCCATGTAGGTGGGGACAGATAAAGGATCTGAAGATTTGCCACCCTTGGTGTTTGTTGTTGTTATGTGCCTCCAAGTTGACTACGACTTATGATGACCCTATCAATCAGTGATCTCCAAGAGCATCTGTCATGAACCACCCTGTTCAGATCTTGTAAGTTCAGGTCTGTGGCTTCCTTTATGGAATCAATCCATCTCTTGTTTGGCCTTCCTCTTTTTCTACTCCCTTCTGTTTTTCCCAGCATTATTATCTTTTCTAATGAATCATGTCTTCTCATTATGTGTCCAAAGTATGATAACCTCAGTTTCATCACTTTAGCTTCTAGTGACAGTTCTGGTTTAATTTGTTCTAACACCCAATTATTTGTCTTTTTTGCAATCCATGGTATCCGCAAAGCTCTTCTCCAACACCACATTTCAAATGAGTTGATTTTTCTCTTACCCCTGGTGTAAGAGTCAATTTAAGTTTAGACCTAGATTGGGCTCAGCCTATGAATGGAAACCAATTTACGTGAAATTGTTCAGTGTATATTATGTCTCATCTTAAGTTTATTGTTCCTTGAGCCCAGTAAGTCATTACTGAATACTGCATTAAAATCCATTAAGTACCTCTTAAACATCTGCAGCTACATTTTTTAATTGATGGGATCTTTTCTTCCAGACACTCCAGGACCTTAAGTGGTTAGAGAAATACTGATTTACAGTCTCAGCACTTTAGTGGACAGGCATACTTGTAGATCTGTATCCTTCTATGACCTGAAAAGCCTTGTTTAACCTAAATCTGAAGCCTAGTTACAGCCCTCTGGTAGTCACTTTAGGTGATGTCAACTCCCAATATAGTCAGCAGCGGTAGGTTAGAAATTCTTTGGGTATATCAGCTGCTTCATTTAGCTTTGGGCATGTGAGAGGAAAAATTACAGGTTAGTTAAGGAGTTCAAAAGGGAAAGAAATACAACATAATTGGATCAGGTCATTATGATCAGTCGCACTGAAACCAGCTGAACAGCATTCTGGGAAGTTCGGCTGTGTTCCAAATTCCAGGAGAAGAAATAGGAGGGGCAGTGAGAACTGTGCATGGCTTTGGTTTTGAAATGACAAACTTTTTTTTAGATTCAAATGAGACGACAGATGATTAATTGCTACTGCATCTGGGCAAGGCAAAATGTCACTTAGCCGTTTCTCGCTTGAGTCAGCACAATAAACTAAGCTGCATTTGAAAAGCACCTCTAAAGTTGAGAAATGGTATATTAGGAGATGGATCTAGATCACGTAGTGGCAAGGCATTTGCAGCCACTACAGGTTTTATGGCGTATGTATGTGGTTTTTCTGAGCTGTGGTGGTACGTGCAGATCTATCTCTCTGGCAATGCCTCTTCTTACACTGCAGATATTTATTTTGCATTTAATTGATACTGCAACGTGAAGAGAATCATATGGTTAAGGTTGCTATATTCCAGAATTTTCACATCTGGGCACTATATCCACCATTTTTAATTTTGCATACTTCCTGTCGCTTGCAATAAATTGCTTTTTTTTAACTGCCCAATAGTACAGCAAAATACAAACCAACATTAAAAAACAAACAATCCTAAAAGAGTGAGAGACAATTTCCCTAGCCTGACCAAATGTGTGGTCTGGCCTAAAGACAAAGAGAAGAGAAAAGTTTAACTGCTTAGATGTCAGTATCTTAGGCTGTTGCTAAAGGCACAGGAGCAGGGCCAAAAAGAAGTTAGCAATCCTGCTTGAAATGCTCCAGGCTACCATCCTATACCCACTGAACTTGGGTGCAAGCCTTATTGAGGTCAATAGGACTTACTTCCCAGCAAACATCCATAGGATTGTTCTGTAGATGAGTAAAAAATCTCCACCCATCCCTCACTGTGCAAATTAGGTGCAATAATTAGCATATATAATTTTAGGACTGGAATGGATCTTGTAACAGGTCATTCAAGTTCTAATCCTTGTTCTTAGGCAAGACTCTTTGCACTTTGCAAACTATTGCACAGGTATTGACCTTTGCCAGTAAGCCAATTAAATGCCCTCCACCCCCCACCCCCACCCCCGTCCAACCAAATACTCTAAAAGTCTCAGCATCTTCTCACAATCTAGGGTTGATCAGAAATAAGCATGACTGGCCTGATCCTCTGCCTTTAACAGCAGTACAATCTGCATCAGGTGAAGCTTTTCATAGCATGGAGATAAGTGTTACCATCTGCTAATGCCTGCAAATCACAGAACAATTACAGTTAGGCAACTGGCAACCCTACCACAAACCCAGTTTTTGCATCATCCCATCTCACCATGCTCCATATTGCTGCTGTCATATTCCCTCCAATTTTTAGTTGTTCATTGCTCTGTGGGTATAATGATGGTGCAATCATGCTTTAAAAATAATAAAGAGGTGAATGTGCATTCCAGCAGTAGAGAGGGGGGGCTTGTAGTAGCTTAAAACTACAGTTTTAAAAGTAATAGATTGCTGGATCTAGGAAAGGAAATGTCCTTGATGGTGATCATGAGGGTAAAGATGTCTGGATTCCTCACAACTGGGTAGCAGCTGTATGTTCTGTTATTAAATAAAACCATTGTTTGGACAGACCACGAGGGCTGAACTACTCATGTAAGTGTATCAGTTTCTAGAAGGGTAGCCGTGTTAGTCAGTGTTACAGCAAAACCAACAAAGAGTCTTGTAACATCTTAAAGACTTACAATTTTACATATATTTGCATATGACATATATGTTTAGGGTTGCCAGGTCAGAAGCATCCCAAACCCTGAGGTTTCAGGGGTGGATCCTAGTGATGTCATAGGGGTGTGCCCTGGTGATGTCATGGGGCAGACCCTAGTGATGTTCTTCAGCATGATACATTAAGCATCAATCACAGTTGCTTGGAGCATACCCCTTAAACAAACAAAAAAATCACTGACTGGAAATTAAAATAGAAATCTTAGCTAAATGAGGATGTTTCCAGGTCCAGCTGAAGTGATGGGATCATCCCTTCTTACCTGCTTAGAGATCCTGGGTAAGGAACATTTAATCTAGCCTACTTGCTTCTGGCAAGAAGGGGTTAAGTGCCCTCAGGCCAGGCCAGTCACCAAGAGGCCATTGTAGGAAGAAAGGAGCCTAGTGTTGTGGAGATGTTGGATGGGAGCACTCAGGAGTAAAGATTTATGCCCCTGAAGGCTGAAATTCTAAACACACTTACTAAGGGACTAAGCCCCAGAGAACTCAGCAGGATTTACTTCTGTGTAGATATTTTTAGGATTGTGCTGTTGGTAAGGCTTGACTAGGGATCCTCTGCAATGATATCCATATCAAAGCAGGATTGGCAACCCCCTGCCTGGAATGCCCTACTGGCCTTTTAACACGTCTGCTCCAAACTTCTTTACAGACTTGACACCTCACTGCAGAAAGAAATGAGTAAGAATTGAGAAGATTCTCTACTCTTTCCTGCCTACTCTGTGGCCTGCTGTAAACTCACTTTGACAGCCAACCCAATTCCAGTGAGTAATAATTGACAGACAGAACACACATGGTTTGGTCTACCTTCACAGGCAGTAGCTTGGGAACAACAGCCATTGAAGCCACACTTCCCAGTATGTGAATTCTCTTTTACCACTAT
Source organism: Rhineura floridana (assembly GCF_030035675.1). NCBI lineage: Eukaryota > Metazoa > Chordata > Lepidosauria > Squamata > Rhineuridae > Rhineura > Rhineura floridana. Next base: position 139,647,132 of record NC_084482.1, on the reverse strand, counting down.
TCGGCAAAAAAACAACCATCATGCAAATAACAAGGTGCATCATCAGTGGGTTTAAGGGGGTTGAGCTAACCAAATGGAATCACTGTTGTTGCTTCTATGGATGTAAGGGAGTGAGGTCAAAGGTAAATGAAATGCAAATAGAAAAAGAAAAACAAAAGACAGTGGTGATTTCCTAAATGCAATACCATACCAACCTCAACAAGATTCCTATGAGTAAGACAGAAAACTCGGCATCCCACAACCAGTCAGGATTCCTAACCAAAACTAAAAAAAATCCTGGCAGCCAATCAGTCAGGGTCACAGAAATCCTCATGCAGCACAACCTGACCCCGGGGCTGTATTTAGTGCAGAATGCTGCAGCACAATTGCTGACATAAGTGAGACCCTATCAGCACATAATATATTTGCTCTGAAATCTGCACTGGTTGCTGATTTGCTACCAGGCCAAGTTCAAGGTGTGCTTTCCATGTTACAGGTTGTTCTGCTCTTATAAGAAATCGATCCTTTAGTGTGACAGTACCTATGCTTTGGAACTCCCTGCCTATGGACATTAGGCAGACACCTTCATTGTACTCATTTTGGCACCTGCTAAAAACATTTTTGTTTATGCAAACCTACCCAGACATATGGAAGCTATTAGGTTTTTTCCTGTTTTTAACTCATTGTTGTTTTTATTATTTTGATTGTTTTTAAATACCTGTCTTTAACTGTTTTTGCCAATAATTTTATTGTTTTAATTCCTTCTGTAAACCGCTTTGAGGGTTTTTTACATAAAGCGGTATATAAATGTTGTAAATAAAATATATAAATAAATTGCTGAAACACTGTGGCCCTTGGGTCTCCTTCCTCTTCTATACTGAGTCAGGCCATTTGGTACCATCTAGCTCAGTACTGCTGACATGGATTAACATTGGCTCTCCAGGATTCCAGGCCATAGTCTCTTCCAAAGATTGAATTTTGGACCTTGCATGCAAAGCAGGTGCCCTACCCCTGAGCTACAGCCCTGTTTTAAAAAGTCACTTTTAAAATTGTTCTTTTCATTTCAGTAATGAATGCATTAGGGCAGATCCACATAATACATTTAACACACATGAATCCCACCACAGAATCCTGAGAACTGTAGTTTATTCAGGGTGGTGGGAACTATAACTGTAAGGGGGAAACTACGCTTCCCAGGATTATTTGGGGGAAGTCATGCACTTTATATGTGGGTTTTGATGTGCTTTAAATGTACTATGTGGATCTGCATCACTTAATACACTTTGCCTACATACAGATCACTTTAATTAAATTTTACAATGAAAATAAGATACAAAGTTTACTGGGTGACTATGGGCTATACACAATCTGTCAGTCTAATCTGCCCCTCGGGGTGAAAACAACAGAGGGGGACCAAGACCACCCCAAAGTGCAATCCTATGCATGTTTACTCTTAAGCAAGTCCCAATGTATTCAATGGGGCTTATTCAGACAGAGAAGCATGCACAGGACTGCAATTCAGTGATAAGGAACTTCACTCACCCAATCCAAAATTCAGAATCCTGCCATGTTAAACTGTTTTGCAACTGTTTATACTTGTTTTTATGGTTATTGGATTTTAAATGGCTTTATTTCTTGTTGTGAGCTGCCTTGGTTTCTAGTCCTACCTCACAGGTTTGTTGGAAAGACTCCATATATACACACACACTGGAGATGTAAAAATACATATACCCCATAAAATAGTTTATTGTCAAAACCAGTTGGCCATTGCAGAACTTTTTTTTTAAGTATTAGTTCACCTAAGTAAGCCCTGTCTAACTGCTTAAAAAAAAGGATCAGAGGTGGAGATAAAGATTTACAACACAATCCTTTTCTATGTTTACTCAAAAGTCCCATTGATTTTCAGCACAATCCTAACCGCATCTACTCAAAAGTAAGTCCTATGGAATTCAGTGGTGTTAGCTCCCAGGTATGTGGAATTAGCATTGCAGCTTTACGCCCAGAAAAGCTTCATATTGGGAAGGTTTTCAAAACAGGTTATGAATAAGACAAATAAACTAACAGTCCAGTAAAATTTAAACTTGTTCAACTCCTTAGTTAGAAAAGTATAACACTGCAGCATGTACACTTTTCAAAATTTCTGTTCAAAAATTATTTGAAAGATAAAATGTATAATATGCCATTTTTGCAAGTAATTAAAAAAAAAACCTGCATGTACACTTTTATGCCCACCAAGATCCTGCTGTGATCTTCTGTTGTAGTGCAATCCTATGCATGTTTAATCAGAAGCAAGTCCCAATCCTGTACAGATAAAGTACTCTTTATGCTGCTGAAAACTTACTGAATTCCTGATGTGAGACAAGCAGGAAAACAAAACTGTGAGTTTAGCTGTTTCCTGGGGTCAACAGATCTTGTCAATCACAACTCTGACTTCACTTATTGACTAAAAACCTGAAAGGGCAGGGATTAGAGCAGCCGGTAGTAACAGAAGTTGGGGGGGGGTTGGTTTATAACCACCGAGAAACTTTTTTTTAAATGAAAGCTAAGAGACTGGAGATTAAGGTGAGTCACCTGGAAACCCGGTGAGGACCCCCAAAAACAAGTCTCCAGGTAAAAAGCGGACACCTGGCAACCCTATAATCCATTGGGGCTTAGAAGGAAGAAGAAAGTAAGAGCAGTAAGCAGAGGGCTTTTCCGTATGACACATTAAACCATAGTTAAAAACAAACCATGGTTTAGTGTGAACATACAGTGTGGCGTGCCTCCCCCAAAAAAGCTCCTAGTGCTGCCACATTGCCAGGAAGCAAGCCAGTGCTTGGCCTGTTGTGACAACCAAACCTGGGCTTTTGGTTTGTTTCTTTCCAGACAAACTATGAATAGTAAGCTAAGAACAAATCTTGGTTTTCATGATTTGTCTGGAGAGAAATTAACCACAAGCCTAGGTTAGGATGTCATGACAAGCCAAACTCTGACATCTTCCTGGGAGTGTGCCAGCTGGCAGCAGGCTTAGAAGATGAGTAGAGTGAGAACTTTTCAGCAGGGTGCACTAGCATGCTGCATGTTCAGATTAAACCACACTTTGTTTTTATCTATGGTTTAATCTGCCATTCAGGCTGGATCAGAGTTTCATTAAGAAAGGGTGAGGATCAAACTAGGTGAGAAGGTAGGAGATCAGTCTTCTGCTTAAAAGCTGGGGATGAGGAGGGAGAGTATCTGGTATTTTGACCCTGTTCTTTTCATCATGCCATGTAACCAACCTAAATCCCTTTTCTTCCCATCCTGAAGAGGCTATTTGCCCTGTAGGGGGGAAAAAAACGTAGGTACCTGTATTGCTTCTCCCAATGGAGCAAGCAGCACCTTCAGGGGGGGAACTTCAGATCATTCGAGTGATGTGGCATAAAGGCCCTTGCACGGCAGCATCAATATCCTAACCCAGTTTTGAGTGTTTGGCTTTTAAGCTTAAAAAAAGATCTGCAAGAAATCCAATCACAGATTTCCTGTCCTGTCTAGTTTGACCCTGAATGAAGGGTTTAAACCGGCAGCAAAATGTTGCAAAAGAGATGTGATGACAATCGACAAAGAAAAGGGATTGCAGAAGAGGGAAGTTTTAAAAGAGCAAGAAAGAAGCCTGATGCATATGGAAAGTTGAATAGTTGCAACAACTGCCTAGAGAGTAGCTTGGTAGAATGTCTGAATGTGAGAGCCAGTGGAAGGAAGACGAAAAATGAGCTAACAGAGAAGTTAATATATGCAACTAGTGTTGGGTATATTCAAACTGTTCTCGACGTTATGGCCATAGTGGAGAGAGGAAAGGGGCCGTGGCAGTAGCGCTTGGTTCGACATGCCCTTCATCGGCCACGATAGCGAAACAGGACTTCAGACCAAGGAGGATAATAAGACGGTTGCCACTCCGGCCACGACAGGAGAGGAGGAGAAGAGGTCCAGTGACTGCGAGATGATCCAACGTTATCTTGGTCCAAGGAAGGCGTGGGCAATTTTTAATTTTTATTAGGGGTGGGGGGCCTGCCTGATCGGCAGATGGGGAGGGGGACATGTGTAGGCCGGAGGGGAGTACTGTGGGAGGAGGGGGGGCATGGCATTACAAGGCTAGGCAGCAGATCCTGGAGAGGCGTTAGTGGCAGGCCACGCCAGTTTAGGGGAACAGTTTAGGGATAGATGCATTATACCCATCCCTTGTTCCGGGCCTGCCCATAACCAGAAGATAACTGGGGGATGTAAGACTCCGTCCAATCTTCGACTGCTGCTGTGTAATGCCAGGTCTGTAGTTCAGAAAACATCGCTCATCCATGATCTTATCTTGGATGAGAATGCAGACCTGGTGTGTATTACGGAGACCTGGCTGGATGAGGCCTCAGCTCCTGTACTTGAGGCCATGTGCCCAGCAGGTTTCCGATATGCACAGCAGCCAAGGATTGGTAGGCGGGGAGGGGGGTGGCAGTCATCTATCGGGAGTCCTTGGTTTTCACCAGACCTCCTCTCCACGAGACCAAGTTTGTTGATTGTATGTACTGGAGGTTGGGACCAAAGGGCAGTTTAGGGATTCTGCTCGTGTACCGCCCACCCCGCTGCACGGCAGACTCCCTGGCCGAGGTGCTCGAGGTGGTCTCGGCTGTACGGCTGTTCTCCCCAAACTTATTGGTTCTGGGAGACTTTAACGTGCATGCCGAGACCACTCTCGCTGGAGCCCCTTGGGATTTCATTGAAACCATGACTTCATGGGAACTGCACCTAAGTAATACGGGTCCCACCCATGTAGCCAGTCATACTATTGACCTTGTGTTTGTCTCGGGAGAGGAGGGAAGTGTTCTGAAAATGGGAACTGTTTTTTCTAACCCCGTGTCATGGTCAGATCACTATCTGGTGAATATGGATCTCTCAATGCCACGTACCCTCTGCAGGGGACAAGGACCTATTAGGATGGTCCGCCCCAGACGCCTGATGGAGCCAAAGGGATTCCTGAATGCGCTGGGTGATTTGGAGCTGTCTGAAGGACACCCAGTCGAAACCCTGGTGATGGAGTGGAATAGGGAGATCACTAGGGCAATAGACCGGGTGGCCCCGAAATGTCCTCTCCCCCTGAATAGAACTCAGACTGCACCGTGGTATACACCTTGGTTACGCGGTCTGAGACAGGAGGTGAGACGACTAGAACGCCGGTGGCGGAAATCTTGCGCTGAGGACGATCGGACACTGGTGAAAGCGGCAATAGCGCCCTACCAGCGGGCAACAAAGGCAGCAAAAAGGCAGTTCTTTGCTGCCTCTATTGCGTCGGCAGAGTGTTGTCCCAGGAGGTTGTTCCAAGTGGTCCGAAGCCTGGTCGGTCCAGTTGCTCAGGAACCTATGGAGCATTCGAAAGCCTCCTGTGACACATTTGCTAAACACTTTGCTGATAAAATCGAGCACCTGAAGGGCATGATTCCGCACGCCGTGGTTACAGATAGTGGTCCAGAGGCGGCCAGTTGCATTCCGGCCAGCTGGGATCAGTTTCAGCCTCTTCTCTCTGATGAAGTGGACAAGGTGGTCTCTACTGTGAAGCCAACCACTTGTTTGCTTGACCCTTGCCCTTCACGGCTTGTTATGAGCTGCAAAGAAAGGCTGGGCAAAGGGATCAAGGCAGTGGTAAATGCATCCTAGGAAGAGGGTGCAATGCCATCAGCCCTCAAGGAGGCAGTGATAAAACCTATTTTGAAAAAGCCCTCCTTGGATCCCCAAGAGTTGAACAACTTCCGCCCAATCTCTAATCTACCATTCTTGGGCAAGGTGATTGAGCGAGTGGTGGCTAAACAGTTACAGACACACTTGGAGGAAGCAGATTATTTAGATCCTTTCCAATCGGGCTTCAGGACTGGACACGGAACTGAAACAGCCTTGGTCGCTCTGGAGGATGATATGAGGAGGGCGTTGGATAGGGGAGAACATACTTTCCTCGTCCTCCTGGATCTCTCAGTGGCTTTCGATACCGTTGACCACGGTATCCTTCTAAACCACCTGGAGGGATTAGGAATAGGAGGCACTGTTTTACAGTGGTTCCGTTCCTATCTCTCCGGCAGATATCAACGGGTAGCATTGGGAGATGAGGTTTCAGACCCTTGGCCTCTCAATTGTGGAGTGCCACAGGGTTCTATCCTCTCCCCCATGCTATTCAACATCTATATGAAGCCGCTGGGAGCCATCATCAGGAGTTTTGGGCTGCAGTGTCACCAATATGCAGATGACACTCAGCTCTATCTCTCATTTAAGTCCTCACCAGAGTTGGCTGTGAATACCTTGTCCAATTGCCTGGAGTCCGTAAGTGGATGGATGGGAGAGAACAGGCTGAAGCTAAATCCCGACAAGACCGAGGTGTTGCTAGTGGGGGATAAGAGAAGGTTAGGAAATTTTGACTTGGTGCTTAATGGGGTGAGATTACCCCTGAAGGACCAGGTCTGCAGCCTAGGGGTCATTCTTGACTCCCAGCTGTCCATGGAGGCTCAAGTTTCATCAGTGAGCCGGGCAGCTTGGTACCAATTACATCTGGTATGAAGGCTGCGTCCCTACCTTCCTGTACATCTGCTCCCACGAGTGATACATGCCCTGGTCTCCTCTCGCTTAGACTACTGTAATGCGCTCTACGTGGGGTTACCCTTGAAGACGGTCCGGAAATTGCAGCTGGTACAAAATGCAGCGGCACGCCTGATAAAGCGGAGCCGCCGGCGGGATCATATTACTCCAGTGTTGGTGGATCTACACTGGTTACCAGTTGTCTACCGGGCCCAATTCAAGGTGTTGGTATTAACCTTTAAAACCCTATACGGTTTTGGCCCAGTTTACCTGAAGGAACGCCTCCAGTATCACCAAGTATGCCGCCAAACAAGATCAGCCTCACAAGACCTTCTCTCGGTCTCGGCTTTTTCGATCGTGGCCCCCACCCTCTGGAACTTGCTTCCTTTTGACCTTCGACATGCCTCCTCCCTGATGGCCTTTCGCCGAGCCTTAAAGACCTGGCTATTCAGGCAGGCCTATGGGATTCTTGGGGCGGGCTAGGTTTTTATACGAAAGATGGTTTTAGATTAATTGATGTTTATGTTTGATTGTTGATTGTATATTGTGTTATATTGTATATTATATTGCTGTAAGTCACCCAGAGTGTCCGTTAAGTCGGACAGATGGGCGACTAACAAATAAAATTTTATTATTATTATTTATTAAACTGTAAAAAAAAAAAAAAAAGGAAGGGAGCTTGTATACAGTACTGAAGGTAGGGTTGCCATATTCCAGTCCCACAAATCCGGGCAAGCTAATTTGCATATTATGCAAATATTTGCATATTAATATTTGGATTGTCCAGTTTTGTTTTTGTGCCTAGGAATTACCACCAAAAACTGGGGAAAGATGTGAGAAATCTTTTTTTAAAAAAACTTAACATTTTCAGCCTTAAATGCCTAGACTCTAGTTTCCAACACTATGGAATGTTGATTGATTGATTAAGAGGATTTATATCCTGCCCTTCTGCTGTTAAAAACAGAGCTCAGGACAGCTTACAAATATAATAAAAACAATAAAAATACACAATCAATATAAAAACATAATAAAAACACAAAATAGCAACAAGCATAAAGTAAGTCAGGGCAGCAGTATGGTTAACCATTACATATACGATATATTTCAGAGATGTGGTCGGTGGAGAAAAACAAGAAGCCAAAATGTTAGGAAAAGGAGTCATTCACACTACATGCTCAGTTGTAAATACTGTTGCAGCAAGTTTTGCAAGTTTTACAAGTTCCTCCAGTATTCCACTGGTGCAGGCACTCAGACATTCAAAGTATCTGTATGTTTCTTAGGTTTTATAAAAGCAGAGCTTTGCTTAACTCAAAATTTCTTCTCCCTTTGATCAACCACATCTACACAGGTTCCACCTCCATACTCAAAATGAAACTGGACCTGAAAGTGTGCAACAACCCCACACATACCTTGCTACTTAGATTACCAATGCCAGGATGTCTGTCTTATCGACTACTCTCCTGTTCCCCCACCACCACTGGGCATCATGAAAGACCCAGTCCTGGGCTCAGAAAGAAAATAAATATCTGGTCCTCTTCAAAGTACTGATAAGCCTCTTGTTTTAATTAAAATAATAATTATAAGTTCTTGCTCTTATCACTAATGGGAGTTAATTGTCTTGCATATGCTGCTGTTGCTTCTATGGCTGTAACCGAGTGAGGTTAAAGATAAGTGAAATGCAAATAGGGGGAAAAAACACAGAAGGCAGTAACACTTTCCTAAATGTAATACCATACCAACCACAACAAGATTCCTATGAGTAAGGCAGAAAACTAAGCATCTCACAAGCAGTCAGGATTCCTAACCAAAAACCAAAAATAGGATAAATGAAGAAATATTTATATAAGCATGACTATCAAATATATTTATTATTTACACAAACTGTAAAGATATTTATAGTGCAATCCTAAGTTTATTTATTCAGAAGCAAGTCCCAGTGTATTCAGTGGAACTTACTCAAACAGGGACAGACATGCAACCTCAAGTGATAAGCAACTTCATTCACACAACCCAAAATTCTGAATCATGCCACTTTACGCTTTTGCAACTGTTTATACTTGTTTTTATGGTTATTGGATTTTAAATAGCTTTATTTTTTGTTGTGAGCTGCCTTGGTTTCCAACCCTACCTCACAGGGTTGTTGGAAAGACTACACACACACACACACTGCAGATGTATAAATACATACAGCCCATATAATAGTTTATTGTCAAACCAGTTGGTCATTGCAGAAAAATCAGTATTAGTTTTAAAAAAATCAGTATTACTTTCCTACAGAATAAAAACTGTAATACCTAAGTAAGCTCTGCCTACTTGCTTTAAACTAGGACTGGAGGGGGGGGACAGAAAGAGAACACAAACACAGTTCTTTTTTACATTCACTCCAAAGTCCCGTTGATTTTCAGCACATTCATAACCATGTCTACTCAAAAGTAAATCCTATTGAATTCAATGGGATTTATTCTGGACATATGGGATTAGCAATGCTTTTACCCCCACAAAAGCAAATATTGGGAAGGTTTTCAAAACACTGCCCAGGATCTGACTCCTACACACAAGAGGGGGAAAAAAAGAAATGTATATATTTACCCAATTTATGAGATTTTCAGATAAACAGGGGGGGAAACCACAATTTTCTGGCCTTGCAATGAGGTTTACTAGACACTGCCACAGGTCAACCAAACACTTCACTGATTGGCTGCAATCCTGAATGGGCGGGGTTAAAGCTACGAAGTGCTATACAGTAGTTTTAAAAAATTTTTAACGGGGGGGCTGATGTTTTTATGTATATCTTGAGAACCGGACCACCTAGAAACTTAATTTGTTTTTAAATTAAAGCTGAGAATCCGGGCCAGCTAAGGGGCTAAACGGGCGCCAGGTGGCATGCAAAGAATCCAGGTAAAACCTGGCTAACTGGGCAATATGGCAACCCTAACTGAAGGGGAACCCATGTGACAATGACAGATATGCATCTGACTCTGTCCCAGTCTCATGTAAAGCAGGGAGTAGCAGAGTGTGCTTTAAACCGCAAAAGGTGTGTCTGCATTGCTGAACCTCACCCCCACGCAAATACCCAGTCCCTTCCTCCTGTGCAGTCTGTTTTCCTTCTCCAAGATTTCCCCCAGATGGGATCTGGAGGTGAGCCAGGGTGGAAAAAAAGCAGGAAAGGATTAGCACCCTCCCCCAACTACCTGTGCAGTCCTTCTGCGTTTTAAACTGCACTCCTTCCTTGTTTCTGCTTTACATGTGAAAGGAGCAGAACCACATTTAAATATGTAGGTCTGCCACTGGCCTGTGGCTTCTAGTGCTCCTTTAGCAACGGCCCAGTTTCAAGTTGATCATTTTGGGATTACCATTGTGCTGCAAGGACAAGTTAAAAAAAGGGGGGGTTATCATGTTTATATTCCACCTTTCCTCCAAGGAGTTCAAGATCTTTTTCCCCATTTTTTCCTCACAATAACCCTGCCAGGTAGTTAGGCTGTAGAACAGTGACTGGCCAAACAGTGACTGGCCAAGAGACAATAACTGGCCCAAGATTATCTAGTGACGTTTATGGTTGAGTGGGGAATTATTTCCAGGTCCCAGTTGGATGATGGACTCCTTCTGGGAGCAAGGGCAGGATATAAATTTAATAAATAAAATAATTATGTGTTTACCTTTGAATGAACTAATCAAATGGGCCAAGAAGTGAAAGAAGCTTGTTCCTGTTTTCCCTGCTCCTTTTATTTACCTACCATCCTTGGTTGCAGCAGGACAAAGATGGAGTCTGAACTGTAGTTTGTTAAGGATGCTGGGAGCTTGTTGTTCTGTGAAAATTCTTGGGGGGAAGTCATGTGCTTTAAATGTGCATTGGATGTGCTGAAATGTAAGGCGCACATCTGCCCTCAGCCTGCATACACACCATACATTTAAAGCACATTGCCCCGAAAAGAATCCTGGGAACTGTAGTTTGTTAAGGGTGCTAGGAATGGTAGCTCTATGAGGGGTAAACGACAGTTCCCAGAATTCTTTGTGGGAAAATGTGCTGTAAACATATGGTGTCTATGCAGCCTTCCTGACTACTGTGCACATGGGAGCCAGGCAGCCAAAATGACTGTGCAAGGAAAGGGTAAATTAACATTCTCCAGGTTTCAGCTTGGCATATGCAGCTGACCTAAAATATCTGCACTGCTAGAAAAAAACTGGAGACACAATCAAGGGCTAGCCAGAGTTAGCAAGATCAAACCTATATTGGAAATGATAGTTCAAGTGAAGCCTTGTTAAAAGCGCTTTCAGAATTGGGACCCCAGTCTTGCTTAGGTCAGGCCCATGATCCAGAATACGAGCTGAAGCTCTAGAAAGGCAGGATGATATTTCAGCCAAATTAGGCCTTCTATGAAAAACTAAAAACAGTCCAACAAACACAATAACCCATCCACAATCCAAAACAATTTGAAACCCTACTTGACAGTGCAGCTATACGACATGTATGAAGCATGCAGATGTGCCCATATTAACAAGCACTGGTTTATTCCAGCTTTTAAAAAATATAAATACAAATTACAGGATTTTTTTCATACTGCTGCTAGAGCCCTTGAATATAATGGCAAACACCACAATTATTTTTAGGCACAATATCGATATGTACTCATGAGCCAAGCAAATTGCCATTCTTTTTAGATGGGAAACAAAGTCATTTATCTCCTTCAAAAGTAGTGATTACTCATACACAGACTGGGCTTATCAAAATTTGTTTACCCTTGTTTTCAGATGCAAAGTTGATTAGTCTAACACTATACTATGTGCAATTATTTTCAGATGGCTTACAGAACAAGCTTTTTGTACGTTTGTTTCAGATGAAATGGTGAGATTACATATGTAAACTGAATTAATTACAAGCTATTGGGATTGCTCACTGGTTGGTGGTGCTCTCAGATGCAATATCAAGATAACTGACTCTAGAACATATTTCACATAACTAATAAAAGCTTCCTTGCATTGTATGTGTAGAACTGGGTTTCAACATGAGGATTAATTAATATATGCTTGGCTTGGGGGGGTTGCAATGAAACACATGGAGGTGTGAAGGTATTTTAGGCAAAATCATTAAGCTTTTGTTGTATCCCTCCTTAATGTTATAAAACACAGTGCTTTACGATTATACTTTAGTTTGAGAGATTGGTTCGGTTTTGTCCAGGGCAAGCATTAGAAGTATATTTCAGAACTATGGGAAATAGCTTTAGGGACTAGTGTTTCTCTAAATTAATATCTGCCCAGCATAAGCATGCATGATTTAAATTAAGCCAGTTGTAACAGTGATCTTATGATTTCATTGGCTGGGGCAGTAAAAATACTATTACATCACAAGGCCTTTTGCCAATGCAGTTCAGGGTAGAGATTATTGAATGTTAGAGTAATGGTTCTAAGCCCTTATCTACCAAGTTCATTGGATGGTACTGGGACAAGTAACTTTTCTTGAGCTGCAGCTTCCCATTTGTAAAACAGGAAAAACAGTACTGGTGGTTGTGATGATTAATTGCATAAGGATCACATAGCATTTTGAACCTTGAGATTGCTAGAGGATGCTATTGCAATATGAGAGGTTGTCAGAGTAATATGTTTGGATTTTTGACCTAGTAAAATAAATTGTGACAAGGCATTTCACCTAGAGATGCTGACTGAGAATGCTGAAAATGATGCATACTGTTGAAATTAATCAGGGTTGGGCTGAACCAGATTCCACTCATTTTTCCATGTTGTACAGACAAAGTATGAAGGAGGTAATTATGGCTGTGGCCGCATTAACAAGGTAGCTTGTAGAGCCAGATGCCCAGGGAATTCATCACTGTATTACAATTCTGCTTTAATTTCTATAACATCAGTAAGTTTCTAGCCCTCAAGGTTGTGGAGAAAAGGTTTAAAAAGTACCTACTTAAGAGCTGTGTCTACTTAAGTCTCCAACAGCCTCATCCTTTGAACTTCTTCAACACAGGGCCTTCTCTCTCTCCCACAGATTTTTCCCTGCTTGTTTTACCCATATCTATGTCCATTTAAAAAAAACCCCAATACATTAATCTCTGATCTGGGCTTTGAGAACTAGGTTCATGTATGCCTGTGATGTAAAGTAAGAGGCCATTATATCCAAGGAGAACCTCTCGTTCAATTACTGTCCCATGGCCTGCATGTGCAGCCTGTGCTGATTTATGCATCTTTACTCAGAATTAAGTCCCAAAAAAATGTGCAAAGAAAGTTTGCACTCCCAATCATTAAACAAATTAATACCTAATGTTTACAGATAAAGGTTTTGCCTGCAGGAAAGCCCTCAGAAATTAATTATTATCTTTTGGTTATATTTTCTGCTGCTCCTACTTTCCTAGAGGTGATGGAAAGGAAAAATAAAGACAAATTAAACTTCACTCTTTGAACTTTCATTTCATCTTTGATTCAGCTAGCATTTTTTTCTTTTTGACTATCTGCCAAAAGTTCCATCAAAATTAATGTGCTGTTTAGATGTTGCTCAATTACAGCCAATTAACAGCTGCTTGGTGACAAATAGGCAACCTCTAGAAGAAGTAAGGGTTGATACCAGGCCTCTTTAAGCCACAAACCAGCGCTTTTAGCACAATGCCACTTACACCAATGGAACTAATGTTGGGTCCTTGGAACATTTCTTTTTATTAAGTCTGGATGAGGTGTCTTCCAGAAGAGGAGCACTCAAGAGTTGGCACCAATGATCTCACATCTGCTCCTGTGAGCAGTGCAGCATGGGAGCAGCAAACTCATATGAGGTTTTGTCCCTTTCTTCTCTGTGAACTGGAAAAAAGAAGAAAAGAATGTCTCTAGTTTATAGGAGGAAAGGGGGAATCTATATAGAGCTGCCTTATAGCAGATCAGACTATTTGTCCAGGGTATGGTCTAGGCTTCATGGAAAGAGACATGTGTTCCATTGCCTACTACCTGATCCAGGTTCATTCCCAGCATTGGCTGTCTTCATGTTACAATTGCTCATATTAGTAGATTGTTCACATGAACAGTTATTTGTGGAAGTGGATAACTGGCTGATCATCAAAGCCATATTGCAAAGATGGGGACTTTATAGGGGATGGAACTGATAATGTTACAGGCAAAGTCAAGAGAAGTCCATTAATAACATAAGAAGAGCCTGCTGGATCAGGCCAGTGGCCCATCTAGTCCAGCATCCTGTTCACACAGTGGCCGATCGATGCCAATAGGAAGCCCACAAGCAGGACCTGAGTGCAATAATTCTTGGTTTCAGCTTGGCAGCCAATCCAGGTCAAATCTCAAAGCAAAACCTGAAGACTTGCTGCAGAGATAGGGCAATCGGAAAGTAATATGGACAAGGTCCTTGCATGTTGTCTAAAGTTCTTGCTTGTTGATAGACTGATTACATACATGGCAGGACATAGCATAGGAGTAGGTGTGCAACGTATCACCAGTTATGGTAGAGACTATTCAGTCAGGAGTTTGCACCATACTTATCTTCCCGGATTGTTTGCCAAATTGCAATGGTTTTGATAATAGAGGAAAGACTGAATTTCTCCAGCAATTGCTATCTGATTGTTATAATAGGGTTTGGGGATAAAAGGGTTAATGGGACCAGGAGAACTGCTTAAAGTCCTAAATGGACAGTAGCCAGATGTGCCAGCCAGATCCTTTGTCAAATCATGGCTTGATGGGCCAAAAATTAGTGACCAGTGGATGCTTCTCAATAGCTTGGAAATAGATTGGTTTGTCTTGAGGGTCCTGAAAGAGGGAAGGCAGGTAAAGAGAGGAGGCTCAGCTGGGAGCATAAGGAAGCTCATTGGTTTTGCTCTTATAGCAAAGAGCTTCAAAAGGAACCCTCCTGGGTGAATGAATAACAAAATGGCAAATTTGGTTTAATGTAAGTAATTGTGAAGTGATGCATATCGGGGCAAGAAATCCCAACTTCACATGCAAACTGATGTGGTCTGAACTAACGGTGATAGTGGATACCTCAGTTAAAATGTCAACCCACTATGCAGCTGCTGAGAAAAAGGTAAGTTGCATGCTAGGGATCATTTGGAAAGGGACTGAAATGCCAGTACTGTACTGCCTTTATACAAATCTCTAGTCCAACCAGCCTTGGAGAAGGGAGTACAGGTCTGGTTGCCACATTTCAAAATATATTATAGAGCTGAAAAATGTGCAGAAAGGGACAATCAGGATGCTGGAACAACACTCTTGTGAAGAAAAGTTGTGAAGAAAAGGCTATCTACGCCTTGTTTCTTGCTCCCACTCCTCCCATGGATGGGTTCCTCCTCGCTCATCTGCTGTGCTGACTGGTCTGTGTGTGCTGTTGTTTAACGCCTGATTGGTAGACAATAAAACCACACTCATCCGTGATTTGATCATGGATGAGGGTGCTGATTTGGTGTGCATTACCGAGACCTGGGAGGAGTTGATCTGACCCAGCTTTGCCCACCTCAGTACTCGGTGCAACATAAGCACAGGCTGATGTGGAGGAGGGTTTGCTGTGGACTACAAAACTTCCATCTCTGTCACCAAGAAACCGCTCTGTTGTGGAGCTGGCTGTGAGGGCTTGTACCTGGTGTCAGGCCAAGGAGACCGTAAACTAGAGTTGCTGCTGGTGTACTCTCCACCCTGCTGCCCAGCGCCTTATCTTACCAAACTGGTGGAGGCGATCTTGGCTGTGGTATTGGAGGAGCCCAGAACGATAGTCCTGGGTGATTTCAATGTCCATGCTGAAGTTGCGTCTAGTGTTCCGGCTTGGGACTTCATGGCCTCCATGATGACAATGGGACTGTCACAAGTTGCCACCGGCCCAATGCATAGAGCAGGGCACACCCTCAACTTGGTTTTTGCTCCAGATGGAGGAAGAAGTGTCCTGGAGATGGGGGGTTGGACCATTGTCATGATCAGACCACTTCCTCGTGAAGTTTAGATTTACGACTTCGATCCTCCCCTGCAGGGGTGGTGGACACATTAAGATGGTCTGCCTCCAGAGATTAATGGAATCCACAGGATTCCTGAATGCCCTGGGGGAGTTTCCACTAGATAGAGCAAGTGACCCTGCTGAAGCCCTTGTCATGCTGTGGAACAACGAGGCGTGTCAGGCTCTTAACATGGTTGCCCCAAGCGCCCTCTCTGGCTTTGTGGAGTCCAGTTTGCATCTTGGTATACCAATGAACTAAGGGCAATGAAACAGGCTGGACAATAAGTAGAGCACAAGTGTTGAAAGATGTGCTGTGAGGCTGATCGGGCACAAGTAAAACATCATAACCATGCCTACTGTGTGGCAGCAAGGGCAGCAAAGAAGGCCCACTTCTCTGCCACCACTGCATCCTCAAGTAGCTGTCCAGTGGAGCTTTTCTGTGTTGTCAGAGGTCTGTTGACATCAACTCAAGGTAATGGAGTTTAGACCCTTTGGAGGCCCACTGTGTAGTGTTTGCAAGGCACTTTGAGGGTAAAGTTGCTTGCCTCCATAGAAATCTTGATTCCCCATCCACATCTAGTGTGGTCCCCAGTGAGGTGTCCAGTGCAACATCTGTTTATCAATGGTTCCTTCTCAAACTGGGCAGAAGTAACAAGTGGGGTACCACAGGGCTTGCTCCTGGGCCCAGTGCTCTTCAACATTTTTATTAATGACTTGGATGAGGAGGTACAGAGCATATTTATCAAATTTGCAGATGATACAAAATTGGGGGGCACAGCTAACACCATGGAAGACAGAAACAAAATTCAAAGGGACCTTGATAGGCTGGAGCATTGGGCTGAAAACAACAGAATGAAATGCAACAGGGATAAATGCAAAGTTCTGCACTTAGGAAAAAGAAACCAAATGCATAGCTATAAGACAGAGGATACTTGGCTAAGCAATATGACATGTGAGAAGGATCTTGGAATTGTCATTGATCACAAGCTGAATATGAGCCAACAGTGTGATGTGGCTGCAAAAAAGGCAAATGCTATTTTAGGCTGCATTAACAGAAGAACAGTTTCCAAATCGCATGAAGTATTAGTTCCCCTCTATTCAGCACTGGTTAGGCCTCATCTTGACTACTGCTTCCAGTTCTGGTCTCCGCACGTCAAGAAGGATGCAGACAAATTGGAACAGGTTCAGAGGAGGGCAACAAGGATGATCAGGGGACTGGAAACAAAGCCCTATGAGGACAGACTGAAAGAACTGGGCATGTTTAGCCTGGAGAAGAGAAGACTGAGGGGAGATATGATAGCACTCTTCAAGTACATGAAAGGTTGTCATATAGAGGAGGGCCGGGTTCTCTTCTTGATCGTCCCAGAGTGCAGGACACGGAATAATGGGCTCAAGTTGTAGGAAGCCAGATTTCGACTGAACGTCAGAAAAAACTTCCTAACTGTTAGAGGTATACGACAATGGAACCAATTACCTAGAGAGGTAGTGGGCTCTCCGACACTGGAGGCCTTCAAGAGGCAGCTGGACAGGCATCTGTTGGGAATGCTTTGATTTGGATTTCTGCATTGTGCAGGGGGTTGGACTTGATGGCCTTATACCCCCCTTCCAACTCTACTATTCTATGATTCTATGCTGCAACTTCTTGGGATGGGTTTCAGTTGATGTAGCCTGATGACATGGACAGGGTGCTTGTGACAATGCGGCCAACAATGTGTCCTCTCAACCCTTGCCCTTGTTGGCTTATTAAAGCTTGCTGAGGGGATTTGACCAAGTGGATCCAGGGTGTGGTCAACATGTCATTGGGGGAAGGAGTGGTTCCAGCTGCCCTGAAGGAGGCGGTGATCCGACCGCTCCTGAAAAAGTCCACCCTGGACCCATTGGTTTGTGACAACTACTGCCTGGTCACAAATACCCCCTTTTTAGGCAAGGTGATTGAGAGGGTTGTGGCGCAGCAATTGCAAGTACTTTGGATGAAACAGATTCACCCCTTATTGTTGTTGTTGTTATGTGCCTTCAAGTCGATTATGACTTATGGCGACCCTATGAATCAGTGACCTCTGAGAGCATCTGTCATGAACCACCCTGTTCAGCCCAGTAAATCACTATGCTCTGCAGCTGAGGGCCTCCTGCAGAAACCATCTTAGGAAGCAGACCTTTAATGTAGTGGCATTTACCCTTCGGAATTCCCTCCCCTTAAATATTAGACAGGCACCATCTCTGTTATCTTTTCAGCACCTACTAAAGACCTTCCTCTTTCAACAAGCCTTTTAAGTAGAGACCTTATCCCAGTCCGTTTCTATGTTAGATTTACTTTTAAGATGTTTGTAAAGTTTTTTAAAAAAGGTGTTTTGTTTTAATATATTTTAGTCTGTTTTTATTATGTTTTAGAGTGTTTTGGTGTTTTTGTTTGCTGCCCTGGGCTCCTACTGGGAGGAAGAGTGGGATATAAATGTAATAAATAAATAAATGTTACAACATCTGGGGCTTTTTATCTCAGTATTAAAAAAAGATGGAATTCACTCTTATAGGATGTGCTGTTGTGATGGCCATTGATTTAGGCTTATCCTCCATGAATGTGTCTATAGACCATTTCAAAGCCATCTATCAATGACTACTTGTCATGATGGCTATATGCTACCTCCTTGATCAGAGACAGCATGCCTCTGAATGAACAGAACTAGAGCCACCTGTAAATACCTCTGGGCTCCCTTTGGAAGAGTGGGATATAAATTTGATGATAAATAAATGAAATAAATACAAATTGCTGGCTAGCCACAGTGGGAAACAGTATGTTGGACTCCCCTTTTTCTTATTCTGGACTTCTTTGTGGGATCTGATGTAATGGATTTGCTGCTAGTAGGAGTGCTAAGTTGTGGCTTTACCTATGCTCAACTTGCATTTCTATAAAATAAACTCAAATACTACAGTAAAACCTTAAATCTTCAATCATCGCTCCTTCTGTAGTGACCTGAAGATAGGTAAGCACTGCCCCTGGAACTTCTTGCTGCTTGGGGAAGAGAGGGATTAGATGTGTATCAGTATATTGGACTCCAGTGCTAGGAAACTATGGCCATGTGCAGATGCTGCCGCTTCAGGAATGGTATCTTTAGCATGACCACTCGGGCATCGCTGAAAAAGAGAACAAAAGGGGGCACAGATTGACATGAAATATGTATATGATATTTATATGTATATCAGGTGTGTAGTCGTCCAGAGTCTCGGGGAGGTCTTAGACCCCTTGCTTTTTTGGGAGCAGGGTCCCTGCAGGGTTCCTACGTCTTCAGCATCCTATGAGCCAATCAGCATGAAAGGGGAGTGTGTTAGCCCTGAGAAGAATCTTCTAACATGCTGCCTTGTCCTTTCCTGCTGATTAGAGGCAATCGGAGTGAAAAGAGGTGAGTGAACTCCTGAGAAGACTATATTCAGTAGCTACCTCTCTCCCCTTTTGTGTTTGTTGGCTCCTAGGGACATATGTTGTTGTGAGAGGAGGCATTAACATGGATCTCATTCTCAACCCAGCAGCAAGAAAAGGGTGTGTGGCCGTGACTATTGTGAAAGGACCCTACACTTCTGAATTTGCCACTACACCATTGGTACAGATGCATATTTGGAAAGAAGGATTTAATAATGTGGCTTGCCATAGTGGGGAAGACAGTGACCAAGTAGCTGGTGAGCCTGCTTACTCCACTGCCTAGTAGGTGCCAACTGTTGGTGGGCTCTCCCCAGGGCCGGTGCCAGGCATGCCGGGGCCCTGGGGCACTAGCCTGCTCCAGGCCCTGGTATGCGCATGCCCCACTTACCTGTCTCTCTTGTCTTTTGCAGCTATGCATGCTACGAGTGCAGGGCTGTCTTTGATGGCAGCTAAGGGGCTGAAGCCTCCACTACTATCTTGGTTGATGGCATGCATGCGTGCTATGCATGTGCATCTCTGCCATCAACCAGGATGGCGGCAGGGGCATCAGCACCTTAGGGAAACCTCGGTCGCCATCTTGGTTAATGGCAGCCCTGTGCAAGCAGCGCATGTAGCCGCAAAAGACAGGAGAGACAGGTAGGTGGAGCCAGCGAACAGGCGGGCAGCTTGGAAGCTCCCTCTGCATGGATTGCGGAAGGGTAGCACTACTCCTCCCTCATCCTATCAAGGGGCCCGTGTGGCCCAGGGGCCCTCAGCCAGGGCCTGACCTGGCTGCCCTTCGGAGCCGGCCCTGGCTCTCCCTTCTTATGATTTATCTCTAAAACAGAGTTGGAGCAGACATCCATTGTCTGCCTCAGGATCGTGTGCACATTTCTTCAGGTGTCTTATGCTGCCTCCCCAATCCCACCTCCACCCCCTACCCACACAAGGAGCAGCTACCCTACAGTTTGGATTCTGCTTCTTTAAGCAATGCCTGGGGGGAAACTAGCTCCCAGCAGCACAGCTAGCACTGCTGTCAGAAATGTGTGTGTGTGCGCATATGTATATATATATATATATATAAAATCTGTCACAATTGCTTGTTGATTTATGCCTGTGATGGTAATGAGTAACATACTTTCCTTCTCCCTATGTCTGGAGTAGTTTGTAAAGTTTCTTTTTTTAAAATGATGAAGGAGGTCTGCATATCCACTTATTTACAAGGGAATTCATCTAGCCTTCCCAATAAATTAAAATGGTGCACAGCTTCACGCTTGTCCTCCTCCCCCAGCAATGTGCTGGGAACGGGGAAACAATTGTGACAAAAGTCATAGTTGGGAGATACCTTTATTAGGCCAAACAGCATGTCACAAGGGGCAGGGGTGAAAAAATGGATTTTGAGTTAAAGCCATAAAGTTTGCATTGGTCTTGTTCTTAAAAAATGGAGTTTGGGAAGAGGTAGCAGACTTCACAGATTAATCTCTGCTAGGACCAATGTTGGTTTCAGGTTCTACCAAAACATGCTCGGATAAAGAAACATACACTGGCTGGTTCCGCTTTTTAAAATATATATATATAAGGAAGTAGTGTGTTCATTTTCTGGATCAGCTGGTTTTCTGTCAGCATTTGTGGTTTTCATCCTTTGCAATGCTATTGACACACTGTGTAGGGCTGTTAAAGTTTTGTAATATTACCCCCCTGGAAAATTATAGCATAAGCATTACTTTCCATGCTATTTGAATGTATTTAGTAGCTAGTGATGTTGATTCTTCACATGTTCAAGCCCTCAGAGTTACATCAGCAGGCTTTGCATCACCAGAAAATACCCCAGATTGCCCAGCACCAAAAATGAGCAATGGGCATAATAGCCTTTCTCATCTTTCCACAGTGAGTTATATGGTACTTAGAATTCAAGACAGGAAGCCACTTGCCAGGAAGCCACTATTTTCTTAAGAACTCAGTTGAAGGATGAAGCTTGCATAGCAAATAAGCTGAAATTATCAGAGGATCAGGCATAAACACATCTGTAAATTAATCCTGAGTATGTGCTTATGCCATTGACACTGACTATGATGTATGGATGTCCATGCATAAGTGCAAGTTGTTATGCAAGGTGAAGTTCACAGTCTTGCATCAGAAATGGGGCTATGACCTGGTAAAACAACACCTGTGGGATTCTGCTAATTTTATCGATGCCTGAAAATATCTTCAAATATGCCTAGAAGGAAACCAGTTCATTTGGGGAAGGGGTGTAGTAGAAGAGAGGAGGCAGGAGGCAAAGGCAAGTGGTAGGGAGAAACTAGCAACGATGAGGGCATGCCTTGGCTGCCGCCACTGTCTATAACTCCTTCTCCTACAGCTCAGACAGCCTCGATTTCTGTTTCCCATCATGCAAGGTAGGGGAGTGACAAAGGCAACTGGATGAAATGCTAGAGCCATACTAGGTTTTTCCTGCACTGCTGCTAGGTTTACAAGCCACCTAGGTTTGCAAGAAGCAACGTACAACAACAATGCCTGTCCTGATGCTCATGTGCTGGTGCTTGCTTTGTCCACTGCCACCTCCCACATGTGAGCTGACTGTTGCTTGTCTGTATGCAGCTTTCCTGTAGGAGATGTTGAGTGCAACCCCCGGGCTCACAGACTACTGAGAGGGTGTGACCCAGCTAGCCACTGGGCAGAAGAAGCAGTATATCTATTAGGTACGGATATGCCAAAGCTTGGAAAATTATTTCTAAAAAGGAACTAGTTCTAATTCAACATGTCCCAAAAATGAACTAGTTCCAGTTCATGTCCGTCCCTCTAATTCAGTTCTTGTTCCGTTCACAGTTCAACTCAAGTTCATCCAATTGATCCTTGGCAATTATTTTCATTATTCAGAATGTTTCAAGTGGATGTGCTGAAGTATAAAATATGCATAAGAAGACTAGGAAAACATAAAAAAAAAACAGCAGGATGTGAATTGTTTAATTCATTTCCCCCAACAATTATGACCTTTAAGCTTAAAGGCCCAAAGATTCTAAAGAGTTTTAAAAAGACCAAGATGAACTAGAAATTGTTCAAAGTTCTCCCCCCAGATGAATGTAATTTTAAGTTCAGTTCATCCAGCAATTATGGGAACTACATGCAGGTGTAGTTCAGAGAGTTTTGAAGTAACTCAGTGAATTTTGTTAAATCAAATTTGTTCATTCCAAGCACTGGGATATGAACTTCAGAGGAATCAAAAGGTTTGTCATTTACTAGGTAACAGTCTGCTGATCCTATACAGAGTTAGGCACACTTCTTATTGATTGAAATGGAATTAAGATTACCTAACACTGCATAGGATTGGGCTTCACATTAGCTTTACTGAGGGCAAGCCTCAGTCACATCTGTCAAAACAATACGATTAATTAAATGTGCTTCTTTTCTTTCCCATCTTCTAGCTCTTCTTCCTTTTGGGTTACATCTACTAGATTGTAAACCATTCTGGCAGGGACCCATCTATTTTATTCTTTGTACAGCGCTTAATAGAACGGTTAAGTCTTTCACTAACAAAAGTAACAACTTTTCCTTCTCCCCACTTACTTTCCTTACGTGTCATGTTTAGATTTAGATTATAAAACTGAGATTAAGTACAATGTCTACTTTTGTATTTTTCTGTACAGGACGTAGCTTGTCTAGGTGCTTAATAAATACTAAACATTACTATTGTTAATAACAAGTGAGGCCTTTAACAAAATATTGCAGTGTGGAATGCTCCTGTTCAGGTTTTTAGCCAACCATGCCTGCTTCTAGGATAGTCCATTCCATTCCCCCTCCTGCTCCCCAGTTTTCCAGTTTGTCTGCTCTGTCCCCCAGATCAGGGGTAGGAAAAAAGGTAGGCTGAAGTCAACCTGATGTAGTTCCTGTTGAGATTATTATAAAACTGCTGGCTGAGGTTGACCTTAGTCTGATCCAGTAAGCAAGTCATCTCTTGCGTTCTTAGGCAGGTTTCCATATTTAGGATAACTTAACATTGTGGATAAGTTATGCTTTGACTGCTAGGAGATCCCAACCAAGTGTGCACTCTGCCTTTGTAAATGTAAACATCTCAGTGAGCCACAGGGATTCTAGTAAACAAATATGTAGACCACACAAGACTGAAGTTAGCACACTCTTGTACTTGACTATCTAGAGGCTTTTAGCTCCTAAAAGTTTTTAAAATAATTGTTTTGATCAATTGCCCTCCCACCCAAGGAACTTTTTTTCATTATCCATAAATTGAGAGAGGCTGCACTAAAATCAGATTTCCAGAGGGTACCCATGTTAGTTTTTGCAGCAAAAAGAACCAAGTCTTGTGGCACCTAAAGCCTAACCAATTTATTATGGTGTAAGCTTTTGCGGATACTCTGTTCATAGGGGTTTCATAGAGAATTAGAAGCTAAAATGATGAAACTGAGGTTGTAATACTTTGGACACATAATGAGAAGACATGATTCACTAGAAAAGATAATAATGCTAGGAAAAACAGAAGGGAGTAGAAAAAGAGGAAGACCAAACAAGAGATGAATTGATTCCATAAAGGAAGCCACAGACCCGAACTTACAAGATCTGAACAGGGAGGTTCATGTCAGATGCTGTTGGAAGTCGCTGATTCATAGGGTCACCATAAGTCGTAGCCGACTTGAAGGCACATAACAACAAAGCTTTTGTGGGATGCAATTCATTTAATTATGCCATAATAAATTTGTTAGTCTTTAGTGCCACAAAATGCATTGTGTTTTACTCTCTCGACACACACACTCACTTTTTTATTTTGTTTTCTGTAAGAAAGTTGAATAACCTGTCTCAGTAGAAAACAAATGCCTCTAATTGGAGGCTGTGACCTCTCTCTCTCTTTTATCTGTGTTTGTTTTTTTACTATGGCCTGTGACAGAACGCCAGCATAGCTTCAGTTTGAAATTGATATATATCTCGATGAGGCCATCTCTCTAACAGTGCGGACTTAAGACAATTCAGAGAGATAAATTTTGGCACACAAAGATTTTTAATGCCTTCATACCCTGCAGTCCATCTGCTTATATCTGCACAGAACCACCTCATAGCCCTCTTATTCCTCTGTATATCAAATTAGTGCTACATATTCAAAACAACATAGAGCATCTGCGTTGTGTAGAAGCAGAAACCCTCTTTGGGTGTTATCACTGGAAGAGCACAGCTGTGGGGCTGAGCATTTAGTCTTGCTCCCATGGGGCTATGTGACTCCTCCTGGCCCCTCAAAGAGCATTTTTGCAATGGGGAAACTTGTTTCGCCATGGAGGCTCCCTGTGCAGTTCTGCACTCTGATCTTCCAAGGTTCTCCCATCAACTGGGAGCCTCCAGGGATACAAAAGGCTCCCCTCTGCAGAAGTACATTTTTAATCATGCAAGACAAGTCAGGAGATAATGATATGGCTGGGAGATTTTGTGTGGCCTCACTGTTCTGAGTATCTGTACCCATTGGTGGGTCTATGAGACAGGACTGGGATTTGGTTCTTGCATCATACATTCAGCTGACCACAGTCTTCCTCCCTGAGTAGGTGGTGATGGTATCTATCAGGAGCAGCACTGGACCCAGCCAGGCTGATTGTTTTCAGCATCCTTGCTGAGGCCCTCTGTTTGGGGCTAGCTCAAGAGTTCATGGCAAAAATTACAAAATTCTAACCTCCCCTTTCTGGCTCTGTGTGTGTGTATGTATATGTGTGTGTGTGTGTGTATCTGTATGTGTATATATATATATATATATATATATATACACTTCTTTTTGTCAATAAAGCCCCAAAGTGGTTTACAACAATCAATAAAAATTTAAATACAATATAATACAAATATAATAAAAACAGTTCCACAATTCCGACAAAAAGGCAGCATTAAGATATTCATCATTTACCTACAAAATCAGACTATAAAAAAATCAGTTGACAATTCTTCACCTCGCCCCTTCTCCAAAAGCCTGTTGAAAGAGGTGTCCCTTGACCCATTTCCTAAAAAGCCTAATGTATAATGGTGAGCCAATACAGGTGGCCTCAGATGATGACGGATTATCTACATTCAAATCAGGATTCTGCCCCAGGTTCAAGACTGATACTGCCTTAGTCATGAATGGTAGATGACCTATACTGGACAGGGCAATTAAGTTCTGTTGGTTCCGCTGGACATCTCAGCAGCTCTTGATACCATTGATAATGAAATCCTTGTGAGCTGGACTGAAGTTAGATGGTACTGTTTTGTGCTGCTTTTGGTCCTACCTGGAAGGCAGGTTCCACAAGGTGGCAGACATTGATTTTTGGCCTATGGAGTCTTGCAGAGTTCCATCTTGCCCTCCATGCTTTTCAGCATCTACGTTTATTTATTTATTTATTGCACTTGTATACCGCCCCATAGCCGAAGCTCTCTGGGTGGTTTACAGCAATCAAAAACGTTAAAACAAATATACAATTTAAAACACATATTTCAAAAACAATTTAAAACACAATTTTAAAATTTAAAACAATATAAAAACAATTTAAAACAATTTAAACACGTTAAACTGCTAGAAGAAGTAATCCATGAATTTGGGGCATGATGTCATTAATATGCAGTTTATGCCCAGCTCTACCTATTTTTCCACCATATTTCATGGAGGCAGTGAAAATCCTGAACTGGTGTGTGAAGGCATGGATGTGTTTTAACAAACTAAGGCTGTAAACATGCTAGATGCCACAGCAAAGTGTTTCCATTAGCCACACCTGGAGGGAGAATGGGTTGATCGGCTGATCAATTGTGAAATCTCTTTGAAGCTGAATTGGAGAGAAAAAACACCACCAAGCTGCTCCCATCAGTTTTTACAGTAAAAAGGGTTGGGGTTTGACTAGCGTCATGTGCCCCCGTTTTCAGAAAAGAAAGGTGGAGATGCACTGGAACCAGCAGAATAGTGAGTGTGTTTCTGCCCTAAGACTTAATCCATACTAGGCAGGTGCAGAAAAGCCAACATGAGGATAGTTATTTCCCCTATTCTGGATAGAGTAGCACTCCCTCTGAAAGATCAGGTACACATGGTTTGAGGCTCCTCATCTCCTTGCTTCTGGATTCTCCCATGGTAGCTGTGGCCAGGAGCAAGTTTGCACAGCTTCGGCTAGGGCACCAACTGTGGTATTTCTTGGAGAAGGCAGATTCATCCGCTGTCACACATGTTTTGGTTGCATCCAGGTTAGACTATTGCAATATGCTCTGCATCACACCACTTTGGAAGAATGTTAAAAAACTGCAAGTGGTGCTTAGTGTTGCCATCAGGGTGGTGTTGAGGGCTTGTTACTGGGAGCCTATTGCTTCTGGACTTGTCAACTTGCATTGGGACCAAATTTGTTTTGGAGCACAATTTAAAGAGCTGGTTTTCACTTTTAAACCTCTAAATGGCTTGATCTAGGTATCTGTAAGACCACATGCATCCATAAAATACTGCCCACCAGCTAATACCTTTGGATCAGGCTGTGCATTGTCAGAGGTCAGATTGATGGACACTTGGGCCGATGCTTCTCTGCACTTAAGAGAGCCCTGCTCGATCAGGCCAATGGCCCATCTAGTCCTGCATCCTGTTATCACATTGGCCAACCAGGACCTGAATGCAACAGTACTTTCCTCATTTGTGATTCCCAACAACTGGTATACAGAGGCATACTGCCTCCAACAGTGGAAGGAGATCATAGGGACTATCAAATTTGACTAATTCTTTTTTAAACCATCTGAGTTGGTGGCCATCACTATATCTTGTGGGAGCAAATCCCATCATTCAGCTATGTGCTGTGTGAAGTAATTTATTTTGTCTGCCTTGAATCTTTCAACATTCAGTTTCATTGGATGCCCCTGCACTTTAGCTTTATGAGAAACTTCTATTTTCTTTTCCTGCATAATCTTATATGCTTCTTACATGATCCCCCTCCCCTTACTTTTTTCTAAACTAATAAATAAATCAATCTTGTAACCTTTCCTCATAGAAGAGTCGCTCCATCCCCTTGATCAATCTGGTTGCCTTTTTCTGAACCTTTTCCAACTCTACAATATCCTTTTTGAGGTGTGGCAACCAGAATTTTACACAGCATTCCAAGTGTGGTTGCACCATAGATTTGTATAATAACATTGTGATATTGGTAGTTTTATTTTCAGTCCCTTTCCCATCTCTCTTTGGCTTGGGTTTTCTAACTGGGATCAGACAAAGTTGCCGTCTGCTCAAGGCCTAAAGCAGATTTGTGCACACCTCATTGCATTGCTTACTCCTGCTTGTATCCTTTAAAAATGAATGTAAGAGTTATAGCTGAGACTGTGGTGTAGTGGGGGAGAATGCAGCTCCTGGACTTTTTCAGAGCAGGAGTGCTGATTTTGTCCACCAGGGCACAACTGTGATATGATTAGATCTCCCTGGCTCTGGCAAGTGAATGCAGTGATAATGATGCTTTCAAGTTTGTGACGGATTAATATAAAAGTCAGGACATGAAGAAAATCAAGCAGAGGCTGGAGACTTTCCTTTTCTTTGATGGGACTTGCAGTTTGTTTGCATTTCTTATTCAAAGCTGAAGGTTGCATGTCAGCTGAAGATCTTTCATTAAAGCTCATTATGTGTTATACAAGCTGTAGTCAGAAGCAACCACCACTGAGCTCTGTGGAGAAACTATGCATAGAATTCCAGTCATGCTGATCCTAATTGTGTATTGTGTATTGTGTAATGTGCTGCTGTGCATGCACATGTAATAATCTATCAACATCTCTGCCTGCATTTTTGGACTCTCCTTGGGGATGTGGCTATGAGGGTTCTCACAATGAGCTCCTCCTCTTCAAAATTTGCTACCCCTAACTGAGACCTCCCTTTTCAAAAGGTTGACCCACATCTCCTCATTTTGTAGTTTGCGTTAAGCCGCAGTTCTAGCCCCACTTATCTAGGCTAGGAGGAGTAAGCCCCACTGAATTCAATAGGACTTTTGAATAGACACGGTACAGCTTGTGGTAACAGCGATGTGGAATCAAAATCAATGTGGTTCTTACTAGAAGAGCAAACTGCTTCAGGGAATTTAGACCAGTGACTAAAAATGACTGGGGGGAAAGGCGGAGCGGAGACACGCATCCAGCTACAATCAGATAATGAACCATTCTAAATATCACAGACTGCAGTTGTTCGATATGAGGCAACTCATTCAGACTAACCCTAAACATGGTGAAAGGTTGACTGCCAGGTTTTAGAAGATGGTGAATGTTGCCACTAGTTTTGGCTGAGTTTTAATTTTAGAGAAGAAGCAGCACAATGCACACAGGTTGTACGCAATAGGAACTTGGAGCAAAGGCTAATAAAACAGATGGAGATAAAGGGGGAAAGGAAAGGAATTCAATAGCAGGCTACAAAGGAACAAACAACTAATTAGTATGAATGCTCGCCTGTTTTCTACAGCCTCCTCATTTCTATATTAGTGGCAAATTCTAATAGATTTTAAAGTAAGAAATGTGAAGTAGCTTCAGGTTTACAGGTAATAATAGCAATTGTAATGAGGACCAATGGATACAAGAGGAGGTATAATCATCTGACCTTCCAAATCAGGCTGAGGTTGATCCTTGCTCTGTTTTGTAATTTGAGATTTCCAATACTATTTTTGTTTAAGACAATTTTTTTGCTGAAAGCTGGAGACAAAACTGCAGGATTTTATTTTTATTTTTTTTTAATGGGGAATTGTTCTGTGTCTTTTTGTTCCAGTGTCACTAGGTGTCACCTAAAAATGGCACCACACCTAGAAGGGGCCTAATCCAATTATGTCTGCCACCTCTTCAGCAGCTGTGACCAATGCAGACTTTATGGCTTCAACACCAAGCCAGCTTTTCACTCCCTCCCTCCTTCCCTCTCTTTGCTTAACATTCTAGCCTGATGAAAAGTTCTGGAGAACTTGAAAGCTGCTTGCTTATTATCTTTTGAATTTCGGTTGGGTCCAATGAAGACATTGCCCTCCTGTGGATTTTTTTTTCTCTATGGGCCAACACAGCTGCTTTGGCTTCTGGGACACAGAATGTGACCCCTGCCTCTGACTGCTCCAGTATTTTAAAATTGGAGCTCTGCCACTATGGATAATGCCACTAGCCAGTTGGCTTTGAAGTGGCCAATTTCTAGCCTCACTTGGCAGATGCTCAAGAGCATTACTACTGTTCTCACCCTTGGGCATTACTGGGCAGGGAAGCAGGAATGGTTAGGTCTCAATAGGAGTTATCCCTGCTTGCTTCATTGCAATGTCCATATTAGCTTCCTTCCTACAGTGGCTTTGGCTATCGCACAATAAGAGCTTCACATTTTGACAACATACTGGGTACATTGAAAGTTGCCTTACACTGAATCGGACCATTTGTCTATCTTGCTCAGTATTGCCTACACTGACTGGCAGCAATTGTCCAGGGTTAGAGACATGGGACATTCTCAGCCTGGAGCCCACCTGGAGACACCAAGGATTAAACTTGGGACCTTCTGCATGCAAAGCAGATGCTCCACCACTGACCTGCTGCCCTTCCTAAATGAATATAATGGTGTTATGCCAAAGAATCAGTTTAGAACATGCTTTACATGTATTGGTCTTCATCTGATCCGCCCGCCTCCCATGCCAGCTGTTTTTTTTTTCTTAATCAAGTATGCCAGGGCTAAAGGTGTGAACAACATTATGTCTAGTTTGGCTCTTAACATTCCTACTCGACATGCATATATATATATATATATAATGGTCCTGTATTATATCCCTGGCATCTCAATTTAAATCAGGTAGTGATGCTTCGTGTTACTGCTGTCTGAGCTTCTGAAATGCTACTGACAGTCAGAGTACAGTATTAAGAGATACATGGAATCAGAAGAGGGATTTCCCCAGGATTCCGATTACCTGCTACCCATAAATGGTTAAAAGACTTTGAGTCTTAAACACTTCTTGTCTGCAGATGCATTTCTAATGCAGGGCAGAAAGTGGGAGAACACCCTTTTAACACTGACTGTATAGCAGGGCTGGGATCCGTTGGCCGGTGCCAGTTCAACAGCATCAATTTGAATGTGTTCTTTGTCTGCTATCTGCTGCTTTTACCTATCTGTTTTTTCCCTCCCAAAAATTAATATTCCTAAAGGAAGTATCGATAAAGTTATTGTTCTTAATTTCAATATTTCAAAAGCAGATTTTTTAAAAAATCCATTTTTGAAAATAGCTGCAGACAATAGTTATCTGAAAATCCTATCCACAATGATAAAGAATAAGTGCATTAACTGAAAATTCGGTACCAAATTTGAATTGGGTGGACTTCTAGCACATCCCTACTGTATACTGTAGCTCAATGTAGTTTTTATAGTTGCGTAGTCATGGACGTGAAAAATACAAAACTAGTTTTTTTAAGGCCATGTGTAACCCCTCTCCTCAAACGTATGGGCTTGTTAGTGCTATCTGTTCATAGTTATTTTCTTTGGGCAATTTGATATAAAAATGTACAGCATTGTACATGTACGGCTCATGGTACTGTTATCTCCACCCCACCCCTGCTGTGGGCTACAGCAATCAGGTGAAGAGTTGTGTCTGAGGGGATGGCTTGTAGCTTGCTTGTTGGGTCAGCCTCTTGTGTCATCTGAGACAGGTCTGGGGAAAAAGGGAACTAACCAAAGTTAGGGGAGAAGCAAAGGATTGTGTAAGGTTAAGGGCATAGTTCTCTGTGTGTGTGTTTCTTGACAGCAACACGGAATAGTTTGCAGGTAGTTACTTGTTCCTTGAGTTCTTTCTCTCTCTCCCCCTTGTCCACAGTGAGCTGACAGAATTCTGCACAGTACCATTTAAGACAACAACTTTTAAATTCTTACCATGTAGTTTATTCCATGTTGTAAACTAGCACATGAAGGAGAAAGGTTTAGCATAGCCCTTGTCCTGAAGATGAATACATGCATGAGTCTTTTAATATATGGGAGTATTTGAAAATATGGCTGCAGTTAATGGTATTGCCAGAATTATACCACTTCAGTCTATCTCCTCATTCTGTGTAATGGCATGGAATGGCTCCCAAGAGAGGAAATATGTGGACACTGTGTTTTATGATGCTGTAGATAAATACAGCCCACATTACAGTAGCACTTTGTCAACTGACAGGTGTCAAGATTACTAATCTGCAGTTATTAGTGGCTTGATGACCTTTGATATTTACTGTTCCATGCCGCTTTTCAGCAATAGTATGGTTGGCTTTGTTGTCAATTCTTTGCATAGTTCACAGTGCAAACCAAACATCTTAGCATTTTCCTTAATGAACTCACTTCCTACAAAAACAAGTAACCAACATTCTGTGCAGAAAGCAGGTTTTTTTTTAAATGGCTTGCACATGTTTTCCATTTCTACAGAAAAGAAATGATTTGTTCCTTATCTTAACTTTGATAACCAGTTGATTTCATTGTTAGAGAGAAAGCTGTGACACCAATGTTGCTGCCCTTGGTTGATTTTTATAGCGTAACTTGAAGGGAAAAAGCATCGCAAAATGAGCTTGCACACAAAAGTTGCTTTCTACAGAAGGGTTCATTGAAGGGATAGGGGAGCCTGTGCCACTTCAGATTTTGTTGGACTGCAATAACTCCCATCTAGCCATGGTGGCTGCGGCTGACATCTGGAGGCCACAGGGTCCCCATCTCTGATCGACTGCATTCAGTTCATACATTACAGTACATGCATACAAGTAAGGCTCCTAGTTTGGGTCTCCTTGTTTTTCTGGATATCAGCCTTCACTTGGACGTGATTCCTCTTCCTCCCATAAAGCTCTAAGGTGAATGACAAGGGGCAGAACAGGAGTGTAGGAGCAGAATAATTGTACTGAAAATCTCCTTCCAGGGCTTCTCCCTTTGGTACATGGTGTCGTCTCTCTGTGCTGCCAGGTGAATCCTGCTCAGGATCTACACTTTATCCCCCTGCGGTATGAGAGCACATAGGCAGCAGTGGCAGGAGCAGAACTAGCTGTAGGCAGGTGTGATCCAGATTGGGATCCAAAGTCAGTAAGTGCTGGTATCAAGCCAGAATTGGGGTCTTTGCATTCCAGAATCGAGATCATAGGATCAGACAGTGGCTGAATAGAATAGGAAACGTGATGTGTAATGTCCAAATTCCTGTCCACAGGTGAATCAACAGATCAAGGGTTAAAATAGTAGTCTACAGGCAGAAGTGGAAGCAGGGAAGCTGTGGAAGTATGAGATCAAGTTGAAGGCAGAACAGGGAACAGCTGATGGGAACTGAAAAAGGGGTGAGAATCCAAAGAAAAACTGGTAGTAGGACAGGAGTTGAGATGATGATACAAGGATAGGAAACAATAAAAGATGGTGCCTATAGAAGCAACGTGCAGAAACAACTCCCTTTCTTTCTAATTATACAGAGAAGGACCACTTGTTGGTCATTTATGAGTTATCTCTGTGCTGGAGACAAGGTATTGATATACAACAGTGTGAGGCAGTCAGGCTGCTTCATCTGAAGTTGAACCTTAGCTTTGCCATTGCTTCAACAAGCTCAAATGTGAGACCATGCCTTTCCCTTTGTCCTGTACTCTGGGTTAAGTAATTTCAAGCCTACCACAAGATGTTGTCATTCTGGGAATCAATCAACCATAGATTATATGTCTATTCTCTTGTTGTTGTTGTTTAATTTAGTCTGCTTTAATTTAGTGTGCATAAATCATGGCCATTTATGTTTAAAAATAGGCTCTCAACCATGCACAATGATTTTCCCACAACTAATTAGAATACATATTCTGGGTCAAGGTTATTATGCATTTGTGCCACATTACACAAATGTACTAAAGGTCATAAGGAGTATTAATGTATTGCCATGGGGGTATTGTCTAATTTCTGTGTGACCTGCAGAACAGCATACCATGTCTACGGAATATTGTGTTACTACCTCGCATCACTAAATGCTTAACCAAATCTGTTTTCACCTGTACTGAATTTTGCTCCACCCCTTCTCTGGCCTGGTTTGCATGTAGTGCTAAGCCATGGTTTGTTTGACAAACCATGAGTTGTCCCACAATCAATTGAAACAAAACCATGGCTTATTTCTCCAAAGCTTGGTCTGTTATTTAGGTGCTTCTAGCTTTGAGCCTTTGTAACTGGCAAGAGTTTGGGGTGGAGTGACCAAAACAATTATGGTTAAGGAATGATGCTGAATTCTCACAAAATGCCAAGCTACAGTTAAAACAAACCAAGATTCATAAGCAAATAACAAACCATGGCTTCAGATCATGATTTGCTGGCAATATACAAACCATAGTTAAACTGCTGGGCAGGATTCAGACAATCAAACATATGATAGTTTAAGAAACCATACTGCTTGCCTTTTAACATGTTTTTAAACCTTTTTTTAAATATGTTTTTAACTTTTTTTAAAGATGTCTAAATATGTTTTTAAATAATGTATTTTAAAGTCTGTTTTTATGATGTTTTAAAGTGTTTTTAGTGCTTTTGTTTGCCGCCCTAGGCTCCTACTGGGAGGAAGGGGATATAAATAAATAAATAAATAAATAAGCCATGGCTTAGTGTTACGTGCAAGCCAGGCCTCTGATTAAGCAAGGTTTTCAGGGCAGCCTTTTTTGGCAAAAGCACTGGAAATCTTTGGCTTTCTAATAAGACGTTTGTGTAGAAATATGTGCCTACCTTCACTGTATTCTTTTCAGCACCTGCTTAAAACATTTTTGTTTAGGCAAGCCTAACCACGCATCTAGAAGTTGAAACATGCTTTAATATCTTTTTCACACACTGTTTTAAACATCTGAGTTTAACTGTCTTGGATTGATCTTTTTTTTTTTTGTAAACCCCTTAGAGCTTTTATTACAATCAAGTGTGATATAAATTTTGTTATATAAAATAGAAATATATAAGTTGTTTAGGTATTGTCAGGATACAACATCAGTCCCAGTCACTGAGAGACCCACAGCAACATACAGTTGTCACATTATTGCCCCAGATCCCAACCAGTTTTGAACAAAATCTGCCCCATGCAGTTTCTTTTAGGGATGTGTCACACAAAATATCCAGAAGGGTAGCTGTGTATTAGTCTTTACAGGCAGCAAAAACAACAGTTAAGAGTTCTATATTAACATTGTTTGTCTAAGGTGCTACAGGACTCTTCTTGGTATCCACACTTGACACCTTTCTTACAGATACAGATATAAGAAACTACAGTACATCATCTTATGTAGAGTTGCCATATTGCCCAGTTAGCCAGGTTTTACCCAGATTCAAGGCATGCTATCTAGTGCCTACTTAGCCCATTAGGTGGCCTGGAGTCTCAGCTTTTATTTTGTTAAAAAAGCAAGTCTCAAGCCCTTGTGGATCCAGAGACATAAGACAAAATATGGAGGCAGTTTTCTGCCCATTTTGTGAGAAGTCAGCCTATTCCTGCCTTCCATTGTTCTTAACTAGTGAGGGACACCATAGCTGTCCTGGGAAAAATCAAGAATTTTAGTTTGCCTGCCTCTTAGTTTGCTGAGAATGGATTGATCATTTGCATGCTTATTGAGTTCAATGCTGAGAGTTGCTAGGAGATGCCCTATTCCCCTCACAGCGATACAATCCCCAGAAGAGGGGCTGACTGTTAAACTACTCTGACCACTGGAGCTCTGTCAGGGGAATAGGAGTCTCCTACAACTCTCAGCACCCTTTACAAACTACACTTTCCAGGATTCTTTGGAGGAAGCCATGACTGTCTAAAGTGAAATAAATATCTGGTGTGGGTGTGGCCACCTGATTAGCAAAGCCAAACAGCTGTGACTCCGGCTTTTAAAACACTGACGGTTCTTACTGAGCATGCCCGACGCTATAATAGACTTCAATATTAAATTTCTTAAATTAATTAAAAATCAGCCATGCATTTTAAAAAAAGTTTTAAACTGCAGAAGATGAAGGTCAGAGTATGAGGCAAAGTCAGTAATAGGATTACAGGTACTCTGTGAACATGGCTGATTTTTAATTAATTTCAACAAATTATGAGTCCATTGACAGAAAAAAGTCCAACAGGGGTGTCCCCCCCATTTTACACTTTGAACTCTGTATTCTCTCTGACTGTTTTGTGTATCACCGCAAAAACTTAGAGAGTTGTTAAGCAAGCGTTTCTGAATGCAGGACTGTAAGTTTTGTAAGGTTTTGTTTTAAAATGAGTTTATGGGAAACAGCAGAAAGGCATTGGGGGTATTTTCAATTTAACATTGTGGAATGCGAAAAATCCATGCTGGCCATAGTATATAGCCACTCTTGTGGCTGTGCGATACAATCACTTTCATTGGATCAAGTGGTGTATACATACCCTGGACATGAACTTTATAAAGATACATACTATGTATAGGGGCTTAGGAGGAAAAATAAGTATAAAAGCTCAATGATGTAATAAAATAACAAATGAAAAGAGTCACATGTTTTGGCTTATGGTAACTGATCTTGTGTTATGTGCTCTTTAGAACAAAGGAAAACAGAACATGGCGGCAGTTAATAGGATTATAAATGGTCCAGCATTCCTGGAAGAATCTAGTTACACAAACAATTCACGAGACAAAGTGGTGAATATTTTCAACAAGGCAAATATTTTGAAAAATAATCCATAATGCATTTCTCTCAATCTCTAGTACCATTCCAGCCCCACAGGAGATGTGTCATGTACAGAATGGTTAATGCAAAACTAACCAGTTGTTTTTATACTGCCAAAGCTGGACAGCTAACTTAATTCTAGTCAGATACTCGTGGAGCAATAGAAAAAAGCTAGTGACTGAACTAGACTCTCTGGAGTGGGTAAATAGCAAAGTCAATACTGAGGACTGAAGAGAGCTGCAAATGAGGCAGTTGGATGGCTGTGAGCCAGATGGAGAGATGAGCTGATGTGGCAGGCTGGAACTGCATGGAAGAGTTTGGCACAGCTCCATGAGAACTGTTACACAATTTGGGAGGCCTTCTTCAGGCAAGGACTGAAATAACAGTTTTGATAGTGATAAAAACTTGCATGGAATTCACATCATGTTTGGTAAGCATTGTTTGCCACAATTGTACAATGTGTCACCTTATTATCAGTGCAGTTTCTTGTAATGCCACTGGAGTTATGTGGTCAAAATGCTACAAAGGCAACTGGATTCAATAACTTACGTTTTGCTGGCACATTAGTAACTTTGTTTAATATAATCAATTTCAGAGATATTACCCATAACATAAGCTAGTGAAGCACAACACGTTTTAATTGAACCTGTTAATGTCTACTTGGAACTAAGTCCCACTGGATTCAATGGAACTATTTGCTATGTCAGTATGCATAGGATTTAGCCTTAGCCTGCAATTCTGTGCTCACTTACTTGAGAGCAAGACCCATTGAACATAATGGGCTCTGTTTCCACATGAACATAAAAATGGGAGTCAAGTAAATATTTAACAGTGCAATTATTATTTTTTAAAGATAATATTATTTATAAGAGGGTGGTATTCATCTACTACATCCCATCAGTGCAAGGATTTCAGCTTGTGCTATGGGACTTCCCATGCCCTCCCAAATCTGCTCTGGAGGGTTGGGGAAATCCCTAGAACAGATTGAGGGGGTGCACAGGGGAGGAGGGGGGAAGTCTTATTTATTTATTTAAAATATTTATGTCCCGCCCTTCTACCCTATATTTATTGTTGTTATGTGCCTTCAGGTCGATTACGACTTATGGCGACCCTTTGAATCAGCAACCTCCAAGAGCATCTGTCATGAACCACCCTGTTCAGATCTTGTAAGTTCAGGTCTGTGGTTTCCTTTATGGAATCAATCCATCTCTTGCTTGGCCTTCCTCTTTTTCTACTCCCTTCTGTTTTCCCCAGCATTATTGTCTTTTCTAGTGAATCATGTCTTATGATGTGTCCAAAGTATGATAACCTCAGTTTCATCATTTTAGCTGGGGGGAGTAAATGAGCAGTAGAATGCTGGATGATTGGCTGAGTGTTTGGATGGCTGAGAGTATAAATGGAAGGATGACAGTTGAATCTGAGTGGACGTGAGTGGGTTGTTTTGGTGGAGTTTGGAGGTGGGTGTAAGTTGGTGTATGTCAGGAGAGTGTGGAGAAAGAGGGAGGTGGAGTTCGGATTAGTAATAAGTCAAATATCACAGTAATAGATGAAACCATAAGCTTGTAGATCATAATCAAAGTTATCTTGTTATTAATGTTATTTAATAAATACTATTTTGGTTTACCGAAGGCCTGATCCTTGGCTGGGGTTTCACAGACCAGAAGGGAGGGTAAGGTAATAACCAAGGCTGAAGGGAAACAGTAACAAATGGTGGCAGCAGTGAAGAGGAGAAGATAACATTATAAGTATCCAGAGCAACCCCGAGTTATGAGTTATCTGCATTGATACAAGGGGGTTGGGAACAGCATAGGCACGCAGTCACGAATGTAACCGGATAGAGAGACTCAGGCAAGGTCTCTGGGAACATTGGTTTAATTTGTTCTAACACCCAATTATTTGTCTTTTTCGCAGTCCATGGTATGCGCAAAGCTCTCCTCCAGCACCACATTTCAAATGAGTTGATTTTTCTATTAAGTTTTAAAAGGCTCAGTTTGCTTTTAGCCTTAGTTGGGAAAAGTTGCTCACTTGTAACTCTTCATGCTTCTTCACCAGCACAGCATGATACATTACTTCAAAATCTTCAACATTTTTTCCCAAAGTACTGTGATTAGAGACCCCTTCTAAAATAATTCCCAAGCTAGACTTGTTGGTCACAAAAGAACTCTCCCTCACCTGGTGTTTCCTTACAAGGCAAGCTTGGGAGAAATGTTTCATGTTTTGCAGACATACGGTCTACAGTGTTTTTTTTTTTAAATCAGAATCTCTGATGCATCCCAAAGCGCTTGGGAGAATTTTGATTTGGAGTGCTCCAGAGAGATTCTGCTTCATCTCTGACAAGCCCCAAATCTGTCAGAAGTGACCCCACTTTGGTTCTTGATTCAGGATTAATCTGAATCTTTAGCACAACCCTATTTAAACCTTATTTATATGACCAAAATCTGTTGTATACTCTCGCATGTATCCCATAGACAATATAACTATGTCATGGTTCTCTCTATGCATAGATAAATAGATAAATAGCAAGTGGTTGTGAAAAACATCATCCCATACAAGCAGCAGGAATATCAACACACAACAGTTCTCCTCCTGCAAAAAATTAAGTCTGCAAAGAGTTAAGCCTGGATTTTAACTTGGCTAAATTTTTATAAACTGGTTTTCCTTGCAATTGGTGGATGAGAGAAGGAATTATCTGTGTGACCCCTAGGTTTTACTGGAAATTCTCTTTAAATCTACAATCTGAATTATCTTCCTACTAATTGCATCATTTATCCCATACTTGGATAATAAATATTGAAATATGTGTTTCTCATCATCATATAACAAAGCAGAACATTTAATCATGTAGGTGGATTCGGATGGTTCAAAGCCAGGGGCAAATTAGTGCAAAGACATGATTCACTAAAAAAGACAATAACGCTAGAAAAAACAGATGGAAATAGAAAAAGAGGAAGACCAAACAAGAGGTGGATTGATTCCATAAAGGAAGCCACAGACCTGAACTTACAAGATCTGAACAGGGTGGTTTATAACAGATGCTATTGAAGGTTGCTGATTCATAGGACAACAAAGACATATACTAGTAGATCTACCCAAATAGGAGGCGACCTGAGAAAGTGCTCTCTGTGTACATGTGTATACAGCAAGTACTTGAGAAGTGCATTCTTGGCACAAAATGGATTTTTACTGAATGTGCTCTAGATCGACAAATAGTGTGAGACAGGGACGTCATGGGGATGACATTGTGTGTGCAGCATCCCCAAAAGGTGCTAGCATCAAGCACTGAATGCACATTATCATGTGTACATGCCCTTTTTATCCATTCCCAGCAGTTAGCATTCCATGGGCACAGAGTGCACTCAGTCCTTGGACTTTTTTTGGGCTTTAAAAAGTTTTTGTGCATCTGCATGCTTCAGGGTTCTCCTGAGTCCGCTTATACTGCCCTCTTTTGTGTGGATACTGCTGTGTTGACTACATAAGTGTGAGCTTGGCTACATAAGCAGGAGTACTCAAGGACTTGAGACTGGTATTAGCATGTAGATGATGATAATGTTGCATATGCATGGAGTTTGTATTACAAATGCATTGACAGAGGGAAATTTTATCTTTTAAAAATATAATCTGTGTAGCCTCTGTTTCTTCTCCACAAACACAAAAAAGATGTCAACAGTGTAGTCCTTTTATGGTGATATTTCATCTGGTATCATCACATTTTATCTGTTAAGGACACCTACCCATTGGTAGCTACCTTGCAGTACCTTGCAAAAGCCATTAGCAAGCCTTCTTTCATGGTCTTCCATCAACTTTCGAAGTTGCATAAGTTACCAGTGAAAGTCAAAATAAAACCACCCATCAACAATAATGGATAACATAATTGGTAATCTAGAAACGGTGTTACAAATGTTTACCTTAGAATGGGGGAGGGAGGAAGACTTCAGTCATCCAGATGTTATAGCCCTATAATTTCCATCGTTCCTGACTGTTGGCCATGCTGGCTGGGGCTGATGGGAACTGGGGTCTAACATTTGGAGGACCACAGGTTCTCCATTCCTGCCTTAGAGAAAGGGTTACGTTGGAAAAACTGGAGATTATGCAAAATCTCCTCCTCTTCCCTATGCTGGAATAGTAAATATGAATACTGGACTTTTTGTTGAAGCATCCAATATCATTATCAAATTCATATATTTTAATGAGGATAGTTTACAATTTACAATTATAAAGCATATTTTTGGAGAGTTATTTTTGTTTCTTACCAACTGGTTACTACTTTCCTCATCTACTCATGCTTGGGCAAGGCAACAAGAGGGATCAGAAAGGAAAAAAACAGAAGACAACAATGACAAAAACCAGCAGTGTATTAAAAGGCTGTGCCCTGTGTTTTTGACATGTCTTGAAAGGTAGTTATTTTCAAGGGATGTAAACTTTACAATTAAACCTTGGCAACTGAATGTGTCTGTAACATCCACTCATGCATTGTTTAGAAGTATGCTTCTGAAATACGGGCAGTTGAAACCCACTCACCCACTTCAGTTATTGAATTGCTGTGCTACTTGACTAAGGATTTTATAAGAAAAGTGTCCACGTTTGGGTATATGTATCTTATGTGGGGAATGGGGATACAGTCATCTGTTCCTTTGCCATATCTAAGATGGATTACTGTTATTAACTTGTTCACATAGAACAGGGAAAGTGATATTGGAAAGACGATGGATGATGGACAGTCTGTTACTGTCTCCCAACAAGGTATGTCCATTCAGACCTGGAAATTTGAATGTAGTCTTGGGAAGCTGCAAAGTATGTAATATGCAGCAGCCTTTCCAGGTGTAGTACCCCAAGCCAGAGAGGAGATTGTTGGTTTGGGCAAAGACCTTTCTATTTTCTCAGGCATTTTAGGCGCAATTTTAGCTGCAATCCTTTCCCTACTTCAGTGGAAGTAAGCCATACTGAACACAATGGGACTTACTTCTGAACAGATACATATAGGATTGTGCTAGTCATCATTCTGATTTTTATCTGGCTTTTTAGTTCTTGGGTTGGTTAAGATCTGATTTGTAATATTTGTTTTTCTGATTTCTTTTATGTAAACCAACCTGGGAATTTTGAGAGTTAATTGATGGCATATTCTTCTTATTGTTAATCCAGTTCAGTTAATCTAGTTCAATGTGCATTGGTGTCCCAGCTATTTGAGTGTGGTGGGTGGTTATGAAGGAAAGGGCCTATTTAGTAGTGGTATCCTTGATCATGGTTTGCTGCCCCAGGGAGATTCATCTGGGCCAACATTGGTATCATTTCAGCACCATGTAATAACATTTATATTTTCCCAGACTTTTTAACCCTCTGCATGATTCTTTCATCCCTCAAAAGTGGGAGGGGGACCACAAATTTCCCTACCCCTTCTCTACACCTAAGAAGACTTGTCTAGTTTTGACCTTTTATTGATTCAGGGGATAAATATTTTCTTATTCTGTCAGGCATCTGGCAATTAGAAATATATCTAATTTAGTGTACATGGATCGTTGTACGTTGTTAGCACACCAATATTTATTGTAAGTTTTTGATGTTCATTATTTTATTCTGTTGGTCTCTTTTTAACTGTTTTACTGTGAGCTACTCTGACTGCAGTAAAATGTTGTACTTGCTAAAAGGTTGACTTAAGTATTTTTAAAATAAATAAGTAAAAATAATTATATGCAATTCAGAACATTTCTTATACACTTGCATTTAGAAGGTGAAGAATTTCCATAACCTTTTATTACACTTTTTAACATTGTGTGCTTATTCAAGATCATCTAATGTGGATTACCTCCAAAAGCTCTTTAACTATCCTATTAACAATTAGGGTGGATAGGTTAAAGAAAAAGTAAAGGGTTAATAAACACTTAACAATGAAATGAGAAATTCTAAGCTGATATTCTTGATTTTGAACTGCAGAGCCAGATGATACACAAACTACAAATATGTGATATTGCGTTGATGTGCTGCCTGGTGAATACAAGATGGTTAAAGGCCATTACAGGGTAATCAACCTGCGTTAGTCTATTTATGTACACATTCCAGTTGCAGGGGTGATCCAGCAAGAAGAGAGTGAACGAGTGTGTAATTTGTTTCTGGAAGGTTCAGGCTGAAGTCATATTTTCCCCATAAGCTTGTTGTATGACACTGAATAAGTCAATTAGCCTACTGCTGTCTTCGATCTAGCTTCTTGAAAATGTTCTGACTGGACAGAACCAATATGCACAAGAGACATGGCATTCTGGTAGTAGGCTCTGTGCTCAATCTACATGCATTTGTTTCAGTGCAATTGGGAAGCCCGCAGGAGTGGCTAATCTGTGGTCCTCCAGATGTTGAACAACACCTTTCATTAGCATGGCCAATGGTCCCCACCCCACATATTCTGTCTGCATATAATTCTATGTGTAAATGGCTCTCTCCATGATTGTGATCCCTGACAAACTAAATGGTTAGAGTATCTGCAACAGCCTATGACGTTAACTGTAAACCTGGAGGAATCGAGCAGGATCATGTCCACTGGCCCTACAGGCATGCCTCTTTCATGTCAGATGTCAAGAGAGCTCTATGGCTATCCCTTCTTCTACTTAGCTGGGAACCATGGTTGTACAGGTCCTTCTGCTGAAATTGTGAGGGCAAGGCCAGTAGGCACAATCAGACTGATCCCCTTTAGTGAACACTTTTTAAAGGTGAAAATACAGCAGAATCTTGCTGCTGTAATAAGCCGTCTACCAAATAGGGTTCGCAGAAAGGCACACCTAGTTCACAGTATAAACCACTTTGCTAATTAAAAACATCTACCGGGGTAGTAAGAAGTAATTCTACATCTACACTGGCTACGACTAAGTCAGTTTTAGTTATAGTGCCCCTTAGATCTTGTCATTTTAAACAGATATAATCCTGGTTTATTGGCGACGGAGGCAACGGCATGTTCCCTTAATTTATCAAGTGAAGATGCAAAGACAATCGGAAGGTAATAGTAAGTGCCGCAAGTGTTCCCTTGAGTGTGATATTCTGAGGATAAAGAGCAATCCCTGAAAACAAGGGACATCTGGCAAACTTAATCTCAATCTAAACAAAGACGGGCAAATGCGACAGAGCCGACTCCGGAAGCTGGGGAGGGGGCAACGTGTGTCTCCTCGGACTGGAATGGCTTGCCCGCTTCACAAGGGCGTTTGCGATGCTCCTTAACTTCCGAGGCCCCCTCTCAGTCCTCCCCCCCCCCGGCAGTCAGGAGTACACAAATGGCGTCGAGACGGGCGGACGACTCTAGGGAGGAGAAAGGGGCGGGCCGGGAGACAACTCGAGCCATCCCGAGGACTCGGTGCTCCAGCCACAGGGACTCGAGCACCGAGAGTTTGGATGGGTTTAGAATAAATGTCTTGGAGTTAGTAAGGCGGCCATTTTAGATGGGGAGCGGGCGGCTCTGAGTGAGGGAAGAACCGTCGGAGCGGGAGACGGCGGCAGCCGAGAGGCGGACAGGTACTGGGCCAGTTTCGCGTGTGGGGGTCTTGTGGAGTGGGGGTGTCGTTGTTGGAGCCCTGGGAACGGGTTTGAGTCGTCTGAGGACATGGGGAAGGTGCCCCTGCGTCGAGGTGTGCGTGTGTGTAACGTAGGGTAGCGGGGACCAGAAAAGAGGAGACGCAGGAGATAAAGTTGCTGCTCCAGCTGCTTCCGTTGTGCTCGGCATCTGGGTCTCTGGCTGGAGCCGCCTACCTTGGACGGCGCTCTCTGCCCCAAGGTCCCGTCTGTTCCCGAGGTTGAGAGGGGATGCTGTGAGGTCCCCGGACTTAGCGCTGGGCTTCTCCCCATTCCTTGCTGCGTACGAGTCGCCTCCACTTTCCTCCGGCAATTTAGACGGGACGCTTACTTTGCAGCTCCTAAACAACCCGTTTGTGAAACGACCCAGCTTTTGACGTTATTCCATGTTCGGGCCCTACCCACTTTTTGCTTGTTTGCTTTCGTTCGCTCCTTCCTCATTTTTTTTTTTAGTGAGGAAAGCGCACCATCCTGCACTTTAGGGAACGGGTGTGGGGTAGGAGGTAAGTACAGTAATGCAGACATCTGTATCGTGGCGTCCAACAATGTGATGGAGTAACTTCTTCGCTTCATTGACAAGGGGAGGGAATGGATGCTATTATCGCCGGCAGCGAGTTGGTGATTT
This sequence comes from Rhineura floridana, assembly GCF_030035675.1. Taxonomy (NCBI): domain Eukaryota; kingdom Metazoa; phylum Chordata; class Lepidosauria; order Squamata; family Rhineuridae; genus Rhineura; species Rhineura floridana. Next base: position 139,603,550 of record NC_084482.1, on the reverse strand, counting down.
CTTTTGCGGGGTTGATGCTTGTAGGCTACATCTGGCTGCTGTTGTGACTAAACGCCCGCGGATCCAAAAGCGCTTCGCCCGTTTCCCCCCTCTCTCTTTTGCCCTGAGTTGATGTTTGTGATGGTTTGGGCTGGTATTTTATAGTATTGTGTAGCCTGCAGCTTATCCAAAGTGCCGGTGCACTTTCAATGCATTGCCTGTCTCCGTGATAGCTGCAGCATCCTCTGGAATCCGGATAGATCCTTTTACATCCTGGGTAGACCGTGAAATGCATTTGAAATAATTTGAATTAGGCGATTAGAAACATTCAGAAATGAGGTCATCGGTGGGGAGTGAGGAGAGGTTGCAGAATGGGGATTCCCATAGTTCTTGGTGTGTGTTCCAGGCATGTTTTTGGTTTCTTTAAGAGAGGTTTAAAAGAGGAGGGAATTTAGCAGCTTTTCCACAGCTTCCTTGTATGTATGTACAGAAGTGAAGGTGAATCCTTATGTGTGGAAAACAGAATAAATTTCTGGAGAGAACTTCGCCATTAGATGGGTGATATAAATCTTTGTGGATGTAAGAGACAAGTACCTTTTTTGAGTCTACTCAGATTTTCTTTGACACTAACTGGAATTGATTTATGTAGGATAAAACACAGATATGCAAATAAAGCCAGTGATAATACAAACAGGATTGCCTTTGGGTCGCAGTGGTGGTGATTTTGGTTTGGAGTGGACAAATAAACAATTATTGTTTCTGGAGTCTATTATAGACTGTTTCTAATGACACTATTATTGGAGTCATCAATGTTTATTTGGATGAAAGTCCCACTCATTTCAGTGAATCTTACTTTCCAAGTGTATATAGAATTGTAGCCTAAATGTCAGAATGACTTAAAATACTTGAGTAATATAGAATTGAGAAAATTTCTGTTTTAAATAGAATTCTAGTTAAGCAGATAATTTTGAATGTGTAGCATCTACTTTGGGAAGGAATACAGCATATTGTTTATTTTTATACAGCTTAATGCCAAAATAGTCGTATATAAAGGCCCAAGTCTAATCACTGGAATTTCAAGTCAAAGGATCTTGGATAGCAAGGTCTTCTACAGTGCCAAAGTAGAAAGCACTACGCTAGTTAGGCCAGTGGTCTGTCTAATTCAAGCTGATACATGCTGTAACATTGCTGGCCATGTAGCAGAACTTAATGTAGGCTGCAATTGGGACCCCACATGTGGGAGTAATTCAGTAGGCCTTTTAAGTAGACACTGTTAGGTTTGCGCTGTTAATCATGTATTCTTCGAGTATAAAACTAGGGGTGAGGAACCTATGACCCTCCAGATGTAACTTGGCTCAACTTCTGTCAGCCCAGCCTGCATGGCCAGTGGTTAGGGATGATGGGAGTTATAGTCCAACAAGATCTGGAGGGCTATAGGTTAGTCACCCCTGTTCAAAACTAATGTTTAGTCCAGTTTTTAATTTCAAGTTGTGTAGCTTCTGCTTTTTGCTGAAGTTCTTTGTAAGTTGCTATTTTGTTTGGAAAGCTGTACAGATTTGAAATGTTTCAGTAACAAGCATATGGTGTTATTAAATACTTTGTATATAATGCTGAAATTATTTTGCTGGAACAATGCAATACAAACATTTTACATGAGTCCAGATCCACCTAAAGCATTAACATTTATGTGCTGTAGTTTTTTTACAAGTACCAAGTCAATGAAGAACTCTTTCAGAATTGAGAACTGATTATTATCCTTTTTTGATAATAGCCCTATGTATTTATTGTAGAATATAGTTACTATTAGTGTAACCAAGTAAACATACAGCCACTCTTGTGGCTGTATAATATTGCCAAAATTATCCCTGAAGTCTTGGATTAGAATAGAAATCCATCTAACTGCTCCTTTCAGCAAAGCAATAACAAATGGGTCCCTAAGTTTGTTTACAGTTGTTAGTAGCACTGTGTTGTCTGCTCCAAAAGTACAACAGCACATGTTTTTGAAGATGCCTTACTGTTCCTCAAATGGAATATAAAGTAGAAATATGATCAAAACCAAATAAAAGATGACTTGCCAAAAGTTGTGGATAGTTGTTTCAGTTAATATATATTCCATTTTACATTAGTTTATAGAAATATTTTATTAGATGTCGTGTGTGTGTGTGTGTGTGTGTGTGTGTGTGTGTGTGTGTGTGTGTGTGTGTGTGTGTGTGTGTGTGTGTGTGTGTGTGTGTGTGTGTGTGTGTGTGTGTGTGTGTGTGTGTGTGTGTGTGTGTGTGTGTGTGTGTGTGTGTGTGTGTGTGTGTGTGTGTGTGTGTGTGTGTGTGTGTGTGTGTGTGTGTGTGTGTGTGTGTGTGTGTGTGTGTGTGTGTGTGTGTGTGTGTGTGTGTGTGTGTGTGTGTGTGTGTGTGTGTGTGTGTGTGTGTGTGTGTGTGTGTGTGTGTGTGTGTGTGTGTGTGTGTGTGTGTGTGTGTGTGTGTGTGTGTGTGTGTGTGTGTGTGTGTGTGTGTGTGTGTGTGTGTGTGTGTGTGTGTGTGTGAGCATTTCAATGCTGCCTGAATTCTCTTAAGTAGATGACAGTACTGTTGTTTACTTCCCAACATGGTATTCTAGTGCAGTTGTCGTATAACCAAAATTGCTTGAAATCTGGCAAATCCTAATAAAACTGTATCAATTAGCAATGTGTTCTATTCATTCCACGCAGTATCACTGAAGGACATTTGGAACATCTTGTATATTTTTAGACTGTGAACTGAGTGAGGTTCGTTCACTGACTTGCTAGATGGGTGTGGTACTAACAGTAATTAAATATGGTTTAGGATTTTAGACCCAAAGGCTTCAGTGTTGCATTTCACTTTGTCATTTTTCAAGGGGAAGAGAGTGAGCTAAAATCTCAAAATTGGTCTTGACTTATACTAGCGGGATAGTAAATATATATACTATGGATGTGGTGGATAACTAAACAGTGGAGGAGAGGGATAATTGCATATTTTTGTTTCTTTAACTTTAGTTGGCTTGGGATGGACAAGGGGCTCTGTGTGTTCTCTTTACATGCTTACACTAATTTCTTAACCAGGTGAAGCTGTGATATAGACTTAATCTTAAAGTGTACTTTATGCTGTTGTCTTAACTAAATCATAGAGTAAATCATAGGGCTTTTTGCTAACATACAGACAGTTTTTTGTGGCAGTAAGGTATCTCTCTCTCCAAGCTGATTGTGGATAGAAGTAAGTGGGCTCAGGTTTGTACCAGCAACCCTTAATACTGCATTTGGAATAAATTATGGCAATAAAACAAACTTGCTTGATTTCTCAGTGGTTTACTTAGCTGGCACAATAGCTTTGATTTTCACCCGCATGAAAACATCACAATGGCATATTCATGGAGCAATACTAAGGAATTTGAATCCCCCATACACAATGTAGTTAGTAGCTCATGAGAAATTTGTTAGGTTTTATATTCTGTGTGATTTGGTATCATTCAGATTTCTACTGGGTATATAGTGAGTATTTGGGTGAGTACAAAGATCCACCTTCAAAGTCATTCTCGGGAAACATTGTTGATAAACTTGCTGCAGGTGGGGAAGAGGATGATCTACTTCTGATTTGGAGACTCTTTGCCTTGCACTTGGCTTCTGTCCTTCATATTGATGTCTTGCAGTAGAATAGGTAATTTTTCCTCTTGCGGACTATTTCAGGTGTCCACAGTTTGTGACCCACCAAACTATATATATCCCACCAGTTGTGTACTGTTGCATGACAGATGACTTGACAATTCCATTGTTAGAATCTCAGCAGACACACAGAGTTTATTTTGCAGCTGGGGTTGCTGGATTTAGTTTGGATGGTCACAGATTGTGCTGCACTGATTAATATTTTGAAAGGACTTAATTGCCTCTGAAGTGAATTTTAATGATGGCATGCCTGAGTCAGACAACAAGAAGGGAAGACTAAGGTCTTATTTTTTTAGATGTGTGTTTATTTGCTGACATCATACAGGCAAAATGGAAAATAATCTAAAAGTATAAAGGGTAGCATTGGATGAAGATGAGGGGTTGAAGCTTCTTTCTCAGCCTTTAAAAGTTTATAATTCGTATATAAGTAGCCAAAGGGTTATAAAAAGAAAGCCAGCTGATGTTGTTGTCTAAGTGGTGGCCATATAATGGAAAGATTCTCCTTTGGCATCTTCAGTAGTGCTGTTTTTACCTATTCCAGTAGATCTGTCCTTGTGGTTTTAAAATAAAGCACAGTAACTGAAATTAGTTTTATTTGCATAGCAGCCAGAAAAAAAGCTAGTGAGGAAAATGTAGCTTTTGGCGGGCAAATACTTTTTCATGTCTCCAAACATTGCGTAGGAGACTAAACTGATAAATGATTCTTTTATTCTGTTGTATTGCTGATATAGTTCCTGTGTTTGATTTATACATGTTATCCTGTTGATCTTTGAGCAGGTTTCTTGAAATCTGTTTTATTTTAACAGATATGTATTAAAACATGTACAGAACCATGGCCCAAACTACAAGCCTTTTAGGTTGAGACCTATCTCAGTCTGCGTCTGTGTTAGAATTGCTTAATATTTTTTTAATAATGTGTTTAAACCTTTTTTAAAGTTGTTTTTTTAAAATGTTTTAACGCTGTTTTGTTTTAATGTATTTTAAGATCTGTTTTTATGATGTTTTAAAGTGTTTTTAGCGCTTTGTTTGCCGCCCTGGGCTCCTGCTGGGAGGAAGGGTGGGATACAAATAAATAAATAAATAAATACATGGCAATCTAGAATGTTCAAAACACTTTGCATACATTATCTCAGAAATTTTATAGAAGATGTGACAGCTTACCAAGACCACCCTAGGGATATTATGGCTGAGATTAGATTTGGATTGTAGGGCTTCCTGGCTCACAGACCTAGCCAGTTTATCAGCTCGTTATGGCAATGGAGGAATTCAGATAGATTTATTTATTTAATTAATTTTTTATTAAATTTATATCCTGCCCTTCCTACCAGAAGGAGCCCAGGGCAGGGAGATATGCAGGGTCATTGGCTGCTCTGCTGGATCAAAATACTGAATTAATTAGAGACTTTTGAAGTATGAATCTATTTGGGAATGTGTTTGCATGTGCATTTATTTCTGGACTGACTAGTCTTGAATCTCACCTCCTGCTGCTTTAATACTAGCTAGCTTTTTTTGTGCCATCTAGTTCCTTGTAAATGTCATTAGTCTGATTCCCTCTGTTTTTCTGGATGTGCAGTGAGGTTATCCAGTACCCCTAAGTAGTTTTCTTGTAGCTGCAATCTATTGAGGGACCAACAGTATTGCCTTCCTAGAGTGTCTTGGAGTGTATCTTTGATCATTAGAAGTATACCTTCTAGCACTAGCTTAGAATGTGTGCAGTGTGCATCAGAATTTGTATATATGTGTGGTCCTGTTCACCCCATTGTAGATAATGACTTTTGAGCTAGGTGAATATATTTATGGCAGCAATTCCTGTGATTTGTGTTAGAAAAAAATGCTGCAGTAATCATGTGAATTTTAGCAGTTTGATTTCCTGTTTCTCATGCTACTTTTATCCATAGTACTCATGTAGAGAGAGGAATGTGCTGTGTTGTGTGAATTGGCCCTTAGAAAGGGCTTGTCCAAACTTTGCAGACGTAGAAACATCTCTAGTTGCTGGGTTATTTATTATGGAAAACCTTCTATTTAGCTTTTGGTAGGTACTACAGGATTATTTTGATTCCATACTAGCTTAATAGGCTTCATGTCTTTATCCAGTGGATTTTACTAGAGTGTGGTATCTTTGATGTTTAAAGAGAACAGCTGCATGAAGTTTGTGTAAGATGTACTGTGATCACATACTTGTATAGTATGTGTACTGAATATAGCCTCATAGTTTCAGTGTAGAGTGTGCTGCTTCAGGGAAGAGAGGCTTAGTTCAGTGAAGTGCTACATAATGTCAATTAAAACGCAATTGTTGATTTCTGAATGTGACATGGCTCAAGTGCTTTGGAGTTCCATGCAGCAGATCCCATATCTTGCCTGATTTCTGGTTGACACTAAAAATAAAATGACCTGGATGGTCTTCAAATCTTTCCTGTATTTTATTTTAAACTGATGTGAACCATGTATTTCCTTGAATTATACACACCTGCTTTACAGTTTTTCTAGAAGCTATAATGGTCCAAAACAATTAGCAAAATCCTTCTTGGCTTCAAAGATAAATGAGCAAGTTTGCACACTACTCTGTCTCCCATATGTTCCAGTAGGCTGTTGCCATATGAGTAGGCCAGTAATCTACAAAGTATAAGCATATGCTGAAAGTTTTTGCTCATTAAATTTGCTTTAAGAGAGGATTATAGGAAACTTGCTGTTCAGATGGCAAAGTGAAAGCTTTTAAGTGTTGATGGCTGACTTATGGCACAGTGGGTAACTAGTTTTCCCACTTAAGAGGCTTTGCTGAATTTATTAAAGATTTTGTTGTACAGTAGTAATAAATGACCATCAGACAGTGAGTATCTTGTGGGTAGTGAAAAGAAGCGGTCTAGTTGCAAAGCTAAACAAGGACTAGGGACTTAACATTTGAGGCTGTACAGCCTTGTCTTACATGTAACTCTGCCTGCCCTATTGACACTGATTTTGACGTTAATATTTTGTAGCAGCAATGTCTACATTCTACAGCAAGCTCCACCCATGTTGTGTAGCAACATGGGTTAGTGCAGGAGATGGAACTAGAGCTAGGCTTGTGTAGTGTTACTTTAAGCTGAAGTGGGAAATCCCAGTTCTGGGGGCCAAATAATGCCCTCCAGCCTTCTCTGTTTAACTCTCAGGACTTGAATGTAACCTACAATACAATTGATGTAAGGTTACATCAATTGCCCCACCTACTTTTGCCCCTGGTTTCACCTATTTTTGCCTCTGGCCGCACCTAACACTGGCATGAAGCCCCTGGGCAATTGACCACAAAGGAATATGGCCCTCAGATGGAAAAAAAAAAGCCCACACCTGCTCTAATAAATTCTCTGGCTGCTAGCACATCAACAAAGGACAAATGTTAATTTTTAATTTGGCATTTTAAACTTCTTTTGATGGCATTTATTTATAGCATGGCCTAGATAAACTTCCAATCTGACCTATTTACTTTGGAGTTTGCATGCTCAGGGAGAGGGTTGAACCTGGGAGTACTCAACAAAACCAACTTTTGGCTGGGTGTTCCAGTGTATTGAGGAATGGGAATGTATTACACAGCTCTAGATGTTGCTGGGATCCCTTGCAGTCTGGGCAAAAGAGAGGGAGCTATTCTTTCATCTACTGCTAAGCATAACAACTTGAAAAACTATTTTAGACTATTTTCTTAGGTGTGTACTGACTAGAAGGAATTAAGTAGTATGACCAGCCTGGGCAGCATTTGATTTTCTGTTTTTGTAAATTGTGGTACTTGATATTCTAGATGGAATGTGGGTGTTGTGTTAAGCATGTCAAAAATAAAAACTAAGTTTAAATTACTCTTGCTGAAAGAGAATGATTGATTAGTCATTAATATATGGAGACATGGCAGCCTAATGTTAAACTTTCACTGTCTGTTAGGCTATGGAGCTGAACATCATGTAAGGAAATTACCCAAGGTCTGTTTTACATGGTTATTGTAGCCATGATGTAAATATTGCAGTATTGTGCGTATGGAGAGATGGCTCTAGTCAGGAATTTATAACAAGCTGAACAAAAGCTTTCTGGCTATGTTGGTTATTTAAGATTTCAAGAGTATTACTTTAAAATAAACAGTGTTAAATATTTTGTGAAAATATGAATAGTTACCAAATATCCATATATTTTATTATTCAAGCGTACACATAACTTAGTCTCTGAACATTGCATTGCTTTTGAATGTGCCAAATTATTTCTCAAAACAGGTACCTTGGTCTGTTTTTGTTATTTATTTGTTATTCTCGAGGGCCGAAAAGCAGAGCCCTACTGTACTGCGGCCTGCTTTTCAGCGTTCCACTAATACGGCAGCTAAAATTAGAGTAAGGCCCCACTCATACTGTGCTTGTTCCACTTTTATGGCATTTTTTGGGCATCGGGCACCATTTTATTGAAGGAGTTCGGCTTTTCGGCGAGTTTAGCTTTTAGGCGGGGATCTGGAATGAAACCCGCTGTATGAGTGGGGCCCTACTGTACCCTGCTTTGCCACCATAAGAGCACAGAGATACTTATTTAGGCTGCAGTTCAATACACACTTACCTGGAAGTAAATTCCATTGAACCCAATGGAGCTTACTTCTGAGTAGACATGCATTGGATTGCAGCCTAAGTTTCCAGAGGGTCTCGCATCTAAGAAGTGCTTGGATAAACTTGCATACACACAAGAAATTGCATTATGTGCCTATAGAATATCTAGGCTAATATGTTTTATAAGTCTGATGCAGAATATCCTAAAATTACATCTGCTGCATTTGGCTTTTGAATAGATTTTCAGCTTTTGGATTTATTTCTTCCTTTTAATTTTTTTGTATGTATTTTTATAGCATTTGTTTATGCTGGATTGCTTTCTGACACCTTTGTAAAATGAAGGTGTGAAATACAGATACATCAAGACAGGTAACCAAAGTACTACTACAGTTCTTTATATATCCTAGAGAGAAACTTGTTTGCACACTAAATTACTGGGTAGTGGTGGTGGCTTAAAGTAAAATGCTTCTAAAGATATAACATAAAAATACATGTGTATTATTAATATAAAACCTTTGGAATAGCAGACATTTTGTGTTCTTTAAGAAAGATGAATTAATTTTTTCTGCCTTCTGAATTTAAATGTTAATAGGCCATATTTCTCCTTTCTTGCTTTATCCCCTTTTATTTTCACTTTTTGATTGCTAGGAATGTAAGGGAATGTTATGTTTCACATAATAAATGATTTTATGTAACTTTTTAGAGATTAAATTGAGGGAGCTTATCTGTATGAATTAAAAACTAATGTGATATCGAATATTAATCATTGACTGTTCTGTAAAACATTTGCTACCAGTGACAAAGTTTAAGTAAATGAAATGTGTTCTTTTGATTTCTGAGTTTAGGAATAGATCCATAGGATGACATGTAGTGATGTCAGTTGGCTCATGCAATAGACTTCCACTTATATGACTTCCCCTATCTATTCTCCCACCTCCCAGCGCTGGAGGGTTGGGGGACCCTGTGGAACATAGTGGGGGCACAGCAGGGGGAAAAGATCCCACCTTTCCTTCAGGGAGCTCAAGGTGTTATATGATACTTTCCCCCCATTTGCTTCTTGCAGCAGCCCTGTGAGGGTAGGTTAGACTGAGTGGTTTGACTAGCTCAAAGTCATTCAGTGAGCTTCATAGATAAGTGGGAATTTGAATCCTGATCTCCCAGGTTCTAGTCCAACACTTACCATTACATTGCACTGGCTGCTATTGACTGTTTCTGACCGTTATGACTAGAACCCCTAGAAGGGAACTAGAATCACGAGGCTGCTGCTTGCTACTGGGTTGTGAGATGTTAGCTATAAAATGCTTCCACTTCTAGCTGTTCAAAGACAGTGTGGTTTGGATCCAGAGTTGCTCTTCCACGAATGGAAGGGCTTCTTCCATTCATAGATGGGACTCTGCTCCAAGGGGTCCCTGCTGGTGGAGCAGGATGTGTGTGTGATTTTCACTTTCCTCTGCAGCCCACATCACTACCTTCAGGAGGACCCCCCATCTATCTGGAGTGGGGTTTAGGAGGGCACAGGAGTCTGCAGGGGGAAGGGAGGAATTAACAAAAATATTTCCTCTTTCAACCAGTGGGAACATCCTGTGTGAGGCATTCTACTTATGGAACTTAGGATACAAGCCATAGTAATTTTCCATCTCTTTGTCCATAGCGCTATGTTTTTTGGTGCTAGGATGTGACTAGGGTTCCTCCTCCTATTTGGTTATTTCAAAAGGTAACTAATAAATGAAGAGAGTAGTATGGGCTAGGAGGTTTAGTGAGAGACAGGGAGTTGTGCTGATTGTACAAGGCAATTGCCTGACAAGTGGTCCAAGAAGGTGTCTCCTTTGCTTTGCTTCACTTGAATCTTTCTTCAGTGGGCTTAGCACAGCATACATGTAGTTACTCCATTTAGGAAGTGATTGGCCCAATGAGCTTCATTGCTGAAAAGTGATTTCAACCCAGGCCTCAGTATTCAAACTCTCTTTACTATACTAGTGGTTGGGGACCTGTGACTATCCAGACGTAGTTGGACTGCTACACCCATCATCCCTGATCATTGGTCATGCTAGGTAGAGCTTTCTTATTTATTTACATTTATGAATGGAAACATCTATAAAACACCTTGAAGGAATTAACAACAATAACACCAACAATAAAAGCATACAAAACAATTTCATACATAAAAACAATTTTTTAAAATCCGTATATAAAAACAAGTCGCATCTAATGCAGATACAGACTGGGATACAAATTTCCACTTAAAAGGCTAGTTGAAAAAAGAAGGCCTTCATTAGTTGCTGAAAAGGCAATGGATGGTGTCTGTCTGATAGGTAACGGGAGGGAGTTGGAACCTAAGAACATCTGGAGGGCTATAGGTTCCCCAGTCCTGCACTACGCTGTAAGCGCCTTGAATCTTCCAAAATGTGTCTGATTGGGATTGAGGTGGAAAATGCTAATCCTAGGCATGTTTGGTTTTGGAATCCTTAAGGTACTCTTCAGGTAAGTGTCTCTGTTGTGGTTTTGAAGGTACATAGTACTAGCAACCCCAGATCAGAGCAACTTTATTTCAAGCTTCTTGATATAAAATCTATTATCTAAGATCTTAAAGTTAAATGGAGCTGCCTTGAATCTAGAAACTAAATTTGTATCTTCTTTACTTAAAGAAACAAAACATAAGTTGCATATATGGGCAACTTCTTCAACAACGTGCTTTTAATGAAGCTTGAGGTCATGCATATACAGCAAAATTAACCTACGTTTCATTATGTATTGATGGTTAGTCAGTACTGTAGTTGAACTTGAATCCATAACAGAAATGTTGGCTACTTTATTTATTAATTAAATCTATATCCTGCTCTTCCTCCCAGACATTAAAAGCACTTTATAACTTATTAAAAACAAAATACTTTAAACATATTAAAAAAAACATTTTAAAAAACATATTAAAACAAAACATCTTTAAAAAGCAATTCCAACACAGACGCAGACTGGAATAAGGTCTTTACTTAAAAGGCTTGTTGAAAGAGGAAGGTCTTCAGTAAATAACAGAGATGGCATCTGTCTAATTTTTAAGGGGAGGGAATTCCAAAGGATAGGTGCTACTACACTAAAGGTATGCTTCCTATGTTGTGCAGAAAGGACCTACTGATAAGGAGGCCCTCACCTGCAGAGCACAGTGATCAACTGGATATATAAAGGGTAAGACAATCTTTCAGGTATCCTGGTCCCAAGGTGCATCGGGCTTTGTATGCCAAAACCAGAACCTTGAACTTGGCCCAGTAGATAATGGACGGGCAGCTAGCTAGCTTTGTATGTATCAAGAAGGGCAATTGAAAATTATATGCTGAAGAATATAGCCAATGTATATTTTAAGCATATGGTATATGATATTAATGTACCTGGTGACAGCTTAGTTATGATGGACATATTGCATTTGGTATTCTTAGGGCTGGAGCACATAACTACATTTGCCATGGTGGCGATGCTGCTGAAAACAGGAGCGTGGAAGTTCATACCATGATCGCGGAGCTCCACACAGTAAGTACTTCTCTATGTTCTGAGCAGGATGGTGGTTTTGGCAGCATCCCGGTGGCAAAATGTAATGTGTACTCCAGTCCTTAGTCTGGAATTATTGCCTTAATTGTGAAATATAAGTTAGTCCTTGAGGATAATGAGGTTTGAAAAGGAACTCAGGCTTTTTACATTTGTTAGATTTTGAATTGTTATCATATGCTGCCTTGTTTATAAGCATGAGAGTTTAAAATGTAGTACAACTACTATTTTGTTATGATTTGAAGTGCAAGAGTTACATGAAAATCTATTAGGCCAGGGGTTCCCAAACAGTGATCTGTGCACCACCAGTGGTCCATGAGCTTCATTCAGGTGTGTCTGTGGATTTGTGTTTGAAAATGGGAGATGGCAAATCTATCGCATTAAATAAAATACAGTTGATAAGAAATATAAGAAGCAATAAAAATTTAAAGCATTTAAAAATCATACAGCATCTAGTACAGTGCATTACAATTGCTACAACAGGCAGAAAAATCATTATGTGGTCTCCCAAAATCCTCAGCAATTTTCAAGTGACTTGTAGGGGGAAGAATTTGGGGAGTCACTGCATTAGGCCATATGTGGTCTTTGGTCTATATGGGCAGTATCCAGTGAAGCAGCTCTGTTAGGGTGAGGACTTCTTGCTGTGCAGCAGAACTTTTCCTTCCTTTCCTCTCCCCCATGTACTCCCTTAATCTGTTCTGGTTTTCCCCCCAACCTCCAGGAGAAGATTTGGGATGGGGGATGGCGAGGAAGTCTCAAAGTAAGGTGGGATGATTTTGGGGTAGGTGGGGAGGGGGAACAACATGTTTGTTTATAATTTATACAGCTGTCTATATTTTGTTTTCAAACTCCATTGTTTTTAATCTTTCAAAAATAAATGTTTTAAAGCTCTTATTTTTGTATAAAAAGGCAGTGAGTTTTGTACTGTTTTTAAGAAAGTATGTTTGTCCCATTTTACAATATAGACGGTAGTATTGCTAGCTAGTAGTGACACAAACAAGGTTTCCCTGTAAATCTTTAAAACTAGCTTGTGGGTATTTCGGTTACAGCTAAATCAGTGAAGGTCTGCATGCTGTTACAAACTCCATGCAAGCATGACAGCCCTCTAGCTGGAAATGGTTTTGCTGGAAAAAGAGACAGGAGCTCTTAACTCTGTCCTTGTTCCAGAGTAGTTCTCCCTCCTGTGATGTTCTCCAGTGTGTGGATCAGAGGTTTTTCTTTTCGAAAAGGACTATTGGGTTACTGTTGGGCATATTGTGTGTGACGTGTATTTTGCATCTCAGGTGTGTAGTGTTGTGGCTTTACAAAATACTAGTTCATTCTTTGGCTGTGTTTACATGTTTAGGCTTTAAAATTTGAGTTCAGCACAATAATTAACCTTTGTTCCTGCTACCAAACCTATGGGGCATTCCTCAGCCATTTGTCTTAAAGCATTACTGTTAATTTGCATATTCCAGAGTTGAGCAAGTGTTGAAAGTTTTTTTCTGGTATGAGTTAAAAGGTAGGGCTGAAAATAATATTTTGCATTCAAATGTATCATTATCACTTCTTTGTGCACTTGAGAGAGACTGATTGCCTCCATTTTTTCCTACCTAATCAAAGGTAGTTTTTGTTAACACATGCATTGGCCTTAGAAATTGCCAGTTTCTCTTGGCTCATTTTTGCTTCTTGCTTCTTAACATTTTAATGTTTGAAACATAAAACATAAACTGTACATGACAAAAATAAAAGATTTAAGTTTAAATTGGCAAAGTTTGAATGTCAGCCTATAAAGATACTGCAGAATTTAGCTCATTTTGCACCAGCTAATGAATGCATGTGTTTTGTGGCACATATGTTAATGGTCTGGATACTCAACACAGTGTTTCTTACTCTGCCTGGTAGTTACTTTTATGGAACAATTCACAATACACTTGGAGCTAAGTTTTCATCCCAGTCCTGCCCATTTGCTTGATAGTGCAAGTAATATAATTACACTTCAAAGTAAATATCTCCTGTCTGTCACATATAATCATGTAAGAATGACAACCAGGGAAAAATGCAACCTTTGGGAAACAGTTGTAGTAAAACTGAGGTATACACAAAGAACTATAAAAGAAAATGAAGTTTCTTCTTACTACAGTTACAGAGGTAACACTAGACATTTCTGACATGCAAAGAATCTGTTAGTGGTAATTAAATGTAATGGAAAGAGACCATATTGATAAATGTATAAACTTCTGATTGGTTGCGGCTGTATTTGCTGCTTAGTTCAGTCTACTTCATGAAGCATGTGTAAGGGTCTACAATTTTGGGCCGGCCAAGCCCAAAGTTGTCATTGCCAGACTCTCCCACCCTCTCCTCCCCAGCAAGCCTCCTGCCCTGCAAAGGAGTATGCTGGCTTAGCTGTCTTCACATAGTATCGTCCCATGCCCACACCTCACCAGCCTTTTCCAAGGGAAGGGCTGGTGAGCATAGAGGTCAGATGGGTGCTACTGTTGTAAGGGGCTCAGTGCACCTTAGAGCAGTGGTGTCCAACCTAATCTTCCTACTTTTCCTGCTTGGGAGCAGGAAAGGCCAGCAGAGTTTACCCCTGTGTTACCAGGGCTTTCCAAGCACGTTGCTGCCAAAATCTGCAGCTGTCCTCCCATACTTGGAGCAAGAGAGGGACATTGATTGGCATTTTATTGCTAGAGTGATTTTTGCACACCTCTGCAGCTTCAGAGTGGGGAGGATGGCTGGCTGCTTGTCACACTTGCTGGAGGCTAGGACCTCACACACCATGGTGAGTATAGTGAGTGGAATTGTTTAAGCCAGAGCATGTCCACTTCTGGAACAATTAAAAGTTCAGCCTCCTAAAATGGCAGAAATCTGCCATACTTTTTTTTTAATCCCTTTTGTAAATTGAAGATTTACAAACCCTTCTAAAATTCACAGGTTTCTTGCATTTTGATCTTTGGAAAAGAGTCAAACATCTTGTTTCCTTTGTGTGAGAGTTTGCTTTTCAAAACTTGCATGACTTACGTGGACTGTTGCCTGGCTCCATTGTGCTCAGTTAACTTGTGTGTGTTTGCATATTGAGATGATCTAACTTGGTAAAATGCAGAGTTTAAAAGAATTACTAGTCTCCCAAGTGCACATTGGCAGAAGCCTACTTCAGGTGAAAACTCATAACAGTAACAGGAGCAGGCTTGGGATTCTTAATGCATTGGAGTCCTGCTCTGCAACTAGTGTGGTAGGTTGGCTTCTCAGAGAATGAGGTAGAGATGATGAAGAACTAGGGTTGCCAGGTTCAGGGCCTGAGAATGATTCTGTATCTTTTAAGAGAAGAGAAAATTCAGCCAAGTGCAGGTTTTCTTGCAACATTGTAATGGGAAAAACCACAAGGTGAAATTCTCCCTTTCCCCTGCACAACTTTTAAAGATACAGAAGACCTCTTGGTTGCCTTTAGTTCCTGTCAGTCTAATTTATCTTAATGACTGGACAGTGAGCAGGACCTCTGGTGACAATTCTGTAGCATGGGCAGATTCATACAGGTGAAGGCAGTCAGTTACATTAACTTGACTCTAAACTCTTTAGGGCTTAAAATGTCAATAGAAGCACTCTGAATTCATACAGTATCAGTGGCATGTTCTGACTCCCCTAAAGAGCACCAGAGCTGTTGCATTCTGAACCAGTTGAAGAATCAGAGTCTTCAAAGGCAGCACCACATAGAACATGTTACAGTATTCTAGCCTGGATGTCACTACTGCATGCATAACTGAAGATGGATTAGGAGTGGAGAACCTCTTTGTCAGCATTACCTTGGTAGAAAGTGGTAGGGATTGCATTCCTGCAGTGGCTGAGACACACCTCTTCTTGCATATGCCTCCTCAGCTGATCCATGCAAATCAGCTGAGGAACTGGGGTTATTTTCATCCCTCATTGAAGCATGCAGCAATGTTAAATGCCTTCACCTAGCTCAGATTGGATCTCTCTGCCCAGCTGTGATCTAGATCAATCACCCACCACTCTTCAGCTGATCTGCTGCAATCAGTAGGTGAGGGTGAGGTGGCAATTACTTTTTATGCCCTTACTGGGAGTGCCAACTAGGCATTAATGTTAGATGCTCTTCATGTTGATTATTTACATCACAACCATGTTGGAGGTGTGTGATTGATTTGGAAGGTGTGTGTGTAGGTGGGGAAAGCCCCTTAGAATGACATGCAAAATGCTTGTTGCCCATGCTGGGACATCCTCCAGACAACTGCTTTGTTTGTACTCTCCTCATTCCCAGTTTCCTGTCTAGTCTGTGGGACAAAGAGGCATACTTCATGCCCGGAGCCTCCCTGTAGTGTGCATGCCTGCTGGAATGACTTGCAAAGTCTGGTGTCCCTTCTCATGCAACCCCTGACCCCTTGGCCCTGTAGAGAGCGGGGAGGTTTAACATCATGTTACCCCCCCCCCAGGCTTTGCCCCTTTACCACACCCCCGTCCTCCACTTGCTAGTATGGGGTTTAAAATGGGGGCCTTCCCACTCAGCTGATCCACACTGATCAGATGAGGAGCAAAAATGGTGCGATTTTCACCCCATTGTGGTGTATGTGGGGAGGAGACACAGGGAATGCTTAGGGGCTGAGTTGAGAGTCCTGGTGGACCAGAAGTTTCCCATCTCTGGGCTAGACAGGTATGTGTATTTTTGGAACATTTTTAATTGGAAAATACTAAAAAAAAAATTCCAATGCAAGTCAGTTGGAATCTGATACAATATGTTTGCTAAACCCTAGATCAACCTGTAATTAAGTGTGTGGCCTTGGGCAAATAATTGTTTCTCAATTTTAACCTATAGATTGTGGTAATAAAATGAAATGATTTAATATAACTCTATAAATAGTGGGAAAGAAATGTAAATATTAGGACAGCTAGCTTTAATATATTTAATCGGTAGATTAACTGACTATAGCTGTAACTAATTAAATGCCAGGAGCCAATTTTGTTTGGTGCAATTGAGTGTTAAGGGTGCCTTTTCTTCCTAGTCCTTTTCTGATTCTAGTATGGTATTGTAAGAGTGACAGAAAAAGAAAATATACGATGGTTTTCTGACAATAAGTGGTTACATCTGTTAAGTTCTAAACTATATTAGACCAATATTGGAAAAGGATACCAATCTTAAAATTTTCATATGAAGATTTATTTGAATGAAGTAATTTATTGAAAGATTACTAGACAACTGGCCACTCAGTACTATGCATGTTTACTAAGCCTTACTTAGGCTTATTCCCATGTAAGTGAATATAGGATTGCCGCCTAAAAAGTCTTTGATGGTCTACAGCCTTTCCCAACTGATGTCACTGGACTACAACCCATCAGCCCCAGCCAGTATAGTCAGGAATTATGGAAACCATAGTCCAGCAACATCTGGGGACCCAAAGGGTGAGAAAGGCTGACTTATACAGTATGCAATCAGGTCTTATACAAACTATCTACAGGCTTCCCGTGTTGTCAGCCCATTAGGTGTAGATGTCTAGATGTGTAGGCTTTCACCTGCTGACATCCGCACCTAATGGGTGAGGGGACAGCCATGTGACTTCTGAAGTGGGTCAGAAGTATGTAGGGTTGATTTGATTTAAATCAAATTGATTTAAACTGCTTTTCTAAGGACTCAAGTTTCAATCACTAGTGAGAAAGATTTTATTTAATAATCACTTTTAAGTAGAAGTACATTATTGTAATATAACCTTAGTACGTGTTGAGAGATGTAGGTTTCATTAGAAGGTAGGCACACATGAAGCAATTATTCTGAATTGCTTTCGGATTCATTTTCATTAAAAAAAATGGGATAATTTTGTCATTTTAGTACTAAACCAGAATGAACTTGTGAAGTCATTCAGGAGATGAAACAGTTCCAAAGGTTCAATTAATCATGGTATTTTTGTCGTGCCAGAATCACCACCACCAAACAGGCTTTTAAATTGTACTACTAAGATGGTTTATTCTTCTGGTTAATTTTCTTCTTCAACAAACAACAATATTAACAAAACATGAACATGGATTTTTGAACAGTTAACTATTTCAGTTTTTAGACAAATGTGAAGTTCTTCAAAAAAGAAAATTTAAGCAATTTCAACCAAGTCAACCTGAGAAATATAAAATATTGGGTGGTACAGTGAACTCAGTCTTCTTCACCTTTGTCTTCATTGTTCATTTCCTAGAAAAGAAATACAGGTTTTCCTGCTTTTTCATTTCCAAAATTATTTCTCAATTTAGAGTGAATTAGTCCAAAGGAAGAAAATATTATCTCTATACCTGCAGAAGAGGCTACTGCTGTTAAGAGCTGGATTACCACTTCAGTGGTTTCCTTCATGTTCAGATCTACTCCATCTCCCCAAATTCGCTATTCATTGACCTTCTCTATCTTTGTAATTGGAGAGAGTGCGTGCGTGCACTTCATGAACACCACCTGCAGAATAGGACTGATCAAGTTATCTCTCATCTCCATAAACTGTTGGTGACATATTCATAGAATATAATTAAAAGTTGTATAATTAGTATTCATGATATCTTTGATTTAGGCTCTTTTTTACTAATTGTTTTAAGAAAATTCTGAAATCCAATTTAAATTTGTAAAAAATCTGATTTAAATTTAAAAAATTGATTTAAAAAAAATCATTGATTTTTCATCAACCCTGGTAGTATGCCTCTGAAGCACCTTGATTGCATGCAAGTAACACGTGAGGAGGGCTAAAGTCAAGAGAGATTGTAAACAAATAGATGAATTCCCTAACAGTGTAGTTGTGAATTAACTCCTCTAGGTATTGCTAAATATAGACTTCTGGGAGAAAAGTAGTTAGCATTAATTAAAATGGAACACATTAATGCCATCTTTTAACGATTGTGTGTAAATCTAAATATCTTTGTCTGGTTCTGTGGTAGACTAGAGAAAGTTACATAGTCTTGGACTTGGCATCCCTTTAGCTGTTAAAAGAGTGAAGGCTTCTGGTGTGTTCTTAAGAAATAGTGCTGTGTTGCACATGCATTTTCCTTAGCAATGGTTCCTTGGCATGCTATTGCAGAAATTCAAATGTGCATCTGTATATATGAAGACCCACAAAAGGAAAATAAGCACAGCTATTAATGGGGTTTTGCTACCCTTGATTGTATAATTGATATTGGCCAATAACTGGAGTTTTACAAATGTTTCATTTACAGCAGAACAATCAAACTGTGTTTTGTTTAGCTCTTAAGGAGTCTTGTCTTCATAATGTGTTTGTACTTCTTTTAAAAGGGTTATTGCTTAGACTGCTTCAATGGACCACATTCATGGGGCTTGGAAGGCTCTTACTGATGGAATTGGATTAAAGGATTCTGTCTTCAATGGATCCAACTGTATTTCACCTACTATTGTTCAGCAGTTCGGCTATCAACGTAGAGCATCTGATGATGGGAAACTTTCAGATTCTTCCAAGACAAGCAATACCATTCGTGTTTTCTTGCCTAACAAGCAACGCACAGTGGTGAGTCTGTTTCTTGTTTTGTGCAAGATGAAAGATTGACTGTCCCCTCCCCATGCATAAACATTCCAGTGCTCCAGTAAACTAATAATGTTTAAATGTAGAGGTTTCAGGATGGATACAGTGATGTTTTGTTCAACATGTTGACCCAATATAACATATATAACTTTGGGAAGAGGAATAAAACTAGAATCACTTCACTGAATATGTGATCCTGTCTCTTATGAATGGGCCCTCTGCTGATGGTTGCTTTTTGCATAACAAGGGACTCTTAGCCAGAAAATACATCTTTTTTTAAAATTCTGACTTGGAAGTGACGCATAGGTGTTCCCTAAAAGTTTGTGAAGTTTTATCAAAATAATCAAATTAAAATATAGATTGCTAAATGTCAGCAGCACAGGCTACATCAGAGGCTAATTGGAACAGGTCTAGCATAGATTCTGTTAGATGTTTCAATAAGCCTTTGTATGACTTTCCATCTTTGCTGAAAGGTACTGCTCACACTAGCCTTGTAAATAAGACCACGGAAATTATTTGCCTGCAAAATATTTACTGGCTTGCTAGCAGAGGAGGGATGCTCTGCCTCTCCTCTGGCAGCCTGTGGTATTTCTCTGTGCTGAGTGCATAGGAAGGGGCTTCCCTTGATTTCTGTACTAGGCATAGAGGAGGAATGAAACCTCTCCCACCACTGTCATTCTGCTCACTTGCCTGTATGAAATCCCACACGCTTGCCTTGTTCTCCTTTATGTTCCTTGTTGGCTATGTCTGCCCGGTGAGCCTTTAAAATGTATACATGGCTGGCCTACACAGTGTGGAGAGATCCAGCAGATGTAGTGTGCTGATGAGCTCTTTATCATGACTCTGCTATCAGGAGTAAACTCACTCCTTCCTTTCTCCCACACAAATTATTCCTTCTTGTCTTACCATTGTTCCCTTTTAATCAGTATTTCAGCTGATTAAGTGGGAATCCTTGTTAGCAATAACCATGGTTAGTGCAGCTGTAACACCCAAAAAATTGCTGATTTTTTTACCCAATCTTATTCATGTCTGCAGTGCAATCCTGTTCATATCTACTCAGAATTCAGTCCTGTGAAGTTCAGTGGGACTTATTCCCAGGTATTAGGTTTAATATTGCAGCCTCAGGCAAACAGAGGGAATGAAGGGGAATCTCCAGTGAAGGAGTACAGTAGGGCCCCCCCTTGTCGGTGCCCCGCTTGTCGGTATTCTGTTAATACGGTGGTGCCAGCGGGGCGATTAGCTGTAGCACGAGGAGCTCGTGCGCTGCAGCTGATCCCTGTCAGCTGGAGCGCAGCGGCTGGAGCTCCCTGCGCTACAGCTGAGTAGGGCCCCACTTTCTGGCTGTTTTTGCTTTTTGGCAGGGGCCTGGAACGGAACCTGCCGTATGAGTGGGGGCCCTACTATAGTGAAGCCTCAATAAAATTGTGAAGCCTCAATCCAATTCTCTTCACCTTTTGATGACACAATTAGCAGCATTACAAGTACAAAACTCCATAATGGAAGCTTTAAATTGTCATGCTATTGTGTAATAATAATTTGCAGTCATTCAGAGTATGAGAACAAAAATTGTAGTATTCTATGGATGAAGGATGAAAATGTTTTAGAATTGCTTTTGACATAATTAAAACTACAGTGTTTTATTTATCAGGTGAATGTGCGTAATGGAATGACCCTTCATGATTGCCTCATGAAAGCACTGAAAGTCAGAGGCCTGCAGCCAGAATGCTGTGCTGTTTTTAGATTACGTAATGAACACAAAGGGTAAGAATTAGAATATCAAGTTTTATAAAACCGTTTTACAATTCCTTCCTGTGCTCTTCCCTGCATTTCTTTGTTTGTCTTTTTTAATACCAGTAGCTTGTACCGTTTAAGGATTTAAATAGTAAAAAATCACAAAAGCATCTATGTGTTGCATGAATGCTAGTAGAATTAAGCATAAACTTAATGGTCCCACAGTTGCATTATTCCAAGTGAAACCAATTTCTTTTGCTTATTCTGAAGTTTGAAGAATTGAAGCTAATTTTGCCTTCATTTCATAGCTATACCTTTTATGCAGCAGCTGCAGTATCTTATTTTTACATTTAGCTTATATGTTTGAAACTTTTAACAGTTTGGATATGATTTACAGTTCGGATATTCCTCTCCTTTTTAAAGATACAAGTTGTGGTGTTGTGAAATACCAAATGATTCTTTATGGACCAATTTGTGGGTTTTCTTCTTTGCACCTGAATCTGTTAATTTTGGACAACTTCAAGGCTGAAATGCATTATATAGCTTCCATATCATTTATTTTATTTATTAAAATATTTATAAGCTGCACTTTTCATAAAAGTATATCAAGGCGACATTACAACATAAAAAATAATAAAATTAAAATTATTAAAAACAATAATAAAAACATCCGTAAGTACTGCATTGGTTGGAAAAGAAAATTAATATTAAAAGGCCTGTATGAAAAGTTCTTTCTTTCAGGCGTCTCCTGAAAACTGAAGGGTGATGGTTCCTGCTGAACCTCTATCGGTAGGGAATTCCACAGGGCAGCATGTGCCACACTAAAGGCTCCGTCCCTGGTGGAGGCCAAGCGAACCTTGGGCATGGGGAACCACTAAGAGTGCCCCATCAGAAGATCTCAGTGACTGAGATGGAACATAGGGAGTCAGGGAGTCCTTAAAGTACTTTGGGCTGAAGTTATTCATGGCTTTGTGAACTAACACAAGTACCTCGAACCTGGACCAGTAGTAAATTGGCAAGCAGTGCAGCTCTTTAGCAGTGGGGTAATATGTTGCCAGTAATCGGCTTCTGTAAACAGACTGACCACTGCATTCTGCACTAGTTGCAGCTTCTGGACCAGATACAAGGGCAGCGTTACAGTAATCGAGTCTTGAGGTCAGGCTGTCATGGTCCAGGAATGACTGCAGTTGGTGTACGAGCCAACACTGTCAGAAAGCACTCCTGGCCACAGAGCTCAGTTGAGCCTCTAATGGCAAATATGGATCAAGGAGTACCCCCGAACTCCGTACCTGCTCCTTCAGAGGGAGTGCAGCCCCATCCAGGACAGGCAGTTGACCTATCTCCTGGACATGGGAACCACTCACCCACCAGGCCTCCGTCTTTCCAGGATTCAAACTCAGTTTATTGACCCTCATCCAGTCCACCACTGCATCCAGGCCCCAGTCCAGGGCTTGCATATCCTCTCCTGATTCAGATGTAATGAAGAAATAGAGCTGGGTGTCATCAATGCACTGATGCCACCTTGCGCCAAAGCTGACTGGTCCAAACAGCTTCATGTAATGGTGAAATGTATTGGGAATAAGACAGTACCCTGAAGTGCTCCATATTGTAACCAGGGGGCCAAGGAGTACTCTCCCAGTACTACTGTCTGGATACGGCCCTGTAGGTAATGAATGAAGCCACCGTAGCAGAGTGCCACTAATGCCCATCCCACAGAGCTGGTACAGAAGGATACCATGGTCAATGGTATTATTAAGGCTGCCTTTAAAATTTTGGTATCTACAATACTTGCTCATTTTGAATGTTGTAACTTACTAAAATAATGTTTGTGTCCACACACATTATAGGTAATTCTGAAGTTTTTAACTTTTCTCTTAAGTGACTATTGGTTTAAAGTCACTTAAAAGTTAAGAACTGGTAGCATTTTAGTTATCATACAGAGATAATGTCTTTGAAAAGTGAATGCATTCAGCATATTGTGTCCCTCCCCCTTGCAGTAAAAAAGCACGACTAGATTGGAGTACAGATGCTGCATCCTTGATTGGAGAGGAACTGCAAGTGGACTTCCTTGATCATGTTCCACTCACGACACACAACTTTGTATGTTGATCTTTTTTTATACATATAGAAGATTTGGAAATACCTCATGGGAATGCTGCTGGCAGGGCTTTATAAGAAATTATACAGCAGTAGTGCAATAAAAGCTTTATAATACTTTTTTCTCACAACAGTATGTACAGCAAATGTTAGAGTATATTTAAGTTCTCTTACCTTTCTAATCTTGACACAAAATTAACAACATTGTTTAAAAGCAGTTTGTATCCTTAATGCAGCTTTCCCCAACCTGGTGTCCTCCAGATGTTTGTGGACTAAACTTCCATCAGCCCTGGCCGGCATGGCTAATGGTTTGGGGATGATGGAAACTGTAGTCCAGAACATATGAAGGCTGCCTTAGAAAACATTGTTTTTCTGTTTGTGTTTTTGCCCCTGCCACAGCACACATTGAGGTGTTCTTGTGGGATCAAGAATGCAAATGCTTGGAGGTCAAGGCTAAAAGTGTCTTATTTCTTAATCTCCAACATTGTCCTGGTAAACCAAATTATGACTTATTGTGAATGAGCAAGCATGCTAACGCATGCTGTTCAAATTGTCCCCCCCTCCCACTTCTCCCTTTCTCAAGCCGGAAGGAAACAAACCACAGTGCTGGCTTTTTGTTATCTCCCAAACCATTGCTCATGGTTTTTCTCTCTCTCCAAACAAGCCATGAGAGGAAAAAGCAAACCACAAGCACTGGTTGACATGTAACACTAAGCCAGTGCTGCTGTTTGTTTCCTGCAGGCAGGGTGGGTGAATTTGAACGGCATGCACTAGCATGCTTGTTCATTCATGGTAAGTCATAAGGGTCTAAGCCACAATTTTCGTGGAGAATATGAGTTTTGAAGAGGGAACCTCATGTTCTTCTCTGCTCCTATTGATAAGATCTGAAAATGTAGTTCTCTGGTCAGCTACTCTGAACTGTCATTGTGTATAGTTTTTATCGTTTGTATTGTATTACTATGATGTATTTTATTGTAACCGAGATGTACGTCGCCTAGAGTGGCCATTGGCCAGATAGGCGACACATAAATTAAATTATTATTATTATTATTTTATTTGCTTTGAAATGTGTCTCTTGTGTTTCAATGTTGCTACCAAAGTTGCTGATTTAAATGTACCCAAAACGTCAGGGCTGTGCTGTCTTTGTAGTTGAATTTAACATATATGCTTGCAATTGAAAATAAAATAATTTTTGAAAATATGAATAATCTGAATTTATATTTTTCAAAAACCTGTCTGCTGAAATTTGTTGTGAAAACTGTAAAATATTTTAATTTGATTATTCATAAGATAGTATGCTTTGAATAAAGCATGCTTAAAATTACAGCATTATTTGTAAAAGAGAAATAATTATAATGGTAAAATGTGAAATATTTCTTAGATTATAATGCGCTAACAAGCAACTTGAAACAAATATTGAAGAATCTGGCTACCTCATTCAAACTTAGATATGATCTTGGAGTACCTCTACATAACAAATGTGGTGATCAAACTATGAAACTTATTTTCTAGGCACGGAAGACCTTTCTAAAGCTTGCATACTGTGATATCTGCCAGAAGTTCTTACTAAATGGATTCCGGTGTCAAACCTGCGGTTATAAATTCCATGAACACTGCAGTACAAAAGTTCCAACTATGTGTGTGGACTGGAGCAACATCCGGCAACTGTTGTAAGGGCTTTTTTACTAAAGGAATTAACTATCTGTACTGAAGTGATTCCTCTAGTGTAAAGTAATGCTAATGCTGTAGGGTGCAAAAGTTTGAACAACGTAAAGAAAACTATACTGAACAGCATTTGTTCCTGCCCATTTTATATAGCAATCCTATTGTTAATAGGTGTCTTCTTAGGCTTGTAAGCACCAGGGATAAATTGTCCAGCTGATAATACTGCTTTCCTCAGAAGGCCTGTGTGAAAGGTACAGGGGGTGTCCCTGCAAGTTTAAGGTGTTTCCTTAGTTACACCTATAGCCTACTTGTTTGTTTGCAAAAATTGCCACTTTGCACCTCTGGCACAGGTTTGTCCATATCCTATACTAAGCATATTGGATTGCCACTGCTGCTAGGTATCAGTGTGTTAAAAGAATGTAGGAACTGTGGTGCATCCATGAGTGAGTCCATGGGAGCTGTGCAATTTTGCCAGTCACTGCATTGTAGCTATACTTGCCTGTGCTTTTTATTCCCCCCCCCGTGCCTGGTAGGTCCTTGACTTGCAGCTGTGTGTGACTTGCAGCCTGCTGAGGCCCCTAAGTAGTGCCCAGTTGGGTTACTTGCCTTTTTAAAGTTAGATAGATAGCTGTGATCATTCCAGCGGGCAACGCTAGGAATAGGAAAAGCCCTTACATCAGTATGATTGGCTGCCCTTCTCTTGTCTGGGTGGAGTGTTTTATTCTTCCTCTCGCTGCTGCAAGCAGAGGTTTCTGATGAGCCACTGTTTAGAAAGGTGAGGTAAGGTGCTTGTATAGAATCTGAAAACACAACCACTAAACTACTGCTTTTGTTTTGTTTCTGTTAACCTATTGCACTTGCTGAGTGTCTGTCTTCGTGCCCATCTTGTGTCCTTCATTCTTTGTCCCTCCTTGCCAGTTTCCCTTTGACTCAGCGGATAGTTGGTTTTCCACTGGCATTGCATTCTGCAGTAAGAGTGAGGTTGGTGTTGACGTGGCTGCTGTCTCATGTTGTTGACACTTGGGTGGCAGTCAGTTTGCCCTGTGTGTTTGCATTAACTACAATAACGTTCAGGGTAATACTCATGTTTATAGAGACACAATTGCATGAATGACGGAAGGACTTCTGCTGTTTGTATTGGATGAAGGATTGTAACTAATGTACTCCATTTAAGTGCAATCCTATTCCTAGAATGGGTATAAGGTTGAGCGGTTTCATATGTTAATACTGATTTTAACTTACCTCTATTAGAAAAATGCAGTTATTTAAAATTAGAGTAAGTGTTCTGCTTCATAAGGGTCTCTTGAATTTAGTAAAAAAACCCTGTTTTTTTTCTTTTTTAACTCCCATTTCATGCTTTTAATTTCAGATTGTTCCCACACTCAAATGTTGTTGGTGATAGCGGTATCCCTGCACTACCTCCCTTGACGACTCGCCGAATGCGGGAGTCTGTGTCCCGGATACCTGTTAAGTGAGTTGTACTTCAGGTTTTTTTGCTTTGATAGCGTTTATAAGAGTAGTGCTATAATAGGCTGGGTATGTGTAAAAAGCAACATGATGTGAATTTCCTGGACAAAACTCTCCCCCTTTGTGTAAATGACAGGTTAAGAAATTGTTCCCTAGCCTGCAAGTTTAAGGTTACATTCTAAGCACTAAGGGATAGAATTCTGGAAGTTAAAATGCTATTAACTCATAAATCTTTTGGTTAATTTTCTTTGAAAGAGGCCTATTTATATCCAGTTTCTAACTGTGGTTTGACTGTCCTCTGTTTTGTGTACTTGGATTCCCTCCCTTGCTTCCTGATCTGAGCATGCCATAATTTGTTGTTACAAGCAACTGCACTTTGTACTTATCCTCTGAACCAGAAGTAGAAGACAATTTCAAACAAATTTTGGTTTGGGGGGCAAGGGCAAATCAAACAAAAGATTTCTTTGAGCCCAGGAGTCAAAGGGGGAATTGGATAGTATGACCGGAGAAGAGGAGGGAGTGCTGTGCCCTTAGTGCTTGGACCCAACAGCCAAACTTGGCATTTGCATCAAACTGTTATATAGTTTAACAACATTTGCCCAATAGGTTCACTCAATGATAGTTTACTTTCTGATGGGAGGATAATTATAGGAAAGATTTAGCTCAGTGTCTGCTTATGGGTTATGCACAGTTTCGAGGAATAGTTTATATATGTTCATCCTACATTACGGCTACATTTTTTGTAGTAATTTGGAAGTGCATTTTATAATGGAAAATTGAAAATAAATCTACTGTGACTTAAGAATCTGTTGTGGTTTGATATCTTTGTTAAGAGATGGCTCTTAAACCAGATTTTCTCAGTTCGGATATCATGGGAAACTATTGTTTAAGAAGCCAGGACACCTTTGCCAAAGCCGGACACAGAAGCAGGAGGAAGGAACTGGAGGGATGAGATGGGTGGGCAGGCGTATGACTGGTATCAAGTCCATTAAACCATGGTTTTATTAAACAGAGATTATGTCTGAACCAGACTACTGTGTTTATATATGAATTTTATTTCAATAGAGGTAGATAAGGCTGTCATATCTACTAAAAACTTGGGAATTGCTTTTCAGATGCACAATAAATGGCAATTTCTTAATATAGAGCAGAACCTTAAAAAGTTTGTTTTCATCCTTTAGTTCTCAACACAGATATTCTACACCTCATGCCTTCACATTCAGCACATCAAATCCTTCTCCTGAGGGTTCCCTTTCTCAAAGACAGAGATCTACATCAACTCCAAATGTCCACATGGTCAGCACAACTATGCCTGTGGATAACCGGATAATTGAGGTATTCCAATTTTGGAGTCATTTGTTTTTTAATTGCGTATCTGTTTAATACTTGCTACAAGTGATAATGGCTGCATTCATTTGTTCATTCATGGCTTGGAGAATGGGAGATGAGCTGTTTTGATGCTCTTCCTTGTCCCCTTGCGTTCCCATTTTCATGGAATACTTTTGCCAAACCAGAGTTCTCAGCTGATGTCCTAACTGGTGAGTGCACATAGCTTGTTATACCAATTCTCTATTGTGGTTTGAAGGTTCAGAAAACAGGATATTTGCAGCCAATATGTTACCAACTGGGTGATATCTCATTCTATCAAATGCTGTCACTTTTGCTAATTTGTTAATATTTCCATGGCAGTATGGGATCTGTACAAAATTAATCCAATTACATTAAAAATAGATATTCTGTGAAACAGAGTATAACAGCTTATAATAGCTCATTGGGTAGAACAAAATATTCACTCACATGTCCTTAAACTTTTATAGAAAGTTATTACTTAATGAAACTTTTTTTTACTATCAAGAACCTGGAGCGCCAACTGCGTGTAATATTTTTCTTATAAATAGTAACTTTCTTCAGCTTTTCATACTGCCTTTCTTCTCCCATTACAGAAACCATATGGCAGTAGGTGACAGTGAATTCTGGACACTGCTCTTGATAGCTTTGCTGAAATGCTAGCTTAGATAAAATTAATGAAAATAGCTGGATGTTAAGCCTTGTAAGAAGAGGTTATAGAGTTGCTTAACGTCAACAGAAGAGAATCTTCAGGCTTGCAGAGATTAGATGCTGAAAAGTAGTGATGACAAACTTCCTCAAATTCTATTTGGAATGATATCAAACAACTTGATTTCTGGTCAGTTTGACCCTAACCTGAATGAAGCTGTGCTCCATCCTCAGCTGAAACTCCACCACTCTTCCAATGTCATCAGAAGTGTGACTGGCCTAGAAGCACCCCCTCTGCTTCTAGTTCCCTTCTTCAAAATGCATGTGGCCATCCTAGTAGAGCTATAGGGAACTACAGCTCTCATGGATCCTTGTGCCTGGGATGCCGCCATGTCAGTGCTAAAGTTCTAATGGATGTGTCAAGGTTAGGCCTTCCTGCCACAGCTGGCTCGTAAATTAGGATGAGAAAGAAAGTGGCAGCTCTTTGAGGGATAGTGCTAGTTTCAGCTCATTAAGAACTAGACCCAAACTTTGGAGGCTTGGCTTAACTTGTAACAGACTTCAGTGTTTCTGAGCCAGGGAACATTGCTGACCCCACCCACTCCCCAATTCTGAACTTTGGTGCTGTGGCTAGTTTGAAGACAAAATACTACTAATTGCAGAGCCATAAACCACAGAAAAGAACCTTATTTGCACAGAATATCCCTATGTATTCATGAGATTTCTTTGTAGACCCATTAAAGCTTTGATGGCAAGGTTCTTTTCCTGGAATATTCTTATTAGCCTGGCTCATTTTTAATGTGTCAGAATCTTTTTGCAGGTTAAGTTTTATATTGGGGGGCACTTTTGTTATCATGGATGTGTGTCCCCATGATTCTGCTGTTGCGCCATATATCTCATATGAGTAATCTTCCCATAATCATTAGCCAGCATAGCCATCTAGGTTTCGGAAGGCTGGTTTAGGACATGGGATTCAGCAAGCGTCTAGCCTTTAAGGCTGCTGGTATTGGCTTAAAAGTGTGTGAGCAACTAGGAATGGGTGAGAAGCTGAGCAATATTTCTATTTCACTGAAGGACTTCAGTGCTTTCTATAGCGTTTGGCCTTTCTCAATGACAGTAGAAGAAACTGTGCATAATAAGCCAAGTATGTGCAAGTTTAATTTGTATATGCAAACTATATTTGCATAATGTGTGTTCTCTTGACATGAGACGACTTCCGGTTCCGGCCTCGATCACGGCAAGTAATCTTTTCGCCTCTCTCCACCCTTTACCCAAATAACCTTAGCAAATAACTCTAAACAGCCCTGAAGTTTTCTAAAAACCTGCAGACTCTAAGGACTGCTTATAAAGGCCATAAAACAAAACAAGCGACAGCTCTTAATGTTTCCTTTCCTCCCCCGCTATACTGTCCATTCCTGAGTCGCCTTGCAAGTCCAGATGGTTTTAATTTACAGTTGGGGGAACGGCCGTGAACATTGGAACACTGGCCGTTAATCTCTCAAACAGTATCTGTTTCATGCTCAGTAACACCACAGATAACAAGCTTCCCTACTCTAACTGACTACTTTGGCTTATTCAAGGGACATGGTGCTCACAAGAAGGAAGTGTAAAGACTTAGGGCTTGATCTTGATTCTCAAGCTACCCACGAACCCTCTAACTCTGTTTCGCAAGCAAAAATCACCCAATTTTTTGCCCCTAAACAATGCAACACTCAACCTGAAATGCTGTCTCAGTCTTCTCCTCCATTGTCAGAACCAGAGTCCATGTGGGAATGGTCTCTGGCCCATAAATCTGTCCCCCTGGACTTAAAGGAGGATCCACCCCTGACAAGCCTAGCGGCAGAAATAAACGCCGCAGAACTACGACTCGTAGGGTCAGCCGCAGAGCACCCCCGCGATGATGTTGTAGCATCCCTAGCTGGCATAAAAAGCCAGGTCAACGTTGACTTAGACAAGGCAGCGGGAAATGATTTTCACCATCTTTCCTCAAACATGGACACCTCCCTCATGGGCTGGACATTACTGTTGTTGGAGGAGCTTAATCGCATTAAAACCTACCTGGAGGAAACAAATAGTTTATTAACTACCCTGGTAAAGGTAAATGGATTATCAAGCGTAAGGGGAGTGATCAGAGGGGTTTCCCCTCAGACGCCTCCAATTCAAACTAATGCCGACCCTGTGAGCAAAATGCCCTGTTGCCACCATACCACAGGAGGAGTGATCCAAAAGACTGGCCCCCTGGAGGCCCGAGGGAAAAATAAATCCGGAAGGAAAAAAACAAAACAAAAAGAAAACCAAGAACATCAAAAACCCCAAACCTCCTCATTACAAAAAAATGGGCTTTAGACCTCTTTTCTCACTACTTACCACAATGGTTCACCAAATCCAGGGAACACAAACAACAGAATCAATGCCAGTCCCGACCCCAGAAGAGACAACAAATGGAACAAATCACATGCTTCCAATCCTGACCACAGAGTCAACCGCACTGCCAGGGCCTTTCCCATCATGTCAACATCATCTCCCCGTGACGTCGACGACAGCGGATTTCCCAACAGATACCAGCCAGAAAGATCATGTTAGCACAAATTGGAATCTCATTTTAAACTCAAAAAAACTGGTTTTTGAACAACCTGTGAAACACATGAGTAGCCCACTGCAACCTACCTTTAAACAACATCTTGCAGACTTGATGGAAACTATCTTCCCAGGTTGGTTTCCACTGGAAGCTATAACTCAGGTTGACCCTCTAACCAGTAATAACATCTGGGCACGCTCTATAATTACTTTCTCGGACTCTAATCATGCCCAAATAGTTTGATTGCAGTGAGAGCCTCCTAAACCAAGGTATTACAGTAAGGAGACTCTTTACAAATATGGCCCCGCCCCAACGTCTAATACAACATCATTCTGGGGCGAAAATCCCCAAGGCCAGCGTGTGTGGGACCAACCTTCAAGTGCCTTGCGACACTCTTATGAGTTCCCTAGGAACACAGAGAACCAGTACTCGACCATCGTCTGCCGCCGCATATCTTTTCCCAGAAGAAATTCGGCTGATTGAAGTCTTTAAAGAATTGCCAAATAACGACCAGAAGGACATAATTTCAAGACTCAATTGCCTTAAATTCCATCTAAATGACATGCAGAAGGGCAGCAGCCCAGCAAGCAATGCTGGAAAATCCTCATACTTGGCTGTCGAACAGGACTTCAGACCTCCTCAGGAAGGATTAAGCATTGATGGTGTATCTTGGATAACGGTGGACTCTCTAAACCCCGACGATTCATCTACATCTGCCGTTCCACCAATGAGGCCCACCTCTTCGAGCCCTCCTCAAGGCCCCACATCAGCTGACATGGTAGCTTGGCCCACGGCCCCGACGCGGGCTCTTCCTGAGGTCAGCCCACCATATTGACCAAGTGTGACCTCAGCTCAACTCTACCCCACCTATTGGGGATCCTCTCTACATTCAGTCCAGCGTGCCCATAGCCAGCCATCCTCCTCCTTGAACTTACTCTCATGGAACATCGCCGGCTGGAGGAATAAGATGAATGACCAAGAGTTCATAGATTATCTCCACTGTTTTGAAATCCTCTGCCTACAAGAGACCTGGCTTCTGGATTCCGCCCCTCTTATTTTACATGGGTACAAAGTATGGGAAAAACCAGCTAAAAAGTTCTGTGCCAAAGGCAGCGCGCGTGGAGGCTTAGCAACCTTGGTCACAACAACCATGGATAGCCGTGTAGCCTTGCCAACCGGCACACCTCCAGATGTCTGTTTGCCACTAATCTTTTCCCTCCCTGGGCTACCCTCCATTATATGCCTCAATGTATATTTCCCTCCTAATCCTTATTGTCGCACAGGCCCTATGTGGATGGAAATGGAAAATTACATTGAAGGCTTGTTAAGTCGATATCCTCAACACCAGATGCTTATTTGTGGCGATTTTAACGCCAGGATGGGTACATCTGTTCCGGATCCTAGTTCTCCCCACTGGCCCCTCTCTCTTTACTCAATATCACCAATGAGACAGTCATGGGATAAAACTGCCAATAGGAATGGGCAAGCCCTTGCACTCTGGCTAGTTAATTTCCAACTGATATGCCTCAATGGCTCAGCGCTTGATGCCTCTAGGGGTTTTTTTACTTACATCTCTGACAAAGGGGCGAGCGTTGTGGACTACGTCTTGGGTTCCCTTCCCTTGGCGCCACTGATAAAGGAATTTTCAGTTGACCCGAGACCAGACAGTGACCATCTCCCGCTCAGGCTATCCCTCTTTAACAACCATTCCCCCACATATCCCCAGGTGGGCTGTCTCTTTGGTTCTACCCGCCTTAAATGGTCTATTTCTATAGGATCTAATGTAATCCAACACCTGCAGCCCTACCCAATGGTAGATTTGCGCCAGTCAGCAGTGGCTAGCGCATTGAACATACATGAAATATACGGCCAGATTGCAGGAGATTTAAAAACTCATGTTTTTAACCCACGGCCAAAAAAAAAAGCAAGCCAAACCTAGATCATGGTATGATGCCGAATGCAGAACAAAGAAAAAAGAAATCCACGCCCACATTAGAATAGTGCGACGTGACCCTTCACCTGGGACGGTAGAGTCTCTGATACAAATAAAAAAACAATATAAAGCTATGCTCCGGGATAAGAAACAAGCTTTCATCACCGATAACTGGCGTGCCCTTGGCCTCGCTCTTTTTCAGAACAACGATGTAAATTTCTGGAAAATAGTTCAAGAGGGGCTACATCAAAACTCCTATGTTAACATTCCTCCTATTCTCCCAGATGTCTGGGTGACACATTTTCGTGCCATCTTCGACTCCCTTACTCCTTCTCATCACGGTCCCATTGATGATATACCATTCGTTCCTCTCCCGATTTGGCCCGTGGTCACCTGCCTTGAGATCGAAGAGTTAATTGCAACTCTTCGCCCAGGCAAGGCCCCAGGGGAGGACATGCTCCCCCCAGAGATTTTTACAGTAGATCCCTCTTGGTGGACTCCCATTTTAGCTACCCTTTTCTCTGCAATTAATTCCACTGCTAACATCCCGAAAGGGTGGCGTACTAGTATTGTAGTCCCAATATACAAAAAGGGCGATCCAACCGACCCTCGGAATTATAGGCCAATTAGCCTTCTTGATGTATCTTCTAAATTATACGCCCGTTATCTATTGAATAAACTAAGGTCATGGGACACCTGCAATAATGTAATCCAGGAAGAACAAGCAAGAAGCACAATAGACCAAGGCTATACTCTATATCACCTAATTAGCAAGTCAGCATTGGCCCCATCGAATTCCCTATATATGGCCTTTGTGGATTTTTCAATGGCGTTTGACTCAATAGACAGAAACCTCCTTTGGACCAAGTTAGGTCAAACTAATTTGGACAAGAGGCTTCTATGGCTTATTAGGTCATTGCATCAGGACAATTTCCTCCAAGTACATCTAGGACTGAATGGAGCGCTGTCACACCCGATTCCTGTGGCCAGG
The DNA here is from genome assembly GCF_030035675.1 of Rhineura floridana. NCBI lineage: Eukaryota > Metazoa > Chordata > Lepidosauria > Squamata > Rhineuridae > Rhineura > Rhineura floridana. Next base: position 139,569,876 of record NC_084482.1, on the reverse strand, counting down.
GGAGTAAAACAGGGCTGCATATTGGCCCCTTTCTTATTTAATTTTTACCTGAATGGGTTAGTTCCTGCTCTATCTTCCCCAGCCTATTTCCCTCCTGCCATTGGTACCAGGAAAATTTCTATCCTGTTATACGCTGACGACCTCGTATTATTGTCCATAACAGAAATAGGCATGAAAAGATTATTAATGAGGTTGGCTGAGTATTGCAAGGAACGTTCCCTTGCGATAAATCACTCTAAAACTAAAGTTATGATATGTGGGAAGAATAGGAGGTCTACCCCCAGATGGCTAATAAATGATCAGCGATCAGAGCAAGTCCACTCTTTTAAATACCTCGGCCTTCACACCTCCTGGAAGAAGCACCTCAATGAAACCAAACTCCTGAGTGCCAGAACCTGCGCTCAAATCCGCAGATTCTTTTACTCTCGTGGGGGACAGTTAGTCAAACCCAGATTCTTTTACTCTCGTGGGGGACAGTTAGTCAAACCCATGCTGAAAATTTACCAGGCCAAGGTTCTTCTGAAGATCCTATATGGTGCAGAGCTATGGGGTCAGGTGGTTAAGTCGAAGCTTGAGGTAATCCAAAATTCCTTAATGAGGCAGCTAACTGGTCTCCCCCCTGGAGTGCCCTCGGCCCACCTGAGAGCCGAGTTAGGCCTCCCTTTCTTGGCAGCCAAAGTCAACCTGGCCACTTTGAGATTCTGGTGTAAAACTCTCCAAATGGACGATACTTCCATAGCCAGGCTCTGTTGGCAGGATCAGTCTAGTGTAGAGAGACTAGCCCAACACCGCCCAGGTTTATTGGCTACATATGAACTCACTTGGGATGACCTTTTAACCCTCCCCCCTACTGCACTTTGGAACCGAGTCTTTGATTTTGATGCGAATCAAGACAGAGCCACAATTGCCGTTTCCCCCTTTTCCCCATGGTTTCCACACCTTAAGCCTAACCATGCTGTTTCCCACTATTTCGAGACAATTACGCGAGCCTCACTCCGGAAAGCCTTCACGGAACTTCGGTTCCAAACAATGCCGTCAGCTTTCCTGGAAGGGAGATATAGGAAAATACTACTCACAGCGGTTTTGTATTTTAGGCTGCGGGGTGGTCGAGGACATAACGCATTATTTATTATCTTGTCCATTATATGACGACCCAAGAAGGAAATTTTTAGCGCAAATCATAAACTCAAATGGGTCCCCCGTGAACCTTGTGCATATCCTCCTGGGAGACACGGATAGACACATCACTTCGGCCGTAGCCAACTTTGCCTACGCGGCTAGGAAACGAAGAGCTGCACATGTTAAGTCCATTTCGAGTTAACTTTGGAAAGAGCTAGGGGCCTCATATTGTGTTATCCTGTGTATTTTTTAATAATCTGTCTTTTATGTATTTTTACGGTTTCATTTTACTTGCATGCCATTGCAATGGCCTAAGGCTGCAATGCAATAAACTATTTGACATGAGACTTGTTACCTAGTGCAGAATTCTGATGTGCGTTGCCTAATCTATAAGAATCATGAAGTCAAAAGTCACATGCTTTCTGCTCCACCCCCCTCCCCACATGTTCTGATGAATGGAATGGGCTTTATTTTGGGCTCCAAAGGATTCTTATGCACATGCCTGCGGGGACTTTTCACGTTATTGATAGCAGTCAAACTTTCATACGTTTTGATCTCTCAAACCAGGCTAGGAAGTCTTCCCTGAAATTGTGATTTAAGTTGGAGAGAAGAAAAGCATGAGGTTTTTTCCCCCTCTTTTTGCATCTCAGATTTCTGAGCCCTTCTATAGTTTTCTCTTTGAACCACCTCAGAATAGTGAGCTCATTGCATAAAATGGCTTCTAGCTTCTTATATAGTTGCAGATTTTCTTGAGTAGATTAACTTCTGCTTGAGTCAGTATTGGGTGTCACCAGATTCTTTACATCTATCTGCCTTGTAGAGGTTAGAGTTTTCTAGCCCCTCTTGAACAATTCTTTTCTCATTGAGTCTGTTTGTGGCAGAACTGGAATACTGTCCAGTTTTGAAGGGGTGGGGAAAAATAATTTAGAAAACCTTTCCTGGAGGATATTTCACGGTTGGTGGAATGTCTGCCTGCTTAACTTTAATTATTGTTAATGAGCATTCTTCAGTTTTAACCTGCGTTTCCTAGATAAAGTAACATACACAGAGCTAATGTGTTAACTCACTTTTCTTTCAAGTTGTCTTCTGTAGTACTTTCCTTTTTAGCAGCTTGAAAACTATTTTTTTACTACTCCTTCTGTTCTCTTCTTATTTCTCATTGCTTTGAATTAGAATAACAGCCTGAATGCTTCTCCCAGGTCCTGGTGCAGACGATTCTGTTTAAGGGGAAGAGTAGGTATCATCTGGATGCCTTTGCTTTCTTCAATTAACAGGATTGCTAAAACAGTTGGCCAAATTAGTGTGAGTTAACATGGCATAATGTAACTTCAGCTTAATAGTTCCATTTAGAAATACCAGTGTGGCATGTTTGTTTAGTTCTAATACTAAAATTTAGAGTTAGTAATATCAAATAGAATATTGGTTACACAAACAAGTTTTTCAGTAGCACAGAGCAAAATCCATAACTTCTGGAATAAACCTTGGAGTAAACCAAGCCCTTAAGGGTTTGGTTGTATGTTCAAATGGTAAGTGGGCATATTGGTTCAATCTTTTTATTCCCAGAAACGTCATTCCTTAGACTGTTTCCTAAGATTGCTGAGTTATCGTGCATTCTTACCAAGACGTTATATAGACATCAGGATAATTTAGTTTTATATAAAGCAAGATTTCAGTAAATGAAATCTTATGATTATAGAAGAAAGCTCAGAAGCAGTACTGCGGAATGCTTTGCCCAGTGGAAATAAGTACTTTATTCAAGTTAAAATGGAAAAACCTTGAAATATAGTGAATGCTTTTTCTTAGACATTCAGGGTTTGGATTATTAAAACAAGGATTTGGCTTGTTTTAAAGAACTGGAGGGCAATTGGTGCCTTTCTGGCCACATGCACGTCACAGCAAGTTGCTGTCAAGTCCAGATTTAAACTTAACTGGCAGGGATTTAACGGTCTGTGTGCCCCATGTGCACTGGGGCTTTTCCAGCCTCCTCCCTGCCCTCTTCAGCCACTTGTGTCCCAGAAGAGCTGCTTCTGAAGGTCAGGAGACTCGCTGGAGCAGGATTTTATGTGGCAGAAAGTAGAAGACAAAACGGCCATCACCCCACTTCTCTTGTTCACACACGTGTACTTGCACACACTATTCTTGAGATTCCTGAAACTGTTCCCAATTTCCCTTTTCCAAATGTGAACCTCATTAGAATGAAAGGTAATGTGTAATTCTCACAGTGCTAGACTTCTACATTTGGTTCTTATACAGTGCTGCCAAGTGTGTTTTCTGGCTTGACTAGAAGTTGGTGTGAATCTTCCTTACTTTTGCTTTATTGATCATGCTTATACCCCTTTTTCCTTCAAAGTGCTCTGAATAACTCAATATTTCCAGATAATCCTTAGGGTCAGGCTCAGACCTATTCAGCTTCAGCAGAAAAACTGCATTATGTGCCTTCAGGCTATTCTCTGGCCTTTCTTTTGACTTTGGGTTTTGCTTTGTGAAGTATTTGGGCATGTACCTTGGATGCTATTAGACAAATGGGAAACTTTTCAAAAGGTCTTATATTGAAGCTGTGGCATGTATGGCATGAAGTGATGGAAGGAGAAATGAGCTCAGTTGCAGCAGTGGTACAGTGGGGGCCATGTGGATTTCCACTCACCTGAAACTTTTACAAATTCAGTTCCTTGCTGTGTTTAAATACAGTGATCTGTCCATATGGAAATGCACTTGCTCTACAGGTAGTAGATTATGTGAAATACCTTGTACGCGACTAACTTTGTTGGATAATGGTGGCCTTTCATGGAATGTTAACTTTTAAAACTTCAGGAATTAATTGGACAACTTGATCTTGAAAACTAGTTCTGCAAATAATCATTAGGATTGCTTGTGTTTTAAAATGGCCTACTTCCCCACCCCCAAATATTTTGATCAAAGCTGCTGAGTCAGTTTCTCATCATAGAGAGTTTCTGATCTATTCTGTTTGCCAGAGAAATTATACTGAAGTATTGATACCTGTTCTCTTTGTTTCAGGATGCAATACGTAGTCATAGTGAATCTGGTGAGTGTTTAACTGAAATAAGATATGGAATACTGGGAGGGCAACATAGGAAGCTGCCTTATGCAGCATCAGATCATTTGTCCAACTAGCCCTGTTTTGTATACTCTGACAGCGGCTCTCTAGGGTTTCAGGCAAGGCTCTTTCCTAGTCCTCCCTGGAAATGCCAGGGATGAAACCTGGGATATTCTGTATACAAAACATGTGCTCTACTACTGAACTATGATGATTTATATTACAAAACTTTCTACATAGAAAGTGTTCATGTTAGAATGACTATGCAACCAGAGCACAGAACATCATTTATGCAGCAAACTACACAAATGGCTAGTCTTTACACAACATGGCTTCATACCAGTTTTTACATTGTTTCTTGCCTCTTACACAGGAGTTCTATAATATTAATAAGTGTCTGTTTCCTTTTTCTTTAAACACATGAAGCATCACCCTCTGCTATATCTGGAAGCCCCAACAACACAAGCCCAACAGGATGGTCTCAGCCTAAGACACCAGTTCCAGCCCAGAGAGAGAGAGCTACTGCATCTAATGCACAAGAAAAAAAAATTGTAAGTATAAAAATATTTATTATTAGGTAACATTTAGAGAATACAATATAACTATTAAATTGATAAAAGTTTGTAATTGAATATGTGACTGATTTTCATATTGTTAATTGGGAGAAACATTTTTTATTCTTTCTGTTATAGCTGAATAGCCTGTGAGTTCTAAAAGAAGCTAAGAGCTTGTCACCATTATTTCTTATTCTTCACTAATACATTCACCATATCTGATTGGCACCCTGATCCTAAACAGGGAAAAGTCTACAGCAGACAAATCTACAGCCCTCCCAGATGTTTCCTTCATTCCTGACTGTTGGCCATGCTGCCTAGGGCTGATAAGAATTGGAGTCTAGCAACTTCTGGAGGGCTACCAGGTCCCCACCCCGGTCTACAGTTTGCAGTATAATTGGGCATCTTGGACCCAAGACCCAGCATCCTGGTCTTTACATTAGCCTCTTGAACCATTAAAAAGGCATGATTCCTGACTTTGTTCAGGTACAGCTGATAAGCACTACTCTGCTTGGCATTGGAAGTATTAGAAACATGGAGATAAAAATATAAACATTTGTGTAAGAGAGAAATCTGATCGTCATTAAATAGAAAAATGTTATTGAGACTGAAGCTATGGCATATCTTACTTTCCAGTTGTACAACAAACATTTGAATACCCAGATGATTGTTCAATCCTTATTTTTCTTACACATCTTTCCTGTTGACATTTTGTTAAATCTGTGTTGTAACTGTACGTATTAGTGCATTGCATAGTCAGATCTAGATTATTTCTAAATAACATGAAACATACTTGATGCAAGCTTTAATCTGAACCTGTAAAAGTTGGTTTTCAGGCCATCTTATCTGTATTGTAAATATTTACTTGCTTTCCAGAGACCTCGTGGACAGAGAGATTCAAGTTATTACTGGGAAATAGAAGCAAGTGAAGTTATGCTCTCTACCAGGGTAGGGTCAGGTTCCTTTGGGACTGTTTACAAGGGCAAGTGGCATGGTAAGTGTCCAGCATTTCTGTCACCATTAATCTAAGATACCAATATTAAAATTGCCTAACATAGTAAAAAAATAGAGTTTTGGGCCCTGTATGCATGTTTAGTATTTCTAATTCATAGATATGTACTAAAAATTGATCTTGTAATTATATATCTGGCAAAGTGGTAAACTGCATAAGAGGCATTGTGTTTCTTCTTGTTATTTTAAGGGTGTAATCCAATTTACCTTTCTGCTGGGTTGGGGAGAGTTGGATGCCACACCCTCCCAGCTGTGCTGGCTGACTGCCGGCATTGCCAGACTCCACTGGGAACAGCCCTCTGCTGCGGCTGAGCTGCAGCGCCGCCAGGAGCCTTCTGGCGTTGCTGGAAGTATGCCAGGGACAGCCAGCCCAGCAGATGGAGGGCCTGTGGAAGCCCTGAAAAAGGGGCATTCCATGGGTTGGTGGGGCAGCCGCTGGGTGGGTGAACTTGTGCAAGATTCTCCTTGCGTTTGGAGCCCTCCCCCAGGTCCTGATTCTCCAGGAAACTGTCCCAGTAAAAAATTGTAATGGGCCTCTACAGGGAGCACTTACTCCTCGGGAGGCCGATTCATGGGAGCTGGTGCTTCCCGGCCAGCTTGTGTGCCAGCTCCTCCTCCACCTGCCCCCCTTCCACCTGCTCTCCAGCATTTGGATTGCTCTGTAAGTAGGAATAAACTAAAGCAAGATCTTATGACTAGGTGCAGAGGTCACTACAGTGGGGTACATTTGTGTATTTAAAACTGTTTTTAAAGGTGATAATAGTACCTCCATCCTTGGGATTGCTTTGCCTGTTACTTTTCTCTTCTAATGTCTAAAGATGAGAATAGAGAGCATGGGGAAAATGGCTGGGAATATATGTCATAATCATTGGGAAGGATGTGGGTCTTTTGAAGGCATCTTGCCAGGAGTCCCTCAAAACCTGGAACAGACAGTGAGAGTACTGCTGATTACATGTAAGAGTGGGTAGCTTAATTATTGAACGTTGTTATGGTTTTATATTGTATTTTATCTTGTTATTGTACGTCGCCTAGAGTGGCCGTTAATTCGGCCAGATAGGCGACTCAAAAATAAAATTTTATTATTTATTATTATTATTTATTGTTCATGTGAAACCTGCTGGCCAAGAAGGGAGAGAGAAACACACTATCTAAAATGGTACCTTTTAAGAAAATTACCAGTTTCCCCACAATAGGAACTGGCCTGACAACAGTTCATATTTTTATATTAGATTCAGATGATTTCAGTTTTCCACTTACTCATTTCTAATTAGTGTGCCTGTATATGACTGCAAGAATATAGTAAACATTACCTGTACCATAACGTTAGATGAACAAATACTGAATTATGAAGGAAACAAATTTCATTGTAGGTTTTCTAAAATAAGATCTGGAAACAAATGTTAAGGTATGCTAATTAAACTGAACTCCAGATTTGCTTAAAAAGGTAACATTAACAGAAATGCTTTCATTTTGATGAGAAATGGCCAGTCTCAGGCAGCTTTAGTGTCCTGATATTCTGCAAGAAGTGGTGAGGAGGAGAATCCCAATGGCTCTTTACTTGCAGGTGTGAATTTGCCTTGCAAATGTCAACCCATTAGCAAATCATACTGCTCACTGCCACTGCAGGAGTCTGTTAGCAGCATTTCTTTAATGCTTCTCAATGCATGTGACAATGTCCCTGTTACTTGAAATAAAGCAACAAAGATCAGCAATGTCTGCCTATAATGCTTGACTCATTGCTGCTTCATGTCGCACACAACTCCTAGCTTCACATCTATTTAAGTCATTAATCACAGGATTTATAGTGGAAAAATTCAAACAAGGCATAGGCAAGAAAATACTAACAAAGAGCATTGGTTACAATGTGGAATTGAAAAATGCAAGCAGCCCAGAAAGAGCCACTTGAGAAAGGTATGGAATATTTACATTGGGCTCCCTATGCAAGTTGAAACGGTACACTGCAAGAAAGCTACATGTGGGACGAGTGCAAACATCACACTAGCTGGCCATTAACATGCTGCTAGTCTTCTCTTTAATTCACAACCCCTCTCCTTGGCTTAACCCCAGTTTAGAGCTGCATCTGATCAACATTAAATTTAGCTTAGTTAATTATTCCAGGGTTCTAAAACGTACATTCAGAATGTACGTTAATTTCTATTTAAGTAGGAGAATGTTGATTGGATGTAATGCCAAATTAGGCCAGAAAGGGCTAGAGGTTGCTCATGAGTACACGGAGAAGGGTTTAGGGAAGGGAACAAATGAACTATGGCCCATTCTTGTTCACCTTAACTAACAGCCAATCTAGCATTGCATCTGCACTGACCATAGGTGCTTTGAGGCCTGTGATCACTTCTACACTGAGAAAAACGGTATTATATATAAGAAAGGCAAGATGGTGTTTGAATATGTATAATTCTGGGTCAATGTTTTATTTCTTGAGTTATGGAGTGGAAATACCTTCAGCTGCAATTAATTTTTTTCTTTAACTCATTGCTTTTACCTTGTTTTGGCTTCAGAATCTGTTGATGAAAAAATAAGTAAAGCTGAGCTTTTTTAATGCTGGAGTTAAATGATCATGATTAGCGGGTGCAGTACAAGGTGATATCTAGGTGAATGGTCAGAGTTGCCACTTGCCGCTTGCAAGTCAAGAAACTTGCAGTTCTCTTCCTGCTTATTAGCTGTTCTGTTTGAGACTCACTGTAGATGCTCTCATTTGATTTCATCCAGTTGTGAAAGAGTAATTTATCTTAATCCTTTTGTTGTATTTTACTATAATACAAGTTTGTTATAATTTTTGATCGGTAAGCATTGTGCTGGTTATACAAATGTGGGCCATAAGGTTTTTTTTAGATGCGGGTGAATAGTTTTCCAAGGAATGGTGCAGTGGTTTGAAGAAAAGTTAATTTTTACTGTAACTTTTTAATTCTTCACATCAGTATGTCACGGGCCTACACATTTTGGCTGCCCCCCCCAGTGCCTTTCATTGGAAGCCTCTCCCCATCCCTCCTGCCTTTCCCAAAGGAAAGGCTGGTGGAAAAAGAGGCAAGTTGAATGCAACTGCTTGAAGATGCCCTTCAACACCTTCAGGCATTGGTGTTAAACGCTATCTCACCTGTCCTTCCTGATCCAAAGCAGGAAAGACGGGAAGGGGGTTCCAGTTTAGCCTTTTGTGGCCAAGGCTTTCCATGTACCTTAGCCATGCAGCTGCCAAACAATCCCCAGCCTTCTTTCCAGCCTTGGAACTAGGGCGGTGATGGGAATCACTGCTCAACTGCTAGAACAATATCCTCCCTCGTTTGCAGTTTAGAAATTTGAAGAAAGACAAGGCACGCACCATGCTCATTTGAAAGCAAACACCACATTTGCCATGGTGAGCAAAACTGTGTAGGAACAACACTTCCATGTTTTCATGTTTATACCAAATTATGCTTTGAAACATCCATTCCATTGTTCTAATAAGGGAGAAGTGCCTGTGGTACAGTGGATAGGAAATTGGTATGTGAGCCTTTCAAGGCTGAAAGTATTTGTAGGAATACGAGTGAAGGCAGTGACCAGGATTCATATAACTCCTTAGTGTACCCAACTGTTTGGGCATGCCTTGTGGCATACCCTACTACTTTTCTTTGAACAGACCTCTGTGCCATGGGGTAGCTGTTTAGAGAGTTCCCTGGTATGCTGTAGGATAATTAGGATGGAGGTTGATGCTACACACCATCTCAAAGGGCTTTTGGGCTTGTGGAACTATTTGTGGACTGGGATGGCCTGGCCTCAGTTGTCCATACTCTAGTGACCTTCTGACTTGACTACTGTGGTATGCTCTTTGTGGTGCTGCCTTTGAAGACAGTCCAGCCATTGGAGAATACAACTGCGAGGTTGGTGAGTGGGGCATCTCAGTGGGATCATGTGTCACTGGTCCTGAAAGTGTTGCATTGGCTGTCAATGAGATACTGGGCCCAATTCAGATTCTTAGTACTAGCATACAAAGCTTTAAATGACTTTGGACCCAAGTACCAAAAAGAGTGCCTCCTCCAATACTAAACATCTCGGGCCTTATGATTGACAGGGGATGCCCTGTAGGTGGTGGTGCCCGGTGGTGCTGACCTGTAACAAGGCCTTCTCGTTAGTAGTTCTCATCTCTCTCGTTATATTTATTTATTTTATTTTATTATTTCAATTTATATACCGCCCTTAGCAGAATAGCTCTCAGGGCGGTGAACAAACAAGATAAAATACAATATATCATAGTAAAAAAAGTTATAGTTATAGGCATTCAGAAGTAATTTAAAAGCATTTCTGTTCATCCAGACATTTGATGGCTGAAATATACTATTCCTGGCAACCTTGAAATTATTCGCTTTGAGGACATGTGACTGTTTTTAAGATAATGTTCTCATTTTTTTTGAAATTCTATTGTTTTGCTGTCTTGTTGCATACTGCCCTGGGTTTCTTTGGGAATTATTTATTTATTACATTTATTTATATCTCACTCTTCCTCCCAAAGAAGGTCAAGATAGAAATATAATAATAACTAATAACAACAATTGACTTTTCTGGGGTGTGTGGGAAGTAAAACACCGAAGGGGTGGAGCAGGCTAATCAGACAAAAATTGAGAAGAGTTGTATCCTTGTTTTGGCTCGTATCTCACATTCTAAAAATGCTAGAACCTTGGTTCTTTCTTTTTTAAAAAATGAAAGCTGGGAATCTGGGGATTATGGTACATCCTGGGAATACCACTGAAGGCCTTCATGGGTACCATTGTGCCTGCGGGTGCTGGTTTGGCCTGATATAGTCCAATATTGTCTACTCTGACTGGCAGTGTACTTCCAAGGTTTTGGGCAGAGTTCTAGCTATTGGAGTTCCTTTAAACTGGAGATGGCAGGGTCTGAACCTTCCTGCATGGAGAGCATGCTACTGAATCTCTGATCCCTCCCTGTACATGTTTTGCGTACAGACATCAATGTTCTGCATGTCATTATTGCAAGATTTTTGGCATTATGTGTGATAATTATTATATCATGTTTGCAGGAGATGTAGCAGTAAAGATATTAAAGGTTGTAGATCCAACTCCAGAACAGTTTCAGGCCTTCAGAAATGAAGTGGCTGTACTAAGGTAAACCAACACTGTAACTTTAAAATACTTCTTGAATCATTTTATTAAGATGACTATGTCAAAAATGCATAGGCTCACTGAGTTTTCAGTAGAAGTCTTTGTGTGGTGTCATCATAAAGATAGTAAACTAAACAAAATTGGAAGACTTACCAGACTTTATACCACATCTTATTGTAGACCATCCTAAGGCAGGAATATTCAGTATGTTAGACTTATGATGCTTAGGTTGTTGGAACTATAATAGGTGCTTGTCAAGCAAAATAAGGCAACCGCCACAGATGGCAGATGTAGGGCAGCAGCCTCTTGACTTCCTCCTAAGGCACCACCACCACCATTCCCATCTTTTGGAGGACAGAGCTGCATATGTCACATAGCCTGTCTTGGCTTCTCTGAAGTACCCTACTGATTTAGATGCAGTGGAAGACACTATCATTTTACCAGGGTCAAAGTAAGATTCATGTGTCAGTCCAGTCAGCTTCTGTATGTGGAATGGGAAGGTGGTACCATCTTGCTCTTTGCCTCAGGCACCCTGCTTCTTTGTTTTCCAATAATTGTATTGGGATATATTTATTTATCAATAAAATAATGTATTTCTCACCTGAGATTAGGCCTTCAGAATGACTTACAAATATAATAAAACAGTAACTAAACCACACACAAAAAATTACAGTGTAAAAGCTGTATCACATAAAAACCAGACACCAGTAAAAAAAATCATCAGTGAGCAACTCCATAAAAAGTGAACTCAAACAAAATTCTTTAGAGCTGCTTCCTAAACACACTTAGTAAGATGGATAGCTGAAGTTCCTTTGTGGTGAGTTCAAAATCTGGAGGTGTGATAGGAAAGGCCCTACAGAGAGTCTATTACAGAAAGTAATACTGTATTTTAGATTTTGTAACCTGCCCAGGACCAAACTGGTTTAGGTCCTTAAAGTTAAATAAGGATGGGAACCTGTGGCCTGAGGGCTGCATGTAGCATGTGGACTAATTTCATGAAGGTGGGGGGAGGAGGTTGGGAGGGAGGGGAAAGGGAATTTTGAGGATGATGGTGGGGGAGAGAAGGTGGTATCAGATAAAAAGCCACACCTAGTTTTGGATCTGGCCCTGACCATCAGTGGCATTTAGCCCTTGACAAATTCCCTCTGAGGCAACACAGTTTTTAAAAGAAAAGGGTTACTCCATCTCTGCTTTAACCGGGAACCACTGCAGTTGATATAAGGCTGTCATGATATGGTCAAAGTTCTGAGCTCCTGTTAGCAGCCTTGTACCAGTTGAGAGTTCTGGGCACTTGTCAGCTCCATGTATAACTGTTCACAGTGATTCACAATGTGATCGTGATCAGGCATGTGTAATTGGGGCAAGATCTGAAAGATCACTTGCCCCTGTGTAGTCCTGTAAGGTCATTTAGATTAACTGAGGAAATTCTACACCTGGTACCCCATCCTACAGAATGTTACAGGGCAGTGACTCCCATTTTCCGTTGTTGCACCTCTAATATGGAATGGCCTTTGCTCTGCCATATATGAAGTAGCAATCATTTTTGCCCAGGCTTTCCATGATCCATAAGATCAGACTATTTTTTTTCTGTATGAATTCCCATTTTTATTTTTATATGCTGTTGTATTACTGAATTATTGGCTTTATGTTGAATTTTTGTGTAATGATATTGGTAACTTGTACACCACTTAAGAGACTTTTTAAAAAAATTAAGTGGTTTATAAATGTTCTAAAAAAGATCAGCCTTGTCCAGAAAAAGTAATACCTGGGGGCACCAGCTGAAACTCAGCAAAGATCATCCTGGCCACAGCTACTAGCTGTCCATTCAGGAGTAAAAGTCCAGAAGGGATTAAGCAGCAGTACCCCAGCACCACTGCCTGGTCCTACACTCCATAAATGAATGGAGCTACTGCAAAACTGCCCCCGTTTCTTTCAGGTGATCCAGGAAGATGATGGTATTAAAAGCTTTTGTGGGAAGTCCAGTTGAACTAATTAACTTACATGTCAATATTTGACAATGAGGGTTGTGTAACTGTGTCAGAGTGTTCTTTGGTTCTCAGCATTTAACAGTTAAAACCCAACATCTTGGTGACTATCAAGGTATTTAAGAAATCAATTGAAAATGTTCATTCTTATTTGTTTCTGCTAGGAAAACCCGACATGTTAATATTTTGCTATTCATGGGCTACATGACTAAGGATAATCTGGCTATTGTCACACAGTGGTGTGAAGGAAGCAGTCTGTATAAACACCTGCATGTCCAGGAGACCAAGTTTCAGATGTTACAACGTATTGATATTGCAAGACAGACAGCACAAGGAATGGAGTGAGTAAGCTGCAATGGCAGAAGTTGCTGAGTAAAGGATGGGGGGTGGGGTATCATTGCAGCTGTAGAAGTGGTGTTGACTGCTCCAAACGCGAAATAGTTCTAGAGAAAATCAATTCAATGTTGTATTGGTTCCAGGGAGACCTCGATTGTCTGTTTCTGCAAAATGTGAAATGTAAACAACATTGGGCAATTTTCCAGAGAAAATAGAGGTTACAAAGATACCTAGATTTACAAAAATAGCACTGTCCAATTCTGAATGGATAAAATAAGAGCTTTCTAGCTACAATAGATAACTACTGCAGAAATGATAATCTGTTTATGTTTGACTATAGATGTAGATTGTTGCTTTGTATTTTGATTATTGACTTGTAAATAAGTTCACATTTTCATTTATCAAATTCTGTTTACAGCTATTTGCATGCGAAGAATATAATACACAGAGATATGAAATCAAATAGTATCCTTTCCTTACTTGGTGGAATTCTGGTGGCCTGTAATAATTTTATCAATAAGGAAAAGGGTCTCTTGTTCTGGTGATTAGGTGAGATCAAGACCTGCTAGTTATGGCAACATTGATGGATACTTCTGCATTCATTAGCTGTCACTTGTTTACAAAGCTGGGTTGAACATTTGTGTTGTGTTCAAGATCTCTAAATTCAAAACACATAATTTGATTATAAGTTTTCCTTTTTTAAAAAAAGGTGTGGTCGGCATTCTTCACAGTTCCTGTGTGTGGAAAGCCCCATGTCCTTCAGAGCTTTCTATGAACAGGGGGCCATAGGAAACTGCAGCTCATACATTGAGATTTAATAATTTTAAAAATTGTGTATTTTGAATTCAGAGATCTTAAAAAAAGCAGCAGCCTGGACTCAAGCATCTCCCTTTTGCCCGCAGACAGAGGATCAGTGCTGAGAGTAATATAATCTGGGAGAGGTATGGCATAAGGAAGGATGCACTTGGATGGATCTGGCATCTTTCCTTTCAATGTTACATATTTTATAAAATACTTCAAACACATTAATTAAATAAACCCTATGGGCAGTCTTCTGGAGTCACTGGCCTGGATGCAAGGATGATAGTGCTTGGTAACTCAAACAACTGTCCATGTGTGTTCCTTAAGAGTGATGTAGACATATTTCTTCATGAGGACCGTACAGTAAAGATTGGAGACTTTGGGTTGGCAACAGTCAAATCCAGATGGAGTGGTTCTCAACAGGTGGAACAGCCTACTGGATCTGTTCTCTGGATGGTAAGTGACTTACAACTGAGCTGTTGCTTGTAGCTGGTGAAATTACAGGTCTAACATTAATTATGTTCCTCTTAACTTTTTTTTTAATGGGTAACGTATTCAGAAAAACTTTTTCCTGTCCTTTAATCCAGGGTTTAGGAACCTGTGGCCCTCCAGTTGTTGCTGGGCTACAGTTTCTATCACCCCTGACCATTGCTTATGCTGGCTGGGGATAATGGGGTGGAATCCAACAACATCTGGGAGGCCAAAAGTTCCTCATCTCTGCTTTAATATCTGAGGGCTAAGGTGTTGCTTTTCCACTGAAGGAATGGCTCTTTACTGTATTCTGGAAGACGGTCTACATCAGTGCTTGCGTTACAAGTTTTTTTCTAATAGGAGAGGAACAAATTGTGGGTGGATGCTGCATATATACTGCTTGAACCAATACAAGTTGAAGGAGAGGTGTGTACTTGCCACAGAAGTCTATGGTTTGGCACAGCCTTTCCATGTCCATATTTGGAAACATTGGTTTTAAAACAAACGTCCTTTGTTCCAAGGGCCTGGTTCAGACGTCACCATTAACTATGGTTTGTCATTATGAAAATTAGCTTGTATGAACCTCATGCTCGCTCATTTGCCCCTGACCTGTCGGAGAAGGAGATCAAAAGCTTTTGCTTTTGAATTAATCACAGATTCCCATTACTCATAAAGATCTTAATCTCCTTTGCCCATGGTGGGTGGGGAGGGCATGGAAGTTTGACTTGTGCAGGCTTATTCTTGTGATGACAAACCATAGTTGCTTATTGTGTCTGAATTGGGTCAATGAATTTCTTATACTTTTAAGAAACTGAGGCTGCAATGTGGTGGTGGTGAAATATGAAGGTAATTCTGTCTACCTGTTCTGTCTTCTGTCAGGAGCATGACTAAATTTCTCCTTGGTTTGGTGGTATGTGTCCTTTGGATCCAAGCCGGTACCTGGCACACCTCTTTCAACACACCCTTTTTGGCCCTTCCATTGTTGTTTGGGCCAGGATTTCAGAGGATCCAACATAGGATTTCCCTCTCTGATGTTAAGAGTTTTGTCTCCAACAGAGGAATAGATCTGACCTATCATATGGCCCCTGAAACGCTCTCCCAGGGGGCAGAGAATTGCACCATTAATGTTACCATTCGATTCCTATAATGTTATCCTAGTATTCTACCGAGTTTGTCTCTCATGCTGATTTGGGAGGGTTGTATACATACTGTGTTCCAGAACTGTTGCTGCCCCCAACTCCTCTGGTTATTTTGCAGCATCTTGTATTTTAAATTGACTGTGATGGCTTTGTATACAGTTATCATACAAAAGCATGTGCTGGTGGGTGGCATCAAGACTTTACTCATTTCTTATAAAAAATAATTTAATCCATTTTAAACAGTGTTCCCAGATTGCCTTTTCAGGGCCAGTTGAATGTTTTGGGGAAATATTTTTAATTCAGTGGCTTTATTTTTGATTATAGCCAATAATGTGGTCAGGTTTTGTTTTTTTCCTGAGTATGAGTTCTTACTCTGCTGCTTTTCTATTTCCTTTTCTTTTCTGTTCATAAAGGCACCAGAAGTGATTCGAATGCAGGATAGCAATCCATTTAGTTTCCAGTCGGATGTCTATTCTTATGGAATAGTACTATATGAATTGATGACAGGAGAGCTACCCTATTCCCATATTAACAATAGAGACCAGGTGAGAAATGTTCATTTTTGATGCAATGCATTGTATTTCTAGAGAGAAAATACGCATTATTTCAGGGTATCTTTATTTACTCTAGAATGTAAGGGAGCAAAGACCCATGTAATTACATTGCACCTCAACCAGTCAGCTGTGAAGATGCCAAACTGCAGAAGTAGATCTTTGCTTGTGTGCATCTAATAGTCGGGGCATCCCATGTAAAAGCTTTTGCATAGGGTACCTGTTTGCATTGACACTGAAATGTCATCATAACGCCATGTATGCTGTGCCCCAACTATATTTACTAGTGCAGAATGTGTTAGCATCAGGCTGCTAAGAATGGTGAGTTGGAATTCTAGAACAGTGAATTAACAATGTAGTTAACACTTGATACAGGTCTGGGTTATTCAACTAAATTTTGGTTGTGTGTTCTAAGAGGTTCTGCTGGTTTCCAGGGATCTGTGCCTTCTCCAGGATTGGGCTGAGGGTTAGGAGGGCCTTTAACCTAAGGATGAAAGGAAGGATTGGTAAACGTGTTGCTTAGGAACTCTTCCGTTTCTGCCCTCATTCTTTCTTAAACCCATCTATCGAGATGGAAACCACTGTGTATGTTAGGTGCAAGGAAGTGCCCAGAACGTCAAAGCAATGGGACATGCTACAATGGAAAGCACAGGGATTCTAACAAGCCTAGTAGTTGAAGAGTGCTCAGTGCTAGCTAACAGGCAGGTTTCGGCAAATATGTTTGCTATGGCAAGTGTGGCACCACCCTCTGGTGTGCATGTTGGGTGAACAGACTTCCTTCTAACTTTGGAGCTGCAAGGTGGTTGTTTCAACAGTTGCATGGTGATCCCAGTCCTCTCCCAGCAACAAGTTGGTAAAAAAGCTGGGACTGGTTTCGCAGCTAAACCAGGAAGCCCCTCCCCTTCTTATCTGGGATAGCAAAGGGTGGCTACTGCTTGGCAACTCCTGCTGTCATCCTCATACAAAAGGAAGGAGGTCTACTCTATTCATGGAGGCTCCATGTGTGATTTAGAAGCCTGCACAAATCAGGGTTCTGAATTGTGCAGGGAACCTCCTCCACAAAGAGAGGCTTCTTAATGCAGAAGTTATCCTTCCAACACTTGGAGTGCGACAGGAATGGGATAGTGAGGGTGTGGCTAACAGTGCACCCCACTATCTCTGTCAAACAATTGTAATTGCGGGGGGCAGATGCACTTGGGCCTGGCTTCTCTCTTCAGGATGCATATGGAAGTAACTGATCAGCAATAGTAGGTTGCACATACTTGTTTCTTGTAAGTGAACTACTTTGAAAGCACTGTGGAAGAGGATACAATGGCATGTGATATGATTTTTAGTAAATGGATAAAATGGCCTGTGTAACACAATGCAGATCCATATTCATATCCAGTCTGTAGGAGGTTCCCATCTGGCAAGCAGCATCCATGTGTATATCTTCCTTGTTGGCTAGAATGTATCTGGCAATTTAAAAAAAGCTCTCTTAAGCAAAGTCAGACCAGTGGTCCATCTAGCCAGAGCTCTTCATTGTTTCATACGGGAGTCTTTTCCTAACCCTACCTGGTATCGCTGATGAGCTGTGGTCCTTCCCCCTTAAAACCGCATACAGCAGCACATCTGCATCCCCAAATTTCCATGAAAACAGTGAATAGCTTGCATTAAAAACATTTTCAATATAGATGCTCTCTGTCCAGATTACTAAAGTTTATTTGTTTGCCTGTTCTTAGATCATTTTCATGGTAGGCCGTGGTTATGCGTCACCAGATCTCAGTAAACTGTACAAAAACTGTCCCAAAGCTATGAAGAGACTTGTAGCAGATTGTGTGAAGAAAGTTAGAGAAGAAAGGCCTCTCTTCCCGCAGGTAAGAATTAAGTTTGATTTTAGAGCTTTACAAAATGAATATGTTTGTATGTATGTTTTAATAAAGTAAGATAAAATGTTGTTGAAATAGTGAAAAATAGTGGACAAGTAATGTTAAATATGCAGGGAAGAGAATATAGGCACCTATTTTATTTTATTATGTTTATATCCCATGTTTCCTCCAACTCGCATTTTATCTTCACAACAACCCTGTGAAGTAGGTCAAGCTAAAAGAGAATGACTGGCCTAAGGGAGCTCCATAGCTGAATTAGCAATTTGAATGTGTGTGTTGTGTAGTGATCTAGAGAGAGAGAGACAGATACATACATATATGTGCATATAGCCATACATGTGCCTATGTCCCTGTGCACGCACACATACACACATGTATAACTGTCTATGTATTTATTTATTTAAGGTATTTATGAAGCACTTTTAAGATGCAGCTCACAGAGTAGTTTACATAAAATTATTAAAACAATAAGCATTGATAAAAAATACATGATGAAAGAAAAAGGGCAAATGACTGTCATTGAAGAGGCTGTTTCTACTGGGAACTGGATGTTGGCAGCTTACTAAGCCATTGCTGTTGTTTCTCCACTCCCCTTGGGGCAAGATGGACACATATCTATATAATATTATATAGATATGAGGTTTAATTAAACACATAGACAAATATAAATCTTGTTTTTCATACATGTCCATATATATGAGAGAGAGGGGCAGACATGGGGGGGGGAAGAGGCATAGTATGTCTAATCCCTCTGTCTCTCTTCACTCACTCCCAGAGAGAGAGAGAGAGAGAGAGAGAGGTATCTCTGCTTATCTGTTTACTGAGACACCCTAAAATTCTGAATGTTATGCTCCTTGATATTTCCTGCTTCAGACAGAGTAAAATGTTAGTAGGAAATAATGAAAAGTTTGACCAGTTAGTGATGTCCTTTTTTCATTACTATGCTTCAGTAACCTTGAGATGCTATACTTTAAAATTGTAAACATATTTTAAAACAATATATTTGTGTTATAGTATTATAACTTCCAGCCTCTGGTTGGTCACTGTGAGAACAGGATGCTGGAACAGTTGGGCCACTGGCCTCATCCAGCAGGCTCTTCTTCTGTTCTTATTTTACCCACCAGTTCCTGGTAATAGGCTGTGCCGGCACATTGCTTTCTGCTTTGGCTGTGTAATATGAGCTATTCATGTTTTTTATAAGGCGGAAAACAAAAGCTACCCTGCCACTGTTTATTTTATAAACAGGAAATGGTCACAGGGAAGCAGGTGGAGCTGACAAGAACTTCTACAAAAGCTACACTAGCTTCTTCAGACCTAGGAAGAGAATAGTTGTCAGTAATGAAGATAGTTTTGCACAGAAATTGGACAGGCCATGGGGAAAGTTCAGCTGATTCTCTCAGCAGAGGAGCATCCTCCCCCTGTCCCTCACCTGTGTCTGACTTTGGGAAATGGTACGAGGGATACATTTTCAAAAGCAGATTTTTGTCAGGTCTCCTATGAAGTCCTGCTTATAAGTATTCTATATTTCTAGCTTATAAGAATCTCGGGCATAGTAATGAGCACATTCCCCCTTCATTTTTATATATCAAGCAATATAGGGGCCTGAAAAAAAGGAATAGCGAATAATCTTGATTTAATACTTCCTGCCTGCAACTCACGTTATAATAATTGGGCAAGGTTTAATGTAGTGAAATACTTTTGTGATATTCTAAAATTACATTGATTTGTATACTTTCTAAAGGACATTGCCAGCCCATCAGGTACGTTCTTTACCATCTTAGACTAAGCCTACGTTTTGTTCACATTTACCAGATGTTACATCTGCCTTTGCTTTTCTCTCTCTCTCCCACTGCTAAAATTTAGTTTCCAAATTCCTCAGGAGAATGATCTGTTTTTGTTGTTGCTTATGTTGCTTTGTAAAGTGTGAAGTACACTGGTGCTGCTCTATAGATAATATTCAGAACCTACAGTCTTTCTGGATTTGGAATCCTCCAACAGTAATCCCTTCCTTTGTTTCCTCCCCACCCTCCTCCTTTTAGATATTGTCCTCCATTGAATTGCTGCAGCATTCTCTACCCAAAATCAACCGAAGTGCTTCAGAACCTTCTCTGCATCGTGCAACTCACACACAGGACATAAATTCATGCACATTGACTTCGACAAAGCTACCTGTATTCTAGGAGATCTGTGGGCACTGCCCACTGCTCTCCCCAGTAACAGTTCTAGCAGTTGTGCTTTGAATGCCTCAGTCTACATGATTGCAGAGCCAGCATGGGATTCAGCTGGATGCCAGTTTTAAGAATGAGCTGCTATGAATTTCTACCATTCTAATTCTACAGGGACAAAAACTCCACGTTGCCTTTTTCTACAGGTTATCATGTTGAAATAGTTAACAGACTGTATACAAGAGGTCCTATTACTATTTTTTATAGATGCACTTGAGCCTTACTTTATCCCACATGCAAAAAAAAGAAAGAAAGAAAAGGATGCTTTGAGGTTTTGACTGTATTGCATTCTGCGGAATGAACTGATATTTTTCTATTGCAAAATAATAGCTTAGCATTTGAGAAAAGTCAATGCAGATGGTGCTGTTCTTCTGATCTCCTAAGACTTTGTGCCATTCAGGCTGGAGGGATTTTAACTAAAATGGCCATCCACAAAGAAGACATAAAGGAAGAGGGAAATGCAGCTCCGGAAAGCTTCTCCTTCGAAGCATTTCTCAAGATGACACCAATATTAAGTCAACACAAATGGTTTTGCACATGGAGAAAATGCTCATTTTAGGGCGAGAAATATATTGTCACTCGTACTGCCCAGAGAAAGAAGCTAGCACAATATTGCTGCAATCACCTTAAGAGTAACATACGAAGTTTATTGGGTACTTTGGACTTGTTTCTTGCAGCGCCGTGAAAGTCCAGTGAGAAACTATAGTTTTTTGGGAGGAGAAGAGGCAAAATAAGTAATGCTGTCAATATATTTCTGCAAAAAAAAAGCCTGTTTTGAAACTCTTTTCTGAGATGCACTATAAAGAAACTTGGCATATACAGGTTTTCCCTTGCTGATTTGGGTTTTAATTTTGTTTTTATTGCTCCTGAGAGAAAAGCATTTATTGTAAACCCAGGTTCTTCTGATTATCTTATTTTAATAAAATAAATTAAACTTAAGTTTGTCATTAACCGATTTTTCAAAGTTGATGTCTGTGGACCCTATTCATAAGTGTGTGTTTTTGTAGTTGTGATATCCTATCCATAAAATCTGCATGCATATGTATATTTTGGGAAGAGGGGGGAAGCAAAAATACTGATGCAATTCCCCTCTAAAACACCATTTTGGAAAGAACAACTCTAGAGCTATTTAGTGTGTATTTCCTCATACATTGTATTTTCTGAAGAATGTGCATTGTAGCTTCAGCATCCTTTTCTGAGATCTTTAGTTGTGATACAGAGCAAATTCATAACTTTCAGACACAGCTAAGTACCCCTTGGTGACGTAGTTAGAATGCTACTGCTTGATTAATAGGTGGGAAACAGATGACCGGTATTTTTCATATTTAACAGCTACCACTGTACAATATTCTGCTGGAATCTAAACTTTCTGTAATGTTTAGAATTCCTAACCTTTCAAAATTTGCCTTTCACTTGGCAGTATAGTAACCCAGGTTTTCAAGATAGATCCAATAAGCAAATGGATATCACTTAATGGTCCAATTTCTGTTGGTATCTGTAGTAACATACATTTTTGTACTGTCTATACCATAAACCTATGTATAAAGTGTTTTCCACAAGAAAACCTATTCTTGCATGAGAAGGGGACTCGGAAGCACAGGCATAGTCAAAGTGAGAAATTTAAGTGAATTTTGATTGGCCAGGATATTCAGCAATGGAATAATCACCAATTTATTGTCGGGTGGCTTTCCTAATAATAGGACATACCTAACTTTCACAAGCTTTTTGGTTTACCTGTACTTCAAATTTATATGGCCTTGTTCCTCCCTATTTGTGTTCACAACCTTTTTTTCT
Source organism: Rhineura floridana (assembly GCF_030035675.1). Classification (NCBI taxonomy): domain Eukaryota; kingdom Metazoa; phylum Chordata; class Lepidosauria; order Squamata; family Rhineuridae; genus Rhineura; species Rhineura floridana. The sequence continues at coordinate 139,547,859 of NC_084482.1, read as the reverse complement.
TCCTCTGGAATAAACTTGCTTTCTTCCTGCGTGCTGCCATTCAGAGGCTCAGGTACTGGGTTGCTCTCCTCTCCATCCACTAGAATATAGGCTCTTTTCTTGAAGAAAGTGTTGGCTCAGGTTGGACTAGTAGGTACCTCTTGCTTCCTTTCTAGCCTTTCTCTTGCCTTGTAGGTTTCTAGGTCTGCTCTGTCTTTGCAGTGGTGGGTTGCTTTTGCATAAATATATTTAGATCTCAAATCAGCACATATCCAGAAAATCTAAAATTTTAAGCTAGCCAAACTAGTAGTTGCTGAGGAACTTAATACTTCCTATCTAGTTCCACATGGGATTACTGTGATTGCCTGAGGGCCAACCTAGAGATGTCATTAAATGCATATTTGCATTTAACTCTGTTTTAAAAATGCTTAATAGTAGCAACTGGGTGGACAGTTGATAATTACTGGGATCACAGCAAGTGTGGAGGGAAATGCAACCCATTCCTCTCAGTGCTAGTATTTACACTTGGGGGAAATCTACACCTGCTGAATTCCTGAAAATTATTAGCCTATCCCGTTGATGCTAAAAGAAACAGACATGTAGTTTAGCCCTTAGATGACTCATTATGTGGCTTTAGCCTAGAAGTTTAATCTGGGGAGGTTCTTTGGGACAGGGTTTAAACTATATATAGTAATGTTACCTATGTTGCTTTTTAAAAGGATTGCCGTGTAACGATCCTATGTGTGTAATAACTGTATGAATGAGAGAGTATGTATGTGTACACATGAACACACACATACACCCTTGTGCGTATGTATATAGTTTTGTAAAATCTCCAGTTGACTAATCTTGCACAACGTTTCATGTTGGGCAACTCACTATGAAGTTGTATACTATTTATTTGTTATTTGATTTATATCCCGCCCTTCCTCCCAGCAGGACCCCAGTGCACATGCATATGTAACAGGCTTGTTTTTTCTTTCTCTTTTTAATGCATAAAATCTGCTATTTACTCAGGTGGTAATGATGAATTAAAACTGCTCAGGGATTAAGAGTGAGCTATAACTGATAATTCACATGATAGTAAATAATGTTGTTTCTCTGGTTTGCACTGCTTAAGTAAAAGCTGATTTGACATCTGTATCCATCCTACTTCTTGTGCAAACCCTATTTGTGTGTGTGTATGTAGATGTATATACACACACACTCCTGCTAACAAATATTTTTAAATGGAAAATTTTAGTAAAACTTCCACTGAATATTAATGAGGTATAGCACGTTTCAACTGGTTTTAAGTTGGGTTACATCACTTCTTTCAGTTATACCTTTCGACTGCATTGTCCTTATACTGTAAACATCTGGTATGGGAAGACTGACTTCCATTTGTAGCTTTGTGTCAATGTTTCTCTGCATCTCATAAACACTGGCAGTTGCCTTCCATGTGCTGTTTACAAGCCTTTGCCGTTTACTATGTATGCTGAGCTGTTCAGTTCTCCTGATTAGCTGCAGCTGAAATGACTTCCTGTGCCTGAAAAGCATCCCTGTTTTCCAAGGAACTTCCACCCTTCCTGGAACTCATATTTTCTAGTGCATGCTCAAGCTGTCTCTACAATAAACTTACTAGGATGGCACAATAGCTCTGTACTGCAGTGGCTTTGAATGCTTGGCACCTCTCACTATCATAACTCAAATGAGTAAATGCTGTGTCTAAATATTGGATGAGTTGTATTCATGGCTGAATAGTGCGTCTTGTGCTTGTAGGGCTTACATGATTCATTTTGGGAGATAAACAATGGACAGGATGACGTTTGACTTGCATTCTGATCCCAAGTAGAGTCAGATGTATTTAAGCCTGTTTATTTTCAATTTCTTACTTTGTATAGGATTAGGCTGTTAGTCTCTGCTGCTGGCCCTTGTTCTTGTCCAGCATTGTAATAAGAACGTATTATATAGTTATGAGACCAATTGTATAGTTTGAAGTCTGGCTTTTTCAGTGTTTTACACCAACATTACTGCATTCAGTGAAGAATGGCTGAGATACAGTGCATGAAATGAAGCTTTTCAGTGTGTATTTCTGCCCTCTCCCCAAAATACCTTGGATTCAGATTTACAGGGCAATCATAACTATGTCTACTCACTAGTAAGTCCTGAATTCAGTGGGGCTTATTCCCAGGTAGGATTGCAGCTGTAGTCATGCTTAGAGCAGAATCATTCAGTGCATTGGCTTCTCCGTTTGCCAACTTTTATTTCAGGGGTCTTCCGCTTGCCCTCTTAGTGAAAGTCCCTTGCGTATTTTTAAAGTTGAGGTTTCAAAATTGCAGGGAAAGAGCTCTTGGGCCATGTAATCCATACTGTGGGTTCAAGTTGTAACATTCTGGAGTTTAGCCTCCATCCTTTAATTACTTTGTCTTTGAGATCTCTGCGTGGAGATTTGCAGTCTGGGCCAAGTGGACTACATTCCAGCCAGACTGCTTCAGCCGGAACCCCATTATTTAGTAGCTGAACAATAATGGAGCTGAAGCTGAAGCAGAGTTAGTAGTGGTATGAGCACAGCACAGTATACCAGGTACAGCTGTTGAGCCATTGGGAGATAACAAAGGCTTCCCTTACATGTTGGGTGGAATGAGTGCTGAGAAAATATATGGGAACTGCTTTCAACACTGTAGTATAAATGTTGAGTATTACGGAGCTACAGTCAAGTGAAAATTGTGTTTGTTACACCCCCCCCACTCAGAAACTGACGTAATTCAGTGAACTTTAAAAACACAAGGAAAGTCTAGGATTAAAAGAAACCTTTTTTTTTTTAAACTCTAAGTGGAAGAGTTGAAGTGCTTCCACTTTCTATGCTTGAGGCGGGTACATGAGTGAAACTGTCCACTCTTACATTCCAGTGAGAGAGCGTATTAGATTTAGATATTTTCTCAAAGAATAGGGACATAAGCAAATGAAAGTATTGGTTTGTGTCCCATTATAAAATATGGAGTCACCTTCATTTAAATGTAATGTAGAAGCCAGAGCAGCAAATTAAATTCCAGCCCCAAGAAGAGTGGGTGCATGGGCTTGTAGTCACACACCAGCGCTTAGGCAGATTCTTGAAACTGGAGGTGTAATTTGAGAACTTGAAGAGTTAGCAGAAGCAGACTAGGCAAAGCCTCTTTCATTTTCTCTGAAACTCTGCTGGCTCTCATCCAAGCTAAAATTACTGTCTGCTCTAAGCTTTTAGTTTCTCCTCTAGTACAAGTCATAGGCATGTCAGTCAAAAAGTACACTTACAGCAAGTCTGGCATATTTCCAATTTTAGAAATGTGATCTGAAATATAAACCCTTCCACATTCTACTTAAATATAAGTGAAAGGGTAAGTCAGTCTACAAATGCACTGAACCTTAGAACCCTGCAATGCTGTCTGGCTTAGCTAGCAATGAATGCTATTTTTATAGCAGTTACAGGATTCGTTTTGCCTCTTGTTTTTTTCTGGTAAAGTAACTTTCTTTAAATCTGTTCCCAAGCTTGTTAGAGATCAGTGCCAATATATATTATACTGTGGAAATATTTCCATAGTAGCGAGCCTTGATTTATTCCTGTTGACCATCTGCTACATGTGGGCATGATGGTGGGAGTTCTTGTGCAGCAATGTGTCTCTGGGTGGCCTTGTCAAAATCTCTTCTCCCCCACTAACCCCTACCCCCACAGCTTAAAGCAGCCTTTCCCAACCAGTGTGCCTGCAGATGTTGTTGGACTACAACTCCCATCAGCCTCAGCCAGCATTGCCAATGGACAGAAAAGATGGGAATTGTGGTCCAACAACATCTGGAGGCACACTGGTTGGGAAAGGCTGGCTTAAAGTGAGGATATTCTAGGTGTATTCCTCCTTCCTGGAAAGGTGCTTTATTGTGTGGTTGCCTAGCAATTCCAGGGGGATGGCCCCATTTCAGTCTGATTTCCAGACCGGTTTTGGGACAAACTGTCTTAGTCACCCTGATGGATGACCTATGCAAGGAGAACAAATGGCCCTGTTCATTCTCTTGGGTCTTCCTGTGGCCTCTGATGCCATCAACCATATCCTTCAGAACAAGCTCTCTGGACGGGAGGCAGTGTTTCAGTAGTTCCATTCTCCTTGGACAACTGATTCCAGAGTATGATGCTGGGGATTTTACTTCATTTATGCTAAGGAGTCCTTCAGGGTTTTATCATATCCCTCATGCTTTTCAGTATCTGATCCCTGTGTGTGAGGTAACCTGGGGACTTGGAGTGTAGTGTCACTAACAATTATATAATAAGTGTCACTAATAATAATCTATCTCAACTTTACATCTATAACAGGTGAAGCAGTAGATGTGCTGAATCTGTCTTGCATCAGTAAAGGACTAGATAAAGGCCAATAAACTCAGTGAAGATGAGAGCACTATTGATATGTGGCTTGCCTGTGCTGAGAGGTGTTCAGCTTGTTCTGCATAGGATTGTACCTACAGATGCAGATTGCAACCTATGGGTACTCTGGGAACCAGATTTGTCATTGGTGGCTCAGATAACTTCTGGCTAGTGAAAGGTGCCTAAACAATGGCCCAGAGACTGGAAGCGTTCAATATATATCCCTAATTCCAAAGAAAGGGGATCCCAGGGAATGCAGTAATTATTCAACTATTGCCTTAATATCCCATGCAAGTAAAGTAATGCTCAAGATTCTACAACAAAGGCTCTTGCCGCATATGGAGCGAGAAATGCCCAATGTCCAAGCTGGATTTAGAAAGGGAAGAGGCACCAGAGATCATATCGCAAACATACGGTGGATAATGGAACGGACCAAGGAATTTCAGAAGAAAATCACCCTGTGCTTTATAGATTACAGCAAAGCCTTTGACTGTGTAGATCATGAAAAGCTATGGAATGCTTTAAAAGAAATGGGGGTGCCACAGCATCCGATTGTCCTGATGTGCAACCTATACTCTGCACAAGAGGCTACTGTAAGGACAGAATATGGAGAAACCGATTGCAAAGATGTGTCACTGAACACTAAAGTCAGGATCATTCAAATCATGGTATTCCCGATCTCTGTGTGTGGATGTGAAAGTTGGACAGTGAAAAAAGCAGGTAAGAGAAAAATCAACTCATTTGAAATGTGTTGGAGGAGAGCTTTGCTCATACCATGGACTGCGAAAAAGACCAATAATTGGGTGTTAGAACAAATTAAACCAGAGCTATCACTAGAAGCTAAAATGATGAAACTGAGGCTATCATACTTTGGACACATAATGAGAAGACATGATTCACTAGAAAAGACAATAATGCTGGGAAAAATAGAAGGGAGTAGAAAAAGAGGAAAACCAAACAAGAGATGGATTGATTCCATAATGGAAGCCACAGACCTGAACAGGGTGGTTCATGACAGATGCTCTTGGAGGTCGCCGATTCACAGGGTCACTTTAAATCGTAATCGACTTGAAGGGACATAAGAAGTGAAAGGTGCTCCATGCTACAAAGTTGGTTTTCAGCTCTGAGCCTTCTGGACAGTGTTGGCTTAGCCATGGTTATCCATGCTCTACTTTTCCAGATTACCTTACTGTCATGTGTTACACATACACAAAGCTACCTTTTTTGATGATTGCTTGGAATTCCAGGAAGATAAAAATGTGTGTCCTAAAAGTCTTGCTAATGGAAACTTAACTTGCAAGTGTTTAAACAGCTGCATTGTTTCATTTCCAAGCACTATGCAAGGTATTGGCCCTTACCTTTTAAAGCCCTAGATGCCCTGAGCACTTTTATACTAAAAAAGGTGGGACATAATACTGATTTTCTAGCAGAGCGTCTGTATGGATTTAAGTTTTCTACTTTAGCTTTTACCAAGTCATGGAGGAATGAAAATAGATAGAATACACATTAGAACAGATGTACAGAATGTCCCTTCAAATAAAATAATATAAAAATGCTTTTGGGGTAAAAAAATGAAGTGCTGGTACTCTTATCTGGATAAAAGAGCTGTGGGTGCCAGCAAAAAGAAGGTGTCAGTACTTCGTACCAGTGAGTACTGTCACAAAAAAAGCCTGGAGTGTAGGAATCGTATTTCTATACCAAAGAAATGTAGCCTCCCTTTGCATATAAATGCTAGCTTATTCTGATTGGACTTGCATTCTTACTAGTAACAGGGTAGTATAGCCAAGACTATTGTAGAATAGATGGTGTGGTTAAGATACCCATATTTCTTTTGCAATGGAGCATTGTAACACTACCCATGACCAAATTTTAAAGAACAATCAAAATAAAAATAAGATCCATTTTTCTTCAGTGTTTTAAAATTTGATCAACTGCTCTGCTGTAGCACTTGGCTAACACTAATTGATATTTAAATATGGTTTTTGACAAGAAAAAGTTAAATAACATCAAGGTATGCTGAGGAACTACTTCTAAGTGTTGAGTCAGGTAGAACAAGGTCACAGGATGGTGCCTGACGTTCACAAGACATTCTAGCTTTACCTGAACTCTTGAGAGAAGGAATTTTTCAAAGAAATAAACCTGGAAGTTTTCCTTTAAATGGGGGAGCATAACAGTCTGATTTTAGAAAAATGGGTTCCTCTATTAATGAATACATCAAAGTACATAATAAAAGCACTCATTTTATTATGCTTCAGTTGTTTTACTCTACAGTGACAGGCTCATACTAGAATTTCACCAGGACTTCAGTCTCCATGGCACAGTAATTCTAAAATGGTACAGTACAAAGTTATTGAAGGAACAGAAGGACTAATATAGAAGAGTACATTGTGGAGATCTTGGGGTGTTTCAGGGAGGAGCAGCAGATTCAGCATCCGCTCCTGAAAGATGCATAAAAAGCTCTCCCATCTCTGTTACGTCATTGTCAGCAACTGGCAGTGTTCTATTTTCACGGTCTTCAATAAAATCCCAGAGGCGAACAGAATTGAGGAACTAGAATAAAAAATACAGACAGCGCTCACATCTAAGAAGGCATCTGCTTAAGTACTGCATACAGTTGAACTACAGACGCAGGGTGCTGCTATAGCTGAAACAGTGTCCTCCATGGTACATATGTGATTAAGTCTGCTTCCCTTGCTACGGCCATATAGGTTGTTGTCAGAATTCCATGGATGCTGATGTAGGGCTTTTTCTTAGGAAGCTACCTTTATTGTAGCTTACTTGCCCATCTAGCTAACTAGTCTCAGGCAGATTTTTCACATAACCTGGCACTTTCTCTAAGCAAAGCATGTGCTCTACTGGTCCCTTGCCCTAGGATGTAAATGCAAACTTGTGATTACAATGTGGTCTTTAGGCTTGGTTTTTCCAGTTTGTGAGTACCACCTTGCAGCTCTTGGGTCCAGTTGATGTGGAATGAAGTGTATGTGTTGTCTACTTCTTCTTTGTCTCCATTAGACACATAGGCCCTCTTACACCATACAACTGCAGATATAACATCTTGGACATTTTTGCTACACCAGCACACATGCCATAATGATCAACAGTATGCCCAACCTTGAACAAGCAGGTTCAATATGGTGAAGTGAAGTGGAAGTGGACTATCTTCAAGGTGATCCCGACTTATGGCTACCCTGTGAATAGGGTCTTCATGGTAAGCGATATTAAGTACCAATTCCAAAATGTTGATGTCAACTATGTCATACAGTTTAGTTCATCTAAGACTATTAGTCATAAGACACACAAAACTTCCGCTGAAACACAAGTAGGGCCACTGAATTTTAGAACCAGTAGTCAGATTTAGCTGCATAGTAAGTAGTGGTGAATTCTAGTCTTCTGGTTTAATAAATCATTGAAATTAAATTATGATAGAACTCTTCAAGTACATGGAAGGTCACATAGAGGAGGGCCGGGATCTCTTCTCTGTCATCCCAGAGTGCAGGACACAGAATAATGGGCTCAAGTTGCAGGAAGCCAGATTTTAGCTGGACATCAGGAAAAACTTCCTAACTGTTAGTGCCATTCAACAGTGGAATCAATTAGCTAGAGAGGTAGTGGGCTCTCCGACACTGGAGGCATTCAAGAAGCAGCTGGACAGCCATCTGTTGGGAATGCTTTGATTTGGATTCCTGCATTGAGCAGGGGGTTGGACTCGATGGCCTTGTAAGCCCCTTCCAACTCTTCTATGATTCTATGAAATTTGTGCACATGGTAATATGGGCAGACCCTATGATCTGTCATGAATACTGAAAGAATATATATAAAGAAAGGTGCAAAAAGGCTTGTACGCTACTACAATGGCAGAGGGGTGAGGCATAACTGGTGCATGAATTCAATACTGTGCAACAGCACCATGCACACACCAGGTGACCAGTCCATGTAAATACTAAATGCAAACACTCCCACTTTGAAAGAAAAGGCTACAATCACAAAGCAAGAGTACAGACACACGAATGTGAGCTCAAAACACACCCCTGTGCTTGCGCTGTTGGCAAGGGCTTCAGCAATAGCTGCATAGGTATCTGCACTGATCTTGTAAACAACATTAAGCTTACAGTAAAGGTTATAAGCAATAACTGTAGTATTAGAAGTACAATTGTCTTCCATGAAGGAAATACCTTCTTTCTTACATGATCCAAATAAATGAATATGCAATTTTCAGGGCTATTTAACGCCACACTTACAAGGCAAATAGCCACAAATGTGTTCAAGTATTTGTGTTTTAAATGGCAAACAAGATACTGAAATTGGAAGAACTCACTTGTCAAAGTGAGATTCAGCACTTACTGTGTGGGTAGGGGAAGGGCTGGGTTTCTATGGAGCTGGATCTTAGCAAAGAACACCCTGACCCCCAATCTGGTCAACTATGCAAAAGCTGATACTCTGAACCCTTTTCCAAATGTTTAAAAGTGTTAAGTTCTTGAATGGAAGAATATGTCAGATCCCTGAAGCCTAGTGCTGCTGTTTAGTTGAGAGAAGACACGATGGAAATCTTACCCGAACAGTTCCCTCAGAGCTAAGCTGTTTCCGTGGCTTCTCCGGTTCAGCCTTTCTCCCATCTGGGTAGGCATGCAGGTATAGACACTTTCCCCCAAATGGACAGGTCCCCTTTCCCTGCTCAAAATACTTGCAGGCCTTCCTTCTGAACATATGAGAGAGAACACAAGCATATTTGTTTATATCCCACTTTGTTGCTGTAATCTCAAGGTGGCTAATGTCACTAAATATAAAAACAAGAAAAATACTAAAACTCAGTGCAGGAGATACAGTACAAAGTAATAGCACCTAAGACACTTGATGCACTTGTGTGTTTGCAGTAGCATTACTGCAGGTGTCAAGTATCACTTCCTTTATAATTAAGTATAGTGAGCTTAGCTGCACTGATTCTATATCGAATAAAGCTGTAAAGCAACTTCTCCATCAATCTCTGCAGGAGCACAGCAGGGATGTACACTACAGATGGAAAAATCAGTAAGTTATCCTCAATGGCGTAAGTGGCCAAACAGCTCAATCCAATGCATGTTTGCTCAGAAGTCTGTGTCGGTGGGGCTTACTGGAACGTGTGCATAGTACTGTGGTCAAAGAAACTTGGACAATGTCTAAAAAGTCCTAACTTTTGAATCAATGGCACTCTTTATGTTCTTATTAGAACAGAACTGAAGCAGGTAAAAATATAAATGGAAGACATGAAGCTTTAGTTATAACCTATGTTGTAGGGTACCTATTTGGTTTTTTATTGCAAAATCTTCAATAAGAAACTAAGTAAAATTTGACTGAACAATCTGAAGCTATATTGCATTACTCAGTAATGCACCAAGACCACCATCTACATTTACAACTAATAGCTGCTTAAAGTTCTTCTAGCGAGTTCAACCTGTAAAATCTGAAGCAAGAACAATGAGGACAGAGTCATCTTTAGAGAAAAATCCACCCATAAGAAACTGTGCACAGCATCCATTTTATTTATCAGAAAAAATCCTGATCAGACATTAATTTACATCCTGAGCCATTTAGCTGGGACAACTATCCAAGACTGTAATACAGCAGAAGCATCTTTATGGTACTTCCCATTAATCTGGCATTCAGGAAGCACATTGTTTTTACTGAGAAATGCAGCCTGAAACTTGATTAAAATTATATTTAATAGGAGATTATCACTCAAACATATGCAGTTACTGCAGCATTAAGGATGGTCAAAGACGTTAAGATTTCTACTTGAGACTGTTACAAAAAAACTAGTAACTTTGCTATTGTGCACTTTTGCCTTTTCCAGCAATTCCTTTACAAGACAAAAAATCAGAATGAGTTTTTTGTGGATATATCCCACAAAAGACCCGCAAAGTCAGGGGGATTACTGCCAAATGCTTTCCCCTCCCTCTTATAATCAGTGTTTTGGAGTTGTCACAGTGGGATTTTCCACTGAAATATGATTTATAGCACTTAGCACACAGCACCAGAGGTTCAAGCTGCTTGCTCTAATCAGCAGCTGCAGATTTCAGCTCTAGATGTATTAATAACACAGCCCCAATGCGACTGATAAGCATAAACACAGAGCAACACAATGTAAACAACAAAAGCTTTGCCTTCTGACACATATACACTTTAGAGCCCAATAGTGAAGGTCACAGAATGACACAGCTGACATTTTGTTAAATGCAACAAGCATTTAACCAAATGGTAGATTAGTTGGACGTGTACTCAATTCACTGTTGGCTTGCATACAATGAAAAAATTTGTCACAATTTTTTTGAACAGATTTTAAGGGGGCAGTTGGGTCAAACTATTGTGGGAAGCTCCAAAACACACACTAGATTTGCTGTTTCAGTTAAACACTGAACTTAAAAATATTATCTTGGCAAAGGAATTATAGCCAAAGTTTTTTTCAATTGCTGGATACTTTTACAAAGTGTCATGGGTCAAAAAATCAAGCAATTCTACAGAAAATTGTTCTTGGAACAATTTTGTGGTCTGACTTTATTAAGAAGTTACAGCTTAAACAAAAATAGTCAACAATTGTTTCCAGATATTCCACCTCATTAATCTCAGAATTAAGGCCATGCATATCTATACATGTGACTAAAGAGTAATGCAATCAGAAAATTGCATTGTACAAAATGACAAGTAATAGAGTCCCTGCCAAGCTATCTGGGGCCTGAGGTGAAGCCTGATAGAAATCATATTCAAGAAGCCCTGCTTGAATGTAATATAACACACAGAAAAGAGACTTTCCTGCTGCCAATAATCACTTTTATCTTGAGGATGAATAAAGTGTGAACATGGTCAAGTGAAAGAATGCTAATAAAACAACTTAATAGGGGGTAGGTGGGTGGGGCTATCAGTGATAACCTGAACTAACAAAACTTGAATTATGAGACACACGGCTTCTTGCACAAAGCCACTGAGGCTTTGTCATGCAACACCAAATCATGATATGGTCTTGTGCCTGAAACAAATCAGTGGCGTGCTTAAACGGGGGGCACTACTTGGACCAGTGCAGACAAAATGTTCCCAAACTCTTAACCAATTTGTCTTGCAGTGATTTCACGGGGAAAGAAAGCCTTTCATCCAAATGACTGCAACAATTATTACATTTAACGGGCTGACAGTAGATTTATTCACAGAACCCTTGTTGACTATAGATTAATTCTGTACAAGGCATTCTTAGCTCAGTGGTTTCCAAACTTTTTTCCACATGGACAACTTGCAAATGGCTGAGGTTCTTGGTGGACCACTTAATGATTTTGCCTGTTGTAGCAATTCTAATATGCTGTACTAGATGCTGTACAATTTCTAATTGTATTGTTATTCCTTCTTTCAATATGTAATATGTTGTATTACAATTTGCATTCCACAGAATTCAAACTAATACAATAAAATACAAGAAATAAAAGAAGCAATAAAATACAATTAAAATCAATATCAACATTTAATGCAGAGATGCCACAGACCACCTGAATGAAGCTCACAGACCACTGGTGGTCCATGAACTACAGTTTGAGAGCCCCTATTCTACATCAAGCCATTAACCAACTATTTTTTTTTAGTTTGAACTCTTCTCATCAAACATCTCTGATCTCACATTATAATAATCATACTTACCCCACTCCCTCCTTAAATGCTTCAATCAGCTCATTCTTTTTGGTCTGATCTTCTACCCAATACATACTAGGAATTACGAACTCTGATATCACACGGCATTCTGGACAGGACCTTCGGTGGAAAGCAACAAACAAAAAAAGTACATTTGTATCTTGCTGAAAAGAAGCTGCTTCATTCAATTCAAGAGCAGACCAAAGCACTTCTGAAGTACAAAAAGGCTTTCTAAATCAGGGATCCCTAACCTATGACCCACAGGCTACATCTGGCCCCCTCCAAAGCTCCCCCAGCTGTGTGAGTGTGTGTACAGTCCTAAACTGCTGGAATGGCAAAGGCTTAGAACAAGGAAAGAAACAGGCAGTGCTAACTGGATTACTTCTTAACACAGGTTTTCAAGCCTTAGGCAGGAACAGACTTGAAGGTTCAGATCCCTTCCTCATCAGTGAACTCATTTCTAACTTTCTAGGTGACATACTTGTTCTTCCAAAGTGTACCTCTGCTCATATTACATAATATTTAACATTCATCAGCACCCAAATAACAAAACAATAGAAAGAATGGTAAACCTTGCATAACTTATAACTACCACAAAGCCATCAGACTGGTTGGGTGGGAAGGGCAGATCTGCCCTTCACCATAAGATCCCAGGGAGGGTCACAGCAATTTTAAAATGCAATCTTAAAAACAAATAGCCTCAGATACTCCACTCGCCTCCACCCCCACTTCCAGAGGTGATGACAATATCCGTGCAAGCTTCCCCCCCACCCGCGTTTTATTTTTCTCCTCATTCGGTAACATGTTCAGTGGCCACAACATGCTGATTCTTGGGGGGGGGGGGAATGGAATTGAGTATCCTGAACACGGCAACATATTGTTGAAGGAGCTACTTGTCCAACAGGCTAACCTTAGCAGTAGGCCCAGAGAGAGAGAAAATGCACACTGAATAAAGGCGCATAGGAAGGAACAAACAAGAAGAGTGTGCTGTAAGCAACATTAACCAAAGGTTCAGTCTTATCTAAGGAACCTAATTACTTAACAGTTCATTTTTTTAATGCTAGGTTTCAATATCTGATGCATATACACAAAAATTTTTCGTTTTCTCAGGCTCATACTAAAGGCAACAAAAAGACATTCTGGTGCCATCAGTGGGCCCACGCACACGTCCCATAAGATCTTTAGGCTCCTGGTAGAAATGGGGGTTTCCCTGTTTATTTTAAAGTTTTCTATACCACTCTTCACTATGTGAAACCATAAGCAAAAATATTCCCAGTTACTCTATACTTTAAGGCTCACAAGAATGAGAGGGGGAAAGTATTATGGACTGGATTATGAAAGAGCAGGTAGAAGGAACTTACTTTATGATTGGATTCTCAAACTGCTTGACACCTCTCCACTGTCGGATGCAGGACAAACAGTATGTGTGATTGCAGTTGGAAAGGATTCCAAATCTTCTTTCGGATGCTGATGGTTTGTCATACACCACTTCCATGCAGATACTGCATACCTTGTCCTGGCTTGCCTGGAAGGCAAAGGCCTTCTCCATCTCATGTTCAAATGTAGCCATGCACATCTATGTATGTAAGAAAAGGCCAAAAAAAATTTTTTTAAGGAAGCAGAGAAAAAGGACTGTTACTGTAGGTTTAGGCCATGCAGCCACTACAATGCTTTCTGCAGTACAATTCTATACTTTCTTCAGAACTGGAGAGCAATCCAAACGCCTGATACTTCATGTAGAAGACATTTGAATAGAGGTGTCCCTCCACCCAGCCCTGCCAGGCTCCGTTGGTGGGGCAGATTCACTAGAGAGGGGGGCCCTAATGCAACCCCTCAAACAGCAGGTGGAAGCTACTGCCAGCAGCATCCCAGTCAGGAGTAGCTAGTGGGAATCCACAAAATGAGCCAGGCAGGGGGTGGGATTGAGCTGGCACATGATTCTGTAGACTCTGCTGCTATTAATGTGATGGTAATGGGTCTGATCCGGGCCACTTTGCTACACCAGACTGGGAGCTGGCGCAATAGAAGAACATTTTTTTCTGCCCCTCCTTCTGCCCTGACAGGCATGAGCCCCAGGCTGTGCTCCATCAAGTTGCACTGCTACCAATTAGGGGTTAAGGATTGCAGCCTAAGTCCCAATAACTTCAGTGGAACTTACTCTCAGGTAAGTGGATATAGGATTTATTTTATTTCTTATCTGCTCTTCACCAGGTAAATAAATGAAATACTGAGTGTTAGATGCATCCATGCATGCTAAGCTTGATTACAAATCTAAAATTATCACTTTCAGTTTCATAAATATTGCTAGAATAATCACAGCAAATTCTCCTTGATAATAAAATAAATCTCACAATACTGAAGAACAACCTCACCAAAAATACAGTAGCTGCTTTGATTGTTTTTACAGAAAAGAGGAATAGAAATATTAAACTAAACCAAACCCATCAACATAAATACCTTGGACATCCATGAGACTGGTAGTAATAAACATGGAAAGCTATAATTAAGTATGCAGCTGATCTTAGATTTAAAATGGCAACAGGATAGAATTGTGCAACAGTAGAATTCTACCAATGAGGTACACACAACTACTGAATCACCAAGCTTAATGAAGCCTACCAGCAGCTATGTAAATGCCCTGGTTTGCAGACAGCGTGAGCCAGGGGAGGTGTCAAGCACCTGGTGATCTCATCGCAGTGTATAGCTGAATTTGGCATGATGGATTACAAGATGAATAGTCTTGATATATGAGAGTAGGTGTTAACAGCATTTGATTTAAAACTGATGAATATCATGTCTGAAGCAGTAGCTGGGGTGGGTGGATGGAAAGAAGTAGATTAGGTTTCAAAGCGGGATAAAAAAGAAAGAGGGATGGTTATCTGTGCTTGAAAAGAAATGGACTAATAAACCACCCACAACTTGATTAATTCAGAAATTGCCTATACTCTTAATATAACATGTTCTCCTAATCTAGAAGAATTGTCATATAGGAGGGGTGAGGAAAAGCAGGATGGAACTGGTAAGTTTAAGGGCAGAGCGTGTAGGCTATGATTATACACCTCCAATCATTTTTTAAAAAAGAATGGAAAACAGCACAGGAAACATCCCCAGCTATAAAGTGTGTATAACACAATATGCAATAATATTTATAGACACACTATGCATTAAATATTACAGCTTCTCAAGCCAGCTATATGATACAAATCAAATACAATTGATTTACAGCATCAGTCAAATCTAAAAATACACCTGTAAGAAACGTGGTAGGAATTTCATTACTCCTAATCATTTAAGCTTGAGATTTTGGCAGCAGGATGAACTGCAAGGCGAGTCTAGTGAGACTGGTGCATTGAACATTTTACTTTGGTTTCACTTTCTGATAATGCCACAGCTGACATTAATACATCTGTGAAAGTTATATTTCATCCTTATAGCTTCATAAACAAGTTGTATACAGTAAATATCATTTTTGATGCAAATGTATTTTACATACTACTGTTTTTCCAGTACCTCATTGAAGTTGTTCCATAAAAAAAATAATCACTTGAATGCTCATGGAAGGTAACAAAAACATATTAGTAGATATCTTACAATAAAGCTTACAGATACACTGCATAGTTGGGAAAGAACATAAGAAGAGCCTGCTGGATCAGGCCAGTGGCCCATCTAGTCCAGCATCCTGTTCTCACAGAGGCCAACCAGGTGCCTGGGGGAACCCCGCAAGCAGGACCCGAGTGCAAGAACACTCTCCCCTCCTGAGACTTCCGGACTGGTTTTCAGAAGCATGCTGCCTCTGACTAGGGTGGCAGAGCACAGCCATCATGGCTAGTAGCCATTGATAGCCCTGTCCTCCATGAATTTGTCTAATCTTCTTTTAAAGCCGTCCAAGCTGGTGGCCATTACTGCATCTTGTGGGAGCAAATTCCATAGTTTAACTATGCGCTGAGTAAAGAAGTACTTCCTTTTGTCTGTCCTGAATCTTCCAACATTCAGCTTCTTTGAATGTCCACGAGTTCTAGTATTATGAGAGAGGGAGAAGAACTTTTCTCTATCCACTTTCTCAATGCCATGCATAATTTTATACACTTCTATCATGTCTCATCTGACCCGCCTTTTCTCTAAACTAAAAAGCCCCAAATGCTGCAACCTTTCCTCGTAAGGGAGTCGCTCCATCCCCTTGATCATTGTGGTTGCCCTCTTCTGAACCTTTTCCAACTCTATAATATCCTAGCAAAAATACTCTAGCAAAAACCTAAAGGCTGGATTTAGACATAACGGCATTCCATGGTTTCCTACCAAAAGGATGAATCAAAATGAGCTTGAGGTTCATGTGCTCCTCATTTACATTACATGGAATTGATTACAACCATAAACAGAAGCTTATTAACCACAGTTCCCCATGAGATCTGAACTTGGGGATCAGTGGCTTGTTTAAACTATGGCTAGTAAGACCTAGCCAGGATCTGAAAACATTGTTAGCAATCGCATAAGCAAAACCACAGTCCACCAAGTTCAGATGACATAAGGAACAGTAGTTAGTTTAAAACCAGAAGCAGATCTCAATCTTTTCAACATGGACTTGAAAAAGGAGGAGGGGAAACTCAAAAAGTAGGCCAGGGATCGCCAATCTTCTTGGACCAGGAGACACATTTTGAATTTTGAGAGGGCTGAGGGTACCAGTCAAAAAATGGCTTCCATGGGGGTGTGACATAACACAAAATAGCTCCCATGGGGTACATGGCATAACACAAAATTAGAAAGAGTACAGTTGTTCCATATGTCTCCCACCCCGCAGACAACCTCATGGTTATCATGGGAAGTTGGCTATGTCCTTCTGGTCTTGATTGCGGGACTAGCTGTTAAGGGCACAAAAACCCTGTCTTCCCCAATGCCAATTCTAAACCAAAGCCTAGGCTGCTATCCTGTACCCACCTGCCTGTGAATAAGCCCCATTAAACACAAAGAATTACTTCTGAAGTAGACATGAATACCATCATACTGTACTTAACTACACAGTGAATTCTTAATCAGCTTGTGCACAGCAGGAGCCAAGCCTAAGCCTCTTTGCAAAGTTCTCACATTTTGCATTTCTCATTTGGAGACATCTTCCCACAGCACTCTCTCAGAATTCAAGATGTGCCCACTGCCCAAAAAGGTTAGCGACACCTGTATCTAAAGAGTATTTGATCTTAGATGAACCCACCACAGGAAAGATGCATCCTGGTTGCGAGGGGAAAGGGTGGGCAAACTACAGTGATTCCAAGGACTGGAAAATAACACAAAAGCAGAAAAAGTGCACTAAAGGGGAGGGAAAAACAGCAGCCCTTTAGGACCCTAGGATTCCTACTGCATCGTTTCCAAACAACTCACTTATCAATAATAGCTCTGACTTCACTCACTGGCTAAAAACAGGTGAGAGCAGCCAAGCGGCTCATTTCACAAAAATGGCTTAGAAGGGTACCTGCACATTTTCCTTCAAATCTTTTTTCTAGGAGGGCTAGAGACTTTCCTTTAAAAAAAAAAGTCAGCTCGGAGTCTGAGGGCACTAAAGAAGGCCTTTGTTGGTGTCATGGTATCCACAAGCACCAAGCTGGCAACCCCTAACCTAGGCTCAATGCACCTCACTCTCATAGCAGGAAACCATAGTTTCTAGTTAGGTCTGAAGGCAGCCTCTAAAAAACAAGAAAAACACAGATCTCTAAGACATTTCAAGAAATACAGAATCAGGTTGAAACCAGCTTAATTTTTAGTCATGCTTACCTTTTCATGCATCTTTCTCTGTTCTGGGTCAAAGGGATGAAGTACTTGCGAGCCACAGATTTCACACACTTGCCCATGGAGGTAGAGACATCGGTCACCAAACTGGCACATGCCAGCTGCTGCATAGGGACATAACTGTTCACCATTAGTGTATGAACTTCCAGGTTCAGCATCATCTTCTGCAAGCCCACTGCGGATAGCTTCCAAATACGAATGTGGCTTTGCTTCTGGAGTGTCAGTTTGAACACTGAAACATGCTGAATCACTCACAGTGCTGGATCTTGTCCTTTCCTCATTTGATCCACATAAATCTTGGGAGAGGACAAAAGAAAGATTTGTTCACATTCAAAAGCATGAGATTGTGTGAAATCGAAGAGCTTCGGTCAGCCCCTTATGAAATCTCCCATAAGAGAATTCAGCAGCTAGCAGACATTTCTAAATTGTAATTTAAATCGATCAGCCTCCCCCAAACATAGAAAACCTACTTTCAACTTCAAATCACAGAAAGCTTTATCATTTCTGGCAATACACTCTAATGATTCATACCCAATTCTTTGTTGTACAAACCATGTATTTATTTATTTATTACATTTATATACCGCCCCATAGCTGAAGCTCTCTGGGCGGTTTACAGCAATTAAAAACAATAAAAACAAACATACAAATTTTAAAACACAAAAAAACAATTTAAAAACACAATTAAAAAAAAGTTTTTAAAACCAGTGCCCCAGAAAAACATGTATTTAAATTTAAAGAATGAGTGAAAAATTATTGGAAATTAACAGAATACCAGTCATGGCGACAGTCACAATGTTTGCAAAGGGAGGGCTTGAACGTTTCAAGGACCTTAGATGTGAATGCTTGGCTGCTCTTGCCCTGCCTCACAGCAAAGGTATCCCTAAGTGCAGCATTGTACCTTTCTCTACAGGACTGAGCAGCAGTTATTCATTTACACAGGATAACACAAAGGGGTGCACTCAGAAACACCATGGGGTATATGCACTAACCCTGTTTTTTAACCCCAGCCATTAAGAATCACACCTACTCCTATCTGCATAGTCCTACACTGGGTTCTGTTTCTTAGTCACTCTGGACCAGCCTTTCCCAACTAGTGGGCCACCAGATGTTGTTGGACCACAACTCCCATCAGCCTCAGCCAGCATTGCCAATGGTCAGGAAAGATTAGAATTGTGGTCCAACAACATCTGGTGGTCCACTAGTTGGGAAAGGCTGCTCTAGACCATCACAGAACACTGGGCAAGTTGCATGGGAACTGCCACATTACAAAATTCATACAATCATAGAGTTGGAAGAGATATCAAAGGCCATCTAATCCAACCCTGATGACAGATGAAATCCACTGCTACAGTATCTAATAGTATATTCCAGCAACTGCTTAAAACTTTCTGACAAAAATGTATCTACTACCAAGGCCCCAGCTCTGCAGAGAACTGAAACACACACACAGGCAAAACTCAGCTTTGTGGCGAGCTAGAAAAAAGTATCAGTCATATTTTTCAGTGCCTGGGCAAGCAGATATCTGGGTTTGTTCTATCCTTGGCTTGAATAACTGCAATTCATTTCTACAGATTGTATCTTTACTGCTATTGGTAAATGAAATGGTAAATGAAATATATAGCAAGGGCAGTCCTTATCTTTAGCACTCAGTACTCATACTAATGGAACAATGGGTGATCACTTGGAAGACTGGGTCTATTTACATATGGATAAATGTTTAGAATCTTTTGGGACAAGAATATAATAAAAAATGGTAAATAAGCAAAGCACCAGAAGTACTAACAGTATAAGAAATATGGGAAAACACCCACTCTTACTCACCTCTGTCCTTGAGCACTAGTGTTTTCTTTTCACGTTTTCCAGGCTCATGTACTTTACTTTTGATTATAGGTATATTTTGCTCTGGCTGAGAGTTAAGGCTTTGGCATTGTGGTGCAGAAGCATAAAGTGTCCTAGTCCCCACTATGGCACCTGATGCAGAAGGTCTAATGTGATCATATCTTAAGGACAAACAAAAACACACAACAATAACTGCTAAAGACATACATTTCAATGAGCTCGCACTAAGACACAGTATGGTGGTGTACAATTACACTACAGTGTAATTTCTAAAGTTTTGAGGGGATAGGAACACTTACCAAAAATATTTCACCAGACAGGCTGTTAAAAAGTGGGCTCTTAAGGATAAGTTTCACTCAATGCTTGGATCTACAAAATCTATACTGAACATAAAAGGGGAAGAGGTACCACACTTTTAACATATTGACAGCGCCATCCTACACATGTCAACTCAGAAGATAATTCCATTGATTTCAACTAAGCCGCCCTGGGCTCCTGCCAGGAGGAAGGGTGGGATATAAATCAAATAATAAACAAACAAACAAAGTGGGAACAAGGTTGCAATCTTACAGAAGAATACTATCCGTGTTTCCTCAGAAGTAAGTCCTGTTGAATTCAATCGAACTTACTCCCAAGTAGGTGGGGTAAGGTCTAAATCATATTTTATCTTTCTATAGCATAACTAAAATCCCCTTAAGAGTGACTAAAGGCCTTATCCTGTCAAACCCAGAGTTATTCAGACTTAACAGTAAGACTAACATCCTAATCATATATACACTTACTCCACCAATTTCAAAAGAAACTTAGTTCTGTTTAAGAACGTTTAGGATTGCATGTTTATTTGGAAGGAAGTCCCACTGAGTTCAACTGTACATACTCCCAAGAAAGTGTACATGGGATTGTGGCTTTATTAGATCAACCAGGTGGGCTCCACACAATACACAATATTAAAAGTACCTTTAATCCTGCAAGCAGCCCCACAGATGCTAGGAGCTATCTGTGAACATTTAGGACATCAGAGCATTAAGACTTTTTCTTCCTCAGATTTTAAAAAAATACATTGGAAGAAGAGTTTAATGTTTCAACGTCCTAGATACTACAAACCAGTCTGAAGCAATAAGCTTTTCTTCTAGTCTAGAGGATCAACAGCTTCTTAAATATCATTGGAATGACAAAAAGAAAAAAAGTTCTGCTATTTTTATTCTGAAAACTCATACCTGCAGCGAGTTCCATAGGCACATTGTCCTTTCTGGTAGAATTTGCAGATAGTAGATGGTTTACTTGTAGACAAGTCATGTGAAAATAGGCATCTACTTCCTTCACGGCATACGCCTTGCATAAAATACCTGCAGTGACACAGAGAAAAAATAGCAACAAATGACAGGTATATAAAATATCTGTTGATCTTGCTCAGGTATGGCAGAGACATCTAGCAAGGTTTCACTCTCATAGTTGATATGCAGTAGAATGTGAAACTAGCAAAAGTCAAACAGAAATTAGAGCAAAATTTCTACAATGAGATGGACTCAGTAAAACCAAAAGCAATCAAGAGGTCAGAACAACTCATCTATAAGAAATGATTACAACATTTGTGGATTTTTAGTTTTGAAAAATACGCAGAACATATCATACAGAAAGCGGAATTGGACCAAGATGAAGGAGGTGTGAAAACAAAAAGCGAGTACTTCTTCACACAGTGTGATGTACAAGATGTAGTGATGGCAGTATGCTCCTCTATATCAGTTGCTGGGAATCACAAGTGGGGAGAGTGCTATGTGGCTTCCCATAGGTATCTGAATGGCCACAGTGTGATCGGGATGCTGGACTAGATGGGCCTTTAGTCTGATCCAGCAGGGCTCTTTTCATGTTCTTACTGGAGTGACAACAGGTATTGCTTCAACAACTGTCTACAATTTCTGTCCCCCTTCCCCGTTCCCAAACGCCAGCTGCTTAAGTGAACTAAACAAGAAAAAACACAGGGATTAGTAGAAGGGAGCTAGTTATCGATGGGCCTAGATCAACTGCACAAATTCACATCGCTGGCCACATCTGATAAACACTGGCAATTAGGGATCATGCAGAGGGGATGGAGACCCTTTAAGGGTCTGGATCGGATAATAAGAAAAGCCTTATTCTATGCCTTCGGAGTCCAGATTACAAAGGCTTTCCCTATCATTTGCGAAAGGCGTCCCAGATGTAATGGTTTTAGATCTGGGAAAAAACCATGCATGGCTTTGGACCAGCTGGGTTGCTCGCGGGAAGTGTGGGAAGCGAAATAAAGGTAGGAATCCAGGAGAGGCGCCTCCAGTCTTTCCTGCTTCTTCCTTCCTTTCTGCGGTTTGGATGTGGGGGAAGGGGATTAGGTCGGTAGTTAACGGGCCAGAGGGGGAGGCAGATGCCCACATTTCGACCCCTCCCCCACGAGAGGCGGAGCGTGTCCGAGCGCCCGTTCATAACGGGGGGGGGGAGGGAAAAGAGGTCACACTACTCAGCCCAGGAGATGGGTGCGCGGCTCTGACCTGCAGGTCACGTCCTTAGTGGTGCTCATATCTCCTCTGGCTCCGCTCCC
This sequence comes from Rhineura floridana, assembly GCF_030035675.1. Lineage (NCBI taxonomy): Eukaryota > Metazoa > Chordata > Lepidosauria > Squamata > Rhineuridae > Rhineura > Rhineura floridana. The sequence goes on along the minus strand of NC_084482.1, from coordinate 139,525,681 downwards.
ACTTCTGCGTCCCCTGCCCGCGCAGCTCCTCGCATTTTGGTTCCGCTGAGCCCTGTGGACCTTAAGGCGGTGGAAGGGAGGGAGAGGAGGAGCTGTTTGGGAGCCTTGCCAAAGTTGCCCGGTCCCTTCCCACAGGAACTGGTTTCCGGTCGGAAATCATTAGGTGTTGTACTTGACCATAGAGACAGATTTACTTGTGTTATGGAGGCTGGCACGACCATAGAGACAGGAAAGTCTTAGAAGTCTGTTTGCTAGAGAGATCACGCCTCCGAAGCAAAAATACGAGAGCGAGACAGCACGCCCTCTACCAGCGCCTTTGAACGAAGACAGCCGTTCTCAGTCAATATGGACAGGATTATATGGGAACCGCTGATTGCCCTAGTTAGGTATATAGGACGGGGCGCGGGGAGTGTAACGTGGGTTAACCTGTTTCCTAGTCTCTTTGCAGTCTTGTCTCCCGAAGCACACGTGTAATGTACAGTGCTATGTAGATTTACTCAGAAGTAACGTTATGCCCTCGTAAAGGTACTTAGGGTTGCGGCTCTTGGAAGTAATTTCCACCCAAATCAGCGGGTCTTCCTTTCAAGGAATTTTTGAAAGTATATACGGGTCTTCACGTAGAAAGAAGCAAATGTTGCAAGAGGCAGTTTACAATTAAACTACTATAAAACATTTAAAATGTTATAAGAGATGATAAAATACAGTCTATTAAAAAAACAAAGGATTACATCTTAGACAAAGCAGGTCAGTGATAACAGTTATGAAAAACATTAAATTTCCCAGAAATGAATACGCCTGGCAAAACAAAAAATGTTTTGTCATTTTAAAACTATATGAGTTGGTACCTGGCAGATTTCCTTGGTCTAGATCCACCACCGTAGAAGTTTTGAACCTCACACAAAACTGACCCAAAAAATCATAATGGGTGGGAAGGCACAAATTGATTCAGGACCAGGTAGGGATAGGCATTTAACCAGCCACACAAACCTTTGGTCAAGTCACCATTCAAATATTATCAAATAACGGTTGTGGCTTTAAAGCATTAATTTATATAGCATTGCATTATAACAGCATATATATGCTGCAATACTATATGCACACCTACCAGGAAGTAAGTCTCATTGAACTTAGTGGGACTTACTTCCAAGCAGACATGCATAGGGTCATACTGTCAATCAACAAGTCTGATATGAATGCTAATTACAGAAACCAATTAGTGAAATGGTGTCATAGTAGTGCTAGGTAAAGTTTCTATATATGTGAACAACTCACTGAACAGCTCTCTTTTGTCCTGAAACAGTGGTTTTTACAGCAGCATCTCATGTATTTTATTTCCTGGGTGATCCTTTACCTCTAATTACTGCCTAGGTTCCTGTTCCTGTTTGGAGATGCTGGCATTATATCAGTATCTGGGTAGTAAGAGGAGCTTCCCTATGCTGCTAGGTTTGCTCTGCCAAATAGTTGTGATAGTGGAGCGAAGCACCCTTTATTTATACCCTTGCTTACAAATGACATTACAATTAAATTTAAATGGTAAGATGCTATTGTTCTACACATTCTTGGCTTCATGGAATATTTGGCAATATTTGACTGATTAATTGATCAGCATGCTGCTCTAGGGCCAGGGATTGAGTTGTGCTTCTCCTGAATACCTCCTCCAAATTCAAAACCCCTTCTGGCAGAGCTTCTTTCTGCTTCCTGGGACTCAGTCTCACAGGTTTTGTGGTTCTGGCCTGCTGCTGGCATTCTCCATTACTAATTCAGGAAAGATTCCTCCTTTAATGCCTGGCCTCACACCACTCCTATGCTTTTCCTTGTGGTAACGGTGACAGAAAATTACTTTCCAATGGCACCTTGCCTGGAACTCTTATGTGGCATTCACTCACTCACTCGCTCCTTAAATTCTTCCTGCAGTAGGCCTGGAGCTCTTTCTGTGACAAGAACAGGCCACAGAAAAGCCTTCCATGTTCCTTCTCTCCTTGCAACAAACTCTGTAACTTGGGCGACTTAACCTGGTCCACTCATAAGCCTGCCTAACCAATCTTGTCTATATTGCTGTCCAGATGTAAAGAAAGATTTTACCTTACCGTGATTAGTTTAGACTCCCTTACAGTTGGGCTGCAGGCCTAGCTAATTCCCTTCCAGCCTCCCAAGGATACATTTTACAGCCAGTTTAATCCTCAAATTAATCCAAATTAATCAATGTTCTGTTTCATACACAACTATGTAAAATATTTACTTCATCATGGCTGGAGAGAGGTCCCATTATGTCACAGTTACATGTTGGGATTCAGTGTCATCTTACACTCTGATATACCATTTCCTCTCTTTTTTGCACAATCAGCTGGCAATTACTTTTAAAAAATTTGTTTAATTTTTTTTTAAATTTAAATTACAAAGATATCTTGGACATCCAAGAATCAAGCCTATGAACATACCCCCACCAAGCAATTCCATAAAGTTACTAAAAAAAAAAAAAAACCCTCCAAAAATTTACGTGTGTTCATGGTGGTTGCCATTCTCCAGCATTATCACTTGCAAAGTCAATAAATGGGTACCAAATTTCAAGAAAATCATCTGCATCTCTTTCACCACTAAGTACTTTCATCCTTTTTGTCAGCTTCTCCATTAAAGCTATAGTCCAAACCTTCTGTTTCCACAATAGAAAATTGTCTGAGGTCTTCCAATGCTGTGCAATAAGCTGGCGTGCTGCCACAATAAGAAAGATCATTAATTTCTTGTGCTAACCCTAACATAGCCACTGAGCTCAGCTTGGCTCTCCTCAGCTCAGCCTGGTGCCCCCCTTTAGCTCAGCTTGGTGCCCCTTCAGCTCATCTCTGCTCAGCTGGGCGTCCCCTTCAGCTCAGCACCACGGGTGACCACCCAGCTCGCCCATGTGTATGGAGCTATATCTGTATAGAGCACAGAGCATCTCTAGCTTTCACCCTGGAAAGGAGACACTGTTTAGCTTGAGATTTAAATGCTGAGCCAGCCATGTGTGGGCCTTGTTGAACCGGGCACTATAGTTTCAACATATGGAAATATTTTCCCACAGAGGAAAGTTTTTCCCCAGATGTTAAGAACTATGAACAACTGAAATTTTCAGTGAGGTGTCTGTCATTTCTTGGCTTAAGTAGAAAAGACAGAATGGAGATGGTTTCTGCTAAAGTATATCATGACAAGAACAGCAATAGATGCACTGGTCAATCAAAGCAAAATTATTAACTGCAGGTTTAAATATGTATATAACACAATTAGGGCAACTGAAATATGTACTTCCAGTGCTGTAGAAACTCTGTCATGGGATAACAGCACCACAAACCCATTTCTGTGCTTATGTGATGCTAATCTGATGATAATGGTGGCATATCCATTCCTTGATCCAGGCCAAGATTTCAGAATATAAGAAGAGCCTGCTGGATCAGGCCAGTGGCCCATGTAGTCCAGCATCCTGTTCTCACAATGGCCAGCTAGATGCTCATGGGAGCCCACAAGCAGCACCTGAGTGCAAGAGCACTCTCCCCCCCTGCGATTTCTAGCAACTGGTATTTGGAAGCATACTGCCTCTGACTGTGGTGGCAGAGCATAGCCATCATGGCTAGTAGCCATTGATAGCATTATCCTCCATGAATTTGTTTATCTGCTCCTTGTTCCTTGCTGCCACTCCTCTCATGGATGGGTTCCTTGTTGCTCATCTGCTGTGCCCACTGACCTGTGTGTGTTGTTGTTTAACGCCAGATCAGTACACAATAAGACCACTCTCATCCATGATTTGATTGTGGATGGTGCCGATTTGGTGTGCATTACCAAGACCTGGGTGGGTGAGCTTGGAGGAGTTGATCTGACCCAGCTTTGCCCACCTGGATACTCGGTGCAACACCAGCACAGGCTGCAGGGATGGGGGGAGGAGTTGCTGTGGTCTACAGAACTTCCATCTCTGTCACCAGGAAACCACTCTGTCTTGGAGCTGGCTGTGAGGGCCTGCACCTGGTGTTGGGCCATGGAGACAGAAAACTAAGGTTGCTGCTGGTGTATTGTCCACCCTGCTGCCCAGCAGCTTCTCTGACCGAGCTGGCAGAGGCCATCTTGGCTATGGTGTTGGAAGAGCCCAGAATGATAGTGCTGGGTGATTTCAATGTCCATGCTGAGGCTGCCTCTAATGTTCCGGCTCGGGACGATCATGGGGCTGTCTCAAGTTGTTACTGGCCCAACACATAGGGCAGGGCACACTCTCAAGCAGTGGTGGTGGACAGATAAAGATGGTCCACCCCCAGAGCCTAATGGAATCCACATGATCCCTGAATGCCCTGGGAGAGTTTTCAGTAGATAAAGCAGGTGACTCTGTTGAAGCCCTTGTCACACTGTGGAACAGCAAGGCATGTCGAGCTCTTGACACAGTTGCCCCCGAGCGCCCTCTCTGGCATTGTGGAGCCTGGCTTGCACCTTGGTACACCAGTGAGCTAAGGGCAATGAAATAGGCTGGACGACGGCTAGAGCGCAAGTGGCAAAAAACGTGCTGTGAGGCTGATCGGGCATGAGTAAAACATCATAACCGTGCCTACTGTATGGCAGTGAGGGCGGCGAAGAAAACCTACTTCTCTGCCTCCACTGCATCCTCAAGTAGCCGTCCAGTGGCGCTTTTCCTTATTGTCAGGGGTCTGTTGACATCAACTCCAGAAAATGGAGTTTTAGACCCTTCAGAGGCCCACTGTGAATTGTTTGCAAGGCACTTTGAAGGTAAAGTTGCTCACCTCCGTAGCAGGCTTGATGCCCCATCCACATCTACTGTAGTCCCCAATGAGGTGTCCAGTGCAACGTCTGCTGCAACTCCTTCGGAACGGTTTCAGTTGATGTGGCCTGATGACATGGACAAGATGCTTGCAATGATGCTGTCAGCAATGTGTCCTCTTGACCCTTGCCCTTCTTGGCTTATTAAAGCTTGCTGAGGGGGTCTGACCGAGTGGATCCAGGGTGTGGTCAATGCATCATTGCGGGAGTGGTTCTAGCCGCCTTGAAAGGGTTGCTCTCAAAGAATAGCATTGGGTGACTGTATTTTGGCCCCCTGGCAGATGTGCTGTGGGGTGCCGCAAGGTACCATCTTGTCCCCCTGCTGTTTAACATCTGTATGAAGCCGTTGAGAGCAGTCATCAGGAGCTTTGGGGCGAGGTGTTAGCAGTTAGCTGATGATACCCAGCTCTATTTCTCTGTAACATCTGAATCATGAGAGGCCGTGCAAGCCCTGGACCGCTGCCTGGACTCAGTGGTGGGCTAGATGAGGGCCAATAAACTGAGTGAATCCTAGCAAGATGGAGGCACTGTGGGTTGGTGGTTCCTTAGTTCGGATAATTGGTCAGTTGCATGCTTTGGATGGGGTTGTACTCCCTCTGAAAGAGCAGGTCCGTAGTCTGGGGGTGCTCCTGGATCCCTCCGTCTTTGTCACTAGAGGCTGAGGTGACCTCCGTGGCTAGGAGTGCCTTTTACCAGCTTTGGCTGGTAAGACAGCTGTGGCCGTTTCTGGACTGGGATAGCCTGACCTCTGTTGTCCATGCACTGGTAACTGCCAGGCTGGATTACTGTAATGTGCTGTATGTGAGGATGCCCTTGAGGTTGTTTCGGAAGCTGCAAGTAAAGGTAAAGGTGTCCCTGCACTTATAGTGTGAGTCGTTTCTGACTCTTAGGGTGACGTCTTGCGACGTTTACTAGGCAGACCGTATATATGGGGTGGGATTGCCATTTCCTTCCCCGGCCTTTCTTTACCCCCCAGTGTATGCCGGGTACTCATTTTACCTACCACGGATGGATGGAAGGCTGAGTGGACCTTGACCCCTTTTACCGGAGATTCGACTTCCTCCTTCTGTTGGAATCGAACTCCGGCCATGAGCAGAGTTTTGGCTGCGTTACCGCCGCTTACCACTCTGCACCACAGAGGGTCATAGTCGGAAGCTGCAGCTGGTGCAAAATGTAGTGGCAAGACTGCTCATTGGGGCAGGGTATCGCCAACATGTCACCCTGCTACTGAAAGAATTGCACTGGCTGCCCATTTGCTACCGGGCCAAGTTCAAGGTTCTAGTTTTGGTGTACAAAGCCCTATATAGCTCGGTACCTGGATATCTGAAAGACCGTCTTACCCCTTATATACCCAGTCAATCACTGCACTCTGTAGGTGAGGGCCTTCTGCAAATACCATCTTATCAGAAGGTTCGTTCTGCACAACATAGGAAACGGACCTTTAGTGTGGCAGCACCTACCCTGTGGAATTCCCTCCCCTTAAATATTAGGCAGGCACCATCTCTGCTAACTTTTCGGCGCCTTTTGAAGACTTTCCTCTTTCAACAAGCCTTTTAAGTTGAGACCTATCCCAGTCTCGTCTGTGTTAGAATTGCTTGTTAATATATATATATTTATACTGTTTTTAACCCTTTTTTAAAATTTGTTTTTAAAGCTTTTAAAAATGTTTTTAATGTTGTTTTGTTTTAATGTATTTTAAGGTCTGTTTTTATGATGTTTTAAAGTGTTTTTAGCACTTCTGTTTGCCGCCCTGGGCTCCTGCTGGGAGGAAGGGCGGGATATAAATCAAATAATAAATAAATAAATAAATAAATACATACATACATACATACATACTCTTTTAAAGCCATCCAGGCTGGTGGCCATCACTGCTGAGCTGTATGAATAAATATCCTAGGACAGCTAACTCCCACATCTACCACAGGACTTATACTAGAAGCAGGGCAAGGGGAATTATGGAAGGATTAACCTGAATCCAGATTCTTACTTCTAAGAGTGCCAGGCTCTGAACACAACACTAATATTCTCTCAAATCTTCTCTCAGGAATGTTCAGGCTTCCCGTAGGCATCTGGTTGGCCACTGTGAGAACAAGATGCTGGACTAAATGGGCCCCTGGCCTATTCCAGCAGGGCAGGCTGTTCTTGTGTTCCTACAGTGTGAAGGACCACATTCTGGAGCACAGAATGAACTTGGGGTGCTTACCAGCTTTACTGTAACTTTTGATTTTACAACTTTTGAAGTGTTTTAAAGTGTTTTTAGCATTTCTGTTTGCCACCCTGGGCTCCTGCTGGGAGGAAGGGCGGGATATAAATCAAATAATAAATAAATAAATAAATAATAAACTTTGAGGTTGTTGGTTTGTTTTTTAAGTGGTTTGCATTAATTCAAATAATCCACAGCAGTATAGAATAAATCTGCAGTGTTGATCCCCCCCCCTACTTTCCCCTCCAAATAGTTGGTAGGATAGGAGCAATAGGAGTCAGGTTGGCTAATATTTTTTTCTGTCAGGGCGCTTGTGCTAAATACCTGCCTGACATACAGAAATTAAATGCAGGAGCCTTTTCCTGGCATGGAACTAAAGTCATGGAGAAAGTTTCACATTCTATACTTCTGGCTGTTAGGCAGGTACTAAAATCACAGAGGCCTTCTAGGGGAAAACGTGGCAATCCCAAACTTTCCTGTTACAGTTTTCTGACTGAAAAGGTGGAACTACAGGACACTTCATTTTAACATCAGCTGGCACTGCTTTAAGTTTGCATGTGTGTGTTTATATGCAGAGAAGTAAGAGATTAGTAGGAACTGAACCAGTATGGACTGGCAATCCCAGTATGGGCAAATTACAACTGTCAAAATGCGTGAATCTACTTCAGGATAATTTTGTCTTGATATAAAAAATGAACACTGGCTCTTTAAGAGAATGTCCCCCTGGAAACTCTCCCTCCCTGCCCCTCTAGCTGCTTCTTTCTCATTTACCAGTCTTTCTCACATTGGAGGCGTAATTGGCTCTGAGAGCTGTCATTCCCAGCTGCGCAGCTTAACAAATCCTACTCCCTTCCTCATGCCGATTTCAGCGGCTAAGCTTGCCTTTCATAAGGTTGTGCCAAGTAGGAAACCAGCTGCATTTGCACAAGGAGGTGGCTGAAATCATGCAGCCTTTGGACTCGGAGAGAGGCTTAATCAAAGTCAGCCATTGTAAGAAATATATCTTTGGTTCTTTTGTGCCCAAGCACTGTCCTCTGTGTGGGCAGAGCCTGATCTGCAGGAGACTGGAAGAGGCACCTGTCAGTATCCCCAGCCCGTTTGTTAATGGACATAGAGAAAGATGTTCTTTTTTATTTAAACCTACTACTGGAACTTTTCTAAGGTAGGGGTCTTCTTTCTTTTTCTCTTTGACACTGCTAAATTAAGTGTTTTGTTTATTTGGGTTATTGTATGCTCAGAAACAAAACATACTGAATCTGGTTATCGGTGGATCTGGCCTAGTCCACTGACCCGTGGCAATGTTTCACTAAGATTTCAGGCTGAGTCCTCTCTCATCCTTGAGATGCCAGGGACTGAACTGCAGTTAGTGCAGAATGCTGCAGCACAATTGCTGCCAGGAATGAGATTTTGTCAGCATATTACATCCGTGCTCAAAGATATTTATTTACTAGCTGCCAGTTTATTACCGGGACATGTTCAAGGTTTTACTGTTGAGATGTAAAGCCCTTAAAGGCTTGGGACTGGTTTGCTTCAGGGATTGCCTTGCCCCATATATGCCTGTTCAGCTGCTTCGATCTGTGGAACTTGCACTTTTACAAGGGCCATATAATGTTCTGCTTTTGCGAGGAGTAAATCTTTTAGTGTGGCAGCACCTGTGCTTTGGAACGCGATGCCTATTGACAATAGGTAGGTGTCTCCACTATATTATCTTAGACACCTACTGAAAACTTTTTTTATTTCAGCAAGCCTACCTAGACATGTAATTTAGTTACCTACATTTGTTTTAAAAGTTGTACGGATTTTATCTGTGTTTTAATAATTAATATATACACACACATATATATGCTTTTTAATAGTTTTGTGGATTTTACCTGCGTTTATCTACAATTATATTATGTACAGTGCTTAGATAGTTCTTTTATTAAGCAGTTTATAAAATTTACTAATAAAATAAACATGTCACTTTCTGCAGACAAACCATGTAGTCTGGCACTGATCTGTGGGCCCCCTTCAACACCAGAGGGGGAGAATATAGTTTACCAGTCACATAGATCTGTGCCTAAATTTTGCATGTTTTACTAATGTGAGTTAAACATTCTCTTGAAGCCAAATTGACTAGTTAGGAAACCTACTTTTGTCACCTACCTTTGTAGAGTATTCAATCCCAAGATCAATTCCATGGGTACTTTAGAGTTTTGAGGAATAATTCTGTAATGTATTCAAAAATGTACAGTGCAACCTGATGAAAAGTGTATAATCAATTAGGAGTTTTTAATTCATTAATCTATCAAATTTGTGTAAAGATGAAAACTTTCTGAAAGGTGTTGCTTTGTTTTTTGATGATGCCTCTTCTAGATTGTGCTAACCACCTGCCACTTTTATAACTCCTTGTATATATCATATTTACTGTAATTGTCTACCAGATTAATTGGGACAGATGTTTACTTGATTAGAAGTTTAATTGATTAACCAATTAATTGATTAAATGTTGCAGGCATAATAAAATGGATCTCAACAGTAATTAAATTTGACTAGATTGTACCCAGTCAATCTTTCAGGAAAAAACCACACCAGAACCTCTCTATATGTAGCATCCCTCCCCAATTACTGGATTGTTTGCCAACATGAAAAGATATTAATTTTTTTTCTTTCAGAGGGTATGATGGAAGTTCTGATCTTCATGTTGGAATAACCAATACTAAAGGTAAGAGACATTTGTAATGAACTTTCTAAGTAAAAGTTATCTCTGTGTGAAACATCAATGTCTATTGGATCTTTAACTTTGTACTGTTACTCTCCAACATAATGGATTGCCCAGAAACAATGCTGAAAGCAGTGCACAAACAAGCACTATGAATGCAGGCCACACCAACCTGAGAGAGCCCTATCTACATTGTAGGGAATAGGAAATGGGGAAAGGCAAGCACCTGGACCTACAGTGCTAACCTGTAAAGTAGCATCAGTTCCCCCAACAGCAACCACATTTACTCGGATGGGCCCTGATGTCATTTAATAATTCTTCTAGTCACCAAACCCTTGCCTCTCATGCTAGTTCCTTCGAAGCTCCAAACTGTGGCTGCCTCTCTCCTTCACCCCATCCCAGCTCTAGTCTAGCTGATAAGTGTGCCCTTGCAAGTATACCTTCAGCAGCTTTCACATTTAAACGCGAACTGGGAGATTTTCTAAATGCTATTGATGGCCAATCAGCCGAGACCTTGGTGTCCAGCTGGAATGCAGGGGTAACCAAGACAGTGGACCGGTTGGCCCCAAAATGCCTCCTCCCTTTAGATAGATGCAGGACAGCACCTTGGTACACCCCATGGTTGCGCGGCTTACGGCAGGAGGTAAGACGGCTTGAACACCGTTGGCGAAAGACGTGCAGAGGTGGACAGAACTCGGAGTAGAATAGCAGCGGCCGCCTACCGGATGGCGATGAGGAGAGCAAAAAGGGAGTTTTTTGCGGCCTCCATAGCTGCCTCGGAAGGCTGCCCAAGGAGACTGTTTCAGGTGGTCCAGAGCTTGGTGAGGCCAGCTGCGCCAGACCCGACAGAACATGCCTTGGCCTCCTGTAATGAGTTCGCAAAACATTTTGCAGACAAAATTGATTACATCAAGAGTTCTATTCCCCCTGCCATAGCCTCAATAATGGAACCAGAAATGACCATCGAACCCTCAGGGTCTTGGGATAGTTTCTAGCTTCCTTCCTCTGAGGAAATCACCAGGGCCTTATCCTCGCTTAAACCAACTTCTTGTATACTCCTTGCCCAGCATGGCTTATTATGAGCTGTAAAGACAAACTTGGCAAGTGGATTAAGGCAATGGTGAATGCGTCTCTTGATGAAGGCCATCTGCCATCTGCCTTTAAAGAGGCAGTAATAACCCCAATTTTGAAAAAGGCCTCCTCAGACCCCTTGGATTTAAACTTCCGCCCAGTTTCATATCTGCCATTCCTGGGTAAATTGGTCGAACGGGTGGTGGCGATCTAATTACAGGCGTACTTAGATGAAGTGAACTACCTTGACCCATTTCAGTCGGGATTCCGACCCAGACATGGGACAGAAACAGCCCTGGTAGCCCTGGTGGACGACATGAGAAGGGCACTAGATAGAGGGGAGCATACCCTCCTTGTTCTCCTGGACCTTTCGGCGGCCTTCGACACTGTCGACCACGATATCTTGTTAGATCACCTTGAGACTCTGGGGATTGGAGGCACCGTTTTACGGTGGTTCCGCTCCTTCCTCTCTGGGAGATACCAGAGAGTGGTACTGAGAGAGGAGGTCTCAGAGCCTTGGCCTCTTACATGTGGGGTACCACAGGGCTCTATCCTCTCCCCAACGTTATTTAATGTCTGTGTAAGGCCACTGGGAGATATCATCAGGAGATTTAGACTGCAATTCCATCAATACGCAGATGATACCCAGATTTTCCTCTCATTTAAGTCCCCCCCACCGGTGGCGATAGAAAGGCTATCCATTTGTCTGGAGGCTATGAGGGATTGGATGAGCAGGAGTAAACTTAGACTGAATCCCGATAAAACTGAGGTTCTGTTGGTGGGTGATAAAGAGAAGCTGGGGATTATGGATTTGGTGCTTAATAGGATACAACTGCCCCTAAGAGACCATGTCTGGAGTTTTGGGGGTCATTCTTGACTCCCAGCTATCCATGGAGGCACAGGTAGCAGCTGTTAGTCGGGCGGCGCTTTACCAACTTCACCTCATTCGTAGGATACGCCCTTACCTCCCAAGCCACCTGCTCCCTAATGTGGTACATGCTCTGGTTCTGTCCCAGCTGGACTATTGTAATGCGTTATATGTGGGTCTTCCCTGGAGAACGGTCCGTAAGCTGCAGCTAGTGCAGAATGCGGCGGCTCGCCTGGTTAAGGGCTGCCGCCGCCGTGATCATATTACCCCAGTACTTAAGGAACTGCACTGGCTGCCAGTGGTTGCTAGGGCCAAATTTAAGATCCTGGCTTTAACTTTCAAGGTGCTCTATCAGGCTGGCCCACTTTACCTAAAGAGTCGCCTCCACTCGCACCAGGGGCGCCGGCTTACAAGATCGTCCTTGAATGGTTCGCTTCTTATTCCCCCAACAAAAGCAGCGAGATTGGGGAGGACACGGTCCAGAGCTTTTTCAGTAGTGGCTCCCTCACTTTGGAATTCTTTGCCAACTGACCTCCGTCAGGCCCCTTCCTTGTTATGCTTTTGTCGGGCCTTGAAAACCTGGCTCTTTAACCAGGCTTGGGAAGGGGGTTAGGGTGACAGAGGGTAGTTCTGTGGGGATTTATTCAGTTTTTAAATTTTATACTGTTTGCTTTTTGAATTGTTTTTACATGGATTGTATTGTATTTTGTTGTACGTCGCCCAGAGTGGCAGATTAACCTCTGCCAGATGGGCATCTAACAAATCTAATAAATAAATAAATAAAATAAATAAACATCTTCCAGACACGAGTGCCCATTGAAGAAATATCAGCTGATCAACAGAAAGCAAGTTAAAAAAAAGTCATTTGAGAATAGGAATGTTGTGAGTACCCAAACTCTTTTTACAAGAGTTGAAACTAAATGCTTGCAAAAACAAAACCCTCCAGCTTTTGCAATTGTTGGATCTGAGCAAAGGCTCAACCTCTTTAAGGGCAAGCAACGGGATCTCATGCATCCCTGTTTGACAGCCATGGTTACAAATAAGCTGGTTCTCAGCTCCTTCCATTCTTGGGACAACTGGTCTGCTTTTAAGGCAGCTCTCCCTATCCTATTGCCCTCCAGATGTTGGACTACAACTTCTTTCAGCCCCCACCAGCATGACCAATGTCAGGAATGATGGGAGTTATAGTCCAAAACATCTGGAGGGCACCATGTTGGGGAAGGCTGCTGCAGAAATGCTTTGATGGGACTTGGAGCTAATCACTTCCTTCTTGGCAATAGCAGGTAGATAATCCTCTCTGGCTTTTCCCCCCAGCTTCCCCTTTCTCCTTGGACCTGCCTTCCTGGAATGATGCTTTGGCTCTACCTTTCCTTCTCTCTGGTTTCTCATTCCCTGTCTATTGCCTTAGAGCTAGCCTTAGAGGGATGTCTGGGTGGGCCCAGGAAGTGATTAATGCCTCACTGGATGAGGAGGAGGTACCGTAGGCAGTGGTTCATCCCAAGGATCTCCCCAGACCCAGAAGTGTTAAACAACTATCACCTAGTGGTAAATACCCTCTTTTTGGGCCAGGTGCTTGAGAAGGTAGTGATGGTCCAGCTTCAAGCATGCTTGGAGGAGACTGAATACTTGGATCTGTTCCATTCTGGTTTGAGGCCTGGCCATGGCACTGAAACTGCATTTGTTGCCCTGGTTGATGACATCTGTGGGGAGAGATAGATGGAGTGCAACCCTGCTTGTTCTCCTTGATCTCTGACAGCTTTTGATACTATTGACTATGGTATCCTTTTGGAGCATCTCAGGAATGTAGGCGCTGGGGGCACTGTGCTTCAGTGGTTCCGCTCATACATCCAGGGCTTCTTCAAAAAGTAGTTATGGGAGACTACTGTTTGGCACCATGGGAGCTGTCCTTGGTTTTTGGCAAGGTTCCATCTTGTCCCCCATGCTCTTTAATATCCATATGAAACCATTTGGAGCTGCCATCAGATTTGGAGTGAGGCGCCATCAATATGCAGATGACACCCAACTCTATCTTTCTGTTCCATCTGAATTGGGAGAACAGATGAGGTGCCGGACTGGTGCTCAGGCAGTGATAGGCTGGATGTGGGCCAATAAACTGAGGCAAAATCCTGAAAGACAGAGTTAGGTATCCAGAGTTCTCATGTCTGGGAGGTAGGGAGACAGCCTGTTCTGAATGGGGGTTGCACTCCCCTTGAAGGAGCAGGCCCACGGCTTGGGGGTACTCCTGGATCATAGAATCACAGAATAGTGGAGGTGGTATAGTGTAGAATGCCTCCAGTGTTGGGAGAGCCCACTACCTCTCTAGATAATTGGTTCCATTGTCATATTGTTCTGACAGCGTCACTGGATCCAACATTGTCACTGGAGGTTCAGGTGGCCTCAGTGGCTAAGAGTACCTTTTTCCAGCTCTGGCTGGTTCACCAGCTTTGGACCCTTTTGAACAGAGATTACTTGGTACTCCGTGCTCTGGTAATTTCCAAATTAGATTAGTACAATGTGCTTTATGTGGGATTGCCCTTGAAGATGACTTGGAACATTCAACTGGTCCAAAATGCAGCAGCCAGATTACTGGCTGGGGTTCCCTTTAGATGTTGTATAACCCCTATTTTAAAACAGCTGCATTGGTTGCCAGCTAGTTTCTAGGCTTAATTTGACGTGCTCATGCTAGTGTTTAAAGCCTGAAACACCTTAGGTCCTAAATATCTGAAAGATTGCCTCCTTCCCTACAGACCCTCTTGAGTGTTGAGATCAGCAGAGGGGGGCTTTTTGGTAGTTCTGCCACCCTCAGAAGCTCAGGTTGGTGATTGTGGTGGTGGCCTGGGAGAGGGCATTGTGTGGTGGCCCCTAAGTTCTGGAACTCCCTCCCCACTGAGGTGTGTCTGGCAACTTCATTGTACAGCTTTAGGTGAATGCTGAAGGTGCACCTCTTTACCCTGGCCTTTGACACTTGAGATGTATATTTTTAGGACCCACCCTATCTTCTGCAGTTTTAATTTTGTTTTTAATTGTTTTTAATGTTGCATTTTAAAATTGCTGGGACAGTTAGATGAAGGGCAGGTAATAAATGTTAGCAACAAACCACATGCTGTCCCCCACTTCCATCTTCCTGCTTCTTAGCAAATTGTCCTCCTGGGTCTTCACCATCTCTCCCTTTCCCAAGCCTTCAGACTCCCTGTGTGAACCGCAAGCTTTCTTCAGTCATGCATCTACCTTTCTACTAAGCCTACACAAACATTCCTGTTAAAGTGTCCACACATGTGCATTCCTCTAGCTCAAGTGACTTTCACTTCTGTCATATATTTTTTAAATGGTCCTAAGGACTTCAGAGTATTGAAGTAAGGGGATAAGCTTCATACACATATTGACCCAGGTTTCCCCCAGAGGTTTTGCTGTTTCATCTTTTGTTTTCGAATAAATCCCAGTTTATAATCTTGCCCGTTATATTTGTGCACTTTCCAACAATTCAGCCTTGGCAACGGTGGCCAAACGGGCTGTTTTTAGCTTATTGTAACTATGCCAACATTTCGGGTGCAAGCCAGAAAAATCTTATACAGTAGGGCCCCACTCATACAGCAGGTTATATTCCAGACCCCCGCTGTAAAGCGAAAACCTCTGAAAAGCGGAACCCATTGAATAGAATGGGGCGCAATGCCCGAAAACCGCCATAAAAGTGGAAGAAGCGCCGTATGAGTGGGGCTTTAGTCTAATTGCATTTAATTGAGACCGCTGTATTAGCGAATCGCTGTAAAGCGAAGCGCCGTAAAGCGGGGCCCTACTGTATTTCATTCAAAATTGGAAGATCATCTGACTTAAGAGGTGAAACTCTGAAAGGTTAATTTTTTAAATCTAAAATGCTGCTTTCTTGACACTTTAGAGGCCCAGTTTGAAATCCAAACATTTAGGTTCTGACATCAGGGCGATCCTTCCATGTTTGTGCAACACTTTATATTCTCAGTGTCTTGAGCCATTGAAAATTTTAGACAATTGGATGCTTGGCAAACTGTGAGTTCTGTAAATATTCCATAGGACTACATACTATGGATTCAAATAACCAGAATACATGGGAATGATGTTGTGACAGCAATTAATGGAATGTAATTAACTCTACCATTATTTAAAGTGTTGCCATAACTAATCCTTGCATTTTGCCCTTCTGATTTGTCCTCTTGCTGTGTGTGCATTTAGGTTTGGTGTATAATTACAATGAAACTGGAGTTAACATAGCTGAACATGGGTGGGAACAATGTGTAAGTGTCCAGCTAATGCAACCTGACATGTATGGCCTGCTTAAACAATGGGATATATACCTGCAACAATTCTCAGCAGCAGAAATCTGGCTTCCGCACAGGTATGAAGCTCAACAGACAAATGTGACTATTTTTACAGTCAGCTAAATCAGGCATGCTTGCTTTTGGGACTCTGCTTCAGTTGTGGGCTAACAGATGGATCTGATGTAATCATTTGTGCAACAAGCTGCGTACACACTGTTGCTGCAAAGCACATTGCCCCCCCCAAAGAATCCTGGGAACTGTAGTTTGATCACAATGCTAGGAATTGTAAAGTACAGTTCCCAGGATTCTTGGGCATGGGTGGGAATGTTTTGAATGTGCTTTAGAGATGTGGTATGTATGCAGCCAAGACCCGACTTTCAACAAAACCACTTCAGAGTCCATGTCTTCATTACTCGTCTTCTGTATATTTTGGGTTTAAAGGAGCAATGTCGATAGTATTATTGTAGCAGCAAGACTAGAAGGGAAAGATCACTCAAGAGCCATTGCAAGCAGCTCTTTGAAACTTTTTAAGAGTTGTGGGTTTCCTAATAAAACTTCACTGGACTGCCTCCTATTCTGAGCTGAGGCTGAACTGTGCAACCAAATATATTGTTTCTGGTTTGGCTTCTGTTCAAGTTGTCAGATGAGTATTACAAAGAATAGAATTGACTGGAACATACACTGCCATTTGATACACTGGACAAGAGGAAACTTGCTGCTCCGGTGGAGACTAACAAATATAGATATTTTAAAAATTAACTCAGTTAATCAGCCTGTTAGGTTGTAATCCTATCTACGCTTAACAGGAAGTTCCATTGAACTAAGTGAGGCAAGTAGGTACAGAATTGCACTTCTGATTTACCTGTTAGAAAATGAACAAATAAAAAAAAATGAAAAAAGGCTTTTTTTTGTGCTTCGTTAGTCTGGCCTGGTGCTCTCTGGATGTTTTGAACTACAAGTCCCATCAGTCTTTGTCAGCACAGTCACTTGTCAGGAATCATAGGACTTGTAGTCCATAATGTCTGGAGAGCACTGGGCCGCCAAAGGCTAGTTTAGGTTAGGTCTTAGCAAAATTTCAGTGTACATGTCCACTAGACAGGCTAATTCAGTGATTATTATAATTGTTTTCTCTTGAACTATGTTTCATATTCCAAATATTCCCTCTAGTACAGCCTTTCCCAACCAGTGTGCCTCCAGATGCTGTTGGACCACAACTCTCATCAGCCTCAGCCAGCATTGCCAATGGTCAGGAAAGATGGGAGTTGTGATCCAACAACATCTGGAGGCACACTGGTTGGGAAAGGCTGCTCTTGTACGAACTATGGTTTCAAAATGGAAAACAAAAGGCTCCCCCCCCCCAAGTAGTTCTTGTGAGCGTAATATTACACCTAGCATATTTACATTGATGGACTATAAATACCAATAAGGACCAACAGACATTAAAGAACTGATGATTAGTTACAAGTTCTGGAATTCTGAAAAATTAATATAACTATAGAATGTATTCTCTCTGACTGTAATTCATGAACGAGAGCTTGGTGCAGGTTCCAGGGATCCAAGCAGGGACTTGATGATATTGGCAAAGTTTATAAAAGTTGCAGGCAAAGATACCACTCTGGAAATTACATGCCTTTTTTGCTAAGATATTGTGGGGAAAGGAATGCAGGTTATGAGAGCATCTATCATGAGATTTGTGATTTTACTGCAGTTCAGTAAGGAAATAGAGGCATAAAACTTTTTTTAAAAAAAACCTCTAATTTTGTTCTGGATCCTTACCAGGAGGCCATAAAATTTGTGGTTGAGACCATCATCTGTTTTTGTTTTAAGCAAAGCCCACCCAGTAGTAGATAGCTTGGGAGCATAATAGGCTGCAAAAGCATGCATAGCCACTTTGTCCTTTTAAGAAGTCTAAATTTGTATCTCAGAAAAGTAAACTGTATACATTATTTGCATTTTAATAAAACAATTTTTTAAAGTGAGAAATATACCTAAAATCATACAGGGATGACATTCCCTAGCTTTTCTATATTTTGGACAATTTTAATGAATCATCACTATTCTCATAACAAGGAGCAGATTGCATGGTTAACTTGACTACTGAGATCCTCAGGTACACTTCAGTTAGCTTATTTAAACAATATCCATCCTTAGAACCCTATCTGAGTATTTTCTTACCCACTGCAGAATCATAGGACAAGTATAATATTGGGCATAGCAACGTGCAAGAAATTAAATGCTATTCCTAAATTCAGTTTTCCAAGAAGTTTGTTGTTGTTATGTGCCTCCAAGTCGACTATGACTTATGGCGACCCTATGAATCAGCGACCTCCAAGAGCATCTGACATGAACCACCCTGCTCAGATCTTGTAAGTTCAGGTCTGTGGCTTCCTTTATGGAATCAATCCATCGCTTGTTTGGCCTTCCTCTTTTTGTACTCTCTTCTTTTCCCCCCAGCATTATTATCTTTTCTAATGAATCATGTCTTCTCATTATGGTAAGAACTGTTTCAAAGATAAATTTCTGGGTGAACAAATATGACTGAAGGCAAGGCAAGCCTCAAACAAAAAATAGGACTTTAAATAGCCATCAAAGTGTGAGGGCAGAGTGATACAGTCCCATGCCACATGCCTTAATGCAAGGTGGGGAGAGGCCTGTATTAATGTCAGCATCTTTCATTTTCATGTGTAGCTTTGTAGGGACAGAAGTGATGGGACTAATCTGAGCAAACATAAGACACCATTTAATAGTGTCCTCCTCTGCCACAGTACCAACTCCATCATTTTTTAAACCTCACCTAGATGATGTTCTGCTGGTGCTTGTTTCCACTGACCAAGGATTGCTGCAGCGTAATGGGCTACCTACACTATTGTAAGCTAATAAAATGTTTAATAGTTACACAGAGCATTGATTTCTTACACTCATTCGTCGTTATATGTTTAATAGGTATGAAGAACATCTCCACAACTGTTACACATATGCACTAACATTTATTAACTGTGTGCTGAGTGCCCAAAAGAAGCAGCAAATGCATAAAAGTGACTTTACAGAGAGATTTGTGATCCCACGAACAAGGAAAGCTTCCAAGTATATCACCATCTACAAGGAAGTATGCAAGAATGGCTTCTATGTTGTTGACCACCCTGCTCAAGAAGAGGGCACCTCCACAGGGGGCCACTTGGCTTTATTATAAAGGAACTAGATAACAACAAAAGTAAAATCCTCAGGTTAAGGCATTTATACTCCTTGTTCTTAATGTCTCAAGGAACACGGGAAGCTGGGGCAGTGATACATGCAGCATGACTTAATGCATGTTTATTTGGAAGGCAGTCCCATAGAGACAGACAAGGATCATTTCAAAGAGTACATAAGATTGCAAAGCTTTGACACCTAATGCACCCTTTCCAATAAGCTTCTTTCGGTTTTTGTCAACAATGACATTTAGTAACACAAAACAAAAAAGACTTT
Source organism: Rhineura floridana (assembly GCF_030035675.1). Taxonomy (NCBI): domain Eukaryota; kingdom Metazoa; phylum Chordata; class Lepidosauria; order Squamata; family Rhineuridae; genus Rhineura; species Rhineura floridana. The sequence goes on along the minus strand of NC_084482.1, from coordinate 139,506,296 downwards.
ATTTGCATTCTCAGATGTTGAAATTTATTTATTTTTTGCATATTGTGAGCAGCTTTTCAAAACCATTAACTGTATCAGAAAAGCTTTTCATTCACACATACTGCAGTAAAATGTTGATTGACATAGGCTGATAGGTGGAAAACTGAAAATTTTCCATTCTGGATATGTTTCTGATTTAAAGCAAATATAGGTGAACTCAGGTTATGGTCCCATGCACACTTACTTAAGGAGTAAGCTCCACTGGACACACTCTGATTTACGTTCAGGCTCTCGAACACTGAAGGCCTTTGAGAGGCACCTATATGTTTTAAGTTGGATTCCTGCCTTGAGCAAGGGGTTGGACTCGATGGTCGTATAGGCCCCTTCCAACTCTGCTATTCTATGATTGTATGAAACATGCATAGGATTCCTCTGTAAACCAGGTCCACCATTATTTACATGCATTCTGTAAACACTTCTTAGGTCCAAAGTAGGAAGAAACAATTTGATGCTCTGTAATTTGTGAAACTGGATTTCCAGTTTCACAGTGGCAGTAACTATAACCATGTTTAAGGAATGGAGAAGCTTTAGCTCTCCAGATGTTGTTGGGACTCCAACTCCTATCACCCTAGCCATCATGACCAATGGTCAGGAATGATAGGAAGTTTAGTCTGAAGCACCACAGGTTCCCAAACTGCAGCTTGGTTAATTCCTACTGTAGAGTAATTACCTGTACCAAAACTATGCTAAAGAAATATCAATACAAGCTGAGCTAACAACACAATTTTAATATTTTTCTGTATTGTCAAAATAGCATCAAAGAATAGTTGTCAGTGTTCAACCTGGTTTCTTTTTTAATCTTGTATTGCTTTATAGTGTAATTTTAAAAATGTTTGACTATATATATTGTATGCAACATGCACGGACAGCTCTACTGGAGTAAACATTTTGACATTTCATTTAGTTTATTGCAGTTATTTCAATAAGGCAGAATTATCCAATTATCCAATTCAATAAGGCAGAATTATCACATCTCTTGTTCACTGCGCTCATGGGATGAGACCCAACGATTTAAAATCAATTCCTTAGGAAAAAAGAAGAAAAAAACCCAAGCCACTGATTATTAAAGATGTACTGTATAAATTAAAAAGTAAGTTCACTTATCTCTAGCTAACACGATATGGATTTTATGTAGCATAAGTGCTTTTTGGCTTACCTATGGGATAAAGCATTAGTTCATCAGTGCAGAGACCCAACACAAAAGCATCCCCAGTCTCACCCACCTGTTCATCTTTGTGTCCCTCCCTTTCCTTCCTTCATCAATCAATCTCAATCTCTCTCTCTCAATCTCTCTCTCTCAATCTCTCTCACACTCACACACACACACACACACACACACACACACACACACACACACACACACACACAATGCCTAAGAGCTGAGGCATGCAAAATGTGATTTTGAATTCTCCTCACCCCTCATCATTATTATTAATTACCCACCTTTCAGCATAAAGTTCTAGGGTTTAGTAAATACAATCTAAAAATACAGGGTGGTATTCAAGGATTTCCACTTGTGCTTTCCCCCCTTCCCCATCCCCAAACCTGCTTCGGAGAACAGAATTAGGGAGGGGAACGGGGGAGACTGTTCCATTGCATTGATACAACAAGCGACTTAGAGCTACATTGAATACAACCCAATATATTTAAATCAAATTACAACCACAAGAATAGGGGGTGTCCTAAATATACATATATATATCAGGTGTCAAAAGACCAGAGTAAAGAGGTGTGTCTTCAGCATATAAGGGAAAATGCATAATGAACGTGCCGAACATATTTCTTTGGGGAGGGAATTCCACAAATTAGAGGCTGCCACAGAGGATTCCCTCTCCCCTATACTTCTGAGGGCATGGAACTACCAAGAAGGCCTCCTCTGCCAATTTTAATACCCAAGAGGGTCCATCGGGAAGGAGGTAGTCTTTCAGATATTTTGGGCCTAAGTCATTTAAGGCTTTAAATACTAAGGTGGGCACCTTGAACTGGGCCTGAAAATGAACTAGCAACCACTGCAGGCATTTTAAAACAAGTTATAAACTCTCTAAATGGGACCCCTGCTGCATTTTGGGTAAGCTGAAGTTTCCAAATCATCTTCAAGGGCAGCCCCATGTAGAGTGCCTTGCAATCTGGACATTACCAGAGCATGGAGTACAGTTGCCTAGTCATCTCTGTCCAAAAGGGGTTGTAGCTGGTAAGCTGGCAAGTATCATGCATATGTTCTTAAAACAGATGGCCACCTATGGTCTCCACCAGCAGTTTCCAACCTCGGGGTTGGGACTCCCAGAGAGATCGCAAAGAGCCAAGAGAAGAAGTATTTATTAATTTTTAAAAATAATTAATGACTGGTCTATTCACTGCTAACTTGCGAGCGTGCACTGCGTGCGCACACAGGTGCTTCACCTCCCCTTCCTTCCAGCTAGCACAATCGGCTTCCGCCACACAGAGAGCTGAGCAGCATGGCACTCGAGCAAGTGCACAAAGAAAAGGAGCCAGCTAGGCTTATTTAAGCTCCAGCACCACCACCCTGCCTTTGCCAGGGGCATTGAGGCAGGGCAGCGAGGGAAGGTCAGTGGAGCTGATTAGCTCTGGCTGTAGAGATAGAGGGACCCCAGGAGGGGGCCACCTGCCAAAAAAATAACGGGAACGAGTCCTGGAATGTTTCCCCAAGAATGCACATCTGGGCGCTCATTAAAAATTCACTGTATAGAGAACTTATAGTAAAATGTATACATGTCTGCTCAGAAGTAAGTCTCTTCATATTTAATGGGGCTTACTCCCAGGAAAATCAAATTGCAGGAATCAGGCCAGATTAAGATTCTGTTGAAGCTTTGAAGATGTACTACTTTGGGGGGGGGGCATGGGGCTTTATAGTACAAAGATGCATCATTCTGGTTAAAGGAAATAAAAAATTAAGTCTATAATATAAGAACTTGGGCTGCAATCCTAATCAGGTCTACTCAGGTCCTATAGAATTCAATGCAGCAACAGCCATTATGCAGTAGGTTAGGGTGAGAGTTAGTGGCTGACACAAAGCAAAAAACACGATAGGTAAAGTAAGTTTTAAAAATGTGAAATTGCACATGCTCAGTGTATTTTTGATGCTGTTTTGAGTGTGTTGTTATACAGTTGTATATGTTCATTTTAAGTATATTTTAAATTATTTTTAAAATATGTTGAGTTGCCCAAATTTTGTTGTTTTTACTCTTGAGTTCTTTGCATGGCTTAGGATTGGCATTGGGGAAGAGCAGGGCTCTTGCGCCTTTAACAGCTGCATGGCAGGCAGAAATTAAACAGAGATTAAGTTAACCCTTTTCTAGTTTGGAAATACAATTACAGGGAAAGCTTTACCTGTTGACATTCTGTCTGTTATATTATTGTCATATGGAGCTTCCTGAGCCGAGTGCTGAAGAGAAGACATCGCTGTATACAGGTGGAACACTTAAAACCAGAATTCAAATGCCCTGGCATTAGCCAGGCGGTATTCACCACTCTGGGTGGTTTAGTTATATCTTCTTCCTTTCATTTCCTTCAAAATTTGTTAAACGTTGTTTATACTGCTATAACCTGCCTAGGGACCTTCTGGTGAAAGGCAGGTAATAAATACTATCATCATCATATTTGTTTTTGTGATGAATAAAAAGTGACATTATTTAATGCTTCATTATATATTTTTTCAATTAACAGATTAAAATTACAATAATTAGCATATGGGGGTTGCAGAATTTTTTGAGGTTACAACAGGGGTCCTGTCCTCATAAAGGTTGGGAACCAATGGTCTACACAACATAACCTACTGAATTAGGAAAGGTTCAAACAGTATATAAAATACTATCCAGAGATTTGGATGCCTTCACGCAGTCACTTGACTTCAGAAAACAAATTAAATTAGAGTAGGACTTGTATACCTGAACTTTAATTCTTTTGAGACATTCTGGTGACAACATTTCTTTTTCAGTCATATCAGATGGCTGAATCAAATAGCAGAACATGAGTTCCTGGTAGTAAATAAACAAACAAAAATCAATTTAAATACACCACATTTAAGTAGTACAGGATTTCCTCCTTACTTCTATAATGGTAATGAGCCAAAGTGTACTAGTATGGTTTAATTAATGTAATGCTGAATTTGGATTAAGGAGATCTGGGTTCAAATTTTTATTTGATCGTGAACACATGGTGTGTGGTCTGCAAACTGGATGGCTATCCGTAAGTCACTCTCTCACAGCACTATTCTGAATAAGACCAGGGCTCATTTGTGGAGAGCTTTAGTGGGCACAATTTGTATTCCTACATACTGCAACTCCCCTTGCTTGCACTGGGGGAAATTCCAAAGGGCCTCTTGACTTTGTGGAGTGAATTTTCACAAGAATTTACAGTTAGAAGGGGCATGAATGTACATGCGCACACATGCACCTCTAGCCAGAAGTCCTGGACTTAAGATTCTGTTGCACGCTTCCATATATGTACCCTCCCCAGCATGTACAATGAGGATAATCCACATCTGCCTTACAAGAATGCTGCATTAGGACAAAATAGATTACTAAATGTCTAAGAAGTGTTTTGATGATCAAATCAATGATCTGATTTCCCCCACTCATGTTCTAGTACACATATATGACGCATAAGGTACCAAATAAAAAGTTGAAAATGGGTAATCTGAATTACTAGAGAATTTGCATGTTTCCCTTAAAATGTTTATAAAATATTTCCTTATAAACTAGAAAGCTGAAATTCTGTACGCATGTAGACTTGCCCTGCAGTCTTATGTATGTGTACCTGGAAATAAGTCCCATTAAGGTTAATGGGACTTACTCAGAGGGAAATACATATTGAATTGTAACTTAAGGCACCTCAATGACTAGAATTGGTCATTCTCTTCTCTTCCTTGAAACCCGAGACATAAATTATGTTATCAGGGACTAGCACAGAACGAAAAAAGGCACAGATAGCCCAGAATGTAACAGTTCCCTGTTCAAACACTTGAAGCAGCCTTGACAATACACAGAGACCCATCTGAATATAGGACAAGTCACACTTGTATGAGATTTCATGAATCCAAGCATTATAACATGTTTACAGAAAAAAGGGGTTTTCTAATGGTAACTAGGAACACATTTATGCTTGCAGAGTGCAAAAACTGACTAGTATCTATTTTATGCTTGTTATTGACAACTTTACATGATCTTTCTTTGTGCCCTTCTTATATCAAGGTGTACATCTTTCCTTCACTCCATAATTTTTTCCTTGTGGCTTTAAAATACTTAGTTCATTTTATGTGTTACCTTAGAAACATTTGCTGTAGTTCTGTTCAACCCAGACAAAGACTTCCAGCTGAAAGGTCTGTGTGATGATCCTTCAAACTCATCATTAACTAATTCAGCAATAACAGAATAACTGGAAGACAAACCAAAGTGAAACTTTTTAGGGTACTAGGATGAAATATGCATTTAAACAACATAGTCCTCTAGTTCTCACTTTGGCAGACGTAGAAAAAGCCAATCTAGTGAACAACAGAGCAGTGAGTACATTTTTCATATAAGCTTCCCTTTCAGCAGAGGTATCTGTTATTATGAGATCAACTACCTGACTGTATATTTTAGGTGTTTTGTATATGGGTAATTCCATAGTGACCAACATAACATTTGTATAGAAAGGTGGCTTTCTCTGAAATGCTACCGGTTCCACGCGCAGGACCAGCCACACAGGCCCAGCTTCGCAGTCTGAATGCGTGGATGAGACGATGGTGTCGGGTGGAAGGGTTTGGATTTGTTAGGCACTGGGGAACATTTTGGGACAAGCTGGGCCTGTACAAAAGGGACGGGCTCCACTTGAACCAGAATGGAACCAGACTGCTGGCACTTAAAATTAAAAAGGTGACAGAGCAGCTTTTAAACTGACTGAGGGGGGAAACCCGACAGGAGCTGAGAAAGGTCCGGTTCGGAATAAACCTCCCCCCTGGGATAAAAACCAGAGAAATGATGAAATTTTAAAAGGGGTAGGCCTAGAAGTAGGCATTGTGAGAGTATGGGGAACAGGATATAAATTCAGAAGAGCAAAATTACCACAGGCCTAACCACAAGTGCCAAAGACACTTGAAGAGAGACACTGCTTACAAGTGCCTGTACGCTAATGCTAGGAGCCTGCGAACCAAGATGGGAGAACTGGAGTGCTTGGACTTAGAGGAGAGCATTGATATAGTGAGCATAACGGAGACCTGGTGGAATGGAGAAAACCAGTGGGATACGGTTATCCCTGGATATAAACTATATTGGAAGGACAGGGAAGGACGTATTGGTGGCGGAGTCGCTCTATACGTGAAAGAAGGCATTGAATCCAGCAAGCTCGAAACCCCAAAAGAGGCAGACTCCTCCACAGAATCGTTGTGGGTGGTGATACCATGCCCCAGGAGGGACTTAATACTGGGAACGATCTATCGTCCCCCTGATCAAAATGCTCAGGGAGACCTGGAGATGAGATATGAAATTGAGGAAGCATCCAAACTAGGAAATGTGGTAGCAATGGGTGACTTCAACTACCCGGACATAGACTGGCTGCATATGTGTTCCAGTCATGACAAAGAAGCAAAGTTTCTAGATATTCTAAATGACTATTCCCTAGACCAGTTGGTCATGGAACCGACCAGAGGGACGGCAACCCTGGACTTAATCCTCAGTGGGGACCGGGACCTGGTGCAAGATGTAAGTGTTGTTGAACCGATTGGGAGCAGTGACCACAGTGCTATTAAATTAAACATACATGTAACTGGCCAATTGCCAAGAAAACCCAACACGGTCACATTTGACTTCAAAAGAGGAAACTTCACAAAAATGAGGGGATTGGTAAAAAGAAAGCTGAAAAACAAAGTCCAGAGGGTCACATCACTCAAAAATGCTTGGAAGTTGTTTAAAAACACTATATTAGAAGCTCAACTGGAGTGCATACCGCAGACCAGAAAAGGTACCGCCAGGGCCAAGAAGATGCCAGCAAGGTTAACGAGCAAAGTCAAGGAAGCTCTTAGAGGCAAAAAGTCTTCCTTCAAAATATGGAAGTCTTGTCCAAATGAAGAAAATAAAAAAGAACACAAACCCTGGCAAAAGAAATGCAAGAAGACAATAAGGGATGCTAAAAAAGAATTTGAGGAGCACATTGCTAAGAACATAAAAACCAACAACAAAAAATTCTATAAATACATTCAAAGCAGGAGACCATCTAGGGAGACAATTGGACCCTTGGATGATAAGGGAGTCAAAGGTGTACTAAAGAACGATAAGGAGATTGCAGAGAAGCTAAATGAATTCTTTGCATCTGTCTTCACAGTGGAAGATATAGGGCAGATCCCTGAACCTGAACTAACATTTGCAGGAAGGGATTCTGAGGAACTGAGACAAATAGTGGTAATGAGAGAGGAAGTTCTAAGCTTAATGGACAATATAAAAACTGACAAATCACCGGGCCCGGATGGCATCCACCCGAGAGTTCTCAAAGAACTCAAATGTGAAATTGCTGATCTGCTAACTAAAATATGTAACTTGTCCCTTGGGTCCTCCTCCGTGCCTGAGGACTGGAAAGTGGCAAATGTAACGCCAATCTTCAAAAAGGGATCCAGAGGGGATCCCGGAAATTACAGGCCAGTTAGCTTAACTTCTGTCCCTGGAAAACTGGTAGAAAGTATTATTAAAGCTAGATTAACTAAGCACATAGAAGAACAAGCCTTGCTGAAGCAGAGCCAGCATGGCTTCTGCAAGGGAAAGTCCTGTCTCAGTAACCTATTAGAATTCTTTGAGAGTGTCAACAAGCATATAGATAGAGGTGATCCAGTGGACATAGTGTACTTAGACTTTCAAAAAGCGTTTGACAAGGTACCTCACCAAAGGCTTCTGAGGAAGCTTAGCAGTCATGGAATAAGAGGAGAGGTCCTCTTGTGGATAAGGAATTGGTTAAGAAGCAGAAAGCAGAGAGTAGGAATAAACGGACAGTTCTCCCAATGGAGGGCTGTAGAAAGTGGAGTCCCTCAAGGATCGGTATTGGGACCTGTACTTTTCAACTTGTTCATTAATGACCTAGAATTAGGAGTGAGCAGTGAAGTGGCCAAGTTTGCTGATGACACTAAATTGTTCAGGGTTGTTCAAACAAAAAGGGATTGCGAAGAGCTCCAAAAAGACCTCTCCAAACTGAGTGAATGGGCAGAAAAATGGCAAATGCAATTCAATATAAACAAGTGTAAAATTATGCATATTGGAGCAAAAAATCTGAATTTCACATATACGCTCATGGGGTCTGAACTGGCGGTGACCGACCAGGAGAGAGACCTCAGGGTTGTAGTGGACAGCACGATGAAAATGTCGACCCAGTGTGCGGCAGCTGTGAAAAAGGCAGATTCCATGCTAGCGATAATTAGGAAAGGTATTGAAAATAAAACAGCCGATATCATAATGCCATTGTATAAATCTATGGTGCGGCCGCATTTGGAATACTGTTTACAGTTCTGGTCGCCTCATCTCAAAAAGGATATTATAGAGTTGGAAAAGGTTCAGAAGAGGGCAACCAGAATGATCAAGGGGATGGAGCGACTCCCTTACGAGGAAAGGTTGCAGCATTTGGGGCTTTTTAGTTTAGGGAAAAGGCGGGTCAGAGGAGACATGATAGAAGTGTATAAAATTATGCATGGCATTGAGAAAGTGGATAGAGAAAAGTTCTTCTCCCTCTCTCATAATACTAGAACTCGTGGACATTCAAAGAAGCTGAATGTTGGAAGATTCAGGACAGACAAAAGGAAGTACTTCTTTACTCAGCGCATAGTTAAACTATGGAATTTGCTCCCACAAGATGCAGTAATGGCCACTAGCTTGGACGGCTTTAAAAGAAGATTAGACAAATTCATGGAGGACAGGGCTATCAATGGCTACTAGCCATGATGGCTGTGCTCTGCCACCCTAGTCAGAGGCAGCATGCTTCTGAAACCCAGTTGCCGGAAGCCTCAGGAGGGGAGAGTGTTCTTGCACTCGGGTCCTGCTTGCGGGCTTCCCCCAGGCACCTGGTTGGCCACTGTGAGAACAGGATGCTGGACTAGATGGGCCACTGGCCTGATCCAGCAGGCTCTTCTTATGTTCTTATGTTTATATAATATTTTGTGTTTTGGCAAATATTATTTGAACTCCAACAAATATTAAATATTTATTTGTTAACTGGATTGATGTTCAAAAATAATCAAGAAGTATGTTACAGGTAGTTTAAATGCTTTATTTTTATTGTGTTTTAAAAGATGTCACCAATGTAACAGTTTTGCATCCTCAAGAATATATCTGTAACTTGAATAATTTAATTCTCCAAAAGTATAAATAATAATTTAAAAATTCCATCTGCAGTAATATATGTAAAGAGCTAATGTTTCATAGGCAAGTATCAAACATGATCATGTTCATTGGAGACTGTGAAAAAAAGGTTTTCTGGCGAATGACCTGTGACCGACATAACCAACTAACATATGACAATTCATAGACAGAAACCCACAAATAATTGCCTCCAAAGCAAGACCATGTGCATATGAACATTCACAAGTTCCAGGTCAGTAGAAAGTCCATATGGGAAACTGTAATGCCCACAGGAATTTACACTCAGCTGTGGCAACACCCTAATGATTTGTTTCTTTTCAGCCCAACATTTATCATCATTTGCAAGGAAAGCAAATGTTATGGAAGTCCCCTTTCTAAAGAAGAGGATTTCATATTAACGATCAAACAAATTTTCACAACAAATTTTGTTTTCATAACAAATGTTCTTTTCAGTTTCCCTGTCTCAAACTCAACAATAACGAAGTTGCCAACTGACACAAGTACTTCTGTGGATGTTTTTGCTTCTGCACCTTCTTTCAGGATAATCACTTTTCCCATAGGGGCATTACGTGGTGTTTATTTTAAACTGTCTTAAAAAATCATGTGTGCTCAAGGCTGCCTTCAACCTCTTACAGGGTTGCACTGTTACCTGAGGTAAGGCAAGAGACCTTCAGTTCCTGAGGTGAATTTTTGTATCTCTAGATGAGCCCACCTATGCACCGTTTCTGGAAAGATCCAGTCAGGACAGGCCTGACTCCTTGATACATTTGAGATGAAGCTGATACAGTAGGGCCCCGCTAATATGGCGGGTTAGGGACCAGGCCCCCAGCGGAAATCGCCGTAAAGCAGGGGCCCATAGACTTTAATGGGCTGCGTCGCGCAAAAATGACGTCAAAATGGCAAGCGATGGAAAATCCCCGCCGTATTAGTGGAACAAGCGCTGTAAGAGCGGGGCCTTTCACTAATTGAAAACCGCTGCATGAACGAAGCGCCGTAAAGCAGAACGACGTAAAGCGGGGCCCTACTGTAGAAGCTTCTACATGCTTCAAGAAAGGAGCTGAAGGGTCTAGTAGAGAAATATCAATTCTACACTTTTCTAACCATACCCAGGTTGACATTTACTGATAATTAACTTAAAAAGTTATCTAATATTAAATATATTAACATATAATTGCATTATCTTTCTTCTAAAAGCAATAACATGTGTCCACCCTCTGACTTGTCTTTCAGACTGTAAGCTTTTTAAGAGCATGGGGCTACAACAAGCAGAAAAATCATTTAGTGGTCCATCATGACCATCAGCAATTTTCAAGTGGTCCATGGGGGAAAAAGTTTGGGAACCACTGGTATGGTACAAATAATAGGCCTAATAATGGGCTCCTGCTGGGAGGAAAGGCGGGGTATAAATCACACAATTAATTAATTAATCAATTAATTAAATATTAAATTCTCAGGAAAGGAATTATGACAGTCCTAAAAAGGTATTTAAATGACACACAAGACAACACACTTATACTGTGTAAGTTGTACATTATGGAGTTATGCTGGTCACAAGAACTGTTGCATATAAAACATTTCAGGTAATATCTTAATGCTAAAAGAAGAGGATAAAGTTTAATTTTTTTTTCATTTGTTGAGGGGATGGCAGTATGTTTCTGTGATCAATGTAACATGCTCAACCAACATAAGTTGTATTGTACTAAGCTCACCTGATTCTGTTCCTAACATAAATTTTATTTTCAGTTTATCAAATGAGAAAGCAAAACTATCTATACAATAAAGGGCCATTAACCTATTGTCTATTTTCTTAGAGAGGTCTAACTGAAGATCGGGGGGGGGGATTCTGAGTCATCTTGCATGCCACACTTCTGGTTGTTTTATTCATGTGTAAAATGTCATTTTGAAAAACTAATGCCAGATAATGAAACCTTGGGAAATTATATTTAAAATGATGTAGAATATGTTAGCTATTTATTTATTTAATTTGTATCCCGCCCTTCCTCCCAGCATAAAAATGAAACATGGATCTGTAGGTTGACATTGTCATAGAATTACCCATATTCCTTCATCAAGCCACCACAACTCACAATGTTTCTTCAGGGTCACTGTGAGATATCTAGCAAGTTCCACTAAGGAAAAGATGCAGTCAAACTCGTTTTGGACCTCAGTGTGCTTATTAAACATGTCAATCTCCTGCGTTCGTTCCGAATGGGATCATGTTCTCTTTGATGTTAATGATGCACAAATGAAGCAAAACACATAAGCAAATACTTATTATATCTAAATCTGAATGCTATACCTGGCATGGTAAAAAGGAGGACCTTTTCGATACAACACTGTAATGGGAAGAAAAGAACAAACAAGAAAAGAACTTACTAGAAATGTCAGGCTTTCTTCATTTTGAATCATATTAGGGTAGGACTTGTGGCTTTTCCATGACTCAACTTTGAAAATCTAAACCATAATATAGTAAGATCTGTTTTTTTAAATTATTTATTATTATTATTATTCTAACCACAACTGGGAGGCGAAGGTATTCATGATAAATACAAATACTTATCAGGTCACTCAGAATAACGCAACTTGTAATCACTTGTACAGTCACCTTCAGAAAACAAACATGAATCCCTTACACTCTAATTCAACTAGGCACACCTAATGCATAAGGATCTGAAAATAGCCACAGCCATTTATTCAAAGAGAGATGGACTAAATCCAGCCTTATCCTGCTCCGCTCCTTGGCAACCATCATATCAAGCCTGCACCTGCTCCTAGAGGAGGTTCTCAGTCTAGACGAGAAACATGCAGAGGAGGTCACAGCTGCATGCACACAATCTGGGGACATAACTTGCAGAGCTAATGACTGTCAATGCTGCTGGGAACAGAACTGCACCAGCTCCACTCAAAGCCTGAAAGTGGACAAATAGGAATCCAGAGCAGTAACTATATCCATCAACATAATTAGAGCGCACTCAGCCAATCCACTACAGTTGATGCTGCCAAGTGATTAATAAAGTAATCGACTCTGATAAGAGTTATTAGCAGCTGTTTGGTCCCCCAGACTACAACACAAGTGAAATTATCTCTTATTGGACAAATGTCACACATTCTTCATCCACCATTTGTGTTCAGAGAGGGAAATAATTAATCCTTATTCAGACCACTACCTCACTGGGTTTGCTCCTCTTAGAAAGGAGATAGTGAAAGTAGCTTATGGTAGTTAAATCTCAACTAGGACTGACTCAGAGAAATGACTGGGGGCTCACTTACCATGTTCAAAGGCTTTAAGGGGGCATTGGGAAAGATTAACAAAAGAACAATTGTAAAGAGCTTTGTATATTAAACGTGCTCCATAATCTAAATAATAAACACCTCCAATAGATTTCCAGGCTCTTTTTTGCCTATGGTACAAAGCATTTCACTCTGACTGATGACAGCGGGCCATCAATTAAACATTTTAAAATTACTGCAGTATGCACATCTATTATTTAAACAAGTCAACAAAGAACAGGAGCCCCAAGACAAGGGCATAATACTCAATATCCAAGTAAGCTACACATAACTGAATGTGCAGCACATTTGCAAAACAAACAAAAAAAGGCCATGAGCAATAGACTAATTAAGCTGGGGACCAGGCTGACAAAACCAGGCCTCATAAATAACGTTAATAACTCATTTGCTTACTGTGAAAAGTTTAGCCGAGCCAAAAAGAACTCTAGCTGCTTTCATCATTGCCATATCCATTTCATCACTCAATTCCACTGTGCAGTCTCTCCTGCATATTGCAATCTGCGCTATTTGGTATAATGGTGTCAGCTATCAAGAAGTTCTGGAAATGATCTCATAAAGACTATCTATGAGGCAGTTTGGGCAACAGCAATCTGGCCATCACATGGAGGGGGAATGTGAAAGCACCTGCCCATTCCCTCTACCTCCACAAGTTTGTTGCCTCTGTCATCCCCGCACATCATTATAAGGATAGCACTTATGGAGTATGGCCTGCACAGGCAACATCACATGCACGTAGGCCAAAATTGTGTAGTCAATTTCCAGATAAGACCTGAGGGCTAATCACTTACTTTTGACTCGGTTGAAAACTATCATCACTAGATGCAAACAATGAAAGAAAAATACTCACAGAGATCAGATCCATATTTCAGGCCAACTTTAGGGACCCATCCTTTGCAACGGAAATAGTGATATGCCATGTAAGTAGCCTTAAATGTGGGTTGTGCTTCACTAAAAACTTCCCATAGCTTCAGAATAGATAAAGGTGCCTAAAAACACAACCAGTTGCTTCACATAATTACAGCATACAAAAACAGCCTACTATTATTGGCAGCTAAGTTAACCATCCTAGGTATGCCTAGAACTGTGTATTTCATCAGCTATTCCATTCAAACTGTGAAAACACACAAATGAGACAGAAGCCAAAAGTGACATTAGTTATACAAGGCTAAACATAAATGCCATCTAGCTTTTCAGTTATGGTTTACCTAAAGCTATTAAAAACTCCAGAGCTATAAAAGTTCTTCGGGGCATCGTCGAGGGAGATCAGCAGTCAGTAATGAAGACTAAACTGTGGATTTTTTAAAAAAAATCAAAACCACACACTATTTTTATTTCAGCAATAAAGTCTCTCTACATGCTTCTTTCACCAGTTTTGCTGCCACTCAACTTCACAAAGCAAAATCTTTGTTGGGAAATAAAATTGTATTCTTGCAGTATTATACAAAATCGAACATACCATTATACCCACTTAAGTCCACTAAAATGAACAGAACTTACAACCCAATGCTATGCGCATTTATAGAGAAGTAAAACCCACAGAGTTCAATAGACATACATAACTAATGCATGCTTGTACCCAAGACTGTCTACATTTATGCAGTAAACAAGAGATTACAAAAGAAGGAAAAATTATGCAGCCTTGGCACAGGCCTTGGAAACTGGCTAAGCATTCATTGTTTTGTGCTAACAAGCAATATCTAAGGCAACATATCACTCACACACAACTTAATACTACTGACCAAAGGCATAATCTTACCTCATTGTAACAAATACTTAAACATCCCAGAGCATAGACCAAGAAAAAAGCCTAAAACACAAAACAGTAAATAGAATTATTTTGTTTTATATACATTAATACAGAGTGTTGGCACTGACATGTTCTGCACAGTATGAGCAAAAAAAGAGGGGGAGTGAAAAATGCTATTTGCTTCCAGGATATCCTATTTAAAGGCAATCTTGTAATTTTAATTAAATCTAATACTACAAGCAGTACCTTCATCAATGAGAATAGGATTGCTGAATCCCAAAATAAAAAAACCCTTCCCATCTAGGTACAATACATCTGAGGCTGTGATTGTGTATATGCTTTCTTCTGAGTAGATATACATAGGATTACACTGTAATCCATCTACACAACCAGCACAATCCTGCAGGAATTTCTCCTCAGCAAGTTCCACTGAAAAAACGGAGAACTGAACAGCAGCAACAAAATTATTCAGGGTCTTTTGAGAGAGGGCCCTTCAGGAGATTGTGAGTTTTACTACTTATGTTGTCAATCCTAGCAATATCCACATTGCAACAGAATAGAGCTTAGCCTTGGGATGGAAATACTCCTTTAAAAAAACCTCACTACCGGGTATGTGTTCATTAATTCTAGGCAGGAGTGAACTGCTGAAGGAAGAGGGGGGAAATGGCAGGGAACACATTTTCCAAAATGAAAGGAGAGGTACAAATGAACTAGGTCAGACTTGGGCAGTGACAGCCTGAGAACCATGAAGGAGCTGCCTGGGACACTAGACAAGTAAAAAAGGACTTGTAACAGCCTCAGAGCTGATGGCAGATATCACCGTTTATCAGTAATACGAGCCAGTTACTTTGAACGAGATTAAAGATCAGTCCTCCCACAATGGCAGCATGTGCTGGGCAACATATTACATGGCTGCTCTAATGACACATACCTGGGAAGGCTGGGATTCTGCAAAACTTAAATTTATAAGATTTCTTCTTATAAAGCTTATCCACACTACCATTTTAAAAAACAAAATATTAAAATAGTGCAAATACCTGGGGAAAAAACCCTGCCAACATACAGGTTTATGTTTACATTGGTGGATTACTAAACATGACAATATTCCAAACTTACCTCCTCTAGACTGAGCTGCAAATATTCAAAAATCCTAAATGGATTCCTTCTGCACACTAACTTTTCTTTTTTGATTAACTGCAAAAAAGGAAGAAACCAAAGTTACAAAGTAGCAATCAAAACATTTATTTATTTACTTATTTATTTATTTGGATTTATATACCACTTAATCATCAAAATCTCTAAGTGGTTTACATAAAATATACGTTAAAATTACTGATAAAATCAGATGTGAAAAAAAGTTAGCCTAACAACGTTCAAAATAAAACCAGTAGTTTTAAAAAATATATAGATTATAAAATTACATATTAAAATACATGTTGACTTTACATGTCTTGGCAGGCTTGTTTAAACAAAAAAAAGTTTTAGCAGGCACCAAAAATATCTATGCCATTTATTTAGCACTAGCTAAGGGCATGCCAACATGATATTCTGTTCCCTTTCTCCCATAAAAATCTCTGACTCACCATTCCTGAAAATTTCTCCACCTCTGTTTGGCACCCTGTATGACACTGGCTTATTTGCTCTGATGCGCCTTAGGCAGGCCAGGGATCTAGGTGACCTTAGAACCGAAATTCCAAGATTCACGTGTGACTTTTGTTAAATTAGCCTGTCGTTTCTGCATACATGCCATATAGGCTTTCAAATGATGCCTTGCTGATTACAGTTCACCTAAGTGGTTTCAGAGACTCAGAAAAAAGGGATAAATGATGACTTACTGCTTATGTAAGATATATCTATAAAAAGGCAAAATGAGTTTTTTAATACTCTTTGTTTACAAAAGTTACCCCCCCAAAAATAGGCTACTTTGTGATCTTACATGCGATTTCTCACTTGCTTCCTCTTTCAGACACAAATTCGATTCTTCTTCTTGGATTAACACATACTCATCATTACAGCCTTTATTGATCAAAATGTGAGATCCTTGTTTAATACAGTCATCTTGCTTGCAGCTGTGATGCATACTGAAGGGACACTGTGTTGCCAAGTAAGTTTTAGCAACAGTTTTAGAGCCTGTTATATCCAGTCTGTTAGACCCATACTTGGCTAGTGGGTCAACAAGTGGATCACCTTCCAAGCAGGCTCCTTTATCCCCATTTGTTTCAGAAGGAGTCACAAAACACTTTGGTTCATCTTCAACACCCTCCATTTTGGGGATTGCCTCATCCTGAGACTCACTAAGTTGCGCAGCTTCTCCTCTCAGATTAAGGGGCCGAGTGTAATTCAGAATGGCCGTGTTAATTGTGCAGTCATCCAGTCCTTGCTCCTGCATAAGACTTTTCGCCCATTCTACATGACACTGGTACCTGGAATCAAAGGGAAGCACAGACTTGCAGGACCCAGAGTCTTTTAACCAACACACAACAATCCAACAATGTACACAATACAGAAGTGTTCACCTTTCTGCAGCTTCTCAGCTATATCCCCAATTTATTTATTTAGCACGCAAGATTTTTTAAAATGATTTTTTTCAAGCAGCGAAATATTATCTCACATTTCTTACTTTCAGAATGTTAGTAATTAAAACTGGAGTTGCCAGCCTTTTCGGGAGAAACTGTGGGCGTATTTGCAAACCAGAGAAACTGCCGTGGGCATCACATAACACAACCTGCAACCAAGCACACACCACAACCTTTTATATTGGCTACATGATTCTTTCAAGCCTAATTTCAGCAGTGGAGGGGATCCTGTGGGTGGCAGGGAAGCCCTTTGCAGGTGTTACATTAATGACCCCCAACAAACAACAACTTCACTATTGATTGCCAAATTAGTTGTAGTTCAAGCTGTTGACACAGCAAAAAAAGCTGCACTTACTTTCTTGATGAAATTATAGGCATGTTTAACCCGACATCTGCAATGAAAAACAAAATGGTTCATTTTTGATTCCACATAAATATTCAATGTATCAGAAAGTTAACACACAGGGCAATCTAAACCCCTGTCTGAGAGGAGTGGAGTGGAGTGGCAGAGCTACCGCCGCATTCAAAGCCCTGCTGTGTTTCAAGTTTGGCATTTTTCAAGTTTGCCATAAATGGCAGCAAAGGTTATCACTAGTGTGCTCTCCTTTGATTCTGTTAGGTAACCATATGACACTGCTGAGAGCTATAGCTAAATGGGAAGAGAAGGGGTATTATAGACTGCATGGTTTCTATAAATATTATTCCCCTGTAATGCACAATTAACTTCAAGCTGATATCAGAAACATAAATGTGGGATGGCTCCAGTTATGTGAATGGCAACATTTTCTTATGGACAGGCATTCGGATACAGGACACCAGGTCTCTTATGCCTTTATTTCAATATCAGACTAATTTACCTTGCCACTTAGCAACCAACACAGGATCTGAAATACTGTATTCTGGCCGACTTCTGGAAAGAATACCTTTCCCAAAAAATCCCTAGAAAAACAAGACATCAGTGTCACTAACAGGTGATAATCAATTCAACACATAGCAAACTGATCCTGTACCTTCTGATGGAATTTAGTTACATATTTGATATTCTTTACATTATTGATCATATACATCATTATACCTTTCTAAACTAGAAAGCTGCCAACATGTGCGAAAGCCAGCCAATAAACACAAGCCCTTTGAACCCAGAGTTACTCTCATGCTGAAGACTAGTTACCCTCCACGTAGAATGGAGAAAGTTTTTCTCCCACTTACATAACACTAGGACATCCCATGACGCTGTATGTTGGAAGATTCAGGACAGACAAAAGAAAATACTTCTTTACACAGTTCATAGTTGAAGGCACATAACAACAACAACAACGAAGTTAAACTATGGAATTTGATCCCACAAACAGTGATGGCCACCAGCTTGGGTGGCTTAAAAGAGGATTAGACAAATTCATGGAGGGTAAGGCTACGTTCTACCTCCATTGTTGGAGGCAGCAGGCCTCTGAATGTCAGTTACTGGGAATTACAGTGGGGAGAGTGCTGAAAGAGGCTCTGTTTCCAGGCCTCCCATGGGCATCTGTTCGGCCACTGTGAAAACAGGATGCTGCACCAGATGGGCCTTTGGCCTGATCCAGCAGAGCTGTTCTTATGTTTCCTTTGTCCTCCCCACCTATAGAAGGTGGAAAAGGAGGAGGTAGATATCATTACAGCACAATGACAGAACAAAAAGCCTCTGAAGCCAGACTTCTTCCCAAACACACAGCTTGAATTTCCCTATCTCTTCACCTGCACCTCACACTAGCAAGCCTCTGCGAAACATTCAGTCCAGTATAGTACAGTACATGCAAGTATAAATCTTATTTTGCTGCTGATGCTTTCTTGATAGAAATACAATATTTATTTGACTGCTTTAAATCTCTCACTCACTCATTCACTCACACAGAGTATTTTAGATTAAGAATTGATTCATTTGGTGGGTTTTGGTAGGAATATTCATTACCTAAAAAAATCCATTGTGTCAGCATCAAAGGTGAATATTTTAACAGTCGGAAGTGTCATGCATTAGACAGACAGACACAGCAGGTAAGACTACCTTACTATACAGCTGTTCTATATCTTCAGGATTCTTCACAATTACATTGTTGTTTATAATTTCAGCCTGGCATATTCTGTAATCTCTTCCATAAATGCCTTCTTCGGAGGAAGAAATAGGGAATGGAGAATTGTATGATTCATATACTCTTTTCTTCCTTTTGGGAGGATGGAAAATTGCTTCTGCCATTGTGTGCTATTCTTCTACTTTAACAGTCATCTAAGGACAAACAGCAGAATGAAAAAAACCTGTGAAATATTTATTTTTAAAAGCCAGATGCTTATTAAGGATGCTTGATAGACCACTTAAGCCATTCTTTTCCTCGAATTGGTCAGACCCATTAATTTCATGGAAGCAAAGGCAGAAGAATACCAGTTGCTGCCTTGGGGTCCTTCTGGGAGGGTTTTATATAAATTTAATAATAAATAATAACTCAGACTGTCTGTGGGACATAAATGCCCCTGCCTTGATTTGCAAACACATATAGAATAACTCATCAGATTCATCGTCTTAACATTCCTGCAGGTCTGCTCCCCCCACCTGCCATTTGTTGTTCCAGATCATTGCAGCTTCCTCGGGTTACTTCTTGGTGGAGACCCAGGTAGATCCTGGCCTTATAATCAATTTACCTTAGGTAACACAGACCCCCCCCAAAGGCCTAACACATTACAAGACCATAAGAGATGGGATATCAAAAGGGTAGAGAATTAAGGCAGTATTTTCTCATGGTCTTTGTACTAAAAACAAACTAAATTACAACATAAATATTTGGGAAGGGCTCTGGCCCCTGTCCAGACACGGGATTTTTTGGGGTGGGGAGGAAGCACTTACAGTCTCCTCTCTATCAAGTGCCTCAGCTCATTTTCTTGAGCTTTCTTTGGGTATTTATTTAGTTGTTTCTTAAGTTGTAAAATACTCCCCAGTATGGGGTACCTTGACAATTCTTTTTCTCAATAGAGGCTGGAAGTCTCCAAAAGCAATGGTACTTCGAACTCCATCCCCTGCGTTGTGTCTACTCCCACTCACACATATGGGCAAGCTTCTAAGCCAGGTGTTTGTCCCCTTAGTACAGACAAGAGAGTCCCACATATATCCAAACCCTAAATATGCTGGCAAACAGAAAAGGGATCCTGACAGATACCTCCATTGCCCCTCACAAGTTGGAGGCAAGTTTTGTAATAGATGCTTGTCTTCTTGCTCTTTACCTCCCCCCCCCCAAGTCATTCCCAAAATCAAAAGAATGTTTACTACTTTGGAACCCCTTTTTAACTCATACAAAACGAAACAGGTTTGGAGGGAGAAAGGAGGGCTTCTGCACATCTGAGCACACAAAGCTGCTTTATACCAAGTCAGGTCATTCTAGCTCAATACTGTCTACTGCAGCCTTTCCCAACTAGTGTGCCTCCAGATGTTGTTGGACCACAACTCCCATCAGCCTCAGCCAGCATTGCCAATGGTCAGGAAAGATGGGAATTGTGGTCCAACAACATCTGGAGGCACACTGGTTGGGAAAGGCTGGTCTACTGATTAGCTCTCCAAAGTCTTCTCCAGACCTGCTGCCCAGACCCCTTTAACTGGAGATACCAGTGACTGAATTTAGGAATTTATGCATAAGTCTGTAGCATATCACTAAGTTATGGGCCCTTCCCCCAAACACAAAATGAGGATATTCAACAAACCAAGCAACTGCCTTCTCCCATTATTTCTCTTCTCCCAAATAATTAAATAATTGGATGATGATGATGTCGCCACTGCCACCAATATGGCAAGACTATCCTGGCTTTTCTTGCAGTTGCACCTTTATTACAGAAGTCTCTCCCAACCAAGACAGATCTACTGTGCCCACTCCACTGAAATTTTTATGCAGTTGTTGAAGACCTACCTAGTTTTGCCAAATTTTCTAAGATCTGTGATCTCTGAGTTTTTATCTCATTTATGCTGTTAATTTACTTCTAAGATTGTGTATATATTTAAAATATTTTATTATTTCTGCTGATGTTGTAAGTAATCTTGTAAACCACTCAGACAGGCTTTTTTATTGGAAAGTGGAATATACACTTAACTATAAAGTTCTCCCTCTTAGTGAGTAAAGCAATGTCTTCTTTAACATATAAAATAAAAAACCCAGGCAAAGAAATCACTAGCACTTTTGGATTTGGGGAAAAGGGGGACACAGAAGGATCCCCGGATGCTTGGTTTTCTCTCCTGTTATCCTTTTCACCTCCCTAAACTGATGACAAAAAGAGATTTTCCCACAGGAACACTCTCCTAAGTACACACACACACACACACACACACACACAACGAAAGGGCCTTGGAGATGGACCGTTTCTGCAGTCTCTTCCCCCCCCCAAAAAAAACCACGTCCAGAACCCTTTCTCTTAAGTGCAATATCCCCCCAGCAGCTAGGCAGTGCTGGCTGGCATCTTCCCTGGAGGCCGGGGAAGAGGTTCCATTCCGAGTTCTTGGGTTTTTCACTTTTTACAACCTTCCTTTCAAAAACAATGCGGGGAGCAAAAGGATACTCACACAAGCTCCACTTCTCCCATACAAACAAAAAGGAGGGAGAACATTTTGACAGCCCCCGATATAAGCTCGTAGCAAACACGCCCCTGACTGGCTTTTTCTCCCCTCTGCAAAGAAGATTAACAAGGCACCTTTCTGGCCACTAGCAGCGACCTGAATCCAAGCAGCGACAAGAAGCACAGGCTGGTACAGCTAATTCCCCGCCACGCATGGAGAACGGGAAAAAGGACTCCTCTGAATCCACTACGGCGACGGAAGAAGGACGTGCCCCTGGTTTCCAAAGAGATATGAAAATTGAGATTTCCATACGACCCTTACTTCCGGGTCCGAGCCGCATCCTCCACATGCGGGGCGAAGAGTAGTAAAACTACATAGCCGTTGTTGTTGTTATGTGCCTTCAAGTCGATTATGACTTACGGCGACCCTATGAATCAGCGACCTCTAATAGCATCTCTTATAAAGAACACCCTGTTCAGATCTTGTACATTCAGGTGGACATTTAAGTAAAGTGTCTCTTTTGTTGCTGTGTTCGGATGTAATCATGCCGTCTAGACAAAAAAATTTTTTGTTTCTCACTGGATGACTCTGTCTCTGGCAGGGATTTCTTTTATTAAAAGAAAACATGGTAGCTGGGCGGCAGGCGGGCAAGCGTGGCTTGGAAGAAGGCAGAGAAATTAAAAGCAGGCAGTGTAGTGTAGTGAGTTTAATTTGTTTCTACACAAAGTTAACGTTATAATATGAATAATTATATTATTAATATCACTGTAGTAATATGGTAGATACGCTTTTTTATTAACCTACTCTACAATGGGGTAAAGCGAAAATGGAGTGTAATATTATGATTATTTTTAGCAGGTCACTATCTCAGTCCAAGTAATGCTGTCCAAACAGGTAAAATGCAAGCAACATTTAACTGCCTATTCTGGAAGAAAGGTGCTCACGTTTTATATAAATAATACATCTGTACTGAAATTTAAGAAGCAGAAATCCAGTGGGTGCAGCACCATTCTCTGAAGGGTCAAACTATACAATGTGTTGACATTTCCGTAAGTCGCACAGTCTTTACAGGGTCAGTCAGGAGTCCTAGCCCTACCCTACCCCCCCACTTTGGCTCTTATATTCTACACTTTAAGGTAGAGGATACAAAGCTTCTAAAGTACTGAAGGAAAGGGAGCCTATTATGGGACACTTGTGTGCCTTTATCTAATTCCTGCCGGTGCAGGTTTCATTTTTCTTCAGTTCTGCATTTACAAATTCAGCAAGTCGATCCTATTACTGCACATCCACCTGTTGAATTTCTGTCCTGAAGCATTTAAAAGCAGGAGCGACAAAAATATAAATCCTCGTCGTCTTCTTCTGTCGTGAGGAAGGGGCATGGTTATTTCAAAGCAATGAAAGCCTCTAATGGTCACGAGTCTAACCTTTCCTGTGACATTCGGATTTTACGTTAATTTCCGTGTCTTTTCGTTGCCATTTCCCCCGCACATGGAAGACACTACGAAATGGAATTCGGAACCGAAAGTGTTTCGAAACGACCATGAAGAATGTAGCCTCTTGTTTGCTCTTTGGGCTTTTATGAGCTCCAGGAATAGGGAGAATTGAAAATTATGCAGCCAATCGGCAACTGGACTTCAAACAACGCGAAATTTCAAGGAGGAAAACCCGCGATAGCTGTGTTCTAATCCCAGAGATTTGCATTAAACAACGTTTGGGCGCCTACACAGCGATATATTTAGTTCTCCTTTAACGTTGGAAATGTTAAATATAGAAATTCGTCCCGCGTCCCCCATCTCCTGCCTGGCCAGGACGACGACGGCGATTCCGGCGCGCTGTGCAGTGGCCATCCCTAGAAGCGGCCACCCAGTGGTCTTTGAACGCTTAGGGTACAGCCCCTCTGCACAATTAGCTAAGAATAAGCCCCATTGAAGAGAGTGAGATTTATGTCTGAGAAGACACGTGTAGGCATCTGCTGTAAATTTCTAAAGTGACCCTGACTATCCCAATCCTGTACATGCCCGCTCAGCAGTAAGTGGTAGGGAGTTAAAAGGGACTTGCTCCCAGGCGAGTTAGATAGGATTGCAATCCTATTGATGTGTGCTCTGAAGTAAGAGCCATGGAGTTTGATGGGGCATACCTTCCCAGTAAATAGGCATAGAATTGCAGCATCAGTGACCATCCCCATTTTTCCATGGTAGAAGTGGCAGACTTTCTTTTTGAAAGACCCAAGTTGAGAAACCTCCACTTTCCACAATAACTATCCCCTTTCCAACAACCCAGTCTTCCATGGCAATTAAGTAACTACAGCGTGAGTCAAAATGAGTGCAAGTTTTAGCGCCATAAAAATAAAAAGCAGCATTTCTTATGTTTGCCTATTGGAGGGGTCTGCTTTTCAGCACAGACTCTGTAGATTCTTGGGCACCTGAGGCCTTTCCTGTGATGTATTACTTTGAAGATCTCTTTTTCATCTCCCCCATGATACAGAGGCCTAGATATCTTTGATGATATGTAATGTAACTCCACTGTCCCTATGCTTGCCATTTTAAAACTAATTTTTGAGAGGAGCTTTAAAAACATTTTTAAAAAAGAAGCACCTGTGGTCACATTTACACCATAACATTTAAAGTGAATGGCTTCCCCCAAAGAATTCTGGAAACTATAGTTTAACCCTCACAGAGCTACAATTCCTGGCATCTTTTAACTACCCTTTGGGGAAAGCCATGTACTTTAAATACTGTATATGGTGTGGATGTGACAAGTGTCACCCTAAAACCCTGAAAAGCAGCAGGTGTACCTACCATTTCTACCCTCTTGCTGTTTTATGAGTCTGAAACGGAAGAAGTTAAAAGCTTTCAGAAAGGGATATTTCCAGAGCAGAGGGAAGGAAATAATGACATGGCTGTTCTTTCTGTAATCCTCAAGATTTTTGTTCACCTGCAGCCATGCTAATAATCCCCAACTATTTCCAGAGAACGGGATTATCATGTTAAATGGGTGTCACAATTACTGTCCTACACATATCTACCCTTTTCCTGTTGTCTGGAAAGGTTTCAGAAAATGATATCCTGCAATAAGTCCAGTCACAGTATGTTTAGTTATTTAAACTGAGTTGGTAAGTACTAGAGATCATCCTTCATCATCTTAAGTGCCCATTTGTTGCTGGAATTAGACATATGTCAACAAATTCAGTTTAGGTTGATAGCAGTTCACTGGCTTCTGTGCTATGAGCTTCCTTCCAAAGTAATGAAAACCATCATCAATGATAATTACAGTCCCCCTGCAGAACTATCAGTGATGGGACACATAAAATATGAACTTCTCCAGGTCAGATTTTACTGTAAAATTAAACTACTGTTACCTAAGGTGGAACTTTTCCATGGATTTATTGTATTGGGTCCTAGAAGCATGCACAGTGAACATTTACTGATAAACAAAATGGATTGTTTTTAGCTAAACAAAGTGAACTTAATTTCTCTGTACTGATAGCAAATTTATTCTCAGTGGATCCTTATGTACTCAAAACAAACATAAGAGAGAAGTATCAGCAGGTTTTAGTGAACTCCCAGATTTGCAAAAATAAAATATTAAGGGGAGAACCACCCCCAAACAGCCCAATGAAGTCTGCACATGTTCAGTGGCCACAGAATAATGATTGAGCGGGGACTAGAATGAAGTATTCTGGGAAAGGGCATGGCTGGTTAACTGGAACCCTAAACAGTAACACTCCATACTGCAACATTTTGTTGCAGGTCCCACTTGTTTAGCACTATTTGCAAAGGATTGTTTGTTATTATGAGTTTGCACCCCAACTTCGCACAGTACATCATTCAACTATGGAATTTGCTACCACAAGAAGCAATGATGGCCACCAACTTGGATGGCTTTAAAAGAGGATTAGACAAATTCATGGAGAATAAGGCTGTCACTGGCTACTAGCCATGATGGCTATTCTCTGCCTCCATAGTTGGAGGCAGCGTGCTTGTCAATACTACTTGCTGGAAACAATAGGAGGGGAGAGTGCTCTTGTGTTCAGGTCCTACGTGCGGGCTTCCCATAGGCATCTGGTTGGCTACTGTGAGAATAGGATACTGGACTAGATGGGCCACTGGCCTGATCCAGCAGGCTCTTCTTATGTTCAATTCTCTTGAGTCCAAGCAGTGAGAAATTGAGGGGTGCAAGAGTTTACCCATGGGTTTGCTTTCCTTTCAATGAGACTTATTAGCATTTTGTGCTATATGGTTTATTTACACATATAAGCAGGTTGAGCTTTGATAGAAATTTCACAACTTAAACCCACTCCAACTGACACTGCTTGCCCAATAGATTACGGGGACACCCAGATCTTTCAGAAGTCCCAAGAAATCCTGCAGATCATCTGACCTTTTTTCAAATTGTCTCAGCTCTAACTATGTTCTACCTCCATTGTTAGAAGCAGTATGCTTCTGAATATCAGTTGTTGGGATTTGCAAGTGGGTAGAATACTGTTCCACTCGGGTCCTGCTTGTGGGTTTCACATAGGCATCTGGTTGGCCACTGTGAGAACAGGATGCTGGACTAGGTAAGCCTTTGGCTCTTATTGTTGCATGCCATCCCAATCCCTGAACGGAGCACGACTTCAAGGATTTCCAGCGCTTACCCAGGGTTTAGTTTCCTTAGAATGAAAGTCAGTGGAGACTGGGGTGTCTTCATAGAATTGTAGTGGCAAGGGGCCTATAAGGCCATCGAGTCCAACCCCCTGCTCAATGCAGAAATCCAACTTAAAGCATACCTGACAGATAACTGTCCAGCTGCCTTTTGAATGCCTCCAGTGTTGGAGAGCCCACTACCTCCCTAGGTAACTGATTTCATTGTCATACCAATCTAACAGTTAGGAAGTTTTTCCTGATGTTCAGTCGAAATCAGGGAACTGCAAAATATTTTATGCAGGAAATGAGAAATCAAGAAGAAACGGGGTTGCTTTAATAGTGAGAAGTGATGTAGCAAAAGCAATTAGGGCTATAATACAAGGTCTGAGCGAGTGATATCAATGTGATTTAATGCTAAACCTATTAACATAACCATCATCCAAGTCTATGCTCCAATGGCAAACACAGAAGAAGAGGAATTGGAAAGATTTTACGCAGAAGTACAGGAAGAAATTTATCACACACCAAAACAAGATGTGCTGATAATGCAAAAGTAGGGAACAGAGAAGAACTAGGCATTGTGGGGAAATGGGGCTTAGGAGACAGAAATGAAGCAGGAGAAAGACTTATTGAATTCTGTGAAGCCAGTAATTTGTTTCTTACGAACACATTTTTTGAGCAACCGAAAAGACAACTGTACACGTGAACATCACAAATGGTCAATATAAGAATCAAATTGATTATATAATTAGTAGCAGAAGATGGAGAATTCCATACTTTCTGTGAAAACAAGACCAGGAGCAGACTGTGGTACAGATCATGAACTGGTAATATCGAAAATCAGAGTAAAGCTAAACAAGAACAACAAAGCAATCATAATGCCAAAATACAATTTAAATACCATCCCAGAATAATATAAAGATCAAATAAGGAACAGATTTGAGGCTTTAAACTTAGTTGAGAGGGGACCAGAAGAACTATGGATTGAAGTCAGAGACATTATCAGGGAAGAATACAAAAAGACAATACCTCTAGTTAAAAAGAGAGAAGGACCTCAATGAATGACTGATGAAACTCTTAAAATGGTTAAAGGAAGAAGGAAAGCAAAAGCAAAAGGAGATAGAAACACGGTTAGAACCCTAAATGCAATAATACAGAGACTAGTACATAGGGACAAAGCAACCTATCACAATTGTTGTTGTATAGAAATAAAAGAGGACAACAAAAAAAGAACATGACCCCTATTGTAAAAGATTAAATAAATTAAATGGGAATTTAAAACAAGAGTAGAGATGTTGACTAATCAACAGGGGAACACACTGATTGACCAAGATAAAATAAAAGGAAGATGGAAGCAATAAACTGAAGGCCTATATAAAAGAGATGCAAGGATGACAGATTCATTCACGGAGGAACTGTATGAAGAGGAACCAGAAATTTTAGAAAGTGGGAAGGTGGGAAGCTGCTCTTAAAATACTTGGAAGAAATAAATCACCAGGAACAGATGGCATACCAATAGAGTTGCTGCAAGTTACTGAATCTGTCCAAATTTTGAGAAACTTTTGTCAACAAATATAGAAAACTAAACAATGGCCCACAGACTGGAAGCGTTCAATATACATCCCAATTCCAAAGAAAGGGGATCCAAAGGAATGCAGTAATTATCGAGCTACTGGCTTAATATCCCATGCAAGTAAAGTAATGCTCAAGATTCTACAACAAAGGCTCTTACCATATATGGAAGGAGAAATGCAGGATGTCCAAGCTGGATTTACAAAGGGAAGATCATATTGCAAACATACATTGGATATTGGAACGAACCGAGGAATTTCAGAAGAAAATCACCCTGTGCTTTATAGATTACAGCAAAGCATTTGATTGTGTAGCTCATGAAAAACTATGAAATACTTTAAAAGAAATGGGGGTGCCACAGCATCTGGTTGTCCTGATGCGCAACCTAGATTCTGGACAAGAGTCTACTGTAAGGATAGAATATGGAGAAACCGATTGGTTCCCCATTGGAGATGTGAGACGGGTGTATTTTATCACCCTATTTGTTTAATCTATGCAGAGAACATATACGGAAAGCCGGATTGGACCAAGATGAAGGAGGTGTGAAAACTGGAGGGAAAAATATCAATAATTTAAGATATGCAGACGATACCATACTCTTAGCAGAAACCAGTAATGGTTTGAAATGAATGCTGATAAAGTTAAAGAGGAAAGCATAAAAGCAGGACTACAGCTGAACGTCAAGAAGACTAAAGTAATGACAACAGAAGATTTATGTAACTTTACAGTTGACAATGAGGACATTGAACTTGTCAAGGATTATCAATACCTCGGCACAGTCATTAAGCAAAATGGAGACAATAGTCAAGAAGTGAGAAGAAGGCTAGGACTGGGGAGGGCAGCTACGAGAGAACTAGAAAAGGTCCTCAAATGCAAAGATGTATCACTGAACACTAAAGTCAGGATCATTCAGACCATGGTATTCCCAATCTCTATGTATGGATTGAAAGTTGGACAGTGAAAAAAGTGGGTAAGAGAAAAATCCACTTATTTGAAATGTGGTATTGGAGGAGAGCTTTGCCGATACCATGGACTGCGAAAAAGACCAATAATTGGGTGTTAGAACAAATTAAACCAGAACTGTCACTAGAAGCTAAAATGATGAAACTGAGGTTATCATACTTTGGACACATCATGAGAAGACTTGATTCACTGAAAAATGGAAATGGACTGTCTTCAAGTTGATTCTGACTTATGGCGACCCTATGAATAGGGTTTTAATGGTAAGCGGTATTCAGAGGTGGTTTACCATTGCCTTCCTCTGAGGCTGAGAGGCAGTGACGGACCCAACGTCACCCAGTGAGCTTCATGGCTGTGTGGGGATTCAAACCCTGGTCTCCCAGGTCATAGTCCAACACTCTAACCGGTACACCCACACCAGCTCTCACATAGCTAAGTTGAAGTTGAAATTGTGTTACTTCTCTTCTACTTTTGCCATATTGACTAGTTGTGTAATAGAATTGTTACAATGTGTTATGTTATATTTATAAAGTTGGTATGGTTTTTGTGTAGCTGTTATATCTGCCATTTTTTCCCTCTGTTACTGTATTATTTCGCTTGAAATTGTTTTTGCCATTGTTTGACTTGCTGTAAGCTATTTCATATGCAGTGTTTTTTTCCCTTTTTGTACGTCGCTTTGAGTCCTATTTTTGGGAAAAAGTGACTAACAAATGCTATTAATAATAATAAAAATAATAATGATTCACTAGAAAAGACAATAATACTAGAAAAAACAGAAGGGAGTAGAAAAAGAGGAAGACCAAACAAGAGATGGATTGATTCCATAAAGGAAGCCACAGACCTGAACTTACAAGATCTGAACAGGGTGGTTCACAACAGATGCTATTGCAGTTCGCTGATTCATAGGGTCGCCATAAGTCGAAATCGATTTGAAGGCACATAACAACTTTCCTGGTAGATTCTTACACTTGTTAATGAGGGCACTTGACAGACTTGGCTAAATCCATTAACTTATGAATGGAACTAGTCTGACCAGCGGAGCAGGTTTCTTCCTTTGCAGATTCCACATCAGAGGCTGGAAAGGAGTTCATAGAAACAATCCATCTCACCCTCCAAATCCCATAACATTATGTTTATACAAGCTGTCTTTTTGTTGCCTTACACAAACTAAATTAACACATTCCTTAGGGGGCAGTAGGGAAGAGGCATCTCATTCAGATATTTGCTGGCTATATATAATGACAGTCATCAGCTAATCTCCATAATACAAGGGAGTCTTTCAGGCATAATTGTCCAACCAGTTTGACATTTTATCTGCTTCTTACAATCAGATCCATTGGGTTATAGGGTATTCTATAATCCAACCCTCCAAACATACCATATTTCCCATCCTACGTCACGGTATTTGTCATAGATCAAAATATATACTTGTCCCTGTACCAAAGGAGGCCAGCTTATTCTATGCCGGTAGTTATTACAAGTGCCCAGACATGCAACAATGACAGTTTTTTTTTTTTTTTAACATATGATTTTTGGAAACCGGCCCAGAAGATTAGGGCATGGTCATCTGCTTTGTAACTTTGGCTTTGGATCCATATTATTATCAATAGTCCTGGGATCATCTAGAGGAGTGCTGTTAGTTGTCCCCTGTGTTACAGAGGCCTCACTGGCCTCAACCAGAAGTTGGGCTTTTAGCATTGCTGGTCCCATGCTACGGAACACTCTTCCAGCAAAGATTTAGCAGGTATTCCCACTTCTGATTTTCAGGTTTGTTTTCCCACTTTTCCCCACTTCTGATTTTCAGGTGTCTCTTGAAGAATTTTTAGTGTTGACAGGCCTACAGAGTTGATTAAAAGGTCTCTTGAGTACCCAGTCATTTTAATGATTGCTTGGTATTGCTCTTAAATCTTTTTACGTTGCTACACCACTCTGATATATTGCAAAATGGTGGTGTATAAATGCTTTTCTAAATAAGCAGGTATCCAGACGTTAATTGCATGAAGAGGATTAGCATGGTGATGGGGGCTGTGGAGGCTGCGCATTTAGTCTGCCCAAGGTCATGCAGCTCCTCCCATCCTTGCTGTCACTAACTTGTGCGGCACAGAGCCTGCTTTATGTGTGGAGGCTCCCAGCGTGATGTAGAGCCTTGAACAGTCTCCCTGCTGCATAAGATATCGTGATCAAAATGGAGGGAGTGGGAGGAGCCATTTAACTGTGGGTGGGGCCAAACTCATTGCCCCCTGTTATCACACTTTCCTTACTCCTGTAAGTGATGTGTGAAGAGGGCTGATGTCTCACATCTAATTAGCTGCTGTTCCAGCTACAGCTGTATATATGGATGAAAGCTGTCTTGAAAAGCCTGCTCTGCAAGCACTGGACATTCCCCCTCATTTTGCCTCCAAGCTGGGTTCAACCATGCAACAGATTTAATCAAACAGCAACTTAGGGAAATAGCCTTTCAAGAGCTCTTGGCTCATGCCAATAAAACTGCTACCTGCTTTCTCTGTGTTTTCCTTATGATAAATGTTTTCAACTAGCTGATTATCTTAAGAATCTCTACACTGCAAGATACCACACAGGTCTTCCTTCTGCCAAATGTAATGTTCTGCCTGCTCAGGTTTTATTGGGGAGATCAGCTGGCATGCCTCCAGAATCTATCCATGTAATGACGAAGAGCCAGAAACAGGGTCATGCCCTCCTTTTCAGCAATTCTGATTCTAGAATGTGTAACCAACTAATCTCTCTCTTCCCCCCCCCCCTTGCCTAGCTCCTTTTGCCTGTTAGGTCAACAAGTTTTTATGTAAGTTGTTTGTTAGCAGATAAAACCCCTGGATTTTCAGTGGCAGACAAGACCAGGAAGCAGCGGTGAAATGCTTGGTGTGGTTTTTATTGTCCTTGTAGTAGAGGTTGTCATGAGTTGTGGACACTGCTTAATATTGTACTACATCTGTATTCTACTCTTATACAATATCTGCATTTGTAATGCTGTTAATTTAGGTCTATGGACTCCAATAATCTATCAGTCATTCAATGGTTCCTTTAAGTGAGAGAGAGAAAATGGTACCTTTGATTTACAGCGTCAGTAAGTGGTGCAGTGGCTACAATGTCCTTTTCGATGTTGAAGAGCCACACTCAACAAAAAGCTCACTGGGTTGCCTTGGGCATAACTTTCAGTCTAACCCACCACCTCACAAGGTTGCTATGAGACTAAAATGGAATTTTAAGGACCACTCTAAATGCTATGTGGAGAAATGTTAGGACACAAAGGCACCAAATCGTGTACAGTACATACACATGAGGTTCATACATGTGTTGTCCCTCCTTAATTCCTTACAGTGGCTTCTTGCCTGGTCCCAGATCCTGTACACTTTTCTCATCTTTGTTTTCAAAACTTTCCTTATCCTCCCCCAGTCCCATCTCTCCTCTCTCATAACCCATGTCGCTGCCTCACTCCCCTCCATCACCCTCAGCACCTGCAGATCCTGCTTCCTGAAGCAACTCCATCCTTTGTCCCTTGCTGCCCATTATGCATGGAGCTGCTTCCCAGAATGCTTCCTCCGTGATGCCATCTCTCTGTGCCTTTGTTCAAATCCCTCCTCAACATTCACTGGTTTTCATGAAGGCTTTGGCGCAGCCAGGGCCAGCCCACACCCCTGAGCTAGCCTGGTACCCTTGGGTGTGGCAGAGGACCAATATTGAGTTAAGATTCCACTGCCAGTCCAGTCAGTTTCTAGAATTGGGATGCCCCATCTTGTCCTTTGCCTCGGGCAGCAAAATGTCTTTGGCCAGCCCTGGACACAGCCCATACTCCACTATAACTCAGCCAATATACAATTGCATATTCTTCCCTTGCCTCCATTTCCCTCCACTTCCTCTGCTGTCTTCCTTGTGTGTTTTCTAAATTGTAAGAGTGGATTTCTAAATGGTAAGCCTACATTGCAATGAGAACCCACCTTCTCATTCTTGACAAAGCACCATGAACATAAATGGTGCTGTATAAATAGATAAGATTTATAATATGGTTGTGAGCAAGGCTTATCTATGTGCTCTCATGCCAAGTCCTACTAAGAAATTATATACATTTTTCGGAAAGCCAGTCAGCACATGTTTACATTTAGATATCATAACCTAACATTTTTTAAATGTTACACAGTTGTTGTGTGCTGAACAGTGACTTGGACACACATACATTAGAGTGACTAGATCCTAAGGGTCCATTTTCAGTTACATGGATTGCCCCTTCACCAAGGCATATATAGGCTTTCTGGATGGGAGAACTGGTAAGCCACTAGTATTGTTATAGATAGACTGACTAGCAGCTTAGTGTTCTGGATTTCATGCAAACTCCCCTTTTATATATGGCTGCAAAAAAAAAGAGTTGGTTTCTGTTTGTTTTATTTCAGTGAGAGTTTTCATTGTACTTCTGCCTTTGAAAACAGTCTCATAAAGTAGTGGGTTTATAGATACTTTACACACCAATAGAATTTAGCTTTGTTTAGAACTCCCATGCCAGTCCCACTCACTCCCTGGCAGTCGCTTACCTTTTTTAGATCTTTATCTCATCTCTAAATGCTAGAGCTTGGAAACTCATCTGCAAGATCTGACCAACTGCCATAAATGACTTGACATTACCGCATTCCACCTGATCGCACATGGCCTAAAATAGAAGAGCCAGTGTGCTATAGTGGTTAAATGTCAGAGTAAGACCTTGGGAGACCAGGATTGAAATTCCCACTCAGCCATGATGCTCACTGGGTGATACTGGCCTGAGAGAATGTGACTGGTCCAACATACCTTACAGGGTTGTTGTGAAGATTAAATATGGGGACAGGGAGGGGAGAACCCTATGTGCTACCCTGAGTTCTTTGGAGACAAAGTGGGATATAAATGTAATAAATATAAAAAGACATCGCAAGATCACACTTGTGTAATCTCGTTGTAGCAATGGACACAATTTCATGATTGTTGGTAGAATTTGCAACTTATACTCTCAAAGTGCTGTACTTTTCTAATACAAAGCTCTGTTAGAAGTCAAAATCTTTTGGGGGTTGAGTTTTGCTTGTTCATTATCTTCTGAACTTCTGGGCAATTCTGAGGTGACACATTCCCATAAAAATATTGGTGAGATGAACTTCCAGTGTTTTTTGGACACTTTACAAAATGTGTAGTCTTTTAATTAATGCACACTAATTCACTATGTATTAGAAAAAATACATCACATTTACTTTCTTTGGTTTCAGAGTGAGCAGGACAGGCTGTACCATTAGACAAGGTGAGACACACCAACTCAGTCAGCAGATTTTGGAGGGCAGCGAAGTGTAGGCAGTAGTTGCTTTATCACTGGGGGGTATTTGGATTTTCTGATTCGGGCACCAACATTTTTTAAAAAAAATGATTTTGAGATTTAAAAAAATGAGGGGAATTTATATCCTGCTACATGACTCCATAGAGACCCCAGCTTACAACATTGCGTAATAATATTAAAAGCCACAATAAAACATATTTTTTAAAATCAATGAATAAAGTAAAAAACTTAAATTGTAGAAATGGCATAAAAGCATCATTTCAATAGCAAATAAAACAGCCTCAGATTATTGACATTTAACTCCCCCCCCCAAGTCTGATGGAGTAAAAAGCTTTCTCAGTTTCCTGAAAGCAAGACTGGGGCTGGTCTGCCATGCATCTTCATTAGAAAGCTCATATGGTCACCTGGATCAAAGCTGCTTAGGCCTTTAACAGTTAAAACCAGCACTTTTGCGACTGCAATTTAACTGGGAGCTAGTGTTATTTCAGTACAACTTTCCCTTATGATTGTTTCATTCCTGCTAATAAATGGGCTGCTGTATTTTGCATTAAATGTCTCTGGACATCGCTTAAGACTCGCAGAGCTTGGAAAAGTTACTTTTTTGAACTACAACTCCCATCAGCCCTAGCCAGCATGGCCACTGGATTGGGCTGATGGGAGTTGTAGTTCAAAAAAGTAACTTTTCCAAGCTCTGCTAAGAGTGGGTGTTACAAATAATAATTCTGCAGCATTGATCTCTCTTTTTACAGGGTGGTTCTTAAAAGGCACAAAACTTTCTGACCTTGCAAGTAATGATGTAGTCAACACCACACCCAAGTTATCCCCTGAGCCAACAAGGAAAAAACAAGCAATCAAAGATTCCCAGCAGCAAAGCGTATCAAATGTGTTTTTCCTATATATTGTCAATACGTCGCCCTTTTAAAGAACAATGCAATAATAAGTGGAGCCACTAGATGTCCACATTTTAGCAAATTTTGTTAAGTCATCTCTGAATTAAGACTGCATTTTCCTGCAGAGCAGTTCCAATGTTTTATGGCCTATTGAAAATGTCAACACAAGGCGAGGCACGCCAAGTTATTTATTAATGAATGGCATTAAATATCACACAAAACTCCAGGAACAGCTTCAATCTGATTACACTTGTAAAACCAGCAACTTCAAAGGAATGTTGGATTCTTGGGACAGGTCGATACTAGGCTTTAACTGCAGGCCAGTGTCAGTTTCAAATCATGTACCCAACATACTTCTGCTTCCCAGTATAATAATCTTCACTGAGAACATGTGGGAGGCTGCAAATTGCAGTTGGGTGACAAGGGGAAAAGGTCCTCATCTGCATGTTCCCACTGCAGAAGGATAGTTGTTAATCTGACATTGTGACTCTTGTCCTTGGTCTTTGTCTTTCCTCTGTCCTCTTCAAAAGGACAGATGTATTAGTAGTCCCCGAATGTTGTGTGCCTAATCATCTTGTTTGCATGTTAAATCATGTGGATTTCTCTTGGATCCTGTGTTTGAAAGCTCCCTCATAACCAAGTTGTGAGAAAGCCATTACTTGTGCCTGTTTTAGACAAAAGGCAGGTAATGCAGTTCCCACTGGTATATGCATTGCCGTTAGCTGCATGTGCTGGAGGTTGCACATTTGGTGAGACTGAGAAACTAAAAGTTATGTTCTTCAAGCACATCATTGATACATATACAGATTTTCTCAAAGATTGCATGTGGGATATGTAATATCTAAAGTGGATCTTTGAGTTCACTCATAGCAGGGACTGGCGAAGATGGATTTGTTGCACCAGGACACTTTAATCTACTTTAATTGCACAAACCTAAATTTGCAATATGCGACTGAATCCCTCCTGCCAAATACTGACCGTCTGAAGGCCACCTCAGTTTGGGCCTTTCTCCTACAGAGGGGTGAAGAGTTGTGGTGAGTGGTGAGTTGAAGGCAGGATGGCGTTGTATCCTTGGCTTCCAGTCACTGAGGGCCACTGCCACTTACTGAGAGGGAGAGGGGTGAGATGCAGGGAGTGAGGTTCGGGTGCAGTAGCAGTCAATCTGATGTTCCTGCTGTCACTGTGGTCACATTGCTCAGAGCTCCCTGTGCCATGACACACACACACACACACACACACACACACACAGAGAGAGAGAGAGAGAGAGAGAGAGTAATAGGCAGTGACCCTCGGCGTCAGGAAACCAGGTATGCAAACCACCTTGTTTTCAAAAAAAGATTTTTGTGGATAGGAAAGTGACAGGGGAATGCACTAAAAAGTATGGGATAAATGACTGATGAATGAGAAGATGTATAACCATCACACAAGCAAATCAGGACATTCTCATAGGCAAATGAGAACAAATGCCCCATAAAGACCAGACATCATCTAACTTCCACCATGTAAGGTTTGTGCAAGGAAATCAGGATGAATGCTCAATAAAGAAGTTGTGTGGAGGAGCCCTGACACTTGTATTCAATAAATAGCACTTGAGCAGATGTTGGACCAGAGTCAAGAACTCTGAAAGTTGTGGCAGGAAGCTGTCCAGAACTACATGTGCTCAGAGCCCTCATCAGACCTAGTGGGAAAATGTTCTATCAACTTCTGTGATAGGTAGGTATAAACAGTATCTATCTGGATTGATCAAGCCAAGTATAATTAACAGGGGCTTGGTCTTTTATCCATGCCTGGTCAACACAACAGATCTCCCAACAGCAGCTCCCAGCTTTAGACCCTGACTTCTCTGATGAGAGCATCTGTGCTTCTTCCCCTTGGCCCTCTTCTTGCTCTCTTCCTTTATTGAACATTTGCTCCAAGAAGATCCTGACATAAACAGTCTTTCCCCATCCATTGATTGACTTCTTCAAGTAACTTCTGTTCTAGGTGACCGGACTCACTTCTTCAGCATTCTCCCTAAGAGTATTGCCTGCCTGACTTCCATTTGGCTTTGATCCTGTGCAGCCCATATCAGTCTTTTTCTTAGTGCAAGCCAGGATCTTGTGTAAAGTTGTGGATTGCCCGTGTCTGGACTTGATGATTTGGTTTGGGAATGCAGTTAAACACACACTTTTGTTTTAGGTGGGATGGGATATGGTGACATAAGGAGGTGGAGTATAATAAACCCTTTTGCAATATTTGGTAGGCTTTCTCTTGCATAGCTCCGATATTCACCATGATTAGTATTTTGAAATGTTAACAGCATGATTCTTGCAGCTCATAGCATCAGGAATGGAGACATAGGAAGATGAGGAGTAGATAACAAGATTTCTGTTACCTTAGCTCTGCACCAAACATGGTAAATGATCTAGAACTGAATCATTTAATTTTAGATTTCTCAATTTAGTTTGATGGGATTTACTGTTTCATTAGCAGAAAGGATGGAAACATACTAAAGACGGAAGAATGGACCAGAATAGAGTATAAAGCTGATTTAAGAAACAACAATAATTCCTGGCATCAGTTCAGCCTTGGCAGAAAAGCTCTTCAAGATGCATTCCTTTTATATCAAAATAAAATTGGCCTCTTTTCTGCAGTAATTTTACAAACAATGCATGGACCTGATTCAGCAAAGGTACAGCAATCAAATACATGTTTTAATGGGCCTTTCTTTTAATAGATCCATTGTCTACGGTGTTATGAATCTGGCACACGCTTAAGCATCTTGTTGACCTGGTGCCTGTTTATTGTCTGAAATGTAAGAAAAACTAAGAGACCTCCTACATTATGAGCCTTCATTCTCCAAATGATGGGATAATGCCCTAAATCATCACATTCTTAAATAGCACTAAAGCAAAAAATCCCTACTTTTCTGCCAAAAACATGTTGTCTTTTCTTCAAACAAAAATAAATTAAAAAACATCCTCTTGACAAATGTCCCATTTTTTAATATTTTCTTTCCATGTTTTTTTTCATAACAGGAAAAGGTTTGCTGTTTCTTTGTTAAATTTGACATACCAGCAGCTTAATATTCTCTTTTTTATTATTTTAACTGTAAAATGCTGCACGCCAAGGCCTATACTAGGAAGTGATCTGTTTATTTAAAATACATTTATGAGCAAGCAAATGCAAACAACTGTTTCTCATAAACTAGTAAGCCACCTATCCCAGGCGATGGAGGATTCTGTGCCCACTCGTTTCACATTCTTCCCTGACATTTTATCTCATTTGGTCCACCTTTTACTTCTCTCAAGCCCCATTTCCCTTTCGTTTTCCAAACTGGTATCTCTCTAATTTCTTAAAGGCCTTTTTCAGCTACCCTGGAATTCAAATCCATGTGCACCTCACTCTTGTAAAGAAGGTTAAACACTAATTAAAATGGCATGGAAAGCTTGCATAACTCACAATTTAAAAGTATCAAAGCCATTCCTAAGACCAGGATAAAAGTCGATCTTCACCAGAGTCATCTTGTGATGGGAGAAAAAATTATATTCAATTTACCTTCAGATGTATTCAGTAGAAATGCCCAAATTTGGCCAGGTATAGGGAAATTAATAATGGATTGTGAAGACAAGTTTCATATATACCACCCTGAGAACTTTTGTTGAAGGGTGGTCTAAAAAGAATGATGATGATGATAATGATAATGGCTCCATACCTTTCATCACAGCTGAACCCAAACTAGAAAAAAATAGGTATAAACCTTACATTTTAAAGCACATTTCTTTCCCCCAAAGAATCCTGAGAACTGTAGTTTACCTCTCACAGAACGACAATTCCTAGCACCCTTAAGAACATAAGAACATAAGAAGAGCCTGCTGGATCAGGCCAGTGGCCCCTCTAGTCCAGCATCCTGTTCTCACAGTGGCCAACCAGGTGCCTGGGGGAAGCCCGCAAGCAGGACCCGAGTGCAAGAACACTCTCCCCTCCTGAGGCTTCCGGCAACTGGGTTTCAGAAGCATGCTGCCTCTGACTAGGGTGGCAGAGCACAGCCATCACGGCTAGTAGCCATTGATAGCCCTGTCCTCCATGAATTTGTCTAATCTTCTTTTAAAGCCATCCAAGCTGGTGGCCATTACTGCATCTTGTGGGAGCAAATTCCATAGTTTAACTATGCGCTGAGTAAAGAAGTACTTCCTTTTGTCTGTCCTGAATCTTCCAACATTCAGCTTCTTTGAATGTCCACGAGTTCTAGTATTATGAGAGAGGGAGAAGAACTTTTCTCTATCCACTTTCTCAATGCCATGCATAATTTTATACACTTCTATCATGTCTCCTCTGACCCGCCTTTTCCCTAAACTAAAAAGCCCCAAATGCTGCAACCTTTCCTCGTAAGGGAGTCGCTCCATCCCCTTGATCATTCTGGTTGCCCTCTTCTGAACCTTTTCCAACTCTATAATATCCTTTTTGAGATGAGGCGACCAGAACTGTACACAGTATTCCAAATGCGGCCGCACCATAGATTTATACAACGGCATTATGATATCGGCTGTTTTATTTTCAATACCTTTCCTAATTATCCCTAGCATGGAATTTGCCTTTTTCACAGCTGCCGCACACTGGGTCAACATTTTCATCGTGCTGTCCACTATAACCCCGAGGTCTCTCTCCTGGTCGGTCACCGCCAGTTCAGACCCCATGAGCGTATATGTGAAATTCAGATTTTTTGCTCCAATATGCATAATTTCACACTTGTTTATATTGAATTGCATTTGCCATTTTTCCGCCCATTCACTCAGTTTGGAGAGGTCTTTTTGGAGCTCTTCGCAATCCTTTTTTTGTTTTAACAACCCTGAACAATTTAGTGTCGTCAGCAAACTTGGCCACTTCACTGCTCACTCCTAATTCTAGGTCATTAATGAACAAGTTGAAAAGCACAGGTCCCAATACTGATCTTTGAGGGACTCCACTTTCTACAGCCCTCCATTGGGAGAACTGTCCGTTTATTCCTACTCTCTGCTTTCTGCTTCTTAACCAATTTCTTATCCACAAGAGGACCTCTCCCATGACTGTTAAGCTTCCTCTGAAGTCTTTGGTGAGGTACCTTGTCAAACGCTTTTTGAAAGTCTAAGTACACTATGTCCACTGGATCACCTCTATCCATATGCTTGTTGACACTCTCAAAGAATTCTAATAGGTTACTGAGACAGGACTTTCCCTTGCAGAAGCCATGCTGGCTCTGCTTCAGCAAAGCTTGTTCTTCTATGTGCTTAGTTAATCTAGCTTTAATAATACTTTCTACCAGTTTTCCAGGGACAGAAGTTAAGCTAACTGGCCTGTAATTTCCGGGATCCCCTCTGGATCCCTTTTTGAAGATTGGCGTTACATTTGCCACTTTCCAGTCCTCAGGCACGGAGGAGGACCCGAGGGACAAGTTACATATTTTAGTTAGCAGATCAGCAATTTCACATTTGAGTTCTTTGAGAACTCTTGGGTGGATGCCATCCGGGCCCGGTGATTTGTCAGTTTTTATATTGTCCATTAAGCCTAGAACTTCCTCTCTCGTTACCACTATTTGTCTCAGTTCCTCAGAATCCCTTCCTGCAAATGTTAGTTCAGGTTCAAGGATCTGCCCTATAT
Source organism: Rhineura floridana (assembly GCF_030035675.1). Taxonomy (NCBI): domain Eukaryota; kingdom Metazoa; phylum Chordata; class Lepidosauria; order Squamata; family Rhineuridae; genus Rhineura; species Rhineura floridana. The sequence goes on along the minus strand of NC_084482.1, from coordinate 139,465,782 downwards.
CTTCCACTGTGAAGACAGATGCAAAGAATTCATTTAGCTTCTCTGCAATCTCCTTATCGTTCTTTAGTACACCTTTGACTCCCTCATCATCCAAGGGTCCAATCGCCTCCCTAGATGGTCTCCTGCTTTGAATGTATTTATAGAATTTTTGTTGTTGGTTTTTATGTTCTTAGCAATGTGCTCCTCAAATTCTTTTTTAGCATCCCTGATTGTCTTCTTGCATTTCTTTTGCCAGAGTTTGTGTTCTTTTTTATTTTCTTCATTCGGACAAGACTTCCATTTTCTGAAGGAAGACTTTTTGCCTCTAAGAGCTTCCTTGACTTTGCTCATTAACCATGCTGGCATCTTCTTGGCCCTGGCGGTACCTTTCCTGATCTGCGGTATGCACTCCAGTTGCGCTTCTAATATAGTGTTTTTAAACAACTTCCAAGCCTTGACAAACGATAGTTCCTAGGATTCTTTGGGGGAAGTTGTGTGCTTTAAATGTGTTTTAAATATATGTTATATACACAGTCTAGTGCTTACAATTTTATTGCACACTGCACAGTTATAAGCATTTCTTATAATGGAGGTTAAGGATCCTCGGAGGGGATTGTCTCAGTATTGAGCAACAGGTTGCTCATCATTCTTTGTAGGGCTAGCCATTTGTTCTGGGCATAAATAAGCCTTCAGATTGGGAGACAACCTCCTTATATTATCTAAACACATTTTTCAACAAGGGGAACATTTCCAAGGCAAGCCTCTTGATGGGATTTCAACAAAATGTTTTGTGGGCATGGTAGAAACAGAGGAACCTCATGCCATTATTCCTGGGAAGGAAGGTCTGATTTTGGAGAAATTCTGTTTCGAAAAATGTGGCTATGAAGTTAGCAGTATGGGAACTTCTGTAAAGGAAAATATGCCAGATAAAAAGAACCCTCTGGAGTCTTAGGGAAGATGTGACAGGACCTTGAGAAATAATAAAGAAATTTCCTACAGGCTAAGATATACAAAGGAAAGCATTGAGCTTATTTTCACGCCTCTTCAAACTGATGGCGAGCAAAAATGTCCTTCTGCAAATACAGAAATGCAAAATGAAGGTAGACAGGCAGAGAACATTGGTAGTTGAAATGGAATGTGGCCACTCTAGCCAGAGCAGTTTCTCATATTCATATTTCTTATATTTCTCATGCCGCCCTGGGCTCCTGCCGGGAGGAAGGGCGGGATATAAATCAAATAATAAATAAATAAAAATAACAAATATTAACATTTTGTGCTTCTGAATTGATCAACAATCTGATGAGCCACAATGTGTCTCTAATCTGATTAGTGACATTGTTCCTGTGGGTAATTTACACTTGTCTTCATATCTGTACTTAATACAGTTTGGCAATTGGGGAAGAGAGGTAGAACAAGTGGAACCTACTTCTGTTTGGGTACTCCATTCTATTCCCACTGCTACTTAATTTCCCATTCTGTTCCTCCCTCCATCTAGGGTTGCCAGGTCAGAAGCATCCAAAACCCTGATATTTCAGGGGCTGGCCCTAGTGATGTCATGGGACAGGCCCTAGTGATGTCATTAAGCATGATAAATAAAGCAGAGAATACCCTGACCATCCCTTACTAACAACATATCCTGACTAGTTCTCACTAGGGTTGCCAAGTCAGAAGCATCCCAGACACTGAGATTTCAGGGGTGGGCCCTAGCGTTGTTATTAAGCATGATACTTCAACCACAGTTGCTTGGAGCATACCATTCAAACAAAACAATTCTTTGATTGGCAATTAAGATAGAAATCTTAGCTAAAAGAGGTATTCCCAGGTTCGGCTGAAGTGACAGGATCATTCCTTCTTACCTGCTTAGGGAGCCTGGGCAGGGAACATTTAATCTAGCCTACTTGCTTCTGGCAAGAAGGGTTTAAGTGCTCTCAGGCCAAGCCAATCACCACAAGGCCATTGTAAGAAGAAAGGAGCCTAATGTTGTGGAAATGTTAGATTGGAGCACTCAGGAGTAAAGATGGATGCCCCTGAAGGCTGCAATTCTAAACACACTTACTAAGGGACTAAGCCCCATAGAACTCAATAGGACTTACTTCTGAGTAGATATGATTTGGATTATGCTGTTGGTAAAACTTGACTAGGGATCCTCTGCAACAATATAAATATCCAAGCAGGGTTGGGAACTCCCTGCCTGGAATGCCCTGCCCTACTTTTTAACATGGCTGCTCCTAACATCTTTACAGATTTGCCCCTACACTTCAGAAAGAGGTTTGAGAAATGTGTAAGAGTTAAGAAGATTCTCTACTTTTTCCTGCCTACTCTGTGGGTTGCTATAAATTCACTTTGACAGCCAATCCAATTCCAGTGAGTAATAATTGACAAAGAGTAAACACATATGGTTTGGTCTACCTTCACATGGAGTAGCTTGGGAACAACAGCAATTGCAGCCACACTTCTCAGTATGTGAATTCTTTTACCCCTATTGGGCTGGAAACAAACCATCATGCAACCAACAAGATGCATCATCAGCGGGTTTAATGGGACTGAGCTGAGTGCATGGAACCAGTGTTGTTGCTTTTATAGATGTACGGGAGTGAGGTCAGCGGTAAATAAAATGCAAATGGAAAAAACAAGGAAACGACAGTGATGACTTTCTAAATGCAATACCATACCAACCACAAAAATATTCCTATCCCAAGGCAGAAAACTCAGCATCTACAACCAGTCAGAGTTCCTAACAAAAAACCAAAACTAAAAGAATCCAAAACTAAAAGCAGCCAGTCAGCCAAGGTCACAGAAATCCCCATGAAGCACAACCTGACCCGTGGGCTGCAGACAGTACAAAATGCTAACTGACCCTGTCAGCACATAATACCTCTATTCTGAAATATGTACTGGTTGCCGATTTGCTACCAGGCCAAGTTCAAGGTGTGCTTTCCATAGTACTTGTGCTGCTCTTATAAGAAATCAATCCTTTAGTGTGACAGCACCCACGCTTTGGAACTCCCTACCTGCTGACATTAGGCAGACACCTTCATTGTACTCTTTTCAGCACCTGCTAAAAACATTTTTGTTTAAGCAAGCCTACCCAGGCAGGTAGAAGCTATTGTGTTTTTTATCTGTTTTTAACTCATTGTTGGTTTTATTGTTTTGAATGTTTTAAAATATCTGTCTTTAACTGTTTTTGCCAATAATTTTATTAATTCCTTCTGTAAACTGCTTTGAAGTTTTTTACAATAAAGCAGTATATAAATGTTGTAAATAAAATACATAAATAAATTTCAAAGTCACTGTGGCCCTTGGGTCTTTTTCCACTTTTAGGAACAAAGGAATCTGCCTTATACCAACTCAGGCCATTTGGACACTTGCATGGAAAGCATGTGCCCTACCACTGAGCTACAATCCTTCCCCTGTTTAAAAAAGTATATTTTAAAATGGTTCTTTTCAATTCATTAATGAATGCACAGCATACCTAGGGCAGATCCACACATTTTAAAGCACATTCAACACACATTTGAAGCACATGAATCCCACGACAGAATCATGGGAACTGTAGCTTGTTATGAGTGGTGGGAACTATAACTGTGAGGGGAAAACTACACTTCCCAGGATTCTTTGGGGGAAGTCATGCACTTCAAATGCGAGTTGGATGTGCTTTAAATGTATGGTGTGGATCTACACCATAAACTTTGCCTACGTGTAAATTGTTTTAATTAATTTTTTAAAACGGAAAACAGCTACAAAGTTTACTGGGTGACTATGGGCTACTCACCATCTCTCAACCTAATCTGCCCCTCAGGGTGAAAACAACAGAGGGGGACCATGACCACCCCAAGGAAGAAGGGCACCTTTAAAATGAAGAGTTAATAATAATGTACAACCATAGTGTGAAATCAGATACTTATTGAGATGTAGTATGAAGAAATATTTATAAAAGCATGACTGCCAAAGATGTTTATTATTTACGCAACCTGTAAAGATATTTATAGTGCAATCCTATGCATGTTTATTCAGAAGCAAGTCCCAATGTATTCAGTGAGGCTTAATCAAACAGGGAAGTGTGCCCAGGATTGCTACCTCAAGTGATAAGGAGCTTCACTCACCCAACCCAAAATTCAGAATTATGCCACTTTAAGCTCTTCTGCAACTGCTTTATATTTGTTTTTATGGTTATTGAATTTTAAATTGATTGTTTTCTTGTTGTGAGCTGCCTCGGTTTCCAGTCAGCAACCCCACATCACAGGGTTGTTGGAAAGACTGGAAATGTAAAACTATATACACCCTATATAATAATTTACTGTCAAAACCATTGTAGAACTTTTTAAAAAAAAATCAGCATTAGCTTCCTACCAAATTAAAGCAAAGACACTTATGTAAGCCCTGCCTAATTGCTTAAAAAATAGGGTTGGGGGGGAGATTTACAGCACAATCATTTTGCTATGTTCACTCAAAATTCCCATTGATTTGCAGCACAATCCTCACCATGTCTACTCAAAAGTAAGTCCTATTGAATTCAATGGGTTTTCTCCCAGTTATGTGGGATTAGCATTGCAGCTTAACTCCCAGAAAAGTGAGTGTAGGATTAAAGTTTCATATTGGGAAGGGTTTCAAAACAGGCTAAGAATTAGACAAATAAACTGCCCTCTTCAATAGTCCAGGAAAATTTAAACTTGTTTGACTCCTTGAATGAAAAGTGTAACACATTGTAATGGCATCACAAGATGTGTGTACACTTTTAAAAAATTCTGTTCAAAAATTATTTGAAAGATAAAATGTATAATATGCTATTTTTGCAAGTAATTAAAAAAACCCTGCATGTACACTTTTGTTATAATCATAGCTGAAATTGTTTACTGTGCATGCCTACCAAGATCCTGCTGTGATCTGCTGTTCTAGATCTGCTCAATTATTGTGCACTTTTGCTGCTGCTGCAAGCTATAAAGTTAAGGCTTATCCACACAGGAGCATACCTTCGTACTAAAGACGCTGCTTCATGATAGATTTGCAAGGTCCACACTTGGTAGCTTCAAATCTGCTGTTTTCCGTTCACACTAGTAGGCATTCCTCTGTGAAAGATCAGTGTTTTTGTTTCCTAGTAGCTCCGCCCTATAATTTTTCATGTTTACTCCCTCCAGCTCAAAGCTGAAGGTTGGTGTGAAATTGACAAGAAAAAATGAAATTGACAAAAAACCCTTCTCCATTGTCCCAGCCTAGACGTAGGGGGGGGGAAGTGAGTGAAAAGGCAAAGTAGACAGTGGTTGCGGCAGCTTTTGCTGGCAGCAGAGAGAGAGGGAGCAGGCGATGGGGCATTAAAAGAGAGAATGCCCACTAAAAAACACCAAAGCAAAGCACCTACAAGGAGGAGCACGGCACAGCTGAGACAGTTTTTCCTTTCCTTTTCGTATTATAATTGGATTGGGTTAATATGGATTTAAAGGGGGAAACTGTGTTACAGCTTCTCCTTGCATGCAACATCATGTGAACAATACAAATTACAAGGGAATGCAAGTAAGAACATAAGAACATAAGAAGAGCCTGCTGGATCAGGCCAGTGGCCCATCTAGTCCAGCATCCTGTTCTCACAGTGGCCAACCAGGTGCCTGGGGGAAGCCCGCAAGCAGGACCCGAGTGCAAGAACACTCTCCCCTCCTGAGGCTTCCGGCAACTGGGTTTCAGAAGCATGCTGCCTCTGACTAGGGTGGCAGAGCACAGCCATCATGGCTAGTAGCCATTGATAGCCCTGTCCTCCATGAATTTGTCCAATCTTCTTTTAAAGCCGTCCAAGCTAGTGGCCATTACTGCATCTTGTGGGAGCAAATTCCATAGTTTAACTATGCGCTGAGTAAAGAAGTACTTCCTTTTGTCTGTCCTGAATCTTCCAACATTCAGCTTCTTTGAATGTCCACGAGTTCTAGTATTATGAGAGAGGGAGAAGAACTTTTCTCTATCCACTTTCTCAATGCCATGCATAATTTTATACACTTTTATCATGTCTCCTCTAACCCGCCTTTTCTCTAAACTAAAAAGCCCCAAATGCTGCAACCTTTCCTCGTAAGGGAGTCGCTCCATCCCCTTGATCATTCTGGTTGCCCTCTTCTGAACCTTTTCCAACTCTATAATATCCTTTTTGAGATGAGGCGACCAGAACTGTAAACAGTATTCCAAATGCGGCCGCACCATAGATTTATACAATGGCATTATGATATCGGCTGTTTTATTTTCAATACCTTTCCTAATTATCGCTAGCATGGAATTTGCCTTTTTCACAGCTGCCGCACACTGGGTCGACATTTTAATCGTGCTGTCCACTACAACCCCGAGGTCTCTCTCCTGGTCGGTCACCGCCAGTTCAGACCCCATGAGCGTATATGTGAAATTCAGATTTTTTGCTCCAATATGCATAATTTTACACTTGTTTATATTGAATTGCATTTGCCATTTTTCCGCCCATTCACTCAGTTTGGAGAGGTCTTTTTGGAGCTCTTCACAATCCCTTTTTGTTTTAACAACCCTGAACAATTTAGTGTCGTCAGCAAACTTGGCCACTTCACTGCTCACTCCTAATTCTAGGTCATTAATGAACAAGTTGAAAAGTACAGGTCCCAATACCGATCCTTGAGGGACTCCACTTTCTACAGCCCTCCATTGGGAGAACTGTCCGTTTATTCCTACTCTCTGCTTTCTGCTTCTTAACCAATTTCTTATCCACAAGAGGACCTCTCCTCTTATTTCATGACTGCTAAGCTTCCTCAGAAGTCTTTGGTGAGGTACCTTGTCAAACGCTTTTTGAAAGTCTAAGTACACTATGTCCACTGGATCACCTCGATCTATATGCTTGTTGACACTCTCAAAGAATTCTAATAGGTTACTGAGACAGGACTTTCCCTTGCAGAAGCCACGCTGGCTCTGCTTCAGCAAGGCTTGTTCTTCTATGTGCTTAGTTAATCTAGCTTTAATAATACTTTCTACCAGTTTTCCAGGGACAGAAGTTAAGCTAACTGGCCTGTAATTTCCGGGATCCCCTCTGGATCCCTTTTTGAAGATTGGCGTTACATTTGCCACTTTCCAGTCCTCAGGCACGGAGGAGGACCCAAGGGACAAGTTACATATTTTAGTTAGCAGATCAGCAATTTCACATTTGAGTTCTTTGAGAACTCTCGGGTGGATGCCATCCGGGCCCGGTGATTTGTCAGTTTTTTTTTTTTTTACAATAATTTTTATTCAAATTTTCATAAAATATACAAAACAAAATCATAAAACATTCAAAGACAAAAAACAAAACAAAACAAAAATGATTAAACAAAAAAATAAAATGTTGACTTCCCATTTGTCGCAGATCAAATCAGTTATAGGTCTACAATATATAACAATCCTGTCTCTTAAATTATATTATAAAATCACTTTCCTCCAGTAGTTATCTTAATTAATCATCAAATCTCATAAACATTACTTTATTCTTTCCACAAAAAGTCAAAGAGAGGTTGTGATTTGTCAGTTTTTATATTGTCCATTAAGCTTAGAACTTCCTCTCTCGTTACCACTATTTGTCTCAGTTCCTCAGAATCCCTTCCTGCAAATGTTAGTTCAGGTTCAGGGATCTGCCCTATATCTTCCACTGTGAAGACAGATGCAAAGAATTCATTTAGCTTCTCTGCAATCTCCTTATCGTTCTTTAGTACACCTTTGACTCCCTTATCATCCAAGGGTCCAATTGTCTCCCTAGATGGTCTCCTGCTTTGAATGTATTTATAGAATTTTTTGTTGTTGGTTTTTATGTTCTTAGCAATGTGCTCCTCAAATTCTTTTTTAGCATCCCTGATTGTCTTCTTGCATTTCTTTTGCCAGAGTTTGTGTTCTTTTTTATTTTCTTCATTTGGACAAGACTTCCATTTTCTGAAGGAAGACTTTTTGCCTCTAAGAGCTTCCTTGACTTTGCTCATTAACCATGCTGGCATCTTCTTGGCCCTGGCGGTACCTTTTCTGATCTGCGGTATGCACTCCAGTTGAGCTTCTAATACAGTGTTTTTAAACAACTTCCAAGCATTTTCGAGTGATGTGACCCTCTGGACTTTGTTTTTTAGCTTTCTTTTTACCAATCCCCTCATTTTTGTGAAGTTTCCTCTTTTGAAGTCAAATGTGACCGTGTTGGATTTTCTTGGCAATTGGCCAGTTACATGTATGTTTAATTTAATAGCACTGTGGTCACTGCTCCCAATCGGTTCAACAACACTTACATCTCGCACCAGGTCCCGGTCCCCACTGAGGATTAAGTCCAGGGTTGCCGTCCCTCTGGTCGGTTCCATGACCAACTGGTCTAGGGAATAGTCATTTAGAATATCTAGAAACTTTGCTTCTTTGTCATGACTGGAACACATATGCAGCCAGTCTATGTCCGGGTAGTTGAAGTCACCCATTACTACCACATTTCCTAGTTTGGATGTTTCCTCAATTTCATATCTCATCTCCAGGTCTCCCTGAGCATTTTGATCAGGGGGACGATAGATCGTTCCCAGTATTAAGTCCCTCCTGGGGCATGGTATCACCACCCACAACGATTCTGTGGAGGAGTCTGCCTCTTTTGGGGTTTCGAGCTTGCTGGATTCAATGCCTTCTTTCACGTATAGAGCGACTCCGCCACCAATACGTCCTTCCCTGTCCTTCCGATATAGTTTATATCCAGGGATAACCGTATCCCACTGGTTTTCTCCATTCCACCAGGTCTCCGTTATGCTCACTATATCAATGCTCTCCTCTAAGACCAAGCACTCCAGTTCTCCCATCTTGGTTCGGAGGCTCCTAGCATTAGCGTACAGGCACTTGTAAGCAGTGTCTCTCTTCAAGTGTCTTTGGCACTTGTGGTTAGGCCTGTGGTAATTTTGCTCTTCTGAATTTATATCCTGTGCCCCTGCTCTCACAATGCCTACTTCTAGGCCTACCCCTTTTAAAATTTCATCATTTCTTTGGTTTTTATCCCAGGGGGGAGGTTTATTCCGAACCGGACCTTTCTCAGCTCCTGTCGGGTTTCCCCCCTCAGTCAGTTTAAAAGCTGCTCTGCCACCTTTTTAATTTTAAGTGCCAGCAGTCTGGTTCCATTCTGGTTCAAGTGGAGCCCGTCCCTTTTGTACAGGCCCGGCTTGTCCCAAAATGTTCCCCAGTGCCTAACAAATCCAAACCCTTCCACCCGACACCATCGTCTCATCCACGCATTGAGACTGCGAAGCTGGGCCTGTCTGGCTGGTCCTGCGCGTGGAACCGGTAGCATTTCAGAGAAAGCCACCTTGGAGGTCCTGGCTTTCAGCATCCTACCTAGCAACCTAAATTTTGCTTCCAGGACCTCACGGTTGCATTTCCCCATGTCGTTGGTGCCAACGTGCACCACGACCACTGACTCCTTCCCAGCGCTGTCTACCAAACTATCTAAATGACGGGCGATATCCGCAACCTTCGCACCAGGCAGGCAAAACACCTTGCGGTCTACACGCCCATCACACACCCCACTGTCTATGTTCCTAATGATCGAATCACCCACTACAAGGATCCCTTCACCCCCTGGAGATATATCCTTGGCACGAGAGAATGGGACCCAAGGAATGGGTCCCTTCTAAGGGATCGTTTCCCTCTTCCTCAGCTGGATGCTCTCCTTCCCCGAGACCATCGTTGTCCATGATAGCAGGAGAGCTATTATCGTTGGAGTGGGACACAGCTATAACGTCCCTGAAGGCCTCCTCCACACACCTCTCTGCCTCTCTCAGCTTTTCCAGGTCTGCCACCTTGGCCTCAAGGAAATGAAGTCGTTCCCGGAGAGCCAGGAGCTCATTGCACCGAGAGCATACCCACGACTTCTGTCCAACAGGCAGATAGTCGTACATGCTGCAGGCGGTGCAAAACACTGGAAGTAGCACCACACACACACACTAAATTGCCGTGTGGATGAGCCCTTATTCACTTTACGATGTGCTAGTAAGCAGGAAAATGATACTGTTTTCAGGACTTGGGTTCCAGTTATTACCTGGAGGTGAACAAATCCTTCATCAATCACAACCCTGACTTCACTTATTGGCTAAAAAACCTGAAAGGGCATGGATTCAAGCAGCCAGCTTTTAGCTCATTTAACAGAAGTTGGGAGGGCTGACATTTTGGTGTATATCTCTTGAACCAGACCACCTAGGAATTCTTTTAAAATGAAAGCTAATAGTCTGGTGATTGGGGTGACAAACCCAGAGATTACCCCCAAAACCCAGAATCTCCAAGTGAAAACCAAAGACCTGGTAACCCCACCCCCAACAGTCAGTCAGCTTTCCATCCTCAGTAGGCATGCTCAATCTTCAGTGTGTGTGTATGTTTAAATCATTTTATTATTTGATTTCTTACTGCCCTTCAACATAAAGTCCCAGGGCAGGTTACAACAATTTAAAAATGCAATCTTAAAATCCATTTAAAACAAATTATAGTCAAGAGAATACAGTAGGTCCTGAAATATCTATCTATCTATCAGGTGTCAAAGTTCAGGGTAACGAGGTGTGTCTTCAGCATTTGTTGGTAACTACATAATGAAGGTGCCAGACACATCTCTGTGGGGAGACAAATCTACAATTTAGAGGTTTTACATAGAATGCCCTCTCACAAGTCACCACCCCATAAGCTTTTGAGCAGAACTACTAGCTCTTGGTGGAAGTACCAAGAGGTCTGTAGGGAAGGAGGCAGTCTTTAGGGCTTCCCTTAGAGTTATTTCCCCCCATAAAGATTTCTTTTTGGTCTTCTGCAAACTTTGAGGCTTCCCAGAGCCTGATGATACATCTATTTTGTGGGTGGGTGGGTCCATTTTGAATATGTAAGGACCAGCGCTCAGAGATTGCTATTAGAGTATATTAGGCTGATCACATCTCAGTAAGATTTACATGCATGTGAATAGACCCAGTTTCATTCACGTTCCATTTCTTAGATCCTGGAAGGATTTTCTTTCATGTCAAGAAACACATGCATAACTTGACTGGTACGTTAAGGCAAGCGACAGGCAACTGTTGCAATATGTACGGTGGTTCAGACAGTTGGGAAAGATCACATTCTCTTTTCTTGTCATTCTTATTTTAGTTCTTCCTTTGTAGTTCTTATAATTTGTCCATATTTGGAATATGCTACAGAAGATAAATGATTTTGAAAGACAAATTCATCATCATTACTCCCATGAGAGCCAAGGGTGGCTAACAATAAAAATATACGATGAACAACAAAAGTAGAAGCCTAACACAGCATACAACAATAGCCCTTCAAATGGTGTCATTCCTGTTATGCTCCAAAGGCCCATCAAAACTAATAAGCTGTTGTGGGGGAACAATCTGATCTCTACAGAGAAAGAGTTACGTACCCAGGTGTTTCCTATGAGAAGACCCTGTCTCTTGTGGTGACCCTCCCTGCATTCCCAGGCCATATTCCCTGAGGGCACCACAAGCAGGGCCTCCTCTCCAGACTGTAGAACCTGGGATGGCTGGTGGTACTGGAGAAGGCACTCCTTTGAGTACTTGGGTCCTAAGCCATTTCATGGAGGATAAAGTTTGATAACCAAACTTTAGGTGCAGGACACAGTCAGGTTTGTTGGACAGGAAGCCGCAGCTAGAACCACTCAGCTGGGCAAGTGAACTGTTCACCCAGCCGTGTTTGCCTGCTGCTGTTCTCCTAGAACCCTCCCACTGTGCCTGATAACACCGGCCTTTACACCAAGAGAGGAGAGAAAACATTTTACTTTGGGCTTGAAGAAATCTGCTTGCTGTGTCCAGCATTTGGCATTTTTAAAGAACTGGCTGCTGCTTATATTTTTTGTTGACATTTCACTGTACCCGATTTTTTTTTCATGTCTGACTCTGGTTCATAAGTTCTGATGATGTGTTTTAAATGTTATAACATTTATCAAAATGAATTCTTTGTTTGGATTGTTATATTGCGTCTGAATACTTGTTGGACTGTTACTGTCATGTTATATTGATATGCATGTTTTCTTTTGTGCTGTGAGGCACTTTGGGCACATTTGTGCAGAAAAGTGGCATACAAATTGAATGAATGAAGGAATGAAGGAATGAAGGAAGGAATGAAGGAATGAAGAAATAAGGCTATTAGTGGTGTCTAATTATGATGGCTGTATGTTCCCTCCAGGATCAGAGGAACCATGTGTCTGAATATCAATCACTGGTGGACAACAGAAGGAGAAGGCTATTGTCCTCATACCGTCCTTGTGGGCTTCCCATTGGTACCAAAGGGTCGCTAGACTGGATGGGGCTTTGACTGATCCAGCAGGGTTCTTGCCCTGTGGCAGCCCATGTTAACATAATAAATGTTTCTCCCTCTTCCCATCTTCATTTATTATTATTATTATTTATTTATTAGATTTATATCCCGTCCTTCTTCCCAGTAGGAGCCCAGGGCGGCAAACAAAAGCACTAAAAACACTCTAAAACATCATAAAAACAGACTTTAAAATATATTGCAACAAAACATCCTTAAAAACATATTAAAACAAAACATCTTTAAAAACATATTTTAAAAAACACACACAAAAGATTTAAAAACATCTTAAAAAGCAGTTCCAACACAGATGCAGACTGGGATAAGGTCTCTTCTTAAAAGCTTGTTGAAAGAGGAAGGTCTTCAGCAGGTGCCGAAAAGATAACAGAGATGGTGCTGGTCTAATATTTAAGAGGAGGGATACCAAAGCATAGGTGCCACTCCACTAAAGGTCCACTTCCTATGTTGTGTGGAGCAGACCTCCTGATAAGATGGTATCTGCAGGAGGCCCTCACCTGCAGAGCTTAGTGATTGACTGGATATATAAGGGGTAAGACGGTCTTTCAGGTATCCTGACCCCAAGCTGAATAGGGCTTTATACACCAAAACCAGCACCTTGAATTTAGTCCAGTAGCTAATAGGTAGCCAGTGCAATTCATTCAGCAGTGGGGTGGCATGTTGGCAATACCCTGCCCTGGTAAGCAGTGTCGCCATAGCATTTTGCACCAGCTGCAGCTTCCGGACCAGCCTCAAGGGCAGCCCCACATAGAGCACATTACAGTAATCCAACCTGGAGATTACCAGTGCATGGACAACAGTGGTCAGGCTATCCCAGTCCAGAAACAGTTGCAGCTGTCTTATCAGCCAAAGCTGGTAAAAGGCACTTCTAGCCACGGAGGTCACCTGGACCTCCAGCGACAAACGTAGATCCAGGAGCACCCCCAGACTATGGACCTGCTCTTTTAGAGGGTGTACGACCCCATCCAAGGCAGGCAACTGACCAGTTATCTGAACTCGGGAACCACCAACCCACAGCACCTCCGTCTTGCTATGATTCAGTCTTTAAGTGAGGAAAAGTACTTTTATGCAGATATTCAGACACCTAATTTCTATGCTTAGTGAGCTCCCCAGTGATGACAAAGTACTCCTGTGCCTTCCTGATTCATTCTCCAGATCTGTAAGAAGCCCCAAATCTTATGATCAGAGCACAGTATGTGAACTAATAAAGTAGAAAGCATTTTCTCAACCTTGTTAAGCTGGAACTTAGATTCATAACAGTCTTAAGGATGGATCTTGTTCCCTGCTATTTAGTGGCAGCAACATCAAGGCGAAGGAAAATGGAATAACTTGTTTAAGATCTAGCAGGCAGCTGCTGCAAAAAGAAATCCAGAACAGTAAAGTGTAGAAAGCCTTTAAGTTCAGGGGCGGGAGCAGAGAAGAATGTAGAAACATGATTCACACGCCTTTTTTTTGCATAATCTGCTCTGACTCAAATGTTAAATGTGCCTCTGTTACTGTAGATCATCGCCACCTAGAGTTTATCTTCCTTGAAGGAAATGGATGGTTGCACACTAAAATGGCTTTTCGGGGGCATGATATGCAACAGTGAACATCAATGTGTGACATTTTAAATCTGTTTCTGCCTTAGTTGTCTGGAAAATGATTCCCACGAAGCACATACCTTAGAAGACTGAGAATTAAAAATCAGTAAGAGTGCCTTGAGTTAATTGTGTCTAAAACATTGAGCGATTCCTACCAATGGCTGTAAGTGTAAGGGGTAAAGTGGGCTTTACATGGCAGCTAAATCATGTTCCTGACCCTCTCCAGGCAAAGGAGAACACTGCAAGAAGAAGACTAAGCTAGATTATTTCTAGGACACTAACAGAACAGAGCAGGTCATATGACAGGGCTTGACCTCATCCAGTCTTTCTCAACCTAATGCCCCCCTCCATGTTTTGGATTATGATTCCCAAATGGCTGGGGCTGATGGAAGTTGGATTCCAACAACATCTAGGGGACACCAAATTGGGAAAAGCTGACCTTACATATCCCCATGTCTTGCCTAGCCCTTCTTGAGTGCCTAGGTTTTTTTGGCCATCCCACCGATCACCTATTGACTCAGCAAGAGCAAGGTTGGACATCCAACCTTAAAAGGATATTAAACATGTTCAAAGTTCTTGTTCCCTTAACATTTGAACTCTGCTAAGTCACTTGGACACTGCTGTTCAGCTGGGAGGGGGAGCCTATGACCTTCCAGATGTTCTTGCACTCCAAATCCCATCAGACCCTGCAAGCATGGCAAATGGTCAGGGAATTATGGGAGTTTAGTCCAGCAACATCTGAAGTGCCAAAGGTTCCCCTCCGTGACTATACAATGTCACATGCAATGTATATATATTTACCTTTGTCATTACACATGTATATGGTAGGAAGCGGCAGCCAGCAACCATTCCCAGTTTCCTTACTGCACTTGGTCAAATCAATGTGCAGATCTATGGCATGTGGTGGAGCACGTACGATAGAGGTAAGCAACCTGCGTCCCAAGGGTCAAATGCACCTAATTTCTACCCTGATTGGTTCAGAACTCTGGCAAGAACAATCTATCCTTCTCTCCCCTGGCAGCCGGCTGGGTGGGGAGGAAGAGAGAGAGAGAGAGGGAGAGAGAGGGAGAGAGAGGGAGAGAGAGAAGGGGTGGCAGAGAAAGAAGAGGTAGTAGAAAGAGGAAAAAGCAGAGCAAAGGATATGGTTCCACCCACTTTTTACTCTGACACCACCCATAGCTAAGTTCCGTTCCACCCACAGCCAGCATGCAGCCCCTGACATATTACTCACGTGGGACTGTGGCCCTCAAGAGAAAACACAACAATGCTGCCCTCCGCTTGCATAAGGCATAGTTGCTTTTTCCTCCACAGAAGTAGCTATACAGGAAAATCATCATGTGTGCATTGGCTCGAATTCTTGCTTCTTTCCCAGTTCTCCAACTCTGATGACGTGTATTGCTATATTAAAGGACCATAATCTAATATGGCATCCTGCTTGAAATGTCATGAGAAAGGCTTAGCTCAGAGGAGGCACTGCTGAAAAAAGAAAAGGCTAGGAATCATTCAGTTTTACTGGAGAAAGACATTGCAATTGGCCCATTGCACAGATTCGATAAAACCTTCTGTAATCTAAGGGAGGTTCACATAAACCTCCCCCCCCCCCACCGGTGAAGGCCAGGTCAGGAGGGTTTGTGGGGCTGCGCAGGCTAGCCTTGCCCTGACATGCACTGTGGTCACCCCTCCCAGAGCCTGCATCCGGTGAAGAAACTCTTCCCTGCCATCTGCACATGCAGACGGTGTGGAAAAGAGAACATGGGTGCAAACTTACACATATACATGTGTTTGTGTGACAGAGTGTACACTTGTTGATTTATGCAGCTCCACTACTCTGTACAGGGATACACAGGCTGTATGCTCATTGAATAGAACACCCCTCTTCTGTTGCACCCCACTTCAGGTTCTCGCTGGCCTTTTGCCTGGTTGGGATGTGTTTCTGAACTGCGATTATGTCTCTTGCTTGCCTGGACGGAGGATGGAGATGTGTCTGTGGAAGTGGATGTGTAAAAACCTCTGACATTTGCTTGGCTGGAATTAGGGATGGCGGAGACCTTTGGTTCAGCTCCCATTGAAACCTGAATCTATCCAATTTGCACTTTACAAATCAACATGGGAACAAAACCCCACAGCCACCCTTTGGAATTTGCACTTCTCCAAATGTTCTCCAACTAAGCCTTGTTTGCATGCATGCATATATTAGGGGAATGTGTGCATGAAAATGAATATATTAGTGACCATGACATACAAAAATACATTATAGTAGGAGAAATTGCTTGCAAAAATGTGTACGTTAGTCAAATGTACATAGAAAAGTGTGTTTGTTTGTATAAATTTGCACTAAAGTCCTAAAGAATTATCATGAGGATTTTTTGTTTTTACAAAAATTGCAGATTGCTGCAGAAGCTGGAGGACTGAATTTAAGATTGGAAAAATGAGAAATGGAGAGAAGCGAAGCAGACAGATCCTCCCCTCCCTAGTTGGAGCGTAGCCAATTGTACAATGGTATGAGTCACAACTGTTACTCTGCTCACTTTTCCTACTGGCCCTGCCCATCATTGGCCATCAGCCTCCAGACAGTTGCCCACTAGGCTGAAAAAGGTTCCACACTCTTGCTTTAGAGTGACACTGAATTGATTGATTGATTGATTGATTGATTGATTGTATTTGTACAAATACAAGCTGAAGCTCTCTGGGCGGTTTACAGCAACTAAAAACATCAAAAACAAACATACAAATTTAAAACACATCTTTTAAAAACAATTTAAAACATAATTTAAAAAATTTAAACAATTTAAAAAACACATGCTAAAATGCCTGGGAGAAGAGGAAAGTCTTGACCTGGCGCTGAAAAGATAACAGTGATGGCGCCAGGCACACCTCATCAAGGAAATCATTCCATAATTTGGGGGCCACCACTGAGAAGGCCCTCTCCCTTGTTGCCATACTCCGAGCCCTCTGAGTAGGCACCCGGAGGAGGGCCTTAGATGTTGAGCATAGCGTATGGGTGGGTTCGTATTGGGAGAGGCATTCCATCAGGTATTGTGGTCCCAAGCCGTGTAAGGCTTTATAGGTTAAAACCAGCACCTTGAATCAAGCTCGGAAACATACAGGCAGCCAATGCAAGCGGGCCAGAATCAGTTTTATATGTTTGGACCGTCTGGTCCCTGTTACCAATCTGGCCGCTGCATTTTGCACAAGCTGCAGTTTCTGAACCGTCTTCAAAGGCAGCCCCACGTAGAGTACATTGCAGTAATCTAACTTGGAGGTTACCAGAGCATGGACAACTGAAGCCAGGTTATCCCTGTCCAGATAGGGGCGCAGCTGGGCCACCAACCAAAGTTGGTAGACGGCACTCTGTGCCACCGAGGCTACCTGAGCCTCAAGTGACAGAGATGGTTCAAGGAGAACCCCCAAGCTACGAACCTGCTCCTTCAGGGGGAGTGCAACCCCATCCAGGACAGGTTGGACATCCACCATCTGGTCAGAAGAACCACTCACTAGCAGCATCTCAGTCTTATCTGGATTGAGCCTCAGTTTATTAGCCCTCATCCAGTCCATTGTCGCAGCCAGGCACCGGTTCAGCACATTGACAGCCTCACCTGAAGAAGATGAAAAGGAGAAATAGAGCTGCGTGTCATCAGCAGGTAATATAAATATTAAGAAGGGAGGAGAAGCTTGCAGGAAACTCTTTGTCCAAATAAGCTGCCTGACAGTATCACTCTGCAATCTGAAGTTTTGGGAAAGTTGTTTTTCAGCTCTTTAGCCACCAGCAACTCATTGGAAATAATCTGATAATTGACCAAGATGGGCTGGGGAGCAGAATCCCATTACCCAGAAGAAGGCAGAGTTCCTGTCTGTTAATATTTGGTTAGGGAGGATAACCTTAAATATCCCCTTACGTGACCTTATCTGACCATGTTGTTTGTGAAATGCACAGTTGCAGCACGTGTGAACGGCATGGCTATCGCATGACAACCTGATGTCAACAATGCATGTTGGTGGACAAAAGAAGGACTGCCAGCTCACAAAACCTTCCACTGTAAGTTCTGAGCCAGAATGAATCAGCTTTTGCAACAGGCACGTGATTCCCTTGAGCCAACATTATATCGTGAATCAATTACTGCGCTCAGCCTGAGTTGTGGTTGGATTTCTCTGCATATCAAACAGCATTTGGGTGTTATGCAAGGTCACTATCCTCTCCCTGATATCCTTTCATAAGGCCACTACATGTCTGACACCGTCTTGGTTAGCTATTTATAGGCAGCCTAGCAGAGCAGCATACAGAGAACTGGGGCCAGTTTCATGGCACCTGGAACACAAGCCACTCAGATGCTCTCATCTCTCAGCTTAGCTGCCTTTTATCTCAGTGGGGGTTGATTCCGGGGAAGCTCCTAGAGTGGATTCTCTCCTTGGGTATTTTATTCACTTGGTGAATTTGGCTAAAGTCACTGCACCTTGGTGTCTTAAGAGCTGAACTGCACATAATAGAGGCAAATGTGTGTCAGAACATAGGAAGAGCCCTACAGGAGAAGATGAAAGGCTAATCTTGCCCAGCATCCCACAGTGTTTCCCACAGTGGCCAACCAGATGCCTGTAGGAAGCCCACAACTAGGATATGAGGGCAATCATCCCCTCCCTCTGGTGGGACAGAAAGAAAGACACCAGTTGTGTAAGGAAAAAGCTACTTCCAAGATTAAAGCAACAGTGTGTTTTTTTGTGTTTGTGTATTTTCTTTCCTTGACATCTGTTTATCTAGCGCAATTCAATTCTCAGCCATTCCTCCTCCTCTCCCCCGGTCTCCATGTTTGTCTGTGTGTGCGCATGTGTGTAGGGTCAATTTCTGTTCAGTTTCTCATTTTTACAATCTTAAATTCAGTTCACCAGATTTCCACATCAGTTTGCCATTTTTTGTAAAAAAAATCATGAAAATTCATCAGCATTTTATATCTATTTACTTATATTTATATCTCATCTTTTCCTCAGAGAGCTCACTGTGGCATCCATGGTTCTCCCCCTCCCCTTTTCATCCTCACAACCACCTTGTGAGGTAGGCTAGATTGAGAGATAGTGCCTGGCCCAAGGTTACCCAGTGAGCTTCATGGCTGAGTGAGGATTTGAACCCTGGTCTCCCAGGTCCTAGGCTGACACTCTAACCACTATGCCACACTGGCTGTCTTTAGTGTCCACCTCTCTTCTACACAATTTCCCCTAATATACACACTTTTGCAGACAATTTCCCTAAGACTATTTTTTGGGGTTTGTTATTTTTCATTCCCTTGGATATGGATTTTTTAATAGACTTTTATTTTGGATGGAGAATTGCATTGCAAAATCCAATGCAGATTTCGAAGGATAGCTGTGTTTCAGTTCATATATCAATTTGGGAAGTGTGAATTAGGACCAAACCAAATTTGTCACCCATCCCTATCATGTGCCTGAATGTGTGTGTAGTAAAGCAGCTGGGGGAGGGAGAGTTGCAGGGAGGGACCATAGCTGAGCAGTAGTCATCAGCTCAATGTCTGGCATTTCCAGTTATAAAGACCCTCCAGTATTAGGTATGGGAAAGATCCTGCCTCCAAACTTGGCATGCTTCTGCCACAGGCAGTAGATCTGCCTTCTCCAACTTGGTGCCCTCCAGAGGCTGCCGTTCAAAACATCTAGAAGGCATCAGGTTGGGGAAAGACTTCAGCAGAGCATGCTGAGCTAGAGAGACCAAAGGCCTGACAACTTCCTGCATTCAGAATCATTTCCCCCAGGCTGGAATGGGAGGGATTGTTTCTCTGCATCAGAGGCTAGTGAAAAATTGACTGCTCCCTCACCTTATTGCTGCAAATCATGATACACTTTACATTGCTGAAAATCATAAATACACTTTACATTGTATTATTTCCAGTATCTTATATGCCATTCTATAGCCAAGTTCCCAGAGAGGCTGAGAATTGTTACAGGTGTAACCCATTTCTGAGGCATCTTCTGAAAAGCTGCCAACCCAGAGCATCTTTGCAGTAGAGCAACAGCTGGCCTCTCTGATCAGCTGAGGGAGATAGCAGTACTAGAATCATAGAATCATAGAGTTGGAAGGGGCCTATAAGGTCATCGAGTCCAAGTGGAACTCAGGGCAGCTTACAACAAACATAAATACATATGAATTAAAACATTCAAAATTCTACATTAAAATAAGATTAAACCATTAGCAAGGATAAAACATTTAACATCCACTTAAAATAAATAAAACAAATTAAAATAGTGCAATTAAGCAGTAGACAATGCAGCAACCTCTCAACGAACTGTCCTAATGATGAGCTTCAAAATGTACCGCTGGTGGAAGCTATGAGAAAGCTGTCCTATGGAGGGCCAAGATGCAAGCAGAGAGATGTAGGGACAGTTTAGCAGGAGCAGCAAACACAACTGAACGCAAATCTCTTCTAGAAAATGTATACTTGAGCTCCAAAGTAACTACATTTTTAAGATGTGCACCTAAGGCACAAGTGGGCAACCTGTGGCCCAGACCTCTTTTTATGTGGCCCCCAATTCCTAATTCTTCCACGATAATTTATTTCTTTCTGTTTGTGTCCTCATGGTTTTTCCTAGCTTTCTGAAGTCATTCCCTTCTCTTTCTGGGTAGTTTCAGAAAATTTGGAAAGGCAAATGTTTTATTTGACAAAAATAAATTGATGGTTTTTAAATCTTTTCCCTGGCTGTATGGCTTGGGAAAGGTTTTCCTCCACCTGTCTGAGAATATATTAGTAAGCTTCTGCCATGTATGTATGTGTGTTTGTAGCACACTAAACTAAGAAAGGAATTACTTTAACCTTCTTTTCAGAACAGTAGCTGTGTTGATCTGTTGTACTTAAAAAAAACCCCACCATCTGTATTTGAGAGTAACTCCATCAAACCCAATAGGGCTTTCTCACTGTTCTCAGTAGACCTGCATAAGAATGGGAATTCTAATCTGATGCAGTCATGGTGAAAACTGAAGCAGGGGGGGTCTTTATTTTGGATTAGTTAACCCAGGCCACTTTTGTCTCTGCCCATCACCAGCTCTGGTTTTGGCTACATCATGGAGTCTGGCTCTGCCAGCTGCTGGCAGACTCCAACAGATTACCCTTGAGGGAATGTGGCCCTTGAAATGAAAAATGTTTGCCCAGTCCTGACCTAAGGTGTGTTAAATATACATCTAAAAATATAATGTGTGAATCTGACAAACACATTTGCAGATACAGGTGTGCTCATCATGCAGGTGTCTCTTCCCATTGAGCATACATTCCATAGCAAACCTAGGTTTGCCACTGCAGAATATGTGAAATAGCCCTGAGATTACAGGTATTAGTTAGATTCCATCAGAATTAAGGGAATGTGGCAAATATCACCTTTCTGTCCAGAAAAGGCTGGAGTCACTTCCTTTGTCGCAGGAGTGGGCAGGCTTGCAGCTTTTGGGACCTACTTTATTTTTTACTAGAACAATGAGGTCCACCAACCAAAGTCAAGAACATAGCAATGATTAAGGGGTGGAGCCTTTTAACTCCTCCACACCATGAGTGCATCCCAGCCTGCATCTGCATTGGAACCAATTTTTAACTGATTTTATATGTGGAACTGTTTTTAAGTGTTTGTATTGTTTTCTGTATGAAATTGTTTTAAGTTGTTTTATAAATTGAGCCATATTCAATGGTTTTTACACTTTTCTTGTTTTATTGTTGTAACTGATATATTGGTTTTATAACTGCACATTTTATTATTATAACTCACCCTGCGACCTTATGGATTAAATAAATAAGCCATATACTGGGATGGCCTACAATAGGTGTGGGGAACCTTTGGCCCTCCAGATGTTGCTAAACTACAACTCCTATCATTGCTGGCCAATAGCCGTGCTTGCTGGGGCTGATGGGAGTTGTAGTGCAGCAACATCTGGAGGGAAGTCCCCCCCCCCGCCTGGCTGTACAAATCCACAGCTGAGTTATTCTAGGTCGGGGACTCCTCAACACAAAACTCTTAAGGCTGGCCAGCCCAGCTACATAAATACTTGGTCAATGGTAACTGATTAATGCTGAGGATTGTGGGCTGACAAGGAAGCAATTAGCCCAAGGGCAGCCATGGCTGATTTTCTTTTAAAGAAAAACCATATGCAGCTATTGCTAAACTATTGGGAGTCAGAAGGGCATGTGATACAGCCATCCTGGTGAAGCTAATGGGCAGTCTCCCATCCAGGCACTGACCAGACAACAAACCCATGCTGTTCTATTGAAATCTGCTCAGAGATCTACCAATAGATCCTGATCTATCTTTTGCCCACCCCTGCTTTATTGCATATGATGTCCCCAAGGTGTTCTGTCATCAGAATTCATACATTTTGACCATCATCCTTGAAAGTACAAATATTTTTATTTTGTTTTAAATCTCCTTTTGCCCCATGGGCAATCTTTGGATTTCATTGGCATTTGGAAAAATTTCATAATCATGTGGTCTCTTAGAAAAATAATATGCTTGACTTTCTTGGTATATGACAAGCATTATTGGAATGTTCTTGGAAAATTCCTCCCCATCCATCCCCTAGGGCCGCCTTCTTTGCTTTAAATACCCACCCACGAGGAAACAAAATGATAATTTCCCCAGACATTGGAATGTACAGGGTGCAACAATCTGGAACAAAACCCTAGGAAATGGCAAGAGAGGGAATTAAACAGTGTACCATGCTTCGCAAATCCTATACTAATAATGAGAGACGTCTATACTAGATGTCATGAAAAAGTCACTTTGTGACTGACAATAAGGCAGATGGCTTTATTTCCTAAATGAAAATGAAATCATCTGCTAATATCAGCCATAGGTGGCCACTGACCATTACTTGTTTACACATTTGGCTAATCATTGTAGTAATGAAAACTTGGCAAACGTTCATTGAAAAAATGCCATGCAGATGCCGTCCAATTGCTAATGTTTTTGGGTGGCAAGGATGTACAGAAGAATGTCCAATCAAATGAAAAACAAAAACAAACCCATAATTCAAATGTAACATACTTAACAGTGCACTTGTATCTGTTCAGAAGAAAGCCTCACTGAGTTCAATGGGGCTTGCTCCCGGGTTAAATGAGTATAGGACTGTAGCCTAAATATAACAGCTATGCTATATTTATTGAACAGAGTGCACTTTGTTCTGGATCCTCTCCTTAACAGAGATGAACATTAACTGTGGCAGAAGGTTTTATGTGTGTGATGTTAGCACAAAGCAACTTCTATCATAGTAACATAGGAAGCTGCCTTATACTGACTCAGACCATTGGCCCATCTAGCTCAGTATTGTCTACTCTGACTGGTAGCAGCTCTCCAGGGTTTCAGACAGGGTTTCCTCCTAGCCTTATCTGGAGATGCCGGGAATTGAACTTGGGACTTTCTGCATGCAAGCCAACTGCTTGACCACTGAGTACAGCCTTGCTACTTTCTGAAGATATAAGGGCAGAGGATATGTGGAGAACCTTTGGCCTTTCAGAAATTCCTGAACTACAACTCCCATTATTCCTGGCCATTGGCCATGCCTGCTGGGGCTGATGGAAGTTATAGTTCAACAACATCTGGAGGGCACCAAGTAAGGGAAAGCTGAGTTAATCTATGGAATAGAATCCCACAGCTGTTTCCCTCACCACAAGATAACTTTTGTTGGGGAGATCTGTATGTGACAGGGTTTGGGGATGGGTACGTTTTGAGGCAACACATTGACACATTCCAGAAAAAGGAAATATGTATGGAGCATTGATCTCAAGTGAGATGAAACCCTTCCCACAATCAGTGTCCTATGTGGACTGCAAGGAGAAAAAGTAGCCTGGGGCCAGGTGATCGCATCGTAACAAAATGATGTATTCCTTATGAAAACATTGTCATAATTCACCCTGAATGTAAGGCGTATCTTTCACAGCTCAGGGAATGGGGGCTTTCACAAGTCAGGTTGGTGATCTATACTGCAATAAATTGCTGGCAATTGATAAAGTAATGTAAAGTCAGTGCAGCTTTACAGCTAGCTCTCCTTTTTCTTTAAAGCACAGGTGGTGACAGTGTGTTGGATTACAGCTCCCATCATCCCTGACCATTGGCCATGCTGGCTGCTCCTGATGGGAGTTGGGAGTCCACAGCTTCTCTGTCCCTGCTTTCAAGAGAGATGCTGTATGATCTCTCATCTGTGGGTAAAGCACAGTATACTCACTGGCTGACAATTTCACAAGCCTAATGAAAAAGACCACTGTTCATATTGCTTCCGCACTTCTGTCATTTTTTTCAAGGGGAGTGTCAGGACCAGCCAGAATCCAAGACTAGTCAGTGTAATTTAGACTCCATTGTAAAATATTCATGTAGATAATCTCACAAATGTTTACTCTGTGCAGCCAAAAGTCAAGGAAAGGCAGTTGTTTAGTCTTTGCCACCTTGTGCTAATGTTAAATAACTTCCCAAAGAGTATTCTACTAATCAAGGATGGAAAATAACTTGGACAAATGAAGATGATGTCAAGGAATGCATAATTTATTATTTCTACAAACGTACACATGAAATAGTATTTGCAGAAGTAAGTAGCTCAAGAGGAGGTAGTTGATGAAGACCTCCCAAAGCTGTCTGCTGCTGTGTCTCAGAACTCCACAGCCAAAACAAAGAGGAGCTACTAATCTCGTGCTACTAAAAACATCTACCTCTATACTATCATTTCTTTTTATTTGCTGTTATTTTAACATATTTTGGCTATTTATTGAGGTGTTTGTTGCAGTTGCCCACTGCCACATCCACACACATCCCAACGAAGTCAAGGTGATGGTTCGCCCAGTCGGAATGAAAGGAAATAAGTCGAGTGAAAATGTCCCTCCCCCAGTAACCATGCTCTTCACAGACAGCAAATGTTCCGCGATTTTTGGGTAGAAGTGAAATTCTTCATGGGGGCGGCTTGCAACTGGTGGTGGCAGCTTTTCTTACGTAGCTTCCATTCAGTTTAACCGAGCTGGCACAGACAGGATCCTGTGGACCTGTGCTAAACTAAAAACCAAGGGTATTCATAGTTGAATGTGCCCTCAGTCTTCCCCAGCAATAAGCTCGTAAGTACAACATGTAGCATCCTTATCACAAGCAGGCGGGCAGGCATCCTCAGCCATCTGTTCATTATCTCCTTCAGTTCTGTCTGGATTTCCACTGAAAAACACCCAGCCATGGATAAATTATGAAGTGTGATGTTGCCTCAACACTCAATTTCAAAACACAGGAATATTGACTTGGCACTTGGAGAAAACACTGCTGTTGACTACTCAGAGCATTTAACAGGACAAGGGCATTGTTTGCAACAAAAGAGACTGAAACGTCTCCCCCAGGAAAGCTATCCATAATATTGTTGAATTGGGATTATTGCAAAGAGCTAACATTTTGCTGATAGCTCAGAAGCCTTCTGAAATGTTCATGTGAAATTCCATTTGTCCAGCTGTGAAACTGGAGGTTATCATACCCCAGGTGAAGTAAGCTCAAATACCCTAGGGATAACACTATCAATGGTATGTGGAAATGGAGCACGCATGATTGCTGCCAGATTTCCTGCCACAATGTACATTTTCCCTTTCCGGAGTGAACTTTTTTAACAATTAAAATTTCCCAGACAAATTGATCAGGCAACACTAATCAAAAGAGAAAAGGATTATTCACCAGGACTTGCATATTTAGAGGCATCCAGAAGCTGTATTGTGCCAGGATGGCTAGACTAGGTGGTGCAATTGTGATGAAAACAGTTTTCTCTAGTGATTGCACTTGTTTTCCTGATCTGCAATATTACATGATGGCCTCTGATGAATATTAAATCTCATTGCGAAGTTATAAAAACAGGTGAGCTTTGCAATGCATCTTCGGTCTAGTAGACGGGTGAGATGGAAGAAGTATCTACTGCAGCTTTCCCCAACCTGCTGCCCTCAAGGTGTTCTGGACTATAAGTCCCATCAGCTTCCGCCTGGGGTGAATGGAAGTTGTAGTCCTAAACACCTGGAAGACAGCAGGTCAGGGAAGGCTAATCTTCTGAGTACTGTGTGTGTGAGTCTTACGAGAGTACCCTATTAATTTATGGTCTGCTTTAGACTTGGTATGTGATCCAGAGGGCACTAAGCATGCAGTCTTTTTCTCTCACTTGTTTTGCACAAATTAATCTTCTGCTATCCACTCTGATTGCCACATAGCTAGAATTGGAATTACATTAATTCGGCTGCAACATTTTTCTTAAAATACATACGCTCAAACACGGATTGTTTGCTCAAATGGCCAATTATTCATTTTCATCTATTGTGAAAGGTTTTTGAAAGATGCCAGAAATGACCTAACCAATATAATGCTGCAATAAATCAAGCACAATGTGATGGTGAACTCTTGCTTCCACTTATGCCTCCATTTTGAAACCACAAGGGAGCTAATTTGGCAATGGGATAAAACAGGCACAGATCCCACTGGCTTCAGTATAAAGCAGACCTATCCCTTGTACCAGTTTCTATTTTGCCCTAAAAATGGATTTCAGTTCTTGTTGAGCTGGGAGGTATTGTGATCTTAAGCATTGCGGCTAATTCCACAGGGACAAGTTTGTACCATTTAAATATGGATGTCTTCCTGGCCCACATATTAATGCCAAAATGAACACTTGTGCCCAGCAATTCAGAAGTGATGGTGTACATATTTTCCCCCTATACAGAGATTGCCTTTGTACAGGAAAAAGTACCATGGGTGAAGCAACCCTCCAGACTGCACACTGTAATTTAAACACTGTGTTCATACCTTCATAGGAACATAGGAAGGTGCCTTATACTGAGTCAGACCACCCCACTCAGTATTGTCTACCCTGACTGGGTTTCAGACAGGGGACAGTCTCAGTCCTACCTGGAAATGCCGGGGATGATGATGATGAATTAAATTTATATCCCGCCCTTTCTCCCAAAGGGAGCCTAGGGTAGCAAACAGATGATAAAGCACTAAAAAGTCTTTAAAACAAACATCTTAAAAACATCTTTAAAAACAATTCCAGCACAGACACAGATTGAGATAAGGTCTCTACTTAAAAGGCTTGCTGAAAGAGGAATGTCTTCAGTAGGTGCTGAAAAGACAACACAGATGGTGCCCGTCTAATATTTAAGGAGAGGGAATTCCAAAGGACAGAACTCCACAGGGATTAAACTTGGGACCTTCTGCATTCAAGGCAGATGCTCTGCCACTGAGCTACAGCCCTTCCCAAATGAATTACTGAAATGTCCAATCCAGTGCCAAACAACTTACTAAGGGCTGGCTTCAGAGTTCACACGTTTACTGGATTCTGTACAGTATTCCCCTTTCCTATTCCCCAGCTGGAGTCATCATCAGGCACTGCTATATGTACAAAGTTATGTTGCTGACCCTTTTGCTATTTCATTATCATCTTGTGGTGAAGTGGAATTATCATTACTCTGGCACGGTCTAAATCGCCCTGTTCTGCTTGCTCATTGGCCCTCTGCTATTTTGTCTAATTGACCAACCCTGCACAAGAAAGCCAAACAATGCTGCTCACTCAGCTGCTGTTCTTAAGTTTTGCCATGCACCAAAACCGAGTTCCTACAGAACATTTGAGACCTGCTTGGGGCAAATGAAGAAATGTGTTTTAAACACATTTAGTGAGATTTACTTTCAACACATCACCATTCAAATACTGAAATAAAGTCAATTAATTTATATGTACCATTGCTCTGGAGCTAAAGAAGTGAGCGAAAGGACGCTCTGTCACTGGCCCAGGGGCGTCACTAGGGCGGTGCAGCAGGTGCGGGCTGCACCGGGTGACACCACAAGATGGGGGTGACACCCAGAGCTGCTGCCCCCAGACACCACCAGGAAGCAGGGCAGGCAGGCGGAGAGCTGCCCTGCCCGCGCTAACATGTGGAAGGCTGCGGCCGCGGCGCACAGGCAAAGAGAAGAAACCCGCACAGCCATGGAAGGCGCAGGGGAAGAGCAGGGAGCTAACAGGCGGAAAGCTGCCCTGCTTCTGCCCCACGCTAATGCATGGAAGGCGTGGTGCGGCGGCTCGCTCACCTTGCTGTTGGCGCTGAGTGCTGCACTCAGGCAGAGCATGCCGGGAGGCACCACCACACTGCCACAGCATCTCCACACCATCCTGCCGTCACCGCAGGAACCAGGCTCGCTTACCCAGCTTGTGCAGCCACTGGCAGACATGTGGAGACAAGCAGCTGCCGAGCGGGAGGAGGTGCCCCCCTTTTCTAACCGCAAAACTCTTGGGAGGGGGCAAGTTAGAGGAGAGGGCAGACTGCGCCAGTCAGGTGGAAATGCCCCACCCCCGGATCTAGGGCTCCCTATACTGGTAGGCAGGCTGGCGCTTCACTCACAGGGGAAGAAGGGGGCTTGCGCCCCACAAAAAGCCACCCAGCCGGTCACCTCACAGGCCGAGGGCTCACGCGAGGAAACAAAACGCCTGGGGCCCTGAAGTCTCTGGAGAGTTGCTCCTAAGGAAGTCCTCTGGCTCTGTTCTGTGGGGATCAATTCCCACCCACAGAGGGTTGCGGCGGGGGTTCCTTTCCCATCTCTCTCCCATGCCCGTGGGAGGGATTCTCTTCCTGCAATTCTGAGGAAAGGGAAGATTCCCAGGAGACCAGGGGCGCAGGGGCGTCACTAGGGTGGTGCGGCAGGTGCGGGCCACACCGGGTGACACCAACCCTAGTGACGCCACTGCACTGGCCAGACCACAAGGGGTATGGGAAGGTTGAGTCCTCTCCCTCCCACCTCCCTTTCTGGAAGAACAAGCCTGGCAAAGGGAAGACCAGTCTGGCCTCAGCCAGCAGCCAGAGAAGGCCAAGACGCAGTGAGCAACTTCAGAAAGAACTCTGCCTTAGATCTGAGGAGGAGTGCAGATATGCAGAAGGGCCCTGAGTATTGTTTGGTACTCTATTAATGTGTTGTAAGCACTTTTGATCAAAAGCTGGGTTATAAACAGAGCTTGGAAAAGTTACTTTTTTGAACTACAACTCCCATCAGCCCAATCCAGTGGCCATGCTGGCTGGGGCTGATGGGAGTTGTAGTTCAAAAAAAGTAACTTTTCCAAGCTCTGGCTATAAATCTTTAAAATAAACTGAGAGCAGCAGAAAGACAGTTTAAAATCAGGGAAACAGTATGGGAAGACTTAGGCTGCAGATATACTCGTTGCTTCAAAAGCAGCCAGACTGATTTCTTTGGCTGAGTTTTGAAATAACTCTGCTGGGCACATTTCCCTGCCCCTCCTTCTGATTAGGACAACAAGCAACAAATTGTTGGGCCAATCAATGTGTTTGCCTGAGCCTACAGCAAAGTTTTTCATTGGACACACCTGGAGTAGCAATGGGGTTGATGGCCAATCACTTTGAAGCCTGTGTGAAGCTGACTTCAAGGTAAAATGTGCTGGAGCTGCAACTTCTGAGGTTTTGGAGTAAAAGGAGGAGGGGTTTTACTAGCATCATGTATCCCTGTGTTCAGAAAACATAGGTGGAGGCTAGGGATGGAAAGAGCCTATGGCCATACTACCCTGAACATGCCCGTTCTCATCTGATCTTGGAAGCTAAACAGGGTCAGGCCTAGTTATTACTTGGTTGGGAGACTGCCTGGGAATACCAGGTGCCATAGGCTTAGAGGAAGGCAATGGTAAACCACTTTTTACCATGAAAACCCTATGAATATATCCAAAAGATTCGTAGGGTCACCATAAGTCGTAATTGACTTGAAGGCATATAACAAGAACAAGGGATGGAAAAATCTGTCTGTTTCGGTTCTCTCAGTTTCTCATGTTTCCAATGTTAAATTCAGTTCTCTACATTTCTGCAGCAATCTGTGAATTTTTTTAAAAAAAATTCTCATGAAAATTGTCCACCATTTTAGTGCACATTTCTCCAAATAAACACATCCTTGTAGGCATTTTTGACAAAGGTATGCATTTTTGCAAGCCATTTCTCATCATTTCATGCCTTTTTGCATGTTTTCACTAATATATTCATTTTTATGCACACTTTCCCTTAATGTATGCATTTTTGTAAATGCTGTTTAGTTGGCCAACTGCATCCCAAAATTCTAATAAATGTGAATTTTGAAGGATGGCTGTGTTTCGGTTCTCGTATTATTTTGGAAATTACAAATTTGAAAAATTCTGCTTGAAATGCAAACTGAATCAAAATTCTCACCCATCCCTAGTGGACTGCACTGAAGCCAGCACAATAGCACAACAGCAAGTGTGTCTCTACCCTTAGTTGCATTTGTTTTTTTAAAAAAGGTCATGCCTTGATCCAGCTAAATTTCATTATACAGTAGGGCCCCGCTAATACGGTGGGTTAGGGACCAGGCCCCCGCCATAAAGCGGAAATCGCCGTAAAGCGGAACCCATAGACTATAATGGGCCGTGTAGCGTGAAAATGACGCGAAAATGTTGCAAAACCCCGTAAAAGTGCAAAATCGGCTTTAAAACGGGGAATTTCCCCGAATTGAAAGCCGCCATATGAGCGGAACACCGCAAAACGGAACTCCGGTAAGTGGGGCCCTACTGTAACTGAGTCTCAGGATGCCACATTTTGTGCACATGCCCCACACACTCAAATGCATTTGCTTGCTGAAGTTGTGTTTGCTTTCTGAAGTTGTGTAATTGCAACTTAGCATAAGAAGAGCCCTGCTGGGTCAGGCCAAAGGCCCATCTAGTCCAGCATCCTGTTCTCACAGGGGCCACCCAAATTCCTTCAGGAAGCCTGAAATCAGGACAAGTGCAGCAGTACTTTCCACTTTGTGATTTGGTCTGAAGCTTCAGAGTTTTTATTATGGTTTATAAGTAGGGTTGCCTGGTCTCCGGTATTCACCTAGAGACTCTGGATTTTTGGGGTCCTTTACAGGTCTCTGGGTGAGTCACCTTAATCTCCAGCCGCTCAGCTTTCATTTTTTAAAAAGATTAAGTTTCTAGGTGGTCTGGTTCATGAGAAATACACCAAAATGTCAGCCACCCCCTCCCTGCAACTTCTGTTCAATGAGCTCGTAGTTGGCTGCTCTAACCCCACCCTTTCAGGTTTGTAGCCAATAAGTGAAGTCAGAGTTGTGATTGACAAGGGATTTGTTGACCTGCAGGCAGTAGCTAGACTGCATTGCAAGGCAAGAAAACTGTTGTTTTTTCCTGCTTATCTGAAAATTTCATAAACTTCGTAAGTATATATAGCTTTCAGTTTGTTTCTCTCTTGTGTGCAGGAGTCAAACAAGTTTAAATTTTCCTGGGCTGTTGAAGAGGGCAGTATGAAGGTTTAATCCCAATACGAAGGTTTAATCCAATGCTTTTCTGGGAGTAAAGCTGAAATGCTAATCCCACATAAAAATTCAATGGGACTTACTTTTGAGTAGATATGGTTAGGATTGTGCTGTAAATTAATGGGACTTTTGAGTGCACATAGCAAAGATTGTGTTTGTGTTGTAAATCTGTCTCTCCCCCTCCAATCCTATTTTTAAAGCAATTAGGCAGGGCTTATATAGGTATCACTGCTTTTATTATGTAGAAACTAATACTGTTTTGTTTTTTTGTTTTTTTAAATGTTCTGCAATGGCCCAGTGGTTTTGACAATAAACTATTATATGGGGTGTATGCATTTTTACATCTCCAGTGTGTGTGTTTAAATGGAGTTTTTCCAACAACCCTGTGAGGTAGGGTTGCTGACTGGAAACCAAGTCAGCTCATAATAAGAAATAAATCCCTTTAAAATCCAATAACCATAAACACAAATATAAACAGTTGCAAAAGTGATTCTGAATTTGGGGTTGGGTGAGTGGAGTTCCTTATCACTTGAGGTTGCAGTTCTGTGCATGCTTCCCTATTTGAGTAAGCCCCATTGAATACATTGGGACTTGTTCCTGAGTAAACAAACATAGGATTGCACTATAAATATCTTTACAGATTGTGTAAATAATAAACATATTTGACAGCCATGCTTATATAAATATTTCTTCATACTATGTCCAGATAAGTATCTGATTTCACATTATGGTTGTACATGATTATTTCATCTACATTTTAAGTGTGACTTTCTTCCTTGGGGTGGTCACAGTTACCCTCTGCTGTTTTCATCTTGAGGGGCAGATTAGGCTGAGAGATGGTTAGTAGCCCATGGCAACCCAGTACACTTTATATCTCATTTCCATTTTAAAACATTAATTAAAATGATTTATATGGAGGCAAAGTTTATTAAGTAGATCCACACAATATATTTAAAGCACATCCTGGGAACATTTAAAGAATCCTGGGAAGTGTAGTTTCCCCCTCACAGTTCTAGTTCCCACCACCCTTAACAAACTGCAGTTCCCATGCTTCTTTTGTGTGATTCATGTCCTGCAAATGTGTGTTGAATGTGCTTTAAATGAATGGTGTGGATCTGCCCTAGGTATGCTCATAGAATCATAGAATAGTAGAGTTGGAAGGGTCCTGTAAGGCCATGAAGTCCAACCCCCTGCTCAATGCAGGACTCCAAATCAAAGCATTCCCAACAGATGGCTGTCCAGCTGCCTCTTGAATGCCTCCAGCGTTGGAGAGCTCACTACCTCTCTAGGTAATTGTTTCCATTGACGTATGGCTCTAACAGTTAGGAAGTTTTTCCTGATGTCCAGTCAAAATCTGGCTTCCTGCAACTTGAGCACATTATTCTGTGTCCTGCACTCTGGGACGATCAAGAAGAGATTCCAGCCCTCCACTGTGTGACAACCTTTCATGTACTTGAACAGTGCTATCATATCTCCCCTCAGTCTTCTGTTCTCTAGGCTAAACTTGCCCAGTTCTTTCAGTCTCTCCCCATAGGGCTTTGTTTCCAGTTCCCTGATCATCCTTGTTGCCCTCCTCTGAACCTGTTCCAGTTTGTCTGCATCCTTCTTGAAGTGCGGAGACCAGAACTGGAAGCACTAGTTAACATGAGGCCTAACCAGTGCTGAATAGAGGGGAACTAATACTTCACGTGATTTGGAAACTATACTTATGTTAATGCAGCCTAATATAGCAGTTGCCTTTTTTGCAGCCACATCACACTGTTGGCTCACATTCAGCTTGTGATCAACGACAATTCCAAGAACCTTCCCACATGTCATATCGCTGAGCCAAGCATCCATCTTATAACTGTGCATTTGGTTTCTTTTTCCTAAGTGTAGAACTTTGCATTTATCCCTGTTGAATTTCATTCTGTTGTTTTCAGCCCAATGCTCCAGCCTATCAAGGTCCCTTTGGATTTTGTTTCTGTCTTCCACAGTATTAGCTATGCCCCCTAATTTTGTATCATATGCAAATTTGATAAGCATGTCCTCTACCTCCTCATCCAAGTCGTTAATAAAAATGTTGAAGAGCACTGGGCCCAGGACCGAGTCCTGTGGTACCTCACTCATTACTTCCGCCCAGTTTGAGAAGGAACCATTGATAAGCACTCTTTGAGTACGATTCTGGAGCCAACTCTGGATCTACCTGATAGTTGTTCCATCCAGTCCACATTTAGCTAGCTTGCTAATCAGAATATCATGGGGCACTTTGTCAAAAGCTTTGCTGAAGTCGAGATATATTATGTCCACAGCATTCCCACAGTCTACAAGGGAGGTTACCTGGTCAAAAAATGAGATAAGATTAGTTTGGCAGGATTTGTTCTTCATAAATCCATGTTGGCTCCTAGTCATCACTGCGTGGTTTTCAAGGTGCTTACACATTGACTGCTTTAAAATTGGGGTTTGGTGCCATCAATATGCTGATGACACTCAACTTTATTTCTCTTTTCCACCTGAAGCCAAGGAAGCCGTACAGGTCCTAAACCAATGTCTGGCATCAGTGATGGACTGGATGAGGGCAAACAAGTTGAGATTAAATCCTGACAAAACAGAGGTACTCCTGGTCAGTCGGAGGGCAGATCAGGGAATAGGGATTCAACTGGTGCTGGATGGGGTTGCACTCCCCCTCAAGTCTCAGGTTCGCAGTTTGGGTGTACTCCTGGACTCAGCTTTGAATTTGGAGGCCCAGATTGCTCCTGTGTCCAGGAGTGCATTTGCCCAATTAAAACTGGTGCACCAGCTGCGCCCGTTCCTGGAGCTGCCTGATCTGACTAGGGTGATGCATGCCTTGGTTACATCCCACTTAGACTACTGTAACACGCTCTATGTGGGGCTGCCTTTGAAGACTGTTCGGAAACTTAAATTGGTACAAAGAGCTGCAGCCAGAGTGCTAACCGGGGCTGGTTACAGGGACCATACAACTCCCCTGTTACAACAGCTCCACTGGCTGCCAATTTGTTTCCGGTCACAATTCAAAGTGCTGGTTTTGACCTACAAAGCCCTATACGGCTCAGGTCCAGGCTATTTGACAGATCGTATCTCCCTACATGAACCTGTCCGGGATTTGAGATCTTCAGGTGAGGCCCTTCTTGTGTTCCCCACACCTTCGCAAGCACATATGACGCAGACATGAGATAGGGCCTTTTCGGTGGCCGCCCTTATGCTGTGGAACTCCCTTCCGAGTGAGGTGCGATCAGCTCCCTCCTTGCCGTCTTTCCGGTGACAAGTAAAGACTGTTTTATTTCAACAGGGATTTGGGACAGAGAACGACCAGGATTAAGTGTCATAGGATTGGTGACTACATTATATGATTTTATTATTTTAAATTGTCTGCTGTTTTTAACCTATATTTTATTATTTTAATTTTTCTCATAGTTTAATTCTTTTTTAATAGTATACTTCTGTATGGTTTAATTGGTGTTGTTTTTAGTTGTAAGCTGCTCTGAGTCCTATTGGAAAAAGGGCGGGGTAGAAATAAAGTTTATTATTATTATTATTGTTTAAAATCTGCTCCAGAGTTTTCCCAGGGATTGATGTTAGGCTGACTGGTCTGTAGTTCCCCGGTTCCTCCTTTTTCCCTTTTTTGAAGATAGGGACAACATTAGCTCTCCTCCAGTCATCCGGCACTTCACCAGTCCTCCATGATTTCGCAAAGATAATAGACAGCGGTTCTGAGAGTTCTTCAGCCAGTTCCTTTAATATTCTCGGATGCAGTTTATCGGGCCCTGGAGATTTGAACTCGTTCAAAGTGATTAGGTATTCTTTGACCATTTGTCTATCAGTCTGAAGCTCCAATCCTGCCCCTTCTACTTCATGTGTCCTGGGAGGGTCACAGACCCTTTTTTGGGAGAAGACTGAGACAAAGTAGGAATTGAGCACTTCTGCC
The DNA here is from genome assembly GCF_030035675.1 of Rhineura floridana. Classification (NCBI taxonomy): domain Eukaryota; kingdom Metazoa; phylum Chordata; class Lepidosauria; order Squamata; family Rhineuridae; genus Rhineura; species Rhineura floridana. Next base: position 139,430,724 of record NC_084482.1, on the reverse strand, counting down.
TTTTCTTTGTCATCTGTTATCATTTTGCCATCCTTATTGAGTAGCTGTGCCACCATTTCTTTTCTTTGTCTTTTACTATGGATGCACCTGAAGAAAGCTTTTTTGTTGCTTTTAGCATCCCTCGCAAACCTCAGCTCATTCTCAGCTTTAGCCTTCCTGACACCATCCTGGCAATTCCGTGATGCCTGTCTGTATTCTTCCTTTGCGGCCTGGCCTTCTTTCCACTTCCTGTATGTGTCCTTTTTTGTTTTCAGGTCCTCTCTAAGCTTTTTGTGAAGCCACATTGGCTCTTCCGTTGTTTCCCCCCTTTTTTCCTTGTTGGAATTCCTTGCCATTGCGCTTTTAGAATTTCCTTTTTTAGAAATTCCCACCCATCTTGGACTCCTTTTCTCATTAGGGTGGCTTGCCATGGAACCATACTTACAATTGTTCTGAGTTTATTAAAATCAGCTTTCCTGAAGTCCAGGGTGAACGTATGGCTACTCTCAGCTTTTGCTTCTGTTAAAATCAAGAATTCAAGTATGGTGTGGTCACTTTCCCCAGAGTTCCCGTAACTGCAACTTCATCCACCAAATCATCTCTATTGGTTAGAATGAAGCCAAGGATAGCTGATCCTCTGGTTGCTTCTTCCACTTTCTGTAGGAGAAAGTTATCTCCAACACAAGTCAGAAATTTCTTGGAGGGGCCGTGTTTGGCAGAATTTGTCTCCCAACAGATATCGGGATAATTGAAATCCCCCATTACTACTACATCATGCCTCCTCGAAATATTGGCAATTTGCTTTTCAAAAGTTACATTCTCGTCTTCTCCTTGATTGGGTGGTCCGTAATAGACTCCAAGCACCACATTCCTTTTAGTACTTGCCCCATTAATTTTAATCCAGATACTCTCGGTGGAACTACCAAGCTCATCTTCCTGTATTTTTGTGCAGGGATATATATTTTTAACCTATAGAGGGACTCCACCTCCCTTTTTATTCCTTCTGTTCTTTTTGAACAAGTCATATCCTTCAGTTGCTGTATTCCAGTCATGGGAGTCATCCCACCAAGTTTCAGTTATACCTATCAAGTCATAATTGCCCTCCTGTATTAAGAGTTCAAGTTCGTCTTGCTTGTTTCCCATGCTCTGAGCATTAGTATACAGACATCGAAGACCATGTGATTTATGGCTTGGCTTCCTTACTACATTTTTCTGAGGGCTGTTACTTGTCCCTATTACAGCTGATCTCTCTGTTCCCATTACTGTGCACAAGCCTTCATCAGTCGTTACCACCAAGTTTACATCTCCCTCCCCCTTAAGATTCAGTTTAAGGCCCTTCTGATGAACTTCTCCATGCTGTGGCCAAACACATTCTTCCCAGGCCTTGTGAGATGCAACCCATCACTTGCCAGCAGTCCATCTTCCAGGATGCATAGCCCGTGGTCCCAGAATCCAAATCTCTCACGTTGGCACCACGTTCATAGCCATTCATTCACACGGAGTATTTTTCTTTCCTTTTCCACTCCTCTTCTAAGTACTGGAACGATGGATGAAAAAAACTGTCTGGGCCCCAAAGTCCTTGAGTTTCCTTCCCAGAGCTTCAAAGTCTGATGTGATTTCTTCATAGCTCCATTTGGCGGTTTCATTTGTTCCTACATGGATGAGGAGAAAGGGATATCTGTCGGTGGGCTTGATGAGTGATGGCAACCCTTCCATCACATCTCTAATCTGTCCTCCTGGTAGACAGCATACCTGACAAGTCCACGGATCTTCTCTGCATACTTGGGTTTCAATCCCACGCAGTAGGGAGTCTCCCACTACTAGTACTCTTCTCTTTTTGTTGTGTGGCAAGGTTTCATTGGCCCTGTTTGATTGAGCTTCAGCCTCTTGCTCGTTGTTGCACGGGGTCTCCTGTAATTCTTCCACCACAGGCTGTCCTCCAGTCTCATCCTCGAGTGGTTGAAAGTGGTTCCATAGTTCCACTGGTGAAGGGTGTCTTCTAGCTCTTCTGCTCTGAACTGTCACCCTTTCCCACAGAATTTCCTCCACTTTGTTGTTCTTCTCCGAAGCAGTCTCCTCTTCTGCTACCACATGCTGTTGCTCTTCCACCTCCACATCACTTTGCTGCTGTTGTTCCAGCATTCTGTGTAAGAACTCTTCATCCATGTAGGCTCAGATTTCGGCCGTGAGCCGGGCAGCTTGGTATCAGTTACACCTTATACGTAGGCTACAACCCTACCTCCCTGTTCAACAGCTCCCACTTGTAATACATGCCCTGGTCACCTCTCGATTGGACTACTGTAATGCGCTCTACGTGGGGTTACCCTTGAAAACAACCCGGAAATTGCAACTTATACAGAATGTAGCGGCGCGCTTACTTACCAACAGCCGCCGCCGTGATCACATTACGCCGGTGTTATTTGATCTACACTGGCTGCCGGTTGTTTTCCGGGCCCAATTCAAGGTGTTGGTATTAGCCTTTAAAACCCTGTACGGTTTCGGCCCAGTTTACCTGAAAGAGCACCTCCACCGCCACCAATTATGCCGCCCGACCAGATCAGCCACGCAAGGCCTTCTCTCAATCCCACCAACCAAAACAGCTAGGTTGGTGGGTACTAGGGAGAGGGCTTTTTCTGTGGTGGCCCCCACTCTCTGGAACTCCCTCCCATTTGATCTCCGACATGCCCCTTCCCTGGATGTATTCCGCAAGGCCCTGAAGACGTGGCTATTTCAACAGGCCTTTGAGATCTTTGGGATGGGTTAATCTCCATGATTTTGTCATCTATTATATGCTGTATATGTAAATGTTTTTATAAATGTACTGATGACTGTCCAGTATTTTATTTATTGAGATTAATGTGACTGCATTTGATACTATTGTATTTTATCCCATTTTAATGTACGTTGCCTAGAGTGGCTATCTGCCAGATAGGCGACACACAAATTAAATATTATTATTATTATTATTATCTTCTCTTATAGTCCTCAGTGTGGCCACCTGCCGCTCCAGGCCTCTCACTTTTTCTTCCAACAGTGCCATAAGCTTGCACTTGTTGCATGTGTATGCCATGTTGTTGTCAGGCAAGAAAACAAACATAGAACACACCTTGCAGGTCACAACCACTGGAGTATCCTTCCTGTTCATACTGTCTTCTACCTTTTGTTTCTGACTACTTGTTTTGGAGTGGCCTGTGCTTGAGAGTCCCACCAGTATGCAGTGCGCTGTACAATGAGAATTAGTAATTTTTTTTAGGGACCTCTCCCTTGACCTCCTGTCGAGTAAACTCCTGTTTACTGCCCCTGTTGGCTCACTCTGTTCGCTTGCTCTCTGAAAGCTGGCTTGCTTATATGTCCTCACCTGTAGACCAACTGAGACAGCTCCCTCCGCTCTGCTCTGTTAGGAGTCAGGAAACAGAATGAAAGTCCCAGCACACCTACTGCTTGTTGCCCTCAGCAGTTCTCAGGCCACACCCTTAAGCCAATAGATAACAAGCCACACCTCTTCCAATCAAGCTGCTACGAAGCCCTTCAGAGCACATGGCTTAGAGCAAATGGCTTCAGAGCACACGGAATGGAATGCTGTCCGTCCATTAGTGAATTGGAAAGAACAACTTTAAAAGACACTTTTTAAAACAGGGGAGGGGTTGTAGCTCAGTGGTAACGCATATGGTTTGCATGCAAAGGTCCAAAATTCAATTTCTGGAAAAGACTATTGCCTGGAATCCTGGAGAGCCAATGCTAGTCCATCTCATCAGTACTGAGCTAGATGGTACCAAATGGCCTGCGTTGGTATAAGGCAAATTCCTTTGTTCTTAAAAGTGGAAAGAGACCCAAGGGCCACAGTGACTCCAAAATCTATTTATGTATTTTATTTACAACATTTCTATACCACTTTATTGTAAAAAACCTCAAAGCAGTTTACAGAAGGATTGGTTGCCAGGCTCAGCCTCCAAGAGGTCTTCTGTATCTTTAAAAGTTGTGCAGGGGGAAGGGAGAATTTCACCTTGTGTTTTTTTCCATTACAATGTTGTAAGAAAACATGCACTTGATTGAATTTTCTTTTCTCTTAAAGATACAGAATCATTCTCAGGCCCTGAGCCTGGCAACCCTATGCTTAATGCATCATGCTTAGGGTTGCCAGGTTCATGGCCTGAGACTGATCCTGTATCTTTAGGAGAAGAGAGAGTCAGCCAAGTGCAGGTTTTCTTGCAACTCTGTAATGGGAAAAAACACAAGGTGGAATTCTCCCTCCCCCCTGCACAACTTTTTTTTTTTTTTCAATAATTTTTATTCAGATTTTCATAAAACATACAAGACAAAATCATAAAACATTCAAAGACAAAAAACAAAATCAAAAATAGTTAAACAAAAAGAAAAAAAGAAAAAAAAAACAAAAATAAAAAATAAAGAGTAAAATATTGACTTCCCATTTGTCAAAGATCAAATCAGTTATAAGTCTATAATATATAACAATCCTGTCTCTTAAGTCATATTATAAAATCACTTTCCTCCAGTAGTTATCTTACTTAATCATCAAATCTCATAAACATTACTTTATTCTTTCCACAAAAAGTCAAAGAGAGGTTTCAATTCTTTAAGAAATATATCTATCAATTTTTTTTTCCAGATAAGCATATCGATTAATCCATCTCATTACTAATTATGATAATCTTATTGTCATAACCATAGTCAAAATAAACATTTCAATTAATCCATCACATCAGAATCTGTTAGGTTCAATAATTTCAGTAGCCATTGTTCTATTATCTCTATTAGTTCCATTTTCCATCTTCCATCTTCAGTAGTCTTGTTAAGTCCAGTAATTTCAATATCCAATCTTCCATTATCAGTATTCCATAATAATCTTGCTGTCAAAGCCATAGTCATATAGTAAGAGTCTGATGGGAATTACCTCTATCCCAAATATTTTCTTGCCATCCATTCTGAATAGGTTGCTGAAATACTGCTGTAAAATCATATCTCTGTTCTTTTTTTCAAAATACACTGGGTCATCTCTTAAAAGTTTTTCCATTGTCACATGGCTGCAGTTAATTCCATAGATTTTCTCTATATTGGGCTCCATCACATCATTCCAGTCCAGAAGATTATCCATGCCATTGATAACTTTATCTCTAGAATCTTCATTCATTTCTTCAGAGATAACATTGAGTTCCAAACAATAGATTTTATTTCTAAAGTCCATAGACTCCAAATCTTGTTCCTGTTCCACGTTGGTTCCAATCTCCGGGATCTCCTCTCTCACAGGGACCCCTATTCCAGTCTCCAGGGTCTCCTCTCTCACAGGGACCCCTGTTCCAATCTCCGGGGTCTCCTCTCTCACAGGGACCCCTTCCAGGGTCACCTCTCTCACAGGGACCCTTATATCTTTAATCTCCTGCTTCATTTTACTCAATTCAATTTTCGTTATCTCAATCTCATCCATTATTTTCTGAAACATAGTTATTTCCAGATTTTCAGCCACTTTCTTAATTGCCATTTTAAAAGAAAAATATAGGAAAACCACTTCTTATTTCAGCAACAATTGGGTTAATACTCCAAACTTGGTGACATCACAGTATAAACAGAGCAGACAGCCTTATCTCTCCAATAGTTAAGTAAACAAAATGCAGTTCCCAGGATCGAAACAATTAATGGCAATCGTCAAGAAACAGATTCGTCAAAATAAAATAGACCAAAAAGAGAGTAGTCTCAAAACAGTATAATATTTTTCAAAATAAAAATCTGGAATAGAAATCCCTCTTCTGTGTATATCTTTAGAATGCAAATCCAGGACAGCTTTTTGCAACAAAAACAGAGATAAGCTATTAATTAGTGCGTAGCAGAGAGAAGTTATGGCTCCCCAGTGAAATGTCAAAAACTGATCAATCTGGCAAATCTCTTTTAAACAGCAACAATTTAAGTCAAGTAAAAGAAAAATATAGAAAGAAGGGTGCTTGCCTGTTAGTGCGTTCTCTCTTAGAAGATAAGATGAACGTTCGCTTTAACAGATAGAGCTTGCTGTTGAAAATCCGTCCCACCTTCGTCGGCTGGACCTCGTCCCATAAATTAATGAGATCTGGTCGTCCCAACAAAAATAGGCTTTGAGGTTAATCTCTTCGTTTCTCCCTACCCGGGAGAAGTTTAATCAGTCAAAAAAAAAAGAAAAAACTGACTGATATATCTGAATAAGCTTCTTTTGAGGCAGGAGCCCGTCTCAAAAGCAGGCACAGGCTAAGTCACCCTTCCCGGAAGTCCCCCCTGCACAACTTTTAAAGATACAGAAGACGTCTTAGTTGCCAGGCCCGGTCTCCAAGAGGTCTTCTGTATCTTTAAAAATTGTGCAGGGGGAAGGGAGAATTCCATCTTCTGGTTTTTCCCATTACAGAGTTGCAAGAACCACCTGCACTTGGCTGACTTTCTCTTCTCCTAAAGACAGAGGATCAGTCTCAGGCCATGAACCTGGCAACCGTAATCATGCTTAATGTCATCATTAGGGCCCACCCCTGTGACATCACTAGGGCCCGCCTCTGAAATCTCAGGGTTTGGGATGCTTCTGACCTGGCAACCTTATGATAAGTGTGTTGAGCATGAGACTGTACAGGCCTTAAGGTAAAGATAGAATGAGGTGTTTAAACATTCATGCTAGCTTTGTACGTGAATGCAATTAATCTACCTTACCTTTCACCCTCATGAAATGTTCTCTGTGTAACTCAAAATCTTGCATATGCCAGTAGAAGCTGTCTTTTTAATTATGCATTTCTTATAAAAAGTACCAGCTCTCTGTTCCAACTTTCTAACAGAGAAGTGCTTAGCAGTGCAATCCACTACATTCCTACTCAGGAGTAAACCCCAGTGAGTTCAGTAAGATTTACAACCAGATCAGTGAGTTTAGGATTGCTGCTTTAGTGAAGGGCAGACAGAATAGCAAAATAATCAACAAGATAAATTGTTTAAATAAATAAGAAGTCAATAATGGGTGTCTTGTGACACCTTAAAGACTTACCAATTTATTATGGCATAAGCTTTTGTAGAACAGACCGGGCTGCAAAAGCTGATGCAATAATGAAATGGCTTATTTTTAAGGTACCCCAAGGATATTTGTTGTTTTTGTTGCTACAGACTACCACGACTACCACTCTGTAAACAGAAAGATAGAAAGATTAAAAAGAAGAGACATTCCGGTTGTGTTTGGATTATGAGTCTAGTGCACCATTGAAGCATGTGCTGTCTCATTCAATAAATAACTTAAATTCTTTGGCTTCATACTCTGGACAAGATCCGTTTCTTTGTAAGATTCCAGTAATTCCTGGCTTGTATCACACTAAGGCTGTGAGCACCCCAGTCGCCCACAGCAAAGCATTTCCATTGGCCACACCTGAAGGGGCAACAGGTTGATCTGCCAACTAGTTGTAAAATCTGTTTGAAGCTGAATTTTAAAAAACTCACTCGAGCTGATCCCACCAGGTTTTACAGTAAAAAGGAACAGGGTTTGACTAGTGTTGTATGCCTCCATTTTCAGAAAAGAAAGGCGGAGACACAATGGAACCATTAGAACAGTAAGTGTCTCTCTACTGAAAAGGAACGTGCTGCTGTCCCAGAAGAGCAAGCATAGAACACAGGAAATGCTCATGTCAAAACACTTCCAGTTTGATTGGGATTTTTGAAGAAAGTTCAGAATATTAGGAATGGCTCTCTTGCTTGAGAATTTTCCAGTTAGAGGATGCTGTCATGTCTCCTTCTCTACTGACAGGGTTATGGATGAGAGTATTCACCGTGTGAGATAGCAGGGTGACTTCAGGAACCCCCTTGATTCAGGAACAAGAGACACACATACAGAAATCTGCAAACTAACAATTAAATATGGGGGAAGCATTCAGTTTGGTTCACATTTTAATGCAAACGTAGTTAATTCACATTTCTTGAAATAACACTAACAGAAATGCAGGTATTCTCCAACTAAAAATGTGTCTATTAAAATGTATTATTATTATTAATAATAATAATAATATAATATTAATAATATCTTTATTTATACCCCACCCTTTCCCCAAACAAATAACATTAAAAAGGGATTAGGGAAAATTGCTTGCAAAAATGTGTACATTAGTAGAAATGTATTTTCATGGGGACTTTTAAAAATGAGCATACTGTTGCATAAGTGTGGCAAACTGAATGCAAGATTGGAAAAATGAGAAACTAAGAGAAACCAAAATTGACATCTTTCTATCCCAACTAACAACATATCCTGACCAGTTCCAACTGGCTGCAGGAGGAAATTGCCCTCAATCAAAGGACTGCTGTTAAAATCCAGGCCTGCTGTTAAAGAGAAAAATCCTACATACTGCAAAGTCAGTAGCCCTATTTTTGTGTTACTTGGGTGGGGGGCATATCTATGCTGACGGAGGAGCCAAGTTGTGCTTTTAGCACCGCCCCTGCCATTCAGTCTTCTTCTTGCAAAATTGTGTACAGAAAAACTCAAACCTATGAACACTGATTTATGTGTATTGTGCTCCATGTGATCATTGCCCAAGTAAGGTGTGAATAGGGCTAGTGATTTTAACACATGCCATAATTCCAGTGCTGTGGTTGACAGAGAACTGGTCAAGCCAACAAACTCTGCTTTTTCTTTCTAGCTGCTAAACTGGTAAATACAGAAAACTCTCTCACAGTATTTCTCTGTGGTGTAGGCAAAGAACTAGGAAGCTAGCATTATCTTACACAGCAACCAGGGTTGCCAGGTCTCCTGTTTCACCCGGAGCCTCTTGTTTTTTTGGGTGCTCTCTAGGTGAGTCACCCCAATCTCTGGTCTCTTAGCTTTCATTTTTTTAAAAATTAAGTTTCTAGGTAGTCTGGTTCAAGAGATATACACCAAAATGTCAGCCCCCCCCAAACTTCTGGTAGAAGTTGGAGGTTCTAATTCCTGGCCTTTCAGGTTTTTGATGAGAGATTTGCTGACCTCCGGGCAATAGCTAGAACCCATTGCAAATCCTGAAAACACTTTCCTTTTCCTGCTTGTCTGCACATCAGAAGTTGAGTGAGTGCATAACTTGCAGCAGCAGCAAGATTGCCTTTCTATAATAATATAGCATGAAATTTAGAACTGAAGATCACAGCAGGATCTTGGTAGGCATGTGCAGTAAACAATTTCAGTTATGATTATAATAAAAGTGTACATGTAATTCTTTAAATAACTTGCAAAAAATCGCATATTATACATTTTATCTTTCAAATAATTTTTGAACAGAAATTTGAAAAAGTCTATATGCTGCAGCTAATGATGCCAGTACAATATGTTATACTTCAAGTTTAAGTTTTCCTAGGTTGTTGAAAAGATTATTTGTCTAATTCATAGCCAGTTTTGAAAGCCTTCCCAATATGAAACTTTAATCCTATACTCACTTTTCTGGGAGTAAAGTTGCAATGCTAATCCCACATACCGAAGAGTAAGTCCCACTGAAATCAGTAGGACTTACTTTTGAGCAGACATGGTTAGGATTGTGCTATAAATCAATGGGACTCTTGAGTAAATATAGCAAAGGATTGTGTTGTAAATCTTTATCTTCCCCTCCAATCTATTGTTTTAAGCAATTAGGTAGGGTTTACTTAGGTGTCATTGCCTTTATTTGGTAGGAAACTAATACTGTTTTTTTAAAACTGTTGTGTAATGACCAACTGGTGTTGACAATATTATTATATGGGATGTATGTATTTTTACATATTCAGTGTGTGCATGTATAGAAGCTTTCCAACACCCTGTGAGGTAGGGTTGGAAACCTAGGCAGCTCACAATAAGAAATAATTCATTTAAAATCCAATAATCATAAAACAAGTATAAAACAGTTGCAAAACAGCTTAAAGTGGCATGATTCTGGATTTTGGGTTGGGTGAGTGAAGTTCCTTATCATCTGAGGTTGCAATCTTGGGTGCATTTCCCAGTTAGAGTAAGCCCATTGAATACATTGGGACTTGCTTCTGAGTAAACATGCATAGGATTGCACTATGGGCTCCTGCCGGGAGGAAGGGCGGGATATAGATCAAATAATAAATAAATAAATATCTTTACAGGTTGTGTAAATAATAAACATCTTTGACATTCATGCTAACATAAATATTTCTTTATACTATGTCTCACTATGTATCTGATTTCATCCTATGGTTGTACATTATTGTTTTCTCTACATTTTCAGTGTGCCCTTCTTCCTTGGGGTGGTCATGGTCCCCCTCTGCTGTTTTCACCATGAGGGGCAGATTAGGCTGAGAGTAGCCCATGGTGACCCAGTAAACCTTGTAGCTGATCTCCATTTTAAAAAATAATTAAAATGATTTATATGCAGGCATATTACCATATATGGCATATTACCATATATGGTAAGATCTCACCATATATGGAGGGAGAAATGCCAGACGTCCAAGCTGGATTTAGAAAGGGAAGAGGTACCAGAGATCATATCGCAAACATACGTTGGATAATGGAACGGACCAAGGAATTTCAGAAGAAAATCAGCCTGTGCTTTATAGATTACAGCAAAGCCTTTGACTGTGTAGATCATGAAAAACTATGGAATGCTTTAAAAGAAATGGGGGTACCACAGCATCTGATTGTCCTGATGCGCAACCTATACTCTGCACCAGAGGCTACTGTAAGGTCAGAATATGGAGAAACTGATTGGTTCCCCATCAGAAAAGGTGTGAGACAGGGGTGTATTTTATCACCCTATTTATTTAATCTATACTCAGAACATATCATATGGAAAGCAAGATTGGACCAAGATGAAGGAGGTGTGAAAATTGGAGGGAGAAATATTAATAATTTAAGATATGCAGATGATACCATACTAGCAGAAACTAGTAATGTTTTGAAACAAACGCTGATGAAAGTTAGAGGAAAGCACAAAAGCAGGACTACAGCTGAACATCAAAAAGGCTAAAGTAATGACGACAGAAGATTTATGTAACTTTAAAGTTGACAATGAGGACATTGAACTTGTCAAGGATTATCAATACCTTGGCACAGTCATTAACCAAAATGGAGAGAATAGTCAAGAAATCAGAAGAAGGCTAGGACTGGGGAGGGCAGCTGTGAGAGAACTAGAAAAGGTCCTCAAATGCAATGATGTATCACTGAACACTAAAGTCAGGATCATTCAGACCATGATATTTCCGATCCCCATGTATGGATGTGAAAGTTGGACAGTGAAAAAAGCGGGTAAGAGAAAAATCAACTCATTTGAAATGTGGTGTTGGAGAAGAGCTTTGCGGATACTATGGACTGCAAAAAAAGACAAATAATTGGGTGTTGGAACAAATTAAACCAGAACTGTCACTAGAAGCTAAAATGATGAAACTGAGGTTATCATACTTTGGACAAATAATGAGAAGACATGGTTCATTAAAAAAGACAATAATGCTGGGAAAAACAGCAGGGAGTAGAAAAAGAGGAAGGCCAAACAAGAGATGGATTGATTCCATAAAGGAAGCCACAGACCTGAACTTACAAGATCTGAACAGGGTGGTTCATGACAGATGCTCTTGGAGGTCACTGATTCATAGGGTCACCATAAGTCGCAGTCGACTTGGAGGCACATAACAACAACAACAACAATATGCAGGCAAAGTTTATGATGTAATGCAGATCCACTTAATACATTTAAAGCAAATCCATCTCACATTTAAAGTGCATGATCTCCCCCCAAATAATCCTGGGAAGTGTAGTTTCCCCCTCACAGTTATAGTTCCCACCACCCTTACAGTTCCCATGATTCTGTGGTGAAATTCATTTGCTTCAAATGCATGTTGAATGTGCTTTAAATGCATGTGGATCTGCCCTAGGTATGCTGTGCATTCATTAGTCAATTGAAAATAATAATTTTAAAAGATACCTTTTTAAACAGGGGAAGGACTGTAGCTTAGTGGTAGGGCACATGCTTGGCATGCAAAGGTCAAAAATCCAATCTCTGGAAAAGACTATTGCCTGGAATCCTGGAGAGCCAACGCTAGTCCGTGTCATCAGTACTGACAGGGCCAGCGCCAGGCATGACTAGACTCTTGGGCACCAGCCTGCCCTGGGCACGTGGCTCCTGCCTGTTCTACCTACTTTTCTCCTGTCTTCTGCTGCTGCACGTGCTGCACACGCAGGGCTGCCATCAACCAAGATGGTAGCAGAGGCTTCTCTAAGGGGCTGATGCCCTCGCCACCATCTTGGTTGATGGCACGCATGCATGGTATGCTACGTGCATGCACATGCCTGCCATAAATCAAGATAGCAGTAGGGCATCAGCCCCTTAAAGAAGCCTCCTCCACCATCTTGGTTGATGGCAGCCCTGCGCAAGCAGCGCACACGCAGCAGCAGAAAACAGGAGAGAGATACTTTGAGTGAGCGAACAGGCGGGCAGCCTGGAAGCTCCCTTCCTGCGATCTATGGCAGGGACCCTGCTACAGATCGTGAAAGAGGAGTGCTACTCTCCCACCCTAATGAAGGGCCCTTCAGGGCCCTTCGGCCAGGGCCCGACCAGGCCGCCCTTTGGCACCGGCCCTGAGTACTGAGCTAGATAGTACCAAATGGCCTGAGTCAGTAAAAGGCAGTTTCCTTTTTTCACACTGTGACTCCAAAATTTATTTATGTATTTTATTTACAACATTTACATATAACTTTACTGTACAAAACCTCAAAGTGGTTTACAGAAGCAATTAAAACAATAAAATTATTGGTTAAAAAGAAGTGCTTAAAACATTCAAAATAACAGAACCAACAATGAGTTAAAAACAGATAAAAAGCACAATAGCTTCTACATGCCTGGGTAGGCTTGCCTAAACATGTACTCTTTTTAGCAGGTGCCGAAAAGAGTACAATGAAGGCACCTGCCTAATGTCAATAGGCAGGGAGTTCCAAAGTGTAAGTACTGCCACACTAAAGGATCAGTTTCTTACAAGAGCAAAACAAGTACTATGTGGTACCCATAATATGGAAAACACAACTTGAACATGGCCTGATAGCAAATTGACAACCAGTGCAGATTTCAGAGCAGAGGTATTATATGCTGAGAGGTTCTCACTTATTATCAGCAATTGTGATGCAGCATTCTGCACTAACTGCAGCCCCTGGGTCATGTTGTGCTGCATGGGGATTTCTGTGACCTTGGCTGACTGGCTGCCAGATTTTTTTAGTTTTGGTTTTTGATTAGGAATCCTGACTGGTTGTGGGATGCTGAGTTTTCTGCCTTACTCATCAATCACCAATGTCTTTTGTTTTTCTTTTCTATTTGCATTTCGTTTACCTTTAACCTCACTCCCTTGTATCCATAGAAGCAACAAAAATGGTTCCATGTGCTCAGCTCAATCCCCTTAAACCCACTGGTCTACCTTGTTGGTTGTATGATACTTTAGTAGTAAAAGAGAATTCACATACTGGGAAGTGTGGCTTCAATTGCTGTTGTTCCCAAGCTACTGCCTGTGCAGGTAGACCATGTGCATTTTCTGTGTTTAATTGGTTACAGGAAGTGCCTCCTTACTGGTGAAGACTCTCCTCTGGGTACATCTATATGAGAAGGTTGATCTTTTTGGGTTGGAGCAGCTCTGTAGCCAGTCTTGCTTGTTCAGTGGGGGAGCCACGTTTCTAGTTGGAGTATGGGGCCGAGGTGCACAGTGTGATGTTCCTGCTTATATTGTAAATATGGTAAGTGCTGTTTATATAGAAGACATATGGTAAGTGGAGTGAAAGAGGAGGGGGGAGTACATGAGCAGTAGCATGCTGGATGATTGGCTGAGCGTTTGAATGGCTGGGAGTATAAATGGAAGAATGACAGTTGAATCTGGGTGGTGTTTAGAAGGTGGTGAATTGAGGGGTGGAGAGAGAGGTTGAGGTGGTGTTTAGTGGTGAATTGAGAGGTGGTGTTTGAGAGTGAGTCAGAGTTCTGAGGCAATTAGTAAAAAGTCAAGTACCTAACAGAATATAGATGAAACCATACGCTTGTGAAACATTCCTTAAGTAATCTTGTTATTTCTGATATTTAATAAATACTTATTTGGTTTACCAAAGGCCTGATCCTTGGCTGGGGGAATATACAGACCAGAAGGGAGGGCAACGTAATTACCAAGGCTGAACAGAAACTGTATCTAATGGTGGCAGCGGTGAAGGGAGAGATTGTAACAAGTCACGTATCCAGAGCAACCCAGAGTTGGATGCTTTAAATATAAAGATGCAAGGGGGTTGAGAACAGCATAGGTACACAGTCACAAAGTAACAAGCTATAGAGAGACTTAGGCAAAGTCTCTGGGAGTTTGGGTTACAGAAAGTGACTGGTAGTGCTGCCTAGCAGTGGGATTTGTTGAATCTGTGCTAGAGCTGAAAAGGGTAAGAAGAAAACCTGACGTTCCTATCTGCTGGTAGCCACAAGTGAGAGCTTCACTGGTGGTGCTGAGGAAGGACGTCACACACAGTTCCAGCCAATCTCCCCCTGACAGTTAAGAGGGTGTGAAGGCCACTTATAATGGGTTATGTAAAGGTCAAGTTAACAGAAAATTTAGTATGAACACCAGTAATTAAATTACTAACATATTTTTGTTTCATATAAAAAAGGATGTTAAGATTACAGTGAACAAAAGAATACCAAAAGATGTAAAACAAATAAAACAATTTATGCTACAACGAAGAAGTTAAAAAGTAGTGTGAAGCTTGTTTTCTTGAAAAATTCATTTTCATCTTATATCACAACAACACCAATACAAAAAGAAAACAGGTTGAGAAACAGAGTAAGAGCACATTATAACGCAACCATTGTCAAGCATTTAGGGAGAGTCATGCTGAGAAAAATATGTTTAACTTTCTTGTTGGAGTTAATGAGATTAAATTCTTAACTATGTAAAATATTTACTGCATGATAGACTTTCATGTGTAAACTTATAAAAAAGCTTGATAAGCATGCAAGAAAGCTTTCTGAATTGTAGTTTCACAATATACTTTGCAGAGAGAAAAAATGCATAGCACCTAACAAGCACAATTTAGAACAGTTGCAGTTTTCATTTTTCTTAGAGTAATGTAAATTTTTATCAAAATTAAGGTTAGCTGTCCTTTCTTTCCCAAATGTAAGAAACTCCAAATTTGCTAAATGCTTCTGAGTCACTGAACCTTGAAAAGGCCTCATACTGAGCTGCATGCACTGGGAAAATCAGAAATTAGGCCTAAGTTACATCTAGGTGGCCAGCCAGCCAGCTAACTGTAGTGTGCACAACAGTGTTTCTATTCCTCTAGGGCTGTTTTCATCCTTTGCCATCAAGTACTCAAGAAAAAGAAGAAAAAATAGCCACAATGATTGTGAGTGTAGTGAGTAAAATGTAACATAGGGTAGATATTTTTTCAGTTCGCTTTATCTATTTATTCCATCCTTTAGCATGAAGCACCCAATTCTACTCTACTAATCGTAATAACTATTGAATAAACAAATTCTTACTTCTTATTGCAGGCAAACAAGTATGCTTCTTTATTGCTAGCTGAGTAGAGAACACAACTGAAACTGAAACAGAAAGGCAGAGCAACGGAAAGTCCAAGGGATGGAGTCTAACTCTAACTCATAACAGAGAGTTCTAATATTTAACTCTTAAAGGGTCATGTTACACAGACTGTTTTTCAGGATCGCGTAAGTAATTATAGGGTGATTGTGATAATGAAAAATCCATCCTCAGTAATAGAAAGTCTTCAGTGAATGGACTTTGAGGGGCTATTGTGCACTCACCCTGATTTAGTCACTCAATTTTTCAGAGGGTTGTATTCTTAAAATGCTTCTGTTTTTAAAGCAAGCTTTCATGATTTAAATGGACGCTGCAATTGTCTGTCATGTCACAAATTAAAGAGACAGTTTTCAAAAAATAATCCTAGGGTGGGGGTGAAGCACAGCTGGGGGGCAGTGCATCCATTTGCCCCACCCTGCTACAAGAGGCCTTCTTAGTGCTGGTGCCCTAGCTGTAGCATACTGTTCCCACTGAGGCCTGCCAGTGCCAAGCCATCTTTAGCTTTATAAATAGAGGATGTATACTTATATTTAGGCAGCCACTTGGAATTTGATGTATTTCCTGGCACTGTGGTGATAATTATTATTCATTAAATTTCTATCCCACCCTTTCGCCCAGAAGGGCGGCAAACAAAAGACAAAACACTAAAAGCATATTAAAAACAAAGCATCTTAAAAACTTATTTTTTTTAAAAAAAGTTCAAAACATCTTAAAAAGCTATTCCAATACTATTATAACTGTTATTGTTTATTTTATTCTAATCATTTTATGGGGTTTTGTGATTTTATTGGTAAGAAGGATTACAAAATGTTGAAAGCAAAACTTTGGAACCTGGAGGCAAAGTTCTCTGGGTCAGGGGGCAGAGCAGACCTAGGGGGCAGAGGCTGGCTTAGGGGTGTAACTGGGGCTGGAGTTCTTCAGTGCAAACACTGTCAGCTCATCTAAGATGTACAGCTAAAATGAGGTTAAGGGTAGGGAGGGAGGAGTCTGGTCTTACTCCTTGGTTTTATAGCAGTTGTCCCCAAAGCAAAAACAAAAAGAAACCCCTTGTCCACACCACTTTTTCTGGCTGATAGCAACCCTAAAGTTGTGATTTTATGGCAAGGAAGGCAGGTTATAAATAGAGTGAGTGAATGAATGAATAAATAAGCAAGCACTTTTTTTTTGCAGACGTACTTTCATCTTATGATCTCTAGATTGCCTGACTGAAATATCCAGTCACAGTCCTGAAAAAGAATGCAGAAACTGAACCCACTTTTTATTACAATTCATCTGAACCAATTAATAAATATGTTTACTTTCAAGGTCCTTTGAAGGCCCTCTCTAACAGACACAATATGCTTTTCTTTTTCCCCTGTGCTGCCCATTCATTGTTAGAATCTGGACTCGTTTAATTGTGGCTTTAATTCCTGAAATTCCTAAGGAGTATATCTAGGGTTGCCAGGTTCAGGGCCTGAGACTGATCCTGTATCTTTAGGAGAAGAGAAAGTCAGCCAAGTGCAGGTGTTCTTGCAACGCTGTAATGGGAAAAACCACAAGGTGGAATTTTCCCTTCCCCCTGTTGCAAGAACACCTGCACTTGGCTGACTTTCTCTTCTCCTAAAGATACAGGATCAGTCTCAGGCCATGAACCTGGCAACCCTAAGCTTCAAGAAAGAAGAGAAAGCCTAAAGAGAGAGCAGTTAATTGAAAACTTGCTGTAAAGGAATGGACTGTTTTTGTACTTGTGTGGAAATGTGACTGTACTATGGCTGTGCTTTTGATGTTATATAGTTCAATGTCTGGCAACCCTAGGTATATCTTATGGGACATACAATGCCTTGCAAAAGTACTCAGACCCCTGACCAGTGCTTTCATATTACTGAATTACAAATGGTACATTGTAATTTCGTTCTGTATATTTTATTTTGAAAGATTGCAACTCAAAATCAATTATTGTAAGATGAAACTGAAACATGTTGCTTGCATAAGTACTCAGCCCCTGTGCTGTGGAAGCTCCCAGTTTACACAGATGAAAGAAATTTCCCTATCGAGGACACAATTGCCTTACCATTGGCCTCTAACTGTGAACCATTAAAGTTGCTGTCACTTGTCAGGATAAAAAACGCACTGTTGAAGGATGATTGATCAGGCTATGGATCTGAAGGAAAATGAAGACCAAAGAGCATTCTACAGAAGTGAGAGATAATGTAATACAAATGTACAGATTAGGAAAAGGGTACAAAATAATATCCAAGTGTTTGGATATCCCAGTGAGCACAGTTGGATCCATAATGAGGAAGTGGAAGCTGCATCACACCACCGAGGCGCTACAAGTAAAGGCCGTCCCTCACAATTCAGCTCTCAAACAAGAAGGAGACTTGTGAGAGAAGCCACAGAAAGGCCAGCAATCCCTTTGAAGGGGCTACAAAGTTCAGTGGCTGGGAGTGGAGTAATGGTGCACCAGTCGACCATATCAAGAGTTCTGTATAAGACTGGCCTGTATGGGAGGGTGGCAAGAAAGAAGCCGTTACAGAAAAAGTACCATCTGAAAGCATGTCTGGAGTTTTCCAGAAAGCATGAGAGTGCCCCAACTGCGATGTGGGAAAACGGTTTGTGGTCAGATGAGACCAAGTAGAGCTTTCTAGCCAAACCTAACACTGCCCATGCCTCAAGACACACCATCCCTACAGTGAAGTATGGTGGTGGCAGCATCATGCTGTGGGGATGCTTCTCATCAGCAGGGACTGGGCATCTTGTTAAAATTGAAGGAAGAATGGATGGAGTGAAATACTGCAAGAGAACCTGCTTCATTCTACTAAAACACTGAACTTGGGAGGAAATTCACTTTTCAGCAGGGCAATGAGCCCAAGCACAAGGCCAAAGCAACATTGGAGTGGCTCAAGAACAAAAAGGCGAATGTCCTCCAGTGGCCCATTCAAAGTCCTGATCTCAATCCCATTGAGAATCTGTGGCGCTCTTTGAAAATTGCGGTCCACAAGCAGCGTTCAGCGAATCTGCCAAGAATGGGCCAAAATTCATCCGACACTGTGTGCAAAGCTGGTACATACCTACCCCAAAAGACGTAAAGCTGTTATTGCAGCAAAAGGTGGCTCTATCAAATATTCATGTGTGGGGGCTGAATACTTATGCAGGCAACATGTTTCAGTTTTCTATGTTTCTTACAAACATTTCCCAACATAAAACCAATGTCACCTTACAATAATTGATTTTGAGTTTCTGCGTTTCAAAATGAAATATCATACACAACGAAATTGCAATGTACCATTTGTAATTCAGTAATATGAGAGCATTGGTCAGGGGTCTGATTACTTTTGCGAAGCACTGTATATATTGTGGGAAATGTTACTAAAACATACTTTTTTATATAGTATTTGCAAATGTTCTATTGCTTATACAATAGGACATTATGTCCTCAGTAATTCTTGGGAATAGAGAACCATGAGCACTGGAGACATACTTTTGCTTCAGGCTACCAGGACGATAGACAAGATTAAACAATCGTCTGGTTTCAAAATGCTTTTGAAACATTGCAGATATCTTTGAGAAATTCACTGGATTCAGACTATACCAACCAGAGCTGACTTATTTAGTCTTTTTTTTGGGGGGGGAACTGTCTCATATCCAAAGGTGCTTATTCTTAAAGGTCTCATATCCAAAGGTGCTTTTGCTTGTGTTTGTGCAAGGCAGGCTACTAATTTGTGCGGATCCCCCTATAGCCGCTTCATGCCACAACCAATATGGATCCAGAGGGTTTCGCACTGGGGGGGGCTACAGGGGGTGGTGGTCATAATGCAGAGGGACTCCACCTTGCTGTGATGGAAGTACTACCCACTCTCGCACAAGCATCTTTGGGTACAAGGCAATGTGGTGATTGCATGGATAGTAGTGTTCCAAATAATCCAGGTAGCCAGCCCTGGTACATACCTCCTTTGATAAAAAGCTGTGATCTTTCCATCCCAGAAACCACACCAGAAAGTATATTAACATGTCCCTTAAAACATAGTGGAATGTTAATCTGTTTTGAGGTTTGCTGTTTTAAATTACTACATTCCAGCTAGTTAAGTGTGGGGGGGAAAGGAGGCTCCAGTAATATAATATAATGTCTTCAGGCTGGGTGGGTAAAATACAGTGTTTGAACATTGGGGAGTTTTACCTGAATTGGGATGGCAACAAAAATGGATGTACTGTTATCATGATTTAAGGCCTGATAGCCATATATCCTATATGCCAAGAATCAGCACACGGATTGCATCTGTGTAGCAACAAGCACTGACAATATGACTGATCTGTAACCTGGGAGTCTGGGACCCATTATATTTCTTGCTGTTGGCGTTTTATTGGAAAGGGAAACAAATGAGTGTGCGATAATTCTACAGGACACTTCGGAGTTTTGCAGTTCTGTTCTCACCCCTTTTGTGAACAGTTTCATTCCTTTAAAAACTCACATTTGCATGCTCTCCATGGCATAGCAAAGGTTGATCTGGGGAATATGTTGTTACTTCGCACAAAGATACCTTGCTATTTAGGGTGTTGTCAATGCTCACAATTGCAAATTGCCTTGCTTGCCTGTATTGACCATCATTTCCCAAGGCCATCTACAGCTCAGATGTAAAACAAGATTGTGCACATGATCCAAATGTCATTTTAGTTAAACCTTTTTGGTGGTGGTGGGCACGGAAGAATTAAGGAATACCAATCACAGTTCAGAACTAAACTAAGCAAATAATCTAAGGGTAATTGTTAAGGTTCCAGGAATTGTAGGCAAACCTGAACAAATCTGAAGCCCTGAGGGAAAGCGGTTATGCAGCTGTTGTACTTTCCTTAACAAACCATAGAGAAGTTTCCCAAATCAAAACCACCTAGAGTTTCAGGAAAGGACTTTTTAGCTTATGATGAGGCCAAAAATCTTTCCCCCCCAAACACTCAGTGTTAAATGCAAATAAGATATGCTTACCATTACATCTGTAAAAAGAAACATATAATTTACCCTTATGTGCTCTGGAGGAAAGTTCAGAGGGACAAAAATTAGGACTTGCACGTAAAAAAATAAGTTTCTCACACACAGGGACACACACACAGGGCACTATTGTTCTTCATACAAAAATCTAACCTTCCTCCACCCTACAAAGATAGGAATAGTGGGAGAGAGATTTTAAAATAGGATAAACCAATAACAGTAGATTCCTCCAGGATATTTAAAGCATGTTTAATGGTACAGTTCTGAAAACTGGACACATGCATATGAAAGTTCAATTTTTTTTAATTGTACAAGGAAAACAAACATGGAATCCTAGATGCCAGGAATGCGGAAACCGGCAGCCTGCTGGCTGTATCCAGACCGTGGAACCTTCCCTTGTCAGAACGGCAGCACTCCTTCCTTGCCCTGGCCACAAGTCAATAACACTAACCCCAACTTTTGGGAGGAAAAGCAGGATATAAATTTAATAAATAAATAGCTCCTTTGTAAAAAAAAAATCAGTCAAGTTATCCTAGAGCAGCCTTTCCCAACTAGTGGGCCACCAGATGTTGTTGGACCACAATTCCCATCTTTCCTGACCATTGGCAATGCTGGCTGAGGCTGATGGGAGTTGTGGTCCAACAACATCTGGTGGCCCACTAGCTGGGAAAGGCTGTCCTAGAGTAAAAGGGAAAACCATGATTAACCAGTTTTTTTGTAAAAAAGTAAATAATTTGCAGTCTTGATATGCCGTCTCAATCCAAATTAGGTCCTGAGTCAGTAGACTTTCCATGTACAATCACATGCCTGATCCAGTGGATACAATGATATGTACAGAGGAAGGATGGTAGATTTATGGTAGAGCAAATGCTTTGCCTGTAAAAGAACCCAAATTCAGTCCTGGCATCTCCAGAAAGAGCTAGGGCTGACTGATATCTGAAACCCTGGTCAGTCACAGGCAGTTAAAGTAAACAAGACTAGCTTCCGCTTTGAGATGGCAGCTTTGCTCTCTTATGGCCCGTTCATTTGTTGGCAGGCCCTGGTGGGCTTACTTGGAAGTAGTGGTGATGGCATATTGAATTGCGGGGGGGGGGAATCACTCTGGGCACTTTGGGAAATTAAAATGCTGCCCCTCTTGTTTTTAATGCTCAGTTTGATGTATGTATGTATTTTATTGACTGTTTTTTAAGTCACATTGGAAGCTAACAAGAGGTGGGATATAAATGCATTCAATAAATACATTTTTGATATAGAGTCAATAGTTTTGCAGCAGGAAGGCAGTCATGCTGCCCTTAGAATCCACGTTAGATGACATTTTGCTAACATAGCTGTTTAAAGCTGAGCAGAGGAAAACTATTAAACTAAAGGGACTTTCACAGTGGGGACTTTCCCATTGTGACGGGCCAGAACTGGAGCCTGAGCTGTTAGCATCTTTGATAAGTAAATGTTTCAGGGGAGGGAATTATATTTGGAACATTAATTCCCGAGTGTCCTTTCCAAATCTGAGACAGATCCAAAACAGCAAAGAAGATATTTTCCAGTTCAATGTTTGCAGACCAGATTTTATAATATTGTTCCGTATTGGTTGCGGTCCTGCACTGAAAATACACAATACTGTTGTTATTCAGGGCTGGATCCGACTCTCTAGTCCATTCCTGCTCCATATAGTATAACGGACAAATGGGTTAGAGAAAGCCCAGGGGATTGGCATGAAGATCCTTGCCCAGTCTATTTCTGTAACACTCTTGGCTCAGCAGTTCTGGTTTCTTCCTTACAGTATAGCAGAAAACTGAATAGAGAGATTCACTGCCTGCAGATGTATATTAAAGAGCTTTTATCTTGTGACTGATAACAAAATTATTCCCGAGTACTACTGATTGAGAAACAAATATAGGACTCTTTTAAAAAATCTGCATTTTCTAAAAGATTGGTTTAAAAGCCCACCAAACTACTTTATAGTCATTGAAGTAAGATAAAATACGCTGCATTTACTGTCCTCCACAGTAAAATGAACTGACATCCTGTGGAACTCACATTATCCAAGCTTCATAAATCTAAGGATCAATTCACCCAACACTGGCAAAATGTTAGGAAGTGGACTGAAGTGGTCATGGTAGCCGTTCTCAGGCAGATGATGTGGTTGAATGTGTGCAAGTGTCCATGCCTTTGCAAACCTCCTGGAAATGCATGGAATTAATGTGCCCATGATCCATACTCCTGCTGTGCTAGACCTCCTCTTAGGTAAATTGCACTTGAGGCCTCTTTTGCAGGTCCCCTCCCGTGTAATTTCTACACAAACAGCACATTTGTTTATCTGATCCTTTGATTATAAGAATTATGGGGGATGCAAAAATTGTACCTGAAAGAGTGACCAGGAATGGACCTTCTCTCCTGAACTCCTTCCCCAAGCATGAGGAAAAGTAAACTGAAGAGATCCCTGCCAGCCATTGTCTATATTTTAGTTTTTGGTGTTCCGGAGATGTAAATTACTGGACTACGTAAAAGACTGTCAGTGCTGTTCAAACTTGCCCTATATTTTATTTATTTGTTTATTTTATATCCCGCCCTTCCTCCCAGTAGGAGTCCAGAGTAGCAAACAAAAGCACTAAAAACACTTTAAAACATCATAAAAACAGACTTTAAAATATATTAAAATAAAACATCTTTTAAAACATTTTTCTTAAAAAGCTTTAAAAGCATCCTTTTAAAAAAAGGTTTAAAAACATATTAAGAAGCAATTCCAACACAGACTGGGATAAGGTCTCTACTTAAAAGGCTTGTTGAAAGAGGAAGTTCTTCACTAGGCGCTGGAAAGATAACAGAGATGGTGACTATCTAATATATAGGTGTGGCCGCTGCTTGTAAGTGGTAACACCACACTTACAAGGTTATAATATTTGGCACATTTGGCTGAAAGTCTTGGTTTACTTCAACCATTGACTCTCTTATACCCCTGAAGTAGTCAAATGTTTGGTAGAAATGCATTTGGTATCTGTTATACATTGGTGTTTATCATATATAAATTTTTATCATATATAAGCCTTTCTTTCTTTTTTTCTTTCTTTCTTTCTTTCTTTCTTTCTTTCTTATACATCAAGAGATTTGTTTTGATTTTTGTGTGTGCAGTTGTAAAATTTGAAATATTTTGTTGTAAGTATTTGAGACATCTTTTCTCTTTTTGACATATTTTATATCTCTGCATGTTTACTGTTGTTTTGGCTTTTGAGATTGGCTTATATCTACCCATCTCTAGTTGTTTTTTTCAAAGGATCTCCTGATCTGGCAAGATCAATGCCACATTCTAGAGGGGTAATTGGGAGAAGCATGGGAGGGATCCAGGAGGAAAAACATATGACTGACACCCACTTCCAAACACCCCATGGTACGGTCTGGGGTGGGTGGGGAGTGGGGTACCATATTGTTTGAACTGGCCCTTAGATGAATGAAGTTGCCCTGGAATTCTTAACCAAAGATTTTTTTGTGTATGTTTGTGTGGGTAATTTTTTCACCCAGAAAACATTTCCACAGCAAAATGCGACTTCATTTGTTATATTTAAGGCTGCATTTTTTTTTAGCCTGTTTGGCAGGCTTCCTTTGTGCTTTCTGGCAGGCAGTGGCCAGTTGAGATTTAGCACTAACAAACGGAGGATCTGCTGACACAACAGAATGGCTTTAATAATCTTTGCTGCAAGCAGGACAAGATACTCCAGAGCACTGCCAGCTCTTCCCATTGCAAGAGCCAATAGGGCTGCTGCTTTCCCTTTCCCTCCCCTTCCTCTGGAGAATGCCGCTTTTTTCCCTCTTGCAGTTTCCACTGAGCCAGGGAGATCTCTTGGGTAACTGTTTAATGTAATGAGATATAGATATTCATCATGGCCAATGAAAAACTGCCCACTGCCATTTAAGAAAGTGTAGATGGTAAAAGAACTCAAAAGAATGTTCTATAAAATATGGATCCACAACTCACAGAGACTGTATTATTTATTCTTACATCTCTATCATACACACACACAAACACGCATATATACTAGCTAAAAAAAATAGATGAAAAATGTTCCGTATGTTTTACTTATTTAAATTTCCGCATTGAAGGTTTTGGATGGATATTGACAATATGAAATATACAAAAATATTCCTATAAAAGTAAGATTCCTTATGTTGCCTTGGACCAACATCACCATGGGTGTAGTCATCCAGGATTGCAGGGGGTCGTAAATCACTTACCTTTTTTGGAAACAGGGTCCCAGCAGGATCCTTATGTATGAACCAATCAACATGAAAGGGGAGCCCATTAACCACTGAGAGGAGTCTTCTCACTTGGGTAACAGCATGATTGCTTGTCCTTTCATGCTGATTGAAGCCAATCAGAGTGAAAGAGTCTGAGAAGACTCTTCACAGTAGCTAACACATGTCTCCCCTTTCATGCTGATTGGCTCCTAGGGTAAGTGAGAAGTGAGCTTCATGGCAAATTACCTTGATCTCCCAAGTCCTATTCTCATACTTGGCTTCATTTCAGAATTCTAAAAATCAAAACATTGCTGGCAATGTTTAGCCCCCAGAGAGAGGGAAACTGAGAGTGGGGAAGCCTTTGCACACAGCTGTTTTATTCTGGTTCTATAATGCTGTAATTGCAGAAGAGACAGTGAATCCTGGGGGTGTGGCTGTGAGAAGGCGTGGGGTGATGATCATGAAAGGGCCCTGCACTTCTGAGTTTGCCACTCCTCTACTGAACATCATTACATTACAATAATCAATAATCAATAATAATTTATTGCGGTCACAGACCCATAGTATATACAGAATAAAAACGAAATTAAACTAAAATGCAATGCAAAACACAATATAATCAAATAGAGCAGAAATAAAAATAGTGGCAAGTTGAGTAGTACCCAATATCTTACTAACTAGTAGTAATAGCTCTGCGTTTCTGTTGGACCACATATAAAAACTTTGCGACTTGGGTGGTAATCTCTTTATTTGAGCCAGATAAAAGATAAATTATCATGGATTCAGGAGACTTATGAGGGACACTTGCCATTAAAGGGTTTAGGAACTTACTGCGTGTCCAGGAATATAAAGGGCAGGAAAAAAGCATATGTTGGATAGTTTCAATATTACCCGCTCCGCAGGGACAGACACGTTGTTCATAGGGAAGGCCCAAGAACCTCCCTTCCAGAACTGCAGAGTGTAGAGAATTAAACCTAGCCTTAGAAAAGGCTAAGCGAAATTTGGGGACTGTAAGAAAATCCAAATAAGGGGCGAACTTACCACATTCGAATCTTAAATTCAAATGAAGGGGAGAACATATTTTGGAAGCCATGGCAATTGAAGTTTGAAAATCAATGTCCCTAAGTTGGGACCGGATAATGGATTTAGCAGAAGCAGGAGAATGAGAAAATAGATATTCTCGAGAGAGGCCATTCCATGCCAATTTCGTCTCCATTTTTCTGTTCCAAATAGAGAAAAAATTGTCACTCCAAAGGAAGGATAAAAAACCAGAGGGGGGGGTCAAATGATAATTTGGCCCAGTAGTTAGCAGACATCAGCCAAGCATGACACTCAATCGAGGTAAGCCCGCATTCTAATCTAAGGGCAGCCAAGGCAACACATCTTGGGACACCTAATAGTCGGTGTAAAAAGGTGGAAAGCACCGCTTCAACTGCAGAGTTGAATGCATGGATCCAAATTGGGACACCATATAAAAGTTGGGGGATGATCTTGGTTTTAAAGATCTGAATAAGTGCTGGAATGAATTGCCCTCCTTTATAAAAGAAGTCACGAAGCAGACCCTTTATGGTATTCCTGGCACTCAGCACCGCCGCCCTTATGTGGGTGGTTCAGTTCAGTGAGGAGTGAAAGGTAATACCAAGATATTTGTAATGGTCAACCTGTTCGATTTGGTGGCCATTAATAGTCCAAACAGGGGTGGTTATTCATTTAGAAAACACTAGAATTTTTGTTTTAGCGTAGTTAATAGTTAACAGGTTCTCACTACAATAGGCCATAAAAGCGCCGAGAGTTCGCTTAAGACCCACCTTCGAGAAAGAAAGAAGGGCAGCATCATCTGCATATAATAATAGGGGACAGCTTAGCGCAGCGATTTTAGGAGAATGATGGTTGTGAGAAAGACAGCGAGCGTTCAGGTCATTTAAATACAGGTTGAATAACAGGGGAGCTAGAATACATCCCTGTCTCACCCCAGTGTCTGTAGGGATAGAATTAGTTAAACCGCCTTCGCGTCCGCAGCGAACCCGCAAGGATGTATGTTGATGCAAGTTGTAGATCAAAAAAAGAAGCCTTTTATCAATGGAAGTTTTAGCTAGTTTGGTCCAAAGTTTATCCCGGGGGATAGAATCAAAAGCAGCTTTTAGGTCAACAAAAGCAACATATAAGCCGTTACCCCTTTGACTTCTGTATTTTTCGGCAACGTGGTTCAGGAGAAGACAATGGTCAAGGACGGAATGTCCTCTCCTGAACCCTGCTTGCTCCCTTCCGAGAATATCATGTTCCTCCATCCAGGTATGGAGTTTTACTTTCAGGTAAGAAGCATATAACTTACCTATTACAGATAATAAACTTATGGGCCTATAATTTGTGGGGTCCTCTCTATCCCCTTTTTTGAAAATGGGTATGATTATTGCTTCACGCCAAGCTGCAGGGAAATGACCAGTATCATTGAATCTAGTAAATAAGTTGGCCAATAGTGGAGCCCACCAATCTTGAAAGTTTTTTAATAGCTCTGGAGGGATATTATCTGAGCCAGGTGCCTTACCCATTTGTAGCCCAATTATCAAATCCCTTATTTCATTCTGAGAAATGGGTAACCATACCGGAAGCGGCGAAGAGTCTGGGGGGAGAAAACAAGATGGGGCATTGTGTCGAGTGTTCACGTACATAGCTGTAAAGTGCCGTTCCCAACTTTGAGGGGGAATATTGCATGGAGCAGAATGCGAAAACCTAAAGGCTTTAGAAATAATGGACCAGAAATTTTTGGAGTTTTTGGACCTAGATACTTGAATCAGGCTATTCCACTCCTCTTGGACTGCCAACCTCCTTTTGATGGCCAACGTTGATTTATATTTTCTTTTTATGGCATAGTAATCGGGAGGGAGATAGTTAAGATTTTTATGACGGTATTTTAGATAAACATTCCTTAACTGCCGTTTGAGGGACAAACATTCGCTGTCGAACCATCTTGGACTAGCACTCGTTATTGCTTTGGGACCAGAAAGCTTGGGAAGCAAAATAGTATTTAAATTCGAAATTAGGGAAACATAGTCACTAAATAGGGATTTTAAAGAGGAGGAATTCATTAAATGCGCTCGGTAAGACATGGCTTCGGGGGATGAGAGAAAAATTTCAATTCTGGAGGCTAGAAAGGGAGACCAAATAGACCGTTTATGGAAAAAGTAAGAGCGATTTACTGTGGTATTGTAATTAGAAGTTAAGCGCATCTTCTCTGATAGGTGACATAAGAAACTAAGGGGGAGATGATCACTATTTTGTCTATTGCCAATGGCGAATGCTGATGTTAATTTAAGTAACTTAGAGGATATTATCGCATAGTCGATCACACTGCTGCCATGATTGGATATGTACGTATATTCTGCACAGTCATCTATATGGTCGAGGCCATTTAGGATGGTCAGATTGTGACAACCTACTAGCCGAGCCAGGCAGATTCCCCCATAGTTAACCCTAGCGTCCTTCGATTTCCTATTTGGGATGGAGGCAAAATGGTCGCAGTCTTCACCGCGCCATAGCTTTGAGGTGAACAGAGAGATGTTATTTGACCCAATCCTAGCATCTCCCATAATTATCATTTGGGCTTTGGGGTAGGTGGACTCAAGATCTAGTAAATAGTTATCTAGCTCTTCCCAAACCTGCTCTATAAGATTCCGCACAGATAGGGGAGGGATATATACATTAATACACAGTAAAGATGTTGCATTGAAATGCATAAGGACTGCCATCACGGTGGATTTCAAGGGCTGAAGGGCTTTGAATTGGATAACCAAAGAGGTAGAGATCAATATCGCCAGACCCCCTTTTGGTCTGCCTTTCGTTGAGCCCGAAGGCATCGCTGGAAGATGTATTGAGGAGTATCCATTCAGAAGAGGTTTATAAGTGGTCCAAGTCTCTTGTAGGAAAATTATGTCATGGTTGTTAAGATAGAAGATCCACTCTTGATCATTTTGCTTGGCATTCCAGCCAGCAATATTCCATGAAAGAAAATGAAGAGGGAAGTTGGCCAGAAGAGAGGACCCAGCGTTGCACACAAACAGTGGAGAGGTATCAGAGTCAGCTCGAGAAGCAGAACTTTCCGCTGGCAGAAGTTGTCAGTTCAATTCTGCAATTTGATTTAGAGATCCGGAGACACTTGTAGGCGAGCCTAATTCCTCAGGGTACAAAAATCTTACTTTATCCCAATCATCACCTACCTGAATTGACCTATTTAGGGGGGAGGGACTGACACTCCTGGTACATCTGGAGCAGAGCTTGGAAAAGTTACTTTTTTGAACTACAACTCCCATCAGCCCCAGCCAGCATGGCCACTGGATTGGGCTGATGGGAGTTGTAGTTCAAAAAAGTAACTTTTCCAAGCTCTGATCTGGAGGGAGTATTTGAAGAGCAATAAACGTCCCTAGCTGGTATTATTGTAGCAGGATTAACTAATGGAGCTGTAACAGGTACCGAAGACCTAAGACGTTGGATCAATTGATGTAACTTGTTAATAAGAGCCGCTCGCTCAATGTCAGGCAAATGAGAATAGAGCTCCGTGAGCTGCCGCTCCTCAGGTTCCATTTCCTGAATGAGGACAGACATCATTTGGGATTGGTCAGCCAGAACAGAATGACTTTCTGACGCCCCAAAAGTCTTCTGTGGGAGCATCTGGCGGGTGTTATTGGTTGGAGTTGCTGCAGATAAAGAAGTACTAGGTCGTGTGGTCTGTATAAGGGGAGCTTCCAGCGGAGTAGGAGGGGCCACATTAGTGTAGTATCTTTGTACTGATAACCCCCTTTTTCCCAAGATGTCTCTCACTCGGAAAATTTGGTTGGCCACAATACGTGAGTGGCAGGTAACGATCAAGCGCCACTCATGTGTGTTAGAAGAGAGGATCCTCATGGACCTGATGTAGTTCATGCGCTGTGGTGCCTGCAGAGATTGACCGAAGCAAGTGTCCAAAAATGGGATACTCGGGAACGAGGGTCGCCGCCCATTGCCTTTACAGTTGTATGAAATTACCAACTTATCAGGTTGTAAAACTAGATTCCAATGAGGCGAGTAGCGACCTTTGATAACAGTCGAAGAGACTAGGAGACTCCTTGGGGGTGGAAACTTTCTCTTCGCCTCCTCACTAGAAAGGTTGGGATCCCAAAGGGTAGATTTGGAGTCATGAAGTAGTTCTGACTTTGAGGGAGAACAATTTCCCATTTTGGACAAGCGGCACTGCTTTGAAGAGTTACACGCCCTTTGGGGCTCCAACAGTTTAAATAGTGGTTTAAAGTTCATTTTGTTTAAATGGTTGGTCTTAGGATTCTTGATATTTTTAGATTTCTTGGCTTTCTTTGTATTGGGTGATTTAACCCTGTTTCTTTTCTTATTCTTACGATTACCAGATCTGCTAGCATGGCCACTCGAATGCTCAGAGGAGGAGGATGGTGATGCTGCAGGTTCATGCACTCCATAAATTGCAGACGGAGTGGACCCGAACGTCTGCACCAACGTTGTAAGTAATTGGTTGGTTTCTGAAATATATGCTTTGACAAGCTTTAATTCATCAAGCAGTAAAGACTGCCATACCTCATCAGAACCAACCCGAGAAGAATCATCCTGTTCTTTCCTCCTGTCAGGAGGGGGCGTTATCTGTCCCTTAGATAATTGGTATGAGTCAATAGTTAGAAATGCTGACGGGGTGGCGTCGTTTATCGAGTTCAAAGAAAAATTAAAACCAGCATTCTGGAGCTCCTCAGCAAGATTTTTGGAGGGTGGGAAGATCTTATAGGATTTGACAGAGAGAGGATGATCTAAAGTCCATTCATGAGAGTTAACAGTCGGTGGATTCACTTGATGTATTAAAGGAGACTGCAGCTCCGAGTGGAGTGGGTCACGTGAAGAAGGAAAGAATCTCTTGATTTTAGGTTGAGAAGTACTTGTCACTACATCGCCCTCAGTGGGAATTCCCAACTCCTGGTAATTTCTCCTAGTAATTACCATTAGGCACAGCACTCAAAGTGGTTGTATAAAAAGTGAAAACACTTTCAGAATCCGGCAGGTTGTCTAAGGTCTCAAGCTGTGACTGCTATATGCAGAAGAAAACACATTAGCTCCTTTCTGGATTTAAATTATTAGGCGGTGATATGTGGCAGTAGCTGTCTCCGTAAATATTTGAGTTTGAAACTTCTGGGCTTCTACAGCCGAACTTTTAAGGGCTATAACAATCACAGGTAATTTATGGCAGCGCCTCCCGCTTGTTGATAGCCAGAACGCTGAAGATAAAAGAGACCAGATGGTTTGAAGAAAGGGGTGTTATGAGATTAAATCAGGTTTCAATTTGGCATTCTTAACTCCTTGTCCGTAGTTCAACTGCTATAACAGCTCCAAATAAAGGAATTTTTAGGTTTTTTAAGCTAAAAGGTCGAGAGCATAGATAAGTACGTCTTACCGGAAACGAAGCTAACCGGAAGTCTACGTTACAATATAATACCCCCCAACATGTTGTGTCAAACTTTGGGGCAGCATTCTTGATCAAGTTATATCCCACATTTCCTCCAAGGAGGCCGAGGCCATGGCTCTCTCTTCCTGTCATCCCAATTTATCCTCACAACAACCCTTTGAAACAAGACAGAGTTTTGTGAGGAAGGTTAGTCTGAGACAAAGAGAGAATGACTGGCCCAAGGTCACCAAGTAAATGTTATGCCTCAGTGGGGTATTGCTGGTCTTGGACCAAATTAAATAAATTCAATTCAATGCCTGAGTGGGGATTGAACCCAGGTTTCCTCAGTTCTAAGTTAGCACTCTCACCAGTATGCCATCCTGCCTCTTACTGTGCAGCACTAACACAATGCTAATCTCCTGTGTACTGAGGTGGCTCTGATAGCATTACTGCTGAGAACAGATAAAGTAGAGGGCAGCTCTACCACTGCACTGTTCATAGGTGAGAGGAAGTGTTTGGATTAGTCCTGTGCCTCCCTTCTTATCTCTTTTAATACATAATTAGTGCTCATATCCCTGCTCTTAGGTGTCAGCTCTGCAGCAGAGGGGCAGTACTTTATTGATTTGATTTATATCCCGCCCTTCCTCCCAGTAGGAGCTCAGGGTGGCAATACTGTACAGTACTGCCACACCATGGGCAGTGTACGCACAAGTCCTGTCAGCGCAAGGATCTCTGCTTGTGTAACAAGACTCCCCCCTCTCCTCCCTCTGCACATGCCCTGCACCCTCCCCATATCTGTTCCTAAGGGTTGGGGGAACCCTTGAACAGATTTAGGGGGTGCACACGGGGGAGGAGAGGGGAGGACATTCCACTGTGCAAGCAGAAATCCATGCGCTGATGGAACATTTGCCTTAGTGCTAAGACTGGATTCTACCCCATATCTGTTATAAGGCGGGGAGCAGTCCTCTGGGACTGCTGCTCTGAAGTACGCTGTTGCAGAAGAGCTGCTCCTGCAATGCAAAATCATTGCTGGAATGAGAGGGCGAGCCTGCTCAGGCATGGTGTGGAGAAAGCGAATGGAAACATTTTTCTCACTCATAATACTAAAACCCAGGGCCACCAAACGAAACTAGATGAATGTTGGAAGATGCAGGACAGGCAACAGAAAGTACTTCTTTACACAGTGCATAGCTCTACAAGGTGTAGTGATGGCAACCAACATGGATGGCCTTGGTCTGATTAGGAACGGAAATGAGAGCTTATCCAAACAGAGCGGGATAATCCACGGTTTCCATATTCGGTTTGTCATCTGATAGTCCTCACTTTGCCTTTTAGTTCGCTCTTTCCCAATTAAAAAAAACACTTTTTTGCACCCACACATGCAGCGGTAAGACCCCTACATTCTTTTCGCTTTTTCCAAGCTCCGCCTCTAAAACCTCCCCCTATCAACCAATTGGTCAGCAAAAAAATTACGTATGCTCCTCTCCCCCTTTGCAACGAAGCACAATATGGCTGTAAAGGAGTTCTAGCCTCCAAAGGAAAGGCTGCTGGTCGGTTTCACGCCTGCCTTCCCAGGGAGAATGAAATTGACAAAGCTTTCTGGAGCAGGCTTGAAACCGACCAGAAGCCCTTTTCTTGTTTGCATTTGCGATATTACACTTAAACGAATATATGATTTCCTGATTTGAAGCAAAAACCCCAGCAAGTAGAATGAAATTGACAAAGCTTTCCGGAGGCAGGCTGAAACCGACCATCCCCCCTTTCTCGCTTGCTGTGCATTGCAGAGCTCACCCAGAGCGGCCACCCAGTTTGCAGGCTGGCAAAAAATAAAATGCATCTGTGCAGTAGTTGCAGACCCCCCCCAACACCCCACCATTGCGATGATTGGTTCAATTTTCCCGGGCTTATTCTCGCACATGCGCAAAAGTACAGATACATGATTGGCTGGAATGAGGAGAAGGGGCAAGGGGAAATGCCCAAGAACCGCCCATCAGCAGTAAAGTCTGTGGTATTGCATCCTAACTCCTGAAGGCACAGCAGATGTTCCCGATTTTAAACAGCAAATCGCATTTTTGCCGGTATTGCAAGGAGCAGATTTAACCCACAAAAATGCGTAACAGCGCGAGACGTCATTTGTACAACCAAAAAATAATGAACACACATAGCGGGTGTGTCACACATTTTGCAGTCGTCTGGATGAGCCCTGATTCTGTCTGCTTCGGTGCCCTTCCTGCCCCCTCCCTAGCAGTGCAACCCAATACATTACGTCAGCGGTTCCCCAACTTTCCCCCCGTGGACCACTTGAAAACTGGTCTTGGTGGACCACTTCATGATTTGTCTGCCTGTTGCAGCACTTGTAATGTGCTGGGCTAGATGCTGTGTGATTATTCATGGTATTTTTATTGCTTCTCTTATTTCTTATTTTGTATTTTATTGTGTACCATTTGCATTCCATAGAATTCAGATTGTAAGTGTTCTTCATAGACATGCCATGGACCACCTGAATGAAGGTTATGGACCACTTATGGCTGCACAGTAGTCATGTAGTGGCAAATTCAGAAGTGCAGGGTCCCTTCGTGATAGTTACTGCCGTGCCCCCTTCTAAGATTAATGAATAATCTGGCCAAGCTTGAATACTGCTTTTGTGCTTCTCTATCACTGTCACCATCTGACTGTCCTTTCTCACTGTCAGAGATATTGCCTGAATTACTGAATTCAGTGTCTCCCTGTTTATCTCCTGCTGCTACATTGATGATGTAGATGGGACGCTGTCATCAGGATCCACTGTCTCTTCTGCAATTAAAGAAGAGACTTAGGGCTCATCCAGACGACTGCAAAATGTGTGATACGCCCGCTATGTGTGTTCATTACTTTTTGGTCATCCAAATGACGTCTCACGCTGTTACGCATTTTCGCGGGTTAAATCTGCTCCTTGCAGATGACAAACCGAATATGGAAACCGTGGATTATCCCGCTCCGTTTGGATAAGCCCTTACTCTCCGCAACTTGTCTTGGCTTTTTGAAGTAGGAACTAATAAAAGCTTGCTTGCAATTGACACTCCTTGGGACTTTTCTCAGTGGCTAACACACTCTCATGCTGAATGGCTTGGAAGATGCTGGAGACAAAGGGACACCGCTGGGACCTGGCTCTCCAAAAAGTCTTAGACACCCCCACAGGACTCCTACCGAATACACCCCTGAATCTGCAGGCTACCTTTGCATTACGTAAATCATTTTCCAAATGTTTTGATTATAAGACTACAGACCCTTCAGAGGAATAGGCTTCATACTGCAAGGAATTATTTCAGGCACCCCTTTTGGTCTCCTGCCAAGCGTCATTTTGATTTCCATTTCTCCCTGTTTTACTGCTAGAGTCTTTATTGTTGCTTTACCCCATTTTGCCTAAAGCTTCTTGGCTTCTTCATTCAGTCTCATGGCTTCTCTTAATGATTCTCATCAATAGGGTGGCCACGTGTCCTACTTTACAGAAGACAGCCCTCTATTTGAAGGCATCTCCTGTTTGAAGAGCTGCCTAACTTTTCTGAGTCCTCTTTCCAGTTAAAGAGCCATAAGCAGTGAGAGCACAAGGGGCCTTGGAGTTGCCTACTGACAGGTTGTACCTGAACAGCCAACTGAGCAGTCTTGCATTATTCTCCTTGCATAACTTATCAGACTTTAAGCACATCTGTGTCCTTTTTTGTCCTTTCTTTTGGTGACTGTATAAGTTGCCACCCACCCGATTTACTGGGGAAGGGGAGGGGGAATTTTAAGTTTCTCAATGGGTAGGGAGAATCACCACAGGGGTCTAAGGCTTCCTCTTGGATGTATTGAAGATTAAGTAGCAAAAAGCAGCGTACTTCTACAAAGCACATTTTTGGGGGCTATGCTCTTGTAACAGGAGAGATGCTCTTGAGGATTAACTGCATGTGGGCTGAAACACAAACAGGCAAAAGCCTCCCTGCACTCTCTGAGGCCACATCCACACCATACATTTAAAGCAGTATGTGGCTTCCTCCAAGGAATCCTGGGAATTGTAAAGGGTGCTCAAAGTTGTTAGGATACCCCTCTTCCTCTCACAGAGCTACAATACCCAGAGTGGTTTAACAATCAACCCCTCTTCCCAGGGAACTCTAAATGCTATTCCACTGCGCCTTATGCCTTAGTCACCCTCCTTGCACATTCCTGGCTTGGGCCACGTCTGACCCACTTCAGCAAGATGTTTCCTGGACATATGAACATATGCATTGACTTTTTGGGACTGGGTGTTCTCTGTCTTCTCCTCTTGCAAAAGCAGACTCTTGCATCAGGGAATTGCCAGTGCTTTCCATTATGTTTGCATTATCCGCTTTGATAATTTCTGGAATCAAAACTTTGATTGCATGGTTTTGCCTAGGGCTGGGGTGGCTGCAGAGGAGAATGGCAAGCAGGATACTGGCCTTTGATGACCAGCATGGATTGGGAATAACAGTCATCATGTGCTTGAGCATTCATTCAGCTGCCACCTGATTGCTCAGTCCCTACCGTGCTGAAGAATCAGACGCAAACGGTGACTTTTCAAGACAGCAAACACGCTTAGTCTGGAGAGTAAGAAGAAAGGCTTTAATTTAGGGCTCATCCAGACGACTGCAAAATGTGTGACACGCCCGCTATGTGTGTTCATTATTTTTCAGTCGTCCAAATGACGTCTCGCACTGTTACGCATTTTCACGGGTTAAATCCGCTCCTTGCAATACCGGCAAAAATGCAATTTGCTGTTTAAAATCGGGAATCATCCGCTGTGCCTTCAGGAGTTAGGATGCAATACCACAGACTTTACAGCTGATGGGCGGTTTTTGTGCATTTCCCCTTGCCCCTTCTCCTCATTCCAGCCAATCACGTATCTGCACTTTTGCACATGTGCGAGAATAAGCCTGGGAAAATTGAACCAATCATCGCAATGGTGGGGTGTTGGGGGGGTCTGCAACTACTGCACAGATGCATTTTATTTTTTGCCAGCCTGCAAACTGGGTGGCCGCTCTGGGTGAGATCTGCAATGCACAGTAAGCGAGAAAGGGGGGATGGTCGGTTTCAGCCTGCCTCCGGAAAGCTTTGTCAATTTCATACTACTTGCTGGGGGTTTTGCTTCAAATCAGGAAAGCATATATTTGTTTAAGTGTAATATCGCAAATGCAAACAAGAAAAGGGCTTCTGGTCGGTTTCAAGCCTGCTCCAGAAAGCTTTGTCAATTTCATTCTCAGTGGGAAGGAAAGGGAGAAGGAGAGGGGGTGACACGTTTCTTGCTTTTTTGGAGAAATAAGTGCAATTGCCAGCGTGTGTATCTCCTTAAATATCAATAAAGGCAGAAAAGCATACATTCATTTAAGCATAATATCACAAATACAAACAAGGCAGGCATGAAACTGACCAGTAGCCTTTCCTTCCGAGGTGAGAACTCCTTTACAGCCATACTGTGCTTCGTTGCAAAGGGGGAGAGGAGCATACGTAATTTTTTTGCTGACCAATTGGTTGATAGGGGGAGGTTTTAGAGGCGGAGCTTGGAAAAAGCGAAAAGAATGTAGGGGTCTTACTGCTGCATGTGCGGGTGCAAAAAATGTTTTTTTTAATTGGGAAAGAGCGAACTAAAAGGCAAAGTGAGGACTATCAGATGACAAACCGAATATGGAAACCGTGGATTATCCTGCTCCGTTTGGATAAGCCCTTAATGGTAGAGCATCTGGTCGCATGCAGAAGATCCCAGGTTCAATTCCTGCCATCTCTAGGTGGGATTAGGCAAGGTAAAAGGTAAAGGTGTTCCCGCACTTATAGTGCAAGTCATTTCCGACTCTTAGGATGACATCTTGCGATGTTTGCTAGGCAGACTGTATATATGGGGTGGGATTGCCAGTTCCTTCCCCGGCCTTTCTTTACGCCCCAGCATATGCCGGGTACTCATTTTACTGACAGCGGATGAATGGAAGGCTGAGTGGACCTCAACCCCTTTTACCGGAGATTCGATTTCCTCCTTCCGTTGTAATCAAACTCCGGCCATGAGCAGAGCTTTGGCTGCGTTACCGCCACTTACCACTCTGCACCACGGAGGGCGCCTCAGGATTAGGCGAGACCCTGTCTAAAATCCTGGAAAGCCACTGCCAGTCAGAGTAGACAATACTGAGCTAGATGAACCAAGGGTCTGACTCAGTAGAAGGTCGCTTCCTATGTTGTCTTTCTTCCTTCTCTCACCTTCCCTTTGTTTTATTTATTTATGTATCTGATTTCTATCCCGCCCCTCCTCCCAGTAGGACCTCATCTCTCCCTCCTTTTGCGTGATTTACCCCTTTTTAGCATCTGTTGTTAATTGTGCAGGGCAGGTGCCAAACGTCTTAAAGTTATGCCATGGGAGCTGCACAAAACTCCAGAGGCTTATCCCCAATATGTTGGCAGTTTTTCTACTTGAGGAGAAAAGGCTCGCTTCTGACAATGACAGTCTGTTTCTCTCCAGTGGTCATTTATTTCTTTATTTATTAGATTTATATCCCACCCTTTTGCCCAGTAGGAGCCCAGGGCAGCAATGCCAATGCTGTATCTGCTGTATTGGGTGCCTACTCCAAGGGAAGCTTGGAGGATGGCAACAAGGGAGAGGGCCTTCTCAGTGGTGACCCCCAAATTATGGAATGATCTCCCTGATGAGGGATAACATTGTTATCTTTTCGGTGCCAGGTCAAGACTTTCCTCTTCTCCCAGGCATTTTAGAATGTGTTTTTAAATTGCTTTTTAAAAATGTGTTTTTAAAATTTGTATATTTGTTTTTAATGTTTTTAATTGTTGTAAACCGCCCAGAGAGCTTCGGCTATGCGGCGGTATATAAATGCAATTAATAATAATAATAATAATAATAATAATAATAGCTATGACCTATTAAGCATATTTTCAGGAGTCCCCCTCATAACAACTAATATGTCATTCATAGCTTGTGTATTCCATCCCCTCCTTCATCTGTCAAGAAAACCATTTGCAAAATTAGGGGTTCTGTTTCCTGTAGAGAGGTCTTGCTCATGACAAATCATATGATTGCTGCATGATTTTCTGTCAACAAGTAAGATAAGTTCTGCTCAAAAATGTGGGGCCCAGGCAAGTAGCCATATACAAATACTCACCTAAGTAGTTATTAACATTGAAAGAGGCCAGGATTTTGCCACTGTGATTTGGAATACTGAGTATTTTCAGGGTGTAATATAATGATATAAAATATTCATGTACATTATCTGAATGTGTGGCTACAACTAGGTGACAGACATCTAGGATGGCCTTGGGTCTGTCTTGAATGGCATTACATTTTCAGAAAACCATTCCAGTTCTCAACCTGTGATGAAACCAAAACAAAATGTGACAATTTCCACGTTATGGGGCTCACTGTTTCTTTGGGGTGTGTGATTATGACTCAGTCTATCCACTTCTTTCAATGTCTTGTTTTGTTCCCGTGTTATGGCTGATGGTCAAAACAATACACCAGTTAAATTCTGTTTACATCACCTAGTTATCAGTGGCTGACTGCCAGAATCAGTAATGTGACCTGAACTAGTAATGTGACCTGACCTGAACTTTAGGGAAAGTAATGAATTGAAGTGAAGATTAGGGGAAGCTGTCACTCGGTGGTAGAGCACATGCTTTGCATTCAGCAGGTCCCAGGTTCAATCTCACAGAATCATGGAATAGTAGAGTGGGAAGGGGCCTATGTAGCCATTGAGTCCAACTCCCTGCTCAGTGTAGGAATCCAAATCAAAGCATTCCCGACAGATGGCTGTGCAGCTGCCTCTTGAATGCCTCCAGGGTTGCAGATCCCATCACCTCCCTAGGTAATTGGTTCCATTGTTGTACTGTTCTGACAGGAAGTTTTTCCTGATGTTCTGCCGAAATCTGGCTTCCTGAAACTTGAGCCCATTATTCTGGGATAATCGAGAAGAGATCCCGACCCTCCTTTGTGTGGCAACCTTTCATGTACTTGAAGAGTGCTATCATATCTCCCCTCAGTTTTCTCTTCTCCAGGCTAAACATGCCAAGTTCTTTCAGTCTCTCCTCATAGGGCTGTGTTTCCAGTCTCCTGATCATCCTTGCTGCTCTCCTCTGAACCTGTTCCAATTTGTCTGCATCCTTCTTGAAGTGCGGAGACCAGAACTGGACGCAGTTCTCAAGATGAGGCCTAACCATTGCTGAATAGAGGGGAATGAGTACTTCACGTGATTTGGAAACGATACTTCTGTTAATGCAGCCTAAAATAGCATTTTCCTTTTTTGCAGCCACATCACACTGTTGGCTCATATTCAGCTTAAGAACATAAGAACATAAGAAGAGCCTGCTGGATCAGGCCAGTGGCCCATCTAGTCCAGCATCCTGTTCTCACAGTGGCCAACCAGGTGCCTGGGGGAAGCCCACAAGCAGGACCCGAGTGCAAGAACACTCTCCCCTCCTGAGGCTTCCGGCAACTGGTTTTCAGAAGCATGCTGCCTCTGACTAGGGTGGCAGAGCACAGCCATCACGGCTAGTAGCCATTGATAGCCCTGTCCTCCATGAATTTGTCTAATCTTCTTTCAAAGCTATCCAAGCTGGTGGCCATTACTGCATCTTGTGGGAGCAAATTCCATAGTTTAACTATGCGCTGAGTAAAGAAGTACTTCCTTTTGTCTGTCCTGAATCTTCCAACATTCAGCTTCTTTGAATGTCCACGAGTTCTAGTATTATGAGAGAGGGAGAAGAACTTTTCTCTATCCACTTTCTCAATGCCATGCATAATTTTATACACTTCTATCATGTCTCCTCTGACCCGCCTTTTCTCTAAACTAAAAAGCCCCAAATGCTGCAACCTTTCCTCGTAAGGGAGTCGCTCCATCCCCTTGATCATTCTGGTTGCCCTCTTCTGTGATCAACCTCAGCTTGTGATCAACGACAATTCCAAGATCCTTCTCACATGTTGTATTGCTGAGCCAAGTATCCCCCATCTTATAACTGTGCATTTGGTTTCTTTTTCCTAAGTGTAGAACTTTACATTCATCCCTGTTGAATTTCATTCTGTTGTTTTCAGCAAGAGAGCCTATGGGCCTAATTCTGGTATGGGTCTTAAGAACATAGGATGCTGCCTTACACTGAGTCAGACCTCTGGTCCACCTACCTGAGCACTGTCTACACTGACTGGCAGTGGCTCTCCAGGGCTTTCAGCTAGGGGACACTGTAGCCTTACCTGGAGATGCTGGGGATTGAATCTGGGATCTTCTGCATGCAAAACAAATGCTCTACCACTGAGCTACAACCCTTCCCCTTAGGATGGTTCACAGTCAGGCTTGTACTCCTTTGCACCACTCTGCTCAGCAAATTAGAGGCAAAACCACTCCAAATGGCTGTTAATATCGATTCCTTGGGGGGGGGGAGCAAGGCAATAAAATAATTCTGTTGAGTTGACTTAATTTATGGCAGACTTGCCACAAGGTTGACTATCATGCACATTTAGATTCTTTTTTTTCAAGACGCTGAGGGTAGGGGCATCTCAGAACCCTAGAATGTCATTCATGTAAAATATCCATTCCTTTAGGAAAAAACCCCCAACAGGTGATGAATAATATAATGAGAAATATGTAAGCAAAATAATTTTAGTGGAAAATAAAACAGTGGATTTTCCCTCAGTGTACATTCTGTGGTTATTACCACATTAGGGTAGGTACATGCTAAGGCTCTTTTTAAAAGAACACACACACACCTCTTCTAATTGCAAGATACAAAATGTTTTTGGTTGCTCTCATGATCAAAAAGAAGCCTGTGATTTATGACTTGGAATATTCTCACCAAATCCCAGGAGGTTCTGAAAATAACACAGCTCATTTATAAATTTACATGAGCAAGCTTTTTTTTAATAAATTAAATCCCATAGAAACAGAATATATTTATATTCAAAACCAAAATTGTGATAATTCACATGGAAGACATTAGGAGCTTTAGAAAAATGCTTTTGGTTCCCTGCTGTGCTTATATGGTTTAATGAAGTACGTAGGAAAAGTCTACTGTCTTTTTC
This sequence comes from Rhineura floridana, assembly GCF_030035675.1. Lineage (NCBI taxonomy): Eukaryota > Metazoa > Chordata > Lepidosauria > Squamata > Rhineuridae > Rhineura > Rhineura floridana. Next base: position 139,389,588 of record NC_084482.1, on the reverse strand, counting down.
CATTTCAATCATTGACAGATCTTTTAAGATATCATATCATTTTATAGTTAGCAGTTCTCACATTGTGTTGTTTAAAATGCCTGCACAGATAAAATACCTACTTTCTTTAGCATTTTTGACCACAAGAAAGCAATCTGATGGTCCCTGAAAGGGTGTCCTGGGGCTAGAGGATACAGTGGATTTCCCTCTCAGACCTCAGAGAGAGAGTTCTGCTATTGGATTCCTCCTCCCTGCTATGGTGGAAAGTTCCCGAACCTTGGCCAAACTGATATCAGAGGTCGGACATAAGTAGGGCCAAAAAGAAGGTGTGTAGTTCGGGGGCATGCTGGAGAAGGACCAGGAAATGGCTCTGATCAAAAGTATCGAAGCTGCCCCAGTGCCCTGACATGCCCTGAAATGGGGGAGAGATTTAGACCCACCCAGTGCCCACTGGAAAAAAAAACTTTAAAAAACCCTACAAAATGGGCAAGAAGTGCAAGAACATCACTTCAACCTCACTTCCCAGCAGATCATTGAACTACCTTCAGCTTTCACATCGCCCTGTACCCCCAGATTAGGACTGCACCCTTATTAAGGCAAATGGCTGCTGTATCTTTAGTGTATTAAGGTGTCTAATCTCTATTCTCACCCCACAGGGTGGAATCCAACGTAATGCAAAGACAAATGGGTGGTCAGTGCAAGGATTTCAGCTTGTGGAATGGAACATTCTCCCCTTTTCCTCCCCTCCTAAATCTGTTCTAGCGGTTCCCCCAACCCTCTGGAGCAGATTTCAGGAGGTGGAGAGCACACATGGGGGAAGGAGAGGGAGGAAAGTCCCCTAATGTATGTGGAAATCTTTGTGCTGAATTAGTAGAATACTGCCCCTGCTTTTTATTTACATTTTAGAACTTTATGAACATTGCAATCTATACAAAACCTGTATTGTCCTCAAACTGTGGCTGCCTGTTGAACTCAAAGTTTGAAACATTCAGGACAAGGATTCCCCAACAAAATCAGTAATGACATTTTGTCTTTGATACACTGGATGGCCACTGTCATCTGATCTTTTCATTAGTGCTGGGTTGAACATTTCTCCAGCAATATTACGTTAACCATTCTTCATTAATTAATGAGAAAATAAATTATCATAAGGGGGGAACATTTTTGCTGAAGAAGCTCGTGGGTGCAGTGCAGGAGTTTTGCTGTGATTACCTTATTTTCAGGTAGCTACACCATGGGTGTGTGTTTTGTGAATGTTCTTTCATCCTACAAATCATCTCACCAGTGGTCTGTATCCTGAAGCCTTCCTGGGTGTCTGTACTTCAACTAAAGCCCATGGGTTTTTGTTTTTAGATCCAGAAGCACAGGCAGCCAGGCAAGAAAACTAGAAAACTATATTGGAAAGTTTACTCACCTTGACATGATAAAGTTAGTTCAACACACTCACTGAAATTGTAAAGAAAATGCCCTGAGAATGAACAGGGGAAGAAAGCTTTTGTGAAACGGGGGGACAGGTTTCTGTACAGCACTTCCTTCCACTCTCTTCACCAGCCATAGCAAGAAGGGACAAGGAATAGATAAAAGTCAGTGTCATCTGATTTTTCGCTTTAGAATACTAGAAGGCAAAATATTCAGCTATTTCCGCCATACATATTTGGACTCGTACAATAATTGCTATTGGCCGGTATCAAGCTAAGACTTACAGATGTCTAAGAGGAACATTCCAAATGTTTACAATTTCAAGCACTGCATCTTGGTTAAATATATACCATAAGGAAGCAGGATTACTGGGTATAGTGAGCCATTCTGGTCTGTTTAGGTACGCAGTCATATTTGCTTGAGAGCAGCACAGTGGCCTGCTGCCTAGTGTTCCTGCTGTTACTCCACTGGCGATCTACTGCACTGGTGTTGCAATGCGACAATGTGCACTTTTGGCCTACTGTTTGGGAAGGGCTCAGTGGCAGAGCAGAAGCTGTGGATGCATAAAGTCTCAGGTTCACTCCCTGGCGTCATCACCAGTCCAACTGCAGCTGGTGAAGAAATGTGGTGGCCATTGAACTGCTGCTGCCAAGATCTAAGAGGGAAGTTGCCACACCCACACCCCCAAACTGGAGACTCAAGTGGTCACATTGGAGGCAGGAGCAGCAATTTAGCCCCATGCAATAGCAGGGCTGCCGACTGGCTAGCAGTGGCCCATGAGCCACTGGTGTAATCAGCTGTGGCTCTTTGTTACCTGTCACACCTCCTTGCCAGCTGCCATTGCTCCTGTTAAAAGACCTCTAGAACCATGGCTTGGACCTTCTCCCCAAGCCCCTGAAGAATTGCTGCCACTGAGAGGCAATACTATTTGTTTATATGGACCAGTACTCTGATTCTAAATATAAGGCAGCTACCTATACTCATAATTCATTTGGACTCTGCACAACTTTCCAGAGGGCCAAACTACATGCAACATTAATAAAGTATTTTGCTCTTGAGTGTAGGTTTTATCTTTCATAAATTGCCAGCACAATGGCTGGGGGGCAGAACTCATCTAGACTGGCATCCTTATATGGGGGCTACATATTGTAGCGACTTTCCAACACAAATTGCAGTTACAGTCCCAACCCAGATTGGGATTACAGCAGGGTGTGTGTGTGTTAAAGAATTAAAGGTCTCCTAATCTCCACACCAGGGGCCCAGTCCAAACTAGGCCCTCTGCACTGTCAGTTAGTGAAAGCGAGAGCTTGCAATCAAAGGCAAACTACATGATAAACATCACCTGTTTGAAGTGTTCATCTATAGGAGTTGCTATAGTGTTAATGCACTTGATGGAAACAGCTATACAAAATGGAGCCTTGAAGGATTCTTCCACAATGTGTTGGGCCTGAAATTTTTTTTCAAGCAGCACTTGGATCTCCTTCCTTCCCTTTCCTCCTCTTCCCATCTACTTGCCTGCATTGTACATGGGAGTTACTATGAGGCAGGGACAGGACAGCCAGCAGTTCCCAAAATGCAATGTTGGTAGGGAGATCTTCCAAATCAGGTGAATGGAGAGGTAGGGAATGATGCTTCTGCCTGTACTTCAGATTGTTTAGCTTCCTAATTTCCTACTCCAGCACTCTTGTAAAGCCAGACACACTTCACTATTGGCAATGGGATGATCTGTGTGTGTGCATGCGTGTGCATGCGTGCGCGCACACACACACAAAGAGGGCTTTTTCATTCAGGGGCCAGTATAGTAAACATCGTATTTCCAATGCAGTGCTATTCCTCTTTCACATTCACAAAGTTTTGAACATTCTCCTGTCCCAACTTGCTGCACAGTAAATAATGTGTGTGCCTGGCTTGCACAGCGTAGGGAATGTATACAATCTGCTCTCATAAAAATCCTTGCCACTTTGCAACATTCAGCTTGCAATCACATGAAGCAATCCCACTGCCCAGGGGCAATCACATGAAGCAATCCCACTGCCAGTTTTGCCAAGATCAAAAGGCGCATGCATGCTGCTACTACCCCACAGTGGGTTTTGAGAACTCTGGAAGCAAACCTAATGCTTTCTGGTCCTGTGCAGGGTGTAGGAGGGTGTAGGAGCGGGCTGTTTTGCTTGCTTGCATGAAGTTGGCAGCAGGAATCAGCATACATTAAGATGATGATCAATCAACAAGATACATCTGAGGATAAAAGGATATAAAGTCCATGTACTTCCTGTGAGTCCTGAGCTCCTTGTTCTGTATATATGTATGTATGTATGTATAATAATAATAATAATAAAGTTAGTAAGTTTACTAGCAGTGGAACAAGATAAGGTAAATAGATAGGCCTCCTTCTAAACCTGCTAATGTCAAAAGCATGCTTGACAATCCTATAATGGGTCCCTTCCACCTTCCTTGAGTGAATTAAAAAACTGGCAAAAAGAAAAAAGAAACTGGGCCTGAGAATTCTCATTTGAACCTTCTGGGATGACACAGTGACTCCTGTTATTTTTATAACACTACATAAAATACATAGAAAAATTTCCCTAGAGATAAATAAATAAAGCAAGCAAATCTTTTTTAAAAAAAAATTGTGAAGCTGAAAATTGCACTGCACAGCTAACCAACTTCAATGATATTTTTTAATCAGACTGAAAAATCCATTCTGGTTTATAAAATAAGACATAAAAAAATTAAACTGGAAAATACTGCCAACAATTTAATGATATATATATATATATATATAGACATTTTAATATTAAAAGTAAATTGTAAATGTGTCTTTATAAACAATATGCATAAAATAGATCTATAATAGTAAAGCTCTGCCCCTCTCTCTTTAAATGCTTTTTCTTCACAGTAATTTCTTAGGTATGTAATATTTTCCCTCTGAAATAGTGCAATTTGAACAACGTACATCATGTCAATGGTTTAGAAATTCTATGCCCCTTAATATAAGTCCTTATAAATTTCTTGTAGGAGTGGATGAAGGCTCATATCTGTCTCCGTTTTCTTTATAATTTGCAACAGCTGCACATGTTCTGTTACAATCTGTCTGAGGTCTGTCATTTTCTGCAACAATTTTGCAAACAGCTGCGATGACTCTGGATGATTTAGCTTTAGCTGGAGTTCTAAAGATTGCAGCAAATTGTCTTGAATTTCTTCAATGGGCTTTACATTCAGTAATCCAGGGCGATCTAGAAGTGAACAAAACAGTTTTTTTAAAAATAGATAAACCCCCACTTGTTTGTAGAACCTTCTGCAACATTTCAGACATATTACACTGAAATATTACATTATGACTGAGGAGGAATTTTTGTAGGTTTTAATTTTCACACAAAATAATGCCCCTTGTAGAATGTAGAATCTTATGTTGAATCAGGAGATATATTTCACCTGAGGCTTGTTGCCTGCTGGGGTAGGGGGCAGTCTTCTAAATCTCAGAGCTGTGCATTCCATGAAATCAGCTCTAAAGGTCGATAATCCCAGAAGTTCTCAAAGAGTTCTGGGGACACTTCCACTAGCATTTTTTCTGGAAGCCTTTCATGTGTGGACTGGAAAATGTCTATTAAGGCAGCTGGTTGGAGTCATTTGTGAGTTACTTGGTGACATGGTTGGCACATTTCTGAATTTCTTGCCCTCCCTTGCCTGAGTGTGCTGTTACTATTTCTCCTGACTGCACTGTTAGGGCATCCCTAAAGTCCTTTCAAAACAATTAAAATTGCAAGCTATTAGGGAGACATGGCACGGGAGCCGTCAACCTCCACCTCCCTGAGAAACAGCTTATTGGCTGGAATTTCACCTGGATATGCTGATGGCACCTTCACCATTTTTTGACCCTGTACTTTGTTCCCTTCCAATTACTTTTGTAACAGCTGGCATTTGCCTTTTTCTTTTTTAATATTTTCACGTCATTTTTGCAAATGAACAAATTATCTATATTTATCTCAAAGATTTTGTATGAAATCAAAATCAAGTGTAACTCATAGAAGGGTCTACACATTGCTCAGGAATTACAGCACAGCCAATGGTTCAGTTGGCTCAGTTTAAGAAATATGACCACTTCCTATTTCCTTCCATTGTGGAGAAATGAAAAGATGTTCACATTCCTCCACACAGATTTTCACTTCTCATACGACTATTTTCCAACGAGTATTTCCAGCCATGATTAACTATCATGAATACTGTATTCAGAACATTTCCGGTTCTATCTCTATGTGTGAAAGATTATGAAGTATGTACTTCAATGATGTCGTAGCTCTTAATATTTAGAGATGTTACTTATTAGGCTTTTGAGGGGATTGTATTGCTTTAAACAGGTGGTTGCCAATCTGCCAGATTATACTGAAACATCTGGATTCTGGATATGAATCAGCAATATAAAACTCAAACAAGCATGAAGTCTATATCCTATTTCCAGGGTATTTGAATTGCTAGAGAATTCCTCATTTGTTTGGCTCACTTAAAAATAAATAAAAAGTTATTTATAAAGTAAGACCAAATGAAGGCAATTTTTATTATTTTCACCCATTGAGTGGAATCCAGTTGATGCCACTCCACTGACAGAAGACATCTGTCAGCAGAACGGGGAGGGAGGCCATTTTTGGCAATTCCTGCTGTCCACTGCACAGCACACACACACACATCCATCTGCAGGAGTATCCTGCAGGAGGGAGAAGAAATTGCCCCAAACCACCTCCTCCCCTGTTCTGCTGATGGATGCTTTCTGTCAGTAGAGTAACATCAATTGAATTCCATCCATTATTTTTTTCTGAAATCAGAAAACTTAGTTGGTATTTGAATACCTATGCTGGAACATTCAAAAAAGGAACACAGGAAGCTGCCTTATACCAGGTCAGGCTGCTGCTGACACTGACAGGTTGTAACTTGCCAGGGTTCCAGTCGGAAGTCTTTCCCAACAGCTTTAACAATGCAGTTCTCAAAATACTTTATGATAAATCAAACAGAAGTGACAAGGGATAACGTTCTAGGGCTCCTTTAAAAAGTCCATAATACCTTTATATTAAAACTACTAACAAGCCAATGTCACTAAAGTTATAAGGACACCTGAAACACTACAAATTATGGAAAGGTTGTAACAATACAGTTCCAAATTATGGGCCTGAAAAAAATGAAAACAGTTTGAGGGATGCCTTTTCTAACGCAGAAGCCTCTTTGGTTCTTCAGTCTTCTCAAAGTTAACTGTAGTTTATGTTAATCATTGACTTCTGAATTGTTCATAAGAATTATTTTACGTTCCATGCACACATGTAAAATTACTGTGTATTTCTTATCTCTAACAGCAATTGCTACTGGAAGTAATTTAGAGTAAGTATAGGCATTTGGCTGAGAACCCTTATCATAGTGCTGGTACGAATCAAGTATGACTCAGCATTTGTGTGTTTAACCATAATGAATACAGCACAAATCAGGTTTGGGGCTCAAAAATTATCCTCAGATGTACATATTAAAATATGTCTTGTATTCTTTTTTGTTAACAACCAGCATCTTGGCAAAATGACACAATTGGGATCAGAATAGGTTAAGCATACACACAGAGAGATTCTGAAGAAAACCTCTGATTTATAATTATAATCTTTAAGTCATTTGTTCTCTTAGATTTTAAAGTGGTTTGTTAATGTGTTATATTATTCAAGTGATTATTGGAATTACAACTTGAAAACAGGAATATGTGCAACTTCAGTGCTTTTCTGACAATGTTTTATTTAATGTTAGTATTTGGTTTTAAGGTTTTATTAATTGGTTTTAATTTCACTCTGCACCCCACCTGATGAACATTTTGAAATATGGTACAGAAATATTTTAGATAAATAAAAGTATTATGTAGTCAGCCACCATGGTTCAAGGCAGTTGGGAACTGACAAGCCTTCTGGTGACCTCGGAGGTCAGATAGGCACATTGGGTGGCTAGTGTGAGAGGACAGATGTCACGTGCAGGAGAGCAACTGGGGGAACGTCTCATCTGAACCAGGCCATAGGCCATGAAAAGCTACTCTGAATGTCACCATCTCTTTCCCTAAAACTTTAGAAACTTCAGAAGAAACAGAATAGATACCATATGATAGTTAAAAAGGGGGGGGGAGTTCAAAATATTTTATATTCTAGCTGAAAATATCACCTTCTCCCTCTCTCCCACCTCTTCATTCTGATAAAGATCAATTTCTTGGTTATTTTCCAGTAAACTTGTTGATATTTCAATGGGTGATGTGGGAGATTATTCATTATCTGCTGACAATGTCCCCCTGGTATCATTAGAATGGGTGATATCCAGCATTAATTAAACTGAAGGGATCTACTATGAGTATGACTTAGTTAGAAATAGTCCACTAAAATACATCTGGTAGTTAAATCAAACTTTTGTAGACATGGACTGCCTTCAAGTCGATTCCGACTTAAGGCGACTCAACGAATAGGGTTTTCATGGTAAATGGTATTCAGAGGAGGTTTACCATTGCCTTCCTCTGAGGCTGAGAGGCAGTGACTGGCCCAAGGTCACCCAGTGAGCTTCATGGTTGTGTGGGGAATCAAACCCTGGTCTCCCAGGTCCTAGTCCTACACCTTAACCACTATTATTACCTGGATATTCAAATCAGGCAGATTTTGTACAATTGGGCATCATTTTTATATATAGGAACTACGCCCCTATCTGGACAGTGACGATCTCGCCTCAGTTGTTCACGCTCTGGTAACTTCTAGATTGGACTACTGTAATGCGCTCTACGTAGGGCTGCCCTTGAAGACTGTTCGGAAACTCCAGCTAGTGCAAAATGCGGCAGCCAGGCTGTTGACGAGGACCCATCGGTCTGCGCACATAACACCTGTCCTGGCCCGCCTGCACTGGCTACCCATCTGTTTCCGAGCTCGATTCAAGGTGCTGGTTTTGACCTATAAAGCCTTATACGGTGTGGGACCGCAATACCTTGTGGAACGCCTCTCCCGCTATAAACCTACCCGTCCACTTCGTTCAGTATCTAAGGCCCTCCTCTGGGTACCAACTCATCAGGAAGCCCGGAGGATTGTTGTTAGATCTAGGGCCTTTTCTGTGGTGGCCCCCGAACACTGGAACAGCTTACCTGAGGAGATACGCCTGGCGCCTACGGTACTTTCTTTTAGGCGCCAGGTTAAGACCTGGCTATACTCCCAGGCATTTTAATGTTTAATGTTTAATGTTTTCATGTTTAACGTTGTTAGTTAACTTGCTGTTATGTGTTATTGATTTTATTATACTATTGTATTTTAATCCTATTTGTACACCGCCCAGAGAGCTATTAGCTATGGGCGGTCTAAAAATGAAACGAAATAAATAAAATAAAATAAATAAATAGGTCAGCTTCAGAGGCATTGATGACTGAAGTATGGACTATTTAGTCATTGATTGCTATGATTTATAATTACCCAAATTTGTCAAATTGACAAATACTTGATGAATGAGGCACAGATTAATTAAAAGATTTTAGCAGAATATTATACTGCTGGGAGACAAATGACTTGTGCCATATTATTTTATATAATAGAAAACAAAACATTTCTGAAGTTGTACAAATTCCAGTTTGCAGTCAAAGATTGGATACTATTAAAGCAGATAAGGGAGTTAACAGTCTGTTTCTAATTTGTAGGCTTTTTGTTAATATAAGAAAAATATCCCAAGACCACCAGTGCATATTCTAAAAGGTCCTTTTGGGCTTCAAAAATTTCAGTGCAACTATCCAAGAAATATAGTAGGTATCCCAATTGTCTTTACTCAGTTAATTCAAAGTCCTTAGGGGCCAATTTATTCCAAAATGGTCCTCACGTAAAGGCATTCTGACAGCATATGCGCTTGCTAAATGTGATCTTAATCTAATGAAAACACGTCACAGTGCTTTAAGCGAACAAGGGAGAAGTGCCAACCAATGATTAAGCCCTTTAAACCTGGCATATGTAAACCATGTAAAAGACCAAATGCAGCTGGGCAAGGGGAAAGGGAGATGGAAAGATGCATGAGGGGTTTGCTGGATGAGTTGTACTCAGCTATGCATATGACAAGCTAGTGCAAGTCAGGGGTACAACTGTGGTACTTGGAGGACTTGGAACAACTGCCTTTCCTCGGAGATAGCTGGCACTCTTTCTGGGGAAGGGTTGCAGTTCAGTTGTAGAGCGCATGTTTCCAAAGGTTCAGTCTCTGGCATATGTAGTTAAAAAGATCAGTAGCAGGTGACATGAAATGACTTCTGCTGGAGATCCCAGAGAGCCATTGCCAGGATAGGCAGTACTAAATGTTCAGATAGCTGTAAGGTGGCTTCCTGGGCTATAGCTTGTGATGGAACTGTCAGGGCTAGGCCATGGGCAGCAGTGTGAGGTGAATCAGGAGCAGTGGAACAGAACGAGTAGTCAGAACAAGAGAACAAACCAGAGGGAACAAGACTGACACCAGGACTGAAAGGCAACCAAAGGACACAGGAACAAGACCAAAGCTCAGGAAGACTTGTTGCTCAAGCCCTCTTATACTCCTTCCTGTCCAGGAGCATCCAATGGCTAGCCTTGGTGGGCATGTTCAGTACAGGGTCTGCAGATACTAAGCTGCTTAGGCATATGCTGTGACAATGCAGTTCAGTAGCTAAACACATGGGGTAGTAGCCACATACAGACCCAAAGGGTCCCAGTAAAAGCCTCAGCAACGTCGACAGGAATCCATATAAATCCTGGAAGATATAACCTCAGGAAAGGCAATTTCACATTTCATTTGCATTTAAAAGGCAGATGCTTCAGTTATTTCCCCATCCTTTTATATTCACTTCAGTGACATAAGTAAGGTGGGGGAAATTGCCCCAAGAGAGTCTGTAATACCTGGCCCGTCACTCCTTCTCATTTTCCACATCAATTGCATATCAAGCCAGATGTTGCATCATGTGTGCCACGAGGTTTTGCTCCTCCATCCACCCTACACATCCTACTACTAAAGGAAATATTCAGGTCACATCCATACCATACATTTAAAGCACATTTAATGGACATGCCTTTCCCTAGAGAATCCTGTAAACTGTAGTTTAACCCTCACAGAGCTACAATTCTCAGCACTCTTAAGAAACTACAGGTTCCAGGGTTCTTTGGGGGCAGCAGTGTGCTTGAAATGTGCTTTTAATGTATGGTGTGGAAGTTACCATAATGTGAATTGGACCTTAGAAGAGTCTACCTATCAAATATTTTTACAGTATTTGCTATCAATATCTCAAGATAGCTCATGTGTTTTATGTGGCAGTGCACCAGGACTCAGCAAATTCCGTTTTCATTTCCTGCCTGGGAATGTTAAAACAGGAAAGGTATCAAGCACCTTTCAGGCCAAAACACTTGGCTGGTATGCTGAGTTCATCTTAGTGGGTCACAACTAGTGCATTCCTGGTGCAAGTTTTATTCCAGCCCAAGGATAACTATGGCACTTTCATACTTACCTCCACTAAGAATAATGACAGCTATAAATATTGCCAAGTCACTGTCATCTAATTCCAGTGCATTGAATTTGACAGCAAACTCAAACTTGGGCTCCATAAAGTCACTAAAAGGTTTCCGGAGACTTTTCAGGAATTCCCGAGTCATGAATCCTTGTCCGTTGGAAATGAGAACACCGTCTTTATTCATCATGGAGGCAAGGAGTGTATAGATGATCTCGTGGACACCATATTTCAGGAGAGTTACTTGGTCATTCAGGTCTAGACTCACAAAACCTGGAATGCTTTTGGCAAATTCCGTGATCTCCTGAACTGCTTCCACTGAACGAAATTGGCAGCGCTGGAAAATACGGATGGCAACCTCTTTATTTTGCTCTTGCATGGACGCCAGATGTTTGCACTTGATCTGGTCCTCTCCCATCGTTAAGGAATTCATGTCATAAATGACAAAAGGCTGAGAAAGAAAAATACAATAGATTGTCAGGCTTCCTTCCTAAATAAAGTACAGTGTGCTACTGAAACTAGATACACAGAAATTGAGAAAGATTAATTATAGTTCAAGAACAGAAAGAAGTTGACAGGGAATGTGTATGTATTCTACTGACATACCTAGAGGAGTAATTTTGGGAGTTAAAAGCCTCAGAGAGCAATGAAAACGAAGAGGATTAGGATGCTTAAACCATCTGCAAGGTGAGCAAATCAGTTCATAACATTTTCCCATACTTGCAAAGAAACTAGGCTTTTTAAGGAGGGTACTAATTTTACAAATTGCTCCATGCAAACAAAGTGATTGCATTCCTCTAAACACAACCATGATTTTCTTTAAGGTAAACATTATTAAAAAAAAGAAGTAAGTAAACATGTGAAAGAAAACTAGGAACATTTTGTATTTATAATTCTGGGAACACATTATTTTATCTGACTGTTTTGATTATCCTGATAAAATAGTCGTCCTAGAAGAATTCAGTGTTCAGAATAATCATTAAAGAGACTAACACCCTTTAAAGCCTGAATATGGCAGAATCAAAGAGATATCATAGCCTAGTAACAAAACATGATAAGAAGCCGGGAAACTACTACTGACTAGACTGGAAAAATATTTCAGTTGATAATGTTTGAGAGCTGCCTCAAAATAGTTTCAATCCAAATGTAACAATTGGCAAAGTTAGAGAAATAATTCCATTTTAGTTAACAGCGCATAGATGTGGTCACTAACACTACTTAATTGTCCTAAAAGTACTTAAAATGTGTATCATGTAGAGCAGTAGTGCCCTCTGGATACATATAGCAAGCTTTTCAAGAATTAATGATAATTCTGGAAGCACTTTAGAGAACTAAAGATCGTATTTAGAAAATGAAGGAGAAATCTGTGCTTGCAGAATCGTCACTGTATCTAAAAAGCTATAGAGTCTTAGGTGAGTATATCCAGTATGTCTAGAGGAACTGAGGAATAATATTTCTCAGATCCATGAAATGTATAAATGTCAACACATGATGCCCTCCAGAAATTGTTGGACTGTAACTCTCATCATCTCTTGCCACTGGACACGGTAGCTTGATATGTGTGAAACCTGGGAAACGTTTTAGTTGGGTTTCACTAGTCTTACTGAACCCTGTAGTTCAATGCCATTATCCTGTATACATTATTTAGGAATAATTGTGGTTTTCCAACCACCACTGAAACAGAACATTTTGAGGCACCCGATCTAGGATAGCTATAATACATGATATTTGTCATCAACAAGTAAAGGACATGCATATGTAAAACTCATTAATGCCATTAAAATAACTTGAACTTCCAGTTAAATATGCTAAGGAGTAGAAGGCACAGCTGCATTGCTCATGCCACGCTAATAAACTGGACTTTCAAGTAACTGTGTTTAAAAATCAAGGAGCTTATTTGATACTTGCTTATACACAGTTATTCTCATTTGTGAACACCAGCTTGAGTTGCTGCTCTAGACAACTCAAGCAACATATAATTAATAACATCTGTTCCTATTCATTGCACTGTTATTTGGATGAAGACAGAGATACAAATGGTACAGATGTATTAAATAAATGATGATCAGTTCACATATACTGAAGCAACTAAACAGCGTAGGAGAAAATCATTTCACGATCGTCACGAAAATGTAAAATACATGTTTCAGTTCAGCAAGGAAACACTTGGGCTAGGAATACCCTGCTGCAATATCATTGTGCTGGCGTGGCAAGAAGGTACAAAGTAGTGCAAATTAGAGAAGCTGAAATGGACTCTGTAACTGTATGGCAAGTTTATTTTGCCATAGCCTGTGAGAGCAGAACATTCCACAGAAAGGTTGGTTACTTAGTAATTTTACACTGCACAAACTACTTGAGCATTACCAATCATTTACATGTGACGCAGATGTGGCCACAATTAAGAGGAGGAACATAACTCTAAATTGTGTCCATAGTAAACATTTTGATGTTTTCAGAGCACAAAGTCCATTACAGTACAAACAATAATAAAAGTTTTACTCATTATTTACTGAATGAGCATTTACTCCAAGTATAGTACTTTTAAACTAAGCTCGAAAAAGACAATTTTATAGGGGTTGTCTTTTCATTTATTGTTTTATGCTGGTAAATTCTATTCTGGTGTCTGGTTCTTCAATGTTCAGAGACAAACAATGTCACATGAGTACACCCTATATAAATGGCATGAGCAGTGCATTAGCATGATGTTCAAACATCACAAAGTCTCTTACAAGATCCAAATTGACCAGTTCAGCTTATCTTGCCACACACAAAATCACTGGGCATACCTAACGCTGAAAGCTCTTGAAAATATTGCAAACTAACTAGAATTATTAGGTGTGTATCTCATTGCACTTGGCCTCCAGCTGTCATAAAGCATACAAAGGTTTTCTGGACAGCAAATAAATAATTTTTAAGGTGGGGAAAAGGGAGGGTGTCAGCTAATTACCTAATTATACATCACAAACTGCCATGTTACTTTGATGTAAGCACCTATTTTATTTTCATAATAAATGAGTTAGCATGAAGTGGGTTTTTTTGATTACTGCAAATCAGAGAGCCAGTGTAATATAATGGGTGTTATGTTAGCACAGAATCAGGGAGACCCAGGTTCAAATCCCCACACAGCCATGAAACGCAATGGGTGATCTTAAAATAGTCACTGTCTCTCATGTTAATCATCAAAGAGTTTTTATGAGGATAAAATGGGAAAGGAAAGAAGCATGTGTGCTGTCCCGAGTCCCTTAGAAGTATGACATAAAGTGTAATAAATCTAAAATGTGACAGTCCAGAAAGCTAAAAGCAGAGTTATGGAAATAGAAAAATATGTATGAATTTAGCTGGATTTCAAGATACCTACTACTACGTCCAATTTAAATATCAGCTTTGAGTTCCTGCCCCAAGTCACTTTGTCGTAGTAACCAGGGTGCTGGATATGAGTACATGAAACTCGGGCAGAAATTTACCACCTCACTTAACCTATTTCACGGAATTAGTCTATGGATAAAATAAGATAAAGGTATGTGCTAACCTGAGCAATTGTAGCCTAATGTCCTAGAGTAAGCCAATATATTTACTTAAAATTGGCCCAAATAATTTTTAAAAGTGCATTTATTAGATTTGTTGGATTGTTGTTGCTTATAATGGTCTTCAGAATGAGCTGGATTAGACATTTTGATACATAAATCCAGCAAGAGGGGAAATCCAGCAGCTCATTCATGGCTAAGAAGTGCCAGAATGGTACAACAGTAGAAAGAAAATTGCATGAAACTAATTGACTGTTAGTGGGCAGGGAAAAATGAATTGGGACTAGACATGGACTAGGGTGGGATGGTGTGTGTGGACTATAGCGCTATGAAGAGAAAATGATTCTCACCTTGGCCATTGGAAACTGCTCCCCAGTCTCTTCTAGTCTTATAGTATTTAATTTCTGTCATTTAGTAAATACTGGCTTTATCTTTTAAACCTACATCACTGACCATATGGTCTAAAATCTCCAAAAAAAGTGCATGTCAGGCAAAATTGTGTACATTAAGAGAAATGCACACTAAACTGCTGATGAATTTGTTTTAGAAGACTTTATTTTACCCAAAAATCCATCAAACTGATGCAGAAATATAACACACTGAACTTAATCAATACACTGACTGGAAAAATGACAGAGAGAGACCAAAACGTGGCAGAATCAATGGGAGAATTAGCATGAGATTAAGTTTGAACTGTTGAAATCAACGGAACTTAGTGGTGCTTAACACTGTCTACATTATGTTCCTTGTATGCATAACAGTTTGATCTCAGTTCAATACAATCTAGTCTTAGCAGACACCAGACTGAGCGTACAATTCTCCATTGATTTTACTGTCCCATCTCAAAAATATGGTGGAAACATTTGCAAAATATTATAGAACTACAGTTTAGGTTTACTTCCAAGGATGCCAGTTTACTGTGTGGCTCTGACTGCATCATTAATTCCCAAATGTAGATTCAAAGCAATATAAAATCCAGTCACCACATGCTTGAGAATCCTGCTCAATTTCCCTGTTGTAGGATCTTTTCATTAATGTATACATTTTGACACACAATTTCCCCTAATGTATTTTTTTGTACACATTACTTGGTTGGGAAACTGCATCACAAAATTCAGAGATATGTGAATTTTGAAGCACAGTATTGAGTTTTAGTTCACATATTATTTTGGGAGGTGTGAATTAGGTATTAAAACATGAAGTGAATAGAATTTCATCCCCATCCCTAGTCAGTGGTACATAGAAAGTGCTTAACTTTGGTTGGATTGTGCCCAGTATGATGAAGGCGTAGTTATTCAGATACAATATAGATAAGGAGGAACTGCCAATCATGTTTATGGAGCCTGATTTACAAACCACTTACGTTGAAGTCTTACTGGGTTGAAAACAGAGCGTGCAATGCATGCTGTTGTCCAATACACAATAGCATAATAAAACATAATGGCTTAATAAAACATGTTTAGGACCAGGTCTGTGCATAAATTAACATATCTGACTGCAGAAAATGAAGGGAGAGAGTAATGATATCAGCAATAGTCTATATAAGGCTCAAATGTTTTATGGTATTATTATGTGAATAGTAAAGCTATAATGTTTTATAATACGCTAAAGTCGCACAGAGCAATATATACTATATGCATAAATGTTTTACATGTGCTGCAGTTGTGATTTCCTTATTCCCTTATCCTGTTGTTGTTGAAAGAGATGTTTAATATGTTGACTTTACTTTGGCCTCAGAATCATACCCTCTGTTTTTGATATCCAGGCTGTTAGTGCCACTGCTTGTGTAACCCAAAGAGCAATGCCCACACACCAGAGGGAGGTATCAGAAGACCTCAGGAAACCAAGATTTGCAGAAGTAAAAAAAAGTCTTTAGGGAAAAAATCCTAACAGTGGGGACGGGTGGGGTGGGGAGGAAGAAATAGTCCAATAATAGCTGAGTGTGTTCATTGGCCACAGAATGCTGTGGAGGTAAACAGAAAACTGTGTGGGAAGAAGGAATCAAATGGAGTGATGGGAATCATGAAGATCAGAATGCCACACTTCAACAATTTGTTGCAGACCCAACTTGTCTCAAATCTATAAACTGGATTCTGTACTATTACATTAATATCTGCGGAGATTGTAATCTCTGGTTTAAGCACAGAATCACTGCCTATCTGTAAAGTTTTTCTTAAACTCCCATACTTTTTTATTTGATAAAGATTAAATATGGCCTTATGCGTCTCTTTTGTATTACTTTTACGTCTCAGCAGCAAGGCATCTGTCCAATGCTACCAAAGGAATTTGGAGTAAAGTGGCAAAATTCAGGTTCAGTCTTTTCATATGTGAGCCATAAACTGCTTTAAAATTTGCCTTGTACTGTTTATGTAAATGTATGTAAGTGGTTTTAGCTTCATATGTAAAGGTGCTTTGGAGCTGTTTCATGTACTTGGACACAAGCACCCAAGCCAGAGCTTGGAAAAGTTACTTTTTTGAACTACAACTCCCATCAGCCCCAGCCAGCATGGCCACTGGATTGGGTTGATGGGAGTTGTAGTTCAAAAAAGTAACTTTTCCAAGCTCTGCAAGGACAAAATACAAACATAATACATCAGGCATGAAAGACCCATGTGTGGAAAACTCCCAGATTTTCTGATTAAAACATTTGCAAAGTGGTGGTGCAATCCTTTTCTCATCACCAATTGTGAGCATTTTGAAAGGAAATGCTACAATTTATCCATATATGTGCCTATTCAATGGCGTCAAGATTTGGTAGGCCTCCTAATCTGGAAGATAACAGAAAATACTCTTCGGCTGCATCTGATCTCCTTGGATACGCTGAGTAAAGTGAAAACAGGAGCACTGGTAGGGTGTGGTCACTCTGTTGGTCTTGGGACCCTGGTAAATACCCAACCTTGCCACTCGCTGGAACTGACCCTGCTCTGGTATGTGCATCCAAATACAGAATGTCTTGTGAATGTTGAGGCAGCCTAATACTTTTATTTGTTGGGTATGTTAAATATATATTGTCACTATTTTATTATTATTTTAAGTGTATGCTAATTACATATTGTATTTATTTATTTATCATCATAATCATCATTATTAACAGAGGCAGAATGGGGTGATAATAAGGGTCAAGGATTTAGTAATCATAATAAAGTGAACTCTAAGATGGTAGCCAAGAGGATCCCAGATTCTGGAGATCACTGGAGAAATCAGGTTTTATGACACATTTTATCATTAGTCATAGTAAGGATTTGTTAGCTCTTATCGATACTTTCACAAGCTCATTGGTAGTGACCGATAGCATGAAATTACTTCCTCTGGTCACATACAGCCACTTAAATATATAATCACATTAAACACAATTCATCACAAACCCAAGGCTTACTCATAATTCCTAAATAACAGATAAATACAACTTCCCACACAGAACAGTTTTTGAAACCTGATGAATCCCAGTTCATTTGATTTAATGCAACAGTTCTTTGTGAACAAAGTACTTGAAGCATATACAAAGAGAGCTTTCTTGCCAGCAAGAGCTTTTCTATACATTAGGCCTGCAGCCCAGTTAAATATATTTTAAATCAATCTATCATATGTGTTTTAATTGCTTCATTGATTGTATTAGTCGATGTTGCATGAATTCCTACATGGGTTGGATCAATGCTTCTTAAGCAAGAAGCACACTTCCTTTGATTTTAGATGATGCACATATGAAGGGCAGTGGCCATCATCTTAGAAAAGGTGTTTCTCCTGTGTGTGAGAGATGGGAGAATGCATCTAGTTTAAAGACAGTGTTTGACATCTGCAGTTTTATAAGCACTTCGACTGAAAACTAACAGATTGAATCAAGAGTTCCATGAGAAGAATTTCATTAATGGAATGGGGTGCTCGACGGCTCTTTCCCCACACAGCCCTGAAAATCCCTGAAAACATGACCCTACTCTGGAGGGTTGGGGGATCCTCCAGAATTGTGTGGAAGTGGAGTGGGGGGAACTGTACAGGGACATTTGAAAAAAATTGCCTCCCCTTCAAAAATCGCCTTCTGTTCATGGATGCTCTGCTGGATCCAAGTCCCTCATGTTCATGGAAGAGTTCTTCCATGCAGGAAGAACTCCAGTGAACAGAAGGGCACCTTTGGATACAACCCACTAATTTTAAAAGCAAATATTGAGCTGATTAATCAGGGACAGCTTTTAGGTGATCAACCTAACTGTTTAATCAATTACATATTGCAGGCCTAATTTTCATGGTGGGTGAAGCTCCACATGCCCCAAAGGTTGTGCTCATTTTGAAGTCAAGCGTGAAGCCCATGCATGCAGGAGCTCTGTGTGCCCATCGGAACCAACACAGTGCCGCAGATCACAAATAGAGAGGTCCATCAAAAGATTTGCTCAGTAAATAGAACTTCCTCTCTTGTAAGAAAAAATGAGCTGATTCAAGGCATATCATTTGAATAAAAAATAATGATTACATTTTAGTATAAAATCTGCCGAGGCTGGCAGCAGTACCAGCATAAATGACAAGAAATAAAAGCCAGAAGTTGCAACTGCGTAAGCTTGAATCTTGCATACACAGTGTCTGATGGTCAGGATGTTTGAAATGGGTATTACAGCTTCTTCTCTAACAGATACCCCTGTTGGATTAATGCGGGAGATAACCTATGGGAAAAGGGGTGACAGAACAGGAAGAAGTGGGGCTCAGCCAGTCCAGAAAGGTTATGCTGACCTTCACATTCTTGTACTGCATTCAAATATTTTATTAGGTTATTTCAAATAATGTTTACTTATCCTATCTAAAAACATTTCCTGTGTTTCATGGCTTGAAATATGTAATTGCCAAATGCAGGAGGTTTTTAAAAAAAATAAAAATAAAAACATAAAATACTGATCTGTTAGTATGGTAAATCATTTGCTTGAGGAAGAGAATAGGAAGCAGAGAGAACTAACTGATTTGTCTGTTGTCTTTCCTGTCAAGATTGCCCTCGCCTTGGCTTTGGTCAGTGGGAAGGACTTTATGTATGAATCATACAAGAGCTTGGCAAGGGCTCGCAGATCAGCAGACTCAGGGTTGAGCTGGTCGATATCACTTGAAATCTCCGCCAACAACTTCTCCTTCTCAGCTTGTGGCATTCGCCCAAACCTGATAGCTGAAGGGGAGGAGAAAAAGAAAAATGTTACAACAGGAATAAACTGCACCCAACATGCAGTTGTAATACTCTTTGTACAGGCAGTTCTAATCATCTGTTCATTGTCTTTTACAGCTCTACAATATGGATTTTTTATGGCGAAAGTGCATTAAGAAGAATGGAAGCACAATGATCAGCCCATAAAAAGTGCAGGCAGCAATAGACTGTAAGGAACAGCTCAGGAGAACACCTGGGTTCGGCAGCATGGGTTTTCATGTGTGCAACAAAGGTGGGTAGTTAGTTATAAGGAAAACTCAGAGATATTTTCTTCACTCTGCTGGAACCCAGAACAGAGGGGCTCCAATTCTTTCAAGGGGCAGTTTCCTGCCCTCTCCACTAAATGGATTTGGACTAAAATAAAAATTTAAAAAGTCTGTGAAGTAGATGGAGGCAGGAAACTTGGGAAAGCTGATACCTTTTCACACAGGCCAACAGAGTGATTCTTTCTATATGGTTCATGTTGGTTAAATGATGAGCGTACCTGAATTAGGAGAACGCTATTCACTGGAGTTGTGGGAACCTCTTTTGGCAGGGATCACATGTGCACAGAGCACATCTCTGTCTCATTTCAGAACTGCCATGCAGTCAGCATGGCATCAGGTCAGAAATGTGGTTCAGAAGATGCCAAGCTTTAATTCTAGCTCTCAATATTTATGTACATGAGTTCAAGCAACAACCCAGTATCGTGCAGAGACTGAGCAATGTAATACAGTGTCCAGAAACTTGTCTATTAATATTTGCACTACTGCATAAATCAGAGCCAGGGATGGTGCAAGACACGCCTTTTCGTTCTGTCATGTCTGCTGCTCCCCCCTCCCACTGCTGGATTAGTGGTGGAAGCACAGGCATTTCTCTGCTGCCTCTTTCATCACCACCTCCCTGCTTTAATGCCTTGCTCCGTGGAAAGGCCACAGGGGTCCTTCTTCAGTGACCAGGAGAGTGCCTGCTCCACTGCCACAGCTGGCTACAGCAAAGAAAGGCTGTTTAAACTTAGGGGGAATGTATCTACATTGTTTTTCCTAAGTTTAAATAGCCTTTCTCCATGATGGGAAACCACGACAGTGGATAGGCACTCTCCTAGCCACTACGGCCTTTGCTCAAAGCGAAACTCTGAGGCAAGTAAGTAGCAGATGGACAGTGGAGACATTTGCTCCACTGGGTAGATGGGTGAGCGGGTGGCTGGTGTTGCTGGCACGTCATGATTAGACCAGCACATATAAAATATCAATACATACATTTCTATAAAAAATTTAAATCACTCTGAATCTTAAGAGGACAACATCTAGTCTCTGAAAATAAAGGAGGGAAAGTGCAGGGGGGATGAGTTGTAGCCAGATTGTGGTAGCGTATTAGATGAGTCATTTGACAAATGCAGCACCCACCATTATCTCCCTACACACTGCACAACCACTTGGCACACTGTTTCCAAGTCAATAAAGTTGGGGCATTTATTTTGGGATTTCTGGTTCTTTCCCATATGCGAGTACATGACACACCCTTGGTTACTTCATACTGTTAGTTCAGAAGAAGCGTTTTCCTCACACCTGGGAAATGGTCTCTGACAGCCCAAAACACAAGGAAATCATTGTGCAGCTGATTGCTCAATTGACGGAAATTGGCTTTATGGCTATAAAATGGACACTGATTTACTTCCAGATTTCCAGCACACTTACCTTTCAGTGAATCCTATTGCCAAGAGGGAATACCCACCCCTACCCCACCGCCATCTCAGTTTGGCTACTTTTGGGGTCAATTCTTCATGCCATCAGAACGGAATGGGACCTTCTGTAGTAGCTCCACAGGAAGCAGAGGACCATTTAGTCAAGTGTACATTTCTGAATTTGTGAAGCCAATAACCTGTTTCTCACAAACACATTTTTTGAGCAATCAGAAAGATGATTGTACATGTGGACATCACCAAATGCTCAATATAGGAATCAAATTGATTATATAATTGGAAGCAGAAGATGGAGAAGTTCCATACTTTCTGAAAACAAGACCAGGAGCAGACTGTGGTCCAGATCATAAACTGGTCATATCGAAATTCAGAGTAAAGCTAAAAAGAAGAACAAAGCAATAATAATGCCAAAATACAATTTAAATAACATCCCAGAAGAATATAAAGATCAAATAAGGAACCAATTTGAGGCTTTAAACTTAATTGAGAGAGAACCAGAAGAACTATGGACTGAAGTCCAAGACATTATCAGGGAAGAATGCAAAAAGACAATACCTCTAGTTAAAAAGAGAGAAAGTCCTCAATGGATGACTGAAGAAACTCTTAAAATGGTTAAAGAGAGAAGGACAGCAAAAGGAGATAGAAACACTGTCAGAACCCTAAATGCAACAATACAGAGACTAGTAGTTGGAACAAAGAGAACTATTACAATAGTGATTGTATAGAAATAGAAGAGGACAACAAAAAGGGTAGAACAAGAGCCCTATTCCAAAAGATTAGAAGAAGGAAGGGGAAATTTAAACTTAAGGGTAGGGATGTTGAATAATCAACAGGGGAACATACTGACTGACCGAGATGAAATAAAAGGAAGATGGAAGCAGTACACTGAAGAACTCTATAAACGAGATGCAAGGATGACAGATTCACTTCACGGAGGAACCGTATGATGAAGAACCAGAAATTTTAGAATGTGAGGCAGAAGCTGCTGTTAAAATACTTGGAAGAAACAAATCACCAGCAACAGATGGCATACCAATAGTTACTGAGACTGAATCTGTCCAAATTTTGACAAAATTTTGTCAACAAATATAGTTTAGTTTTCCAAACAATGCCCCACAGACTGGAAGCATTCAATATATATCCCAATTCCAAAGAAAGGGGATCCCAGGGAATGCAGTAATTATCAAACTATTGCCTTAATATCCCTTGCAAGTAAAGTAATGCTCAAGATTCTGCAACAAAGGCTCTTACCATATATGGAATAAGAAATGCCAGATGTCCAAGCTGCATTCAGAAAGGGAAGAGGCACCAGAGATCATATTGCAAACATACGTTGGATAATGGAACGGACCAAGGAATTTCAGAAGGAAATCAGCCTGTGCTTTATAGATTACAGCAAAGCCTTTGACTGTGTAGATCATGAAAAACTATGGAATGCTTTAAAAGAAATGGGGATGCCACAGCATCTGATTGTTCTGATGTGCAGCCTATACTCTGGACAAGAGGCTACTGTAAGGACAGAATATGGAGAAACTGATTGGTTCCCAATCGGAAAGGAGGTAAGACAGGGGTGTATTTTATCACCCTACTTGTTTAATCTATATGCAGAACATATCATATGGAAAGCAGGATTGGAGCAAAATGAAGGAGATGTGAAAATTGGAGGGAGAATTATCAATAATTAAAGATATGCAGACAACACCATACTCTTAGCTGAAACCAGTAATGATTTGAAACAAATGCTGATGAAATTAAAGAAGAAAGCACAAAAATAGGACTACAGCTGAATGTCAAGAAAACTAAAGTAATGACAACAGAAGATTTACATAACTTTAAACCTGACGAGGACATTGAACTTGTCAAGGATTATCAATACCTTGGCATAGTCATTAAACAAAATGGAGACAATAGTCAAGAAATCAGAAGAAGGCTAGGACTGGGGAGGGCAGCTATGAGAGAACGAGAAAAGGCCTTCAAATGCAAAGATGTATCACTGAACACTAAAGTCAGGATCATTCAGACCATGGTATTCCCAATCTCTATGTATGGGTGTGAAAGTTGGACAGTGAAAAAAGCAGATAGGAGAAATATCACCTCATTTGAAATGTGGTGTTGGAGGAGAGCTTTGCGGATACCATGGACTGCGAAAAAGACAAATAATTGGTGCTGGAACAAATTAACCAGAACTATTACCAGAAGCTAAAATGATGGACACATAATGAGAAGAGATGATTCACTAGAAAAGATGATAATGCTGGGAAAAACAGAAGGGAGTAGAAGAAAAGGAAGACCAAGAGATGGACTGATTCCATAAAGGAAGCCATAGACCTGAACTTACAAGAACTGAACAGGATGGTTCACGACAGATGCTACTGGCGGTTGCTGATTCATAGGGTCGCCATAAGTCGTAATTGACTGAAGGCACATAACAACAACATTTCTGAAAATATCCCCTCCCTCAATTCCTTCCAAGAGAATCTTCTGAATAATTGCCTACTGATACTTGTTTTGGATTCTAACCTGCAGTATCATTTTCCCTGCATGGACAGTACATATATTTAGTCACGCGGGAGAGAGCTTTTTCAGCTGTGGCCCCCAAGCTTTGGAATACCCTACTCCAAGAAGTCCGCTCTGCTCCCTCCTTGTTGGTTTTCCGGAGACTTCTGAAAACGATCTTGTTCCAGAGAGCCTTTGGGAGGGACTGAAGGTAGAGCCTGACATTGATTTTATGCCCCACATTAAATTTTACATTTGTAGTCCCTTTAGTACCACTCCCTATATATATGTATATATGTGTGTACATATATATTGTATTTTATGTATTTTAATTGTATTTTATGTATTTTAATGTTTTTGTGATTTTACTGTTTACAATTTTATTATGTATGTGTTTGATTTTATTTTTGTAAGCTGCCCTGCGTGCCCTATTATAGGGTAGAAGGGTGGGATAGAAATATTTTAAAATAAATAAATAATAAATAAATAGTCAGTTGTCAACAACATACGCCAGTGAGAAATCATTGTCAAGCTGTCTGCTTTTTTGTCTTTGGGAGAAATGGTTTTCTGTGTATCCCCAAACCTCATATATTGTCAAAAGCCGGCGTAAGAATAATCTCATCATCCAAATATGTCCATTTTGTTCTTTTGGGGTGAATTTGTGCATGTATTATATGTGTGGTCAGAGTTTTGGATGAAATGGCATAGAAAACCAAACTCTAGCCTTTAAACTATGGGCCAGGAGTGGCATGTGGGCTATATCAGCCCCAAGTGGGTTTTTGTGGCCTCCAAGGCTTCCTCTAATTTGGCATTTTAAAAAACAGAACATTTATTTATATATTTTAAAAATCTGTTCTGCTGACGTGTTCCCCACTGTAGTGTCGTGGGGCACCAACCAGCACTCCAAGCGTTGAACACTTATGCCTCCGTGTGCCTTTGCAAAGACACCTCTTCTCACTCTGGAGTATTCCTTCCAGCTTCCTGAGCAGTAAGACCTTCCTGCAATGGCACCCATTGCAAGATGTTTTAGAGCTCAGGAAACAGAGTCACCAACATGGTGATGTGATGTTGCTGGACTGTAATTACATCCTCACTGAACATTGACTTTGCTAACTGGGACTAATGGGAGTTGGAAGTCCATTCTAGAGGGCACTACGTTGGCTACCCTGGAATGTACTTTGCAAGATCAATCCTTATCTTTGAAGAGCTGTTTGTTTCCCTTCCTATAAGCAGTGACATTATTTATAGTCTTCATTTTTACAGCACATTTCCATGTACACTAAGCTTTATAGCCCTTAATAGAGCAGGCAACTGACAATCCATGTGTTCTTAAACTGACCTACTATGTTTGCCTGCAATAAACTCACAGCAAAGCATATTATACTTTTAACAATCTGAGAATTTCCTGGATAAGTGCTTTTAAAACCCAAATGCTGGAGGTCAACTTAAGTTGCACTGTGTCATGTGGCTTCCCTTCTTAAGTCATAGAAAGTAAATTTAGATGATGAACAGGGAATTGCCTCTGATAGCTGATGGAAGATCCAGACTATGAGGCCATCACACTTTATTTGCAGTTCTCATATGGAAAAATATGACGAAGTTAAAACTATGCTGTTGTTTTCAGTAACATAGTCTGGCTCATTGCTTGGGAATATGAATAAGAGTCAGTTTTGACACACTTGAGCTAGAAATTTGTCAGAACTTTCCCATTGTTTATAAAAAGATTCATTAAAATCTTTTATTTTTGTCACTAATTAGTAGTCTCAAGGTATGCTATTTCAGAACACCCAATGGATTTGATCTTTGACCCATACAACTGGGAAAAGGCCTGATGTCTTTTGATTTTATAGCTATCTTTTTGCTAAATGTGTGTTGCGCTGTTGTCAATTCTTGTGCTGAAAATTGAAGGTAGCACTCACATGTCAGTGTCATTACAACTTAGGTTAGACAAGCCACAAACAACTTATCCAGTGTTCATTCTTCCTAGCAAAATGTGTAATAAATTGGAAGCCCATGAGGAGAATCTGAAGGTTAACGTGCTAGATGATTAGTAAGTATGAAATGGGAGGCATGTTTGCCACTGAGGGTGACATTTGACATAACAAAAGTGACAGGCCTGAAACTGAAAATTGCAGTGCATTGTCAAGTTCTTTCCCTCCCAAGTTAACATATAATGGAACTTGCTCCGGTCTCATTACACCGTGTTTCTTCTTGCCCCTTGACAGCACCAGCCAAAGGTTTGGTGTAGGGGCAAGGAAGGAAACAAATCCTGAATTTGTGGCAGGGCACCAGGTAAGTTGCACCACACTATGGCAGTGTTTGCACATCCCAGGAAACCATACTTAATCATACTTGACTGTGAATGCATAGCAGACTCCTATTTCATTCTTGCCCTCAAGCCAGCTGGTGCAACAAACTGTGATCCCTGACTTGATGTTATGTCCAAATGAGAGTTCAGTTTGTTTCAGTCCAAACAAACTACAATGCTAAGCCATGGTTTGTTCTTGGCTTGCTTGGAGTGAAACAAAACACAACCCCTAGTTTGGACATAATACTAAACTAGGGGTTGTGATTTGTTGTTGGCTAGAGGAGAGGAGCAAAGTGGGAGCGATCACTCCATTCACAGTAAAGTATGAAAAGTGGGCCACTACAGAGGAATGGAGATGGGGTAACTTGAAACTGGGTTGCTGTTTCTTGTAGCAGCCACATATCTTTCTTATCTGCTAGTTTTGTCTTGAATAATATACACCTAATCTCTCTTCTACACTGATATGGGCTTGCACTGACGTGTGTGGTATACTGTGAATTCAGCAACTACATGCCTGTCTCATTTGATTCAATGATACATGGGTATAGACAGCACTAGGATTTTACAAAAACAACAACCCAGGAATTAGATTACACATCATCAAACAGTAAAGCAATGATGATGATAATAATGATTGATGATGCAGAAAGCTCACCATATATCAAAAGGAAACGTCAGTACCAAGTTCCTACTCACCCACATTGACAGAGGAATTCCCCAGATCTCCCCTCCACATGAAAGAAGTGTGCAAGAATTGGTGGACCATACCCGATGGAAAGAGATATAAAATAACTACCAAATCTTTTCAATGACTATTGCATTTTTCATTCTGACTCCCAGTATGAACCATAGGTTTCAAAGGGAGTTGCTATAATTTGGAAAGCTTTTAATGAATTTTATTAACAAGAGTGTAAGTCTGAAAAGTTCTACAAAAATATTTTCAGAGTAAGGTTTTCATCCTTAAAATTAGAATTTGCTGGGGTAGGGACATAACTTCCTATGTGCATTATTTTTTTGCAGACACAGATTCTCGTATTACATATAAGGTCGTGAATTTTTTTGCTGCAGCGATCGACTTACGCAAAGTACTTATAAGCCAGGGACCGCCGCACCTTGCAGCATCTGCCTAAATATCTTGTATATGCATACTTTTAGTGGCTACTGTATAGTTAACCCTGTTTTGTAATACCTATGTCTGTCTATGTCTGTATGATATATCTTTCTGGTCATTGACCGCAATAAACTTACTTACTTACTTACTACATCCTTAAAATAAAAACAAATCATATTTGAGAAAATATATCTCGTAACAATTTGTTTATAGGTATAAGCATCCCAAATTCAGATTTCCTTTTGGCGTCAGTAAACTAAATTTTACACTGAGAATAACAAAAACCACACTGAAGATATTTTCCCAGTCATGCCTGCAATTCTTTTCTCTTTGAATTACAAAAGTCTCTGTGTTATGACATTCTATTCCTGTTTTCATCTGGCTTTGCCAAGGGAAGTCTATAGAATCTTCATTAGAATATATTATCTCAAGGAATCTGACATTAAATATTTTCACATGAATTTATAAAGATGACCTTAAAGTACTTAATTTTCCTGCATCAGACTCCTAAGTCTTAGCTTAGTCTAATGCTGTATCAAAGCCAAGCTACACATAAATTCACCCTTTTAGGGAAGGAGTGGAGAATCGTTATCTTCCAGGTATTGACTGACTCCATGGCCAACGGTCAGGGATGATTGGAGTTGTGCTCCAGCAACATCTGGAGGACCACAGGTTCCCCACCCCTGTTTAGGGACACACAGTTTTGGGAGATAAAGATTTAATAGTGAGGCTGGAGGCAGAGGAGATGTTTAACTCCATCTCTGCCCATCTGTTTTTTTGCCCATCTCTTTTCTAAGACTACTCCCCAAAGCTAAATTTTCTTCCACTGGCTGAGGACTTTAATTATTGATTGCAGCTAAATTTAACTTCTACCAGTCTGATCTCTCAAGTTCTGATGACCCTCATGAGAGCAGATGGATGAAGGCCGTCATATTAAGGCTTTGCTCTTATGGTTTATCTCCACAGCAATTACTAATCTTGGGAGCTAGTAAAGCAAGAGTTCTAATCAAACAGTGCCTCTACGACATCGAACAGCAAAGCAATTTGGCTGCTATAAGAAAATTCTGCCCATGGTATTCCAGCTTCCCACTTAGTTATCTTAATTCACTGGCACCCTATTACAAAATCTAATAATTCTTAAATATAGAAGAGCTTTTACTAGAGCAAGATTGAACATGATACCGTCAGCTGTTTGAAAAGAATCCCACTGCAAAATCGTGTATGCTCATGCAGAGGTGTTAGTGGTGAAACAGTAGCCCCTATAATGCTATTCTGCGCTTTCTATAGATTTGAGAAGTGAGCTGATTACCCCGCTGCTGTCATCTTGCCCAGGGTGTTCAACTAACTTCTATGTAGTTTTTCTTCTTGAAGACCAAGAGCAGAAGGTGACAGAAATGTCTGCAACATTTTTAGCAGGTGCCATTAGAACAAGATCTACAATGGTAGCTTGTGTTTATGATGATGAACTTTAAATATTTTAATTTTATCGGCCGGCATCCTACATAAATGCTAAAATTTTAGTAGGATAATTTAATTAAGCTGTATATCTGCTTCTTATTGTTTTTGTATATTCCAATTGCAGTGGCTTGTGGCTAATGCAAATAAAGGATTTCATTTGATTTAAATTTTCTTCCACATGGTTCCAGACTCAAGTTTACAGTTGTGTGTGATACATTTTGGGGCACATATGACAAATGGTCCACCCGATTGTTTTGCATCATATTAACCCATAGTTCAAGTATTGACCAAGATTTCATATTTGAAGTAAGAAATTAAATTTCTGGTGAGCCATTAAATATGTAAGAAACATATTAACAAACAACAGAGAAGTACTTAATTTTGTCACATAAAATTATGGGGTTGTATCCAATGTAAGCCAGCTGGTATAGCACAGTGGGGAGGAGAGCTTGGCTGGGAGTCCAGAGTCTGTGAGTCCAAATCCTCCACTCGTGTCTCCAAGGGCCAGCTGAAGATCACCCCCACAGGGCGTGACTCAGGGGTTACGTGCCCTGCCAGCTGTGCAGCCGTGGGCAAGCTGCATAGTCCCAAGGAGCCCAGTTCCTCCCCGGGGATCATTTAGAGAGTGTGAGGACATCACAATGCTATGTTTACAAATCAATTTTTGGCTAAGCAGTATTGTCACATAGGATAAACAAAGCTGCACTACCTTCACTTGGAAAGAGGTAGAAATGCTTCTCCATAGAGTTTCAGTTTCTGGCCCTGTTTTTAGTTTCTTGTTGTATCGTGCTGTGAACATAGGCAATGAAATCACTGCAGCACAGAACAATCAGTGCCTTAACAGCAAGGGGACACATTCTTCTCCCTCCAACCCTTCACAATGATTGAACAAAATTTGTCTCCTATTTGCGTGCTCCACTCCTCTCAATTGCTGAAAGGCAGGAGCTACTCACAGGGAGTGACAGCATCTGTGAAAACGCGCTCCTCACATTTCAATGCAACTCTAGAAATGTCCCCGATAGGGTGATATATTGCCTCTGATTCTTGCCACAGAATCTAATTCCATGCTAGCTTTCAGAACTTAGCACAGAATGAAAAGTTTCAAGCTAGATGCTTATCAAGCACTGCAGGGCCCAAACCAGGAGCCCCCAATACCACTGGGGCTGCTTGTCAGTGAATGATATTACAGGAAGTGATGGTTAGGATCTTCAGTGCTTCATCCCATAATTCTTCTGTTTCAGGAAGTCCAGTGACACGACTTCCGGGAAGGGTGACTTCGCTTGTGCCTGCTTTTCAAGACGAGCTCTCGTCTCAGAAGAAGTTTTTTCAGCGTAAATCAGTCAGAACATTCTTTTTGACTGATGAAGATTTTCTCTCGGGAGAAACATAGAGATTAACCATAAAAGCCTGTTTTTGTTTGGGAGGACTGGATCTCATTAATTTATGAGAGAAGGTTCAGCCAGCAATGCCGGAGGACGTCCATCACACTCTAGCTGAATAAACGACACGTTTATCTTTTCTTTAAAGAAGAACGGACTTAAACAAGCAAGCACCCTTCTTTCTATATTTTTTTTTCATTTGGTTTAAATCGTTGCTGCAAAAAGAGATTTGTCACTGAATCAGCTATAAAGATCTTCTGGGTGAGTTAAAAATTTTCTCCTTTATTCACGAAACTAAGGAGGAAAGAAATTGAAAAAGCCTATCTTAGTTTTTATTGCAAAAAGCTGGCCTGGAAATGCATTTTAAAGATATAAACGGAAGAGGGATTTCTATTTCGAGGAGGAGAAAAAAATAAATTTGATTTATGAACTTTGGAGCATTATATGTTTGGGATTATTTTCTTTTTGGTCTATTTCATTTTGACGAATCTACTTGTTCACGACGCCACTAACTCTTTTGAAGCTGGGAACTAAATTTGTTTTGTATTCCTGAACATAAGAGATAAGGCAGGCTGTACTGTCTACATTGTGACTTCATCGTGCCTGGAATATTAACCCAATTGTGACTGAAATAATTTTTGTTTTTGTGGCTCTAAGAATGGCAATCAGGAAAGGGGCTGAGACCATGGAAGAAATCATGTTTCAGAAAATAATGGATGAGATTGAGATAACGAAACAAACCCTGAGACAGGGTAGACAGAAGATGAAAAATGAATTTAGCAAAATGACGCAGGAGTTTAAAGAAATAGTGGATTCTGTGAGAGAGGCTCTGGAGACTGGAACAAATGTAGAATTGGAAAAAGATCTGGAGTCTATGGATACAAGAAACAAAGCTTACTGCTTGGAACTTAACGTTGTCTCTGAAGAAATCAATGAAGATAATAGAGATAAAGTTATCAATGTCTTGGATATTTTTTTGGACTGGAATGATGTGATGGAGTTTGACATAGAAAAAATCTATGGAATTGGCTACAGATATGGGACAATGGAAAAATTCTTAAGAGATGAGCCAGTGCATTTTGTAAAAAAGAAGAGTAGAGATGTGACTTTACAACAATATCTCAGCAACATATTCAGAATTGATGGCAAGAAAAGATTTGTGATGAGGGAGATTCCCATCAGACTTTTATTATATGACTATGGCTATGACAGCAAGATTAATATGGGATACTGGTAATGGAAGAATGGATACTGAAAATACTGGACTGAACAAGACTATTGAAGATGGAAGACGGAATCAATATTGATATTGGAAGAATGGCTATTGAAATCATTGGATCAAACTGGTTTTACGAGATGGATTAATCTATATGTTTATTTGGACTATGGCTATGATAACAAGATTATTATGGGATACTGATAATGGAAGAATGGCTATTGAAATTATTGGACTTAATAGGATTATCGATAATGGAAGAATGGTTACTGAAATTATTGGACTTAACAGGATTATTGAAGATGGAAGATGGAATTAATATTGATAATGGAAAAATGGCTATTGAAATTATTGGACCTAGTGGATTTGAATGAGATGGATTGGTCGACATGTTTATCTGGAGAAAAATTGAAAGATATATCTTTCAAGGAATTGAAATCTCTCTTTGACTTTTTGTGGGAAGAATAAAGTAATGTTTATGAGATTTGATGATTAGTTAAGATAGCTATTGGAGGAAAGTGATTTTATAACATAATTTAGGAGACAGGATTGTTATATATTGTAGACTTATAGCTGATCTGCGATAAATCGGAAGTCAACATTTTATTTTATTGTTTAATAATTTTTGTTTTGTTTTGTTTTTTGTCTTTAAAAATTTGAATAAAAATTAATGAAAAAAAAAAAAAGGAAGTCCAGTGACACCAATCTGATACCACTGGCTGGTACAAAGCCTCAAGATTTGCTGCCTTTCCTCATTCTGGGCAATTTGTCACTGAGAGACGCTATTATGTTTGCCCTCAGCACCAGAGCACTATCCTTTAGCCTATTTTCACCCTCTCTATTTGCCACCTACCCATGATACTGTCCTACTGTTTGGACTGATTTTCTGACAGAACCAGAAGCATGATTCTTCTTTAATACTGATGTGTATTAAATATAGATCCTCAAATCCTTGCCCTGTTGCCAGAGGCAGAAGGGATGTGACACAGTATCTCAAGCTTAATATATACTGGGGTTCATGGCTCTTGGCCCTGTGTGAAGCTATTTCTTCATGTTCAAATATATCTTTTTAATATGAGATTCTTTTCATTGAATCATGTTCCCTCAAGTAGACGAAGAAAGAGGATGATGTTCCTCTATATATATTAAAAAGGTAACTTCGAACATGAAACAACAAATAACTCAGAAACGAAAAAGGGCCATGAGATGAGTGAGGAGGAAAGGCAATAATGATATAATCTTGATTGCTAAAATAATATGAAAATAACTGGATGAGCCAAGGCTAGTGCACTGTGATGGAAATGTAGCAATGGAAGAGAAGTAAAACAATCAAGGAAGTAGAGACCAACTGTAACACAGGCAACAAATAGCTTTCCAAACCACACATTTTCCTCCCAGTGGCAATGCACCACCGCATGCATAGCCTAAACCTCAATATTATAACTGAGTCTTACTGTGGCCATCTTTTTCCCCAAAATGTGAAGAGAAAATGTGTGCATTTAATTAAGGAAAGCCAAGATATTTTTAAAATTATTACTGACAAAGAAAGAAAGAAAGAAAGAAAAAGAAAGAAAGAAAGAAAGAAAGAAAAGAAAGAAAGAAAGAAAGAAAGAAAGAAAGAAAGAAAGAAAGAAAGAAAGAAAGAAAGAAAGAAAGAAAGAAAGAAAGAAAGAAAGAAAGAAAGAAAGAAAGAAAGAAAGCTGGAGTGCATCCTGATGTATTATTTTGAATCCAAATGTGATACATATGCTGTCCATAACTTTTAGTAATGCCCGTATTTCATGTATTACATTGGAAACAGAAGGATACAACTTTTCCCTAAACATATGCCTGAGTTATCAGGGTGCACAGTGTGGTGCAACAGAATAAAAGATAATGAACAGAAGCAACAGAAAACAGCAGTAGCGATGGGAACCGAAAGAATGTTAAGCATTGCTTGTATACAACAGGCACAGCAAACAAATGCCAGTTAGCATATTGCTGACAATTGCAGATCTCAACCAGCTGTTTTTCTGGGTGAGCATTTTTTTTCTTTTTTCTGGAAGGAACTTTCTGCTTGTGCTGCTGTACGAACTAGCACTGTATATTCCTGCTTCAGTTTTTGTGATGTCTGGACTTCAAATGGTGCCCCAGTAATCACAGTGCATCCAAGCAGCAACACTTCATACAATACACTTTCCTACCTCAAACTTATATTTGAGAACATCACATGGAAGCTATTTATTTGCATGAGCTGACCCTTGGGGCTTCTTCATTTTCAGTTGCACACATAAAATGATTTAGGTGTACATTAACAATGTGAAAAAGTGACACACATGTACTTGGGGGGAAATATCATACAGATACACTTTCCATGAAGTGAGATCGGATACAATTCCCTGTTGAGTGTGTGCTCAGTGACAAACACAGATTTGCCCTGTGTAATGTGTTTACAGGCTGTCACAACTGACACCACCACAGTCTAGCATCAGTCTAGTAGGGGAGCCCACTAGAAATGGGTGAACTGTTATACTTTCTCTTCTTGCCACCGCCTACTTGTTTGCTACCTAGGTCAGGGGCTGCAGGATCCCCACTGCCTTACAGGAGTCTACTCAGGTACAGTGGAGTTGGCAGCTGGCTTCAGCCTATCACCCCTCCTGATCTCCCCCCACACATTGAAGGAACAACTGGCTCTTATGTTTCAGTACAACCCATACATTCAATTAAGAGGTTTATCTAAGAGGAGTATAAAGAAGGGGAAAGACACAGTGAGTATCAAAAGGAAAAATGCAACATAACACCAGAATATTGGCCTGTCTAGTCACACACCAGGCAAACTAACATATCAAAGATTTAAATTATTATTATTATTTGATTTATATCCCGCCCTTCCTCCCAGCAGGAGCCCAGGGCGGCAAACAAAAGCACTAAAAACATTAAAGTATCATAAAAACAAACTTTAAAACACATTAAAACAAAACATCTTCAAAAACGTTACTTAAAAAAAGCTATCAAAACATCTTCTATATGCATAGGGTCACTGCAGTGGGTCACCTCTAGTTTACTATGTAACTGGCAGGGCACCATAATAAGAAGCCTACAATTCCAGCCAACTGTATGGAAGATTTAACATGTTAGTCTGGGTAGTTTCAGGATTTTGTGACACAGGCCTTCTGTACCTTGAGGCCAACAGAATGATCTTGGTTATGCATCATAGGAGAGGGACACAGTAGCTGCCTGCCTCATCAGCAAACACTTTTCTGCCTCTGAGCATGCCAGACATCTGGGTATGCCCACGCCCACACACAAAAACTCAAATGAAAATAGGTTTGGATCTCAAAATTGTACCACTTGAGACTACCCTTCTGGATTTTTGTGAATAGGCTCTGTGGAAATATGATACCTATACATGGATGTCAAAATGGGTCTTGCTTTTCCAAAGTATGGACCTGGTAAATTAATCAGAAATGGTCCAGTGCTGGCTGTTCTCGTGACTCCAGATATCTACAATGCACTTATAACAGATCCTTAGCTGTGTGTGTCGTGTATGTTTGTATGTTTATTTATGTAAAAAGATAAAAGCAATATATTCACCATTATGTGACATTCCAACTGCAAGGCATTTCTGGAATCTGCAATATTGACATTTATTTCTGCTTTTCTTATGAATGCGACAGTTGAGATCACACCGATCATAGATCAACTTTAGCCGGATTGTTCTGCGAAAGAAACCCTTCAATAAGAATAAAGGAAAGGGGGAGGGGAATATTAGTCATAAGTGATCTTCCATTGCTGCCTGCGTCATCTGAATAACAAACATTTATACATTTATTCCAAAGATACTGGGTTTATAGATCAGGCTTTTAGAAATGCACTTTCCCCTATTGTCTCCTGGATGTTCAGTAAAGGAAATGAAGACATTTCTAGTTGAAGTCAGCTTATAACAGGTGAAACACGCAAACTCTGCATGTTCTGTTAATATGAAATCATCAGAAGCAGCATGCTCTGACATATCTCAGATCATGGTAAAGTGTTTTGAAATGATAGGTCCCAAATATCTGAAAGACTATCTCCTTCTCTACAGACCCTCTCAGGTGTTGAGATCAGCAGAGGAGGCCCTTTTGGTAGTTGAAGAAGCTTGGGGTGGTGGTGGCCCAGGAGAGAGCATTCTTTGTGGCAGCCCCTAAGTTGGGGAACTGCTTTCCCACTGAGGTATGTCTGGCAATTTCATTTTACAGTTTTAGGTGAATGTTGAAGATGCACCTCTTTACCCTGGCCTTTGACACCTAAGACATATATTTTTAGGACCTACACTATTTTGTGGTTATAAGTTGTTTTTAATTGTTTTTAATGCTGTATTTTAAAATTGTTGTAACCTGCCATGGGAGGTTTGGATGAAGGGCGGGTAACAACAACAATAATAAATAATAAAATTTATTTCCTGCTCTCTCTCAAAACATCACGACGGTGTACAGCAACATAAAAAGATTTAAAAGCAATACAAAACAATGATTAAAATGACAGGCTACTCAAGAGGCATTTTAAATAGCTACATGGGCCTGTCAGCACAAAAATATCTTCAAGAGATGCCTGAAAGTCAGGATGCTCGCTGAAGCTCTGCAGAGTGTTCCACAGCTGGGGACTACCTACCTTGCAGCCCTCACATGCATGCACTCCATAATGGAATCCCGATGCTTTGTCCCCACACACCCGGCACTCAATAGCCATTAGAGAACTGGAGGATTCTTCATGAGGTTTATTGTACATCTGAACTTTTTCTGAGAAATATGGTGGCGATGGAGGCTCCAGCTTGATTACATCTTAACAACAGAAAGATTTGCAAAGAGGAATTAATTATATCCTTGAAATATATGTTAACACAGGGAAAACTGGCAATAATATCTAGTTACAATCAGCAATCAATACATTAAATGTACATATTAACCAGACATATCTAGCAAAGTGTATGGGAGGTATTTGGTTAATTAACAGCCTGAACTATGAGCTGGAATCTGTGGTGCAAATCTTACTTCAGCCATGGACAAGCCACTGCCCAGATCAGACATCATGACCAAATCATAAATGGAGTTCAGACTCATACACCCATTTCCCCCCTCTCCCTCCTCCTTTCATGTACTCTGATGCACGTCTTCACATCTTGGTTTACAATTTTTCCAATTTGGAGGCCACAACAAACTATAGTTACAGTAATCAGAGTTTGCTATGACACCCAAATTGGAAAAACTGTGGTTGCCATAAATCATAGTTGACCTCTAAACCAGAATTGGTTCAAACGGTTTCAACCAAGGTAAACATAGTAGGTTGTAAACAATATTAGGCCCACTCATAATAGATCGATTAAAATTAATAGGCTTTACTAAGTTCTGTTAATTTCAGTGGGTTTATTCTGAGCAGGGCTAAAATTGGATATGACCCACTGTGTTCCATTCATTAACTATAATTGCTGTGGACCAGGAAGTGAGGAAGGGAACTGGGCGTATGCTGGGTGTGGAAACTGAGGCATGGTGGCAGTAGCCAAATTACGATGGTATGTAAAGCAAGCTTCTGTCTCTCAGGCTAAGCCCCAGCTCTTATCATATGGGAGCAATATCTTTCATGGTTTCCATAACATATGGACAACACTTTGGAAAATCAGTAGTATTCTGCATTAGCAGAGACTAGTATGGAAAGTGCTATGGAGTCACTCTCTGGTATGACTTCAGCAAGAGTGGCGAACCTGTTAACTTCCAGATGTCTATTAATTTATATTTATATAAACGGAAGATTACATACCACTCAATATACAAAAAGCTCTAAGTAGAATACATAAAACAGTATATATATATATTTATGAAAAAAATTGACAGTTTATCAAACTATAAATAAAATCATATAAACTATATTTTTTGTTTTAAAACCAATATACATTAAAAAACCCAATATACATAATATTACATGTTGAATTTACGTTTACATATGTCACTGGACTCCAGCTACCGACAACCCCAGTCTGTATGGCCAATGGTAGGAGTTGTCATTCAACAACATCTGAATGTTCCAGGTTCCTGTCCCTGATATACAGAGTGGTTTCATTCAGGTCTTCATACAGGCCACAACCCAGAACACCATTCTGTGTGCCAAATAGGGCTGTGTTGCCCAGTAAGTTGTCTTTGAAAGTTGGAAAATCAAAAGGAATTTGTTATCTGATGTGATCATCTGAGCTATTCGGAAGTCTCACTGGATAGGCATTTCTAATGGAACTCTCTGGATTTTGGCTCATGTAACGCTTTTAGAATAGCAAAGCTTATCTGGAAGAGGTCTTACTACATTCTGTTCAAATATTCCTCTTTAGGGTTGTGCTTTGGGGAAAACCAATAGTACTGCAAGAGTGATGTGTAAGCTAGCTGTGCTTAGTACTAATTTGCTCCCCTCCCCCCGAAGTTGCTTTAATTATACTACTGAATTGTTATAGAATCTTGGTTTGTTGCACAGAATGACATCAATGCCAGGAGAATTTTTACAGTAAATAAAAAAATTAATAAAGCAAAGAGTAACCTAAAGCTGTTTCTTAGTTGAGCTCTCTACAAGCATTGTGAGAACTTTCTACTACAAACTCTAGGTAGATACTATTGCTAGATTTTCTTGTAAGTAATCCAGCTCTTGATAATCTCTATCCAGCATCTTGGCTTCCATATTTACAACAAATCACTCATCTTTTAAATCATAAGACATTTACAGAGTCTGGGTTTAAATAAAGCTGCAAATAAGGTATGCCTGTGGAAGAGTAGAAGATCCAAACATACTTTTCTGAAAGCTAAAATCATCAATCAACACCCAAATCTTGATATACTCTGTCTGGCACTTAAAATTAAAAAGGTGGCAGAGCAGCTTTTAAACTGACTGAGGGGGGAAACCCGACAGGAGCTGAGAAAGGTCCGGTTCAGAATAAACCTTCCCCCTGGGATAAAAACCAAAGGAATGATGAAATTTTAAAAGGGGTAGGCCTAGAAGTAGGCATTGTGAGAGCAGGGGCACAGGATATAAATTCAGAAGAGCAAAATTACCACAGGCCTAACCACAAGTGCCAAAGACACTTGAAGAGAGACACTGCTTACAAGTGCCTGTACGCTAATGCTAGGAGCCTGCGAACCAAGATGGGAGAACTGGAGTGCTTGGTCTTAGAGGAGAGCATTGATATAGTGAGCATAACGGAGACCTGGTGGAATGGAGAAAACCAGTGGGATACGGTTATCCCTGGATATAAACTATATATCAAAATGCTCAGGGAGACCTGGAGATGAGATATGAAATTGAGGAAGCATCCAAACTAGGAAATGTGGTAGTAATGGGTGACTTCAACTACCCGGACATAGACTGGCTGCATATGTGTTCCAGTCATGACAAAGAAGCAAAGTTTCTAGATATTCTAAATGACTATTCCCTAGACCAGTTGGTCATGGAACCGACCAGAGGGACGGCAACCCTGGACTTAATCCTCAGTGGGGACCGGGACCTGGTGCAAGATGTAAGTGTTGTTGAACCGATTGGGAGCAGTGACCACAGTGCTATTAAATTAAACATACATGTAACTGGCCAATTACCAAGAAAATCCAACACGGTCACATTTGACTTCAAAAGAGGAAACTTCACAAAAATGAGGGGATTGGTAAAAAGAAAGCTGAAAAACAAAGTCCAGAGGGTCACATCACTCAAAAATGCTTGGAAGTTGTTTAAAAACACTATATTAGAAGCTCAACTGGAGTGCATACCGCAGACCAGAAAAGGTACCGCCAGGGCCAAGAAGATGCCAGCATGGTTAACGAGCAAAGTCAAGGAAGCTCTTAGAGGCAAAAAGTCTTCCTTCAAAAAATGGAAGTCTTGTCCAAATGAAGAAAATAAAAAAGAACACAAACTCTGGCAAAAGAAATGCAAGAAGACAATCAGGGATGCTAAAAAAGAATTTGAGGAGCACATTGCTAAGAACATAAAAACCAACAACAAAAAATTCTATAAATACATTCAAAGCAGGAGACCATCTAGGGAGACAATTGGACCCTTGGATGATAAGGGAGTCAAAGGTGTACTAAAGAACGATAAGGAGATTGCAGAGAAGCTAAATGAATTCTTTGCATCTGTCTTCACAGTGGAAGATATAGGGCAGATCCCTGAACCTGAACTAACATTTGCAGGAAGGGATTCTGAGGAACTGAGACAAATAGTGGTAACGAGAGAGGAAGTTCTAAGCTTAATGGACAATATAAAAACTGACAAATCACCAGGCCCGGATGGCATCCACCCGAGAGTTCTCAAAGAACTCAAAGGTGAAATTGCTGATCTGCTAACTAAAATATGTAACTTGTCCCTTGGGTCCTCCTCCGTGCCTGAGGACTGGAAAGTGGCAAATGTAACGCCAATCTTCAAAAAGGGATCCAGAGGGGATCCTGGAAATTACAGGCCAGTTAGCTTAACTTCTGTCCCTGGAAAACTGGTAGAAAGTATGATTAAAGCTAGATTAACTAAGCACATAGAAGAACAAGCCTTGCTGAAGCAGAGCCAGCATGGCTTCTGCAAGGGAAAGTCCTGTCTCAGTAACCTATTAGAATTCTTTGAGAGTGTCAACAAGCACATAGATAGAGGTGATCCAGTGGACATAGTGTACTTAGACTTTCAAAAAGCGTTTGACAAGGTACCTCACCAAAGGCTTCTGAGGAAGCTTAGCAGTCATGGAATAAGAGGAGAGGTCCTCTTGTGGATAAGAAATTGGTTAAGAAGCAGAAAGCAGAGAGTAGGAATAAACGGACAGTTCTCCCAATGGAGGGCTGTAGAAAGTGGAGTCCCTCAAGGATCGGTATTGGGACCTGTACTTTTCAACTTGTTCATTAATGACCTAGAATTAGGAGTGAGCAGTGAAGTGGCCAAGTTTGCTGATGACACTAAATTGTTCAGGGTTGTTCAAACAAAAAGGGATTGCGAAGAGCTCCAAAAAGACCTCTCCAAACTGAGTGAATGGGCAGAAAAATGGCAAATGCAATTCAATATAAACAAGTGTAAAATTATGCATATTGGAGCAAAAAATCTGAATTTCACATATACGCTCATGGGGTCTGAACTGGCGGTGACCGACCAGGAGAGAGACCTCGGGGTTGTAGTGGACAGCACGATGAAAATGTCGACCCAGTGTGCGGCAGCTGTGAAAAAGGCAAATTCCATGCTAGCGATAATTAGGAAAGGTATTGAAAATAAAACAGCCGATATCATAATGCCGTTGTATAAATCTATGGTGCGGCCGCATTTGGAATACTGTGTACAGTTCTGGTCGCCTCATCTCAAAAAGGATATTATAGAGTTGGAAAAGGTTCAGAAGAGGGCAACCAGAATGATCAAGGGGATGGAGCGACTCCCTTACGAGGAAAGGTTGCAGCATTTGGGGCTTTTTAGTTTAGAGAAAAGGCGGGTCAGAGGAGACATGATAAAAGTGTATAAAATTATGCATGGCATTGAGAAAGTGGATAGAGAAAAGTTCTTCTCCCTCTCTCATAATACTAGAACTCGTGGACATTCAAAGAAGCTGAATGTCGGAAGATTCAGCACAGACAAAAGGAAGTACTTCTTTACTCAGCGCATAGTTAAACTATGGAATTTGCTCCCACAAGATGCAGTAATGGCCACCAGCTTGGACGGCTTTAAAAGAAGATTAGACAAATTCATGGAGGACAGGGCTATCAATGGCTACTAGCCATGATGGCTGTGCTCTGCCACCCTAGTCAGAGGCAGCATGCTTCTGAAACCCAGTTGCCGGAAGCCTCAGGAGGGGAGAGTGTTCTTGCACTCGGGTCCTGCTTGCGGGCTTCCCCCAGGCACCTGGTTGGCCACTGTGAGAACAGGATGCTGGACTAGATGGGCCACTGGCCTGATCCAGCAGGCTCTTCTTATGTTCTTATGTTCTGTCATTTCTGAAACTTTGAAAGTCTGTGTAGATCAGTTGCACAGTTACGATCCATCATTTATTTGCATCAGTTATGATGGATGCCTGCATTTTTACTTTTCTATTATATGCCAAATTCTGCTCCATATGAAACAAGTAATCACTATGTAATAAAGCATCTTTTGCAGAGAAAAAACCCCACATTACTTACATGATGTAAGATAATGTAATCTTACATACTATTACTTTGTCATACTCATGATAACTTAATACATTTTACTTAAACCTTACTATATTTTAACAACTCACTTGACTGGAATTAATTTAAGAGTGGTATCTTATCACTTCATGCACCCTCAGGCATTTTAACTCTGTTCTTTGTTAATTATTATTAATAGAGAACAAGGGGGAGAATTTTTTTTCTAGAACAGTTTAATATTTAATACCTCTTGAATACTTTTCTCCACAGTACTAAAATACCATATGGGTAAAGTGGCTGAGTTCATGAGCGACCCTATGGAAGACATCCCAGGAATTTTAGCTGAAAGCCATTTTTATCCTGTCATGTAGGAAAGAATATGAAACACAAGCCGCTCCACAAATCAGCTTATAAACTAGAGTAGCTTCTGCTTTTCCTTAAATAAAGGAAATGATGATTGACCAGCTGAAAGAAAATAAAAGACTG
Organism: Rhineura floridana; assembly: GCF_030035675.1. Taxonomy (NCBI): domain Eukaryota; kingdom Metazoa; phylum Chordata; class Lepidosauria; order Squamata; family Rhineuridae; genus Rhineura; species Rhineura floridana. Next base: position 139,347,771 of record NC_084482.1, on the reverse strand, counting down.
ATTCACAATAAGTCTTCTGCTTTCATATATCTATGTCATCCTATTCCAGAAAGAATAAAAACATCCTATTTATATCAGATGGTCTAAACGAAAAAACCAGTTTATAGCACACAGACTATTTACAGTGTTTGGTTTTAACTAGAGCCGAGACCTACATTGCTGAAATGTACAGTTGAAGATGAAAGATTCAGAAACACTTCCCAACAGCTAAAAACAACCAAGTAATAAGAATGCAACATACTTTGGCATTCTTGAAATTTCACATCATATTTATAGTCAACTGCTGTCTGGTCAGTTCTTATGAGAGGAAGGTCCTCATAACGTGGTGAAGAAAGGCTGGAAAAATCAACTGTGGTAAAGGGCTTTATGTCGAAGGAATGTGAGTGCTCATCCATTGCAGAGAGGTCTACTGGGCTAATTCCAAAGTTCATGGGCCAAAATGGCATTTCTGTATCAACCATTGTAAACCCTGAAATTAAAGAGAGAAGAATAAGTGTAAGAGTTTAGGGGACAAAATACATCAATATAGTTCCTTAATACTGCACAGCCAAAATATTATGAGGATAAAGTAGCAGAAAAGGGGTGGTGGGCAAAATGGATATATAGAAAGTAGGCAAATCTCTCAATTTTAGTTACTCTTGGTTTTTTTCAATCATAAGTTCAGTTCTCCACATTTTTACATCAGAAGCCCTCATGAAAATTCATCAGCAAATTTCTCTTAATATACACATGCTCATACACAATTTTGCCTAATATACATAGTTTTGCAAAGCAATTTCCCCATATATAATGCATTTTAATTTTTTTCCACTAATATATGCATTTTTGCCTGGCAACCAAGAGGTCTTCTGTATCTTTAAAAGTTGTGCAGGGGGAAGGGAGAATTCTACCTTGTGGTTTTTCCCATTACAGGGTTGCAAGAACACCTGCACTTGGCTGACTTTCTCTTCTCCTAAAGATACAGGATCAGTCTTAGGCCCTGAGCCTAGCAACCCTAGTAGATGACTGCCAGATCTCACATGGCTTTTGAAATTTACAAATGCAAGTTTACCATACAGCTTGGATAGGACAGCACTGTTTGGAAAACAAGGCAAAAGCAAATGTGGAACATAATGAGCAGTTGTTTTTCAGATCCCAGCCAATGTTTGTGCCCTGAAAATTGCCAGTCTACAGTTAACTGAAAACAGAGAATATAACAAGGCCAAAGCACAACTTTGTTTCTTAGGAGCACACAAGAGACATAGAGACCCTGAGGGAAACTTGCTACATAATATCATTGAATAAAATATGAATATCTGAATGATATATTGCCCTTTAAAAAAATACAAAATGTACTTTGCAAAAAGTCATGCTTCAAAATATGAGAACTGGTTATGAGGATATTTATTAGCTCTGATTTTATTCTGGCTCTGATGTCTCTTTTCCCCCGTCTGATAGCAGGGCTAGAAATCACCCCTGCCTGAGACTGAGATGAGGCACCTAGAGCTGGGCTGGATGAACACATGGTCTGACTCATATGATTCACTACTGGAATGAGAAATGTTGGAGGCACTCCAATCTCCAAGCAATGTAAAACTTCCAGGGGTTCCTGCGATTAGCCAGGATTTGGTTTCCTTGTCATGAAGGTGAGTGGAGACTGTGGTGTCTTTATGATATATGGTTAATTTGCACATATATACAACCTGAGCATAAGATGGAGGGGTTCTCAGCACTAACAGTCCAACAGATCCTGCTTCCCCATTAGGCTTCTTGGGGAGTTTCCGAAGCCATTGCCTGGGGTTCAACACAGACAGCAAGATAAGCTTCTCTGTGTCTGTCCAGCTTCCAGCTCCACACCAGAATAACAAAACAAAAATGCACAAGCCACTTCTTGGCTCCAGGATGAGGGGCTCCTCCAGCTAGGTGAGGTGTGATGAGTGCCTCTCTCCTGAAAGAGCTCCCATGGTAATAGGACTACTTTGAACCACATCTTTAGATATGTAGATTAGCCTATCAAGCAAACAAAGAAACTGGCTTGGCCAGAAGAACTATTAACTTATGAAAGGAACTAATTTGACTAGTCCAGCAGGTCTCTCTAATACAAACTGCATCTCCTATGGAAAACAGGCTGGTAGTGGTCTCACAGATATCATCCAGACCAATTCCATAATCCTACAACAATATTTTTCTATTCACCTAGCATAAGAAATCTAATGTTTAAGCGTCCAAATCTGGCATAGTAAACCTGTAACAATGCTAAACCTCAATTTAAAAAATACCCAGGGGTGTTGCAAAAGGAGTCCTACTTAATAAGTTTTTATTATTGTTTTATTGTTTCATTTTATGTAAGGCTCGTTTTTATGTATACTGCTTAGAAATGTGAATGATTAAGAGATATACGTTTTGAATGAATGAATAATAAAAACAAGCATTTCTATGGTGTATTCAAACACAGCATTATGCTAACCATATCTACTCAGAAGTAAGTTCTATTGAATTCAATGGGGCTTACTTCCAAGTAAATTGGGTTAGGACTGCAACCTAAGCACTTCTCTAAGTAACCCTTACAATAAGCCTGCAATGTAGTCCACAATTACTACCCTATATTGAAATGGGGGGTGGCATAGGCTGAGAGATAGTAGCTTACCTCAGGTCACCTAGTCAGATGTAAACCAAGGTCTTCCAAGCACAGACACTTTAGCATTGTACCACAGCAGTTCCTAAATGGGCTTGTGATAGTACTTTCCCAAATAGGCTACTGGTTAATGAAAACAGTCTACCCCAACCTGGTGCCCCTCCAGATGTTGTAACTCCCATCAGCCCCAGCTATCATGGATAATGGCCATGGATGATTGGAGTTGGACTCTAACAATATCCGGAGGGCACCAGGTTGGGGAAAGCTGAATTAGAACAAGATACTGAAGATTAGAATGAATTAAAAAAAAAAAAGCTTACTTGGCTTGGGTATTTCATTTGAACTTGGGACCTATTGGCATGTGTGGACTTTACACCTTTATATAATAAAAACCTGTTTGACTCTGTTTACTTTGAACCAGCTAACACTACAATGTCTTTTTAAACAGCTTTTGGCCAGAAAGACAGCAGTATTTTATCATGTATAACATTATAAGAATAAGGAGGAGAGGCTTGTGTCAACTTTTAACTTCCTATGTGACATATGCAAACATTTCACAGTAGCTGGTGTCACTGCTAAGGCAGCAGATGTACTCTGTGACCTGGGTGAGTCTGGGCATGCCTTGAAGTTTGCAATCCTAAGCATACTACTTTGGAAATAAACTGCACTGAAACCAATGGGACCTTCTTCTGAGTAAACATGTGTATTATGAGAAAGTTGGAGAAACAATTTTTTTAACACTCTGAGGAAAAGTACCAAACACGTAAGTTATATTTTTGACTGGTAGCACCATTGTTAAGCAAAGATGGCTTGCCTTGTTCTAGAAAATTCCAAAGCAAAATTGGAGTATGTGCTCAAAGAAGCAGAAGGGACAAAAAGATTCCTTGCAAAGTACTGTATATATATCTATCTAAAACCTGAAAAGTGATTTAACAGCCACTTCCCCATCTCTGGAGAGCTCTAGAAATTCTGTAGCTCTGTGAAAGGGGGTTGAATTTTCAACATCATCCCCAAACTACAACTCTCGTGGGAGAAAGCCAACAAATAAAGTCAGTTTAAGAAGGGAAAGGTGGGGATAGAGGAACGTGGGCCACATTGCTACCTTCTCCACATACATCCAAACACTACTGTTTGATTTATTGCATCTTGGGGGACTCATCATCTGTAGCACTGAAGATGACCAGATTGCATGATCACAATCATATAAGGTGGTGAGGATATAGGAGGTTCAGTTTATTGTCTGACCAGCCATTACCAATGGTGTCCCATATTGATGCAACTGTCACATAGCGAGTTGATGAACTGCTTCCATGTTAACAAAGCTTGTCCAAATGTTACAGAGCTTGTATTATTATTATTCCAGTGTTGGAAGGATGGTGGGATATAAATAAAGAATACATTATTATTATTATTATTATTATTATTATTATTATTATTATTATTATTAATTTATTAAATCCCATCCTTCCTCCTGGTAGGAGCCCAAGGCGGCAAACAAAAGCACTAAAAACACATTAAAGTAAAGGTGTCCCCACACTTGTAGCGCGAGTCATTTCCGACTCTTAGGGTGACGTCTTGCGACATTTACTAGGCAGACCATATATATGGGGTGGGATTGCCAGTTCCTTCCCCGGCCTTTCTTTACCCCCCAGCATATGCCGGGTACTCATTTTACCAACCACAGATGGATGGAAGGCTGAGTGGACCTCGACCCCTTTTACCGGAGATTCAACTTCCTCCTTCCGTTGGAATCGAACTCTGGCCGTGAGCAGAGCTTCGGCTGCGTTGCCACCGCTTACCACTCTGCACCACGGAGGGTCTTTAAACACATTAAAACATCATAAAAACAGACTTTAAAATATATTAGAACAAAACACCTTTAAAAACATTTTTGTAAAAATCTTTTAAAAAATCTTTAAAAAAAGAAAAGGTTTAAAAACATATTAAAAAGCAATTCCAACACAGATGCACACTTGCCATTGTGGTCAGGTATTTGCTTAAAGTAGGACATTTAAGGAAGCTTAAAGTAAGAACTTCAGGATATTGAGTTTCACCACAGACAGTTCACCATAAATGATGGAATGTATGTATTTTTTTACATGTGTATCCCACCAGTTCCATGCACTTGACACTAGGGATAGGTCCAGAGTACTAATTCAACTCCTTCAACACTATCCATCTGGCCCCTGATCCAAAGGGTCACTCCCTTCTCTCTCCCCCCCCCCCCCCGCCGGCACCTCTGCCATTTTATCTCAACCTGAGAAACAGGAAAATGACTGTTTGGAAGCTTTGGTAGAGCCCTATGGCTCTACAATGTACCTGAGTCACTCCCATAAGCACGCCAAGGTAGAGTCTAATGGTAGTGAGCAAGTGAGGTACATAAAAGTAACATCATGTTAAAGTTTCTGCGGCTCTTCATACAAAAGAGGAAGGGCTTAAAGACCCATTTGCCTGGCACTCTTCTTCAGTGGGAGTGGGTTGGTGGGTGGAGACACTGTGGTTGGCCCTCCAGCCCTTGCTCAGTCCAAAATAGGTTCTCTGTTTCATATTGGTTGTTGACCCAGACTTTAAGCTACAGGTTTAAAATTCTCTAACCACAATGTCAAAAACAAACAATGGTCTGTGGTGATGGACAGAAAGCATTGCTGGACCATCTCATCCTTTTTGCCATGTTTCAAGCATTCAGTGAGAGAATTTTGTTCTACGCAGACATACAGACACAAGTTTGCAGCCTTTCTGTGCCATTAAATTTTATTAACTAGAAATGAGCCTAGTGCCTCAAAACATTATGGCATTATGGCACAGCAGATAGCTACAATGGTGCAAGTGAACTACGGTGCAAATAATACAAATAAATGCATATCAAAAATCTTCTGGAAATTATCTAGAAATAATATGAGAATGTGTATTTATTTAAAACGCATAACACAATATGCTTGGATCATGTTTTGTAAGATAATGTGATTATCTAGGTGCCCGTGGCAAGGGATTATATCACCAGAAACTACTGCTGAAAGTCCATGACTGCAGTAATTTTAGCAGTACTGCATTATATCAAAATAAAAAGGAACACCTTGTTCTTTCAAATCACTGCAGACTTCATTCAGTAACGCACTAAAGCCACAGTTATTATGATTGCTAATTACCCAAAAGCCCATATGGAAACAGTTGAAGGAACATCAGAACTTAAACTAGTAGCTGGCTGTATACATTGTAATAAATGATTATTATAATGGAACAACAGAGATTTAATTGTAGACAGAGATTATGTTTGTGAAAATACCATTGTTCTTCTGAAGGCATTTATTCTCTTTCTTTGGTATGCATCTCTTGCTTTCTAGAGGCAGTATTCAATTAAATTATTCTGCTAGCGAAACAACTTCAGTTAAGCACAAACAAACTTCCCCCCTTCATCCCCCGTGCCATCCTCAAATCTGTTCCGGAGAGTTGGGGGAAACCACACAACATATATACAGGGCATGTGGGGAGAGAAGAGGGTGAGAATATTTTGTTGCACAAAGAAAAATCCTTGTGATAATGGAACATTCAACTCAGGTGCCAAAACATACGTTTGAGTGGCAAAGTCATTTCAGACACCTCATTCTCTAAAAGTTACATTATGACACCCAAGATTCTTAAATAATTAAATGAAATTGCAGTGCTGGTTTCAAAGAATTTGAAGTATGTTTTCTTCTTATTGCCCAAGCATCATAGAAATTGTCTTACAAAAGTATACAATCAATGCAGTCACAGAGACAAGTTGACATGTGCACACATGCTATAATTGCCACAATAAATGAAAGACAGATAGCAAAACAAAATTCTTATCATAGAATCATAAAATAGAGTTGGAAGGGGCCTAGAAGGCCATCAAGTCCAACCCCCTGCTCAATGCAGGAATCCAGATCAAAGCATTCCCGACAGATGGCTGTCCAGCTGCCTCTTGAATGCCCCCAGTGTCGGACAGCCCACTACCTCTCTAGGTAATTGGTTCCACTGTTGAATGGCACTAACAGTTAGGAAGTTTTTCTTGATGTCTAGTCGAAATCTGGCTTCCTGCAACTTGAGCCCATTATTCCGTGTCCTGCACTCTGGGACAACTGAGAAGAGATCCCGACCCTCCTCTGTGTGGCAACCTTTCAAATACTTGAAGAGTGCTATCATATCTCCCCTCAGTCTTCTCTTCTCCAGGCTAAACATGCCCAGTTCTTTCAGTCTTTCCTCATAGGGCTTGGTTTCCAGTTCCCTGATCATCCTTGTTGCCCTCCTCTGAACCTGTTCCAGTTTGTCTGCATCCTTCTTGACGTGCAGAGACCAGAACTGGACGCAGTATTCAAGATGAGGCCTAACCAGTGCTGAATAGAGGGGAACTAATACTTCACGTGATTTGGAAACTATACTTCTGTTAATGCAGTCTAATATTGTTGGATGTTGTATCTGGCGCAAGCAGATGCCCAGGATGCAGAACAGGATAGTGACAGGCTAGATGCCAGTTGAAGCAATGAGCCGGACAAGCAATAAGTTTTAAGAGTCACTTTACTGATAATATATCACAAGCTCTCTCTCTGTACAAACTCCTTGACCCCCACACCAACTGGCCAGATCTGCCAAGTCTTATAGATAAGGCCAGCTGGTTGCCTTGGATACTTGTCCTTGAGATCTGCACGGACTCTGAGCGTCTTGGCCTTGTAACTCTGCCATGGAAAAAATACTCTCAGGAACCCTTTACTTGCCAACATTCCCCCACCTATTTTTTCCATAGCCTTCTTGCTTAGCATTTCACACATTATATCACATTTCAACAATACATTTCAGATTATGTTACAGATTCACATTTTCACTTCTTTTCATGTCATTTACATTTACATTTCTTGCATTTACTTATATCATTTTCTCCACATGATACATTTCTTTTTCTTCAGTTTACATCAGCATCATTTGTAATACAGTTACTAGATTGCATTAGAATCTCAGCATCACTTTTATTACATTTCATTACTCTTCATGATTTCCATCATCCCACTTTTTCCAGTTACTGAAGTCTATATGTTTAATGGAATTTATTTTAAATCTAACAGGTGGAATACCTTTTGTTGTTCTCTCTGATCTGCGTGGTTGTATTTCTGCCTTAGTGTCTGTGTCTGTGTCAGGCGATTCCTCTGTTTCTCTCTCAGAGCTAGAACTTGATTCACTACTGCAGCCTGTTTCTTCTTGTTTTATTGGTACTGTGTCTGCCTGTTCTTGTTCATTACTACCTTCAGTGTTTCCCAACTCCACATATGTTTTCTCTTCCCAATCCTGCTCTATTGCTTGCACGCTTCTGCTTAACACTACAGACCTTTGTTTTGGCAGCCATATTCTGTAATATGTGTTTTCAAATCCCAGCATGTACCCTTTGTCTGCTCTCCTTTGCAGCTTCCCTGTCCTTTTATTTTTGGGAACATGTACCCAGCATTCTGCTCCAAACCTAATCAAATGGTTTAATCTGGGTTTTCTGTCATACAATTTCTGATAAGGAGACATTCCAGTGGCCTTATGGAATATTCTGTTTTGAATGTAAGCTGAATACAGAACACACTCTCCCCAGAAACCTTGTGTTAAAGAGGAGTCACATAGCATTGATCTTATTGAGTCCTGAAGCAACCTGTTCCAGCGTTCAGCTAACCCGTTCTGATGAGGACTATAAGGGGCTGTTAACTCCTGTTTTATTCCTCTTTTATCCAAGTATTCAGTAAAAGAGTGTCCTAAGAACTCTCCTCCTTGATCTGATCTTACTCTCTGTATTTTGACACCAAACTGCACTTCAATTTTTGTAATAAATCTTTTCAGTTTCTCTGCAGCTTCACTTTTAGCTTTTAGTAAATAAACAGTGCAGAATTTTGAAAAATCATCAACTATTGTCAGGAAATATCTTGCACCCCCCTGAGTAGGTTGAAATGGCCCCACTAAGTCCACGTGTATTAATTGATAAGGTGCATTTGTACTGGGCATGGCTTCTTTGTTCTTTGCAGCCACAACTGCCCTAGTTTGTTTACACACGTGGCAGTCTACATATTTTTCACAGTTTCTCAATGTCACATCATTACTGTTCTCTGTTGTTTTCACCACATTTTCATATCCTATATGGCCTAGTTTTCTGTGCCATAAATGAACACAATTATTATGGGGTTTCTTATTAGCACACATGAGTACATGATTTGTTTGTTTCACGTGTAAGAAGAACAATGAGTTCCTCACTATTCCTTTCATGAATATTTTTTCTCCTCTCATTACATGCACTGAACCCCTTTTGAACATCACATTGAACCCCATTTCATTGAGTTTTGACACAGCCATAATGTTGCATTCAATGTCAGGAATAAACAGCACATCTGTCATAATCGTATTAAAACCTGCTAATTTCACTGTACCCCTACTTTTGATAAGTTTCTTAGTTCCATCAGCCATTATCACATGATCCTCTACGTCACAAAATGTATGAAACATGGATTTATCTTTGATTATACTATTTGTTGCCCCACTGTCAATTGCCCATAAATCTTTACAGTTATTTCCCTGCTCATTGTTAATACATTGCTTATTCTTACTAGCATAGATCACCTGTACACATGGTTTTCTTCCTCTTTCTCTTCTTCTTGCTTCACAATTCCTTTGAAGATGTTGTTTGGAACCACAAAAGTAACATGCTTTTTGTCCATACAGTCTCTCTTGTGCTGCTTTGTTGTTCAACTTTCCTAAGTTGTGTTTAGACTCAGTCCTTTCTTGCTTTGCCATTTCTTGCCTTCTTTGAAATTCTTGTAAAAGTTTGCCTTCTATATAATCCATATTGAGATTTGCATCGTCCATTGCTTCCAAAGAGCTCACCAGACTATCATAACTTGAATCTAGTGAAGCTAATGTGATATACACTTTTTGCGTTTGAGAATGTTCAATTTCACGTTCTGACAACTCAGTAAACAGTCTGTTTATTTCCAACAAATGCTCTGACATGGTTGTATCTCCAGATAAGCGCATCTGATACAATCTTCTGGCAAGATATATTTTAGAACTGGCAGTCTTTTTCACATGAATATTTCTTAAAGTTTCCCAGGTTTCCTTTGCTGTTACTGCGTCACGCACGTGCAGTAATTGAGAATCATCAATAGCAAGAACAATTAACGCCTTTGCCCTCTCATCCAGCCTTCTCCAATCTGCTGGAATTGGCACTACGGCGGGTGGGTCTTCTGCGATAGCTTTCCACAGGTCTTCTTTCACTAGAAAAGCCTGCATTCTCTGTTTCCAAGTGCCATAATTTTTCCCTGTCAGCCTTTCCAAGGGAATCCCGGCCGATAACGTAATAGACATACTTTCACTTTTCACAGTTCACCGCCTTTGTAATTAGAGCTTCTCACCTCCGTCCTTCAGTCCCACGGCTCTCTCACAGCTTTCAGCTCAGCTTTCGGTTTCTCCATCTCTCTGCTGTTTTACTCTCTGGTCTGCAGTTCTGGCTTTTCTCTGCCGCTTTTCTGCAATCCTCAGCACAAGGTAACCATCAGCACCAGGTAACCATCCTCTGCTACCACTTGTTGGATGTTGTATCTGGCGCAAGCTGATGCCCAGGATGCAGAACAGGATAGTGACAGGCTAGATGCCAGTTGAAGCAATGAGCCGGACAAGCAATAAGTTTTAAGAGTCACTTTACTGATAATATATCACAAGCTCTCTCTCTGTACAAACTCCTCGACCCCCACACCAACTGGCCAGATCTGCCAAGTCTTATAGATAAGGCCAGCTGGTTGCCTTGGATACTTGTCCTTGAGATCTGCACGGACTCTGAGCGTCTTGGCCTTGTAACTCTGCCATGGAAAAAATACTCTCAGGAACCCTTTACTTGCCAACAAATATAGCATTTGCCTTTTTTGCAGCCACATCACACTGTTGGCTCATATTCAGCTTGTGATCAACGACAATTCCAAGATCCTTCTCACATGTCATATTGCTGAGCCAAGTATCCCCCATCTTATAACTGTGCATTTGGTTTCTTTTTCCTAAGTGTAGAACTTTGCATTTATCCCTGTTGAATTTCATTCTGTTGTTTTCAGCCCAATGCTCCAGCCTATCAAGGTCCCTTTGAATTTTGTTTCTCACTTCCACGGTATTAGCTGTGTCCCTCAATTTTGTATCATCTGCAAATTTGATAAGCATGCTCTGTTCCTCCTCATCCAAGTCATTAATAAAAATGTTGAAGAGGACTGGGCCCAGGACTGAGCCCTGTGGTACTCCACTCATTACTTCCACCCAGTTTGAGAAGGAACCATTGATAAGCACTCTTTGAGTACGATTCTGGAGCCAACTCTGGATCCACCTGATAGTTGTTCCATCCAGCCCACATTTAGCTAGCTTGCTATCAGAATATCATGGGGCACTTTGTCAAAGCTTTGCTGAAGTCAAGATATATTATGTCCACAGCATTCCCACAGTCTACAAGGGAGGTTACTCGGTCAAAAAATGAGATGAGATTAGTTTGGCAGGATTTGTTCTTCATAAATCCATGTTGGGTCCTAGTAATCACTGCATTGTTTTCAAGGTGCTTACAGATTGACTGCTTTATAATCTGCTCCAGAGTTTTTCCTGGGATTGATGTTAGGCTGACTGGTCTGTAGTTCCCCGGTTCCTCTTTTTTGCCCTCTTTGAAGATAGGGACAACATTCGGTCTCTTAGTGGTTTACAGAAATGAGAACTGCAACACAGAAGCAGCTCAAGGTTTTCCATAGAAACAACTAATACATCCACAAACCAGGGCAGATTCCAAAGGGCGGCCAGGTTGGGCACTGGCCCAAGGGCCCCGCAGCTCTAGGAGCTGCAATCCTGCGGATCACAAGATGAGCTTCTGAGCCCCTCTCCATCCCCCATGCTTCACCTACCTTTCTCTGCTGTTCGCGCAGCGTTGCCATAAATAAAGATGGCGGCCAAGGTTTCCGTAAGGGACTGAAGCCTCTGCCGCCATCTTGGTTGGTGGCAGCAATGCGCGCGCTGCATGCCATCAACCAAGATGGTGGCAAAGGCTTCAGTCCCTTATGGAAACCTCGGCCGCCATCTTTATTGATGGCAAACCTGCGCAAACAGCAGAGAAAGGTAGGTGAAGCGCTGGGGATGGCGGGGAATGGTGGGCGGTTCGGAAGCTCGTCTTGCAATCCGCGGGATCATGGAAGGGAAGCAGAGGGGCCCAGGGCAGGCTAATGCCCAAGGGCCCCCACATTCCTGGAGCTGGCCCTGCCACAAACATACACACACGAAAATATTTAAAAGTTGCTTGGATGAGTTGTCAGTCTTCAACCCCAATGTTGTTCCTAATATAATCGACATAGAATTTCTCACTTAAGAAAATTAATTAATTTCATTCTAATACCAAACTTAGATCGTTTGGAAGTAAAACAGGAACACCCAAAAATAACATTGCGGTTTCTGCAGTATATTTGTTTACAAATTAAAATGAAAAATTTAAAACCCAGAGCAGAGCTTGGAAGATTACTTTTAAAATGTAATAAATTACAGTTACAATTACATGGCCCCAAAAAGTAGTAATTAGTGTTACAGTTACAATTGCTCTGAAAGTAACTGATAACTTTACATTTTCTCAAAAGTAATCACTACAATTACATTTCAGTTACTTTTTTTTAAAAATGCCTACAAGGTGCTGGCCTTGGCTGCTGCACATCTAAGTAGTCTAAAACAACATTAAAAATAAACACACACATACAGAGGTAGTAGAATAATGCTTTTTATCCATAAGATAGCAATGGTGGTCTCTCCGCTGGTAAGGGAGGTGGGGAGGGAGGCAGAGGCCACTACTCAGATCTTTGCACGTCACATCAAGTGCAACCTCCCCCCCCCCTCAGCCAGCAAGCATAATCTCTCTCACTTAACCACCTCCCGGACTCTGCCCTGCCAGCAACTAAGGGACACTCACCCAAGCAAACATTTTCCCCTGAGATGCAAAACAGTTAAAATACTGCAAATGAAGCACAGAAGCCAGAGAGGGTGGTGGAGAGTGTGCCAAGTGCAAACACAGACACACACACACACACAAGTTGTCATCCTTCACCTCCACAGTTCTTTATCTCCATTCTGCGGCTGCCTCCTTCTCCTCCTTTATCCATGTTCTTGCCCTCCGGCTCCTTTTTCCCTCCACTCCATTCTTCACCACCACCATCCATTTTTTTAAACAATTGTTTTCTCCACTCCACCCTATCTCACTCTCCACCTCCTCCCTCATCACCTCCTACCCACCCACAGAGCATGAGGGAAGAGCGACGCTGCACAGAAGCCCAATTTGAGGCACATGATTTTCATCCACAAATCAGAGGAGCAGAAGACTTCCCCTGCTTCCCACCCAAAGTAATGCCCAAATGTAATGCTGGAAACATTACAATTACTCCACAAAAGTAATAAAATTACTCCTAGTTCTATTACAATTAAAATGTAAAGGAATTACCCACTTGTTCCTCAAAAAAGTAATGAATTACAAGTAATTCGTTACTTGTAACGAATTACTTCCAAGCTCTGACCCAGAGCATGTTCTAACAAGAAGTTATAGCCATCCAGACCCAATGGAATGTTGAGGGGAATGGAGGCACAGAATGTTGAGGATATCAAGATCAAACTACTGTTTTATTTTAATTGTTTAACTAGCAGCCATCTCAGAGGACTTTAAAATGTAATACACCCATTTTCACTGGGACAGCAGAACAGCGGAACAGTGGCACCTGGTGGCTCCATGTTAGTGGGGCAGTGGAATCTGCTCTGATGTGAGAAAGGTCCTTGAAAGTTCGGACTAAAATCTGCAGTGGAGTCCACTGCCCCACCGACATAGAGCCACCAGCTGACACTGCTGCAGAGTATGGTGAAGTTTAACCCTTCTTTCCTCAGCTGAGATCCTGATGAAAATTGCTCTCTGCACTGCAGTTAACCTTAGGGGAAAAGTTCCTTGTGGACATATACATCAGGGTCATGGCTTGGGAGGGGAGGGTGGGGTTACACCTCCACTCCCTGTGCATTGCTGCTCTGATGAAAGCAAGGGTCCCTACACCTAGGATTAAATATAAAAAGTCCTCTGACATGGCTAGTCATACATGTAGTTTGACCTTCAGTGAGGAGGGGGGACTAGGAATGGGCCTGCTTTTTAGGGTCCTGGATGGCAGGATTAGGAGCAGGGAATATGGGCCATGAGTTTAAAAAGCTTTCTCACAGTACTATAGATAGTTTAGGAGGTAGAAAGGACACATTTTTCTTTCACAATTTCCATAAAGAACTCTTCCCCCCTCCAATATAGCAATAAAGCACTTCGGTTCCTTCTCTTGAAACCTCACCATGTAGCACGGAGTTGTCTTTTTTAAAGACTTTAAGCTTCTCGTGGCAGGGACTTGTCCTTTTGCATTGTAAGCAACATTCACACTAATGGCGATAAATAATAATAGACAATAACTTCACAGTGTGCATCCATTTGACAATAATCCCTTCCCTTCAAGGGGCTTGGGATACATCACAACATTTTGTTGTGGGTCTCCACTTATTAAAAAGAATTGTGACTAGAAATATAGCATTATTCTATTTTAAGGGTAGCCACTGCATTCTGATTTTTCTACATTATACTAATGCCAAACATTGTCAACTGAAGATATTTGTATTTACCAAGGCTTTTGTAGTTTGATAATGGGATGTTTAATTCTCAGTAGCGCTATTTGAATCAGTGTTTTAATGAGCTGTTAATAGTGTGTTTTTACTGTTTGTGTTTCATGTTCATATATATGTTGTATATCAACCTGAGCTCCTTTGGAGAAGGACGATGTATAAATATTTTAAATAAAGTATAATACATCACCATGGCACAAAAACATCCCCGATCACAAATGACCCTATAAACCATGTATGCTTGCTGTTAACCTGAATGACTTGCTGCACTACATTCTAGACATATTTTTTCTCCAGACAGACCAAATTCTACACCTATTAAAAAGAAGCAGCTATAACATCCTGATTTAATACTTGTTTTACAAAACCTGCAAAAGAAAAGTACAAAAAAGGAAATCCCTGGACATGTAACTATGTCTAAACTAAAGAAAAGATAAAGTAGACATACATTGCTTTTATGTATTTTTAAATATATTTGTTTATTGGATTTATATCCTGCCCTTCCTCTCAGTAGGAGCCCAGGGTGACAATTGTGACAGTGGAATACAAATTATATATAGCTAACAATTTAGTTAACACCAGGAAGGTCCTGTTGGCATAAGGGATGTTCCTGGGATGGTGAATAAGGGGTTGGGACTGGCTTTCCACTCCATAACTGTCCTAGCCACATGCCCCCACTGTGATAGTTTCCACTTGCAGTGCTAGCACCAAGCAGCTTATGTACCTATCTACCCTGACTCACAGGGCACACAGAAGACCAATGACATACTGCAAATATATTTTGTATCTTCACAGAAACAGTTCCACCTAGCTAACTTGCACAAGTATGTATGCACGCTATGCAGCATGCTCTGTTGTTGTTTAAGACTAGAAAACAGCTATATTCCTGTTTTGCTGTTTCTTACTATTCCAGCCTGCTGATATCAAGACAATCCACCCATCCACAGCTATTTTGCTGCGCTGCTGAGGAGTCAGTAGAGGGAGCACAGCATAACTAATGAACTCGGAGCACATCTGACCCCTCTCAGTTATGCCCTTAACAGGAGAAAGATTGTTGTCAGAGTTCACCATAGTCCAAATTGTAGGTAAACATAAAAATTGAGGGTAAAGATGTCAAATTTGTTTTAAATTGTAGAATAGGGTTCGATCTGAATTATAATAGATTCGCACAACACAACTCATGCATGTGTTTATATAGTTTTGCAGGCCCTCACCATGCTTACTTGGAAGAAAGTCCTGTTGACTGATTTATACTTCACGCTGGGACTTTGACAGTAAAAGTATAGCTTATATTAATAAATAAGCTTAGAATTCCACTGCAAGTCCCAGACTACAATTCAGTCTTCCTGTTACCAAAATACAGACTGGACGTGCTGGACTTTTGAAATATAAGCAGTGATGAACTATAGTGCCTTTTCTGCATGAGACAGCTAAATATTATTTTCCTCTGAAAACTCAGCATTACTTTCTGACAACCTTGTTCTGGAACCCACTATTAGTAAGCGCACGTTCATCTATTTTGGATTAAATACTTGTGCTGTTTCTCAAACAGCCTTGGGCCT
The DNA here is from genome assembly GCF_030035675.1 of Rhineura floridana. Classification (NCBI taxonomy): domain Eukaryota; kingdom Metazoa; phylum Chordata; class Lepidosauria; order Squamata; family Rhineuridae; genus Rhineura; species Rhineura floridana. The sequence goes on along the minus strand of NC_084482.1, from coordinate 139,331,925 downwards.
GTACAAGGCTGGTGAGCTGTGTTTGGCTTGATGGGCCACACTCACAAGGTAAGGATGCTTGACCTAAAGAACTGACAAAACACTATTTACTAAAATGTATATATAGAAGAAGAAGAAAAAGAAAAGGTGCATGCATTTTAATCAGTTTAAGGAGTAGCTCTGCCCACTGTGTGGGAAGGGCACATGCTTTGAATGCGTAAGACCCAACATTCATTCCCTGCTGTCTCAGTGGTGTTTTTTTAAGGTACCGGTGATCAAAAATACCCCTGGAGAGCTGCTGATGGGACAGAGGAGATGATACTGGGTTAGATGGGCAAATATTTTAACCTGAGAAAATGCATGTTCCCATGCATAAAGATAAGCAAGTTGGGTGCACTACAGTGTTTTTATCTGCAGTGGTATTTTAAGGCTATTATTTATTTAGAATATTTATACCTTACCTTTCATGATAACCTCAGAGTGGCTTACAAAAATACCACAAGCACACAAAATATAAAACGTCACGGGATTGAGGGATGATATAGATTATTTCTCTTATCCCCTTCAAACCTGCAATCTTGTATCTGAAGTTGGGATATGCAAGCAAGAAACCTGCTCTACTGGTCAGACTAGTTTCCTTTGTTAAGTTAGCATGTGAGTGAATGGATTTATGGAATGGTCAATCTGCATATCCAAAGGGAGCTATTGGAACTCTTTTCAGAGGAGAAGCCCTCCTCCCCCCAGTACCTGGCTGGAGGTTCCCCCTTCCTGGAGCCAAGGAGAGGCTTGTATGTTTTTAGGAAAGGCTGGGAGCTGGAGAGACAAAAAGGCTTCCTTGCTGTCTGGCTCCCAAAGCTATGGGCAATGGGGAGCAAGATCTGATGGATGTTAATGCTGTGAATCTCTCCATCTTAAGCTCAGGTTGGAATGTGTGTAAATAAAAACTATATATTCTATGAGACACCATTAGGGTTCCCAGATCAGAAGCATCCCAAACCCTGAGATTTTGGGGGCGGGCCCGAGTGATGTCATGGGGCATGTCCATGTGACATCATGGTGTGGGTCCAAGTGATGTTATTAAGCATGATACATTAAGCATCAACCACAATTGCTTGGCGCATACAATTCATACAAAAACATTTAACTGATTGGAAATTAATATAGAAATCTTAGCTAAAAGATGGAGCCTGGGTAGGGAACATTTAATCTAGTCAATTAGTTTCTAGCAAAAAGGGTTCCAGTGCCCTCAGGCCAGGCCAGGCCAGTCACCAGAAGGCCATTGTAGGAAGAAAGGAGCCTAGTGTTGTGGCGATTAGATGGGAGCACTCAGGAATAAAGATGGATGCCCCCAAAGAGCTGCAATTTTAAACACACTTACTAAAGGACTGAGCCCCATAGAACTCAATAGGACTTACTTCTCAGTAGATATGGTTTAGATCAGCCTTTCCCAACTAGTGGGCCACCAGGTGTTGTTGGACCACAACTCCCATCAGCCGCAGCCAGCATTGCCAATGGTCAGGAAAGATGGGAATTGTGGTCCAACAACATCTGGTGGCCCACTAGTTGGGAAACGCTGGTTTAGATTGTGTTGTTGGTAAAGCTTGACAAGGGATCCTCTGCAAAGATATCCATATCCAAGTAGGGTTGGCAACCCCCTGCCTGGAATGCTCCTACCTTTTAACATCCAATTTTCTTTACAGATTTGACACATCACTTCAGAAAGAGGTCTGAGTAATGAGTAAAAAGATTCTCTACCCTTTTCTGTCTCCCCTGTGGGCTGCTATAAATTTACTTTATCAGCCAACCCAATTCCAGTGAATATAACTGACAGAGAGAAAGCACACAATTTGGTCTACCTTCATAGGCAGTAGCTTAGGAACAACAACAATTGCAGCCACGCTGCCCAGTATGTGAATTCTCTTTTACCACTATTGGACAAGTAACAAACAACAAGGTGAATCATCAGTGGGTTTAAGAAGGCTGAGTGGAGTGCATGAAACCACTGTTGTTGCTTCTATGGATGAAAGGGAGTGAGGATAAAGGTAAACAAAATGCAAATAGAAAAACAAGAACAAAAGGCAGTGATGATTTCTTAAATGCAATACCATACCAACCCAAAAACTACCCCAAATCCAAAAGCCCCAGATGCGTCCGATTGGACTTGTAACTCCGCCTCCAGGAGTCAGTCTTGCCTCCGTTGACATCCTGAAGGAAGGAGGACCACAGCTCCATTGCGCGCCAACCTGGCGGCGTGGTCCTCCTTCCTTCAGGATTTCAATGGAATATCCTTTTGGAGGCAAGACCAACTCCTGGAGGCGGAGTTACAAGTCCAATTGGACGCATCTGGGGCTTTTGGATTCAGGGTAGATTTTGGGTCTTCCTGGTTTAATGGACGATGGCCACAGGCGTGGATTCAGGAAGGGCTGACCAAGGATCTGACCTTTCTAGAATTTTTTCCAGTAGTGGTGGCTGTCTATTTGTGGGCTGAAAGGCTAAAGAACTCTACGGTCCATTTTTTGTATGATAACATGGCTACAGTCCATGTTATCAATTCCCTTGCATCCAGGAACACCAGGGTTATGGGCCTCATCCACATTTTTGTTCTCCAATGTCTGTCTGCGTTTTAATGTTCTTTTTCGGGCACGGCATGTTCCTGGCATTGACAATAGTGTTGCTGATGCTCTGTCACGGAACCAGATGGACCGTTTCCATCAGCTGGTGCCGCTGGCCAGGGCTCAGCCGGATGCCGTGCCCCCTGCGATTTGGGAGATTGGACAGCAGAGTCAGAGAGGGCCATAAGCCTTTCCATTGCCCCCAGCACACTTGCCAGTTACCAGAGAGCAGGTAGGGAGATTCAGGAATTCTGGGCCGGCAAGAGCTATGCACCAGAGTCGCCTATTCCAGTGAGTCACCTGCTGGAATTCCTGGTGGAATGCAGGAGGCGGGGCCTGTCAGTCCGAGCACTTCAAGGTAAGCTGGCGGGGCTTTCCTTCTTAGCAAAGGCAGGTGGTTTTCCGGATTATGCCGGGGACTTTAGGGTCCGCCACATGTTGGCAGGGTGGGCTAGAGAACACCCTGCAGCCCCTGATCCCCGTTGCCCTTTCTCACTGGACATTTTACTGGGTATGGTGGGTCAGTGGGAAACAGTATGCACCTCCAGCTATGAAGCCAGGCTATTTCAGGTGATAGCCCTTACACTGTTTTTTGGAGCTTTTAGAACAGGAGAGGTGGTGGCTCGATCCAAGCGAGACCTCTCTCGATGTGCGCTTCAGCTATCAGATGTCTCCATAGAAGGGGGTTGTGCCTGTATAAAATTGAGAAGGTCTAAGACAGACCAGATATGTAGGGGGTGGACCGTACGTTTGGCCCCTTCATTGGTGCCTAACCTCTGCTTGGTGCGGGCTTTGCAAGTTTTTCTGGGGGCCAGGGGATCTGGAGAAGGATATTTATTTATCCATGCTAGTGAGGATCCCCTCACAAAATACCAGTTTGGGGCGCTCACAAAGCAGGCATTGCTGGGGCTAGGGCATGATCCCTGAGTTTGGAACCCACTCTTTTCGAACTGGAGCTGCTTCTACAGCAGCAGGTCTTGGGTTTTCCCAGAGAAAGGTGCAGGCCGTTGGATGCTGGTCCTCGGGGGCTTATAAGAGCTATATTCGCCCCTTTAGAGGGCCTTGGAATTCGGATGCCTAACAAGTGTAATTTGTTTTGACAGGTTGCTGGACAGGGATGAAGCAGACGCGCATCCTAATATGCGGCCAAAGCATGGTCTTCTAGGCAGCCCGGAGGGCCGCAAAATTGAGCATGGGCTCACAGTTGGGCCTTAGTCGATGGGCTGCTGTGCAGTGGTTTGACCGCAAGGAATGCGTTGGGATGGGCTCCTACCCGCTTTGTTCCAGCAAGGTTTAGTGTTGGCAGTTCCGCAGGTTGTGGTCATTCACCTCGGTGGTAATGACCTTGGTTTGATGCAGCAGGGCAAGACCCTCAGTGTTCAGGCATGCATGGACATGCAGTTAATAAGGCAATGTTGGCCTTCGGTACGTCTGCTGTGGTCAGACATGCTTCCATGCAGGGTTTGGCGTGGTGTATGGGACCACATGGGGGATTAATCGAGTACGGAAGGTCAACCGGCAGATTTGGTTGGCGATTCTTGGGCATGGGGGAAGGCCATTCAGCATCCCCACATACAGCATTGGAGGGCTGAACTATATAGGGCCGATGACGTTCACCTGTCAGATGCAGGTAACAACATATTTTTGGGGGACCTGCTGAGGTGTCTGTGAGAGGTGCTTCTCAGCAGTGGGGTAAAGGGGACTAAATAGAGATTTCTCCCCCTTTTGTGGCGGGAAGGTGCCGGAAGGGAAATAGGTAAGGACAGCTAGGTGGCCCCCTTAGGCACCTTTGGAGGTGATTGGCGGTTCCAGAGGCCTGTCTGTCAGGGCTTTACAGCTCGAGGGCAGGATATGGGCTGCTTCTGGGGCCAACTTACCTCATCCACCCGAGGGTTGTACGGCCCCGGGGGATGGTGATGTGAGAAGACCCCCTACACACCTACTGGGTGTGGCCAGGGTAAGGGGTAAGCAGATCGGCTTGCCCTTGCCCCCAGCAGGGGCTGGTCGCCCGAGAGCTGTATGGCAAGGTGCTTGCTTATAGACAGTTCCCGCACCTAGTTTGTCCCTCTGCAGGTCACTTTAAAAGGGCTTTCTGCTGTAATTTAATAAAGTGGACCTTGTTCAACCCAAGCTGATGTGTCTGTATTATTTCGCCCCTCAGTCGCAACAAGAGTCCTATGAGTAAGGCAGAAAATTAAGCATCTCACAACCAGTCAGGATTCCTAACCAAAAACCAAAAATATGATAAATGAAGAAATATTTATATAAGCATGACTATCAAATATATTATTTACCCAACCTGTAAAGATCCTATGTTTATTTATTCAGAACCAAGTCCCAGTGTATTCGATGGGGCTTACTCAAACAGGGACAGAACTGCAACCTCAAGTGATAAGCAACTTCATTCACGCAACCCAAAATTCAGAATCATGCCACCTTACGCTGTTTTGCAACTGTTTATACTTGTTTTTATGGTTATTGGATTTTAAAGGGATTTATTTCTTATTGTGAGCTGCCTTGGTTTCCAGACTGCAAAGCTACCTCACAGGGTTGCTGGAAAGATTCCCATACACACACACACACACTGGAGATACATACACCCCATATAACAGTTTATTGTCAAAACCAGTTGATCATTGCAGAACATTCAAAAAATAAAATCAGAATTAGTTTCCAACATAATAAAAACAGTGATACCTAAGTAAGCCCTGCCTAATTGTTTTAAAAATAGGATTGGAGGGGCAGAGAAAGATATACAACACAAACACAATTCTTTCCTATGAAATCCCATCAATTTGCAGCACAATCCTAACCATGTCTACTCAAAAGGAAGTCCTATTGGATTCAGTGGGGTTTACTCTGGGTATGTTTACTCGGGAAAATCAAGTACTAGATTATTATTATTGTTATTGTTGTTGTTGTTGCATTTATATACCACCCCGTAGCTGAAGCTCTCTGGGCGGTTTACAACAATTAAAAACATTAAAAGCAAGTATACAAATTTAAACCATCAAAAACCCATAAAAACAGATAAGTTAAAAACACATGTTATTCAAATGCTGTTAAAATGCCTGGGAGAAGAGGAAAGAGGATTAAAGTTTCAATTTGGGAAGTTTGCAAAACACTGCCCTCTTCAAAATTTAAACCTGTTTGACTCCTACACACAGGAGAGAAAAAGACTGAAAGCTTACTTATTCAATCTGTGAGATGTTCAGAAAAGCAGGAAAAAGCACATTTCTGAGCCTTGGGCCAGTCACTGCCTCTCAGTCTCAGAGGGGGGCAATGGTAAACCCCCTCTGAATACCTCTTACCATGAAAACTCTGTTCATAGGGTCTCCATAAGTCAGAATCGACTTGAAGACAGACAATTCAATTTGACTCTACTTTTTGTCTTTATCATTCCTTGTCAATCACAACCCTGATTTCTTATTGGCTAAAAACCTGAAAGGGCAGGGATTAGAGCAGAACTTAGAGCAACCAAGAAGTTGGGGGGGGGCGGGCGGCTGACGTTTTGGTGTGTATGTCTGGAACCAGACCACCTAGAAACTTAATTATTTTTTTAAAATGAAAGCTGAAAGTCTGTAGATTAAGGTGAGTCAGCTGGAGAGCCGGAGGGGACCCCCCAAAACCAGAGTCTCAGGCTGGAAAATGGAAATCTGGCAACCCTAGACACCATAGTCTCTCCGCTGACCTTTCCAAGTAAACCAAAGCCTGAGTAAGCACAGGAACCCCTGGAAGTCTTGCAGTGCTCTGGGATTGGGGTGGTGCACAACACGTACTAAAATAGGGAAAATGTATAAACCCAAATTAAAATATGAGTTGCATATTTAAAAAGCCAAGCCAATCTATTAAAAGAAAGGTACATATCATAAAATGGCACAAAAGGCCTTGGAGAATAGGACTGAATTTGCCAGGGGCCTAAAACAAAATAGAGAAGACACCAGGCAAACATCTCTAAAGAGAGCCATTACATAATTGTGAAGGGTAATACATAGTATTATCCCCACAGTTGTCTTTCTACTGCTACTTTCGTATGCTATTTAATGTATTGATTTTTAGCCTTTATGATGTTAGCCATTCTGAGTTTTACCTGAAGAGAAAGACATTTATCAAATAAATAAATAAATTGGATTGCATCACAGAAAAGGCACAGATGAGGATCTTTATATTGTCAGACAGGTTCATGTTAGAGAATGTGGTCCTTCAGATTCCACAGTCCCAGGCTGCTTAGGGCTTTAAAGACCAAGACCAGTACTTAATTGAGTCCTACAATGAACTGGTAGCCTGGGAAGATTGTTTTAACATTGTTGTGATGCGATGTCTGTGGTCATTTCCAGTCAATAATCTAGCTACAGCAATCTTTATCAGTTGTCGTTTCTGAATAGTCTTCAGAGAGTATATGCATAAAGAACAAATACCACTTCCTTGGGTTGATAACCTACTGACAAACAGCACCACTGAGCATCATATTATTATTATTATTATTATACAGCTGGTATAGCACAGTGGGGAGGAGAGCCTGGCTGTCCAGAGTCTGTGAGTTCAAATCCCCGCTCGTGTCTCCTGGGTGTAAAGGGACAGCTTAAGATCACCCCACAGGCTCAGGGGTTACATGCCCTGCCACCTGTGCAGCCGTGGGCAAGCGGCATAGTCCCAAGGAGCCCAGTTGTCCCCCAGCTGGCAGTTGCGGACAAGGAAAGGGCTGGCTTGTGCAGCTGTGGCAAGCTGAGCAGGCTCTAGCCAGCTGGGGAGGACTAGCCTCAGAGGGAGGCAATGGTAAACCCCCTCTGAATACCACTTACCATGAAAAATCGCTTACCATAAGTTGGAATCGACCTGAAGGCAGTCCATTTTTCTATCATCATCATTGTCATTATTATTATTATTATTATTATGTCCCAGGCTATGGTCTGAAGGCACATGAGGCCAGCACCTTGCTGAAGCTAAGCAGGGTCAGGTCTAGTCAGTGCCTGGATGGCAGAATGCCTGGGAACCACATGTAAGCCGCCTTGGATTTCTATCATGGAAAGAAAGGCGGGGTATAAATGTAATAAATAAATAATAACAATACAATTATAATTTATTACCTGCTCTTCACCCAAAGGTCCCAGGGTGGGTCATAACAATTCTAAATATAGAATTAAAAACCATTAAAACCAACCTAAACATCATAGAAAGCAGGGTGGGTCCTAAAAAAATATACATCTCAGGTGTCAAATGCCAGGGTAAAAAGGTGTGTCTTCAGCATTTGCCAAAAGTTGCCAGATGCACTTCAGTGGGAAAGGAGTTCCACAGCTTAAGAGCTCCCACAGAGAATGCCCTGTCCCAGACCCCCCCCCCCAAACTTCTGAGGGTGGCAGAACTACCAAAATGTGTCCCATCAACACAAGGATTTTAGCTTGTGCAACAAGACAAATCTGTAGAGGGTTGGGGAAAACCCTACATCAGATTTAGGGGGTGCATGGGGGAAGGAGAGGGGTGAAATCCTGTCATGTAAGTGGAAATCCTTGTGATGATGGGACCATGACAAAACTGGATACAACCCTTTGTCTTCTTAGCCTTCATTCAGCCCATTACCAACTCTAACTTTTCAGGACATTTGAAGCTATATGTACATCCAATGAAAAGAGGAGAGAGAAAGAGACAGTCAGACAGAGAGGGATGTCATCATACCAAAAGTATCCAGCCCCCAAACTCTGGAAGTTCTCCCCAAGTGGTTTTATGTATATGTTGGACATCCTAGGGGGACAGCATATTTATTTATTTAGATTTATTACCTGCTCTTTACCATAAGGTAAGGTGGGTTACAATAATAAAATATGCAATTATAAAACAAATAAAATAGTTATAATCATAAAATAATAAAAATATAAAAACAATTAAAAATAATTACATACATAAAACAAACAATATAGCTTCTGGTCCCAGGGTATGGTCTAAAGGCACATGAGGCCATCACCTTGCTGAAGCTAAGCAGGTCTGGGTGTGGTCAATGCTTGGATGGAAAACCTCCTTGGGAACCATATGTATTGCTGCCTTGAGTTCCTTGATGAAAGAAATGTGGGATATAAATGTAATAAATAAATAAATAAATAACCCTATCATATTGCCAAACTATTGTACCCCAGTAGCACATTCTAGACTCTAGGTGCCAAAGAGGCATAGAACTACTGAAAAACAGGCAATTCAGAATTATACTATGCATGATTGTACTGAATGCCACTGAAAAATCCAGGAGATCCACCAGGGCTGCATTCATCCTGTCCATTTCCTGGCAGAGAATATCCACCATGGCAACCAAAACAGGAACTGAAGCTAAATTGAAATGGGTGTACAAAATCAGTATTGGCATATTTGGAGCTGAACAGTTGCCATCAGTTAGCTCAACTTGCCTCCAAAATGGAGATTTACTATTGAGCAGTAACTAGAAAGATCCAGGCCCAAGGAAGTCTTCTTCAGAAGGGGCCTCACAACAGCCTCCTTTACCTTGCTAGAAGATGTAAGCTGAAGTCATGAAAAGTTATTTCACCAGCAGAGTGGACAAACAGACCAGAGACTACTGATGCTCCCTTTACAGTTTGTTGTATCCTTTATGGTGGGACACCCTGGGATTAGAGTTCCTTACTTTTGAAGTTTTGATCAGAGGGCCCTAGAGTTGACCAGAGTAGAACCAGAAAAAAAGAACTACAGGAATACTGCAACAATCTACCTCAAGCTCATTGCATACCACCTAAATGATAACATACTGTTTTCCAGCAACCTCACGGTCAGTTTAAGAAACAGGAAAATTTGGCAAAAAATTAACATACTACAAAGATAAGAGCAAAATTTGCCAGTTAGGTCATTCAAATCCTAACTGGTACTCCCCCTCCTTCCCCCCAAGCCAGCACATTAATTTACTTTTGAAACAGATGGAGGTCTTTCTTTTCTTTACAGTCAACATGGAAATCTGCTTTCAGCCAAGGTATGTTGTTATATGTAAAAAATTTCAAAGGAAACATACACAAGAAAAATGTTATTTTGATATGAGTAGCCAAAGCATTGTGGAAATTAATGAAGCATGAGACAGAATTTAATCAGTAAGAAACGTCTTCTGTGTGAATAGTGTTTTATTGAGATTCCTAGTGAATTTGTTAAAGACACAAGCACAAATATAGGCATTTGAAGGTAGACAAATTGCCAACTGCATCATTCTACACAGCAAACTGTGGTTAATTCCAAAGGTCACATGTAGTGGAACATCTTCAAAAAAACAACATAAATTGATCTGTTTATTTTATTTGTATCCTGCTCTTCCTTCAAGGAGCTCAGGGGCAGCATACATGGGGTAATCCCATTTTATCTCTATAAGCATCTTTGAGGAAAATTAAGTCCACTTAATTGACTCCATTGCTGTAAACTTCATAGTAACTCAGAATACGATCCTAGTCACATTTGCTCAGCAGTAAGCCTCACTGAATTTAGTGGATTCTGCTGACAGCATAAATTTCACAGTGAATTTGTATTCTGCTCCTTACGTCGGAATGCTTTGATTTCACAATAATTCTTTCATTATCTACAAGTTTATAATGGCTCAGAAAAATTCAAATATTGCACAATGGTTCCAATTCTATATTTGGGGGAGAGGATGTTCAGAGAGAGAATATAATCCAATTTACAGGTAGACAGGCTGAAATCCTAAATCTTCACTAAGACTGAAATCCTATAACACTTACTTGCGGGTAAGTCCCATTAAGGTCAGTGGGACTTCTGAGTAGACATGCAAGGGATTGAACTGATAAACAGGTTTAATCAATGGAGTTGTAGGTGCGTGAGCATGCACTGGATGGGTAGTCAGCAGTTTATCACTCATCTAAGCTCAGTTCATTTTCAAGCAATAAAATGCTATTATGCTATTACTTAGAGTTCAATAGCTGGAATAATAAGGTGATAAAGGAAAACAGTCCTCCTGCCAAAAGGTACTTACAGTGCAATCCTATACAATCAGAAGGACTCGTCCCACTGAGTTCAGTCAGTCTTGATCCCAAGTGACACTGTAATCCTTATCCAATTTACCAGTTAGAAAGCATGTATCCCATTAAAATATTATATTGAAATGCTGTGCTATTTAGTAAATGTTAAAACTAGCCTATACTTCAAAGAAATAGTAAATTCAAAGCACAGGTTATGAAACAGAAGATTTTCACAGACAGCACTGGAAGTACTCTGTGCTCAACCACAGTATTTCCAAATTACCGTACATGTTGTTAAACAACACTTGTAAATAGCCAACATTTATTTGCAAGGAGGTGCTGCCTTGAGGGAAACAAGTAGGACAATTTTTGTAAAGCTTAAGGTCTTTTACTGCTTTTTTGGTTGCTCACATGTTGGCTGCTGTTTTACATTGTATTTTTAGCAAATGTGTTTATTTAAAATTGTTATAGGTTTTAACGTATTGTTACTCACTTTGGGAACACAAAATCAATGAAGGGCAAGTAGTGAATCTACTTAATAAGTATAAAATATATGCACAGACGACTAACATAGGCTGCAGTCCTATCCTCATTTATGGGAGTAAGTACTGTTGAACTCGAGAGCTTAACTGAGCAGTATACATGGGCAGACAGAAAAGTAAAAATAGTTGTCTTATTTGTTTTGTAATTCTGTATTAAATTTTATGGATTTTTACTACGTGGCTGGTGGACATATTGTTTTGGCCTACAGGTCTCTCTTATGAGCACAGCACAGATGTTAAAATATTTCCCTTTCAGTGTAATATTTTTGTTTAGATGTTCAATCTACATGAGATGGAAATTATTCGAGAGAATAAATATTAAGTACTACTCTACCACTCCTAAATACACGTTAAGTCCTATTCATCTTCTGAGCAAACATGCTTAGGGTTGCACCATAAACCATTTCAATATCCTGTTCTTTATTTGAAGATTTGTCCTACTCAGGTTTAATAGAACTTCCACATAAGTAGCTCAGGAATTGGGGGTGGCATGAAAAGTAAACCCAATAATTACCAAGCCTAACTGGGTAAGATTTTATTTGTTTACGAAGTCACAATAATGGCCTTTTCGACTTTATGCTATATTTAGCTTGTGGGTAGCCAGGTAGATCACAAGGTACTTATCATATCTACTTAGGGCCAAACTAAAAGAAGCAAGAGAGATCTGTGATCAGATCTCCCAGGTCTTAAAATTTTGGCAAATAGTAGCTGTATAAGTTAGAACTAGAAAAATACTATGAATGTGCTAGCATTACATTTCAGGTGCCTGAGTAACCAGATATACAGAGATTTTTCCATCCCTGAACAAAGGTTTGTTTCACACATTACCCAACAACAAACATGCATTTGACACAGACTGTACACTTCCTAGGAGCTCCAGCTAGTCCTAGCACTCTGATGAGTGTACAAGTATAATGCACGTTTTCAAAACTTCTGTTTGTCACATTTGCCATTTTACATATTAGGTGTATTTAACACATTATTGTGTATTCCTAAAAAATGTAATGTGTGAAGAGACCATCAGTAAATGTACTCTTGGGAGCATAACCATACTAAGCTTTAATTTAGGACCCAACTTGATACAGTTTATGGCAGCCATATTTGTTGTTCATGTGCTGCCCATATATATGGGGTGGTCCAATTCTAATATAAATGGGGGTACACAGAGAAGGAAAAGTGAACCCTTCCTTGATATATCACCCAAGCACCTCTCTCTCAGCTTGGCTTAGTGCTCATATCAAAGGGGAAGAGAAAGAGTTTGGACAACAGACTCCAGAGCAGTAAGGTAGGGGAGGGTCTAGCTTCTCTCACCTACTTACCACTTTAAACGTTAAAGTTAGTTCACCAGCTTTATACATTAACAAGGCAAACGTACAAACAATGGTTATTTTTGTAGCTTTCTTTTTTAAACAAATCTAGTCCTCCCCTAAATGTCTGATGTAGATGACATCTGTTGTGATGCTAGTTACAAAGCATATAATAATCTTTGGGTAAAGTTCTGTTCGCTATGGCCATACCACCCTGAACATGCCTGATCCTGTCTGGTCTCGGAAGCTGAGCAGGGTCAGGCCTGGTTAGTACTTGGATGGGGACCACCTGGGAATACCGGGTGCCGTAGGCTTAGAAGAAGGCAATGGTAAACCACCTCTGAATATGTCTTACCATGAAAACCCTATGAATATATCAAAAAAGATACAGGGTTGCCATAAGTCATAATTGACTTGAAGGCATATAACACAACGTTCTGTTCTAAGGAACTTAAAAGTCTCCTCTTGAAGATTCCTCTTGAAGTTTTAGCAGAGTCCTTAATGTACGGAATCTGTTTGGCCTGCAGTACAATGTGCTTATTACATCTTTTGTGATGAGTCAGCTCAATTGAATAATATGGGGACCGCTGATGTACCAGGAGCAGATCTAATTCCATATTTAGTAGCTTGATTCAATTAGTTCCTATCTTTGCCAAGTGGAGTAAAGCTTTTCACTAAGACGTCATTTTTCTAATTACAAAACTCATACCAGCTACCCAAATAATGCCATAGTAAGAAAGAGCAAACATGTTGGCTCCTAGGGAGGATATGAGGGGCACTTTGTTACTCCTCTGGTCACTACAATGTACTGAACTAAACCATGGCTTGGCTTAGCGCGTCATCCGAACCTGAGCTTGTGGTTTTCCTCTCCCAGACAGACCACAAGCTGTAAACCATAGGACAAGTCTAACAGCTCATGGTTTATATGGAGAGAGCTAAACCATGAGTCTAAATTTGGATGATATGCTAAACCAAACCATGGCTTAGCACAGCAAAGCAGTAGAATGACAGGGGAGAAGCAAAGGGCCTGTAATCTCTTCTCTGGGAGTCCACACATTTGCTCATTCACACTAAACAATGGTTTACCTTAGTATTACGTGTGAACAACGATACTAGTTGCTACTAGTGTTTAATAAAATGATCACAGAGAGCAGCACCAAGATAAATTTCACCTGTCATGATACAAACATGAAGGAAATTTTGGATAAATATTTTTCCTGGAACAAAATTAACAAAACCATGTGCAGTACAATATGCATGTTTATTCAGAAGTATGTCCTACTAAGTTTAATAGGATTTATTCTTTATAAGTACATTTAGAATTATAGCTGAAATATCCTTTTTGGAATATAGCTGTTTTTCTTTCTTCACTTTTCCATAAACTGTAAATGTGCTTTCTTTCATGATGAAAGACCAGAGCATACTTTTACCTTAAAAATACTCAGATCAAAATGTTTATTTCATATGTAAACAGTGCTAAAGCAGAATTAATAAGTTTTAATTTCTACACCTTAAATTTGCCAATTATAATCAGAGATGTCTAAACTGAAAACATTTTGCCACTGCAGAACAGTACTCCAGGGTTCTTAAATTCTTTCCTAAATACCCCAAATAGTAAGTTTATTGGGTTAATTCAGAACTATGTTGTTGTTGTGCTGTTATGTGCCTTCAAGTAGACTTATGGCGACCCTATGAATCAGTGACCTCCAAGAGCATCTGTCCAGATCTTGTAAGTTCAGGTCTCTGGCTTCCTTTATGGAATCAATCCTTCTCTTGTTTGGCCTTCCTCTTTTTCTGCTTCCTTCTGTTTTTCCCAGCATTATTGTCTTTTCAAGTGAATCATGTCTTCTCATTATGTGTCCAAAGTATGATAACCTCAGTTTCATCATTTTAGCTTCTAGTCATAGTTCTGGTTTAATTTGTTCTAACATCCAATTATTTGTCTTTTTCACAGTCCATGGTATCCGCAAAGCTCTTCTCCAACATCACATTTTAAATGAGTTGATTTTTCTCTTATCCGCTTTTTTCACTGTCCAACGTTCACATCCATACATAGAGATCGGGAATACCATGGTCTGAATGATCCTGCCTTTGGTGTTCAGTGATACATCATTGCATTTGAGGACCTTTTCTAGTTCTCTCACAGCTGCCCTCCACAGTCCTAGCCTTCTTCTGATTTCTTGACCATTGTCTAGATTTTGGTTAATGACTGTGCCAAGGGATTGATAATCCTTGACAAGTTCAATGTCCTCATTGTCAACTTTAAAGTTACATAAATCTTCTGTTGTCATTACTTTAGTCTTGTTGACGTTCAGCTGTAGTCCTGCTTTTGTGCTTTCCTCTTTAACTTTCATCAGCATTCGTTTCAAATCATTACTGGTTTCTGCTAAGAGTATGGTATCGTCTGCATATCTTAAATTATTGATGTTTCTTCCTCCAATTTTCACACCTCCTTCATCTTGGTCCAATCCCACTTTCCGTATGATATGTTCTGCATACAGATTAAACAAATATGGTGATAAAATACACCCCAGTCTCACACCCTTTCTGATGGGGAGCCAATCGGTTTCTCCATATTCTGTCCTTACAGTAGCCTTTTGTCCAGAGTATAGGTTGCGCATCAGGACAATCAGATGCTGTAGCACCCTCATTTCTTTTAAAGCATTCCATAGTTTTTCATGATCTACACAGTCAAAGGCTTTGCTGTAATCTATAAAGCACAGGCTGATTTTCTTCTGAAATTCCTTGCTCCATTCCATTATCCAACATATGATTGCGATACTATCTCCGATGCCTCTTCCCTTTCTAAATCCAGCTTGGATATCTGGCATTTCTCGCTCCATATATGGTAAGAGCCTTTGTTGTAGAATCTTGAGCATTACTTTACTTGCATGGGATATTAAGGCAATAGTTCGATAATTACTGCATTCTCTGGGATCCCCTTTCTTTGGAATTGGGATATATATTGAACACTTCCAGTCTGTGGGCCATTGTTTAGTTCTCCATGTTTGTTGACAAATCTTTGTCAAAATTTGGACAGATTCAGTCTCAGTAGCTTGTAGCAACTCTATTGGTATGCCATCTATTCCTGGTGATTTGTTTCTTCCAAGTATTTTAACAGCAGCTTCCACCTCACATTGTAAAATTTCTGGTTCTTCATCATATGGTTCCTCCATGAATCAATCTGTCATCCTTGCATCTCTTTTATAGAGTTCTTCAGTGTATTGCTTCCATCTTCCTTTTATTTCATCTCAGTCAATCAGTGTGTTCCCCTGTTGATCATTCAACATCCCTGTGCTCAGTTTAAATTTCCCTTTCATTTCTGTAATCTTTTGGAATAGGGCTCTTGTTCTTCCCATTTTGTTGTCCTTTTCTATTTCCATATAATAACTATTGTAATAGTTTTCTTTGTCCCTACATACAAGTCGTTGTATAGTTGCATTTAGGGTTCTGACCGTGTTTCTATCTCCTTTTGCTTTTGTTTTCCTTCTCTCTTTAACCATTTTAAGAGTTTCTTCAGTCATCCATTGAGGTCTTTCTCTCTTTTTAACTAGAGGTATTGTCTTTTTCTATTCTTCCCTGATAGTGTCTCTGACTTCAGTCCATTGTTCTTCTGGTTCTCTGTCAACTAAGTTTAAAGCCTCAAACCTGTTCCTTATTTGATCTTTATATTCTTCTGGGATGTTATTTAAATTGTATTTTGGCATTATGAGTGCTTTGTTGTTCTTTTTTAGCTTTACTCTGATTTTCGATATGATCAGTTCATGATCTGTACCGCAGTCTGCTCCTGGTCTTGTTTTTGCAGAAAGTATTGAACTTCTCCATCTTCTGTTGCCAATTATATAATCAATTTGATTCCTATACTGACCATCTGGTGATGTTCACATGTACAGTTGTCTTTTTGGTGCTCAAAAAATGTGTTGGCAAGAACCAAGTCATTGGCTTCACAGAATTCAGTAAGTCTTTCTCCTGCTTCATTTCTGTCTCCTAAGCCCCATTTCCCCACAATTCCTAGTTCTTCCCTGTTCCCTACTTTTGCATTCCAGTCCCCCATGATTATCATATCTTGTTTTGGTGTGTGATCAATTCCTCCTGTACTTCTGCATAAAATCTCTACAATTCTTCTTCTTCTGTGTTTGCCGTTGGAGTGTAGACTTGGATGATGGTTATGTTAATAGGTTTCCCGTTTAATCTCATTGATATTACTTGCTCAGACCTTGTGTTGTAGCTCCTAATTGCTTTTGCTATCTCACTATTAAAGCAACCCCGTTTCTTCTTGATTTCTCATTTCCTGCATAAAATATTTTGTAGTTGCCTGATTGAAAATGTCCCATTCCTGTCCATTTTAATTCACTCACGCCAAGTATTGTAATGTTGATATGTTCCATTTCTTGCTTGACAATTTCTAACTTTCCCTGGTTCATGCTTCTCACATTCCATGTTCCTATTGTGTGCGTTGTACAACTCTGGACTCTCCTATCGCATCTGTGCGCATCAGCCTCTGGGCTTCCTTTCGGCTTTGACCCAACTGTGTCATTAGTCACAGCGCTACTCGTACGTGTGCTTTGTTCTTCCCCAGTAGCTCGGTGAGTGCCTTCTGACCTGGGTGTCTCATCTTCCAGCACTATCTCGTGTTGCATTTTGGATACTCTGTTCACAGGCTTTTCATGGTAAGAGATATTCATAAGTGGTTTACCATTGCCTTTCTCTGAGTTTGGATGCATCTTAGTCTGGTGTCTCAGCTTTGACCATTCCACCTTCGGTGCCCCTGCTAGGAGTCTAGCCTCTTGGTCTAGACTCTTGACGGCATTGCTCTCGGCTTCTTCAACACTCTCAAACCCCCTCACCACGTTAAGGTGTGCATCCTAAAGGGGGATTCAGAACTATACTTGTATACAATTGTTTAATGTGTGTTAAAATAAAAGCTGCTTATGCTACTGTAAAGCAACTGAGAAAGGGCAAAAAAGACGTCCCGATAGCAAAGCAGAGACTGCCATTCCACATTCTTGCAAATAAGGCCCATTGAAATCAATGGAACATATGTGAGTAACCATATTTAGGGTATTATCCCATTGATTTACACCGATGAGTTGGGTTCCTGACATTGTGAGCAATATTTCTTATGTCAGTTTAACCTTTTTGATTAAACCTCATTAGTTTCTGTGTCCCTACTTTCACATTATCCCATTTGATGACACAGAAAGTTTAGGTTACCAACCCTGAGAAATGTGTCACTCTGAACTGGCATCTCTCCAATACCTGTCATGTCCCCCCCTAAAACCCTCAAGGCACCTGTACAACTAACATGAATAATGCTTGTGCGAGCAGAGTACATGGAAGAAAAAACTTTCCTTTAACAAGCCTTTATTTTCTCACCTGCACAATCTCAAGAAAAACAAACTAACCACTTTTTGTTGATAAACCAAACTTATTTCATACAACTGCACTTTTGAACCAAACAAATTCCATCTAAGAAACGCCAACTTGTATTGGCATGCATATGGATAGAAATAACTATGTGCTTATTGTACTTGTGTGTGTGTGTGTGTGTGTGTGTGTGTGTGTAGGAGGCAGGGAGAGATCCATCTATCTCCACTCAGTTTTGCTTCACTGTAGTGAATCTAAAGTGAAATGATGTTGCTCTTGTATAACAGAGTGAAAACAAGAGTTTTGTGGCACCTGAAAGACTAACGCATTTATTATAGCATAAATAGCATAAATATCATATTCATGAGCTGGTATCCTCAGTTGGCAGGTCTATGCACACATGGGTGTAGAAAACATTGTAAAGAGTTCTAGAAACAGTGAACACATAAACAGTTAAAAAGGAACATCTGAAATGTCTGCATATTCTGTACTAATGCCAACCTAGGCGTCTTTTAGTTCCTTTTTAAAACAAAAACATTAAAGCAGGTATAGGGAACTTTTGGCCCTCCAGATGTTGCTGAACTACAACTCCCATCACCCCCAGCCCCAGATGATGACAGTTGCAGTTCAGCAACATCTGGAGGGCCAAATGTTCTCCACACGCATGTTAAAGTATTCCCATTTTTTTAGTTCAGGGAATGAGATTAAATTATCTCTGTATCAATATGTATAATTTAAAATTATGATTAAATCAAGGGTGTATGGGTAGATGGTCAGACTGTACTTTTCACTTGCAGAAGATCTCCTTGTGTCCTAACTAATGTCAGAGCTTGGAAAAGTTACTTTTTTGAACTACAACTCCCATCAGCCCCAGCCAGCATGACCACTGGACTGGGCTGATGGGAGTTGTAGTTCAAAAAAGTAACTTTTCCAAGCTCTGCGTTGTAACAATTTTGTCATGACCTGCCATCCCACCATTATTACATTTTTAACTTGCTCTTCTTCCAGAGAGCTCAGGTTAGCATACATGGCTCCCCACAGAACCTTCTACTCTCATAACAACCTTGTGAAGCTGGTTAGGCTGAGGAATAATGACTAGCCCAAGGTCACTAGTGAATTTCAGGACTCAGTTTGGATTTAAATCCAGCTCTCTACTGGGTCAGTAAACCAACCATCAGTATCACCAGCCTGGTTTATGTGTTGTGAATTTTTTTAGTGATTTGGTTTATTCTCTCTACTTATAGAGAGGTGGAAAGATGTTATTGTATTATATTTTATGACATATTTTAATTGTATTTTATCATTTTATATTTGTGAGCCACCCATAAAACTATGTTATTGGGTAGTCGTATACAAGTGTAGTAAGTAACGTCTGTAATCAGCAAGGAAACTAAATGAATCATCCATTTGTCAATTTACAAAAATGTAGAAAGGATATAGTGCAACCCATACATCACCGTGGGGTTGGTAGTATACTGCTCCGCTCACAGCCATGTGGGTTTCTGCTTGCTGGCTTCCCATAGGCATGTTGCTGATTGCTGTGGGAAACAGGATACTGGACTAGATGGGCCTTTGGCCTGATCCAGTCAGCAGGGCTTTTCTTTTATTCTGAATTTGTTAATATGTTTTGTAACAAATTGGTTTGTGGTGTTCTGTTTTGACAGTAAGTTGATGTTTATTGTGAGCTGCTTTGGGCACAGTCTACTATGGAAGAAGTGGCATATAAACAAATTAAGCTAAACTTTAAGATTATGAATTTCATGACTGATGATGGCTGAAAGATTTAAGCTTTGATCAAAAGGATCACAGGCTTCTCAACAGGCAGAGACAGAAGTACTTAACCATTCTTTGCTTTCAAAACATTCACCTAGTGTATGTTTGGCTGCAGATCCAGTTGTTCCTTAATGGTAATCCTATATGTGTAATTATAGCACAACAGGTTAGCCTTGGATAAAAATCAGAATTGATTGTCCATGAGAGCTTGTTTTTCAGCCATGCCAAAAACATAACAGGGAGGTAGGCATAATTCTATCAGGAATTATTTATTAAAATGTGTACACCAGAAGCACAACGTTAGGAAATAGGATTCCAGATGGATAGGCAAACTATTGTAATGCATAGGGACCATCTTCAGACTGGAGTATATAATAAAGCGGCTTGAAGATTTCAGCCTATGCCTATTTCAGGATGTAAATGCATACATTTTGAAATTAAAGGTTATATTGTCTGCTATCAAGACTGTGAGTCATCTCCTTGTCCCAAATTCTTACAAAATATGCAAAGGGCAAAAGTCAATATATTTTCTTTTAAAAGTACAAAAGAAGGAAGTCTATGCTTCTATGCCCTTTTATCCAGTATGCTGAAAGCCAAGGTTTTAGAGAAGTGGGATCAGCCATTTGAAAGGAGCTTGATTTTTTTAACTTAAATAAGCAAGTGCCCCAGTATAATTTAAGTAAACAAGGAAGCAACAAGCAAAGAAAAGGAATAGATTTTACTTCACTTCCACCACATGTACATATTATTTCATGTTTTCCCATGTAGCGACAGTAAAACTGAAACATCTCATTCTGACATATCCCAATTTTATTTAATGAGTTTTGTTTTATATATATATATTTCATGCAGCACAGTGCACTCTGAGAATGCTTAATGTATACTTCTGTAAGGCACTTCATTCCATATATATATTTACAGTGAAAATGTCTGTATTAAACATTCATATTAGTTTTTAAATTGTATTGTTATTGTTTCTTTTATTGTATTATCTTATATTGTATTTTATTGCATTACAGTTTGAATTAAATGTAATGCAAACTGCAATACTATAAAAAAGCAATACAAATACATTTAAAAATCCTACAGCAGAATGCATTAAAATTGCTACAACAGAAAAAAAATTAAGTGGTCTACCAAGATCATCAACAATTTTCAAATGGTCTGTGGGGGGAAATGTTTGGGAAATGCTGATCTTGGGTACAATTAAAGTACACAAGAATTATTTTTCTTGTTAAGGAAGGATACATGGGGAACTATGAAGCTCTCACTATGACTTTTTGTTACCCCTGAAGCATGCATGGTACTGCTGCTGCTGCTGCTGCTGCTAACAGTCATGTGATTACATAACTGAGTGACTGTGGCATTTTGTTGTTCCAACGGAACAGATAAAAAAATTTACAACCTCTTAATCAGCATTTTGCATCCTAAACAATAACCCTTGCTAAATGACCAAAAGCACAGAAAGCAGGTATGACAAACTCATACGTTTATCAGAAACACCACTCAAAACTCTTTGTTTTAAAAACTTGTAGAATTTGCTATCTGCACTTGAGATAGTGGCCTAAAAATAAACTCTGAATGGATGCATGGATGATCCCCAATGCAACTGGAAAGTAAAAGCAGAAGACCAGGAATAGTACATTTCCTGCATTCCTTCCATATACAAATCTCCAACTGGAACCATTTTATATCCAAGATGGGTCCTTAGAGGCAACATCATCCCACATCCTGCCCTTCCTGTCCTTTGTGAAATAAGGCAAATGTAAGTGTTCTCATATGATTTCCATGAAGTACAGTTTTCAACAAGGACAGTCCTTTTTTGGAACTTTCAGCTGAACTGGAAATAAGAAATTTAGTCAATCACTCTCTACCATTCACACAGAGAAGTCTGACTTTTAAAGGATAAATTGGAATTTGCAATGTGTCCAATAGGGCTGTATGGGATCACAGTCTTAATTACATTTTCAGAGTGTTCTAACAAGTTTTCAGGAAAGGAAAGTGAAATGTCATTCTGCATAAGCTACAAATTATGCAAATATATATAATTTAATATAATTTATTCAAATTAAAATATTGGGGCTTTGGAGAATCTGAATGTGTGAGAGATGAGAGTCAGATATAAGAATGCAAGAAACTAAGGACCAAAAGAATAAGCAATCACTAACAATCCTGAAATCTGGCTATTGAAAACACATCCCAGATAATTAAGAACAAGTTTATGAATTTCTGTACAGCAAGCGGGCTAGAAACTTATGATTACATATTTTGTAATTAAGGGATATCAACAAACCAACCCTAGATATAATCTACTGTTCCAAAATGTCCAATATATTAATGCTCTCATACAAAGCAGATTTATTTTTTGAGATTACACTAGAAAAGAAGACATTCATATGAATTAATAAACTAATGAATTATAAATTACATTGTGAAAACATGCCTTAACTATATCATAGATTATTGTAAGAAACCCACTATGCCATTGTTTTCAACCTTAGGTCCCCAGATGTTGTCACACTACAACTCCCATCAACCCTAGTCAGCTTAGCCAATGGTCAAGGATGATCGGGGTTGTAGTCCAACAACATCTGGGGACCCAAGGCTGAAGAACAGTGAACTATGGGACATTAAAAAATGAATCCAACTACATCAATATTGAGGCCAGAATACTATGTATAATCAGATATCTCACCAGGAATGTTCACCATCTTCAATTACCTCAAGTATATCTGCTCATATTTAGAAGAAATCATTTACCAATGACTCTTGAAATTAATCTGCACATCTGAACTGTCTCATGGTCAGAGTATATACAGTACCTTGCAAAAGTAATCAGACCCCTGACCAATGCTCTCATATTACTGAATTACAAATAGTATGTTGTGATTTCATTGTATATGATATTTTATTTTGAAACACTGAAACTCAATTATTGTAAGATGACATTGGTTTATGTTGGGAAATGTTTATAAGAAACATAAAAAACTGAAACATGTTGCTTGCATACGTATTCAAGCTGTGGAAGCTCCCACTTTACACAGATGAAAGAAACTGCTCTACTGAGAACACAATTGCCTTACCATTGGCCTCTACCTGTGAACCATTAAAGTTGCTGTCACTTGTCAGGATAAAAACACCACTGTTGAAGGAT
This sequence comes from Rhineura floridana, assembly GCF_030035675.1. Taxonomy (NCBI): domain Eukaryota; kingdom Metazoa; phylum Chordata; class Lepidosauria; order Squamata; family Rhineuridae; genus Rhineura; species Rhineura floridana. Next base: position 139,309,239 of record NC_084482.1, on the reverse strand, counting down.
CATTGGTCAGGCTGTGGATCTGAAGGAAAATGAAGACCAAAGAGCATTCTACAGAAGTGAGAGATAATGTAATATAAATGCATAGATTAGGAAAAGGGTACAAAATAATATCCAAGTGTTTGGATATCCCAGTGAGCACAGTTGGATCCATAATGAGGAAGTGGAAGCTGCATCACACCACCGAGGCGCTACAAGTAAAGGCCGTCCCTCACAATTCAGCTCTCAAACAAGAAGGAGACTTGTGAGAGAAGCCACAGAAAGGCCAGCAATCCCTTTGAAGGGGCTACAAAGTTCAGTGGCTGGGAGCGGAGTAATGGTGCACCAGTCAACCATATCAAGAGCTCCGCATAAGACTGGCCTGTATGGGAGGGTGGCAAGAAAGAAGCCGTTACAGAAAAAGTACCATCTGAAAGCATGGCTAGAGTTTTCCAGAAAGCATGAGAGTGCCCCAACTGCGATGTGGGAAAATGGTTTGTGGTCAGATGACACCAAGTAGAGCTTTTTGGCCAAAACTCAAAGTGCTATGTGTGGCACAAACCTAACATTGCCCATACCTCAAGACACACCATCCCTACAAGTGAAGCATGGTGATGGCAGCATCAAGCTGTGGGGATGCTTCTCATCAGCAGGGACTGGGCATCTTGTTAAAATGGAAGGAAGAATGGATGGAGCAAAATACAGGGAAATACTACAAGAGAACCTGCTTCAGTTCACTAAAACAGTGAAGCTTGGGAGGAAATTCACTTTTCAGCAACACAATGATCCCAAGCACAAGGCCAAAGCAACATTGGAGTGGCTCAAGAACAGAAAGGCGAATGTCCTCCAGTGGCCCAGTCAAAGTCCTGATCTCAATCCCATTGAGAATCTGTGGCGCTCTTTGAAAACTGCACTACACATGCGACATCCAACCAAACTGAACGACCTGGAACGAATGTACCACGAAGAATATGCCAAAATCCCTCCGACACAGTGTGCAAAGCTGGTACATGCCTACCCCAAAAGACTTAAAGTTGTTATTACAGTAAAAGGTGGCTCTACCAAATATTAATATGTGGGGGTTGAATACTAATGCAAGCAACATGTTTCAGTTTTTTATGTTTCTTACAAACATTTCGCAACATAAAGCCAATGTCACTTTACAATAATTGATTTTGAGTTTCAGTGTTTCAAAATAAAATATCATACAAAACAAAATTACAATGTACAATTTGTAATTCAGTAATCTGAGAGCATTGGTCAGGGGTCTGATTACTTTTGCAAGGCACTGTGGAAGATGCTTAGTTATGTCCGTAATAATACTGAAACAATGTACCAAGGTATCTTGCAAAACGTCTTTCAAATCTATGAAACACAGCCTCAATACAAGCCCATGGGATAGAGGTAATTCCCATCAGACTCTTACTATATGACTATGGCTTTGACAGCAAGATTATTATGGAATACTGATAATGGAAGATTGGATACTGAAATTACTGGACTTAACAAGACTACTGAAGATGGAAGATGGAAAATGGAACTAATAGGGATAATAGAACAATGGCTACTGAAATTACTGAACTTAACAGATTCTGATGTGATGGATTAATTGAAATGTTTATTTTGACTATGGTTATGACAATAAGATTATCATAATTAGTAATGAGATGGATTAATCGATATGCTTATCTGGAAAAAAAAATTGATAGATATATTTCTTAAAGAATTGAAACCTCTCTTTGACTTTTTGTGGAAAGAATAAAGTAATGTTTATGAGATTTGATGATTAAGTAAGATAACTACTGGAGGAAAGTGATTTTATAATATGACTTAAGAGACAGGATTGTTATATATTATAGACTTATAACTGATTTGATCTTTGACAAATGGGAAGTCAATATTTTACTCTTTATTTTTTATTTTTGTTTTTTTTTTCTTTTTTTCTTTTTGTTTAACTATTTTTGATTTTGTTTTTTGTCTTTGAATGTTTTATGATTTTGTCTTGTATGTTTTATGAAAATCTGAATAAAAATTATTGAAAAAAAAAAAAAAATACAAGCCCATGAAATAATTAAGTTATGTTAAAATTAACATTTTATATATAGCTAAGAGGAAATGTACCACTCCACTAGACAGAGATATACATTCCTCTTGATCATGCTCAAGCAAATTAGGTAGGCATGCAAGTGGAAAAAGACATGCATTTCATTACCACATCAAAAAACAAAGTACAGCGTGGGCAAGGCACTAGCTTATGTCATGAACACATGAAGACAGTATGATACATATTGAAAGGAGATTGCAAAACTCTCTGTGGTGGGTGTTGAGATGTACTCCAAGGCATGAACTGAGACCTGGACAATGAGCTCACTATGAGAGATTTGAGCAGACTTGAGCTTAGGGTTTAACAAATACCTTCAAGCATGGCTGATTATGGTTTAATAAGTAGCTCTGAGAACTAGAGTAGCATAGTAGTTATGAGACTAAACCATGAAACAGGAGCCTCTATTCAGATATCTCCTCTTCTATGAATTCACTAGGTGACTTTAGGCAAGGTGCTATCATCTGCAATATGGGGATAACACTTGCGGGCTTCCCATAGGCATGTGGTTGGCCACTGTGAAAACAGGATGCTGGACTAGATGGGCCATTGGCCTGATCCAGCAGGCTCTTCTTATGTTCTTATCTAACGCAGCATTCCTTGAAACAGAGACTGATGCTGGCTTAAGTAATCTAATGGTAAGTAATGTTGACGTTAATGGATTGGTTTAACAGGACTTACATGTGACTACTGGATTATTTGAATTCAGACTATTCTGTATCTACAATAAATACAATAAAAAATGTCATTTCAAACCATGGGCAACCATTACATATATTTTTCTGTATCTGTAGTCGGTTTGAAGGAGTGACCACATCGCCATTTTCAGGTTTACTTAATTAATAACTTTAATAAAGGACTCATTTCCCAAAGTGGATAAAAATAAAGGAAATGAGCCTATTTCAGTATCAGTGATAGAATGTTCTTACTATGATAATTTGTGGTATCTGATTTCACTTATCCAAGTTTGTTTCCCATTTGTTTTACACCAAAATCTTTATACAAATCATTAGAAGCACTGGCAAAAAAAATTGCCAGAAGAAAAATACTTTTAAAACTAATGGAAGCCATGCTTATCAACCCAAGAACAGACTTGAACCATTATGTACTGGAATTTGTATAATTATTCCACTAATTTTGCTTGAATGCAGAAAACTTTCCCTGGCACCATTTCAATAACTTATTACTGGAAAGTTGTCAGCGCAGTAGTCATGCAGCATCATTCCTAAAACTCCCTGGGAATTTAGATTGTCACAGTTATTAGGATGTGACCTTTCCCTCAGATTTTTTTTAAAAACTTTATTTTAAGACCAAGCTAGCATGAAATTTCTCCACTGGGAGTAGTTATGCTTTCTTCACAGATAAGGAAAACAACAGTGACAAAATTCTGGAGCAAGGAGTTCCATATATTTCTACAGTACACGACACTGAGGTCTTGACAGATGTCTAAACTAGTATCCCTAGGGAATAAGAGGAAAGTCATATGGTGTGTTAAAGAAAACAGAAATGTAAAAAAAAGGTATTTCCCCGACTCTATTCTTCCAGCAGTCGCAGGCTAGGGAGGTGATATTAAGCTTTGTTTAATTTTTATGCCTTAAACAATATTTCTTTGGAGATATTTTTGATATTTAACTTAAGGGCCTCAATTCAGAGAAAATTCATTTTGCTTAAGTTCCACGTAAATCTATGAGACATGTTAAAATGTGACAAATTTAAGTTGCATTAATTTGAAAATGCCATAATCATGTTTTTGTTTTGATTTTCTTTGTCTGGAATTTCAGAAAAATCCTATCACTTTTATAACAATCATTTTATACATGCTCTCTATTAGGCCTAGCTTCATAATATTCCCCAGGGCTTCCCAAATAATCTAAAACCACCTCAAAGAGAAAGGAGGCAGACAATTAACCAACCAGACCTTTCATCATAATTTCAAACAAACTACAACTCCTGATTAAGATGATCTATCTATGATCTTGACCCTCTCCACCTGTTCAAAGTGGTCCATTGCAAAAATAGTGGATGACCACAGAAGATATGCTAGCAAGGTTGTAAGACCCATTTCCCAAGACAGACACTGTGCTTTACTAGCTAAGTAGGAACAGACATAGCATGTCACTTTGGAGCACAGGTTCAGTGCATGGCAGCAACAAACATGCTGAGTGAGCTACAGAATGAATATGTACCACTGGAAATATGGCTGTTCAAATGCACTGTGTTTCCTATGCTAAATAATTCTGTACAAATAGCATCCCTGCTTATCATACTCCTTCATCTTAAATTGGGGAAACAATGGCCACATTCACACATCACACGCTTATTCAGTGCAATATGCATGAGCCACAACAAGCTTCAGGCTCACACCCTCCGCCCCTTTATGTCACCTGGCTAAGGAGGAGGAGTTCAAAACTTTTGTTTTTAGTTAACCATTTTGTCATGTTGTCTGGACTTGGAATTGTGGTTAACATTAACTATGATTTGATTCAATAAACCAGGTTCAGAAACCATGGTTTGAAGTTGGCTTGTTTGAAATTAACCATTGTTACTGTTAATCAAAATTTGTCACAGCAGATGACACAATAAAACTTGGTAGGAAACAAAAGCTCCCAACTCCTCTTCCCAACTGTGAAAGAGGATGGGGGGTAGGGGGACATGGATGTCTGATGCCCTATGCAGCTCAGTCATGCTAAACCATGGCTTAGCATGATGTGAAACCCTATTTCTTTGACAATATGGAATATACAAGTAAAATTCAGGTAATTGTGACTTGTGTTCCTTCTCCCTCATTTTCAAATGTGAAAATTAAATTCTTTTATGCATTTCTAGTGTTTGTAATATAAGACCAACCATGGCTAGAATGGCAGTCTTCCATTTTCTCTTCTGCATTACATCAACAACATTCAGTTTAGATGTGAAATAAAGCAATACAGAATAATAAGGGCACTGTGCCTGACTTATCCTTCATTACATGTCTCTGTCTCGCTACATTCCAGAAAAAACTGTTCTGCTTTAGAGCTGCAATTCCATACACACTTATCTAGGAGTAAGACTCAGTGAACACAGTGGGGCTTGCTTCTGAGTAGACATGCATAAGATTTTGCTGTAAATGACTGGAAAGTGATGCCGATTAATTCTTTTATGAGAGAGGTGTAGGGTTTTTTTAAAAAATCTATACAGATTAGGTCACAGAAGTTAATTTGCAATCAATTTGAGGCCAATCTCTGTACCTTAAGTAAGTAAGAAGGCATTGCTCACATTAGATAAAGCCACCTGAAGAGAACACAGAACATAGGCACCACATATATATGAGTAGGTGCAATTTATCTAAATGCATTGCTACCATTCAACGTCCTTTGTATCTTCTGCCTTGTTTAGCACCAGGCATTTTGACGTCCGCAGAAGAAAAATGCTGCTAATGCAAAATCAAATGCTTCCCAGAAGGAAAAATCAATTAATTTGGTTAATCTTGTTTAAAGCAGTATTTCATATCAGAATGCATGTTTGAAAAATGATTCAGTCAGTGCTGTATCTGTACTTCTACTACTGTGATACTCAGTTTCAGCAGAGGTGCCCAGCGTAGCTCCTAAGTTTATTTACGGAAGGCAGGAATGAACTTTGCAGCATGTGAACACATACAGAATTCGATAAAGATATTTGTGTCCCATTAATTTACAGAATTGTGATTTGCTACTCCCAACACACCTATAATTGAATTCCATGCTCATAAAATCACTGGGATCAAACAGGTTCAGATAGCCCTTATCTGAGCCTCCTTTTTCTTGACATATTTCTTACGTAATTGTTCTTCTTTTTATAGATTCATTTGCTTTAGTTATAAATTAACCCTGAAACAGACTCTCCCATAGACTAAATACTACAATCATATTTTTAATTCCTACATAAAAGAATCCAAACTGGGAAGCTGTTGTACAGCAGATGAAACTGCAAGAATTTCAAAAACCTGAGAATTCAGCACTTATATACAGGCTTACAGGCTTTTTAGAGAGGTTGTCAAGGTTATAAACTACAAATGATGAAATAAAAATAGTGGTTCCTTCCCCCTCTCCCCATAAATTCAATATAATGAAATTGTACTGTGGCCCTGTCGAAGCTTGAATAGGATTAAAACAATTTACTCAATGCAAAATCTCCATGATCTAAGTGATACTTCAGTTCTGCCCAAATACATCAGCCTAGGAGCACATTCAGACAGGATGAGTCCTGTTCTCCTATTAAGGCCCATATGATGCCATGCAAAAACATCTGAGGGTACCTCTGCTTCCCTCACTCCTGTCACTCTTGCATAGTGCAGGCTCACATCTGCTGAGGACTGAAGCTTTGGCACAGTAATGCCAAAGTCAAATGCTGTGCCAGGACTGGGTCCTAATGACACCATGCCTGAGGAAGGTTCATGAGATACACAGATATATGAAATTGGATGCAACCTTTCTTTTTTCTTTGCTAGAGCTAAACTACATGATTGGAGCTCCTTGTTTTGAGCTTCCAATGTTATTGTCTTATTCTAAAACATCTGTAGGACACCCTCCCCAACTTGGATCAGGCCATTGCATCTGCAGAACAGGTGTAACTCGTCCTTCCCCATGCTGCGGTCCTAATACTGATGGCCCCCCTCCTCTTAGACCTGCTATCAGTCATATAGGAAAATATTTGTGGAGTTAAAATTTTAGGCCTTCTTCTCTGTTCTGAATTGAAAAACACCTCTGAACTGAATCCATAGCACAGTGCACAGCTCTCATTTAGCCCTGCTTTTACATCACCACTACGGAAACCTTTATTTTATTTATTTATTTATTACATTTCTGCCCTGCCTTTCTTTCATCACAGAACTGAACATGGCAACATAAGCCTTGACACAGCATGTAGTTTGGACTTAAGATGGTTGAGCATTGTTCAAATACACAGTTTCTCCCAAGGTAAAGTTGCTGAGATCCAAACTATATCAGTCTTATTAAAAGCTATTGTGGCATGAGATTATCTTCCATTCTTCCTCTCTCTCTTTTTTCTCAAACCTTTTGCAATTATGAACTCATGCAGAAGCAGCAGTATTTCTTCACTACGGAAGGTAACAGATTACCTAAATTAATAACATGTCTAATATTTTTGATTTGACATTCATGTATCATCTTGAATCTATTTTCTTTAATGCTGAGCTTTGCTGATCCTGCGTCTATCAGTTTTGAACAGGACCACCCAGAAATAAGGTAGAGAGTTCTAAATACTCAGGGGGACTCCCTTGATATGCAAAAGGCTGTTTTGCATTTTTTAAAAATAGACTTCCAGGAGCTACGAAATGATAAAGGCTATTGGGCCACAAAAGGAGTCAGTTGGGTTGTGGTGGTGGTGGAGTTCCCATCCCTGCACTTTATGGGGGTGTTAAAACTGGGAGGAAAGGCCAAAGGACATTCCTTTCCCACTCTCCAGACCTCCAAATAACAATGAAGCACTTATGAGCTTATGTTTTAATATTCTTGAAAAGTTCAATATCATGCATGAAGCAGCCCTGAAAAGCATTTGTTCATTAAGATCAAGCACTTAACCACGGTTAAATAATATAAAACATGACTAAGCATTATTTCTGCATAGGATCACTGCGATCAGTGATCAAAGATCTTTAAAAGAAATACTAAGAAAGGTGTAACAAAATATCCTCTCTTGGAACTGTGAGACATCATCCTTTATTACTGGATCATGACACTCCAGTCACTTACTCTGTAGTACAGTGTATATGATTTAAGGCTCCTACTGCAAACCAATGATTTAAAGTATATGCCTTAAAAATGTCCTTACTTTTAATCCAAGTCCTCTGAAATGTTTTGTCTGTCTTTGTAACAGATTGCACCAGGGACATTGTATATTTGGGTTTATAAAAGTACATAGCATAACCTGGTAAAACAAACAAAAAAACCCTGTAAAGTAGATTAAAATGTATGGACTTCTGTACTTTGTAGACCTTGCTTCAAGAACAAATAAAAATGGAGTGTCTGCATATCCAGAATATAATCCAATATTTAAAATTTTACTTTTGCTTTCCCCACCTAAGTGGTGGCTGCAGAACTCTGAGTGCCCATTAACACTGTTGTGGTTGTGATGATGTCAGGCTTGTCACAGAAAAGTCTCTGAGCCAATTCAGACAACCATATATTTGCTTAATAAGCTGAGATATGCACAAACACTTTGCCCATGCATGCAACCCCTTTTCTTCTCCCTTCTCAGTATGCCACAATTAAACCAGGAATTTGTCAATTACCCATATATCTGAACTGGGAAACTATGGTCACCAGCTTCAAACCAAGCCAGTATCTTTCAAACCGTTAAGAAGAGACAAGGAAAGAAACTGCATGCACGAGTACAAATCTTGTTAATAAGCTATTAATAAACTAAGCCAAAATATGACTGTACAAACAGAACCTCTATCTCTCTGCAAGCCTTCACATTCAGCTGCTATAAGCCTGGCAAAATGGTAGAAATGTATTTAGCTGATTAGACATCCTCAGGTATCACTGGGCAAAGTGGTACACATGAAAAAGACAACAGATCCCCCTTCCCAATAAATAAGGCATAATACTTGGGTGACAGCAGGGAAGGAGCATATACCGTAGTTCATTACTCCACATCCCATCTTAATTCCTGTTTTCTTTGCAATATTATATTTTGCCCAATATCACTGGACCATAGAGAAAACAAAACATATTGTGGGAAGAGCAAATGCCTTCCAAGGCTAGTATTTTGTTGCTTTCACAAGTACTGAAAATTCCAGACATTGCCAAACACAGGAGTATTTAGACAGCGGACTTGTCTAGAGGAACAGTTCCAACTTCTTTTCTTTCATTTTAATATGGACCCCTAAAATACTACCATAATTAGCTTTTAAAACCTCAGCATCACACACTCCCAAATTCTTCCACTCAGCTCCTATGTGAATCCTTCTTCCAGCAGTAATCTAGAATCACTTTCAGTTTCTGCTTGTTCCATAGGTTCCTTCAGAAAACTGGGCCTGCATCCCAGAACTCCTATCTTAACACAGTTAATCCTATCTTATTCTGTTTTTAGAAATTTATACAAAAGAATTTATACAAAACATCCTGAAAACAAAACGTCCCCCTAAGTTTCATAGCAAAGATATTGCAAATATTCCAAAATACAGTAAGCATGGATCATGTCACAGCCTTGCAAAATCCTGCAAGACATCTCATGCATTTTTCTGTATGGAGAAGTGCTTGTTGTTTGGAAAACTACATTTTTTAATTTATAAAACAAAGATAAGGCACTTGGAATGACTTTCTAAATCTTCACTTGAACTTTCACCTACTTACAACCAGCATCCTGTCAGTCAGAATGAATGGAAAGATGGCACATGACTTTCACAACCACAACATTACGTCACACGATGGGTGCAATAGTGATTGATACATGGGATCAGCTGTTTGATGCGACTTCTGTGACTCTCCGCTGCTATAGAAAAACTGCCTCCATAAACAAAATAAGGGGCCAGAAATAGATGTAGGAATAACATTTCCGTAGAAGCTAATTCAAGAATTAATACTTTTAAGTGATGACCACAAAACAGTAAAAATAGTGGTTTAAAAAAAGGTTTTTAAAAATCAGCATGATTGGTTTCAAAGAAAAATTAGTGGCAACAGAGTAGAATAAAAATTTATATTTATTTTCTGCAAACATTTGTATACCGCAATTTCATTTAAAAAAAAATCAAAGCAGTTTACAACAATTACAATAAAAAACCACTCAAAAATTAAAACAAGTATAATACAATTTTAAAAAACAAACAAAATTGAAAACAGATCACTAGCTGACTATTACAAAAAATTGTCTGCATAAGCCTGGCGCAAAGGATTTTAGCAGACGTTTGAAATTTAATAAAGAAGGTGCCTGCTGAATCTATATTGGAAGAGCATTCCAGAGGAGTGGCCCAATAACACTGAAGGCTTGGTTTTGTGCTGATGTCAAATGAGACTCATCAACGCAGGGGACAACCAGTGATGTTAGATGATGTCAGTGATCGAGCTGGGTTATAAGGGTTCAGGCGATCCCCAGGTACCCTGGACCTAGGTTATTCAGGGCTTTGTAAATTCGTACAAGGGCCCTGAACCTGACTTGGTAGGGCAGCCAGGATATGAGAGTTACACAAGACAAATACATAGATCATTATACGTTTGTGAGTATAACTTGCATATATTGTATTTATTTCACTTACATACAGGGTTTTAGGTGTATACAGTCCATAGTAATATTAAAACAAAACATCAACTTAAAAAAAAGTTACTGCCAGTGTTTCAACCACAATGTTTGATTAAACTAACAGAAATAATTACTACTGGGCAAAATAAGTATGATTTTTTTGGTAAATTGATGAGGGTTACTGGCTTGTTTTCTTTCCAACCTGGTGGGATAAAGCAGTGGAGTAACAGCAAAAGCTCATGGATTTCCCAGCTCTTATACACATTTACTTAGGGGGTAAATCTGGCTGAATTCAGTGAGATTTACTTCTGAGAAGACATGCATAGTGAGGGAACAAATGTTTGTGCTTTTTAGTTATAAAGGTTTGAACATCCCCAATCTTATATGTGCTCGTCTTTTCCCAGGTTCTCACAAAAGGTTAAGGCGAAGAATAGGATTAGCAATCAAAAGTAATTTCTTTAAATTTATTTAAATATATAGTTGCTACACTGACTTCCAGTACTATCAAGCAGACAGTTATCACATTAAGTGGTATGCAGCTAACTCAGCATCACAAAACCATCACAGTTTGACATCTTTGGGCTCACTTAAGACTTATAGATAATAGGAACATAGGAGGCTGCCTTATACTGAGTCAGACCTATTGGCCCATCTAACTCAATACTGTCTACACTGACTAGCAGCAACTGTAGGTTTTCAGACAGGATTATCTCCCTGCCCTACCTGGAAATGCTACAGATTGAATTTAGGACCTTCTGCATACAAGGCAGATGCTCTACCACTGAGCTATAGAAAATGATTACCCCATGGCCAGCATGGAAGGCAGCTATCTCTATGTTTTTTTCACATGCAATTTTTAAATGGGGAGGTGATTCATACATACAAATAAATAAATAGCTCTTCCATCAGTATGGATTTTTGAAAGATGAAAAACTGGTATTCTGGCCAGAATAACTTATTTCAAAATACTTCGGGTCTTGCCTCAGTTTTCATCCTCAGTAACATTGGCCATCAGTTCTAGGAACAGCTGGATCATACTGAAGAATGAATATAAAGTTTACTTTTTACTTTAAGAGATTCTTCGAAAGACTGAACACCACTTTCTATAGAAACACACCATGGACTTCCAATCAATGTTTACACTCATGAGCAATGCTCGGTAATTGATCTAGAGCTCACTGGTTGTTGTGGAAGGAAAATGTATAAAATTTCACTGTTGAAGGGTTGGTAATCTACATGCCGCTCAATCCTATGCATGGATAACTGCATTTGATGGGGCTTTTCCCCAGTAAAGGTGCAAGATGGAGCCTGAGAAATGCCTCACTTTTTCTAATAGGAACTGACAATCCAACATGAAGCCCAGGACTACATAGCTGGTAGAAGTGACTTGAGTGATAGCTTTCAATAACCTAGCCCTAAAGTTATGGTGCATGGTATTTGTCTACAGTGCTAATGTAATATAGTGGTTTGTTGCATCCAGTTAGTGTAGCAGTCAAGTACTCATCCTATCTAAAGCTTTATTTACTGGAATAGCAAGTCCTCAAGCATTGGGGGGATGGGGAAGAGACCCCAAATACTCAATTCAAAACGAAAGATTAAAATACATTGTGCCAGATTCAGAGGAAATTAGTTGTGCTTATATTGTGCTCACTAACATCACTGGGGCTAAATTAGTCAGCACAAACTTAAATTCTGTTCATTTCAATAGAGTTTGTCACCTTTTCTTTAAGCTCCTGATATGGATAATCAAAGTTCCTGCACTTGGGTAGTAAAACCTGTTCTTCTGACAATCACTGCTGAAATTATCAGCCAGTTACAAAAGTCTGTAATTAACATTTTTCTTTTTATATCACCTCATTTAAAGTAACAAATAGCATAGCCATGTGTTATTAAGATTTAAATCTCTTTCACAATTTTGATGCAAAAATATCCACAAAAGCATAATCTGAAACAATAATTTAATATACATATGGAATATTTAAATAGCTATAGAATATGAAACGTTCAAAAAGAAAAAAGAGGAATAATCTCACTGCAGATTCTTAAAGAAGCCCTACCATTAGTTATCACTCTTTCTCAACATGTATAGAACCTATTTTTACTGAGGGCGGGAATAATCTACATTTTGGAGGGAGACTGCCCCACTGCAGCATTGTTGACATGAAAAAGCCTGTCCCTGTACACAAGGAATCCCAGCACATTGACAAGAGCACATATTGTGTATGTATAAGGCTCCAGGTTCAATTTCAGTTCAAAACAAGCTTTTCAAGTAGCAGAGCTAGGAATTATTTCTGCCTGAGTCCCCAGAGAGCAGCTGTCAAAATAGTGAAATTGATCAATAGTCTGCTTCAGTATATAACTCAGCTCCTGATACAATTGATCAAGTACGCTGTTCATGGCCCAGTTAGAAGCATGTTCACTCCAAAATAACCCCATATAATTTTGTTACGTGTGTCTCTATCTGTTTTTTGTAGTATTTATGGCTGGAAATGCAGCCTTGCCTTAGAACCAGAATTTGGATTCAGCAGAATTAAGACGTATTGCCACTTTGGAGTTGGCGTGATGCATGTTTGAATACATCTTCAACATCACCATCATTAAAAACACCCCAGCACCCTGCATACAGCATACTTCTCCCTGACACACTTTTTTTGTATGTGCAGTGAGGTGTTTTAAATACAATAAAATAGATGGGGATAAAAGGGGAGTGTGTGAGCCTACCAACAACATGAGGTGATGTGACTTAGAAAAGGCTTTATTCCTTGATTCCCCTGTCATGTATAACCAGGGCTTTGTCCTCAACAGTTTCTCAGGGGACTTACAAGTCACATTCACAGAAATATAGTTAGATGAATTTTGGCTGAATATTTTCCTGTTAAACCGGAATGAAGATCAAGAGAAACCTACAGTTACCCACTCAGACATGAGAAAGAAAAAAGGAATCCCAGATCCTCAGGCAATTCGTTATCATCACTGCTGAGCTGTAAAACAGCATGAGGAAACATATTTTACAATCTTCAGCACCAATGAATAAATTTGACTGCTCTGCTGTGACACAACAGTGGTTTGATGACCAACAGACAGCAGAAACTAATCTAACCTCCCAAAACGGTCTATTCTTTAATTAAAATATTACTCACTCACTCTTCAAAACTATATTATTGTATGGAATCACACACACACGCGTGCCAAATGAAACAACTTGAAAACCTAGATTCCTCACTAAAAATATTTCAGATTATCTAAATATGAAGAATATTTCTGAATTCAACCTGAATAATTCAAATAGACACATTGGAGGGTTTTTATAAATGGTGGTTTTTGGCATAAGAAGGAAGGAGGGATAGTGAATGGAACACCAGGGAATCATAGCAGACATATAAAGCAACAGGACAAGGGCCATGAGAAGGGACTGGCACCTGTGATGGATGCAGGGTAAACTGGAAGATCACTCAGACCCCTGTGGTTTTAGAAACTTTAGAAGAGCCAGATCACATCTTTTCAGACTTCTGTTCTGTTCCCAACTATAGGCCAACCAACATAAGGCCGCGTGTTCCGTGATTTCTCCCCCTCAATGTTTCTTTAAAGATAAAACAGTCACAGTAGGTTGAAACTGGGAGTAGGGAAGGAAGGACGGGACACTTAAATTCTTTTCCCTTGTTCCAATCCCACCTCCCCCAAGCTGTTTTGCTGGTCTCATGGTGGTGACGGGGGAATATAGGGTTCTCAAAAACCTTTCCCCCATTATTATTATTTATTTAATTTGTACCCTGCCCTTCCTCCCAGCAGGAGCCCAGGGCGGCAAACAAGGCACTAAAAACACTTTAAAACATCATAAAAACAAATCTTAAAATACATTAAGACAAAACAGCGTTAAAAACATTTTAAAAACTTTTTTAAAAAGGGTTAAAAACATTATTAAAAAACATATTAAGCAATTCTGACACAGACACAGACTGGGATAGCTCTCAACTTAAAAGGCTTGTTGAAAAAGAAAAGTCTTCAAAAGGCGCCGAAAAGATAGCAGAGATGGCTCCTGCCTAATATTCAAAGGGAGGGAATGGCACAGGGTAGGTGCTGCCACACTAATGGTCTCCCATGCATGGAGAAGCAGTTGGGGGGGGCATTGTAAGCAGACAGACAAACTGGAGAGAGTGAAAGGGTTAAGCCGCCCTTCCCCACCTCATTTGCTCCCAAGTGAAGTTTCCAGTAGCTGCTCTGCGTTCAGAAAACTATTTGGTCTTATTTGGTCTGGAGGAAGAATCATAGAACTGGTCATATCATTGGCCCTATGAAACCATCATATCAGCATTAAGTATGTGCATATGTGGGGAGGTGTGGTAGGGTGGGGGAAGCCTCCATCCAATCCAATGCTAGAAAACCATATTACTGCAGTGGCATCTCTGAAGGCTAGATCAGAAGATACGATATGCTGCAGGCTATGGCTAATCTGAATTTCTTTCCCCCTGAAATTAACATAACTCACATAGCATTGTCACAATTCCATGAATGCTGAAGTACAAAATGGGCATTTGAAATATATGTATTTAGAAACAAAACAAAACAAAACCTGATGGCCTTTAAAGTATCGTGTTAACAATCAAATAATGAGTATTTCAAAAGCTAAGGCAAATTATTTTTTGTCTTGAGGGTGAATTCACACATTCATGTTAATCTGTGCAACAAATGATGGGCTGCACTTGTGAAGCACCTTATCACAAACAGAACTGTCATCTCATGTCAGACACAAGCCTTTTTCAGTGGAAACTGTTCACACACACAGCTGAGAAGCAGTATGTGATATACACACCAGAGTGAATCATTGCTTAGTTTCAACCCAGATTTATCCATGCATCGGTGATAGTTTTGCTATGGCTAAAAAAAGGATACTGTTGTAGTACTGCATAGATGCACCAAGCCTTTTTTCCTTTTAAACATTGCTAATTATCAACCAGCAAGGTAGCAAGTAAATGGTTTGTTGTTCAGTACGATGGAACTTTGAGATTCATAGTATTGAATTCATAGACTTTGTCCTGGCTCTGTGAAGACTGCCTGGTATGCAGATTATATGCTTAGTCATGAGAAAAAGGGATGGCTTCTGCATGTCTGAGGACCATCACCAGCCAGTCGATTCTAGGAGGTCATGAACTAGATTTTTGATGAAGCTGCCCATGCCCACTTGTGAATAGCATAAACAATTTGCTCCATGTAGTCTGACAGAGTGTTAACCTTCAAAAGGCCCTTACACACTGCCACACAACACTATTGCATATCTGTACAATTGCTGGCAAAGTTACATGCTGTTGCACAGCTTCACCCATTGAGTCCCACTCACAGTACATTGTCTTAATGGCATCTACACATGACAGTATCTGCCAGGCTATAAGATTGTTAGAGTTCAGCAATAATAATTACAATAATAATAGTTATTATTGTTATTATTCATGATCTCCTGTGTCCCACAGTACTCCAAATTATTCAAACCAGTGATGGGCAGTGGACACTAACCTTAGAAATTCAGATTCACAATTTGGGAAGTCATTATTACTCAGCATCAATGTGAAACTTCACACATCAAATTTGCTTTTTCCCCTTATTACTCACCATGCATAAAGGCACACTTGTTATTTCCAAACATTAGTTGTGTTTTGTGGGGTAGGATATTATTTCTATGAATGTTACAAGAAATAAATGCTGGTGGACGTGCACCTGTATGTCTGATGGAGGAAGCCCCTAAAAACATGGACTTTGGCATACTAAATGACTATGTAAATCTGCCCTAGATTTCCGATGATTGAGAAACTATAACCCTCTACTCCAAAGGGTTTTTACGTGCATGGAGGAGATATATGATTCACTTGTCATTCCCTTTGCATGTGTCTAAAGGATTACAAGCATGCAGTGCAGATTTTGTTTCCTTTTTCTAAATATTAACCCTTCTGCTTCACATCAGAAGCTGCTTTTTAATGCCGCAAATTAAAAAAAAGAAGTTTTTAATGGTGGTGGAAGCCTCTGTTTCAGTACAAACTGTGGATATTCCATTGTGCACAAAAAAGTGTTACATAAATAATTATTAATAAATAATTGGGATGATGTAATGTATCACACTTTGAAGAACTTTATTTTCAGAGAATGAGACCATATTAGTTGCCTACTTCTAATTCCTGCAATAGCAATTCAGTCTAGTAATAATTCATTCATGAACAAAATCTCACCCAAAACCAAAGCCTCATTTATGCATCTTATGGTGTGGCGATAAAAACAGTTACAGTGAAATCTTTTATACTCAGCCTGTGATGGAAACTTGTACAACATGGGGTTTCCCCACTGATTTCAAGTAAGTAATGCTAGACCTTGGCAGTAGTATCTTAAATACTGGGCACTACTGCAGAGTCCAATGGGCTCACTTTGATAAATCATTTCAGTTATCATTTTAAAGCACTTTGTACATTGAAAACTTCTATAGAATTAATAACAAAATCAATTTTAGTACTTGCAGAATATATGTGTATTCTTTCATATGTACTTCACTGAATCAGTACAAAAGGGGTAAATTATTTTAAGATAAAATTATGCATAGTAAACAAAGCTACTAAAGTAAAAAAATTAGTTCCTTATCACTAGGCCAGAGCACACCCAGATTTCAGTTAATGAAACTGATAAATTTCTCCAAGTAAAAAAGTGAAGAGTCTCACAGATTTCACACTGAAATCAACAGAATAAATGCTGGTTCACATTTCATTTCAATTCACTTTAAATCACAGTTTATTTCTCTCTGAATAAAAGATGAGCTAGCAAGGTTTGTTCTTGGTTAACTGCTTGTGGTTTGTTTGGAGAAAATAAACCACAAGCCTGGGTTCCAAACCATGACTTAGCTCCCACAAGCACAGGAGTGTGGGAGGAGAAAAGCACTCACAATTGTCATGCTGTGCAACTGCAGACTGTGTGTTCACCTTTGAACTATAGTTAAGCTTAAAGCAATGTATGAACCAGGCCAATGTCTAATCATCCCTATTTCTGCAAAGAATGTTGTAATAGCTATCTTCATCTAACTGTACGACCTCAAAAATAAGAAAATAAACTTACTGTAAAAACTTCAACAAAAACAAAGCACAGTACTATGGAAAGGCCTGGTATGATAATAGAAAGAATAGAGAAGATTTAAAAATGTGATCATTTTCAGTTAGTTATCTAAAACCATGATTTAAGCAAACTTACTTTGAAATTCCATTGAAAGTCAGCATACTTATTTATCCCAGAAGTGCAATCCTATGCATAGAATCAGCTATAAATGCATTTCGGATTAAGGTGCTCAGAACATCATGAATCAAGCTTAGTGCAACCTATGTATTTTTGTAGGCCAATTTGCATATGGCATTTTTAATATAATTTTATTATCTTATACATGTCTACTTAGAAGTAAGTCCCATTAAGTGCAATGGAACTTACTCCCAGGTGACTATAGGACTGCAGCCTATGTATACATCTTCATGTATGAAAAACTTATACTTTTTTTATGCCACAGCCCAGTGTTTGCCTTAAATTTATATTTAAATTGATTTCAGTGTGAACATGAGCTCCCAGTTTTCTTCTGGTTCAAAACTCTGATGACTTTTTGTGAATGTAACGGAACATACATTTATGGATACTCAATTACGCATCAGAACTGTTGTTGTTGTTAATTAGGTTTATATCCCACCCCTTCTCCCAGTAGAAGCCCAGGGCAGCAAACAGAAGCACTAAATACACTTTGTAACATCATAAAAACAGACTTTAAAATATATTATAAACATCCTTACAAACATTGTAAAACAAAACATCTTTAAAAACATCTTTTAATTAAAAAGAAAACATATTAAAAAGCAATGCCAACACAGATGCAGACTGGGGTAAGGTCTCTAATCTGTTATGGAACTTTTCAAAAAAGCCTGAAAAACCAACAGTGCCCAGAGAGGATATTATGAGCCATAGTTTTAGAATAAAGTTCTAGTATGGGCACAAACAGTGCAGACATGCCGGCTAGCACAGATAAAGCCATTTTAACTTGGCTTAAAGGGGAATTTTCTTAAGTCACTCTATAACATTGGCTGCAATGTATGTATGATTTTCCTTTCAGGCTCACTCCCATTAACATCCATGCATAGCACAACTGTTGGGAAAGAGGCTCAAAAGAACTTTTTAGCTTCACAAGCAAAAACAGTCTCAGTCCATGTAAGACAGGCTCTGGTGTTATCATCACCTGACAGCTCACATTAAAGAGGTGATTCACAGATCATCATGACTACAACTCAACTGATATCATTCCACCCTAAATGCAATGACATCTTCATCCTCCAGAATGCTGAACAGCACATGTTTTTAAAAACACCTTTGCTACATTCTGAAATGATTGATTTAAAAAGTGTATGTATTATATCCAAGTATGTTATACTTGTCCCTTGAAATTAATAGACCAAAATTAGTTCCGTTTATTAATTTCAATGGGTCTACTCTAACACTGGACACACAACCTAGTTTTTCTAAACAGCAGTTGTTCTATCATCTACCATCATATCTCTTGTAGGGATAAGGGCAGGAAATTTCACAAATACAGTATTTCATTCACAATCCTATATGTGAAGTTATCTTATTTTTTCACAAGTTACCATCAAGGGCCATTATGGTTTTTACATAAGGAGGTCCAGGCTCCAGGAAAGGAGCCATTTCCTCACCTTATCACCAACACACTAATGGAAGAAAGTGCTCCTCTGCCACAGCAATATTAAATTATGACCTTATTACCTCGTTGGATCATAGCTCACATATATTGCCTCAAAGTTACAACACTAACAGGAACTTGCAGTCTCTAGTGTATAATGTCCCAGGCAAAAATGACAGTGGGAAACTTACAAAACACGCCTGCAGATTTGGGATATGACACCAAGGCATCATATATTTCACAATGTATATCTACTGTGGCAGGATTACACTTGGATTACGCTCCCTGCTGTTGTTGGGAAGCCAGAGAAAAAATACGATTAAAAAACAACAACACCATCAGATGTTTTAGCTAAATGAGGAAACAAATCTTTCTCATCATTTTACCTAAACCCCCTCAATAACACCACAAGTACAGGTGCCTTTGAGTTTTTAGCATCACAGATGTAGCAACAGTGGACAGGTTCCTTGGGACAAGCAAATGGAACTATGGTATAGCCACATAAAAGCACACAACACATCAGCTCCAAAGAGTGCTTATAAATGCACATTCCCCCCTTCCACTTTATGAACCTAAACTAACAGACTTCTATAGGGAACAGACAGAACTCCTATTAATAATGTGTTCTCATTTACATTCCAATGTGAGGCAGATACATTTCTCAGATCTGATGCAAAGACAAGCCACAGGGAGTCTGGAAGATGTTATCCCCTTTTTTCTGAAGGCTTACATGGCAGTACCTTTACAGTAGAAAATATTCTGCCCTCAACTCTCCTTTTCTACCTGTGTAAAGATCCAGTCCAATTGGATTCCTTTAACCTGCAAGTAGGTTCATAGGCTGTGGATGGGTCTGCACATGCACAGGCACACTCACACTTTGCCGGAAAATACTTACTCCTTTCCTTACTAAATGAGTATCAGGGTCTTTTCTTCCTGTAGACTTCAGCCCTGCCACAACCATTCCTGCTCGTTGCACCCTCCCCCCAAAACCTCTCTTACATTCCCTCCACAAGAGCAAAACTTTCTGAGCGAAAGCGAGTTCTGCAGTCCCAGACGCTCATTCCGTAATATCTTAACTCCCTTGCCTAGCTTTGCCCTTACTCAGGTGCCCCTCTCTTATCCCGCAGGAACCCCACAGAGCCCCTGTCGGTAGAAGAGAGTGGGGACGGCCGCCCCTGCAGCGACTGTTCCCCGCCGTGCATGACTCAGCCTCCCCACGACTTTCCCACCACACATCTCCCCTCATGCCCTCTATAGACGCAAACGGGTGTCCCCACGGACAGAGGGAATTCCCTGCAGCGTCACGCAGCCGCGAGACGCAGCCCCTCATCAGGCGGGCGACGGAGCCCCCACGCTGCCCGCCGCGCCGCAAGAGGCTCTCGCTGCCTCTTTCGCTCGCACACTGACCTGGTGCTGTCAACTCGGCAGGAGAAACTCTTCCCGTCTAGTGACATGAACTCCCCCGCCCGGCCCGTCTATGGGTAGGCGCCGCCTCCCCAGGCGCTGCTTCCCCGCCCTCCAGCCAGCCCCGCGTCCCACCCACCCCTGCGTGGAGCGAGCCGGGCCGAGGGAGTTTGTGCCTGTCTGAGGGGCGAGAGCCAGAACCAGGTGTAGGAGCGGGTGGGAAATGGCCAGCCGGGCCATGCGGGACCCAGTGGGAGGGGGAGTGAGGAGGGGAGGGGGGAGCGGTGAGGAAACGGGGGCTACCAGAGGCACGACGGAAACGCGGGATGGGAGTGGATGGCCGCAGATTCTTTCCGGGGGAGCGCCGGGGAATGGCTTCGCGTGCCGGCTCCCCTGGGGCCGGGGCGGAAAGGCACGTCGAGGGAATGTAGCGGGAAGAGAGGGAATAAACGTTACGCTCACTGCTGGGGCCACCCAGGCCGGTGCCATGGGGTGGGAGCTTCCACAACCTGTTCTCCGTGCCCCCCCCCGCTCTCTATGTACACCATCTTTCCTCAGTAAGGGGATAGAGCACTCGCTCCTTGGACAAGCCTTCGCTGCTTGCTCGTCCAAGAGAAGTGATGGCTGCTCCTCCTCAGTGGAGTCTCGCCGAGCCACGCTGGCCGCTTGAGGAAATCAGTGGGCAAAGCATCAGAGCCGCTCTGTGCAGCTTCTTCTGCGTGCTCACCTGTTGCTACAGTTAGGAACATGGCATCTGCCTTACAATGAGGCAGGCTCATTGGTCCTTCTTGCTATGTACTGGCTACACTGACTGGCAGCAACTCACCAGGGATTGAAATAGGGGCCTCTCCCAGTGCGACCTGGAGATAGCATTGAACCTGGGACCAAAATCCATGCACAGCACAAGACAGAGGCAAAGTTGTGCCACAGTTGGGCCTTTTGAATCACCCAGGAAGAATGGCTGCCCCTTGCTGGTGCTTCTAACACTTGCTCACTTGAAACAAGGAATAGCTTCCAGCATCTGCCACCCACCCCCGCTCTTCCAGTAACATGGCAGTTGGGATTGGACCCAGCAAGGCCCAACACTCCCCCAGTGCACCACCCAGAGGGAGACAGCACGTGACTGGGGCAGAAGCAGCGGCTTATTCCTTGCCAGAGAAGCAGCAGCCACATCCGCTGACTTACCCACCGCTTGACTGGGTGGTAGTGCCTGGCCCAAGCCTTATTGCCACCTAGCTGGGGAGGGCAGCTGAGTGAGTGGAGGAGGCCAAAATGACACAGGGTGACCTCCATTTGTAGTGGGAGTCTACTGTTCTTCAGCAGCATTGGGGCCCTGAAGAGGCCTTGGGAGCTCTTGATAGATCTAACCATTTGTGCCAGCTGTGACTTGAATCAGGAGGCACTGCTAGTAAAAGGTTATGGAATGGTAAGACACAAAGCTTGCCTGAAAACACTGCAGTCTAATAATAAATGTGTTGTAGCTGAGAAATAACAGTCTGTACATGCTCTTGTGCACCCACTGCCAATCTAGTGTCTTCCAAATATTTTGGATTAAAGCTCCCATCAGTCCCATCAGCTTGGCTTTGCTGGTTGGGACTGATGGGAGTCATAGTCCAAAACATCTGGGGGGATCAGGTTGACTAAGGCTGAGTGGGCTCCCAGGATGAAATTCTTTCTGATGATTTCTCTATGACATTAAGCTTTGTCCATATGAACCTATGAGGAGGAAATGAGTGCTGCCATTGATAGAGTCGGGAAGGTGACAAATCCTCAGCACTCCACATCAGAGCCGTTCCTGTATTATTGTTCCTTTATGGAAAAGGAAAAGGAGGAATATGCATAAGATTGCATTGTAAGGCCTACTAAAAACAATGGGATTTGAGTTCTGTCCCTCGCATCCAATCACTTACCCCACTGGTTTCAATGGATGATGCAGCACAAGCCTAGGCATGTTTAGTCGGAAGTAAGTCCCACTGAGTTTAATGACTAAGATAAAAGACTAAGATGTATCCAAACTTGGAGGAAGGCAATGGTAACCCACCTCTGAATACCTCTTACCATGAAAATCCTATGAACAGAATATCCAAAATGCAACACGAGATAGTGCTGGAAGATGAGACCCCCAGGTCAGAAGGCACTTACCGAGCTACAGGGGAAGAACAACGGACAAATATGATTAGCGCTCTGACTAATGATGCAGCTGGGTCAAAGCCAAAAGGAAGTCCAGAGGCTGATGCGCACAGATGCAAAAGGAGAGTCCGAAGTTGCACGATGCACACAATAGGAACATGGAACATGAGAAGCATGAAACAGGGAAAGTTAGAAATTGTCAAGCAAGAAATAGAACGTATCAACATTACAATACTTGGCGTGAGTGAATTAAAATGGACAGGAATGGGACATTTTCAATCAGGCAACTACAAAATATGTTATGCAGGAAATGAGAACTTACGAAGAAATGGGGTTGCTTTAATAGTGAGAAGTGATGTAGCAAAAGCAATTAGGAGCTACAACGCAAGGTCTGAGCGAGTGATATCAATGAGGTTAAACAGGAAACCTATTAACATAACCATTATCCAAGTCTATGCTCCAATGGCAAACACAGAAGAAGAGGAATTGGAGAGATTTTATGCAGAAGTACAGGAGGAAATTGATCACACACCAAAACAAGATGTGCTGATAATCAGGGGGACTGGAATGCAAATGTAGGGAACAGAGAAGAACTAGGAATTGTGGGGAAATGGGGCTTAGGAGACAGAAATGAAGCAGGAGAAAGACTTACTGAATTTGTTAAGCCAATGATTTGTTTCTTGCGAACACATTTTTTGAGCAACTAAAAAGACGACTGTACATGTAGACATCACCAATATAGGAATCAAATTGATTATATAATTGGTAGCAGAAGATGGAGAAGTTCCATACTTTCTGCAAAAACAAGACCAGGAGCAGACTGCGGTACAGATCATGACTTGGTCATATCGAAAATCAGAGTAAAGCTAAGAAGAACAACAATCATAATGCCAAAATACAATTTAAATAACATCCCAGAAGAATATAAAGATCAAATAAGGAACAGATTTGAGGCTTTAAACTTAGTTGACAGAGAACCAGAAGAACTATGGAGTGAAGTCAGAGACATCACGGAAGAATGGAAAAAGACAATACCTCTAGTTAAAAAGAGAGAAAGACCTCAATGGATGACTGAAGAAACTCTTAAAATGGTTAAAGAGAAGGAAAGCAAAAGCAAAAGGAGATAGAAACACGGTCAGAACCCTAAATGCAACAATACAGAGACTAGTACGTAGGAACAAAGAGAACTATTACAATAACTATTGTATAGAAATGGAAGAGGACCACAAAATAGGTGAAACAAGAGCCCTATTCCAAAAGTTTACAGAAATGAAAGGGAAATTTAAACTGAGCGTAGGGATGTTGAATAATCAACAGGGGAACACACTGACTGACCGAGATGAAATAAAAGGAAGATGGACGCAATACACTGAAGAACTCTATAAAAGAGATGTCAGGATGACAGATTCATTCGTGGAGGAATCGTACGATGAAGAACCAGAAATTTTAGAACGTGAGGTGGAAGCTGCTGTTTAAATACTTGGAAGAAACAAATCCCCAGGAACAGATGGCATACCAATAGAGTTGTTACAAGTTACTGAGACTGAATCTGTCCAAATTTTGACAAAAATTCGTCAACAAATATGGAAAACTAAACAATGGCCCACAGACTGGAAGCATTCAATATATATCCCATTTCCAAAGAAGGGATCCCAGAGAATGCAGTAATGCAATCGAACTATTGCCTTAATATCCCATGAAAGTAAAATAATGCTCAAAATTCTACAACAAAGGCTCTTACCATATATGGAGCGAGAAATGCCAGACGTCCAAGCTGGATTTAGAAAGGGAAGAGGCACCAGAGATCATATCACAAACATATGTTGGATAATGGAACGGAGCAAGGAATTCTAGAAGAAAATCACCCTATGCTTTATAGATTACAGCAAAGCCTTTGACTGTGTAGATCATGAAAAACTATGGAATAGTTTAAAAGAAATGGGGTGCCACAGCATCTAATTGTCCTGATGCACAACCTATACTCTGGACAAGAGGCTACTGTAAGGACAGAATATGGAGAAATCAATTGGTTCCCAATTGGAAAGGGTGTGAGACGGGTGTATTTTATCACCCTATTTGTTTAATCTATAAGCAGAACATATCATACAGAAAGTGGGATTGGACCAAGATGGAGGTGTGAAAATTGGAAGGAGAGTTATCAATAAGTTAAGATATGCAGACGATACCATACTCTTAGCAGAAACCAGTAATGATTTGAAATGAATGCTGATGAAAGTTAAAGAGGAAAGCACAAAAGCAGGACTACAGCCGAACATCAAAAAGACTAAAGACAACAGAAGATTTATTTCATTTTAAAGTTGACAGTGAGGACATTGAACTTGTCAAGGATTATCAATCCCTTGGCACAGTCATTAACCAAAATGGAGACAATAGTCAAGAAATCAGAAGATGGCTAGGACTGGGGAGGGCAGCTATGAGAGAACTAGAAAAGGTCCTCAAATGCAAAGATGTATCACTGAACACTAAAGTCAGGATCATTCAGACCATGGTATTCCTGATTTCTCTGTGTATGGATGTGAAAGCTGGACAGTGAAAAAGGCGGATGAGAGAAAAAGCAACTCATTTGAAATGTGGTGTTGGAGGAGAGCTTTGTGGATACCATGGACTGCGAAAAAGACAAATAATTGGGTGTTAGAACAAATTAAACCAGAATTATCATTAGAAGCTAAAATGATGAAACTGAGGTTGTCATACTTTGGACACATCATGAGAAGACATGATTCACTAGAAAAGACAATAATGCTGGGAAAAACAGAAGGGAGTAGAAAAAGAGGAAGGCCAACAAGAGATGATTCCATAAAGGAAGCCAGAGACCTGAACTTACAAGATCTGAACAGGGTGGTTCATGACAGATGCTGTTGGACATTACTGATTCATAGGGTTGCCATAAGTTGTAATTGACTTGAAGGCACATAACAACATGTATATGAATGCAGCCTTAATCACAACCTTTAGATGGATTAGGGGACACTATCTTGTTTCAGGAAAAGTTGTATTTCTCCCCGTTTTGCCCTTCCCTAAATACATATTCACTAACAGGCAAAAAACCCTTGCTGTTTAAGAATGTACCTATAGCCAACAGATATTTCTAACAAACTTTAAAAAGCAGGGATATTGGGCAGCTGTAGTAAATGCACCAGGGGACCTCTCTGAGATACTGTGTTGTTGTTATATGCCCTCAAGTCGATTCCGATTTAGGGCAACCCTATGAATCCTTTTTTTTGGTTGTATTCACAGGGTTTTCATCATAGGGTATTCAGAGGAGTTTCACCATTGCCTTCCTCTGAGGCTAGTCCTCTCCAGCTGGCTAGGGCCTGCTCCGCTCACCACAGTTGCACAAGCCAGCCCCTTCTTTGTCCACAACTGCCAGCTGGGGGGAACCTGGGCTCCTTGGAACTATGCAGTTTGCCCATGGCTGCACAGGTGGCAGGGCACATAACCCCTGAGCCACTCCCTGTGGGGGTGATCTTTAGCTGGCCTTTTACACCCAGGACACATGAGCTGGGATTTGAACTCACAGACTCTGAACTCCCAGCCACGCTCTCCTCCCCACTGTGCTATACCAGCTGTCTTGAGATACTGTACTACCCTACAAATTGGTAAAAATGCAGACGCAATTTGGGTTGGTCTCACAGTCCAATCCACTTCCTGTATAGCTTGGAAGACTTTGGTAATGTGCCTCTGAGCACACAGAGGAGAAGGGAAGAAGGAAGGGAGGGGATAGGAGAAATATCTGTTGGCTATAGGTACGTTCTTAAACCACAAGGGTTTTTTGCCTGTTAGTGAATTTCTGTTTTTTAATCCATGAGGTATGAAATGGGATCCTGTGCAAGTTTGCTGAGAATGGGTTGATCATTTGCATGCTTATTGAGTTCAATGGGATTTACTCCTCTGCAATCATGCTTAGGATAGGTGAAACTGATCACAGGGAAGAGGGCGGGAGAGAGAGCTTGAGTGGGGAGGGGTTGAGAAGGAGGAGGCGAGAGCAGAGGGGGAGAGGAGAGGAGGGGAGTTGAAAGGCAAGTGTGATCATTTGCATGCTTATTGAAATTAATGGGATTTACTCTCATACAAACATGCTTATGATAGGTAAAACTGACATGAGGGAGCAAGAGGAGCAGGAGGGAAAGGAGAGGATAGGGAGGATAGGAGAGGGGAAGGATGAGTAGGAGGGGCAGGTTTGATCATATGCATACTTATTGAGTTCAGTGGGATTTACTCCCGTGCAATTATGCTTGGGATAGGTTAGTCTGACAAGGAGGGAGGAGGAGAAGGGGAGGGAGTGAGGAAGGGAGGAGGGGAAGGGAGAGGCCACTGTGGCCACTGGAGCTCTGTCAGGGGCATAGGAGTTTCCTAATAACTCAGCACCCTTCAAAAACTACACTTCCCAGAGTTCTCTGGGGGAAGCCATGACTGTTTAAAATGGAATAAATGTCTCCTGTAGGTGTGGCCTTCTGATTAACCAAGCCAAACAGCTGAGAGTCTGGCTTTTATAACACTGACAGTTGGTTCTTACTAAGTATGCCTGTGCTATCATAGATTTCAATGTTAAATTTCTTAAATTAATTAAAAATCAGCCATGCATTTTTTTTAAGTTTTAAACTGCAGAAGATGAAGGTCATAGTATGGCTAGGTCAGTAATAGTATTACAGGTACTCTGTGAACATGGCTGATTTTTAATTAATTTCAACAAATTATGAGACTACTAAGAAAAAAAGTTCAAGAGGGGCCTGGATTTCCCCCCCCCCCTCTTGTTTTAGACATGGAACTCTGGATTCTCTCTTAAGTGTTTTGTGTATCGCCATGAAAACTTAGAGGGTTGTTAAGCAAGCATTTCTGAGTTCAGGACTATAAGTTTTGTAAGGTTTTGTTTTGAAATGAGCTTTTGGGAAGCAGCAGAATGACATGGGGGTATTTTCAATTTAACATTGCGGAATGTGAAAAATCCATGCTGGCTATAGTGTACAGCCATTCTCATGGCGACATAGTAAAAACTGAAGATAGCAAGCACCATCTTAAAGGTGATTGTCCCACCTTTTCTCCAGGCAGGATGGATGCCTCTTCTATGATTATGGTTGCTAGGGCACAGGTGCATGATTTAAGAACAACAATGTTTCTTGTTCTAGAATTATTGGTTTTACCTACATTTTTGCAAATTTAATTAAGGGAATAATCATTTAATTCACTAAGATTTCTTTAGCAGGATGACAACAATCTTACTAAAGTGTGATTGCATAAGGATCAGAAATACTCATGATGTGCATGGTATGAATGCTGAAAAGCAATGTGAGTATTAATATGTTCATATCCACACACATTTGTGTGATATTTTCTTTAATTAAACAGTTTGTTAGAATCTAAATTCTCCGAAGTTCATGGAGGAGTGTTCATGTAGCTCTAAAAATACAAAATGGGGCAAACATCCACACTACCCTTACCACTTGGAGCTATGTCCAGTCATTTGGTGGAATAGTTAATCATTTGAACGAGTTCAAATCTGCAGGGCCTGTTGAACTGCATTATAGAGTATTGAAGGAACTGGCTGAAGAACTCTTGGAACCACGGTCTATTATCTTTGTGAAATTGTGGAGAATGGGTGAAGTGCCAGATGACTGGAAGTGGGCTAATGCTGTCCCTATCTTCAAAAAGGGCAAAGAGGAACAACCTAGGAACTACAGAGCTGTTGTCAAACCCTGGGAAAATTCTGGAGCAGATGATAAAGTGGTCAATCCGTATGCACCTTGAAATCAATACAGTGATTACTAGAAGCCAACATGATTTATCAACAACAAATCCTGCCAGACTAATCTTGTCTCATTTTTTGATTGGGTAACCTCTTTGCTAGATTCTGGGAATGCTGTGGACATAATACATCTCGACTTCAGCAAAACTTTTGACAAAGTGCCTCATGATATTTTGATTAGTAAGCTAGCTAAATGTGGGCTGACTGGAACAGCTATCAAGTGGATCCACCGTTGGCTACAGAATCATACTCAAAGAGTGTTTATCAATGGTTCCTTCTCAAACTGGGGGAAGGAAATGAGCGGGATACTGCAGGGCTTGGTCCTGGGCCCAGTGCTTTTCATTTTTATTAATGACTTAGATCTGCAGGGAATGCTTATCAAATTTGCAGATGATACAAAATTGGGAGGGATAGCTAATACCCTGGAGGACAGAAACAAAATTCAAAGTGATCTTGATAGGCTGGAGCATTGGGCTGAAAACAACAGAATGACATTTAACAGGGATAAGTGCAAAGTTCTACACCTAGGAAAAAGAAACCAAATGCACAGTTATAAGATGGGGGATACTCGGCTCAGCAATACTGCATGAGAGAAGGATCTTGGAATTGTTGTTGATCACAAGCTGAATATGCAATGCGGCTGCAAAAAGGCGAATGCTATATTAGGCTGCATTAACAGAAGTATAGCTTTCAGATCACATGAAGTACTAGTTCCCCTTTGTTTGACACTGATTAGACCTCATCTTGAGTGTTGTGTCCAGTTCTGGATACTTTAAGAAGGATACAGACAAACTGGAATGGATTCAGAGGAGGGCAACGAGGATGATCAGGAGACTGGAAACAAAGCCCTGTGAGGAGAGACTGAAACAACTGGGCATGTTTAACCTTGAGAAAAGGGGAGATGTGACAGCACTGTTTAAGTACTGGTAAGGTTGTCACACAGAGGACAGCTAGAATCTCTTCTCGATCATCCTGGAGTATGGGGCATGGAATAATGGACTCAAGTTTCAGGAAGCCAGATTTCAACTGATCATCAGGAAAAACTTCCTCACTGTTTGAGTGTTATGACAATGGAACGAATTATCTAGGGAGGTGATGGGCTCTCCAACCCTGGAGGTATTCAAGAGGCAGCTGCACAGCCACCTATCAGGTATGCTTTAACTTGGATTCCTGCATTGAGCAGGGGGTTGGACTTGATGGCCTTATAGTCCCCTTCCAACTCTATGATTCTATGAAAAGTAGAAATAGAGCTGGGTGTTGTCAACATACTGATGACATTGGACCCGAACCCAACTGACAACCTCTCCTAAGAAGCTGATGTTAGGAAGACAGTATTGAACCTGAGGAACTCATAGGAGATTACATCCCATGGGGAGAAACAACAATCTCCCAGCACCATCTTCCCTCCAGGAAGGAATGGAATCATTGCAAAGTGACGCCTCCAACCCCAGAATCCAGTAGGGATGTGATGGCCCATGGTATTGAAAAACCACTGAGAGGTCCAAGAGAATCAGCGTGCACGCGCACACACACACAGAGCGAGAGAAAGCTAAGGACGTCAATCAGGGCAACCAAAGCAGTCTCATTGTCAAAGGCAGGCCAGAAACTAGACTGAAATGGATCCAGAAAATCAGTTCAATCCAAAAGGTCTGTGGGGGATTGCACAGGCTGCTAAAATGTCCACATACTTAATCTTTCCAGTACAGTTTTCTTCCAGCCCTGTACTTTGGAAATCTGCAATGCAACGATAAATGATTGCATTTTTTTAAGTTGTAGATTATTAGTGTCCAACTGCAGATATTTTATCTTAGGCAATATGGAAATAATCAACATTCTCTTCTGCATCAGCACACAGTCAGGCAGTATACTATGGAATAATAAACTGGTAATCCAAGGAGTACTAATCAGTAAGGCAACAGGAAAGACAGCTGGTTTTGCATGATCAGGCTTTATGGTTGTGTATTCCTCAACAGGCCTGTAGCCATAGCACAGCCCCTCCTTTCTTTATGCAAATCTCTTATCAAGAAAGGTATCGGCATGCACTGCAACTTTAAATGCACTCTCAGAAACCAGGGCACACAGTAGAAATGGAGTTGCTAGCTACACAGTTGCAGTGTGTTAAGCTATAAATTTTGTTTTTTAATAAACAGGTAAATAAGAAAAAAAGCCCATATCCAAATCCAGTTCAGACATGCTCCCAAAAGGCATCTCATCCTAGCAATGCAGACAATCCATTTTACAAGCATGACATCATTTGAACAAGTTCTTATCATTCAAACTCCATTTAAAAAATCTAAACTCTTCTAGATGGGCTTGTTATCACTGCTTTGTTGTGTCCTGAGGGCTGGACACTGCCATCTTGTAGCTACTGGGCTCTGTTGCTACTTTGTTTTTCTA
Source organism: Rhineura floridana (assembly GCF_030035675.1). NCBI lineage: Eukaryota > Metazoa > Chordata > Lepidosauria > Squamata > Rhineuridae > Rhineura > Rhineura floridana. Next base: position 139,278,552 of record NC_084482.1, on the reverse strand, counting down.
AATTAAAAAAAAATGTCAAAAGACAATTCTCTGCTTTTAATAATATATTTCTTCATATTTTTTGTTATAATGTAATGATGCAGGTATTTAAAAATGATCTTACTGTGTTTTGATGTAAACCACCTAGGGACTTCACAGTGGCATATAAATATTATACATAAATATAAAAAGGCTTGACCGTTTGGGGTGTATACATAGTTGTTTCTTGCGCAGACATTTAAGAAATAATAGGCTGACTAATTAACCATTTTTTCCCTTATAGAATGATCTAATAATGAAAGGCATCTGTCTGGAAACTGAGTTAGAATACATGAACCAATTGCATCGCTATGTCATGCAAAACTGCAAAGCATTGTGTTGGGAATAGATCAGGGGGCACAATTCTTCAACTTGACTAGAAGTTGTTCAAGAGCACCTCCACACTCAGGAAAGACCATAGGGACACTGTAAAGGCATGTAGAATCTACACAGAATTCAGCTTTTAAACTCATATATTATCTTCACAATCAGAGGGTTGTTTTGTGTACAAGAAGTTTTCTAATGCTCAAAGTTAATTGGATGCATGACACTGGACAGAATTATGTGTGTATGGGATGTGTACAAATAGATCCTAGCAAATGTTTGTTTGTTTGTTTGTTTATGTTTATGTTTATATCCTAACCTCCCTCCAAGAAGATCAGAGTGGCATACACAGTTCTTTGAGATAGGCTAGGATGGGAGACAGTGGGTGGCCCAGATCACCAATGTGTTTCATGGCTGAGTGGGAATTTGAACCTGGATTTGCCACCCTTTTCCTCATAACTACTGCTCACCATTCCTCCATCCAATAAACATCACCTCCAACTACAATATGTCTTTCCGCTTGTATTGCCCCCTGAGAAAAGTTTGCATTTAATGTGAATTGGGGGAGCTACAGCTCAGTCCTGTGCATGCTTACTTAGAAGTAAGTCATATTTTATTCCCCTGCAACTTATTTCCAAGTAAGTATTCATAGGATTCCAGCCTTAGGGTTCTATCCAAAGTTAGTCCTTCTGAGAGTACACCCACTGAAGGTAAGAGACATGACTAACTTAGGTTCATTAATTTCCATGGATTTGATCTGAGTAGAATTTAGCTAGGCTAGAATGGTATAGTTGAAAGGGTGAGTCGCACTGAACTCAGTGAGCCTTACTTCTGACAACACATGCATAGGATTGCACTTAGTCTCATTGCAGGGTTTGTTATCTGTGCCCAGTTCAGACACAATGGCAGCTGATAATTGAGCCATACTTTGGAGATTAAAAACACTCCGTGGGCTCCCTCCTGTCCTTTCTTCATTTGGTCTAATAATGTTTGAAACCATAGTTTGAACTGGATCTTCAAACAATGTACAGACTTTACTGTATGGCATAAACCATAGTTTGGCAATTTGGATGTGATGTCAAATTATGGCTGAGCAAATCAGAAATTGATGAAGAAATCTGCACTTGAAAGGCTCTGATGGTGTTCACCTGGAGGACTTGCCTCTGCCAGAAAAGTAGCTTATCCTTGGGTGTAGGGAAGGCTGGCTGGAAAAAAAGCTGCCTCCTTCCCCTAGTTTCTGCCCAATCCACCCAAGAGGCAGAGAGGAGGAGCCATGGTTTGGTGACAACCTACCTTGACAGTCTCTAAACCACAGATGGGAACCTGTGGCCCTCTGGATGTTGCTATTATGCCTGACCATTTATCATGCTAGCTGATGCTGATGGGAACTGGAGTCCAACAGCATCTGAAAGGCCACCGGTTCTCCATCCTTAAAACATTGCTCTTACAACAGTGAGAGAATGGGAGATGACCATGAGGGCAGAAGGGTCATACTTAGTGTGTAGAAGCAATATTTGTAAATTATATTGTGCCACATTCATTTCAATTGCTCATGCATCATTTTTTTTCAAATATTGATTTAGGTAAAAAGTTACAGATTTAGAACAACAACAGCACCTTATCACAATCCTCCCTGGCTGATGATCATTACTCCTGAAAATGGAGTGGATACATGTAGAAAACAGGGCTGAAAGACCGATATAGCTCTATCATAAATAACCTACCTCCAATTCATTTTCAGTCATTTTGATATTTCCCATTGTGTCTTCCTATAAATTTCCTTCATACATTCTGCAATTTTAATAGGCATAAATCTTTGAGCATATCGACCTCTGTGTTCTGGAATGAATAGGAAATTATCTAGCCAAACTTCCAGCATCTAGAGGACAATCTTACACTCTAGCAGGCTAGCAGTAAATTAAATAAAATCATTCTGGCTGTGGAATACGTGCTGTTCTTAAAGTGAAAAGGTTGACTTTCAAGTACATTGAACAAACTGTTGCTGATTTTACTCTATATATTGACACTATCTGCCTTACCTCTTTCCGTTCTTGGGAGTAGTAGGTTTGTTTGTGTACTTTTCACACATCACAAAATAGGCACAAGATAAGTATGCACAGGCTTGGTTTTGTTACATATAGAAGGACAGAAATGAGGCAACAGTATTTCCTGCTAAAGTTTCAGGTAGAACCATAACTCACACTGACATTTCATGTGACTCGTCTACCTTTGTTGAGCAGCTGATTTTGACAATTTGTTCTTTTTTTATAAGGTATTACATAGGTTGTCATTTGGGTTTATATCATGTGAGGCAATATTATTAGCAAATTGTAAGCTATTTTTCCAGAGAAAAATTTTGCAGTAATTTGCAGGAAGTTCCAAAACAGCTGCTCTCATTGAACACCATTATATCTACAACAATTCTAATTATCTTTGGTAACTTTCAGTGTTTGGCATCACTCCATTATTGTTCATTTTAACGGCTTTTTAAGTGCTCTCGGACATTTGCCCATGATGTGCTTGCAACCCCACCTTTGACCTTGGTATTCAGTTTTGTGACTTTACAAGTTCTGTATTCAGTGAGCTGTAGTTAATGTACACAAGTTCTAAAAAGCTGTATTAGAGATTTTATTTTACTAATAAAACAAGGCAATTCACAGTTTCAGATTTTCCCTAACATGTCATTATAAATATCAAAATGAAGTAACTGAAAGAACCATTGTGACCTTCTACAGTATACTAGGAAATGTGTGCAGATATCTTAATGAATCTTAATATTCATGGATCGGGGGGGGAGTTAAAATAATACTGAGGCAAAACAAAAACAACACCCAGCCCTAGGGATATAAGAATGCACCGATTTCCATTCTACCTCTATTGGTCACGTTCAGCACTGTTTCCATTCCACTGCAGTTCAGTGTCCACCGAATACTACCTTATTTGTGTTGCTGTCTGCTATTTAATGCAAGTAACTATTTATGTATCTCATGTAACTTATATTCATTTCAATGTAAAGGAAATGTCAAACCAATGTATATAACCAATGTCATCAATTACATATCATTTGCGGTCTTAAAAACAACCACCGCCAGGTGAACGAATACCAGTCATATTTGCCTGACTGATTTCCATTCTTGACCACGGACAGACAAACTGCAACAATTTCCGCTTCTTTTTCCGTCAAAATTCTTTGACACCTCTATGCAGCCCTAAAGTGTTTTCCAAGCTACAGACATGCTACCTCCAAACATCCCTTTTGAGGGCTACTGTATTTTATCATGTTCAACAATTGCTCATCTTACAGCAAAGCCATATTATGATGCATTGTCCAAAGAACAGTCATTTCAAATTCCATCATCAAATAGAAGAGACACTGTGGCATGCAATAGATTTTACAGCCATGAGAAGCTTCAGGCTTATAGAACTGAATTTCCTTTTATGTAGACTCAGTGAAGGAAGGACTTTGGCCTTATCCAGAAAAGTACTCATTTAAGCCCATACACAATTCAGTTTACTTTTTAGGAGTGTAGTCATAGACATGATACAATTAAAAAAACACTTCTGTGAAGACTATCATGAAACCCATGTGTATTTCTCGATGGGTACATATATTCTAAGAAGCCACAATTGGCTATGGTTTGACAGTGCATGTTCATGTGCAGAACATGTTGTGTAATATGTGTGTGTGATTGTCACACATGATAACTAACTGAACTGTTTTCATTATTTTGTTTTTATAGTCTACAACTTTCCATGTAGAAAATCTGCAGTGTGTGGAACAATGCTACAGTGCTGACAAAGTGACATTTGTTGGGCTTTAGGTTGTTGTTGTTGCTATTAATTAGATTTTATTACCTGGCCTTTACTTAGAGATCCTGGGGGGTTACAACAATTTTAAAACACATAATTAAAACAGTTAAAAACAACCCAAACAACATTACAGAAAAAAAGGGTGGCTCCTAAAAATAAACATCTCGGGTATCGAAGGTCATGGTAAAGAGGTATAAAAGTTGTACAATGAAGTTGCCAGATGCACCTTGGTGGGGAGGGAATTCCACAGCCTAAGAGCTGCTGCCACAGAGAATGCCCTGTTCCGGGCTACCCCACCAAACTTCCAAGGGTGGCAGAACTTATCAAAAGGGCCCCCTCTGCTGATCTCAACACTCTGAAGGGTCTGTAGGGAAGGAGGCTTTTAGGTTGTTTTCCTGGACGTGCTTGTTTCTGCAGTGCTCACTGAAACCAGGTTTTCTCAAGGAGTAAGGTAGGCCATCCTAATTAGATGCAGGAAACACAGTTACTAGGAGGAAGTATGAGCTTCCACCACATTGGGAGCAAAGGGAACTCAATTTGTTTGTATCTGTCTAAAATGGGCCAGAAAGCCAAATGTCAGACCATCCTCTCCAACCCTTTCACAATCCATTCAATATGGGAAGGAATGTGTTCCTTCCCATCGTTCTTGATTGAGGGGCACATTCTTTCTGGGGTTTTTTTTAGCCGTTCTGCTTACTTATGATTAATCTATGATGCTACAAGTTCACCTGGCTCTGTTGCTACCCTCTTTATTTGAGCATGCTGCCTCCAGATCTGAGTGAAGTCTTTGGCTGATTTTGTGGTCAATGTAGTTTAGAAACAAATAAAACTTTTAAAGATGAGGTATCAAGTATGCAAAGTAGGAAACAGCTATTTTGGGATCCAAACAATAGTCCTTAGAAAAGCGACTATCACATCTGAATGTTGCAATGAGCGTTGGTTACTATTGTCCTGTAAACAGTCATGCTCTTCCAGGCATATGTTATTGATTCCCTTCATAGTCAAACATAACATATGGGCTCTTGATGGACATGGGCATGGCCTTGTGAAAAATGTGGCAATATTAAGGTTTGAATGTGGCCAATGTGAATCAGTGTAACGCCATCACAGAGAAATGGAAAATTCCAAACCTATTAAGTCATGGGTAACCAACATGGCACCCAGAGGGTAACCTGCACCTGCAGAAACCTTCCCTCTGGATCCAATCCCCCACCCCACCCTTGCTAAATTTATGCTTGATAGAAGCCTTCCTTAGCCAATAGAAGTTTTTTTCCTAAGTATAATTGTCATGCAGATGGCAACTGGGAGGGTTACTGTGGGGCAAGGTGGGAAAACTGCAGCAGGGGTGTAGTGCCCACAACAGTTTCTTCTGTTTGCAAATACACCCACGGCCCCCAAAAGGCTGACGACCCCTCTGGTAATGAATATCCTATGTACACAGGCCAAGACTTATCCAACATGAGAGAGGCTTGATTGTTTTCCGTGTTAAGCAGAGCTTGCTATCATTTTTTTCCAGAACGTCTGCAATAGAATTCCACTAATGACAATGTTTAACATACAGTATTTACTTCCCATCCTGCCTTTCACCTTGTGTCAACAGCAGGGGAAATTACTTATCATTGGTATTTCACAACTTATCTACTTAAGATCTATAGCAATGGAAAAGATAATTGTTGGAAATTTCATCCATCTAAAGCCAGCTTCATCCATCTGGTGAAAATGCAGTAAGATTATGTTCTGTTTGAATAAAAGTGTTGCAGTGATTGTGAGATAGGTGACACTCAGCCTTGCAACCCACTATGCACCCTGTTAGGCTATTTCAAAGATTCTATAACTCGGGAACATCACCAGTTAGTTTGGAACATATTAACTGTTGCAAAGATTTTAATTGCCAAAAACAGGCAGAATTCTAGCCTTCCAGCCTTAAGAGAATGGTTTGTAAAGTCCTGGAACTTAAACTGAGTAGATACATTCAACTGTGTGATGGTAAATAATGCCTTGGGAGCTTGGGAAAAATTGGATTCCATTTGTTACTTTAATAGCTAAATCATGTTAATTAAATAGAATTAAATAGATATTCATTAATAGAAGTCTCTTGATTCAGGCCTGCTTAGCTTAACATCAGCAAGGTGGCTGCATTATGTGAAGAAATCCTTTATCCTCATCTACTGATAACAATCATCCAAGTTCTTCATTCATAATGCATACCTAATTAACTTACAGAATTTATCACCATAAGATACTGTGATAGATGCTTAGATGGTTTTTTAACAGGCCATTATTATTTTCCTCCACAGATATCAGTGGGTATGAAAAATGGTAACATAATTTTGTATCAATCTTTAGCAGCAGGGTATCTCTGGACACCAACTGTTAAGGACAAGCAATGATCTATTGCAAGGGTGAGGAACCTCTAGTCCAGCCTTTCCCAACCAGTGTGCCTCCAGATGTTGTTGGACCACAGTTCCCATATTTCCTGACCATTGGCAATGCTGGTTGAGGCTGATGGGAGTTGTGGTCCAACAACACCTGGAGGCACACTGGTTGGGAAAGGCTGCTCTAGTCCATGAACCAGTTACCCTGCCAGGCCTCTCCATTTGGTCCACAAGGCCTCTGATGTCAGAGTTGGAAAGAAGCATAGGGATGCTTGCAAAACCCTTTGCAAATGAGGGATTTTGACAGGTGGGTGGGACAGCCCATCTGTGAAATGTGATGTCATAATGACATCATGTGATTGACAGGTGAGTTTGCCAAAAAGGTTACTCACCTGGATTATTGCTTTCTTGCCCTGCATATAGACTTTGTGGAGTCATCTGGCTGTTCACTGATATAAATAGAATGCTGAATGAGATGGACCCTTGGTCAGGTCAAGTAAGGTTCTTCTTACATTCTTATTAAATATACATCATTAGAATACCAACATTTTTCTTCCATTAGCCTTAGTCTTAGCAATATAGTAATACCTCAGTTAACGAAGTACTTGCGTTCCTGGACATTACTACTTTAACAGAAACTCAGAAACCAGAGGTAAGAATAACATAGAAATAATAGGGATAGGTTCCTACACCACAGACAAGAAGGGCAGTTCAACATATTTCAGCAAGCTTTTTATTCAAAACTAACAATACGCATGTCTGAAATGAAACAACCAGGTCAAGTAAGCCTTGCATACAGACGACTCAAAGGTTTCTTCCAAAATGCACCCAGGGATGCCTGCCTGGCCTTTTTTCTTTTATTGTGTAGCATCTTGCTGTAGCAATCTATTTATTTATTTATTGCACTTGTATACCGCCCCATAGCTGAAGCTGTCTGGGCAGTTTACAGCAATCAAAAACATTAAAACAAATATACAATTTAAAACACATATTTTAAAAACAATTTAAAACACAATTTTAAAATTTAAAACAATATAAAAACAATTTAAAACAATTTAAATCTAAAGCTGTGAGCACAGTTCTCTCCGTACTCGAGCAGGCAGGCAAGGGGCAGCCACCACCATCACCCTGGGCTTGGTCTCTCTCTCTTCCTCTCTCTCTGCCATCCTTCCCTACACTCACACAGACACATCTGCAGTAAACAGTGCTTCCAGGGCATCCGAAGCACTGTTTACTGGAGAGGCTTCTGTGCCACATGGCAAGGAGCACCATTCCAGCCATGCATGAGAGAGCTGCCTGCAACAGCCACAATCCAGTAGACAAGGAGCCACATTCTGACTATGTCAGAGTTAGGGTTGCCAGGTGTCCAGTTTTTGCCTGGAGCTCTGGCTTTTGGGGGTCCTCTCTAGGTCTCCAGGTGACTCACCTTAATCTCCAGACTCTTAGCTTTCATTTTTTTAAAAAAATAAGTTTCTAGGTGGTCTGTTTCAAAAGATATATACCAAAATGTCAGCTGCCACCCCCACAACTTCTGTTACTACCGGCTGCTCTAATCACTGCCCTTTCAGATTCTTAGTCAATAAGTGAAGTCAAGGTTGTGGTTGATAAGATTTGTTGGCCCCAGGCAATAGCTAAATTCACAGTTTCCTTTTCCTACTTGTGTCGCATCAGGAGTTCAGTAAATATATCACTTTCAGCAGCCTCAAGAGTACTCTCTCTGTACAGGATTGGGACTTCTTCTGAGTAAACATGCATAGCATTGCACTACAACAGAAGATCACAGCAGGATCTTGGTAGGCATAAAAGTGTACATGCAGGGTTTTTTAATTACTTGCAAACATTTTATCTTTCAAATAATTTTTGAACAGAAGTTTTAAAAAGTGTACATGCTGCAGTGTTATACTTTTCTAATTAAGGAGTCAAACAAGTTTAACTTTTACTGGAAGAGGGCAGTTTATTTGTCTTATTCATAATCTGGTTTGAAAACCTTCCCAGTATGAAGCCTTTCTGGGAGTAAAGCTGCAATGCTCATTCCACACACCTGGGAGCTAACCCTATTGAATTCAGTAGATGTGGTTAGGATTGTGCTGAAAATCAATGGGACTTTTGAGTGAACATAGAAAAGGATTGTGTTGTAAATCTTTCTCTCCCCCTCTGACCTTTTTTAAAGAAGTTAAACAGGGCTAACTTAGGTGTCACTGCTTTTATTTGGCAGGAAACTAATACTTTTAAAAAAAAAAAAAGTTCTGCAATGGCCAACTGGTTTTGACAATAAACTTTTATATGAGGTGTATGTATTTTTACATCTCCAGTGCGAGTATATATATGGAGTCTTTCCAACAACACTGTGAGATAGGGTTGGAAACTAAGGCAGTTCACAACAAGAAATAAAACCATTTAAAATCCAGTAACCATAAAACAAGTATAAAACAGTTGCAAAACAGCTTAACATGGCATGATTCTGAATTTTGGATTGGGTGAGTAAAGTTCCTTATCACTGAATTGCAGTCCTGTGCATGCTTCCCTGTCTGAGTAAGCCCCATTGACTACATTGGGACTTGCTTCTGAGTAAACATACATAGGATTGCACCTTAGGGTGGTCATGGTCCCCCTCTGTTGTTTTCATCCTGAGGGGAAGATTAGGCTGAGCGATGGTTGACCATGGGCTATGCACCAGTAAATGTATATTATTTCCATTTTAAAATTTAATTAAAATGATCTATATGCAGGCAAAGTTTATGAAGTAGTGGAGATCCACATAATACATTTAACGCACATTCAACCCGCATATAAAGCACATGACTTCCCCCAAAGAATCCTGGGAAGTGTAGTTTCCCCCTTACAGTTATAGTTCCCACCACCCTTAACAAACTACAGTTCCCAGGATTCTGCGGCGGGATTCATGTGCTTTAAATGTATTCTGTGGATCTGCCCCAGGTATGCTGTGCATTCATTAGTGAAATGGAAAGAACAATTTTAAAAATATATTTTTTAAACAGGGCTGTAGCTCAGTGGTAGAGCACATGCTTTGCATGCAAAGGTCCAAAATTCAATCTCTGGAAGAGACTATGGCCTGGAATCCTGGAGAGCCAATGTTAATCCATGTCAGCAGTACTGAGCTAGATGGTACCAAATGGCCTGACTCGGTATAAAAGAGGAAAGAGACCCAAGGGCCACAGTGACTCAGAAATTTATTTATATATTTTATTTACAACATTTATATACTGCTTTATTGTAAAAACAACAACCTCAAAGCGGTTTATAGAAGGAACTAAAACAATAAAATTATAGGCAAAAAGATTTAAAGACAGGTATTTAAAAACATTCTGAATAATAACACCAACAATGAGTTAAAAACAGAGAAAACATAATAGCTTCTACATGCCTGGGTAGGTTTGCCTAAACAAAAATGTTTTTAGCTGGTGCCAAAATTAGTACAATGAAGGCACCTCCCTAATGTAAATAGGCAGGGAGTTCCAAAGCGTAGGTATTGCCACAATAAGAATTGATTTCTTACAAGAGCAGAACAAGTACTATGTGGAACCTGTAACTTGGAAAGCACACCTTGAACTTGGCCTGGTAGCAAATCAGCAACCAGCACAGATTTCAGAGCAGAGGTATCATGTGCTGATAGGGTCTCATGTCAGCAATCATGCCACACCATTCTGTACTAACTGCAGCCCTGGGGTCAGGTTGAGCTGCATGAGGATTTCTATGACCTTGGCTGACTGGTGTCCAGGATTTTTTAAAATTTTGGTTAGGAACCCTGACTAGTTGTGGGATGCTCAGTTTTCTGTCTTACTCATAGGAATCTTATTGTGGTTGGTATGGTACTGCATTTAGGAAATCATCATTGTCTTCTTCTTTTTCTATTTACATTTCATTTACCTCTGACCGTACTCCCTTACATCCATAGAAGCAACAACAGTGGTCCTATGTGATCAGCTCAACCCCCTTAAACCCAGTGATGATACACCTTGTTATTTGCATGATTGTTTGTTTCTTGCCTAATAGTGGTAAAGGAGAATTCACATACTGGGAAGTGTGGCTTCAACTGCTGCTGTTCCCAATCTGCTGCCTGTGAAGGTAGACCAAAGCATGTGTGTTATTTCTCTGTAATTATTACTCACTGGAATTGGGTTGGCTGTCAAAGTGAGTTTATAGCAGCCCACAGAGTAGGCAGGAAAGAGCAGCAAAACCTTTTAACTCTTACCCATTTCTCAAAACTGTCTCTGCAGTGAAGGGTCAAGTCTGTAAAGAAGTTTGGAGCAGCCATGTTAAAAGGCAGGCAGGGCATTCCAGGCAGGGGGTTGCCAACCCTGCTTTGATACAGATATTGCAGAGGATTCCTAGTCAAGCCTTACCAACAGCATGGTCCTAACAATATCTACACAGAAGTAAGTCCTGTTGAGTTCTATGGGGTTTAGTCCCTTAGTAAGTGTGTTTAGAACTTCAGCCTTCAGAGGTATCCATCTTTACTCCTGAGTGCTCCCATCTAACATGTCCACAACACTAGGCTTTCTTCCTACAACAGCCTTCTGGTGACTGGCCTGGCCTGCAGGCACTTAAACCCTTCTTGCCAGAAGCAAGTAGGCTAGGTTAAATGTTCCTTACGCAGAATCTCTAAGCAGGTAAGAAGGAATGATCTCATCACTTCAGCTGGACCTAGTAACACCCTCATTTAGCTAAGATTTCTATCTTAATTTCGAGTCAGATTTTTTTTTTGAGTGGTATGCTCCAAGCAACTGCGGTTGATGCTTAATGAATCATGCTTAATGACATCACTACAGCCTGGCCTATGACATCACTAGGATACCCCCTATGACATCACCAGGGCATGCCCCCTGTGACATCACTAGGATCTGGCCCTGAAATCCCAGGTGTTGGGATGTTTCTGACCTGGCAACCCTAGTCAGAGTATGTGCCCTGCACACTCCCCACACCCAAAAAAGACTTTGTTAAAAGGAGTTTCTTTCCTGGAGGATTTTTAATTGAGGTATTGTTGTAGTTGAAGAAACAGAGCAACATCCCCACCACCACCAATTTATTTATTCATATATCAGCTTTTATGTCATAAATCTCTTGTATGTTTTATGGGCCATGGCTCACTCCATGATTGGTTGGCACATAGATAAACCTTTATAGCTTTGGAGATCTTGATTGTGCTACCAATAGATTTTAAACTTTTTTTTTGTTTAGTATTTTGTACTTGTTTACTCCAAGACTGTGTACTCTTGTACACAGCTGGAGTGATGTTGTTATTATGTGATAGGACTGAAGATCTGCTACAGTCAGTTGCAAAAGAATGGGCAGTTTGCAGTGCACACAAGAACACAGAGTCCTTTTTGGAGATTTGGTCTGACTTTCTTATATTTGACTGCTTCCATTTGTGTGCGTGGCCGCTGTGGGAATGACCAGATGAGGGGGTGGGTGGACTTGCCATAACAGAGAGGAGAGAAGATTGTCTATTTGGTCATAACAAACCAGGTTCTCTCTTTTTAAAATATGAAAGAACTTTTTAAAGTTTAAATCTGAAAACAATAAATAAAAGAAAATGAGAAGCCAACACCAATGCTTCTAAATAACATCAGACACTAACAGTTTACAAATGAGATATTATGGTTCTGGAGCTCTAAAAACCAGAAAGGAAATAAGAAATTTTAATCACAGTTTAGACTCAGACAATCTAATGCTTCAAGGGCATCTGGCAGTTTTAAACAGTACTACAAACTAATTACAATGAATTGGCTCTTCAAAACTGCCATAGATCAGGGTAAAGATGTGGGAACAGAACTAACCAACAGAACTTGAAAATTGTAGGCAGAAAGTCCATTTTATACACTACAGTCAGAAAACTGCAAAATAGCGAATGTGTTTGTATGGCAGCACAGATAAGAAACTATAGCAGCATATAGAGACAGATAGCAGCTGCTGCCCTTTTGCCTCCTCAGTTTTACATCAGGTCTGCAAAATTTGTGACCCACTGTGCCAAAGAAAGCCCATCAACAAAGTTTTGTGTCCTACCAACTGCTAGACAAGCCATGATTTTTCAGTCTCGGGCAGTCAGCAAATCCAAGAAGTATATTGAATCTCTGGTGGATCACCATACATGGCTGGTAGGCTGTGTTTGGCTTGTATGTTCACATTCTGTAAGTCTGCCCTAGATGCAGGTTTAGAATAACCAGCCGTGTTCAAAGCAGCAAAAGAGCACTGTAGCACCTTAAAGAGAAGCGCATTTAATGTGCCGTAAGTCCACTTCTTCAGTTCAGATGTTCGGCATGTGCCCCATGAACCTTCCCCCACTCTGGATTTTTTGTTGCTTAACAGTTACCAGTACTTATTATTCCCTCCTATGGCATGCAACTCTGCATTTCACACAACACTGTGACAGGGAGAAAATTAGCTGCACGAGAGCGTGCCAAAATGTCACAGGATGGCCCAAGCTGTTACCAAGCAGCTACAATCCCACAAACAGCCTGACAAGGGTTGACTTACACTGTTACGGGGGTGGGGTGGGGATCTTAGCAGTTTCCATATGACATTTTCCCTCTCATTTTGTAATTCCATAACCTTGTTACAATAACTACTGAACTAGCATGGAAGCTGTCCCATGTGTCCCCTTACAGAGTACTAAAAAAAAGAGAACACTTTTCCTATAATTAATTTCCCGATGAAATATGTCCCTCGGCCCATATTTAAAGCAGAGTTACACTGGATAATGTCCAGTCCTCAGGAATTTTTTCAAAAGTAAAACAAAACCCTTTATTGTGCGAGTACTGTTGTTTCCGTTGTGCCATTTTGGTGTGTCTGTTTTTTTTTTTTTATAGCTTGGGTTCTTCAAGCCATCATGAACCTAACATTACTTCAAATTTCTGTCATCATTTACAAGTGGGACCTGCAACACAATCACAAATGTTGCAGTACAGACTGGTCCATCTGCAGCATTCCAACCACTCCATTCTATCATGTTTGAGATTTCCCCCTCCCCACCAAGATTTTTGTACATTTTGGGCTTCCCCCGCGTCTGCTAATACCTCCCTCTTGTTTGTGGGTGATGCTCTTTTGGCTACCTGCCTACTGGTACTTGGAGAACTGAGATCGCTATTGGTATGTACAAAATGTTGTTTCACATGTTGGGGCAAGAACCTTCTGAACTCTCCCTTCTCCGTCAGGAGACTGCTCAGAGCAAGTTAACAGGTGCGGGGAGGTGCCGCTTGGCTGTATAAGCAACGGCACTCACAGAATTGAATGACATGTAGAAAACAGAATGATAAATTGCGGTTTTCTCCTAGCCTTCTTCCAAGGACCTCAGGATCCTTCTTTTACCCTCAAAAGCTGGTGAGGTAGATGAAGCCGAGAGATAGTGCTTGGCCCCGCATCACCTGGTAAGGTGAGGCTAACTGGGTATAGATTCGAATCCAAGTCTTCCCTGGATCCTACGATCCAGGGTCACACAATAAGCTTTGAGGCTGTGCAGGGGTCTGAATATTAGTGCAACATGCTACAGCAAGCTAGTTCTATCAGCAAGTGGCAGGTTTATGATTAGCTGTTGTCACTATTGGATGCAATTGCAGCAAAGCTTAGCTATGTTTGTTTTTCTCTTGGGACATGTTTGCACTTACCTTGTTTTGCGAAACAACAAAAAAAGAGTTTTTAAAGGTTTTTGGGATCAGTCTCACAGTACAGGCGGGCCCCGCTTATATGGCAGGTTCCGTTCCAGACCCCCGCCGTAAAGCGGAAATTGCCGTAAAGCGGAATCCCATTGAGTATAACGGGGCGCATCGTGCGAAAATGCCGCGAAAATGCTGCAAAACCGCAAAATTGGCTTTAAAACGGGGAATGAAAGCCACCGCATTAGCAGAATGCCGGGAAGCGAAGCGCCGGGAAGTGGGGCCTTACTGTAGTTATTGTGATAATGGCTTTCACTCTGCCGGTGCCAATAGCCCTCTGTTACAGCTATATTGTTTGAGCAGTCCATGCATGCAAGACAAATTAGTTTTTTATTTCTTTATTAGATTCCTCCAAAGGAGTCCAGGATAGCAAAATGAAGAAGGCATCACCGTTCCTACATAACTTAGGAAGTTAAAAAAAACCAAAAACCTGGTGCTGCTAAGCTGTTTGGGATGATGACTACGTGATGCATTTCAGTGGGAAAACAGTGAAATCAGAGAGAGACAAAGTAGAAGAAACATGAGAGAAGATTTCCTGGAGGGAAATTGCTTAACCCTAAAATTGCCTAACTTACTCTTGTAAATATACTTTTGGAGGAACTCAACAAGTTCACAATGATAAGTTACACCTGCTGAGATGTCCTCATCTATGCAGATCCTAAAGAGGCAGGAGCCCCCGTGTTCTTTTTTCCCCTCTGGGCACCCAATGAACGGGGTGAGAGAAGAAAACTACTGGTGGCAAAAGTGTGAAGCACCCCTCCCTGCCTCCACTTCACAGACTGAAATTGAAGACTCCTCAAGCTGCTTTTAATGTTTGCTTGTTTTTAAAGCACCTGTTGGGACTTCATGGAATCATAGAATAGTAGAGTTGGAAGGATCCTATAAGGCCATTGAGTCCAACCACCTGCTCAACGCAGGAATCCAACTTAAAGCATGACATGCATTTGTGTGTAATAATAATAAATAATAATAATAATAAATTTAATTTCTGTGTCGCCTATCTGGCCAAAGGCCACTCTAGGCGACGTACAAAACAGTTAAAACACAATGAGATAAAATACAATAATACAATAAAAAACAGTATGAGAATAATACAGCAGCAACAATATTAAAACAGGGTAGGAGGCATTTCAGTCACAGTAATTAACCCTCCCCGGAGATCCCAAAGGCCTGTTGAAAGAGCCAGGTCTTTAAGGCTTTATGGAATACATTTAGGGAAGAGGCATGCCGGAGATCTTGTGGGAGGGAGTTCCAGAGAGTGGGGGCCGCCACTGAGAATGCCCTCTCTCTTGTACCCGCCAATCTAGCCGTTTTTGTCAGCGGGATTGAGAGAAGGCCTTGAGTGGCTGATCTTGTCGGGCGGCATAATTGGTGGCGTTGAAGGCGCTCTGTAAGATAAACTGGGCCGAGACCGTATAGGGATTTAAAGGTTAATACCAACACCTTGAATTGGGCCCGGAAAACAACTGGAAGCCAGTGTAGATCGAACAACACTGGTGTGATGTGATCCTGGCGGCGACTATTCGTAAGTAGTCGAGCCGCCACATTTTGTATCAGTTGTAATTTCCGGACAGTTTTCAAGGGTAACCCCACGTAGAGCGCATTACAGTAATCCAAACGAGAGGTGACCAGGGCGTGTACTACCAGGGGGAGCTGATGAGCAGGAAGGTAGGGTTGCAGCCTTCGTATGAGGTGTAGTTGATACCAGGCTGCCCGGCTCACCGCCAAAATCTGAGCCTC
The DNA here is from genome assembly GCF_030035675.1 of Rhineura floridana. Lineage (NCBI taxonomy): Eukaryota > Metazoa > Chordata > Lepidosauria > Squamata > Rhineuridae > Rhineura > Rhineura floridana. Next base: position 139,262,615 of record NC_084482.1, on the reverse strand, counting down.
CATGGACAGCCTGGAGTCAAGTACAACCCCAAGGCTGCGGACCTGGTCCTTTAGGGGTAAACTCACCCCATTGAACTTCAGGTCAACATCTCCCAACCTTCTTTTGTCCCCCACAAGTAGCACCTCGGTCTTATCGGGGTTCAGCTTCAGCTTGTTCCTTCCCATCCATCCACTCACGGATTCCAGGCACTTGGACAAGGTCTCCACAGCCAACTCTGGTGAAGATTTAAACGAAAGATAGAGCTGAGTGTCATCTGCATATTGGTGACACTGCAGTTTATAATGTTTATATGTTGCCTCTCAAAGGCCGCATTCACACAAACAGTAAGCCAAACAGTGGATTATGAGGACTGTGCAGGCTCTGAGAGAGGAACTTGTTACTGCTTTGCTCCTTCCTAGATTTTTTTCTCCCATGCCACACTGAACTAAGCCAAGGTGAGGAGGGAGCTTAACCAAGAGCCCAATGCGGGCGACACACTAAGCCAAACCCTGGTTTAGCTCAGTGTGGCAGAGGAGTAAAAAAGAATGAGGAAGAAGAAAGCAGCTGCAAGCAACTCTCTGGGTGATCCCATGTTGACATGGCCCAGGAAAGCCCTCATTTGGCTTACCGTAGTGTACAAATCAGGCCAGAATGTGTTGGACAATAATATTCTCCGCTCAGTTGGATCTTTTTTCCTCTTTACCATGTTTGATTAGTTTCTGGTTTGTCCCTCATTGATCCTCGGTGTCAATACACATGTGCTTCTTCCTCCCAAGATTCTGGGATTCTCTTTGGCCAGCTTTTATTTTTATTTTTTAACTGGGGGTGTACTTGAGAAGTCTCTGAGGGATAGTTGTACAACATGTCAGACACTACACAACTTGCCTCCAGAGATCAAAGGAAGGGATATTCTTGCATGGTCAGACGTGCAAAATCAATGCTACAAATAAGATTTAAACACTCTTGGGACTGTATTGAACATGGCTCCATCAGTGCAAGAATTTCTGCAGTGGAACTTCCCCCCCCTCTTTCCCCTAAGTCTGTTCTAGGGGTCTCCCCAACCCTCCAGAACAGATATGGGGAAGTCCCATTGGATTAGCAGTAATCCTTGTGCTGATGGGACAGGTTAGTTGAATACTACCCTTGGAGCTGAGGAGCAGCAGGAACAGCAGCAAAATGGCCAGGATCATAGAATCACAGGATAGTCAAGTTGGAAGGGGCCTAGAAGGCCATCAAGTCCAACCCCCTGCTCAATGCAGGAAACCAACTTAAAGCATACCCAACAGGTGCCTGTCCAGCTGCCTCTTGCATGCCTCCAGGGTTGGAGAGGCCACCACCTTTATAGGTAATTGGTACTGCTCTAACAGTGAGGAAGTTTTTCCTGATGTTCAGCCAAAATCTGGTTTCCTGTAACTTGAGCTCACTATTTCGTGTCCTACACACTGGGATGTTCAAGAAGAGATCCTGCCCTCCTCTGTATAGCAGCCTTTCAAGTATTTGAACAGTGCTATCATAACTTCCCTCAGTATTCTCTTCTCCAGGCAAAACATGCCCAGTCAGTCTCTGCAAGATGGTCATATGAGAAGTAATATGAGCATTGTAGGAAGGTTAATACACATTGTATGGGTAGCGTCTTGCAAGTACGCCTAGAAGTGGAAGAGATCACCTGAAGAAATAGTAATAATCATTGGCATTTTTATCCTGCAATCAAGAATGGCTGCCACAGTGGCTTACAGATAACAGTAAGAAGATTGATTGTGAGCCTGAGGGCCGGGACTAGGAGACACAACACCGAAAGGAAAACGGTCTGGGAGAGAGGAGGAAAAAAGTCAGCTCAGGCACTTATTCTTGGTTACACAGATCTAGTAGCGAGCAGTAGGTGTGGAAAAATCTGGACAGGAGCCAAAAGCTGGCCTTTCAGGAGAGCTGATGGAGAGGCCCTGCAGTCTCTCTCCCAGTCTCACAGCCGGATGGATTGGCTGCTGTAGACAACAGTTGAGGAAGGAGACAGATGTAGATGGAGGCTTAGGCTGATGGAGAGGCCCTGTAGCCCCATCTCTCCCTTTCCTATAGCCCAGCCGTTCCCAACCAGTGTGCCTCCAGATGTTGTTGGACCACAACTCCCAGCAGCCTCAGCCAGCATTGCCAATGGTCAAGAAAGATGGGGATTGTGGTCCAACAACATCTGGAGGCATACTGGTTGGGAAAGGCTGCTATAGCCTGATGGAATTTCAGCTGAGCAACTCTATGCATTTGCTGGCACAAATCACACACAAATCAGCTTATCTAAATAGATCTTTGCTTCTGTTACATTTAAACCTTATATTATTCCCATTTACACAATCTTCCCTCTTCTGATGGACCTCTCCCAATGGAGAGACTTTTGACATTCCCCTCTGTGAATGGTTGCCTTAAGTTGGCAGTTGCCTTGAAAGCAGGATTTTTTAAAAAATAAATAAATGAGCTGTCTCACACTTCTCTGCAACATTCTGCATTATGTGAGAATGGTCCAGAACAGTGTTCTTCAAATTGGGTCCCCAGATGTTGTTGAACTACAGCTACATCATCCGCAGCCAACTTAGCCTATGGTCAAAGATGATGGGAGTTGTAGTCCAACAACATCTAGAGCGCCAAGATTGAAGAAACTAAACTAGTCTATATAATAGCTTTAGGCTGAGTTACTGTTGGTCTGCACTTCCTACATGAATTTTTTTTTGAATGCTTGTAATTAATGTCAGGTGTTTCAGTAGTAGTCCCCAAATTAAGTTTAATAACTGTGAGGAACCCACAATAGAAATCAGAGTGATTGCAGTGGAAAATCTCTGGTATGCAGCATGTACTGTTGTGAAATATGCTTCCTCAACAATGAACATTTTTCTGCCGGTGAAATTAGGAACTTGGCCAGTATGTACATCAACTGAGGGACTTTTCCTTTCACATTCTTAGTAACTAAGTTTTTATAACACAGAAGTCCTAGAGGGCAAATTAGAAACTTGTTGGTTCATAGCCTGGTTCCCTAGAGAGATACTTTCTGGAACATTCAGCATGCTTGCGTCTTGACAAAGGGACAGGAAAAAGGGAAATATTAAAAACAATACAAGATAACTCAGCTGCCTGGAAAGATTCGCAAGAGTATTCTTGGGTAGGCTTCTGGGAAGGTGGGTAGTTAATTGTCTATCAGAGCTTCTCTCTTCTACATCCCTTGCATCTAGTTGAGCAGTGTGGTGTTAGCAACATGCTCTTCTGTCTTCCCTTTTGTGCAGGCAAAGATCAAATGGGGGCATATAGACAACCAACTTATCAGATGGTAAAATATCTACCATATGGTTTCTTTGTCATCGGAATTAATGTATATCAGTGGTGCAATGTTTTTCTTCCACACAGTTTAATGTGTGGTAAAGGGTGGGGGCTGAACTAAGTGGGGCTGTCCTATGGTTTCAGGCAGCTGGTAAAGACATGACTGTGCTTGTCTGATTCGGCTGGTAATATTTAGTCTGGTGGTTGCCTTAGATGGAATGATGGCTATCTCTTTTTGACTTTTTTATGATGGGGTTTCATTTAGAGATTGCTACTGTGATTTGTTAGCCACCCAGAGCTCCTCAACAAACAGGCAGGATATTCTTATTTATTTAACCATTTTTATACCACTTAACTGTAAATAAAAACACTAAGCAGGTTACAAAAATATAAAATATACATTAAAACTGTGAATAAAAACCAAAGTTAAAAACAAGTTTGTGAACAACAAAATGAATAAAAATCAACCGTTAAGAACATACATTCTAAGCTAAAATTACAGATTAAAATAAGGATATAAAAAGGATATAAGTAGTATAAATAAACAAATAAATGCTTGCCCACATTTCCTGTGTGGTTGGATAGTCATCTGTATTAGTGACACTGAGTGGGAAAGGTATTTTCCCAAGCTACAGAGTTTAATGGCTAGAGTTGTCTTTTAAAGAACGGTTTGGTCTTGTGTTTTCTCCATAGTTTCAAGATTTCACGTACCAAGTATGGTTTATCTTTTTAAATACTTGCAGTTTTTGTGAGGTCCTTCTGCTTTTTAAATTTTCTCTTCTGCTTTGAGGTGTATTCTTTCTTTCTTTCTTTCTTTGTGGGAAAACCAACCAACCAGTAATCCCCCTGTGATATCTCTAGTTCATGCTAGTTCAACTTAGTTCATGTGTTATATGTGGTGAGGGTGCTGGGTGTATATCTTTGATGTTGATTTTAATATGTAAAGTGAGGTTTACGTTTCCATCAATATTTTTCATTTTGCAAAGGAAGTTTACATGTGAGCACAATGGAGGTGCTACCAAAAAGAAAGAAAAGCGAAATCATCACTACCACCACCACCACCACCATCATCTAATTTAATAAAACAAAATGCTTTTTTAAAAATGCATATAATATTTCGAAACCAATGCAACCAACACCATTAGCAGCATGAGTAAACTCTTAAGAGAGCAAGCACAGAATAAACTACTTACTTCAGGAAGCAGTGATATAACATTGCAGCAATACATGAATGGGTAGGTAGACTAACATCTTCATCCCATAGCAACAGAACTAGGGGTGGAACAACAGCAACCACAGAATATGGTCTAGACATGGTGGGGAGGAATCAGTGGTTGTGGTTGGCACCAAGGACATAGGAAAATATGGCCATGAGGTCCTGGAAGCAAAATTTAAGTTGCTGTTTAGGATGCTGAAAGCCAGGAGGTAGCTTTGCCTCCAAGGTAGCTTTCTCTCCAATGCTACTGGCTCCACATGCAAGGCCAGCTAGAAAGGCACAGCTTTGTAATCTTAATGGGTGGGTGAGACAATGGTGTCAGGAGGAGGAGTTTGGATTGTTTTGGGATAAGCCAGGCCTGTGCAGAAGGGACGAGCTCCACTTGAACTGGGATAAAACCAGACTGCTGGTGCTTAAAATCAAAAAGGAGGCAGAGCAGCTTTTAAACTGATTGAGGGCAGGAAAGCCAACAGGAGCTGAGGAGAGTACCGTTTGGAACAAATCTCACCCCAGGATAAAGACAAAAAAAGATGAGCATTTAAATGGGGTAAGCCTAGGCCTTGTGAGTGCTCACAACAAAGAGGTAAAATTTCTAAATACCCGAAATGACTGTGCCCTAGAATAGTTGGTTATGGAGCTGACCAGAGGAGTAGCAACCCCTGGACTTAATCGTAAGTGGCACCAAGGACCTGGTATGAGATGTAAGTGTTGTCGAACCACTTGGGAGCAGTGGCCACAATGCTATTAAATTAAACATACATGTAAATTGCCAAGAAAATCCAACATAGCCACATTTGACTTCAAAAGAGGAAACTTCCCTAAAATCAGGGAAACTTCCCTAAAGAGGGATCCAGGGGGAATCCTGGAAATTACAGGTAAGTTAGCTTAACATCTGTCCTGGGAAAACTGGTGGAAAGTATTGTTATTAAAGATAAAATAACCAAGCATATAGAAGAACAAACTTGGCTGAAGCAGAACCAGCAAGGCTTCTGCAAAGATCAGTCCTGTCTCACTAATCTATTAGAGCTCCTTGAGAGTGTCAACAAACATATAGATAGAAGTGATCCAGTGAACTTTCTTGGACTTTCAAAAAGCTTTTAACTAGGTATCTCACCAAAGACTCCTGAGTAAACTTAGCAGTCATGGAATAAGAGGAGAGGTCATTTGTGGATCAGGAACTGGCTAGGAAACAGAAAGCAGGAATAAATGGACAGTCCTCTCAGTGGAGGAATGGAGAAAGTGGAGCCCCCAAGATATTGGGATCTGTGCTTTTTAACTTGTTCATAAATGATCTAGAGCTGGGGTGAGCAGTGAGATGGCCAAGTTTGCTTATGATGCTAAATTGTTCAGAGTTGTTAAAACAAAAAAGGGATTGCAAAGAGCTCCAGAAGGACCTCTCCAAACTGAGCAAATGGGCAGTAAAATGGCAAATTCAATTCAATGTAAACATCAGAGCTTGGAAAAGTTACTTTTTTGAATGACAACTCCCATCAGCCCCAGCCAGCATGGCCACTGGATTGGGCTGATGGGAGTTGTCGTTCAAAAAAGTAACTTCTCCAAGCTCTGAAACATGTGCCAACCTATGTATATTTGAGCAAAAAAAATCTTAATTTTACATAGACACTCATAGGGTCAGAACTGGCAGTGACTGATCAGGAATGAAACATTGGGGTCATAGTAGATAGCTCAATGAAGATGTTGACGCAGTATGTGGCAGCAGTGAAAAAGGCGAATTCATGCTAGAGACAATTAAGAAAGGTATTGAAAATAAAATTGCTGATATAATGCCATTACACAAATCTATGGTGCGGCTGCATTTGAAATAGTGTGTACAGTTCTGCTTGCCTCACCTCAAAAAGGATATTGTAGAGTTGCAAAAGGTTCAGAAAAAGGTAACCAAAATGATCAAGGGGATGAAGTGACTCCCCTATGAGGAAAAGTTACAGCAGCTGGGGTTCTTTAGTTGAGAGAAAAGGTGAGTAAGAGGTGACATTGTATTAGTGTATAAAATTATGCATAGCATGGAGAAAGTGGATAGAAAATGTTCTTCTCCCTCTCTCATAACACTAGAACTCGTGGACATTCAATGAAGCCGAATATTGGAAGATTCAGGACAGACAAACGAAAGTGCTTCACACAGCACAAAGTTAAATTATGGAATTTGCTCCCACAAGAGGCAGTGATGGCCACCAACTTGGATGGCTTTAAAAGAAGATTAGACAAATTCATGGAAATATTGCAAACAGTTTGCAATGCAACGCAGAGCTGGCCATATTGAAAGAAACCTTGGAGACCAGAGTCTGCTCATTGCCTCCCATCTATTTTTTTCTTCTCCCCTCCACACTTCAACACCAGGTGCCCTTTGTGTGGTGTTGGGAAACGAAGCTGAATGTTGGAAGACTCAGGACAAACAAAAGAAAGTGCTTCACCGTTAACTATGGAATATGCTCCCACAAGAGGCAGTGATGGCTGCCAACTTGGATGGCTTTTTAAAAGGATTAGACAAATTCATGGAGGACAACGCTGTCAGTGGCTACTAGCCATGATGGCTATGCTCTGCCTCAGTGGTCGGAGGCAGGATGCTTCTGAATACCAGTTGCTGGAAACCGCAGGAGGGGAGAGTGTTCTTGCACTCGGGTCCTCCTTGCAAGCTTCCTTTGGGCACCTGGTTGGCCACTGTGAGAACAGGATGCTGAATTAGATGGGCCACTGGCCTGATCCAGCAGGCTCTTCTTATGTTCTTATTCTAACACAAGCTGCATGGCCATCAGTATTTAGTACCAGTTTTCCCTGTAATTTTGCACAATTTACCCCTAAATTAAGAAGTGGGAAAACTTCCCCACATTTTTCATTTTGACATGGTAAGTTCATCATCTCTGCCCACCCAAGGAAGGAGCAATTCCTATGATTCCAGAACAATGTATTCTGTTTCTTTCTTTTTACAAGATTGTTTTGGAAGTAAAGGATGAAACCACTAAAATCCATTTAGGAAAACTGCAGGTTGCTGCTGGAAGAGTTCCGCAAGTCTGACTTGGATTCTTAATGTGAGTGTTTTATTTAATGTATTCTAGAACCAACATCAGCAAGAGCGGGATTTTTTGTTTGCTGCCACACGTGAAGCATGATTCTGTCCATCTGAACACAATTTTTAAAAAGACTTCTTAATTTTTGAAATGGCAGTTTCCATGATTGGAAATAGCATGTAGGATTTAGAACAGGGAAATAAGTGGCAACTGATGCCTTCCCAAAGTTATAGTGCACCATAGCCTACCCACCTGACCCACAATTCTTCCTAATTTGGGATGGATTTTTCAAAATTATTATCACCATTATCATACATAAGAGATCCGCTGGGGGGGGTATGATTGTGCACATGACAGAGTTCAAGGGGTAGAGGACAAGAGGTAACTTGGGGAAGGTATGGTTTATTTTAAATTGGTGTTCATTAGAAGTAGATAAATGCTTCTGAACTTTGTTCAGTTTATATGTTTCTGCTGCAACATGTTCTTAGGCTGCAGTCCTACATACTTACCTAGAAATGTGAAGGACCTGGGGGAAAACGGGAAAATTAGGGGGAAAACGTTTCTCATGTTCCCCCCCTCATTTTTTGAGAAACCCCCAGAAAAATTAGGAAAAACCTGTCGTCGTCCCCAATTCTTCCTCCCCCCCCCAGGCCTTCACATCTCTATACTTACTTGAAAGGAAGCTCTATTGACAACAATGAGACATCTCTGAGTATGAAAAGGCTTGCATTGTCAGACACTAAAATATAGCTAGAGAGTTGAGCAAGTAACAGATATTTCTCTTGGTTTTTAGGAAACTACTGATTACTTTCTTTGAAGGGAGAAAGGATGGCTGTGACCCTGGCCAGCATATGATGGAAATTGCAATTAGCCGGGCTATTGTGATGATCCTGATAATGAGGTTGCTTCAGAACTCACTGCACCATCTTTTCTTAGTTCAGTTGGATGTTGATTAATATATAAACTGAGCCAGGAGTTGCATTTCCTTATTTACATATATCATTAACATTTTTAAATTTATGATCTATTAAGACATGTTTATACCACCTCCCACATCAGTGTACAAAGCTTATAAATATGATACATCACTAAAAACACAATACCATATAAACATTGGAAGCCTGGGCTCACACATCTTCACATATCTTTGCGCTCCCAATTTGGAGGTTTACAAGCATTTACTTAAAGAATTACCAGTATGTGTGAATACAGGAAGCATGACTCACTTGTCTTTCCTCTCTTTCCGTATATGAGTGACGTTTGAAATTTCTCATAGCAGTTCCCTTATGCAGAGAGCATATGCAAGTTCACAGCTGTTGTCATCTGGAATTGCTTCCTCTGATATTAAGTGAGCTTGATCAACTTGCATAAACGGAATGGAAAATTAATATAGATGCTTAACTTTCTCAAGAGTCCCTTTCCAGCAATAAAGTTCTTTGTGATTACTCAAGTCCCGCTAAACCTTTCCTTTCCTCATGACAGAGTGTGCTGTGTCTAGTGGCTAAAAACAACATGGTTGTACCATCTAGGGCTGAATGGGGTCAGTGGTCACATCCATACTTGGCACACAGCTTGAATCTTGGACCCCGTTCCTTGCATCCTGATGCTAAGAATTCTATTTATTGCCATTTTCACAATAGCCTTTTGAGAATGTGCATTCTGAGAATACAATAGTGTACCCCCACAAAAGTTGCCAAGATTGCAGAACTGGACTTCCGCTCTTGGCAGTAGTCAAATATAGGTAAGTCTGAACAAAGGTCCTTTGCCAAGGAGACTACATTTTGTTAGGCTGAGAAATAACACAATAGTCATTTCTTAAGTTTGATTACAACACTATTACAATACAGTTATTATGATTTCAAACTGAACAAATAAATTTATTCACAGTATGATTCAGGCAGTGTCTGACACAGGAGATAAATAATCCACCCTACCCATAAAGAGCTAGATTACTACCCAATGTTTAGTAGCCTCCTTATGCCGGGAATAATTTACATTTAAGGGGTAAGAGCAATGGAGTGCTAATATCACAGGAACCTCGAGGAACAATTCTAGGAATTGTAAGAGAGGGAGAGAGAAGTTGGAGCAGCTCACTGTTATTCCCATGTAAGCTATCCTTCTCCACTTTTCCCTTCCTACCTTCCCCTTTTATTTGTGCTGGTGTATATTTTTAGAGGGCAAGCCTGCGGACAAGGTGTGGTGGTAATAATTTCACTTTATATGATGTTAGATGCCAGTGATATACGGCGGTCCTATAGATGCTAGTCCTACTCAGAGTAGATCCACTGAAGTTAATAGACATGGCTAACTTAGGTTCATTAATTTCAGTGGGTCTACTCTGAGCAGGACTTAACTGAATACAACCCTTGATGTTTAAAGACACCCAAGCATTTGAGTGATATTGGAAATATATATTACAGGTCACTGTGAAGGTGTAGCATTTTATGATACACCTTTTTAATGTTGTTTTCTTGTGGATTGTAGGTTTCTTCTTCTTTTGTACACTGCTTTGGGATTGTTGTATATGAAAGTGGTTTATAAGTATTTTAAATAAGTAAACATGCTTGATGGTAATACTGGTAGTACTACTACTAATGATAATAACGATAATAAGAGAACATAAGAAGAGCCTGCTGGATCAGGCCAAAGGCTCATCTAGTCGGGTTTCCTGTTCTCACAGTGGCCAACCCAATGCCCCTGGAGGCCCACAAGCAGGACCTGAACTGGGCTCTCCCCACTTGGGATTCCCGGCAGCTGGTATTCAGAGGCATGCTACTGCTGACAGTATCCATAACCAGAGTTCCCTGGGCAGCTTCCAATAAAATGTTAATGTGCAGCAACCCTAAAATGCTTCTTTAAATACAGCACAAGTGCATGCTTATGGATCTTATCTTCTAATTGTGCTTGAGAAACAAAAATCTATACAAACTACCTTCGTGTATGCAGCTTTGAGAAGAAAATGGGGGAATGGTTTCCCTGAAAACCCATTTTCTATTGATCAGGGTGTCATGGGAAGGGGCAGAGAAGCTGTTGGTTCTAATTGTTCTGGAGTCTCTTGCACATAATAAAGAGTGGCAATTGCACAGAACAATCATGAAGACATCATGAAATTCCAAGAAAACCAAAAGAAACCAAATCCTGGAAATGGCATATAATTAAGGCTCTAATCCTATACATACTTTCTTGGGAATAAGCCCTATCGAGTTACTTCTGAGTAAATATGTGTAGGATTGCACCGTAAATGGAATTTAAGTACGGATACTGGAAACGCAACTTTAAACAGGTCATTTTTGGTATACTGGCATTAGGGAAAGGAATAAACAAACATGCAAAGTTTTCAATATCCATTATATGAACAATAAGTTTCATGTAGTATAATTATTATTGTTTATGAAAAATAAAATTGGTGCCTGTTTAATAGTATCTTTACAGACATGTTGCATGTTTTGTCTGTGAAACAGCACATTTTTGCAATGTTGGCACTGGCTCTTAGGAACCTTATTTTAGACTACAAGATGTACCAATACAGTGTGCAATGTTGGCACTATTTTGATGAAAACTGCTGGAGATAGCAACGAATTTTGCAACACTGATGCTGATTTTGTTTTCTTGTTTACATATCATATAGAAATTGCTCAGGGCTTTTCACTAAGTTACAAAACCATGTTTCTGAAATTAATTTTTGCTTACAGCAACAAAATTACAAGGGAGAAAGGGGCTTCATGAATTGCTAAAATGTTTAGTAAAACCAAATCTCAGCAAAATCTCAAACATGTTTTTTCTTTGTCTTCATAGAGCTAAGGGTGGAACTAGCTGTTCAATGTGTCTGCCATAAAAAATGGCAGCCCCAGCCCAAGTCCCTACCTTCAATAACACATAGGAATGAAATCATCACTTTGGCCCATTCCTAAACTCCAGACAACCCCCTCAAGTGGGTTCATGTGGATATTGAAAAGCATGGGGGGTGTCACAGAAAAGACTACTGTGAGTCCCCCAAGTGACCACTTAGGATAACCTTCTGAAAAGTTCCTAAGAGATAGAAGTGAAGTGCTGCAAAACAGTCCCTCTGATCCCAATCCTACAAAGCTATCCCGAAAGGTACCAGTCAGTTATATCAGTAGCCACTCAGAGATCACATACCCCCTCATCTACCTCTTGTCAAATGTTTAGGAAATCTTACCTGTGTTGTTTCCCTGTACTTCTTCATCCAACAACACAGGTAGGTCTTCCTAAACATTCGACCACCAATGATGTGGAGTAGTGATGATGAAATTGCTCATTATCACTATGCTGGTAATCCCCAGCTCTTGTTTCCTTTTTCCATTTGGACCAGGCAGAAGTTTAGTTCTTTAATGGAAATCTGTTGTAATGAAACAGATTAGGATGACTAAATTAAAGCTCATTCCAGACAAGCTGTGGTGGGTAAAGCCAAGCTTCACTTGGTGCTCTTGGGACAATCTTTCTCTTTCAGCCTAATCTTCTTCACAGGGTTGTCGTGAAGAAAAAAGGTAGGAAAAGAACTACCCTGGCTTGAGGTCCTTGGAGGACAGCCAAGATTGAAAGGTAAGTTGATATATTCGGTGGCAAGTCTGTGCTAGGTATCTTATCTAGTTATGATACCTAGTCCAGTCTTGCCACCAATATTTATATCTTAATTACCTTTAAATCCTGGCTGTCCTCCAAGGACCTCAAGGCCAGTTAAAATGATGGATTGTCATTTTCTTGAGAAATGTTGGAATTATATGGTGTTCATTATTTTTACCAAGCTTTATCTGGCCTTAGTTTTTAAGTTTTAGACCTCTTACATTGTTCTAGCCTATATTTTACTGCAGTTACTGTGAAAGGGACATAACTCTAGACCTGCAATGATGGGGGGAGGGAAATATATAGGTAACATGGACAGTTCAGATGAAGGGCAGGTATACCACAGATACATAGAATGGGTAGGGTTTTTTATTATAATTATTGCTATATTAGCCAGACACAGTGGTTTCTCTGGGGAGGGGGAGGATGAGAGAATGAGTGTGGGTGGTGCAGTGGAATTCGCTTTGGTTGGCTGACAGTTGAGCTCTCAGCAAAAATATGCTGACTTGCTTCTTGATTGCTGTGTTTTAAGAACAACAGCGATTTCTTCATCCTGTAAGTTTTGCTAGTACAAATGGTGACATTGACTTATAGATGGAACTATTGCACAGATTCCAACTTCTGTGGGTCCCACTGTGATCAGCAGCCTAACTCTTAAAGGTGTTCTGCCAGGACAAATCTCACTGAAGTGAGCATTAGGACAGGCATGGGGACATTCACAGCTTCATATTGCTTGAGAAGTTAGTCCACAGTCTATAGGTCTTGAGGTTGATGCATGAAAGGCAACATTTAGAATGCTCCGAGACATCAGACTACAGAGCTTTTTGATGAGCTTTGTTGCCGTGCCTGCAAAAATGGGATGCATAGACAATTCACAGGAAGATCAGCTCTATATATATGCCAGCTGTGTGGACTGGGGGAGAGATACAACCACTGATGCAAGGGCAGCCACAGACAGCACTAACAGCAGTAGTCTTTGGTGGCTCACTCCACAGAGCACAGGTCTGAGAATCAGGCAAGGGGAGTTTGAGCCCCACCAGGGAGAGAGGGAGACTTACCTTTCACATGCCTGGGAAAAAAGAGATGCCATGTCCGGGACAAAAGAGATGGCACTCCTGGGAATCAAACCCACACTGCTCCACAAAGCAGCTCCCCAACCATTCTGTTTCTTGTCTGCTCTGTGCCAGACCCCTCATCATGGGGCTTACCTGTCTCTGTGGCTGACTCACCATCTTTTCCCACCTCCCAGCCACAAGAACCAGTTGCATATGCCAAGAGCATAAGGATTGCACAGAAGGAGTCCTAGCTGGGTGGCACAGCTCAGGAAGTCCCAGATTCAAATCCAGTTTGACCACACATTAGGAAAGGTGAGCAAGGGGTCCCACACCAGCCGCAACTGAGCCAGTAAGGAGGACTGCTGCCTGGACCAATAGTCTGGCCCTTGCATGGGCCATCCAACCCCTTTTTGCTCAACCGCATCGCTTGGTCATCAAAGGGACCAGTTCGTCCTTTATGTTGCCTGATAGGACAACCATCATCTGTTGTATAAAGTGTCTGTCATGGAGTTTGCAAGGTAGAAGAAGCTTCCTGGAGCAAGTAGGCTGTATACCCCATTGAGGAACAACTGGGGAGAGGATCCTGGTCATGGGGTGGGCCTCCTTCATGATCTGCATGGAAGTGGGTGTGGGCTGGATGTGGCCCCTGTGGAGGAGTGATGCGTGGAGAGCAAAGGGAGACACAAAGCAGTAAGAAATGGGCAGGAGCTGGAACACATCCTCTCTGAATCTGGCTGCACAGTCTTTGGGAGGGAATTTTCAGATAAAATAAAATTAAAGGCATGCCACTTTTGAGGGAATTCTGGAGGGTAGCGGCAAGAAAAGGGGTCCTTTCTGTAGTAGCTCCTCATCAATGGCATGCTCTTTCCAGGGAGGCCCACTTGGAACTAATTTTGTCATTTTTGTGCCAGGTAAAGACATTTTCCCCTAGACATTTGGGCAGCATGAGAGATGGAAGCACTAGTTCCTGCACGAAGGTTTCTGACAGGTATCTTGTTGGACACTGTAAGAACAGAATGTTGGTCTAGATTGGCTATTGGCCTGATCTAGTGGATTCTTCTTATGTTCTTAGGAAGGATCTGTCAATTTCAGTTCTCTCAGTTTCTCTTCAGTTCAGTTCTCCATATTTCTGTAACAGTTTGTAACTTTTTTTAAAAAAAAATCTTCATCATTATAATGCCCATTTCTCCTAATAAACACATTTATGTATGTAGTTTCTTCTAATGTACACATTTTTGCAGGCAATTTCTCCTAATATAATGCATTTATGCATATATACACATTTTATGGACATTTCACTCTAATATATACATTTTTGTAATCATTGTTTGGTTGGAGAACTGCATCACAAAATTCAGAAGCTTGAACTTTGAGGGATGCCTGTGTTTCTGTTCTCAAAGTGTTCTGGAAAGTGTGAATTTGATAAATTCAGTTTTAAATGCAAACTGAATTGAATTTCTCTCCCATTCCTCAGCAGCACCAATGACTGGATGGTTTTACTCTTTTAAATTATGTTTATGTATGTTTATCACTGTGTTTTATTGTCTGGAATAGATCGCTTTGGGACTTTTTGCTGTCAGAAGCAATTCATAAATTTAATAAATAAAACTAAATGAACTACAAGGGTTGCCAATTTTCTATTGGCCTGAGCAGTTATGTTTTAATATGCAAACAATTAGCAGGTGATAATGTTTGTCTCCAGGCCATGAAAAGTTACTCATAGCTGCCCATTGAATAGCTGCTAAAGACATAGGAACAGTTTTTTCTCTGGCCAGGTGACAACCCCTAAATACCAATGTCATTGACATTTTAGTTTTTTAATTTGGGATTTTGTCACAAGCTTTGAGAACCCTCCAAGCAAGATGTCCACTGTAGCTCAGTTGTCTGTACAGCCCATTGTTTAGGAATCAACCAGATAATGAGAGTTCCTGGGCATCTCTTTTAAAAAGATTGCTGCACAAACATCATACATTTAAATCACATGAATTCCTTAAAAGACCTATAGTTTGTTAAGGGTGCTTGGAATTGTACCTCTGTGAGATGTAATCTACAATTCCCAGGATTCTTTGGAGGACATCATATACTTTAAGTGTGCTTTACATGTAAGATGTATACACATTCTGTAACTAGCATAGTTCATGTTGGAGCACTCCTGCCGGACCCACTCAAAGCGAGACAACATTTTCCTGTTAAATTAAAGCAGACAATACTTCTATCTGTCTATCTATATAAATTTAAATGTAAGCTCTGAATCCATCATGCTGCAGTTCACAGTCAAACAGACAGGTGGCACTGCCAAAAATATTGCAGCAGTGGAGGAGAGGAGGCAGCTGGGAGCAGCTATGGAAAACTATGGAGGAACTCTCCTGGTCTAAAAGGACAGGGTGAAAGCAGGGGGGGGGCTTATCTAGCTCTAAGGTTCAGGGGGAAAGCCGGGGGGGGCTTAGCCACTCTAAAGGGGAGGGGCAATGCTGGGGGAGACTTAGCCAGGTGTAAACCCCACACACTAACTCTTTAGACCAGCAGTGGGGAAATTATTATGCTCCCATCATGTGGACCAACCCTGACAGGTGTCAATCATGTGATATTACAATTACATCAGGTGATTGACATTGGGGCAGGTGGGAAGCTGCTGCCCTAGATCTCCCACCAGCAGAAGCCAGCCAAAAGCCCCTAAGTGAGATATTTTGGGATGGCTGCTGGGTGCCAGAGACTTTCTGGGGGATTCAAAGCCCCAATGAATGGAGCTGGTGCAGCAAAAAAGCAAAGAGAAAACTGACCCCCCCCTCCAACTTTCTGCCATAGCCATGGTGAGCAGCAGCAGTGGTCAATCCGCAAATCTGCCCTGTGCTGCTGCTCCCCAGCTGAGGTTAAGTTTTTTCTGTGCCAGCCTTATTTTAAATTCTAACTTCTTGTAACAACCTTATTTCAAACTGGCTTACTTAGAAACAAATCCTCACAGACGATTTCTGTGACACTGTCAGCAAATCGCCAAAAGGACATCGCTGTTCTTTGGTCTAACCAAGTGGTTGTGTGCATTCTTGGGAAACATGCAGCCACACTCCATTTCCTTATCCTCAATGGATAACTAAGAGAAAGGGGAGGAAAAGCAAGGGAGAAATTCAGTTTTCCTGGCAATAAAATATTGTGGTCTGAGTATTGCAAAAATGCAACTTCCTCACAACATAAGCCCTGCTTTGAGAAAAAGTATCTGAATCTTTCACCGCTGCATGATTTGGAGCAGGTCTGCACATGAGAGCCACCAAGCTGATATTAGCTCTCTACCAGTGTGTTGTGTGATCTGGCAGATACTTCATGGTCTCTTAGGTGTCGGCAGTCCCAGGCAGGTAGCAAAGCCAGGAGATTATCAAGCCAGTATTTATTTATTTTATTTATTATTTGATTTATATCCCACCCTTCCTCCCAGCAGGAGCCCAGGGTGGCAAACAGAAACGCTAAAAACACTTTAAAATATCATAAAAACAGACCTTAAAATACATTAAAACAAAACGTTAAAAACATTTTTTAAAAAAGCTTTAAAAACACCTTTAAAAAAGGGTTAAAAACATATTATTAAAAAACTACACATATTAACAAGCAATTCTAAAACAGACGCTGCGCTCATCCAACACCACAGCTGAGGCGGCCTCCACCAGTCAGTTTGGTCAGAGAAGCTGCCAGGCAGCAGGGTGGACAATACACCAGCAATTACTAGTATTAGGTCCAGTACATGGATCACAGGCTTGGTGAGTCAAAAAATGTGCTGGAGCTATGTTTGGATGCTTTTCAACAACTGAATAACGGATATACATTTCTTTATTTCCATAATACAACTTTTTGGATAGACCTGAATGTGGGAATTACTGAGAACCACCTAGTTCATGCATCACATTTGTCCAATAAATGAATATCTGGAGATGCTTGTTTTTGTTCAAGTGGAGAAAAAAAAATTGGGCTGGTTACAGATTTTGCCCCAAACTGTACATATTTTCCAGGAGTTTTCTCCAAAACAAATTTGACTAGCATTTAGATTTACTGGCTAACTGCTTCAGTAAGAAATCTTCCCTATCCTTCTGGTATGTATGATGCAGATATCCGGTTTGCTTTTCTTGCAAGGCAACATTATTGGTCATAGCTAACCGTACTTGTGCAGCAGGATTTTTCAGTAAACTACCTTGGAGAATGTTAACATTTATGGGCATCAGCAGGTCAAAGGATGTTGGCCAATAGCTGGAACAACAGAAGTTCTGGTAAAAGCTCTTGTTTTTCATTTTTCTTATGCTATTTCTATGCTGAAAGTTTTCTGCATTGTCTCACCAGGCCAACGGCATTGATAAAGTCTCGAGTGTGAAGATGAAAAGATTTGCTAAGCAGATAAAGGCAGGAAAAAGCCCATTTTACGTATTTGTAAAACCAGACACAGTGGAACAAAATGTAATTATGATGCTTGCGACAATGCGGCCAGCAACATGTCCCCTCAGCTCTTTCCCTTCTTGGTTTATTAAAGCTTGCCGAGGGGGTTTGACCAAGTGGATCCAAGGTGTGGTCAATGCATTGTTGCAGGAGGTAGTGATTCCAGCAGCTCTGAAACAGGCAGTGATCTGACCGCTCCTGAAAAAGCTCACCCTGGACCCATTGGTTTGTGACAACTACAGACTGATCACAAATGCTTGCTTCTTAGGGAAGTGGATTGAGAGGGTTGTGGCACCGCAATTGCAACTACTGTTGGATGAAACAGATTATCTTGACCCATACCAGTCTGGGTTCAGGCCTAGTTATGGGACTGAATTGGCCTTGGTTGTCCTGATGGATGACCTTTATCAGGAGAAGGAGAAGGGGAGCGCGACCATTTTATTCTTACTTGATCTCTCAGCGGCTTTTGATACCATTGACCACGGTATTCTTCTGGGCCGACTTGGTGAGATCGGTATTGGAGGCACTGTTTTACATTGGTTCTGATCCTATCTCCAAGGTTGTTTTTAGAGAATAGTATGGGGTGATTGTATTTTGGCCCCTTGGCAGTTGTGCTGTGGGGTGCCTCAGGGTACCATCTTGTCCCCCATGCTGTTTAACATCTATGTGAAGCCCTTGGGAACAGTCATCAGAAGAATTGGGTTGAGGTGTCAGCAGTATGCCAATGACACCCAGCTCTATTTCTCTATAACATCTGAATCATGAGAGGCCATACAAGCCCTGGACCGCTACCTGGACTCAGTTGTGGGCTGGATGAGAGCCAATCAACTGACTCTGAATCCTAGCAAGATGGAGACACTGTGGGTTGGTGGTTCCCGAGTTCAGATAATTGGTCAGTTGCCTGCTTTGGATGGGGTCGTACTCCCTCTGAAAGAGCATTTCCATAGTCTGGGGGTGCTCCTGGATCCATCTTTGTCACTAGAGGCCCAGGTGACCTCAGTGGCTAGGAGTGCCTTTTACCAGCTTCAGCTGGTAAGACAGTTGCAGCTGTTTCTGGACTGGGACAGCCTGACCACTGTTGTCCATGCACTGGTAACCTCCAGGCTGGATTATTGTAATGCGCTGTATGTGGAGCTACCCTTGAGGTTGGTCCAGAAGCTGCAACTGGTACAGAATGTGGCAACGAGACTGCTAACTGGGGCAGGGTATCGCCAACATGCCACCCGCTGCTGAAAGAATTGTACTGGTTACCTATTAGCTACTGGGCTAAGGTCAAGGTTCTGATTTTGGTGTACAAAGCCCTATTTAGCTTTGGACCAGGATACCTGAAAGTTTGTCTTACACCTTATATATCCAGTCAATCACTGTGCTCTGCAGGTGAGGGCCTCCTACCGATACTTATCAGAAGGTCCGTTCTGCACAACATAGGAAACAGACCTTTAGTGTGGTGGCACCTACCCTGTGGAACTCCCGCCCCTTAAATATTAGACAGGCACCATCTCTGTTAACTTTTCAGCGCCTATTGAAGACCTTCCTCTTTCAACAAGCCTTTCAAGTTGAGATCTTATCCCAGTCTGCATCTGTGCTGGAACTGCTTTTTAATATGTTTTTAAACCTTTTCTTTGTTTTTAAATATGTTTTGTTTTAATATATTTTAAAGTCTGTTTGTGATGTTTTAAAATGTTTTTAGTGCTTTTGTTTGCTACCCTGGGCTCCTGTTGGGAGGAAGGGCAGGATATAAATCTAATAATGATGATGATGATAATGATCTCCCACAAAAGAATGAAATCTATTTTACACTTTAAAACAAAAGGCACAATGCAGCAAAACCTTATCTTGACTATAGCGCTATTCACAAGTTCTCTGTGAACACAGGGAGGGACTGCTCTTGCTAGTCTGAACCCTGCTGTCCATGCATTAAGTAGCAAGATGGAACAGAGATTACACTTATACAAATGTATGCACTTGTGTGCTTGTACAAGTGTGTGCATGAAGGCTTTGTACACAAGGCCATGGTCACACACAGGGCCCGCACCAGGCATGACTGGGCCCTTGGGCACCAACCTGCCCCAGGCCCATGGTGCTGTAGCCCAATAGCCCCCCAATATAGGCGGCGTGGGGCTAATAAACTCATGCGCATGCCCCACTTGCTCTTGTGTTGTGTGAATGACGTGCGTGCATGCCTGCCATCAGCCCCTTAGGGAAGCCTCCATCACCAACTTGGGTGATGGCAGGCATGCATGCACAGGAGGCACAGGATGCATGGCATTCACACTGACAGGAGAAGTAGCTGGGGCATGCGTGCAGGCTTATTGAAGCCCATGCTGTCTGTATTGGGGCGTGCCTGAAAGCTCTCTCTGTGTGATCTGCGGCAGGGTTGGATTGCAGGACCCAAGACTGCCGCAGATCATGGAAATGGAGTGCCACCTTCCCAACCTAAAGAGAGCCCTTCAGGGACCCCTCTGGGCTACAGGGGCCCTCGGCCAGGGCCCAACCTGGCCACCCTCTGGCGCCGGCCCTGGTCACACATCACACTAAACTATGCACATCACACTAAACCATGGTTTAGCATGATAATGTCATGAGCTGGAATGAGTCTCAGGTGAACCTCAGGTTTGTGCACTGCCCTCTTAGCCACACATGTGACCAGGAGGAGGACTTGAGCAGCATTTAGTTTTGCTTTCCCCAAATTTTATTAATTGTGTTGCCTGGACCAGGGATTGTTGATTATAACAAATTCTGCTTAGTTTCACAAGACAGCTTCAGAAACCATGGTTTTAAATTTGCTTGTTTTAAAACTGACCGAAGTTTTTTTTTATAAATCATGATCCCTGGTCCATTTGACACAACAAGTTGAGATTCAGGAAAAGCAGAACTGAACACTGCCAAAGTTCTCCTTCCATCCATGCTGGTGGATGTGCTGTGTGACGATGGCCTATATGTGTGTGCAACTTATATGCATGTAAGTTCTATTCACACCTTTGGCTGAAAGACTGGAGGTCATGGCTAGGAAGAGCAAGCACAACCTCTCCCTTCCTTTGAGATATCATCTGAAGTGTGAATGGTGTTTAAAGCCCCTGAAAATCATTACTACCTTTTCATGCCTCTGCTGCTTGAAATGAGGTCTCAGTTGAGGTTTAGTTTTTAATATGTAACATCAGTAAAACAAACGAGTAGTAGTAATTGTGACTTGCCTTCCAAAGTAGGAAAAGTTTGGAGAAATGTAGTCTGACAAACACAAATGGCGTCCATCTTGTTCCATGTTTGCCGCTTTTATGTGACACAAGTTGACTCCTGAGCCCCTGCATGACAAGCTTTACTTGTGCACACATTACTTTTCATTCACTAAATGTGAATGCATTTTATACATCTGATTCCTTTTGCCTGTTTCCTATAAAGGTTAGGTGTAGATAGCCATTCCTGTTTGTCACCTTCCCTTAGGGATGGGGTTTGCTGCATGGTGCCGATCCGCATGCATTTTAATAGCCCGTTGTTTCTTTACCGGTCCGTCCTTTTTTTGTTTCCATTTTCTCTGAATCTTGCCAGTTCGATCTGCTGCGAGTGTTTTTTTGTTGATTCTGTCCAGGTTGCAAAATGTAATTGTTTACGTAGATACTTATGTAAATGACAGCATTCCAAATAGTTTTTTGGCAGCAGAGAAAACATTGCATAATTTTTAGGTTGCTTTATGATCTGGTTTAAGCAATGAATTCCCGGTTTATTTAAATCGTTTAAAAACTCACACACTTAGACAGGGCACCAGGAGTTGCCCCAATGATTGAAGATTAACAAGGGTCTCGCGATAGGCAGCAATAGAAAGTTAAAAAACACAGTCTGAGAGAATGTGGGAGAGGTGCAGGCAGGCAGATGGTGGCGCCGCCGCACCGCACTGCTCAGACACTGTCTGTCACTGTCAGTCACACAGTGACACACACACACACATTTAGCACAGAGAGAGCGTGAGACAGACAGCCCTTGGTTAGCTCAGGATAGCAGCAACGAAAGGGGGCGGGGATGGGGCGAGGCAGGTAGCATGGGTCATTCTTATCATTGTAATGTGTCCCACGCAAGGGATTTGCAGGATGATTTGACAATTAACACTGAAGACATATACAGCCAATTTTGTTGCATTATATTGCGATAATAAAATATTTTTCGTAATATATAATGGACAAATGTAAATCCTGTGCTTGACACAACATCTTAATTAGAAAAAATTCATAAAATGGGGGAGGATTTTGAAAAACAAAATCATGCCAATTGCAGTCGCAGCCGCAAAATCCATGCCGATTAAAGCTGCAGCCTGCCGCAAGAGATTGGTGCTGCTCCGAAGGGATAGCGAACTAGTGAATTCAGTCGGGATCCAGTACCAGGTTCGATTTTGTTGGATATTCTTCCGCATACCTACCTTCCCTAGAGGTATGCAGCTGGTTGCTGTTAAGAACAACAACTCTGGGCCACATGGATCTTTGGTTTGATCCATAAGGATTATCTCCATATGTAGCAAACTTAAAGCCCACAGTCTTTGGATTCCTTCAGACTCAGGTTATCTAGAAAATGCTAAGTGGTGTCCTTGCCCAGTGATTCAGTTCCAATTGCTTTATAATATTGATAAGCTCTGTGATATCCTTGTTCAAATACTCTCTAGAGTTCTTCTGTTTACAGAAGAGAGGAAGTGGGTTTGTTAAAAAAATAAAAAAATAAAAAAACCACACACCATATGGAGTTACAGGATGAGGTAGCATGGCTTAAATTTTTCAGTTAGGGAGTGCAGCATATTGCATCAGTCAGCATACATGCCAGTCTAGACTGGCCATGGTGGCAGTGCCACAGTCTGATACTGAATTTCCTGATTGGCAAACAAAAAGAAACTTCTTAATATGCACTGTTACAACTGGCATGTGGGAGATTTTTCTCCCACATACATGATCCTGAATAACCCTTCCCATGGGGAATTCTAATTTACACAAAAGGTGAAGAAAATAGTGGACTATGGGAGAGACAGCTCTTCAAATACCTTTATAAATATGTACTGTACAATGTATTGTTGTCCTCATGAGCAGCCAGTATCAGGTTTATTTATTTAGTCATTTTAGCACTGTACAGCCATGTATGGAATTTGGACTTCGGGTGCTTGCAGATGGGTGTTTATGGTGATCTGTGTGCTCCTTGGGCTTGCATACCTTTTTCACAGCGTCCACACATTGTCATCGGCATAAAAATTACAGCCCATATCTTCCACCCATTTAATCCAAATTTTCCCTTTCTGGGAAAAATCCAGTAAGTTATTTTTAAAAAGCTGTTGCTAACACACTAGTGATATCTCAGCAATCCATTTGCAGTTTTAAGCTCCTGCCTGGAAATATTCTTAGAGAGTTGTGTTGCAAGCAAAAGAAGGAAAAGGACACATTGCCTCCTTATTCGGTTTATACAAACAGAAGCTTTATTAAGACACGGTATGGGCTGCATCATTTGCAGCTGCAGATAGAGGGATGCATTGTTTTAATGCCGACCCACATATCCAAAGTCCCTGCACGTAGAAAATCAGCATGTCAAGGAGAAAACTCAGCTGAATTCTTCTCCCTGACAGACTAGTTTTATATGTGCACTAGAGGGAGGTTCTGAAGCAGTGGAGTCTAAGAAAAGTTTTGGCGCTGAATTGCTTGTATTGTATAAACTGGCTCAGAGTTACTAAAACACGTGGATTAGAATCACCATTTCTTGCACATATTATGCCTCTTTTTGGCTAACACTGCCTTTAACTTGTTGTTTTCACCTTATTCCCTCTTATTCCCTACAAATATTTTATTACTCGACACTGATTTTTTAAAAAAACAAATAGCACAGATTCAGTTTTACCAGGGATTAATCTGAGCTGGAACTCCATCAGGACATTCCTCTGAAACCTGTTCTCAGTTCTAGGATTCATCCTCCAACTCATGAAGTACAAACAGAGTCCCAAGAGAAGGTGCAGATGAAACGTAACGACAAAACCACATATACCGTATTGGTCCAAATATAATCTGCCTCCAAACAAAGGCTGCACCCCTAAAATGAAATCTTTTAAATCACAGCTTTTCTACCTAGAACAGCGTAGTTATAGGTCACATTCAGGTTTTATACAAGAAAATGCGGCCTGTAGTCAGACCAATATAGTATTTGGAATGGGAAGTTCTCCTATATGAGAAGTGCAAAATTCTACACATACATGAACAAGAATATTTTGAAAGGAAAACAAAACACAGCATAATAAGATATAATAAGACATTTTTGCATGCTTTAACACAAATACACACACACACGTCAGGTATCACTGGAATTATATCAAATAAGATACAGGGAGGGCATATGAGAAAGTCAAATGACTTCCTTGAATCAATTTTTTATGTCACTGGCATATGATTGACATGTTGACATTAGGGATGGAAAGATCTGTCAGTTTTGGTTCTCTCAGTTTCTCAGTTTTCTGATGTTAAATTCAGTTTCTGAATTTCTGCAGCAATCTACAGTTTTTTAAAAAATCCTAATGAAAATTCTCCACCATTTTAGTGCGAATTTCTCCAAATAAACATATTTTTGTAGGCAATTTTGACAAGTACACATTTTTGCAAGCCATTTCTCATTTCATCATGCCTTTTCACATGTTATTTTCACTCATATATTCAATTTTGTGCACATTTTCTCATAATATATGCATTTTTAGAAATATTGTTTAGTTGACAACTGCATCCCAAAATTCTAATAAATGCAAATTTCAAAAGATGGCTGTGTTTCACTTCTCATAGTGTTTCAGAAAGTGCGAATTTGATAAATTCTGCTTGAAATGCAAACTGAATTGAAATTCTCAGCCATCCCTAGTTGGATATATGTAAACCTTAACCCCAAAATGTTGCAGAAAGTGTTTCAGAGACACAAAATTCATGATGAAAGGAACTTTGACTGCTTAAACAAGCTTGATAGATGATGCCTGTGGTGAGACAAGTCTGGAACTCACACATATCATTGTGGGGGAATGTGCGCATTCTAGCAGAACACATTACTTAAGAAATGCAAACATTACTAGGAAATGCAAATCACTTGTGTATTTGAATGTTTGATATAGTCTTAAAGAATGTAGTCCTAAGGGACCCAAGAAAAGCATAATAATCTTTATCATCATTATTAAGGGTCTTAGCCTGACACCTAAAACTAAGCAAACTAGGCACAAGGTGAGAAACCCTGAGGAGAGCATTCTGCAATTGGGGGTCCACCAAGGAAAAGGCCCTGTCCTCAGGTGCCACCTGCCTAACGGGAGAAGCATCCAAAGAAGGATCTCTGAAGCAGATTTTAATACCACTGCAAGATCCTTTCTCCCTCTTTTATGGTTAAGGGGTGTCCTTTTAAAATGTCAGTACAACTGCAAAAAGCACCTTCTCACAACAACCACTGAAAACCAAATCATTATAATAACCATTTCAAGTGGGGAACAGGCTGAATGGCAGAGGTTCTCCGAAGGCAAAGTATCAATATCACTGTTGACTTCAGTGGAATTTACTTCCAGGTGAATATACTCAGGGTGTTTGAGTCCAACACAGAACCTCCCCTAACCTCCTTTTAGAAAGTGCCAACTTTTCTCAACAAAAAGGATGCAAAATGTTCTGCAGTATTTTAGAAGAACCCCCACCCTCTTTCTTCTACCTGTAGAGTAGTATATGTACTAACATTAAATAATATCATTAGTATTTGGAAGCTTGATTCTGCTACTATTCACTGTTTCATACCACATAAAGAAAGGAAGGAAGGAAGGAAGAAAGGAAGAAAAGTCTTTAATCATCCTAACCGGAAAGTAAATGGAATGAAATTTGTCCAGAAATGCTGAATCATGCTGATGCTGTCAACCAAGAGCTTATGCAATCCTGCTGCTTTGTGAGGAAGATTTGCGGCAATCACAGACACACCTTTAATTTCAATAATAGACTACTGACACCACAAACTCATGTGCATGCTTCAGTTTTCCAGTAACACCTCTTGAAGAAATAACATTATATGTAAGCCCTGTGCTTTTTCCTTTAGGTGTTGCCAGAATGCATTTTCTGTAAACTGACTTCTCTCATATATACTAACTTTATTTCTTTAACTGTCTCATTTTTGTTATGTTGAGTATAAGAAAATCTATATACTTCTAAAAGAAACATAGTATAACAACAACTAACTAGGTCAGGGAGAACCAACCAGAATGATCAAGGGGATGGAGTGACTCCCTTACGAGGAAAGGTTGCAGCATTTGGGGCTTTTTAGTTTAGAGAAAAGGCGGGTCAGAGGAGACATGATAGAAGTGTATAAAATTATGCATGGCATTGAGAAAGTGGATAGAGAAAAGTTCTTCTCCCTCTCTCATAATACTAGAACTTGTGGACATTCAAAGAAGCTGAATGTTGGAAGATTCAGGACAGACAAAAGGAAGTACTTCTTTACTCAGCGCATAGTTAAACTATGGAATTTGCTCCCACAAGATGCAGTAATGGCCACCAGCTTGGACGGCTTTAAAAGAAGATTAGACAAATTCATGGAGGACAGGGCTATCAATGGCTACTAGCCATGATGGCTGTGCTGTGCCACCCTAGTCAGAGGCAGCATGCTTCTGAAAACCAGTTGCCGGAAGCCTCAGGAGGGGAGAGTGTTCTTGCACTCAGGTCCTGCTTGCGGGCTTCCCCCAGGCACCTGGTTGGCCACTGTGAGAACAGGATGCTGGACTAGATGGGCCACTGGCCTGATCCAGCAGGCTCTTCTTATGTTCTTATGTTCTTAACTTGACCCTGACTTAGATCCAGAGTTCCCACAAACAGAACTCTACTTGCCTG
This sequence comes from Rhineura floridana, assembly GCF_030035675.1. Classification (NCBI taxonomy): domain Eukaryota; kingdom Metazoa; phylum Chordata; class Lepidosauria; order Squamata; family Rhineuridae; genus Rhineura; species Rhineura floridana. The sequence continues at coordinate 139,236,207 of NC_084482.1, read as the reverse complement.
CTGAAGGAAATAAGCTAATAGTGGCAGAGCTCCAAAGAGGAGGTTGATCATTTGCATAGAAGCTGGAGGCAGCCTTCCCAGCTCCTATTCCTTGACACGCAATGAGGAAGGAGAGACAGTCCCCCAACTAACATATGGTTGGCTTCCCTGAGCAGAAATGTCCATTCAGTTTGTTCATGCTGCTCTGGTTTAGTGAAGGAAAGGCAGTTGTGCACCAAGCTAGCACAAGCTTGGCTTCAGCAAATGAGATCCAGGAAACGTTGCATGAACCTTGAGTTAAAATAGGTCAACCAGCTACACATTGAAAAGTCCCTGTTTAAGTATTTACATAATGATCAGTTTGGGGAAACATAGGCAGTAAAACCTCCACGCAAGAAACCAAGCCATAACTTGGCAAATGACTTGTCAGCTCAGGGGTAAGACTGTCATCACTCACACAAAAGTTCTGTTTCCCCCTTGTTCCTGCTCCAGTTCAATTTACAGGGAAAATCCATCAGTAAAGCACAGGACGATCTGGAATGATGGGTAGGGCTGTTGAAAGCTACTAGCTGGAAAACATACCTTTGTTTCAAACCCAGTCTTGCCCACCCAGCATCACTATCCTGCACTTTTTAATGTATTTTTATTTATTATTGCATTTATATCTCACATTTCCTCCAAGGAGCTCAAAAATGGCATCCATGGTTCTCCCCTCCCTACTATATTCTCACAACACTACCTGTGAGGTAGGTTAGGTTGAGAGACAGTGACTGGATCAAGATCACCCAGTGCACTTCACAGCGGAGTGGGGATTTGGATCCTGGTCTCCCAGATCCTAGTCTGACACTCTAACTACTATACCACACAGACTCCTTAATTCAGGGGATGCTGAGTACAGCAGCCTGCCTCTCCACCCCTGCCCCAATACTTCTGTATGTTGTTTTTCACCACAATTTCACTAGCAAAGTCAAAAGTAAGAAGAGGAGAAATGGGAGCAATTGGTGATATCTGTAGACAGTTAGACTTTGATAAGATGGGGGCAGCTGATTAATGAATTGTTGAATACCTTGGCACAGTCCAAGGGCTGCTAGGGTCATATGGTAGGCTTTTTGTCCTACCCTGAAGGAGTACCAAGGAAAATGTGGGTTATGGCCTTTTCACTCTGTGCTCTGTATTGTTTTGTGCATCTTTGGTGCGCAGCCTTTAGCAGACCGTTACAAGTAGGTGTTGTAGTTTTTTTAAAAAAAAAATCAGTGGCTTAGTTGAAGACACACAGCACATGCTCAGAGAACTCTTTCATATTACACTGCATGCCTCATTGCATTCTGATTTATATTTTTATTCAATATCAAACAACACTTATGCAACAAAGAGTGTCACACCATCACAAAAGACATACATTCATAAACATTATTCACACAGATGTGGGGGGAAGCGAACATCAGTGTCCAGAGGCTCCTCTGTTGCTCCTCATTGAAGTTCTATAACTTTAGAGCATAGTTCAACATTACATTAACATCTGGGAACTCCAAAGATTTCTCTAGAACTATATTGATAAGGACCTCCGACCAGAACAGGGCTACTACTGGCCAGGATCGTATCATATGTCAGGGATAGAGAACATTTTTGGCTGAGTGGGCCAACTTTGGCAGGTGGGACCACCAACCTGCCAATCATCTGACACCTAGTGATTGACAGATAGGTTGTTCCACCCTCCACCCATGGGAGTGGGGAAATATCCCCCAAAGCAGGATTGAACAGGGTCTTTGTGCATCAGCTGGTCCTGCTTTGTGCAGGGTTCGGGTACACTAGCCAGCCCCCAGCAGGAACTGTTGGGCATGCCAAAATTAAAGAGATTGAACTCCCCCATCAGCTGATGCATGGGGGGGGAATCAATCCTGTTTTAGCCATGCTTCTAACCGCCTCACACCTGCTATCAGATATGTGAGTGTGGCATTGTAAAATGCCAGAAGGGGAGGCCTGGCAGGCCACGCTTGGCCTGTTGGTTAGAGGTTTCCCACCTGTCAAATGTACTAAAGATGCTGGAAATGCACTACAGTGCCAGCATTTATAAAATAAGGTTATTTAATGAATTGACATACTGCCTTTTCGGGGGAAAAATCCTTACAAGACAGCTCACAAAAAGAACTCATAATAATATATAAAACAACTCGATTAAAACCCAGGCACACAATCATACTGCAATATATAAAGAACAGCAGTCAGCATTAACTATTCAGACAGCACCCTCTCTGGGAGGTCTTGCTACAGTGACAGAGGGCAGGGATGTTTCTGGGCCAGTTTACAATAGCACACCGACGGAGACCCAGTTTTTCCACTGAGGATCAAATGACATCTGATGCAGGAAATCCATGATTGGGTCTCTCCTAGCAATGAAAGCTTTTTTTCTCATGCTCATTGCCAGGCAGAAGCCGGGCAAGGAAGCTTTTACTGAGATTGCAGTTGGGGAAGGAAGGCTGAAACTTACTCATGTGTCATATTCCTGAGGACAACCACTCCACCCCCACATCTAGCATTTATTTTTGAAAAAGTCACAACGTGATCGCTGATCATGTCATTAATGTTAACATCATGTGTAGGAACATCTGAAATAGGTTAGGTTGTAGTGGATGAGAGTCTTCTGGGATGGATCCGTCATCCACCCTGCAGTGCAAAAGGGTGCTTCCATGCAAGGATGGCCATCAGGGCCTAGGACTGTGGCTCTGTGACTAATTTTAATGCATATTGTTGGCTTTTTTCCATGGCACCTAAAGGCAACAATAGACAACCTGGACAACCGTTAACAGGTCATAAATAGACATCAATAAAAAGCATTGTTATATATGTGTATTTGTGTATAAGAGCACCACCCATATAATCTGCATGAATCATAAAGTGAAAAGAGGTGACTGACTGATGGCTCCTTAAATAACTTTCAGGCCGCATAGCAACTGTAACCACCTACCCCCAGCAATTATTCAAAACTGCTGGGGAGTGGAGACACAGTTACTAAACTTATTGTGTGGCTGCAGACAACCACCTCTCCTGGAGGAAGGTGGTATGTGACTACAGGCTTGTCTGTTCTGACCCCTTAGAGTTGAGAGCAGGGCTTGGAAAAGTTACATTTTTGAACTACAACTCCCATCAGCCTCAGCCAGCATGGCTACTTGATTGGGCTGATGGGAGTTGTAGTTCAAAAAAGTAACTTTTCCAAGCTCTGGTTGAGAGAAGCTGGAGGTACGTGCCTTTTTGCAATTTATATAGGTAACTATATAGGTAACTAATTACCCATTTTCTGGATATTTGCAAACTTATGATCCATTTTTCTCTTGCTAGATATTCTCAGGGAACAAATTGGCATGCCCATGTTCTCATGTAGTGACCATAACTGTACTGTTATGGCCGGGCTGCAGCATGGCTTGCAAAGCACTGATACAGAGAAGAAAATTCTTCTGTGGATGCAGCAGACATGGGTGGGTGGGAGCATATAATGCAATAGAGTCGATAGCCACCACTCTCTTTACTGGAGAAGCCACTACATCATTGGCCTAGCAGCACCCAGTACTACTGAAACTCTTTGTCTGAGGGTCTCTGCCACTGAGAGATTCTGCCACTTTCTCGGCCTCTACATTAGTTCTATAAAACAAGCATAAAGTAACATGATCTTGCCACATCATAGCCAAAGGACAGAAGTTATATAATAGCAGAGGGATGATTCACTGACACATAGCATGAGAACTTCAGCCTGCCCCATACAGGAAGAGGAAAAATGGCCAGGAACATGAGCTAATCACAATGGAGCAATATGCCCTCCTTGAACCTATAGATGGCAACTAGTTAGTCACCAAGCTTGTGTTTCGTTTGGTATCTGGATGGCAGCTAGACACCTCCAAACCTAAACCTTGATTTTTGAAACCAACGTGCACTAGCTTGTATGCAATGCATATTAGCATACTGCAACAGTTTACAGATGCTTTTTGGCACTCCCACTGGGAGGTTTTGTCACGCAGGGCTGATTGCATCAGTTTCTTTTTTCCATAGGAAGAAGACAAAGACTTTAGTGAAGACCTTCCCACCCCGAACCCTCAAGGAAGAGGTGGGAGGGAATTTAATATTAATAAAGTGTGAAATTTTGCCCCAGGTCATGAGGTGGGATTTGAACGAATGAGCTACCCGTAATACAGTCTGTAGTGCATGCTGTTGAAATTAGACAGGCACCAATTATGTGCATTGCCAAAATATGTGCAATCATCCCACTTTTCTTGGTAGCAAGGATTAATTTGCTCCTGCAGTGTTTTTTTATTATTAGTTTAATCAGTCTTTGGAGAGTGGAGCTCAGGGATCACGCAGAAAGGGCAGAAGGAGACTAATAGGAAAAAGAGAAGTCAAATGTATTGGTCTAATTTTCACTTATCTAAATGTGGTTGGTGAAAGTTTCATCTGCTGATTCATGTCTTTTGCTGCTCAACAGAACAAGGTGGTTGATTGAGTGTGTTTTCCTGACTCAACTTCCCTAGTTTACGTGGCATGTGACTCACAAGATTTTTCAGCCACACATGCTATATTCAGTCTTCTTGGGTGACTCTTGGGTCACTCTGCTTGCAGTGAATTCTGAGCTCTAGCTACTACTGCCAGTCCGTTAAAAAGACCATGCTATTATTTATAAGACATCTTACCCCTGAAGTCAAGAGCTTCTCATTCACCACTACATTCAATTTTCTTTTCATTTCATTCTCTTAAGATTTCAGAGACTGAAGCAAGTTATGGAGATGTAATGGATCCACTCGCCTATCCCATTAACAACAGTATATCATGCGCTGTTATTATAACATAGGATGAATGATTTGTCAGACAGCTCTTACCAAGGCAGGACTCAAAGCCCACTTTCTTTGGGAACAGCGTAATGCCGACTTCTCAGTTTCCAGCAATCTGAAGTTTATGGACTGAAGTCTCTCACCGAGAGCAAGATTACTGAGCTGGCTTCCTGAGTTTCAGGCCCACATCGTACCAGCAGAAGCAGTGTGAAACCTAACCTGAATGCTAGCTATGTCTCATGGCAAGCTACTAGTGTGCAGCAACGACAGGTAAGTGCCAGAGCTCAGTGGAATGGAGCATCTGCTTTACATGCATGGGTCAATCCCTTTCATCTCTAAGTAGGGCTGGAAAAGATTGTCTGAAACCCTGAAGAGCTGCTCCCAGCCAGCGCAGACAGTACTGAGCTAGATGGGCCGTTGATCTGACTTAGTATAAGGCAGCCTCTTATGTTCCTGTGACCTACCTCACTGATCTGCTCCATGGCAACACAAAGTACACCTGTTGCTGGTTTGGGGATGAGGAGCATATCTGATGGTGATAACCAACACGTGTTGAGATGTTGTGTAAGAAGAGATCTCTATGTAGCCGCCAATTCAGAATGTCTGCATGGGCTCTGCTGTCCACACACCTTGGAATGAAAATGAAGTGAGGCACAATTTTCAGTAGAACACACATTTTATACTGGAGAGTCTCTGTTGCTGTGTCACTGGGGGAGAGGCAAGCTGGGATCTGAATGTTCTGGGGAAAGCCAGATCAAATGGCACTTGAGTGAGTTTCCTTTTCAATTACCATCTGATGATCTTTCTCCCAAAACAGTCTATAAGAGAAGGCAGCTTAAACCTATTACCTTCAGCCTTACAACAAAATTAATATTTGACAGGTTACAGATGGATTCTTTTGGCTAAGTATTAACACTGCTCCCTCCCCCAAGAATAAAGCCATTGGTATAAGGTCTTTTTGAATCAGCTTGATTCAAAGGGGCAAAATGTGGTGGTGAAGGGGGGAAACAGCTTGAGGTTATTAGTTTTGATGCCTTAATTTTTAGTAGTTAAAATTAGGGTTAAACGAGATACGATGCTAAATGTGTCACTTTAAGCAGCATGAAACTTTCTAAAAATGCAATTAGCAGCAATGGAGGAGTTGAATAGGTGCAGAACTCTGGGGACTGTCCTGGTCCAGATGAAAACTCCTCCCCCTGCTCTTAGTTCTGTTAGGAAGAAAACTTTCACCAGGTTTTGGTGTAATCAGGAGAGTTTTAGAGTAGGGTATTTGGTGAACTGTAAAGGTTTGGGGATCTCTGATCTAGCAGTGAAACTCTGAGTGGCTATGTTAAAACTGAGCCAGAAACCTAGACTAAACCCAATTTTGGCATAGAGGTACAGACTCATCTATAATTATGTCACATAACTATAGACAGGAGTCACAGCATAGTGAAAGTTAGTTTATAAACAAAAAAGTATATGGTTATACTTCAAGCTCAAAGTAATCAGGTGTTGTTTTTAAATGAAAAATACATTTCTCATGCTCATGATAGTGGAAGTATACAGAAAGGGAAAGGAGTCAGATTATTGAGAGTTTGGGCCGTCTCCACCCTCTTATCTGTCTTGCTTTCTCTTACAGTTACTTATTGAGTCTTCCTACCCAGTTCCCATTACATATTCATGGTAAACTATCTTATATCAGACCATTTGCCCATCTTGCTCATTATTGACCCTGTTTGGCAGTTGCTGTTCAGGGGTTTGGAGGTGGGGGTATGTGCTCTATCCTGTAGCTATGGTTGCTCCCTGAAAAATTAGATCCTTGCAGTCCCACTTAGAATCATAGAATCACTGAATAGTAGAGTTGGAAGGGGACTATAAGGCCATTGAGTCCAATCTCCTGCTCAGTGCAGGAATCCCTAAAAAACATCATCCACCTTGAGCCAGCAAATCTGGCAGCAGGGGCCTGGTACCTGGAGAAGGGCAGACATACTTGAAGTTATACTGCAGCCTATTGTCAGGGGTTGCAACCCTATTTAGGTCTGTAGGTACATTTTGTTTTTTGAGTGAGTGCAGTGAGCTCCACCCTCTCTGGTCACATCTATCCCTGTCCCTTTGCAGACAGATAGAAAAAGAGAAAGCATGTGCACACACACACTTTGTTTTTCCAAGGGATCTATGTAATAGTTTGATCTGGTAGAATGAGCCTGAACCTTGAAAAGCACACAGCGCTGAAAGCGGAAGTGAGAACGAGCATCACTCTGCCAAGTTCCTCCTCCTGTTCTATGTAATTTTCAGGGGGAGAAAAAGATAACTACCTTCACCACATCATGAGCAAATAGGGCTTTGTGAGTGCCAAGCAGGGGTCATAGAATCATAGAATAGAATCATAGAATAGTAGAGTTGGAAGGGGTCTATAAGGCCATCAAGTCCAACCCCCTGCTCAATGCAGGAATCCAAATCAAAGCATTCCTGACAGATGGCTGTCCAGCTGTCTCTTGAGTGCCTCCAGTGTCGGAGAGCCCACTACCTCTCTAGGTAATTGGTGTAGTTGCCCAGCATCTCGGGGGTCTTTGCTTTTTTTGGAGCAGGGTCCCAGCAGGGTCCCTATGTCTCCAGCATCCTATGAGTCAATCAGCATGAAAGGGGAGTGTATTCGCCAGTGAGAAGAGTCTTCTGTTGTTTCCTGATGATTGGAGTGAAAGGTGAGCCAGCCACTGAGAAAACTCTTCTCAGCAGCTAACACTTTCCCCTTTCATGCTGATTGATTCCTGGGGATGTCTCCAAGGATCTCATTTTCAATCCAGCAGCAAAAAGGGGGGGAAGGGGTGTGGCTGTGGCTACACTACTGGTGTCAAGAGAAGACCTCAAGGGCATTTTCCGCTCATGGGCATCACATTTGTGACCCCTGGTTATGTTACAAAACACAACCCAGAAGAAAATGAATTCATTTGACTCATTTGCCAAACTACTCTTGATAGGTTGCTCAGTTTGTGTGTCAAAAACCAATAAACCGAAGGAGTAGTAAGAGGCTGCATGGCGTACAGCCATTTCTCTCTCACGTCCCCAGTAGCTGCCTCCTTAATCTCCTAGTAAAATGTTGTGGAGGAACCTCAGTCTAATAACATCTGTTATGGGAAATGGTAACAACTAAGCCTTAGCTACAGTTCAGAAATCAGGTCTTTGTTGCAATTTTTAAAGAAAATATAAGTTAGGAGGCTAATAAAGTTGAAGATACTAAATTGTTACTGACTTCCAAAACAAGTGACATTTTTATTACCGAAGATTATAAGTAAAGCAGGTGTAGCATTGTAAATATTATACTATGTGGTCCTTCTCTTACATGGGAATCTACACAAAAGGTAAAATAAGACCATAAAGTGAGCAGAAGCTTTTATAAATTGGCTTCTGCGTTTGAGTTAGCATGTTTTCTGAACAGATGAGATTTCTTTAAGCTTTTTTCTGTCTTTCACTAGAACGTTACTCGTTACTTACTTGTACTACATCTGCAGATGAAAAGCACATTAACCAAATATGGCACTTTTCTGTTTTCTTGCAGCTTCACCGTATTAGTTGCTATGCTAAGGCACAGCCCTAGATCCTGCCTCCTTGACCTATAGTTGATGAGCAACAGACCTATTAACCTATTAGAATTCTTTGAGAGTGTCAACAAGCATATAGATAGAGGTGATCCAGTGGACATAGTGTACTTAGACTTTCAAAAAGTGTTTGACAAGGTACCTCACCAAAGGCTTCTGAGGAAGCTTAGCAGTCATGGAATAAGAGGAGAGGTCCTCTTGTGGATAAGGAATTGGTTAAGAAGCAGAAAGCAGAGAGTAGGAATAAACGGACAGTTCTCCCTATGGAGGGCTGTAGAAAGTGGAGTCCCTCAAGGATCGGTATTGGGACCTGTACTTTTCAACTTGTTCATTAATGACCTAGAATTAGGAGTGAGCAGTGAAGTGGCCAAGTTTGCTGATGACACTAAATTGTTCAGGGTTGTTAAAACAAAAAGGGATTGCGAAGAGCTCCAAAAAGACCTCTCCAAACTGAGTGAATGGGCGGAAAAATGGCAAATTCAATTCAATATAAACAAGTGTAAAATTATGCATATTGGAGCAAAAAATCTTAATTTCACATATACGCCCATGGGGTCTGAACTGGCGGTGACCGACCAGGAGAGAGACCTCGGGGTTGTAGTGGACAGCACGATGAAAATGTCGACCCAGTGTGCGGCAGCTGTGAAAAAGGCAAATTCCATGCTAGCGATAATTAGGAAAGGTATTGAAAATAAAACAGCCGATATCATAATGCCGTTGTATAAATCTATGGTGCGGCCGCATTTAGAATACTGTGTACAGTTCTGGTCGCCTCATCTCAAAAAGGATATTATAGAGTTGGAAAAGGTTCAGAAGAGGGCAACCAGAATGATCAAGGGGATGGAGCGACTCCCTTACGAGGAAAGGTTGCAGCATTTGGGGCTTTTTAGTTTAGAGAAAAGGCGGGTCAGAGGAGACTTGATAGAAGTGTATAAAATTATGCATGGCATTGAGAAAGTGGATAGAGAAAAGTTCTTCTCCCTCTCTCATAATACTAGAACTTGTGGACATTCAAAGAAGCTGAATGTTGGAAGATTCAGGACAGACAAAAGGAAGTACTTCTTTACTCAGTGCATAGTTAAACTATGGAATTTGCTCCCACAAGATGCAGTAATGGCCACCAGCTTGGACGGCTTTAAAAGAAGATTAGACAAATTCATGGAGGACAGGGCTATCAATGGCTACTAGCCGTGATGGCTGTGCTGTGCCACCCTAGTCAGAGGCAGCATGCTTCTGAAACCCAGTTGCCGGAAGCCTCAGGAGGGGAGAGTGTTCTTGCACTCGGGTCCTGCTTGCGGGCTTCCCCCAGGCACCTGGTTGGCCACTGTGAGAACAGGATGCTGGACTAGATGGGCCACTGGCCTGATCCAGCAGGCTCTTCTTATGTTCTTATGTTCTTATGACACTTGGTACATTTTGGTCTTATAGTGTATCCTGGGCATATGTTTCTCATTTGCTGAAGTTGGGTACAGTTGGCAAATTATACCATTTTTCACTGGTCAACTATTTAATCTCAATAGACACTATATAGCATGATCCAATTCTGCTTCCTGGATTATATTTCAAGAGTGGGGGTAGCATTGTGGCCAAAATATTGGTCTGCAATTCACAAAGTCACTGGTTCTAGCCTTGCCACTGCTATGAACTCAGTAGATAGCTGCTGTTCTTTCCGTTTCACTCCTCTGTAGGGGGAAGCCGCCTTACACTTAATCAGGCTGTTGGTCCATCTAGCTCAGTATTGACTGGTAGGGGCTGTCCATGGTTAAAGACAGGGGTCTCTGTTAGCCCTACCTGGAGATGCTAAGCATGGAACCTGGGATGTTCTGCATGCAAAACAGATGCCTTACCACTAAGCCTACATGTCTTTCCCATTCTCCTTCCCATTCTCCATCTGCAGTATTGGAACAATACTCTCTTACAGAAGTTGTTGTATGGAAAACTGAGATAATGTATGTGAAGGACTTGTACAACTCAAAAATTGGAATATAAGAATTCCTTTTGCAATTGTTAAAAGATCCCATTCACATGACCAGTTTATTAAACTGAGCATGAGTATGGTGATGTGTGCATGAAAGCACCACATGGTACCCCAATTTCTTATGCAATTAAAGACAATTGTGGGTGATAAGGGAATCTTACCACATGGCAGAGCACCTAGACAGCAGTTATACCCTACTGAAACTGACAAAAAGCATAAATAAAATGAAATGGATTGATAAAAAGATACCAAAGTGGACATTTGAATCAACCCACCAAAGATTAGAATCCTTACTCTGATTGTAAGGTGTATTCACAAATCACTGAATATACTTTAACTGTAAATGTTTTCTATGTGCCTTCTAGCTACTTTGCAAAGTCAGGATGGTTAATGTTCAATAAAATGTGGACATTTCACACTTCTAAAAAATATGTATTTGTTGAAATATGTGTTAAATACTATGTAAATAAATGACTTTCCCCCCATATTAGTTAACTAAAAGTTCTGATTATCATCATGGCATCCAGTGCTTAAAGTCGTTCCCCTTCTTTTCAGGTGGTTATAAACCTTATCTTACTTCTTTTCAACAGATCTAACAAAAGTCTGGCCTAGTCTAAAACAAAATCATCTCACTTTCTTTTGCCCTTCCCATGTCCAGCACTGATGATACCTATTGTATTCTCTACAAAGGACTTTGAGAACTCTGTCTATCTGAGATTGGAACAAACGTGGAACAGGAAAAAGATTTGGAGTCTATGGACTTTAGAAACAAAATCTATTGTTTGGAGACACAGGAGACTAAAGACATAGGGGTCCTTGTGAGAGAGGAGACCCTGGAGACTGGAACAGGGGTCCCTGTGAGAGAGGAGACCCTGGAGACTGGAACAGGGGTCCCTGTGAGAGAGGAGATCCCGGAGATTGGAACAAACGTGGAACAGGAACAAGATTTGGAGTCTATGGACTTTAGAAATAAAATCTATTGTTTGGAACTCAATGTTATCTCTGAAGAAATTAATGAAGATTCTAGAGATAAAGTTATCAATGGCATGGATAATCTTCTGGACTGGAATGATGTGATGGAGCCCAATATAGAGAAAATCTATGGAATTAACTGCAGCCATGTGACAATGGAAAAACTTTCAAGAGATGACCCAGTGTATTTTGAAAAAAAGAACAGAGATATGATTTTACAGCAGTATTTCAGCAACCTATTCAGAATGGATGGCAAGAAAATATTTGGGATAGAGGTAATTCCCATCAGACTCTTACTATATGACTATGGCTTTGACAGCAAGATTATTATGGAATACTGATAATGGAAGATTGGATACTGAAATTACTGGACTTAACAAGACTACTGAAGATGGAAGATGGAAAATGGAACTAATAGGGATAATAGAACAATGGCTACTGAAATTACTGAACCTAACAGATTCTGATGTGATGGATTAATGGAAATGTTTATTTTGACTATGGTTATGACAATAAGATTATCATAATTAGTAATGAGATGGATTAATTGATATGTTTATCTGGAAAAAAAAATTGATAGATATATTTCTTAAAGAATTGAAACCTCTCTTTGACTTTTTGTGGAAAGAATAAAGTAATGTTTATGAGATTTGATGATTAAGTAAGATAACTATTGGAGGAAAGTGATTTTATAATATGACTTAAGAGACAGGATTGTTATATATTATAGACTTATAACTGATCTGATCTTTGACAAATGGGAAGTCAATATTTTACTCTTTATTTTTTATTTTTATTTTTATTTTTATTTTTATTTTTTTTGTTTAATTATTTTTGATTTTGTTTTTTGTCTTTGAATGTTTTATGATTTCGTCTTGTATGTTTTATGAAAATTTGAATAAAAATTATTGAAAAAAAAAAAAGAGAACTCTGTCTATCTGTCTTATTTTCTTCCTGGACGAATAAGCAATGTGTGTGCATATATCTATTTCGATCTATCTGCTTAGACTCCCAGAATGTTTGGACAAAGCGGCAGTTAAAATGTAGTTAAGTGACAATGTGATGACAACTGGTGGCTGAGATCTGGCGTGGTGCCTACGGTGTGGTGTATGAGGCCGTGCCTGGGGGCAGTTGGGCCAGCCTGGCCGTCAAGCACATCAGCTGCGATGCACCCAAGAATGTGGAGCTGGTGCTGGCCGAGTTCTGGGTCTTGACCAGCCTGCGCCGCTGCCACCCCAACGTGGTGCACTTCGAGGAGTGCGTCATCCAGCGTCACGGCCTCAGGCAGCGCATGAGCTACGGCAACAAACAGAGCACCCTCTACCTCCGCCTCGTCGAGACCTCCCTCAAAGGGCCAACCAGGGTCTGCATCTGCCCGGTCTGTTCGCTCCACCTGCAGACGTCACCGGGGAGTCGTTTGGCCAGCCCCAGGGGAACTTACGATGGCACCCACCGCCCTGGAAGAACTGCAGGACTGCGAGGCCTGGGAGATGCTGCTGCGGCGTCGGAGGCCCCACGGGCCAGACTACTTGGTCGGCCTGCTAGTTGCCGCCGCCCTGCTCCCACTCTACCAGCGTCGGCGTCATGGGCCAGGGCATGCAGACGGAGACCCTCAAGCGTTAAGCTGTACTACTCTTGGCCTGAGTCGCAGGCCATTGCCGTTTCGGACTGGTGTACTGCCCTTGAAATAATTGTAAGTTCAGGCGAGACAGAATGCCTTCCTGGATATTTTTTCTTAATATAATGTTATTTGCTATTTAATTTAATTTTTTGTACAATGTATTGTTTATTGATGTATTGTTTTGTTGATGTATTGCCTTGTTGATGTATTTTTATATTTGTGTTTAGTTTTTCTGTAAGCCGCCTTGACGGCCTTTTGGCTGAAAGGCGGGGTATAAATAAACATTAACATGACATAACATTAACATAACTGCTGCTCCCTGTGATCAGAGGGCTCATCTATACAATGGTTTACTGTGTGTTTGGTGCTACTCACCTCTCCTTTAAATTTGCATGGTTCACATAACATTACTAGCAAACTGATGTTATCACACAGTTTTCTCCCTACTAATCCATACTAATTTAATCCACTGATAATACAAAAATGGGTGAAAAATACCTGTGAGCTTTGTTTCCCTCCTCCATATAGGCACTTTGCTCTGAAGCTTTTAGGTGGGTGTGTTAATCGTTCCCCTCTCCATGTCCACTATAACCTCCTCCTTTCTTTCATTTTGTTTCCTGTAGGCTGATAAGCAACTTCTGATTGCTCTCCTCCATTCTGCTGGCCTTTTTTACATTGCTGCAAACAGTGCCTTTATTTTCTTTCCTCCCTAACTTGTGCACAAAAACATACTACTGCTCGAACAAAATTTGCATTTCACTGTGTTCTACCAACCATAAGTATGGAAAACACAGATATTTGCACTTACAGGTTGTTTTTTTAAAGGAACTTACTGCAGCTGGTAGAACAGATTGAACATGCTTGGTCACCTAGCAACCAGAGGGAGTGGAAATGTATAATTAGAGGGTGGGGCCACAAGGAAACAGCGAGATTAATCCTTCCTAGAGGAACTCCTATTTGTGTGAATGGGAAAAAACAACTGGCAGCTAACATTGAGCAGAAACCTGGGACAGTGCAAATCTATTATGAAGGAGAATGCAGTATATTTCATATGAAGAAATGCTCCTATGTACATGAGCTCTCAGTAATAGAGGAATCAGATCCCTCCTGGGGATGGAAGTTCCTTGAGCATTTTCTCTTTCCTGGGTTTGCAACCATTCCCATCTTGAGAGAGCATGGACAACTATGGTCCATGAGACCCTGATTGTCTCTGTATCTCATTCAGGTAGAATACCGCAAGCCTGCTAGGGAGCCAGCCTGTTCCCTCTAATAATATAGCTACTTCAACCCCATGTGTGAGATGGAAAATAATTGCCAGTAACTAATCAGCCTGTAACCCTGTATATTTTCACCTTGCAACATTGCATGATTGTTTGTAGAAAGAGAGGTGTGGGATTTGGATTTACCAGGAAACCCCACCTTCTGAGAGCCTTCTAGCTTCCTATTCCTGGAGATGAGACTACCAGCTGTGATTACTCGGTTGCAAACATTTTTTTATTGGCCCTGTGCCTATATTTTTAATTGCAGGTAGAAACAGACATCTTGCCGTTTTCTTGGCATAGATATACAGCGATGGAAAAAGCTTGCCCCTCTAAATTTCTGCATGCTGGAGGCTAAACGCAGCAGCCCTACTTGTACTATTTCCCCTTTGATAAATGTGCTCTATAGATATCACTTTCCTAGAGGAACTCATGTGGGGAATGTATTCATTTAATATATTTCTACCCTATGTTTTAAAGCAAGTCCTTCCAAGCTGCTTTGCAATAAAAAGGTTGAAACAAACAAAAATAATTTCCAAACATAACTTTTTTAAACCATCCGATTAAAAAAAATCTGCAGATCATAAGATCAAGAAAAACCTTGGCAGAATAGAGAAGTCTTTGAGGTCCACTGAAAGGCCATAAGAGAGGGGCCAAGCTGAGGTCTTGATGTTGGGGATTGAATCTGATGGACTTTAATGGTGAGCTAGAGAGCAGTGCCTCTGAGGCTTAGGGCCTAGACAGGTTTATATGGGTAGAGTCCTTCATATAAACTAATCCCAGACCATTCAGGGCTCTAACAGTTTAGTAGTAAGCACTAGAGCATGTGTGTAGCCCTGGAGCCCTTCAAGCAGCAGTGGCATTACGTTGGCTGGGGCAAGGTCAGGTGGCGGCAAGGTCAAGGAAGCTCTGGGTTGGTGGCATCAGCATCTCACAGTTGTATGCACAGCTGCAGGATGCTACACCACCAATTCACAGCTCCCCCAATGTCACACCACCCCATCCCTGCCCTGGTAAATACAGCGCTGCTGCTGAGGGTGCCACTGTTACTCCCCTCCAGCCACACACTGCTGTTGTTAATACTACAATCTTACTATGAGCCTGGAAACAAATGCATGACTAATACAACGGAGGCAAAATTGGTGCAATGTTATCAAACTGCCCAGACCCATAAGCATTCTCGCAACTTAATCCTGTGCATTTTGCACGGATTATTCCAATGAGTTGTACATGGAGTTGCCTTTGAAAATGGTCTTCTAGTAGGGTTGCCAGGTCCATGGCCTGAGACTGATCCTGTATCTTTAGGAGAAGAGAAGGTCAGCCAAATGCAGGTGTTCTTGCAACTCTGTAATGGGAAAAACCACAAGGTGGAATTCTCCCTCCCCCCTCCCCAACTTTTAAAGATACAGAAGACCTCTTGGAGGCCGGGCCTGGCAACCAAGAGGTCTTCTGTATCTTTAAAAGTTGGGCAGGGGGAAGGGAGAATTCCACCTTGTGGTTTTTCTCATTACAGAGTTGCAAGAACACCTGCACTTGGCTGACCTTCTCTTCTCCTAAAGATACAAGATCAGTCTCAGGCTAAGAACATGGCAACCGTATCTTCTAGAAATTTCACTTAGTCCAGAGTAGGGCTGCAAGATTGTTAACTGGCACTGGACAATTTGATATTATGCCAGTGCTTTGTCATTTACACTGACTTTCAGGTTGTTTCCAGACTCAGTTCAAAATGCTGGTTTTAACTATCAAAGCCCTAAATGGTTTGGGGCCAGGTTACTTGAGGGATTATCTCCTCCTGCATGTTCCTAGATGGACCTTAAGGGAATCTTCCAAGGTGTTTTCCTGGGCCTGATGCAGAGTGAGATGCGGCAGGTAGCTTCTGGCAATGGGGTTTTCAATGGCAATACCCTGGTTGTGGATACCTTCCCCAGAGACCCTCATCTGGCACTTTGTGCTCTTTTCAGTAAAAGGTGAAGGTTTATTTTCTAGGCTTTAAAAATATTTTAGTAATTTTATATGTTCTTTTGTGGGGAGGTGAAATTTTAAAGATCTGCTTGAAAATCTTTTAACACTCTTATTAGACAGTCTTTTTGTACTGGTGTTATTCTTTCCCAAGTCTTTTGTGCTGTATTTTCCATTTTGGTTTGAAGGTTTTGATTTGTATTTTAGGCAGAGCTTGGCAAAGTTCCTTTTTTGAACTACAACTCCCATCAGCCCCAGCCAGCATGGCCACTGGATTGGGCTGATGGGAGTTGTTAAAAAAAAAGTAACTTTTCCAAGCTCTGATTTTAGGTTTTAATTTGTATTTTAATATTTTATTATTGCTATGGGGAAGCATATAAAAGTTGTTAAATAAATAAGTAAGCAAGCAAACAAACAAAAGTGCCATTTTGGAACCTCTACAGGAGAGCTAATTGTACCTCTGTTGTATTTCTTAAGTGGGCTCCAATGCCTCAGGGGGGCCCTAGCAGTGCAGCAATGATATTAACTGCATGCCGGGGCCCAGAGCAGGGATGGGGAGCCTTGGCCCTCCTGATGCTGTCGGATTTCAATTCCCATCAGCCAGCACAGGCAGTGGTCAGGGATGATGGGAGTTGGCCTTTGAGTCTCTGGCCTTGAGACTCAAAGACTTTGAGGCTTAATTACAGACCAAAAATTAATTCTGTTTTGGTCCAAGTACAATCTGAAATGGACTTGTAAGAACAAATACTCAGGCAGGCCCTTCTTGAATCTGCAATGGAAAACCTTTTTGCTTTTGGTGGCAATTCTAATCTTTAGAATTTGAAAATCTTTCAGCTGTGTTGGCCCTAGCAACTTCTCCTTGCTATCTTCTTAGAGGTGTATTGCTGTACCCTTAAAAATGGGTTCAAAGCAAGTAACCTTTCACTACAAATAACAGAATCCAAAGTTAGAAAAACAAACAATAATGTTAATGTGGTACTGGGGAAAAGCTAGGGCTGGTTTAACTCTGAGGATAAATGTGCTACAGATTTCCTGTTGTAATTTAGAAGACTTCTGTGTAAAGAATAGACCTATTTGCTTCTTGTGGCAGAGGTACCCACAGGTTTGGGATAGTTCAACATGGTCCTTTTACGGACTATTTTGCTTCAGTGTATGTCCTTGGACACGTACATCTATGAACTAGAAGTACATACACACTTTTTTAAAAAAAATCTGCAACTGTGGATGTAGCTTCTGGCACCCTTGTGATCAAAGAAATATAGCCCAAGCTTCACACATTACTTTTTCCATGCAATCATGTACACAGGGAGAATTTGTGTGGAAGGAAAACCTATTTGACAGCTGACACTCAAGGAATCTTCCTTTATCACAGGCCCCCAGATCTTGTGACCTACTGAACTGCATGCAGCCCAACAGCTATTTACACTCTGCTGTGTGCTTGACGACTGTCATCCCCACCCCATTTAGCACTCTCAGGCAGTCCAGTTTTTTTTTTTAATAAAGGCCTTTATAGGCCACTATAGAAGATTGATGGTCTGCATTTGGCTTGGTGTGGCAGAAGTTGTAGAAGTCGGCTGTACATCCATGCTCTCAACAGCGAGCAAGCTGAAAAATATTTCTGTCCTGCAAAGCATGGATAGCATAAAGCTCAGGTATGCGAAAATTCAGTGTGGGATTAGCATGAAAGGTGGCTGCCTCTATGAGCAGGCAAAGGAGGACATGTGAGTGTAGTGCTTCAGAATACAGTTTAGTTCTATAATCTGGTGTTGAGTAATACATATTCAATGGCGCATAGAGAAGGATATGCATGGATTCCTGCATTGCGCAGGGGGTTGGACTTGATGGCCTTATAGGCCCCTTCCAACTCTACTATTCTATGATTTTATGCTTATTGCCAAGCATGCAGCAATGTTAAGTGTGTGGTTTCTGTTG
Source organism: Rhineura floridana (assembly GCF_030035675.1). Taxonomy (NCBI): domain Eukaryota; kingdom Metazoa; phylum Chordata; class Lepidosauria; order Squamata; family Rhineuridae; genus Rhineura; species Rhineura floridana. The sequence continues at coordinate 139,218,115 of NC_084482.1, read as the reverse complement.
AGTATTTTAAAACAGGATCGATTCTGGTTGATGAATAAGTGTGGCTAATTTGAGGTTAAAGAAAAATAATGCTTTACATCCCATTTGGATTGTTAGAAAAATCAGTACCACAGTGCAGACAAGTCCTGCAGAAGTGTGCTTACTGCCAGGCATAGAGCTTTGCATTTATTAGAAGGTAACACGGAACTATGGCTAACATGAGGTCATGCATGGTCTTTTACAAATCAAAAGTTACTGTTGACAGGCTGCAAATAACTGTATAACAGACATACGAGAATACAATAATATAGACACATAGCTCTATAACATTGGTTCATCCCAGAGTTTGCTCTTAACAGCGTATCAGAACATTCAGCTGATAGAAAACTTGCGAAGGGTAAAAAACTGCTTTAGTTTCTTCACAGGGTGAAAAAGGGTTAACAGGAAACACCAGGGTGAAGTTGTACACTAAAGCTCTGGGAGCAAGAAAGCAGGTTTAAAGACTGAACCCTTGCAGAACTAAATACCTTAAAACAAGCAAAACAAACAAACATGCAGTAGATTGAGCACTGGAGAAAACTCACAATGTAATGGTATGTTCTAATGATTTCACAAAGGAGAGTTGAGTGTGATGACCTAGTGCATTTAATGGTAAGGCCACAATATCACAGTTGACGAGGACTTTAAGCATTCTGCTGTATAGCTTTTCCTCTTGGCTTCTTTTTTCTAAATACCTGAAGTATATCTCATTATAGTCCCTTATCAAAAGAGTTTAGCATATTGCTTAATACAACACTTGTAACAGCAAAGTAGGGTCATTCACAAGGAAATTATGTTTGCAAAATGATGTTCACAGTAAACTCTGAAACGTGTTACAGACACATGAAACCAAACTCTATGTGGCTAATCAGAAAAGAGGCTGGCAAAGGATTTTCTCAAGTTTCGGATAGTTTCAGCTTTTGCTTCATCCTCATTCACAGATGATCGAAAGAAAGATGACTCAGTGAAGTTGAAGGCATTGGTCAAAGACTGTGATTTGCTGCAAGACAAAAAAAAAATACCCCCACAAATGTATGCTGTTAATTACAGGTAAAGCCACATGTCACAATTCCATTTATAATTTCATATAATGCAAGCAGGATATAAAGGCCCCTGCAATCATATCTCCTTCTCTAGTCACCATTGCTAGCTTTATCACAGGTGATCATGTGTTTGGGACAGAGAACAACTGGATGCAATCACCCCTGACCACAAAGACCAGCTGTTTAGCAGTATATGTGTGGTGCGAGGCTATTTCACACAAAATGTAACATCCTACACAGGAAAACTTCACAGAAATTCACACGAATTGAGTTGTACATCAGGGCACACACACAATTCTGGACAAGGGACACTCCAGGGACAATCAGGGACAAAGCAGGGACAAACAGTAAGAGTGCACAGATCTTATTGAAGTGAATGGGATGCGTAGCCTAATACTAACCATGTTTGTTTGGAAATCAGCCCCTTATTTCAGTAGGATTTGTTCTCCAAAAAATAGGAGTGCAGTCCTAAGGACTTAACTAAGCTTAACTCACATTCCTTTCAGTGGGATGTATGGGGCAATCCTAAACCACCTTCCCTGGAATGATATTTCTCAACTTCCTAGGACTAGTCTAAATGTAAGTAAACAGATTGTGGATAGTAGCAAATACTGTTTGGTTTTATTTATCCTTTAAAATCTAAGGTGAGTAGAACAAAAAAGCTATGACTCCTTGTTCTTCCTATACTATGCCTTAGCACAAGGCAACAATTCATAGCTATCGTGCTTTCAGCACAAACCTTTTGTTGAAAATCAGAGCAAGCAGCACTGCATGTACATTCAATCTTTCATTTCCATTGTACTTACGTTTAATATTCACTGAAAGGAGGGGGTGGAAAGGCAAAACAGGATTTCACTTGATTAGTAATTCAAAAATAAATGGCCTAATTAAATATTTATTCACGGCTGATAACCTGCACGCACACGTTAAGCAAAAGCACGTGGGTGAGAATGCAAGGCACATGCATGCCAAATAGAGAGTACAGTTAATCCCATTGGCAATTTGGATTTTTTTGGGATTTTTCTTTTAGTTTTGGAAATTAAAATATGCGTTGGAATAAACTTCTCACTCAGGCTGTGAGCCCATCAGGAAGGCTCAACGGCACATCATATTCATTTAGTTTTCAAGTGAGACCCTAACATGTGTCATGCCAGGAAATAAATGGTAAGGATGAGACATATTGATTCCAGTTAGGAGGGCAACTTCCCAAACCCTGACTTTGTGTTGGCATTTCCAGGGACATTACTCTGGCATGGCAGTCCCCTGGACTGGGATGCAAGCAGAAACTTTTAAAGTAACTGTATCTATCTATCTATGAATTCACTAATAGGCAAAAAAACCTTGCGGTTTAAGAACATACCTATAGCCAATAAATATTTCTATCAAACTTTAAAAAGCAGGGAAATTGGGCAGCTATACTGAATGCACAGAGGAGCAGGAGACCTGACCTCCTCTATGAGATATTGTACTGCCTGACAAATCAAGCACAATTTGGCTTGGTCTTTCACAGTCCAATCCACTTCCTGTGCAGCTTGGAAGAATTTGGTAATATGTGCCTCTGAGCATATGGCGAGTGGTGGCAACGCCTGCCATCTCCAAAGATGGAGAATTACATTTTTGTATATTGGTGTTCTTCTTACTTTGCTTCTTTTCTGTGTTACTACTGTTTCTACAGAGAATCTAATCTAGAAAATTATATTTCTCTCATTATTCATCCCAGAAATCTGTGTCAAATTTATTTTTATTAATTTCAAAGCCTTTTTATTGGTCAATGTTATATGATGGTGAAGATGGTCTTTTGTGTTTCAAACTGGAGGTTATGCTCTATTTCTATTTTGGGTATATTTATTCCCCCTTGCAGCTCCCTGAAAAGCCTCTGCAGAGGGTTGGTTTCCCTCCTAAAAAGTGTGGAATGGAATGTGGAGGGTTGGCAGGAGGCAAAGAGGAGTCAAGAAACTTTCCTTCCATGAGATCTTTCCTTAAGATCCAAGTTCAATTTTGAGTGATATCTTCTCTCACACAAATCCCTTGCAGCCAATCACCAATCTCTCCAGGAAGGCTTTTTTTTGGGGGGGGGCAGGAATGTGCAGGATGGGAGAAGACATGAGCTCTCTTAATTTAATTTAGTTTAGGATCCAAGTCATTGTGCTCACTCTAATTAATGGAGAGATTAATGTGGAAGATCCGTGGACACAATCACATGCATTTTTTAATTGGAATAACTATGGATGGGGGATTTGGATTGGGACTGAGGTAAAGGGAGGGGACCCTTTCTCCCCCATGGTATTTTCCTGTATTGAATCTCCACCCCCACCCCCCGCAAGCTTCTATTTGTCCTACGGGGGAAGTATACAGATAGTATACAGTTAAATCATCATCAAATTAATGTTTACATGTGTAACTGAAGGCATTTTAGAATTTGTATTGTATTAAGAATACTGCACTGTATTGTTCTACTCAACTGCTTTTTATTGTATTTTATACTTTGCTTATTGTTACACAGTTTCATTTGCTGTTGTTGCAAGCTGCATTGTGGCAAAGGCATATATTTTTATATAAAATATATTTTATTATAAAATCAATACATACTGGTCTTGTGATCTGTCAGCACATTATTTGCACCAAGTGTGTATGTTAAGGGGAATGTAAGTTGAGTAGTTAATGTGCATAATAACCGGCCACTGTGCATATTCACCAGGCCTAATATACACACTGTAATGCCATTGTTTCTTGCTACTGCTTTGCCTGTTGACATTGGATGCATTGCTGTTAAGGACTATAGATGCATGACTTGGAGTTGAAGTGTTAATGTTGTGGCTGGGCCACACATCGCAATGGAAACACCTTCAATAGGGACAGGTGGAACCGTTAAATCCTGCCTGATGTAAACTATATAGATATGACTGTGTGTACTCTGCATATCTGTGTATAGTGTGTATAAAAGCATTCCAATGTATCTAAGCTTCCAATATGACCATGTTTGAAGCAGACATTTAGGATGATAGCCAGAGTTTCTAGTGCTTTGGGGTGGCTTATGGTAACCAGATTATTTGGTTTTCCTGTTTCAGCAACAGTCATAAATGCAGGCATTTGGTACAGATAATAGCCCTATTTAGGCTGTTGGTACCCATCAGTCAGGGTTCTTGTTCCCATGGATGAAACCCTACTTGAGAAGAAGAGTCCCTTTCAGACTCATCTGAACAGACACGTGTTGCCAGAGGTCGGAGCTGGCACGGGTTTAAATGTCACAGGTACCAAATGGCTGAGTAGGGCTAATATTTCTTCCATTTCTGTGTCATCGGCCATCTGTAGCTATACAATAACAATTATGGATTCCACAGGTCAAAGCCTGCAACAGGAATAAATGATACATAACTTATTCCAAGTGCAGAATATGAGTTCCTCTATTTCTGCGTTTTGAATCCACTGGATGTAGTCCTACAAATGGAATGTATACTTACAAAGAACCTTGGAAGGAACATTTTTGTAAGAAAAACATATCATGGACTTTAAGAATAGTCTTTTAAACTGAAAATCTGTTGTTGTTTGAGTGGCTGCAAGGTTAAAAGTTTAAGCAGATAAGGCTTCCTTCTTTTCCTTAGCAGCTGTCTTACAGACAGCACAACCAAACATGAGTCAATGCCTTTTGGGGTGCTGGGGAGAAATAGAGGATGACACATTCTCAAATTTGGCCTCATATGAGCAAAAATCTGCATGTACTGCAGATTACCAGAGAGCTTTTCCAGCAGCTATTATCTTTGTTGGAAATTTTCCTGTTTCAGGTCAACCAAGTGCAAAGCTCTTACAAGGGTTAAAAAAAGGGCCCTACTTCCCCACAAAACAGGGGATTCGTACAGGTATTCAAACCTCTCTGGCAAAGCAAAGCAATATGAAAAAAGAATGGAGAAAATGAAGGCCTTACTTCAGTTGGGGATGTGACGGAGGCTTCTGTGGTGGAGCTGGTGAGGGCTCAGTCTCTGTGTCCGCTGGTGGCCCAGCACTTGAAGGACCTGGGGCCTGGGCACGTGGTTGTTGAGTTGCAGGGCCAGGTGGACGTGGAGGCAGGGAACTTGAGGGCTTTGCTGACTGCCCCGGAGGGAACACACGCTGTGGTTGCAATGGCTCCTGGCCTTGTGATTGCATTCCTTGGGGTTGCACTGGGCCCCCTAGGTTCGGTACAAGAAAAACTTCATAATGTATCAGTAATTTTGTACTAGCTCTTATATTTAACACTTACAAATATAAACCTAGAACCAATAAAGTTCAGTGTTGTTAGGATGGGGTAGCCAACTTTTTGCTGTTATTATCATTAGCCATAATTCTCCATAACTGGAAAGCTTGTAAACCTCCACACTGATACTGAGGTGGTCTAAGAAAAGGTATTGCTTTAGTAGTCACACCTCTTTTGAGAATATTAGAGGGCAACAGCTATCTAGACCAAGCTACATTAATTACAGCATTTCTCTTTCATCTCTGAACTTCCCTGATAATCAAGAAGTATTTCTAAGTTGCTCCATTAATTGAATGCAATGGGAGCTATACGTTTGCCTATTATAGCTTTCCATATGGCAATATAATCCAACACCACTGTTGCCTGTTACAACATCAGCCCAGGTTAGTTGTCCGCTTGCTAAATTTCAAGCTGTTTTGGGCTGGAATTGTTGTTGTGCATTTAAATGTTATCTAGAAGCACATATACTTCCAGTAGCTAGTCAGTGGGCCTCAAACAGCTATTCTGAAAAAGATGAAGCAAAATGCTGCTTTAGCAATAACCACTGTGTGATTATCAGGGAACAACAACCCACTGTAGCGCCATGTTTAGTAAGAACACAGCTGAGGCTAAACAGCAGATGCTTGAAAGTACCTTGAGTTCATCTCTTCAGCTACTACCTGCTCATTTTTTATATGCTGCTATCACTCTTTCGTTAAGTTGGACTACTGGAACTGGAGCCAATTTAGTCGCAGTAATCTTAAAGGTCCAATGTTCCGATCCAAAGTAGTTGAATTTAAATGAATTTATAGCTTGACATATTGTGCCAACAAATGACTGCTAAGGATAAGTTGTGCCCATTGTTGTACCACAACAGAGCATTACACCAGCACTGCCATTATGAAATTCCTTGGCTGGGACCCAAAGTAACATTAAATTAATTCCATTAGCCTAAGAGGACTTGAGACTTTTCCCTTCAAAAGCAGCCCTGTCCCATGTTTATAATATGGCATGAAAAAAAAATCTACAGAGCTAGAGAGGGAATGTGGTTCAGTGGTAGAGCACATGCTTTGCATTCAAAAGGTCCCAGGTTCAATCCCCAGCATCACCAGGTTGAGCTAGGAAAGACACCTGTCTGAAACAGAAGAGAGCCCTGTCAGCATAGACAATGCTGAGCTAGATGCCTCCATAGTCTGACTGGGTATAAGGCATCTTCCTAAGTCCCTTGTGCAAGTCTCATCAGCTATTTGGATCACAGCCTTTGTTTGCAAGGGCTTTCTCATTCACTTTGGGTGGCAATGATGGGGAGCTCTGTGCATGTAGAAAGGTGCAAGCACAGAAATGACCTCTCCAGCAAAGAGATGGGGAAACTCTCTCACGGAGAAATTCCATGTGTCCCTCAGAATGCACACAGTGCTCTGCATTGGAAATTGCAATCAAGGCAGACTGATAGGCTCAAAGGGTAAGACACATTCACTCAAATGAAACCATGCCTGCCCATGCAACATGGCATATAAAGGGGATGTGTAGATGAGAAGTTGGGATCATGCCTGCTGGCTCTGCCCCTAAGTGTCCTAATCTCATTAGGGCTTGAACAGACCTTAAAAGCTACACATGTAACCTAGCCTTTGTATGAATGTAGATCTGTTCACAAGCTTTACTGAATGTGTGCAGGACATAAGTGGAGCCAGCGGGTATGATTTCAACAGCACCCTTCACACATTCCCTGAACATGCCATGCAGCATAAATAGGGCTGATGCCTTTTTCTGAAGTAAGTTTGAAATCAGGAGGTTCTATAGTCAGTAGATTGAATGACTTTGAATTTGGGCTGCTTTATTGAGGAAGATCGGTTTGGCATCCTAAAACAAACATTCTTTAATTGTTTAGCTTTTCTTTGCTGAGTAGAATTGTTTTTTCTCCATTTGGATATTGAGGTTTATATGCCAGAAACTATACACTGAAGACAGATGTAACTTTTTTTTATTGCACATTAAGCTGTACAAGATATTTCACAAAATATATACTGCAGTCACACTTCAGCATTTGCTCACTTTCTTGCAGCTGGTTTGATACAAAAAGGCAACAATAATAATAAAAAAGCTTTTACAAAAAGAAAAGGGAAAAAAAACCAAACACACCAACCCTTGGACATTAATCCTAAACTGTAAAATATCAGTTCCCTATATCCCACAATATTCCACCTAAGCATGCTAGCATGCAGAGAGACATTTTGGCTTGCTTGCTATCTGTGGTAGGCAGTATTCAGTGTGTGCCCTTCTAAGACCTTTTGCAATAGATACATGGAACTCCTGCTGGGATGCAGTTCTTTTCTCTGCGGTCTGCACGCATGTGCACACACGCATGCACGCACGCACGCACACACACAGATCATAAACAATGCACAAAAGCATTTGTAAATATTCAGACTACTACATGCAAAAGAACACTCATGGCTTGATATTAAATGGCATTCAGTTAGCAGGTTCATTTCTTCACCTCAGGACAGGATGCTGTTTGTTCACACTTGGATTGAGATTTGGAGGTGAGGAGGGGTGTGCATGAACCTGATGCTGAAGGGGATGTACTCATTCTACACAATCAAAATTATCAGTGTGGTTATCCCACGAGATCACTAACCAGAAACAATGACCACAAAAGCAGAATGATATTATAATATACCAAAAATGGGCAGAACCCAGTGGCATGCCCAGCAAGCATTGAAATTGCTATCAAAAGCAGCCTGAAATTCTCAGCTCACTAGCCTGAATTTTTTTTAAAAAAACATAAAACAACAACAACAAAACACGTGAAAACTGACCTATACTTTTTGTTGGCAGTGTTTGCAAGAAAAATAAATTCAGACCTTGGAGGTGTTTCACAAGAAAACAGACTTGTTTGTATTAAACTAGGGACTACTATTTACCTTAGTATGGGACTTTAATTGACAAAATACAATCCTTTGCCTCGCTCACAGCTAGTTCTATAGTATGCTTGAATAGTGCATCTTTTAACGTTTACAGGCTAGATTTCCCATAACAATTTAACTGCCCTGCCTAGATATTGCTTGTAAGATTATGCACATAGCCGTTGGTTATGCGACAGTCATAAGCAATTATGGCTATAAGAAAGTTTTGCAAAAGGAAAACCCCTTGGGTCACCTTGCTTTATTATTTACACACACTTGAGTCACAAATGTGACATTCTGAGCCTAAACCTTTTTACTCCCTGTGTTTAATCTTTAATATATGCTGTTGCTTATGCTCAGAATGATAGATCAGTTCACAGCTGCATTGACTTGCATTTGAATTGCTTAGCCATAGCCTCACCTAATAAAGAACAGCACAGCCACATGTTGAGTCCATGTACCACACACTTTTAAAATGAAAATAATAAAAATTGTGGCTACTTCAATATTTAGAAAAGAAGGTGATGATTAATCTAGCAAGGCTTTTAATGGCCTTGTTGACTTCCTCTAACAAACAGCTGTAGCTCACCTGAATTTTGTAGATAAGGAATATCTGGTAAACACTTGCTTTAGTTTTGTACAAGACCAGATAGCTACTTCATAACCACTAGAGAAACTCTCTCACTAAACTTAAATACATTCAGTACCCTCACATTTTAATCAATATTGCACATAGGTGGCCCATTTTTATAGCACTGAGTCTAATAATCTAATGCAGATTTTTAATAAAAACTCTGCATTGAAAATACAAGATATTTTTGTATTCCTGGAAATAATTATTTAATATTTCATAGGAAATAAATAAAATAAAACACTAGTCTTTCATCTTACTGTAAGTATGAATGCAAACGTTAACAATTTTTATAAAATTATAAAAAGAAAGATACCTCATTCAACATACTATTAAATGAGACTTTTAAAATATTAGAATCACCTTTCTACATTAATCATGCAAATTTAAAAAAGAATTAAACATAACGCAGATACTCACAGAGTTAAGCAAAAATATTTAAATTTCAACCTGGTTTGGTTAGTCTTTTTACCCCACAATATAGAATACTTCAAAAAAATACTGTCTAACCATCCATGATATACAGTCGCACTGACTTGGCAGAGGCACAATTCTTGTACACCTTTGACAACAGCCCTGAATCACAAGTTATACAGAGAAACGTAAGTAAGCATTACAACACAAACATGAACAGATAAACAACCAGACAGTATAGTTGACACTGCATAGAAAAAACACAGTCCAGGTCAGCACTGAAACAATGCAAAAACTGCACAAAAACTGGTATTGTTTGATTCCTTTTTTTTTTTGGCTTTAACCCCCGCTTTTGGTCTCAATAATTTAAGTAGCCTGGACTTGTTTTGGTCCTACTGCAACGCCATTACAATCGAGAATGTACTGTAAACAACCTTGAGGAGGTGGTCGCTGGGGTGGGACTTTGTTTGGTTCTGGCTCCTTAAGTGATCCACTCTGCAAGATAAAAGAAAAAGAAAAAAGGAAAGCAAAACAGAGGAGAGGTTAAATGAGGAGGGGCTACAAAAGGAATCTCACCTAGGGGAAAGTTCTTGTTGCCAGTAGAAGAAGCTTCTTCCTACATCTTAAGAACTTCTTATCAAGCAAAAGCCATCTTTGAGGGCACATGGAATTTACATAGTATATTCTGGAGAAATATTGCATTTGAACTTCCCCAGACTCCCCTAAACAGAGTGTATGGAAAATTAAGTTAAACAGAAATTCTCTAGTAAAATTCAAAACAAAAACAAACCTAGATTCTATGCAGGTTGAAAGGGATGCCCCCAGCTAATTATTTCTTAGTTGAATTCCTTAGAACATTTCACTGTGTGTCTTAGACATTACATTCAACATGGTCAGCCAGGCCAAAAAGCATTTTTGGTTCATGTTCATTAATAGAAGGAACACAATACCTTGTGATTTGGGAAAATAACTATTGTTTTAGATGCCACAAAGCTGAATGTAGCCCCCAAATAATGTGTGACAGCTTACCAAAGGCTGAAAAATCTCCTGTTTTTGTTGCCTACCTACCTGCTAAACTGAATTTGGTTTGAGGGGTCAGAGGTTGTGAAGGCCTGAATAATTTCCAAGCAAACTTTGTCACAGGGCTAAACTAGACATTATGATAAATGCATAATTAGGAACCATCACTTGTTTTTTCTTTATTAATAGCAGGTCCGGTGGGGGCTTTTCACTGGGCCTGCTGCATATAGTAAGGAGAGGTGTAATCCTTCCCTGCTGCAGTTTTGACAAAAATGTCTCCCCGTACTACAATTATTCTTAGGGGGAAAAAACTCCCACTAGTGCCCTACCTCACATTCTATGAGGTACATCTAGCCACCAACTCATAATAACATATGAGGGAGGGGTGTGGACAATAAGACAGGGAACTGAACAGCCTGCTGCGCTGGAAAAGTTAAGAGTAAGTGGCAACCCTACTGAAAACCAACATAATCTTATACAACAAGGACAACTTTATGTGTTTGGTGATGGACAAACTGAAGAGGCATAGTAACTGCAACACATTTCTGATACACAGCTAAGAAAATTAGGTATTTGCAAACGTGGGTTGTAACACATTACATTTGTGCTACATGGAAAACACTTCATATAGGAAAATGAATATTTAGCATAAAAGTGACATGAATGTGTGTTCTGCCATGAGATTATGCAAGAACGTCTATGAAGCATTCAGACCAATCAAAGACTCTCCATAATGGACAGCAAAATGTACTCTAGACTACAACTGTCAGCAACAACGTGGGGAATATGCCACTTTTCTCTGGTGAAGGAGATGCTGCACGGCTGTGTGGCCTTTGTTGCAGCATCAAGTGGCACACAGGGACTTTCACCTATTCTGGCCTGTGGCTTGACATTATCTCCTCCACCAGATGAAGTCTGTTTAAGTGGGCAGACTTCTTGAACACAATGTTTTCAGGCGACTGAAGAAAATGGTAATTTGTTAGATATGGAGGTATTTGAAGCTACCAGATGGGAAAAACGGAGGGACTAATTAAATTTCTCAAATGTTCCCGAGTGTGATGAATATTCCATGTTTAAAATCTTTACCAAACCAACAGATCTGCAATCGAAGTTTAATATAGTCTCTCTCAAAGGAAATGCCTTTCTCTTAAATTAGGCTTCCCAGTATGCGAGCTCGTATTTCCTGCTCACTGCATTTCCTCAAATACATGCTTTGTTTAAGCATTTCGGAACCTTAATAGCCCTTGCACACTTTCCTACGGATGCACTTGCTGCCCTCTAATCAGTAACTACAGTTCTCCACTTCAGTGGCGTCACTAGGGTTGGTGTCACCTGGTGCGGTAACTCATGGTGTCACCCCCAAGGACCTCCTCCCGTACCAGACCATACAGAATCCTTAGTAATGTTTTTTGTACTAATGTTACTCATAAATCGTAATTCCCATATATCACTGAATGTAATGGCAATAGTAGTGACATAAACAACTAGCAAAATTAAAATTACACCTTTAAATTACAATATCATACGCACAGCTCAAATTCTTGCTCTTATTACTAATGGGAGTTAATTATCTTGCATATGCCCATAGTAAATTTTCAGATACTTTCAGACCCTCAGCAATTTTCAAGTGGTCTATGTAGAAGAAAGGTTTGGGAACCCCTGGAATAAGACACCTGCTTATGTCCCTATGCTGCTCTCTCCCCTCATTTAGGTGCCTGGGATGCATGCGTGTGGACACACCTCCTTACAATTATGGAAAGTGATTCTTAATAATAAGTCTCCAGACACAAAGTTACATAGGTATTTATCAGCTGTTTTGTAGAAAATTCAGAGCTGCAGGGTCCCTTCATGATAGTTACAGCCACGTACACCCTTGTTTGCTCCTGGATTAAGAATGAGATCTTTGTTAATGCATTCTCTCACAACAACAAACATCTCTAGGAGCCAATCAGCATGAAAGTGGAGAGCATTAGCAACTGAGAAGAGTCTTCTCAGTGGCTGACTCACCTCCTTTCACTCTGATTGGCTCCAATCTGCAGAAAAGGCAAGGAAGCATATTAGAAGACTCTTCTCAGTGACTAACACACTCCCTTTTCATGCTGATTGTAGGATGCTTGGAGACATAGTGACCCTGCTCCCGAAAAAGCAGAGGGACTAAGATCCCCTGAGCGACTACCCTCCTGGTGCTTATGGACATGACCGTAATATATTTTGTGACGTGCAAGTTCGATATTATTTATTAAGTGTGTTTAGGATTACACTGATGGCATTCCCAAATATGTACTTTCACACAAACTTTGGTTTTCCATAACACAATGTTTGTCTAAGCCTCCACACTTGGGGGGGCACTACTTGCACACCCCTTCCATAAGCACATCAAAGTTGGATACACACCTGAACCGGGCACTCAAAAAAAAAAAGGTAATTACAGTGGCTGAGTAGATCTTGTACAGTGGTTATACTGACTGGGCAGCCACTGTCCTTCATATTTTACAAAATACTTTTTCCTATACAAAGATTAAATTTCTGTGTATGAAAAAGTAATATATGAAGTGGTCTCAATAGTGAGAAAAGTAAACAAGTGAATGGTGATCCAAATGTTTTTCCTTTTCACGTTATGAAGCTAGCTGCCCGATGATGTATCACCTTCGCTACGCATGCAGCGTAGACTGAAAAAACAGCACCCAAGCCACCATTCAATACGTGCACATGTTCTTTCCTACATGAATCTACAGGTCTCAAAAAGTAATGTGTGACAAAGTCCTCAAACACCTTATAACATGCCTGAAGCATGGTCTCTTGTTCTACCAGCATGCCTTCACACCATCACTTGGCCAAAACATAAGGATCGGTAAATTGCTTTTAGGGAGGTTCACAATTATGATTTCCTATTTATTTAATCTAAAAATATTTAAAATACATAAAAACAGCCAGCGGAAGATATTGGAGAAATATAAAATAAATACAAATAAAAAAGGGGGGGGAGGTGAAGAGACCTTAAATGTGCTACTCACCATCTCTCAGCCTATCCTCCCCTCAGGATGAAAACAACGGAGAACCATGACCACCCCCAGGAAGAAGGGCACACTTAAAATGTAGAGGAAAAAATCATCTACAACCATAGTGTGAAATCAAATACTTATTGGGACACAGTATGAAGAAATATTTATATAAACATGACTCTCAAATATGTTTATGAATTACACAATCTGTAAATATAATCCGATGTTTGTTTACTCAGAAGCAGGCCCCAATGTATTCAATGGGGCTTACTCAAACTGGGAAGTGTGCAGAGAACTACAGCCTCAAGTGATAAGGAACTTGTTCTTTCAACTTGTTCTTTTAAGTTGAGACCTTATCCAAGTCTGAGTCTGTGTTGGAATTGCTTTTTAATATGTTTTTAAGCCTTTTCTTTTTTTTTAAAAAAATATTTTTTAAAAGCTTTTAAAAAATATTTTCAAATATGTTTTAATATATTTTAAAGTCTGTTTTTATGATGTTTTAAAGTGCTTGTTGTGCTTTTGTTTGCCGCCCTGGGCTCCTACTGGGAGGAAGGGCGGGATATAAATCAAATAATAAATAAATAAACTTCATTCACCCAACCCAAAATTCAGAATCATGCCTCTTTAGGCTGTTTTCCAACTGTTTATTCTTGCTTTATGGTTATTGGATTTTAAATGGCTTTATTTCTTGTTGTGAGCTGCCTTGGTTTCCAACCCTACCTCACAGGGTTGTTGGAAAGACTACACACACACACACACTGCAGATGTATAAATACATACAGCCCATATAATAGTTTATTGTCAAACCAGTTGGTCATTGCAGAAAAATCAGTATAAGTTTTTAAAAAATCAGTATTCGTTTCCTACAGAATAAAAACTGAAATACCTAAATAAGCCCTGACTACTTGCTTTAAAATAGGACTGGAGGAGGGAGGGTCAGAAAGACAACACAAACACAATTCTTTTTTACATTCACTCCAAAGTCCCATTGATTTTCAGCACATTCATAACCATGTCTACTCAAAAGTAAATCCTATTGAATTCAATGGGATTTACTCTGGACATATGGAATTAGCAATGCTTTTACCTCCACAAAAGCAAGTATTGGGAAGGTTTTGAAAACACTGCCCAGGATCTGACTCCTACACACAAGAGGGGAAAAAACTGAAATGTATATACTTACCCAATTTATGAGATTTTCAGATAAACGGGGGGGAACCACCATTTTCTGGCCTTGCAATGAGGTTTACTAGACACTGCCACAGGTCAAACAAACACTTCACTGATTGGCTGCAATCCTGAATGGGCGGGGTTAAAGCTACAAAGTGCTATACAGTAGTTTAAAAAAGATTTAACAGGGGCGGCTGACGTTTTTATGTATTTCTCGAGAACCAGACCACCTAGAAACTTAATTTTTTTAAAAATTAAAGCTGAGAGTCACCCCCCTCTGATGGTGTCACCTGGTGCGGTCCGCACCCCCCACACCCCCTAGTGATGCCACTGCCCCACTTGTATCAGGCACAGAGCCCTTCTTTACCAAACACCCATCTGAACCGGCAGACACCTAAAGCCAATCACACAGCCACGCTGCACTTGCTGATGAATCTATCTTCTTAGGCCAAATGAAAGGAAATTAAATAGTACATGTTTTTAGGGTGATAGTTTTCATTTTTTTTTTTTTTTACAGTAGATGAAGTATTCCCTTTCCGGCATGTGCCTATCAGACAGAGCAATGAAGACTTGAATTTTAAAAGTTGTTTGAAAACCAGTTTTTTTTAACTTTCTCAAACTGTTTGCTATCATTCAGCCAAGGTTTCTAAGGAAATTTAGTGTTCTCACAAAGCCACACATACACTAGATGTTTCAGCAATCCTATACTCTGATCACATGGATAAGAACAGCTTGCAGGGATTACAGCACTTGCCCAATGGGAATACCCTTTCTGCTTTGCAGCCAGTCAGTTATAATCCCATTATAAAAGGTTTTTACCAACTACTGGAAGTTTAGGTTGTATCAGGGGTGGCCAAAACACCTCTAGGTGAATTGTTCTGCAGCCATGTACCTGCCATGCCTGAGGAATAGATAGAATGCATAGGTTCTGATTTATGAGTATCATCATTAGTTGATGATTTCATGGCCACGGAACTTCAAATCACATTCAGACATGCAAACATGGACATGGACTCAAAAACGATCTCATGTATGTCTCGTCACAGATGGAATACAGTATGCTTGGTTTACAAATAAAAGTGATTCCCTGCTAGAACTGTCACTGGAATGCCCAAAATGTTCCTGTGGTATTTTGGTGTTATACCCAATCTAGTTATCAATGGAAGATCCAACAGAAGTCCTGAATACCTAAGAGGGAACTAATATAAAAGAGACAGTGCAGATAATACATAATGCCCTCTGAAATGCATGCATGTTCAATTTATTATGAAGAAGAGACAAGCCAAGTCTCTTGGCTTTACATCCTAAACACAGTGCTTGCATGCCCAGACTGACATGAGCAAGAAAATCCTTAAAATTTGGCTCTAGAGGATAGTTCATTGAATTTATCTGAGTGAACAAGGCCTGGGAGGGTAAATTGTTTTTATTACATTTAAACTGAGTCAGCTTCTTGTTAATTATGAATATTATATCTACTCTTGACATTTGCAGAATGTCTGCCCAACCTAACCCTTAAATATCAATAGCTATAATACTGTGCTTTAAGCCTAGCACTGCCAGGATTACAGTGACTGAAGCTGCCCATATTCTTTGTTGTGAGGTTTGCCTAATAGCCTGGTGCTGTGAGACTGCTTAGAGATTACCAGGGTCGGCTCCAGGCATGCGCGCCCCCTACCTGTCTAGTCTTTACCATTGCCCTTAATGAAGACGGCGGCCGCGGTTTCCTTAAGGGGAATGAAGCCTCCGCCACCATCTTTGTTGATGGCGCACATCTCTGCCATCAACTAAGATAGTGGCAGCGGCTTCAGTACCTTAGGGAAGCTGTGGCCACCATCTTCATGAAGGCAATGCTAAAAAGCCGGCTGACAGGTAAGTGGGGGGCATGGATCGCAGAAGGGGAGCGGAGGGCCCCTCAGGGTCTCCTGTAGCTCCGGGGCCCTCGGGCCAATGCCCAACCTGGCCGCCCTTTAGAACCGGCCCTGGACATTGCTCACATGGTTTAGCTTAAATGACCCATACCAGTGCTGTAGTAGGGAGAGTCCACAGAAAAGGGAGAGCAATGCAGTTCACCAACCAGTGTTAAAAAAAATTCATGTTAGCAGAAAGTGTACATAAAAATGAATATATGAGTGAAAATAACATACAAAAATGCATTATATGATAAGAAACTGCTGGCAAAAATGTGTACACTAGTAAAAACTACCTACAAAAATGTGTTTATTAGGAGAAATTTGCACTATGACATTGGAGAATTTTCATGAGGATTAAAAAAAACCCCGCAAGTTGTTGCAGAAATGTGGAGAACTGATTTTAAGATTGGAAATGTGAGAAACTGAGAGAACCGAAATGGACAGATCTTTCCATCCTTTGAGAACTAGTATCACATGTAAGGGTAAATCATTGGTTTTTATTAACATCTTCCAGTCTAATGTATTTCGGCTTAGCAGTTTCTCGTTGATCGAGAAGAGTTTCAATTGAATTTTTCTGTGCCTTTTCTCGAGGAAGGCTTTTGGTATTAGGAACAGAGAGGTTACACTATTGAGACCTTGCGTTAAAAGAGCCTCATGATTTGTGTGCATAGAGGATACACATAAACTAAGTGTTAATTTACAAGATCTTTTGTTATATGGTTTCTTATAAATGGCAAAGAATTAGATTAGAGACTTTAAATCTTCGAGTTCCTGTGTCATGCTTTTTCATTATTCATAAAGTTCAGTTGCAAACAAACAAAACACACACAAATAAAAGTAAAGAACTAAGCTATTTATCTTGCTGTCATATAATAACAGCTCCATCTGCTGGTGTATTAAGCCAGCAGATATGCTTGCAACCAGGGCTGTGGAGTCGGTATGCCAAACCTTCGACTCCGACTCCACCCAAAATTGCTTCCAACTCCACAGCACTGGAAAGGGCTGTAAATGTCTTTTTAAATTGGAAGCTCTCGTAGGAGAATTTTTATTGCTGCCTGTAACCCTGTCTGTAAATATTATGCATATTGGAGCAAAAAATCTTAATTTCACATATACGCTCATGGGGTCTGAACTGGCGGTGACCGACCAGGAGAGAGACCTCGGGGTTGTAGTGGACAGCACGATGAAAATGTCGACCCAGTGTGCGGCAGCTGTGAAAAAGACAAATTCCATGCTAGGGATAATTAGGAAAGGTATTGAAAATAAAACAGCCGATATCATAATGCCGTTGTATAAATCTATGGTGCGGCCGCATTTGGGATACTGTGTACAGTTCTGGTCGCCTCATCTCAAAAAGGATATTATAGAGTTGGAAAAGGTTCAGAAGAGGGCAACCAGAATGATCAAGGGGATGGAGCGACTCCCTTACGAGGAAAGGTTGCAGCATTTGGGGCTTTTTAGTTTAGAGAAAAGGCGGGTCAGAGGAGACATGATAGAAGTGTATAAAATTATGCATGGCATTGAGAAAGTGGATAGGGAAAATTTCTTCTCCCTCTCTCATAATACTAGAACTCGTGGACATTGAAAGAAGCTGAATGTTGGAAGATTCAGGACAGACAAAAGGAAGTACTTCTTTACTCAGCACATAGTTAAACTATGGAACTTGCTCCCACAAGATGCAGTAATGGCCACCAGCTTGGATGGCTTTAAAAGAAGATTAGACAAATTCATGGAGGACAGGGCTATCAATGGCTACTAGCCATGATGGCTGTGCTCTGCCACCCTAGTCAGAGGCAGCATGCTTCTGAAAACCAGTTGCCGGAAGCCTCAGGAGGGGAGAGTGTTCTTGCACTCGGGTCCTGCTTGCGGGCTTTCCCCAGGCACCTGGTTGGCCACTGTGAGAACAGGATGCTGGACTAGATGGGCCACTGGCCTGATCCAGCAGGCTCTTCTTATGTTCTTATGTTCTTATGAATATGTGCTGATCTTGGCATCACAGCATTTGTCTTCATCTGGGTCCCGTGTCATACACTGACACACAAAATGTTTTCCATCTTGAGTTATGGTGAAATGCTCAAATACAGCTGACTTCATGGAAAGCTTCTTTGACATTGTGAATTTATATTTTAAAAAATTTGTCAATCAAAATTTATTTTGAAGTTGGAGTCGGTACATTTCTACTGACTCCGACTCCAGCCAAAATTGCTTCTGACTCCGACTTCATGACTCCGACTCCACAGCCCTGCTTGCAACAACCCTGTCTGTAAATATTCTCCTGCATCCTACTGTCTGCACCAGCAGTGGCTACATTATAGCAGTGTATATGTGTGTGCTGGATTCTCTCAATAAAGTTGTTTTGGGACTGTCATTATTCACTCTCTCCTAGCAGGTCCCCCTAAACTAAAGAACCTGGCAGCTCTTTCCCTGGAAAATAAGAGATCACCTGAAAGGAGTCTGCCCTTCCACATCATAAGAACCACCTGCTGGATCAGCCAATGGCCTATCTAGTCCAGCATTCTCTTCTCACAGCGGCCAACCGATGCCTGTGGAAAGCTTGCAAGGAGGACCTGAATGCAAGAGCACTCTCCCCTCCTGCAGCCTTATCCTCCATGAACTTGTTTAATCCTTTTAAAAAGCCATCCAAGTTGGCGGCCATCACTGCCTCTTATAGGAGCATATTCCATAGTTAACGGTGAAGTACTTTCTTTTGTTTGTCCTGAGTCTTCCAACATTCAGCTTCATTTCCCAACACTACACAAAGGGCACCTGGTGTTGAAGTGTGGAGGGGCAAAGAAAAAAATAGATAGGAAGTAATGAGCAGTTTCTGGTCTGCATGGTTTCTTTCAATATGGCCAGCTCTGTGTTTTATTGTAAACTTGTTGCAATATTTTCAATGTCAGCTTATTATGAGAAATGGAAAGGGCACTTTTGGGTTAGCTACTGTGGCTCCTATGAGATGCCATGCAAGAGCAATGGCAACAGATAGGCTTTGCGCTGACATAAATTTATAACCTGTCCCCTTGATTTGGTACCAGAATACTAATGACAAGATTCTGAGACCTTGGTGCAGGAGTTCAGATAGTTTGTCTGTTAGACAATTCCAAGAGTGAAACTGTTAAACTGTTTTATACACAATTAGGATATGTGTGTGTGTGTGTAAGTAATTGTGGCACCAGCAAACCACCAATTCCAAGCACTGAATAAAGCACTCACTAAAATCCAGTGCTTTTATATATATATATATATATATATGCATGCATACGACATAACAGGACTTGCAGATATCCTCGTGCAAACGTTTAATGTCAGGAATCCAGATGGACACAAACAGGTCAGTTTGATTTGTCATACTTTATGTCTTCATTTATTCAGCTAACATCAGTTGAGCACAGTTTGAGGACGTCAAAGACACTGGATAACAGTCCACAGGTACTTCAACAAGGATTGCAGAATAAGCACAAATAAAACTTCCTTCTGGCTGAATCAGTTTTGAAATTTATCTTATAAACCCTCAATATACTAGTTGAATTTGCTAAAATTTGTCACTAAAAACAGAAGGAAAGGACTTTTTCCAACATGAGAGGAACTTCCACAAGATGGTGCTATAATCTGAAGGGAAAAATGCATAATTTTGGAGACGTTGTTTTCAGAAAGGAGGCTGAGAATAGTTTTTAGCCTGGAGGCTTCCTCCACCAGTATGAGGGAACAGATTTTCTTCTCAGAATGGTGCTGGGACAGATATGCCACCTGCCTGAACAGCAGCTGATGCGTGGGTTTTTAGGAAGCTACATAATTTTACATAACAAAGCTCGCTGCTGAGCTGTATTATTGTTAATACTGAGAGCTGATTGATGCTACGGAAAAGGGTAAGGAATAAAGACAGACTTTTGAATGAGAACAAGTGTCCCTACGACCTTTGATTTTCAAATTCTGTAACTTGAAAACCCCCAAACACAGTTCATGTTACTAAAGAGTACACCAAAAACTATTAATTTATTTGTATGTGCTCCTAAGAAAATGAATAGTCAACCCTAGCAATCACTTGGTGCAGCTAGGTAATCTTAGATCAGGGCTGGAGAAACTCTGGCCCTCCAAATATTACTGAACTACAGCTCCAATCATCCTTGGCTATGCTTGCTGAGGCTTATGGGAGTTGCAGCTCAGCAACATCTGGAGGGCCAAAGGTTCCTCACCTGTTTTAGACCCTGGACTTAATGATTTATTCCCCTGCCTTTAGATGGTTCTGTATATTACTTCAGTTTTGAAAGGTGCAATTTACATTTCTTTTTCTCTACTCCGACCTCGCCATTCCATGCTTTACAACTGTTTGAACATTCCTCATATGTTACAGCAAAAGAACAACAGTTTGCCATCCCCGATGCAAAAAAGAAATGCTTCTAGCACATGTCATTTCACATTTTAATCTTCTAAAACCATAGCACAATCATGCCAACACGAATTAAATGGGGGTTGCCTCTGCTGTCCTGCTGCTAAACACATTTACTTGACAATAAGCACAGAAAAGGACAATATATTTTTGCAGTAAAGATGATAAATTAGCATCTGTCACCATGTACATGCCTAGTCAGCCATCCCTTGTATATAGAACATCTTTAAAAATAAGAAGAAAGGATTCTGTGATGACCAGTATCAGCCCTAGTGGGCCCTGGTATATACATACCAGCCCAGGTGCTGTTTGCCACTGCCACCATCATCTGGTGCTCTGTGGGTGGTCATTTGGGAGAGGGAGGCTGGACTGTGGGGCCCTGGACTTCAGCCCTAGCTGCAACATGGCTTGCAATTTACTCTACATCTATCAGCATATTGTTCTCTATTTTTGTATGTTTTGGATGATTGTAGAAGCAGAGGTTTTCATCCTTGCTGCTGTTGCTTGTATTGTTCTCACAATGGGCACTAATACATGTAGTCTATCCTTCATCTAGAGCAGCCTTTCCCAACCAGTGTGCCTCCAGATGTTGTCGGACCACAATCCCCATCTTTCCTGACCATTGGCAATGCTGGCTGAGGCTGATGGGACTTGTGGTCCAACAACATCTGGAGGCACACTGGTTGGGAAAGGCTGATCTAGAGTGTTAAATTGAGGCAGAATCCTGAACAGACAGTTATGTGTCCAGAGTTCTCATGTCCAGAAGGTAGGAAAATGGCCTGTCCTGGATGGGGTTGCTCTTTCCTTGAAGGACCAGGTCCACAGCCTGGGGTACTCGTTGATCCAATGCTGTCACTGGAGGTTCAGGTGGCTTCAGTGGCTAGGAGTGCCTTTTTCCAGCTCTGGCTCGTTTGCCAGTTTTGCCCCCTTTTGGACAGAGAAGATTTGGCCACCGTGCTCCATGCTCTGGTAACTTCCAGACTGGACTATTGCAATGTACTCTACGTGGGGCTGCTCTTGAAGATGACTCGGAAACTTCAACTGGTCCAAAACGCAGCAGCCAGATTACTGGTGGAGGTTCCTTTTAGAACTCATATGTTGTTGTTATGTGCCTTCAAGTCGATCACGACTTATGGCGACCCTATGAATCAGCAATCTACTCTGTTCATAGTGTTTTCATGGTAAGAGATATTCAGAGGTGGTTTACCATTGCCTTCCTCTGAGTTTGGATGCATCTTAGTCTGGTGTCTCAGCTTTGACCTTTCCGCCTTGGGTGCCCCTGCTAGGAGTCTAGCCTCTTGGTCTAGACTCCTGATACCATTGCTCTCAGCTTCTTCAACACTCTCAAACCCCCTCACCACGTTAAGGTGTGCATCCTAGAGGGGGTGAATTCATATAACCCCTATTTTAAAACAGTTGTATTGCTTGCCAGTTCATTTCTGGACTCAGTTCAAGGGGCTCATGTTAGTGTTTAAAGCCCTAAACAACTTAGGTCCCAAATAGCTGAAACACCACATCCTCCCTACAGAGTCTCACAGGTATCAGCAGAGGGGGCCCTTTTGGTAGTTCTGCCACCCTTTGAAACACAGGGATTGGTGGCCCAAGAGAGAGAGAGCATTCTCTGTGGCAGCCCCTAAGCTGTGGAACTCCCTCCCCACCAAGGCGTGTCTAGCAACTTCATTGTACAACTTTCAGTGAATGTTGAAGATGCACTTCTTTCAAACTTCTTTCGAACATTCCTTCGACATCTGAGATGTATATTTTTAGGACCCACCCTGTCTTCTGTGATTCTAATCATCATCATCACCACCACCACCACACTGGAGTATATTTGGACCCCAATGAGATTTCCATAGGAAGGATGATGTAACTTTGTCCCTCAGATACCATTTTTATGTATGCTGTCAGCCAGGGCCGGCTCCAGGCATACCGGGGCCCTTGGGTCTCCCCACCCCCTACCTGCCTGTCTCCTTTTACCATTGCCCTTAACAAAGATGGCGGCCACGGTTTTCCTAAGGGAATGACGCCTCCGCCACCATCTTTGTTGATGGCACGCATGCGTGCTACGTGCGCGCTTCTCTGCCATCAACTCAGATGGCGGCAGGGGCTTCAGTACCTTAGGGAAACCCTGGCCGCCATCTTCGTTAAGGGCAATGGTAAAAGACAGGAGACAGGTAGGTTGGGGGCATGGGGGGCCACGGATCGCGGAAGAGGAGCAGAGGGGTGGCTGAGGGCTCCCCTGTAGCTCCAGGGGCCGTTGGGCCAGTGCCCCACTTCTACTTGACAGTACCAAAGGATCCTGAGCAAAAACCCCACTTATTCAGAGGAGGTAGACTTTTTCTGAGCAGTAACTGCTGGCCCCTTCCCCATGCACATTGATTCAACAAAGGTGAACAGCTGCAGGACTGGGGGACTGGAGAAGACCTGCCCTGGGAGTGTGTACCTGAGCATCTGGGTGTTTGCTTGCTCACTCCTCTGGGTTGCTGCCTCTCGAGACAGCTGAAGTCCCTGGTAAGTGCTGCAAGGACTGGGAACCCCTGCCTGACCCTGACTCCAGAGAGACTGCAGTCAATCTTGCAGCCTCTTGCATCAGCTGCTGGCTGGGTCAGGGGGCATAAAAGCCCAGCTGCACTTGGGGGGTGGATCTGCCGCTGGTGGGGTTGCCACCGAAGGGGGCCATCCCTTGGGGAGCCCCGAGGGCAAGGGTGCTACCCCCTTCTATTTTTACAAAACACCAATCTTGAGGAGATTGGTAATGGGGAGGGTGTATGACGCATGTGTAGTTCCTGTGCAGGGTGAGAGCCTGTGCAGGGTGAGAGCCTGTGCAGGGTGAGAGCCTGTGCAGGGTGAGAGCCTGTGCAGGGTGAGAGCCTGTGCAGGGTGAGAGCCTGTGCAGGGTGAGAGCCTGTGCAGGGTGAGAGCCTGTGCAGGGTGAGAGCCTGTGCAGGGTGAGAGCCTGTGCAGTGAACTGAACGACAGGAGAAAGTTGCCAGATGTCTTCAGAGTGAGAGTCTGTAATTAGCAGGAGGCTGGCTCTCCCTGGGTGTGAGATGGGGGGGGGAGAGGAGTAGATGTGCCCTGTGTGAAAAATATTGAGTAGGTCTAACTGTTCCCAATTCTGTCAGAGGCCTACTGGAATAATTGGTTCAAGTAGGTTTTGTTGGTGGGCTCTTGTTGGGTTCATATCAGGCATTTAGGAGGAGTTTTAGTAAGAAGGAACATGGGTGATGCCACCCCAATTTCAGTGATCATGGGTAGAGGGGGGTATAGCCATAGAAGATGAGGGCAAGGCTATCTGCGCCTTGTTCCTCGCTCCCACTCCTCTCATGGACGGGTTCCTCACTGGCCTGGCCTGCGTGTGTTGTTTAACGTCAGATCGGTACAGAATAACATCACACTCATCCACAATTTGATCATGGATGAAGGTGACGATTTGGTATGCATTACAAAGACCTGGGTGGGTGAGCTGGGAGGAGTTGATCTAACCCAGCTGACAAAGTGTCAAGGCGAGTTAAGCAGCAGAGCGAAAAGAGGGTAAGTAGCTCCCATTTATTTCATTATTTAATTGAATTAAAACAGCTCAGAGCAATAAGTAATAAGGGCAGCCTACGGTCACCCTGAGCTAGGAGCCAAATCCTGAAAGAACCTAGGAGAAGGAATCCTATAGAAAGCTAGTTTTCAACACCACCCTAGCAGGAAAGCTTCAGGGGACACTATAGACAAGGCTAAATTCCAGTTGGAGAGAAGGGGAAAAAGGAAACTCCACCAATACCTGCAGGGAGAGAGTCAGCTTAGTCTTTGCTAAAAAGGGCAGCTTTAGCCTTCCTTAAACACAACCACAAGCTCTGTTTCCCTAGGTTAAACAAAGGTCAGGCTGTTCTAGGTGGGAAAACAACAAACAAACAAAAAGACTTGCCTGGAAGTTGCAGCCCCCTTGCTTAGATTAAAAGCAGCCAAAAGCTAGTCTAGTTTGTCCAGGCCAGAGTGCAAGGCACCACTTAAAACTGCAGGGGAACTTGCACTGATAAAAGTGGTTGTTGTCAGCAAATAAAATAAAAATAGAGTAAAAGCTAGTTAACCTTTCTTAGTACCACTAGTCAAACAGCCCCACCCCTCGCTAAGGAAGGAAGCCTGCCTTCAAAGGAAGGAAGCCTGAGATAATCCTAAAGAGTTAAGCCCCAGCTGATAGTTGAGCCATCAGCCTCAATTAACACATCATTGGCTGGCAGCAGTAGCTGGGAGGGACCAGCCACACATAAATTCAGAGCACCCTAGCAAAGGAGCCTGCTCCACGAGCTAGAGGGAGCCCCAGCTCACAAAGCGTCAAGGTGAGTTAAGCAGCAGAGCGAGTTCGGCAGCAGGGTGAGGAGGCCAGGCCCCCCCCACTCTGCCTGTCTGTTCCCTGTCCTCAACTAAACCGTAGTTTCCAACCCATTGATGTAATAAACCTTAAACAAAACTATGCAGGTAAGAAGCCAGCAGGGGTGTGGGGGCTTTCCAGTGTTTTGCACTGCCTGTAGCATGTACGACTATCTGCCTGTTGGACAGAAGTCATGGGTGTGCTCTTGGTGCAATGAGCTCCTAGCTCTCCGGGAATTACTTCATTTCCTTGAGGCCAAGGTGGCTGACCTGGAAAAGCTGAGAGAGGCAGAGAGGTGTGTGGAGGAGGCCTTCAGGGACGTTATAGCTGTGTCCCACTCCAAGGATGATAGCTCTTCTGCTATCATGGAGAACGATGGTCTCAGGGAAGGAGAGCATCCAGCTGAGGAAGAGGGAAACGATCCCTTAGAAGGGACCCATTCCTTGGGGGATGAGCAGCTATCCTCTCGTGCTGAGGATATATCTCCAGGGGGTGGAGGGATCCTTGTAGTGGGTGATTCGATCATTAGGAACATAGACAGTGAGGTGTGTGATGGGCGTGCAGACCACAAGGTGTTTTGCCTGCCTGGTGCGAAGGTTGCGGATATCGCCCATCGTTTAGATAGTTTGGTAGACAGTGCTGGGGAGGAGTCAGTGGTCGTGGTGCACGCTGGCACCAACGACATGGGAAAATGCAGCCGTGAGGTCCTGGAAGCAAAATTTAGGTTGCTAGGTAGGATGCTGAAAGCCAGGACCTCCAAGGTGGCTTTCTCTGAAATGCTACTGGTTCCACACGCAGGACCAGCCAGACAGGCCCAGCTTTGCAGTCTGAATGCGTGGATGAGACGATGGTGTCGGGTGGAAGGGTTTGGATTTGTTAGGCACTGGGGAACATTTTGGGACAAGCCGGGCCTGTACAAAAGGGACGGGCTCCACTTGAACCAGAATGGAACCAGACTGCTGGCACTTAAAATTAAAAAGGTGGCAGAGCAGCTTTTAAACTGACTGAGGGGGGAAACCCAACAGGAGCTGAGGAAGGTCCGGTTCGGAATAAACCTCCCCCCTGGGATAAAGACCAAAGAAATGATGAAATTTTAAAAGGGGTAGGCCTAGAAGTAGGCATTGTGAGAGCAGGGGCACAGGATATCAATTCAGAAGGGCAAAATTACCACAGGACAAACCACAAGTGCCAAAGACACTTGAAGAGAGACACTGCTTACAAGTGCCTGTACGCTAATGCTAGGAGCCTCCGAACCAAGATGGGAGAACTGGAGTGCTTGGTCTTAGAGAAGAGCATTGATATAGTGAGCATAACGGAGACCTGGTGGAATGGAGAAAACCAGTGGGATACGGTTATCCCTGGATATAAACTATATCGGAAGGACAGGGAAGGACGTATTGGTGGCGGAGTCGCTCTATACGTGAAAGAAGGCATTGAATCCAGCAAGCTCGAAACCCCAAAAGAGGCAGACTCCTCCACAGAATCGTTGTGGGTGGTGATACCATGCCCCAGGAGGGATTTAATACTGGGAACGATCTATCGTCCCCCTGATCAAAATGCTCAGGGAGACCTTGAGATGAGATATGAAATTGAGGAAGCATCTAAACTAGGAAATGTGGTAGTAATGAGTGACTTCAACTACCCAGACATAGACTGGCTGCATATGTGTTCCAGTCATGACAAAGAAGCAACATTTCTAGATATTCTAAATGACTATTCCCTAGACCAGTTGGTCATGGAACCGACCAGAGGGATGGCAACCCTGGACTTAATCCTCAGTGGGGACCGGGACCTGGTGTGAGATGTAAGTGTTGTTGAACCGATCAGGAGCAGTGGCTATAGTGCTATTAAATTAAACATACTTGTAAACGGCCAATTGCCAAGAAAATCCAATACGGTCACATTTGACTTCAAAAGAGG
Source organism: Rhineura floridana (assembly GCF_030035675.1). NCBI lineage: Eukaryota > Metazoa > Chordata > Lepidosauria > Squamata > Rhineuridae > Rhineura > Rhineura floridana. The sequence continues at coordinate 139,191,124 of NC_084482.1, read as the reverse complement.
AAACTTCACAAAAATGGGGGGACTGGTAAAAAGAAAGCTGAAAAACAAAGTCCAGAGGGTCACATCACCCGAAAATGCTTGGAAGTTGTTTAAAAACACTATATTAGAAGCTCAACTGGAGTGCATACCGCAGATCAGAAAAGGTACCGCCAGGGCCAAGAAGATGCCAGCACGGTTAACGAGCAAAGTCAAGGAAGCTCTTAGAGGCAAAACGTCTTCCTTCAAAAAATGGAAGTCTTGTCCGAATGAAGAAAATAAAAAAGAACACAAACTCTGGCAAAAGAAATGCAAGAAGACAATCAGGGATGCTAAAAAAGAATTTGAGGAGCACATTGCTAAAAACATAAAAACCAACAACAAAAAATTCTATAAATACATTCAAAGCAGGAGACCATCTAGGGAGACAATTGGACCCTTGAATGAAAAGGGAGTCAAAGGTGTACTAAAGAACGATAAGGAGATTGCAGAGAAGCTAAATGAATTCTTTGCATCTGTCTTCACAGTGGAAGATATAGGGCAGATCCCTGAACCTGAACTAACATTTGCAGGAAGGGATTCTGAGGAACTGAGACAAATAGTGGTAACAAGAGAGGAAGTTCTAGGCTTAATGGACAACATAAAAACTGACAAATCACCGGGCCCAGATGGCATCCACCCGAGAGTTCTCAAAGAACTCAAATGTGAAATCGCTGATCTGCTAACTAAAATATGTAACTTGTCCCTCGGGTCCTCCTCTGTGCCTGAGGACTGGAAACTGGCAAATGTAATGCCAATATTCAAAAAGGGATCCAGAGGGGATCCCGGAAATTACAGGCCAGTTAGCTTAACTTCTCCCTGGAAAACTGGTAGAAAGTATGATTAAAGCTAGATTAACTAAGCACATAGAAGAACAAGCCTTGCTGAAGCAGAGCCAGCATGGCTTCTGCAAGGGAAAGTCCTGTCTCAGTAACCTATTAGAATTCTTTGGGAGTGTCAACAAGCATATAGATAGAGGTGATCCAGTGGACATAGTGTACTTAGACTTTCAAAAAGCGTTTGACAAGGTACCTCACCAAAGACTTCTGAGGAAGCTTAGCAGTCATGGAATAAGAGGAGAGGTCCTCTTGTGGATAAGGAATTGGTTAAGAAGCAGAAAGCAGAGAGTAGGAATAAACAGACAGTTCTCCCAATGGAGGGCTGTAGAGAGTGGAGTCCCTCAAGGATCGGTATTGGGACCTGTACTTTTCAACTTGTTCATTAATGACCTAGAATTAGGAGTGAGCAGTGAAGTGGCCAAGTTTGCTGACGACACTAAATTGTTCAGGGTTGTTAAAACAAAAAGGGATTGCAAAGAGCTCCAAAAAGACCTCTCCAAACTGAGTGAATGGGTGGGAAAATGGCAAATGCAATTCAATATAAACAAGTGTAAAATTATGCATATTGGAGCAAAAAATCTGAATTTCACATATACGCTCATGGGGTCTGAACTGGCGGTGACTGACCAGGAGACCTCGGGGTTGTAGTGGACAGCACGATGAAAATGTCGACCCAGTGTGCGGCAGCTGTGAAAAAGGCAAATTCCATGCTAGGGATAATTAGGAAAGGTATTGAAAATAAAACAGCCGATATCATAATGCCGTTGTATAAATCTATGGTGCGGCCACATTTGGAATACTGTGTACAGTTCTGGTCACATCATCTCAAAAAGGATATTATAGAGTTGGAAAAGGTTCAGAAGAAGGCAACCAGAATGATCAAGGGGATGGAGCGACTCCCTTACGAGGAAAGGTTGCAGCATTTGGGGCTTTTTAGTTTAGAGAAAAGGCGGGTCAGAGGAGACATGATAGAAGTGTATAAAATTATGCATGGCATTGAGAAAGTGGATAGAGAAAACTTCTTCTCCCTCTCTCATAATACTAGAACTCGTGGACATTCAAAGAAGCTGAATGTTGGAAGATTCAGGACAGACAAAAGGAAGTACTTCTTTACTCAGCGCATAGTTAAACTATGGAATTTGCTCCCACAAGATGCAGTAATGGCCACCATCTTGGATGGCTTTAAAAGAAGATTAGACAAATTCATGGGGGACAGGGCTATCAATGGCTACTAGCCGTGATGGCTGTGCTCTGCCACCCTAGTCAGAGGCAGCATGCTTCTGAAAACCAGTTGTAGGAAGCCTCAGGAGGGGACAGTGTTCTTGCACTCGGGTCCTGCTTGCGGGCTTCCCCCAGGCACCTGGTTGGCCACTGTGAGAACAGGATGCTGGACTAGATGGGCCACTGGCCTGATCCAGCAGGCTCTTTTTATGTTCTTAACCCAGTTTTGCCCACCTGGATACTCGGTGCAAAGCCAGCACAGGCTGCAGGGACAGGGAGGAGAAGTTGCTGTGGTCTACAGAACTTCCATCTGTCACTAGGAAACCACTCTGTCTTGGAGCTGGTTGTGAGGGCCTGCACCTGGTGCTGGGCCAAGGAGATAGTAAACTAGGGTTGCTGCTTGTGTACCATCCACCCTGCTGCCTGGCAGCTTCTCTGACCAAACTGACAGAGGCCATCTCAGCTGTGGTATTGGAGGAGAACGGAATGATTGTGATTTCAATGTCCATGCTGAGGCTGCCTCTAGTGTTCCGACTCGGGACTTCATGGCCTCCATGACAACCATAGGGCTGTCTCAAGTTGTCACCTGCCCAACGCATAAGGCAGGGCACACCCTTGAGTTGCTTTTTGCTCCAGATGGAGGGGGTGGTGGTCTGGAGATGGGGGTGAATGTCACCCCATTATCATGATCAGACCACTTCCTGGTGACCTTTAGACTTGTGGCTCTCATCCTGCCCTGCAGGAGTGATGGACAGATTAAGATGGTCTGTCCCCGGAGACTAATGGAATCCACTGGATTCCTGAATGCTCTGGGAGAGTTCCCAGTAGATAGAGCAGGTGACCCTGTTGAAGCCCTTGTCATGCTGTGGAACAGCGAGGCATGTTGGGCTCTTGACACGGTTGCCCCCGAGCGCCCTCTCTGGCATTGCGGAGCCCGGTTTGCACCCTAGATGAAAACTAAAGCAGAACTTGGAAAAGTTCCTTTTTGAACTACAACTCCCATCAGCCCCAGCCAGCATGGCCACTGGATTGGGCTGATCAGAGTTGTAGTTCAAAATAAGAAACTTTTCCAAGCTCTGGACTAAAGTAATGACAGAAGAAGATTTATGTAACTTTAAAGTTGACGAGGACAGTGAACTTGTCAAGGATTATCAGTACCTCGGCACAGTCATTAACCAAAATGGAGACAATAGTCAAGAAATCAGAAGAAGGCTAGGACTGGGGAGAGCAGCTATGACAGAACTAGAAAAGATGTCTCACTGAACACTAAAGTCAGGATCATTCCGACCATGGTATTCCTGATCTCTATGTATGGATATGAAAGTTGGACGGTGAAAAGAGAAAGATAAACTCATTCAAATGTGGTGTTGGAGGAGAGCTTTGTGCATACCATGGACTACAAAAAAGACAAATAATTGGGTGTTAGAACAAATTAAACCGGAACTATCACTAGAAGCTAAAAGTTGAAACTGAGGGTATCATACTTTGGACACATAATGAGAAGACATGATTCATTAGAAAAGACAATAATGCTGGGAAAAACAGAAGGGAGTAGAAAAAGAGGAAGGCCAAACAAGAGATGGATTGATTCCATAAAGGAAGCCACAGACCTGAACTTACAAGATCTGAACAGGGTGGTTCATGACAGATGCTATTGGAGGTCATTGATTCATAGGGTCGCCATAAATCGTGATCGACTTGAAGGCACATAACAATAACAAACACCAGTGAGCTAAGGGCAATGAAACAGGCTGCTGTGCAAGTGGCGAAAGATGTGCTGTGAGGCTGATTGGGCACGAGTAAAACATCATAACCATGCCTACTGTGCAGTGGTGAGGGAGGCAAAGAAGGCCCACTTCTATGCCACCATCACATCCTCAAGCAGCTGTCCAGTGGAGCTTTACCGTACAGTCAGGGGTCTGTTGACATCAGGTCCAGGAAAAGGAGTTTTAGTCCCTTTGGAGTCCCACTGTGAATTGTTTGCAAGGCACTTTGAGGGTAAAGTTGTTCACCTCAGTAGCAATCTTGATATCTCATCCACATCTACTGTAGTCCGCAGGGAGGTGTCCAGTGCAACAAATGCTGCACCTTCTTGGGAACAGTTTCAGTCAATGTGGCCTGATGACATGGACAAGGTGCTTGCAACAGTGCGGCCAGCTATGTGTCCTCTCGACTCTTGCCCTTCTTGGCTTATTAAAGCTTGCCGAGGGGGTTTGACCGAGTGGATCCAGGGTGCAGTCAACACTTCGTTATGGGAGGGAGTGGTTCCAGCCACCCTGAAAGAGGTGATGATCTGACCACTCCTGAAAAAGCCCACCTTGGATCCATTGGTTTGCGACAACTATCGCTCAGTCACAAATACCCCCTTCTTAGGGAAGGTGATTGAGAGAGTTGTGGCACAGCAATTGCAAGTACTCTTGCAAGATTATCTTGAGCAAGTCCAGTCTGGGTTCAGGCCTGGTTATAGACCTTTATCAGGAAGACCTTTATCAGGAGTGCGACCCTATTATTCTTACTTGATCTTTCGGCAGCTTTTGATACCATTGACCATGGTATCCTTCTGGGCTGACTTGGTGAGATGGGTATTGGAGGCACTGTTTTACAGTGGTTCTGATCCTATCTCCAGAGTTATTTTCAGAAAATAGGATTGGATTATTGTATTTCAGCCTCCTGGCAGTTGTGCTGTGGGATGCCACAGGGTACCATCTTGTCCCCATACTGTTTAACATCTATATGAAGCCCTTGGGAGAGGTCATCTGGAGATTTGGGGCAAGGTGTCAGCAGTATGCTGATGATACCCAGCTCTATTTCTCTGTAACATCTGAATCAGGAGAGGCCGTGCATGCCCAGGACTGGTTGGCTGGTTGAGGGCCAATAAACTGACTGAATCCTAGCAAGACGGAGGTGCTGTGGATTGGTGGTTCCCAAGTTCAGATAATTGGTCAGTTGCCTGCTTTGGATGGGGTTGTACTCTCTCTGAAATAGCAGGTCTGGAGGTGCTCCTGGACCCATCTTTGTCATTAGAGGCCCAGGTAACCTCTGTGGCTAAGAGTGCCTTTCACCAGCTTCAGCTGGTAAGACAACTGCGGCTGTTTCTGGACAGGGATAGCCTGATCACTGTTGTCCATGCACTGGTAACCTCCAGGTTGGATTACCATAATGCACTGTATGTGGGGCTGCCCTTGAGGTTGGTCCGGAAGCTGCAGCTGGTACAAAATGCGGCAGCGAGACTACTCACTGGGGCAGGTTATCACCAACATGTCACTCCACTACTAAAAGAATTGCACTGGCTACCTATTAGCTACCGGGCTAAGTTCAAGTTGCCAGTTTTGGTATACAAAGCTCTACACAGCTTGGGACCAGGATACCTGAAAGACCGTCTTATCCCTTATATACCCTGTCAATCACTGCACTCTGCAGGTGAGGGCCTCCTGTAGATACCATCTTATCAAGAGGTCCGTTCTGCACAACATAGGAAACAGACTTTTAGTGTAGTGGTACCAACCCTTTGGAATTCCGTCCCCTTAAATATTAAGGCACCATCTCTGTTAACTTTTTGGCGCCTACTGAAGACCTTCCTCTTTCAACAAGCCTTTTAAGTAGAGACCTTATCCCAGTCTGCATCTGTGTTTGAATTGCTTTTTAATATATCTTTAAACCTCCTTTTAAAAAATGCTTTCAAAGCTTTTTTTAAAATGTTTTTAAAGATGTTTTGTTTTACTATGTTTTTAATGGTTGTTGTGTTTTAATATATTTTAAAATCTGTTTTTATGATGTTTTAAAGCGTTTTTAGTGCTTTTGTTTGCTGCCCTGGGCTCCTCCTGGGAGAAAGGGCAGAATATCAAGAAAGCAAGCAAGCAATTTTGGGGGTATATTTTAACCCCAGTTTTTTTTGTTTTGTTTCCAGAAGGACAATGGTAAGTGCCACCTGGCTGAAATTAGAGGAGGTTGCACAGGGTGACAATGTCCTAGAAGGAAAACCTTGTAGGTCTACCCATGTGTACATTACACAATAAAAGGCAGAAATTTGCCCCCAGAGCTTTTTGCTGGATACATTTCAACCCTCCTGTTTTTTTTTGTTCTTGTTTACAGAAGGAAAACAGTAAGTGATAACTGGCTGAAATCTGGGGACGTTATATGGGTGATATTTTGTGGTGATGTCCTAGACATGCAACCCTATAGGTCTACTCATGTGTAAATTATACAATAAAAGGCCGACATTTGCCCCCAGAGCTTTTTGCTGGGTTATTTTTGGCCCCCAGTGGTTTTTTGTTTTCAGAAGTAAAACAGTAAGTGGCAACTGGCTCAAATTTGGCAACATTGTAGAGGTTAGGTTTTGTGAAAATGTCCTAGAAGAACACCCCCATATATCATGTGTAAATTACACAATGAATTGTGCACCTTAGGTCCAAATGGACTCCAGAAGATTGGATGAAGGCTAGAGTAGTTCCATTAGTGTTATTTAACAGATTTATATTTCATCTTTCTTCCATCATGCTTAGCTCTCAAACTGTACTCTATTAAGAGGGTCATTGTACAGTAAACTATTTTTGGACTATAGCCTATGGTCTGAATTCTGAGGTCTTTGTATGCAAAAAGGTATTATGCACAACTTTGTGGAGAAAAAATGTACACAAACACCAAAGACATCAGATACAAATAAATAAACACATCCACAATAAGAGATGTGCAGGAAAGCACATGTTCAGTAGTCTTACGCTACACTGCCTGGGATTACAATGCATATGGCATAGAACAGGATCAGAGAAGTTTTCTCTATGGAAGACATGCTTGGTTTTGATGTAAATACCAATAAGCTCTCCTCTGGAAAGATGTTTTGTTATAAAGTGTGTAAAAGTAAAATCAATTTTCACTTACACAGTTAATTAATCATATATATTCTTAATTTCCAGGGGAGACAGCATGAACAATATTTAGGCTTAATTTATTCAATGAAATTATGGGTATGCTGACATTGATTAATTATAACAGAGCAATCCTAACTATAGAAAACTGGTGTAAATTTTGCAAACTTAAATTAGCTCTATTCCAAACTCTGTTCAGGAGTTTTACACCACCCATTTTGCTTCACCAGGTTGCTAGGTCATCATTTGGAATCAGGTGTAAGTCTCTCTTTGCCCTGTTCAGCCCCCACAATGCCCCTGGAATGCTCCTTTTTGGGGACTTACACTGGCATACCTCTGATGTAGCCAGGGTCAGGGACTTATGCTAATATAGTCCTGGCTCAAACAGAAAAGATCCACTGAATCCAAATTCTCTCATCCCAGCAGATATTGGGGTTGGTTTGCACTCTAATTTATCTTATCAATATGCCTGTTGATTAAAACTATTGATGGTACAGACATAAACAGCACAATCCAAACCCAAGACCTACTGAGATAAGAGAGTTTGAATTCAGTGGAACTTGGGCTTTCCTGGCAGAGCCAGGGCTACACCGGTGTAAATTCCTCATCCTGTCTCAGTTGAGGCTCAGTCTTCAGAGTTTAAGCTGGCAAAATGTACATTGGTGTAAGTCCCCAAAAGGGGCATTCAAGGCAAGGAGAGAATTACACCTATTCTAAACTCCTTTCATCTTAGTCTTGTGACCTAACAACCCAGCAGAACCTAGCCAGCCAAAAGGGTGATATAAGACAAATGCCTCCTGAATGGAATTTGGAATAGGGATAACTTAAACTGGCATAATTTACACCAGTGTAAATTATACCGGCTTTCTATAGCTATGTTTGCTCTGTAAATTATTTTCCCCCCATACATTCTGGAGTCATCATTTAAAAAAACTATTAATATCTTATTGCAGGCTTGTTTTCAATGGTTAAAAAACACTCTTATCCTTGTGTGGCTTTTAGTGAAAATGAAAAAGCAGCCATGGCTGTATTTTGGAAGGATTTCCCTTCAGTTTTAGAGAAATTTTAGAGTTTTAGAGTAAGATTGACTTCCACTCTCTTTCCCTGTAATGAAAAGCTTAATGGGAAGAACAAATCTGTAGTCAAATATCAATGTTGCAAAAATGGGGCAGGAATTTGCCTCCTTCAGAATTAACAATAATGATGTTTTTAATTTTTCTCATTACTACCTGCAGAGGAACTGTAAATGTGCAAAAGTTTTATCTGCTGCTCTTGTCTGGAAAACTATCACCTCCTCAACAACTCTTTTCATTGGATAGAATATTTTGGTCTATATGAGAAAAAAGTTTTTATAGCAGAAAGTAGTATCACTATTTTGGCCCATGTGGCTAAAGTCCATTTACAATTAAGTTTAGTCATTGTAGATTTTTCACTGCGTGTGGTTATAAGAGACTGGAATAATTTTGTGTTCTCTTTCAAGTGGTATAGTCAGGGCCGGCTCCAGACATGCCGGTGCCCTTGGACATCAGCTTGCCCTGGGCCCCAGCGTGTGTGCATGTTTGTGCTTGCGCGTTCGCCCCCGCGCCCCCACCTACCTTTCTCTTGTCTTTTACTATTGCCATTAACCAAGATGGTGGCCGCAGTTTCCCTAAGGGGATGAAGCCTCCGCCGCCATCTTTGTTGATGGCACGTGTGTGTGCTACACGCATGCATCTCTGCCATCAACTAATATGGCGGCAGGGGCTTCAGTACTTTAGGGAAACTGCGGCCATCATCTTCATTAAGGGCAATACTAAAAGGCAGGAGACAGGTAAGTAGGGGGTGTGGGGGGGCTGTGGATCGCCATGGATCACGGAAGGGGAGCGGAGGGGCTGCTGAGGGCCCCCCTGTTAGCCTGTAGCTCCAGGGGCCCTCGGGCCAGTGCTCCACCTGGCCGCCCTTTAGAACCGGCCCTGGGTATAGCATGAAATAGAACATTACCGCTTGGTTCTGTGGAATTGCATTCTTTTATACTTAAACAACATGACAATATTTAAAACAAAAATTATTGTTCTCCAAGAACAGGCCAATCTGAGGTGCACCATAAACTTGATTTTGAATTGTTTAACTGCTATGGGTCCTTTTTTGCAACAAAAATAGGTTTTTGTTTGCTTATTTATCTTTGAAATTTGCACCATATCACTTTGGCTCATGACTATTATTTGGCAGCTACCATGGGCATAATTTATTTCTCAGTTGCTTCTTTGAAGCTCTTCCTAAGAAAAGTGGGAAGCATACTGATATTCACAGAACTAGCTGAGTGTCAAGGTTTAGGTGAATCACTCTGCTAGGGCAGTATCTTCCAGATGTTAATTCCCCTTCAAATTCACTCACATCCTCCAGACCAGATCACCAGGGTGGATTGAGGTGGATAAGAGATGGTGACTAATGTGAGGAAGCAACTAAAAGGGGATTTATTTATTTATGTTTGGTATGAAGTGATCAGTTGCTCACTTATTCTGAAATGTCACAGAAACCATGTGACATGACGACAGCTCAACCTCTTCTGGTTCACCCTAACCTAGAATTTAAGTTTTCCAGGAATCAATAAGCTGTGATCAGACCATATGTTTGTGATACACCAAAGCATGCAATGGTTGCAAGCAAAACAAAACAAAAACACAAAACAACACTCTACTGGTCATAATCTCACATGACTTTCTGAATCTAACTACGAGCAAGAGCGAACAAGGTCCATCCATATCAGACACGCTTGCTGAAAGGAAATGCATGCAGATACATGGTTCCCAGTGGGAATGATTAAAAACAACACCAGAACATAGTAGCATACTTCTTTCTTTCTTTTTGTCCAACAGTAAACAAAACCCGATAGGAAGTTCTGTCAGCATCCCAAATTCTCTGAGGTCTAGTCTATATGATACATTTACAAATATAGAGGCTATTGGAGACAGCCTCTTCATAGTGGTCACAGAACTAGCTATATGAATCACTTTCATTATGTAGAGCATTTCTATAGAAATGGGCAGCCATGGAATGGCTAATTATGGCATGGGAACTTTCTACATGGCAGAGGCAACCCATGTAGAAAATCATTCTCTGAATAGAAGCTTGTCCAGTGATTTCCACATGACAATGTGAAGAGAGTCCGAGAATGAAATAAAACCCATCTATTGGGACTTCCCTAAGTGAAAAAAAAATATAGATAAGCGGGAGTTTTTAATTCTCTTTTTACCTCAAGGTAAATGACCACCAGGCATGGTGGTCTATGCTGGTTGAAATTCATATCATTAAACCCTGCTTATTTTACCCGCAATTGATCTTAGGCTCTGGAATGACTTCCTTTATAGATGTCAGGATGAGCTCCTCACTTATGGCTTTCCATAGGGCTTGCAAGTCTCAAGTATCTGAGTGGCTTTTGAAGGCTGATTTGCTTAGGTAGTTGTCTTGAGATTAAATATTTTAAATTAATAACATAAAATGAAAAGTACCATGGCCATATAGCCTTGGATGCACAGAGTGGCTTAACATCAGCCCTGATGATGACTTAAGGAATTGAGTAGAAACAAAGCACCTTGGAGCAAACTGGAGCAAAGACTGTTGATTCAGGTTAGATACTCAATTGCCTGTGTAACATATTCTGAAACTTACCTTTAACGTCACTGTTATGTCCAAAGCAATGTCACAATGTTCCTGATTAGCTCTATTTGGATATGTTAAAAACATGATTTGAAATTCTGTTCTAAGGAAGCACCCAAATCACAACCCACTTTTACTACCTGCTTTCTTCTAGTAACAACTCAACATGTCTTGAATCTTCATGACATTTATTAACTGAATTTCTCTGTGTGTGCGCACAAACAGAGTCAGGATCCCTTACCTGTGGCTGCTGAGTGGCAGCTGGTTTCTGAGGAGATGGTACAGGCGTTTTAGATAACATTTGATTCATTCTGCTTACAACAAGCTCAGTTATAAGCTGTTTGTCTTCAACTTGATGCTCACCAATCAAAGGCATTGCGCAATCCATAACCTAGAAGACACAAAAATTGATTAGGCAGTGAATTATTGTTTTAGTAATTTTTTTAGTGTGTTGCAGATCATTATTGTTGTCCATGCTGAGCTGTAGGCAATTGTAAATAAATGAAGGGTAGTCTAAAGTATTTCCTTAGAATCAAATTTTTTAAATTCACTATTTCCAAATTTTAGTTTTGTTTATTAGGAAAGGTGAGGATATTTGTGCAAGTGACTTAATTTTTTTTTTTTAACATGGGAAGGAAACCGAGCCAGTGTATATTAAAACTGTTTCTGTTGCAAGAAAACTGGATTTCAATGATTCTTTCACAGAATATGCCAAAGTGCTGAACAACCTTGATATAGTATGAAGAGTAGAGCTGAAAGGGGCCTATAAGAGCATTTGAGCTCAATGCAGGAATTCAAGTTAAAGCATATGCGGCATATGGCTGTCTAGTTCCCTCTTGAATGCCTCCAGTGTTGGAGAGCCCACCACCTCCCTAGGTAACTGGTTCCATTGTTGTACTGCTGTAACAGTTAGGACATTGTCCCTGATGTTCAGCTGAAATCTAGCTTCCTGTAACTTGAGCCCATGGAATGATTGAGAAGAGATCCTGGACCTCCTCTGTGTGACAATCTTGCAAGTACTTGAACAGTGCTATCATATCTCTGCTTCTCTTCTCTTCTCTAAGCTAAACATGCCCAGTTCTTTCAGTCTCTCCTCATAAGGCTTTGTTTCCAGTTGCCTGATCATCCTTGTTGCCCTTCTCTGAACCAATTCGTTTGTCTGCATTCTTCTTACAGTGTGGTGTCCTGAACTGGATGCAGTACTCAAGATGAGGACAAGCCAGTGCCGAATAGAGAGGAACGAGCACTTGATTTGGAAACTACACTTCTCTTAATACAGCCATAAATAGCATTTGCGTTTTTTGCAGCCACATTGTACTCATATTGAGCTTGGGATCAACAACAATTTAAAGACCTTTCTTGCATCTAGTATTGCTGAGCCAAGTATCCCCACATTTTACAACTGTGCATTTGGTTTCTTTTTCCTAGGTATAGAACTTTGCACTTGCCCCTGTTAAATTTCATTGAAGATCACTTTGAATTTTGTTTCTATCTTCCTGAGTATCAGCTCTCTCCCAATATTGTATCTGCAAATTTGATAATTATTATTTATTCATTTATTTGATTTTTATACCGCCCGACTAGCGATAGCTCTCTGGGCGGTGTACAACAGAAAATACAAAAATACATCTCATAAAAGTGCATAATAAATATTACAAAAACATATAAAGTGCAGAAAATCAGATTACATAATTTTTAAAATTTTAAATTAAATTAAAATGCCATAGAAAAGAGGCAGGTCTTAAGCTGGCGCCGAAAAGACAGCAGCGTTGGCGCCATGTGCACCTCAACAGGGAGACTATTCCAGAGTTCGTGGGCCACCACTGAGAAGGCCCTAGTTCTTGTCACCACCCTCCGAGCCTCTCTATGGGTCGGGACTCGGAGGAGGGCCTTCGATGTAGAGCGCAGTGTCCGGGCAGGTTCATATCGGGAGAGGCGTTCCGACAGGTATTGTGGTCCTGCGCCGTATAGGGCTTTGTAGGTTAAAACCAACACTTTGAATCTGGCCCAGAAGCATATTGGCAGCCAATGTAAGCGAGCCAGAACAGGTGTTATATGTTCCGACCGCTTAGTCCTTGTTATTAATCTGGCCGCCACATTTTGGACAAGCTGTAGCTTCCGAACTGTCTTCAAAGGCAGCCCAACGTAGAGCGCATTGCAGTAGTCTAATCGCGAGGTTACCAGAGCATGTACAACTGATGTAAGGTCCTCTCTGCTCATATAGGGACGTAGCTGGGCTACCAACCGAAGTTGGTAGAACGCATTCCGAGCCACCGAGGCCACTTGAGCCTCAAGTGACAGGGAAGGATCTAAAAAAACTCCCAGACTACGAACCCGTTCCTTTAGGGGGAGTGTAACCCCATCCAGGACGGGGTAGGTATCCACCACCTGGTCAGTGAAACCATCCACGAGCAACATCTCAGTCTTGTCTGGATTAAGCCTCAGTTTGTTAGCTCCCATCCAGTCCATTATCGTGGCCAGGCAACGGTTCAGCACATTGACAGCCTCACCTGAAGAGGATGAAAAGGAGAAGTAGAGCTGCATGTCATCAGCATACTGATGACAACGCACTCCAAAACTCCTGATGACAGCACCCAACGGCTTCATGTAGATGTTGAAAAGCATGGGGGACAGAACCGACCCCTGAGGGACTCCACATTGGAGATCCCACAGTGTCGAGCAATGTTCCCCAAGCACTACCTTCTGGAGACGACCCGCCAAGTAGGAGCGGAACCACTGCCAAGCAGTACCTCCAACTCCCAACTCCACGAGCCTCTCCAGAAGGATACCATGGTCGATGGTATCAAAAGCCGCTGAGAGATCAAGGAGAATCAACAGAGTTACACTCCCTCTGTCCCTCTCCCGACATAGGTCATCATACAGGGCGACCAAGGCTGTCTCAGTGCCGAAACCGGGCCTGCAACCCGATTGACATGGATCCAGATAATCAGTTTCATCCAATAGTGCCTGGAGTTGGCCAGCAACCACTCGTTCCAGGAGTTTGCCCAGGAATGGAACATTTGCTACTGGTCTGTAGCTGTTGAAATTTTCTGGGTCCAAGTTTTTTCAGGAGTGATAACCATTCTCTGCACCTCCTCATCCAAGTCATTAATAAAAATGTTGAAAAGCACTGGTCCCAGGACTGAGCCCTGCGGTACCCCACTCGTTACCCTCCCCCACTTTGAGAAGGAAACACTGATAAGCACTCTTCAAGTACGGTTCTGTAGCCAACTGTGGATCCACCTGATAGTTGTTCCAGCCAGCCCACATCTAGCTAGCTTGCTAATGAGGGTATCATGGGGTACTTCATCAAAAGCTTTGCTGAAGTTGAGATATATTATGTCCACAGCATTCCCACAGTCTACAAGGGCGGTTATCTGATCAAAAATGAGGTAAGATTAGTCTGGCAGGATTTGTTCTTGACAAATCCATGTTGGCTTCTAGTAATCACTGCATTGTTTTCAATTGATTGCTTTATAGCTCCAGAATTCCCCCATGATTTCACAAAGATAACAGACAGTAGTTCTATGGTTGCAATGTGATGTGGTGTCACTGAGACAACATAGTGCTAAGAGTGTCTTTGACAATGTGCACACATTAAATCTCCAGCAATGGTTCCTGTGCCCAGTGCAGATAATACGGATTAGCTGCACAACTGCTGTGTAACTGACTTGTGATTTGTCAGATCCCTTAACATATGATGAACCCATGGATTTGCACTAACATAGTCACAGACATGTAATAAGTAATGCAAAAAGCAGTCTTGTGGAAAGGAAGGTGTGATGTCAGCCATAGTTTCTCATTCCAAGATTTTATGTTCCTGCAAGTCCTTGGCAAAATGTGATCCAGTTTCAATCTACTGTGCACTGCCTTGGAATTCAGGTGAGTTTATTCTAGAAGCCTGCTTTAAATGTACTGGCACAAACACAGTTATGTCTGCAGAGTGAGTCAGTGACAACTCAACTCCTTTAAACTCTTCTTATTCACAAAGAATGTGAAAATTAAGGTTTTAACCACTCAGCATATGAACAATTTTAAGCAACATACATTGTACTAGCTCAGACAAACCACATGGGCAGAGCAATCCAAATTATAGGAAGCCAGCATAAATTATACCTGCTTAAATTAAGCTGGAGTAAGTTATTCCTATTCCAAACCTTTACCAGAGCCCTGGTCAAGCCAGGATGGAAAAATTACACTGGTGTATATCTAGCTGAGCCAGGATGGTGGACTTCAACAGTTGTATCCCCAGCTCAGCCCAGATTCTGTTGGAGATTGACCTATCCCAAATGTATCTCATCCTGGAGGAGCTTGGGTTTGGATTGTTCCCTTATTTATTTATTTATTTCAGGTACTTATATACTATCTAATGTTCAGAATTTCTAAGTGGTATACATAAAAGTCATGTCCTATAAAGAACAATAACAATTCATTCTAAAAACAGAAAACTACTTTAAAATGTCTACTGAAATAGGAATATCTTTGTCAAGTGTAACATGAGAAGACATACTGTTGGATTCTGAAATGGAATTTCACATTTTTATTTCTAGCATTTTCTATAATATCAAAGATGCTTGTGTGTGTCTATGAATGTATATTTCAAAAACCAAAGAACAGCTAAGTAAAAAATCATATCAACCACCACCCCGCTGTGCCTCACCCTAACATTCCTTATACCCCTCTTTTTATTGTCATTTAAATGTTGTGTGTGCGTGTGTGTCTATAAATTGCTTGTGTGCCGCAATTTTCAAAGAGCGCCACAGATTCTCAATGGGATTGAGATCAGGACTTTGACTGGGCCACTGGAGGACATTCACCTTTTTGTTCTTGAGCTGCTCCAATGTTGCTTTGGCCTTGTGCTTGGGATCATTGTCCTGCTGAAAAGTGAATTTTCTCCCAACCTTCAATTTTTTAGTGGACTAAAGCAGGTTCTTTTGCAGTATTTCCTTGTATTTTGCTGCATCCATTCTTCCTTCCATTTTAACAAAATGCCCAGTCCCTGCTGATGAGAAGCATCCCCACAGCATGATGCTGCCATCACCATGCTTCACTGTAGGGATGGTGTGTCTTGAGGCATGGGCAGTGTTAGGTTTGCGCCACACATAGCGGTTTGAGTTTTGGCCAAAAAGCTCTATCTTGGTCTCATCTGACCACAAATCGTTTTCCCACATCACAGTTGGGGCACTCTCATGCTTTCTGGCAAACTCCAAATGTGTTTTCAGATGGTACTTTTTGCGTAACGGCTTCTTTCTTGCCACCCTCCCATACAAGCCAGTGTTATGCAGAGCTCTTGATATGGTTGACTGGTGCACCACTACTCCACTCCCAGCCACTGAACTCTGTAGCTCCTTCAAAGTGATTGTTGGCCTCTCAATGGCTTCTCTCACAAGTCTTCTTGTTTCGTGGGAAAGCCTTTTCTTGGCAGTGCCTCGGTGGTGTGATCCACTTCCTGATTATGGATCCAACTGTGCTCACTGGGATATCCAAACACTTGGATATAATTTTGTACTCTTTTCCTCATCTATGAATTTGTATTACATTATCTCTCACTTCTGTAGAACACTCTTTAGTCTTCATTTTCCTTCAGATCCACAGCCTGACCAATGATCCTTCAACAGTGGGGGTTTTATCTTGACAATGTGACAGCAACTTTATGGTTCACAGGTGGAGGCCAATGGTAAGGTAACTGTGTCCTCAATAGAGCAATTTCTTTCATCTGTGTAAACTGGGAGCTTCCATAGTACAGGGGTTGAATACTTATGCAAGCAATATGTTTCAGTTTTTTATGTTTCTTACAAACATTTCTCAACATAAAACCAATGTCACCTTACAATAATTGATTTTGAGTTTCAGTGTTTATATATAAAGTTAGATAGTGATATATTATAATATGGATGTTATTCACACATCCTTCCTTTTCCTTAGCAATTCCTTATTCTGATCTCCACTCTCCAACCTCTTCTATACCCTTCTCACACTTTTCTGTTCCCTCTCCTCTTCCTCCTCCTCTTTCTCTTTCCCTTTTCCCTCTCCGCTCCTCTCTTCTTTCCCACCCCTTCCCTTTACTATTTTAATTATATTTATTTATTTTCTAATTGTATTGAAATTGTCTTTTTTGAATGTTGGACATCATGTCTCCTTATTTCATGTATTTGAAATAATTATTTCATGTAAAAAAATAAAAATTTTAAGGGAAAAATTAAATATTTATTGTTCTAGAAGGCTTTGGAGTTAGTTGTAATATCACTCCCCTTGAACTTCCAGTGCTTAGCAAAGAACTTTTTATTTCAGTGGGCATTTTAGATAAGTTTTTCTGTGTTTATGCTTAACTTTAACTGATTTTATCTCCAATGTATGTTTTGAAACCTTATTGTACACCATATAGACTGTGGTGTTAGGAGGTACACTTGTATTCAACGTAGTGCTGAGATAATTCTGTCAGCAAAATCTTTTTTGCTTGCCCGACAAAATGATCTCCTCTCTAGTCTCCCTGTGTTCTGTTATGGGGGTTCTCCTGATCCTTGAGAGCAGATTTGGAGAAGGTATGGGGATGCCTGGGGGGAGGAGGCAGAAGTCCTACTGTTCTAGCAGGTGTCCTGGTACTAGCGTCCCCTAGTGCAACAAATTAGTTTAATACAGCCCAAAGTGTTTATATAAATTATAATAAATAAATAATACTATTAAGACTTTTTCTTGTTTTTCATTAATATGCTTGATAGCATGGCAAATTATAAATCTTCATTACTGTTACTACAGACATTCATTGATGAAAAGGAATTAATTTCCATTTTTGTTTTCCAATTAGTTGATTTCATTTCTTCCAGCCAGTTTCTTTATTAACACTGAAGGCAGTTTGTGGCAATTGACTGATAATATAACTTTGTGAAGAGTAGAACAAAGCATTGTTCATCCTAGTCTTAGAGAACAAAATGTTCCACTAGTATCATGATATTGATAAAAAATGTTCTTTTTATGTGGGGTTATGTGGGACATCAGAAGTAGCCACATGTTGACAACTTCCCCTGCCCATTCCATATGGAACATTATTTGTTTATTATTTAGCTTTTTCTCAACAAGAAGTATTTGGGAGGGGAATGAACACAGAAAGCTTAATGGAATAAGTCTTGCTTTCAAGGCATATAGCTCTGGATGCCATACAGGAACTGGAGCATAAAAATGGTTTTAAATCTCATTGTGTTACACCAACAACTGACCCAGGTTGTTACAGTGCAGCATAATGCGTATCAAGCATAATGCCCTAGGAACAAACCAATTCACTAGTTGCTGCACAGTGGGTGGACTTTATTGTTATGTAAAGTATGAGTATGTAAGAAGGTGGGGGGTCAGAGACAAACTTCAGAATTGTGACACTTGTCCACCATCCTAATGCTCTTTTGACCACATCAGAGCAAGCTGTGTTGGTACTACCCTACACATTTAAGGAAAAGATCAAGATAATTGATTAATTTCAGCAAACCTGCCATGGCCTGTAATAGACCTGCCTTTCATTGCCTAAGGTTCCCACATCTACTTCTGAGGATATAAAGATAACAGTTCATTTAATGTAATATATTCCCTAACAGTAACAAACTATTTACTTCCATATATAATTGATTTCATGCTGTACAAGAGGCATCTTTAGCTGTTCTGATCAAACATTTTGCCACTGCTGCCCCATAGCTACTCTGAGTTAACCATGGCAACAAAAGCTATGATGCCAGATAATAGGCCAGGATTATATAACTAGTCTGCTAGCAAGTTTAATGGTTTCTAAAATTATCATTTGAACAGTCAAGTCTTTTCTTCTATACCTCATTTTGATATAATTTACAGCCTTACAGTTCCCATAAAACATTTCCCTGAAGAAACAGGTATAATTTAAAAAGTTAATGTTTTCTTGCAGTTGCCATTAGAAGTGTATTATTAAAACTCATCCAAAAGAATAACTCTTGAACTTGTTGCTAGGAGACACTCTATTCCCCTCACAGAGCTACAATCAGAGTGGCTGACTGTTGAACAACTCTGGCCACTGGAGCTCTGTCAGGGTAATTAGAGTCTCCTCTCAGCACCCTTCACAAACTACACTTCCCAGGATTCTTCGGGGGAAGCCATGACTGTCTAAAGTAAAATAAAGGTCTGGTGTGGGTATGGCCCCCTGATTAGGCAAGCCCAGCAGCTTTGAGTCTGGCTTTTAGAACACTGAAATTTGATTCTTACTGTGCATGCCTGACATTATCATTGAGTTCAGTGCTAAGTTTCTTGAATTAAAAATTAGCCAGGCATTTTTTAAAATAGAAGATGAAGGTCAGAGTATGGGGCAAGGTCAACAGTAGGATTACAGGTACTCTGTGAACATGGCTGATTTTTAATTAATTTCAACAAATTATGAGAAATCTTGACAGAAAAATGTCCAAAAGGGGTCTGGTTTCTCTCTTTCTCTTTTTACACTTTGAACTCTTGATTCTCTGTTTTGTGCATAACCATGACAATTTAGAGGGTTGTTAAATAAGTGTTTCTGAGTTCAGGACTATAAGTTTTGTAAGGTTTTGTTTTGAATGGAGCTTATGGGAAGCATCAGAATGGCATGGGGGTATTTTCAATTTAACATTGTGGAATGCAAAAAACCCATGCTGACTATAGTATACAGCCACTCTTGTGGCTGTATAATAACAAAGGATACAACATAAAATGTTGATTATATTGTTTTCAGACCTATTTGTAGTTGTTTTTATTTTATGCTTGTATTTTTATTTTATTGCCTTGAGATTTATGTGAAAGATGGTTAATAATAATAATACAAAAGAGTCTGAAGCTGCAATCCTATACACATTTACTTGAGAGTATGACTGAACTCCATGGGACTGACTTGTGTGTAGATACGAATTATATTGGAAAAGTACAAAATAAATTGCTGGACAGACATGACATAAGAGTAGATGACTAGGAAATGGGAAGACCAGGAAAAGGAAATGAAGGGATGAATGGCAGATGGTGTTGGCTTACAAATAGAACACATGCTGGACCCCCCTTTGACAAACCAAATTAATGTGTCTCTTATAACTTGGAGCAAAAAAACAATTTAATGGATACCACAGAAGAATTAATGATTTGAATCCCTGCCAATGGCTGTTTCAAGTGTTACTTTTTCACATACGCATGAAATCACTTTGCAAGTGGAGGTTTGGGTTTTTTTGGTCACGTCCAGAAGGGCCAAAGTACATGCTACATCTAAAGCCAGTAATGAGTCACCTGAAGTTTTTTAAGACTTAAAAGCAGCCACACTAGTGAGTATGTGTGTGTTATTAGCTACTACTATTAGAAGTGTGGGAGAATACAAGCATATTGCTCCAATCTATCTTTCTTCCCAGCTATGGCTAATAGCAGTTCCAGGGGAAGGGATTTTAGAGTGAGGAAAAGGCATGGATAAAGCCAATCTAACTTGGACCACCCTGTGGCTGCTTAAATAATCTTGTAAGAACCTCTATTATGTATACTCTCCTAAAGCTAAATAGATTATCCCAGATAAGTTGTTAGAGGACCATAAGCTAAAAAGAAATAATAAGTGGAAGAAACTAATCCAGATGAAATCCATGTGAGTTACTTCCCAGTATATGTGTTTATAAGACTTATTTGTAAGTGTTATCTATAAACTCATTTATCTTATTTTATCTCACCTCATCATATGTTCAAGGCTGCCTATAACCATAATTAAAATCTCACTATCCCATATTAATAAAAACAAAGTTAAAAACAAGTAAAACATCTGAAAATGAACTAGCCCAGTACCAAACCCAACTGAGCTCAGTTTCCAAATGCATTTCTTAACAGAAATGTCTTCCAGCCCTTTGTGAAAGCCAACAGTGATGTACTTTGCCAGACTTCCTCCAGGGCCCATATGTAGCAAGGTACCTGACGCAGAACTTAAGTGATATGGGGGAACATATGGATAGTCCTGTTGGTATGCGGATTCTTTCGAAGCACAGAATTAACACCTTAAATTGAGCCAGAGACAGACAGTGGAAACACTGCAGAATTGGTTGCACATAGTCCCACTCCCCAGAAACTTTATGTTGTGGCCTTCACAACTGCCAACATCCTGTTCACGTCACCAGAGGTGAGATGAGCTAGGTACAATGTTTTAAGCAACCCTGTTGCAACAGGTATGATCTTCTGGAACTGTTGTTCAGATGCCACCAGAACAGTGGCATTCAAGTTGAATCAATCTGAGCAATTTTATAAACACAGAACTGAGAAAAGCTGCCCCTTAGGTCACTAGATAGCTCATTTGGCAGCAACCAGAACACGTGGCACTGACATTATGGAACAGTCTTCCCCTAGAGCTCTGGCAAACATTGTTGATGGCTTTCTTTTGCTGGCAAGTGAAAACATTTTTATTCATGCAGGCATTCAAATGGACTCTAAGTTTTTTTTCTTTTCAGTGTTTACCCGTTTGTTGTTTTATTGTAATCTATGGAATATTTAATGTGATTGTTTTTATTTTTGAACACTGCCTTTTGTACACCTTATAAGGTGGCATATAAGATTTTAAAATAAATAAATAAAATGTGGTGTATCAGCCCTTGGATACATAAGCCTATTCACCACCATGAGCATCTTTGCTGGTCATGATTCAGCAGATGCAGTGGAAATGAGAACAAAATTTCTTCACCATTCTCATTGGGCCTTCTGGAGTACATATTTCGTGCAAGCCTTCCCCTACTTGTGCTCCGTTAGCTCCCCATCGCCTTATTATATAAAGTGTTAAAAATATGAAATAGAATATCCAGCAGTCTCCTAGGTCATTTTGTTTCATAGTGGTATTTCAGTCATAATGTAAGGGAAATCACTGATCCAGAAAAAAATCCTTTGTTTGTGAATGTGAAGCATAGGAAAGTAAATGCGTTAAGTCATAAATGCTAGGCATTAGATTGAAGAGCTAATGTAATCTAGGGCCAAGCAATTATTTACAGGAAACATTGCTAGTTTCTATGATTTACTACTTATCTGGCCAACAACAATGTCTAACTTGGATATGTAATGTACGCTCTTACTGCATGACTGTGTGAAAATCTCAGAAAAGGGTTAGGATTAATGAACCTAACTGATGAAAGCATTCTTTTGGAACATAACTTTAAAGTGGCAACAAAGGCACATGGGAAATACAAGGTGATGTATTACTTCAACTGGTCAACCATGGTTGTACAATATAGTTGAAATTAGACAGTGGTGAGCTATCAGGGAAACCAGAAGACCAAGAATCTACTGTATCATTGTTCTCCACATTAGTGGAGTTTATCACCATAAACAAAGAACAGACAAAAGATTTTTTAAAAAAATCATTTCCTTCAGACTGAATGACATGAACTACACTGGGTGATGGAGAACATATTACACAGTATTACAGTGTAGATGTTCTATTATAACAAACCATGCTCTTGCTTTACCATAAAGTTTTAATCTAGAATTCAAAGTAATGTATGATAACTAAAACTCGTGTTTTTTCATCTTCCTTTAAAGGTGTTCTAAGTAGAGCTGATGAAGATCAACATTCTTTTAAAATTACACACACACCCCTCTTAATTACTGATTTTCCATAAAAATGTATGACATAGTAACAAAATAGGATATACAAAATTGTAAGTACAACAATAAAATTAGTAATAAAAACGTAAATATAAAGGCAGCAGGAATAAACTGTCATCAGAATCCCAGAAAGACTTAATTTCAGCCCAAATATTATACCTAATTGCTTTTCAAAGGCCCAATGTTTTAATGAAACAGCTAAATGTATAAAGAGAGAAAAGGTAGCCAGCCTCTCTAAAACTCTGTGACTGTGAAGAGAAGGCCTTGTCCATCTATCTCCCACAAGTGTGGAACTCTAAGCATACTGAATGGTGGTTGTAAGTTTTAAAATAAATTTGTGAATTATTGTTCTTTTTATCTTTTGTTGTTTTTGATTGTAAGTCACTTTGGATGGGCATTTGTCCATAAAAATGGCCTAAAATATTTAAAATAAATAAATAAAAATGCATAAAATAAAATTCTTTCTCAGGAAATCTGAATAATCAACAAAGTTCATAACAGCAAGCACTTAGGTAACAAGTGTAGTAAGTGTGTTGGCAGCATGTTGTACAAACAAGAATCCCCTGTATTTGGAATTGTCAGGAACATAGGAAGCTGCCTTACACCAGATAAGACCATTGGTCCATCTAAGTTAGTATTGTCTACACTGACCGGCAGCAGCTCTCCAAGATTTCAGACAGGATTCTCTCCTAGCTCTACCTGGAGATGCTGGGGGTTGAACCTTTGAGCCTCTGCATGCAAGGCAGATGCTATACCACTCAGCTACAGCCCTTTAATACATTCCAACTCACACTAAATATTGGGCTAGAGGAACAGAATTCGTGCAGATGATCACAACTCCACCTCACTAACCCCTAGGGCTTAGGCTAATCTTGTACTGCAGTGGTTCCCAACCTGGGGGCCGGGACCCCCAGGGGGGCCGCGAAGTAATCCAGAGGGGGCCGTGAACAGTAAAGAAATGAATTATTTATTAACTTTTTAAAAAAGTCTTCACTCCCTCTACACTGTCTGCTTTCCACTGCCGCTGCAGATGACACCTCCCCCTTGCTCCAAACGAGAGGGGAGGCCTTTTGCTGAAGCGCCAGAGCGTCTTTCAGGCGCACTAAGGGCAGGCATCTGCCTATAAAATACATGGCAGATGCCAAAGGAGGCTGAGGATGGAGCTACCAGGAAGAAGAGGGGATTACTATCACTGATTCCCGTCTCCTTACACTGCCGCTACTGGCAACGCCCTTGCTTAGAATGAGAGGAGAGGGCTTTTTGTGAAGCAAAAAGAAGCCTGCAAAGAAAGGCTGCTTTCCCCCTTCCTTCCTGGCAGCCAGCCTGCCTCCCTTTTTTCAGCTTATAAAGGGGGTTCCGTTGCTTATAAAGGTTGGGAACCACTGCTGTATTGTATCTATCCGCAACCAGCTGGGTGAGAAGGAGCTCTGCAGCACAACCCAGGAAGATGTCTGTATTATACACCAGGTTGGCAATCTTGCCAATAATTTTGTCATGGATGATAGCTGTCAGTTGAGGGCGTTGTGGTCAGCAAAACCATACTTAATATTTCTTGAGTTGGAAAGCTGACCAGATGGGCAATAGCCACTATCCATCTGAATCTAGGGTGGGGAATCTGTGTCTGTACAGAAGTTGCTGGATCACAATTCGTATCATCTGTCCAATGGTCATGCTGGCTGTGCCTCATGGGACTTGGTATCAAGCAACATCTACACCACATATTTTCCATCCGTTATCTACACTGTTTTCTCTCTTAACCTGAGGACATGGTGAATTTGAAAAACTTATTCAGCTGTTTATGCAAATAAAAGTGCTGATAAGTGAAAATAATCTCTTCAATGTGAGGACTCTTCAATTTGTAGTAGTAAAAGAAAATGAACTATCTTTGTGTCATTTACATAGGTAAGTGTGAATAAATTAGGCTTTCCAAGTATGAACTTGCAAGACATTTATAGGCTCTAAGCTAAAGTGATCCATCTGTAAAAATCTTCTATTTCCACAGCCGGTTTCTTGTGTAATGGTGCCTAGTCCCTCAGTTATGGGTATCTGAACAGCAACTACATGAGCAGCGTCTATAGTGACAGCGTAAAACTTGGCTTTTTTATTATAAATTTGAGCATTGTTTCTTCTGCCTAAGCAATTCTTTAATAACCTCCTTATTTCTCCATAGGATTTTGGCATAAGTTTCGGTTTTTGTCCCTAGGAAGTCAGCTGTTCTTAATTTCCATCTGACTATTGTGATGTCTGTTAGTGTGCAACCATACCTGTTTCCAATAAAGAGAGAATTATGAATGACAAGCCTAATAGGACCCAAATCTCTAGAACCGCACCTGTGCCCTGAAATGCCGTTTTGGGGCTTTGCATAGGTTTACCACCTACCTGGATGGAGCTGGTTCCTCTGTTATAGAAGAGTTCTCATCAGCATTGCTTGTCTCTGCCTGAAAAACCTGGTGCAGAGGTGACTGCACTTCATCCTTACCTTCCCCCAGCCATCAACATTGGGAGGTCAGACCTGCAACCCTACTTCCTCATCTTATTTATTTTAATTTAAGCCAGTGGCCATCACTGCATCTTGTGGCAGGGAATCCTATGTTAATCATACATTGAGCAAAGACAAACTTTCTTTCATTGATCCTGAATTTACTTCTAATTAGTTTTATTGGTTGCTAAATTCTATTATCATTCATAATTTTATAAACCTCTTTTATCATGCCCCCCCCAGTAATCTTTTTCTAAATTGAAAAGCCCCTACACTTCAGCCTTTTTTCATATGGGATCAAACCCTTGAACATTTTGGTTGCCCTTTTCCAGTGCTACAGTGGGTTGTATTCAACTAAGTTCTAGTCAGAGTAGATGCAATGCAATTAATGAATCTGTTAGTTATGTCTATGAACTTCATTGGGTCTGCTCTGAGTAGGACTAGCTTTGAATACCAGCCAGTATCTTTTCTGAGATGTGGCAACCAGAAATGAACAAGGTATTCCAAATGGAGCCACAACACAGATTTATATGAAGGCAATACAACACTGGCAGATTTATTTTTAATCCTCCTAATAATCTCTAATACTCAGTTTGCATTTTCCCCCACTGTCATTTACTCAGTGAGCTTATGTTTTCAGTGAGTTATCCACTACAATTTCAAGATCTCTTTCCTGGGTACTCACAGCCAATTTAGACTACATCAGTACATGTATGAAGTTAAGATTCCTGCTCCCCCAATATACACCACTACAGCCCAAGTGCTTCACTGCAAAAGCTGATTCTGAGAGTTGGGAGAACCCCAGGAATGGTGTGGAGGGTTGGAGTAGGAGTTGGTGAACATTGCAAATCCCCACTTGGGTGAGTAGAAGTGTATTTCCCACTAGTCACCTTTGGTCCCCAGCCAAAGTCTGTACCCTAAGGTAGACTGACAGCTTCAAATACAGAAATCATCCAAGTCAGTTTGCTAACTAACCTAAGTGGTTTGTGTTTTGCCAGAATTAAAGAATATTTGTTTATCCCACAAACCATCAGGGACAAACATTCAACTTCAGTAATATACAATAATAAGTTTTATCTAATTATAATACAGGATATTTTCTGTAGAGGAGGGAAGAATATTTCTGTATTCTTCATTTCTCTTTTTAATACAAAGATGTAATTTTCTTGGGTTTCTCTTGGAAAAAGGTCACATACAAATCTTGCACTAAAGCAATAATGGTGAGTTCACTTAGAAAGAAAAGCAGAAGGATTAGGAAAACATGACACAAGTATTTTGATCCTATTCAGAAGCAAAATTATACCATCTCATGATATAGTTGTGCTTTCCCACAAGCAATGCCATTTGTTGGCATATGCTGCTTTGCTTGATTATTTAAATGTGTTCCAGAATGGACTGCACATACTGAAATCACATAAGCAAAAAAAGCCAAGTGGAAACTTTAGGCTTAGAGATTTTCCCTATTATCTTAACAACAGCAGAAATGCTGACAGAGGAAAAAGTATATATCACACCTCGAAAATATAATCCTTCCCATCTTTGCCATGAACTGCTTTGACAGCACATATGTCCAAACCTCCAAACATCTCAGAACAGCTGTCGATCCAGAGCTTGTACCTAGAATGTGAAAAGAAGTCTACATTAGCTAAAAGCATGTTATAATAGAGATCCAGCTATATAGTTTGGATTTAAATTGTTCTCCCCCATTTCTTTTATTTCTATCCAGAAAAGCACATGTGTAAGCATCAGACAGTGTTTGTTTGTATCTTAGGTCAGCGTTTCCCAACTAGTGGGCCACCAGATGTTGTTGGACCACAATTTCCCATCTTTCCTGACCATTGGCAATGCTGGCTGAGGCTGATGGGAGTTGTGGTCCAACAACATCTGGTGGCCCACTAGTTGGGAAAGGCTGTCCTAGGTTCATGTACCAGCAGCTAGGATTGAGGGTCCTTGGTGCATGTATATGGGGTCAAACAGGGATTTCCCACTGCCTAACACATGAAGCAGTCCTAAGATTGGCTGTGAGGCTAAGCTTGGTTGACTGGAAGTTAAGACTCACCAAAACCAAAGGGACATGCTTTGAATTAAATACTTTTAAGGTAAGATTGTATATACTATAGATTAGGATTAGCCAAAGTGGTGCCCTCCAGTTGCTGTTAGACAACATCTCCCATCAGTCCCAGTCAACACGGCTAATAGACAGGGATGATGGGAATTGTAATTCAACATCTAGAGATCATCATATTGGCTATCCCTGTTATAGATTTTACTAACTGAAATTTGTTCCAGTAGAATTGTTTCTCTTTAAAGAAAACTAAAGTTAAACACAGACATTTGTAAAAATGGTTTGAACAATTACTGATGGAATGAAAGGAGTGGCTTATTTCTTGTATGACTTCATTTCTGATTTTTTTTTTTTTTGGATGGATGTCAAATTCAACATCTGTAGAAGTGCTGACTATAGCAATTGAGTTCATTTGTTTATAAGCCATTTTTGCTGTAAAGTGCTACAGTCTTTTGAATATAGGAGAAACGTTCCTTCTTCTAATAGTAAATCTGGAGAAAAACCAAATCAAACAAAAAAAGCTGATTTTGAAAGGCTGTTCCTATGAAACCAAAGAAACACTTAGAAGACTTTACTGAAGTCAGTTTTAATATACAAAATATAAAGATGAAAAAATAGCCACAGATGGAAACAAATATTGAGAATGGAAGACATGTCTTGAGCCTAAAGGCTGCTCAGTAAAAATACGCCTGCAAAGTATGTTTTTTTGGGGTCTGGTATGTGACAGATACAACCTAATGCAGATTGAAAGCATGAATTTCCAAAGGTTACATACACCAAAGGGCCTACTTCCAAGTTTTGCCACTTTGGCAAAACGGCACTTCTCTTTTCCTCTCACAGTCTAGGGACAGACCAGAGTTCATAATTTTCCCTGGTGATGGTGGAAAGCAGCTGGGAAGAGTGATTTAGTGAGGACAGACTGCTGGAGGAAAAAGGATTCAACAACCTCTTCTCCTGCTTCCACCTAGTTTGGCCCTCTGAAAGGAGTAAGAAGGAATTTATTAACTTTCCCCATAATAAACTTTCAAGATGTGGAGCTATTTTCCTTTTGCTTTACGATTTTCTGGGAACTGTGTCTCTCTTTTCACCCTTCAGAATATGATGTGTCCTTGACTTATCCTTGTAATTTCAATGTGCAATTGGATGGGTTTTAGTTTACAATCTCAAAGATGAAATTTTAAAAGCCTACTTTAATAAAGTCATGCATGAAAACCCTCCATTTTTGGCAGAGCTTGGAAAAGTTACTTTTTTGAACTACAACTCCCATCAGCCCCAGCCAGCATGGCCACTGGATTGGGCTGATGGGAGTTGTAGTTCAAAAAAGTAACTTTTCCAAACTCTGATTTTTGGCCTCAGAGCACAGAATACCTACTGTTATAAGCTGTTAACATGGACAATATCCTAGTGTTTGATTTTTTTTAAGCTGATCATCTACTATCTTGAAGTCTTATAACTTTGTGATCTAAATTAGATATTTCTCAGAGCTTAACAATACAGGGGCCAGGGTTGGGGTAGAGCAGGATCTCACTATTGCCCAGTAGTGTAGTGGCAAAATTAGAAGTGCAGGGTCCCTTAATGAGTCATCAGGATTGGCCTCACAGGCCAGATTTGACAAGTGGTGCCAAGCACCTGTCAATCACATGACATGATTATCATGTGAAATGATTGATAAGTGGGCTCTCTAACTCACCTATCAAAACCCCTTGCAGGGGGTCTGCAAACCACAACAGGCCTACTGGCAATCAGATGCTTGGAAATCGCTGCTAATGGGGCTTTGCTGACCCTGTGCTCAGCGCTTCCCAAAGCACCAAACATAGGGCTAGCAAAGTGGTTCTTTCTCCTCTCCCTGTGGGGGGTGGGGACAAAGAAGCTGGTATTTTACAAGTATTGCTGTGTGCAAGAGAGGTTTCTCTCACAGCTAATTTCTTCCCCCTGTGTTTTGCTTATCAACTGAGAGAAGGATTTCTTTCTTGCACACGATGCCTGCAAAATACAAGGGGCGTTGCTTGACAGGCAGTTCTTTCTCCTTCCACCGACTAACTGCGGCCATCGCAGAGGGTTTGCGGAGACAGAGGGAAAGAGAAAAGTGCTGAGAAGACTGAGCGGAAATTGGGGTGAGGTGGCATTTCCTCACAAAGAAGGGGGCAAAGGAAGGAAGCCTGAAGAATGGAAGAAGGAAGGCTGCCTGTAAAATACAAGGGGAACTGCTTATAAAGCAGTTCTTTTCCCCTCAATTGTGCTTTTTGCAGTTTGTCTATGAGAAGGTGGTGGTGGTGGGGAGAGATAGAGCCTCACAGAGGATGGGGGAAGACAGAAAGAGCAAAGGGCGAAATGGGCGAAGACCTGAGGCTACCTGTATTTTACAAGGGGGAGAAACTTTCTTTTAGTAGATCAGCTGTTGAGAAGGAGTTCTCTCACGTGCAGTGATATCTGTAATATACTCCCACTATTCTTAGCCCTTTGCCTCCCCATCCACTTTCTTACAGACAATCTGCAAAAAGCACCACTGAGGGAGAAAAAAATGTTTTACATGCAACACACCTTGTAATTTACAAGCAGCCTTTATCCTTTCACCTTGTCCCCTTTCTGTGAATGAAAACATTGCATTGCCTTGCTCTTACCTATGATCCCCCCCCATGTGGTTCTCTTCACACACCCTCCACTTAGGCTACTATTAGTCTGCATGGGACTGTCTGAAAGCCCTTCATTTTAGTAAGATTCTGATGCAAACCCCCTCTCAAATCAGGCTTGGCTGTCCCTCCTGTTCTCTGTAAACTTCCCTCCCTTAACTCCTGTTGACTCTCTCCCTCCTCCCCACAACAACAAGGAGATTCATACTGACTGCTAAGTGGCAGAGTGTAGCTTTTAAAAGCAAGATGCAGCAGCTTAATTGGCTGTAGAGGAAGATAGAGGGATACCTGAAGGAGGGTGCCTGCAAAAAAAGAAAAGGGTCTTGGTCCTGGAGCGTCCCCCCTCCAATACACACCTGCTACTGGCCCTGCTTCCAACTTTTTCTGTAGAGCCTGAACATTTGAAACTTATGTGCCTACAATTGTACATGTGAATGTCAGGAAGGTCAGCAGGGCACATGTTACTGAGAGTAGTCCCACCTCCTCCTTCTCCATGCATACATTATATGTGTGGAGAATGACTAAAAAGAGCCAAGGTGAATGCAGAATGCAGAGGGTGAGGAAAAAATGTGTGAACTGATCGCATGTGTGCTGAGAAACACAAAACATCCTTGATATCAAGTTGATATTGATTTTAAACAGGATATCAGTTTTAAAAAATTAAGAATTATACCAAAATAATAATATCCAGTGTTTTTCATTCAAGTAAGAATCAGTGGTGATGGATAGGAAAAGCTAAAAGAAATGAATAAAAGCTCTTGGATAATCAATCCTCAGAGCATCTAGTAAAGGGGGAGTTTCTCCCTTAAATGTCTGGTCCCTATCCACTCAGACATTGAACAGATGCTACTGAGTGACATTAAGTTTGCTGCATTTCACACCAGCTACAACACCTCTAATAAATTCAACTGTGCTCCATATCCGGCATCATCTGTCTTCCACCCCATTCTGGGAGAGGTGTATATTTCTTAAATTAAATGATTTCTTATTGGATCAAAACTCCTTTACCTATCTGACATGGCAATTTGTTCCAACATTGCAGATCCAGTGTTTGTCTTCCAGTTTCCAGATATAGAAGTCCTCCTGTAGAGAAATATAAATAATTAGGTAAGGAACACATAAACCTCTTTATTTTTTTATTATCCATTAATTAAGCTCATTAAGATATGAGAAAATTTGACAGGAGAGCAATTTTGTTCCTACTGTTTTTATCTTTTTCACCCCATGGTGTTCACTTGAAAAAGTTATGCATTTACAGTGTATTAATGTCCATATATAGGAATCTCTATAAACATTTGCAGGAGTTGTGGTATTTGGATTGATCCCATACTATACCTTAGTTATCTGATCATTCGCATATAATAAGCCACTTATACCGTGAATTCTATATCCACAATCACATACACCACAGAAGATTACAACAATAGAGATTTTGATAGCAGATTTAAAGCTATAAAAACAGCTGGTATTTCCTGTGGCAGTTCTTCAAGTAATTATTCTGTGCTTGTATTAAAATGAATGAAAACCAACTGTAGAATATCAAGCTGCTGACTAGACATGTCTGAACATTTGAAGAATAACAAAAGTGTCATACTGATCTTGAGTCAATGGACTAAGTTTATTTTTTACTGTGATTTAGCTGTGAAAGCCAAAGGAAATTGTCTTTAAGGTTATAATAGTCTACTAGGCTCCTGTTCCCTTGACAAACTGTACATGAAAATAAAAAAGATGTGAACAACATCAAGTCTACTCAAATTTGTATTTGAAATTGCAACAAAATAAAATAAATGTACAAATATGAAATGGAAAAACTAATTATGCAATGGCTTCTCATAAAAATACTTTTACATCTGTTATAGTATCAGGTGCCATGCCCAGATTTGTGAACAGGTACAATATTGCAGTAGAACTGGAGCAACTAACAATGGGTATATTATTTAGAATAAAATATTATATCCCATATGGTTTGAGACATTATACACAATTTGTTAATACTATATGGTATCACTAGCTCCTGGTCTATTTCTCAGTGCAATTGAAAGTGCTGAATTTAACCTTTAAAATCCTATCAGTTTGGATAGCAGGTAGCTAGAGTGCAACTTACTTGAACACAAGTCCTTTGGAACTCTGATATCATCTTCAGAGCCGCTTCTATAGCTACGCTTGCCTTCTGAGGTGAGGTAGGTTGCACCCCATCTCTGGAACTTTTCCAGTAAGTTCACCTCACACTGACCATTCTGTCTTTTTGCTTTCACTTGCAAGTCAGACAAGATCCCATAGCTACATTTGCACAAGCCATACTGGCCTAATTCACATTTCACGCTGAGCCAAATCATGACTTTCTGGACTCCTTCTGGGAGGAAGGGTAGAATATAAATTCAACAAATAAATAATAATAAATAATAAATACACAAGCTCTGGGAGAGCAGATCACAGCCACTTTGGTCCTCCTGCTGCTGCTGCACTGAACTAAGCCATGGTTTACCTTAGTATGTCATCTGAATCCAGGCTTGTGGTTTAGTTCTTTGCAGACTAACCATGAGCTATAACCAAGAATTGTTCTATGGAAGCGGTAGAGAACCTTTTTGGTTTCGGTGGCCACATCTTTATCTGGCCCCACCCTGCAGGCCAACTTTAACAGGTGGGTAGGGCAACCTACCTGTCAATCACAAGCCATTATTACATTACATGATTGACTGGTGGGTTGTCCGCACCCTTCTGTCAAAATCCATTGCGAGGGGTTCCCAAGCTTGGGAACCACAGTGTAAGGGGCGTTGCCAGACTATGCTTTGAAAGCCTCCCTGCGCTCTTCCTTTCCACTTCCAATGTCGGAGGTGGAAAGGAGCTGCTGACCCACTTCTTCTTTCCGCTTCCTATGTTAAAGGTGGAAAGGAGCACAGCCTCCTTAGACAGGTCCTTTCCACCTTGTCATGTCATGCATTTATGACATCAGGTGTAGGGCAGATGGGCATGGCTTCCTCAAAACAGCCTGGTGGGCCAAATGGCGAGACCTGGTGGGCCAGGTTTGGCCAATGGGCTGAAGGTTATCCATCCCTGTCCTTTTGGTTGATAGCTAATGCTTTGTTCATGAAATAGAAAACATGACTTCAGGTTCAGAAAAAACCATGTCTTAGTGCAGTGCAGTGCAGCAACAGAATTATCAGAGAGGAGCAAAGCAGTCATGATCTCTTCTCCAGAAGCCTGGGCATCCATGCTAAGCCATCGTTTGGCTTATTGTAACATGTGAACCAGGCCACGGTGTTCCACGTCTAAGGATTAGGCATGGAGGCAGCTGTAATTAAAATTCAGCTGAGGGACTGTAGATTTTCAGGACAATTACTAATGATGGATACATTCTTATCAATATTCTTTTTGCATTTGTAACCAGCTCTTCCTATAAGGACTCATAGCTTAGAAATTCTTCTCTTCCCATGACTTCATGCTTGCTCTTCTTTGTGTTCAGATGGAATGAGCTTTGGTCCTCCCTATTTCAACCAAACATTCGAAATCATGTTGCAAAAATAATAGAAAATAACAGGGATGTCTAAAATGATCACTGTGAATGGGAGTGGAAATGAATGAAAAGGGATGTGAATGGCTTCTAAAGATGTGCATCAGAGCTGCACTATGGAAGGATGAGGCAAGTCAAGTGCAGCTGGGCTAAAAAACATGACAAAAAGATTCCACGAACTTGCTAAAATGAAAATAAGCAATAAAACAGAAATGGAAATCAAATTGAATTATGTAGTCATTGCAACTAAGACAATGGGTGCAGTAAATGTATTGAGAACTGAATGCCTGTCTCCACTAAAAAGACAGTGGAAATAGAGCATGTGATTTATTCTACAATTTGTCATAACAGAAAGAGGCTGTATAGCATAGAATGGAATGAAATTGCAGTGTCCAAACGGAATTACAGTGAAGCTACACAAGATTATTTAAAGTAGATTGTTGCTCCTTCGGTATTTAAGAGCTCTCTCAAGATCTGCATACAATAAAGATCTTGTTTCCAACTTCACAGGAAATATAATCGTTATGATGCTACTTAATATTCAGTTGTACTGCAACAAGCAACAAATGCATCTAAACAGAATATGGAGAAACCGATTGGTTTCTCATCGGAAAGGGTGTGAGACAGGGGTGTATTTTATCACCCTATTTATTTAATCTGTACGCAGAACATATCATACGGAAAGCAGGATTGGACCAAGATGAAGGAGGTGTGAAAATTGGAGGGAGAAATATCAATAATTTCAGATATGCAGATGATACCATACTACTAGCAGAAACCAGTAATGATTTGAAATGAATGCTGATGAAAGTTAAAGAGGAAAGCACAAAAGCAGGACTACAGCTGAACGTCAAAAAGACTAAAGCAATGACAACAGAAGATTTATGCAACTTTACAGCTGACAATGAGGACATTGAACTTGTCAAGGATTATCAATACCTCGGCACAATCATTAACCAAAATGGAGACAACAGTCAAGAAATCAGAAGAAGGCTAGGACCGGGGAGGGCAGCTGTGAGAGAACTAGAAAAGGTCCTCAAATGCAAAGAAGTATCACTGAACACTAAAGTCAGGATCATTCAGACCATGGTATTCCCGATCTCTATGTCTGGATGTGAAAGTTGGACAGTGAAAAAAGCAGATAAGAGAAAAATCAACTCGTTTGAAATGTGGACATTGGAATTGAAATGTGGTGTTGGAGAAGAGCTTTGCAGATACCATGGACTGCGAAAAAGACAAATAATTGGGTGTTAGAACAAATTAAACCAGAACTGTCACTAGAAGCTAAAATGATGAAACTGAGGTTATCATACTTTGGACACATAATGAGAAGACCTGATTCACTAAAAAAGACAATAATGCTGGGAAAAACAGAAGGGAATAGAAAAAGAGGAAGGCCAAACAAGAGATGGATTGATTCCATAAAGGAAGCCACAGACCTGAACTTACAAGATCTGAACAGGGTGGTTCATGACAGATGCTTTTGGAGGTCACAACAACAATACATGTAAGTCTCACAGCCACTGCCTTGAACGGTAACTTCTCAAGGGCAGCAGGGAGCGTCCAATTTGTCATGCAGCTCGCTGCATCCACAGGTCTCTATGCAAACATAGCTATTATTCTGATCATTGCCACCATCAGGAAGGATGAATCAATACCTGAATGTATTGTGAAAAACGTTTGCAACTCATGCTGAAAACCTCTTGGGGCTATAAAGAGGGACATGACATTCTAAATAAATAAATAAATAATGCAGCAGCAAACTAAATTTAACAAAAACATTAGCTATCATCCATTGCTTAAATTCCATAAAATCTACAGTGAAGAAAATTTCTATTTTATTGTATTCTAAAGGCAATTATCTAATATGTCCTGTCACCATAAGGATTTCCGCTTGAACAATGGGGCTTTCCCTCCCTCTCGTCTTCTTGCACCCTTCCCAAATCTGCTCCAGAGAGTTGGGGAAACTCCTAGAACAGATTTAGGTGGCACATGAAGGAGGGGGGGGAAGTGCCACTGCGCAAGGACACATCCCTTAGCGCTACTTTGGATACCTAAATAGCTAACACTTTATTGAAGCAGCAAGACAGTAAAACAGAATGAACACTGAGTCCTTCTGAGTCACTTAAATAATTCCTGAGAAACCATTACAAAGGGAAGGTGGGTTTTGTATTCTGCATATGTTGTAACTTCTTAGCAGTCTTGTAAGAGCCATATAGAATGCTTTGCAGGACAAGAAAATGTTGCCATTTGTGTGTAAGCAATCCTTCTATTATAATCATTAGAGGGTTAGCCGTGTCAGTATGATGCAGCAAACTCAGAAAGTTACTTTGACTTACCCTGAAGTGTTCTTCTGGTCAGCAGAGAATAGAGCAGAGACCCAAGGGTTAACTGCTCTTCAGGAAGAAGGCAGAGCCAATCAGAAAAAAAAGTATGCCCTTCCTGGAGAGGAGGAACCTTCTACTTACAGGATTTGAGTTTAGTACAGAAATTGCTTCTAAACAAAAAACAAAAAACCATTAGCAGATTATATTTATCCCCACTAGAATAGTACTGAAGAAGAACACGGAGTGATAGAAAATAGGAGGCCAATAGTGTCCTCGAGGACTGCTATGAGAAATTGTGCCAAAAACTGTGCAAACCACCTTCCATGATCTGGTTTGTTCCAATACAGTGTGGATGGCCCTGTCTTCCACTCCCTACTGATCAGAAGAACACTTCACAGTAACTCCAACTTTTTCAGACAACAGTGGAGTGGAGTGACTCAGATATCAAAAGGATGTCCAGGAGCAGCATTCACTGAACAGGATGGGAGGAACAACTTTTTATAATGCTTGCTGCAGGACTTCCTATGAAAGGATCTCTCAGCAGCAGCAAACTTAATGAACTTTGAATGCCACAGGAAGGTGGAGGATTGATTCTCTGACATCCCTAATAGAAGACTTCTGGCTATGTAGCTGGAACAGGTTGTTATAACTTTAGTGGAGGGTGGCATGTCTGGTTGCAATAAGCTAGGCAATGTGCTCCCGAACCCCTCTTCTGATGGTGTTCTGGGACTTCTTCCGTGTACACTAATGGACTCTCCTGGACAGACTGGGAGTCTAGGGCTCTAAGTATATTTTATGTAGTCTTGGGGTACTCAGTGGGCACTGGGCTTGTGTCTGGGTGAATGAGATTAGAGTGTAGTTGATCTCCTTGCTATCTTGAGTGGTTGACCTTCACTAGCAAGTCTTGTTGCTACTCTGGGCAGTTGTCTCTCTCCCTCCTGCAAATTAGGAGGCTGTGTGAATTGCAGATCGACAGAACATTGAACATTAACACAATGTCAAGTGCTCTAAAACATTGTTTTCTTTTTCTGGTATACGTCTAAGCTCTTCCTTAGAATGCAGAGCCCAAAACTGGGAAATCATCCTCTTCAGGAAGGTTTTTTTCTGATTGGCCCTGCCTTCTTCCAGAAAAGGAGCTAACCCTTTCTTCTTTGATCCACTCTCCTGCTGACCATGCACAACAAAAAGTCTTGGGGTACCTTAAAGACTAGCAAAATTTGTGTTGGTGCCAGGCGCGCTCTTTTGCTCTTCCTTTCCTTCTGCTTCTCAGTTTGTGGAAAACCAACTACTTTGTATCTACATAATACAACAGGAGGTCAGACATACTCAGGGTTAGTGCTCAAATTATGTGGAAGTCTCACTTCCTTACATTTTGTGATGGTCCTTTTAGCTACTCTTTGTAGAAGACTACAGATAGGCACCAGTTTGGCTAAAATTGGGCTTGTGGATTTTATTAAGGGCCCTCTACTGTATCCCCCTTCTATAAATTGTGCTCTGTGGTACTACATAACCATTTAAACACCTTGCTATGAAGGGTTTATAAATAAGAGTGCCATTGCAGAAGAGAGTTGGTTCTTTCTTTCCCTTTAAGACTTTATGGCTACTTCAAAACACAGAAAATAATTTTATGACAATTCCAGTGGACACATCTTCAAATTATTCCCTTCTTTTTCATTTTTGTGTAGAATATTTCTGCTTTGTTTATATGTTCATGAATCATTTAAACTTCTCACTGTATTCTAATGCATATTACTGAAAAGATGGATTATTCATATCTTTTCACTGAATAGGTTAAGATCCTTTTTAAAATCCCCAATATTTACTTTCAGATTGACAGTATTATTGTTGCATTGCAGATTCCTTTCCTTTCTCCACACTGGGATAACAGTGAACTTTCATACAAGGCAATAAAGTTTGGTTGTTACCTGATTTATAGTTGATGAAAGTGAAAGATGAAAAAATAGAATGTTGCTCACATGTATGCTTTGTAGTTGTTGCCTATCTTTTGGATCCTGATGTCATATTTGGAGTCTATGTAGGGTTCGGTGGTGGCATAAGTCTGAGTGAGTGCTACCACACTGGCTATATCCTGAAAATCATAATGGTTGTCTACCTTGACCTGTTGTCAATCCATAGATTTACAGCATGGGAAGGAAAAAAGAACAAGATAAGAACAGTTAGATTTATCTTTATTTTTTTAAAAACTCTACTTCTGTATGTGCTTTACAAACATATTATTTTTTGCTAAATGTTTTCTCTTAAACTTAGGAAAATCTGAAATACAAATAATTTCAAGTACAAAACGTATCAAAATTGGCTACCCCCTTCTCCTCCATATTTATTTCCTGGCTAGAAAATGTCTTGCATCATGTTCAGAAAATGCCCAGACTCAGATGCTGGTGAATTCCTTTGAACGAAGCTCTGCTTACAGTTAACTGACTGTAGACATCTTACATGGTGCGTATTAAACATAATAGTTCCACTCCCATTAAGCACTCATCCTTACATATATCCTCAGTTGGATGGAGAATATTTGCAAAACAGATGCTGCTTTCACAGCTCCTTTCTGATCCAACAGAGGGACTACATCCCAAGAACCATTTCAAAAATATTAAATTATTCCACTCTGCTGTTCAGTAGGGGGTGGAGGGCTAGATTTGGTCTATCCAATCTCATGTCCCAAAGCAGCTAGTTAATTAAATTTTAAATTTTTGAAAGGACTATGTGTGCACTGTTCTGGATTATGTATGTATGTATGTATGTATGTATATATGTATGTATGTGCATGTGCTAAAGATAACTTCTTATTTTAATGTGCTTTTTAATACTATTACCCATATTGTGCAGTTAGAGGTGACACATGCACAAAAACAGGTTTCTTTCCAATGCAGATTTGTAGCTGGATTTCGAATTATGTGTACAATCAGTGATGTACAAAAGATTCCCCTGGAATCCTTTAAGAAAAACTGAGCCCTGCCAAGCAGCAATTTGTCACCTCTGACCCCCTTCCCTGCCAACCAGCTGATTGGTAGGAGTTCAGCTTTTAAAAAGCACCTGCAGCCTGGCTGATTTGCAAGTGCTCTGTTGAAATGGGGTTGATGTGCTTTGCTTGTTTTCAATGCAAACTGTAAATCTTCGATGTTTGCTCAATTAGTGAGTTTGAGTGACATTGCCTTACTATGCTCCTATGTACTATTCTGCTATTGTGTTGTTGTGGCGGTGTGGATGTAGTAGTAAATGTAAACGTACTGTAGCTAAAAACAATCTGTTAGAGACCTGTTAAAAACTAAAGCACTGTGTATAAACAAGTTTCCAGACTGCCAATCCTAAATAATAGTTTTGGTAGTGGCAGTGATAACTTGGCCTGACTGCACACTGCTTATATGTAATGAGAGACAAACAACAGGTGTACGATTCAGGAAAGCGCCCTTCCCTGGCAGCCCATGTTTCAAACTGCATGATCATTTTTCAGGTTATTATAATGTTTAAATTTTAGTCATAATGAATGGTCTTGAAATAAACCAAGTTTATGTATCTTGTTCTTCATTGTAACCAACCCATCCTGAAATGGTGTCCGTAAGAAGCAGGGACTAAGCATCTTTAAATGGACAATCACACTTCTGTAAACAGCTGACATAGAGAATGACATCACTGGCTGTCCCTATTTATTACTGATTTATTGATTTAAATAAATATTTACACACCACCTTTCCTCTCTTAGGGTTGCCAGGTTCAGGGCCTGAGAGTGATCCTGTATCTTTAGGAGAAGAGAAAGTCAGCCAAGTGCAGGTGTCCTTGCAACCCTGTAATGAGAAAAACTACAAGGTGCAATTCTCCCTCCCCCTGCCCAACTTTTAAAGATACGGAAGATCTCTTGGAGGCCGGGCCTGGCAACCGAGACGTCTTCTGTATCTTTCAAAGTTGTGCAGGGGGAAGGGAGAATTCTACCTTGTGGTTTTTCCCATTACAGAGTTGCAAGAACACCTGCACTTGGCTGAATTTCTCTTCTCTTAAAGATACAGGATCAGTCGCAGGCCCTGAACCTGGCAACCCTAGTGTCTCTATATATACAATTATTGTAACGCTAAACCAGTATTATCACTGCAGTCTAAAGAAGTACGTGTCTACAATCTGAAAATACCATAAAAATTAGGACTTCCCTATAAGAAAGCAAGTGGTGGTATGTAGGACAGTAAGAAATGTTTCAAATTCAAGAATAAAGAAAAAAATTAAATACTGATGGCTGGTAGAATTATGTTAACATATAAAATCTATTGACAACATGCCCATCTTACTTTCC
Organism: Rhineura floridana; assembly: GCF_030035675.1. NCBI lineage: Eukaryota > Metazoa > Chordata > Lepidosauria > Squamata > Rhineuridae > Rhineura > Rhineura floridana. Next base: position 139,151,653 of record NC_084482.1, on the reverse strand, counting down.
CTTCCCTGGAATATAATTAAGTCTTTGACTACAAGCTTTAGTAAATCTCAGCACAAGGGAGATCAAAATCTTGTGTGGAAAATGTTTGAATACAGAATTAAAAACTGAACGAAGTTAATGTAAAATGCTTGCTCTTAGGTCTACAAGGATGTTTAATCAGTATCATTCTCTGTCTGAATTCATCACAGTATATTTTAATCTAATTTGTAAGTGAGAGAGCTGATTTCCCTAACCATTTAGCTTCCCCTTAAAAAGTTCAATAGGGTAGTGCTAAGATCTTTTCTCACTTGTGACACCACCTCCAATACTACATACTTCAGTTTCAGGTACATGTAAATATTTGATTGCAGAAACTGGCCTTTAGAATGGGAAATGGTGAGTAGACAGTGAACTTCAGATGTAAAAATATGAGACTGAACAGTTAGACTGTGTGGGAGTGGATGACTAATAAAATGAGTTGAATGGCTCATATACTAGTTTTGGGGGCTCATAATACTCAGTGAAGAGATTAAAAAATAAGGAACTCTGAATTCGTCTCCATCTTGAATTAAAATCTAAGCCAAAGAGGAATTCCTGTCCAAGTCCTTTATCATCCACCTCAATCCCCAACCTGGTTCCCCTCTCTCTTTTCCTTTAAACCACCTGGGTGGTGTGACTAATTGCAGCAAATAACTCTGGAATAGGAAAAGGTAGAAAATCTGTCCTCCTTCCACTCTTTGGAAACTCGCATGTTGTTTGCAAGGCCCTGGCCCTTGGGAATGTTGTTTTCTCCAAGGCTACTGCAATGTCTGCAGCCAATGAGAAAACTATTTTTCCTAGGGGCCACTGGGGACTTGTGCCCTCGTGCTAGAAATGGGAGGGAGTGGATTTCCTCTTTTCCTCATCCTACAGCAGCTGTTTGATGTTGCTAGACTTCAAGTCACGTAAATGGAAGGAGGGAGGAGGTTTTCGGGATTGGGGTAAATGGAATGGAAGATGGGATGACTGTGTGGGAGGAGGTAGACCAGGCTGAATTCAGATTGGCTTGGTAATGAACCAAGCTATTTCTTGGCTTCTTTTTTTTTAAATGGCTCTGTTTATATCTGAGCCAATGCAATGCAAATTGTGGAAAGCTTGTCCATCACCAGAAATGAGTAAAATAGGGCCGAGTTCATTACAGAACTATAATATAGGTTAAATAATGTAAAATACAAGACAAATACCATGAGTATGCAGTATTTCTGGTTTAGGCAATTTGTCAACTTTTAGTGATCAATAGTTCTTACTCTTTGAAGTGTCTTTCAATTTGAAAAGCATTGCCTTCTACAAGAGGATTACATGCCTGTGCTCAAGGGATTTACACATATGCACAAAATTAAGCAAATACACAGGGATGGGCTTCTGAACATGTGCCTCAAAATGGATTTGCATAATTACTGTTCCGAAGCTTTAGTTGCTTCCATAGAAAAGTTGATGCCTGTAGTGTTCACATAACAAACTTTTAAAAAGTAGCTCCACCATTTCCCCTCAAGATAGATAAATAGAACCTGCACCTTCCCCATGCCTGAATGAGCGTGTCCAATCTTCACAACAACAGGAAATGTTGGCAATGTCAGCTGAGGGCAAGAAAGAAAAGAAAAGATTTAAAATGGTTGCTTATTTTATTATCAGAATTATATTTCTCTGTTGGTAGAAATGATTCATTAGAAAGCTTGGCAGCTGAGATTCAGCTTGTCTTGAATGTCTGTATGTGACAAATACTCATGACTATAGTGGAGTGCTCTTACACTTGCCTTTTGTTTTATGTAACACAAGAAATATAACATCTTTCAGGCCATATTTTGTCTCTCTTTCACATAACAGTACGAAGCTCAGATGTTTGTCAATACTTTGGCTCAGGCAATGGGCAATTTTCATTTACAAGATAATATTTTATTGATAAGATGTAATATCCTGGTAGTAAGGTTCCACTGGCTAGACCTCAGCACTACTTTGAGATTCCAACTACTTCAGGATCCCAACATAAAACACATCCCCATGGTTTCCCAGCACAGCCTTCTCTAGCAGAATATGGCAAGAAAGGCCAAGGCCATTCCCTGATAATAAAGGGAAGGCATATCTATCTATTTATTTAATATATTTTTATCATGTTTTTCAATTTGTAAATCCTCAAGTGAGCAGCAATTACAAAACAAAGTTAACAACAAATGATAATACCATAAAAGCTTCCGAAAACACAGAAGCCAGATTGTAAACAAAACAAGCACGCACATAAAAGCAATGGAATAAAATAACTAAACACTTTTTGGGCACTGCCATATAACCAATGAAAATATCGGATAAACGAAAAAGTATTGACCTGATACCTTAAAACTAAAGTGCAAAGGTGCCAGGCCTTAGGGAAGGCTTTCCATAAGTAGAGAGACACCACTGTAAAGCCCTTTCCCTGGTTACAATCCACCCGACTTCTGAAGACAGTGGCACATGGAGAAGAGCCACCAATGCTGACCTCAGTTCTCAGGAAGGTTCACATGGAAAAATGTGGCCCCTGAAGTGCCCCAAGCAGCACTCTGAACTGTGACCACAAACAAAACAGGACGTCAGTGGAGCTATTTCAGGAAGGCAAAATATGTTCCATTCCATAGTATAGAGTAGAACACCCTTTACACATTAGGCATGGATATCTGAGCCAGTCGGTAGATCTAATGGAGAATTTTTATATATCCACACTAGGGTTGCCAGGTCAGAAGCATCCCAAAACCTGAGATTTGAGGGGCGGGCCCGAGTGATGTCACGGGGCAGGCCCTAGTGATGTCACGGGGCGGGCCCGAGTGATGTCATTAAGCATGATACATTAAGCATCAATCACAGTTGCTTGGAGCATACAATTAAAAAAAAATCTGATTGGAAATTAAGATAGAAATCTTAGCTAAAAGATGGAGCCTGGGTAGGGAACATTTAATCTAGCCTACTTGCTTTCAGCAAGAAGGGTTAAATGCCTTCAGGCCAGGGCAGTCACCAGAAGGCCACTGCAGGGACAAAGGAGCCTAGTGTTGTGGAGATGTTAGATGGGAGCTTTGGGGAGTAAAGATGGATGCTCCTGAAGGCTGCAATTCTAAACACATTTACTAAGGGATTAAGCCCCATAGAACTCAACAGGACTGACTTCTAAGTAGATATAGTTTGGATTGTGCTGTTGGTAAACCTTGACTAGGGTTCTTCTGCAAAGACATCCATATCCAAGCAGAGTTGGCAACTCCCTGCCTGGAATACCCCGCCCTTATCTTTTAACGTGGCTGCTCCAAACTTTTTTTTACAGATTTGACCCTTCAGAAAGAGGTCTGAGAAATGAGTAAGAGTAAGAAGTATCTTTTAAAATTGTTCTTTTCAATTCACTCTTGAATGAACATCATACCAAGGGCAGATCCACACCATTCATTTAAAGCACATTCAACACCCATTTGAAGCACATGAATCCCACCACAGAATCATGGGAACTGCAGTTTGTTAAGAGTGGTGAGAACTATAACTGTGAGGGGGAAATGATGTTGCGCTGCGATTGAATGTTGAAGCGTGGTGCCAGGTCATCCAAGCAATAGCCCAATTAGTAGCCAAAGTAAAGAAGCTTCACAACAGGATCTTGTAAAGAGAATCTTTTACTTGATTCATTAGGTTTACACAGTACAAGGCTCTTTCTCCTACAAAACTCATTCCCCCACACTGCTGTGTGTTGCTCAAGGTTTTTAAACACTTTCAGTTCTGTTCCAGCTGCCTTGTGCCCTTGAACAGCTCTGTACAATTTTAACCCCTTCCTTGTCTTTGTGGAAACCCATGGAGCTTTCCAACAGGCAACAGCCCCCACCTTTCCATAAAGACATCTCTTCGTGCATATGTATATTTTATAGACTTTACAGACTTTTACAGACTTGGTTACACGTTTGGTTACAGTTCATGAGCATTTGTTTTTCACACATTCTAGGTACAATGTTTCCCATTTATTCTCTTTTTCGTATCTTACATTATTATACTGTTTACTCCCTTCTGGAGACCATTCATTTGTGTTTTGTGCTTTCAGCTTGCTTACTTGGAAGCGCTCTGGAGGTTTCCCCAGGTTTGCCCTTTCAGACCTCCTGAGTGTGATTTGAGGCTTGGCTTCTTGTTTGCTGCTTTGACCTGCTTCAACAATAGCCTGTTCCTCTTCCTCTGTTTTTATTTCTTGCTCTGTCTCTGTCTCATGTGTGTTTCCCAGTTCCACATATTCATCTTTATCCCAATCCTGTTCCTGGGCTTTCACACTTCTACTCAGTACTACCCTTCTTTGTTTTGGTAGCCATACATGATAAAAAGCTTTCTGAAACCCAAGCATATACCCCTTCTCTGCTCTAGGTGCCAGTTTTCCTTTCCTTTTACTTTGTGGGGTGTGGACCCAGCACTCTGCTCCAAATCTGATAACATGTTGTAGTCTGGGTTTCGCGTTGTGCAATTTTTCATACGGTGTCACGTTAGTTGTTCTATGCAGCAACCTGTTCTGTATGTAACACGCATATAATACACATTTCCCCCAAAATGCATTTGGTAGGTTAGAGTCCTGTAACATGGCTCTCATTGCTTCCTGCAAAGACCTATTTTTCCTTTCAGCTAACCCATTTTGAAAAGGGGAAAATGGTGCAGTTAATTCATGTTCTATGCCTTTCTGAACCAAATATTGCTCAAAGGTTTTGCTAGTGAATTCCCCGCCTTGATCTGAGCATATTTTCTTTATGTGTGTTGTGTTGCACCTCTACCTTTTGCACAAATAGTTTCAGCGTCTTCTCCGCTTCATCCTTTGCTTTCAACAGATAAACAGTACTGAATCTGGTAAAATCATCTACTATTACCAGATAATATCTGGCTCCACCCTGTGAGTTCTGAAACGGACCGGCCAGATCTACATGAATAGTTTGATAAGGTTCATTAGTTTCGCTCTTAGCTTCTTTGTTTATGGGCGCTACCTTGGCTTTCGTTTGTTTACATGTTTTACAGTCTACATGTTTGCTGCACTCCTTTAATGTTACATCAGCACAATGTTTTGGCATGTCTCTTATCATACCATAGTTAGCATGCCCTAACTTTCTATGCCACAAATGAATACAGTTGTCACGAGGCTTTGCGTTTGTCGTAAACGCTATTCTCTTTGTTGTGCCCATATCCACATAGAAAAGTGAACCCTTTAAGCTCCCTTGTGAACACACTTTGTCCTCCTTTTTTATTTCACAGATCCCACGTTTAAACACTACGTCATACCCCATGGCATTTAGCTTTGTTACAGATAAGATGTTGTTTTCCAGACCGTGTACAAACAATACATCAGTCATGATAGTTTGCAAGTTACATAATTTAACAGTACCCTTCCCAAGTACCTGTCTTTGTGTACCATCCGCCAGAAGTACACCTTCAGTTGTGGGAAGCATAGTTTGGAACATAGTTCTGTCTGCAACCATGCTATGCGTTGCCCCTGAATCGACTACCCAATTTCCACTGTCACTGTCTCTGCAGCTTTTGCCAACACTCACCAGCTGCACATACGACTGTTTTCTTCCTTGTACTCTCCTTCTCGACCCACAGTCTCTTTGTAGATGCGAGTAAGACCCACAGACGTAGCAGGCTTTTACACCAAACACTCTTGTACCTGCCTCTTTGAATACAGTTCTGTTTTCTTTTCTGTTGCTTTTCTCCACATTCTCTCTCTCTGTCGTCTCCTGACGTCTTTCCCATTCCTGGATCAGTTTTCCCGACACGTAATCCACTGTCAAGTTTTCGTCTCTCATGGCTTCTAACGAGCTTACGACAGGATCCCAGGATGCGTTTAAGGATGAAAGAATAATATAAACTTTCTGCAGTTGTGTGTGTGCCACATTTCTCTCCTGTAATTCAGCAAATAGTTTCTTTATTGCCAGTAAATGTTCAGACATCGTTATCTCTTCTGTCAGCCTCATTTGATATAATCTACGTGCCAGATGGATTTTGCTGCTGGCTGTCTTCCTTACATGTATATCATTTAGAGCAGTCCATATCATTTTAGCTGTCGGCTTATCATGTAAATAAATCAATTGTGAATCATCCACTCCCAAGATCAGAAACGCTTTCGCTTTCTCCTCACGTCGAATCCACTGCTCCAGAGGCGGCACGGCTGGAGGGTCATTAATTATCATTTCCCATACGTCTTCCTTCGTGAGAAATGCTTGCATCCGTAATCTCCAACTCATATAATTAGTCTCTGTTAGCCTCTCAAGAGGCATGCCTGCGGAAAGTGAAACTGCCATATTTCACAGCCTTTCATCACTTTTCTGCTTACCAGCCAAGCTTTCTTTTACTCTGCCGCTTGCCACTGGTCTTCTTCGGATTCTCTTTCCTCACTGATGCCGGATCCCTTGCTTACTGATCAGTCCGGTCCTCTGGGCTTTGTGAACTGGTTAGACTGGGCTGGCTGGCTGGGCCCATAACGCATGTTGTGCTGCAATTGAATGTTGAAGCGTGGTGCCAGGTCACCCAAGCAATAGCCCAATTAGTAGCCAAAGTAAAGAAGCTTCACAACAGGATCTTGTAAAGAGAATATTTTACTTGATTCATTAGGTTTACACAGTACAAGGCTCTTTCTCCTACAAAACTCATTCCCCCACACTGCTGTGTGTTGCTCAAGGTTTTTAAACACTTTCAGTTCTGTTCCAGTTGCCTTGTGCCCTTGAACAGCTCTGTACAATTTTAACCCCTTCCTTGTCTTTGTGGAAACCCATGGAGCTTTCCAACAGGCAACAAATGACACTTCCCAGAATTCTTTAGGGGAAGTCATGTGCTTTAAATGCAAGTTGGATATGCTTTACATGTATTGTGTGAGTCCACTTAATAAATTTTGCCTGCAGGTAAATTGTTTTAGTTAATTTTTCAAATGGAAATGAGCTATAAACTGTAGTGGGTGACCATGGGCTACTCACCATCTCTCAGCCTGTCTGCCCCTCAGGATGAAAACAATGGAGAACCATGACTACCCCAAGGCATACTTAAAATGTAAAGGAAGTATTGTACAACCATAGTATGAAATTGGATACTTATAGGGACACAGCATGACAAAACTGGGTGGAAGTAATGAGTGGGGTACCACAGGGCTCGGTCCTGGGCCCAGTGCTCTTCAACATTTTTATTAACTACTAGAAAATTCGAAGTGACCTTGATAGGCTGGAGCGTTGGGCTTAAAACAACAGAATGAAATTCAACAAGGATAAATGCAAAGTTCTACACTTAGGAAAAAGAAACCAAATGCACAGTTATGGGGGATACTTGGCTCAGCAGTACGACATGTGAGACGGATCTTGGAATTGTCGTTGATCACAAGCTGAATATGAGCCAACAGTGTGATGTGGCTGCAAAAAAGGCAAATGCTATATTAGGCTGCATTAACAGAAGTATAGTTTCCAAATCACGTAAAGTATTAGTTCCCCTCTATTCAGCACTGGTTAGGCCTCATCTTGAGTGCTGCGTCCAGTTCTGGTCTCTGCACTTTTAAGAAGGATGCAGACAAACTGGAACAGGTTCAGAGGAGGGCAACAAGGATGATCAGGGGACTGGAAACAAAGCCTTATGAGGAGAGACTGAAAGAACTGGGCAAGTCTAGCCTGGAGAAGAGAAGACTGAGGGGAGATATGATAGCACTGTTCAAGTACTTGAAAGGTTGCCACACAGAGGAGGGCTGGGATCTCTTCTCGATTGTCCCAGAGTGCAGGACACGGAATAATGGGCTCAACTTGCAAGAAGCCAGATTTCGACTGGACATCAGGAAAAGCTTCCTAACTGTTAGAGCCATACGACAATGGAACCAATTACTAGAGAGGTAGTGGGCTCTCCAACACTGGAGGCATTCAAGAGGCAGCTGGACAGCCATCTGTCGGGAATGCTTTTATTTATTTATTTATTATTTATTTATTTAGTTGCATTTCTAAACCGCCCTATAGCTAGCAGCTCCCAGGGCGGTGTACAACATGATAAAACCACAATATTTAAAATACAGCAAGTGTGTATTGCGCAGACAATATAAACATTATATAAACAAAGTAAAAAGAAAACTAAAAAAAATAAGATTAAAAGCTTAAAATACTTTAAAATGCCTGGGTGAAGAGGTGGGTTTTTACCTGGCGCCGGAAAGATGACAGAGAAGGTGCCAGGCATATCTCATCTGGGAGGGCATTCCATAATTCGGGGGCCACCACCGAAAAGGCCCTAGATCTTGTTACTGTTCTCCGGGCCTCTGTATGGGTTGGGACCCGGAGAAGGGCCTTAGACGTCAAGCGGAGTGAACGCGTAGGAACATAGCGGGAGAGGCGTTCCATCAGATATTGTGGTCCAGTGCCGTTAAGGGCTTTATAGGTAAGGACCAACACTTTGAATCTGGCCCGGAAACATATTGGAAGCCAGTGCAGTTGGGCCAGAATAGGTGTTATGTGGTCAAATTTCTTCGTCCCAGTAAGAACTCTGGCCGCAGCATTCTGCACTAGCTGAAGTTTCCGAATCGTTTTCAAAGGTAACCCTACATAGAGAGCATTACAGTAATCCAATCTAGAGGTTACCAGAGCGTGAATAACTGAGGCTAGGTTCTCCCTGTCCAGATAGGGTCGTAGTTGGGCTACCAGCCGAAGCTGGTAGAACGCATTTCGTGCCACCGAGGCTATCTGGGCCTCAAGTGACAGAAGCGGATCTAATAAGATCCCCAAACTACGGACCTGTTCCTTTAGGGGGAGTGTAACCCTATCTAGGGCAGGTCTGACATCAACCATCTGAGCAGAGGGCCCCCCAACTAGCAGCATCTCAGTCTTGTCAGGATTGAGTTTCAGTTTGTTTGCTCTCATCCAGTCCATTATCGCGGCCAGGCAGCGGTTCAGTACAGCAACAGCCTCACCTGAAGAAGATGAAAAGGAGAAATAGAGCTGCATATCATCAGCATATTGCTGGAAACGCACTCCATAACTCCTGATGACCTCGCCCAGCGGCTTCATATAGATATTAAAAAGCATGGGGGACAGAACTGAGCCCTGCAGGACCCCATACTGGAGCACCCAGGGACTCGAGTAGTGTTCCCCAAGCATCACCTTCTGGAGACGATTCTCAAGATAGGAGCACAGCCACCGCCAAGCAGTGCCTCCAACTCCTAAATCCGCGAGTCGCCCCAGAAGGATACCATGGTCGATGGTATCAAAAGCCGCCGAGAGATCAAGGAGAACCAAGAGTTACACTCCCTCTGTCTTTCTCCCGACAGAGGTCATCATACAGGGCGACCAAGGCTGTTTCTGTACCAAACCCCGGCCGAAAGCCGGATTGAAATGGATCCAGGTAATCAGTTTCATCCAAGAGAGCCTGGAGTTGGCGAGCGACCACACGCTCTGGAACCTTGCCCAGAAATGGAACATTTGCTACCGGCCTATAGTTGTTAAAGTTATCAGGGTCCAAGGAGGGCTTTTTAAGGAGCGGTCGCACTACCGCCTGTTTCAGGCAAGGTGGGACCACTCCCTCTCGTAACGAGGCATTAATCACCTCCTTGGCCCAGCCGGCCGTTCCATTTCTGCTAGCTTTTATTAGCCACGAGGGGCAAGGGTCCAGAGCGGAAGTAGTCGCCCGTATCTGTCCAAACACCTTGTCCACATCCTCGAGCTGTACCAACTGAAACTCATCCAATAAAACAGGACAAGACTGTGTTCTGGACACCTCATTAGATTCAACTGTTACAATATTGGAGTCAAGGTCCCGACGGATGTTTATGATCTTGTCTTGGAAGTGCCTCGCAAACTCATTACAGCGGGCCATTGATGGTAATATTGCGTCCGGAGAACCAGAGTGTAAAAGTCTCTGGACAACCTTATAAAGTTCCGCTGGGCGGTTACAAGATGACTGAATGGAGGTAGCGAAGTATTGCTTCTTCGCCATCCTCACCGCCTTCACATAGTGTTTCGTGGAGGCCTTCACAAGTGCATAATTACAGCCGTCGGGAGTTCGTCTCCATTTACCCTCCAACCGTCTCCTTTCTTGCTTCATCATTCTTAGCTCCTCGGTAAACCAAGGGGCCAATTGAGCTCTGCAATGGAGAGGGCGCACCGGGGCGATTGTGTCAACTGCCTGGGTCATTTTCGTATTCCACAGAGTGACCAGGGTTTCGACAGGATCGTCAGTTTTATCAGCTGGAAAATCCCCCAGAGCCCTCTGAAATCCTTCAGGATTCATTAGTCATTTGGATTCCTACATTGAGCAGGGGGTTGGACTTGATGGCCTTATAGGCCCCTTCTAACTTTACTATTCTATGAAAATATTTATATAAGTATGACTATCAAATATTTTATTATTTATACAACCTGTAAAGATATTTATAGTGCAATCCTATGTTTGTTTACTCAGAAGCAAGTCCCAATGTATTCAATGGGGCTTACTCAACCAGGGAAAACTGTACCCTGAAGTGATAAGGAACTTGTTCTTTTAACAAGTCTTTTAAGTTGAGATCTTATCCCAGTCTGCGTCTGTGTTTGAATAGCTTTTTAATATGTTTTTAAACCTTTTCTTTAAAAAAAAGTTTTTAAAGCTTTTAAAAATGTTTTTAAAGATGTTTTGTTTTAATGTATTTTAAAGTCTGTTTTTCTGATTTTTAAAGTGTTTTGTAGTGCTTTTGTTTGCCGCCTTGGGCTCCTACTGGGAGGAAGGGCGGGATATAAATCAAATAATAAATAAATAAAAATAAATAAATAAACTTCATTCATTTTTTAAAAAAATGAGTATTAGTTTCCTACATAATAAAAACTGTGATAAACCCTGCCTAATTTCTTTAAAAATAGGGTTGGAAGGGGAAAGATTTACAACACAAACACAAGTCTGCGCTATGTTTACACATAAGTCCCATTAATTTACAGGACAATCCTAACTATGTCTACTCAAAAGTAAGTCCTAATGGAGTTCAATGGGGTTTACTTCAGGTACATGGGATTATTAGAATTGCTTTACTCCCAGAAAAGCAGATATTGGATTAAATACTTTCATATTTCATAGCCCAGGGTCTGACTCTTGGACAGAAGAGGAAAAAACCCGTTAAGCCATATTACTTACACAGACTGCAAAAATCTTAAAGCCACTATTTTCTGATGTTGAAATTAAGCCTAGGCATGACTGGATCAACAAGTCACAATCCTGGCTTCATTGGCTACAATCCTGAAAGGGCGGGGTTACAGCCAGAGTTTAGAAAAGTTACTTTTTTAAACTACAACTCCCATCAGCCCCAGCCAGCATGGCCACTGGATTGGGCTGATGGGAGTTGTAGCCAGAGCAAGGAATTGTTCTAAAGATCTGTAAAAAACAGTTGCGCGGGTTTTTTTTGATGTTTTGGTGTATATCTCGGGAACCAGACCACCTAGAAACTGATTTTTTTTTTTAATTGAAGCTGAGAGTCCGGAGATTAAGGGGTGCTAGCCGGAGAGCCGGAGGGCCCCCCCAAAAAACCAGAGACGCCAGCCAAAAACCGGAGATTAAACAACATGGGGGCAATTCTGGCCGGAGGTGAGAAAAGCAAGGGCGGGGGAGGAGTTTCTGGCCGTTTGCCGGAGACCTGGCATCGCTAATCCACACATATAGACGTAGATATTATAAGGTATATGTTTTAGAATCACAAGGAGCTAAGCAGAAGCCCACAGGCCTTTTCAAGACCCCAACCCTAAAAATCCTAGCATTAAAATAAGACCTGTGAGTAGGCTTAGAAAAAGCAGGCAATGATCAAGTCCACCTTACTGTGAACTCCTGTTTTCTAGCCAAAATTCGGCCAGGGCATGATTGACAATTATTAATGAGTGTATTGTTTAAACCCAAATGGGCATATAACCTGTGAAAATTATGACTGATTATGGGAAATAGAAATCACTTATATTTGATTCTTGGGTACAGCAATAGCCCCGACTACTGGAGAAAGTTTATAACCTTAGCAGAGCAGGAATGACATGAAACTTCAAGCTTTAATACTGAATTTTAAAATAACTCTGTGTGTTTTCTCACTTTTGATAAATAAAATACAACTTAATAAGCGAGTATTCATGGTAAAAAGGTATTTTGAAGTGGTTTGCCTTTTCCATTCCTCTGAGGCTGAGAGACAGTGGCTGGTTCAGATTTACCCAGTGCCTTTTTTTAAAATGTATGGTCTCCAGGTACAGTACAGCATCTTAATCATAATCCTTCCTCTATAGTTAAGTATTTTTACAGTTAGGAATGGGATTTCTAAGAAAATATACGAAATAAGAACCCCTATTAAAGCTATGGTGCTCATGAAATTTCAGCCATCCTAAGTTGAGGCAAACCCAAGCAGGTGTACCTGGGTCAGCCTGGCCGATCAGAAACAATGGAACAATGGATGTACTGGGTTTGCTTGAAGGCACATTCACAATAGTAACTGGTTACAACTGGCCCCAGAAATCGTCAATAAGGTTAGACAGCAGAACAATTAAAAAAAAGTTTTTAATGCTGTTTTGTTTTAATGTATTTTAAGATCTGTTTTTATGATGTTTTAAAGTGTTTTAGTGCTTTGTTTGCCGCCCTGCTGGGAGGAAGGGTGGGATACAAATTAAATAAATAAATAAATAAGTAAATAATGGTGATATTAATATGTCAGACAAAATATTGGAATATGTAGAATTACCTAATGCTTTCTGATTGGTTTGAAAGGATTGGAGGGAGGAGAGAACTGTGATGTTAGGTGGGCAGGAAGTTGTGGGATTGGTGAACTAATGTCACATGCTGTAACTGTACTGTATAAAAGAGCTTGCACACAGTGCCTCAGTGCAGTCCTCTCCAGACTCTCTGGGAGGCTGACCCTGCATATGCTTGTAAAGAATAAAGGCCTACCTTTTTGTTTCAAGTCTGTGCCATGAAATTTCTTCAAGGACCCCCAGTAAAAGATCCCATAGGAGAAAATTCTCCATCAGATCGCTATATGCACAGTCTTCCCTGGGACCTGTAACCCTGACTTTGGAGGGTTACAGTTCATAAGGAGGTTTACGTGTGTAGACTTCCTCACCTCAAAAATCCATGCCTAATGGATGGACATCAGGGGCAGAAGCCACACATCATCCCCATGGCTGTTTTGTATGTACATTGCTCCTTCATGTGAGCAATATGTGAATTCTGTGTGAAAGTGAGTAACTATGTGCAGCTGCTGCAAAGCTGGGCTGAATTGGGCAAGGAGAGTTGGTGAATGCTGATGGCACTTTTGAATGTAGGCATATACACCATCATTGCCATGTCACAACATGTCACATCATCCTTTTTGGGAGCAAGGAGGTACCTTTTCCAGAGCTGCATGAACACCCATTTCCACTTGCACCATTAGGCTGAGACCCTGAGTGAGGGAACAACACTTGTGATGGTGATGGTTGGTGGCAAAACTTCTAGTGTGTGTGGTTAGTGGTGTGCTTTTTGTTGGTCTGCGGGCCCTGACCAGTTCCCAAAAATGTTGCCTGCTGTCCCACAGCCTGTGTGCTGTTTCTGTTTTCCTCTTCTTTATTTATATTTTTAATTAATAATTTAATTACATTCTAGTATAGACTGCATGCTTATCCACAAGCAGGAGATATGATCAAACAATTCTGTTTATTAGATTCCATAAGGTGTAATCAAATGCTGAAATTACACTTGCACTGGTGAAAAGTAGTATAGAGAAAGCAGGATTTGCAACAGAAAAATACTTTCAAAGTTCATTTTAGGCTGTAGTAGTAATCCAATTATTTATTTATTTATTTAATTTGTATCCCACCCTTCCTCCCAGCAGGAGCCCAGGGCGGCAAACAAAGCACCAAAAAACTTTAAAACTTCATATAAACAGATCTTAACAGATTATTACAGATGTAAACCTAATATCTGAATAGGGTTTGACATGCATAGCCTTTAAAGGGAATAGGCCAAATTAAATACTAATCACACATTTTAATCTCCATTGTTGGATGACACTACATGGACTGGAAGAAAAGAACGGTGTATTTCCCTTTGTACGGATACTATGTGCTAATATACTTAAGTTTAAACAAAGTAGACTTGCAAAGGTAATACAATATTAGCTTACAGTACATACATAGTCAAGTAATGTTGAATACCTAAGGGCAAAATAAGCAATGATACAATGCCGTAATTGTACTTCTTAAAGTGAGGTGCCATGAAATGGGAGAATTACGCTCTCTCCTATTTTATGAAATATACTTGGGCATAAGGTCAGTTTTAAACCAACTTCTTTTGATGTCTTACTTTTCAAGTATTTAGGTTGCAGAAGCATAATTGAGGCAGAAGTGCTCAATTCCTACTTTGGCTCAGTCTTCTTCCAAAAGAGAGTCTATGACCATCCTAGCAAATGTGAAGGGACAGGATTGCAGCTTGAGATTGATAGACAAATGATCAAGGAATACCTAATACCTTAGAACGAGTTCAAATCTGTCCATTATCTTTGCAAAATTGTGGAGGATGGGTGAAGTGCAGGATGACTGGAGGAGGGCTAATGTCCAATCTGCAAAAAGGAGCAATCTGGGCACTACAGACCTGTCAGCCTGACATCGATCCCTGGCAAAATTCTGGAGCAGATTATAAAGCGGTCATGTAAACAATTCAGTGATTACTAGAAGCTAACATGGATTTAAGAAGAACAAATCCTGCCAGATGAATCTTATTTCATGTTTTGATCAGGTAACCTCCCGAACAGACTGTGGGAATGCTGTGGACATAATATATCTCAACTTCAGCAAAACTTTTTACAAAGTGCCCCATGATATTCTGATTAGCAAATTAGCTAAATGTGGGTTGGATAGAACAATTCTCAAGTTGATCTAAAGTTGGTTACAGGATCATACTCAAAGAGTGCTTATCAATGGTTCCTTCTCAAACTGGAGGGAGGTAACGAGCGAAGTATCGCAGGGCTCGGTCCTGGGCTTAATGACTTATGATACTGTGACTTTCTGCAACATGCAATGTTGTTCTTTATACTACCATATTCACCAACCATATTCACCATAAATTTGTTACAACACTGGCTAAAAGTTCCCAGATTTCTAACTTGTTAATACATATATTAATACATCTGTAAATGACTTATTTCATAGACTACAGGATCATAATCACCATCACTATTATTAAATTTATAAGCTGCCCTTCCTCCCTAAAGGAGTCCAGCGTGGCAAACAACAAGCAATAAAACATTCAAAACATCTTAAAAATCTTAAAAACAAAACAACTTAAAAACAAAACATTATAGAACAATTTCATTACAAAAACAGATTGAGGTAAAGTATTCCACCGGTATATATATATATATTACAGAATGATAGCAGAGATTAAATCTGCATGCCCAATATTTAAAAGGTTAGATGTACACTTTTTCTGTATATAGGTATGTTCAGCGCAGATGGCTAGTTCACATGAAGTGGCTTCCCTATTATTGGTGTACACCATCACCAAGATTATGAGGGGGGGAAAGACATTGTCTCCTTCAAGGACATTGTCTCCTTCAAGGACATTGTCTCCCTCATGACTGTCAGATGACTGTTATGTACTGAAGGTCATGAACTGGAGGAGTTAGCAGCTATGAAGCTGGTTTGGATCAGTTCTGACCAGACTGTAATAGTCATTTGTGAATGGTGTAAATAAGTTATGATTGGTTAGTGGAATGTAGAAGAGTGGAGATAGAGGTAAAGTGGTGATTGGGTAAAGAATGCAGAAGTATTGAGCTGGAAGGATGGGATAAGCCAAGAGAATGGTGCAGTGTGACGTATAGAGGGGTATAACTGTTTTTGCTAACTGTGCTGCGACACAGAATTTCCTGCTTTTCTGTCCTACAGTGCATTGCTGTATAAAGTAGTTCCTTTACTCTTTGGACTATTGTGTGAGCCTCCATGCTTGGACCCATAATTGGCTGATTTTTCCACGACAGTTACTTAAGAGAGCTGCCACCATAAGAGTAACAGCAAGAGGGTGGGGCTGTATATACACAACCCATATGAAGATATTCACAAAAATGACAGATCCACAGGAACTCTGTCAGACCTTGAGCCTAGTAACACCTGTGAAATTCTTAGGTGATCAGAAGGGTGACACCTTAATTTCATATGTGAACTGGCCCAAGATGTGAAAACTTAATCTACATTGGTCTCAATAGTTTTCAAGCTTTTGACATCTTTTTAAATGGATTTATGGAACTCCATCTGCTTAAGCCTTATGTTTAAGGGATACACTTGAAAGCACATGACCAAATATAGGTTTAAGGCCCTACAAACAAATAGCAGTATAAAATAAACCCTAATTATTAAGCTGGTCAAGATTCTGATTTCTAGTTCCATTTAATATTTGGTATAAATCCTTGAACAATGCAGAATGAATGAAACAAATCTTATATATCTTGTTATATCTTGGCATATCCTGGCAATGTTCATTTGTTTCAATAAGAATCAGCTATGAAAAGCAGCCAAGACTGTCAAGAATGTCCATGGCATGAAGTACCCCAACCTGGCACTTAGATTTTTATTCCAAATGCTTCACAAATTAAGGAGTGTTTTTTTCTCATTTGTAAGGAAATACTGCAAACAACTTGCACAAAATTACCAAGTAGAAAACCTGAAAATAACTTTTCTGATACTGCATGCTGTCAAGTCTGATTTGTTGGATTGCTTTACCTTTAAATACAATATTTAGCACTAAATAAGCTTGTTCTCTTGAATTATTTTGTATAACCAGATATCCTCAGCAGATTTATGTCCCATGTGTGCTATAATACTCCTGTATGTCCTTATTTTTTACTTAATTGCATTTTCGTCATTTTAATGGCTGTAAACTCTCATTTTATACCTCTCTAGATATGTCCAATCTATAATTCACATTACAAAGTTATGATCATTAATACATATTGAATTAGTGTAAATTACTTTTGTGCTTTTTAAGCTGGGTTCGCATGTTGAGCAAAGTTGCAAAATATTGAGTGAATTGTGCAGAATAGATCTCCTGATAAGATGGTATCTGCATCTGATACATTAACTTCAATATGCTCTGCTTGATATATCCATCTAAAGAAACCATAGACCATCTCTTGTGTTAGAAAGCAAAATTTCTCATTCCTTGACCTTTAGATATCTTACTGAACAGTAGATAAAGGGAAAGGTCATTGCAAAGGCAATCTTGATATTCTCAACTTTAAATCAGAAGACCTGTATATATGTGAAGCAGTTGCTAAGGGATGATTCTACTGCAGGAGTAGGCAGATTCAATCTGGCTTATCAGATCTACCTTGTGATTTACAGTGCCAGTGCCAGGTGTGCCTCGGCCTTTGGGCACCAGCATGTCCCAGGCCCGCAGCGTCATACACCCCAACACCCCCTCCCAATACAGGCAGTGCGGGCATTAAATAGGCCTGCCCACCCTGACTACTTCTCGTGTCATTGTGCATGCCCCGAGCACACACCTAACATCACCCAAGATGGTGGTGGGGGCATCAACCTCTTGGGACATTCTCACTGCCATATTTGTTGATGGTAGGCCTGCATGTGCAGTGTACAGGGTGTGCACACTGATGTGCTAACACAACAGGTAGATGAGGTGTGGGGGGCTTATTTAAGCCTGCACTGCCTGCCATGGATCTTGGAGTGGGAGCTCCAACTCCCCATCCTAAGAAGGGGCACCTGCTGGTGCTGGGCCTGGTGATTTACTACAAACCCAGGATTTACCAACCAGAGTCGCATCCAAAACACTTAGAATCAAAGAACAATGTACCTCTCACATTCAGCACAGAACCTCACCTGCACAGTGCATGATCGACTGGGTATATAAGGGGTAAGACAGTCTTTCAGGTATCCTGGTCCCACCAAGCTATATAGGGCTTTGTACACCAAAACCAGTACCTTGAACATGGCCCAATAGCTAATGGGCAGCCAATGCAATTCTTTCAGCAGTGGGGTAACATGTTGGTGATATTCTGCCCCAGTGAGAAGCCGCACCTCTGCATTTTGCACCAGCTGCAGCTTCCAGACCAGCCTCAAGGGCAGCCCCACATAGAGCACATTACAGTAATCCAGCCTGGAGATTGATTGCCAGTGAATGGACAACAGTGGCCAGGCTATCCTGGTTCAGAAATGGCTGCAGCTGTCTTACCAGCCAAAGCTGGTAAGAGGCACTCCTAGCCACTGAGCCCACCTGGGCCTCTAGCGACAAAGATAGATCTAGGAGCACCCCAGATTACGAACCTTCTCTTCAGAGGGAGTACAACCCCATCCAGAGCAGGCAACTGACCAATTATCTGGACTCTGCAAGAAGCTAACCACAGCACCTCTGTCTTGCTAGGATTCAGAGTCAGTTTATTAGCCCTCATCCAGCCCACCACCAAGTCTAGGCACTGGTCCAGGGCTTCAACAGCCTCTCCCAATTCAGATGTTACAGAGAAACAGAGCTAGGTACCATCAGCATATTGCTAACACTTTGCTCCAAATCTCCTGATGGCCACTCAGCTCAGAAAGATACCAGGGTCAATGGTATCAAAAGCCGCTGAGATACAAAGAATAACAGGGTTGCACTTCCCCTATCCTCCTGATAAAGGTCATCCATCAGGGTGACCAAGGTTGATTCAGTCCCATAATCAGGCCTGAACCCAGATTGGAATGGGTCAAAATAATACATTTCATCCAAGAGTACTTGCAACTGCTGCACCGTTGCCATTGTAAAATAACTGGTCAGAAACTCTTGCAGATCTACTGCAAAACACTCAGAGATATATCAGTAGATCCTGATCTATCTTCTGCCCGCTTTTGCTATAGTGGTAAAGCTTTAGTCTTCTTGCTCACATAAAAGATTAAAATCTACAGACAACTGAATATTTTACATCTCTATTGGCTTCTTCAATTTGACATTAGCATTTCAGGGCATTTCTGAGATCAAGCTTTTCAATTCAACACAAAATTCTCACCGTTAGGGGGACTAACAATTCACGATTGCACGTGAGTGTAGGTCCTAAAACTATGGGAGCCAACAATTCCCATGAACTATTGAGTGCAAATCATTCAGGCTGCAATCCTAAAATCACTTACTTGGGATTAAGCCCCATTAAAGTCTATGGGCCTTACTTTTAAGTAGGGAATTTATAGGATTACACTCTCTGCCTTTAATCATTTTGTATACCAGCTTCTTGCCAACAAGTGAAAATCAGTTCTCATTAACATTGGTTCACCTTTTTGCATTGAAATACACAACTAATCAAAACCTAGGAGGAGCATTTTCACATCATTCATCTAGGTTCTCTTAATGTTGGAATTTCATGTAGTAGCTAATAACGTACTTCAAAAGTCTATTTCCTTGTATATTGGCCTCATTTAGGACTCTCCCTAGCTTTTTCTGGGAAACATAATATAAATAATAACCTTTTAAAACTATTTGCTCAAAGCAGACTAACAAGGTGCTTATTGGAAAGTTAAACAGATACATAGAGTAGCATAGCTACCAGTACGACATTCCAGGAATCAGGCTCCTGTAGTCTTAGACACATGTTTTTCACATGTAACATGTGTCTAAGACCACAGGAGCCTGATTCCTGGAATGTCATTTTGTACTGGTAGCTATGCTCTCCCCTTAAACTAAATGTCAGGTCGGTAGGACAGCTGGCATAATGTAGTAAGCCTTAACTAGAGGGCTGGTGGAGTTTAGATGGGCCAGTGTAGGATTCAGCAATGGTTAATTTGCACTTAATTTTAATCTTGCATACTGTTCTTCTGAGTAGGATTCAGTTTTAAGTTAAGTTGCATATTCTGTTTTGTTTTTCTATATAATCACTATTTGCATGTACTTTATTTTTCTGTTCCCCAAGATTCAATTACAGAAGGGCCCCACTCATATGGCAGGCTAGGTTCCAGACCCACGCCGGAAAGCAAAAACTGCCGAAAAGTGGATCAGCTGTAGCGTGGAGGTCTGGAACCTAACCCACTGATCGCACCAGAGGAGGAGAATTGTCTGACCGCCCCTGAGGAGGAGAAGATCAGCTGTAGCTTCCCCTCCTCCGGCGCGATCAGCTGGAGTGCGGGAGTCTGATCACCCTGAGGAGGAGAAGATCAGCTGTACAGCTGATCTTCCCTCCTCCAGCACAATCAGCTCGAGCGCGGGAGTCTGATCATGCCAGAAGAGGAGGAGATCAGCTGTAGTGCTCTCCAGCTGATCTTCCCCTCCTACGGTGCGATCAGCTGGAGTGTGTGAGTCTGACCGCTCCCAAGGAGTAGAAGATCAGCTGTAGCATGCTACAGCTGATCTTCCCCTCCTCCGGTGTGATCAGCTCAAGCGGGGGAGTCTGATCACGCCAGAAGAGAAGATCAGCTGTAGCATGCTACAGCTGATCTTCCCCTCCTCCGGCGCGATCTGCTGGAGTGCGGGGAGCTCCAGCCCCCCCTCCAGATGATCGCCCCGCTGGCACCGTATTAATGGAATGCTGAAAAGCAGGGCGCCGAGAAGCGGGGCCCTGTACATACAACATGCTGTTGATTTCTGTTTGATATTATTGTGCTCATGCCTTTCATAAACTGAAATGTGTTCACTGGTCTTCAGCTGACGTAGCTAAAATAAATCATTTCAACCAGATTTTAGCCTCTTGAGCCTTGAATGGTCACCACCCTTTTGTTCATTGGGGCAATTTATGAACATCATTTTCATCCAGGTCTTAAAAACTACAGACAGTTCCACATATCAGTGCCAGTGTTTTGCACAAACATGTGTTCCAAAACTCCGAGTTAGTGCTCCAGAAGTTATGAGAGTGGTTTAGAACAAGCAGTTGTCAGGTTTCCAGGCGTATTTTTTACAACAGAGAGCCATTAAACTTTACTCCGCCAGTTTTTAAAAAATCAAATGTATTTTTCTCTAGAAGACTTGTGGCTTAAAGGGAAAGTTTTAAATACTGAGAGAATTCTGATATAATCAAGAGAGGGAAGGGTTAGTCTTTTGCACCAGCTGCAGTTTCTGAAGATCAGAAACATGATTATCTGAATGCAACACAATGTTTGTATGTCCATTCTGCTGCTGTAGCTTCCTGGTTCATTAGGCTTATTTTGTTTTTCCATCTAAAGGGCATGAAATAACAGTGAGAAATGCCATTAAAATTACTGGAAAACAATTTCACACCAGTTTTACATTGCATCAAATGAATGGATTATACTTACACATGTACTATTCTTAATTGTGGTTAAAACTGATGCAAATTCTATGAACAGCAGATCATAAGAATATCTAGCTGCCAATGTTAATTTCTCAGAAATCTGTATTTTGCTTGTGGGAATGAAGGCTTACCAGAAATTGGTTTTCCAAAAATTGTGAACATTTAGATGGTATGACAACTGAAGAAATACATCTGAGAATTTATATATTTCAATAATTGAATTGAATGGAAATGACAACAGATGAAGTAACTAAGGCCACCTGTCAAATTAAAAATTAACAAATCACCAGGTCACACTGGAATCCACTGGGGCTTACCTGAAATGCCAACAGACTCCATCTGTGAGTGGCAAATTGAAAAGAGTGTGTGTGTTTTGGACCATTTTTGGGGGGTAGTGGTGGAGCAAAACATTTCATGTTGTTTAGGGGCGAGGGAAGAGTAAAATATACCACCATATCATGCCAGATTTCATTTACACCAGTGGCCATGGTGTGGCACAATAGCAGACGACATCAGGCATGTTGCCACCCTCCATTTGTTCACATACACAATTCTGTATGCCGGAATAGTAATATGAGCAACTTGGGCATGATCCCAAGAAAGCTGCAATTTTCCAGGCGAACAGGGTTGCAAACGGATTTTTTTCTGGAAGCAATTAACATGTAAATGAGCACAAAGCTTCCACTTGATTTCCCGAAATGGCTTCTACTTCATATGAAAGCTCACATAAAATGTGAAAATTAACAGGAAAGGAAATGTTTGGAAAAGTGCTATCTGAGTGCAGCTTTAGAGTTGTCTGTTGTCAAGTGACAATGTTGTCAAGTGACATTGGTAATATATAGCAGAAAATCCAAACAACATCAGACCACTGTACATTTTCAATAAAATCCAGCATTAACCAGGACTAGTCTAATCATGACTCTTTTGTCAACGTTTCCAGCATATTGTTTTGGCACAGAAAAATCTATATGAAGGGTCAATGAGCATGTGAATAGCCGAACAGCTACCCACGGCTGTATACAGTCTGCATTCTAATGCACAATATGGCAGTAAAGAATCCTGGGAACTGTAGTTTGATAAGGATGTTGGGAATTGGAGCTCTGTGAGGAGTAAAGTACAGTTCCCAGGATTCTTTGGGGGAAGCCATGTGTTTTTACATGTTTGGTGTGTACGCAGCCTAAAGCTGCAATTCTCACTCCAACTATCAAGAATAAACCCCATTTAATAGGATTGATGTCTGAATAGACATGTTTGGATTGCACTGTAACGCTGCAATGCTATGCACACTTACTTGGGTGTAAGTCCCACAGAATTCAGCAGGCCTTAAGCATGCATTGATTCAGACTGCAAACACTTTGCAGATGATTGCAAAACACTTTTTCTGTACTTCTTTATATTTGCTTTTTTGAGCTGCACTGCTTTTATGCTGCTATGAAAAAGGATATTTTACTTGCCTGAAAGTAGTAAGAAGTTAGTAAAAATACATAAATCACACAACAGAAAAGGGAAGGAAGCATCAAGGAATGGAAAATGTAGTTTGCGAAGGTCTTGTCACCCCCATCCCAGATGATATCAGCAGCAAACATGCTTTGGTTTTAGGTCAGATTGCCATCACTCCTCTAGATTGCTACTTTAAAAAATGGTAAGTACTACTGGCTGGCTGAAGAAAGGGTTGATACCTGTTGTTTAGCCTGTCACAGGGAACAGTCAGCACAATCTCAGAGAAGACCAACAGGCACAGATGGCCAATGCAGGTATCTGACTGGTTGGGGAGATATTTCATAATCCCATCCAAACTGTACGGTACCTTCAATGCATTCCCAAAGGACCCCGATTCATTAGTGTATAATCAATGAGGGAAAGGGGAAGAAAAATGGAAGATCAAAGGGATCTAGCACCCATCCTAAACCACCCCTACTGGAAGAGTTTTCAGTTTGGTTTAACTTGGAGACAGGAGATGTAATGATGATTGTGATTGGCTGTGCTTTCTAAAGATTATTAGCCAGCACAGGAAGCAGACAGAAATTACTCAAGGAGTCTCTCAGTGAGAGGCAATGCACTGAACATGAGTGAGAGGAACAAAGGAGATTCTGAGTTATAGCTTTGGGAGGGGGATTTGGGTTCAGAAAGATTATTGGATTTTATTTATTATTTTATTAATTTAATTTAATTTATATACCGCCCTAAGCCCAAGGGCTCTCTGGGCGGTGTACATAATAATAAAACAATCAGAGAATATATAAATACAATAATACAATGGAATCGAACAAAAATAATCAAAATAGCAGCAAAATACATCAATAAATATTAATAGTACACATTAAAATGCCTGGGAATATAAAAAGGTTTTCACCTGGCGCCGAAAAGATTGCAGCGTCGGTGCCAGGCGCACCTCATCGGGGAGACCATTCCACAGTTCGGGGCCACAACCGAAAAGGCCCTATTTCTAGTCACCACCCTCCGAGCTTCTCGACAGGATGGTACCCGGAGGAGGGCCTTAGATGTTGAGCGCAGTGTACGGGTAGTTTCATATTGGGAGGGCGCTCCCATCCAATCCATTATCGCGGCCAGGCAACGGTTTAGTACGTTAACACCCTGCCCTATGTGAAAAGCCCCTGGGGAGCGCTATAGCAGTGGTTCCTTTTTTCCCCCATGGACCATTTGAAACCTGCTTGGGTTTTGGTGGATCACTTAATTATTTTCTTCTTTTCCCTCCCAAACATCATCACAGTTTTGTCTCTTTTTTCTCCCCAAACCTCATCATGCAGAGGATCCCATGCATATTTATTCAGCAGTAAACCTCACCAACATTATTGGTAGATGCGCATATAGGACTGCAGCCTTAGAAGCTTGATCCCATGTACCTTTATTGAAAAAGAAGCCTGTGTTCTATATGGTACTTACTTGCAAGTAAGCATCATGCTTCGCAGCCTGGAAATCTTTATTGGTTTTACCTCTCCTTATATCCAGGCTTTTAAGGAGGAAAGAAGACTTCTGCTTCAAGGGGAGGGGGGCATTAAGGGGGCATCACACAGCTGATGCCATGCATATTTACTCAGAAGTAAGCCCCACCAAGATCAATAGTAGATGTGCATAGGACTGCAGCCTTAGTGTGTATAGGACTGCAGCCTAAATTGAAGATGTCTTAAAGATGCTACAGAAGAGTGTTAACAAGGGACTGAATAAGCTTCCACCTCTACGGGGAAAGAGTTATTTCCATCACACCACCCTGACAGCTTGTTGATTTCTGCATTTTCTTTTTTAGAATGTGGAGTAAGATGGAAGTATATTACGTGAGCTAGGACCTGGGAGACAAGGGTTCAAATCCTCACTTGGCTATGAAGCTCACTGGCTGGCCTTAGAGCAGTCACTGTCTTTCAGCCTAATCTACCTTACTGGGTTGTTGAAAAGATAAATTGGGGAGAAGGAGAACCTTTGAGGGAAGCTAAAAGCTAACATACATGCATCCCCCCCATCGCTGAGGCTGCCATCCATAATACCTGACAGTAGGGATGGAAAGGTCGGCCAATTTTGATTCTCTCAGTTTCTCATTTTTCCAATCTGCACACTTCTGCAGCAATTTGTGATTTTTTTAAAAAAGAAAATCATCATGAACATTTTCCAGCATTTTAGTGTGAATTTCTTCTAATAAACACATTTTGAAGGCAGTTTTAACTAATTCACACATTTTTGCAAGCAATTTCTCATGATATAGTGCATTTTTGTATGTTATTTTCACTCATATATTCATTTTTATACACACCCCTTACATATGCATTTTTGTAAACACTGTTTGGTTGGCGAACTGCATTGCAAAATTCAAATAAGTGCAAATTTTGAAGGGTGGCTGTGTTTCAGTTCTCATATTGTTTCAGAAAGTTCAAAGTTGATAGATTTGCATTAGGGTTGCCCGGTGTCTGGTTTTTGCCGGAGACGCTAGATTTTTGGGGTCCTCTCCAGGTGAGTCAGCCTAATCTCCGGACTCTCAGCTTTTGTTTTTTTTAAAAAAGTTTCCAGGTGCTCTGGTTCACAAGATATACAACAAAACGTCGACCACCCCCGCAACTTCCATGAAACGATCTCTTAACTGGCTGCTCTAATCCCACCCTTTCAGGTTTGTAGGCAGTAAGTGTCCAGTTCAGAGTGAGAACCACCAGTCAGAGACGAGGGTGCAATCAATTCTTGTTTTATTAAAGTAATGGATACATCAAAGGCTGTGCGCCTCATAGAAACCCCTATGCTAACTCACTACAATCCCTAACTGCACTCTAGACATGCTCTGCAACTTGTGAGGAAAGCTGACTTAGCACCCACTTCTGGGCATGGTAGCCTCAAATAGGAGAGGTCTTGGGGCATAACCTCTCACTCCATCGCACACATGCCTCCTTCTGCCCTGTCTGCTTCTCCTGATGTTGTGAGCATGGTGAGGGGGGGGCGAGCCTCCGAGGGCTCATCGGAAAGCACAGGTTCCTGATCGGCAGGCGGGAGAACAGAGGGCGGGGAAGCGTCGGGCATTTCTAAGATACTGCTTGGCAAAGGAGGAGTGTCTGCTCTCTTGGCGAAAGAGGAGTGTCTGCTCTCTCAGGAGCATCCCCCAACAGTCCCGTGGGAGTGCTGGGGGGCTAAGCGCTGTCCCATTGAGGGGCAGGACCAACCATGGGAACTGGCGGGGTGGGCGACTCGCTCTCTTCCCTAAGGTCGGGGTTAGACTCAACAACAGATGGATCATCCATGCTACCTAACGGCTGAGGCTTCTGAAACTCATGCCTTCCCCTCCTTCCTCAGGAAGGAGGGTGGGTCCGTCACCCCTGGGCTCAACAGTAAATGAAGTCAGGGTTGTGATTGACAAGAGATTTTGGGGCTCCAGGCAGTACCTAGACTCCAACAGTAGAAAACTGTTGTTTTTTCCGTTTATCTGAAAATCTCATAAATTGAGTAAGTATATAGCTTTCACCAGTATCACAAGTCGTTTTTTCTGTTGTGTGCAGGAGTCAAACAAGTTTAAATTTTCCTGGGCTGTTGAAGAGGGCAATGTTTTGAAAACCTCCCCAATATGAAACTTTAATACAATACTTGCTTTTCTGGGAGTAAAGCTGCAATGCTAATCCCACATACCCAGAGTACATCCCATTACATTCAATAGGACTTACTTTTGAGTAGACATGGTTAAGATTGTGCTGTAAATTAATTGGACTTTTGAGTGAACATAGCAAAGGATTGTGTTTGTATTATAAATCTTTCTCTCCCCCTCCAATCCAATTTTCTAAAGCAATTAGGCAGGGCTTACATAGATATCACATAGATGAGACATTTGGTCTTACCATGAAATTGGTCTTCTCTGTGCATGTCAAAGATGATATCAGGTGGGTAATTAGCTCCACCTAGTGGTTGAAGGCAAAAGAGTACTGCTGACATTTTATTGTAGATCCCTTCCTGGTCTGCGCCTGCTCCGTGCTCAGTTTTCAATGACAAGCCCATACGAACAAGACCAATAAACACCACAAAGAAGACAATACAACAGTACTCATACACTCTCTGCTCAAGGTCTAATAGTGCTTGTAAAGGCAGCCCAGCCCTCATAGGGAGTGGCCCTGATATCATCTTTGACATGCACAGAGAAGAGCGGTTTCACGGTAAGACCAAATGTCTCTTCTCCTGTGCATGGAAAGATGATATCAGGTGGGACATACCAAAGCTGACCCATGTAGGGTGGGAATACTGCTGGGCTGTGACTACTATTGATCTGTGAGGACGTGCTGTAGCACCCTCCTCCCGAAGGCTGCCTCAGCTGAAGCATAGGAGTCTATTTTATAATGTTTAATGAAAGTATTGGGAGTGGACCAAGTGGCTGCCCTACAAATCTCCACTAGAGGGGCATTATGGGAAAAGGCCGCTGATGTGGCCACTGCCCTGGTCGAGTGAGCTACTATTCCGGTAGGACGGGCTAATCTTAGAGAGGCATATGCCAATGATATGCACGCCTTGATCCACCTGGCTAGCGTAGACGTGGTCACCTTATTCCCCAGGGATGTTGGGTGAAAGGAGACAAACAAATTATCTGTTTTCCGAATTGGCTTTGTCTTGGAAATATAAACTTTAAGGGCTCGTCTCACGTCAAGAGAGTGCCAGGCTTTCTCTAAAGGGTGGACAGGATTCGGACAGAAGGATGGCAATACCAGCTCTTGCTGGCAATGGAAGGTAGACAACACTTTGGGACGAAAGGAAGGGACAGTACGTAGGACTACTCTATCCTTATGAAATACACAAAAATTCTTATGGACAGACAGGGCATTCAATTCAGACACT
Source organism: Rhineura floridana (assembly GCF_030035675.1). Classification (NCBI taxonomy): domain Eukaryota; kingdom Metazoa; phylum Chordata; class Lepidosauria; order Squamata; family Rhineuridae; genus Rhineura; species Rhineura floridana. Next base: position 139,124,172 of record NC_084482.1, on the reverse strand, counting down.
CTACAGGCCGAAGTAATGGCCACCAGAAACAAGACCTTAAAGGACAGAAGACGGAGGGAAACTTGACTCAGAGGTTCAAACGGAGGTCTTTGAAGGGCTGTCAAAACTTTATGTAGGTCCCAAGTTGGGTAGCGATGCACCGTAGGTGGTGCTGTTATCGTTGCTCCCCTGAGGAAACGTTTGACGAAAGGGTGAGACCCGATTGGATTATCCGGGGATCTGGAGAGAATTGCCAATAAGGCTGAAACTTGGCGCCTCAGGGTGTTAGGTCTGAGACCCAAAGATAAGCCGTCTTGCAGAAAAGACAGGATCTCATTGACCCCCACTTTCTGAGGAAGAATTCCTTTCTTCCGTGACCAGGATGAGAAGGTCTTCCATGTGCTTTCATAAATTCTGAGTGTGGATGGGCGTCTAGAAGTCATCATGGTTTCCAATACTTGGGGAGAGATGCCTTTTTTCAAGAGTCTCTTCTGTTCAAGTTCCATACATGAAGCGCCAACCACTCCGGGTCCGGGTGGCGGAGCTGTCCCTGAGATAGCAGGTCCCTTCTCGCTGGAATTTTCCATGGTGGTTCCACCGACAGGTCGAGGAGGTCTGGAAACCAAGGTCTCCTTGGCCAGCATGGAGCCACCAACAGAACCGCTGACCTCTCGGCACGAAGTTTTTTGATCACCCTGGGGATAACTGGAATTGGAGGAAAGGCATACAGTCTGCCCGGAGGCCACCAGGAAGTTAACGCATCTATCCCCTCCGTGCCTGGTGTCGCATACCGGGAGAAGAACCTCTTCACCTGCCGATTGTGACTGGTGGCAAACAGGTCTACCTGAATGTGGCCAAAATGTTCCACTATCTGACGAAAGGCCTCTGGGTGAAGTCTCCATTCTCCTTGAATCAGCTTCTCCCGACTGAGCCAGTCAGCTTGGCTGTTGTCCTCCCCCTTGAGATACTCTGCCGCTATTGAGTCGACATCGTTCTCCTCCCACTGGAAGAGGAGAAAGGCTTCCTTCTGAAGAAGGAGGGAGCGTGTGCCCCCCTGATGGTTTAAATAAGATTTGGCCGACACGTTGTCTGTTCTGATAAGCACCGCCCCTAACCGTCTGGTGCTCGCGAAGTGTCTGAGGGCCAGACGAACTGCCCGTAGTTTGAGCAGGTTGATTGGCAGTGTGGATTCCTGAGACAACCACGTGCCTTGAATCATCTGCCCATCGCATATGGCTCCCCATCCTGATAGGCTGGCATCCGATGTTATCAGGGTGTGCAGTGGATCCTGGAAAGGAACTCCTCGCTCCAGGTTGGGCTTGAGGGTCCACCAGAACAGCGACTGCCGAACCTCTGGCGACAGAGTTACCCTGCGGTGGTGTCTGGATGCTATGTCATTTTGGAAGGGCAGAAGCGCCCACTGAAGTGTGCGGGAATGATGACGTGCCCATGGCGTCGTTTGGAACGTGGATACCATCAAACCCAGAACTGCTGCCAACTCCTTCAGGTCCGTTGAGGGGAGGATAGGACATCCAATGCTACTTTGCGAATCTTGTTGATCCTTTCTTGGGACAACTTGATGAGGCCGTGTTGTGAGTCTATAGTCGCTCCCAAATGTGTAATACGTCTGGATGGAAAGAGATGGCTCTTGGCCTCATTGATCAGGAAGCCATGGTCTTTTAGACAGGTCAGGGTGACATGGAGGTCCTCCCATGCCTTGTGCAATGATGGTGAGCAGATCAGAAAATCGTCCAGATAAGGAAAGATATGAATCCCCAGAGTCCTGAGGTGTGCCACCAGGGCAACCACGATCTTCGTGAATGCCCTGGGAGCAGACGACAGGCCAAAGGGCATAGCCCTGAATTGATAATGGTCTTGTCCCACTGCGAAGCGAAGGTACCTTCTGTGAGGGGGAAAGATTGGTATGTGAAGGTAGGCCTCCTTCAGGTCGATGGAAGAGAGGAAGTCCCCTAGCCTCAGCGCTTCTTTGATCGAAAGTAAGGTGTCCATATGAAATTTGCGGTATTTTATGAAGCAATTTAGACCCTTGAGATCTAGCACCGGCCTGGACGAACCGTCTTTTTTCTCGACGGTGAAGAACAGAGAGTAATTTCCCAGGAATCTCTCTCCTGGTGGGACCTTCTTGATGGCTGCCATGTGTAGGAGATGGGAAACTGACTGTAAAACTTTGCCCCTCTTGTGTGGATTTGCTGATAAAGGGGATGGAATGAATCTTGCCGGGGGGGTGGAAGAAAATTCCAGACGAAGGCCGTATAGAAGGGTGCGTAGGACCCACTGATTGGAGGATAAGTCCTTAGCTCGGTGAGCAAAATGTTGGAGACGGCCTCCCACCGACGAGGCGGAGGCGTCAGAACTGACCCCTGTTTCCACGTGACTGGGATGCAAAGCCCGATCGACCCGGAAGGTGCTGCTGGGACTTAAGCTGGCTGCGCTGTCTGTTCCAGAAGGGACGGCTGGAGCGGGTGTCCTTCTGTCTTCCAAAGGGACGTGAGCCCCAAAAGGATTGCGCCAAATGATAAGGATGGAATGAGCGACGAAAGGTTCTTCTGTCATCCCTTTTTCTGGTGGATGGCATGGACTTTTTCTTTTCCTTAGTTTCCAAGACATTAGCAAGGGCAGTGTCCCCAAATAATTTGCCTCCTACGTAGGGTTCTGAGGCAAGATTCGAACAAGCTGCCGGGTCTGCCTCCCAATGTCGAAGCCAAAGGGTTCTTCGTGTGAAGATCCCTGCCGTCAGTGACCTTGCTGCAAACTGCATGGCATCCATAGATGCATCTGCCATGAAGGTAACTGCTCGAGAGACCTTCAGCAGAGATTTGTGCACCCGGGCTGCATCTTGCTGTGGGCCATCCAGCAGATCTTCCAACCAAAGAAGGGAGGCTCGAGCAAACACTGAGGAGGCTGCTGCTGCCCTGATTGATAGCGCACTAGCCTTGTGCACCCTTCTAAGCCCCTGGTCCATCTTGCGCTCAGTGGTATCCTTAAGGTGCGCATCTGAGTCTTTTGGATTCAATGATGGGTTTAGCAGATTGACTATAGGCGCGTCTATGAGTGGGACCTTCAGCTGATCCATGATCGGTTGTTCCAGCATATAATATTTATTGGCTGAGGAAACCGATTTTTTGAATTGCAAAGGAATGCCGAATTCTGATTTGAGCACCTTCGGGAGAAGGAAGCTTCAACACTCTAGACCTAGGTTTTGGATCTGGACATACTGCTGAGACTCTCGAGGAGGATGGAGTAGGAGAATCCTCTGCAGAGGTGAGGGTAAGGGCTTCCATCGCCTTGCATAGCAGAGGAAGGAAATGAGGCTCTTGAAATATCCTAGTAGATAAAATCTCCTCAGATTCTGACTCCCCACTCCATTCCTCTTCATCCAAGACAATCAAGTCGTGTTCTGTGTCTATAAGCTCCTGCTCTGGGGCTGAAGGTGCCTGCCTTGAGATGCCGCATAGGGATCTGGAGATGTGCGGCTGGGGGAAGGGCGTGTATTTGCTCTCAAGTGATTTGCAGGTGGGTTCCGTGAAGGCTGTGGGCCCGATGTAGCTTGAGAAGACAAATCTCTAGCCAGATCCATTAAGAGGGCATCCCTAAGCTGCTCCTTCAGTTGTTGAATTGAATGTGCTGATAGGTATAACTGTATAGGGCGAGCCTGAGTGTGGGATGAGTGGAGCCTGTGCCCTTCAGCATCTTGGATCTGTTGGACAGGGATTGGCTCCTCCAAAAACCCTGTAAAGGCCTCAGGAGAGGAGGTAGTAGAAAAAATAGCGCCCAAGGAAGGGTGAGACTGGCTGCCTTCCTCATCAGACAGGGGTTCCAGGTCCCTCTGATCCCTTGTATGGTGGACAGGACCCTGATTGTCTCTACAGGTTCCCTTATATGGGATAGGCAACCTGCCTTCCGTAGCCACCCTGCCCGCCAGAACCTGAGCCTCAGCCACCTCATGCCTGACGGTAGAGGAGCGGGCCACCGCCATATCTGCATGATCCCCCGAAGACTGCGACTGCCCTGAACCCAGGGTGGGAAGGGGCTCTGATGCTGCACCTATTGCAGGCACGCGGGGGAGCGGTTTCAACCCCTTCGAGAGGTGTTTCGTCTTGTGTGTGGCTTTCCCCATCACGGGCACACACTGCAGGACTTATAGGGTTAATAAAGGAAAGACTCTCGCTGGCGGTGAGTAACCGCACTGTCTTGGTAAAGGGCTGGGCAAGCAGAAAAAACCAGCAGCGACTGTAGTCGTCCTCCCTACTGCGATTGTGCGTCTGCCCCCCCCACTGCTATAGAGCGGGGAAAACGAAAGCCGCTCACAAAAGGAGTGCGAAAAAACTAGGTGGACGCTGAGCCCCAGGGAAGCTGTCTCCAAACTAAAGCTGCCAACGCTGTTGCTAGCTCTCCAAGGAGAAACGGCAGCAAACTCGGCTGGAGAGGGAGCCTGAAGAGGCCGACAGCCCCAGGAGCCGCGGAGAGGGGCTAGTCGCTCCTCGCCATGGAGAAAGGCTTCGAGGAAAAGACACAAGGAACTGTTTTTTTAAAAACTTTTTTTAGAAGGAAGAGGAATAAAAACACACGGAGGGAAAGAACAACAGTAAAATGACACATGAAACCTAAACAAACAATACAAGCCTGAACCAACGGAGACAGAGAGGATCCAACCACTTTCGAGTGAAGGCAAAAGAGAAAACTGAGCACGGAGCAGGCGCAGACCAGGAAGGGATCTACAATAAAACGTCAGCAGTACTCTTTTGCCTTCAACCACTAGGTGGAGCTAATTACCCACCTGATATCATCTTTCCATGCACAGGAGAACAGTACACAATAAGACCACTTTCATCCATGATTTGACTGTTGATGAAGGTGCCGATTTGGTGTGCATTACTGAGACCTGGGTGGGTGAGCTTGGAGGAGTTGATCTGACCCAACTTTGCCCACCTGGATATTCGGTGCTGTGGTCTACAGAAGTTCCATCTCTGTCACCAGGAAACCACTGTCTTAGAGCTGGCTGTGAGGACCCGCACCTGGTGTTGGGCTGAGGAGACAGTAAACTAGAATTGCTGCTGGTGTATCATCCACCCTGCTGCCCGACAGCTTCTCTGACCGAGCTGGCGGAGGCTGTCTCGGTTGTGGCGTTGGAGGAGACCAGAATGATAGTGCTGCGTGATTTCAATGTCCACATGAAGGCTGCCTCTAGTGTTCTGGTTCAGGACTTCATGGCCTCCATGACGACCATGAGGCTGTCTCCCAACATATAGGGCAGGAGACACCCTTGACTTGGTTTTTGCTCCAGATGGAGGAAGGGGTTGTCTGGAGATAGGGGGGTGGATGTCACCCCATTGTCATGGTCAGATCACTTCCTGGTGAAGTTTAGACTTATGGCTCCAATCCTTCCCTGCAGGGGTGGTGGACAGATTAAGACAGTCCACCCCCGAAGCCTAATGGAATCCACAGGATTCCTGAATGCCCTGGGGGAGTTCCTAGTAGATAGAGCAGGTGACCCTGTTGAGGCCCTTGTCACGCTGTGGAACAGCAAGGTGCGTCGGGTTCTTGACATGGTTGCCCCCAAGTGCCCTCTCTGGCATTGTGGAGCCCGGCTTGCACCTTGGTACACCACTGAGCTAAGGGCAATGAAACAGGCTGGACAACGGCTAGAGCACAAGTGGTGAAAGACGTGCTGTGAGGCTGATCAGGCACGAGTAAAACATCATAACCATGCCTACTGTGTGGTGGTGAGGGCAGCAAAGAACGCCACTTCTCTGCCTCCATCGCATCCTCAAGTAGCCGTCCGGTGGAGTTTTTCTGTATTGTCAGGGGTCTGTTGACATCAACTCCAGGAAATGGAGTTTTAGACCCTTCGGAGGCCCACTGTGAATTGTTTGCAAGGCACTTTGAGGGTAAAGTTGCTCACCTCGGTAGCAGTCTTGATGCCCCATCCACATCTACTGTAGTTCCCAATGAGGTGTCCAGTGCAACGTCTGCTGCAACTTCTTGGGAACAGTTTCAGTTGATGCGGCCTGATGACGTGGACAAGATGCTTGCGACGATGTGGCCAGCAACGTGTCCTCTCGATCCTTGCCCTTCTTGGCTTATTAAAGCTTGCCGAGGGGGTCTCACCGAGTGGATCCAGGGTGTGGTCAACGCATCATTGCAGGAGGGAGTGGTCCCAGCCGTCTTGAAAGAGACAGTTACCCGACCACTACTGAAAAAGCCCACCCTGGACCCATTGGTTTGTGACAACTACCGACCGGTTGCAAATACCCCCTTCCTAGGGAAGGTGATTGAGAGGGTTGTGGCGCAGCAATTGCAAGTACACTTGGATGAAACAGATTATCTTGACCCATCCCAGTCTGGGTTCAGGCCTGGTTATGGGACTGAATTGGCCTTGGTTGCCCTGATGGATGATCTTTATCAGGAGAAGGAGAGGGGGAGTGCGACCCTGTTATTCTTACTTGATCTCTCAGTGGCTTTTGATACCATTGACCATGCTATCCTTCTGGGCTGACTTGGTGAGATGGGTATTGCAGGAAGTGTTCTACAGTGGTTCCGATCCTATCTCCAAGGTCGCTCTCAGAGAATAGCATTGGGTGACTGTCTTTCGGCCCCCTGGCAGTTGTGCTGTGGGGTGCCTCAGGGTACCATCTTGTTCCCCATGCTGTTTAACATCTATATGAAGCCCTTGGGAGCAGTCATCAGGAGATTTGGGGCGACATGTCAGCAGTATGCTGACGATACCCAGCTCTATTTCTCTATAACATCTGAATCAGGAGAGGCTGTGCAAGCCCTGGACTGGTGCCTGGACTCAGTGGTGGGCTGGATGGGGCCAATAAACTGAGTCTGATTCCTAGCAAGATGGAGGCACTGTGGGTTGGTGGTTCCCGAGTTCAGATAATTGGTCAGTTACCTGCTTTGGATGGGGTTGTACTCCCTCTGAAAGAGCAGGTCCATAGTCTGGGGGTGCTCCTGGATCCATCTTTAGAGCTAGAGCCCCAGGTGACCTCTGTGGCTAGGAGTGCCTTTTACCAGCTTCGGCTGGTAAGATAGCTGCGGGCGTGTTTGGACCAGGATAACCTGACCACTGTTGTCCATGCACTGGTAACCTCCAGGCTGGATTACTGTAATGCGCTCTATGTGGGGCTGCCCTTGAGGTTGGTCTGGAAGCTGCAGCTGGTGCAAAATGCGGCGGTGAGACTGCTCACTGGGGCAGGGTATTGCCAACATGTCACCCCGCTACTGAAAGAATTGCACTGGCTGCCCATTTGCTACCGGGCCAAGTTCAAGGTACTAGTTTTGGTGTACAAAGCCCTATACAGCTCGGGACCAGGATACCTGAAAGACAGTTTTACCCCTTATATACCCAGTCGATCACTGCACTCTGCAGGTGAGGGCATCCTGCAGATACCATCTTATCAGGAGGTTTGTTCTGCACAATATAGGAAACGGACCTTTAGTGTGGTGGCACCTACCCTGTGGAATTCCCTCCCTTTGAATATTAGCCAGGCACCATCTCTGCTATCTTTTTGGCGCCTTTTGAAGACTTTCCTCTTTCAACAAGCCTTTTAAGTTGAGACCTATCCCAGTCTGCGTCTGTGTTAGAATTGCTTGTTAATATATATATATTTTATAATGTTTTAACCCTTTTTAAAAAGATGTTTTTAAAGCTTTTAAAAATGTTTTTAATGTTGTTTTGTTTTAATGTATTTTAAGGTATGTTTTTATGATGTTTTAAAGTGTTTTTAGCGCTTCTGTTTGCTGCCCTGGGCTCCTGCTGGGAGGAAGGGCAGGATATAAATCGAATAATAAATAAATAAATCACTGCTTTTATTATGTAAGAAACTAATACTGATTATATTTTTTCTTTTTTTAAAAAAAGCTGCAATGACCAACTGTCTGAGAGATGGTAAGTAGCCCGTGGTCACCCAGTAAACGTAATAGCTCATTTCAATTTTTAAAAATTAATTAAAATAATTTACATGCAGGCAAAGTTTAAGTAGATCCACACCATACATTTAAAGCACATCCAACTTGCATTTAAAGTGCATGATTTCACCTGAAGAATCCTGGGAAGTGTAGGTTCCCCCTCAGTTATTGTTCCCACCACCCTTAAGAAACTACAGTTTCCATGATTCTTTGGTGTGATTCATGTTTTTCAAATGTGTGTTTAATGTGCTTTAAATGAATGATGTGGATGTGCCCTAGGTATTATATGCATTCATTAGTGAATTGAAAAGAATAATTTTAAATACTTTTTTAAACAGGGGAAGGGCTGTAGCTTAGTGGTAGGGCATATGGTTTGCATGCAAAGGTCCAAAATTCAATTTCTGGAAAAGACTGCCTCGAATCTTGGAGAGCCAATGCTAGCTCATGTCATCAGTACTGAGCTCGATGGTATGAAATGGCTTGAGTTGGTACATTCCTTTGTTCTTAAAAGTGGAAAGAGACCCAAGGGCCACAGCGAGTACAAAATTTATTTATGTATTTTATTTACAACATTTCTATACCGCTTTATTGTAAAAAATATCCAAGCGGTTTACAGAAGGAATTAAAGCAATAAAATTATTGGCAAAAACAGTTAATGACAGGTATTTTAAAGCATTCAAAATAATAAAACCAATAATGAGTTAAAAACAGATTAAAAACACCATAGCTTCTACATGCCTGGGTAGGCTTGCCTAAACAAGAATGTTTTTAGCAGGTGCTGAAAAGAGTGCAATGAAGGTGTCTGCCTAATGTCAATAGGCAGGGAGTTCTAAAGCGTAGGTGGTGCCACACTAAGGGACTGATTTCTTACAAGAGCAGAACATGTACTATGTGGCACCCCTAATATGGAAAGCGCACCTTGAACTTGGCCTGGTAGCAAATTAGCAATCAGTGCAGATTTCAGAACAGAGGTATTATGTGCTGGTAGGGTCTCACTCATGTCAGCAATCGTGCCACAACATTCTACACTAACTGCTGTGCCTGGGGTCAGGTTGTGTTGCATGGGGATTTCTGCGATGTTGGCTGACTGGCTGCCAGGATATTTTTGGTTTTGGTTTTTGATTAGGAATCCTGACTGGCTGTGGGATGCTGAGTTTTCTGTCTTAGGGCTTATCCACATGGGAGCATAGCATTGTATTAAAAACACTGTTTTTACCTTCGTTTTCTGTTTGCACAGTCCACAGTAAAGGCTCAAAAGCCAGTTGCAAACACGTTTTTTCATTCACATTGAAAGGAAAGGATCAATCATGCAGCTTCCTAATAACCATGCCCTCTTAAGGTCAAAATTCCACTTCCTCTGGTTACCTTCGCAACTGAGCATGTTCAGTTTGCTCCAGAGTAGGTTTCATTAAAAAACACCCTAAAGTGCGATTATTTGTATTTTCACTGTTGCAATCCAGCTGAAATACAAATATTTGTTTGAACAGTGTTATGCTTTTGTGCACAAGTTAGGGGGAGAAGAAAAATAAAACACAGTTTTCAGCAGGCTTGCAGGCCAGCAGCCAAACACTTCTCTTGAGCCCAGAGGAAATGAAATGAACAAAGGGAGGAGGAGGGAGTGGGCGTGGAGAGGGGAATGACTGACACACCTACCTAAAAGCATCGGAGCAAAGTGTCTGCAAGCACTAGAGAAATTCTATTTATTTATTTATTTATTGGTTGCCCATCTGGCTGGCTGTCCAGCCACTCTGGGTGACGTACAAAATAGGCATACAATACCTAGACATTAAAAATCTAAAAACAATGAAGATAAAATCTAGCCCACCCCAAAAGTGTTCCTGAAGAGCCAGGTCTTCAAGGCCCAGTGGAAACTCATCATGGAAGGGGCATGGCGGAGATCATTTGGGAGGGAGTTCCACAGGGTGGGGGTCACAACTGAAAAAGCCCTCTCTCTAGTCCTCACCAGTTTGGCTGTTTTGACTGATGGGATGGAGAGAAGGTCTTTTGAGGCTGATCTTGTTGGGTGGCATAGCTGATGATGCTGGAGGTGCTCCTTTAGATAGACTGGGGCAAAACAGTGTAGGGATTTAAAGGTCAAAACCAACACCTTGAATTGGGCCCGGTAAGCAACTGGTAACCAGTGCAACTCTTTTAGCACTGGAGTGATATGATCTTGCCAGCGGCTGCCATTAATCAGGCACGCCACAGAGTTCTGTACCAGTTGCAGCTTCCGGACCATTTTCAAGGGTAGCCCCACGTAGAGCGCATTACAGTAGTCTAGGTGAGAGGAGACCAGGGAATGTACCACCGATGGGAGCAGATGATTGGGAAGGTAGGGGTGTAGCCTCCATATCAGATGGGGTTGATACAGTGCTGCCCGGCTCACAGCTGAAACCTGAGCTTTCATGGACAGTTGGGAGTCAAGAATGACCCCGAGGCTACGGACCTGGTCTTTCAGGGGCAATTGTACCCCATTGAGCACCAGGTCCAAATCCCCTAACCTTCCCTTGTCTCCAACGAACAGTACCTCGGTTTTGTCGGGGTTCAGCTTCAGCTTATTCCTTCCCATCCAGCCACTCACTGATTCCAGGCACTTGGATAGGGTTTCTACAGCCAACCTCGGTGAAGATTTAAATGAGAGACAGAGCTGCGTGTCATCCGCATATTGGTGACACTGCAGCCAAAATCTCCTGATGATAGTCCCCAGCGGCTTTATATAGATGTTAAATAGCATCGGGGAGAGGATGGAACCCTGTGGCACCCCACAAGTGAGAGACAAAGGGTCCGAAACCTCATCCCCCAATGCTACTCTTTGGTGCCTATCAGAGAGGAAGGAATGGAACCACTGCAATACAGTGCCCCCTATGCCTAACCCCTCCAGGCGATCTAGAAGGATACCATGGTCAACGGTATCAAAAGCCGCTGAGAGGTCCAGGAGGACGAGGAAGGTGCACTCACCCCTATCCAACGCTCTCCTCATATCATCCACCAAGGCGACCAAGGCTGTTTCAGTCCCATGTCCAGGCCTGAAACCCGACTGAAATGGATCCAGATAATCCGCTTCCTCCAATTGCGCTTGCAACTGCTTCGTCACCACCTGCTCAACCGCCTTGCCCAAGAATGGTAAGTTTGAGATTGGGCAAAAGTTGTTCAAATCTTGGGGATCCAAGGAGGGCTTCAATTCCATTGTTTCAAAGACAGCATTCAAAGAGAGCAGAACTAGTTTTTCTGAGTGTCAGCAAGAAATACACACACAACATGACAGCATCTCATTCCCAGACCCCTCCTTTTCATGTTGATTTGTAAGAAGGAAAGTGTATTTAAGAGTGGGGTTTGAGACCCAAGACGGTGACCTGAGCTCCAACATGTGTGACTACGCTCTCAAGGAACGCAGCGCAGGACTGCAGACCACAGATTGGGAAGGGAGTCTGTGTCTCGGTGCAAACCTTGAGGCAAAGAGATTCCTTCCTGCTTTTTGGTCAGAGTTCCTTCACATCACTTCAACTGTATTCCACTGCCCATTCCTGGGCCTAGGATAGGTAATCTCTGCTACCTGTCATTCCTTATAGCAATAGGGACTTTTTATCTCTTTAGTTTAAAGTTATGAATGGGTTAGGCTATTAATGATTAATGCTTCCATGCACCCAGCAATTTTGTATCACTATTCCCTTTCTCTCAATAAAAGAAAGCTTTGCTTTAGTCTGGTTTGGACCTGCATTTTTTTGGGTTATACACACACTATTTAGGCACATTTCAAGGCAAAGTGCTTCATTTATCCCTAGCAAAAGATCCCCCTCCTCTCAAGGAGGCGTGTTTAATGAGACATGTGGGTGGCAGGTTCACACACTCAGGTTCCCAGTAGATACATGTGTTAACAATTAACTGCATATTCACGTTTATAATTATGCAGCACAATCCCACTAAGGTAAAGTCCATGGAATCCACTGGGACTTATTCTTTATAATGCTTTACAATCCAATTCTAATGTTTACTAAGCAGGAATTCTCACTGCATACAGTGGGGCTTATTCCCTAGTAAGTGTGTTTAGGATTATAGTCTTAGTTTGCAAATGTTGCTGTGTGCACCTGTTACATATAATAAGGTTTTGTGCACACAGTATTCTGTCATATATATGTCTACACATTAAAAATGATCATCTCTAGTGACATGTTTATGGATACCTGATAGTTTAGTAAACAGATACATGTTATCTCTGAAAATGCTTTTGTATGAAAACTACAGAACAGTACAACATATTGGGGTGGGGATTTAGCATGTTGCATGAACACCATTCAGAACCACTGATGAGCCATATGAGATGAAGGGTCACTACTGTGGTTGTTTTATTGAAATTCTGTTTTTCCTAATAACATTAAGAAACTGGCATCTTAATTTACACAGTTCAAGCAGCTTGTGAAAATTATTTTTTTTGTAATAATCAGCAGGTTAAAAACAATAAATTTTCAAGACAGTAGGAAGGACAGACAACTAATTTCCTAAAACAGCATGAAACTGGCCATAAACTTCAACTTCAACAGTACAACACCAGAGTTAAAGGGCCAGTTTATTGAAGAGGCACTAAGAAGTTTTAATTTCTCTGCTGCTGCCACATGGCAAGCAGGCTGATCCTTTGATATATTTTTTTATATGTGTTGGCCAAGAGATAAACTAAGGAAGAGTAACTTTCACTTCTATGGAGCCATGGGGTGCAGAACACTACCCACTGAATAGTTTACCCAAAATCAGAGCGTTCACAGGTTGACTAGAACACTGCATGTGAGATACAACTGTTCTACAGAAGAGCAATTACTCCTGAGTAATTAGCAGTTACTTTTTTCATGGATAACCCTGTACCAATTGGCATTACAATAATTAGCTGCTGATTAACAGGGATTACAGTAAACTGCCAAACTGCTGCCTGACATGCTTCCAACGTACGTCCCATGCCTCGATAATAGGTGGACTAAGCTCAAAGACATAAGGAACTCAATGGAGGGACCCTATGGATTTGCATGTTGCCCTCTCTCTAAATTAAAGTGGGAAACATACTTCCAAGCATAAAATGGCCAGAGTGATGGGGGAGCTGTAGTTCAGGAACATCTGGAGAGCCAAAGCTTCCTAACACTTGGTACAAAATATAGATTCCTCCCAGGCCAGTTGGGAACGGATGGCCCAAGTTTCCTGGATTGGGCTTCCTCCCTTCTGTTTTCCCTCAGGTCACACAGGTCTTCCTTAAACAGCCCCAGAGAAGGAGGGGAGAGGCTGTCACAGCAGTTCTCTCAAGCCCTTCATGGTTCTGTCAGGAGTTGATGATATGTGTGCTCCCTGGCCTGGACATCCTTGCTTTCTTTGAGATCCTATCTGCTGCTGCTCCACTGCCATTCCCCCCTCCTCAGTTTGTGATCCTAATCAGTATGTGACCCAAGCCAATCAGGGATCACATTGTGTGATAACATGCACAAAGGGGGATTATTTGTGAAGGGCTTCCATGCGATTGACAAGAAGTGGAGCTTGAATTTCCAAGATGAACACCTAAATTAACAGTGCAATGAAATGTACAGCACAATGCTTCCTACCTCTTGCTATTTAATTATGAATGGGTAGATGAGAGGACATCTGCCTCTTGGGCTGCTGCAGCCAGACAATGGAAGTGCTTCTCTACATGCCTACACCTCATACATCTTTACACTTCTCCTCCTGCCTCATTTCTACTTTATCTGCTCTCAATGGAATTATTGCCATTCCTGTATGAAGGCAAACACTTTTGCTCACTTTGAGGCCAAATCCTGCCTGTCCCCCATGTTCCCAAAAAGAAGCACACTTAGCAGAGGGAGAAAATATTTACAAATTGCACACCCCTATTTCAGATTACTGGTAATATGATGTTAAATTACAATCTTACAAAGACAAGAGTTAGGGCTTTTAAAAACTATTAATACTTTAAAAACAATACTATTACCAGATAACAGCTGCACTGCTCTATTGCAACCCTGTTTTGGTATTGCTCGCATTTACCAATTGTGTAGACCTCTGAAGCAATGCTTCTAATATTTCCTCTCTATGAATGATCATCTGTGCAACTAGCATAGAGACATCATTCTAAGAAAATGTTCAAAAGGGCAGGGAGAGGTTAGGGGCTGAAATGAATGCTGAGCCTTAAAGTGAAAGTTAGTATTAGCTTTTGACATGCATTTTGCTTTGACAATGGGAGAAATGGAAAACAATATACAATATTGCTGGCTAATTTATGACTATTTTTTTAAAAAAAAATCTTCTAAAACTTCTAAAATCAAGAAGAATATATTTTCTGGAAGGACTTCATGACTATTGCTGACAATGACTCATAACAACTCCATTGTGATATAATCAAATAAGGTAACTTTTCCTATGGTACAACAAACCTGTCATACAATATTTTCACCAATGATGTGCTTTTTGCTTAAAGGTAGGCGGGGTTACAAGTAAGTGTCAGGGCAAGAAAAAAGGTGGTCTTATGTCAGGGACATTAGAAACCAGTTAACATAAGTATATGTTCAGGCTGAGCAGAGAGAGCTTTCCCCATCAAAGCATTTTAAGTCTGCTGAAACTGTACTGCTATTTGCACAAAGAAGAAAGCAGACAGTCATTAGGAAGTTTAGATAAAAACTCAAGAGTGAAAGAACATTTCCTTCAAGCTGGCCAGCAAGCTGTGTTTCAAGCAGCATGAATCCTCTACTCAGTACTTTGTTATTTTCACTGCTACTTCTTCTAACCCTCAGAATTCAGGAGCTTATAGAGGCTTGTAGCTGTGCCCCTGCACATCCACAGCAGCAAATCTGCGATTCTGCTTTAGGTGAGTCATAAACACTATAAACTTTTAATGCTGCTTGTAAGAAAGCAACAGAAGTTAGATTATCTGTAGGCATGCTTCTCTGCAACCCTTTAGGGGATCATATCTAATTAGTAGTTTTGGACTGTAAAATAAGTGATTAAAACATAAAATAATTTTACCAATAAAATTTCAAAAGCATCTGGAAGCAGTTGCTCCTATTTCTTTTGCTTTTCAGATTTCTTTGCAATGATTTGTTGGAACTGATGTATTAAATCCTTTATGGACTTTCTTTATGACAGCAGCATCTGAGCCGAGATGGAGTATTGCTGACATTTAATATGTAGAATAATAAGGTTATGAGTTATGTAATATGTGTATTGTGCATAGATTGTAGACATTTCTATTTGTTACACTGCCTTGTAAATAGAGGAGAACAGTTATTAACATTCAATGACTTTAATATAAATTGTTTTTTATCATTTTAAATCAAGGATCCATCACATCCTAGCTGGCTCTTTAAATTATGCATAGATGACTATTTCTGCATAATATTCTATAGTTTACGTATATAGTGACCAACTTTACTGCTAAGCATTCAATCTACTTTAAAAACCAAAACTATTTAAAAACTAAAGTTCCACAATTAGAAAACACTGGGATATGAAAATGTGACATTTTGTAGTCTTTTCATTTTCAGCTCAAGCTGTGTCTAGTTAGCTTCCATCCAGAGTGAACAGTAAATGTAGAACACGAGTTTCTAAAATGTCACAAAATTAGCATCTCTATGGGACAGGCAATACCTTCTGCATACTGATTAATTGCTTTCATGTGGTGACAGAAAATCTTTGTAGCCATGACAAACTCTAAACTCTATTTAAGACCATCAATTAAATTGTTTCTTAATCTGGCTGAGTTAAGTAATGTTTTCATTAAATTATGTACACAAGACATGCCAGTCTAGAATAATGTGAAGTATAGGGAAAAGTACCAGTTAGTGCTACTTCAGTTTCACAGCTATTAAATGTGTAAAACAATCAAAGTAGTACTCAAAATGCATCTGGTACAATTCGGGTGCATTCTTCCGGTGCATGACACTTCTCTGAAATGTGAAATATCTTCACATATAGTTTGATTGGTGATCAGCTTGAGATTGGGGAAAAAGGCTGTGACATCCTATAATGTTTACACTACAGCAATCATAAAAAGAGTGAAAAAGAGGGGAGTGAAGGACCCTCCCCCCATGTAGCTCTACTAAGATTTAACTAGTCTTTGAAAACTAACCATGCAAAATGCTAACCTGATCCAAGTGCACGCTTCTTCACTTAAAAGTAAACAAATAATTCAATTGTTGTGATGGAGCAAGATGGAATGTTTAGTTTCTCAACAGATTAAATTCTGAACATGCTCTATATGGGCAACTAAAAACATAACTGCATGATATTTAGTCCAGACTACTGTATCTTTATTTACTCAGGGCTCTGGGGTATTGATGTGTCAGGCAGTTGAGGGAAGCAAAGACCATCCAGTTTTTTATATAGCATATATAAATCCGGATTAATGTGGATCGTAGATAAATATCTTATGCTTGCTATCATATTCATAAATTGAGCTGGTGAGTGCTGACAGGATTAAAGTCAAAATGGGGCCACTAAGAAACAAGACAGAGGCTGTGCTATGCTTGAGGAACCCCCCAGGTTTCCAGAAGTACAAAAATATCTAGAATGTAGGGAGCAAAAGCACCCCCTCCAAAAAACAGACCAAAGGTGACTGAGCATGCTCAGTGGTCACATAATGTTGATAGGGGTGGTGGTTGAGAATTGGGGGGGGGATGGAATAAAGTGGGCATCACTGCACAGAACACTGAACTGGAGAACTCCACACTGCAACATTTTGTTGCAAGTCCTCGTATACGTGAATTTTTGGATTCTTTAGTTAACTGTGTAGCCACTATCACCTACAGTATATATAAGGCCAATGCTCAGGGAAGGATATGGAAGAATGCCTATTCTATGAAGTAGGTGCTTGCTTTTCAAAGTATAACCAGAGATTTGTGACTGTTTCCTATACCTGATGTCCCATTTTCCAAATTTAAAATAAGGAGGAAGTATGATAGAGGGAGATATTTGTAGAATTTTACTAGACATTATAACTATTAAAGAAGTATCAAATGATCTTCTATGAGGGATTTAAGTTATAAATCTTAGGATTGCTCTTGTGTAGCTCTGCTTTGATACAGACAAGAAAATGCATCTAATCCTTTATGTGTCTGAACATGATTTTAGAGAGACATTCATTTCTTTAGAGCTGATGAGATTTGAATGCTGTTTAGGACCCCAAAGTAACTAGTGCTATAGAATTTTAAAACAGTAAAGTTATTAACAAAATATTTATTTATTTGGAAAACTGAAAATCTGCTCTTTCAATGCTTTCGTATTGCTTATGTAATCTCACAGGTCAGAAACATATACATATCTGTATATGTTGCATATTTTATAGACAGATAGATACACACAGACAGAGTCGTTGGGAAGCCCTATGGTCAAAATTCATTTGGTTTAGTTATACTCACTTTGATTTGATCTTTTCAAATGAGTATTCATTGGTTATGACAGTTTTAATTTGTTTATAATACAAAGTTGCTTTTTTACTTTTCTGTTCTTGGGTATTTTGATGTTCAGAGCACAATTTTTTTGCAGTTTCTTTACCTGTTGGGTTGGGACATAATTTCTTTTGTTGGGTTGTTTGGGTCAACACAGCAAAAAGTAAATAAATACAAAAAAGAAGAAAAAATAATGTATCTGTTAGACAGAAGGAGAAATATGAAAACTGTGTCAATGCTTTAAATGTTCTTTTTTGCTTTTCAACTTCTGTCCCTTTTTATTTTTTGCTCCTTTAAAAAATATCTGTGAATGAAGGAGGGTGGTCTGGGCATTGATTAAATCAATAGACCTTACACTGGTGACCTTTGGCTAATTCAGAACCCTCAGCATCCCAAGATGAAACAAGGAAAATGTTCATTGTAGGTATTTGTCTGTGTGATTAGTGGTTTTGTTGCTTTTGTTACTGCAGGCTATGCCTAGTTTTAGAACATTCATAGCTACCAAATAGGCCTAAGTAACTTGGAGGAAATAAATTAGTGTGTCGACATTGAGAGATGATGGCATACAGAAAACAAGGACATGGTTTTTAAAAGTACATTAGGACTGGTACATGGCGACAGAAATAGTATACTGAGCTAGTACATATAGTAGAAAGCCACTGTATCTACCAGACAGTGCTGGTACTAGGAATAATATGTGACTTTACGAAAATAACTTGACAATGTAAGGGTTTTAACCATGATAGAAAATCTTCTTAGTAGCTCTCAATATACTATTAGTACATACAGTATATCATATAGACCATATAAATCATAGAACACATATTGTAGTGTGGGGTGTTTAGATAAAGGACATAGGAAAGGGAATATAAGGGGTCTAGGGGCTAGATAGGGGCTTGGCTTGACAAATATTATTTAGTTTAGCATAAGTAAAAGCTAGCTGGGTAAGGATGATCACACTGTATTACAGAAGCATTGGGCAATGACTGCCTGTGGTTAATACACCAACATGTTTTCATGGTTGTATATCTGATAGTTCGGCACTCTCTGTAAGCTGAGTATTCTTAGTAAGGATTAGTCATAGCCTTCAACATTTAATAAAAGCATCCTTGTTCTATGTTGCTGCCATGTTCATTTTTGTAATAAAATCTTGAAGGGTAATAAGGTGGGAGAGAGGAGTGGCTGTTGCTGAGACAGGAGTCAAAACTGCTGTGACTTCTGGGTCAACAAAAGAACTCAGAGAGTTGAGACCAAAAATTCAAAACCTGTTAAGAGTTGTCTGTCAGTGCATTGTGTGCAAACTGGTCTGGGAGGTGTAGCTGTCAACTTCCAACACTTACATCGTTGACAGTAAATGTGCTGATGTATTGGGGTTCACACCCCTTGTGCCCCTGAATGATCAGTACTCTCTAGAGGCTTCCAGTGACCCACCTTGGGATGTCTTCTCTAGCTTACCATACTACTTACCAAGGCCTGACTGGCTTCTTAGTAATGTACAGTAAAGAGGGATAAGTTGTATGCATCTTCAACCATTTATTTACATAAAATGCCTTTACTTCTGGAAACTAAATGTATGTCTTAAATGGTTATGATGGATGCTTCCTATCTGCTGGAGATATTCTTCACAAGCTCTCATAAAGTTCTATATTTTATCTTTCCTTTTTCCATAATGGTGATGATTATGAATTAAATTTTGCATAAAAAGACTATAAAGTCTCTCACAGTAAAATCCTGTAACTCAAACACAAGTTCCACTGAGTTCAATAATGCTTACTCCAAGGTAAGTGTGCACAGGATTGCAGCCTAAATGCTTTCTGTGTGTACATGAAGCTGTTCAGTAAGAATCCACAGAATATAAAATTAGAAACCATCAATATGCCAATGAGACCACCTCTATTTGGCATTGTTCTTGGATTCCGGTTAAGCCATGCCACAAGGATTGCAATCAAGTCATATCACAACAAGTGAGCTTTTGCATCGGTCCCTATCAGAGCTGCCAATTTTAAATGGTCTCTGCTCCTCTTTCTTAGAAACAGCTTGACCTGCTGGTATGAGGCTGTGATGTTGCATGTCTCTGTGCTGTAAAATACTTTACTTGCTGATTTCCACAGATAAAACTGCTGTTAAGACATAAATGGAGGCCAGGCCAGTTTTTCAGGTCAGCTGGCAACTCTGGATCTACAGGATAAAAAAACTGATGGTGAGGATGCAAGCAGTAAGGACAGGCTGGGAGATTTGGCTCAGCTTTTTATGACTATACTTTGACTCAAATATAGAATGCAGAAACTCTGAGTATATACTGCTGAGCTTCCAAATGTCTCAAGCAAAGTGCAAGCTATTACTCAATTAGATATCATTTCCCTGTATCATAACATATATTATCTGACTACATGACATGGACAAACCTTAAAGCAGACTGCATAATGTGCTCAGTGCCATACCAGCTTATTATGGCAGTTCATAGCTGTTTATTTTTACTACTGAGAATTATGCAGTTGTGATTTATACTAATTGGTACAGTAATTTTTTTGTACTTCTATTGCTGAAAGAGACTAGTAACCACTGCTTATACAGCTAACAGATTTAGGCAGGGATAGTGCATAGTCTACTCCTATTCTCCTATGAGAACACTGAATGTGTGGCCACTGGAGAGGCATAGAATGGAGAGGCATACGGCCAAATGTTTATCATGGATGTGGAACATTGGAAGCCACTGTATAATAAGACCATTGGTCTTATTTAGCAGCTTTCCAGGGTTTCAGACAGGAGCCTTTTCCAATCCTACTTGGAAATCCAGGGGATTGAACCTTGGCTCTTCTGCCTGTCAAGCATTTGTTCCATCATCAAGCTATGTCTTCCCCTACAAACCAAAAGACATATATTCCCTGAACATGGGGATTTCTGTTGTGCTTGTGTCCCACTTGTGGGCTTTCCATAGGCATATGGTTGGCCACTGTGAAAAACTAGATTCTGGACAAGATGGGTCTTTGCTCATATCCGGAAGGGCTCTTCTGATATTCTTATGATCAAGGGAACAAATGGGAGTACTATTCCACACTCCAAATTAGTTACCCTACTTCCATATCTTTGTACTGAACTGTGTAATCTATTGTAAATCACCTTGGGGATTTTTAGATGACAGGTGAGATGGTTACAACAACCACAAAAACATTATTACTATCAGCTGCGGCAGCTGCCACCTGTGGATTAATCAATATTTTCAAGAAGATTTTGTCCATTGAACTATTGTTTGGAACAGTAACAGACTGACTCCCATACTGGAGAAACAAGACCTTTTGCAGCAACATCCTCTTCTGTGAATCCAGAGGGCTGGCCTCACAACTGAATCCAAAGCTCTTAAAGGGTTACTATACAGCTTTTCTGGATGTCAGAATAGTTCTCTCCTATGCAATTCATGGGCACCAAGTAGCTGGGAGTTCATACATAAATCCCACCTCCTGGGTTTAAGATGCTGGCCATTATTGCATTCCTCCAGGGCTAGCCCAAGGCATTTTGCTGCCTCAGGAGCAAATGACAGAACCCCCCTTCCTCGATCAAGTCAATTTGTATCAGTATCAAAGGTCAGCTAAGTAATTTTTGCAGCTGAGGCATAAAAATTCCATAAGTATATTTACTACTCTCTGGCAATAAAAGTACAACAATAATACATTTAAAATCTAACAATAAGCTGTCCTTTCAAAATCTCCTGTCTGAGGTTTTGGTGGTTGCCTCACTGCCCAATGGTAGGGCTGGCCCTGAGACCATGCTCCCTATGTGACATCTACATCAGCGTTCAGTGCAGTAATTTACAAACCTAGAAAGAGCTGTGCTTAGTCCCTTCATAATGTTGACTAACAGGCTTTTGCAAATGTCCTCATTTGCCCCACTGCAAACTGTATTTTGTTTGCTCAAAGGAGGGGTGTGTTTGGGCCTAGGGAAGCATGTTGGAATTATTATTATTATTATTATTATTATTTACATTTGTATACCGCCCCATAGCCGAAGCTCTCTGGGCGGTTTACAACAATTAAATATTTTTAAATTTCTTGTATGGAGAAACCAATGAACATAAACATATAAGACCTCAAGTCCCTGTGGGCAATTTTGTTATGACTTCTGAAGCTCTGGAACTCATTAAAAACCTACTGATGTATTAATCAGCAAATTTGAGTGATCCAGTATTTTGCCACAGAAAGAATGAAAACTAGCTAATTTGTGTAATTATCACAGCTGATATTTCAAATTGGCTACCATTCATCACACTAATGATGCTTGAATCCAGCTAAAGTAAGAGCATTGCATATAGCTAAACAAAAATTGGAAGAGACAACCCATACCGATACATGAGAGTACCTTCATCATTATAAATTTGGTTAACCAGATTTTTAGAGGTCTGTATTTTCTTCATGATTGCAAGACAGAAATATCTACAGCCTTCTGCAATACCGTAGGAGACAAATCACACTACAATTTTTCTCTTGAAGCTGTCCAATAAAATTTAGAAAAATGCAGCCAATAGATGGAGTTTTCTGGTCCAGTATAGTCTCCTTGAAAATGCATCATTCACCTGTACATGGAAATTAATGTGCTCCTGAAAAAGCCCACTCTGGATCCATTGGTTTGTGACAACTACCGCCCAGTGGCAAATACCCCCCTATTTAGGGAAAGGCGATTGAGAGGGTTTTGGTACAACAATTACAAGTACTGTTGGATGAAACAGATTATCTTGAGCTATTCCAATCTGGGTTCAGGCCTGGTTATGGGACTGAATAGGCCTTGAAAGATGACCTTTATTGTGAGAAGGACAAGGGGGAGCATGACCCTGTTATTCTTACTTGATTTCTCAGTGGCTTTTGATACCATTCACCATGGTATCCTGAGCCAAATTGGTGAGATGGGTATTGGAGGCACTGTTTTACAGTGGTTTCTATCCTATTTCTGAGGTCAGTTTCAAAGAATAGCATTGGGTGATTGTCTTTCAGCCCCTGGCAGTTGTGCTGTGGGGTGCAGGTTCATAGTCTGGGGGTGCTTCTGGATCCATCTATGTCACTAGAGGCCCAGGTGACCTCAGTGGCTAGGACTGCGTTTTATCAGTTTTGGTTGGTAAGACAGCTGTGGGTGTTTCTGGACTAGGATAGCCTGACCACTGTTGTCCATGCACTGGTAACCTCCAGGCTGGATTACTGTAATGTGCTCTATGTGGGGCTGCCCTTGAGGTTGGTCTGGACGCTGCAGCTGGTGCAAAATGCAGTGGCTGAAAGAATAGCTGCCCTGGCTGCCCATTAGCTATTGGGCTAAGTTCAAGGCATTCTTCACGTGAGGTCCTCCTGCAGATACCTTCTTATCAGGAGATCCGCTCCACAACACAGGAAGTGGACCTTTAGTGTTGTGGCACCTACCCTTTGAAATTTCCTCCTCCCTAAATATTAAACAAGCGTCATCTCTGTTATCTTTTTGGTGCCTACTGAAGACCTTCCTCTTTCAATAAGCCTTTTCAGTAGAGACTTTATCCCAGTTTGTGTCTGTAACAGAACGTCCTTTTAAGATTTTTTAAAAGTTTTTTTCTGAAAAAAAAATGTTTTTAAGATGTTGTATTTTGTTGTTTTACTTTTAAGATGTTTTTAGTGCTTTGTCCCTCGTTTATCGCCCTGGGCAGGATAGAAATTTAATTAATTAATTATATTTCACTTATACATGATTATCCTCAGACAAATGACAGGAAAAATAGGGAGAAGTGCCATGGTCCATCTCTTGCCATATGCTTCCTTTTCCTCCTTTGCTGAATTTGGCAGGGGTAGAGGGAAAAGCCTACAATAGTTTTTTGACTGTTGGCTCAGCGCCAGGGAACCACTATCTGGCAGGCAAGAATAACTCATATATCTCCTTCTGGGGGAGCCCATATCGGGGGTAAAAGATTAAGCATTGACTTTAGGCTTGTGCAGCTGAGGTGGGAAAGGGCTATGAGTATTTTGTTACCACCAGCCCAAATTTCCTTTCAAGAGGCCTTAGTATCCAATTGGTTGGACTTCCCGGAAGGAGTGCTGGCTGGTGGTCATCTCTGAGTGAGCTCTATCTCAGAGGAAGCTTATTTCAGTTAAAAGCCAGTCAAGAGGAATTTTTGACTGGCGTAAATGTTCTCCAAGATAAAAAGGGAACCGAAGAGATTATCCACGGAACTCTGTCGAGCTGTAGATTGCTAGATTTGATCAGGAATCCCCCTGAGATAAGAAGGCATTTCTAGCAGCGGAAGACAGAGTCTGGATTTCCAACAGGCTGTGCTGAAAGTAAGCGAGACGTTTTTTTGTTTCTCTTTTAAAAACGTTTTTAACGAGCTAGCCTCCTTCTGTCTAAATCTTATCAACTAACTTAAATTACTATCGTAAAAGAGACTTGTTTACGAATCGGCAATTCAGAAACTTGGGTGAGTCACACTTTTTTTCGTATTATACAAAGCTAAGGAAGAAGGGAGCAATTCAAAGAACCTGCTTTATTTTTTATGACAAAAAGCTGGCTTAAAGCTGGAATTACAAAGATTAAACGGATAAGAGTCAACTTATTAGATAAGATGATTTGATTATTTGAAGGAAATATATATGAGAATTTTTATTTTATTTTATTTCTTTTTATTTTGGATTAAATTTTTTTTTTGAACGAATCTGCTGTTCGTGTATCTTACTAACTGCTGGATGTTGAGAACTGGATTTGTTTTACATTCCTGAATGTGCTGGAGATAAGAACTGTGTTGGTTAAACAGGCCTGGAATATTAACTTTTTTGTTGCTGGGAGAAAATAAACTGTTTACCTCTACATTGGCTAATAATAGAAAAGGTTTTTTTTTTTCTTCAAGAATGACAACTAAGAAAGCAGCCAAAGTTTTGGAGCGAAGAGTTTCAATTGATACACAGGAAGGGATGGACATGTTCCAGAAAATTATGGAGGGATTTAGTGATTTTAAACAAGAGTTGAAACAAGAGATGAAACAGGACAGACAACAACTTAAAGATGAATTTTGCAATATGAAAAAGGATTTTAAAGATTTACAAGATCATATTAAAACAGAAGTGGGTGAGATTAAAAATAACATTGGGCAATTAACACAGGATGTAAAAAATGTTAAAGATAAGGTGCAAACCTTAGAGAATAGAATAGATATTACAAATATGGAATTGGAAAAGAATTTGGATTATATTGCTGTTATGGAACTTAGAGATAAAGAACATTGCTTGAGATTCCGTGCAATCCCTGAGGAAACAGGTGAAGATATCAGAGAGAAAATTGTTAACGCCTTGGCAAAATCCTTCGACAGGAACGAAGATCGGATGGAATTTGAAATAGATAAAGTTTATAGAATTAATTCCAGATATGCAACAATTAAAAAAATCCCAAGAGATGTGCTTGTTTATTTTTAAAAAAAGAGGACCAGAGATAGGGTTTTGCAACATCATTTTAACAATGTCTTCAAAATTGACGGTAAAGAAATACAGGTGATGAAGGAAATTCCTGTTAGGCTTCTACGTAAGAGAAAAGATTACGCTTTCTTCACAGAAAAACTTAAACAATGTAAAATTCAATTTAGATGGGATGTTCCAGAGGGAGTGATTTTTACATTTAGACAACAGAAGTATCGATTGAATACTGTTCAAAAAGCAAGGGATTTCTTGAGAAAAGCTTCAAAAGACATGGAAGAAGATAAACTCAAAGACATGGACATAATTCCTGGGAAACAAAGTAAACAGAAACAGGTAGAGGAAGAAAAGGATGATGATGGATCAAAGGGAGCAACAGGCACAGACTTTTCTAAAATATATGCTTAAAAATGGATTACAAATATCTAACTTGGAATATAAATGGAGCTAATTCGTCGCAGAAGAGAAAGAAAGTATTTCATTATTGGAAAAAATTAAAATTGGATATAATTTGTTTACAAGAAACTCATATTAAGAAGAAAGATTCTAAATATTTAATTTGTAAAAATTTGGGTGAAGAATTTATTTCGGCAGGATTAAAAAAAAATGGTGTGGTTCTTTATATTAATTCACAATTGTCTCCTAAATTGATATTATTGGATGATAGTGGCAGATTTGTGGGAGTTGAAATTACCATTCAGGGTACAAAAAATTTGATAGTGGGCATTTATGCTCCTAATGAAGATAAAACAAGGTTTTATACTGGACTTATGGAAAAATTATCAGAGTTTGCATATGATCATTGGTGTGTCATGGGTGATTGGAATGGGGTAATTTCACCAAAAATTGATAGACTTTCTGAGAAAAATATTAAAGAGACACAGGGCAAATTGCTGAAGATCTGTTTCGAATTGATGGAAAATTTAGAATTGGTGGATGCTTGGAGATATATAAATGACAATGCAAAGGAATTTACTTATTTTTCAGAAAGACATAAAACACTTTCGAGGATTGATATGATTTGGATGTCTAAAAATTTGGTGAAAGATTCCAAGATGGATGTGTTACCAAAAACCTTTTCAGATCATAATCCAGTGATATTGACTTTAAAAAAAAAAATCTTGGATTTAGATGGAGACTAAATGAATCTTTATTACAGAATGATAAAATGGTGCAGGAATGTAAGAAGAAATTAAAAGAGTTTTTTGAACACAATTTACATAAAGGAACAGATGAAAATATTGTTTGGGATACAAGTAAAGCATTTATGAGGGGATATTTTATTAAATGTAATTCTGAATTAAAAAAGAAGAAACAACAGAAAATGCAATTAATCTTGGAAGAAATAAAACAAAAAGAGGAAGAATTGAAAAAGAATCCAACAAAAGCCTCTACTATAAATCAAATTAAAATGTTACAGAAACAAGTGTCAATGTTGACAGTTAGAGAAATTGAAAGGAAATTAAATTTTGCTAAACAAAGGACTTTTGAATTTGCAAATAAACCGGGGAAATTGCTAGCATATAAATTAAGAAAAGAACGACAAAAAAATCTTATTTTAAAGGTACAAGAAGGAGATGAGATGTTGACAGATAATTTAAAAATCCAAAGGGTTTTCCATCAATATTATTCAACTTTGTACAAGTGTCAGGAAATTCCCTCAGAAAAAATAGATGAGTATATATCCAAACAGAATTTGCCTAAAATTACAGATCTTCAGAGACAAGCTATTAATGGTCCTATTACGTCAAGAGAAATATCTGAGGCTATAAGTAAAATTAAATTAGGAAAGGCGCCAGGACCGGATGTTCTATCAGCAATGTATTACAAATGCTTGGAGGAGGAACTTTTACTACCTTTACAGTATACAATGAATTCTATTTTACAAGAGGGGAAGATACCGGATAGTTGGAAAAATGCCAATATAACATTAATACCTAAAGAGGAGCAGGATTTAACCAAAACAAAAAATTATCGGCCAATATCTTTATTGAATAATGACTATAAAATTTTTACAATGATTTTGGCTGAAAGAATGAAAATAATATTGCAACAATTTATTCAGGAAGATCAAGCGGGGTTTTTACCTAAAAGACAATTATGTGATAACGTCAGGAATGTTTTGAATGTGTTGGAATATCTAGAACAACGAAATGACATACAAGCTGCTTTGATTTTCTTGGATGCTGAGAAAGCATTTGATAAATTTGGAAATTTATGTTTAAGGTTCTAGAGCAAATGGACTTTGGAGATAATTTTTTCAGATCGATTTATACATCACAGAAGGCACAGATAATTGTCAATGGGGATTTAACGGAATTATGTGAAATACAAAAGGGTACAAGACAGGGATGTCCATTGTCCCCCCTTCTATTTATTCTGGTTTTAGAAGTGCTGCTTAGAGACATAAGGCAAGACAAAAGGATTTTGGGAATAAAGATAAAAAAGAGGAATATAAATTGAGAGCGTTTGCTGATGACTTGATAATTGTATTAGAAAATCCTTTGGAAGGAATCAAAGTATTGATGGATAAATTAGAAGAATTTGGACCATTAGCAGGATTTAAGATCAATAATCAAAAAACGAAGATGTTGGTGAAAAATTTATCTTTAAGAGATCAAAACGAGTTAATGGAGAAGATAGATTTTAAAATAGAAGAAATGGTGAAATATTTAGGTATCATTATGACAAATAAAAATTCAAAGTTGTTTCATAATAATTATGAAAAACTATGGACAGAGATTAAGAAAGATTTGTTAAAATGGGATAAATTACAGTTGTCATTAATGGGTAGAATATCTGTAATAAAAATGAATGTATTGCCGAGAATGATGTTTCTATTTCAAACAGTACTTGTCATATCCTCTGATCTACCTTTCAAACAATGGCAAAAAGATATTTCTAAATTTGTTTGGCAGGGGAAAAAACCAAGAGTTAAATTTAAATTATTACAAGACGCCAAAGAAAGAGGAGGGCTGGGATTACCAAATTTGAGACTTTATTTTGCTGCTTGTTGCTTAGTCTGGATAAAGGAATGGATTCTATTGAGGAATAAAAGATTATTGGATTTGGAGGGTCACAACCTGAAGTGGGGATGGCATGGATATCTATGGTATGATAAAGTAAAAGTTAATGTGGATTTCAATAATCATTTTATAAGACGTCCTTTGTTGAATATATGGAATAAATACAAAACAAGGTTTTTTTCGAAAATACCACTATGTGTTTCAAGTCAAGAAGCATTTTATAGAAGAGAAATGGCTGGAAAAGAGAAATGGTTAACTTACCAAGAACTATTAGAAAATGTGCATGGTGAATATATAATGAAAGAGAGAGAACAACTAATAAAAGAAGGATATAGTTCACAATGGTTTGCCTATTTACAATTGTTAGAAAGATTTAAAATGGACAAGAAAATGTATGGGTTTGAAATAAATAAATCTGATTTTGAAATAGGTTTGTGTACAAATGATGAATGTATAATTGCAAAAATGTATAATTTTTTATTGAAAATGGACATGGAAGAAGAACAAGTAAAAGAGTGTATGGTTAAGTGGGCAAAATTTTTTGGTTATAATATACAAATGGATCAATGGGAAAATATGTGGAAAAAAGGTTTGAAATTTACATTATGCTATAATCTTTTTTTATAAATTATAAAATTTTATAAATTTTTATAAAATGATGTATCGTTGGTATATGACTCCAGAAAAGTTGTCAAAAATGTATAGTAATATTTCTAATGTATGTTGGAAATGTAAACAACAAGAAGGATCTTTTTATCATATGTGGTGGTTGTGTAAACAGGCAAAATCATTTTGGGCACAGATAGGTAGGATGATGCAAAAAATCTTAAAGATAAATATTCAGTCAAAACCAGAATTTTTTTTATTGGGTTTTATGGATAAACAAAAGGAAAAGAAATATGGAAGAATAATATTATATATGATCACGGCAGCAAGATTACTATATGCACAAAAGTGGAAAATGGAATCGATACCAACAATGGAAGAATGGCTATTGAAATTAATGGACTTAGTTGAGATGGACAAATTGACATGTCTTATTAGAGAAAAAACGACAGATACATTTCTTAAGGAATGGAAGCTTCTTTTGGACTTTTTGTTGAAAGAAAAAAATGAAATGATGATAATGGGATTTGACGATTAATTAAGATAGACTTTGGAAAAAAGTGAATTTCGTATGTTTTAGGAGACAGGTTTGATATATATTATATACTTATAGCTGATCTGTAACAAATCGGAAGTCAAGTTTTTTCTTTTTCTTTTTTTTCTTTTCTGTTGTATTGTTTTTGTTGTATTTGTATTTGTTTTATAAAAATTTGAATAATAATAAATAAAAAAATTATTATAAAAAAAAAGTATCCAATTGGTTGGACACCTAGTATTCAAGTTGTTGAACTTGATGGCACCTATACCATCATCACATCAGAGGTAAATAAAAGAATAAAAAATAGCTAAGAGAAACAGGAAAATTAGCGTGTGTCTACAACATAGCATTTCTTGATCTTTCACAATAATTAGGTCTAAGAATTGTGTTTCCCACTCTCATAATGAAAAGAGGCAGAAATTAAGAGGAGTATGATACTAAAGTGAAGGGGAATGGATGAGGACAAAGGCAGAAAAGCCTAATTAATGAGGATGGTTTTCAGGGGCACTTAAAATACAGTTAGAGATGTTTATTTTGTTAGGAATTAGGTCGTTCTGCAAGAACAACAGAGAGTACGCAAGTGGACAGTTATGGGAGATGGAAGAAGATATTTTAGACATGGTAACTTTCCCATCATGAATATTAGAGAAAATAGCTTCATACTATGATTCCAGAAATCTCTGTTCTACTGCTTAATGTCACTTAATACGAAATGAAATTGTAAATTCTTGCTGCCTAAACAATCTCCCTATTAATATTTGCTTCATGATTGGATTGTTGCCTATTATATTTTCTCTTTTATTAAGCTTGATATAGTTTTCTAGTCTTTGGCTTTTTCACCCTGTCCTTTCACTCTTAGCTTGGTGTTTTCTAACATGGTGTTTGTTCATATGCACTTCACTTGCTTTGTTCTCCCAAAGAGTAATGAAAGATCTTTAAGGGGCTTAAGAAAGGAACTTTAGTTAAGCTAGTATTGTTAAAATTGCTTGCTAGCACGACAAGATGGACACCTAATAGAAACATTTTAGCACTTCAAAACAGTTATATTTGGGGTCACAGGAAGGGAACTCATCTGAGCTAGGGTCAGGTGCTTTGTTTTGAACCTTACACTCAACAAACTGTTGAGGAAATTCTGACATATAGATAACAAAAACTGGGTTTAATTTATTACTTAAGAGTGATATGCTTTGCTCTTCATCTTCCTGAACAATTCTTAAAGCAACTCTGGCATGCCATTCTATATACTTAGAAAGTCCTATTAAATGGGGAAATTAATTTAGAAATTTAACTGTGTTGGAAGTGGGGCAAGAGCAACTCCTGTTTTGTTCTTTTGTTTAAGCTCAAGAAGGAAGATAGAGTTAGGGTCCTCCAGATGGATAGTCTTTGTTTACCTTTTACCTGTGATGCTCTGACTGACTTCTTTCTGTCGCTAGACTGTGACACCTTTAGGAAAGCTTACCTGCCCCTCCTCCTTCTGCCCCTTCCTCTCCTTTGTCCTTGGCTGACCAGGAGAGAGGTCTCTCTCTCTCCGAGCATGGGGCTGACTCCTACACCTGGGATTTATGCCTCCAACTTAGCTAGTTAGTTAGAACTAGGTATGCCTTTTCTATCTACTATGTATTTCTATAAATAAAGTAGCTTTTCTTATTTTACTAAGTCTCTAGTCTCAGTGATGCGGATGCAGGGTAAAAGCCTGCTTTCTTAGGCAAACGCACGCACACGCTGGCACACTCGCATTTCAGCATCTGCTGTTACTCTCTGCTGCTGTGCTGCTGCTTGTAAATGAAATTAAGCAACACAACTACACACAGCGCAACAAACTGAAAGCACCATATCAAGATTTTGGTCCAATTCTAACTTTTCCTTCACTGACACAAATTATTTCACGTAACAAACAGTCCTTCAGATGCGACAACATACATGAAAACGGGTCTATGGGTTGTTCCAATCTCTAATTCACTTATTTGAACCATGGTAATTTTTCCTTTTTACCGATAATTATTCGCTCCTTTTAAAAAGTCCTTTTAGAATCTGGAACATTCTTCCCTGCACAGTCTCTGAAAGCAAGGGCTGAAGTTCCAGAACAGAGACAACTTTTTAAAACATCTGTTTCACTTAGCTAATATGCAGGAAATGGACCTTAGGGTTTTTCCAAGCAAAATAGCGACCTGAGCCTCACAGGATTTTACATCATGTTGTTTTATTTAGATTGCAATGTCCTTGGGGCAGGAGTCCTTCCTATTTGCTAATGTTACTCTATAAAGAACCGTGGACATTGAGAGAGGAAGGAAATTATTCCCTAGAGAGACCTATCTGACAAATATCTCCTCCCACAAGCGCTGCAATGAGCCTTAACGAAGATGTCTATTGATGCCTAACAGCTGTAGATAGAAGGGTTAAACTTTGCCTCTCTGCACACTGCAATCCCAATGAAAATATCTCCCACGTCTGTTAATAAAGAAGTAGTTGTTCGCTTTGCAACTAGTACTATGTCTAGCTTGATCTTATTGGCATGAAGAAAGAATTAGAGACCTGTTTTCTGAAAGGACAGTTTGAGAGAGTTTATGCCTGCCTCCTTGCCATGGTGGCAAGATTCTCACAGTCTTTACCATCCTTTACCTTCTCCCTTCCAACTTTCAATGCATATCTATTTCTCCCCCTATTTTCCAAGATGTAACACAGCTATAGTTTTTCCTTTACCCTTTTTTTACTTGTTAGCAAGTTACGTTTTAGGGACAACGAAGAGGTTAAGAGCTAAGGAAAGACTGGATTCTTTGTTTCTAACAATCAGCTCAAGCAGCCCTAGAGAGCAGGAGTAATATCTGCCATGTATGAATCCCTTTCAGAGCAGCTGCACCACCATGCTATTTGAAAGCTGTTGTACCTTGTTTACTTTGGGAGCAGTTGCCTTTGCTAATTGTAAGGCGGCGGGAAGTGGTTGATGCCAAGCATTACTGCTTTCAAACAGGTTGGTGGTTTTGACCTGAGGATACATTAGTGTATGGCTGGCAGTTCTTTCTTCTCCCTGAGATCACATGGAAAAACTTTGGCAAACACATCCCTTTTCACCTGTCATTGACAGATAGGATGATTCAGAGGGCTGCTCTGCAGGACATGCTAAGCCAAAGTATAGCTTATTGGGTCTGTGCAAATGTGAGAGCTCCTTGAGAGTAGGGTTGCCATATTGCCTGGTTAGCCGGGTTTCACCCGGATTCTATGCATGCCACCCGGCGCCCGGCTAGCCCCTTAGGTGGCCCGGATTCTCAGCTTTAATTTTTTTAAAAATTAAGTTTCTAGGTGGTCCGGTTCTCGAGATATGCATAAAAACGTCAGCCGCCCCCCCGACTGTTAAATCTTTCTTTAAACAGTACTGTACACAGTACTACAGCACTTCCTAGCTTTAACCCCGCCCGTTCAGGATTGCAGCCAATCAGGGATTGTGTTTCAGTTTCATTGACCTGAGGCAGTGTCTAGAAAACAAAATGGTGGTTTCATCCCGTTTATCTGAAAATCTCATAAATTGGGTAAGTATATACATTTCAGTTTTTTTTCCTCTTGTGTGCAGGAGTCAGATCTTGGGCAGTGTTTCCCAATGCTTGCTTTTTGTAAAAGCAATGCTAATCCCATATGCCCAGAGTAAATCCCATTGAATTCAATAGGACTTACTTTTGAGTAGACATGGTTATGAATGTGCTCAAAATCAATGGGACTTTGGAGTGAATGTAAAAAAGAATTGTGTTTGTGTTCTAACTCTTTCTGCCTCCTTCTCCAGTCCTATTTTAAAGCAAGTAGGCAGGGCTTACTTAGGTATTACAGTTTTTATTCTGTAGGAAAGTAATACTGATTTTTTTTAAACTAATACTGATTTTTCTGCAATGACCAACTGGTTTGACAATAAACTATTATATGGGCTGTATGTATTTATACATCTGCAGTGTGTGCGTGTGTGTGTATGGAGTCTTTCCAACACCCCTGTGAGGTAGGGTTGGAAACCAAGGCAGCTCACAACAAGAAATAAAGCCATTTAAAATCCAATAACCATAAAAACAAGTGTAAACAGTTGCAAAACAGCGTAAAGTGGCATGATTTGGAATTTTGGGTTGTGTGAATGAAGTTGCTTATCACTTGAGGTTGCAGTTCTGTCCCTGTTTGAGTAAGCCCCACTGAATACACTGGGACTTGCTTCTGAATAAATAAACCTAGGATTGCACTATAAATATCTTTACAGTTTGTGTAAATAATAAATATATTTGATAGTCATGCCTATAGAAATATTTCTTCATTTATCATATTTTTGGTTTTTGGTTAGGAATCCTGACTGGTTGTGAGATGCTTAGTTTTTTGCCTTACTCGTAGGAATCTTGTTGTGGTTGGTATGGTATTGCATTTAGGAAAGTGTTACTTCCTTCTGTGTTTTTTTTCCTATTTGCATTTCACTTATCTTTAACCTCACTCCGTTACAGCCATAGAAGCAACAGCAGCATATGCAAGATAATTAACTCCCATTAGTGATAAGAACAAGAATTTATAATTATTATTTCAATTAAAACAAGAGGCTTATCAATACTTTGAAGAGGACCAGATATTTATTTTCTTTCTGAGCCCAGGACTGGGTCTTTCATGATGCCCAGGGGAGGGGGGAGCAGGAGAGTAGTCGATAAGACAGACATCCTGGCATTGATAATCTAATTAGCAAGGTATGTGTGGGGTTGTTGCACACTTCCAGGCCCAGTTTCATTTTGAGTATGGAGGTGGAACCTGTGTAGATGTGGTTGATCAAAGGGAGAAGAAATTTTGAGTTAAGCAAAGCTCTGCTTTTATAAAACCTAAGAAACATACAGATACTTTGAATGTCTGAGTGCCTGCACCAGTGGAATACTGGAGGAACTTGTAAAACTTGCTGTTACAGTATTTAGAACTGAGCATGTGGTGTGAAAGACTCCTTTTCCTAACATTTTGGCTTCTTGTTTTTCTCCACCCACCACATCTTTGAAATATATCGTATATGGTTAACCGTACTGCTGCCCTGACTTACTTTGTTTGTTGCTATTTTGTGTTTTTATTATGTTTTTATATTGATTGTGTATTTTTATTGTTTTTATTATATTTGTAAGCTGTGCTGAGCTCTGTTTTTAACAGTAAAAGGGCAGGATATAAATTCTCTTAATCAATCAATAAATACTCCATAGTGTTGGAAACTAGTCTAGGCATTTAAGGCTGAAAATGTTGCTTTTAAAATAAGATTTCTCACATCTTTCCCCAGCTTTTGGTGGTAATTCCTAGGCACAAAAACAAAACAACTGGACAATCCAAATATTAATATGCAAATATTTGCATAATATGCAAATAATATGCAAATAATTTGCAATATGTAAATTAACCTGCCCAGATTTGTGGAACTGGAATATGGCAACCCTACTTGAGAGTCACTTTGCCTTTCCCCAGTCCTTTTTGCTCCTGCCCCCGCTGAGCTAAGCCAAGAACAAAGCTTAGCTATAGCTCGTGGTTAGTGAGGAGAGAGTTTACCCACAAGTCTCATTTTGGACTACATGCTCAGCTAAACCTTGGCTTGGCATGGCATTGTAAAGGACTGGGGAGGAGCAAAGTGGCTGTGAGCTCCTCTCTGGGAGCTGACATATTCCCATAGTACTGGAAAGCCACAGTCTGGCTTACCATGTCATGCAAAGCAGTCTGATACAGAATCAGTGTTGCATTTACAGGACTTTGATGAAATGTTATGTGAAATTATTTCCAGAGATGAATTAATTAGTTACACCTATCGCTAGTCTTTATTAACTTTATATTGGCTTGAGGGTGGGGGAGGAATAAACTGTACTAAATATAATAGTAGCTGTGCTTTTAGTACAAATATGTGGTGCAAAATGGAGAACAGGGGAATACGATCTAAAATAAATATTTGTTTTGCTTTCGTTTCCTGGCAGTGATTCGAGCAAAAATCTCCAGTGAAAAAGTGATTGCACCAAGTGAAGACCCTCTTCATATGCACAAAATGATCCGGTATGAAATCAAACAAATAAAGGTAATTAAGCCCCTTGCTTATTCTGATGTTTAGTTGCCAGTAAATAATATACCACTAAAAAAATTCCTGGTCATCCTTATACTCAAATTCAGCCATATGCCCAAATTCCTTTGCAGTCTTATTCCCAAATGTCAATGTGAACATAACCTAGAACATAAGGCTATAGTACTATCCCCACTTGTCTGGGCATAAATCCCATTGAATTTCTGAATACACATGTATAGGATTTTACTGTCACAGAATTTAGTAGCTTCTGAAGTAATCATGTGTGGTCCATATTTAGGTGAAATACTTTTGTACTAGAAGTTGTATTAGAATACTAATGTAAAATAACTATAAATATCTGTGTAAGAAACAAGACTCTTAGAACAGATTCAGATACTGTGTTTTGCAGACTCTGTTTCCATATCTACAACAGGCATTCCCTGTTGCATAACGATAAACAGCAGCGTAGAAAGCTTTAAAGTATACTTAAAAACTTTTATCAGTTTCCCCTTTATCCACAGATGGTTGTTCACATAAAAGCAAGTCATGCTGCAATAAACAATGTTATTGGGAAGTTTTATTTAAATATAAATATACTAAGTAAATAAATTATAAATGACAATGTCTATATTAAAAGAGATCTACTAGTAGATTGTAAAGTTCAGAGGTTAAGGGTTACATGTATTAATTATATGTTTTCATAATATCAGGTTCATTTTATACCACCATTGGCAGATACTTGAGGAAGCCTGGGACGGGATCTTTCCTAATATTTGGAATATGCAGAACAAAGAATCTTAAGGTTATACTGGTTGATTCAGACTTTATGGAATTATAAGAGTGGACACTATATGGGTTTAAATGGTTCTTCCGCACACTTTTACCAGAAAAGCTTTTTGAAAATAAACATGTTAGCAGAAAAACCTCTTTAATCTATTTTTGTTTTTAATTTCAAAGTCAGCAATGAGTATATTGGTGTAATTCGATGTTGACAGTGAATAGTCCAGTTATCCTAGGTGTATAAGCGATATTCTTGTTCTCCTGAAAGGCCAGAGTTTCAGTCTGATGGTGCTCCTAGTTCCTGGATATTCTGGTGGGGTCCACAGCCAGAAGTACCTTTCATCAGCTTCAGCTGGTTCGCCAGCTGTATCCTTTTTTTTCTGTCTTCTGCAAGTGGTAGATGATTTGGAAGTCTTCACTGAACACAGAATAGAGCCTATTCTGTAGTGTTTCTGGAAGCAGAGTAGTCTTTCCCACCAGCATTGCATCTGCAGAATTCCATTTAGGTTAGTTAGAAGTCTGGCAGAGCCTTGTGGTTATGATCCTTGTGAACCATCTGCAGCCCACTATGACATGTTTGCAAGGCACAATGTCTTTTGGATCTTCACTGACATGAACACATGCTTAGTGACAGAGTTTGTACTGGAAAACCCTTAAGTACCTACCTGTCACATTTGCTTGGATGAATTTCAGTTGATTTACTGCAGACAAGGCACATGGAGAGATTCACAACAAAAACTGCCTTCTCAGCCAGTGCCTGTTGTGGCTGCTAAAGGCCAGACAGAGATTTTAGCTAACCTTGTCATCATGGTGGTTAATGCATTTTCCTTTGAAGGGCATATTCAACTGGCCTCTTTAAAAAACAACAGTTTGATCCTACTGAATGATGTCTGATCCATCTTTTGGGGGCAAGAGGACAGTGGTTGATCAGCTACAGGCACTGTTGGAGGAGGCTAGCTATCTGGATCCATTTCAGAATTGTTTCAGTCTGGGATTTGGGACTGAGACTGTTTTTGGTTACTCTGGTAGATGTCCCATAGATGAGGGGGGTGTAACCCTGTTGATTCTTCCGGACCACTGATCATTACATCTTTCTGCTCCACTTATCAGTTCGGGGGCAGTGCACTGTGATGGTTCTACTTCACAGAGGGCAGAGTTTCATAATGTGATGATGGGAGACTGTTGTTTCTCTGCATGGAAATTATCTTGTTCCTAGGATTCAATATTGTCCCCTAGACTGGTCAAGATCTACATGAAACTGCTGGGAAAGGTCATCAGAATATGACACTATGATTGTGACAGGTCCTGAGAAGGTTCCCACCATCTGTTCCAATTTCATTTATCGAGGCCTGAGGATGTAGAAAAGATGCTTGAATAGGTCTAGCAGACCACATGCCCTCTAGATCATTGTCCTTGCCTAGTACATTCTGGCCAAAAGGAGTTGACTGAGTCCCGGGGGTCGTAAATGGCAGTGGGCTCAGGGGCATTGGCGACCTCCTGGTAGTAATACTTCACTCATCAGAATGGGGATGGGGTAGGGTGAGCTGGTGGCAGCAAGATGGGGAGATAACTGGGGAAGTAGTTCTGGACTACATGCAAACCTTTGTTGGTATATGAAAATCTGAAGGGCCAAAACCAACAACTTGGAGAATCCCTGACTTCGCCGCCACTTTGTCCCACCCTATCCTACAAATGCAACAGCACCACTAACAGGAGAATCAATAAATCCTTTATTAACGATCACAAGGATCCATACAGCATATAAAAAACATTTATAACATCTCGGCTTACAGTTCCGAATATAGTCATATTTTAATTTAAAACTTTTATATCATATCTGGTTCTCATAATATTAAAAATTAAAATTCTATAAAGACTCTTTCCTTTTTAATATTGCTATTGTAGCAAATTTTGCTACCTTCCATGTGATTTCTTTCTTATGGTCAGACAATAAATAGTCTATTCGTGAAACATCAGAATTTAAAATTTGGTTGTCTAAAAGAGGTGTAATAAGGTGCAATCTAGGTTGATCGTATATAGGGCAATATAATAAAACATGGGCATTCGTTTCAATCTCTCTTCTTTCACAGGGGCATAGGCGTTCCATATATGGAGTCTTATTATATCGACCCTCCAGTACAGCTGATGGGAGGACATCACACTAACAGGAGAATGCCACTGCCTCCTTTCCCAATTATGAGCTATCACTGATAATCGCCTCTTTGGGGGAGGGGGAAGTACCATTTGTTTTGAAAGAGCCGTTGGTGCATCCTTTTCATAAGAGGCCATCCGTGATCCCCCTGCCCAGTGGCTAGCATCTCTATTTGAGCCAGGTGATCAAGAGTGTGGTTGCTGGACAACTACAGGCATGCTTGGAGTAAGCTGATTATATGCACCAATTTCAATCTTGCTTCAGACCAGGTTTTGAAACTGAAAACGCCTTGGTCACACTGGTTGATGATCTGTATTGGGAAAGAGATGAGGGGAGTATGAACATTTTGATTCTCCTTGATTTCTTGGTGGCTTTTGGTACCATTGACCATGGTATCCTCCTGGAATGGGTTGGTGATGTGGGAGGCGGAGGCATAATATTATGGTGACTCCACTCCTACTCACAGGACCACTACCACAGAGTGGCAATGGGGAGACTACTGTTTGGCCCCTTGGGTTATGGGTTGTGGGGTGTTGTAGGATTTCATCCTGTACCCCATGCTGTATGACACCTATATGAAGCTGTTGGGAGAAGTCATTTGGGGCACAGTGTTATCAGTACCCTGATGATGCCTGGTCTCTCTTCATACCATCTGAAACAGGTAAGGGTGTGCAGGCACTGGAATTATGTCTGAAGGTAGTAATGGGATAGATGAGTGCCGATCAATTCAGACTGAATCCCAAGAAGAGGGAGGCTCTATTGTTTGGCAGTTTTTATGTCTGGAAGTTGAGGAAAATAATTATTCTGTATGGAGAGTCCTCCTGAAGGGACATGTTCATAGTTTGGGGTTCTCATTCATACATCTTTGTTAGTTGAGACCCAGGTAGTGTCAGTGCCTAGAAGTCCCTCTTTCCAGCTTTGGCTGGTTTGCCAGCTCTGTCCTCTTTGGATTGGAATAGTTTGGGCATAACAATCCATACTCTGGTGACCTCAATATTGGACTACTGCAACGTGCTCTACATTGGGCTGTGTGGTGCCCCTGTATTTATAGTACTGTAAATATGGTAAGTGTGGGTTTATTAGAGTAAATGAGATAAGTGGACTGAGTGAGAGGGGGGAGTACATGGGTTGGAATGTTGATGCATGTTGTATTATGATTGGCTGAGCGCTTGAGGGTCTGAAGGTATAAATGAGAGGATGACAGTTGAGAGGGGGTTCGTTTGGTTGGTTTTAGTTGGTGGGTTTAGGAGTTCGTTGGTTGGTTCTGGGTTTTGGAGGGTGGATTGAATTAGGTGGTTAGTGAGGCAGGTTATTGATGACTAGAAACATAAAGAGTAACGCATCTTATGAAACCACACGCTTGTTGACTATACCTTTAAGTAATCTTGTTATTCCCTGTGTATATCAATACATATTTCTTAGTTTACTTAACGTCTGTTCCCTGGCTGGGTTTACACAGACCAGAAGGGTGGGCAGGGCATATACCAAGGTTGGGAAACAGTATCAATGGTGGGAGCGGTGAAGGGATAGTGTAACATCATCAGGTATCCAGAGCAACCCAGGGCTGTATTCTTTATAGGCACAAAGATTGTGGCCTGCAAGTGCACCCAGACACAAAGTAGCAATAAGCCAGGAGGAGACTAAGGCACAGTCTCAAGGCAATATTGTTTTACAGGGAGTGTCTGGTGGTGCTGCCTAGCAGGGGGATCTTGTGAGATCTTTGCTAGAGCCGGTGAGAGAACTGTTTAAAGACCAGGACCCTGAGGTGAGACCGTGACAAGGCGGTGACCACAGGCGGGATCATAGCAGGTGGCGCCTGAGGTGGGATCCTGACAGGAATGGTCCTGACAGGCTGCTTTTGAAAATGGTCTGGATGCTGCAGCTAATGCAGAATGCTGCCATCTATTCACTAGCAGGGTCCAAGCATTAGCCTTAGCTCGTAAAGCCCTAAATTACTTAGGGACAAATACTTAAAGGACCATCTCCTTACATTTTTGTCCAGTTAGACTCTGCATTCTGTGAAGATCCTTCTTATAGTCCCATTGATGGGCAGGTCCTGACGTACAGGGATGTGGAAGAGGTTTCCAATATTGTGGAACTCTCTTTCTTTGGAGATATGATAGCCCCTTCACTGGTTATCTTTAGAAGGCAATTGAAAACATCCCTTCACACAGACATTTGGGTATAGGCTGTAGTTTAATGTGTTTGTTTTAAACTGTTGCAGAACTGTTTTAATACTTTAAGAGACTGAAATAATAATTAAATCTAATCTCTTTACTGAATCAGTAATGGAGAACTAGGATACCCTTAAAAAAACCACTCTTACACCAAGGATACTGGCACCATGGACTCTTCTTGCTGCTGGTTAGGTGCTTCTGAGACTAGTCCTGAAGGCAATTCTCTCTCCTACTCTGTATGCCTGGTGTCATCCTGAGGGTCATGATAATCTGAGGTTAATCTGATGGATACAAGAAAGATGGTATCCTCTTTGTAGAATTCCCTCAAGCTTGTTCCATTTAATCTTTCAAATGATTAGAAGACCTGGCTATGTCAAAAGACCCCTGCAGTTTTACAAACTGTCTTCTGCAGATTTCTTCTGTTTATTATTCTGCTGAAAATACTTTTTATTGTAGGGCTCTACGGATGGAATAAATATTTGATTAGTAAAAGTTTAAGATACATAAACCTATGAGAGCAAGATCAAAACTGGTGTTTTGTCTTAAATGGTATGGTAAACACAGAACAGTCTTGCTTGTGAGAATCATATTTATAGATTGAGACAATCCCAATAGTTTCCATCCCTTGTAAGTAGTAATAAAATATACATATGTCCAGATAAAACTAAATAATCCAAACTTGTTTAATTCATTTGGGTAGGTAAAATTTACTCATGTTATATTGCAATGGTTGCCATAATTTATTATCTGTTGCTGTTTAATTTAAGAAAACTTTCAGTTTAGTATGTTAAAGACACACATTTTCCAGCAATATTTGAATTTATAGCTGTTTATAATTGTCAATACATAGCACAATGTAATCATGAGAGCTTGTTTATTATTGCATTTCAGTGACTGATGGGGGCATTTAGAAGGTGCATTTCATGATTTCCTTTCAAATACGAATAATATACATGGGCTTTTTGTGTATTTTGTTTAAGAAAGCATTCAGGGGTAGCCAATGTGGTGTCCTCAAAATACTGTTGGACTACAAATCATCAGCCTCAGCCAGTAGGTCAGGAATGATGGGAGTTGTAGTTCAAAAACACGCGGTGGGCACCATGTTGGCTATTCCTGCTTATCAGCAATATTTGAGGAATATTCTAAGCCACACTGTTTGGAATTAGAGCTGAGGCTCATATTGACTGTGAGCCTGAATATACATGGACACTTACTTTGCAAATATGTATGAGCAGCGGAAAATTCAAACTTACAAGCAGATGTGTAGTCATTCTAGGAAGCTGCCTGAAGAGTTTTCACGTGCATTTTGGACAACAGGAAACTAAACTAATTATCTCAAGAATCTCAGGAAAAGAGCCTCAGGATATAGGATTGTCAACAACGAAGATGTCACTTCACCAAAATTCATACTAAAACCAGTGTTCAATATGGCACTAGGGCTCAGTCTTACAAAACTGACAAGCTAGCCAAGCAGATATTTGTATGAGAATCTTGTATGTAAAACATCACTGTGGCTTATTCATGGTTCAGTTGGATATAGAGCTAACTGCAAAATGTTGATTGTGCAAAGTAGCACTTTTAAATTACACAGTTAAACATTTGCCCAAAGCACTGGATGATGCCTTGATTGGTCTCCAATATATAGTTAAGGAGCAAACTAGGGGGAAAAGTTCTCACTCTGGTCTGTCCTGTAAATCCTGCTCTAAGCAACCCAGCAGAGATATGATTACCCTGTGGACAGGGTGTGCACATACTGGTGTGGTCAGTCCACAAACTAAGCTGCATGATCTTAGCTAGCTTGACAGCCATCATCCATCCACCCCATGCCCATCCTGTCTGTACACGCAATCAGGTACAGCAATTGTAACCTCACACAAAATCTTTTTTCTTACTTTTTTCTAATATAGATGTTTAAAGGATTTGAAAAGTTGAAAGATGTTCAGTATGTCTTCACACCTTTTGATTCATCTCTCTGTGGGGTGAAATTAGAAGCTAACAAGAAGCAATATCTCCTTACAGGTACAGTACACAGAAGCCATGGCAGTGCACAAAATATATATTGTAGTATCATGGCCTGTGGCATTATTCAACCAAACGCTAATTATACTATTTATTAATATAAATACTGGAGCCCATATATAGCCAAAGTTTGGGCTGCAATGCTATGGATAACAGTGTGCATCTAAATAACACAAAATCAGTGGGTCCCTGCATCACCCCCAAAACCTGCTCCTGGGATTGGGAGAACCCCAGAGCAGATTTGGGTGAGTTTAGGGAGATGAGAGGGACGGGAAGTCCGGCTGCATTTGCAGAAGTTGTTCTGTACATGCAAACATTTAGTTGGATACAATTCAGAGACATTTCTGTTACAACCGTACTCTTTGTTGGTAAATATTTCTTTTAAAAATTATCTTACTTTGCCATTTTGAATGTGGTGGCAAAGTTTGTAAATTGCTAAAATAAAATTTAAAAACTCAGAAAAAGTCTGAAATATAACATTCCTTTCAATAGTGTCTCTCACTGTGTCAGTTTGAAAGGGATATTGCAAAAATAAGGTAGTTTCTAGACAACTTACACAGAAAACAAATTACACAGAAGAATATTAGGTTGTAAACTAAAATTAAAAGTAAGAAACTCCTCCCTGCACCCCCCAAAAACATAATGAGGCCTGAGCATGTTCAGTGCCCTTCAAAAACCACAGCATGTTGTGTCAGCTAGAAAAGAAAAATGGGGCGGTGCAGAGAATTGGCTTGTTTCAACCCATAACCGATTGTATTGCATTGTTTGAATTGTAATGTTTTTATTACTTTGTTGTTTGCTGCCCTAGGCTCCTTAGGGAGGAAGGGCGGGGTAAAAATTTAAACTAAATAAAATCAACAAATTATAGTATCTTGGAGAAGAATCTTGCTGGCTCAGTGGTATTCCATGTAATGGTGGGTTACACTGGAACATTTTATTGCAGTCCCACTTACTTATTAAGGATGTTAAAATCTATTATTTTGCTTCAGCTTACCACGATTTTGAAATCCACAAGTTACTGAAGTTAAAAAGTAAACTTCCATTGATATAGTGGGGATATGGACAGTATCTCTATTGTTGAGAATACAATTTTGAATACTATGTTTTGATGTTTTCCCTAATGCAGGACAAATTTTAGATGATGGCAAAGTTCTTATCCATTTGTGCAATTACATTGAACCATGGGATGATCTGACCTTCTCTCAAAAGAAAAGTCTAAATCACAGATACCAAATGGGTTGTGGGTGTAAAGTAAGTATATATATAATTCATTAGAGTGTCATTTAAAATGATGAAACTGAGGTTATCATACTTTGGACACATCATGAGAAGACATGATTCACTAGAAAAGACAATAATGCTGGGAAAAACAGAAGGGAGTAGAAAAAGAGGAAGACCAAACAAGAGATGGATTGATTCCATAAAGGAAGCCACAGACCTGAACTTACAAGATCCGAACAGGGTAGTTTATAACAGATGCTATTGGAGGTCACTGGTTCATAGGGTCACCATAAGTCAAAATTGACTTGAAGGTACACAACACCAACAACAAAGAGTGGCATTGCTGTTTTGGCTCTATAACACAAAGAAGGTAAATTAAGCAAGGCAGTCATTTTTACGTGAATATTTGTTAGAATATATAAGCCAGGGTATCCAACATGGTGCTCTCCAGTTGTTGTTTGGAATACAGTTCCCATCAGCCTCCACCAACTTGGCCAATGATCAAGGGCAACAGAAATTGTAATCCAACAAGATATGGAGGGCCTATGTTGGCTTCTCCTGACATAAACATTCTTTGGCTACAATTACATGCCTGGTCCCTCTCATTAAAACTAACAAGGAATACATTATAACTTCTTACACATTCCCACAGAATTGGCATGGGTTCCCTTGGCATGGGTTATTCTCTTGATCTCCCATATCTAGCACAGCTTTCTCACCACTGCTAGATGCTTCAGAGGGAATTATATGTACACGCCTTGTTTCAGTAAAAGTTATGTGTTCCATGACAAATGGTGCATTCACCCAGGCCTGGTTCTTGCATTTTATATGCATAACACAGATCAGGTGTGGGGAACTTTTGGCCCTCTAGATGTTGATGAACTACAACTTCCATTGCCCCAGCAAGCATGGCCAATGGCCAGGGATGATGGTAACTGTACTTCAGCAACAACTGGAAGGCCAGAGGTTTCTACACATTAGGCTTAAAATGAAGCATCCAGCTACGTATCTTAAACTGATTATTATACAGCCATAAGAGTGGCTATATACCGT
Organism: Rhineura floridana; assembly: GCF_030035675.1. Classification (NCBI taxonomy): domain Eukaryota; kingdom Metazoa; phylum Chordata; class Lepidosauria; order Squamata; family Rhineuridae; genus Rhineura; species Rhineura floridana. The sequence continues at coordinate 139,079,848 of NC_084482.1, read as the reverse complement.
ACTATAGCCAGAATGGATTTTTCGCATTCCGCAATGTTAAATTGAAAATACCCCCCATGCCATTCTGATGCTTCCCATAGTTCATTTCAAAACAGAACCTTACAAAAGTTACAGTCCTGAACTCAGAAATGCTTGCTTAACAACCCTGTAAATTTTCATGGTGATACACAAAACAGTCAGAGAGAATCGAGAGTCCAAAGTGTAAAAAGACAGAGAAAATAACCAGACCCCTTTTGGACTTTTTTCTGTCAGAGTTCTCATAATCTGTTGAAATTAATTAAAAATCAGCCATGTTCACAGAGTACCTGCAGTCCTATTACTGAGCTTGCCCCATACTCTGACCTTTATCTTCTGCAGTTTAAAAGTTTTTAAAAAATGCCTGGCTGATTTTTAATTAATTTAATTAATTAATTTAAATTTTGCATTGAAGTTAATGATAAGCCTGGGCATGCTCAGCAAGAGCCAACTGTCAGTGTTCTAAAAGCCAGACTCAGAGTTGCTGGGCTTGCCTCATCAGGGGCCCACACCCACACCAGACCTTTATTTCACTTTAGACAGTCATGGCTTCCCTCAGAGAATCCTGGGAAGTGTTGTTTGGGAAGGGTGCTGAGAGGAGACTCCTATTCCCCCGACAGAGCTCCAGTGGCCAGGGTGGTTTAACAGTCAGCTGCTCTGAATGACGGTCTGTGGGGGGAACAGGCATGTCCTAGCAACTCTCAGCACCCTTCACTAACTACACTTCACAGGATGCTTTGGGAGAAGTCATGACTGTCTAAAGTGAAATAAAGGTCTGGTGTGGATGTAGCCAGGGACACCTTTGGTTTAAATGTGGGTGGGAGGCTACATGTGCCTGCTGTAGAATAAAAAGGTGGGGGAAACCCTGAAAAAGAATGATACTGTTCACAGTGTTTTCCTTTTGGAAAGGAAAGGGGCTTCCCCTCTGCCCAATGCCCACCCACCCAATCTCCTCCCCTCCTCCTTGCCCCTCCCCCAGGTCAGTTTCACCTATCCTAAGCATGATTGCACAGGAGTAAATCCCACTGAACTAAAAAAGCATGCAAATGATTAAACCTGCCCTCCCCTCCTCCAACTCCTATCCCTTCCATCTTGCCCCTTCCGTCTAGCGCCTTCCTCACTCTTCCTACACCCCTCCGTAACCCTCTGCCATCCCCTTCCAATCCCTTCCTTCTCCTCCCCCTCCCTCATGGTCAGTTTTACCTACCCTAAGCATGATTTCATGGGAGCAAATCCCATTGAACTCAATAGGCATGCAAATGATCAAACCTCCCCTCTTCTCCTCCTCCTCCCTCCCATCACCTCCCTTATGCCCCTTCCCTCCCCCTTCTTTCATCCTTCCCCCTCCCCTTCCAATCATCTCATTCCCCCCTCCTTCTGCTTCCCTCCCTTCCCCTCTCTTCCTCCTTCCCTTTCCTCTCCCCTCCCCCATGGTTAGTTTTATCAATCCTAACCATGATTACACAGGAGTAAATCCCACTGAACTCAATAAAGATCCAAATGATCAGACCTGTCTTCCCCTCCTTCCTCTCTCCTCTCCCTTTCTCCTCCTTTCTTCATCCCCTCCCCTCTTCCTTCTTCCTCCTCCCCTGCCCACTCCTGCCAGCCTGCCCTCCCCCCTCCCCCCCATGGTTAGTTTTACCTATCATAGGCATGACTGCACAGGAGTAAATCCCACTGAACTCAATAAACGTACAAATAATCAAACCTGCCCTCCTCCTCCCCATCCCCTGTGGTCAGTTTCACCTATCTTAAGCATGACTGCAGGGAAGTATATTCCACTGAACTCAATAAGCATGGCAAATGATCAATCTATTCCCTGCAAACTTGCACAAGATCCCATTTCTTACCTCCTGGATTAAAAAGCAGAAAAAATCACTAATAGGCAAAAAACCTTGCGGTTTAAGAACGTACCTATAGCCAACAGATATTTCTATCAAACTTTAAAAAGCAGGGAAATTGGACAGCTATAATGAATGCACCAGGGGAGCAGAAGACCTGACCTCCTCTCTGAGATATTGTACTGCCCTACAAAGTTGTCAAAATGCAAACACAATTTGGGTTGGTCTTTCACAGTCCAATCCACTTGCTGTGTAGCTTGGAAGAATTTGGTAACATGTGCCTCTGAGCATATGGTGAGTGGTGGCAACACCTGCAATCAGCCGAAATTACAGAAACAAGACATGTGCTGTGCTGATCTTGTTTTAGCAGGGAGAAAGCAACAATATTCAGATAGTTGATGTCGTTCAGATAGTCACTTTAAATATGTAATTTAGTGAAGTTTCCTATAGTAAATAATTTTCTTTTGTTTCTGTTTCTGTGAATATGTGAAGTACAGCAACACTTTGCAACACTAAAAAAAGCTCCAAAAAATTGTGGAATAATGGCACAGACTGTTATGCGGAATAGTTTCCAAATGACATGAGGAGTGTCTCACTTTGCACAAGACAAAACAGTGGGAGGTGAAATATATTCTAGGAAAATTCTAGGTGTGTTCTATGATTTTAATTGACCGTGCCGACCTTTCCTTAAGTGGAGTAGTTTAAGCATAGCAGGCTGAAAACATGAATCTTGGGCAGGCCAAATTTGTTGTTTCCAACAGCTACAGCCATTGCTTAAGTAACAACATATTGTAATCAGTCTGATTTTACATCAAATTGCAGTTTCAGATTCAACTGTTAATGCACCCAAAATAGAAACAGAGCATAACCTACAGTTAATAATAATAATAAATTTTATTTGTTAGTCGCCTATCTGTCCGACTTTACGGACACTCTAGGCGACTTACAACAACAGTTAGAATACAATATACAATAAGCAATACAATTTACAATATACAGTACATCTAATAACAAAGCATCTGATTAGTACACAGAAGGCTAATCCACCCCAAAATTATAGGCCTGCCTGAAGAGCCAGGTCTTTAAAGCTCGACGGAAACCCGTCAGGGAGGAAGCATGCCGAAGATCGTAGGGGAGAGAGTTCCAAAGGGTGGGGGCCACCACCGAGAATGCCCTTTCCCTGGTCCACACCAGCCTAGCTGTTTTGACTGGTGGGACCGAGAGGAGGTCCTGTGTGGCTGATCTTGTGAGGCGGCCTAGTTGATGATACTGGAGGCGGTCCTTCAGATAAACTGGGCCGAAACCGTTTAGGGTTTTAAAGGTCAACACCAACACCTTGAATTGAGCCCGGTAATCTACTGGTAACCAGTGTAGATCTACTAACACTGGGGTAATATGATCCCGGCGACGGCTATGCTTAATCAAGCGTGCCACCGCATTCTGTACCAGCTGCAGTTTCCGGATTGTTTTCAAGGGTAACCCCACATAGAGCGCATTACAGTAGTCCAAGCGAGAGGAGACCAGAGCACACATCATCTGCGGGAGCAGATGTACAGGAAGGTAGGGTCGCAGCCTCTGTATCAGATGTAGTTGATACCAAGCTGCCCGGCTCACTGCTGAAACCTAAGCCTCCATGGACAGCTGGGAGTCAAGAATTACCCCTAGGCTGCGGACCTGGTCCTTCAAGGGCAATCTTACCCCACTGAGGACCAAGTTGATGTTTCCCAACCTTCTCCTGTCCCCCACAAGCAACACCTCGGTCTTATCGGGGTTAAGCTTCAGCCTGTTCTCGCCCATCCATCCACTTACGGACTCCAGGCACTTGGACATGGTTTCCACAGCCAACTCTGGTGAGGACTTAAAGGAGAGGTAGAGCTGAGTGTCATCGGCATATTGATGGCACTGCAGCCCAAAACTCCTGATGATAGCTCCCAGCGGCTTCACATAGATGTTAAATAGCATGGGGGAGAGGATGGAACCCTGTGGCACTCCACAATTAAGAGGCCAAGGGTCTGAGACCTCATCCCCCACTGCCACCCGTTGGTACCTACCTGAGAGATAGGAACGGAACCACTGTAAAACAGTGCCCCCCATTCCCAATCCCTCTAGGCGATTTAACAGGATACCGTGGTCAACAGTATCAAAAGCCGCTGAGAGATCTAGGAGGACAAGGAAGGTATATTCTAGTCTATCCAACGCCCTCCTCATATCATCGACCAGAGTGACCAAGGCTGTTTCAGTTCCATGTCCAGTCCTGAAGCCCGATTGGAATGGATCCAAATAATCCACTTCATCCAAGTGTGTCTGTAGCTGTTTGGCCACCACTCGCTCTATCACCTTGCCCAAGAATGGTAAATTTGAAACTGGACGAAAGTTATTCAACTCTTGGGGATCCAAGGAGGGCTTTTTTAAGATGGGCTTTATCACTGCCTCGAGGGCTGATGGCATTGCACCCTCTTTCAAGGATGCATTTACCACTGCCTTGATCCCTTCACCCAGTTTCTCTTTGCAGCTCATAATGAGCCGCGAAGGGCAAGGATCAAGCAGACAGGTGGTTGGCTTCACAGTAGAGAGCACCTTGTCCACTTCCTCAGCGAGGAGAGGCTGAAACCGATCCCATCGGACCGGAATGCAACTGGCCGACTCTGGCCCACTTCCTGTATCCACGGCGTACGGAATCCTGCTCTTCAGGCGTTCGATTTTATCGGCAAAATGTTTAATAAATGTGTCACAGGAAGCTTTAGAATGCTCCATGGGTTCCTGAGCAACTGGACCGACCAGGCTTCGGACCACTTGGAACAACCTCCTGGGACAACATTCTGCCGACTCAATAGAGGCAGCAAAGAAATCCCTCTTTGTTGCCTTTATTGCCACCCGGTAGGCCGCTATTGCTGCTCTAACCAGTGTCCGATCGTCTTCGGTGCGAGATTTCCGCCACCGGCGCTCTAGTCATCTCACCTCCTGTCTCAGACCCCGAAACCATGGTGTATACCAGGGTGCAGTCTGAGTTCTGTTCAGGGGGAGAGGACGTTTCGGAGCCACCCGGTCTATTGCCCTGGAGATCTCCCTATTCCACTCCATCACCAGGGTCTCGACCGGATGACCTTCAGTCAGCTCCAAATCCCCCAGCGCATTCAGGAATCCCTCAGATTCCATCAGGTGCCTGGGGAGGACCATCCTAATAGGTCCTTGAACCCTGCGGAGGGTGTGCAGCATTAAGAGGTCTATGTTCACCAGATAGTGATCTGACCATGACACGGGTACAGAATTGACAGCTCCTATTTTCAGAGCACTCCCTTCCCCTCCAGAGGCAAACACAAGGTCAATAGCATGACCGGCTACATGGGTGGGCCCTGTATTACTAAGGTGTAGTTCCCAAGAAGTCATGGTTTCAATGAAATCCCGAGGGGCTCCCATGAGAGCAGCCTCAGCGTGCACGTTGAAATCCCCCAAGACCAATAGGTTGGGGGAGAGCAACTGCACGGCCGAGACCATCTCAAGCACCTCGGTCAGGGAGTCTGCTGTGCAGCGGGGTGGGCGGTACACAAGTAGAATCCCTAAACTGCCCTTTGGGCCCAATCTCCAGTACATGCAATCGACAAACTTGGTGTCATGGAGGGGGGGGTCTGGCGAAAACCAAAGACCCCTGATAGATAACTGCCACACCCCCTCCCCGCCTACCAATCCTCGGCTGCTGTGCGTATCGGAAACCAGCTGGGCACATGGCCTCAAGTATGGGAGCTGAGGCCTCGTCCAGCCAGGTCTCCGTAATACACGCCAGGTCTGCGTTTTCATCCAGGATCATATCATGAGAGTTTAAAACACAAAAGGGTGTCTTCACCATCATATGACAGTGACCAATGAAAAGGGTTTGAAATTAATAAAAATAAATTGGACACAGATTTCTAGAATGAATAATGAGAGAAACAAAATTTTCTTTGTTAGATTTTCTGTGGAAACAGTAGTAACACAGGAAAGAAGCAAAATAAAAAGAACACCAATAAACATACAAAAATGTAATTCTCCATCTTTGGGGATGGCAGGTGTTGCCACCACTCACCATATGCTCAGAGGCACGTTACCAAATTCTTCCAAGCTACACAGGAAGTGGATTGAACTATGAAAGACCAACCCAGATTGTGTTTGCATTTTGACAACTTTGTGGGGCAGTACAATATCTCAGAGAGGAGGTCAGGTCTCCTGCTCCCCTGCTCCTATTCACTATAGCTGCCCAATTTCCCTTCTTTTTAAAGTTTGATAGACATATATTTTGGCTATAGGTATTTATTTATTTAAAAAATTTCTATCCTGCTCTCTTTCCAAAGAAATTCAGAGCGGCATAACAGAGTAATTATAAACAATTAATATCCAATAACAAAGTAAAGCAGTATCTCACAATTTAAAAGCTAGAGAGAATAAAAAGGCTTTAAGCTGCTGACGAAAAATTAAGAGGGAAGAAGACAGACGTATTTCTTGCGGTAAATTGTTCCATAGAGTAGGGGCAATTACAGAAAATGTCTTATTTCTAACAATGGACAGATGAATTCGGGAAAAAGGAGGAATAGTAAGGGCCGGATCTAAGGCAGATCTCAAAGGCCGAGGGGGTTCATACAAAGAGATCCGATTGGATAAATAGGAAGGGCCCAGACCATGTAGCACTTTAAAAGTTAAAGTTAGTATTTTAAAATGTATTCGATATAAAACAGGCAGCCAGTGAAGTTGTTGGAGGAGCGGAGTGGTGTGTGCTTGCCAGTTTGCTCCTGTTATCATTAGAGCCGCTGCTCTTTGCACCAATTTAAGTTGTTGCAGTATTCTTTGGGGGAGCCCAGTATAAAGAGAATTACAATAATCAAGTCGAGAAGGCACTTCTAGAGACTGCCGAGACCTGTGCTTCCAAAGTCAAGGCGGAGTCCAGCAGAACACCCAAGCTCTGCACTTGAGACTTTAGTGGCAAGGTAATTTCGTCCAAAATTGGGTGATTTTCATTTGCTAAATCAGGTTTACAACTAACTAAAAGTACTTCAGTTTTATTTGGATTTAATTTCAATTTATTGAGACGCATCCAGGACATCACTGCGGACGAACAAGAATTTAAAGGTTGAATAGCCTCTTTAAGATCGGGAGGAAAAGAAAAATAAAGGTACATTCTTAAACTGCAAGGTTTTTTGCCTATTAGTGAATAGCCATAGGGGACCCTCAATACAACAAGCAGGAAGAGGAGGTTTATTCCTTCCCTCCCCCCCGCAACTCCCCCACCTGTTTGTATCCCCCCCCACTCCTGTGTGACTAGAAAAGACAGAGTTTAAAAAAATCTTCATTGCCGCTAATGGGATTTTTCTTAATGTAGCCATACACAATGGAGGGGGAGTTGCAGCTAGGGAGAGAAGGTAGACATGCTAACTACATGTCATGAAATAAGTATAATCTGTATTTTGATCCGAAGAACAACTAGAGGGAGGTTTTATGTGTTTAGATATTTTTAATATTTTTAAATAAAGTCCCCCAAAGATCTGTATTGGGACTGGTGCTTTCATTTAATTAATTAATGAATTAATTTTTATTATTTGATTTATATCCTGCCATTCCTCCCAGTAGGAGCCCAGAACTTGTTCATAAAAGATCTAGAGTTAGAGACGAGCAGTGAGGTGTCCAAGGTTGCTGATGATACTAAAATTGTTCAGGGTAATTAAAACAAAAAGAAATTGCAAAGAGCAACAAAAGGCCCTCTCCCAGCTGAGTGAATGGGAAGTAAAATGTCAAGTTCAATTCAATGTAAACAAGTGTCAAGTGACGCATGTTGGAGCAAAAAAATCTTTCACATATACACTCATGGGGTCTGAACTAGTGGTGACTGACCAGGAATGAGACCTTGAGATCATAGTGGATTGCTCAATGTAGATGCCGACCCAGTATATGGCGGCTGTGAAAAAGGCAAATTCCATGCTAGGGTTCATTAGGACAGGAACTGAAAATAAAGCTGCCAATATCATAATGCCATTATACAAATCCATGGTGCCACTACATTTGGAATACTGTGTACAGTTCTGGTTGTCTCACCTCAAAAAGGCTTCTGTAGAGAAGGAAAAGTTTCAGGACAGGGCAACTAAATGATCAAGGGGATGAAACAACTCACGTACGAGGAAAGGTTGAAGCAGTTGGGGCTTTTTAGTTTGAAGAAAAGGCAAGTGAAAGGCAAATGATAGAAATGTATAAAATTTTATGGCATGGAGACAGAATAGAGGAAAGGTTTTCACTCTCTTTTACAACACACTAGAACTTGCGGATATCTGACGAAGTTGAATGCTGGAAAATATAGGACACAATTTCATTGTGTTTTAACTGTTTTGTACGTCACCTAGAGTGGCCTTTGGCCAGATAGGCGACACAGAAATTAAATTTATTATTATTATATTAGGACAGACAAAATAAAATACTTCATCAGCACATAGCTAAACTATGCAGTTCGCTCCCACAAGAGGCAGTGATAGCCACCAATTTGGTTGACTTTAAAAAAGAAATAAACAATCCTTTTTTATGGCTGTGCTCTGCCTCCACAGTCGGAGGTGATATGCTTCTGAATACCAGTTGCTGGAAACCACAGGAGGGGAAGAGTGCTCTTGTGCTTAGGCCTGCTTGCAGGCTTCCCACAGGCATCTGGCTGGCCACTGAGAACAGGATGCTGGACTAGATGCCATTGGCCTGATCTAGCAGGCTGTTCTTATGTTCTTAAATGTTTTTAGATATTTTCAATGTTTCAAAATGTTTTTATCTTATTTTAATTACGTTGTTTTACTGCTATGGGATGCTTTGGAAAAAAGGGTGAGATATAAAATTATTTACTAAGCAATTCATCCTACATTTTGTACTAGTATATAAGTGTGTGTGTGTCTACACACACACATATACACACACGTAATTGTGATTAACAAAACAGAGGTTTTTACTGTATTACCAAAACGTTTTGGCTTCTGCCTTCATCAGCTGCTAACATACAAATGCTGTTACCAAGGTGGCAGTTATAGAGCTTTGAGGATGGAATGCTCAGAGGGGCTTCATTTGCAGAAGCTAAGTAGTGGTGGTACTGCCCTCCAGGTTCAGGCCATGTGGTGCCAATGTGTCCAGAGAGTATATCCAAAAGTTCTCCCTCTTAGTTAGTGCTGCTGGATCTGTTGGCATCTCTATAGTTATTTATAGACAAGTCCAGCAGGCCATGGCCCTCAGTGTTGAAATGTTTTGCAACTGGTTGCTCCACTTTTTTTGTCAAGATTGCCTATTTGTGGTTTCTGAAGTTGATGAAGGCGGAAGCCAAAACGTTTTGGTAGTAAATAAAAAACTCTGTTAATCACAATTACATTTTAGGTGATTAATGGAATCTGGGGTGAAGTTCTGTTTGTCGCTTTCAAAAAACTCTCTCTCTCTATATATATTCATTAATAGGCAAAAAACCTTGCGGTTTAAGAATGTACCTATAGCCCACAGATATTTCTACCAAACTTTAAAAAGCAGGGAAATTGGGCAGCTATAGTGAATGCACCAGGGGAGCAGGAGACCTGAACTCCTCTCTGAGATATTGTACTGCCCTACAAAGTTGTCAAAATGCAAACACCATTTGGGTTGGTCTTTCACAGTCCAATCCACTTGCTGTGTAGCTTGGAAGAATTTGGTAACATGTGCCTCTGAGCATATGGTGAGTGGTGGCAATACCTGCCATCTCCAAAGATGGAGAATTATATTTTTGTATGTTTGTTGGTGTTCTTCTTACTTTGCTTCTTTCCTGTGTTACTAATGTTTCTACAGAGAATCTAAACCAGAAAATTTCCCCTCCTCCTTACTCATCCTAGAAATCTGTGTCAAATGTATTTTTATTAATTTCAAAGCCTTTTTATTGGTCATTGTCACGTGATGGTGAAGACAGCCTTTTGTGTTTTATATTGGAGGTTATGTTCTATTTCTATTTTGGGTGAATTAACATTTGAATCTGAAACTGCAGTTTGATGTAAAATCAGACCGATTACAATATGCTGCTACTTTAGCAATGGCTCTAGTTGTTGGCAAAAAGAGGATGCATGTTTTCAGCCTATGTTTAAACCACTTTATTTAAGGCAAGGTGTTCATGATCAATTAAAAACATAGAGCACACCTAGAATTTTGCTAGAATATATTTCACTTTCCACTGTTTTATCTTGTGCAAATTGAGACACTTCTGAGGTCCACTGGAGACTATTTTGCAGAAGTCAGTGCCATTATTCCACAATTATGTTTGGAGTTTTTTTAGTATAAATTTTGCAAAGTGTTGCTGTACTTCACATATTCATAGAAACAAAAGCAAAGGAAAATGATTTCCTATAGAAAACTTCACTAAAATTGCAAAGTAAATCAGACAAATTTAAAGTGACCATCTGAACTATATCAACTGTCTTAATAATGTTGCTTCCTCCCGGATAAAACAAGTTCAGCACAGGACATACTTTCTTTCTATTATTTGAGTTGATTACAGGTGTTGCCACCACTCACCATATGCTCAGAGGCACATGTTACCAAATTCTTCCAAGCTACACAGCAAGTGGATTGGACTGTGAAAGACCAACCCAAATGGTGTTTGCATTTTGACAACTTTGTAGGGCAGTACAATATCTCAGAGAGGAGTTCAGGTCTCCTGCTCCCCTGGTGCATTTACTATAGCTGCCCAATTTCCCTTCTTTTTAAAGTTTGGTAGAAATATCTGTGGGCTATAGGTACATTCTTAAACCGCAAGGTTTTTTGCCTATTAGTGAATTTCCCTGCTTTTTAATCCAGGAGGTAAGAAATGGGATCCTGTGCAAGTTTGCTAAGAATGGATTGATCATTTGCATGCTTATTGAGTTAACTGGGATTTACACACACACACACCAGGCAATCATGCTTAGGATAGGTGAAACTGACCACAGGGAATGGGGAAGGGAGGAGGGGGAGGACTGGGATGGGTGGAGAGGCAGAGGGGAGGACTGGGATGGGAGCAGGCAGGAGGGGGAGGGGAGAAGAAAGACAGATGTGGTCATTTGCATGTTTATTGAGTTCAGTGGGATTTACTCCCGTGCAATCATGCTTAGTATAGGTAAAACTGACTGGGGGGGAGGGACGGAGGGCTGGACTGGGCAAGCAAGACGGAAGAAGGAAGAGGGAAGGAGAAAGGGAGAGGAAAGGGGATGGAGGGAAAAGGCAGGTCTGATTATTTGTATGATTATTGAGTTGAATCGGATATACTCCTATGCAATCATGATTAGGATAGGTAAAACTGACCAGGCTGGGCCTGCCAACCAAGACGTCTTCTGTATCTTTCACAGTTGGGCAGGGGGAAGGGACAATTCTACCTTGTGGTTTGTCCCATTACAATGTTGCAAGAACACTGGCGCTTGGCTGACTCTCTCTTCTCCTAAAGATACAGGATCAGTCTCAGGCCCTGAACCTGGCACCTCTACCTCCCACCCAAATTTAAAACAAAGCTGTCCCTGGCCACATCCACACCAGGCCTCTATTATACTTTGGACAATCATTATTTATTTATCTATTTATTTAGTGTATTTATATACCGCCCCATAGCCGAAGCTCTCTGGGTGGTTTACAATAACTAAAAACATTAAAAACAAATATACAAATTTAAAAACACATCTTTAAAAACAATTTAAAACAATTTATCATGGCTTCTCTCAAAGCCATGGCTCAAAGCCAATCATGGCTTCTCTCAAAGAATCCTGGGAAGTGTAGTTACTGAAGGGTGCTGAGAGTTGCTAGGAGACGCCCTGTTTCTCTCACAGAACTTTAATCAGAGTGGCTGACTGTTAACCATTCTCCCAGGGGAATAGGAGTCTCCTCTCAGCACCCTTCACAAACTACACTTCCCAGGATTCTTTGAGGGAAGCCATGACTGTCTCAAGTGAAATCAAGTCTGGTGTGGGTGTGGCCCCATCATTAGCGAAGCCCAGCAGCTGTGAGAACACTGACAGTTGGTCCTTACTGAGCATGCCCCGCGTTATAATAGGCTTCCAGCCAAAATCTCTTAAATTAATTAAAAATCAACCAGGCATTTTTTTAACTTTTAAACTGCAGTAGATGAAGGTCAGAGTATGGGGCAAGGTCAGTATTAGGATTACAAGTACTCTGTGAACATGGCTGATTTTTAATGAATTTCAACAGATTATGAGAACTCGCAGAAAAAAGTCCAAAAGGGCTCTGAGGTTTTTCTCTCTCTCTTTAGACTTTGAACTCTCTATTCTCTCTGACTGTTTTGTGTATCGCCATGAAAATTGACAGGGTTGTTAAGCAAGCGTTTCTGAGTTCAGAACTATAAGTTTTGTAAGGTTTTGTTTTGAAATGAGCTTATGGGAAGCCTCAGAATGGCATGGGGGGATATTTTCCATTTAATATTGCAGAATGTGAAAAATCCCCGCTGACTATAGTATACAGCCACTCTCGTGGCTGTATAATTTAGGATTGGACCAAAGATCTAAACTGTTCTATACTGAAGAAAGTCTTCCCTTATCTCAAAGCAACTAGAAGAGGGGACCCTCGAGATGTTACTGGACTACAACTTTCATCACCTCTGACTATTGGCCATGCTGACTGAGGCTGATGGGAGTCCAGCAACATCTGGAGAGCCACAGATTCCTGATCCCTAAACTAGAACCCTTCTATAAGCTTTACAACATTTTACTTGAGTGTAATAATTGACTGCCAGTTTTACAGATATTGGTAGAGCAAAGTGTGAAAAGTGGGGAAGTAATGTAATTTTTCCTATTTAGATTTCTACTTGCTATATGGTACCCTGCTCGATCACTACACCAAATGAATGTCTGTGGACAGACTGGTTGATAGAGAGGAAGCTCTATGGGCATCAAGCAAAGTATTATGCCTGTATCAAGCGCAGTGATGGAACATGCAGCTGGTATCGTGGTGGCCCTCCTCCGGAAAAAGACTTTATTGACATCACTGAACCATGAATGATGTAATTTCTTTCAAAGCCCCAGGGATTAAGTCCATCCAACACTGTGTACTCACTGCTGCTTTGAATTTCCACCAACTGTCTCTTGCTTAGAAACAAAAGCAAACTGTGCTGTGCAAATAAAGTATAGTTTGTAGAATTGGCAGCCAGACAAGAAGAGAAATTAATCTCCTGGAAGTAGTTGCTCTTTGAAGTTATTTTTTATAAAGGAGTGCTATGTGGAAGTACTTCTTTTTTTCTAATAATATATTTTTTTTATCAAAATGAATGTACCCATACAAAACAAGATTAATCAAAATTTGGGCTCCTGGTAATAAGATGAATAAAAGCAGGTTTTAAGCCAAAATGGTACTACACTGTTTTGTATAGCCATTTTTCTTTGGAATAGTGTGATGACACAAAAGAGTTTGGACAGTATGTATGTAAGATATTACAAGTTTGCTGTAAAAAGTGTGAAAGATTTATTTCCTCATTTCAGATTATGCAAGTTAAATGTTTTGTGTCATTTAAAATGTTTTACTTCAGTTTTCTGTATAATACTTACTCGTCTCATCTAGCCTTATATTTGTCTTGAAAGATTTGTTCATAACTATAACCATATTTGATAATCAAAAACAGATTCAGTGTTGCAATCCAATCCACTGAAATATATTGTAAAACAGAAACTAAGACTTATTATTCTATTATGTAATTATTATGACACTGCACCACCAAAGGGGATCCCATGACATGATGTAAACAGGCCAAGTAAACTCAGCTTCATACAGCTTAAGAAAAACAAAGTATGCCTTCCAGTGGTTTGAAATGTATTTGGTTTCCAAGTCTTGCTCACTTTGGCATGAACAAGCAAAGTGAAGGGAGAAAAACATGGACAAAAGAGAAAAATGGATGAAATGATCCCAAGGGCAGGAAAGGGAAGTCTCTCTTGAGCCTTTACCTTAGACTGAATCACGAAGTTGGGTTTACATGCTGAGGCCTCACACATGGGATGAGAGTGTCATGATTATCTCTACTCCCATAATAATAGATTTCCAGATACACTACCTAGTATATAAGCATTTTGAAATATGTCAGGTGATTTGAAAATACTTTGTACATGATATAACAAGGAGAAGTGATTACAGGCTTTATGCTATCACTTTCATCACATGCTTTGTGATGAATGGGCTATAAATATGTTGAATGTGATTTAGTCCTCAACTACATTTTGAAAGAGAAGGATTACATGGACACTGTTAATTTAAACACAGGTACGTCATCTCATATGCTAGAAATGTAGCCACATACACTAGACTTAATTTTTTAGGATCACAGTTTGCAAACATGACTCTTGTACACCAGAAACTATATTCTCTGGTATAGACCAAGTGACTTCCAGTTGATATAGACCAACAGTACTTCCAGTTTTTCTACCTTTGGCTAAGCTAAAGAAAACTTTTACAAAATGTATATTGTTGCACACTTCCCCAATCTCCGAGTGGTGAGATCTCAAGGGTCCCTGCGCTCATCCAGGGTTTGGTTTCCTTTGGGAAGAAGGTCAGTGGAGACTGCGGTGTCTTTATGAAATATGGTTTATTTATTTACACACATTCCAATCTGATCTTAGGATAGAGGGGTTCAAGGCTTCAGCAGTCCAATATCCAGCTTTTCCATCAGTGTTACAGGAGGCATCCTATAGTCATGACGCAGAGAGCCATCATAGTCTGCCTGCCTCCAGTCCCCAGCAATTCTTCAGAGACAACTAAAAACACAAGCCTAGCAGCAAGAAGGGGGGGGAGAGGCTCTCCCGAAGAGTTTCAATGACAAAAGGGTCTTCCTCGCCCATTCACCAGTTGCTGGGCAACTGATAGACCCATTATCCTACCTGGCCACTCTATTAGCTTAACAAAAGACTCTTCTGACCAGCAGAGCGAGTTCCTCATTCCAAGGCACAAGATTCCAAGTCAGAGGCTGGAAAGGGGACCCACAGGGATCATCCACTCCAACCCCCATGCTCATAACAATATCGTATTGGACCTTTAAACATATTGAAGGCATACAATTTCATACTCTGAAATGCTTACAAAAGCGTGGGTAAAATAGCTATTTTTTTCTCTTCCAAAGGCTTGGCAAACATTTTGATTTTTAATGAATAATTCCAATGTGAAACAACATGTTTGAATGTTTCAAAATTTGGCAATAATGAGATTTTTCAAAAATGTATTTCTTTTAGAGATTGGTTTAGAAAAAAATTAATGCCCCTACTGAACATGAGGCAGATCAACAGTTTTAACATACTCAACAGCTTGAGTCAGTCATGTGCTGAACAACACACATTATACACACCAATCTCTGTGTGCTGGTAGATGCAGAAGCAACTAAATCCTAGGTAACTCCAGGCATTCCTGGGAGCTGAATGCGACATGATCCAAAGACTACAGACCCATTGTTTTTACCACCCAGTTCCTGGTTGAAACATTTTAGGAATGTTCTGACTGCTGGAATGCCTGTGTAAATGCATGCAAGGGAGTAGAGTCATATCTGTAAAGATTAACACTGTTGTGGTTTACTGCTTAAATGTACACTTAAATGTTTACAGAATCAAATTGTTAATTTAATCCCTTAGCTAAAGGAAGCACCCATGCAGCAAATACATGCATTATTATTATTATTATTATTATTATCATCATCATCATCATCATCATCATCATCATCCCGCCCTTTTCCCAGAACTGGAACTCAAGGTGGCTTCCAGATTAGATGGATACATATACAGGCATACCCCGCTTAAATTCGCTTCACTTAAAGTCGCCTCGCTATAAAGTACATGCTCCATACTCCACCATACCCCACTTTAACGTACGCACTTCTCAATAATGGACACTTAATGGCATGATGCCGCTGCCATCTAGTGGCGATTGCAGTGCAGTACATGCATAGATAATTGCTTCACTTTAAGTACATTTTAACTTTACATACACGCTCCGGTCCCATTGCGTATGATAAAGCGGGGTATGACTGTAGTTACAAACATACAAAACTACCTTAAAAATCAGACTATTTGCAATATTAAAACCATTTAAACACACCGTTGAAATGTTTCAAACTCAGTTAAACAGTAAAAAACACAGCACCCTCTGCAAGCCTCGTCCTTATGAACCATCAGTTCTAAAAGCCTGTCAGAATCAAAAGGTCTTCACCTGCTGATGGAAGGACTGCAAGGAGGAAACCATTCTTACCTCCCTGGGAAGGGAGTTCCAGAGCCTAGGAGCAGCCACCAAAAATGCCCTGTCTCTCGTCCCCATCAATCGTACTTGAGAAGGTGTTGGAATAGAGAGAAGGGTTTCTCCTGAAGGTCTTAGGGCCTGGGCAGGCTCATATAGAGAGATATGGACTAACAAATTACTATTAAAATATTATTAGTAACGCTTCAAATATACTCTTATAGGCAAACATCCTCCTGTTCACCTAGCACAACAACCAGGTTTTGTGATTATTGCTAATGAGGACAAAATCTTGAAGTGTTTTTCAAGTGTTTTTCAGAAACGATATTCAAACTGAGATGGGACTTCACACACAAATAAAAAAACCCTTACCTTTGGAAAGATTGAGAGCCGGTGTGGCATAGTGGTTAGAGTGTTGGACTATGATCTAGGAGACCAGGGTTTGAATCCCCACATAACCATGAAGCTCACTGGGTGAGCTTGGGCCAGTCACTGCCTCTCAGCCTCAAGAGGAAGGCAATGGTAAACCACCTCTGAATACCGCTTACCATGAAAACCCTATTCATAGGGTCGCCATAAGTCAGGATCGACTTGAAGGTAGTCCATTTACATTTCTTTGGAAAGATCGGGGTGGGGGAGGGAGATAACCAGCATTGGCCTATCTAATTCAACAAAATACAAGTGTTACATATATAAAACAGAGTGGGTGCAGTATTGATTGCATTGAAGTCAAAGGAAAGGCTCATTTTGAAGAACGACTTCACACTAAGAATTATAATTATATCTCCATACAGAATTATTCATTCTAAAACTCTTTAAAACGTAACTCCATTGTAATCTGATTAATATTTTAAATGTTTCTTTATTCTGAACCATACTTTTAAAATTTCTTCAGATTAGAGCTTGAACTCTCCATCTGAATCTTATTTTTATTACAGCAAGATCAAATGCTGCATTGTAATATTACAGTATGGCAAGATTTTTTCTCTTTCACTCTGTACACTTGGATTAAATATTAATGAGCAGCTGAAATAAATAGATGAAGCCACTGAGAATCATCTTTATACCAACATTAATTACTATATTAAAATAAACAACTAAGTTTGCTGTCTAATTTTGCTTTTAAAGCATATTCTAAGAGATCAAATCCAGTAATGTTTTTGGTAAGCTTAAGACCAACCTAATATGCTGATTAAGAAGATACACATTCCAGAAATCTAATTTTGGTATAGTACAGCAGCTCGCTTCCATGTGTCATGTCTTTGAAAACAGAGGTACCATGAGGAATTGGCAAGGCCTGCACTTTATTGTCTGTTCTGTCGTAATGGCCTCTAATGAGCATGCAATTTCTTCATAGTTTCCCAATATTAAAATAGTTCCTCATTAATGATGAGCTTTCTGATGATATCCCTTGATGGTGGCATACTCCTTCCTGACCACTGGTCTGCCCCTATTTTCTTTTTACCACAGTTTTAAAGCAGAATTTGCAGACTGTAGCTCAGTGGTACAGCATTGCATGCAGAAGGTCCCAGGTTCAATCCCCAGCATCTCCAGCAGAGCTTGGAAAAGTTACTTTTTTAAACTACAATTCCCATCAACCCAAGCCAGCATGGCCACTGGATTGGGCTGATGGGAATTGTAGTTCAAAAAAGTAACTTTTCCAAGCTCTGATCTCCAGGGAGAGTTGGGAAAAGACTCCTGATACTGTGGCGAGCCATTATCATTGAGTACACAATACTGAGCTAGATGGAGCCAGAGTGTGGAAGATTACTTTTAAAAAGTAATAAATTACAGTTACAGTTACATGGCCCAAAAAGTAGTAATTACCGTCACAATTACAATTGCTCTGAAAGTAACTGATTACTTTACTTTTACTCAAAAGTAATCACTAAATTACATTTTAATTACTTTTCTTAAAAAAAATGCCTACAAGATGCTGGCCTTGGATGCTGCACATCTAAGTAGCCTAAAACAACATTAAAAATAAGAACACACACAGAGAGGATAGTAGAATTTTTTTTTTATCTATAAGATTAACAGAATGGCATAACAGAATCTCACATCCCCCCACCCCAACCCCAGCAATGATGATATCCCAACATACATATAATTCAGTTGAAATCAAATTTTACACTTGAAATGCTGCTTTTACAATACATTTCTGTTATGTCTCAAAAGAACAGGATGCTCAAAGAGCATGTCAGACAAGGAATGTCTTTTTACAAATTACATTACCACCAGTACTGAACAGACCTTCTACTGCGGCGCTTGAAGGCATGGCTGTGGTGCTGCAAAAAACAACGCAGCACCCCTTTCAACTAAAACACATTTTGATCAATATGGTAATCCCCTATCATCAAAGAAAAATGCAAAATTTAGTACTTTACTAGTTGCCTTTGCAACTGTTTTTGTCAACAGTATAACTTAGAGGTAACTTAGTCCTGTACATACTTACCAGGAAGTAAGTCCCACTGAACTCATTGGGTAGACATGTATGCACAATTGAACTGTCAGAAGCAGAACTTAAGAGACATAACGTAGGTAAACAGAAAATGCACATGTCAAAAGTAATCCACCAGCATAAACGTTATCCCTTCTCCTGCAATTAAAAATGTGGTCTTGCCCAGCATATAGTGAAACTATGGGATTTACTACCACAAGAAGCAGTGATGGGCACCAACTTGGATGGCTTTAAAAGAAGATTAGACAAATTCATGGAGGATAAAGCTATTAGCGGCACCTAGCAAAGGTGGCTCTGTTCTACTTCCACTGTCAGAGACAGTATGCTTCTGAATATCAGTTGCTGGGAATACAAGTGAGGAGAGTGCTGCTCGTGCACTCAGGTCCTGCTTGTGGGCTTCCCTTTAGGGCATCTGATTGGCCACTGTGAGAACAGGATGCTAGGCTAGATGGGCCACTGGTTGGATCCAGCAGGCTCTTCTTATGTTCTTGTATGTATTGCAACAAACAACAAAAGTTACTTGTGGGGCCTTACAGATCAGGGATAGCCAACGTGGTGCCCTCCAGATGTTGTAGACTACAATTTCCATCATCCCTGATAATTGGTTATATTGTCACGACACTGAAGTTCGTTTCTAGTTCCCAGTTCCTTATTTGCTTGAAAGTTCAAAACACTAAAAAACAAGAAAAGTTCACAGCTACAGCAACTCCATAGGAAAGTTAACATGTCTCTGAACCCCAAAATATATGTTGGGGTACCCCATATCATATATCGCTGTGATCTGGAGATTCTCCCTGTCAAGAATAACAAATTTATTCAATCAAAATTATAATGCTTCTGAAATGCTCATAAATGCATAATGATGTCATAAAATCATAAAAAATAAGTAACTGGGTGTGCCCACCCCACAATCTGTTCTGAGCCAGGACAACTCATACACCCCAGGGAAGGGGAGGGTGTCTTCTACAAGATGCCAGTGCGTCCTGCCTGGCCCAGAGCTTTTGCTGGGTGCAGGGCAGGGATGAGGGCATATATGTACAACCCAAAGCGACAAAAATCTGCAGAAAGCAATAAACTGGGGGTGCCCACCCAAAAATCTGCACTGTGCCAGGCAGTAGTTTAGTGGCAAATTCAGAAGTACAGGGTCCCTTCATGATAGTCTCAGCCACAGCCAGACCCCCCTCCCACCTTATTTTGCTCCTGGGTTGAGAACGAGGTCCTTGTTAATGCCTTCTCCCACAACAACTGCTGTCCCTAGGAGATGATCAGTATGAAAGGAGAGTGTATTAGCTACTGAAAAGAGTCTTCTCAGTGGGTGACTCACCTCCTTTCACTCTGATTGGTTCCAATCAGCAGGAAAGGACAGGAAGCATATTAGAAGACTCTTCTCAGTGGCTAACACACTCCCCTTTCATGCTGATCAGCTCATAAGATGCTGGAGACATAGGGACCCTGCTCCCAAAAAAGTAAGGGGTCTAGGACTCCCTGAGCCCCTGGACAACTACACCCCTGCTGCCAGGACAAATCATACATCCCAGGAACGGGAAGGGTGGCCTCTACAAGATGGCCTATACTTTCTGCTGGGCACGGGCACTCATAAGGACATCTGTGCAGAACTAAAATAATGAAGAGTAAGCAGAGAAAAATATGTAATTTGGGGTGACCACTCCAAAATCTGCTGTGGGCCATGAAACATCATTCACCTGAGCAAAGGGGAGAGCAAAAGGGCACACCCAGTTACTTATTTTTTATGATTTTATGACATCATTATGCATTTATGAGCATTTCAGAAGCATGATAATTTTGATTGAATACATTTGTTGTTATTCTTGACGGGGAGAGTCCTTAGATCACAGCAATATATGATACAGGGTACCCCAACATATATTTTGGGGTTCAGAGATATGTTAACTTTGGCTTGGAGTTACTGTAGCTGTGAGGTTGTCTTTTTTAGTGTTTTGAACTTTCAAGCAAATAAGGAACTGGGAACTAGGAACCACCTTCAGCATCATTATGTTATCTGAGACTGATGGGAGTTACAGTCCAACAACATCTGGAGGGCACTATGTTGAAGACCCAATTAGATTAACACAACTCCCAACCTACCCATCTCTTTCAAACACATCCAGAAAAGTAGGTCTCTTAAATTCTATGTCTGACAGTGAGTTCCTTTCAGAGGTAAAAATTAATCTGTAATCTTATATACTTATCCATTTAACTCAATGAGGTTTAATGTGGAGTAGACATATATAGGACTGGACTCCACCAGAATACATTTCAGGGGCTATACTTTATGCTGTACCAACCACAACTACCAACTGCTGCTTATGTACATATATTGTCTCAGCCTAAGCTACCTCACAGGGTTGTTGCAAAGATAAACAGGGAGAGTGAATGGCAATGGTCATGACATTCACAAATCAAAAATAAATCTGGGGAGGGGGGCTCACACAAGTAATAAGATGTCTGACAGATAGAATGTTAACAGGTGAAGCTTTCCCCATAATTGTATTTTCATACAAAAAAAGGCTTACTCCATTTAATTTCTACCTGCCCCACAGCTGTCCATAAGAGCCTCATCTCCTGTAATGCCACCCCTAAACCATGCAAAGAACTCAAGTAAAAGCAACCACCACCACAGAATTTGGGAAACATTTTTTTTAAAAGGAACATCTGTAACAGTATGAAATACAACATTATCTGGCAAAAAGAAGTTATGAGACAACAGACATAAAAACCCACGTACAAAGCCTTGACAAAAAGCAACAAAAATACTCTGAGCATTAGCATTTTCACATTTTAAATTTTTACTCATCATTGTTTTTGCTTATTTATTGTCTTGGGCCTGTCCCTAACTCTCAGCCTAACCTACCTCACAGGGCTGTTGTGAATATACAGAAGGCAGAATTAAAATGGGAAAGAAGGGAACTAAGGCTGCAATGCAATACATGTCTATTCAGAAGTAAGCTTTATTGGGTTCAATGAGACTTACTCCCAGGTAAGTGTGTACACAATACACACTTGCCTGGGAGTAAGTCCCATTAAACCCAATACACACTTGCCTGGGAGTAAGTCCCATTAAACCCAATGGGACTTACTTCTGAGTAGACAAGCAGATAGTCCTTGTATTACATGCATCAGATTTTACTTGTCTTAATGAGATTGATGCATCTTTGTACTATAAAGGGTCATATTTTTCTCTCCCCCCTCCCGCAAATGAGAGTAAGCTCCATTAAACATAAAGAGACTTACTTCTGAGTAGACTTGTATATATTGTACTGTAAGTCAGCTATACAATCATTTTTAACAAGTGCCTGGACATGTGCCTGTTTGAAACTCTTTGCATTTGCCATGGAGAGGAGGATTTGCACAAAAGAGCTTCCAGGGAATATCTTCCTCACAAGAAAGGAAGGGCAGGAAAGAAAACTGGAAGAGGCAGCTCTTTAGGACCCTGGCTGCTTGCTGCTGCAATTTCTGCCTGCCACTCACTCAACCTGAAGCCATGGCTTTTGGCTTGTGTCTCTCTCCGCTGGTAAGAGAGGAGAGGTGGGGAGGGAGGCAGAAGCCATGTCGTCGTCGTCGTCTCTCACCTCTGCAGCCAGTTCTTTATGCCCATTTTTCTGCTGCCTCTGGCTCTTTTCCCCCTCCAGTCGTGTCCATTTTTTAACAATTGTTTTCTCCACCACGTGTTGCTCTCCACCTCCTCCCTCATCGCCTCCTAAGCACCCATAGAGCACTAGGGAAGAGCGACGCTGCACAGAAGCCCAATTTGAAGCACATGATTTTTATCCACAAATCAGAGAAGCATAAGACTTCCCCTGCTCCCCACCAAGTAATGCCCAAAAGTAATTCTGTAAGTGTTACAGTTACAGCTCAAAAGTAATGAAGGTACTACTCATTCTATTACCAGCAAAATGTAATGAAGTTACCCACTTGTTACTCAAAAAAGTAATAAATTACAAGCAATTCGTTATTTGTAACTAGTTACTCCCAAGCTCTGGATGGAGCAATGGTCTGATTCAGTATAAGGCAGCTTACTGTTATAATAACAGAGGAAGCAGGAACAGCGTTTCCCTCTTGATCATTTGCATCCCTGACGATTTCATAATCCAGTGGAGATGTTACAATTCTTATCCACCTCTTTTTCAAACTGCATTATTGGCAGTGGGGCAGACACATAGGCTACAATCCTAGGTATACTTCAGAGCAAGTCCCTTTGAATACAGTGGGAGCTACTATGAATAAACATGCATAGGATTGTACATAGATGCATGCTATGAAGGATATCCACTTCCTCAAACAAATCGTAAAATGCAAAATTGTTTTTTTAAAGGCTAATGTCAGTGCAATGTTTAAACAGTTGAATATGGTTTAGTAATTTTTGTAGATGGCAGAAATCAACTTATTTTTGCTGTACCACAATGATTTCCAGCACATCTACAATGACTGTAGCCCATGTAGCTTATTTAGGACACAATCCACCCAGAGGTTTGAGTGCCACAAAAATGGCAACTGCTAAAAAGCACTATTTGAAGAGAACTCCCACAGGACTGTGTCAGTCACTTTTTCATGCATGCGTTGTAAACCCTCCCCCAACTGAACAATATTTGTATGTTTTGTACAGCATTGGGTAGAACACATTGCTTTCTGCTCTACAACCTCTTTGTGGCGGTTTAAGTTTTTATTTACTTCAACAAGGAAACACTGGCTTCAGTAAACATACAATTCAAGTTATCTTTTCTGAAAAATTGTCTTTTTATGAAATTGATGTTTTTCAAAATTCATATATGGTTTTTGTGTGAAACAAATTATTCAGTGTTGCATTAGAATACGTTTGCTCTGTTTAATCTATCATACATGTGACTTTTGATTCCATCAATGACATAATAGATACTTCAAAGCAAGTGCCTAACTAGTGTAATTGCCTTGAAAAATAAATGGTCAGGATTTTCACATTAAGTGAATATGCAGCATTTGTTTACTAATGCCAGTGTAGACTAATTCAGAGGTTTCTTAAATATTTTTCTTATATTTAGTCTGACACACAACCAATTTCATTACGGTCAGGTTTTCCAAATATGTTTTCATTCCAAGGTTTTCATCTTGCAAATTTGCCTCTTTATTTTACTAGTAATTTTGTGTGTGTGCAATGGATGTGTATTCCACTGACAAAATGTTGTGTTATAGAGAAAAATGAAAACAGAAATGTAAGCTTCATGTTAACATAGTACAATTGATTGAATCTCTATATTAATATTTATGTCTGCCTTGGGTGAAATCATTTTTAGGACACATGTGGAAGTATCTTCAATAACCTCTGTGAATTGTATTGCCACCCCAGCCAGCAGCAGTGGCAGCTGTTTTTATTTAATACACAAATTAGCTCAAGATGGAGATTATGTTACCTTTTGAATAGGTCAGCAGTAGTCAGAGTGATCAGGGGAAAACAAACTGAATTCTGATCCCTCCCAACTTTTATTATCTCAGTCTACAGCCTGGATGCCCCCTTTAGGATGTACACCTTAACGTGGTGAGGGGGTTTGAGTGTGTTGAAGTAGCTGAGAGCAATGCCATCAGGAGTCTAGACCAAGAGGCACTAGAGGCAGCCTCCGCATGGACATAGAAATCACCCAGCACTATCATTCTGGGCTCATCCAACGCCACAGCCAAGACGGCCTCCGCCAGCTCAGTCAGAGAAGCTGCTGGGCAGCAGGGTGGATGGTACACCAGCAGCAACCCTAGTTTACTGTCTCCTCTGCCCGTCACCAGGTGCAGGCCCCCACAGCCAGCTCCAAGACAGAGTGGTTTCCTGGTGACAGAGATGGAAGTTCTGTAGACCACAGCAACTCCTCCCCCCATTCCTGCAGCCTATGCTGGTGCTGCACTGAGTATCCAGGTGGGCAAAGCTGGGTCAGATCAATTCCTCCCAGTTCACCCCCCAGGTCTCAGTAATGCACACCAAATTGGCACCTTCATTCACAATCAAATCATGGATGAGAGTGGTCTTATTGTGTACCGATCTCGCGTTAAACAACAACACATACAGGCCAGTGGGCACAGCAGATGAGCAACGAGGAACTCATCCATGAGAGGAGTGGCAGGAAGGAACAAGGCGCAGATAGCCTTGTCCTCATCTTTTACTGTAATTCACCATATCCCCATGGCTATATTTCCCTCTACACATGATCACTGAAATTGGGGTGGCATCACCCATGTTCCTCCATACTAAGGCTCCTCCTAAACACCTGATATGGACCCAACACGAGCCCACCAACAAAGCCTGCCGGAGCCAATTATCCCAAAAGGCCTCTGCGAGAATTGGGAACAGTCATACCCATTCAAACTTTTTCACATGGGGCCCATCTACTCCCCCTCCTGTCTCACACCCAGGGAGGGCCAGCCTTCTGCCAGTTACAGACTCTGAAGGCCTCTGAAGGCATCTGGCGACTTTCTCCTACCGTTCAGTTCACTGCACAAGCTCTCACCCTTTGCAGGAACCACACGCCGTCCCCACCACCAATCTCCTCTAGATTGGTTTAACAGAAAATTAAAGCAAACAAAAAAAAAGGTAATAGAAGGGGGTAACGCCCTTGCCCTCGGGACTCCCAAAGGGGCGACCCCCTTTGGTGGTGACCCCGACAGCGGCAGACCTGTCGCCCAAGAGCAGCTGGGCTTTTACGCCTCCTGACCCATCCAGCAGCTGATGCAAGAGGCTGCAAGATTAACTGCAGCCTCTCTCTCTGGAGCCAGGGTCAGGCAGGGGGTCCCAGTCCTTGCAGCACTTACCAGTCTTAAGAGACAGCACCCCAAAGGAGCAAGCAGCAAGCACCCAGATACTCACTCCCAGGGCAGGTCTTCTTCAGTCCCCTAGTGCTGCAACTGTTCATTTTAAAATGTGAGGTGAAAGCTGCTCTTAAAATACTCTGAAGAAACAAATCACCCGGAACAGATGGCATACCAATAGAGTTGCTACAAGCTACTGAGACTTAATCTATCCAAATTTTGACAAAAATTTGTCAGCAAATATGGAAAAGTAAACAATGGCCCATAGAGTGGAAGCGTACCATATACAACCCAATTCCAAAGAAAGGGGATCCCAGGGAATGCAGTAATTATCAAACTATTGCCTTAATATCCCATGCAAGTAAAGTAATGCTCAAGATTCTACAACAAAGGCTCTTACCACATATGGAGCGAGAAATGACAGACGTCTAAGCTGGATTTAGAAAGGGAAGAGGCACCAGAGATCATATCGCAAACATACGCTGGATAATGGAACAGACCAAGGAATTTCAGAAGAAAATCACTCTGTGCTTTATAGATTACAGCAAAGCTTTTGACTGTGTAGATCATGAAAAACTATGGAATGCTTTAAAAGAAATGGGGGTGCCACAGCATCTGATTGTCCTGATACGCAACCTATACTCTGGGCAAGAGGCTACTGTAAGGACAGAATATGGAGAAACCGATTGGTTTCCAATCGGAAAGGGTGTGAGACAGGGATGCATTTTATCACCCTATTTGTTTAATCTATACGCAGAACATATCATACGGAAAGCGGGATTGGACCAAGATGAAGGAAGTGTGAAAATTGGAGGGAGAAATATCAATAATTTAAGATATGCAGATGATACCATACTACTAGCAGAAACCAGTAATGATTTGAAACGAATGCTGATGAAAATTAAAGAGGAAAGCACAAAAGCAGGACTGCAGCTGAATGTCAAAAAGACTAAGTAATGACAACAGAAGATTTATATAACTTTAAAGTTGACAATGAGGACATTGAACTTGTCAAGCACTATCAATACCTCGGCACAGTCATTAACAAAAATGGAGAGAATAGTCAAGAAATCAGAAGAAGGCTAGGACTGGGGAGGGCAGCTATGAGAAAACTAGAAAAGGTCCTCAAATGCAAAGATGTATCACTGAACACTAAAGTCAGGATCATTCAGACCATGGTATTCCCGATCTCTATGTATGGATGTGAAAGCTGGGTAAGAGAAAAATCAACTCATTTGAAATGTGGTGTTGGAAGAGAGCTTTGCGGATACCATGGACTGCGAAAAAGACAAATAATTGGGTGTTAGAACAAATTAAACCAAAACTGTCACTAGAACCTAAAATGATGAAACTGAGATTATCATACTTTGGACACATCATGAGAAGACATGATTCATTAGAAAAGATAATAATGCTGGGAAAAACAGAAGGGAGTAGAAAAAGAGGAAGGCCAAACAAGAGATGGATTGATTCCATAAAGGAAGCCACAGACCTGAACTTACAAGATCTGAACAGGGTGGTTCATGACAGATGCTATTGGAGGTCACTGATTCATAGGGTCGCCATAAGTCGTAATTGACTTGAAGGCACATAACAACAGCCTGGATGAGCTTGTAACTGCCCTTTTTCTGAAGTAAATATCAAAATACATCAATGAACTTCCTACGGTTATTTCCCTGTAGGAAGAAGCATTTAAAACTAAATGTGCCTATTTGAAAAAAAATAATCTACTGAAGCAGTTCAGAAGAGAGTGCTTTCTTTATTCAGTGGCATTTTATTGCTTTTGGAATACGAGCAAGTCAAAAGACCAGTGAGTTTACTTTTATAAAAGAAGGAATACAAGAACATCCTCTCTACCAGCTTCACACTTAGAGGACTTAGAGCCTCAGAACGCTCTGAGATAAAATTCTGAATAGCAAGTGTGGTGGGTGGGGTGGGAAAGTAAATGTGAGAAACTCTTGAAACATCACAAAAATATCTGCATAGACGACATCTTCAAGTACTGTGGTCTCTCTCTCTCTCCCTCTGGATCATCCCACAACAGCAGCTAATCTTTTTCACAGAGACTCCAAAATCTACTTGTCACTCTGCATCAACTGTTACTGAGTTTACAAAATCTCCCTCAAAGAAAAAGAATGATAACAGGAACAATCTTCAGATTTACAATCATTTCTGCTCATTTGGAACATCTATATTAAAATAATACAGTGATGGATGAAGAACCATGTACATGTTTATATTAATGTGTTATACATAATATTAACCAAACATTTTATCACCCAGCAAAATAACATTACTGAGATATTGTGACTTTGTGGTGCTAAAATGGAAAAGAGAACAAACATCCTTTTACTATGTTATCAGTGAATATTTTAAACTCAAAGGAACTTCCAAGTAAACACCAGAAAACCAAATCAAACTAACACTGCAACACTTATACAATCCTAAGCATGTTTACTCAGAAGCAAGCCTCACTGTGTTTAGCAAGAGGTAATCATAAGTAATTATGTATTGGATTGCAGCTTCACTGGGGAGTTGCACTGAACATAAGGAGCCATACTTCCAAGTAAGCATACCTAGGGCCGTGCTACAAGTCGTGACTTATTATTTTGGTGGGAGAACTTTTTTATTTTCTATTTTGAGGGATTATATTTAGGAATTACAAAAAATAAAAGCAGGCCTTCTTCATCCTCCTCTTCCTCATTATCATATAAACCACGTTGATATAACCATGTTGAATGAATTGAAAAGGCTATACTCTGACATGTGCTGTGCACTAAAGTAAGTCCACTGAATTCATCAGGCCTTATTCCCAGGTAAGTGGGCCTGGGCTTGCAGCCTTTGAAGCTCTATGGATACTCCTGTTACCTACTGTTAACCATTTGCTCACAAGACAAGTGAGAGACATACTAAGAATACAAATCAGAGAAGCTAGCAATCTTTCCAACACTGCCTAAATTCAGAGAAGCTTCAAATTAAATATATGGAGTATAAAGGGCAGACATACTATACGTTCCTAAACTCTCAGGACCATGTATATATCCTTTAACTTTCACATTAAGCACCAGAATAACACAGAGTGTTTTTAGGAAGTTCATCTCATTCTGCTTCTCTTGTACCCTTTAAAAAAATACTACCACAGAAGTTGCCAGAGCTGGAGGAGAAGGAAACAAGCACTGCAATGTAAAATGTTGTTTCACCCATCCACATGGCAAATTTAGTATTTTCCACAGTTTTGTGAAAGACATTTTGCTTGTGATTCCTAAACTGTACTGCAATACATTTTATAATACTACTCCTCCAATGCACAGCAACTAGGATAGAGCAGGGTTTTCAGAAAATTACTACTGATACCAAAGCAGACTGTTCTCTTTCTGTCCAAGAGTCAACAGCGTCTGCCTCAAACTATAATTCAGCTCACCACTCTTACCGTGGTTAGCAAGCATGATGAGCCCCAGACTTCCTTTCAGGCTTGAAATTGGGGAGAGGCACGGATCAACCTCAAAGCTGTATTGTGGTTCAGAGGAACATATAGTGCATTTGATAATCCCCACCCCATCCCTGAATAATTACTTATTCAGCTTCAAGGTTGGGAGGAAGGCTGGGACTTGTTTTGGCACTGTACGGAAGTACTGTGCCAAACAAGGCTTGACTCTCCATTCCAGAATTGAAAAGGACAGCTGGAGTTTGATGTTTTTGCTGCAGCACTTCCATGACACTCAGAACTCTTTGTAAGCATAATGACAAAACAAGCTTGGATCTGGGGTGATAGCAATTTTCCCTGCAGTTGCACTGGGTTCTCAAGGCTTCCTGGTTCTGAGAACCGCCACAGCAAATAGCACAGTTACAGGATGATTACACCCCTCTTCAAGCTGGAGAAGAGGATTTGGGCTTCCATTGCAGCACCATCAGGAACAATCTGCCTCTTCCCAGATCCAGACTTGGAGCTACGGAGGGGAGTGGCTGGTTGTCCCTGATACTGCACTGAGTTTCAGATGCAAGTCTGGAGACCCTTCCCCTTGGAAGGGGCATGATGCTGGTGGCTACAAATTTTTGGTTGGTTATCAAGGCCAGACAATGCTTCTAGATTCCCTCCCTAGAAATGGCTGTCTTTTGTTATTCCAATTAAATGGGATGAGGAAAGATTTTCCCCAGGATGACACTCTCAACTACTCACAGGAACGTATTCAAGCCACTACATTGGTTTGAAGCAGCAATGAGGATGTGGGAAGCCCCTCCGGCCTCCTTTATGATAGTCCATTATTATATCATATAGGAAATTGTATATTTGAAAGAGAGAAATGCTTACTAATAGAAAGATGAACATATGCATAAGCATAGAAACCAATTGTTTACAGCAATCCCTAAACCAAATATACTTTTAAAAAAGGGTCAGCACTTTAAACAAAACCAAATACTGTATCATCATCATCATGATTATTATATCCATCAGTTGCACATGGTGCTGTACACAAAATAAATCAATAAAAGAAGTCCCAGCCCAAAAAGGCATACAATCTGAATAAAATAAAACGAGGACAACAAAGGAAGGGAGGGGAAACAGAGGACAAAGCAAGGACTTCAAACAAACATACAGTCTAGGTATTTGATGATGATTCAATTATGGCTATATCTTAGTATATCTTTCATTTCAATGTCTGTAGTACTAGTTGTTTTTTAAACTGTTAAAATATTTTCTCTTTAGAGCATGAAATGTTTCAGTTCGGTAGTTAGCTGGTTAAATGAAGCCAACCTTTAAGCAGCTTCTGATATCATGTAATAGATGGTGGGAAGAGGGATATAATGAATCATGCATTATTACAGCTTCTTTCCCTACCATATGGAAGCCACTGGTATTTATGTTTATTATTTACACCTACCATTTCCTTGTGATTAGGATAAAAGGTTTGCTCAATTAGAGGGAACTTTTCTGATCCCAGGGTTCTGTAGATGGACACCAACTGGGCAAACTGTAAAAGAAAATAAACAGAATTTTAAGCTCAAAGTTCAGGTTATACAGAAATTACTTCAGCACTATTATTCAGCACTATAATTACAATCTATCAAAAATTCAAGATCCAATTAAAAGATGCCTTGTACTATGGCAGACTCTTATTATCCAAATACAGAAAGAGAACATATAAAAATTAAAATGCAGGTGCAGATTATCCCACATTAGATTAATAACACTATTTAAAAATGAGCACTAGATACCAGCCATGGCGATACTTCAACATTCCTTACTTGATATGCAGGTACCTCTGGTTAGGTTTTATATAGTGCAGCCGATCCTATTGGGGGTCTCTACCAGAGCATCCCTCTTGCAATGGAAGCTCACTTTAAACTCCTAATTGTTTCTTTGTATGATGTCAGGTATTGGGCAGGTGGGCATGGTTTGTGAGGAACGGCATTGAAGGCCAACCTGGGACCCACACTGGGCCTAATTCCCTGCTCCTGATGTAGAAGAATTTAGAATCAGGGTTCCAAACAGAAGTGCATCTTTGCTATGGAAATATTTTTTATTGTTGTGCACCACCTCAATCTCCGAGTGGTGAGACATCTCCAGGGGTCCCTGAGCTTGCCCAGGGCTTGGGTTTTCTTGGAAAGAAGGTCAACGGAGTCTATGGTGTCTTTGTGAAATATGGTTTATTCACACCCATTCACAGCCTGAGCATAAAATGGAGTTCAAAGCATCAGCAGTCCTTGATTTTCCATCAGGCTTATAGGAGGCATCCTGATGCCATCATGCAGGTAGCAGGCCTCTCTGTATGTCTCCAGTTTCCAGCCTTTCCTCAGACTAGCTAAAAACACAAACCTTTCTTTGGCCCCAGGAGGGGGGAGGAAGGGCTCTCCTGAAGAGTTTCAGTAACAATAGGATCTCCCTGGCACATTCACCAGTTAATGGGCACGTGACAGACCCATTAGCCCACCTGGCCACTTTATTAGATTAACAAAGGAGACGAGACTCATCTGACCAGCAGAGCAGGTTTTTCCGCTGCAGAGCCCACCTCTGGGTGCAGGGTTCCAAATCAAAGGCTGTAAGGGGACTCATAGAAATAATCTATCTCAACCACAAACCCATAACATTATTTTGCAAAACTACCAGCCATTCATGCAGCTCTTCAAGTAACTCCTATGCACACCATATATGAGGAAGAGCTTCATTTCATATTTCCTTACTTCGAAAGACTTTGAACTCTGGTATCATTCTCAGTTGCTTGCAAGACAGGATCCTTGTCTTGCAACTACAGCAGCCATTTCGGTGGGGCTTCTCTAAGCCACTGTTCTGCCCAAAGCAAAATCAACAGCCCTCCAGACTCATAGCAACATTAGAGCTCATAATCAGAAGATCATGCCTTATTGTAATCAGACACTTAATTTTCCATTAAGAAAAACGCTGAGCTTTCAAAAGATGATCTCATTTAGATGTAGCTGCCATTCAACAGATAGTTCAGCCAGACACACAATGACAAAGCAAAAAAGAGAATTCTGGATCCAATATATAATTCCACTAGATAACTTGCATCTGGACAAGGACCACAGGTAAAGCACAGTCACTGCATGCAGAAGGTTCAAGTCACTGGCACCTCCACTTAAAGGAGATAGGAAGCAAGTGATGTGAAAGACCTTTGCTTTAGACTGTAAAGAGCCATTATCAATATGAGTAGACTATACTGGGCTAGATGGAGAAATAAACAGACTTAGTATAAAGCGACTTCCTATTTTCCAGTCTCAAGAATTAAGCCCCTAACATGCCCTAATGACATGGAGAGATACAGAGGAAAATACAGAAAGAGAAATCTACACGAAGGAAACAGGTAAGATTCTAGAATTACAAAGTTGTATTTCAAGAACTACTCTCACATATTACACAACCACCCCCAATCATCAGAGTTTCAGTCTATTGATCTGGCTAAGGGCATTACATCTATTATCATATTTTCTCTTTAAGGTATCAGGAAACTCTACAGACTGGGGAACCTACCTGAGCCTGGGGCCAAACCAACATCCTTTGTAGAAAAATATCCAGAACTACACAAGACAAATGAGTCTGAAATTTTTCTAAAGCCTGAACCAAGTAATAAGACTAACTCAATCTACAAAAGTCTTTGAAATTCCAAAGGAAATATGTTTAAACTTAAACAAAAGGAAATATTTATTTAACAATAAAATACAATAAAGTGCATAAACAAGGGTCTGATCTTTATGAAGCTTTCCATGAAGCTTCAGTAACTTCAGGTGAGGTCACTTTAGATCACCTCTGAATGCACTTTCCGGACTTTTTAGGAAATTATCAGAAACAGTTCAGGCCTTTCTATGTTTTTCTCAAAGGAAGTGTATAAAATCAAGCACAGGGTAGATCTCCTCCAGCCTTTCATGCTAGCCCCACCTCCTCCAGCAAACTTACCAACAGTGTGGAAAGCTTGCAATAGAAAGGAGAGACCATATAGGCCTCTGCTCAATTGGCTTGGATGCTCCTGACCATGCTCAGAAATGTAATTTCTGGCTGGTGTGCATGGGATGAGACTGGTTTTTGCCCTGGCCCAACTGACTGAATCAGAAGGCACAGAAAACAACACTCCACCAGGAAATGATGCCTCTGATCATGCTCACAAGCACCCAGACCAGTTAACCCCCAGTAGTTCCCCTATTCCTTCTCAAGGGTAAATTTGCTTGGGAACAGGGGAAGGACTGGAAGGGAGGCTAGCAGAGAGGTGAGCCAGGCCAGAATTCAGAAGAGTCCAAAGTGTAATGGGATGTGGGTTTTCAAACTGACAACCATAACAACATAAAAAGAGCCCTGCTGGATCAGGCTAAAAGCTTATCTTGTCCAGTATTTTGTTCTCACATTAGCCCATCAGACACCTATGGGAAGCCCACAAGCAAGACATAGTTGAAACAGCATTCCCCACTTGTGAACCCCTGTATACTGCCTTTGATATTGGAGGTAAAATATAGGCATCATGAAATATATGTCATCATGACGAGTTTATATTTTGAACTACCCAGCAAGTCCAGAAATTTGCTGTCAACAGTTTCTAGATGAAGGTTAGCTGATTGTATTGTCTTTGGTCCAACAGGGCCAATTACTGGAGTCACAGTGTGAATCTAAACTGGTTTCAAGGATATTGTTGCTATACCAGTCATGCAGTTTTTATTTAATGAAAATGGTAAACTCCACATTTCTTCAAAAAGAAACCAGAGCACATTATAACATTAAAAAACAAAACAAAATTGATAACAAAACAAAAACAGCTACAAAATAAAACAACGAAGGAAAAGTACAGCCTTACTTAAACAGCAACACTAACAGGAAAGAAAAGCACTAGCAATTCAGAAATCTCAATTTAAAATACTGTACAGTCCACAGATTGGTGGGAAACTGTAATCAGAAGATCTCTAGCCAATAACTAGGGGTTCAAGTCCCCTCTATAGCTATTTTCATTTCAATTGTTCTTGTTATGTGCCTTCAAGTCGACTACGACTTATGGCAACCCTATGAATCAGTGATCTCCAATAGCATCTGTTGTGAACCACCCTGTTCAGATCTTGTAAGTTCAGGTCTGTGGCTTCCTTTATGGAATCAATCCATCTCTTGTTTGGCCTTCCTCTTTTTCTACTCCCTTCTGTTTTCCCCAGCATTATGGTCTTTTCTAGTGAATCATGTCTTCTCATTATGTGTCCAAAGTATGACAACCTCAGTTTCATCATTTTAGTTTCTAATGATAGTTCTGGTTTAATTTGTTCTACCACCCAATTATTTGTCTTTTTTGCAGTCCATGGTATGCGCAAAGCTCTCCTCCAACACCACATTTCAAATGAGTTGATTTTTCTCTTATCCGCTCTTTTCACTGTCCAGCTTTCACATCCATACATAGAGATTGGGAATACCATGGTCTGAATGATCCTGACTTTAGTGTTCAGTGATACATTTCAACTGTACGTGTGGTAATAATAGCAAAACAATACACATAAAAGAGAATAGCAGAACATTTTGGTAATTGGACTTTATCTGGTAACTAAACATTTCACATTCCTAAGAAGCAACGTTAAATAACATGCACTTGTACCAACTAGGCTCACACTTCAGCAAACCTCTAACAGAAGAGATTTTACAACTTACGTCCTATGAGCAAACAAGAATATGAATGTGATTTATCTGAATATTATTCACTTTGTGAGAAGTTATCTATGTGATTTTTTAAAGTGTAGTGATAACAGCAAAGAGGAAAAATGGGGGGAAAACTTTTCCTTTGAAGACTGTCCTCAGCTGATGTACAAAGATGACTGTGCTTCATAGCTCAATGTATTAATAGATTTTACTGCAAGAATTTTTGTTCATAGTGTTTGGGTTTTTTTATATTGTTATCGCTATCTATTCTTACACTTCAGATGAAAACTGTCCTTGCATCTTAGTCTTTAGGGTTTTTCTTGAGTGGGAGGAAAGGATTGCTAGCTGAAATCTTCATGTATGCCACCAATGCTTTGTACAGATAATAGTAAGCACCTAGCCAGAGGGCACATTCATTTCATAATAAAATAATTTGGAAGATGTCTTTTGTTACACTTGGAGTGGAACCTAGTTATGGAACTCATTTAATATTAACTTTATAATTAGAGACTTAGATAACAACAGTTTTATTTAAGTTTTATTCAAATGAATTTAAATGCAAGCATGTGTCAAACACAGCATAGGGATATTTTTTTCTTTAAAATGGGGCATTTAAAGCTTATATCGGCTTCCACAAAAACAAGCACTGAATTTTCCATGCGATTCCCTCTTAGACTGCATACACATTACTGGCTTAAAATGCAGCTAGTTCTTTTTCTTGTTCTTTTTCTCAACTTGGATAAAAACTGAGTTGGGGAAAAACACATCAAAACACAGTTTTTCATAAGAAGCAACAGAGTAGATATGGATTGTGCTAATGTTGCGTATATACCACTTCCCAAAACCAAAGTGGGAGCGCACTGGATGAAGAATAAATGAGAGTGTGTACACAGTCTTAGACTCCCGCAGGAGAAAGGAGGAGAGACTAGCAGAACTGCAATTTCAGCTGCAATTTGAGTGGGAAGTAGTAGTAATGAGGGCTTTCCCCCTTTTCACCACTTCCAAGCACAAAGCAAGAATGTAGGCTGAGGTTGGGGATCTTTTAGAGGTAAGCTGCCTGTTCTGGATGATTCCTCTGGTCCTGGAAGTAGCATATAGCCATCCTATAATTTCTATCTTCTCCACACCATGAATAATTTTATACACCTCTATCATGTCCCCTCCCCAGTTGCCTTTTTTTCTAAACTAAAACAACCCTTCCTTGTAGGGGAGTTGCTCCATTTTGGTTTTCTGCACCTTTTATGTACCTTGTTGCTTAGCGGGATGAGATGTTGTGTGTGGACCCCTTCTTAGTGTTATCTTGGGGTGACAGTGAGAGCGCAGCCTGATCTTGGGGCTCTTGAATAAACCTGAACTTATTGTGATCTAATCCTTTCTTCTGCATTCTGTTTTGTGTTAATTGAAGATGTTGTTCCGGAAGGTGCTGTTTTCATGCTTGTTTTGTTTTTTTGTTATCTGGAGATTATTGGAATTATTGTGTATGCTCTCTCTCTGTTCTGTTAATGTGACTTGGTATGCTCTTTCCCTCTTTCACCAGGATCTGGTGAGAGAGAGGTATCCATGGACTAGCATTAGGAATTAAATATTAATGCTCTAAGGCAGCGGTGGGGAGTTGTTGTTGGACTCCATCTCACAGCAGCTTCAGACAGTGTGGCCAGTGGTCAGGTGTGATTGAAGATGGACCATACATTTCTCATCCCTGCTCTAGGGCATTTTGGGGTTGACAGATTACCCTTTTAATTACTCTGTATCTTCCTCTGCGGGATATTGTTAGTTTTTGTATAACAGGCAGCCCTTCCCTAAAAAGTCATCAGAGTTGATTGGGTGTTCAGACTCAACTCGGGGAGGGATATATATATTTTCAAAAGATGGGTTAGTAGATACATGGCCATTCAGAGGGTTCTTGGAAGAGAGGTCTTACTGTGGATTCCTCTCTTGACCCACAGTATTAGATCATTATATATGTTCTATTCTTGGGCAAGGCATTCAAGTATTTTTTTTCTTTGTTTGGGAGAATGTTTTGCTGTTTTTGGGGGGACAGGGAAGAGTGCCTGTTGTTTTAAATTTGGGGAGAGTGTTCTAAACAACATCAGTTTTTCTCCTGTGAAATGGATATTTTATGGTGCAAGCAACAACAGTGAAGGTGGAAATGACAAGAGATCTTACTGCTCTCATGAATACTTACATAAGCAAGCAGTGGTTAGTGTGTCTAACTAGGAGTGAGGAGACCCAGGTTCAAATCCTCACTCAGCCATGAAGCTCGTAACTGGCTAATTGTTATCCCTAAGCTTAACTGACATCACAGGATTTTTGGAAGGATAACCCTGCCTTTTCTGCTTGATCTCTCAGAAGCTTTCGATACCATTGATCATGGTATCCTTCTGAAATATTATTCCATGAAATGTGAATTTATTGATAAATGACAAGCCAGTAGCAGTTTTTATTGCATAAACCCATCCTACCTGCTCAGACATTTATTCTTTCACTCACTCTGGCATGTTCCATCTCTTCAATTTTATGCTGTAAATCTATAAAACCAGTTTCTTATGCAAAGGGCTGGGAAAAAGATAAAAGCATTCTGGTTTTAAGTGATAAGGCACACATAGTTAATCCAACCACCTGCAACCTTTTTAAACAATAGCAGGAACGTCAGACTGAACTGCCTAAGGGAGATAGAAGCTGAATACAAGCATAGGTGGTTTTGTTCTTAATACCAGCAGGTGCCTCATTATTAAAGATCCCACTGTAAGATGAAGGCATCCTCAACAGCTGATGGCAGAACTTTCTCATGGCAGAAGTGATTTCATGGGCACTGCACCATGCACACATGGACCCCAAGGATGAACAGCAGGAAGATGTAACAAAATTAACAATGATTAGGGCTATGCACAGCAGGTACAATTTGTATTTATAATATCTACCAGGGGGATCTGCACAAATGTTGCAGTGTGGAACATTTTTATTTACAGTTTCGGCCAGCCATGCCCTTTGTCAAGATACTCAGATTTATCCCTATTTTCTGTTCCCACCTTCCCCCACCCCAATAATACACGAAACATCATGTAGCCATTGAGCACGCTTAGTCCTTAGGACTGTTTTTTGGGGGAGAGGATTCTCCTTTAGGGGTTTTCACCTCTTAAACATGTTTGCATTTCTGCAAACCTACTGATAACACTATCTTCTGCATGGATGGTGCTGTTTGGCTACATAAGGATTGGCACTTGGGGCAAGTGCGGTGTAGTAGTTTGAGTGTTGGACTAAGATAAGGCCCAAGTTCAAATCCTCACTCACCCAACTTACCTCAAAAAGATTTTGTGAGGAAAAAGCTGAAGGGAGGCATGTA
Organism: Rhineura floridana; assembly: GCF_030035675.1. NCBI lineage: Eukaryota > Metazoa > Chordata > Lepidosauria > Squamata > Rhineuridae > Rhineura > Rhineura floridana. The sequence goes on along the minus strand of NC_084482.1, from coordinate 139,042,112 downwards.
TACTGGCTTGAACTCTTTCGAGTAAAAGAAGTATAAAAACATAATAAATAATAAGCAAAACAACACATCATATAGTACAGGTGTTTTGAATTTTCATATGAGAAATGAAAATCATAGCTGTTAGGACAGTTGTTGAACCCACCATCAGATTTATAAAATGTTAACTAAAATCCAGATGGCCCGATCAGTCACATGTCACACAAACAGCTGCAGATGTATTATGTTCAACGAACTCCTTCCCTCGTCCCAACTTTCACATTCAAATATATGGTTATTTTTGAATTGGGGATTTCTACCAGATAACTTACCACCCAGGGCTTGTCACAGAAGTTGTAGATTGACTCTAGGGAGTTAACACTTGGGATGCCAGCATAATGCATCCCAATGATTAAGTTACGAAAATCTTCATTTTCTGCCATGCCGAATGAGTGTTGTCGAACAAGAACGAAGTCAGGCCTGAATGATCTAAGGAGAATTAGATTATGTATTTTTAAAATCCAGAAGCTATTAATTTTCTTGTACATGAAAGTAACATTAATATAAGTTTACAACAATATTTACAGGAAAGGCTTTGAACTGAAAACCAGGAAAAAATGTAAGGAATATAACCCCAACATTTTTCTTTTCAGAATTCATTGATTTCTCTTATTAAAGCTGTGGTTCTATTCACACTTACAAGAAAGAAAGCCTATTGAAATCAATGGGCGTTTCTTCTGAGTAAACATGCTTAAGATTTCGGTTCACATCCAAAATCAGGTTGTCAGATAATGCATATCAAGAGAAAAAGCTCCAAAATCTACAGCTGGACAATATCTTTTTTGGTGTCAGCCAAAATGATGTCTCTTATAATCTATAGCCTTGCAGCTCTGATCTAGCATCTGCATAGTCATTGAAAACCCTATTATACCAAATGCACCGCATTACTTGCATAACTAATGGAAAAATCCAAACATCTCTAGGAAAGGGGGAAAACGACGACCAGAGTAATTTTTATTGTATGGGACACTGGGGCATTTTTTTTCCAGAAAAGCATATAGTAAACACTATATATCTACAATTAATATGAAATGAACAGGAAATATCTCAGGTTTATTAGAAAGAAGTGAAGGGACTGAAGTGATAAGACATGGAAATGAAGAGCAAACAAGAAGGGATGTTAGGAGGCAGAAAAAAATAAAAGAAGGTTAAAGGATAGAGCAATGAGGTGAAGGTAGAAGGGAGGCATGGCACCCTGTGATATGATGGCTCCTATCTGGAGCATCTCAGTACTACTGAGACCCTCTTCCTCTTACAAGCAACACCCTGTGTCCCTTTAATCATCTCTCATTAGGTCACCACATACTCCTTCCAAGTTACTGGTCTCAGCACAACTAGACTGAGAATCAGTAGACTACAGCATAAAATGATTTCCTAACATTTTGTGATGTAAGGATATGCTTTGCTTTTATTCCAATCCTATGCAGTGATTTTTCTTTCTAATGAGACTTCTCATTGAGCAATGATGTGGAGGAAGAAGCTTATGGCTCCAATCCTGTCCCTTGTTCTTCATGTACAATGCCTTGTTCATAGCAACTCTGTAGTAAGTATCTCGTATGTGGTCGAGATCTCACATCATAGTGGTGGTATCTGGAACTAGAAACTAGTTAGTTGGGCAGCTGCTGGCCCCAGAAAGAGATATGATACTAAAGCAATTAGCCACATAATTTATGGCCATCATTTGATTTCTAATCCAGAGAGCTTCGGCTATGGGGCGGTATACAAATGGAATAAATAAATAAATAAATATTATCATTGTGTTATGGCATGTCAATCACAAGGAAGCATCGACTATGCCACAGAAGTATGTATGAATCAAGTCTAATGCTGCAATCCTATGACATTTACTTGGGAATACATCTCATTGAATTTATTGGAATTTACTTCAGAGCAAATATGCATAGGCCTGTGCTTTATGTCTTATAAAGTCAAGTATATGACAAGATTCCAAAAATTTTAATTATATTTAAATTTAAATTATAAATAAAATTATATCATAATTATTTATCATTTATATCATATATATCATATATATCATTTGATATATTTTATCCTTTTTATTGTTTTTATTACTTTTTAAACTTCAAAACAACTTTTTATATATATACACTCTACAATAGCTATTCAGAGCTTGGAAAAGTTACTTTTTTGAACTACAACTCCCATCAGCCCAATCCAGTGGCCATGCTGGATGGGGCTGATGGGAGTTGTAGTTTAAAAAAGTAACTTTTCCAAGGTCTGAGCTATATAAATCAGTATATTGGGTGGTATTCAAGCTAGTCCTACTCCTTGCTAGTCCTTGAAGTTACTATCCTGCTGCAAAAATTATATTGGATCAAATGGACCTTTGGTCTGATCCAGCACGGCTCTTCCTATGTTCTTAATAAAACAGTATAGTGTTACGACAGTTAATGGCATTTCATATACATTTTCTCTGTAATCATTTCAACAGTCCTTTATTCTTGACTGTTATATTTCATTTATGAAAGAGCATGATACACACTGAAAAATCTTCCTCGTATATTTGGGGTTTTTTTTGAGATTTTTAGACCAAAGCTTCTGGAAGAACTCAGAAATCTTCTTAGGTTACATTGAAATCAAACCCTGAGAATTGCTATGGCCCAATTTTAAAAACAAACAGATACATATTTTAAAAAATGGATCTGGATCGTGATTCAACTGTGTTTGGAGCCCTTATTTCAGCTGTGCCACTTCAACTTGTGCTAGTTAAGATACAAAACTGGATCAGATGCCTTCTTAAGTCAAAGGCAAAACAAGTCTTCCACTTTCTGGATTCTTTTAGTACTGTCAAGAAAGAAAAATCAACTCATTCAAAATGTGGTGTTGGAGGAGAGCTTTGTGCATACCATGGTCTGCAAAAAACACAAATAATTGGGTGCTAGAACAAATTAAACCAGAACTATCACTAGAAGCTAAAATGATGAAACTGAGGTTATCATACTTTGGACACATCATGAGAAGGCATGATTCACTAGAAAATACAATAATACTGGGAAAAACAGGAGTAGAAAAAGAGGAAGGCCAAACAAGAGATGGATTGATTCCATAAAGGAAGCCACAGACCTGAACTTACAAGATCTGAACAGGGTGGTTCACGACAGATGCTTTTGGAGGTCACTGATTCATAGGGTCACCATAAGTCGTGATTGACTTGAAGGCACATAACAACAACAGTACTGTCAAATCATAATGTGGTGGTGGCTGGTTACAGTTTTCCAACTAGCTAAAAAACACTGATTAGCCTTATGCAAATTATCTTGGTAAGGAGATATAATGTCAAGGAACAGTAGGGAGAAATGGTGTCCCACTTGCTAAGCACAGGATGGTGACCGATATGCATGCTCTGAATCAACAACTAGCTCCAAGTTAAATCAATCCATTAAAACAGGTGAAGGCTAAAACTCCCTTTCCCTTTGTTTCATCTTTGTCATCACACTGAACATAAGCAGCTGTGTCTGTGACATTTGTCAAAGAACACAGAATTAATCACGGAATACAGACATGACACATGCAGGTTAGCTAGACTAGGACATTGGTCAAGTGAACAATTTCTCTAGACTGGCAGTTCTTTGCAGATGCTATAGCAGTGGAGAGGAAACTTTCCTCAACACTATTGCTGCAATCTCTGGCAAGAGGTGAGTAGCTACTTGAATTCTAGATATATGTTTTCCACCTTCAGCTACCAGAGTTCATCAGCCTATTGATGGATGGATGCTGCAACAGCTGACTATGATCTCTCTGTGAGAATTTTTCATCCATGAGCCTTTGTGTATGGTCTACAACTGGATCAGTAAAGGATGGTAGGGATTTAAAATATCTGCAGACAACAGATTTCCTTTCCTGTTCCTTCACAGTAGCAAAACTCACACCAATCACAGATGATATATGAACAATATTCTCAGAATGATATAAACAATTGCTACTATGTTGGTCTAAGAATAATATAGAAAAATGTAAAGAGGACTGCTTCAATTGTTGTTGAGTATACAGACAAACAAAACAGACAAGGAAGAAAGCCTCAGGCACACAAAGAGACAGGCTGGTCTCAAATATGAATCATTTTGATTAAATTGGGGGAGGGGAAGGAAAGGATTCACAATTGTAACTAATCTTACTTTTAGATACCCAAAGTTTAGCTCCCTTTCTAATCTGCTCAATAAAGAGTTCAGTGTACTGTGAAAGCTTGACTACTCTTATGCTAATAAAATGTACCCCTAAAATATACCACCTGCCTATTTTGTATGACTTGCAATGCAGTCTTATCATTAACTACAGTTGTGCCAGATGTCCCCGAGGCTTCCTCTGGTCATTGTTCTATGGATACTTTTCAGCTTGTGAAGCCTGAGGATGTGGACAGGATTCTGGGAGAATCGAGGGCCACTATTTGTTCTCTTGACGCTTGCCCATCCTGGTTAATCAAATCTGCCAGAGTGGGAGTGGTTGACTGGTTGACATATTTAATTAACAGCTCCCTAAGGGAAGGTTACAAGATCCTCTGTGGCGCAGAGTGGTAAGTGGCGGTAACGCAGCCGAAGCTCTGCTCACAGCCGGAGTTCAATTCCAACGGAAGGAGGAAGTCGAATCTCCGGTAAAAGGGGTCGAGGTCCACTCAGCCTTCCATCCATCTGTGGTCGGTAAAATGAGTACCTGGCATATGCTGGGGGGTAAAGAAAGGCCAGTGACGGAACTGGCAATCCCACCCCATATATATGGTCTGCCTAGTAAACGTCGCAAGACGTCACCCTAAGAGTTGGAAACGACTCGCACTACAAGTGCGGGGACACCTTTACCTTTTAAGGGAAGGTTATATGCCAACATTGATGAAGGAGGCTATGATAAGACCTTTGTTAAAAAAGCCTTCGTTAGACCCTGCGGATGTTAACAACTTCCTCCCAGTCTCTAATCTCCCTTTTTTGGGAAAAGTGATTGAGAAGGTAGTGGGACAGTTTTCCTGGATGAATTGGGCTATCTAGACCCTTTTCAATCAGACTTCAGGCCTAGCAACAGGACTGAGAATGCCTTGGTCGCCCTGCTTGATGACCTATGCCGGGAATCAGATGGGGAGTGCATCCCTGTTGGTGCTGGTGGACCTCTCAGCGACCTTCAATATGATCGACTATGGTATCCTTCTGGGCTGTCTAGCTGGGATGGGATTTGGAAGCACTATTTTGCAATGGCTCCAGTCCTACCTGATGGATAGGACCCAGAAAGTGGTGCTGGGAGACTACTGCTCAACCCCCTGGCTGTTGGCCTACGGGGTATTGCAGGGTTCTATTCTGTCTCCCATGGTCTTTAACATTCATATGAAACCGCTGGGAGAGATCATCCAGAGATTTGGAGTACAATGTCATTAATATGCTGATGACACTCGACTCTATCTCTCCTTACCACCTGATTGTAGGGAGGGAGTGCTCATCCTCAACCAGTGCCTGGAGGCTGTGAAGGGCTGGATGTGGGCTAACAAACTGAAACTTAATCCAGACAAGACAGAAGTGTTGTTCATCAAGGGGAAAACTGTGCCAGGGATAGGGTTGCAAACTATTCTGGATGGGGTTGCACTCCCCTTGAAGGAGCAAGTCCGCAGTTTGGGAGTCCCCTTGGATCCTGCCCTGCTGCTTGAATATCAGGTGGCTGCGGTAGCCAGGAGTGCTTTTGGCTAGCTCAAACTGGTCTATCAGCTGTGTCTGTTCCTGGAAGCAGTTGACTTGGCCATAGTGACACGTGCATTGGTGACATCAAGGCTTGATTACTGTACTGCGCTCTATGTGGGGCTGCCTTTGAAAATCGTTTGGAAATTACAGTTGGTTCAAAATGCAGCAGCCAGAACGTTAACTGGAGCACGGCACAGGAAGCATATCACCCCTGTGTTTTATCGAGTCCACTGGGTCCCAATTTGTTTCCAGGCCCAATTCAAAATGCCTAAATAGCCTTGGACCAATGTACCTGAGGGACCGCTTATGTCCATATGTACCTGCCCGGGATTTAAGATCATCTGTCTCTGGTCTCCTCTGCATGCCTGGAATGAAAGATGTTAGACTGATAGGCACACGGGAGAGAGCCTTTTCAGCTGTGGCCCCCAAGCTTTGGAATACCCTACCTCAAGAAGCCCATTCTGCTCCCTCCCTGATGATTTTTCGGAGACTTTTGAAAATGATCTTATTTCGGAGAGCCTTTGGGAGGGACTGAGGGTAAAACCTGACACTGATTTTATGCCTTCTATGTTAATTTTTACCTCTGTAGTCCCCTCAGTACCACTCCCTATATGTGTGTGTGTGTGTGTGTGTATAAAATGTATTTTAATTGCATTTTATGTATTTTAATTTATTTTAATGTTTTTGTGATCTTTATTGTGTACAATTTTTATTATGTATATGTTTGATTTTATTGTAAGCCACCCTGAGTGCCCTATTATAGGGCAGAAGAGTGGGATAGAAATATTTTGAATGAATGAATGAATAAATAAATAAATGTGTACTTAGAAATAGGTCCTATGGATTTTAATGGGATTTGCTCCCTAAGTAAGCGTCCAATAGAATGGCAGTCTTAACAGTGAAATCCCATGCATGTATCTGTTCAGAAGTAAGCCTATTGAATTCAGTTAGTTTATAGAGAAATAATGCTTTAAAGAAACCATCAGTCACATGATTCTGAACCATCTCTGAATGAGTCTGGGACACTGAGAAGAAGGGCTCAACTAATCAGAGTTCCTCTAGGCCCCAAGCTGGAGATGCTCAGATCCTCAAAGGTGGGAATAATATACAGTATACATATGTATATACAGCAATTTACATATTTTGTTCTTTATTAAGTTACCATTTAAAACGGCTAAGATCCAAAGAGCCTTTCCCTTTTGAATAGCAAACCTCCATGCCATTATCACAAACTATCTCTGAAATTCTTCAGATATTCAAAAGAGGTTTGCTACATGGCATAAGAAATTGATGCTAGATAAACAGAGGGGCACAGGCCCCATGGACATGCTGAACTAGCTGTGAGGTTTTTGAACTTCGGATGGTATATTTCACTATGTACAAGATTCATAAAGGGAAACTCCACCTAATGGCCCTAACTATACATTCTACTTTCAGATGTTCACTTCCTATCCTGGTAAATGTTCCATGATTTTAGCCTTGGTGGCAGAAGTAGTGACCACTTACATGGCAGTTTGCTGGCAGATTTACCAACATTCATGATTATTATGTTTTCTACTGCCTTGTGTTAATTTTCAATGTTATTGGGAAGGAAAAACAACAACTTACCTGACAACTTTAGTGCCATTTCGGAATGTTTGTATATCTACAGCATAATTGCTATCAGCATGAGCTATCAAATTGACCTCTGAAAATTGTGCCTGTAAGAAAAAAAAGAGCCTCCATAATTAAACATGTCAGATCAGATTCTTCTTCATGTATTTAACTAAGCTGCCACTTTATTTAAAGTAAATTCTCCTAGCTCTATCTATGACATCTGCAGGCAGGTAGAATTTGGACAAGTGAATTTTCTCAATTGAAAAGTGCGCAGAAGTTGCTACAGGAGTTCTTTTCTTAGGCATGAGTTAGCAATCCTGTTTAAAATCCTTTTCCATTTCTAGAAATATTTTTGAGATGACAGCCCGGAGGTGGTGTAGCTCTCAACATCAAAGACCCAGTGCCTGCAGGAGAAAGGGGACCACCACCATCCAGGGAAGGAGAGCCGTTGCTGCCTGCCTGCCTGTCTGCTTGCTTGCTGCTGCTGCTGCTGCTTGGCTACCACCACCACCACCCTCTCCCTGTTGGACTTCTGTGCTGCAGGTTGCCACGCCTTGCAGGACCAGGCCCCAGGTACTCAGCCAGCTGTGGCTGATTTTTTCCACCTGTCCCTTCTTTGGAGGGGATACATAAGCCAGCTGGCTGAGGTGGCTCCTGCTTTGTCTGCCTTTTTGTGGGTCTTGAGTCACGTGCCTGGGAGAGAGGACTTGGAGCCAAGTGGGGAGATTTGAGGGCCCCCAATTAGCGTAGTGATGGGTAGAGGGAGATATGGCGTTGTGAGGAGAACTTGCCAGGTAAGGGGAACGCAGCCCAGGCACTTAATGGCTGTGCCTTGTTCCGGTCCTCCCCACACCCGCAGGTTTGTTGGTTGCTCTGTCATCCAGATCTCAGGCCTCCGGATGCTGCTCTTAAACGTCAGATCGGTGCATAATACGATCTCCCTCATTCATGATTTAATTGTGGATGAGGCAGCCGATCTGGCATGTAGAACCGAGACCTGGGTGGGTGAGCAGGGAGGAGTCAGTCTCTCCCAGCTATGCCCGCCAGGGTACCTGGTTCAGCATCAGGGTAGACCTGAGGGTTGGGGAGGGGGGTTGCTGTGGTCCATAGGAGCTCCATCTCCCTCTGCAAGCACCGTGTCCATGTGACTACTGGTCTGGAGTGTTTGTACCTTATGTTGGGTCAGCGGGACAGACTGGGGATTCTGTTGGTGTACCGCCCACCCCACTGCCCAACAGACTCTGTAGCTGAGCTGACGGAGGTGGTCTTGGGTGTACTGTTGAGATCCCCCTGACTGTTGGTTCTCGGGGATGTCAACATCCATGCCGAGGCCACCTTATCCGGGATGGCTCAGGATTTAATGGTCTCCATGACAACCAAGGGACTGTCCCAATATGCCATTGGCCCAACACATGTAGCAGGGCATACTCTCGACTTGGTTTTTGCAACTGGACATGGAGTTGGTGATCTGAATGTGGGGGGCCTTACATCAGTCCCTCTGTCATGGACAGATCACTGCTTGCTGAGGTTTAGACTTACAGCGGCTTTTCCCCTCTGCAAGGGTGTGGGAACTATTAAGTTGGTCTGCCCCCAGAGACTAATGGATCCGGATGGTTTCCAAAGGGCTCTGGGGAGTTTTCCGGCTGATAGGGCTGGCGCTCCTGTCAAAACCCTGGTCGAGCTGTGGAATACAGAAATCACCCAGGTGGTTGACATGATTGCTCCTGAGCGCCCTCTCCTGTGTAGAGCTTGTACGGCTCCATGGTATACCCCAGAGTTGAGAGCGATGAAACAGTATCGGAGACGGCTTGAGTGCAGATGGAGATGAACTCTTGGTGGATGCAATTATACACTGGTAAGTGCCTATGATAAGCTGTCTTTGGGGACAGTGAGGGCAGCAAAAAAACAATATTTTGCTGCCACTATCAAATCATCAATTTGCCGCCCAGCGGAGCTCTTCAGAATTGTCCGGGGGCTATTACACTCTGGACCCAGGGACATGGTAGAACCATCTGAGGCCTGCTGTAATGAATTTGCTAGGCACGTCCAGGATAAAATCTTTAGCATCCGCCAGAACTTAGACTCCAGTATTATAGCAGGTGAATCAAGCAAGGTATCCAGAGCACAGCCTTGTCCCGATTTGTTGGATGAATTCCAGTTGGTGCAGCTTGAGGACGTTGACAAGGTGCTTGGACAGGTTCGTGCAACCACTTCTGTGCTGGATCCTTGCCCTTCTTGGCTAATAAAAGCTAGCAGGGATGGAACAGCCGGCTGGGCCAGGGAGGTGATTAATGCCTCTCTGAGAGAGGGGGTGGTCCCTGGCTGCCTGAAAGAGGCGGTAGTGAGACCACTCCTGAAGAGGCCCTCCCTGGACCCAGAAAATCTTAATAACTATAGGCCGGTAGCAAATGTTCCATTCCTGGGCAAGGTCCTTGAACGAGTGGTTGCAGGCCAGCTCCAGACACTCTTGGATGAGACCTATTATCTGGATCCATTTCAGTTGGATTTTAGGCCTGGTTTTGGCAGAGAAACAGCCTTGGTCGCCCTGTATGATGACCTTTGTCGGGAGAGAGACAGGGGGAATGTGACTCTATTGATTCTCCTTGATCTCTCAGCGGCTTTTGATACATCGACCATGGTATCCTTCTGGGGAGACTGGCTGAGTTGGGAGTGGGAGGTACTGCATTGCAGTGGTTCCGCTCCTACTTGGCAGGTCGCCTCCAGAAGGTAGTGCTTGGGGAACATTGCTCGGCACCCTGGACTCTCCAGTATGGGGTTCCGCAGGGTCAGTTCTGTCCCCCATGCTGTTCAACATCTACATGAAACCGTTGGGTGCGGTCATCCGGAGCTTTGGAGTGCATTGCCATCAGTATGCTGATGACACACAGCTCTGTTTCTCCTTTTCATCTTCTTCAGGTGAGGCTGTCAATGTGCTGAACCAGTGCCTGGCTGCGAAAATGGACTGGATGAGGGCTAATAAACTGAGGCTCAATCCAGACAAGACTGAGATGCTGCTAGTGGGTGGTTCTTCTGACCAGATGGTGGATGTCCAACCTGTTCTGGATGGGGTTGCGCTCCCCCTGAAGGAGCAGGTTCGTAGCTTGGGGGTTCTCCTAGAATCACCTCTGTCACTTGAGGCTCAGGTAGCCTCGGTGGCATGGAGTGCCTTCTACCAACTTCGGTTGGTGGCCCAACTACGTCCCTATCTGGACAGAGATAACCTGGCTTCAGTTGTCCATGCTCTGGTATCCTCTAAATTAGATTACTGCAATGCACTCTATGTGGGGCTGCCTTTGAAGACGGTTCGGAAACTGCAGCTTTTGCAAAATTCAGCGGCCAGATTGGTAACAGGGACCAGACGGTCCAAACCTATAAAACCGATTCTGGCCCGCTTGCACTGGCTGCCTTTATGTTTCCGGGCTCGATTCAAGGTGCTGGTTTTGACCTATAAAGCCTTACACGGCTTGGGACCACAATACCTGATGGAATGCCTCTCCCGATACGAACCCACCCGTACACTATGTTCAAGATCAAAGGCCCTCCTCCGAGTGCCTACTCCAAGGGAAGCTCGGAGAATGGCAACGAGGGCCTTCTCAGTGGTGGCCCCCAAATTATGGAATGATCTCGATGAGGTGCACCTGGCGCCAACACCTTTTCGGTGCCAGGTCAAGACTTTCCTCTTCTCCCAGGCATTTTAGCATGTATTTTATATTGTTTTAAATTGTTTTTTAAAAGATGTATTTTAAATTGTATTTGTTCTTAGTTACTGTAAACCGCCCAGAGAGCTTCGGCTATGGGGCGGTATACAAGTATAATAAATAAATAAATAAATAAAGAAAGAAAGAAAGAAAGAAAGAAAGAAAGAAAGAAAGAGGGCATTGAGTCCAGCAAGCTAAAAATTTCAAGGGGCAGACTCATCACAGAATCGTTGGTGGTGATATCCCCCTGGTCAAAATGCGCAGGGAGATCTTGAGATAAAGAATGAAATCAAGGAAACATTCAAATGAGGAAATGTTGTAGTAATGGTTGACTTCAACTACTCTCACATAGACCGGCTGCATATGTGTTCCAGTCGTAAAAGAGATACAATTTCTAGCTATCTTAAATGACTATGCCCTAGATCATTTGGTCATGGAACTAACCAGAAAGGCGGTGACCCTGGACTTAATATCGAGTGGCACTCACAACCTGGTGCAAGATGTGTTGTTGAACTGATTGGGAGCAGTGACCATAGGGCTATTAAATTAAACATATACATAAATGGCCAACTGCCAAGAAAATCCAACATGGTCACTTCTGACTTCAAAAGAGGAAACTTCCCCAAAATGAGGGGACTGGTAAAAAGGAAGTTGAAAGGCAAAGTCAAGAAGAACAAATCACTCCAAAATGCATGGGAGTTGTTTAAAAACATAATATTAGAAGCTCAAATGGAGTGTATTCCGCAGATTAGGAAAGCTGCTACAAAGGCCAAGAGGATACCAGCGTGGTTAACAAGCATAGTCAAAGATGCTGTTAGAGGCAGGAAAGCTTTCTTCAAAAAATGGAAGTCTTGTCCAAATGAGGAGGGCAAAAAGAAATACAAACTTTCGCAAAAGAAGTGCAAGCAGATATTATGGGATGCCAGAAAAGAATTTGAGGATCACATTGCAAAAAACAAACATAAAGATTGCAGAGAAGCTCAATGAATTATTTGCATCTGTCTTAGGGCAGATCCCTGTGACTGAACTAACTTTTGCAGGAAGGGAGTCTTAGTTCCTCAAACTAAGACTGATAGTGGTGATGAAAGATGAAGTTCTAGACCTATCAGGCAAAATGAAAACTGACAAATCGCTGGGTCTGGATGGAATCCACCAGAGAGTTCTCAGAGAACTCAAATATGAAATTGCTGATCTTCTAACAAAAACATTCAACTTGTCCCTCAGATCAGCCTCCATACCTGAAGACTGGAAAGAGGCCAGTGCAACGCAAATTTTTAAAAAGGATCCAGGAGGGATTCTGGAAATTACAGGCTGGTTAGCTTAACATCTGACCTGGGAAAACTGGTAGAAAATATTATTAAAGATAAAATACCAAGCACATAGAATGGCAAGCCTTGCTAAAGCAGAGCCAGCATGGCTTCTGCAAGGGTAAGTCTTGTCTCACCAACCTATTAAAGTTCTTTGAGAGTGACAACAAACATATAGATAGAGGTGATCCAGTTTACATGGTGTACTGAAACTGAGTGAATGGGCAGTAAAATGGCAAATGCTATTTAATGTAAGCAAGTGTAAAGTGATGCATGTCAGGGCAAAAAAATCTTAATTTCACATATATGCTCATGGTGTCTGAATTGACAGTGACTGACCAGGAATAAGACCATGGGGTTGTAATGCATAGCTTAATTAAGATGTTGACTCAGTGTGCGGCAGCTGTGAAAAAGGCAAATTCCATGCTAGGGATCATTAGGAAAAGTACTGAAAATAAAACTGCTGATATCGTAATGCAGATATACAAATCTGTGGTGCAACCGCATTTGGCATACTACCAATAGTTCCAGTAGCCTCACCTCAAAGGTGTAGAGTTGGAAGAGGTTCAAAAAAGGGAATGAGCAAAGATTATGAGGCCATGCAGAAAGGTTGCAGCATTTGAGACTTTGTAGTTTAGAGAAAAGGCAAGTAGGAGGTGACATAATAGAAGTTTATAAAATTATTCATGTCATGGAGAGAGTGGATAGAGAGAGGTTTTTCTCCGTCTCTCATAACACTAGAACTTGTGGACATTCAATGAAGCTGAATGTTGGAAAATTCAGGATAGATAGCAGGCTCTTCTTATGTTCTTATAGCCAGGAGCAATATGCAAGTTTGACTACACAATGGATCAACCTACTCTAAACTCTTTCACCCTGGTAGCTTGGTATTCTGTATTATTCTGACAAGTGCTAAAGAGAGTTTTACCACAAATAAAATACAAATCTATGGTTACAAAATAGTAAAATGGTCATCATTATGGAGTTTTTTAAAAAATAACGCCATACAAACAATTCTGAATGTCATATGGGATCAATGTTGACTCCTCTTAAGCCCCTTTTATAATAGATTTGATATAAGAGCTAACCTCTAAGATGGTACCAGTCATGGTACAACTCCAGAAGAAAGTTGTAGATCTACAAGCTGTAGACCTCATTTATATTGGTTTTATGTAAAAATGCATATGTAATTTCACTGTAGTCCTTTGTCAACCTGAGTATTGTATTTGAGCAATATATGACACAAGTTGTTATATACGGGCTATAGGAAGCTTCTGGGAGCAATCCTCAGGGGAGCTGCAGCTCTCTCTCTCTGTTTCATAGGTATCAAGAAAAGCAGTACAAGTCTTGAAGTGTCTTGAGGCAGTTGGCTGTGGGCCAACAAACTGAAGCTGAATCCAGACCAGGGATGGGTGAGAATTTTGCCAAAAAAGTCCATATGTCCACTCTCTTTGTGGACCAATCCTGAGTGCTTCAAATTTCTGTAGCTTTTCCTGACACTTTAATTTAAAAAACAAACAAACCCTTCATCAATTATACATTGTGATAGCGGCAAGGCCAGCATGCCAGTGAATGCACAGGATTAAAGGTTCCTAGTTTCTCCCTTTCTTTGTGTCTACATAGAGTCCTTGTATGTTGAACGTTAGTTCACCTAAGCTCACAGGTTATCAACCACAGTAGTCTAGTGCAGGCAGAGAATAGAGGAGACTCCACTCCAGAATTCTTGGGGGTGGCAGCAAAGGTGGGATTAGAAATAACAGCGAATCAACACATGTCTGGAAGTACAGCATTTAAATACAATAATAATAATAATAATAATAAAATTTTATTTGTTAGTCGCCCATCTGTCTGAATTAACAGACACTCTGGGTGACGTACAACAATATAAAATACAATATAAAACATATACAATCACCAATCACAATATTAACATCAATTCATCTAAAACCATCCTTCAATTAATACAGTATAAAAACCTAACCCGCCCCAGAAATCCCATAGGCCTGCCTGAATAGCCAGGTCTTTAAGGCTCGGTGAAAAGCCATCAGGGAGGAGGCATGTCGGAGGTCAAAGTTCCAGAGGGTGGGGGCCACGACTGAGAAGGCCCTCTCTCTGGTCTGCACCAGCCTACCTGTTTTCACCGGTGGGACTGAGAGAAGGTCTTGTGAGGCTGATCTTGTTTGGCGGCATATTTGGTGATACTGGAGTTTATCCTTCAGATAAACTGGGCCAAAACCGTATAGGGTTTTAAAGGTTAGTACCAACACCTTGAATTGGGCCCGGTATACAACTGGCAACCAGTGTAGCTCTATCAACACTGGGGTGACATGATCCCGGCGACGGCTCTGCTTTATCAAGCGTGCCGCCGCATTCTGTACCAGCTGCAGTTTCCGGACTGTCTTCAAGGGTAACCCCACGTAGAGCGCATTACAGTAGTCTAGTCGAGAGGAGACCAGGGCATGTATCACCCGTGGGAGCAGATGAATAGGAAGGTAGGGTCGCAGCCTCTGTACTAGATGTAATTGGTACCAAGCTGCCCGGCTCACTGCCGCAACCTGAGCCTCTATAGACAGCTGGGAGTCCAAAATGACCCCTAGGCTGCGGACCTGGTCCTTTAGGGGTAATCTCACCCCATTAAGTACCAAGTCGAAATTTCCCAACCTTCTCTTGTCCCCCACTAGCAACACCTCGGTCTTGTCAGGATTAAGCTTCAGCCTGTTCTCTCCCATCCATCCACTTACGGACTCCAGGCAATTGGACAAGGTATCCACAGCCAACTCTGGTGAAGATTTAAATGAGAGATAGAGCTGCGTGTCATCCGCATATTGGTGACACTGCAGCCCAAAACTCCTGATGATGGCTCCCAGCAGTTTCATATAGATGTTGAATAGCATGGGGGAGAGGATAGAACCCTGTGGCACACCACAATTAGGAGGCCAAGGGTCTGAAACCTCATCCCCCAATGGTACCCGTTGATATCTGCCGGAGAGATAGGAACGGAACCACTGTAAAACAGTGCCTCCTATTCCCAATCCCTCCAGGTGATTTAAAAGGATACCGTGGTCAATGGTATCGAAAGCTGCTGAGAGATCCAGGAGGACGAGGAATGTATATTCACCCCTATCCAACGCCCTCCTCATATCATCCACCAGAGCGACCAAGGCTGTTTCAGTTCCATGTCCAGTCCTGAAGCCCGACTGGAAAGGATCTAAATAATCTGCTTCCTCCAAGTGTGTCTGTAACTGTTTAGCCACCACTCGCTCAATCACAAGAGATTAAAAGGAAAGTCTCCAGAGTCTCACCCATGTTAAGACGAGCCTATAAAATCTCCTTAACATGAACAAGACTCTCTACATCTCAGTAATAGCAATATTTTAAATGTCCTTCTACCTTGTTCCTTCCTACATACTTAAATAGAACTGGATGAAAG
Organism: Rhineura floridana; assembly: GCF_030035675.1. Classification (NCBI taxonomy): domain Eukaryota; kingdom Metazoa; phylum Chordata; class Lepidosauria; order Squamata; family Rhineuridae; genus Rhineura; species Rhineura floridana. The sequence continues at coordinate 139,026,373 of NC_084482.1, read as the reverse complement.
CAGAACTTAGTGGAAACAAAGATGGGATGCAACTGCATTCCAGTTCAACAGAATGCGAGTACATCAGGACCAGCGAGTGGACCCCAACCTTAATCCAGACAAGACAAGGTGCTGGGGGGGCATTTCCCATGTTTGAGTGTTAGCAGAATTACCTGTTCTCTCCTTGAATGAGCAGGTGCATAGTTTAGGAGTGCTCCTGGAATCATTATTCATCACTGTCACTTGAGGCTCAGGTGGCCTTGATGGGTAAGAACATCTACCCCTGGCTTTGGCTGGTGTGCAAACTATGACCACTTTTAAATAGGTATAGCCCAGCCATGGTTAATCAGGCGCTGGCAACCTCCAAACTTGCATGAGGAACTCCCTTCCTACTGAGGTGTGTCTGGGCCCATATCCTTATAGTTTTAGGGAGTTGGTGAAGATGCACCTTTTTTGGCAGGCATTTAGAAAAGGAGATACCTGATACGTCAAATGGATTAGTTGTTGTTGCTCCTATTAGCAAATTGCTATTTAGAGAATAGTTTCAGAGCTTGGAAAAGTTACTTTTTTGAACTACAACTCCCATCAGCCCCAGCCAGCATGGCCACTGGATTGGGCTGATGGGCATTGTAGTTCAAAAAAGTAACTTTTCCAAGCTCTGCTTGTTGTGTATTTTCAGGATTGTGTTACTTTGTGGATTTTATATATTTTAAAAAAATCTTATTTGATTTTGATGTTAACTGCCTGGTGGTTTGTGAAAAAGGTGGTACATAAATCACTTAAATAAATAACAAATATTTAAAAATAGAAAAAAGTGGTGGGTGTAAAATTGACAATAAATTGTTTAGTTGGTACCTGTTCAACTTTGATCTCATATTCCCCATGGACCTTTTTTCCACGAAAACACTTGGTCCTGAAAAAGAGAATAATAATTATTATTTTAACCTCAATACATTTGATGTAAACATAATGGTATCAATAAAGTTACGGCATTACTCTTTGGCAAGCTGAGCAACATACTTCTAACATTACTGAACTCATTAGATGGATTTTGACATCTCATTTCACCTTACTTTATGGAAAAAAGTTATGTTCGTATCTGACATTTTCAAAATAAAGCTTCATGTGTATTTTATATATGTACATAGTGAAAGTTTGATGCTTAAAAATAATAAGAATCTAGATTATTTATTGGCATATGGACTATATTCCAATTAGGGTAAAATACTCCCCCCTCAGATTCACCTTCTCTTTGTAAACATCCGCTAGATGAGGCAATTATTAAACAACAGTTCTCTGGCATAATTCATGTTTCAACAAATGACTTCAGTTTTGAAAATAAACACTAATACTGAACCCTAAATTATGCCATCTGGAGTCTAACAAAATGTTAAACAAAATGAGACCATGAATACTTCCAATGACATAGTTTCACAGAAGCATTAAAAGTCAAAGTAAAAAGCATTAAACATTTCTTGAACATTTTAGGCTTAAAATATGTTATTTTCCTCAAGCACAACTTTGTAATGCATATTTTTGGTTCCTAAATTCAAAGAACTAAACTTTGAATGACTTTTACTGAGAACTTGGGCTCTTTCCAAAGTTAAGTGGTGACTTCAGTGCTTAAAAAAAACATCAACAAGCCTTAATTATTCCCAGCATACTAACTTAGGAAATTTGCAGCCATATTGAAATATATTCATTTAATGTCTAAATTACATCCTTTCATAAAAAGAGGGAGTATTAAACATTTTGAAGCTCCTACAAAGACTTGTTTGGTAATGACTGTGATCCCTTTGTTTACAGCTACTATGCAAGGTAAATCACCAGTGGCCAACACATGTACCTTGAAAGAGAGCAGCCGCTTGCCAGTTTGAGAAAGGTTAACAAAAGAAAGTGTTCCTGATGCAAGTAAAGATAGTTTTATGGTGTGTTAGAAAGAAAAATAATGGATACTTTCTCTTCATATGGAATTTCTTTCCCAACAGAATGGAATGTATGTTAATTACTATTAATACCTTATGTTTGCATTTTAGGAAGGAAAGCTCTAGCTCTGTATTTTGAAGATCAAGGTAATACAGTTTTCTTTGAGATTGACAAAGTTAAGAAGAAATAGTCAGCATAAGCCTATCATTGACTAAATGCAACCTGGCTGGAGTTACCAATCCTTGGGGCAATTACATGACCCAAGTGTAACAGCAGTCTCTACTTTCCGACTCAAATGTTGCTTGTGAAAAGATATGTGTGAAAGAGGCATGGCAGATGTTCAAACTGGTATTGGCACTACATTTTTTTTCATAATAAGACTTTCGAATGTTCTTCCCTCCCGGATGCTTTGGGGTGGTGGTGGCGGTCAGGTGTTATTCAGTATCTCTAACCTCCACTGGACTAAGAGATGCAGACAGTCATATCATAGATACGTTCTTTCTCCACAATATCCATTCCATCACAGTCCAACTAAGTTACAAAGAGGGATATACATCATTAAAAAATATAAAATATGTTTCTGATGTTGCCAACACGGTGCCCTTGATCACCATGGCACTCCTGAGGACTTCTCCCAGTGCCATGAAGCTGTTCCCGCACCTTACTCAATGTCCCTTTCATAAGGATGTGGCAAAGGTGGTCCTCACATACATCAGATCCGTTAAACAGATCCTCTTGAAATTGCACATTTTTCACCAGTTTCCCAACCCCAAACAACCATCATATCAAAGATCATATCTTTTCCCATTGACTAAACCATAAAAATCAAGGATCTGGCACTTCCCAGCACTGCCATGGTAAAAAAAGAAAAGAAAAGTAGATCTGAGGCATGGATTCTTATAGATCGTTATGATTTTTAGAAGGGATCCCCTCAACACCAAGCTGCAGGTGAAACTGAACATTAACATTACTTGTACAGAGATTCTGGACTTCTTAAAAAGAACCTGGATCTGTTAAAACAGCTAGAGGCCAGCTCAATTACTGATATAAAAAGCAAGAAGCTGAGGACATGCCAACCCAGCTTTAAGGTAAAAACATCACATTACATTTCAAGTATTTTAGTATAAAGGTGTAAGAGTCATGATGGCCACCTCAGTGCAGAGACGGAGGATAAAACAAGCTTGAGAGGGTGACAGAAATGGCCTTCACTAGAGATTGTCTTTGGTGTCTCTCCCTGGGGTTTACTGGTTTTTGTTTTTTTAATATACTCTTTATTTTAAAGGTTTTTCATATTTTTACATAATGACAACAAAATGCCATGCAGACAGAAAACAGTGTACACTGACAGAAGAAAACACAAAAAAGAATAAAAGTAATATAAAATAAACAAAATAAAGAAAAGGGGGTATACTTTCTGGCCTCTAAAAGTCTGGTCTTCCAAGTCTAGGTTTAAACAGTAAGGCAAATTAAAGAAGTGAAACTGTGTCCTGTGAATTTAGACAGGTAAAGCAACATGTAGAAGTTTGATCTCCGTTTGGAAAAAAAATCTCTAGGAATCTCCTCAGCCAGAGGTGGCCTCTGGAAAGGCTCTCCCAATAAGAACCTACCTGCCCTTTAGATCTTCTGAAGCCCTTCTCAAGGTCCCCCCTCTAAGGGAGGCTTGGAGTGTAGAGACAAGGCAGATGGCCTTTTCAGTTGTGGCTTCCCATCTGTGGAATATGCTCCCCTGCCTGGCACCTTCATTGACATTTTTTCAGCGCCATGTAAAGACTTACCTTTTCCCCGAGGCATTTGAAAGACTAAGATTATTTTATTAGTGTGTTGCCAAACCTTTCTGTGGCTGTATGGGGGTTGTTTTATTATTTTATGGTATATTTATTTTGATTTTTAACAATGATATAAATCACTTGAAGACCTTTGGGTAACAAGCAACTAATAAATCTAAACAACAACAACAACAACAATATAGAGCATGGCTGGGGAATCTGTAGCCCTGCAGGTGTTGTTAGACTACAACTCCAATCACCCCTGACCATTAGCCATGGGAGCTGGAGTCCAAGAACACCTGGAGGACCACAGATTCCCCATCTGTGATGTAGAGAAAATGTGGAGTAGCTATATATTGAACTAATTTCCTAATTAAAAACCTGACTGAACCACTCTTCTGAACACTGTTAATAGTGAATATTGGTAATACAATATAATAAAATGTAGATATTCATTTTAAAATGCAATTGAATGTGATATGTTCTGCTCCTCTTCAGTTTTTGCTTTTTCTTTTCAGATTGAAAAATCAGACCAGCTCAATACTCTTTGTAGCTAGTGAAAACACCTTTTGTCATCAGCTCTCTACCAGGAAACTGTTGTTTTAACAGGTCCTTTAAAGCAGTGTTCAGTCAAGGCAGTTTAGTTGTGCAGTATAAAAACAGATCCTTTAAGAGAAGAAATTGTATCACAGAGAGCACTCAGGCTGTTCTTCCTAATGATTCAGCTTTGTGGTTTGATTCATCATGGAACTCCACAGTAAAGCTTCTGGTGAATGCCACAATATTTTGTCTGTTTCCTTATCAAACATTTCCTCACTCTGACTTGTCAGTCAGTCTTTCACAAGGTAGTTTACTTCAACTCCCTCCACATTTTCAGATCACTTTCAATACCTATCTTGAACTAGAGAAATGCCTTCCCCTGTTGGGGAGAGGACATATGCAGAAATGTGGCTATAAAAATGAGCTCTACATGAGTGTGTGGCATCCCAAAATCAGTTAAAACATTTCAAATACAATTACAATTAAAAGCATTCTAAAACACAGGTTAAAACATTTAAAAAAACAATTAAAATATGCTAAAGATTAAAAACATTCTTCTACCAGTGATCTTCGAGTTGCCAGCAATGGTCCAATTCAGCCATCAAATGCCTGAGTAAACAGGAATGTTTTCAAATTCCACCTGAAAGTCAAAAGTGATGGAGATAGATGCACCTCACTGGGAAGTGCATTCTACAACTGGAGAGGTAACACTGAAAAGGCCCTGTCACAGGTTGGTACCAACCAGTGAGCACTAATAAGGCCTCATCTGCCGATTGTAGGGCCTGAGATAGTTGATACTGGGGGAGGTGCTTGTGATGTTCCTATATTAATGTATATATGGTAAGTGTTGGTTGTTTAGAAGATATATGGTAAGTAGTGAAAGAAGAGGGGGAGTGAATGGGCAGTAGAATGCTAGATGATTGGCTGAGTGTTTAAAATGGCTGAACGTATAAAAGGAAGAGTGAGAGTGGAATCAGGGGGGAGAAGAGAACTGAGTGGGTTGCTTGGTGGGGTTTAGAGAGTTGTTTGACAGGAGAGAGTGGAGAAGGAGGGAGGTGGAGTTCGGATTAGTATTGAGTAAAACCATATGCTTATGTGCTTTAAGAAGAAATCTTGTTAATCTTGTTAGCTTTGTTATCTTTAATAAATACTTAATTTAGTTTACCAAAGGCCTGATCCTTGACTGGGGTTTCACAGACCAGAAGGGAGGGTAAGGTAATGACCAAGGCTGAAGGGGAACAGTAACAAATGGTGGCAGCGGTGAAGAGAATAACAATACCAGTATTCAGAGTCTCTGGGAATACTAGTATTAGGACATGACTGGTGGTTGCCTAGCAGGGGGATCTGTTGAGATCTGTGCTAGAGCGGGGAGAGAAACCATAAGAGAGGACAGTCCAGACTGGTGGAGTCCCTGGTGGTGCCTAGTGACAGGCAGTAACCACGAGCAGGTAGGAACCTGACAGGGAGAGCCAGGGAAGGAAGCATCACACGTGGTGGCAGTAGCGGTGGGATACGAACAACAGAGAATCCAGATCCGAACAAAGGAGACTACGTCACAGGTGTTGGCTGTAGCAGTGGTACAAATACTAGAGAATCCCTAACAGTGGTATGGCAAACAGAAACAACAAAACAAGATTACTTGTGAGAGTGACTGGCAAAGAGTGTGTGGCAAAGAGTGAGTGAACTCAAACACTGAATATATAAAAATGAAAAGAGAGGAGCTGGTGGAGAAGTGCATAACATTCAATTTACCTCATGAGGGTAAAGGGGTAGATGAATTGAGGGTAGCACTTATAGGATTTGCAACTGCCCAGCAAAAACAACCTGTCAGAGAAGAGACCCCAGAAGGATATTTAAGCAATCCCGCTTATATAGAGTACTTGAGAGAGAAGTTGAGGATGGAAACTGAGAGAATGAGGATGGAGGCTGAGGAAAAAGACAAACGGGTCTTTGAGGCTGAGGAAAAAGACAAACAGAGGGAGTTGGAAACTGAGAAGTTGAGAATGGGGTTTGAGGAGAGGGAGAAGCAACGAGCAGTGGATGCCGAATTACAAGTAGAAAAGTTAAAATTTGAAAGAGAGAAGTTTCATTCTGATGAAACAAGAAAGGACAGAGATGGAGCAAAAATAAAAATTACTCCAAAGGACTTTGCTGTCTATGAGCCTGGTCAAGATCCTCAAATTTACCTCAGCACCTTTGAAAAAGCAGCTCAGTTGTGGGGGCTACCTGAAGATAAATACATGCAGTATTTATCAAACCTGATTAAAGGGGAATTGGCTGAGGTATACCAATATTTCCCCTCAGGCAGGCCCGTCACCTATGCTGAATTCAAAGAAGCAGTGTTTAAAAGATTCAGACTGGGGCCTGATTATTTTAGAAAGCTTTTCAGAAATTCAGACAGGGAGGTCTTTTGTGGAGCTGGGGGCAAAACTGATGGACATATTTGGGAAATGGCTGACAAATGCAAAAGCTCAGTCTGTGGAGGAGGTGAAAAACCTCATGATATTGGATCAATTATACCATCAGTTACCACCAGAAATAAGGCTCCTGGTCAAAGACCGTTCCCCTACATCGGTGCAGGACGCCGCAGAGATGGCGGATCACTTCGCCTCCAACAGAACTGGCTGGGTGGGGAAAACATCAAGAGATTTTAAACCCAGACCATATAACGCTGGCAGAAGGGATGTGGTACCACAGAGAGTGAGTCCTCCAGTAAAATCTGAAGGGCACAGGACACCCCAGAGTGGATCTGTGTACCCTAAAAGTGAGGAGAAATTATGCTACAAATGTGGTAGACCGGGGCACCTTTGTTTTCAATGTGAGGTTGCCAACCCCATTAGTAATCCTGCTCAGACAAGGGCAGTGAAAACAGAGCCCAAGGCTTTAGAAACAGCGAAAAAGGTTCAGTTCTGCCAGATAAACTGGACAGAAGTAACAGACCTTGATTCAAGTCTGAGAGAGGAAGTGAGTGTACAAGGGGCAAATTATTGGGCATTGCTTGATACTGGTGCCGCTCAGACATTACTGAGGCCAGATTTAATAAAATCTGAGGTAATATTACCTCAGGAAACTGTGACTATCCAAGGAGTGAGGGGTCAACCAGAAAGTTTGCCTGTGGCCCTGGTGGAAATGACTTGGAGAGGCCGAGAGGGCTGATATAAAGTAGGCATTAATGCCCAGCAACAAGAACCAGTAATACTGGGAAGAGATGTAATGGGAGCCCAAGGAAAGATCTATGTAGTGACCAGACAGCAAATTGGCAGATAAAAAGAAGCCATATTAAGGGGGGCTGAAACAAACAGGGTGGAATCTGTTAACCAGCCTCAGGTCACCATAGCAACCACTAGCAGGCCTGCTGAAGGAGACAAACTGTATCAAGTGGTCTCTGATAATGATGAGGCAGAGCAATTCAGGGAAGAGCTGCAAAAAGATATAAGTTTGAAGCAGATAAAGGAACAAGCTCTGACCCAACAGATTCCTTTCACTGACAAACTGAGGAATCAAGTTGTGTGTGAGAATGGGATTTTATATAGACTGTGGATGCCTGCTGAGAGAAAGGACGAACGTGAACCAGTGAAACAAATGATGGAAGTGGTGAAATAGAATTTGAGTCAAGCACAGGAGAAGCAACGTTACTGGTATGACAGAACAGCCAGGGAACGTGTGTATGATGTGGGAGATATGGTTATGGCGTTCATACCCAGGAAACATGACAAATTACAGGCTAACTGGGAAGGACCATATACCATCAGAGAAAGGCTTGACACAGTGACGTATGTAATCACCACAGACCAATTAAACAAAAGCAAAGTGGTTCATGTAAATATGTTGAAGCCTTACCATACCAGGGATGCAAAGGTGTTGCAAGTTACCTTATTCCCTGAGGGAAGTGGGCCTGAACGTCCAGATTTGGTACAGGAAAGCAAAGACAAAGGAGGGGTAGATCAAGTGGAATGGTCAGAGGAGGTGAAGGAGGAAGTAAAAGAAGAGATTCTGAGAGTTTTGAAAACCTATAGGAATCTCTTTAGCAACAAACCTGGCCGAACCAGTATAGTTATACATTCCATTGATACTAAGGAACTCACCAAGTTCATTTCAGAGGCTAATCAATACTGTGTTGCGAGGCATGTCAGATTTTGCAGTGGCCTATATCGATGACGTGGCCATTTTTAGCAAGTCGGTGCCTGAGCATGTCCAACACCTGACAACAGTATTGGAGGCCTTAAGAAAAGCAGGCCTCACAATAAAAGCTAAGAAATGCCAGTTTGGACTAAAGGAAGTAATCTATTTAGGACATAAGGTGGGGAGTGGGAAAATCACCCCCTTATGGAGCAAGGTGGAGGCAATACAAGCGTGGCCGATCCCCTTAACCAAAAAACAAGTAAGGGCATTTCTGGGTGTGGCTGGATTTTATAGGAAGTTTGTGAAAGATTTTGGGGAAATAGCAACCCCCTTGCATGAATTAACAAAGAAGAAGTATTCTGAGCGTGTGGTATGGACGGATGAATGTCAGAAGGCTTTTGATCTACTGAAGCAAGCCTTGTGCCAAGGACCCATATTAATAGCACCAGACTATGAGAAACCATTCATCGTGGCTACAGATGCGTCGGACCTGGCGCTGGGAGTCGTCTTGCTGCAGGAGAGAGAAGGCACCAGACATCCAGTGGCGTACCTGAGTCGCAAGCTGACGCCGAGGGAGAAAAACTATTCATCGGTCCAGAAGGAGTGCCTAGCGGTCGTGTGGGGACTGAACAAGTTGCGCCCATACGTGTGGGGATGAAGATTCACAGTGACTACGGATCATCGGGCCTTGTTACGGTTGCAGACTATGAAAAACCATAACACTATGCTGCAGAGGTGGTCCTGGGCCCTACAGGACTATCAAGTGGACTTCCAGTTCATCAAAGGCAAGGACAATGTACTGGCTGATGGACTTTCCAGGCAAGTGGCTGGGACTGCAGTGACGTGACCAGACGGAGGAACGAAGAAAGACATTTTCCCCATACAGACTTTTATTTGTTAACGTGACGTATAAATCCTGGAACAGGAATAATACTCTGCCGTTGTTTTAAGGGGGGGGATGTGATGTTCCTATATTAATGTATATATGGTAAGTGTTGGTTGTTTAGAAGATATATGGTAAGTAGTGAAAGAAGAGGGGGAGTGAATGGGCAGTAGAATGCTAGATGATTGGCTGAGTGTTTAAAATGGCTGAACATATAAAAGGAAGAGTGAGAGTGGAAGGGGGGAGAAGAGAACTGAGTGGGTTGCTTGGTGGGAGAGTTGTTTGACAGGAGAGAGTGGAGAAGGAGGGAGGTGGAGTTCGGATTAGTATTGAGTAAAACCATATGCTTATGTGCTTTAAGAAGAAATCTTGTTAATCTTGTTAGCTTTGTTATCTTTAATAAATACTTAATTTAGTTTACCAAAGGCCTGATCCTTGACTGGGGTTTCACAGACCAGAAGGGAGGGTAAGGTAATGACCAAGGCTGAAGGGGAACAGTAACAAATGGTGGCAGCGGTGAAGAGAATAACAATACCAGTATTCAGAGTCTCTGGGAATACTAGTATTGGGACGTTACTGGTGGTTGCCTAGCAGGGGGATCTATTGAGATCTGTGCTAGAGCGGGGAGAGAAACCATAAGAGAGGACAGTCCAGACTGGTGGAGTCCCTGGTGGTGCCTAGAGACAGGCAGTAACCACGAGCAGGTAGGAACCTGACAGGGAGAGCCAGGGAAGGACGCCTCACAGTGCTCTTTTAGATACTTGGGTCCCAAGCCATTTAGAGCTTTGTATGTCATTACTAACACCTTGAATTGGGCCCGGTAGCTCACTACCAGCCAATGCGGTATTTTTAGGACTGGTGACATATGATCCCATCTGGTTGTCCCACTCACCAGCCTAGCAGTCACATTCTGCACTAGCTGCAGGCTCCACACCATCTTCAATAGTCCAGATGGGAAGTCACCAGAGCATGGATAACTGAGAACAGGCAATCCTGGTCCAGGAACAGCCGTAGCTGGTGAATCAGCCTAAGCTGGGCAAAAGCACTCCTAGCTACGGAAGCCACTTGGGACTCTAATTACAAGTTGGAATCCGGGAGTACTCCCAGACTACAAATCTGTTCCTTCAGCGGGAGTGCAACCCCTCTCAGAACAGCTAATTCCCGGACATGGAAACCACCCACCCACAGAACTTCTGTCTTATCAGTATTCAGCCTCACTTTGTTTGCCCCCATCCAGCCCATCACTGCCTCCAGACCTCAGTCCAACACCTTCACAACCTCTCCTGATTCAGATGGAATGGAGAGACAAAGCTGCATGTCATCAGCATACAAATGATAAAAAAGTACTGCCTTCAAGTCGATTCCGAGTTATGGCGACCCTATGAATAGGTTTTTCATGGTAAGCGGTATTCAGAGGGGGGTTACCATTGCCTTCATCTGAGGCTGAGAGGCAAACTGGCCCAAGGTCACCCAGGGAGCTTCATGGCTGTGTGGTCATTCGAACCCTGGTCTCCCAGGTCATAGTCCAGCACCTTAACCACTATACCACACATGCTCCAAATCACCGGATGACAGCTCCCAATGGCTTCGTAGCATAGGAGACAGAATGGACCCTTGTGGGACTCTACATCCCAAAAGCCATGGAGCTAAGCAACGATCTCCTAGTATTACTTTCTGGTACTAGCCCTGCTGGTAAGAGCTGAACCACTGCAATATAGTATATCCAACTCCCACCCCTTGAGCTGTTCCAGTAGGACACCATGGTCAATGGTATCAAAAGCTGCTGAACATCAAAGAGAACTCACAGGGTCACATGGCCGCCGTTTCTCTCCTGATAAAGGTAATCAATCAGAGCCACCAGGGCTGTTTCTGGCCCCCAAACAAGCACGGAACTAGAATGGATCTAGAGAACTCTTGAACTGCTAGTTATCTAACTAGAAAACTGCCATCCTGGGCTCCTATAAATATTTATTTATATTAATTATTATTTATTTATTAAATTTATACCCTGCCCTTCATCCCAGAAGGAGCCCAGGGCAGCAAACAAAACACTGAAAACAGACCAAAACATCTTAAAAACAGACTTTAAAATATGTTAAAACAAAACATCTTTAAAAACATATCAAACAAAACATCTTTAATAACATATTTAAAAAAAGATTTAAAAACATCTTAAAAAGCAATTCCAATACAGATGCAGACTGGGATAAGGGCTCTACTTAAAAGGCTGGGTAATTAAATCTGTCTCTCCCTTAATCTGGCTCTCCCTGGAGGTTCCTGGTCTAGACAGTAAAGAGCTATGCGAAGCTTCAAAACTGAGGAAGAAAGTTCATTTTGGCATGCCCTCCTCCAACCTGGCAATCCATTAGTTTTTCTTAAACTAGCTTTGCTATGAATTCTTTCAGACCAGGGCAACAATTGTATTCTGGATTTGTCCATAATCTTTCTCTATATGTCTCTGCTGACCAAGCCAACTGCCTACTTCTTTAGCGCCTTCTCTTGAAATCTTCCTTGTCCACTTGCCTATATCCCTGTTGCAGCCTTCTTTAGACAGACTCTTTGGCTTACAATCTGGCCTGTGATCAGATATGGATTTGGAACCCATACCACTAGAGATGCTGGAACAGTTCTCCTCAGCCAGGTATGGAGAAGAACTTTGGGGGCTCATTAAAGCTTGTTTCATTATTGAAATAACCCTATCATTCCTGATATCGTTTGCTTTCCTTTTTACTGCTCCTCTAAATTTTACTTCCAATTCCATCATTTCCTTTTTTTAAAAAAAAACAACCCTGCATATTTGTGCAAAGACAGCAATTAAATTCAATAAATTCATGTCCTGGAACTTTAAAATAGCCACAGTGCAGGAAGCGGTAGCTTAGCTGTACATCGAGTGAGAGAGCTAGCCAGTTCACATCCCGAGAAGAGTATCTATTGTCACTGCTTGAGTAGTAGGTGCACTAGTAACGTGAATTCAGAGTGAGGGACAATTTCTGCTGCCTCTGTTAATAATCAAAGCAGTAGAAGACTCTCATTCTGGATCTGGAGGGGGAATATACCAGTCCAGTGATACTCCTGGGGTACAGTGTTGTCCTTAAGAAGCAGTTATAGTGAATGGTAAGGAGGTGCCCTGGAATTATGGCTATGGGAACTGCAGAAGAGTTCCCAAGCTATCCAGTGTTATTTATTGCATTTATATTCCACCTTTTCTCCATGGAGCTCAAGGTGGCATACATGGTTCTCAACCTCCTCATTTTATCCCCACAACAAACGTGCGAGGTAGGTGAGGCTGAGAGGCAGTGATTGACCAAAGGTCACCCAATGAACTTCATGACTGAGGGGATTCGAACCCTGATCTCCCAGGTCCTAGTCCAACACTCTGACCACTATACCACATTGACTCTAAGTGTTCTACACCCTTCCATAGACTGTTGTTTACCAATGACAGGGTTTCGGTTAACTACTTTAAAAGGAAGTCCAGTTTCTTCACACTGATGAATGGGAGGAAGGTTGTAGCCTGCATTCCAACTGATTTCCTCGAAGTTGAAGCGTAACATTTGTTTTCCTGAAATATGTTAACATTTTTCTTCTCCCCGATACTTCCATTAGACCTGATCCTTTCCTGTGCAGTCACAACCCTTGTTTAGGGAATGAATATGCCCATTTTATAATTCTAGACTACTTCAGCAGCATATATACTAAAATTTAACTGACAGATCATTCAAGCTTGACTTTTTGTTGCAAGGTCAGTCATTGCGGTTATGTCACTACTAAGTCCTTCTCCCCTTTTTCCCCTCCTGCTTGCTTTTTTGCCCCTTATTCTAGTCCATCATTCCATTTCTGATGTTTAGGTTGTGAGTGTCATTGATTATTGGTCATATTGGTATGGCCAGTATAGGCAAAATGGCACCACAGCATACAACAGGGAGGTATCAGCAGACTTGCACAAGTAAAAAAAACTTTGGAAATGGAAATGGACTGCCTTCAAGTCGATCCCAATTTATGGCTACCCTATGAATAGGATTTTTATGGTAAGCGGTATTCAGAGGGGGTTTACCATTGCCTCCCTCTGAGGCTAGTCCTCCCCAGCTGGCTAGGGCCTGCTCAGCTTGCCACAGCTGCATAAGCCAGCCCCTTCCTTGTCTGCAACTGCCAGCTGGGGGGCAACTGGGCTCCTTGGGACTATGCAGCTTGCCCACGGCTGCACAGGTGGGCACGTAACCCCTGAGCCACTCCCTGCGGGGGTGATCTTTAGCTGGCCCTTTACACCCAGGAGACACGAGTGGGGATTTGAACTCACAGACTCTGGACTCCTAGCCAGGCTCTCCTCCTCACTGTGCTATACCAGCTCCAACAAAAAAAAAGAAACAAATATTAAGGGAGGGCTGAGCATGCTCAGTGGCCACGGAATGGTGACAGATCAGGGGAGAAAACCAGGGTGGAAGAGGAATGGAATGGAGTGGCTAGAATCCTAAACAACACCACTCCATACTACAACACTTTGATGGAGGTGCCACTTTTTTTAATGCATAAGATGATGGGGCAATTTAGTGTCTCGACATTTTTGGATGGAAAGTCAATGTAGGGTGCAATCCTATACATAGGTTCCATCAGCTACAGGGCTACAGGATTTGACAAAGGTTCTGCTATGCTGGCTGAATTTGAGATATGCTGCTGCCACGACACTATGTATTTATTTATTTCTTATATTTATATCCCACCTTTCCTCCAAAGAGCTCAAGGTGGTGTACATCTGTGTTCTTCAACCTTGAGTCTCCAGATGCTGATGAACTACAACTCCCATCATCCCTGACCATTAACCATGCTGTCTGGGGATGATAGAAATTGTAGTCCAACAACATCTGGGAACCCAAGGTTAAACAGTGGTGTATATTGCTCTCTCCTCCCCATTTGATGCTCACAACAACCCTGTGCGGTAGGTTAGGCTGAGAAGCAGTGACTGACCCAAGGTCACCCAGTGAACTTTGTGTCTCAGTGGGGATATGAACCCTGGTTTCCCAGGTCATATTCCAATACTCTAACCGCTACACCACATACCAAGATGCATTTGTTTTCCCATCTGCTTCCAGGCTGAGCATGTTTGTATAGAACGTGGTAGCTATTCCACCAGCAGAACAGCAGTGTATCTCCATCCCTTGGCAAAATCGTTAGATAGAACTGTTCTGTCAGGCTGGAATTCTGTTCTCACTCAGCTAGGAGTAAATTATATATCTCTGTATGTTTTATATTTCACGTTTTTCATGTATTTTAAGGTATTTGTCATGACCTTTGGCTAGTACAATAAATATTTTTGGACTTTGGAGTAAATTCCATTGAACTCAATAGGACTTACTGCTGAGTAGACCTGCACAGGATACACTGCTCCAATTGTCAAAAATAAATTAATATAGGAGAAACTAATAACAGCATTTGTCATCAACATTATTCCACTTCAAAATGCAAAACACTACCTTTTATTCTGCCAGCAAAAGCCAAGCAGAAACAGGATCAATTTAGTGCCTCTTTTAGATTAGTCTGGCCATACAAACTATTTTGGAATTATAACCTGTAATTTGTTAAAGTACAAATTGTACTTTTTCTGACTTTGAACCACTTATTTTTGCTATATGGGATACTGCACGTCACAATATTTTCCCCAAGGATATTTTTATTCACGGAAGCAAGTACTATTTTTGCAACCTAACATAGGGTACAATCCAGCCATAGTTAGTCACGTTCAAATCTTATTTCATTGGGATATATTTAAGCATGTATTTAATTGTCTTGTTGACATAATTGGGACTTACAAGTGTTGAATCATTAACTATGCTTCATTCCTGATAATATCTCAGATCCACACTTCTCAATATTTACTGCCAGCACATTAATCCTGTCCGCTGTTTATAGTTACGCTTCCTTGTTTTCCTGTAAAGCAAATAGCTAATACAAATTTGTATTTTTCAAAAGGCAATTCCCTCACCACAGGAAAACTTCAGGCAGCTTCAGATGTGCACCAAAAGGTTCTACGTTAGCCTCTTTCAGAACTGTAATCCTATAATTCATTATGCTGGTCTCCTATGATGTCACAAAATACGATACTAGCCGTAACCTACCCCAGAAATGGGGCCTAGAAGAACTATTCTGTGGCAAAGATGCAGTAAGTTACACAGTTAAGGTGCTAAGACTAGGTTACTACCACATTTACATGTACCTCAAAAAACGACAGTATATAGTCCTATAAAAGGTATTCAGTTGCCAAATATAAAATCATTAACATTGGATATTTTTCTGTACCAGCCTAGCAGAGTTGAAATTTATACTTATATCTCCTCTAAGTAGTGTTCTTAGTTATGGGTGCAGAAATGGGAGAGGCAACCACAATGGAATCATGAGGTTTTATCAACAGTAATATATTTTACTGTATCTACAGCTATTTAGAATCATAGAATCGTAGAGTCGGAAGGGGCCTATAAGGCCACTGAGTCCAACCCCCTGATCAATGCAGGAATCCAAATTAAAGTACGGTGTCCAGAACTGGATGCAGTACTCAAGATGAGGCCTAACCATCGGCAAATACTTCATGCGATTTGGAAACTATACTTCTGCTAATGCAGCCTAAAATAGCATTTGCCTTTTTTGCAGCCAAATCTCACTGTTGGCATATATTCAGGTTGTGATCAACAATAATCCAAAGATCCTTTTCACATGTAGTATTGCTGAGCCAAGTATCCCTCATTTTATAACTGTGCATTTGGTTTCTTTTTCCTAGGTATAGAACGCTGCACTTATCCCTGTTAAATTCCATTCTGTTGTTTTCAGCCCAATGCTCCAGCCTATTAAGATTCCTTTGAATTTTGTTTCTGTCTTCCAGAGTATTAGCTATCCCTCCCAATTTTATATCATCTGCAAATTTAATAAGCATTACCTGCACCTTCTCATCTAAGTCATTAATAAAATGTTGAACAGCACTGGGCCCAGGACCGAGCCCTGTGGGACCCCACTTGTTACCTCTCCCCAGTTTCAGAAGGAAACACTGGTAAGCACATGATTCTGAAGCCAACTTTGGATCCACCTGATAGCTGTTCCAAGCCAGCCTACATTTAGCTAATTTGCTAATCAGAATATCATAGGGCACTTTGTCAAAAGCTTTGCTGAGTCAAGATATATTATGTCCACAACATTCCCACAGTCTATAAGGGACGTTACCCAATAAAAAAATGAGATAGGATTAGTCTGGTAGGATTTGTTCTTGATAAATCTATGTTGGTTTATAGTAATCACTATTGTTTTCAAGGTGCTTACAAATTGACCCCCTCATAATCTGCTCCAGAATTTTCCCAGGGATCAATGTCAGGCTGACTGGTCTGTAGTTCCTAGGTTCTTCCCTTTTGCCCTTTCTAAAGAAAGAGACAACATTAGCCCTCCCTCCAGTCATCCGGCACTTCACCCATCCTCCACAATTTCACGAAGATAATACAGTGGTTCTGAGACTTCTTCAGCCAGTTCCTTCAATACTCTAGGATGCAGTTCATCAGGCCCTCCTGATTTGAACTCATTCAAAGTGATTAGGTATTCCTTTACTGTTTGTCTATCAATCTCAAGCTGTAATTTTGGCCCTTCAACTTCCCGTTTCCCAGGAGGGTGGTAGACTCTCTTTTGGGAGAAGACTGAGTCAAAGTAGGAACTGAGCACTTCTGCCTTTTCTTTGTCATCTGGTATCATTTTGCCATCCTCATTGAGTAGCTGTACCACCATTTCTTTTCTCTGTCTTTTACCATGGACATACCTGAAGAAAGCTTTTTTGTTGCTTTCGGCATTTCTCACTAACCTCTGCTCATTCTCAACTTTAGACTTTTGAACGCCATCCCTGCAATTCCATGATACCTGTCTGTACTCTTTCTTTGTGGCCTGGCCTTCCTTCCACTTCCTTTATGTGTCCTTTTTTCTTTTCAGATCATTTCTAAGCTTTCTGTGAAGCCACATTGGCTTCTTCTGCTGTGTTCCCCTTTTTTCCCTTGATTGAATTGTTTGCCATTGTGCCTTTAGAATTTCCTTTTTTAGAAACTCCCACCTATCTTGGACTCCTTTTCTCATTAGGGTTGCTGGCCATGGAACCTTACTTACCATTGCTCTGAGTTTATTAAAATCTACTTTCCTAATGTCCAGGGTACACATATGGCTACTCTCAGCTTTTGTTTCCTTTAAAATAGTGTGGTCACTTTCCCCTGGAGTTCCCATAACTGCTACTTCATCCACCAAGTCATCTTTATTGGTTAGAATCAAGTCAAGGATACCTAATCCTCTAGTTGCTTCCTCCACTAGTAGTAATACAAGACCACCTCATGTCAAACAGCTAAGCCCCACCCTTTTTGAGTTTGATGGATGATGTCAGCGGAAGTCCCACCCCGGAAGGCCCACCCCGCCATTTCCGGTTCCCCTGATGACCTCACCGGATATCCTGTCCCCCAGAAGCCCCAGCCCTCATGCACCACCCCGGAAATGGTAGCCATGTGACC
The DNA here is from genome assembly GCF_030035675.1 of Rhineura floridana. NCBI lineage: Eukaryota > Metazoa > Chordata > Lepidosauria > Squamata > Rhineuridae > Rhineura > Rhineura floridana. Next base: position 139,008,644 of record NC_084482.1, on the reverse strand, counting down.
CCCCCCAGGAGCACATGGCCCTCGCTGGACCAATGGGCGTATTTTTACTCAAAACAGGGTCCTGGATTGGTCCCTATAGGGGCATGTGACCCCTCTATGAGCACGTGGTCTCCAGGGAACCAATCTGAATAATAATAATAATAATAATAATAATAATAATAATAATAATAATAATAATAATAATAATAATAATAATATTTAATTTCTTCGTCGCCTATCTGGCCAATGGCCACTCTAGGCGACTTACAAAATAGTTAAAATACAATTGATAAAATACAATAATACAATATAAAAAACAACGCATCTACAGCAACAATATTGAAACTGGGCAGGAGGCATTTCAGTTATAACAATTAACCCTCCCCGGATACCCCGAAGGCCTGCTGAAAGAGCCAGGTCTTTAAGGCTTTCCGAAACACATTTAGGGAAGAGGCGTGCCGGAGATCTTGTGGGAGGGAGTTCCAAAGAGTGGGGGCTGCCACTGAGAATGCCCTCTCTCTTGTACCCACCAATCTGGCTGTTTTTGTTGGCGGGATTGAGAGAAGGCCCTCTGTGGCCGATCTTGTCGGGCGGCATAATTGGTGGCGTTGAAGGCGCTCCGTAAGATAAACTGGGCCGGAACCGTGTAGGGATTTAAAGGTCAATACCAACACCTTGAATTGGGCTCGGAAAACAACTGGTAGCCAGTGTAGGTCGACCAACACTGGTGTGATGTGATCTCGGCGGCGACTATTCGTAAGTAGTCGAGCCGCAGCATTTTGTATCAGTTGTAATTTCCGGACCGTTTTCAAGGGTAACCCCACGTAGAGCGCATTACAGTAGTCCAAACGAGAGGTGACCAGGGCGTGTACCACTAGTGGGAGCTGGTGAACACGAAGGTAGGGTTGCAGCCTTCGTATGAGGTGTAGTTGGTACCAGGCTGCCTGGCTCACTGCCGAAATCTGAGCCTCCATGGACAGCCTGGAATAAAGCACAACCCCAAGGCTGCAGACCTGGTCCTTTAGGGGTAAACTCACCCCGTTGAACTTCAGGTCAATGTCGCCCAACCTTCTCTTGTCCCCCACAAGTAGTACCTCGGTCTTATCAGGGTTCAACTTCAGCTTGTTCCTTCCCATCCATCCACTCACGGATTCCAGGCAGTTGGACAAGGTCTCCACAGCCAACTCTGGTGAAGATTTAAACGAGAGATAGAGCTGAGTGTCATCCGCGTATTGATGACACTGCAGCCCAAATCTCCTGATGATTGCCCCCAGCGGCTTCATATAGATGTTAAATAGCATGGGAGAGAGGTTGGAACCTCTGAAGAGGTTTAAAACCCAAAGGTGAAAGCAGGGTGCCGGAAATGCACCCCAATCTCCAGATGCACCCTCTCCAGACTGCTCCCTATAGGGGCATGTGACCCCTCTACGAGCACGTGGATGCCTGGGGACCAATCTGAAGAGGTTTAAAACCCATAGGCGAAATTAGGGTGCCGGAAATGGACCCCAAAGGGGTCCATTTCCACCCCTCCTCTCCAGAACAGCTCAATAGGGATAAGTATCCCCTCTACAGCTATGTTACCCAATAGGGGGAGGTTTTGAATCCCTAACCAATCAGGAGAGGGGACAGAGAGACCTGGTACAGAAGTGCATTTTGCATGCCCAGACATGCTCTGAGGATTGAACATGGAACCAGCCTGCGAATCAGCATTGGGGCTAGTAGGTTTTTCCTATCCTCTAGCACCTTTGAAAATGCGCTCAAAAAGGCGGGTAAAGCCTAGGAGATTATCGTTCTCACCAGCGAGTATAAAAATTAGCCGTGGAAAGGAAGAACCAGCGCATTTTAGAAAAAAAGGTTCTGTTTCAACAACAAACTTACCTGTGGCGGTGTTTACTGCCGGACAGTATCCAGACCCTGAAACCTCATTCCAGGCAAATTCTAGTGAAACCAGGTCCGACACAGAGTGTGAATGTGGGTGTGGTCTGGAGGCTCATTTCCTGAAGGAAGAAGAACTTATGAAATTTGCAGAGGTTGTGGATGGAAGTGTACTTTTTAAGCCCATGGTGGAAATGGAGGTTGAAGAAAATGAGTGGCCGGAAGATTTAAATGAAGGCATGGAGCAAGGGTGTCCACAGGTAGGTGCTTCTGAGCTGTATTTTTATTAGTGTGTTGTTTTTCCCAGTTTGGTGCAACCCCAATGCTAAAGTGCCTCTCTTTTTTTTCTATAGGAAGATGTGATGCATGATGGTGATTTGGAAAATCTACACATTGAGAGTTCGCAGGCTGTTAATATTTCCTGCATTTCATGTGTCTGTCCCAAGCCTGAACCCTGAAAGCTTGAAGCAGGAGTTTTTGTACCAATAAAAATAGTTTACTTTAGCCCTCGGTGTCCATACCTGTATCAACCAGCAATATGGGAGAGCATGACAAAATTCTAAAAACCACATATTACACACCTGAGGAGGCTGGGAGCTTTGGGGGAGTGAACCATCTATTTCAGGAGGCAAAAAAGCACAGTAAAACACTAAGAAGGAAACATGTTATGATATGGCTTTCAGACCAAGATGCTTACACATTGCATAAGCCGGCCAGAATCCATTTTAAAAGAAACAAGACTATTGTGTCTGATATCGATGCCCAATAGCAGGCTGACTTAGTAGATATGCAACAATTTTCTAAGCACAACAAGAACTATAGGTACATTTTAACAGTCATAGATATTCTGTCTAAGTATGCATGGGCATTGCCTTTAAAAGATAAGACAGGCAAAGAGGTCTCTAAAGCTTTTAATGGTATATTCAATCAGAGTGGAAGAAAGCCCCGAAAGCTCCAAACGGACCGAGGCAAAGAGTTTCTAAACAGAGCCGTAAACGGCTTGTTAAAACAGCATGGAGTTCACCACTTTGTCAGCAATAATGAAGTAAAAGCTGCTATTGTTGAAAGATTTAACCGAACTCTGAAATCAAAGATGTGGAGGTATTTTACAGCTAACAATACCTATAGTTATATCGATATCCTGCCACAACTCTTAAAAAGTTATAATCATAGTTCTCACAGAACTATCTTTCTGTTAAAAGATTATGCAGGGGAGCCTGTAATTGGTTCTTTCTATTCTGAAGAGTTGCAGAAGGTTAATGACAAACAGGACAAGTTGTACAGGATTGAATCAATTCTATCAACAAAAGGCAGGGGTAGGAAAAAGTATCATTTAGTGAAATGGTTAGGCTGGCCCAGTAAGTTCAACAGTTGGGTACTTGCTTCTGATCTTTGTGAACCTGCACAGAAGAATGGGGGATAGCGGTTTTTACATTACCCTGCCTAGCAATGCCTGTGTAACTGTTTTTCCGCAGAACACTAGCTCAGCCTTTACTATTCGCCTAGCAAGGCCCCTGGATCTGCCAGGGGCGTGGGAAGTAGGCCTAGTTGAGATACAGTACCCACACAGCTAGAACAATCTAACATCTGATTCCCGATTTGAAATTGGTAATGGAGAAAAAACATGGTCCTACCGTCTGCGACGTGGTTATTACTCAAGCATCCCTGAACTGCTGGAAAACATGAACAGCCTTATACTAGACCAGAGCAGCGAGCACCCCGATGTGGTCCTACACTATGACCAAGTGACTAGAATGGTTAGACTTAAATCAGATGATGCTTGCACGTTTAAAAGCAGCGAAGAACTAGCCCACATATTAGGGTTGTTTCCCAACATCCATGTACAACAGCTGCCTTTTACAGCACACAATACAGGAGGCTTCAACACACTATACATTTACACAGACATCGTAGAGCACCAGATAGTTGGGGACTTCTATGTACCCTTATTGCGCTCTGTACTGGTGCGTGGTCAGAATAACGATTGTGTCAACATTGTTTATGACAAACCACACTATATTCCTGTGAGTAAGCATCATATTGACACCATTAATGTTGAAATGAAGACGGATCAGAACAAAAACGTACCATTTCATTTTGGAAAGGTGATTGTGAAGGTACACTTTCGCCCTCGCAGAGGTTTGCTATTTTAAGAATGGTGATACTGAAAACCTATGGTGACCCAACCCTTTACCGGGATTATTACAGGGCCCAGGCTGGAAATGCTCTTCCGGGGTACCAAGGCATGCCTGTTATGTATGGGGCAGGAATCGGGGGGATATTCAGGAGCCTTTTTCGAAAAGCCGTTCCACTTTTGAGAAGAGGCCTAAAGATTATTAAACCACATGCTAAAACAGCTGCTCGGAATATCGCTAAAGATTTGGTAGGGCAGGTTACTCAGGCAGTTTTGAATAGAGTTGATCCACAACCCCAACAAGAGGGCTCAGGGCTGATGTATATTAAAAGGAGAAAGGCCTTGAAAAGAAAAGCATCACGGGTACAATTAACAGGCCCTCCCCGACCTTTTAAAAGAGCACCACAGATGAGGAAAAAGACTCAGAAACAGAAAGCTTCAAGAAAGAAGAGGCATACAGTACCAGCCCGAAAAAGAGATATATTTTAAACCAGTATGGCTTTCATCCATTGCAGTTCTGTGGAATGCACTAAATCTGAATTAGATCTATTCCAGATTGGGGCTACCCAGACCAGTATTGAGAAAAGCCTGTTTATCGAAGTCCCTCCCTTGGCAGCGCTAACAGAAACTGCACCACTAGAATTCTACATTGCTGGAAATGGCGAAAATTATATGGATTTAAACAATACATTGTTATATGTGTGCTGCAAAATTGTGAATCATGATGGAACAAACCTGGCCAGAGATGCTAATGTGGGTTTAGTGAATTATCCGCTAGCCTCCATCTTTAGTCAACTGGATGTGACCCTAGGAGACCGACTCATCAGCCAGAGCAATAACTGCTACCCTTATAGAGCCTTCCTAGAATCTGTGCTGAACTACAGTGATGATACGGTAGCCACACAATTCTCTGCAGGGCTATTTTACAAAGACACATCTGGAGAACACGAAACAGCAACCCTGGATGGGAATAATTTAGGCTTTGTTAGAAGGGCTGCACTGACAGCTGAAAGCAGGAAAATAGACCTCCTAGGACATCTCTATGCTGATCTGTTTTTTCAAGAAAAATTGCTTTTAAATGGTGTGTTTGTGAAAATTAAACTGACACACAACAAAGACACTTTCTGCTTGATAACAAATGACGCAAACAGCCGCCACAAATTTCAAATTTTATCAGCTTCACTTTTTGTAAAGAGTGGCACCAGGTGTCCGGTTAGGACATGCAGAGGCATTGTTGACATCCAACGCGAAATACCGAGTGGATCGTGTCAGCATGAAAGTGTTTAGCATCCCTGGAGGAAGCCGTGTCAGCAATCAGGAGAATTTGTTTTTGGGTCAGCTACCCAAGCAAGTAGTTATAGGGTTGGTGGATAATGATTCCTTCAGTGGAATTTACAATAAAAACCCTTTTAACTTTAAGCATTATGACATCAGTTTTGTATCTCTGTACGTCGATGGTTTCCAAATTCCCACAAAGCCTCATCAGCCAGAATTTGAAACCAGAAACTGTGTTCGAGAATACATGAGCCTGGTGCAGACTGCTGGCAAACATATGAAAGATAGGGCTCTTTTAATTAACTGCGAGGAGTTTGCAAGAGGCTACACTCTTTTTGCTTTTGACCTGTCTCCAGACCAAGAATGTGGGGATATTCTTTGATCAAAACAGGGAATCTGAGAGCAGAAGTTCGATTTGCTAGGGCTCTTCCAGCTACAGTCAACATGATAGTGTATGGAGTTTTTGACAGCGTGATAGAGATAAATCACAGAAGAAATGTATTATATGACTATATGTAAACATGGACAGTGTGCAGTTAACACGTATTCTCTCTTCAAACCCCTACACGCGAAAGCCTTTCTATGGTGTGTTTCCCTGTGACAGACTCCCCAAAGAGAGATTACTACAAAGACCTGTGGGGCTAGTAGTCAATACCCACCCAAACAACATGCCTGGAGAACACTGGCTAGCCATCTACTTGACAGAAGAGTGGTGAATTTTTTTATTCCTATGGACATCCTCCAGACCACCCGCTGATTCCCAAGACCATTATAAAATTTCTAAGGAAAAATACCAGCAGGATTGCTTTTCAACCCCGACAATTACAAGCCCCAGATTCTGTCACCTGTGGCTACCATTGCGTGTTTTTTCTACAACAGCGTTGTAAGGGTTTAACCTTTAAAGGTTCAAGAACTGTATTCTTATGATTTAGAGAGAAATGATCAGATGGTGGAACAAATTGTAAACAAGAGAAATATGCCCAGACCTTCCTCAGCTGTGTTTCAACCATTCCAAAGCTGTATATCCTGCAATGATTCTCAAAGCCATGTTTCCCAATAAAGCACCCCTAAGGGTTTAAATAATTTATACTGTTGTGGTGGTTTTTATACCTGTAAAACAATCAGACACAGTCAGCATATAAGGTTAAGCACACTTTTGAAAGTTTTATTTCTTTATAAAACATTCAGCAGAGATACTACAGGTCAAGCCATGCAGCAACATGTTTTTTAGAAGAGATAGAGGGGCTCTTTAACTTATCTAAAGCTTCCCTGTTGGCAGCATTGCCCACAACAGATGTAGGAATGTTTAGTTCAGCTAGGGCTGTCATAAAAACATCCCAACCTATGGGGGGGTGTTTTACAGAGAGGACGCAGGACTGCATGATTCCTTTAATCAGGTCCAATATATTGGATCCACCTATAGCTTTGCCCTTATACACAAAGACGACGTTGTTGTTCCACATGGAAACACTCTTGTTCTGTAGCATTTTGTTTAACAACACCCTACCATGATTCTTACATCTAACAGGCAGACTGACCAGTATTTCTTGAATGATTGCATCAGAATTTACAGGGGTTTCTGCAGAGGCCTGCTGGGGCTGTGGTAGGAACAGGTTTAGTTTTTCTTTCTCTGCCTCCCTCAGTCTTACATGAATTAGATATCTCTGAAGCAGAGCATCATAACGCTTGGCTTTTTCATATTGAGTTAAATCCATCCTGTGAAGAATTCGCTTCATTTCAGTATCAAGTGAATATATTGATTGTGGCTTTTCTGATGTCTTCCTCCTTAGGAGGGGTTCCCTTCAATTGTTCTAATTGATGGCTGGGAACCAGGTACATCTTTTCAGCATACTCCATCACTGTTTAGTTAACAGTCCAGTTATTAGAGGGATGGCAAAACTTAGTAGTGGTGCGAGAAAACCCGCAGACTGTGTCACTAATTGTTTCTTCCTTCTTATTGAGACTCTTTTAATGCTGAGGCTTTTGATAAGGCTGCATTTTTTCCTTAATATACGCACCTGGCGGGGAGACAGAGGAATATTGCCTTTTAAAGTGTTGAGGGCTATCTCTGAGATTGCAGCAATGAGATCATCTGATGCTGCACATAAAATGGCTTTCCTCATCTGTGGTACTCTTTTAAAAGGTCGGGGAGGGCCTGTTAATTGTACCCGTGATGCTTTTCTTTTCAAGGCCTTTCTCCTTTTAATATACATCAGCCCTGAGCCCTCTTGTTGGGGTTGTGGATCAACTCTATTCAAAACTGCCTGAGTAACCTGCCCTACCACATCTTTAGCGATATTCTGAGCAGCTGTTTTAGCATGTGGTTTAATAATCTTTAGGCCTCTTCTCAAAAGTGGAACGGCTTTTCGAAAAAGGCTCCTGAATATCCCCCCGATTCCTGCCCCATACATAACAGGCGTGCCTTGGTACCCCGGAAGAGCATTTCCAGCCTGGGCCCTGTAATAATCCCAGCAAACCTCTGCGAGGGCGAAAGTGTACCTTCACAATCACCTTTCCAAAATGAAATGGTACGTTTTTGTTCTGATCCGTCTTCATTTCAACATTAATGGTGTCAATATGATGCTTACTCACAGGAATATAGTGTGGTTTGTCATAAACAATGTTGACACAATCGTTATTCTGACCACGCACCAGTACAGAGCGCAATAAGGGTACATAGAAGTCCCCAACTATCTGGTGCTCTACGATGTCTGTGTAAATGTATAGTGTGTTGAAGCCTCCTGTAATGTGTGCTGTAAAAGGCAGCTGTTGTACATGGATGTTGGGAAACAACCCTAATATGTGGGCTAGTTCTTCGCTGCTTTTAAACGTGCAAGCATCATCTGATTTAAGTCTAACCATTCTAGTCACTTGGTCATAGTGTAGGACCACATCGGGGTGCTCGCTGCTCTGGTCTAGTATAAGGCTGTTCATGTTTTCCAGCAGTTCAGGGATGCTTGAGTAATAACCACTTCGCAGACGGTAGGACCATGTTTTTTCTCCATTACCAATTTCAAATCGGGAATCAGATGTTAGATTGTTCTAGCTGTGTGGGTACTGTATCTCAACTAGGCCTACTTCCCACGCCCCTGGCAGATCCAGGGGCCTTGCTAGGCGAATAGTAAAGGCTGAGCTAGTGTTCTGCGGAAAAACAGTTACACAGGCATTGCTAGGCAGGGTAATGTAAAAACCGCTATCCCCCATTCTTCTGTGCAGGTTCACAAAGATCAGAAGCAAGTACCCAACTGTTGAACTTACTGGGCCAGCCTAACCATTTCACTAAATGATACTTTTTCCTACCCCTGCCTTTTGTTGATAGAATTGATTCAATCCTGTACAACTTGTCCTGTTTGTCATTAACCTTCTGCAACTCTTCAGAATAGAAAGAACCAATTACAGGCTCCCCTGCATAATCTTTTAACAGAAAGATAGTTCTGTGAAAACTATGATTATAACTTTTTAAGAGTTGTGGCAGGATATCGATATAACTATAGGTATTGTTAGCTGTAAAATACCTCCACATCTTTGATTTCAGAGTTCGGTTAAATCTTTCAACAATAGCAGCTTTTACTTCATTATTGCTGACAAAGTGGTGAACTCCATGCTGTTTTAACAAGCCGTTTACGGCTCTGTTTAGAAACTCTTTGCCTCGGTCCGTTTGGAGCTTTCGGGGCTTTCTTCCACTCTGATTGAATATACCATTAAAAGCTTTAGAGACCTCTTTGCCTGTCTTATCTTTTAAAGGCAATGCCCATGCATACTTAGACAGAATATCTATGACTGTTAAAATGTACCTATAGTTCTTGTTGTGCTTAGAAAATTGTTGCATATCTACTAAGTCAGCCTGCTATTGGGCATCGATATCAGACACAATAGTCTTGTTTCTTTTAAAATGGATTCTGGCCGGCTTATGCAATGTGTAAGCATCTTGGTCTGAAAGCCATATCATAACATGTTTCCTTCTTAGTGTTTTACTGTGCTTTTTTGCCTCCTGAAATAGATGGTTCACTCCCCCAAAGCTCCCAGCCTCCTCAGGTGTGTAATATGTGGTTTTTAGAATTTTGTCATGCTCTCCCATATTGCTGGTTGATACAGGTATGGACACCGAGGGCTAAAGTAAACTATTTTTATTGGTACAAAAACTCCTGCTTCAAGCTTTCAGGGTTCAGGCTTGGGACAGACACATGAAATGCAGGAAATATTAACAGCCTGCGAACTCTCAATGTGTAGATTTTCCAAATCACCATCATGCATCATATCTTCCTATAGAAAAAAAAGAGAGGCACTTTAGCATTGGGGTTGCACCAAACTGGGAAAAACAACACACTAATAAAAATACAGCTCAGAAGCACCTACCTGTGGACACCCTTGCTCCATGCCTTCATTTAAATCTTCCGGCCACTCATTTTCTTCAACCTCCATTTCCACCATGGGCTTAAAAAGTACACTTCCATCCACAACCTCTGCAAATTTCATAAGTTCTTCTTCCTTCAGGAAATGAGCCTCCAGACCACACCCACATTCACACTCTGTGTCGGACCTGGTTTCACTAGAATTTGCCTGGAATGAGGTTTCAGGGTCTGGATACTGTCCGGCAGTAAACACCGCCACAGGTAAGTTTGTTGTTGAAACAGAACCTTTTTTTCTAAAATGCGCTGGTTCTTCCTTTCCACGGCTAATTTTTATACTCGCTGGTGGGAACACTAATCTCCTAGGCTTTACCCGCCTTTTTGAGCGCATTTTCAAAGGTGCTAGAGGATAGGAAAAACCTACTAGCCCCAATGCTGATTCGCAGGCTGGTTCCATGTTCAATCCTCAGAGCATGTCTGGGCATGCAAAATGCACTTCTGTACCAGGTCTCTCTGTCCCCTCTCCTGATTGGTTAGGGATTCAAAACCTCTCCCTATTGGGTGACATAGCTGTAGTGGGGATACTTATCCCTATTGAGCTGTTCTGGAGAGGAGGGGTGGAAATGGACCCCTTTGGGGTCCATTTCCGGCACCCTAATTTTGCCTATGGGTTTTAAACCTCTTCAGATTGGTCCCCAGGCATCCACGTCCTCGTAGAGGGGTCACATGCCCCTATAGGGACCAATCCAGGACCGTGTTTTGAGTAAAAATACGCCCATTGGTCCAGCGAGGGCCATGTGCTCCTGGGGGGGTCACATGGCTACCATTTCCAGGGTGGTGCATGAGGGCTGGCGCTTCTGGGGGACAGGATATCCGGTGAGGTCATCAGGGGAACCAGAAATGGCGGGGTGGGCCTTCCGGGGTGGGCCTTCCGCTGATGTCATCCATCAAACTCAAATAGGGTGGGGCTTAGCTGTTTGACATGAGGTGGTCTTGTATTACTACTTCCACTTTCTGTAGGAGAAAGTCAGGAATTTCTTGGAGGGGCCATTTTTGGCAGAATTTGTCTCTCAACAAATATTGGGGTAATTGAAGTTCCCCATGATGGGGTGTCCTCACAACATTGGAAATTTGCTTTTTAAAAGTTCCACCCTCGTCTTCTCCTTGATTGGGGATCGATATAGACTCCAACCACCAGGTTCCTTTTATTCCTTTCCCCATTAATTTCAATCCAGGTGCTCTTGGTCGAGCTACCAAGCTCTTCCTTCTGTATTTCTGTGCAGGGATATACTGTATGTTTCTAACATACAGCACAACTCTGCCTCCCTTTCTATACCTTCTGTTCTTTTTGAACAAGTTATGGGAATCATACCACAAAGTTTCACTTATACCTATGAAGATGTATTTATTCTCCTGTATTAAGAGTTCAAGTTCATCCTGTTTGTTTCCCATACTCTGGGCATTAGTATACAACAAGCCTTTTAAGCAGAGACCTTATCCCAGTTTGCGTCTGTGTTGGAATTGCTTTTTAATGTGTATTTAATGCTTTTTTTAAAAAAAGATATTTTTACAGCTTAAAAAATGTTTTTAAGGATGTTTTGTTTTAATATATTTTAAAGTATGTTTTTATGATGTTTTAGAACGTTTTTAGTGCTTTTGTTTGCCACTCTGGGCTCCTCCTGGGAGGAAAGGAGGAATATAAATCTAATAAACAAACAAACAAACACTATACAGACATCGAAGACTATTGGTTTACAGCTTGGCTTCTTTCCTACATTTTTATGAAGACTATTACTGGGCCCCATTAGAGCCATTCTCTCAAGTCCTCTTCCTGTGCACAAGTCTTTGTTAGTTGTTACCACCATATTTACATCTATTTCCCCCTTAGGATTCAGTTTAAAGCTCTCCTGATGAAGTTCTCCATGCTGTGGTCACACACATTCTTCCCAGTCCTTGTGAGGTGCAATCCATCACTTTCCAGCAGTCCATCTTCCAGGAAGCATAGCCTGTGGTCCCACAATCCAAATTTCTCGTACCTGCACCATTTTCATAGCCAGTCATTCACTCAGAGTATTTTTCTTTCCCTTTCTACTCCTCTTCTAAGTACCAGAAGGACGGATGAGAAAACTATCTGGGCCCCAAAGTCCTTGAGTTTCTTTCCCAGAGCTTCAAAGTCTGACATGATTTATCTGTAGCTCTGCTTGGCAGTATCATTCATTCCCACATGGATGAGAAGAAAAGGATATCTGTCAGTGGGTTTTATGAGTGATGTCAACCCTTCCATCACATCTCTAATCCATCCTCCAGGGAGGCAGCATACCTGGTGAGTCCATGGATCTACTCAGCATACTTGGGTTTCAATCCCACACAGTAGGGAGTACTCTTCTTCTTGTCGTGAGGCATGGTTTCATTGCCTCTGCTTGACTGAGCTTCATCCTCTCACTTGCTGTCGCATGGGGTGTCCTGTAATTCTTTCCTTGCAGGCTGTCCTCCAGTCTCACCCTCAAGTGCCTGGAAGTAGTTCCATAGTTCCACCAGTGAAGGGTGTCTTCTCACTCTTCTGCTCCTTTCACCCTTTTCCATGGAGTTTCCTCCACTTCATTGTTGCTCTCTGTGATGTCTCTATATATATACTGTAAATATGGTAAGTGCGGGTTTATTAGAGTATATGTGGTAAGTAGACTGAGTGAGAGGGGGAGTACATGGGTTGGAAAGTTGATGAGTGTTGTATGATTATTGGCTGAGGGTTTGAGTGTCTGAAGGTATAAATGAGAGGATGACAGTTGAGGGGGGTTCAGTTTTTGTGGGGCAGTTTGTTCGGTTGGTTCTGTCGGTTGGTTCTGTGGGTTGGTTTTGGATAGGGTGGATTGGATTAGCCGGGTAGTGAGGCAGGTTATTGATGACTAAGAAACATAAAGAGTAACACATCTTATGAAACCACATGCTTGTTGACTATACCTTTAAGTAATCTTGTTGTTCCCTGTGTATATAAATAAATATTTCTTGGTTTACCAAAACTCCTGATCCTTGGCTGAGTTTACACAGACCAGAAGGGTGGGCAGGGCATATACCAAGGTTGGGAAACAGTATCAATGGTGGCAGCGGTGAAGAGATAGTGTAACATCATCAGGTATCCAGAGCAGCCCAGGGCTGTAATCTTTACAGGCACAAAGATACAGGGGGGTTGAGGCCTGTAAGTGCACCCAGACACAAAGTAGCAATAAGCCAGGAGGAGACGAAGGCACAGTCTCAAGGCAATATTGTTTTACAGGGAGTGTCTGGTGGTGCTGCCTAGCAGGGGGATCTTGAGAGATCTTTGCTAGAGCTAGTGAGAGAACCGTTTTGAGAGCACGATCCTGAGGTCGGACCGTGACAAGGCGGTGACCTCAGGTAGGGGCCTAACTTTCCACCAGTCTCCTCTTCTGCTTCAACATGCTGTCGTCCTCCCACCTCCTGTACTTCTCTTTGCTGTTGCTATTCCAGCATTCTATCTAAGAACTCTTCATCCTCTCTTATACTCTTCAGCGTGGCTACCCGGCGTTACAGGCTTCTCACTTTTCTTCCAACAGCACCAACAGCTTGCACTTGTTGCATGTGTATACCATGTTGTTCTCAGTCAAGAAAACAAATATTGCACACATCTTGCAGGTCACAAGTGAACTTCCCATTCATAGTCTCTACTGTTTTTTCTTTCTACTTGTATTAGAATGACCTGTGCTTTGTCCTGTCCTCCTTTAGGGAAAACAGGAGAGTCCCACTGGTGTATTGTGCACCACATAAGACAAAAAAAAAAAATTAGGGACCTCTGCTTTGACCTCCTCTTCCAAACTCCTGTTAGCTCACTCTGTTAGCTTGCTCTCTGAGAGATGACTCGCTTGTATGTCCTCTGGACCAGCCAACACAGCTCCCTCTGCTCTGCTCAGTTAGGAGTTAGGAAACAGAATGAAAACTCCCAGTACACTCAACTGCTCCCAGTTGCACTCAGCAGCTACCAGGCCACGCTCCTTCCAATCAAGCTGCTATGGAGCTCTCCAGTGCACAAGGTAAGAGTACACAGCTTCAGAGCCCTCTTTGTCTTTCGTCTCTTCCTCCCTACACCTCCTCTGCCAAACACCTCTCCCTGTTCGCTCACTCTCTGAGAACTAACTCACTTGTATATCCTCTGGACTAGCCTACACAGCTCCCTCTGCTCTGCTCAGTTAGGAAACAGAATTTATCCAGCTTTCCTACGGCTAAAAAATACCACCACCACAATTAATATAAAACCATGTCAGTCATAAATATGTTTTTATTTTTTGGGGGGGCTAACAAAGTCTTAGGGCATAGTATAATTATACATGGTTAGGTGTTATACTGTGTTCACACAGAATGGAGTGAATTTCTTGCCATCTTTTTAATATTGGCAGCTAGCCAGAACCACAAAACCATGTTAATGAACCAGGTCTAAGCACTTGTCAGAATGATTCTTGAAAACAGATTAAACCAAGTGGCAAAACTGATTCCAATGAGAACTGGAAGATCATTTAAAATAAGCCAGTGGGTTAGCATCCAACCAGTTTAACAACAAAGTTATAATGACTGGTGGCTGTTGGCCCTTGACAGATTTGGTGGGACTCTCTTATAAGAGGCAAGACAAGATATAAACCCATTAAACAAATGTATTTTTTTAAAAAAAATTCCATTGACTAAGCACTGCTCTAATGCTCCCATCATTTAAGTGGACTTTCCATGGAATTAACACTATTCTAATTATCTATGACAACGTTCCATTCTTCTGCTCCCAGAATAAGAACATGCCATTATTCTGTTCCCATATTTCTCATTTTCCTAAGTACCATAACTGGAAACACTTCATATTTCCTAGCTCAGTACACTGAAAGATGTGGACCAACAAGTTAAGTACTTTCAAGAGGTTCAAATATCTTGTTGTCTTGTGCAGGATAGTCATGATTTTCCAGAATGTACTTTTTCTGCAATGCATTAATACATTTAGTATAAATTCTAACAGTTTTAAATTGATACTAAGTCTCTTTTTCTCATTGTAACTTCACAGAAAATCACTATGTTATTCTAATCTCGCTCAGGATTTCACTACTGTCTTCACAATTGTGTTCTGTGGCTTTTTCAAAAACACAAGTTGGAAACACAGCTGCTTGTTTCTGCTGCCCTCTTGTGTAGAAATAAGTGGATACTAATCTAAGTTAAGCGTTACTGAACAAAAGATTTTTTAACTGTACAGTTGCTCTATTCTGTAATGTCTACAAGCACTTACCTGGTAAGTTCCATTAGGACAATTCTGAGTAGACGTGCATTGGATTGCATTTGTAACACTGTGCTGACATTAGGGATGGGGGAGAAATTCGGCGGAGTTCACAATTAAAGCCAAATTAATCAAATTCACACTTTCCAAACAATATGTGAACTTCAACAAAGCAATCCTTCAAAATTTGCAATGCAGTTGTCCAACCAACCAACGTCTACAAAAATACATATATTGGGGGGAAATGTGTACAAAACTAAATGTATATAAAAATAAATAAATATACTAGTGAAAATAACAAAAATGCATTCTATTAAGAGAAATTGCTTGCAAAAACGTGTATATTAGTCAAATTGGTATACAAAAATGTTTATTCAGAAAAATTCACACTAACATGCTGAATAATTTTCATGAGGATTTTTTTAATTGCACATTGCTAAAGCAAGCTGGAGAACTGAATATAAGATTGGAAAAATGAGAAATGGAGAGAACCAAAACTGACAGATCCTCCATCTGTAGCTGACATCTTAACAATAATCTTTTGGCTTCTTGAAGTCCTGTGACATCAAGTTGCTAAATGGTGATTATTGTTCACCAAAATTTGACTATTTCACCAGTGGTATGCATTGGGATATTTTGGGAAGAAATATCCATGTAAATGTTATATATGTTATAGCAATAAGTTTATCTTGAATATTGTTATTTTTTTCTACGTAAAAAATGTTGCATAGACCATATTTCTAGCTACATAGTGCCAGGTCACCAAAGCATCCAGGATCAAGGTCTGATCTTTCAAGAGGTGTACAACTCCATTACAAATGAGATCCCCACTCCTACTGGTCTCCTACGGATCCACACCACCTCTGTCTTACCTGGATTAAGCTAATGGTGAATTAAGTTTATTAGCCCAATCCAATCCATTATTGCTCTCAGACACTGGTTTAAAACTTAAAAAGGAGAGATACAGTAAGCCTTATTGGGGCATTCTTTTTAATCACATGTAAGTAAACATGCAAGGGTGAATGGAGGTGTTCTGCCAAGCCCCACCAGTTTTATCCAGCTTACAGCTCTCTCCATGAGTTCAAGGGTAACTGTCTGAATTAGGAACATAGGAAGCTGCCTTATACTGTATCAGACCCTTGGTCCATCTTGCACAGTACTGTCTGCACTGACTGGCGGTGACTCTCCAGGGTTTCAGGGCAGCAGTCTCTCCCAGCCCTACCTGGAGATGCTGGGGACTGAACAGGGGACCTTCTGCACGTCTACCACTGAGCTATGGCCCTTCTCCACTAATCCTCCAACCATCTACTTGTGGGGGCTCCTTATGGAATTTACAACCTTGATTACATATTGTTCTTAAACACTGGGAGCTTCAATAAGCAGAGGAGACTCTCTGCTTCAGATATTTGCCCTCAAACTCATGGAGGGCTATAAACTGGGTAAAACTGATGAACCCCTTACATACCCAGTCAGTCACTGCACTCTGCCAGGTAAGGGAATCCTGCAGATACCATCTTAGCACGAGGTCCATTCCACACAACCTAGAAAGCGAATCTTTAGTGTAGTGGCACCTACTCTTTGGAATTCTCTCCCCTTAAATATTACACAGGCACCATCTCTATTATCTTTTCAGTGCCTGCTGAAGACCTTCCTCTTTCTACAAGCCTCTTAAAGTAGAGACTTTATCCCATTTTGTGTCTGTTTTGGAATTACTTTTTAAGATGTTTTTAAAGATTTTTGAAAAGATGTTTTAGTTTTAAAAAATTTTTAAGATGTTTTTAGTGTTTTGTCCTTTGTATGTCACTCTGGGCTCCCTCTGGGAGGAAGAGCAGGATAGAAGTTTATAAATAAATAAACTGGAGGGGGTGGGGCTTACTAAAGCACCTCTGCATGTTTAGTTACATGTGAATAAAAAACAGTGACCAAACTGAGCTACTGAGTTGGATGTGACTCATATATTGATAACACTCACCCCCAGATTCCTGGATGACTTTTCCCAGCAGTTTCATACAGTTATTAAATAGAATAGAAACCTGGGGACCAAATAGGACACCAAAGGACTCCAAAGGCCAATGCTCAGGGAGTTAAACAGGAACAATTCAGCATCACCCTCTGGGATGTGTCAATTGCATAGGACTGTAACCACTGCAAGGAAATGTCCCCAATTCCCATCCCAGACAGATGCCCCAGAAGAACACAATGGGATTAAAAGGTTCTTAGAAGTGTAGCAGAACGACCCAGAATGCACTACTCTTGTCTAGTTCTTGATGAAGGTTCAATTCACCAAACAAAACAGCCTCAGTTCCAAAACCAGATTGGAAAGTATGCAACTAATCCATTTCATCCTGAATGTCTGAAATAGATTTGCCATTGCGTGCTCAGTGTGCTATGGGACTGCAGATTAGACACCAGCTAATAATTATGGAGGACAGGGACCAGTAAATATACTGTATCTTTAACAGGTATCTCTACCTAGATGATGTTTTAATAAGATAAGTAAGTCAGGGCTGATTTGTTCAAGAACATCAAAAAAGTTGTCCCTTCCTAATGATATATTTTTTTTATTTAACAAAATTTATATACCTCTTGAATGTCAAAACCTCTAAGCAGTTTACCAAAAACATTAAAATTATCAATAAAACAATTAAAAACAAGTAACTAAAACATATTTAAAACAAAACCGCTACTAACAAAAAAAATTAAAACAGAATCAACATCTGTGCATCTGGATAGGCTTGCCTAAACAACAACAAAAAAGCATTTTTCTGTACAGAAGTTAAGTCTTTTCATAACATTTTCCAGTAAAGAACTGTTGATAACTCCTGCCATCCAGTCAGACTGCCTCTGACAGTTTTCAGCAACAAGGATGGCCAAGAGTTGAGGGAATGTGGTTAGTCTCTAACCTCCAAGCAACTCATCTATATTCTCAGACTGAATAAGCTAAAATCAATCCATCAAAATAGGATAATCATATGCCATGGCCACTGTCATGAACCTGTAATGGTCATGAGTTATTAAAAATCTAATAGCAATACTTTGGCTCCAGTAAGGGACTCTGGGAGACGGTTACAGTTGGAAAAGACAAGCCTTTGCCAATTTGCAAATCTGAGTTTCACTTCCTGAAAGATGGTTAGAGAAGCCTTAACAAGCTGCACCTGTTTATCTTTGCTGATTAGCAAGTGCCTGGTACCCAAGGTCATCCTTGGCCTGTACAGTTGGAAAACACAGTTGGGAGGGGGGCCTGAAGGCGCGAAAATGTGAGAAACATCGAGAAGAAAGTTACATCAGCCAATTCCTGATTGGTCAATTAATCTTGGACCGTTAGGATCCTTTTCCCTTAAGTATAGGGCTAGAGACCCATAGCCTTTGTTCTCTGTTCTCTGCCTATGCTGACTGGCACCAGAGTTCCAAACCGTTCTGCCTTATGGTTCCAGGGGTTGCTTATGGGAAGGCAACCTATGTCTGGTTCCATTGCTTTATGTTGAACATCCATCTCTCTTAGGAGAGGTGCCACGCAACCAACTACCTCGTGTGTAAGTAGTTAGGTGAGTTAGTTTGTTATTTTCTTGTTGTGTGTATGAATTCTCTTGTAAGAACCTAAACCCCTGTTGGGTGAATGGTCTTAAAGGATTACTTGCTGCTATATGTTATGTGCACTTATATATCTTAATAAAGCTACTTCTATTTAACCTGGTGTGTTCAATTGAGAGAAGGGGTGGTTCTGGATTCAGTACCTTGACCAATCTCTGTCACTAACTACCAAAGAGGGTTAAGAAGTTAAAGGCTTGGATTTTAAGTGTTAAACCAGAGGTGCCTGGCAAGGAGTGTAACTGTGACTCTTGCCTTTTAGGGCCTTGGTTTTATATATCTTCTGGGCTCAGAGATCCCCTGGCTCTGAGTGGACCAGTATACAGGGGTGGTGGCAGCCTACCTTCTACCTTGCAGGGTTGTTGTGAGCGTACACAGCCTTGGCAAGGGTGAAGTAATAGCTTTTTTGGTTCCAGTCTCATTTCCCTAAGGGTGGGGGTCTGAGTCTGATGCATGAACCCAGTACCTTGAGGGTCCGGGGGTCGTGACAGCCACCACCATTGATCCTGCTGTAAATGCGGAGTCTACTTGGGGGTCATCCATAAGATCAAGGATGTCTGATGTTTTTTGCCATTCAACATGGCATTCTTTTGAGAACAGCTTCTATTACTAAGATGCACAATGAATTATTCAGTGAAGTTTTACACATTTTTGAAGTATTAAAATATTAATAGATGTCCCTATGCCTCCAAATGCAATTGATGGTGCAATGACAAAAGTATGTTCATATATGTGAGCATTCAGCCATATATGTCTATGCATATGTGCTAATAATTATTTGAAAAATGCTAGTAATCCCCCCTGTAGCCCATGCCAAGGTAGCAATTCAGAGAATCCATTGATCTAATGTAAAATCCAAAAGCAACAACAGCCATATAGAAGACTAATGGTTAAACTGAAATACAGCAGATTATGATTAACCACTGCCACCTGCTGGTAATTTTTTTCTCAGAATCAGTCTTCATTGCAGCTTAATGGAAATGGACTGCCTTCAAGTCGATCCTGACTTATGGCGACCCTATGAATAGGGTGTTCATGGTAAGCGGTATTCAGAGGGGGTTTACCATTGCCCCCTCTGAGGCTAGTCCTCTAGTGTGTCATTTTTTCTTTTTTAAAATTATCAGCAAATACCTCTCAGAGAAGGCATTTCATACATCCTGGGTAACACATACGCTGCCACTTTCCACTTTTATTAACCATTTATTACAGCCTAAAGAATCAGGATAATTATCAGAGCAGTACTTATTATTCTACTACCCCAGAAACTTCTCTAGCATAATTTCCTCCAATCTTAAATACATTTGGACCAAAGAAACCAACTTCAGTGAAAATTTATTTCCTAAAGGGTAGGACAATCCAAACCTCAGCCAGACAGCAGCAGGATATGAGAGCAGCAGAACCACTGATGCATCTGCAGCCCCATCAGGCAAATCACTGGGGCAACCTGGAGATAGCACAGTGATTCGATCATAAAGAGAGAGCAGTGGAGCCAGCTGAGGATCCAGTGGATCCCAGGCTGGTTCAGCCTCTCCCTATTCTGAGAATTTGGGGGCCTTTCCATGAGTGGAAGCTAGCTGGGCTCAGCAGTCAAACACCTCTGCTCCATTCAACCCTCCACTTCCAAAGCTCAGTGCAAAGGGGGCTTGGATTCCAGTCCCTTGCTTCATAGTCTCACCTCTAGAATACTGCTTTGTAAGATATGGAATAAAATAGAGACCTAAATACCAGTTAGCTACAGATACATATTTGTTCTTACAATAATCTCAAATCAACATGTTTAGAAGCTGAAATATTCTCAAAATAAGGACAGACAGGTGAAATGTGAAAGTTAACATCAAGCAATATATTTGTTCCATGTTTTTTCTGACATGTTAAATAGATAGTCATTATAGTCTATCAACTGGAAGATCATCTGTTCCAGGGAAGCCTGAAGTGACAGATTGTCCATCTGAAAAAATGGAATTATCTACTACACAATATTCTTCTGGGACAAATGACGCACATTAGACACATGTGCAATCCTATATAAGTTTACTCAGATTAAGTCTTGCTGTATTCAGTCAGGTTTACTCCTGAGTAAGTATAGGATTGCAGCCTAAAAGTGGTTAATAAATTATAGACAATAAAGTGCAATATACAGAGGTTGAAGAACTGATATGGTACGATGTTAGCTATAGCCAATGTATTACTTCTAATTCCCAAATTCCCAATAGACAATGGCTTAGTTTGTACGCCACATTAAATCATAGTTTAAAACCAACTATGGTGTAACACGTGAACAAGCAGATACTATGGTTTAATGTGACATTGCAATCCAGGCCAGTATTTGGCCATTAGTTTCATGCTGGGGGAACTCTGTCTTGGTATCTAGAATTCAGGGCCAATCCTTCATTTCTGAACCATAATAGCATTGATTTTAGACTGAGTATAAGAATAGGGCGAAAAAAGGAAGAAAAGCCTTCCTTTGCTGATGCTATAGCAGTAGTGGTAGCTGTTGATGGAAAGCTGAATTTTTGAGAACTACAGAGTAGATCTGCCAAAATTAATAATTCCCAGACTTTGATGATAAAGTGTGATGCCTTGAAATGCTCACCTTCAATGTGAGGACAAGCGTTACACCCAAGTTCTTCTCTGGCTCAGATTTTAATCTCATCAACAGAAGAAATCAACTTTTTATACCAAACCACTCACCTGCAGCCAAATTCCCTCTGTCTCACTCACTTACAGTCACTGCTGCTCTGGTAGCCAGTGAACATAAGGAACCTCCTACCCCATTCCAGCACCTGAAGTCTACTACAACAGAAAACAGGTGCCAGTAGCTGTGAGAAATGTAGTTTACACTATTCTAATCTAAGTCAATGTCAGCCCCACCAGTCTGCCTAGCAAGCAGTAACACAACAGTGTGGCTAAATTTTTGGCTTTTGTTCGGTAGACTTGAAAAGTCCTTTTTATATTGTCCCACTCAGAACCATCTTCTGAGCTACAACTATTTGATGGGATTTTAATGACTATTTATTACTTAAATGCAATAATTATAGCACAAGAAACAACAAGGTACTCTATGAAAAATAAAAAAAATGCCCCTGCTCACAGCCTCACAATCTAATTAGGACAGGACACATTAGGAAGCAAGGGAAGGAAGGTAAAAGGTAAAGAAGTGTCCATTTGTAGAACTCAAAGTCAAGGATATGTTGCAGTGTGTCTAATAATACAATGAGGTAGTGCATCTGAAACAAATTTAAATGAGTTGGATCTACACTTTTTGTTCCATGAAGTGCTTCTCCTGTCCATAGAAGGAATCTGATCCAGCAGAAACGTCCCATAGCAGAGCAGAGAAGGATACTTTCTGCTGATTTCCCTCTTCTCCTGCTACAGTTTACACCTTCAAAAAATCTGCTCTGGAAGGTTCCTCCAGAGCAGATTTTCAGAAGGGTGATAGAACTGGCAGAAGTCAGCTTTCATCACATTGTGAAATTTTCATAACTTCCAATCAGATTCAAAAGTGGCTGGCAATGAGCACACAAAACTAATTGTGTGGTTCTTTGCATCCTGTATACTATTTTACTGTTGGAGAGTCATAATATTTGTAAGTCAAGATGGGAACCTAATAAGGTACAATAGTAAAATGGCCATGGCCTTTTTGGGGCTGTTTAATGATAAAATTTAAGAAAAATTGTCAAGGCACATAGTGCAAGTTCAGGAACTGAAATTCAATTTATAAAACGCTGAAGCAAATAATTCCTTGGACTCAGTACAAATTTCACAATATTGAGAGAGAAGCTTTCAAGCCATATATTTAGGTAGGGGTTTCAGAACAGCCAGTGAATTTTCATGTCCCCATAGTGAGACTGACCTTTATGCAATTTAATGGTTCTAGCTTTCATTCAGTGGCAACCATGTTAATAATTAGAAATGTCTCCTGATAGGTGGTCATAAAGAACCTGCAGTGTAGGTCTTTTCTTCAGGAAATAGACTGAACATCAAGGACAGGATTGTGAAAGGAAAATGAAGAAAATTTAAATGGAGGCAGATAAAAGGGATTCAAGATACAGCCAATTATATTTAATAGATATGACATCAAAGATTTGCCCTGTCTGAAAGGCACCCTGAATAACACACTCCTCAAGTGTTATCTACCCTATTTCTCAGTATTCTTACTTTATGTGGGTCTTTTTCTAGCTTTCACCTTCAAAAAGAAAAAAGGGAAAGTTATTTAAGAGACACACTGACATACAATGCCAGAGACAAGAACATTTCATCTAACATGCAACACAGTCCCCTCAATGAAATGTTGAATGTACTTTTACAGCACAATCCTAACCATGCCTACTTAGAAGTACTATTTAATTCAGTAGGACCCCAGGTCACTCCCATGTTAAGTGAGGTTAAGATTGCAACCTTAATATCTAAATCCTTGGTGAGCTTGTTCAAGATGCTCTCAAGCAATCATATGGCTGCTAAGTCTTAGCTAAAATCATGGTCAGGGATGTTTATAACCATAGAGCCTTATTTGTATCTGTCTGATTCAATAGATTTTATAAGCACATTGTTACAAAAATATTTCTAAACTAGATACAGATACATCATCTTAAAAAACTCAACAACTTGCAAATACAGCTTTTTGCAAATTTCTAAGTCTCCTTTTTGAGAGAGGCTATCTTCAAATTATACAGCCACAAGAGTGGCTGTAATTTGTTGCTTCCCATAAGCTCATTTTAAAACAAAATCTTACAAAATGTATAGTCCTGAACTCAGAAACATTTGCTTAACAACCCTCTATAGGTTTTCATGGTGATACACAAAACACTCAGAGAGAAACTATAGTTCAAAGTCTAAAAGAAGAGGGGGGGGAATCAAGTGCCCAGTTGGACATCTGTCTGTCAGTGGTCTCATAATTTGTTGAACTTAATTAAAAATCAGCCTTATTCACAAAATGGAAATAGACTGCCTTCAAGTGAATCCTGACTTATGGTGACCCTATGACCAGGGTTTTCATGGTAAGCAGTATTCAGAGGGGGTTTACCATTGCCTCCCTCTGAGGGAGAGAGACAGTGACTAGCCCAAGGTCACCCAGTGAGCTTCATGGCTGTGTGGGGATTCAAACCCTGGTATACCAGGTTGTAGTCCAGCACCTTAACCACTACATTACAGAGTACATGTAATTCTATTACTGACCTTGTCCCATACTCTGACTTTCATCTTCTGCAGTTCAAAAGTTTAAAAAATGCCTAGTTGATTTTTAATTAATTTAAGAAATTTAACATTGGAGTCTATGATAGCACAGGCATCGTCAGTAAGAACCAAGTGTCAGTGATCTAAAAGCCAGACTAATAGCTGTTGGCTTGGCCACACCCATGCCAGACATTTTCCCCACTTTAAACAGTCATGGCTTCCCCCCCAAAGAATCCTGGGAAGTGTAGTTTGTTGAGGTGCTGAGAGTTGTTAGGAGACTCCTGTTCCCTTTACAGAGCACCAGTGGTGAGAATGGTTTAACAGTTAGCCTTTATTCTGGTGATTGTAGCTCTGCGATGGAAATAGGGCATCTCCTAACAACTCAGCACTCTTCACAAACTACACTTCCCAGGATGCTTTGGGGGAAGCCATGACTGTTTAAAGTGAAATAAATGTCTGGTGTGGATGTGCCCAGGGACAGCATTTGTTTAAATTTGAGACTACATGGGTCTGCTGTAGAATAAAAAAGTGGGGGAAACCCTGAAAAATAATGATACTGTTAACAATGTTTTCCTTTTGGAAAGGAAAATGGCTTTCCCTCTACCCAGTGCTCACCCACCCAATCTCCCCTTCATCCCCTCCTCCTCCCCCACTGTCCTGCTCGAACTCAAAGAACTCAGGCTCAGACACAGCTGTGGTTTTTTCTTTTACTGTAGTAAGAGACAGTTTCAATTCAGTGCGCTTCATGAAATTACCTATGGCTTACTCAGAACTCAGCATCTCTCCAGGACTAACTAGGCACTAAGACACTGCAGCACTAAGACATTGACTCAGCAACTACGCCCCCCTCCCCCTCACTCTGCTTATGTAAGGCTGGGCGGGCATCCTGCTTGCAAGTGCCAACTATCACCGTTGGGAGCACACACGCAAGCAAAGACTCCACCTCAACTGTGTCTGTTGAATCTCCTGCCACATTTGCCTCCTGATGCGAGGCGAAGGTGGAGCCTCCATCACCATCCTGTCTTCTCCCTAGAAGGAAGGAGGGCTGCCTACTGGCGATGCAAGTGCAAGGAGAGGGGAAGCTGGGAAACAACCGGCTGGTCAGGTTGACTCTCCACAGGGGTATGTGGAGCTGCTAAGGTTGAAATGTCAAAGTCCAGAGCTGGGGCGCCTTCTGAGTCCCAGTCTCCACTCGGCCCCTTACCAGTTCGAACATCCCACTCCTCCTCCTCCGCTTTGTTCTCATCTATCCACCCCCCTCTAGCAGAGCTCACAACATCATCCCTCCCCATGCTGAGCCTCTCCCCACCCTGGAGGCTTGGGCTTGCCAGGGTATCATTCATGAAACTCTCTCACCAACTCTGGCACATGGACATCTGACACCACCTCCCAGAATCTTTCCACCAGTCCAAACCCCTCCAGTGTATCAAACACTGCAACGTTCTTCAGCAACGGCAGGAGTTGAGGATCTGCTCCACCTCAAATTCCACTTGCCTGTTGACAATTACTGGTGATGGTGGGGCGTCGGTTGTCTGATAGGGATTTGGTGGCTCTTCTGGGGTTAGCAACAAATGGTGGAACGCTAGGTGAATCTTCATGGAGGCAGTCAAGTGTAGACAGAACACTACCTGGTTACACTGTGCCTCTACTTTGAAGAGCTCCAGCCTCTAGCCTCCAGTTTGTGACAAGACGCATTCATTGGCAAATAACGCATAGATAGCCATACTCTATCTCCCACCTGTATTTTGGGGCTGGGCTGATGGTGCTGGTCTGCAACTCTCTTATAGGTGGCCTTAAAAATGTAAATGTACTGCCTTCAAGTTGATTCCAACTTATGGCGACCCGACGAATAGGGTTTTTGTGGTAAGTGGTCGTTTACCATTGCCTTCCTCTGAGGCTGAGAGGTAGTGACTGGCCCAAGGTCACCCAGTGAGCTTAATGGCTGTGTGGGGATTCGAACCCTGGTCTCCCAGGTCATAGTCCAACACTCTAACCAGTACACCCACACTAGCTCTCACATGATTCACTAGAAAAGACAATGCTGGAAAAAACAGAAGGGAGTAGAAAAAGAGGAAGACCAAACAAGAGATGGATTGATTCCGTAAAGGAAGCCACAGACCTGAACTTACAAGATCTGAACAGGATGGTTCACAACAGATGCTATTGCAGGTCGCTGATTCATAGGGTTGCCCTAAATTGAAATCGATTTGAAGGCACATAACAACTTTCCTGGTAGATTCTTACACTTGTTAATGAGGGCACTTGATAGACTTGGCTAAATCCATTAACTTATGAATAGAACTAGTCTGACCAGTAGAACAGGTTTCTTCCTTTGCAGATTCCACATCAGAGGCTGGAAAGGGGTTCACAGAAATAATCCATCTCATCCTCCAAATCCCATAGCATTATGTTTATACAAGTTGTCTCCTTTTTCTTGCCTTACACAAACTAAATTAACACATTCCCTTAGGGGGCAGTAGGGAAGAGGCATCTCATTCAGATATTTGCTGGCTATATATAATGACAGTCATCAGCTAATCTCCATAATACAAGGGAGTCTTTCAGGCATAATTGTCCAACCAGTTTGACATTTTATCTGTTTCTTCTTACAATCAGATCCATTGGATTATAGGGTATTCTTTAGTCCAACCCTCCAAACATACCATATTTCCCATCCTATGCCACTTACCATATTTCCCATCCTACGTCACAGTACCTGTCATAGATCAAAGTATATACAGTAGTGCCCCGCTTTTTGGTGTTCTGCTAATACAGCAGCTTTCAATTAGAGTAAGGACCCACTCATATGGCGCTAGTTCTGCTTTTACGGCGTTTTTCGGGCATCGGGCGCCATTCTATTGAATGAGTTCCACTTTTTGGCGGGTTTTGCTTTTAGATGGGGGTCTAGAACCTAACCCACCCTATGAGCGGGGCCCTACTGTACTTGTCCCTGTACCAAAGGAGGCCAGTTTATTCTATGCCAGTAGCTATTACAAGTGCCCAGACATGCAACAATGACAGGTGTTTGTTTTTTTAACATATGATTTTTGGAAACTGGCCCAGAAGATTAGGGCATGGTCATCTGCTTTGTAACTTCGGCTTTGGATCCATATTAGCATCAACAGCCCTGGGATCATCTAGAGGAGTGCTGTTAGTTGTTCCCTGTGTTACAGAGGCCTGATTGGCCTCAACCAGAAGTTGGGCATTTAGCATTGCTGGTCCCATGCTATGGAACACTCTTCTAGCAAAGATTCAGCAGGTATTCCCACTTCTGATTTTCAGGTGTTTCATGAAAACTTTTTAGTGTTGACAGGCCTACAGAGTTGATTAAAAGGTCTCTTGAGTACCCAGTCATTTTAATGATTGCTTGGTATTGCTCTTAAATCTTTTTATGTTGCTACACCACTCTGATATATTGCAAAATGGTGGTGTATAAATACTTTTCTAAATAAGTAGGTATCCAGATGTTAATTGCATGAAGAGGATTAGCATGGTGATGGGGGCTGTGGAGGCTGTGCATTTAGTCTGCCCAAGGTCATGCAGCTCCTCCCATCCTTGCTGTCACTAACTTGTGCAGCACAGAGCCTGCTTTATGTGTGGAGGCTCCCAGCATGATGTAGAGCCTTGAACAGTCTCCCTGCTGCATAAGATATTGTGATCAAAATGGAGGGGGTGGGAGGAGCCATTTAACTGTGTGGGTGGGGCCAAACTCATTGCCCCCTGTTATTACACTGTATATATGGATGGAAGTTGTCTTGAAAAGCCTGCCCTGCAAGCACTGGACATTCCCCCTCATTTTGTCTCCAAGCTGGGTTCAACCACAATAGATTTAATCAAACAGCAACGTAGGGAAATAGCCTTTCAGGAGCTCTTGGCTCATGCCAAAAAACTGCTACCCACTTTCTCTGCATTTTCCTTATGATAATTCTTTCCAACTAGCTGATTATACAGCCAGTGGCTGTATACTATTGCCAGCATGGATTTTTCACATTCTGCAATGTTAAATTGAAAATACCCCCATGCCATTCTGATGCTTCCCATAAGCTCATTTCAAAACAAAACCTTACAAAACTTATAGTCCTGAACTCAGAAACGCTTGCCTAACAACCCTCTCAATTTTCATGGTGATACACAGAGAGTTCAAAGTCTAAAAAGAGAAAAAAACAAACCCAGAGCCATTTTGGACTTTTTTCTCTCACAGAGTTCTCATAATCTGTTGAAATTCATTAAAAATCAGCCATGTTCACAGAGAACCTGTAATCCTAATAGTGAGCTTGCCCCAAACTCTGACCTTCAGTTCTGACCATCTACTGCAGTTTAAAAGTTAAAAGAATGCCTGGCTGATTTTTAATTAATTTAAGAAATTTTGGCTGGCACCCTATGATAAGCCCAGGCATGCTCAGTAAGAACCAACTGTCAGAGTTCTAAAAGCCAGACTCACAGCTGCTGGGCTTGCCTAATCAGGGGGCCACACCCACACCAGGCCTTTATTTCACTTTGGACAGTCATGGCTTCCCTCAAAGAAGCCTGGGAAGTGTAGTTTGTGAAGGGTGTTGACAGGAGACTCCTATTCTACTGACAGAGCTCCAATGGCCAGACTGGTTTAACAGTCAGCCACTCTGATTGAAAGTCTGTGAGGGGAACAGGGCATCTCCTAGCAACAATCAGCACCTTTCACTAACTACACTTCCCAGGATTTTTGAGAGAAGTCATGACTGTCCAAAGTGAAATAAAGGCCTGGTGTGGATGTGGCCTGGGACAACTTCAGTTTAAATTTGGGTGGGAGGCTACATGTGCCTGCTGTAGAATAAAAAGGTGGGGGAAACGCTGAAAAGCAATGATTGCCAGCTCTGCACTGAGACAGCAGTGCAGGTTGGAAATTCCTGGGTATTTACCAGGGCGGGAAAGTCCTTAGCTGACAGTCTGGTCGTAAATCTGCCAGGCTAACGAGGATGAAGCATGATAAGGGCAAGGCCCTTTCCAAGCTTACGTGCCAAGCCAGAAGTCCAGAAGCGAGGTCAGTAGAGGTCCGGGTTCAATTGCCAAGGGGTCAGTCCACGAGAAGGTTCAGGGAAACTAGAAACACACGAAGCCATGCCTGACATTGTAGTCAGCAACAAGCTGAACCCAAGGTTTGTCTTTTAAGGAGCAGCTTTGTCAGCAGGTGTGAGCCATCAGCGTTTGGGCCTTAAGTGGACAGGCCTGCCCCTCTTCTGCCTGACCTTATGCTGTCTATGTTTTGCAGGTGAGGGGGGAGTATCCTGTTCACTGTCTGCGTCTGTCTGAAGGGCTTCAGCTGTGTCTGGGGTGCTCTGCAGCTGAGGGGGAGAAGGAGCTGGGTTCTCAGGAGTTTCCTCCGTTTCTCCTTCTGGGTCTGCTGCTGTTACTCCCGAGTCATCCTCGTCTGATGAGTCCTCTGACGGGGCCATGACAATGATACTGTTTACAAGGTTTCCCTTCTGCCCATTCCTCTCAGTCTCAGAGGAAGGCAATGGTAAAACCACCTCTGAATACCATTTACCATGAAAACCCTATTCATAGGGTCGCCATAAGTCAGTATCGACTTGAAGGCAGTCCATTTCCATTTTCAAATATGATTGCACAGAAATAAATCCCATTCAACTCAAAAAGTATGCAAATGATCAAACCCACCCTCCCTTCTCCTCCCTCCTATCCCCTCCCTCTTGCCCCTTCCCTCCCCCTTCCTTTGCCCCTCCCTCCCCATCCTCATCCCCTTCCAATACCCTCCTTCCCCTTCCCCCTCCTCTTTCTCCTCCCCATGGTCAGTTTTACCTATCTTAAACATGATTGCACAGAAGTAAATACCATTGAACTTTATAAGCATGCAAATGATCAAACCTGCCCTCCCCTCCCCCTTCCTTTGCCCCCCTCCAATACACTCCTTCACCTTCCCCCTCCCCCTCTTCCACCCCATGGTCAGTTTTTCCTATCCTAACCATGATTGCATAGGAGTAAATCCCATTGAACTCAATAAGCATGCAAATGATCAGACCTGCTTTTCCCCTCATTCCCCTCTCCTCTCCCTTCCTCCTCCCCTCCCCTCTTCCTTCTTCCTCCTCCACTGCCCACTCCAGCCCTCCCTCTCCCCGGTCAGTATTACCTATCCTAAGCATGACTGCATGGGAGTAAATCGCACTGAATTCAATAAACATGTAAATGATCAAACCTGTCCTCCTCCCCTTCCCATCCTGCCTGCTCCCATCCCAGTCCTCCCATCCCAGTCCTCCCCTCTGCATTTCTTCCCCCCCTCCCCATCCCCTGTGGTCAGTTTCACCTATCCTAAGCATGATTGCAGGGGAGTAAATCCCACTGAACTCAAAAAGCATGCAAATGATCAATCCATTCTCAGCAAACTTGGAAAGGACCCCATTTCTTATGTCCCAGATTAAAAAGCAGGGAAATTCACTAGCAGGCAAAAAACCTTGCGATTTAAGAACATACCTATCAAACTTTAAAAAGCAGGGAAATGGGGCAGCTATAAAGCCATGATGGAAAAATTTGTCACATTTCATTCAGAAGGACATGACAAGAAAAAGTCTATGTCTATCTATAAGTCTGTATCTATATAAATTGTCTATATTTTTCTGTTATTGAAATCAGAATGGTAAGCCTATACTTGAATATGTATTCAAGAAAGGAATATTTTCTATCAATGATGCAAACAGCTTCTATAAAAGCTCAGTTTAAGAATAACTCAACCAGCATCAAGTGTAATTATTAAGATTTTGATTTGTTTTTAAACTTAGTCTATTTTATTTATTTTTTAAATCTCTCAGTTTTATCAGTCTACACTCAAATGAAACTGCAGCTTTTTCAAATTCAACTTAGAAACAGAGGAGGGGGGCTGATGCATTGCAGAATGGCTGCACAGTCACTGGCTGCATCAAACGTTTTTATTTCCACTGAAGAAAAAACCCTCCCACAGCTCTTCAACACCTTCAGATTAGTCCATTTTTTTTGAATGGGTACTGGGAAATGTTGCCTGGTGTCCTAAAGAGGAAAGGGGCCATAACAGATTATTTTAGAACACTTGAGACAGAAGGCCTTGGACCTTCTAAATGATGACAGACAGACAAAATAGCAGCACAATTTCAAAATTTAAAACTAGAAATAACAGAAAGCTGGAGTGCAATCTTTAGAAGTAAAGCAGGCTGGTTTGGGCATGGATATTGAAGATATTGTGAAATCCAGACCTGGGTCTCGTCAACTCAGAAGAGCTGCTCATGCAGAGAAAATAAAAAATAAAAATAAAAAATAAACTTGAAGAAATAAAAAAAATAAGCAAAACGAGGAACCTTCAATTTAGAAGAATTTTGGAGGATGTGAGAGTGTTCTACATCTGCAAAATAATTCATTGCTGGCTGACTGGCAAGTGCAGTACCAGGATATGAGATCTCTGTGACAGATTTGGACCAAGTGTGCCGAAAGAATCAGCACGTCCCAGAGACATTATAGTTTGTTTTTCAATTGTAAGTAAAAAAAACACCAATATTTAATAACGACTATTGCAGCTTAAAGAGCTGCTACATGATGGAAAACCAAGATTGCAACCAGCATCAAATCAGGTTAGAGATGCTATGCTCAAGCTTGCTCACAGATGGCACATTATGCCTGTACAGTTGTCCCGAATGTGTACTAAAGTCTCATCTTTTTGTTGGAGGAGCTGTATAGAGTTAGTTGCTTAACACCATATATGGTGATTCTAAAGGGTGGCTTGGTTGGGCCCTGGCCAAGGACCCCATAGCCCAAAGGGGCCCCTGAAGGGCCCTTCTTTAGGGTGGGGGAGTGAGTAGCGCTCCCCTTCCATGATCTGCGGCAGAATCACTTCTGCAGATAGCATCGCCCACCCGTTCCCTTGCTCTGCCTACCTTTCCTGTGTTTTGTGGCTGCGCATGCATGCCAACAACCAAAATGCCGGTGGAGGCTTCAGACCCTTAGGGAAACCTCAGCCGCCATCTTGTTAAGGGCACCACTGCGAGCACAGCCGCAAAACACAGAACAGAAAGATAGGCAGAACGAGGGAACATGCCGGCAGTGCGATCCACGGCAGCGTGTGCTGGAGCCCAGGACAGGCTGGAGCTCAAGGGCCTCGGCATGCCTGGAGCCGGCCCTGGTGGTTCTATCCACAGATGCAAAATCTTTGGAACCTCATTTTTGGTGAAATCCAAAAAAATTATGCATAAGTCTATGGACAGGAACACACACCCTTAAGATCATAAGATTTATAAAGACAATTCACTGTGGAACTTCCATTTATTTTCCTGATATCTCTCAAGCCCCAAGAAGTTTTGGGTGGGAACGCAAACCTTAGCCTGCCTGTTCAGGCAAACTGCTGTTGGAGACTGTGGAAGCTCAGGTGATCGCAATGTTTGACACATAAGGACTCTGAATAGCCCCCAAGCTAAGGGGAAAGTGTGAGAACCCTCAATTCTATGCATTCACAAAAAACAGGTCATTCAGGCAATTGATTAAGCATAGCCGTCGCCGAGATCACATCACCCCAGTGTTGGTAGATCTACACTGGTTACCAGTAGTTTACCGGGCTCAATTCAAGGTGTTGGTATTGACCTTTAAAACCCTATATGGTTTCGGCCCAGTTTATCTGAAGGACCGCCTCCAGTATCACCAATTAGGCCGCCTTACAAGATCAGCCACACAGGACCTCCTCTTGGTCCCACCGGTCAAAACAGCTAGGCTGGTGCAGACCAGGGAGAGGGCGTTCTCAGTTATGGCCCCCACCCTCTGGAATTCTCTCCCTTATGATCTTCGACATGCCTCCTCCCTGATGGGTTTTCGCCGAGCTCTTAAGACCTGGCTATTCAGGCAGGCCTATAGGAATTTTGGGGTAGCTTAGCTTCTGATGTACTACTTGATGTTCTGATGTTAGTTTTAATGGATAATTGTGTTCTGGATTGTTATTGTATTTTATCATGTTGCTGTAAGTCACCTAGAGTGTCCGTTAATTCGGACAGATAGGCGACTAACAAATAAAATTTTATTATTATTATTATTATTATAATTTCAATAGATTGATTAAAAAATGAAGCATATTATTTATAATCAACTTAAAGATACTCTTCACATCTTGAACTATTACAAAAAAACAGATGCAAGGTTCTAAGGCTAAGAGAGTGACAGAAATTCTAAATCTCAAGAATTGCTTTGCTGCGATTCAAACATACATTCTGTTTTGGTGAATGACAAGAAGGTATTAATCTGTTTTCCTCTACACTCTCTGGCTTCTTCACCAGCAAAAGTCAGATAGGACTGAACACGCAGCCACTTCTTTCTGGTTTCTCTGATGCCATTCCCTTTGAAACTATTGCTAGTTATATTGGAAGAGGGGCTCAGGCTAAAGAGCTTAAGAAGAGATCTGTACTGTGGTATCCAGGATTGTGATGGAGGAGAAGATGAGATGTTTATCTGTGGACCAGGTTATTTCTGTAAGTAGTACTTCAGCTACTTAGCAAAGCAAGTCATGACTTCCAATATAAGCACAAACGGACCATTTGACCTTACTGGATTAGTCAAGGATGCCTTCTCCAGAGCAAGTATCTGTACCATTATGAAAATAATCAGATGGATCAGAAACAGTGAAATCATGTATGTTTCTTCTCAAAAGCAAGTTCCATTGTTTCCAGTGGGGCTTACTTCCAAGTAACCAGGCAGAGCATTGCAGTCTTTAAAAAATTGTCCAAAATCAACTGAAAATTAATATTTGAAATGAAACAATGTATCTTAGGAGAACAGAATACATTATTGGGGCTTTGGAGGTAAGAGAAGAAATGACTTCAAATAAAGTCCTGACATTTTGCAAAATCACAAAGGTTCATTCTGCCTCTCCCTAAAATGCAGTGATTGGAGAAAGTTATGTTTTGTTTTACCCACAAGTATATACAGGGCCAGATTGCTTCAGTATCACCTAGGAACTCAGGAGTCCTTTAATATAGTCCTCCGACACTCAGCTCTCCTAAGGCTGCTGCTCATCTCTCCCTGGCTGCCAGGAAGCTCAAAGGGGAAAGTTCTTCAGAATGGCTCCATGGAGACAGTGCTATAGCTCTGTCTCAGCACAGCAAGCCATTAACGCTATGCATTCCTGATGACTAGGGACAACACTGGTATTAAGGGCTTCTTAAGTCATAATCAACTTGAAGGCACATAACAACAAACTGTAGCTGGCCATTAATCAGCTCTGATTTCCCCCACCAACCAGCATATTCTACTATTGTCGGAGGGCAGAGCTGGGGTCCCAATCCCGGGGAGCTGGATCCCGGAGAGTTGGGAGAAGAGTATTCGGATGGATGGCAGAGGGAAGGGGGAGGAACTTCCCCCCTTTGGAGCGAAGACGAAACAGAGGAACTGCCAGTGATAAGGTCGCTTAGCAACGGGGAGCCTGAGCCCTCCCTGGACATTCTCATGCCTCCCCCTCTTTCAGGCTCAGAGCAAGAGGGGGAAGAGGGCTGCTCACAGCCGAAAAGCGGGGAGGCAGTTTACCATCAGCCCCTCCCCTATCCCCCATCCTCGAATCGGAAACTTCAGAAGAGGAGGGGGTGATGCTTCCCCCCTCACCGCGCACACGCAGACAGCTGAAAAGACAGGAGAGAAGGGGGGAAGGCGGGCAGTACCTGAGGGGCAGTTAAGCGAAAGATTGCGCGCCCGTTTGGCCCCTTCTTAAAGAACAGGCGGGAAGAAGTCCCTTGCTCTGTCAACTTTCTCCCAATGCCGCAGGACCTGTATCCCTGTATTGATTCATGAGAAAACGCAGTCTTTGTTTGGACATTACCCTAATAAAACACGAATTAACTACAATCGTTGGTCTGGTTCCTGAGTCACATCCTGGGCCTGACAGCTTGACAGAGCCACCTAAATCACCCTCAATGCTCTCTTCACTTGACTGGGACAAGATGTCAAAGGGAGCAGCGGGGGGGACGAACCCCACTTCTGAGACGGAAGAAGTGGAACTCCTGAGGACTAAGGTAGCTGATTTGCAGATGGATGTTCAAGCCCTGCTAGCAGCAGTCAAGGCGCTGAAGACGGATAATCAAACCTTGAAGGCCACGATAGACCAGATGCGAACAGCCCCTCCAGCTGCCGTAGTAAAGGTTCCCATTGGATTGCCCCCAAAATACGCGGGACAAAGTGATCAGTTGGCAACCTTCGTGGCTCAATGTGAGTTATATCTGGATGTCAGGCACACGGAATTTCCAGACGATGGGGCTAAAGTAGCTTTTGTGATTAGCCTCCTGGAGGGAGAAGCTGCAAAATGGGTGACTCCGTATCTCGTGAGAAAGGATACTGTCTTAGGAAGGTACAGAGGATTTATACAGGAGATGACCGAGATGTTTCAAGACCCGCAAAGGGCTGAAACAGTAGCGCGGCAACTAGGCGCTCTGAAGCAAGCTAAAGGGACTGTTTCCGAGTACACTAATGCTTTTAAAATTCTGTCCCAGGAAACTGGTTACAATGATGCCGCCCTGATGTTTATGTACCGGAGTGGATTAAATGCTGAAATCCTGGATGAGTTGGCCAGGACCTCCCCCCCGCTGACCTACCAGGGCTCATCCGGCTATGCCTACAGATAGATCACCGGATGGAAGGAAGGCGCCTGGAAAGGAAGCAGGAGGTCCCGAGATACTCAGCCTCGGCATCCCGCAACAAGACCCTTCCCACTGCAGGGATGGCAGGTAATGCAACTGAGGGACAGGGAGGGGCTAGGCCAAGACTGTCGGAAGAAGAAAAGGAAAGACGACGCCGGGAACGTTTATGCTTTTATTGTTCAAAGCCGGGCCATGTGGCCAGAGACTGTGGACTGAAAGGGGGGAAAGCCGAGCCGTCGGGAAACTAGAACACCCAGCCCACGTGCAGGCCGGTGGACTGGGGGCAGCGTTGTATAAAGGCCCCCCAATGATCCAACCTCCCTCAAAGGGGGTGTTGGTCTTGCCTATTCAGATTACAACTTCCAGAGGAGTGGTGTTTAATTCCACTGCCTTAATTGACAGTGGAGCCTCCACAAATTTTATTGATGCAAAGTTAGTCAAGCATCAAGGAATTTCCCGGTGGAAACTGGACGCTCCCCTAGCTGTGGAGACTATCGATGGGAGACCCCTGAAGTCAGGAGGGGTGACACAAGCCACGGAGGAAGTGAAACTTCAAATCCCTGGGCACGAAGAGTTCATTTCGCTATATGTGTCAGATCTCTCGAACTTTGAGGTGATTCTGGGAATGCCCTGGCTAGCAAAGCATGAACCCAAAATAAGTTGGAAGGAGGCGGTGGTGTGGTTCACCTCACAGTATTGCCAGGAGAACTGTCAACCTGAAGGAATCAAGAACACCTTAGCGGGGGCAGTGCAAGAGATCGAGCAAGTGACCCTGCCGCCAAAGTATGAAGAATTCAAAGATGTGTTTGATGAAAAAGAGGCAGAGACTTTACCCCCCCACCGCCCTTACAACTGTGCGATTGATCTAGTGCCAGGAGCCAGCATCCCATCAGGGAGAATCTACTCTCTCACAGAGAATGAGAGGGAGGCCCTGAAGGAATTCCTGGATAAAAACCTGAGGCGAGGATTCATACGCCCCTCACAATCCCCTGCTGGAGCGCCACTATTGTTTGTGAAAAAGAAGAGGGGGGGGACTCAGACCCTGTAACGTCTATCGCGCATTGAACCAGATCACCATCCCCAACAGCTACCCGCTGCCCCTGATCTCAGAGTTGCTGGACCGACTGCGCTCTGCAAAAATCTTCACAAAGTTGGATTTGAGAGGAGCGTACAATCTGATCAGAATGAAGGAGGGAGATGAATGGAAAACAGGATTCTTGACCGCTTACGGACAGTATGAATACCTGGTCATGCCGTTCGGGCTTTGTGGAAGTCCAGGAATTTTTCAAAAATTCATGAACGACGTGTTTAGAGACTTGTTGGACACGTATGTAATCTGTTACTTAGATGATATCCTGGTGTTCTCAAAGAACCAGGAAGACCACGACCAGCATGTGAAGACGGTGTTGAAGAGACTGAGAGAAAATCACCTGTATGCTAAATTAGAGAAATGTGGATTTGACCTCAAGTCTCTAGACTTCCTTGGATATCGAATCTCAGCGGAAGGCGTGGAGATGGACCCAGGGAAAGTAAGCTGCATATTGGACTGGGGCCAACCTGTCACCAAAAAGGATGTACAACGGTTTTTGGGGTTTGCCAATTATTACAGAAAGTTCATTCCAGGGTTTTCCAAATTAACAGCTCCTCTGACTGACTGTTTAAGGGGGAAGAAGAAGTTTCAATGGACAGAGAACGCCACCGAGGCCTTTGAGGAGCTGAAGAGAAGGTTTGCTACTGAGCCCATTCTGCGCTTTGCTGATCCGAACCGCCCTTTCGTAGTGGAAGCAGATGCTTCAGATTTTGCCATCGGGGGGGTCCTGCTACAATTAGACCAAGAAGGGAAGGAGCTGCACCCCCGTGCGTACTTCTCTCGGAAGTTAAAGCCTGCAGAGAAGAACTACACAGTTTGGGAGAAGGAGCTGCTGGCCATCAAGGACTCTTTTGAAAACTGGAGACAATACCTAGAGGGGACCTCTCATCGAATTGAAGTGCGCTCCGACCACAAGAATCTTGAAAGCCTCCAAACAGCCAGAAAGCTGAACCAGAGACAGATAAGATGGTCCCAGTTCTTCACTAGGTTTAACTTCCAGATTACTTACCATGCCCAAGCCAAAAACCAGAGAGCGGATGCCTTATCCAGACAGCCACAATACAAAGAAAGTGAATCTGAGGACCAGCCTCAGTATGTAATCCCGCCAGAGAAATTAACGTTGGGAGTATGCCAGCCTTCATGGGAAGAGGAACTCAAAAAGGCACAACAAGAAGATGCAGACATGCTAAAATATCAGCAGGAGACGGGACAAGGTCAAGACTCAGAAGTAACCTTTCACTGGAGAAATGGACTGTTATGGTTCAAAACCGCCAGATATGTGCCAGAAGGGGAATTAAGGCTCAGAATCCTACACCAGTGTCATGATTCCATCACAGCGGGACACTTTGGGATTTACAAGACCATTCAGAACGTGGCCAAGGACTTCTGGTGGCCTAAAATGCATCGGGATATTGAGAGTTATGTAAAGTCCTGCTCTGTCTGTCTGCGGACAAAAACACAAACAGGGACACCAGCAGGACTGTTACAACCGTTGCCTGTCCCACACGAACCCTGGAAGGACCTCTCCATGGATTTTATAACTGATCTACCCAAGTCCCAAGGAATGACAGCCATCTTAGTAGTGGTGGATCTACTTACCAAAATGGCACACTTTCTTCCTTGTGCAGGGGCCTTAGAGGCTAAAGAAACGGCCAAGTTATTCATAAAAGAAGTCTACCGGCTGCATGGATTGCCAAACAGCGTAGTCTCAGACTGAGGAACTCAGTTCACAGCCAAATTTTGGAGAGCAATGTGGAAACAGTTGCAGACGGAATTAAAACTCTCCTCCGCCCATCACCCCCAGACAGATGGGCAGACGGAACGCTTGAACGCCGTTTTGGAAAGATATTTACGAAGTTATGTGTCCTATCAACAGACTGACTGGGTATCATTTGCATTTTGCAGAGTTCGCCTACAACAATTCTCTGCACTCCAGCACTCAACAAACCCCGTTCTTCGCTAATTACGGATTCCATCCTAAAGTCTTTCCAAGCAGCTCAGAAGGAATGCTGGTACCGGCAGCTGAGAACTTCCTTAAGGAATTGCAAGCGGCGCAACAAACACTGAAACAGCAGTTAAACGAAGCCAAAACGGAGTACAAGCGAGTTGCTGACCTGCACAGGAAGGAGCCCCCCCCCTTCAACCGGGAGACCAGGTATGGCTGTCCACCCGCTTCCTCCAGATGCCGGGCAAATGTAGAAAATTACAAGACAAGAGGGTGGGTCCTTTCGAAATAGAAACTCAAATCAATCCCGTGGCATACCGACTGAAGCTGCCTGACACGTTTAAAATACATCCTGTGTTCCATCGATCCCTCTTAACGAAAGCCGCCCCTCCCAGTGAGTTACGGCCGGAGGAACCTCCCGGAGCTCCACTCCTGGTAAATGAGCAGCTTGAGTTTGAAGTTGAGGAGATCTTAGATTCCAGGATCAGATGCCACAAGCTGCAGTACTTGATTCACTGGAAAGGCTATGGGGTGGCTGACAGATCATGGGAAGATGCAGCTGATGTGCATGCTCCAGAATTGGAAAAACTTTTCCATCAACGTTTTCCCCACCGTCCCAAGCCAGACAAGGGGAGGGGGGCACAGCCTGGGAGGGAGGATGGTGTCGGAAGGCAGAGCTGGGGTCCCAATCCCGGGGAGCTGGATCCCGGAGAGTTGGGAGAAGAGTATTCGGATGGATGGCAGAGGGAAGGGGGAGGAACTTCCCCCCTTTGGAGCGAAGACGAAACAGAGGAACTGCCAGTGATAAGGTCGCTTAGCAACGGGGAGCCTGAGCCCTCCCTGGACATTCTCACGCCTCCCCCTCTTTCAGGCTCAGAGCAAGAGGGGGAAGAGGGAGGGCTGCTCACAGCCGAAAAGCGGGGAGGCAGTTTACCATCAGCTCCTCCCCTATCCTCCATCCTGGAATCGGAAACTTCAGAAGAGGAGGGGGTGATGCTTCCCCCCTCACCGCGCACACGCAGACAGCTGAAAAGACAGGAGAGAAGGGGGGGAAGGCGGGCAGTACCTGAGGGGCAGTTAAGGAGGAGCGAAAGACTGCGCGCCCGTTTGGCCCCTTCTTAAAGAACAGGCGGGAAGAAGTCCCTTGCTCTGTCAACTTTCTCCCAATGCCGCAGGACCTGTATCCCTGTATTGATTCATGAGAAAACGCAGTCTTTGTTTGGACATTACCCTAATAAAACACGAATTAACTACAATCGTTGGTCTGGTTCCCGAGTCACATCCTGGGCCTGACAACTATGCTCAGGAGAGAACAATCCTGCTACTTTAGCATACCAAAATTTGCAATTACAATACAATCAAATCCCATATTTTCAATTATTTTCATTTATATTATTCAGTTCATTATCTGACAGATGCAGTAGCCAAGCAAATTCTTCATTTGGAATGCTAACTAATGCAGACATGGGTAGAAATAGATTTAAACCTGGTTTATGAAAAAAGCCGCTGTACTATCAAACAAATATTTGGACTGCAAAATGGCTACAGTAATTAACCTTCAGAATCTTCAGGATTAATCTGTAGTAATGTTTTAAGTCAACCCAATATTTCACAGTAAGACAGCAAAAAAGATGAGCCATTACAACAGCAACAATTATTAGATATGGCATAGCTGAATTGCACAAGCTTATTCAATGGAACTGATTTAAGCAAGAAGTGGCATTGTGTAGATGAGTGAGAGTCCCCTCCTGGGGGGGGATTGGAATCCATTAAAATTCTGTAAAAACATGAAATAATTTTGCCCACGAAACTATCAGTGTTGAACCCTGAATCAGCTGTAGAGCTACTACTTCAGAGGGTTAACTGTGTTGTCTACAGCAGCAAAAGAGTCTTGTGGCCCCTTAAAGCAGCAGATCACCACTCAGTGCCCATGGACATGAAGGCCTCCATTGGGGGGGGCAGGTAGGGGCCCCAGACTCAGAACTTTCATTTAAAAAAAGAAACTATCTAGCCTTCCTAGAAAGAAAGTTATGAAGCAAAATGTACAGGTACCTTTCTAAGCTATTTCTGTGAAATGAGCCAGCCTGGCTGCTCCCACCTGTCAGTGTTTTTAGCCAATGAGTGAAGTCAGAGCTGTGATTGATAAGCGAGTTGTTTGGACATCAGACTATAGTAATCCCTGGGGTCTTAAAGAGCTTCTGTTTTCCCCTCCTCTTTAGTACCTTTTTCCTGTTTCTGTCTTATTTTTAGTTGTCCTTGGAATCTCTGTAGTTTACTCTTCCTTTTTTCTTAGCAACAGGATACAACTTCCCTGTGGTGGGTTCAGCTGAGAGTAGGTACCCACCAGAAGTTATTTTCTGCAATTACTGCTACACAATGGGTAGTATTCCATGCCAGCCCTACTCAGAGTAGATCTACTGAAATTAATAAACACAACTATCTTAGGTTCATTAATTTCAATGAGGCTACTTTGAGTAGGACTTAGATGAATACAACCCAGTAAGTATGGGTACTCTCTCTAATTTTATGTTATGCCATGTCACCTATGGCAACCATTCATTTCAATTGGGCTACCTTGAGTAGTTGAATACAAGTCACTAAGTGTGGGTAGATGTTAAAGAATCCCTTCCCCAAATGCAAATGCAAAATGCTCCCTCCCAATGGTAGTCATTTTGTGACTAGCACCACAGCACACTCTCAAAAATTGAAATGTGCCCACTGGGCCAACCAGGTTGGCAACCCCTGCCTTAAATACTAACAGATATATTGTTCCATACACTTTTGTCGCCTACATTTCACGGATATTTATGCCACTATAAGGTTGCAATCCTAACCCCACTTACTTGGGAGGAAGCCCCATTAAATGCAATGAGAACTAGTTCTGAATAGACATGGTTAGGTCCGCAGCTTTAATCTGTTAAGTCTTTATTTTTTGAAGAATACAGTGTTCCTAGCGGCAGCTTATGGACAATTACACACATTACATGGAGACAACCTCAGGTTTGTTTTTGTTTTTTTTTCTCAACAAGGAACTGCACCCAATTATGGCTCTGTGATGAGGGAAGTTGCATGATATATACGCTTATTACCAGAGCTTGGAAAAGTTACTTTTTTTGAACTACAACTCCCATCAACCCAATCCAGGGGCCATGCTGGCTGGGGCTGATGGGAGTTGCAGTTTTAAAAAGTAACTTTTCCAAGCTCTGCTTATTACCACCATAATGTGTCTTAACAAAATATGCTGAAGAAGCCACTGCAACAGCTAAGTCTGTACAATCATGACTTATATTTGGAAATATTAAAAGCCAACAGGTAGAATATGTGGAAGGCCTTGTCGTGTTTCACTTATATGATGTGCTGATGTAGCCCAGTCCCAGAGCTTGGAAAAGTTACTTTTTTAAACTACAACTCCCATCAGCCCCAGCCAGCATGGCCACTGGATTGGGCTGATGGGAGTTGTAGTTCAAAAAAGTAACTTTTCCAAGCTCTGCCCAGTCCACTCTGTATCTTTATTCATATTTCTAATTCTGGGGATCCTATTTTTAAAAAGCAGTGTGATATAAGCTCTCAAGAATACTTTTATTTTGGGAAGTGTATATCTAGGAGCTGTATAACTCCCAGCTGCTAAGTCACTTTGAAATGTCATGCTGGTCTCCAAGAATCTCAAATACTATTCAACTTTACGTCAGTCTGCAGCCTAAAATATTATTTAAAATTTGAAACATCTTTCTTGGTCTTTCGTTCCTCTATTTCACTTGTGCTTAGAACAGATGTTTTAACACCATGGCCCCTAGAGAGCAAACTAAGAGCTACCATGAGTTCTTTTTGCTTACTGCTGAGAAAAAATAGGACATACAGAATGAAGAAAATTAGACTGTATCTTAAAAATAAAATTATTTAACATAATCAGTTGTTTAGTATGCAAATTGGTGGCCAAAAGGCTTTGGTTTTATGC
Organism: Rhineura floridana; assembly: GCF_030035675.1. Taxonomy (NCBI): domain Eukaryota; kingdom Metazoa; phylum Chordata; class Lepidosauria; order Squamata; family Rhineuridae; genus Rhineura; species Rhineura floridana. The sequence goes on along the minus strand of NC_084482.1, from coordinate 138,966,404 downwards.
CTTGTTGTGTGAAGCTGACCCTTTATAACTCTTGGCAGGATACATTCTAAACAGACCTAGGGATGCTGATTTGCTTCTGGAATCCCACCTTAAAAGGAGAGGAAAACTGCACAAGACCCAAAATTCTTTATAGATTGAAATTATCTGAACTGGGGAAGGATACCACGCTCCCACAGGCCTGTCGCACCATCCCCCCTGCAATATCCATATCAAAACACAGACCTTTCCCCTATTGTCAGATTTAGCCCCCTCAGCATCTTTATTCTGGTCCCCTTACAATCTGGGTTTCCCCGCCTCACTCCAAACTTGCCCCCTGCAGCATCTTTCTTGCAACCACACAGAAATTGCAGGGGACAAATCTGGGAACGAAGTGAACTACTTTACTCTGCACTTGGATGTGGCCCCAGAAGCATTTCCCCCTGCACTTATACACACTAACAGTCTTGCCAAATACAGTCATTCCATTTATACAGGGGTGGAGTAAACAAGATGCTCCCGTGAAGTGACCACCTTCTTGTTCTGAACAGGTTCCTCTGCTGTTGCACACTCTATGGCACATGGTTGCACAACAGACGAGAGTGTTCCAACCATGCTGCCATGAGTGCCACTGCACCTGATAACCTGTTGTCTGTTGAGCTATTGTCCAAGGCACAGGAGCTGAGGCAACTAATTGGCAACCATGTGCGTGTCTTTCCATTTTGATAAGGGAGGGAAGATGTGGAGAGGAGGTAATGAGTCCTAAGGGATGCTACACAGCAGGGTTGGCCTATCAGGCAATGGGTATGTGTGTGTGGAGGGGGGGTATTGGTCACATGGGCTAACAGGGCCAGCAAAGTCTGGTTGGCCCATGCAGGTACCAGGCAGTGCTCCTCTTGACTGGGTTCTCTATACCAGTTGTTTCTGTGTCTGCCATCTGCATGCAAAATGTGACCTGTTCCATCCAACTAGGGTTCCACCCGGGCGCAATATAAACTGGTTAAATTAATTGTCAGAAGTACAAATTAAGGATATTCTAAGAGGAAATATGGTGACATGGCTAGATATTTGGAAACTTCATTATATGAATTCTGATAAGATGCAAAGAGATTGCTCTTACAGACCTCTTACGATCTTTGAAAGAATAGCAGATGGATCTCTACAGGTATATAAGGGCATAGTTTCTCGCATCTACTCTCTCTTATTTGGATGGAATTTTTCTTCTACTTCAACATTAAAATTTCTGTGGGAGGCTGATATAAGTGTGGGAATAGACCAAGGGAATTATATCTGAACTACTATATTAGACAGAATTTGTTAAAGACATTACACAGGTGGCATTATACATCTGTAAGAATGGCCCGTATCATGCATACAAGAAATAATTTTTACTGGCACCAATATGGGGAGAAGAGCACTTGTTTTCATTTATGGTGGTACTGTCCAGTCATGGCAGCCTTTTCAGGATTAGTTGTACATGAAATGGGTGTTATTCCCCACATAATAGTTCCAAATGTGTGTGCCTGGCGTTGGCTCAGGGTGACAGAGTTGGGACTCTGTTGGTGTACCGTCCACCCCGTTGCCCAACAGTCTTCCTCCCTGAGCTGGTGGAGCTAGTCTTGGCATTGGTGTTGCGGTTTCCCAAGCTGATAGTCCTGGGTGATTTCAACATACATGCTGAGGTTAATCTTATAGGGCCAGCTCAGGACTTCCTGGCTGCCATGACAACCATGGGGCTGTCCTTAATATCTTCTGGACCAACTCATGTGGCAGGACACACACTCGACCTTGTGTTCTGTTTGGAAGAGGAAGCTGGTGATATGAGGGTGGAGGGGTTCTTGGTGACTCCATTGTCATGGTCAGATCACCACCTGATTAGGTTTAGGTTTACACTTTGTGCCCCGGATAACTCCCGCAGGAGTGATGGGCCGATTAAGATGGTCTGCCCCTGGAGTCTTATGGATCCTGATGGTTTCCTGAATGCTCTGGGGGATGTTCCCAGCATGGCTGGTGCTACTGCCAAAGCCCTGGTCAACCTCTGGAATACCGAGGTGACCTAGGCAGTGGACACTATCACTCCAATGCGCCCTAACCCACCAGGGAAGTCCCGTAATACACCTTGGTTTACTCAAACCTTTGGCCTGATGAAACGGCAGGGACAATGGCTAGAACGACAATGGAGACTCAATCTGTCTTTGACCGAACACTGGTTAGAGCTCATTTTCAACCCCACCATGTGGTGGTGATGGCAGCGAAAAAAGCTTACTTCTCTGCCACCATTGCATCTGCCCAGTGCCGTCTGGCGATGCTTTTTCGGGTGGTCTGGGGTCTTTTGGGAACTGGCCCGACAGCAGACTCTGAACCATCAGTTGCTCGCTGTGAAATGTTTGCGAGGCACTTCGCAGATAAAATTGCTCGCATTCGGATAGACCTGGACTCCTCATTAATTACAGTTGTGCCAGATGTCCCCGTTGCTCCCTCTGGTCATTTCTCCATGGATACTTTTCAGCTTGTAAAGCCTGAGGATGTGGACAGGATCCTGGGAGAAATGAGGGCCACTACCTGCTCACTTGATCCTTGCCCATCCTGGCTAATTAAATCTGCCAGATTGGGAGTAGCTGGTTGGTTGACATATCTGATTAACACCTCCCTAAGGGAAGGCTCTATGCTAACATTGTTGAAGGAGGCTGTGATTAGACCTTTGTTAAAAAAGCCTTCTCTAGATCCTGTGGATCTTAATAACTTCCGGCCAGTCTCTAATCTCCCCTTTCTTGGCAAGGTGATTGAGAGGGTGGCGGCGGCTCAACTCCAAGTTTTCCTGGATGAATCAGATTATCTAGACCCTTTTCAATCAGGCTTCAGGCCTGGTCATGGGACAGAGACTGCCCTGGTTGCCCTGCTTGATGACCTACGCCGGGCATCAGACAGGGGGAGTGCCTCCCTGTTGGTGCTGCTAGACCTCTCGGTGGCCTTTGATACAATTGATTGTGGTATCCTTCTGAGCCTTCTCGCTGGGATGGGCCTAGGAGGCACTGTTCTACAGTGGTTCCGTTCCTACCTAATGGACAGGACCTAGAAAGTGGTGCTGGGAGACTACTGCTTGACACCCTGGCCGTTGACCCACGGGGTACCTCAGGGTTCCATCCTGTCTCCCATGCTCTTTAACATTTATATGAAACCATTTGGAGAAGTCATTCAGAGATTTGGAGTGCAATGTCATCAATATGCTGATGACACTCAGCTCTATCTCTCCCTTCCATCTGACAGCAAGGTGGGACTGCTCGTCCTAAACCAGTGCCTGGAGGCTGTGAAGGGCTGGATGTGGGCTAACAAACTGAAACTTATTCCAGACAAGATGCAAGTGTTGCTGGCCAAGAGAAAAACTGCCCCAGGGATAGGGTTGCAACCTATTCTGGATGGGATTGCACTCCCCTTGAAAGAGCAGGTCTGCAGTCTGGGAGTTCTTCTGGATCCTGCCCTGCTGCTGGAATATCAGGTGGCTGCGGTAGCCAGGAGTGCTTTTGGCCACCTCAAAATGGTCTACCAGCTGCGTCCATTCCTGGAAGGAGCTGACTTGGCCACAGTGACACATGCATTGGTGACATTGAGGCTTGATTACTGTAATGCACTCTACATGGGGCTGCCTTTGAAAATGATTCGGAAACTACAGTTGGTCCAAAATGCAGCAGCCAGAATGTTAACTGGAGCACGACGCAGGGAGCATATCACCCCTGTGCTTTATCGACTCCACTGGCTCCCAATTTGCTTCTGAGCCCAATTCAAAGTGCTGGTTTCGACCTTTAAAGCCCTAAACGGCCTTGGACCAGTGTACTTAAGGGACCACTTACGTCCATATGTTCCTAGCCTGGATTTAAGATCATCTACCTCTGGTCTCCTCTGCATGCCTGGAATGAAAGAAGTCAGATTGTCAGGCACGCGGGAGAGAGCCTTTTCAATTGTGGCTCCCAGACTTCGGAATTCCTTGTCCCAAGAAGCCCGCTTCGCTCCCTCCCTGGTGGTCTTCTGGAAACTTGTAAAAACTATTTTGTTCCGGAGAGCCTTTGCTTGGGACTGATGGGTCAGCCTGACACTGTTTTAAGTTTCTTATATTTTATTTTTATCTTTTAAGTTATTTCATTCTCACTTTCTTATATGTGCATGCACATATATACATGTTTGTATGGGTATGCATAATGCATTTTATGTATTTTAATAGTATTTTATACATTTTAATTTACTGTAATGTTTTATTATGTACTGTGTATTTTATTATATATGTGTGCGATTTTATTGTAGCCACCCTGAGTGCCCGATTGTAGGGTAGAAGGATGGGATAGAAATAGAACCAGGAATAGAAATGAACCAGGACTGTGCTTGCTTTCAATATTCCCAGACCAGGTAGAGGATCTTAGATCGAAGGAATTGGTTATCTTTATGTTGGCTGCAGCTCATCTGGTACAACACAATATTGGAAGGATGTGCATAATTTGACATCGAACAAATGGTTTAAAAAACTTATTTTTATTGCTGTCTCAGAAAAACTTCACACATCATCTGAAAATCCAGAGAGATAAAGCTAATCCAGAAGACTTTGCTGCAGTCTGGTGGCCCTTTATTTCTCAAGTGACAGAGCAACCTCACCATTCTTGAATTCCACAACAGTATGAATTTATTTGGAATTATGTGTAAGCTTTTTCTTTTCAGCCCCTCTCCTCAGAAAATTTGATTTTGATAATGTAGTTCTATTCATTTTTCTCCTTCTCATAATGACCTATTTATGAATTGTGCATAATCATCTCTTCCATTTTTAGCACTTTATGGATGAAAGACAATGTATCCACTAAATGAATTTAATATTGTTTTATTGGGCTTCATATACTTTTGCTAAGATAAATGAATGAAAAAATTTAATGAACTTTGTACTGATTTTAATTTGTCAATAAAGATTATATATATATATATATATATATATATATATATATATAATATAAAATACATTCTGTGTGGTTTAATTGGGGCCTGTCTGGTGCCTTTATTAGTAAAGTACTTTTTCCATGTATAGAAGAGTTAAAAAGACAGGAGAGAAAAATAATACTTCCCCCAAAGTAAAGTACTTTCATTTTGATATTCTAAACCTCTTTAAATTTAAAGGACAGCTTCTATCCATTCAATAAGGGGAGTATTCCACCCTGAGTGTACACATAACCAAAGGGAAGCACACTGAAAAATAATTACCTAATTTATTTATTTATTAAATTTATTAGTCGCCCATCTGGCTGGCTGTCCAGCCATTCTGGGCGATGTACAAAATAGCCAATTTATAATTTATTAAAGTAAATATGTTCTTGGTTACCTGCTACATAAAAAGCAACACAGTGAGTGGAACGGGCAAGACTTTTGCCAGTCTCAGGAGTGTAAATTCCAGCTCTGTTCACTAGCACACAAACAGCTGAATTTTCCTGAACAGAAACCAAGCCTCAGGAGATATGCCAGCCCATCAAGGGTCTTATAAAGTATTCTACCATGTGCTTTATCAAACAGCCAATTTAGTTCTGCTTTTAGTCATTTATTACAGCACTTTCTAGCTCTGCTGACAGGGCTTCAAGAAATACAGGCAAGGAAAACAGTCCCTTACTGTCTCTTTAAAAAGCCTTCAAGTACTCCTGGCACTGAAGAATGCATCTCTGTGAGGTCCTGCATAATGTTATTCACCTGGTAGTTGCAGGTATTATTTGGCAACCTCAGCATGCAAAATTGTTGGTATCCAAGGAAAGTGAATCAGCAAGATCAGTGCCTTTTACGGTAGTTTTACAACTTGAGGTAACCAACGAGACCCAAATGGAATTCAAGCAGAGGATGAATTTTGGGAAATCAAATGAGAATGACAGTTCTGCAGCTGTTTGCTTATTTGCCGACCTGGTGAGCAGTTGCTTTCCATGCGAGCTCTAGTGATCTTTAATGACATCATTTTAAAAAAAATGACACCAGGAATTATTTAACAATGATTTCATATGCTTACGTTACTATATTTGTTACCATTGCTTTGGAGTTACTGTGCTGAAATGTCTAGTCCACTGAATTCTGTTTTATTAAGGTGATGATAGTAGCCATTAACATACAGTGTTGTGTTTCTTATCCAGTCTCCCTACATATACAGCTCTCCACTACATGACTCTATGTGTGTGTGAGGAGAGGGGTTAAGGAAGTAATGTTTAATGATACTAGCAGCTTTGTAAATACATAAGCAATTATTTTTAAAGGAAATAATAATTCTCTGAGCTTCTCACAGTCTCATACATTGCTGTATAAAATTGAGGTCATTTTGAAGTACACAAGTTTGCTTTAGTCATGTGTCATCATCAATTCATCACATAGTAATACATTTTATATTGCTTATTTATACTATTAAATAAGTTTAAACTGGAACCAATTTAAAAAAATTAAAAGGGAGGAAAGGCGGGATATAAATTTAATAAATAAATAATAATACATTAAAAAAAGGAATTCTTCTTTTAAAAAAGGGATCTTTACATGATAAAATGATGTTGTATCAGTCTTAAGGACTGTTGTTTTAATCCAGATATTGGTTTGCTGTTTGCATTCTGTGCACCATCAGTAAGCCCATTTTCATGGAACTCTAAAGGTGGTGGCGGTGGTTATTGTTGTTATTATTTGCATTTTATATCCCACCTGTTCTCCAAGGAGCTCAAGGTAGCATACACTGTTCTCCCCCTCCTCATTTAACCCCCACAACAACCCTATAAGGTAGGTTAGACTGACAGTCAGGGATTGGCCGAAGGTCATCCAGTGAGCTTTATAGCTGAGTTGAGATGTGAATTCTCATCTCCAGGTCCTAGTCCAACACTCTAACCCAGCCTTTCGCAACCAGTGTGCCTCCAGATGTTGTTGGACCACAACTCCCATCAGCCTCAGCCAGCATTGCCAATGGTCAGGAAAGATGGGAATTGTGGTCCAACAACATCTGGAGGCACACTGGTTGGGAAAGGCTGCTCTAACCAGACAGACGAGAAACGGCAACACTTTTAAAGAATTGGTTATACATAAAACATTAAAGAGCAAAGATTTTGTGTTGAAAAATATTTTTTTTAACTTGGACAAGTGTTGTTAAAGACTAAGCACATAGTATCAGACGTATGATTTGTGGTTTCTAATTATTCTCAAGACTTCACTACTTTGGTGCAAACAATCTACCCACAATTTCGTTATAAGAAAGGTCAGGTTTTGAAATAACTACCCCAGTTGTACCAATCATCATTAGCGTTGCTGAAACTGAATTAGCAAGCCTGAGAAGTTATAGCTGAAATGATAGAGCTGACATGATTCCAGGGGAATGGCACATTTGAGGGATATGGTTTTCTTTTTTTACATAGCTAGACAGAAGGATACATATTTCACATTTCTTAGTATTGAGATTAATGCTATATAATATAATAATATGTAAATACTAGCAAATAAAATTAGCTACGAAAAAGTGCTCAGGATTATGACAGATGAAATGCCCAGCTAATATCAACCTTAAGGACACAAAAAATGCTGAGAACAGCATCAAATTATCTTTACAGCATATTAGAAGCTTAACCTGCTGAAGCTACACAGAGACCAACACCAACATAACTTAAAGTTAGTCCAGGCCTAGAAACCCTCTGGCCTGTGTGCCAAATTAGGCCTGTGATGCTGTTTTTTACAAGTTACACTTAACTGTCCCCATATCTGATGTCAAAGGACATCAGGTGGGGTGCAAGAAAAGCCACAACTGCAAAGGTACACTCCCAATCATCCTTTTGCAAGTGGGGCTTGCATTTGGTGATGTTAAATCATATCAAGTCATTGGCAAGTATACAAACCTGTCCACTTGTCAAAAGTGGCCCACTGAAGAATGGGCACTTTTGGATCTGACCTGCTGAACCAATGTGGGTCCCCATCCATTAATCCAATGTCTGGAAAGCCTTACAGTGCTGTTAGATCTTGCCAGTTAAGTTTGGTCCATAAGATGCTGTACAAATGGTCCTATAGTAAAACTTCTGGGGAGACTTTTGCATGGCACACTTCTGCCACAAGAGGGCCTATCAACAATATGAAACAGGTAAGGTATTGTCTCATGTTGGCACTAATACCATTACACATTCCAGAAGTGAGCACAGCTGCAAAGAACTGGATGCCAAGTTAGCAAAACAGAAATTCTACAGCAAATAAGACTCTCCTTCCTTTGTCCCATTTCCTTTCTATATTACATGTCTGGTACATCCCTACTGGTACAATCACTCATCTCAAGATTTTCACATTTTTGTTCCTGAGTACTGTGCCAGGAAAGATGTCTCAATTAAAAATGTTCTTTAATACAATGTCCTTTTCTTCACAATTGCTCAAGGGCATCTAGACAAAATGTTATCCATGTGCAAATAGGTACTTCATTCTGTGGTATTTCAGGGAATACATGATTCTGCTCTTTTAGAGTCCTGCACCATGGACGTCTCATTCTACAAAAACTGAACTACAGAGAAAATGGTGGCCAAGTTCGCTGATGATACTAAATTGTTCAGGGTTGTTAAAACAAGAAGAGATTGTGAAGGGCTGCAAAAGGACCTCTCCAAACTAAGTTAATGGATGGTAAAATGACAAGTGCAATTTAATGTGAACAAGTGTAAAGTGATTCATGTCAGGGCAAAAAATCTTAATTTCACATATACGCTCATGGGGTCTGAACTAGCAGTGACTGACCAGGACTGAGACTTTGAGGTCGTAGCGGATAGCTCGATGAAAATGTTGACTGAGTGTGTGGCAGCTGCAAAAAAGGCAAATTCCATGCTAGGGATCATTAAAAAAGGTACTGAAAATAAAACTGCTAATATCATAATGCTGTTATACAAATCTATGGTGCTGCCACATTTGGAATACTGTGTATAGTTCTGGTTACCTCGCTTCAAAAAGGATATTGTAGAGTTGGAAAAGGTTCAGAAAAGGACAACCAAGATGATCAAGGGGATGGAGAGTTCCTCTTATGAGGAAAGGTTGCAGCATTTGAGGCTTTTTATTATTATTATTATTATTATTATTATTAAATTTATTAGTCGCCCATCTGGCTGGTTATCCAGCCACTCTGGGCGACATACAAAATAAAACATACAAATACATTAAACATTAAAAATCTGAAGCAATAATAGTAAAACCTAGCCCACCTTTTAGTTTAGAGAAAAGGTGTGTAAGAGGTGACATGATAAAAGTTTTAAAAATTATGCATGGCATGGAGTGAGTGGACAGAGAGAAAAAAACTCCCTCTCTCATAAAGCTAGAACATGTGAATATCCAATGAAGCTGAATGTTGAAAGATAAAAGAAAGTACTTCTTCACGCAGCACATAGTTAAGCTGTGGAGCTCACTCTCAGAGGAGGCAATAATGGCCACCAACTTGGCCGTCTTTAAAAGAGGATTAGAGTTACTCATATAGAATAAGGGTATCAAAAGCTACCAGCCACAATAGCTATGCTCTGCCTCCACAGTCGGATGCAGTATGCTTCTGAATACCAGTTGCTGAAAACTGCAGCAAGGGAGAGTACTCTTGTGCTCAGGTCCTGCTTGCACACGTCCCATGGGTATATGGTAGGCCACTGTGGGAACAGGATGCTGGACTAGATGAACTATTGGCCTGACCCAGCAGCTCTTCGTCTGTTCTTATAGTCAGAACCAATATGTAAGTTTGTCTGCACAGTGGATAAAACTACTCTGAGCTCTATCAACCCATGATAGCTTGGTATTCTGTATTATTCTGACAAGTGCTAAGGAGAATTTTACTACACATAAATTAAAAATCTATAGTTTGGCCTGATCCTGCAGGCCCTTCTTACGTTCTTACAGCAAGGTTGTTATAGTTCTCTGTTGCCACATCCCAAATAGGAAAGGGGTGTTACACAGAAAATATGGTAACAAGGTTTAGACAGAGGTTTCCTGTACCTTAAAGAAGAGCAATGAAATCATATTTTTGTCCAGTGTATCTTCTCTGTTACTACAGTACTCTGATGGGATAAGCATCATACAACAACATTCTACCTTTGCTACAATTCTTGAAAGTACAAGGAGTTCTATTATCTCTACGGGCAACCCTAACAGAAAACCTTGAGTAGGGATGTTGAATAATCAACAGGGGAACACACCGACCATGAAAAAAAAAACTGGGTGTTAGAACAAATTAAACCAGAACTGTCACTAGAAGCTAGAATGATGAAACTGAGATTATCATACTTTGGACACATAACGAGAAGACATGATTTATTAGAAAAGACAATGATGCTGGGGAAAACAGAAGGGTGTAGAAAAAGAGGAAGACCAAACAAGACATGGATTGATTCCATAAAGGAAGCCACAGACCTTAACTTAAAGATCTGAACAGGGTGGTTCACGACAGATGTTATTGGAGGTCGCCATAAGGGTCACCATAAGTCATAGTCGACTTGAAGGCACCTAACAATAACACACACACATTTTATAAAAATTTACATCTTCAGAAATATAGAAAATCTATATAGTAGATACATTTCTCAGTAAATACAAAAATATAAATTTGAGAAAGTGTGGAGTAAAAATAAGGTTCAAAATAAAAACAAGAATTTTAAGGGTAATGCTGTGATATAGGCAGATTTATACCAAACTAGATTTTAACATTAGGCTATTTAGATGTTATTCATATTCATTTGGATAAATATTTACAATTACATGTATTTACATTTGTCTTTCATACTTATAATGTACCCAATAAGGTATAAAGTTGTACATTGTCTTAAGTCTATTATTCCAGTATATAACAAAAAAACTCTCAATAAATCTGTTATCATGTTGTCTACCCTTTCTGCTCCTTACATACTTTGTAAGTTTTATTACCTAAATAATATCCCAGATCTTTAGTAACCATTCAGGTGCTTTTTGCCCAGTTGCCCGCTGTCAAAAGTTGTATGACCATATACAGTAACACGTCAGTTTACAAAGTAAATGTGTTCCTGGTCATTACTACTTGAACAGACACTTTGGTACCAGAGGCAGGAATAACATGGAAAGAATAGGGATAGGTTCCTACACCCACTCATAGATGGTGGGTACAGCTTCAACAGGGGCTTTAAAGGGTGCCTACCTGGTGTCCACCCACTCACTCCCCCTCCTCTCCCCTTCTCTTCCTCTGAATCATAAACGATCCTTGTCTCCCCAGCCCTGGGAGAAAGCAAGAGATCTCTTTAACACAAAGCAAACACACTGGTTTATCTGTTTCACCCTAGCAAAACAAAGGCACAGGCTTGAAAGTTTATCCATAGCAAAGCAAAGACATAGCAATGGGCGGGGGGAGTGCTCTCCGCCACATCTTGGGCGGCCTCACAAGAGGGTTCAGAGAGGCAGGGCAAGAAAGCCTACTTAAGGCCTTGCCTTGCTGTCAGCCAACTTCTTTTCTCCCAAGCTGTGCAGGAGCAACCAAGGAGTCCTGACCATATGGCAGTACTTGTAGGTACTGGGTTACTGGGCTCCACCTGGCCGTTCCTTATCCACAGCCAAAGCCAGCTTCTGCTGGAGAAGCCTCTGGGCTTCTTCTTTCTAGCATGGCTTAGCCACATTGTGGTTCCTTCCACTCCCAGCACTTCGCCTCTGACTGCTCTTCAACCCCTTTGGAGTCATAGCACATAGTCCAGCTGACTGGCCCAGGTACTGGGCCCTGCCATGAGAGGCACAGACAGCCTGCCGGCATGGGCAGAGGACCTATCCCCCTGGGTTGGCCCTATGCGCAGAAACCACCCAGTAAGCTTATGTGGCCCCATGTGGGTTGTAGCAGCTGGAAGTTGATGCCTGTTCCTAAGCCTGGTGAATAACAAAGCAACTGAACAATTGTCTTCAGTGCAGGTCCGTAAGTCATGCATCTAATTTCTAGGTCTTCTAAGTCATTCCATTAGGCATTGCACCCAAGAAGTGATCAATAACAGCAGCCCACAATCCCTCTCTCTCTCTGCCTCGTAAGAAGGCAGTCAAGGGGAGGAGGAACAGACAGGCAGCTACCATTTCCCAGCCCCCTTGTCTGCCTCTCCTGCACAGCCTGACAATGCCAGCATTTGGAACATGCTGCTGGAGATGAAGGCGGTGATGGGCTTGTAACCTCAGGCCTCCATCGGACATGGGAGAGCTCTGGCTTCACCAAACATAGAGGTGGCTATACCTGCATCTGCACTGGCAAAGCAGGGGAGGTGAAGGCGCAGATCTTTCTCCCGTCCCCGGCATTGTCACTGCACACAGAGACACAGGGACACTGTAGAGTCAGACAGCGATGGATGTTCAGATGAGTCCTCTTCCTTTGTTGAGGATTCCCCCTCAAAAGGCATGTCTTATTGGAGGTCCAAGGACTCAATCTCTGGGCTTCCAACCTGGGCATGAACAAGGAGGAGGAAACTCAGCAGGTCAACTGCCTCACCTGAGGAAGTTTTTTGGGGGGGCAACCTTGATGATACCCGGGCCCTGCTTGTCCAGGTTCTGCTCACTAAGGTCAGGAATCAACCCCGCCCCCAGCCAGCATCTGTCACGGAAGCTGAGTAAAAAGATCCTTGATGGCCATTTCATGGACATCTTTTCCCTCTTCTGCCCGGTTGGGAAGGATGACTGCACAGGTCTAGGAGAAGCAGTAGCACACTGAGGAAACCTTCAACATCTGGGCACATCTGTTACTCTGGGCTCCTTCTGGGAGGAAGAGTGGGATATAAATTTAATAAATAAATAAAATATTCATGGGGGGTCATGCAGGCTGCCTACGCTGAGCAAGGCTGGCACTTGTCCAACCACATGGGCACTGTATTCAGAGCTTGATGCAAGTCCAAGGATGAAGGAGCCTTGGAACACAGTGAAGAATTCTGCCACCAGGCTGCCAGCATGTGCTGAGACAGCATTTGTGATAAGCTACAGGTAGAGGTAGCCAGTGGGGGCAAGACTGAGACCACAGAGGGGAGGAGACCCCACTCAGGGATTGGAACTTGGGGAGGCGGGTGTTGGGAGTTTAGGGCAAGTGTAACCACTCAAACTGTAAGTTTGTGCATGACTATGAGTCCTGCTCAGGCCTGCACCCTAGGCTGTCCTGCCCTTGCTCCAGGCCAGCGCAGGGCTCCTTTCGTGGCTCCCGCCAAACCCCACAAGGTAACATAAAAGACACCACTCTTGCAGCAGTCTCTTCCTCCAAGGAGCCTGTTCAGGGTTGTGGTTGTTGGCTTTGGCCTCCACCCATGTCTGCTCATGGGTATGTACTTCTTCCTTGATTCCTATCTGGCCAGGGGAGCAGCATGTCACCGATGGGAGGGGTTCACTCAGAGCTTCCACATCCCTGCATCTGGGTGCCATGGGGCCACTAGTGCACCCAACCAAAAGTCAGTCTTAGAATTTCCTGGGGTTGCAATCACAAGGAGTGAGCATTGGGGAGGATGGCCAGACCATTTGCTTTACCCTGCTTCCAGACTTACCCCCAAAACACCCCCAAAAGGTCCCAGGGCAATACTGGCTAATTCACAACTTGTCTAAACCAAAGGGCTTCTCTGTCAATGATTCAATTCCACCTGAAACATGCTCCGTCAGGTTTGCCTCCTTTGACAGGACGGTGGAATTAGTGAGTGGATGCAGCCATGGAGCCCTCATGGCTAACTGTCATTTCAGACTGCCTTTTGCCTGCTCCCAGGTCCCCCCCCAGAACCACAGCCTGCTGGGGTTCAAGTGTGAGGGCAGTTGGCAAGTGGACAAAGCAATGTCCATGGGATGTTCCATTGATTGTGCTGCCTTCAAGACTTTTAGCACATTCCTGGAATGGGCAGTGAGGGTGGTGGCTGGCAAATGCCAGACAAGTCGCCCCCCCAACTTGCTGCTTATACTTCTGGGCGAGAATGACTTCTGTATTTGGAACCTAAATGTATTGACCCATCCTTGACTCTGGGTTGGACATAGGGTTGCCAGGTCTCCGGTTTTCTGCCGGAGTCTCCGGCAAAAGGGGGCCGTCTCCGGCCTCCAGCCATAGGTTCTTTTAAGACGTCAATCTCCGGCTTTTGAGTCTCCCTCTCAGCCACGCATGCGTGATGGACACAGAAGACATTGATCTCCGGCTTTTGAGTCTCCCCCTCAGCCACGCATGCGTGATTGAGACACGCATGCGTGACGGCTGTGTCTGGCTGCCTTCCCGCCCTTTGTCTGTGCTATACCCAGGTGAGGGTGCTGGACGGTGGTAGCGAGGCTGGGCCGGCTCCTTCTTAGGCCCGGAGCCTGCTCCGGAAAGGATGGCCGGCTGCTTCACCCCTCATGCTGTGGGCGCCGCTGGGCGGGAGCGGCCGCAATTGGGCTCAGCAGTCTCTGGCTGGGGGGGCCCATCGCGGCTGCTGCCGCCCAGCAGCGCCCACAGCATGAGGGGTGAAGCAGCCGGCCGTCCTTTCCGGAGCAGGGGAACCAGCTCCGGGCCTAAGAAGGAGCCGGCCCTGGCCGGCCTCCACTCCTGCTGAGGCTGGCAGGCCGCTCGGACGCCATCTCCTAGCAACCGCTGCCGAGACGGGGCCCACACGGCCTGCCAGCCTCAGCAGGAGGCGTGAAGAGGCGGTGGCAGTGGAGGCCAGGCTGGGCAGGCTCCTTCTTAGCCCCGGCCTGGAGCCGGTTCCCCTCCTCTGGAAAGGATGCCCGCTTCATCCCTCATGCTGTGGGCGCCGCTGGGCGGGAGTGGCCACGATGGAGCTCGGCAGTGGCGGTGGCGGCGGCAGCATCTCTGGCTGGGGGGGCCCATCGTGGCCGCTGCCGCCCAGCATTTTTACCCTGCATTTAGATCACTGAGACTTTAGTAAAATAAGAAAAAACTACTTTATAGAAATACATTGTTATTGTTGTTGTTATGTGCCTTCAAGTCAATTATGACTTATGGTGACCCTATGAATCAGCGACCTCCAAGAGCATCTCCCATGAACCAGCCTGTTCAGATCCTGTAAATTCAGGTCTGTGGCTTCCTTTATGGAGTCAATCCATCTCTTGTTTGGCCTTCCTCTTTTTCTACCCCCTTCTGTTTTTCCCAGCATTATTGTCTTTTCTAGTGAATCCTATCTTCTCATGATGTGTCCAAAGTATGATAACCTCAGTTTCATCATTTTAGCTTCTAGTGATAGTTCTGGTTTAATTTGTTCTGACACCCAATTATTTGTCTGTTCTGCCAAGGTATCCAAGACCATTTCCAAATTTAAAATCTAAAACTAATAAAATGAGAATTAAAAAGTAAATCTGGCCCTGTGTGTGGAGGAGGGAAATGAAGGCAGCAGGCCCTGATGATGTCTTAGCCTGCCTGCCTCAGTTTCTTCTTTCTTCTCCCAGGGGAGATAGTATCTCTTGGCTGGGGGCAGTAGGGAGCAGTCGACTGGAGCAGATCCTGATGTAGTCTTTGCTTCTCTCCTCCCTCCCTCCCTCCTTCCTTCTTACAGGGCAGATGGTGTCCAAAAGCGCAAAATGAACAAATTTCTCCTCTGTCTTATCTGCTTAAGCCCAGCACTTCAATATCATTCTTTATACTTAAGAGTCTGCCCACAAGTGATCAGAGTTGCACAAACCAAGCAGGCCTGTGGCTGATGGTTACCTAACCCCCTGATTATTCTCTAATAGCCTCTGAGGTTTGGCAGTCAAATGGCACTTGGGTGTATTAAACCAAATACTTAAATATATATAAGCAACTTATCTTATATATATATCAGCAACGATGACAGCATATTAAGCTTTAAAATACATATGAACAACATTAAAATCAATTATAAAATATGTTTAAGAACATAAACTACAATGCAACGTTTACAAGCTTGTCTATTAAGCATAAACAATACCATAATCTCCTGGAGGCTGACTCATAAACTCATAAATTTTCAAGAATTCTGTAGCTTTTTATGCTCCAAGCAACTGTGGTTGATACAATGTATCATGTTTAATGACGTCACTAGGGC
Source organism: Rhineura floridana (assembly GCF_030035675.1). Classification (NCBI taxonomy): domain Eukaryota; kingdom Metazoa; phylum Chordata; class Lepidosauria; order Squamata; family Rhineuridae; genus Rhineura; species Rhineura floridana. The sequence continues at coordinate 138,950,451 of NC_084482.1, read as the reverse complement.
CTGCCCCGTGATGTCACTAGGGCCCGCCCCCATTTTCTAAGGTTTTTGGATGGTTCCGACCTGGCAACCCTAGTTGGACATCATAGCTATAATGGTGTGTGTGGAGAGACGCTAGAGAGTCTCTATCATGTTGGCATGTCAGTAAAGTTCTAGCTGCGGACTCCAAGCCATGAGTGGCCTGGAGGTTTGTCACCCACAGATTAAACATGACTGCCCTAAAATGTTCTGTCCTAATGATATTCACCTTTCTCCCTTGGGCTTGGCGACATCAAGCAAGGCCTGTTTCATTGGTTACAGCATGTGATTGGGGTTGGCAGTGGGTTAGGAAGCTTGGCTCCCCCCTGCAGAAATCGCACTGGGCAGGATCAAACATTGAGGGGGACCCCCATAAGGTGCATGAGCAACACTCCTAGCTTGGGTGAGGCCAAGGTCTCATGCAGCACACCCTCTCCCACTGATTGCCCCACAGGACCCCAAGGTGTCATGCCTGCATCACAGCTGGGGTCTGAATTCCCACAGGGCCCTTCTGGGTTGGAAGCTTTCTCTCTGCTGAGGGAGTGATATCCTTGCCCAGTTGCCATGCCAATCCCACTTGTTTGCTGTAATCAATAAAGTGCCTAATTTCACCCAGATATAACTCCAAGCATTAGATGGTATGTCTTATCCTAGCTCAGTTCCCATTTAGACTGATAACTATTGATGGTTATCTTTAAAAAAAACCTGATAAAATTACTTAACAGCTTTTTTAATTATTTTGAGTGATAAGTTCCTCAAGGGGAGTCCTTCCCCTAAGCAGTCCATGTACGTATACATTTTTCAAAGTGATAGGCTCCACTTGGAGATATTAAAACCCACAGAGTTGAAATTGATGCATTAACTCCTTTATTTCATCACATGTTTTGAAAAAAATCCCATTGAGAGGCTTATCAAGCTCAAGTTGTCCACAATTTTTCCATAAATGAAGATTTCCCAAAAGTGTTTCATCTTCTGTCTCCTTGTTATATGTTATAGCTGCTGAGATAACCCAGGACTTAACTTTCTCCTTAACCTGGGCCAGATTTCAACAAGATTTTTTGTACAAGCATTTGATATTATCAGGTCTTGCATTATGCCACAATGTCATTCCTAATTAGGGGCATATTTGCCTCCACTATAATTACAGGGAAGACTCGGGAATATTCTCGAGTCATATGCTAGGAGCCACGTGGGATCAATCATCCAATTAAGGAAGGCGCAGAGCAGCAGATATAAGGCTGCTCCGTCCTTCCCGCTCTTGCCTTCTTTGCCTCGCGGCACCCACCCTCCCTCCCGTGTCAGTATGGGCTTTGCTGGTTGCCTGAATGGGGCCGAGTAGGAATTTTTTGGGGGGATCCTGATTTCAGAATCCCTTTGGTTTTGCCTACTCCATACTGCTTGGGTTTAATTCAATTGGCTCCTCGGTTGTGTGGGATGCGTCTGCTTTGGCTGGCATAGAATTCGGGCAGGTGAGGTATATGGGGGTTAAAAATTACGTAGTTAAGGCATCATGAAAAAGGGGCACTCCCTAGGGAACCATCAGGGCTTTGTGTCCGGTGGGGATCTGGGTTGTGTCCTTGTGGGACCTGCTTGCGCATCATGGGGAACGCCTGTACGGCGGGGCCATGGTGTGGAGGTTGGAACCACACAGCTGGCTCCAAGAGCAAGGAGGGAGGAATTCACCCACATCCTTGACTATGGAGTTACGTGATGATGAGAAGTGATGCCTTTAGAAGGTGAGGGTGTAATCCCTCGTAGTTAGGTTTAGCCTCACCTGCCCGAAAAGATATAGATTTGAATAATTGGCTGTATTGCATTGGATTTAGGATGTTATATTTTAATAAATATAACATTATTCCAGTTTGGTGTCATGAGTCTTCTTTGTGTGGGGGCAATACATTTTTTAAACTTGTTAAAATGTTGTTCTGTTCCATAAATATTGCTTTGTGAGGTTGGAACCAAGATGTTGTGTGTAAGAACTGCGGCTTCATAATATGATTCTATATTTTTCTCTTTTCAACAATATTTAAACATGCTTTGCAAAGAAATTTATTTGTTCTGTCTCAAACAAATCATTTTAAAGTATTTATTCTGTTGACTCTTGGTCTGTGTATCAGTGTATGGCAAACTTTTCGCATTTATTTCAGCACTTCCTGTTTTACAAAAATTCTCAATATTAAAATATCATCTAATTTCTGTCTGGAAGCTACCAGTTAGGAGGTATTAGATAAACCCTGTTTTAAAGAGTTCCTGGTGATGGGAGGCTTGATGTATGGTAATGACAAAGTTATGATTGACCTTTATGGCAGATACAATAGAAACTTGCTGAGGAAGGGTGGTTGCCAAGCCTCTTCACAATCATATGTTCATTATTGAGCCTGCTCTATGGCAGTGAAGGCGGTAAAGAAGGTGTACTTTGCAGCTTCCATTACATTCTCATTATGCTGTCCAGCAGAGCTTTTCTGTGTTGTACAAGGCCTTTTACACTGTGGCCCACAGGAAGTGGTGGAACCAATGGTGGCTCAATGTGACTTGTTTGCAAAGCATTTTGAGGGTAAAATTACTTGTATCCATCAGGACCTTGACTCCACCATTATAGTGGATGAGTCTTAAGAGGTGTCCAGAACACTTGTCTTGTCCTCTTGTGTTTGATGAGTTTTAGTTAGTAAGCCTTGAGGATGTGGACAAGGTGCTTGATATGGTCCAAGCGACCACTTGTGCTCTTGACTTGTCCCTCATGGCTGATAAAAACCAGCAGAGAGGAGAGCTAGCCAGACAACGGAAATGATTAATGCCTCCTTGAGGGAGGGGATGGTCCCTGACTATTCTAAGGAGGCAGTGGTAAGACCACTCCTTAAGAAGCCCTCCCTGGACGCAGAAAATGTAAATAATTATCAGCCAGTTGCCAATCTTCCGTTTTTGGGTAAGGTTCTTGACCATGTGGTTGTGGACCAGATGCAGGTTCTCTTGGATGAAACTGATTTTCTGGATCCATCTAAATCAGGGTTTATGCCCTGCTTTGGCCCAGAAATTGCCTTGGTCACCCTGTATGATGACCTATGTTGGGAAAGAGACAGGAGAGTATATCCCTGTTAATTCTCCTTGATCTCTTAGTGGCTTTTGATACCATCAACCATGGTATTCTTCTGGAATGGCTGTCCAAACTAGTGGTGGGCAGCACTGCTTGTGGTTCCAGTCCTACTTAGATGGTCACTCTCAAAGGGTGGTGCTTGCGAATGCTATTCTGCCCAGTGGAATCTTCAATATGAGATCCCTCAGGGTTCAACCCTATCTCCATGCTATTTACTATCTACATGAAACCGCTGAGCGAAGTCATCCAGAGTTTTGGGGTACATTGTCAACAACATTATGATAATGATTATTTATTAAATGTATATCCTGCTGTTCTTCCCAGAAAGAATCCAGGGCAGCAAAGACACCAGAAACACTTTAAAACATCCTAAAAACAAGACTTAAAAACATATTAAAACAAAACATCTTTAAAAACATATTAAAACAAAACATCTTAAAAACATCTTTAAAAAACAACTTTAAAAAATCTTTAAAACCAATTGCAGCACAGATGCAGACTTGAACAAGGTCTCTACTTAACAGGCTTGTTGAAACAGGAAGGTCTTCAGTAGAAACATTACTATACATTTTTGACAACTTTTCTGGAGTCATGTACCAACGGTACATCATTTTATAAAAAATTTCTTTAAGATTATAGCATAGTGTAAATTTCAAACCTTTTTTCCACATATTTTCCCATTGATCCATTTGTATGTTATGACCAAAATTTTTTGCCCACTTTACCAGTCTAGAGCATTACATGAAACAGCTTACAGGTTACACAGGACTTTGTGTCTCTACACAGCATAACTAGGCATGACTACTCAAAGTTAAGACATTGTTGCAGCAATTAAACACACACCCTAACACCCTTAAGTAGGTTTGGAGCGGGTTGTTTTTACTTGTGTGAGGAAGGTGTCACAGAACTGGAATGTGTAAGTAAGTGAGTGCTCCTCCTAGTTGGAAAAATGGGGGCCAGCTGAGCCTGCCAGCATAGCTGTCTGTGTGCCTAGGGCAATGGCGGCATCTCATTGAGATCCTCCTCCTCTAGAGGAGGTGTGTGTGGTGGTGGCGGCTTGGGCAAAGAGCAGGATGGAGGTGAGGAAAAGGGGCTGGCTCCTGGTCAACCAGTGTTCCCTCTGTTGTAACTGGAGCAGACCTTGGAAAAGTTACTTTTTTTAACTACAACTCCCATCAGCCCAATCCAGTGGCCATGCTGGCTGGGGCTGATGGGAGTTGTGGTTTTAAAAAGTAACTTTTCCAAGCTCTGAACTGGAGCTAAGGGGGACTGTCACTGTCAAAAGTACTAACGCCTTCTGCTTCAGTACCTCCTTGTTGCAAGCCACTGAGAACCTTCCCTGGGTCCCATTCTGTATCTTCTTTTTCTTCTTCTTGATCTCTCCAGGAACGTTCCATGGCGCTCATGACAGTGGGTGGTTCTCTAGACCAGAAGGATGGGTTGTGACCTGGTCTGGATGGGGTTACACTCCCTCTGAAGGAGCAGGTATGTAGCCTGGAGGTACTCCTGGATCCATTACTGTCACTTGATGCTCAAGGGGCCTTGGTGGCATGGAGTGCCTTCCACCAGATTTGACTGGTGGCCCAGTTGCGCCCATAACTGGATACGGGTAGACTAACTTCTATTGTCTATGCTCTGGTAACATCTAGGATAGACTAATGCAATGAGTTATATGTGGGGCTGCCTTTCAAGACAGTTCAAAAACTCCAGTTAGTGCAGAACATGGTGGTAAGATTGCTGACCAGCGTAGGTCAGCCTACACATATAACACCAATTCTGGCACAGCTGCACTGGCTGTAAATTAGTTTCTGGGCTCAATTCAAAAGTGCTGATTTTGACGTATAAAGCCTTATGTGGCTCAAGACTTCAGTGTCTTAAGGACCCCTCTTCCCATATGAACCAACCCAGACCCTGCATTCATCATCTGAGGTCCTTTTGCTTCTGCCCCCTCCATGGGAGGCTTGGAGGGTGGCAACACAAAAATTGACCTTTTTAGTGGTGCGCCCCAGTTGTGGAATACTCTCTCCAGGGAGGCCCACCTGGTGCCTACTCTATCCATCTTTAGATGCCAGGCAAAGACCTTCCTTTTTGCTCAGGACTTTGCTATGCTGTCTTAGTCCTTTTTGTTTGGGTTTTAAATTTTGTATATTGTATGTTTTTACATTTGTTTTATATTATATGTTTTTAAAATGTGTTGTAAGTTACCTAGAGACCACTAAGTGTGAGGCGACTAACAAATTAAACAAACAAATAAATAACATGTGGTGGACCAGTTAATACATTTTTAAATTGTACATTTTTAAAAAATATATAAAATATATATTCACAAATATATGCTTTCAAACATGTGGATCGTACAGGCACACTCATCAGAAAATCAGGATTGTCTGTGGCTCCTTGTTGAACATACAGTTGGTGGCAACAAAACTTGATTTGCTGCAGTGTGGTGTGTGAAACAGCCCTAGATGCAGTATTCTGAAGAGTTCAACATATTTACAGCCTAGCTTGGCATGGCATGCTTGGACCCATCTGGCCTCCATGACTACTAAATTTCTATTTGATACAATAACTGGCCTGTCACATATGGTTGCACATACATGGATGATCGCCTTAAGCAAGGTGATAAACTGTGTAATGTTTTGGGGTAACATTAATGCAGTATGCAGTTCTTCTGTGTTATTCCAGTTCAAGTATTTAGCTACTTCATTGTCTAAAAAAGAGCTAAATCAGTAAGGACAACAACCGTATCTTTCCCATGGAGAGGAAAATCATGACCCTATTGCACTTTGTGTTCATATTGTAACTTGCTGATATTCATCCACAGCACCTGGATACTCTACACGTCAGCACAGCTTGTCTTTGTTAGCAGCATCTTGTTAGAGACATGTACTTAGCTGACTCATACACTATTTTTAGATCGTAACTGAATACCATATCTCAGTATGCAATTTTTAAAATCTTCACTGTGATTTTGTTATGGGTCACGATTCTATTGCCATTACAAAAAATCTATTTACATTTTTACATAATATTATTTGAGCACTTAAACAACTAAATAACACTTATTCCATGACTATATATTCCATTAATATGAATGAAATTATAAGCTACAATTATTTTACTCACACTTTGCGCATATTGAGAAACCATCGAATTAGAAACAGTACATTAATTTGTACTGTTTTTAGGGCCAAAACATAATATGCCAGGAATACTTATATGCAACCATTTCATATGCCTTTTTCACACTAAATCTTTGGAAGTTAAAAGGCTTAGCATGCATTCAGTAGTAATAAATCAATGCAAAAATTCCTCAAATTCCATTAAATTCCCCTTTATTAAACCTGTAAATATCTCAAAAACATTTACATATATTTAATCATATATGTCTATATGATTTTTTAAAAATATACATTCCCAATGAATTAAAAAATTATACACATTAAGATTTTAAACTCTCTAAGTCAGCCTTTCCCAACCAGTGTGTGTCGGAAGGCAGAGCTGGGGTCCCAATCCCGGGGAGCTGGATCCCGGAGAGTTGGGAGAAGAGTATTCGGATGGATGGCAGAGGGAAGGGGGAGGAACTTCCCCCCTTTGGAGCGAAGACGAAACAGAGGAACTGCCAGTGATAAGGTTGCTTAGCAACGGGGAGCTTGAGCCCTCCCTGGACATTCTCATGCCTCCCCCTCTTTCAGGCTCAGAGCAAGAGGGGAAAGAGGGAGGGCTGCTCACAACCGAAAAGCGGGGAGGCAGTTTACCATCAGCCCCTCCCCTATCCCCCATCCTGGAATCGGAAACTTCAGAAGAGGAGGGGGTGATGCTTCCCCCCTCACCGCGCACACGCAGACAGCTGAAAAGACAGGAGAGAAGGGGGGAAGGCGGGCAGTACCTGAGGGGCAGTTAAGCGAAAGATTGCGCGCCCGTTTGGCCCCTTCTTAAAGAACAGGCGGGAAGAAGTCCCTTGCTCTGTCAACTTTCTCACAATGCCGCAGGACCTGTATCCCTGTATTGCTTCATGAGAAAACGCAGTCTTTGTTTGGACATTACCATAATAAAACACGAATTAACTACAGCCGTTGGTCTGGTTCCTGAGTCACATCCTGGGCCTGACAGCTTGACAGAGCCACCTAAATCACCCTCAACGCTCTCTTCACTTGACTGGGACAAGATGTCAAAGGGAGCAGCGGGGGGGACGAACCCCACTTCTGAGACGGAAAAAGTGGAACTCTTGAGGACTAAGGTAGCTGATTTGCAGACGGATGTTCAAGCCCTGCTAGCAGCAGTCAAGGCACTGAAGACGGATAATCAAAACTTGAAGGCCACGATAGACCAGATGCGAACAGCCCCTCCAGCTGCCGTAGTAAAGGTTCCCATTGGACTGCCCCCAAAATACGCGGGACAAAGTGATCAGTTGGCAACCTTCGTGGCTCAATGTGAGTTATATCTGGATGTCAGGCACACGGAATTTCCAGACGATGGGGCTAAAGTAGCTTTCGTGATTAGCCTCCTGGAGGGAGAAGCTGCAAAATGTGTGACTCTGTATCTCGTGAGAAAGGATACTGTCTTAGGAAGGTACAGAGGATTTATACAGGAGATGACCGAGATGTTTCAAGACCCGCAAAGGGCTGAAACAGTAGCGCGGCAACTAGGCGCTCTGAAGCAAGCTAAAGGGACTGTTTCCGAGTACACTAACGCTTTTAAAATTCTGTCCCAGGAAACTGGTTACAATGATGCCGCCCTGATGTTTATGTACCGGAGTGGATTAAATGCTGAAATCCTGGATGAGTTGGCCAGGACCTCCCCCCCCCGCTGACCTACCAGGGCTCATCCGGCTATGCCTACAGATAGATCACCGGATGGAAGGAAGACGCTTGGAAAGGAAGCAGGAGGTCCCGAGATACTCAGCCTCGGCATCCCGCAACAAGACCCTTCCCACTGCAGGGATGGCAGGTAATGCAACTGAGGGACAGGGAGGGGCTAGGCCAAGACTGTCGGAAGAAGAAAAGGAAAGACGACGCCGGGAACGTTTATGCTTTTATTGTTCAAAGCCGGGCCATGTGGCCAGAGACTGTGGACTGAAAGGGGGGAAAGCCGAGCCGTCGGGAAACTAGAACACCCAGTCCACGTGCAGGCCGGTGGACTGGAGGCAGCGTTGTATAAAGGCCCCCCAACGATCCAACCTCCCTCAAACGGGGTGTTGGTCTTGCCTATTCGGATTACAACTTCCAGAGGAGTGGTGTTTAATTCCACTGCCTTAATTGACAGTGGAGCCTCCACAAATTTAATTGATGCAAAGTTAGTCAAGTGTCATGGAATTTCCCGGTGGAAACTGGACGCTCCCCTAGCTGTGGAGACTATCGATGGGAGACCCCTGAAGTCAGGAGGGGTGACACAAGCCACGGAGGAACTGAAACTTCAAATCCCTGGGCACGAAGAGTTCATTTCGCTACACGTGTCAGATCTCTCGAACTTTGAGGTGATTCTGGGAATGCCCTGGCTAGCAAAGCATGAACCCAAAATAAGTTGGAAGGAGGCGGTGGTGTGGTTCACCTCACAGTATTGCCAGGAGAACTGTCAACCTGAAGGAATCAAGAACACCCTAGCGGGGGCAGTGCAAGAGATCGAGCAAGTGACCCTGCCGCCAAAGTATGAAGAATTCAAAGATGTGTTTGATGAAAAAGAGGCAGAGACTTTACCCCCCCACCGCCCTTACGACTGTGCGATTGACCTAGTGCCAGGAGCCAGCATCCCATCAGGGAGAATCTACTCTCTCACAGAGAATGAGAGGGAGGCCCTGAAGGAATTCCTGGATAAAAACCTGAGGCGAGGATTCATACGCCCCTCACAATCCCCTGCTGGAGCGCCACTATTGTTTGTGAAAAAGAAGGGGGGGGAACTCAGACCCTGTAACGACTATCGCGCATTGAACCAGATCACTATCGCCAACAGCTACCCGCTGCCCCTGATCTCAGAGTTGCTGGACCGACTGCGCTCTGCAAAAATCTTCACAAAGTTGGATTTGAGAGGAGCGTACAATCTGATCAGAATGAACGAGGGAGATGAATGGAAAACAGGATTCTTGACCGCTTACGAACAGTATGAATACCTGGTCATGCCGTTCGGGCTTTGTGGAAGTCCAGGAATTTTTCAAAAATTCATGAACGACGTGTTTAGAGACTTGTTGGACATGTATGTAATCTGTTACTTAGATGATATCCTGGTGTTCTCAAAGAACCAGGAAGACCACGACCAGCATGTGAAGACGGTGTTGAAGAGACTGAGAGAAAATCACCTGTATGCTAAATTAGAGAAATGTGGATTTGACCTCAAGTCTCTAGACTTCCTTGGATATCGAATCTCAGCGGAAGGCGTGGAGATGGACCCAGGGAAAGTAAGCTGCATATTGGACTGGGGCCAACCTGTCACCAAAAAGGATGTACAACGGTTTTTGGGGTTTGCCAATTATTACAGGAAGTTCATTCCAGGGTTTTCCAAATTAACAGCTCCTCTGACTGACTGTTTAAGGGGGAAGAAGAAGTTTCAATGGACAGAGAACGCCACCGAGGCCTTTGAGGAGCTGAAGAGAAGGTTTGCTACTGAGCCCATTCTGCGCTTTGCTGATCCGAACCGCCCTTTCGTAGTGGAAGCAGATGTTTCAGATTTTGCCATCGGGGGGGTCCTGCTACAATTAGACCAAGAAGGGAAGGAGCTGCACCCCTGTGTGTACTTCTCTCGGAAGTTAAAGCCTGCAGAGAAGAACTACACAGTTTGGGAGAAGGAGCTGCTGGCCATCAAGGACTCTTTTGAAAACTGGAGACAATACCTAGAGGGGACCTCTCATCGAATTGAAGTCCGCTCCGACCACAAGAATCTTGAAAGCCTCCAAACAGCCAGAAAGCTGAACCAGAGACAGATAAGATGGTCCCAGTTCTTCACTAGGTTTAACTTCCAGATTACTTACCATGCCCAAGCCAAAAACCAGAGAGCGGATGCCTTATCCAGACAGCCACAATACAAAGAAAGTGAATCCGAGGACCAGCCTCAGTACGTAATCCCGCCAGAGAAATTAAAATTGGGAGTATGCCAGCCTTCATGGGAAGAGGAACTCAAAAAGGCACAACAAGAAGATGCAGACATGCTAAAATATCAGCAGGAGACGGGACAAGGTCAAGACTCAGAAGTAACCTTTCACTGGAGAAATGGACTGTTATGGTTCAAAACCGCCAGATATGTGCCAGAAGGGGAATTAAGGCTCAGAATCCTACGCCAGTGTCATGATTCCATCACAGCAGGACACTTTGGGATTTACAAGACCATTCAGAACGTGGCCAAGGACTTCTGGTGGCCTAAAATGCGTCGGGATATTGAGAGTTATGTAAAGTCCTGCTCTGTCTGTCTGCGGACAAAAACACAAACAGGGACACCAGCAGGACTGTTACAACCGTTGCCTGTCCCACACGAACCCTGGAAGGACCTCTCCATGGATTTTATAACTGATCTACCCAAGTCCCAAGGAATGACAGCCATCTTAGTAGTGGTGGATCTACTTACCAAAATGGCACACTTTCTTCCTTGTGTAGGGGCCTTAGAGGCTAAAGAAACGGCCAAGTTATTCATAAAAGAAGTCTACCGGCTGCATGGATTGCCAAACAGCATAGTCTCAGACCGAGGAACTCAGAACTCAGAAGGAATGCTGGTACCGGCAGCTGAGAACTTCCTTAAGGAATTGCAAGCGGCGCAACAGACACTGAAACAGCAGTTAAACGAAGCCAAAACGGAGTACAAGCGAGTTGCTGACCTGCACAGGATGTGCGTGCTCCAGAATTGGTAAAACTTTTCAATCAACGTTTTCCCCACCGTCCCAAGCCAGACAAGGGGAGGGGGGCACAGCCTGGGAGGGGGGATGGTGTCGGAAGGCAGAGCTGGGGTCCCAATCCCGGGGAGCTGGATCCCGGAGAGTTGGGAGAAGAGTATTCGGATGGATGGCAGAGGGAAGGGGGAGGAACTTCCCCCCTTTGGAGCGAAGACGAAACAGAGGAACTGCCAGTGATAAGGTCGCTTAGCAACGGGGAGCCTGAGCCCTCCCTGGACATTCTCACGCCTCCCCCTCTTTCAGGCTCAGAGCAAGAGGGGAAAGAGGGAGGGCTGCTCACAGCCGAAAAGCGGGGAGGCAGTTTACCATCAGCCCCTCCCCTATCCCCCATCCTGGAATCGGAAACTTCAGAAGAGGAGGGGGTGATGCTTCCCCCCTCACCGCGCACACGCAGACTGCTGAAAAGACAGGAGAGAAGGGGGGGAAGGCGGGCAGTACCTGAGGGGCAGTTAAGGAGGAGCGAAAGACTGCGCGCCCGTTTGGCCCCTTCTTAAAGAACAGGCGGGAAGAAGTCCCTTGCTCTGTCAACTTTCTCCCAATGCCGCAGGACCTGTATCCCTGTATTGCTTCATGAGAAAACGCAGTCTTTGTTTGGACATTACCCTAATAAAACACAAATTAACTACAGCCGTTGGTCTGGTTCCTGAGTCACATCCTGGGCCTGACAGTGTGCCTCCAGATGTTGTTGGACCACAACTCCCATCAGCCTCAGTTAGCATTGCCAATGGTCAGGAAAGATGGGAGTTTTGGTCCAACAACATCTGGAGGCACACTGATTGGGAAAGGCTGCTCTAAGTCCTAATAGATTCAATGATGATTTGTCCTCATATTCATAACATCTATTTGCAATTAATAATGATTTATCGTATGAGAAAGTATTATCACACCCATTGTAAATTATGTTTTTTGGAATCTGGGTTTATTCTGTTTTGTCCCAGGAGGAATATGAATGATATTTGAATGAAATATCCCGTTTTCATATTGGGTAAGTATAATAATTGTACATTATTTATATTGTTTTGTATAATTATGTCAGATATACAGTAGCAATTTATATTTACAGCCAACAGTCTATCAATGAAAAAGCAGCTGCACAGATAAAATACCTTCTATTGGCCAGTAAAGCACAAAACAAACTCCTCAGGAGTGTGGTGATATCACTCTACTCAAGGTTATTTGATCAAATGGATGGGGCTCAAAAAGACTTAAGCTTTTGAAATGGACTTTTCAACCTGTGTTCCGTCTTCTGATTAATATTATCTGTTTTTGTTTCACTGTATCATTATTTATTTAATTTTTGTTATGTGTGGACTTTAAGTACAACACAGTACCATTTTTATATTTTCAGTCTTGTAATTTTTTTGTCTTAGTTGGATACAACTCATATGAATCATAGAATCATAGAATAGTATCACAGAATCATAGAGTTGGAAGGGGCCTTGTAGGCCATCGAATCCAAACCCCTGCTCACAGCAGGAAATCCACAGCTAGAGCATCTCCCGCAGATAGCTGTCCAGCCTCTGCTTGAAGACATCCAGCGAAGGGGATCCCACCACCTCCCTAGGCACTCGGTTCCATTGCCGAACTGCCCTTACTGTCAAGAAGTTCCTTCTAATGTCCAATCTGAATCTACGCTCCTGCAACTTAAAACCATTAGACCTAGTCCTACCCTCTGGGGCAGCAGTGAACAAATCTGTACCCTCCTCTATGTGACAGCCCTTCAGGTACTTAAAGAGTGCAATCATGTCACCCCTCAGCCTTCTCTTCACCAGACTGAACATGCCAAGTTCCTTCAACCTTTCCTCATAAGACTTGTTCTCCATACCGGCTATCATCCTTGTCACCCTCTTCTGAACCCGCTCCAACTTGTCTATATCTTTCTTAAAATGAGGCGCCCAGAACTGAACGCAGTATTCCAGATGAGGCCTGACCAATGCAGAATATAGTGGGACTATTACTTCCCTCGACCTGGAAACTATAGCTCTGTTTATGCAGCCCAAAACCGCATTTGCCTTTTTTGCCGCAGCATCACACTGCTGGGTCATGTTCAACTTGCGATCCACTACAATTCCAAGGTCCTTCTCACACGCACTACTGCTAAGCCGGGTATTTCCCATCCTGTACCCGTGCATTTTGTTTTTGTGGCCTAAATGCAGAATCCTGCATTTGTCTTTATTGAATGTCATTTTATTAATTTCAGCCCAATTTTCTAGTCTATCCAGGTCCCTTTGGATTTTATTCCTGTCTTCCATTGTGTTAGCTATCCCTCCCAGTTTCGTATCATCCGCAAACTTCATAAGGCTTCCATCCACCCCATCGTCTAAGTCATTGATAAAAATGTTGAAGAGTATCAGCCCCAGGACAGAACCCTGTGGCACTCCACTCGAGACCTCCTTCCAGTCCGAAGCAGAGCCACCGACGACTACTCTTTGAGTATGGTTTTCCAACCAGTTGTGAATCCACCTGACAGTATTTCCATGTAGTCCGCATTTGACTAGTTTGCTAATCAAAAGGTCGTGGGGGACTTTGTCAAACACCTTGCTGAAATCTAGATAGATGACATCTACAGCATTTCCACCATCTACTAAGCTAGTGACCCGATCAAAAAAAGAGATGAGATTAGTTTGACAGGATTTTTTCTTGACAAACCCATGCTGGCTCCTTCTAATCACAGCATTGTCATCTAGTTAGTTGCCAATGGACTCTTTTATTATCCGTTCTAATATCTTTCCCGGTATTGAAGTCAGACTGACCGGCCTGTAATTCCCCGGATCTTCTTTTTTACCCTTTTTAAAGAGCGGGACGACGTTTGCCCATCTCCAATCCTCCGGCACCTCTCCCGTTCTCCAGGATTTCTCAAAGATGATGGCAAGAGGTTCCGAGAGTACATCCGCAAGTTCCTTCAATACTCTGGGATGCAGTTCATCAGGCCCTGGAGATTTGAACTCATTTAGGTTAACTAGGTATTTCCTGACTATCTCCTTATCAATCTCGAACTGCAGTCCCGACCCCTTACTGAGATTGCTACCGATGCAAGGTTGCACACTGTTCCCTTTTTGGGAGAAAACGGAGGCAAAATAGGTGTTGAGCAGTTCTGCTTTTTCCTCGTTATCTGTCAACATTTTGCCATCCTCATTGAGCAGCAGTCCCACCATTTCCTTGGTCTTTCTCTTGCTTCGAACATACCTGGAAAACCCCTTTTTGTTGTTCCTCGCTTCCCTCGCCAGCCTCAGCTCATTCTGGGTTTTAGCTTTCCTTACGCTATTCCTGCAAGCCCGAGCCGCTTGTCGGTACTCTTCCTTGGTGATGAGTCCTTCCTTGCATTCTTTATACATGCTCTTTTTTACTTTTACCTCCTCCACCAGTCTTCCGTGTAGCCACATTGGCTTTTTCCGATGTCTTCCATTTTTTTCCCTCTTTGGAATTGTTGGCGATTGCGCTTTTTGTAATACGTTCTTCATGAACTCCCACGCTTCTTGGGCTCCTTTTTTCTTTAGTTTATCTAGCCACGGGATCCTACCCATCATTTCCCTGAGCTTGCTAAAATCGGCTTTCCTGAAATCCAAGGTCCATATTTGACTATATTCTTCTTTGGCTTTCCCCAGAATCCCGAATTCCAGCATTACATGGTCACTTTCCCCCAAGGTACCGACCGCTTTAATTCCCGTGACCAATTTGTCCGTGTTAGTTAAGATCAGGTCCAGGATTGCCGATCCCCTTGTTCCTTCTTCTACTTTTTGAAAGAGGAAATTATCAGCAAGGCCCATCAGGAATTTGTTGGAGGCTTTGCGCTTCGCAGAGTTTGTCTCCCAGCAGATATCTGGGTAGTTGAAGTCCCCCATCACTACTACTTCTTGCCTCCTTGAGATTTCAGAGATTTGTTTGAGAGTTTAAACTGTAACAAGGGGATTCAAGTGAAAATGATGAGTCAAGGTGAAGATTATCCAAGAAGAAAGGAAACACACACTGCACTATGTAGACACACATATATTTGTTGTGCTTTGACACAGTGCTTCCTCAGAATGTTCAGCCCAGAGTTCCACTAAGCCTTGCATGGTAGAAAGCCCTCCCCCAATCATGGCAGTTCCAGGTCTAGAAACTCACTTGTTTCATGGTAAGATTTTTAAACTGCCATCAATGTATCTATTAAATCAGGTGTGGGGAACTTTTTGCCCCAATGTCTTGAGGGCTAAAGTTTCCCCACACCTGTATTAAACTATACTGATGCCACGTGACCTAAGGATCCAGGAATCTTCCTTGGGTTGGGATGCCTGATTGTTTTGAGTCATTCTGAACATTTATTTTGTAAAAAGAGCAAGTGAGACCCACTGGCCCCTTTCAATGAATAGAGAAACCTCATGGGCATGCCACATGGCTAGTAGAGCTACTCCTTCCAAACCCATGCATAATTGGAAATAAGAGTTCATGTCTTTCCACTACAAATGGGCAGATGGTTTGACAATGGTCAAACTGGACTGTAAAGACACTCCTACAGCTAGGGTATATGTGCTAATGCCATCATCATCATCATATCTATATATGTGGTGCTTTACAAAAAAAAACCCAGATATGACAGGGTCCTATCCCAAAGGGCTTACAAGAATTTCCAATTAAAGAACATAAGAACATAAGAAGAGCCTGCTGGATCAGGCCAGTGGCCCATCTAGTCCAGCATCCTGTTCTCACAGTGGCCAACCAGGTGCCTGGGGGAAGCCCGCAAGCAGGACCCGAGTGCAAGAACACTCTCCCCTCCTGAGGCTTCCGGCAACTGGTTTTCAGAAGCATGCTGCCTCTGACTAGGGTGGGAGAGCACAGCCATCATGGCTAGTAGCCATTGATAGCCCTGTCCTCCATGAATTTGTCTAACCTTCTTTTAAAGCCATCCAAGCTGGTGGCCATTACTGCATCTTGTGGGAGCAAATTCCATAGTTTAACTATGCGCTGAGTAAAGAAGTACTTCCTTTTGTCTGTCCTGAATCTTCCAACATTCAGCTTCTTTCAATGTCCACGAGTTCTAGTATGATGAGAGAGGGAGAAGAACTTTTCTCTATCCACTTTCTCAATGCCATGCATAATTTTATACACTTCTATCATGTCTCCTCTGACCCGCCTTTTCTCTAAACTAAAAAGCCCCAAATGCTGCAACCTTTCCTCGTAAGGGAGTCGCTCCATCCCCTTGATCATTCTGGTTGCCCTCTTCTGAACCTTTTCCAACTCTATAATATCCTTTTTGAGATGAGGCGACCAGAACTGTACACAGTATTCCAAATGCGGCCGCACCATAGATTTATACAACGGCATGATGATATCGGCTGTTTTATTTTCAATACCTTTCCTAATTATCCCTAGCATGGAATTTGCCTTTTTCACAGCTGCCACACACTGGGTCGACATTTTCATCGTGCTGTCCACTACAACCCCGAGGTCTCTCTCCTGGTCGGTCACCACCAGTTCAGACCCCATGAGCGTATATGTGAAATTAAGATTTTTTGCTCCAATATGCATAATTTTACACTTGTTTATATTGAATTGCATATTGAATTAAGAGGGTTTGGGGGATATGGACTGTTTTAAAGTTGCATGTAATCTGATAAGACCTTAAACTACACATTCACAAGCACTGGCGACATTTTTACCCAAACACCTAAAATATATAAGTAATAATGGGCAGCATCCTGAGCACAGCCAAATTAAAAAAACAGTTCACTAGAAACAATGTGTGCACTAATAGCACGGGCTTTTTTTGTTTGTTACTAATACAGATGGTTGGGAATAAACAAGGTAAGAAGGACTGAATGGAAGGTGTATTGTATTTCTACAGGGAAGTCCAAGACAGCACAGCCTCCTGGCTTTCTCATACAATAGAACAGAATAGAAGAGTTGGAAGGGGTCTATAAGGCCACTGAGTCCAACCCGCTGCTCAATGCAGGAATCTAACTTAAAGCATACACAACATGTGCCTGTCCAGCTGTCTTTTGAATGCCTCCAGTGTTGGAGAGCCCAACACTTCCCTAGGTAATTGGTTCCATTGTCAAGCCATTCTAAAGTTAGGAAGTTTTCCTGATGTTCAGTCAAAATCTGGCTTCCTCTAACCTGAGCCCATTATTTCATGTCCTGCACTCTGTGACGGTTGGGAAGAGATCCTGGCCTTCCTCTGGGTGACAACATTTCAAGTACTTGAACAGTGCTATGATATCTCCCCTCAGTCTTCTCTTTTCAGGGCTAAACATGCCCAGTTCTTTCAGTCTCTCCTCTTAGGTCTTTGTTTCCAGTCCCCTGATTATTTATTATTATTCATTATTTATTTATTACATTTATACCCCACCTTTCTTGTCATGATAGAAACCCAAGGCAGCCTACATGTGGTTCCCAGGCAGTCTCCCATCCAGGCACCGACCAGACCTTACCCTGCTTGGCTGCAGCAGGGTGCTGGCCTCATGTGCCTTCAGACCATAGCCTAATCATCCTCGTTGCCCTCCTCTGAACCTGTTCTAGTGTGTCTGCATCCTTCTTAAAGTGTGGTGTCCAGAACTGGAAGCAATACTCAAGATGAGGTCTAACCAGTGCTGAGTAGAGGGGAACTAGTACTTCACACAATTTGGAAACTATACTTCTGTCAATTCAGCCTAAAATAGCATTTGCCTTTTTTGCAGCCACATCAAACAGTTGGCTCATATTCAGTTTGTGATCAACTACAATCCCAAGATCCTTCTCACACGTAGTATATTGCTGAGCCAAGTATTCCCCATCTCATAACTGTGCATTTGGTTTCTTTGTCCTAGGTGTAGAACTCTGCATTTATCCCTGTCAAATTTCATTCTGCTGTTTTCAGCCCAGTGCTCCAGCCTATCAAGATCTCTTTCAATTTTGTTTGTTTTCCAGGGTATTAGCTATCCCTCCCAATTTTGTATCATCTGCAAATTTGATAAGCATTCCGTTTCTCCTCATCTAAGTCATTAATAAAAAATGTTGAAGAGCATCAAAACTGAGCCCTGTGATACTCCGCTCAGTACCTTCCCCAACTTTGAGAAGGAATCATTCATAAGCACTTATTTGAGTATGATTCTGTAGCCAGCTGTGGATCCACCTGATAATTGCTCCATCCAGCCCACATCTGGCTAGCTTACTAATCAGAATATCACTTTGTTAAAAGCTTTGCTAAAATCAAGATATATTATGTCCACAGCATTCCTATAGTCTACAAGGGAAGTTACCAGAGCAAAAAATGAGGTAAGACTGGTCTGGCAGGATTTGTTCTTGACAAATCCATGTCAGCCTCTAGCAATCACCACATTGTTTTCAATGTGCTTAAATACTGACAGCTTTATAATCTACTCCAGAATTTTCCCAGGGATTGATGTCAGGCTGACTGGTCTGTAGTTCCCAGGTTCCTTCTTTTTGCCCTTTTTGAACATAGGGACGACATTAGCACTTCTTCAGTTCTCCGGCACAACACCCATCCTCTATGATTTCACAAAGATAATAGACAGTGGTTCTGAGAGTTCTTCAGCCAGTTCCCTCAACACTCTAGGATTCTCCATGACATCACTTCCATTACGCCCTTATAGAAGCTTTTGCTACAGTTGGACACATTTAATTAGGATCCCAAAATATTGTTTCAGCAAGTACTACTCTCAGAATTTTATAGAAAATTCTATAAAACCATTCTATGTAACCATAAATAATTTTCTCAAGAGGTAATATAAAGATAATAACAGTTTCATGTTGTTCTCCTTTAAGGGCCACATGCTTTGAAAATGATGAAAAATACGACAGACTCTGGACACAAGTTTGTATCTAAATATTTCTAATAGGGAAAGACTGTGAGGTTAATTAGTGACAAGTGGGTTATGAAGAAGTTATTCAGCATGACTTTAGCATATTGCTGCTATATCTTGCCCATATCATCATTTTGGTTTAGCAAACAGCATTCTATCTCTGAAAGTCAACCATATACCAACTGAAAATTGGAGGAAACCCATGCTGGGCACAGGTGCATGTCAGCTAGAGGCAGCAAGACCAAATGGTCTAAATAATACTTTTCCCATCCTAGAATTCTTGCTGTTGGTTGGGCACAGAAAAACTGCTTGAACACTCTCTTGAGTGCAAACCCCTTGGAAATAAGGGATGAAATAATTAAATGCTCTAATTTGATTAAAAGAAATACTGTTTTGCAGGATTAGTGGGTATTAACAGAATAAATATTGCTTCAAGCAAAGCAATTGAAACTTCCAGCTGACACAGCCATGAAATCTGGAGGGCAAACCACGTTACAGTCAAATGTAGGAAATGAAACTCCCGCAGTTTATTGGGTTTTTTCTTTTTCTTTTTTAAACAGCAGAGAAAAGTAGAAATGTGAGACTGATTTTTAAGCACAGCAGAAGTCATTAA
This sequence comes from Rhineura floridana, assembly GCF_030035675.1. Classification (NCBI taxonomy): domain Eukaryota; kingdom Metazoa; phylum Chordata; class Lepidosauria; order Squamata; family Rhineuridae; genus Rhineura; species Rhineura floridana. Next base: position 138,931,081 of record NC_084482.1, on the reverse strand, counting down.
TTATTTCCCTTGCAGCCACTTTTTCACTCTGCTGATTTTCTCTTCTGCAAGGTTCTGGATTTTGCACAGAAAAATAGCTAGGACGTAAAAGGTCAAGCACCTCTTCCCTCTGCCACTCCTCCAGTTGAAATCACATCCCTTCCAATACGATTTTTCATTTCTTAAAAGGTGTCAGGGCTTTATTACATCAATTTGCAGGCAACATAGTTTGCCCTTCATATATTTAGATAATTCATAATAATTACAATGTCTCTAAAATCAATCTTTTTGTCACCCTGTATATTTTTTTCTTTTAACGATGAAAGTAAAGTACATTCCTTCAAAATATTTCTGAAGGCTTTGTCAAAAATGTTATGGTTTGCACTGAAAAGTTCAGCATTATGAAAGGGAAATAAGAACATTACAAGGAGCTGAATAAGACCAAGTGTTCATTTAGTTTAGCATTCTAGTTCCACACTGACTAGCCAATGCCTTTACAAAGCCCAAAGGAGGGCATTAAGGTAAAAGCCAGGTTTATTGCTTCTGAATGTGGAGATTCCATTTAGCTACTGTTGCCAATAGCTACTGATAGATCTTTTCTCCATAAAATGTGTTCAGAACCCCTTTGAAGCCATTGAAGGCAGTGGCCCTCACCACATCCTCTAGCAATGAAATGCATAGGTTAATCACGCATTGTGAATTTTTTTATTGTTCTACAAGTACTGTCAATCAATTTCACTGCGTGGGTTCCAACATTATTGAAAGGGGGTTTCTTTCTGTATCCACTTTCTCCACATCATTCATGATATTATAAACCTCTTGATAGTGATCCTCCTTAGTCATCTTTTTCTCTAAACTATAGCAGATATGCTTTATGTTTGTGTAGAGAAGAGGATGTTTCCCCTTTCTGCCCTTTTCCAGATCCTTTGAGATGGTATATCCAAAAGTATATTCAGTATTCCAAAAGCATCTACACCACAGATTTTTATAAGGGTATTAAAACTAGGGATGGGTAAAACTGTGAATTTCAGTACCTCTAATTTTCTCATTTTTCCAGTCTTAAATTCAGTTCTCCACATTTCCACATCAGTACGCATTTTTTAAAAAAAATCATGAAAATTCATCAGCATTTCAGTGTGAATTTCTCCTAATACACACATTTTTGCATGAAACTTGATATATACATTTATGTATATATCATATAGACATTTTTTCAAAGCAATTTCCCCTAATTTAATGTATTTTGCATATTATTTTCATTAATATATGCATTATTATGGACACGTTGCCCTAATATATGTATTTTTGTACACATTATTTGACCAGAGTTGCATTGCAAAATTTATAGAAGTGCAAATGATGGCTGTGTTTCTGTTCATATATTGTTTCAGAATGTGTGAATGAGATAGCTTTGCCTTAAATGTGAACTGAATTGAATTTCTCCCCAACTCCTAGTTAAGACAATGGAGGTTGTAGCTAACTGAGTTTTCCTCACAGGAGAGCCACTGAAATTAATGAAACTAAGTCAGTCATGTTCATTTATTTCAATGGTTCTACTCTAAGTAGAACTAATAATGGATACAACACGCTGTCCCCAACTGGAAGACCCCATTGGTAATATGCCTCCATTAAAAGGACTACCTTCTACTTTTTGCTTCCTTTTTATCTAGTCACTGATCAAAAGTACTTCTTTACTCAGCGCATAGTTAAACTATGGAATTTGCTCCCACAAGATGCAGTAATGGCCACCAGCTTGGATGGCTTTAAAAGAAGATTAGACAAATTCATGGAGGACAGGGCTATCAATGGCTACTAGCCATGATGGCTGTGCTCTGCCACCCTAGTCAGAGGCAGCATGCTTCTGAAAACCAGTTGCCGGAAGCCTCAGGAGGGGAGAGTGTTCTTGCACTCGGGTCCTGCTTGCGGGCTTCCCCCAGGCACCTGGTAGGCCACTGTGAGAACAGGATGCTGGACTAGATGGGCCACTGGCCTGATCCAGCAGGCTCTTCTTATGTTCTTATGTTCTTAAGAATACCTATCCTCTTATCATTTGATCATTAAGTTTATTTGAGGTACTTTTACAATCATGATGAATTCTCCCAAAGAGCCCTAAATGCTTTACGTATGACTATACTTTGTAGAAACCGTTATCGTTCTTCTTCAGCAAGGCTATTACTTCTAAATGATTACTAATTCTAGCTTACCTGGGAGACAGGTTAATTTGCCTATAAAATCTTGACTCTCCCTGCCCTATATACCTTTTTGAAAATTGATGTTATGTTGGCTACATTCCAGTCCTCTAGTTAGAAGACCAATTTAGAAACAAGTGCAATTTTGTTGTAAGCTCAACCATTTAAAATTAGAATTCTTTAGGAATTCTCCAGTCTACACCTTCCAGACCATGCAATTGTTTAATTGCAACTTGACAGCCTTAAAACTAATCACTTCTATGTGATTCAGTTCTACAGATTAATTCCCTTTTAAAAATGGTTCAGGAATGGGTATCTGTCCAACATTTTCCAGTGAGTATTCATGCAAAGAATGGGTATCTGTCCAACATTTTCCAGTGAGTATTCATGCAAAGAATAAATCTAGCTTTTCTGTAATCTCCCTATCCCCCTTCTGTAATTCTTTCACAGCTTGACATCTTATGGTCCATCTACCTCCCTGACTAATTTCAGCAGTCTGGTGTAATTAAATAAATGTGGGTTAAAATTAAAAAAGTTAACAGGGCCAAGCCAAAATACTCCCAAGTTCTGCTGCCCAATTTATGGACCATGAAACAGAGGAGCCATTTTGGTTATTATTCAGGGGTGGGGTGGGAATTTGGGGAAGTGGGAGAGAAACTCATCCTTGTCCTATAACAATTTTCTTGATGGATGCTGGCTAGGGTTGGCAGATGTCCGGGTTTCAGCTGGACACTCCAGATTTTTGAGATCCTCTCCAGGTGAGTCAGCTTAATCTCCGGACTCTCAGCTTTTATTTTTTTAAAAAATTAAGTTTCCAGGTGGTCTGGTTCATGAGATATACACCAAAATGTCAGCCCCCCCCCGCAACTTCAGTTCTCTTAGCTGGTTGCTCTAACCCCACCCTTTCAGGTTTGTAGCCAATAAGTGAAGTCAGGGTTGTGAGTGACAAGAGATTTCTGGGCCTACAGGCAGTACCTAGACTGCATTGCAAATGTAGAAAACTGATGTTTTTTCTTGTTTATCTGAAAATCTCATAAATTGAGTAAGTATATACCTTTCACCAGTACCAAAAGTCTCTTTTTTTCTGTTGTGTGTAGGAGTCAAACAAGTTTAAATTTTCCTGGGCTGTTGAAGATGGCACCTTCCCAATATGAAGCTTTAATCTAGTACTTGCTTTTCTGGGAGTAAAGCTGCAATGCTAATCCCACATATCAGGAGTAAACTCCACTGAATTCAATAGGACTTACTTTTGAGTAGACATGGTTAGGATTGTTATGTAAATTAATGGGACTTTCGAGTGAACATAGCAAAGGATTGTGCTTGTATTGTAAATCTTTCTCTCCCTCTCCAATCCTATTTTTAAAGCAATTAAGCAGGGCTTACATAGGTATCACTGCTTTTATTATGTAGGAAACTAATACTGATTTCATTTTTTAAAAAAATGGTCTGCAATGACCAAATGGTTTTGACAATAAACTGTTGTTTGGGGTCTATGTATTAATACATCTCACGCGTGTGTGTGTGTGTGTGTGTGCGTGTGTGTGTGGTCTTCCCAACAACCCTGTAAGGTATTGCCGATTGGAAACCAAGGCAACTCACAACAAGAAATAAATCCCTTTAAAATCCAATAACCATAAAAAGTATAAACAATTGCAAAACAGGTTAAAGTGGTATGATTCTGAATTTTGAGTTGGGTGAGTGTTCCTTATCATTTGAGGCTCCAGTTCTGTGCACGCTTCCCTGTTTGAGTAAGTCCTATTGAATACATTGGGACTTGCTTCTGAGTAAACAATCATAGGATTGCACTACAAATATCTTTATAAGTTGTGTAAATAATAAACATCTTTCAAAGTCATGCTTATATAAATATTTATTCATACTATGTCCCGATAAGTATTTGATTTAACACTATGGTTGCAAATTATTACTTCCTCTACATTTTTAAATGTGCCCTTCTTCCTTGGGGTGGTCATGGTTCCCCTCTGCTGTTTTCATCCTGAGGGGAAGATTAGGCTGAGGGATGGTGAGTGGCCCATGGTCACCCAGTAAACTTTATAGCTCATTTCCATTTTAAAATATTAATTAAAACAATTTACATGCAGGCAAGGTTTATTAAGTAGATCCACACAATACATTTAAAGCACATCCAACTTGCATTTAAAGTGCATGACTTCCCCTAAAGAATCCTGAGAAGTATAGTTTCCCCTTCACAGTTATTGTTCCCATTACCCTTAACAAACTACAGTCCCCCTGATTCTGTAGTGGGATTCATGTGCTTCAAATGTGTGTTCAGTGTGCTTTAAATGAATGATGTGGATCTGTTCTAGGTATGCTGTGCATTCATTAGTGAATTGAAAGGAACAATTTTAAAAGATATTTTTTTAAACAGGGAAAGAGTTGTAGCTCAGTGGCAGGGCATATGCTTTGCATGCAAAGGTCCAAAATTCAATTTCTGGAAAAGACTATTGCCTTGAAGACTACTGCCTAGAATCCTGGAGACCCAATGCTAGTCCATGTCATCAGTACTGAGCTAGATGGTATCACGGTCTGAGTTTGTATAAGGTAGATTCCTTTGTTCCTAAAAATGGAAAGAGACCCAAGGGCCACAGTGACACTAAAATGTATTATGTATTTTATTTACAAGATTTATATACCACTTTATTGTAAAAAATCTCTAAGAGGTTTACAGAAGGAATTAAAACAATAAAATTATTGGCAAAAACAGTTAAAGACAGATATGTAGAAACATTCAAAATAATAAAACCAGCAATGAGTTAAAAACAGATTAAAAAAAGCAATAGCTTCTACTTGCCTGAGTAGGTTTGCCTAAACAAAAATGTTTTTAGCAGGTGCTGAAAAGAGTACAATAAAGGTGTCTGCCTAATGTCAAGAGGCAGGGAGTTCTAAGGTTTAGCTGCTACATTAAAAGACTGATTTCTTACAAGAGTAGTACAAATACTATGTGGCACCCGTAACATGGAAAGCACACCTTGAACTTGGCCTGATAGCAAATTGGCAACCAGTGCAGAGGTATTATATGCTAATAGGGTATCACTCTTGTCAGCAATCGTGCCACAGCATTCTGCGCTAACTGCAGCACCTGGGTCAGGTTGTGCTGCATGGGGATTTCTGTGACCTTGGCTGACTGGCTGCCAGGTTTTTTTTAGTTTTGGCATTTGGTTACAAATCCTGACTGGTTGTAGAATGCTGAGTTTTGTGTCGTATAGGAATTTTGTTGTGGTTGGTATGGTATTGCATTTAGGAAATCATCACTGTTTTTTGTCTTTCTTTTTCTGTTTCATTTCATTTATCTTTAACCTCACTCCCTTAGAGCTATAGAAGCAACAACAGTGGTTCCATGCGCTCAGCTGAACCCCCTTTAACCCACTGATGATGCATTTTGTTGGTTGCATGGCGGTTTGTTTCTTGCCCAATAGCGGTAAAAAAGAATTCACATACTGGGAAGTGTAGCTGCAATGGTTGTTGTTCCCAAGCTGCTGTCTGTGAAGGCAGATGAAACCATGTGTGTTTTCTCTCTGTCAGTTATCACTCACTGGAATTGTGTTGGCTGTCAAAGTGAGTTTATAGCAGCCCACAAGGTAGACAGAAACGGGTAGAGAAGCTTCTTACTCTTACTCATTTCTCAGACCTCTTTCTGAGTGAAGGGTAAAATCTGTAAAGAAGTTTGGAGCAGCCAAGTAAAAATGAAGAGGCAGGGCATTCTAGCCAGGGGGTTGCCAACCCTGCTTAGATATGGACATCTCTGCAGAGGATCCCTAGTCAAGCTTTACCAACAGCACAATCCAAACCATATCTACTCAGTAGTAAGTCCTATTGAGTTCTATGGGGCTTGGTAAGTGTGTTTAGAATTGCAGTCTTCAGGGGCATCCATCTTTACTCTTGAGTGCTCCTATCTAATGTATCCACAACACTAGGCTTGTTTCTTCCTACAGTGGCCTTCTGGTGACTGGCCTGGCCTGAGGGCACTTAAACCCTTCTTGCCAGAATTAAGTAGGCTAGATTAAATGTTCCTTACCCAGGCTCTATCTTTTAGCTAAGATTTCTATCTTAATTTCCAATCAGAGAAATGTTTTTGTTTGAACTGTATGCTCCAAGCAACTGTGGTGACGCTTAATGGCATCACTAGGGCCTGCCCCTGTGACATCACTTGGGCCCACCCCATGATATCACTACAGCCTGCCCCATGACATCAGTATGATCTGCCCCCATGACATCACTAGGGCCCACCCCTGAAATCTCAGGGTTTGGGATCCATGTTGGCACCATGTTTCCGCAGAAAGCTCCAGATCTGAGTCATTCTGGAGGAAGCTGTCAACTGATGGCCATTGAAAAGAGTTCCACTACTGCTGCCTGCCACTAAATAGACAGAATGGTGCCTTCTAAAGGAAGTCTTTTTTACATTTCATAGTTTTCAAAACTCTGCTCATTACCTACACTGCCAGCCTCATTGATTGTATCTTTCCTAAAGTGTGGGATAAATTCTATGAGTTGCTATTATAATAGCTTTCAATAACCCCCAAAATTCCTGATTCACCTTTCAACTTCCTTTGAACTTAATTTCATTTTGGAAGTTTCCTCTTTTTAAATAAATGCAATAGTTTTGGAGTTCCTGGGCAACTTTTCACTTACATATATGTTGAAATTGTGGTTGCTGTTCCTCTTGATTCAACAACCCTTACATCTTACACCAGATCCTGGGCCCCACTTGGGATTAATACAATGATCAACTCCAGTAGCAGTTGGCAGGAAGGCAGTGGTCATCTGGCTTTCCAACTTCCAAGAGGGAGAGATGAGACTCAGGGAACTCAGCGTGGTCCAGGCACAGCAGTGGAGCTAATCCAACACTCCTGCCATCACACCTATAATGTACTGAGCTCCCTGCACTTCACCCCTCATCATCTCAGTAACTGGCAACAATGCACAGCATTGGGAAACCAAGTGAGCAACGTTCCCCTGCCTACACTGCCCTACCAAACACTGCTGATCAACACTCTGTTAACCAATTTCATTTCCATCTGTTCTAAAGCACTGTGTCTTATCATATCTTGAAATAGTATCTCTGTCACACCCCAAGCACACATTATTTAGTCAATGTTGAAGTTACCATTATAAGAATGTTCTCCTTTAGTTTCCTCATAGAGCTTTGATCAGGGGCAATACTGTGTCACGGAGAAACTTTGGTAGGATTGAGAGAATGAGGAGGGGTTTGCAGATGTTGGGGAAGGGTCCACTGAGACCACAGGGGAAAGTTTTCCTGAAACCCGTGACAGCCTAGTCAGTAGTCTTGTTTCTGCTGAGGAAGACCTGAGCAGCTCCTTTCTCCTATACTGGAGAGTGAGGAATATAGTCTACTCACCGCCGCCGCCCCCCAGCATCTATCCTAGATTTGTTGATGGAGAAGCCAGGCCTTAATGAATCAGCTGGACAGTTCCAGAAAGATAAGGAGGAAGATTCTCTCACAGAGGCAGAATTAGTTTCTCAGAGAGATATGCCGACTGCAAATGGAAAAACCCTCCTCTTTTCCCAGGAGGAGACCCCATCTTGCTCCAAATACTAGAAAGTGCTAGATTTAGCTCATGTAGGTAGAGTGCCCACCTCCTCCTTTTTATCTGGAGTGTCCTGAGGTGATAAGATTTGTTGCGTTAACTTTCTGTTGCTTCCACAGCCTAGTTACCTGTTACCATTCTGTATCCTGATTCATGACTAGTATGTTTGATGCTGCGTTCCTGTGCTGACCTCTGGAATAAAGCTTTATGTAAAACCCTGTCTCCGAGGCCTGGGTCTGCTTCTCTGATCAGGAATCAGGACATACTGTAGCCCAACACTTTTTAGGCATGCCCTTTGGTTCCAGTGATTCTGCAAACATATCATTTATCTAGCTTTCCCAGTTAATGGATAGCCCCAATAAGCTATCATGAAGTATGACTGCAATCCTATACATATTTACTTGTGTATAAACCACACTGAACTCAGTGGAACTTGCTTTAAGGTGAAAATGCATAGGATCAGGCAGTGTGTGTGTATAGATCTCAGAACATATTCAGGTGCAGAAAAGCATTTGCATTTTGCTGGCAAGAACATTTACCAGACGGATGCAAGAATAACTTCAGCAGAAATCTTACACAGCCATGTAATCTGAAACAGCCAGCTGTGTAGTGCTGGCCAGATCACTCTGGGATCCCTTTACTTTTTTTGGAGCTAGCCCTCTCCCAGGTCTCCAGTACTACAGCCAATCAGCAATCACAATTAATCCCCTTTCATGCTGATTGGCTTCCACTCTCTGTTGTGGGAGGAGAGTGTCATGAGAAGGGGAGTCAAGGAGGACAACAGTGTGTGTGAGTTTACAAAGAGGAAAGGTGGATGGACAGCCAGGCCCAATTATTTACTTTAATTCTTCAGGCAGAGATTTCCAAACTTTGGTCTGCACCTGCTTTGCTCCTCAGGCTTACTTTTAAAAAAACTGTGCTGGGGCTAGCTGGAGAGAGAGGGAAAGAGATATCACTGCAAGTTCAGGCTGCCATCCATCCATCCAACCAGCCAGCAGCAAGAGCCTCCTTAAAAGGTTTTGGGGAGTCTGGGGCTTGCTTTAAAAAAAGGGTTCTGAGGAAAGGATGGAGCAGTGGGAGGCATAATCCAGTGGAAATTTGTCATCTCTAAAGTATACTGTTTCAGGCACATTGTTGGTAACATTTCACCTGTGTAACAGGCATTACATGACATCCTAAGTATTCAGATGTGGGTATAGAACAGGACACAAACTGCAATTCTCAGCATACTTACTTACTTACTTTATTTATTATTTGATTTATTGTTGGGGAAATTCTTTATATACAAACAATAAGCAAAATATATTCTTTTATAAAGCTATAAAGGTTTATAAAGGTTTATAACATTTTAATAGTTTAGTTTAACATTTAATAAGTTTAGTAGCCAGCCAGAACCCTTTTTCTTTTTGGAGCTGTCTTCCCTGACTGTACTGGTTTGTTGGAACAGCTTGCACTCTAAACAAGATAACACTGAATGGACACTGAACTCTCCAAAATGTAGGAAAAATTGAAGTAACTAAAATGCATACCTAAATTGCTTGCTCATTAGTTGGAGTAGTTAGCTCATGGTGAAAATGTACTTTTATGTTAAGTACTGAACACTGCCAAATTCACCAGAACATGATGCAGAAAGTACAGTACCTATGCAATACCTGTGCAATGCCTATGCAATATTGTAATGCCTACTGATGTGTAACCTCCTGATTGATAGATGCTAAAGTCTTTGTCCTGAAATGTATAAAAAACCCCAGGTAACCAGTGCTATGTACTCACTCAGAAGGAGACTGACCAAGTGTACACTTGTCATCCAATAAAGGCCTACCTTTTTGCTGCAAGCCTGTGTCTTCAAGTCCCTCAAGGACCCCCAGTCCAACAAACTACAAAATTCCCTGTCATTATATCCCGCCTTTCCTCCCAGCAGGGGCTTACTTGAAAGTATGAACATAAGAGCTCTGCTTAATTGGGCTGCTATCTTGTCCAGCATCCAGCAGTGACTTCAGACTGACAGTGGCCAGGAAGCACACAAGCAAGACCTGCTGGTGAAAAACATTCTCCGTTATTTATCCCTCCACTTGGTGTTCAGAGGTATAATACCTCTGGACATGGAGGTTCCAAGGCTAATGACTGTTGATTGGATACTCTGATCCTCCATGAATTTGTCCAATCCTTTTTTAAAAGCAGTGAATTCCATAGTTTAATTATGCATTCCAGGTACACCACTTAGTTCTGAGCATCCCTGTATCTGCTTAAAAGTACAAAGGTACTTGACAAAGAAATTATTAAATATACATATATGGAATTCCAAGATTTGTTTAAAAATTACCATACAAAGTATTCTGAAGTATTGAAATCAATATTCTTTAGTCTGGAACTAATTATTCACCAAATCTGCCAAAAGCAGTAGTTTGCTCACTTTCACTTTTAAACATACACCAAGACAGATGTATTCACCCAGGGAAAAACAAAGGGGAAACAATACAGACAACCAGTTTGTTATGTATATGTGAAGTGTGTGTGTGTGTGAGTGAGAGGGACAGGAAATGCATGTGTGTCTGTGGTATATATGTGTATGGTGAGTGTATGTGTGTGCTCTGTGTGTGTGCAAGAGAGAGTGTGGTTGGCCACTTTGTATATACTCCCTGGTACCAGGGAATGCTCCCTGTTGTTATTAGACAACAAGAGCATCATTTTGTGTGTTTCTGTGTGTGTGTGTTCACACACATGCGTGCGTGCATGCGTGCGACAGCATCAATACAGTGCAATTGCCACAAACAGGATCAGCAGGATATAGCACTGACTTCCCAGGGAAAGCATGAGGTGGGAGGGGGGAGCAACAATGGCTCTACTCTAATTTTGTGCTTTCCCATACCCCCACAGCACATTGTATGCTATGGCACACATCCCATGGTGACCATTTTGTGAGTGGTGCCATTGGTACCAGTCTTAGTTTAATTCTCTATAACTCAAAGTAATAAACTTCATCTATAAAATGTTAAATATTTTGATTTTGATTATGTATTTTTTATTTTTCTTATCAACTTTTTATTTTTATTACTAATTCAGTAGAGAAAGGGGAGAGGTGGGCAGAAAAGAGCATGGCTGTGAGGCAGCATGGCATGACGCATGAATTTGCCATTACACTACTAGAAGCGGCAATCCTTTTCACAGTTTTTTTATGTACTCTCACCACCATCACAGGATGACTTCAGATGGTGGATTAGAATATGCCTACCGTATATTCCGGCGTATAAGACGACTTTTTAACCCAGGAAAATCTTCACAAAAGTTGGGGGTCGTCTTATACGCCGGGTGTCGTCTTATACGCCGGAATATAGTACCGTATTTCTCCTGCTTGCAGCCTGGCCCGGCGTCCCCTCCCCTGAGGGGAATCCCCATTGCTCCTCCGTCCCCGCCATCTCCTGCGCGGCCTCCTCCGCCGCAAAATGGCGGCCGGGGCGGGGAGCAGCAGCAGCAGCCTCCCCGTGTCCTTCTCCTCCGTGGCGGCCTCACCTGCGCCGCCTTCCACCGCTGCTGCTGCTCCTCCGCCCGCAGCTGCTCAGGCGAGCGACGGGGCCGCGGCGGCGGTGGCTGCTCCTCATCGGGCGGCCAACGGCGGGCCGCTTTCGTTGTTCTCGCCGCCGCAGGCCGCGCCGGCGCCTCCGCTGACGCACAACCACCGGGCGGCAGCAGCAGCAGCAGCAGCAGCAGCAGCCTCCCCGCGTCCTTCTCCTCCGTGGCGGCCTCGCCTGCGCCACCTCCCGCCGCTGCTGCTGCTCCTCCACCCGCAGCTGCTCAGGCGAGCGACGGGGCCGCGGCCGCGGCCATGGCGGCTGCTCCTCCTCGGGCGACCAACAGCAGGCCGCTTTCGCTGCTCTTGCCGCCGCAGGCCGCGCCGGCACCTCCGCTGACGCACAACCACCGGGCGGCGGCAGCAGCAGCGGGAAGCGGCGGAGGCGGGAACCCGCTGCCGACAGCTGCCCCTGCGGCCTCCTCCTCGGCGCCCTCCACCGCCGCCGCTGCCTCCGGCCTGCTGGCACCGCGGGAGCTGGCCTACAACTGGCAGGCGACGAAGCCGACGGTGCAGGAGCGCTTCGCCTTCCTCTTCAAGAACGAGGTGCTCAGCGACATCCACTTCTTGGTGGGCAAAGGTCGGTGCGGGCTATGGGGCGAGGGGGCGCTGGCCACGCAGGGAAGAAAGGGGAGAGGGACGCTGGCTTTTTAAACGGGGATCAGGGTCTTTCTTGCGGCTGGGGGCAGGTTGCTATGGGGGCAAGCGGGTTGAAGAGTTGTGGCTGTGGTTGGGGGGCTGTTATTCCGGCATATAAGATGACTTTTTAACCCAGGAAAATCTTCTCAAAAGTTGGGGGTCGTCTTATACGCCCAGTCGTCTTATACGCCGGAATATACGGTAATCTAGAATCCTAAATGCACCTTTTGTGCGTGTGAATTTTCACATGTAACAGCATTAGAAAAATGTATTCTCCACCTGAAATGCAAAGTACTACAGCCCAGCAACAACTCTGGCACATTTTATTGAACAGTGCATGATCACTTTCTTTGGGATGTGCTAATTATCAGAGGTGTTAAACATTTCCTCATTTATATTGTTTACTGCGTTAATAAGACTAATAAATCCCTGGCCATGTATTTATTATCTTTTATTATAAACTGGAGATAAATTTATTAACAGAGATACAAATTAATCTTAAAAATAACATGCAAATTATTTGTACAAAATACATTAATGTCACTTTGACTGATAGCCAAAGGGGTCTCTAGTTAACATTCATGTGGCTCTTTAAAAATGCTTGCAGGACAATACTGTAGAGTACTATATACAAAAATCAGTATTATGTATCAGGGTATAAAATTAATGCAATTTTACATTTTATTTTATGCTAATAGATTTTTTATTGTATTAATCAAGCCAATGGTTTTGCTAGGACTTAGAAACATGCCAGTGTTGTAAGCATTTTATAAACTGTTACCTGCACCTATTTTTGGGAATATGTTATCACTGGATTGCATTTCCTCCTTTCACAGCTAATTCAAAAGAAAGTCTTGTAAGATTTCCTTTAATAACCCCTTTGTCACAAATTTCACTCACACATAATGAATTCTCAGTCTTAACGACTTGATGAATTTCTTTTAAAAAAATATTGTAGAAATTGTGAGGGCTTTATATTACAATGGATATATGATGCAGGTGAAAACATATAATCACAAAAAAATCATAAAATTAGTTTAGGTTATACTTTGTCTTGTTCTGACTTATTTGTTGGTTTTTAAATAATATTTGTGTGTATGTTAGTTTTTATTCTAGAGAATATACCCATATTAATCAATTTTGAACAATCACACAAGTAATAGTTTACAGTATATATCAGATTGTCACTGCCAAGAAATGGGGAAACATAAATATTTAACATCAGTAAACTGGTAAGTGGTATTAGAGGAATGATGCTTTGGAACAAGATAAGTGGCTGCCATTTTTGGTGGCAGTCCATAGATGTACCATAACATTTTCTTCCAGTCTTATGCAAACACTAGAAGATCAGATGATCTGTTTATCTTCCACCTAAAACAGCTGGCTAGAGCAGTACTGGTCATCCAGTGTAAGTAAAAGCCAATAATCTTTTTCCCTAATCAAGATTAGAGGTTTGCATATGTGGACAAATTAATTTCAGCAATTTTGTATTTGCTTGCTTACATAGATGAAAAACAATCCGTATAGGCCATTCTAATTCAGTTTGTCACAGCAGGACTATTACTTGAGTGATTGCAGAGTGCAATTGACTATGATGAAATTGTTTCTCAAATGTAAGCACCCTATTTTAAATCATTAGTGAAGTTTTCTACTGTTCACAGAGCATGAGCTCAGTAGCAAGTGCAAGGCAGACCTACTAAGCTAAACTTGCTTTTCAGTTGAGAATGCAAAATATAGAAAGGGAAGAGTGAAAGAAAGAGCAAAAGAAATAGAGAAACAAACTGGTCAGCATATTGCAATCTGTTGCTAGTTCCCTTTCATGAATAACTGCAGGGGAAGCAAACTGAATAACTGCAGGGGAAGCAAACTGTTAACAACAGATCAATGGTTCCCAAATTGTGGTCCATGGACCACCAGTGGTCTGCAAGTTTAATTCAGGTGGCCAACAACATGTCTGCATTAAATATTCATATTGATTTTTAATAATATTATTTATTACTGTTTCTTTTTTCCTTATATGGCATTTTATTTATTTATTTATTTAAAATATCTCTATCCTGCCCTTCTACCCTATAATAGGGCACTCAGGGCGGCTTACAAAAATAAAATCAAACATGTACATAATAAAATTGTAATAAAGATGATCTTAAATCCCGGGCAAGTACATATGGACATAAGTGGTCCCTCAGGTACATTGGTCCAAGGCCGTTTAGGGCTTTAAAGGGCAGAACCAGTGTGAGGATCCCACCTCAGACCACCACCTGTCAGGTCCCTCCAGTCAGGATCCTGGGTTTTATTTGTTCTCTCACCGGCTCTAGCACAGATCTCGCAAGATCCCACTGCTAGGCAGCACCACCAGCCACTCCGTTTCACAATATTGCCTTAGGACTTTGCCTTAGTCCCCTTTTGGCTTATTGTTACTTTGCGTCTTGGTGCAATTGCAGGCCACAGCCCCCCTGTATCTTTGTGCCAATAAAGCATACAGCCCTGGGTTGCCCTGGATACTTGATGATACACTATCTCTTCACCGCTGCCATCATTTGATACTGTTTCTCTGCCTTGGTAAATACCCTGCCCACCCTTCAGGTCTGTGCAAGCCCCAGCCAAGGATCAGGCTTTTGATAAACCAAGAAAATATTTATTTATAAACACCAGGAAATAACAAGATTAATTAAGGTATATTTAACAAGCGTATGGTTTCATATATTGTGTTCCTCTTTATGTTTCTAGTCATATTTAATCTGCCTCAATACCAGCCAAATATAATCCAACCCACAACAACCGACCCACAACCGTCATTTTCTCATTTATACCTTCAGCCACTCAAACGCTGAGCCAATCATCATCCAGCATTCTCCATCATTCTAGCCCATGTACTTCTCCCTCTCACTCAATCCACTTACCATGTATACTTTAATAAACCCGCACTTACCATATTTAGTTATCAAAATACAGGGGCATCACAACCAGCACTTTGAATTGGGCCTGGAAACAAATTGGGAGCCAGTGGAGTCAATAAAGCACAGGGGTAATATGCTCCCTGCGCCGTGCTCCAGTTAACATTCTGGCTGCTGCATTTTGAACCAACTGCAATTTCTGAACAATTTGAACTCTGTGGAATGCAAACTGTAATACAATGAAATACAATATAAAAAATAAAAGAGGCAATAAAAATACAATTAAAAGCATACAGCATCTGATCGTGTAGCATGGAGCATTACAGTTGCTACAACAGGCAGAAAAATCATGACATGGTCCGCCAAGACGCTTGGCAATTTTTAAGTCGTCTGCAGGGGAAAGGTTTGGGAATCACTATACTAGATATTTTTACATTAGATAACAAGTATTATGCAGTAAACAAAAGGCAGAGTCTTGTACAAGGATATATACACTTATCCACCTACCGATTATCTGTCTCACTCATCCGACACACAAATAAATGAAAAGCAGCATTCAATACTTTTTCTTCAGCTTTGATAATGTTGCACAGACAGATGGTTGTATTCAATTGTGTCCTTGTACTCATAGAAGGCAGTCCATTGCAAAGTCTGGTCCAGAGGTAGCAGATTTGGGCTACAGAAGTAAGAGGGAATTTGCAAAAATCACCTTCTTCCCCTCCTTTCATTCAAAGAAATCTCTGCTACAACAAAGAACCTTTCATGAACAAAGGGACACCACTGGATGCAACCCACTGGTTTTTTTTTGCCAGCATCTATTGGAAATATAGCAGATTTATCTTTCCCTCAAGTGGGGAAAAAAGCATGCTTAAAATATATTATTTTATTTATTTATTTTATTTAAAATATTTATATCCCACCCTTCTACCCTAAAACAGGGCACTCAGGGCGGCTTACAATAAAATCGAGCACGTACATATTAAAATTGTACACAATAAAAATCACAAAAACATTAAAATAAATTAAAATACATAAAATAATATATATACATATACACACATACACACATATATAGGGAGTGGAACTGAAGGGACAGGTAAAAATTAACATAGACAGCATAAAATCATTGTCAGGCTCTACCTTCAGTCCCTCCAAGGCTCTCCAAAACAAGATGGTTTTCAGAAGTCTCCAGAAAACCATCAGGGAGGGAGCAGAGCAGGCTTCTTGGGGTAGGGTATTCCAAAGCTTGGGGGCAACAGCTGAAAAGGCTCTCTCCCACATGCCTGTCAGCCTAACATTTTTCACTCCAGGCAAGCAGAGGAGACCAGAGGCAGATGATCTTAAATCCCAGGCAAGCAGATATGGGCGTAAGCGGTCCCTCAGGTACATTGGTCCAAGGCCATTTAGGGCTTTAAAGGTCAGAACCAGCATTTTGAATTGGGCCAGGAAACAAATTGGGAGACAGTGGAGTCGATAAAGTACAGGGGTGATATGCTCCCTGCGCCGTGCTCCAGTTAACATTCAGGCTGCTGCATTTTGAACCAACTGTATTTTCTGAACCGTTTTCAAAGGCAGCCCTACATAGAGTGCATTACAGTAATCAAGCCTCGATGTCACCAATGCATGTGTCACTGTGGCCAAGTCAACTGCTTTCAGGAACGGAAGCAGCTGGTAGACCAGTTTGAGTTGGCCAAAAGCACTTGTGGCTACCGCAGCCACCTAATATTCAAGCAGCAGGGCAGGATCCAGGAGGACTCCCAAACTGCAGACTTGCTCCTTCAAGGGGAGTGCAACCCCATCCAGAATAGGTTGCAACCCTATCCCTGGCAGTTTTCCCCTTGACCAGCAACGCTTCTGTCTTGTCTGAAGATGTCAGAGACCATCTTGGCTGTAAGACCCTCTCCCTGCTTGCTGGCCTCTTTCCACCTCGCCTGGAAGGGTGGGGCCTTGACTGACTGCAGCTGTAAAAGGTATCACTACCTGAAGATGCCAGAGATCACCTTGACTGTGGGGTGTTGTTTAGGGGCTTCTGTTTGGGTAAAAGTTTAATTTCTGATGGTTGGTTTTTTGTTTTGCTGTTATGCTTTTGTATTTTATTGTTGGATTTTATTAGGAATTATGGTGTATTTATTGTATGTTTTTTATGATGTTTTTGTTAACTTATTGACCATTTGTATTTCATTCTTACAGTGAGTTGTGTAACTTTTTTTCTGTTCATGTTGTGAGCCGCTTTGTGCATAAATTGTTCTGGAAAGGTGGCATACAAATAAACAGTGATGATGATGATGACTAAGTTTCAGTTTGTTAGCCCACATGCAGCCCTTCACAACCTCCAGGCACTGGTTTAGGATGAGCACTCCCTCCCTGCAATCAGGTGGAAGGGAGAGATAAGAGTTGAGTGTCATCAGCATGACATTGTATTCCAAATCTCTGGATGACCACTCCCAGTGGTTTCATATAAATGTTAAAGAGCATGGGAGACAGAATTGAACCCTGTGGTACCCCGTAGGCCAATGGCTTGGGGGATGAGCAGTAGTCTCCCAGCACCACTTTCTGGGTCTTGTCTGTCAGGTAGGACCGGAGCCACCATAAAACAGTACCTCCCAATCCCATCCCAGCTAGATGGCCCAGAAGGATACCATGGTCGATGGTACCGAAGGCTGCTGAGAGGTCCAGCAGCACCAACAGGAATGCACTCCCCCTGTCTGATGCCCATTGTAGGTCATCAAGCAAGGCGACCAAGGCTGTCTCTGTCCCATGACCAGGCCTGAAGCCTGATTGAAAAGGGTCTAGATAGTCCAATTCATCTAGGAAAACTTGGAGCTGAGCAGCCACTACCCTCTCAATCACCTTGCCCAAAGAGGGGAGGTTAGAGACTGGCCGGAAGTTGTTAACATCCATAGGGTCTACCAAAGGCTTTAACAAAGGTCTTATCACAGCTTCCTTCAACAATGTTGGCATGGAACCTTCCCTTAGGGAATTAAATATGCCAACCAGTCAGCCACTTCCACTCTGACAGATTTGATTAACCAGGATGGGCAAGGGTCAAGACAACAAGTAGTGGCCCTCGATTCTCCCAGAATCCTGTCCACATCCTCAGGCTTTACAAGCTGAAAAGTATCCATAGAAAAATGACCAGAGGAAGCCTCAGGGACATCTGGCACAACTGTAGTTAGTGTGGAGTCCAAGTCAGTCTGAATATGAGCAATTTTATCTGCAAAATGACTCACAAACATGTCACAACAAGCAACTGAAGGTTCAGAGTCTAATGTAGGGCCAGAGCCCAAAAGACACCAGACCACCCGGAAAAAACATCGCCAGACAACACTGAGCAGACGCAATGGTGGCAGAGAAGTGAACTTTCTTTGCTGCCATCACCACTACATGACAGGCTCGAAAATGAGTAGCCTGTGTTCGGTCAGAACCAGATTGAGTTTTTCTCCATCGTTGCTCTAGCCGTCGTCCTTGCAGCTTCATCAGGCCCAATGTTTGAGTAAACCAAGGTGAATTATGGTCCTTCCATGGTGGGAGAGGGCACTGTGGAGCAATGGTGTCCACCATTCAGGTCACTTCCATATTCGAAAGATTGACCAGGGCTTCGGCAGTATCGCCAGACATGCTGGGAATATTCCCCAGTGCATTCAGGAAACCGTCTGGATCCATGAGTCTCTGGGGGCGGACCATCTTAATAGGCCCTTCACCCCTGCAAAGGTTACCAGGGGCACAAAGTCTAAATCTTGTCAGGTGGTGATCTGTCCATGAAAATGGAGTCACTAAGAACATCTCCATCCTCAAATCACCTTTTTCCTGTCCTGAACAAAACACAAGATCAAGTGTGTCCTGCCACATGTGTTGGTCCAGATGATATCAGAGACGGCCATGGTTGTCATGGCAGCCATGAAGTCCTGAGCCAGGCCTGTGAATCTAACCTTGGCATATATGTTGAAGTCACCCAGGACAAACAGCCTGGGGAGCCTCAAAACCAATGCTGAGATCAGCTCCACCACCTCAGGGAGGGAGACTGTTGGGCAGCGGGGTGAACAGTACACCAACAGAATCCCCACTCTGTCCCTGTGACCCAATGCCAGGCACACACACTCAAAGCTGGAGGTGTTAGGGACAGGGTACCTGACAGGGGAGGAGATAGATTCCCTGCAGACAATTGCGACTCCACCTCCTCGTCCCCTGGATCTAGGCTGCTGGAGTGCCACAAAACCTGGTGGGCAGAGCTGGGAAAGTCCTACTCCACTCTGATCATTTAGCCAGGTTTCGGTAATACAAGCAAGATCAGCGCATTCATCCAGGATTAAATCCTGAATTAAAGTGGTTTTATTAGTCACTGATCTTGCATTCATCAGTGGTTTTATTAGTCACTGATCTTGCATTCATCAACAGAACAATAAGATTCAGGGAGTTCCCAACATAGCTACCAGCGTCCCAAGGGTTGGAAGGGGGACCAAGGAAGGGGCTCATATCAAACCAACAGAACAGCAATGATTCTGAGAAGGATTTAGTCCTTTGAAATAAATCCTTTTAAAGGGTCAGTCCTATAGTGACCTCCTGTTTGTAAGGATCCCTG
The DNA here is from genome assembly GCF_030035675.1 of Rhineura floridana. Taxonomy (NCBI): domain Eukaryota; kingdom Metazoa; phylum Chordata; class Lepidosauria; order Squamata; family Rhineuridae; genus Rhineura; species Rhineura floridana. The sequence continues at coordinate 138,911,663 of NC_084482.1, read as the reverse complement.
CTAGAATAGACAAGAAAAAAGAGGAGATATCTGATGCTACCTAGTAGTGAGATGTATGGCCATGCGCACCTAACTGAGGATCCATTTGTAGAGGAAGAGTGGATGTATAGATATGTTAAGCATATTTTCTTTCCCATCTCTCTCTACTTGCCATAAGCATAAGGAACATGTTTCAGGATTAGATCTTCACCCCCAAGTGGAAATGGTGGCGGCAGCTCCAGTCACTGGCTTTCTAGGAGCTCATCCCTGGAGCCATTTTTGTTGCCCAAGAAAATATGCTCTCACTGACAGTTTGCTTGGAGGAAAACCATGCAGTCACTAGTTCAAGTACAGTATGGCTGGGCAAGAGAGATAGAAAAAGGTTCCAATTCCACATGGAGATACAATTTATGTGCCACAAAGGCATGGAAGCTGCTGGCAGTATGAGCTGCCCCTTAAACTAAAGTTCTGTAATGATTTTCATTCATCTCACAGATTAGGGAGTACTTTGAAATTGTTTGTTGTTATGTACCTCCAAGTCGACTATGACTTATGGCAACCCTATGAATCAGTGACCTCCAAGAGCATCTGTCATGAACCACCCTGTTCAGATCTTGTAAGTTCAGGTCTGTGGCTTCTTTTACGGAGTCAATCCACCTCTCGTTTGGCCTTCCTCTTTTTCTACTTCCTTCTGTTTTCCCAAGCATTATTATCTTTTCTAGTGAATCATGTCTTCTATGTGTCCAAAGTATGATAACCTCAGTTTCATCATTTTAGCTTCTAGTCATAGTTCTGGTTTAATTTGTTCTAACATCCAATTATTTGTCTTTTTTGCAGTCCATGGTATGCGCAAAGCTCTTCTCCAACACCACATTTCAAATGAGTTGATTTTTCTCTTATCCACTTTTTTCACTGTCCAACTTTCACATCCAGACATAGAGATCAGAAATACCATGGTCTGAATGATCCTGACTTTAGCGTTCAGTGATACATCTTTGCATTTGAGGACCTTTTCTAGTTATCTCTCAGCTGCCCTCCCCAGTCCTAGCCTTCTTATGATTTCTTGACTATTCTCTCAATTTTGGTTAATGACTGTGCCAAGGTAGTGATAATCCTTGACAAGTTCAATGTCCTCATTGTCAACTTTAAAGTTACATAAATCTTCTGTTGTCATTACTTTAGTCTTTTTGACATTCAGCTGTAGTCCTGCTTTTGTGCTTTCCTCTTTAACTTTCATCAGCATTCATTTCAAATCAGTACTGGTTTCTGCTAGTAGTATGATATCGTCTACATATTTTAAATTATTGATATTTCTCCCTCCAGTTTTCACACCTCCTTCACCTTGGTCTAATCCCGATTTCCATATTATATGTTCTACGAATAGATTAAATAAATAGGGTGATAAAATACACCCCTGTCTCACACCCTTTCCAATTGGAAACCAATCGGTTTCTCCATATTCTGTCCTTACAGTAGCCTCTTGTCCAGAGTATAGAGGTTGTGCATCAGGACAATCAGATGCTGTGGCACCCCCATTTCTTTTAAAGCATTCCATAGTTTTTCATGATCTACACAGTCAAAGGGTTTGCTGTAATCTATAAAGCACAGGGTGATTTCCTTCTGAAATTCCTTGCTCCATTCCATTACCCAACGCATGTTTGCGATATGATCTCTGGTGACTCTTCCCTTGCTAATCCAGCTTGGACATCTGCAATTTCTCGCTCCATGTATGGTAAGAGCCTTTGCTGTAGAATCTTGAGCATTACTTTACCTGCATGGGATATTAAGCCACACAAACTAATCCCTAACACAAAGGGGATACTTTATAACTTGGAGTATTTTGAATATTTTTTGAAGCTTTTAAGAGACATAGTTTTTATCAGGGCAACGAGTAATTAGAAATAATTATAAATTAAATTTCAAAGCTGTTGCTGGCTTGAATGGTTGATAAAATGATTTTTTTTACCCAATCAGATTGCTTTGGGGAATAGTACAATAGAAGTTTAGCATAGTACCATATAAAGTTCTATTTTGTAAATGAACCCAGCCACTCTAATCTATCAACATAATATTCCTCTGCTTCTGCCAAATTTATCCTTTTACATCTGTAGATTAGGGAAGTAACATTCCTCCTAATTTAAAGCTGAAATCCCACATTGTGTCTGATATTAAGGGATATGTCAGTCTCTGCTGGCTGCATGGAGGTGATATATGGTGCTGTAAAACAATTAGCTGGCAGGTACCTATGCAGGGGTTTGGTTGTAAAGCAGATAAGCAAGAGAGAGGGTCAAGGGGTCTCAGTGAACATACAAGGTCATCTTCCAAAAGGCAAAGTCAGTGAATAAAGCAAAGTCCGATATTCTAATGAAAGTAATCTGGGTTTCAAGGCACAGCTGGCGAAGGTCTGACACTGGTGTCTTGACAATGCTTCCAGCAAGGGCAAATGGTGTTTCACTGCCTTTTAAACTCCCCTCCCTGGTTCAGGTGCTAGCAATCATCCCTCCGGGAGCTTGCAGCCTTAAATGGCCAGAAAGCCTGCATTGCTCTGCTACTCGCAGGTATCTTTGCTATGCAGGGAGTGGAGGGGTCTCCTGTTCATTCCCTGAGTCTGACTGAGGGGCCCCAACTGTATCCTGAACATCTTCCACTGGTGGGGGATCTAGAGCTGCTTCTGGGGTGGGTCTGCTTGTTCCCTCTCCTTGGTCTGCTGTGCCAATCCCCTGCTCCTAATCCTCCTCCGAGGACTCATCAGACGCAGGCACGACAGGATACATATTGTATAGCTGTTGTTTTGTAAGGTGCTTTGAAGTTGCACAACCAATGAGAATAGGTAAAAAATATCAAAATTAAAAATAAATTCCTGGATATAGTCCATCTGACCTGTCCTTAAGAGGATCATGATTTAAAAAAAAACAACAACAATTCTACCCTCATATTTTAGGTTTTATTATTATTGTTGAGATTTTTAATGTTTTAATGTATTTGTATGTTTTTATTTTGTACGTCGCCCAGAGTGGCTGGACAGCCAGCAAGATGGGCGACTAATAAATTTAATAAATAAATAAATAAAAATGTTAAATATGTTTTTATTTTATTTTTAATTGTATCATTTTATCACTTTGGTATTTGCCACTCTGGTCTCCTTTTGGAAGAAGGTAATACATAAATTCAATAAAAAAATAAAGAAACAACATATATCACTAACCACTAATTCAGATCTCCTGTAGAAGATGAGGAGGGAGGAGATTGCAAATGCTTTTCAAGGTGCAGAAAATTTAAATTAATAAACAGTGCTTCATTCTCTGATCACAGAAAGTTGTTTATTGATGACTATTGAAATGGAAATGGACTGCCTTCAAGTTGATCCCGACTTATGGCAACCTATGAATAGGGTTTTCATGGTAAGCGGTATTCAGAGATGGTTTACCATTGCCTTCCTCTGAGGCTGTGAGGCAGTTACTGGCCCAAGGTCACCCAGTGAGCTTCATGGCTGTGTGGGGATTCGAATCCTGGTCTCCCAGGTTGTAGCCCAACACTCTAACCACTACGCCATACTGGATCTCATTGATGACTATTAAGGAACATAAAATAATTTGGGAGGAAGAATCCAAATCAAAAAAAAATTCTTCTTACATTTACTTTTACATTTTAAATTTATCAGTTGCTATCCCCATCCTCGACAATTCCAATTTCATTCAATCTAATTAATGGAAGAAATCTATGAAGGACACCCAGCACTTCAACTCTGCCAAGCTAGTAAAGTTTGCCATATACCTCATACTTAAAGGAATATACCTTAATGCAGAACCACCACCATCTGGTGCTCACATCTGTGTGTAAAATAAATCAGGATTTAGAGGATCCTGAAAATCCTCTAGAGGGATCTGAAAATATTGGTTCTGGCTGTGTCTGGAAAGTGTAAAAAAAAACTGCTGAGCATGGGAAAACAACTGATAGACCAGATGGCTGAGCAAACATGCCTTCATGTTTCCTTGTATGCCCTTGAAGTGCATTCTTTACGACAGTATAACCAGCTTCAAAGTGTTACAACTCTAGTTAGCAAGTACTCCCTTACCTGGTACTCCCTAACAATCTGTCCTAGCGATTATAATCAGAATGCTTTGCACTAAAAGAATTTCATGTGTATTCTGCATGCTCAAAATGTGAGAGTTTCATCTGCCAAAGTCTTTGAAAAACTATAAAGGCTTATGCCATTTTGTAGAGCAGAGAGTCAGTTGCAGTTTTCTGCTTGGTTCTCCAGAGCTGCCTGCTTTGAATAAACTTGAAATCTGCATCAGTTATAAAAGCCTCTGTGTAAATTCCTCCTCATGAGCAACCACACAGCCCCACCCAGGCCACCATCCTGCTTCAGCCACATCCCAATAAGCAGCAGCAGTACCAATATTGGACCGTAGCTCCGCAGTTCCATCCTACCACTTGCACAGCTACTAACAGAGTACCACAGTGCCATGCTACAGGCTGCCTCTTATTTCTGAAGTTATGGTCTGATAACCTGACCTTCAACAGGCTCGGGAAAACTGTAATGCAACCCCAATACCCCCTTTTACATAGGAAGTTCTAAGAAGCAGAATATTAATCACAAAATACATGGCCAGCCCTACTATAATGCAGCATAAATTGACTATCTCAGTTGATAGATGCTGAAGAGTTCACAATGGGGGGTAGCCTTTCATCCTGAGCCCCTCTAACTGTTCCCCCCAGCCCCCCTGGCCATTCCCATTTTCCTGAGTCAATATCCCAGTGGGGGCAATGCAAGGTTTGCTGTTTGGCCTATTTCACCTGCTTTAGACAATGGGGAAGGTAAGGTTGTGTTGTGCAAATTCTTGTTTTTGCAGAAAGTATGGAACTTCTCCATCTTCTGCTACCAATTATATAATCAATTTGATTCCTATATTGACCATTTGGTGATGTCCATGTGTACAGTCATCTTTTCAAAAAACAGGTTGGCAAAAAACAGATTACTGGCTTCACAGAATTCGGTAAGTCTTTCTCCTGCTTCGTTTCTATCTCCTAAGCCCCATTTCCCCACAATTCCTCGTTCTTCTCTGTTCCCTACCTTCATATTCCAGTCCCCCAATGATTATCAGCACATCTTGTTTTGGTGCGTGATCAATTTCTTCCTGTATGTTTGCGTAAAATCTCTCCAATTCTTCTTCTTCTGCGTTTGCCGTTGGAGTGAGTCTTGGATGATGGTTATGTTAATAGGTTTTCCATTAAATCTCATTGATGTAACTCACTCAGACCTTGCGCTATAGCTCTTAATTGTTTTTGCTACATTAGTTCTCACTATTAAAGCAACATTTCTTCTTAATTTCTCATTTCCTGCATAAAATATTTTGTAGTTGCCTGTCTGAAAATGTCCCATTCCCAACCATTTTAATTCACTCACTCCAAGTATTGTAATGTTGATACATTCCATTTCTTGCTTGTCAATTTCTAACTTTCTCTGGTTCATGCTTCTCACATTCCATGTTCCTATTGTGCGCATCATACAACTCCAGACTCTCCTTTCACATCTATGTGCATCATCCTTTCAGCTTTGACCCAGCTGTGTCATTAGTCAGAGCACTACTCGTACTTGTCCTTTGTTCTCCCCCAGTAGCTTGTTGAGTGCCTTCTGACCTGAGGGTTTCATCTTCCAGCACTATCTCGTGTTGCATTTTGTATCCTCTGTTCATAGGGTTTTCGTGGTAAGAGGTATTCAGAGGTGGTTTACCATTGCCTTCCTTTAAGTTTGGATGCATCTTAGTCTAGTGTCTCAGCTTTAACCATTCTGTCTTGGGTGCCCGTGCTAGAAGTCTAATATTTAAAGGGAGGGAATTCCGAAGGGTTGGTGCCACAACACCAAAAGTCCTCTTCCTATATTGTGCAGAACAGACCTTCTGCTAAGATGGTATCTGCAGGAGGCCCTCACCTGCAGAGTGCAGTGATCGGCTGGGTATAAGATGATCTTTGGGGTATTCTGGTCTCAAGTTGTATAGGACTTTGTAAACCAAAACCAGAACCTTGAACTTGGCCTAGTAGCTAATGGGCAGCCAGTGCAGTTATTTCAGCTGCGGGCTAACATGTTGGCAATACCCTGCCCCAGTGAACAGTTGCACCGCTGCATTTTGCACCAGTTGCAGCTTCCAGACCAACCTCACATTACAGTCATCCAACCTGGAAGTTACCAATTCATGGACAACAGTGGTCAAGTTATCCCGGTCCAGAAATGGCCACACCTGTCTTACGAGGCAAAGCTGATAAAAGGCATTCCTAGCCACTGAGGTCACCTGGACCTCTAGCGACGAAGATGGATCCAGGAACATCTCCAGACTATGAACCTGCTCTTTCACATGATCCCATCCAAAGCAGGCAATTGACCAATTATCCAAACTAAAGAACCCACAGCACCTCTGTTTTGCTAGGATTCAGCCTCATCCAGCCCACCACCAAGTCCAGGAACTGGTCAAGGACTAGCATGGCCTCTCCCAATTTAGATGTTACAGAGAAATAGAGCTTGGGGCCTCCAATAAGGGGCTCCTGAGTTAAGTCAATTCCAATGGGAACCAGTTCCTCCGGGGCTTGTGTTTGCACTATATTTAAAAGAAATTGAATGCAAACCTCATTTGCAGAGGAACATTCAATATATAGTGCACTGCAATGCTCCCCATTGTTCCTTTGCAGCCATAGCTGTACATCATATGATGTTACATGTGGGGCAGGTTAGTGAGGCTTGGGGAAAACAGTGCAGACAAAATTGGGACCCTTGGAGGGGCTAATTAGGGCCCGAAGAGTCCCACCCACGGTTAAAGGCTTTAAAGGTAACCACCAGCATTTTACATTGAGGCTAGAAAGGTATTGCACAATGTACAAAAACACTGTAGCTAGTACAGCATGTGTATGATATGTACTTACATTTATGTAGCAAACAGTTGACTCACACAAGCAACCAGGTAGCTGCAACAGACTTTAAAAGGCAGTTCTGTGCAGAACATATTACAGTAGTCTAATCTAGATATAAACAGGACATGAATGGGTTCACTTTCTCCATATAGGGTCAAAGCTGTTATATGAGCTGAAGTTGATAAAAAGCAATCCTAGCAACTGACGTTTTCTGTTTCACCTGAGTCCAGGAGAAACCCACATAGCAAACCTGGTCCTTCGGGGGAAATGTAACCCCTTCCATCATAATTACGTTTCCTCTATGACAGAACTCTGAAACAGTTTATGTCTTGAGCCAAAAATCACTTAACAGGAGCATGATAAACCAAAAGTCAAAACCTAGCCAAATAAACTTATTTAACAAAATAAAAGAATAAGAAAGCAAGATAAACTACTCCTTGCAGCAAGAACTATAACTACTATATCTACAGCACTTTATGGGGATGTAAGGTCTTAGAATCAGTTGCACCATTCACTAGCCTTGCACCCAAACATAAAAATTTAATGTGTCCGTAGCAGCCTGTAGGACTAGGCTGTAAGTCATTGGCAATAAGCAACAAAGGGGCAACAAAATCTCTACAAAACTTTGAGTAATAAATCTTAGCTATTATTACTCATACTTTGAGTCATTCTAAAGAGAACCTTGAAAATATCAACTGAACTCATTAATTTATAAAAGGTGGACAGAATATTAGGGATTTTGAGGATGCAGGATGGTACACTGAGACAGCTGCCTGCCTAGGAGTCAAACTAGACATGACATTAACTAAGTGAATACAATTAATGTGCATGGTTTTAAACATGTAAATAGCAGCCATAGGTTGGGGAAAACAAGCAACAACTTTCCTCCCCTTTATTACAAAACAAAGCATGCACATTTGCTTCATTTGTATTATGCATAGTAGCACAATTAGGCTTTTCTTGGTAAACAACTTTGAAATATCTGTTCTAAAAGGGGAGAGACATATCTGTCTCTAATCTATAAACACCTTTTTTAATAGAATACCTGGATTTGTTCACTTAAGGACAAACTGGACAGGGCACTAAATGCATCTTTGAATATCTATTTTTTAAAAAAACAAAATCCACATAGCAGTCTCAGGACAGAGAGCTGAAAAGTGTTGGGATCACAGTAGGTATTGAGGAGGAGGAGAGTTTAAGCCCTTCCTTGCCTTTTGTGGTTCTGACAAAAATTGTGCATCTGAAGTTGCTGCTTGCACTAAGAAGTAAGCTCCCATTGGTGCCAAGCTGCTGATACCAACCTCAGAGTGAAGTTTTTATCAGAAAAATGAGACATAAATTCCCCCTCTCCACCTGCTGAAATCCTGATTATCAACCTCCCTCCAGCAGCTACTGTTTGTATTTTTAAAAATACACACATTAAACACAAAGACGCATTTATATCATATTTAGTTTGGCTCTTAGAATTCCATGGCTAGGTACAGATTTGTATTTATTAATTAAAATATTTATATCCCGCCAAACCATCTTAAGGTGGCTTACAAATAACTGTATTTTAATATTCTTTTATTAATTAAACACAACGCCAAAGACCAATAAAATTACTAACATAGGCCTGCAGCTGAAAAACAAAAAAATTAAATTAGCAGCTTTAAGGGCCCCCAATGCTCTCTAAAATAAAATGGTTTTTCCTTGCTACGGGAAGGCAGGCAGCAATGAATCAGATCATACTTCTATCCCAGGAGGGAGTTCCAAAGGTTTGGTGCCACTGTTGAGAAGGTCCTTTCTTGGGAAATTTCCTGATAAATGTCAAATGGCATAGGAATGCAGAGCAGAGGCTCTGAAACAGATCTTAATGAACAAGTTAAGTTCATACAGGACAAATCGGTATTTCAGGTAATCTGGACCCAAGTTGTTTAGATTTTTGAAGATAATAATCATACTTTGAACTTGACCTGGAAACAAACTGGGAGTCAGAGCCATTGTTTCAAACTGGCCTCATATGTTTTGTCAGCAGCATTTTATATCAGCTACAAATTTTATAGGACTCTTTAAAAAGGCATCCCCAAGAAAAGGCAGATAATAATCAAGGAAAGTGTCTGTTATGTTCCTGGGTATGTAAAATGAGGCTTGCAATCTTCAAAGGTCACATTTCTTATACTTGATCACACAGTCAAGACTGTAGACTAGAAAGTGAATAGAATTTCAACAAGTTTGTTCAGGAATAATTTTAAGATGTTGACAGACAGAAAGCAGAGTCAAGGTGATCAAATGTTTGGGCACTAAATTATATGCCAGAAAAGTTAAAGATTTAAATGTGACCTGCTCTTATGCTGAACATCTGCATTAGGATAATACAACTGTGATCATTTGATGTTCTAAAATGGGATTTCAAAGACATAAAGCTTTGTATTTGTCACATCATTTCTTCATCCTCAGTAGGCACAGATACTGGTAAGGCTTTAGCAAACTATGGAGTTTTACTTCAGTATGAATAGTACTACAATCTGCCATCACTGGGCTGATAATGACATCATTTTTTTATTAGTGAAGTAGTGCCTTCTTTTTGTACTTTCTTGAAGGCAAAAATAAATGTTGCAATTACATGCAATCAGATTTCATCTTGGCAATAATTAACTTGGCAGTTTTGGAAACATTCACATCAGTACAATCCACGAAACTCTCTCTAAACATCACTAGAAACTATCAGCCACACTATCCAAACAGACTCCAACCTAATTAAGGGACTGGATAGAAACAAAGACCAGAACAGCCTTCTGGCACCTGTACAAAGTTTATCTGTCACACTGTGTTTCCTAAAGAGAATAATTAACGTAATTTAAAACTGACAGCTGGGAAAACGACAGTATAGAAGGGGAAAATAATCCCTGAGAAGATGTTTCCATTATTAACTTTTCATACCAATTTCTATACTTGCATAAAATTCATTATGGAAAAGGTGACCTGTAGAACAAGAAGAGATGAGAGACAGATCACTTGGAAATAGAGCCTGCTGTTGGTGGAAAAACACCAACTGGATAGAACCCTCACTATTTTATTTAAACCCAAGAATGATTGCCAAGTTAATGCCAAAGACAGACTGACAAGAAACAAAATAGTCCAGACAATTAATAGTATTAATTCAGTTTGGAAAATTAGTACCCTATAAATTGGTACCCCATGAACACAATTTGTCAGGGACTGGAACTTGTGGCTTCCCAGATGTTGTTAGATTCCAACTCCCATGATTCCTGACTATTTGTTATGTTAGCTGGGGCTGATGGGAGTTTGAGTCCAACCTCTGGAGGACCAGAGATTCCCCAAACCTGATCTAGATAATTTTAGATTCATATTCCTCATACATGTTATTCTTTAATTATCCTGCAGTGAATACAAAATGCTCCATTAGGGCAAAACTAGCTTTCTTCCACTGCAAATAATAAGTGGGGTATATGTGCCCAAGACCGCTGTGAGGAAAGATTAACCCCCCCTCCTCCAGCTCAGTCCTAATCTAGTTTGGGCCTCCCATACCAGCAACGCAAGGCCAAACAATGTGACAAACGTTATATTGGCCCTTAAATTCCTAGGATGACTTCTTCATTGGCCATTTTTCAAAACAACACAGTACTGTTGAAACAATGGAAGGAGTTTGAAAAAGGCTGCCTGCTGTGGCCAAAGCCAGGAAACAACCTGGCTACCTAGACAACTACCTAGCAGGGCTGCAGGGAGAAGGCGAAAGACTATTAACTGTTTTCTGTCTTTGACTAGATCGTTATATAACAGTATTGCTTTAAATACTGAATAATGCTAACAAATGTTGAACTGAACAGGCTTTGTGTAACAACCTGACATATTCCATTATGTTGATTTATCTTGAGAATTTAACTCAATGTACTGGCTACAGCCAGGAATGCATATTACCTATGTAAGTAAGAATTAAGTATGTATGAAATAAACGTTATTAGTTATTCCACTGTGAAGACCCCATTATTTTGCTGAGACCCTTAGTCCTAACAGAATCTTTGGTGGGATTTTCATCTTTTGATTTGCCCCTGTGAATATCTTCTATGTCCAGAGACAATGCACGCTTTGGTTAGCACAGCATTTGGCAAGTTGAGCTCTGCAGGGCCACAAGGTTAAAAGGGAACTCATGTGAACCCACAACCCTGTGCATTCACTAGAGTGAGGTAGTCCAGACTATTTCACCGGTCACAGCTACTTTTCTTCTTCCCATGTCCAGCTACCTCACTGGTGCCATCAACTTTCCTGATGAAGTTCTCCATACTGTGGCCAAACACATTTCCCCCAGTCCTTGTGAGATGCAATCTATCACTTACCAGCAGTCCATCTTCCAGAAAGTGTAGCCTTGGTTCCAGAACCCAAATCTCTCACATAGGCACCAGTCATTCACCTGAGTATATTTCTTTCCCTTTCTACTACTCCTCTAAGTACCAAAAGGACGGATGAGAAAACTATCTGGGCCCCAAAGTCCTTGAGCTTCCTTCCCAGAGCTTCAAAGTCTGATGTGATTTCTTCATAGCTCCACTTGGCAGTATCATTTGTTCCCACATGGATGAGGGAAAAAAAGATATCTGTGAGTGGGCTTTATGAGTGATGGTAATCCTTCAGTCACATTTCTAATCCATCCTCCAGAGAGACAGCATACCTGGTGAGTCCATGGGTCTTCTCGGCATACTTGGGCTTCAATCCCTCACAGTAGGGAGTCTCCCACTACTACTACTACTCCTCTTCTTTTCTTCTAGTTGTGGGGTACAGTTTCATTGCCTCTGCTTCAGCTTAACTGAGCTTCAGCCTCTCATTTGCTGATGAGCGGGGTCTCCTCTAATTCTTCCTCTGCAGGCCGTCCTCCAGTCTTATCCTGAAGTGCCTGAAAGCAGTTCCATAATTCCACCAGCGAAAGATGTCTTCTAGCTCTTCTGCTCCTGTCACCCTTTTCCACAGAGTTTCCTCCACTTTGTTGTTCCTCTCCACAATAGTCTCCTTTTCTGCTTCAGCATGCTGTTGTTCTTCCACCTCCTGTTCTTCTCTTTGCTTTTGTTATTGCAGCATTCTGTCCAAGAACTCTTTGCCTTCTCTTATACAGTTAAGTGTGGCCACTTGCCACTGAAGCCTCTCACTTTTTCTCCCAACAGCATCACTAGCTTGCATTTGTTACACATGTACGAGATGTTGTTCTCAGGCAAGAAAACAAACATTGCACACAGGAGTGTCCTTTCAGTCCACAGTCTCTATTACCTTTTGTTTCTTTCTTTCTGCTTGTATTGGAATGGCCTGTGCTTTATCCTGTCCTTCTTCAGGGTAAACAGGAGAATCCCACTGGTATGTGATGCATGCTACAAGAATTAATTTTGTTAGGAATCTTCACCACCAAACTCCATCACCCATTCCTGTATATCCTCTGGACAGGCTGAGACAGCTCCCTGTGCTCTACTCAGTTAGGAATGAAAAAGATTTCATAGCCATTGCTTTTTAGCAATTAATTTGTTGAATTGCTTAGATCAATTTTCATAGATTTTGTAAAAGATTTTCTTATATTGCTTTAAAATTATCCCAAGGAATTTGGCATAGACAAAAACATTCCAGTTGGTGAGTCCCAAGCTTACATATATTGCAATGGCCAATATACAAATTGTTCTTATTCTAGGGCTAGGCAATATAATTGGGGGAATGAGCTGTTCACAGAAGTGAAATGTGCAAGAATATCCAAAGGAAGATATTATCAAAGTCAAAAATAACAATATGTCAGACTACACATTACAAACAGCAGACAAGGCAGAGATAAGTACAGTTCCTACGTAGAGCTCTTCTTCTGACATCCCTTGGCATATGTATTCTTGCAGGTAGGCAGAGTCCCACTTCAAACATTACATGTAGGCTGTTATTTTATCATTCTATTCTATGTGTTTCATATTATGTCATACACAGACTTTCCTAAGAAGAGATAAATGCTTACTAGGAAATATATATACCACCCCTTATACACCCTAAAGTATTTTTTAAAAAACAGCATAGATCAAATCTAGACCTTCAAAACATGCAGAATCTCATGTTTACAAAAACAGAATAATCGTAAGGGTGCTATATTTCCATATTTCTGTAGCTCAACAACTTTTACTTGGATCCAGAAATCTCATGATGCTCCTGCCTGCAAAAGGTGTGTAGGTGTGGGAGGTGATTTTTGCTAATTCCTTCTTTCCTTTGTAGTTTTTTGGCCACCAAAAAACCTACTCCAGAGGTTTGGGGGGATCCTCCAGAACAGCAAGGCAACTGGATAGAGTAAAGGGAGCACTGGCAAAAATCACCTGCTCTCCTTTCCAGCGGCGTCACTAGCGGGAGTGTGGGGGGGGTGGACCTCTGGTGCGCGCCCTCCCAAGTGCATGAACGGGGTGGCTGGTCTTGTGTGCGCACACACACACACACACACCATGCACTCCAGGCTGGCGGTGGGAGGCCTGTCCCGGCTTCACCGCCAGCGAGCGGGCGCCTGCTTTTGGTCTCGCCCGCCCGCCTCCGAGGAGTTGGCGCGGGGCGGCTCTGGGTGTCACCCCCCACAGGGTGTCACCCGGGTGCAGTTCGCACCCTCCGCACCCCAGTAGTGATACCCCTGCTCCTTTCCCATTCATGGGAGCCTCTATTGAATCAAATACCTGCCTAAAGCCAATTTGTTTGCAGAAGAGCAAGTATGGTTCCAAGCCTTTGATATATATTTTTTAAAGTTTTATCCTTTAACAATTGCTGCTGTCCGACTCTAACATCCATCCTACATCAGCACCAATTTCCAGGGACCATTTAAGTCGCTTAGTTCCTTGCAAACAACCTGGCATTATAGCATCTGAAACTGCATTAGAGTAAAAGTGTTGAGAGGAAAGGGTAAGCTTGAGCGGAAGATGGTCGCTGTCCAGTCTATCTTCTACTGTCATTTCTTTAACAAGAGGGAAGACGGTAGTCTATAACGCTGGCTCCCTTCTCTGAGATGTAGGTATAGAATCCATTGGAAGAGTCAAGGTGAGACCCATTGAAACATGCCAGTTGAAATTTAACAATTAGATGGAAAAGGGCATGCCCTTGGTTATTGATGATCTTATCGCATGACGATCGAGGAAGATTAACAGTTTCACCAGATGCAATCCAGAGATCTTTTTCCAGTGGGGGGTAGCTGCTTCCCATTCTGGCATTAAAATCGCCGCAGATGAGAAGAAGATGGGAAGGATAACTGCACAGAAGGCTGTCCATGTAGTTCTCAAGATCGTTCCAGTTTGATGTCCCAAGACTTGAGGTTTGGGGAGAAAAATAGACGTTTACGCATATACGAGGGGGAGTCATGTGGCCATGTAGAATTAAGGCCTGACAAATGTTGGGGATGGGGCCAGAGATCTCAGCAATTTGTACATCGAAGGATGTAGCGATCAAAATAGCCAGGCCTCCGCTGCCTCGGCCTAGGTGGGACACTTTCCTCACCGGTTTCTCCCAGGTTCTAAATTCTTGCAGGTAAAGAGAGTTATTTTCCAAGAGCCAAGTCTCCTGAAGGCAGACGATGTCAAAGGACTGTAAAAAGGAGATGAACTCTAGGTCCACCAGCTTATTCTTCCATCCGGCAATATTCCAGGAGAGAAGGCTTGTAAGGTAGCGCACAGAGGTTTTAAACTGGGCGAGGGGCTCCCTAGAAAGCGGCAATGGCTCAACAGATCCAGCTGGGGGGAGAACTCCGCTCGATTCTCTCGATGCAGGGAGGGAGACAACGGACACTGGGTATCACCGGAAGTAGGAATTTTGTCCTCTGTGTGCTTCTTATGTAGAACCATTTTTTAGGGGAGTTCCTGGGCGATGAGTTGGGTGAGACGATGTAAGGGGGATGCATGTTCTGTCATTTTGAGGGATCTCCCAGGGCTGAGATTGTCTCGTAGGCTGAGCTCCGAATACTGACGTTGGAAATGATCGGGCCGGCTTGGATGGCAGGGAGATCAGGCAGAAGCAAGTTCTTTCCAGGGGAGCCGAATTCCTCATTTTCCAGGTAGCACATGTCGATCCAAGGACCACAAGATGGCTTTGAGTCGGTTCTGAAATGGCTAGTGATGGGGATACTCTCTTTGCAGCAGGGGGCATTTTTAGGGGAGATTAAGTTAATTTCTACCACAATCTGTTGTTTAGTATGGTTAAGGCCCGAGAAGCAAGGGTTCCTTCTGAGAGGTTGGATGACAGGATTTACCGACAGATGGTCCAACATACTTCCACATTTAGAAAATGAATTGTGTTGTTCCACTTGCAGTTTTTCCAAGAGGGTTTTTAATCGGTCCAGTTTGGTCACAATTTCGTTTTGCTCTCCCATGGGCAGGCCGCGGAAAGAATCTATTAACTGCACCTCTTCTGGTTCAAACGGCCAGGCCAGGGAGGTCAATGGGAGATCAGCTCCTTCCTGAAGAGGGGAGGTAGGAGAAGCAGGGCTAGAAAAAGATTCAAGGTCTATCAAGTGAGTGGAAGCCTGCTGTTTTTGAGCGAAGGGTAAGAAGAGCCCGGAGGCTGTGGAGAAGCCACATTCTCAAAGAATCTTACAACGGAAATCCCATACACAGTGAGAGCATCTCTATTGTCATAGACCGCTCTGGCATGGCTCGCATCGCTAAAAAAGACTATGGCGCACGCAGTCTTATAGTTATAAAAGGAATAGCCAACATGGTTAATGTTTGATGTGCATAGCTGCCCAGAGGAGGCTGGCTCCAGAAGATCCAAGAGTTTTCGCTTATATTGGGATAGGGAGCCTACAGGTTTAGGATAATTCACTAGGACCAACTTACGCCGGTTCAGAACAAGATTCCAGTAGGGTTTTTTTTGAATTTCCTATAATAAATGTTCTGTTAACGGGGAAGAAGGTCCAGAATCATGTGGTGGCTATGTGGAACTGGGTGGGACGGGATCAACGCAGGCTACATTCCCCTTTGCTTCCTTTATAGGAGCCTCCGTAGGTTTAGGCTCTGAGTTCTGGGGCGGGGACATCCTATGGATATACCAGGATATCATCAAAGCACTTAGACCTTTAGTATCCACGACTGCCATAGACAAAATCCCAAGTGGCTCCAGCTCATGGTTCGATAGAGATTGCAGAGTAAAGAAAAGAGAACTGCGCAATCTAATTAGAATCACAAGGCACTGTAGCTCGGAAGAGGCTTTCCATCGCCTGTTACTACACAGAAGGGAATACAAGACATTACTTAAGGAGGAAAAAAAAGACCTTTTTTGCCAATAATTGGCAGGCCTTGGGTTTGGCTCTTCTCACAGGAAACGAACCGGAATTCTGGAAGCTGATTCAAGGGGGCCTTGCCCAGAATTATTTGGTGTCTATTCCCCCTATCCTCCCGGAATCCTGGGTTTCACATTTTCATTCTATTTTGGGGAGCACGTTACCTTCACTCCCACCTCCCCCCAGAGATATCCTCTCTATTCCACCTTGGCCTCCCGTTACTAGCTTGGATATAGGGGACCTAATTCTGACCCTCCGCCCTGGAAAGGCTCCAGGGGAAGACATGATGCCCCCTGAGGTCTTTCTCGCAGACGTCAACTGGTGGGCCCTCTTCTAGCTATTTTATTTACACATATTAACTCCACCTGTATTATTCCTCCAGGATGGCTTTCCAGTATTGTGGTGCCCGTTTTTAAGAAAGGAGATTCTTCGGACCCTCGTAACTACAGACCCATTAGTCTCCTAGATGTGACATCCAAATTGTATGGGCGTTTCCTTTTGAATAAATTATTGACATGGGAATCCAGGCATGCCATTCTCCATGAAGAACAGGCTGGGTTCAGGAAAGGTAGGAGCACTGTTGACCACGTTTGTTCTTCAGCATTTAATATACAAAACCATCAAGGGCCCAAATAAGATCCTCGCCGTGGCATTCATAGATTTCACCTCGGCCTTTGATTTAATTGATAGGGACTTATTATGGCATAAGCTGGGCCAGACCAATATCGATAAAAGGTTGCTTTGGCTAATCCAATCCTTACACCAATTCCCTTCAGGTTCATCTGGGTCTGCACGGCACCCTTTCCCGAGCAATTCAGGTCGAGAGAGGGGTTAAGCAAGGCTGTATATTGGCACCGTTTCTGTTCAATTTTTATATAAATGATATCATCACCGAGATGGCTTCTCCTGCTTTTTTCCCGCCATCGGTTGGGAACCGGAAGATCTCATCACTGCTCTATGCTGACGACCTGGTCCTACTCTCCTTGAATAAAATTGGCCTTAAAAGGATGCTCACTTGATTGGGTAACTTCTGTAATGAGCAGCATTTGGTTGTCAACCACTCTAAAACCATGGCAAAAAAAAAAGTCCAAATCCAATTGGGTCCTTAATGGGCACCAACTGGAGCAGGTGCACTTTTTAAAATTCTTGGGTTTGTGTTTCAGTGATGATCTTTCATGGAAGTACCACCTAGAGGTAACCAAACTCTCATGTGCCAGAGCAACCGGTCAAATCAGAAGGCTTTTTTACACTTGAGAAGGGCAATTAATTAACCCGATACTTGAAGTTTTTGTGGCCAAAATTTTGGCCAAAATTCTTTATGGGGCAGAGCTGTGTGGGGGGGGTTCGGTTAAACACACGTTAGAAGTTCTCCAAAACAAGTTTATGAGGCAGATCCTGGGACTTCCCCATGGGGTTCCCTCGGCCCACTTAAGAGCACAGCTCGGCCTCCCATCCCTTTCGGCAAAAATGGATTTAGCATATTTTAGATATTGGCGGTGGTTATCCAGTATGGAAGACTGTTCTCTCCCCAAACTTTGCTGGAATGAACAACACAGGATTGGGGGTTGGGCCCAATTGTGCTGAGAAAAACTAAAGATCTATAACCTTACCCTGGGAAAGTATCTAAGTCTCAATCAACCTGAGCTTCGGAACTGGGTCTTTGACCACGATGCATGCCAAGATCGGGCAACAATTGTTGCAGCCCCTTTCTCCCCCTGGTTCCCCCTATTCAAGCCCAACCACGCTAAACCACAATACTTTGAAGTGTTGACGTGTGCCCATTTACGTAGGGCGTTGACGGAACTTAGATTCCAAGTGATGCTCACGGCTTATCTTGATGGGAGATACATGGGAATTCTGACCAAGGAACGAACATGCGTCTTTGGTTACAATCAGATTGAGGACATCGCCCATTACCTCCTACACTGCCCCTTGTATGAGGACCCCAGAAGAAAATTTCTGGCCACCTATACCTGCTCGCACTGGGGGAAAGCCCCTCAGGACCTGGTGGTAGAGCTACTAGCTGACAATCACAAACAAGTAACAGTCGCAGTGGCCAATTTCGCCCTAGCCGCTAGAAAGCTGAGGGCGAGGTATATTAAGCTCCTTTCAGATACGTGTTCACTGTAATATTGTACCTCCCCCAGCTCCCATGGAGTTTACTTGTTGTTTATTTTACCTTTTCTGTATTTTGCAAACGCCTATCTCTACACACAATAAAATTGATTGAATTGCTGCTGTCTTTGCTAAAAATTGCACAGCATCCCTGCAATTAGGTTACCTGCTTACTTTGTCTACCAGTACAATGGAAGTGTGGTGTAGTGGTTAAGGTGTTGGACTACGACTTTGGAGACCAGGGTTCAAATCCCCACACAGTCATGAAGCTCACTGGGTGACCTTGGGCCAGTCACTGCCTCTCAGCCTCAGAGGGAGGCAATGGTAAACCCCCTCTGAATACCGCTTACCATAAAAACCCTATTCATAGGGTCGCCATAAGTCGGGATCGACTTGAAGGCAGTCCAACACACACACACACAATGGATTAACTTCCCAAAGGCACTGCTTTTTCATCCACTGTCTTCCATCTTCTAAAGAGAGTGTGAGAAACATTCAGACTCCTTTTCCCTTTCCTGAATTTTCCTAGTAGAAGCACAAAGCAATCTTTGTTTCTAAAACTATATTGTCTTTCAGATTAGTAAACAAAAACATCTGTTATATTTTTTCCAAACTTATTGATGCAAAGGATAAATCCAAGTGTCTTTTCTTCCATCAATTCTTTTGGGAAGGCGGGGGGAATGCAGAATATAGAATTGAAAAATAACTACATTCATTTTTGTTTCTTTATGTTTCTAAGACCCAATTAACAGTTTTGGCACATGCTGACAATATGTGCAGAAACTCACAAACGTCACAAAAGAGTGTCCCTAAACTATAAAAGCAACTATCCCAACCCCCCAAATTTTAATTGTAACAAAAAAAAAATTCATCTGACGGTTTTTGCTCCAATATTAACTACTATACTCTGCTGGACCTATCTTACTCAGCCTCAGGTCTTACTCTTCCTGGCTCACTCTGTGCCTTGCTATTCAACTACTTCCTTGTATTGCAGGAAACAAATTATTAACCCCCCAGGGGTGTAGCTGTCCGAGTTGTAGACCTGTTAGTTTTTAAGGAGCAGGGTCCCAGCAATATTCCCTATGTATGAGCATCTCAACGTGAAAAAGAAGCATGTTAGCCGCTAAGATTCCTTGTCCTTTTGTGCTGACTGGAGCCAGTAAGAGTGAAAGGAGGTGAGTCGGCCGCTGAGAAGAGAGCACACAGCCTCCTCTTTCATACTGATTGGCTCTGATGGACATCTGTTGTAGTGGAGTGTGGACTCACAAGATGACAAGGAGAGTAAAGGAGATGAGGGAAAGTGGTAATGGGGTGAAGCTGTGATGGGGTGCGGCATGACCCTGTACTTGTGAATTTGCCACTACACTACTGCAGTACACTAAGAAAAATCCAAAAAGACAGAATGCTCCTATAGGTGGATGAGAATCATCCATGCAACAGATTTGCAGTCTGTGCACCAACTGGCAAACAAATGTTCTGATTAAAACATAATGAAGAATCCATAAAAAAGACTTCTGTATAAATAGAATTGCAAAAAGAAACATTTTTATATTGGGAAAGGGCTGTAGATTGTTGACCTTAACAGCCTACAGACTAGCAGATTTTTTTTAAAATCCCTTTCGTGCTGATAACGTGTCTGTGTGTGCATATATACTATTCCATGTTATATAGGCTTAGACATATTGTATATAATGCCCAGAGATACATCAAACTACATGAGTCTGACAATTCTATTTTCCATATGAAATACTTGCCACCCTTATCTGCAAATAATGTGTTTAGGTACTGAAGTGTAAAAAACCAGGAATCCATACATGTAGTTAAATGTCACAGAAGGGATTAAATAACCATTTTTTGGTAACACAGGAATGTTGCATTTCTCTCTGAATGTGTAATACTATTGCTACACTTAACTGATTAGATATCATGCAAATAATTATATTCTTTAATAACATTATAGCAAAGGAAAACAACTTTTCTATCTTTCAGTATCAGACATCATGAGGAGATTATATGACTCCTGAATGCAATGGAACATTTCTTAGATGTGAGCATTCCATTGGGTTGATTAACAGTTACGTTTCAAAGCATTCACACACATTTCCTAGTCCTTTGCCATGGCAAAGATTAAGAAAAGTAAAAAATATGGTTTTTGAGAAAGCAAATAATAAAGCTGTCAGAAAAGCTTTTGTGATTAACATTAAATAGTTTATATACAATACATTTTCCTTTGTATAAGACAGATGAATAAGTGAGCTGAGAATAAGCAGATTTTATGCACCCAATAAAGACAAAGCATAAGAGAAATTAATGGAGCCAACAGTTGTGTTACCATAGGGACAAACACAACAGACTTAAACAAGCATAAGGAAGTAAATGGAACTACTACAAATGTAAGTAGATACTGAATAACCATCTGTGCCATCATCTTATTGTGTAAAGCGCCTGTACATAGCTAAAAGTCACTGGATATCAAGATTCTAAATGGTTATACACATTTTCTCTAAGTCACAAGTTAGATATACTGGATTTAATGCTCAGAAAATGAAAAATTATATGACAGTTAAAATGCATCTCAGCTCCCTAAGAAACCCTCTTCTGGACTGTATCCAGCAGAATAAATCAGCTACTGCTCATTCTTGATAAAATGTGGGTGGATGGTTACACTACAGCAGTGTCTCTAGCCCTCCCTTCTGTTAAATGTCTCCAGTCATATTTTTTTACACCCACACATGCTCTCTAGCTTCTCACACAGAAAATTAATGACGCCTTTCTAACATTGGAGGTACACTTACTAGAAACGGGTCCTCTCTTTGTGTGTATGTACTGTCTAAAATCTTCTCCCTCTAAAGTACTTAAAATGCTCAGCATGAGGGTGTTAATGTCTCACATGCTACCTAAATGCCAATCCAGAACTTTGTCCACTGTAGTACAAAAAGAGAATTTATAATGCTCTAAGCAAGGCTATTAACCTGAACTGGCCAAAAGTGAAGATTTGTGTTTTAAAATATGCAACAGAGTAGACAAGTGGCAATTCTTAATTCCCTCCCTCCAGTAAAATATTTGGTATCCTTTTTCACTTGAAGTGGTGAACTACCAGTGCTTCATCCTCCTGCTTTATTATTTCACCCATATGGCACCCCTTGAATTTACCAAAGGCATCAGTGGTGGCAAGTAGTATGTGAAAGATATTCATGAACCATAGTTCATTGTTCAGGGAAAGTTGGTGAAGCAGCAGATAACATTGCAGTACTGGAATCAGCAGAGAGGAACCTCTCTGCCCAGCCCGCTACTGAGATGGAGAAGAAAATCGCTCTTTATACTCTTCCACCCTATTCGTCAAACATGGAGGATAAATATGGCAGCATCACCTTTGGAAGGATTTTTGCTTTCCTCCCTCTTTCTGCACTCATTTTGGCTGAGCATTCCGGAAGCAGGAAGAAGTGTTCCAAACTGCTCAATTGTTTCCTGAATGCCCAGAGATTATCAGAACAGTTTGGGTATTTCCTTCCCGTTTTCAGAGGTTCTGTCGGAGGCAATGAGGTAGGGGACACTCTATGAGCAGGCTACACTCCCAAGTAACTTACCAAGTTCACAGCCAGCTCTCGAGCCAGGGCCAGTTCAATGGCTCTCAGCACCAGGGACAAAGCAGAGGGTCCACAGTGAGGTGGGCTGCCTTAGTTAGGAGCCCCTCCGCAAGCAATCTCTCCTCCTGAAGCTGTGCACATCATTTGAGTTGCATGCATTCTGATGCATGCATGCTCTGCATGTATGTGGAGTGGTCAGTCCCACTTCAGCTACACCTACTGCTGGCATGCACCCACACCCACACACACAAGTTGGCAAAAAAAGATTAACTACCCGTTTTAAATGTGCTCATGCATTGCCAGATGTGCTGCTGGCATACAGCATTAAAAAACAACATTATAAATAATATATCTTGGGCCTAGATTACATTTAACAGATTCATGAAGATTGTTATTACTATTACTTCTATAGTTTTATTCCACCCTTTCTCGAAGGAGCTCAGTGCAGTGTACATGCTTCTCATCCTCCCCCAGAAACTCTATAAACTGACAGTCTAAACTGCTAAGTAGCCTTCCTTTATGCCTGGGCTGGAAAACCTGTGGCCCTCCAGATGTTGTTAGTCTCCAGCTAGCAACAGCCCCTTCTAATATGACCAATGGTCAGGGATGATGGGAGTTGTAGTCCAACAACATGTGAAGGGCCACAAGTTTCCCATCCCTGTAGTAATCCTTCTGACAACATATGCACTCAGGTACTGTTTGTGGGCTTCCCACAGACTTCCGGCTGGCCACAGCAAGAACAGCACGCTACACTAGATGGGCCACTGGACTGATCCAGCAGGCTCTTCTTATGTTCTTAAGCACAGGAGAGAAAGAGCTCTTCAGCATTTGTCACACAAATTCATCAAGTAAGTTCAGATGCCCACTTACCTAGTCAGGTACTAAGGTTTCAAGAGCCATGTCCGCCACTGAGTCCTTTGCCTCACAAGAGTTTGCTCTCACACTGGGCTTCAGTTGAAATTTAGCGATGGGTCACCTTTGGGTCCATGTCCGTAGGCTTCTTAGTTATTACTTGGTAGTGGAATGAAGACAGCCAAATATTTCTGTCTTCTCTTCAGCTCTACTTTCAATATACTGCCCAAAACCCTACCAGAAACATAAACCTGCTCCATATAACCTGAGATGAATGTATCAATGCAACTTATAGATGACATTAATCTCTCTTGTACTTCTTGCACCCTAGTGGCCTCCAAAATTATTATAAAAAAACCCAATGTTAATGTGGTTGGTGGTGTAGCACATAGTATGAACACTGGATATCTAGAGTGTCATGTGAATGGCAACAGCTGACTTCCTAAACCAATCTAACTAGTTAGCCAGTAAAAATGGGCATGGCCACAAGTAGCAGTATTTGTAGGTCTGCCTTCATAGCATCCTCTCTCATCAGTGCACAAAACAGCATGCCAGAGATAACAGAAGTAAAATCCCCAGCCAACTTTCTTCCTTCCCCCACTCACCAAACATTGATCCACTGAAAAAGGGGTCTCCTATTATGTAAGGAATGGTAAGCTGAGATACCCTGTTCTTCTATATCATCTAAAAGGATCTCCATGCTAATGGCACAGACTCCCAGCAGTGGTTGTCATCGGCCTGACATTCAGAAAAGCAACGTGATGATAGCCTCTACACATAACAGTGGAAGCAAGCCATCACACAGAGGCAGTTTCAAGTAGTCTCTGCGAAGAAGTAGGCAATCCTGGTTTTGTAGATTATCAGATTGTTTCAAAAGAGGAAGCAAAAATATTGTCACAATGGTAGGGTGGGTTTTTTTTTTAACATATATTAGCATTTCCTATTCTGAATGCACCTACATAAGAAAAATCAAGCCACAATAATTAAAATGGCAACATCTTTCGTTTTACAATTTTCACTAGCTGAGAAAGTCGTATATTGGACTGTGTTAGCCTTCAGGTTCCATTACTTTTGACAGGTATAGTTTTGTGTATAATGTTTAGAGAAAAGATATATGAAAATGAAAATATGGATAGCAAGAATTGGGTTTGCTTTTATTATACATGGAAAGCCCAGGAGTACAGGACAATTGTGTCAAACTTATCATTAAAGCAATCTGAGATGGCATAGAGCAACTGTAAAAGAACTCAGTAGTCTCCAAATGTCATTTTAAATGTAGTGTTTTTAATATCAACTGGAACAAATTTTATTTTAAGTGGGTAGTTGTGCCATATTTCTGTGTCGTTTGCCAACACTGCCATTGTTATTCCTTCTTCAGTTCAACATTATTTCTTTTATTAATCGCATTGGTACCCTGTCCATACATAAAATACAATCCATCATTACAATCACCCTATGATTTAAGATAACAATTTGTGCAAGGCCACCCAAGCTGTACAACTAAACTGAAATGAGAATCCAGATCTCCCTGGTTCAAATCCAATATTCTATCCACTATACCACACTGGCTCTCATTAACTCCCGTAACATAAAATATTGTTAAATTTTATGCAATGTTTTATGAAAATAATGTATGAAGTGGAGATAACCAAGAGCAACCAAGAGCAAATGTAAATAAAATCAGTGAAATGTTAAATTGCAAATTGTTTAATGCAGTGTAACATTATAGTCTTTGATCTCCTATTAATTTGATTAGAGAAAATGCAAAGTGCCTAAGATTAAAACTTTTTGTAAATTGCTATGTGTATGAGCATTATAGGCAAAACAATGCTGTGGGCTAGGGATTGAAAGATCTGTCTGTTTAGGTTCTCTCAGTTTCTCATTTTTCCATTTAAAAAAATCCTAATGAAAATTCTCCACCATTTTAGTGTGAATTTCTCCAAATAAACACATTTTTGTAGGCGGTTTTGAGAAAGGTACACATTTCTGCCAGCCATTTCTCAGCATTTCATGCCTTTTTGCATGTTATTTTCACTCATGTATTCATTTTTATGCACACTTTCCCTTAATATATGCATTTTCGTAAATGTTGTTTAGTTGGCGAACTGCATCCCAAAATTCTAATGAATGTGAATTTTGAAGGATGGCTGTGTTTCAGTTCTCATATTGTTTTGGAAATTGCAAATTTAACAAACTGAAGCTCAATCCAGACAAGACTGAGATGCTGTTGGTGGACGGGTTCTCTGATCGGATGGTGGATATATACCCTGTCCTGGACGGGGTTACACTCCCCCTAAAGGACCGGGTTCGTAGTCTGGGAGTCTTTTTAGACTCTTCCCTCTCACTTGAGGCTCAAGTAGCCTCGGTGGTTAGGAATGCGTTTTACCAACTTCGGTTGGTAGCCCAGCTACGTCCCTATTTGAGTAAAGAGGACCTTACATCAGTGGTACATGCTCTGGTAACCTCACGTTTGGATTACTGTAATGCGCTTTACGTAGGGCTACCTTTGAAGACAGTTCGGAAGCTACAACTAGTGCAAAATGCGGCGGCCAGATTGCTGACAAGGACCAAGCGGTCCGAGCATATAACACCTGTTCTGGCCAGCTTGCACTGGTTACCAATATGTTTCCGGGCTAGATTCAAAGTGTTGGTATTAACCTATAAAGCCTTATACGGTGCGGGACCACGATACCTTGCTGAACGCCTCTTCCGATATGAACCGGCCCGTGCACTACGTTCTGCTACGAAGGCCCTCCTCCGGGTTCCAACTCACAGGGAGGCCCGGAGGGTGATGACAAGATCTAGGGCCTTCTCAGTGGTGGCCCCCGAACTATGGAACAGTCTCCCTGAGGAAGTATGCCTGGCGCCGACTCTGCTCTCCTTCCGGCGCCAGGTCAAAACCTTCCTATTCTCTGAAGCATTTTAAGTTACACTGATTTAATTTTAAAAATGTTTATTGTGTTGGATTGTTGCTTGTATTTTAGTATTGTTTTGTTATTTATTGTATTTTTATGCTGTTTTATGTTCACCGCCCAGAGAGCTATTGCTAGTCGGGCGGTATATAAATTTAATAAATAAAAAATAAATAAAATAAAAATAAATAATTTGATAAATTCTGCTTGAAACTGAATCGAAATTCTTACCCATCCCTACTGTGGGCCTGTTCATACTGTATATAAGAGACAGAGCTGGCCATGTGCATTTCAGGAAACCATATTAGCCAATTCAAGGTCCTCAGCAAAATGAGATATCTGTTCTGTATCCTCAAAAGTAAGGTATCTACTTCAATTAATCCCTAGTGAAGGATATTTCCAACATTTGAATATATTTGCCGTTTATGTTTAGCTTAGTCAATATTTTTATAGAATTGACTCCAGCTGCTAAAAGGACTTTCTGAAGACATCAATATTCCATTTCAAATCTCATGGAAAATTGCTGAATAAATGAACACTGTAAAATTACCTGAGTTTAGAAAAATAGGGGGGGGGGAATCCAAACCCCAACTGCCAACCAGTGGGGCTTGACAGAATGGCAGAGCTACAGCCATATTCACAACCCTACTGCACATGGTAGCAACAGCAGAAAGTACGGTGCAGGTCCAGATAAGGCATGATTATTGCATGCTATGGCAGTGGAAGTGGCTCAGGATCCAGCCCCTTCCCCTCCCTGCCTCCAGAATGCTGATCTTCCACTAGCTGCTGCCAGTAGGGATTCTGCCATCAGCATTTCCATACATCCACACATTTGGCAGCACAGCTAGGTGGAGATTCCACCCAATCAACCCCCCTCCCCTCCCAACATGATTTTTTTTAAAAAAAATCAGCCTTAAAGCAGCAACCTATTTATTTGTTGAATTAAACCACAACAAGAAAACTAGCTATATCAATTATAATCATATGGATTGTGCCAGTTTGTCTGCAAGAACACCAGTACATTCTTTCCTACTCAATATCTGTCAAGCGGTTCTTAACCTATGATCCATGGAGTTCCATGATGAGCTTAAGGTCTGTGAACCAGGCACACACAAAAAGTTTTTTTTCTTTCTGTTATGCTGAAAATTGTGTTTATATGTGTATTTTTCTAGGGAGGTGGTCCATAGCTTTCATCAGATTCTCAACCAGGTCCATGACCCAAAAAAGGTTAAAAACCAGTGGTCTAGGGCAATTATATAGGCTGCACTGCAGCACAGTGTGTTCCAGAGGTTCCACTGCTTGCTGCCCAGATTGACAACAGAACTCTTCCAGGAGAATCCCTCTGAACCATCCTAAGATAATTGCAGAAGAGAACTATTCAGTCTTCAAACATTGATTACTCTTTGGCACTTCACATTTATGTTCAAAACAGTCCATTTAAATAAGACATTGGGATGAATATGATTTAGCGAATCATCACAGAATTACCATAGGCAGGGTTGTCAAACATAAGGCCGAGGTGCCTTATAGGAATACCTGTGGAGTTCTGAGTATGACTTTACTATCATACACTCTGTAACGTGAGGAGGAACTCAAGTGAATTAGAAATAGTTGTATGGGACCATCAGATGGGATGGAACCAGCAGGGAAAGGGAGTCAAGAGTTCTCTGTCTGGGTTAAAGCAATACAGCTCTTGGTTCTGCAGCAACACACTGTTAAGTAAAGTTTGTTCCTTCTATCCAGTATTTGTAGTTCATTTAAAATCTTGCAAATATTATATGGTGTCAGAAGACTACCTAAAAACATAAGGCAGTAAAAAATGGACCAGCTGAAGCCTCCAGGAAAGTTGGTGTTTGAAGGAAATGCAGCAGATAACTGAAGAAGATGGAAGCAAGGGTTTGAATTGTACTGCATTGCAAGTGGAGCAGATAAGAAAGAAGAGAGACTCCAGTCAGCATTATTGCTGCATGTGGCAGGTGAAGAAGCAAGAGAGATATTTAATACTTTCCAGTTTGATGATGATGCAGATAAATATAAAATTCAAGTTTTGATGAATAAATTTGAAGCATATTGTGTGCCCAGAAGAAATGTTACTTATGAAAGTCACAGGTTCTTCACTAGAATACAGAGTGAAGGAGAAAGTATAGACCAATATGTGACTGATTTGAAGCTTTTTGCTCAGACCTGTGAATTTGGGGAGCTGTGTGATTCTCTTATTAAGGATTGCATCGTGTGTGGCATTCAGAAAGACAGATTGAGAGCCAAGTTACTGAGAGAGAGTGATTTAATCCTTGAGTGTGCAGTGAATATATGCAGGGCAGAAGAAGTGTCTGCAAAACAGATGACAGATTGTGGGGCAAAAGAAAAACAAATGGATGCCTTACAGGGCAAAAGTACCTTTGAAACGCCAAAGATAAGCCAGCCTCAGAGCAAATGGAGCCCTGGCACTACTACCAGCTCCCAAGAAAAGGAAATGCCACAGAGGCCTGTAGAAGCAGCAAAGGCCTGCTACAACTGTCGTATCAATTATCATGACATAAATGTTTGTCCTGCATATGGGAAAGAATGCAGAAGATGTGGCAAACTTAATCATTTTGCTAAAATGTGTAAAACTAGAGATAGAAAACTTCAACGCAGACAAATGTTCTCAGTAGCAGATACAGCTAAAAATGCTCATGATTTCTTCATTGGCACATTGAATTCTACAGCTCTGGAAGATGAATGGTGTCTGGATATTCTCATAAATGATCGCAAGTATGTGACCTTTAAGACTGACACAGGAGCACAGGCTAATGCAATGTCTTTAAAAACATACAAAGCCTTGCAAGCTGAACCACTTCAGCATTCAAATACCAGATTAATAACCTACTCTAGAGAAAGACTGCATGTGTCTGGTAAATGTAACCTGGACTGCAAATATAAAGATCAAAGAGCTGAGTTGGAATTTCACATAGTAGACTTTGATGCACAAACTGTACTCGGTCTCCGGGCTGTGACTAATTTAAATTTGGTGCAAAGAGTTAATTTAATGAAAAGAGCTCCAGTAGATCAACGGGATGTTGCAGCTGAATACAAAGATGTATTTGAAGGCTTAGGTTGCTTACTAGAGAAATACGCCATCAAAATCAACCCACATGTTCCACCTGTAATTCATGCACCTTGGAAGTGGCACTACGGGATAAAGTCCAAAAGGAACTGACTCATATGGAGCAATTAAAAGTCATAGTTAAGGTAGAAGAACCTACAGAGTGGGTGATTCAATTGTGGTTGCAGATAAGCCTGGCCGGGACTAGATAAGAATATGTTAAGATCCAAGAGATATGAACCGAGTAATTTTAAGAGAACATTTTCAATTGCCTACTGCAGAAGAAATTACCAGTAAGCTAGCAGAAGCAGAACTGTTTACTGTTCTTGATACCAGTAGTGGGTTCTGGCAAATTCAGCTAGATGACAACAGTTCCAGGCTATTTACATTTAATACACCTTTTGGCAGGTACCGATTTACAAGAATGCCATTTGGTACCTCTTCAGCTCCTGAGGTCTATCAGAGGATGATCCAAGAGACATTTGAGGGTATTGATGGGGTCACATGCTACATAGATGATACCCTGGTGTGGAGGAACGTAATGAGAGTCTGAAGAGAGTTCTGGACAGGTGCCAAGAGAGGAATCTGAAATTGAACAAAGTGAAATGCAAATTTGCCATGACTGAAATAAAATATCTAGGACACATCTTAACCAAAGAAGGACTAAAACCTGATTCATCTAAAATAGAGGCCATCACTTAAATGCCCAGCCCAAGTGACAAAGCTGATCTTCACAGATTTCTAGGAATGCTGACGTACCTAGCAAAGTTTATCCCAAATTTAGCAACAGTAACAACCCCTTTAAGACAGCTGTTGGCCCAAGATGTTGAATTTTGCTGGGTGTCAGTTCATGAAACAGCATTCACACAGTTGAAAGAACTATGAACAAAAGCTTCTGTTTTGAAATATTGTCATGTGAAAGAATCTGTAATTGTCAGTGGCTGCTAGTTCTACAGACTTAGGTGCTGTACTGTTGCAAAGAGGTGCACCTGTTGCATATGCTTCTAGAGCAATGACTGTGGCCCAAAAGAACTATGTACAAATAGAAAAGGAAATGTTGGTAATAGTGTTTGGATGCACAAGATTCCATCAATTTCTCTATGGCAAAAAAGTGACTGTGGAAACAGACCACAAACCATTGGAGGCAATTTTCAGAAAACCTTTGCATAATGCACCTCCAAGAATCCAAAGATGGCAGTTAACACTGCAGAAAAATCAATTACAAATGCACTATAGACCAGGCAAATAATAATTGCTGATTCCCTGTCCAGGACATATCTTGAACAGAGTGAAGGAATAAGTTCTGAAGAAGCTGAGGTTGCTGTTAACCTCATGTTATCTTATTTACCAATCTCCAAATCAAAACTGAAAGAATTTTGGGTGGCTACTGAAAATGATAGCATGTTGCAAATCCTGAAAAATGCCATTTTGCAGGGGTGGCCAGATAGAAGAGTAGAAGTTCCAGAGTGTATACGCATTTATTGGAATTACAGAGAGAAATTAAGTGTTCATGATGGACTCATTTTTAAAAGTGACAGAATCGTAGTATCACAAGATTTGAGGAAAGAGATATTGAATATTATACATGAGAATCATCTCTGTGTTGAATTATGTAAAAAGCGGGCACGAGAAGCTGTATATTGGCCAGGCATGTGTGCCCAAATTGAAGAATTGGTACAGTCATGTACCACATGTCACACCTTCAGAAATAAAAACCAAAAAGAACCAATGTTACCTCATGAAATTCCTGGAAGACCTTGGCAGAAGCTAGGAATAGACTTGTTTGAATTTCAAAGAAAGGACTATCTACTTTTGGTTGATTATTATTCAAAATATGTGGAAACATGTTTGATTGAGGACACTACAAGTAGGTCAGTAATTTTACACTGCAAATCTATATTTGCAAGACATGGTATACCTGAAGAGGTTGTCAATGATAAATGGCCCTCAATTTTGCTCTAGAGACTTTGAAATGTTTGCCAAAGATTGAGACTTTGTTCACACAACATCCAGTCCACTATTTCTTCCATCAAATGGAATGGCAGAAAGAGCGATCCAAACAGTAAAGAGGATTTTTAAGAAATCTAGTCTGAATAACAGATCCTTATCTTAGTTTATTGGATTACAGAAATACGCCTACAGTAGATACAGCTTCACCTGCACAACTTTTAATGGGGAGACGTTTAAGAACCAGGTTGCCTACCTCAGCACCATTGTTACTACCTCAGCAGGTAAAAGGTGACATACAGGCACATCTGAAGACAAGAAAAACAGAAGCTTTACTTTGACAAAGGTTCAAAGCCTTTACCACCTCTCAGGTTGGTGATTCTGTTAATGTTCGGCAAAATGGAGTGTGGAAACCAGTGAGAGTGACTGGACAAGACATGACTCCAAGATCGTATTTGGTTCAGACTGATGATTTAGCTGTCTACCGAAGGAACAGAACAGATCTTCAAAGCACTCCAAGTTGTGAACCAACAATGGATGACACTACTGAGACTGCAACGGCACCTCCATCAGAGGTAGACCTATCAGAGTCTCAAGATAACAAAGGTGGAACAGCTGTAGCACAAAGTGCCAGTGATATACTAGAGAATATTTTGGACTCTGAGTTACTCTACATCAAGAGGCAGAGTGATCAGAAAACCAATTCGATATAGATAGTAGTTTCTATTTTTTTTTTAAAGGGAGATGTAATGTGAGTAGGAACTCAGGTGAATTAGAAATAGTTGTATGGGGGAATCAGTTGGAGTTGGGACCAGCAGGAAAAGGGAGTCAAGAGCTCTCTATCTGGGTTTAAGCAATACAGCTCTTGGTTCTGCAGCAACACACTGTTAAGTAAAGTTTGTTCCTTCCATCCAGTATTTGTAGTTCATTTAAAATCTTGCAAATATTACACACTCTTCACAAATAGCTGAATTGTCCCCAGGGATCAGATTGTCATGAGGTAGTGTGGATTGAATGGGAGTCCCCTTCCTTAAATCCCCTTAATGTCCCCCCCAATTTACCTTGGACAGAACAAGGAAATGTGGCAACAGTGAAAGTGGGCACTCCAGCTTCCCAGTAGGGCACTATTTCCCACTGATAAGCATCCCTGGCAGGAAAGTGACTCTATTCACATCCATTTTTTTTTGTCAGTGTGGGCTTTCTTTGTTGGATTTCTGCATAGGGATTTTCTACATTTATAACGTCATAAAACTGAGATCATTTGTATGAAATTTGGTACAGAAGATCCATCAGGCGAATGAAGGAAACATTTCAAATTTCAAGGAACTAAAATGAAAAATCCTTAAACTATAGCAGTTTAATTTTTGGACACAGATTTTAAAAAATCCTGCACATAAAACAGAATAAGGGGGAAAAAGTTACTACACTCAAATCTGGTTTCCATTTGAAGAGAAAACATATGGATCTTCCATGATCCTACCTTTCACAGGATAGCATTCAAAATGAAACTGGAAGTAAGGGTTGCAACTTTTTCTTTTTTGTAACACTATTAAGAAATGAAAGCTTTCCCAAGTTTTGAATTTCTGTAATGTGGGTGTTATATCCCCCTGCTGTCACTCAGCCTTTAGCAGGAAGAGATACACTACCACACACATTACGACTATGCAATGACTCTGTTTTTCACTGTTCAGGCACCAGGAAAGCCTCAACCTCCCTGTGTATCTTTATGTCCTCAAAAAACCACAACTAGGGGCTGCTCCCTTAACCTGTTGTAACTCTCTAGAGTAAACTTCACTGCCACCATTTGTTACAATTTCCACCTTTGTTTGTTTATTGATTTATTCCCCCCAATAATGCTCCTTTGTAATAGCTAGCCAAGAAGCAGGCAGCTTTAAACCAAACAGATTTATTTAACAGAAGATAGGAATAAACAAGAATACTTTTAACTGAATTCTCAAACGTGGTTACAAGTCAATGTTCTTAAAAGTTACACTCATTAGGCTTCTCAAATACTAGGACAAAAATTGCCTCTCTATAACCTCTACCTCCCTTCCAACTCTCTTCCCAAGACCAAGCTCTATCCAACTGTCATCCCCACAGGTAAAAACCATCATCCCTCATTCTCTCCGCCAATCAACACACAACATTCACTAACATTCCAACTCACTCACACACCCTTCCTTCACTATCTACTTACCATAATTCCCCTAATATAAACCTGTACCAGCATATAACATTAGTACATAACAGTCATCTGCCTTCTACTTTACATTCTGTAACAAATTTCATGCCAATATATCTCACAGCAAAAATAAATACATAGCATTTTTTGCTGTTTTATCAGACAAAGCATTTACACATCTGCCAGCTCTTCTTCTGTCCCAGGCCTTCTGTCTTCGCTCTCTAGGAAAGGCTTGCACTAAATAATTTCCATATACAGTATATAATCTGCACAACATAATTTTACATAAAATCCAATAAGTTACAAGATAATTCCATATTTATTGGTCAATGATAAATAATAATTTCAGGGGAATAATCTAGCCATCTATTCAACAAATATTTTTCAAAAGCTGAAGTCTGACATTGGGGAAGGGCCATCGTTCAGCACTAGAGCAACTGCTTTGCATGCAAAAGGTCCCAGGTTCAATCCCCAGCGTCTCCAAGGAGGACTGGGAATGTCCCGTCTGAAATCCTGGAAAGCTGCTGCCAGTCAATGTAGACAATTCTGAGCTAGACTGACTAACAGTGTGACACAGCATAAGGCAGCTTCCTATGTTCCTATCCTGATAGAAGGGCATCTTGAGCAGGAAAGAGCATAGATAGGCACATAGAGTTTTGGCATATGTGCTGATTTTAAAATTAAGGGTGGTACCACATACTACCACTATTTAGCTCCTAAAGCTAGCACCAATACTGCAGTCAACAAGAAAGATTGCTTCCATGGCAGATCCCTGTTTGTACTGCCCTATACCTATAGTATTTGTCATCATTCCAGGAAAGTTGAACAAAACTGGTTCTGATTTTAAGGGATAAAAGCAACCTTAGACAATAGCTTGGTGGGGCCAGAAGAGGAAGTTTTGTGAACTGGTCTTGCATAAACTCTTTCTCATGGCAGCATATAACTTGTAAAGAAGCATGTAGCTAACATCATATTTGCCCAAAGAACAAACAATAATCCTATTCACACAATGTATCTGCATAAACTCAACATGTCTGGGTGTGGATGTGTCAGGACTGGGCTGCGTGCAGCTATCTAGAGTCATGGGGCAAAGGCAGAAGTTACGGCCAAAAGAGCAAGCCAGGACTGAAGGGCAAGCATGGAGGTACGATCACAGCGCAAGCCAGAATGACAGTCACAAGAACAAAGGAACATACCAGAATTCAAAAAGACCTTATTGCTCAAGCAAGGATTAACTGGAGCAGGAAGTCTTTTTACAATTATTCCTGTACAGAAGGATCCAAAGACCAGCCTGTGTGAGCAGGGTCAGTCTAGGGCCCAAGGACACTGAGTAGCTTAAGCAGATGCTACAACACCCAATTCAGTCGCTGACCATATGGGGCAGACAGACCCAATTATTCCCAGTTTCAGCCTTGGCAACTCCTGATTTTGAGGAAGGGGCAGGAGAGAAGGAAGCTGGGTTGTATCCTCAGTCAGCAGGCATGATTCCACTTCCCCCTGTCCCAAAGCCTGTTCAGTGACTACAGCTGTAGTATTCTCTATTGGAAGATTTTATGCTACAACTTTGTGTTAAGCATTTATTTATCTAAGAAAATGTATATCCCACTAACAGTTCAAGAGTGTAAAATTTCTATCCTTGGGTCAGCTGATCAATTAAAATTAACCACTTTTGCATAAGTAGTAGTTTAAAAGTTATTTCAATAAAAGATAGTGTTATCCTTATCGTTTTCTTCTCCATCTTTCTGCTTTAATTTAGAATGGAGAGAAAAACAAAACGTCTGGCTACAGGTGAAGTAACTTTTTTATATGAACATCATGCGACTCATTCTTAATGAAGTCATGTTTCCACTCTATCAACACTGTACTTTCATGATTGTTATAATCTTCTGAAAACAAATGGTGGGAGTACTTAATTAGACTATGGTCAAAAAGAGCGCTAGAAGGAGCCAAGGCATGACTATGACTAATGCTTCCCACGTTGTCACAATCCTCTCAGATTACCTTGATGTTTTCCTTGTCAATGATTCAACTGAAGTAAGCTGTTCAACATTCAAGTTTAAGAAGTTGCATGAACTTCAATATACCATTAACAGCTTTAGAGATCCTGAGAACATAAGACCTTGTTTATATTTTTGCCAGGGTAATTCTTAAAAGTCCTGAATCTTAATGTATGGGTGTTGTGAACCTATTTCAGCAGCTCCACAGGATCCATTTATCAACCTAGAGCCGCATACATATCAGAAAGCAAGATTTTCTAAATGCCAGGCAATGGACAAGTGCTCAAGACCTCTGGCATCATGATAATGAAAGATCCATCAAACTGTTTTAAGAAGTAAAAAAAAAAAAACTGAAACAGACATTGCATATAGGTCATCAATTATTCAACAGGAATAATTTGGATAACTTCCCCTTTTATATCTTAGGGAGAATCAAATTTACTACCTTTAAAGGAACGCTGTATACAAATCCCATTTCTCTACCCACACCGAATGCAAAGCAGGCAACAAGAACAAATAAATAATAAAAGAGACTCTAGTCCAATCTCTCTTGAGCAAGCCTTCTTACAATGTTTGTGTCATTTCCAGAACCAAAAAGGACAATATGGTTATAGATGTGAATTAGAGTTGCCAGGTCTCTGCTTTTCGCCCAAAGACTCTGAATTTTTGATGACTCCAGATAAGTCACCTCAACCTCCAGACTCTCAGCTTTCTTTTAAAAAGAAAAAGTTTCCAGATGGTCTGGTTCAAGAAATGTACACCAAAATGTCAGTGCCCCCCCCCATTCTCTTAAATGAGCTCATCACTGGCTGCTCTAACCTCACCCATTCAGATTTGTAGCCAGTAAGTGAAGTCAGGGTTGTGATTAACAAGGGATTTATTGACCGCCAGGCAATACACAGAACCCACTTCAAGTCCAGGAAAATGATGTTTTTTCCTGCTTGTCTTAAAATCTCAAAAACTGAGTAAGTTTACAGCTTTCAGCAGTAGCAAAAGTCTCTTTCTCTCTAAATGCCATTACAATGTATTATGCTTTTCTAATTAGGAGGAATCAAACAACTTTAAATTTTCCTGGGCTGTTGAAGAGGACAGTGTTTTCAAAACCTTCCCAATATGAAGCTTTCATCCAATTCTCGCTTTTCTGGGAGCAAAGCTGCAATGCTAATCCCACATACCTAGGGTAACCTCATTTAATTCAACAGGACTGATTTTTGAGTAGACAGTTAGGATTGTGCTGTAAATTAATGAGACTTTTGAGTGAACATAGCAAATGATTATGATGTAAATCTTTCCAATTCTATTTTTCAAAGCAGTTAGGCAGTCTCACTTTGGTGTCACTGCTTTTATTTTGAAGGAAACTAATACTGATTTTATTTTTTAAAAATGTTCTGCAACAACCAACTGTTTTTGACAATAAACTATTATATGGGGTGTATGTATTTTACATCTCCAGAATGTGTGTGTATATGGAGTATTTCCAACATCCCTGTGAGGTAGAATAGCTGACTAGAAACAAAGGCAGCTCACAACAAGAAATAAATCCCTTTAAAATCCAATAACCATTAAAAAAAACCAAGTATAAAACAGTTGCAAAACAGCTTCAAGAGGCGTGATTCTGAATTTTGGGTTGGGTGAGTGAAGTTCCTTATCACTTGAGGTTACAGTTCTGTGCACGCTTTCCTGTTGGAGTAAACATGCATTGTGAGTAAACATGGAATTGCACTATAAATATCTTTACAGGTTGTGTAAATAATAAACATCTTTGACAGCCATGCTTATATAAATATTTCTTCATACAATATCTTGATAAGTATCTGATTTCACACTATGGTTGTACATGATTATTTCCTCTACATTTTAAGTGTGCCCTTCCTTGGGGTTGTCATGGTTCCCCTCTGTTGTTTTCATCCTGAGAGGCAGATTAGCCCAAGAGATGGTGAGTAACCCATGGTCACACAGTGAACATTATAACTAATTTTCATTTTAAAAATTTAATTAAAACAATTTGCATACAGGCAAAGTTTATTAAGTAGATCCACACAATACATTTAAAGCACATCCAACTCGTATTTAAAGTGCATTATTTTCCCCAAAGAATCCTAGGAAGTGTAGTTTCCCCCTCAAAGTTATAGTTCCCACCACCCTTAACAAACTATAGTTCCCAGGATTCTGTGGTGGGATTCATGTGCTTCAAATGTGTGTTGAATGTGCTTTAAATGAACGGTGTGGATCTGCCCTAGGTATGATGTGCATTCATTAGTGAATTGAAAAGAACAATTTTAAAAGATACTTTTTTAAACAGGGGAAGAGTTGTAGCTCAGTGGTAGGACATGTGTTTTGCATGCAAAGATCCAAAATTCAAATTCTGGAAAAGGCTCTCCTCCCCACTGTGCTATACCAGCTGTCCAACAATGAGTTAAAAACAGATAAAAAACACAATAGCTTCTATATGCCTGGGTAGGCTTGCTTAACAAAATCGTTTTTAGCAGGTGCTGAAAAGAATACAATGAAGGTGTCTACCTGATGTCAATAGGCAGGGAGTCTTACAAGAGCAGAACAAGTACTATGTGACTCCTGTAACATGGAAAGCACGCCTTGAACTTGGCCAGGTAGCAAACCACTGCAGATTTCAGAGCAGAGGTATTATGTGCTGATAGGGTCTCACTCATGTCAGCAATTGTGCCACAGCATTCTGCACTAACTGCAGCCCCCAAGTCAGGTTGTACTGCATGGGGATTTCTGTGACCTTGGCTGACTGGCTGCCAGGATTTTTTTAGTTTTGGTTTTTGATTAGGAGTCCTGACTGGCTGTGGGGTGCTGAGTTTTCTGCCCTACTTATAGAAGTCTTCTTGTGGTTTGTATGGTATTGCATTTAGGAAATCATAACTGTCTTTTGTTTTTGTTTTTTTATTTCCATTTCATTTATCTTTAACTTCACTCCCTTACATCCATGGTTCCATGCGCTCAGCTCAACCCCCTTAAACCAACTGAAGATGCACCTTGTTGGTTGCATGATGGTTTGTTTCTTGCCCAATAGTGGTAATAGAGAATTCACATACTGGGAAGTATGGCTCAACTGTTGTTGTTCCCAAGTTGCTGCCTGTGAAGGTAGACCAAACCATGTGTGTTTTCTCTCTGTCAATTATTACTCACTGGAATTTGTTTGGCTGTCAAAGTGAGATTATAGCAGCCCACAGGGTAAGCACGAAACTCTTACTCATTTCTCAAACCTCTTTCTGAAGTGAAGGGTCAAGTCTCTAGAGAAGTTTGGAGCAGCAATTTTAAAAGACAAGGGCAAGGCATTCTAGGCAGGGAGTTGCCAACCCTGCTTGGATATGGATATCATTGCAGAGGATCCCTAGTCAAGCTTCACGAACAGCACAATCCAAACCATTATCTGCTTAGAAGTAAGTCCTGTAAGGTCTGTTGGGCTAGTCTCTTAGTATGTTTAGAATTGCAGCTTTCAGGGGCATCCATCTTTACTCCTGAGTGCCCCCATCTAACAACTCCACAACACTAGGCTCCTTTCTTCCTACAATGGCCTTCTGGTGATCGGGCTGGTCTGAGGGCACTTAAATCCTTGTTGCCAGAAACAAGTAGGCTAGATTAAATGTTCCCTACCCAGGCCCCCTAAGCAGGTGAGAAGGAATGATCCCATCAGTTCAGCTGAACCTGGGAACACCCTCATTTAGCTAAGATTTCTATCTTAATTTCAAATCAGAGACTTTTTTTGTTTGAGTGGTATGCTCCAACAACTGTGATTGATGCTTAATGACATGAGTAGGGCCCACCCCACGATATCACTACAGCCTACCCCATGACATCACTAGGACCCACCCCTGAAATCTCAGGGTTTGGGATGCTTCTCACCTGGCAACCCTACTGTGAATATTTACTCATCTTTAATTAGATGTTAGCCTCCAACCTTTAATAAATTAATCCGATTGCACTGATTAAAACTATTTCAACTGACCAAGACAGCATCCCCCAGTTAATCAGGCAACACTTTTAAAAATGATAATTTTTTAATAAAAGTATTTTTAAAAACTGCAGGTGAGATGCAGAAGAGACATTCATATTTAACTCTCACAGAGGAAGCAATGTCTCTTTTAAGATCATGCTTGCTACAACATACACATAATTTAAAAACAAATCTTATTTTTCAAAACCTGTGAAGAATATTTCCACAAAGTCAAATTTCCGCTATATCATGAATGACAAATTTTGTAAGATAGTCTTCAATGTTGTCATATTGTTCTCTTTACACCACTAATATTTACATTCCATCCAAGTAACAATGATAAAGTAGTTTTTAAGAGTGCAAGGTAATCAATATATATGTTTTTGCAAATATATGTATTTAAAATAACTCAAAAAAAGAAAAAATAATGAGAAAGAAAGAATAATACAAGGTAGGAAACGTCCTGTAATTAAGTGTACATGATGGCAAGGCAGCATAATAAATACATTCCTGAAACCAATCTTTGTGTATACCTCAACGGATCTGCAGTGACTTTCTCAGTACTCTCCAAAGTGATAAAGTAATTTGTATAAAACTCAACTTTCTGTGCTTGATTGATTACTTGAATGCAGCAACAGTGAAACTATAGAGACAGAAAAGTTTTATAACAAACCTATCTCTGCACTGCTAAGTCAAAAGGTAGAGGAGTTATCATTAGAACCACAGGAAAGCTCCACAACTGGAACTGATTTGCCAAGGAGCAACTTTTAACCCTCACAAGAGACAAGAATGAATTTCCTATACAGTTTTG
This sequence comes from Rhineura floridana, assembly GCF_030035675.1. Lineage (NCBI taxonomy): Eukaryota > Metazoa > Chordata > Lepidosauria > Squamata > Rhineuridae > Rhineura > Rhineura floridana. The sequence continues at coordinate 138,872,073 of NC_084482.1, read as the reverse complement.
AGAAAGGAAAGTTTAACAAAATATCTAATTATGTCCAGTAACTAGCAATTGAAGCAATAATTTTACAGGAATTATGTTTGTGGTACACAACTACTGTATTACAAGTAAATAAAAATGAAATTTGTTACACACACAGGTACAACTAGGGCTACAATTAAGTACCAGGTACTCCGGCTTATGACATTGAAACCAATAGGCTTTGAGCATATTTGACTATATAAGCCACCTAGAGTATAGAAAGAGAAGGGGTAAATAAGGGTCTTTAAATTTAAAAAATGAGTTATGATTTATGCCCACTGATCATTCTTTTACTTTCATTAGTGTTAAAAGTAGCCATTTATTGACCTCATTTACACATCATTTTAAATCATAGCTTAGTTATGGTTTAAAGGTGAACACGCAGCATGCTGGTGCACAGGGGAAAATCATGGCCACTGTACTCCTCGCCTAGTCCTGCTCAGCTACTGGGAACCTGGCCATGGTTTAGCTTAGCATTATGTCCAAACCCAGGGTTTCCCTAAATAAACTACAAGCTGTAAGTCTAGAATAAATCTTGTTTAGAGATGTGAAGGCCCAGAAAAAAATGGAAAAATTCAGGAAAAAAATGTTTTTTCCCATTTTTTTCTGAAGCCTTTTTTGTATTTTTTTTTCAGAAAAATTGGAAAAATTGAAAAAATGAAGAAAAAATGGATTATGGAATGTTTTAGTTTAGCATGATGAATAAAATGTTTCATTGAATCTTGGTTCCCCCCTTCTTCCTAGTTCTTTTTATGGGAATGGATGCTTTATGTCTGCTTGACACTATGAAGGACTAGCGGAGAAATAATAATTTTCTTTGTTATTAATGTTGATAGTTTCTTCTTGTTTAAATTGTTTTTTGCCTGCTCCTCATAAACTGGCAAAATGAAAGAGGTTCCTTACAATTCGGGTGTTCAAGAGCTTGTAGCTCCATTTGTTACAAAAAAAGTAAGAATTTTAAAAAGTAAATTCAATTTGTAATAATTGTTTGAATAAAATGTACTTTTAATATACCAAATGTGTTAATTTTATGCCAAACCAACTTGTACATAATTACATTTTATGTTCCTGAAGTAACAAAGTGACTTTCAATCTCTAAAAAGTGCTAATATTGCATTTTTTCATTTTTTCCAACAATTTCCATTTTTTCAAAAAAACCTTAAGTTTCTGGAAATTTAACATCTCTAATCTTGTTTACAGCTTGTTTGAAGAGAGACAAACCACAAGCTCAGATTTGCAATTTCTTTTCAACTTGTTATAGTACCATAGTGTACTTCACTCTGCTTGCTCCTAAAGATATTACAGGCGGACCCCACTTATACGGTGGGTTCCGTTCCGGACTCCCACCATAATCGCCGTAAAGCGGAACCCCATTGAATATAATGGTGCCGTCGCACGAAAATGACGCAAAAATGTCGCAAAATCGGCTTTAAAAAAGTGAAATCAAAGCCGCCGCATTAGCGGAACGCCGGGAAGTGAAGCGCTGGGAAGCGGGGCCCTACTGTATAACCATATATTAAGAAACTTGAAAACACTGGCAAAACCTTCCTCACATCTATTTCCACAATCTTGAAGCAGGTGGTTTTCAAAGTAAGTAAAAATGAAACTACATTGTTTCCCTACCTACCTATGCCTCCATTATCCCTCTTCATCCGTCGTTTCCCTGTCTATTTTAGATTGAAACCTCTGTAATGGAAAGATCCAGATAATGGCATAAAATATGCATATAATGTGCAAAAATCATTTACATATGCTTAGATTTGCTTAGAATATGCTTAAGACTTATTGAACTAGTGTATAAAGTTTGCTATAGGTACAAGAGCCAACAGTAAAACAGGAGTAGTTTGAAACTGCCCTCCATCAGAGTTGGAGAATAAACATTTTAAAAGGACACACGTTTCTGTGCCCATTCTCCCCCTCCAGGGCCATATGGCCAAGATAGTAGATTCAAAATAAACAAGTCTGCATTAGAATGTAAACAATGTATAAAAAGCCAGGTTTCATAGCACTCAGGGGGCCCTCAGCTCTGCTAGAATGGGGGGGGTATCAAAGGCAACAGGAGAACCATCCATCTGTTCCATCCATAACATCTGATGGGTTATGTATCGTGACATGTATTCCTATGTCCTTTGTTCTTTGACTCTGTGACATGACTTAGAGTTTAACTCAGTCCTTCAACTATTGTAATGTGTTTTACTTAAGATGTGTCTTCAGAGTTTTATAATTTGATGTTAAATGGATATACAGCAATTACTTTTGTGCTAATATATATATTCCTATTTTTCTGTATTCTATTTCTCCAGTGATGTCTAAGGCCACTTAGAATGCATTGTATTAGTTGTAGTGTGCAAGATATGAATAAATAGAATATATTATGAAGATTGTTCTGCTGTCTGGAGTCTGACTCCCAAACAGAAAATGTCTGGTACCTCCCAGAACTCAAGAATTCCTGAGTGGGATCTCCTCTATTCTATTATCTGCCTGCACTAGACGACTTCTGTTGATAATCTGTGGGTTTAGGTGACCTAACGTTTGACATACAACGGGGGAAGGGAGAAGCAAAAACCCTTGATCCTATGCATACATTGGCAATGGGGTAGTCTTGCCGGTAACACCTCCTTAGTGTAAGAACTGGTCACACCTGTTCTTTGTGAAGCAGCATGTGCACTGATAGCACTAAACAAATAATTTTGCATCGTCTCATGGTATAATAGCCTCCTTAATGTTGCTGTATGGGCACACTAACCTTTTTTTTAAAAAAGTGGTACCTTTTCTAATCCAAGGCATATAATTTATTCTTTTCTGACCCTCTTTATAAAGATTTTAAATAATTTCCATGTTTTTAAAAAGGATTTGACCACTCTTATCTAGCTGTACTTTCAACATTATTTTTACTATTGGTAAGAAGGCCATTATCAATAGCTACCATTGAGTTCCTAATGGTGAAAGTTTGGAAATAATAATAAATAATAATAAACTCCTGTGGTTTCCAAAACTGGTGTTTGGAAGTGTACTGCCTCTGACCGTGGAGGAAGAACATAGCCATCATGGCTAACAGCCACTGATAACCTTATCCTCCATGAATTTGTCTAATCCTCTTTTAAAGCCATGGTGGCCATCACTCTCTCTCGTGGGAGCAAATTCCATAGTTTAACTATGCACTGTGTGAAGAAGTACTTTCTTTTGTCTGTCCTGAATCTTCCAACTTTCAGTTTAATTGGATGTCTATGAGCTCAAGTGTTTAAACGTCTGCTGAAAACTTCTCTATGCCATCAAGCTTATGCATGCAATTAACAAAACAACTTACTGTAATAGTTAATTGATTATCTCTGATTTTAAATGTTTACATGGTTTTTATCTGATATAGGTATGGTCGTTGGAAATCTCTTTGATATTTATTATGATAAAGCAGTATATAAATACCTTTATAAGTAAATAAATTACAGGTGAAGCATGGTTAATGGCTCCCAAACAAGAGACAATTTAAAGATTGCTTACTAATCCTGACTTGTTTGGAATCCATTAACCACAGTTTCTGGTTGCACATAATGGGAAGTGGATTCCAGGTTTGTTTCCTCACTCGTGTGAAGGGGCTGCATGCAGGTGCACAGAAGTCATGCATATTCCCCATTTGATTGTGTGAACAACTCTGTATGCATGTGTGGCTCCCTTTGTGCAATGAGGAATTCCTGAAAGCTAGGTTTTGGAACTGTTTTGAAAGTCAGATTTTCAAGTTTCCATAACATGCAAGGGTCTTCACAAGTACAGGAGACTTTTTCCATCATAGGCAGTCACTGAGGAATGCGTGGAGGGCAATGGCAATGGAGGGGGCACACCTAGTGCATGCATGCACACTCTCTTCTCCTTGCAGGTTGACTTAAGCCCTATTCAGAATGCCTTAATAGGGCTTAGGGCTAGTGTCAATCCAGAGGAACATTATGCCACACAACATAATTTCATTCTGGGATCCTGCCCGATTGGAAAAAAGCAGTACTGTAGTTCCACTTCTTCATTGAATTCACGTATGAATTCAACTAACAAAAACCTTTTGGTTTAATATTGTGTTAATGTCTTTCCAGGTTCATTTTAGCTGAAAAATACAGATAAATTGCAGCTGTTAATGGCTGCATCTAATGGGGAATTCTATATATCCACACATATATAATCATAGATATTAGGAAGGTATATGTTTTATCATCATAAGAATTAAGCATTGAATTGCAGGCCTGTTGGGGCTCTGAAGATTCAGGCTTATAGAAAACGCTAAAATCTTAGCATTTAATTCAGACCTGTAAGCAAGAAAACCTGTTGCAAACAGCAGCGGTCACAGGGACCTTCTGTTTTTTTGCTAAGACCCAGCCGGTACATGACTGGCTGAGATTAATTACTCTATTGTTTCGCATCAAGGAGAGTTTAACCTGTGAGAGAAGCTGTGATTGATGTAATAAGTAGGAATTGCCAATATTTGATTCTTGGGTAAAGCTATAATGCCATCTAGGGGAAAAGTCTGTAATAATTATTACATGTTTAATTAAGAGAAATAGTCAGATGTAATAATGATTTTTTTAAAATAACCCGGTGTATTATATTATATTTACAACTTTGTAAGTGTGTTTTCATTAAGAAAAAGGTACATCTGGGGTGGCCGGCCTGCCTCTATATTTCTGAGGCTAAAAAATACTAGTTAGCCAGAGTCATCCAGTCTTTTCCTTTGTCTGTGTGATTTCACAATGTAGCTCAGGGGTTTAAACAAAATCCTCTATGAGTTTTGTATTTTATAAGTAAGGAAATGGGATTTCTGAGAAAGTATAAGGACATAAGAACCCCCATGGCAAAGGAAAAGAACTGGGGGTGCTCATACATTCCCAAACACCCTGAGTTGAGGCAAACTTAACTCTAGGAACTTGTCCAAATATTTCAGGCATATCTGGGTCAGCCTGACTGATCAGGAACAATGGCATATGGAATGTACCAAGTATGCTTGAAAGCATATTCACAATAGTAACTGTTCCAACTAGTCCCAAAATTCATTAATCTTGAGAAACAGTAGGACAATGGTAACATTTATTATATGGACAAAATCTTGGAATCACCACTGGAGTTTCCTAATGCTTTCTGATTGGTTTGGAACAATTGTAGAGAGGAGTAACTGTGATGTTGGGCGTGCAGGAACTCATGAGATTGGTGAAATCATTGTCATATGCTCAGGGACAGCTCCAGGAATGCCGGGGCCCTTGGGCATCACCTTGCCCTGGGCCCCGGCATGTGTGTGCGTTTGTATTTGTGTTCGCGCGCGCAAGCACACAGCCCCTCCACCTGTCTGGTGTCTTTTACCATTGCCCTTAACGAAGATGGCGGCCGTGGTTTCCCTAAGGGGATGAAGCCTCCACCACCATCTTTGTTGATGGCACACATGTGTGCTATGCACGAGCATCTCTGCCATCAACTAAGATGGCGGCAGGGGCTTCAGTACCTTAGGGAAACTGCGGCCCCCAACTTCATTAAGGGCAACAGTAAAAGACAGCAGACAGGTAAGTGGGGAGACGTGGGGAACGTGGAGGGGTTGCGGATCACTGAAGGGGAGCAGAGGGGTGGCTGAGGGGCCCCCTGTAGCTCCAGGGGTCGTCAGGCCAGTGCCCAACCTGGCCGCCCTTTGGAACCAGCCCTGCACATGCTGTCACTATACTCTATAAAAGAGCTTGCACACAGTGTCTCAGTGCAGTCTCTCCTGGATGTTTCCAGGGGGCTGACCCTGCATGTGCATATGCATATGCTTGTAAAGAATAAAGGCCTACCTTTTTGCTTCAAGCCTGTGTCCTCAAGTATTTTTTTAAGGACCCCCAGCAAAAGATTCCAATGGAGAAAGAATTCTCCAACACATCCTTCACAGAAATGTTATTTAGGTGATATGGTATGGTATCCTATGCTGTGGTTAGTTCAAGATTCACCACTACCTTGGAGTGGGATGGCTATCACTAGGAGAGGGGTGGACATAAGTCCTGAATTTGTCTGTTCTCTGGAATAGACTCATGGAAGATTTCTATTTAGTTCTAATCAGAATGTATTTTCTCCTTCTAAATGTGTTTTCGATTTCAAAATATTGATAGCTTATTTTTAATGCTTGCTTGGAATGCAATGTACTAAGTTCATTTGGGCAACAGTCATGACATAAATAATCAAAGAGGCATCTATGCCATAATTGCATAGTCACATAGAATTAAGAAGCTTGGTGGTCTTCTGCTTCAACCCACTGCTCAATACAGGACTTACACGTTTCACTTGAATGAATACTACCCCTCTCATGGTTCTTAAAAGACTTCAGGATATCACAGTGGGAAGCTTTCAACTGCTGAGGGATTCAGTTCCTTTTTCTGCCCAGTGTATCAGAGGGGCTGTCTATATAGCTACATCTTGCATAATTAGTTTGCCATTTTGATTTGATTGATATTTGCCTTGGCATTTGTGGAAACTGTGTGCAATTTGTCCATTGGGTTGTGCATCAGCCACCATAATGAATTTTGAGTTAACACAGGTCTTGATCCTAATACCTCCTGCTATGTCTGCATTACTCCACCACCCCTTGTTAACAGCACAACCATAAGGTCTTATACTGCACAGCTTTTCTAGGGCAACTGTGACTTTGCAGCTGCATGCCTCAATTGCTTTGTACTGGCAACGAAGGGTGTACACCATACAGTGTACAGTATTATAGTTACCAGCCTTACTGTGTTGATGAAGAAAAACTTCCAAACACATAAGTACTCACTGACAAAGGTCAACAGCAGTCAAGCAATTACACAAAAGAGGGTCTCTTAACAAGGAAAATCACATAAGGATTATCATCCCAAGACTGCTTTTGCTCCCCACCCCACAAGAAATCTGATGTGGTATCACTAATGAGAGGACTTCATTTGAATCACACATTTATAATTCTAGAAGATTATGTATGTCCACATAGAACTTGGACTCCTAGTTCAAACAGAACCATGTGGACGGGGACTTATGCCGCATCCCGGGCCCATTCAGCTCGGTCCTGCGGCCCTCCATCACGGCAACAGATATGCTGGGAAAAGGAGTGGTGGAAGGAAACATGAATTTTATTTCCTTCTGCCATGCCAAGCCGGCACAGGCAGCAACCTCCGCTCCCAGCGGCTCCTGGGCACACTTGGATGTGGCTATCCCATCTACTGCCTCTGCTTCCACCAGCTTTGCTTCCGCCAGCCTCCCCTGAGCTGGATTGCTCTGTTAGACATTAAGTAACAATGAGTTTCAAAGTCTTTTTTTTTTAATAAGGGGACAACTTCACTAAACGAAGTGGCTCCAATATCTTGCTGATTAACACAATAACGCAATCCTATACATTTATATTCAGAAGTTCAATGAGACTTAATTCCATGCAAGTGTGCATACAATTACACCGAGTTCAGTAGGCATAAGGCGGCACACTTGCACTGAACTCATTGTGGCTTACTTCCGAGTAGGAATGGACCGCATTGCACATCTGTTTTTCTAGGGAAAATTCACAATTTCTATGTCCTTCAAAACAGTAATCAAGCAACAGTCAGAATATATAAAATAAGTTCTTGAAAATCCCTCTGCCTGATTTCAGGCGATTTCCCCCTCACACTGCAGTCCTGAAGAACTACTACCCACTTCACTTCAGAAGGGTTGCTCAACCCTCTCGGAGAGGCTTTTCAGAGGATACAGGGACTGTAGGGGAGAGGGGAAGATGAGAACACAAACAGTGATTGTGTGAGCTCCCTTCCACTAACAAAATAATTGGATACATGATTTGATCCTCAGCTTCCACAGGGCCACCATCTTAAATACCAATTTATCCTGTGTGTCAGATCGACAGAATATTGTAAGCCTTTATTCCCCCCAAAAAAGCATGAGCCATCATTTTCCTATATTTAAATAACTATTACATTTGATGTTTTAAAGTGTTTCAGAGCTTAATTTTAAGCAATATGTTTAATAAATATTGGTCATGCTTTAAAAGTAAGTAAATTTGTGTTTTCTTAAGAATTCTAAGTTGAATAAACATGTGAAATGGAAGCAATGCGTAGGATATTGAAGGCTTAAGCATACTGGAAATAAATACTGGAAATGAAGATTTTTTACATAATTGTACTTAGTTACATAGTTACCTTTAAACTATTTTATAAGTTTATTGAATAATCTAGAGTTAAATAAAATATTGAAACCCATGCCTGACGCAGAAAAGCTTTTTTTCCTATTGAGAGTAAAAGTTTTTTTCTGAAATGTCGATTCAGTTCTAAATTTCAAGCCTCCTGTAACTGTAGTAGTTGGAATATGGGACATCCTGTAATATTTCTTTGTAGTCATTTTAAATCCATAATACCATTTTTCAGGTGAGACTTACTATAATATAATTGGATTGAAGGCTGTCCTGCCCTCCACTCTCAGATTCAGACTTGGAGGCTCTGGAAGTCTTTTTCTTTAAAACTTCATAGCACCACTTAAAAGGACGTCGAGACATCGATCAAACTACAGGTTATACAGGTCACAGCAGCTTGCAAACACCTGAGCATGCATGCCTATACCACCTCAGATGTCGTTGCAACAGTTAGTCTCGACTCTAAGACCCTCTTAAATAGAATCTGGGTGTGAACTGTCTTGTGCGGGAACTGACTTTCAAACTAGGACTGGGCAAGGAAACAGTGGCTTCTACAGAGCTTTCTCTGTGGCAGCCCTTAAGTTGTGGAATCCCTTCCCTACAGAGGTGCATCTGCCACCTTCGCTATACAGTTTTCAGCAAATGCTAAAGACACACCTCTTTACCCTGGCCTTCGGCTCCTGAGATGTAAGTTTTCAGGACCCACCCTCTTCTTGTGACTGAAATGTGTTTTAATTCTTACTAATATTGTGTTTTAGATTTTGTAACCTGCCCTGGGACCTATTGGTGAAGGGCGAGCAGTAAATGGGCAGTTCCATCTGTTCATGCCTGTGCAACTTGCGAGACGTCCTTGGCAACGGAGGCAGGGTAGCATCTGCCTACTCACGCTCTAGCCCCTCCTTTTTAAGCACTTTGGCTGTAGCCAGTTAACCGGTGGTTGGCCTGGCAGGGATGGGAAGGACTCCCCCTCCAAGTATACTGGCTGCAACTGGTCCTCATCTTCCTGGAAAGGGGTGGGCAGAGGCTGACTTGACAGGGATGGGGAGAAGAGGCAAGGGCTTATCTCATTAATCCCTTCTGCAGGAGTTTTCCGCTTCAAATTCAAGCTGTCATCTGAGAACTCACGGCTCTTCCCATCCAGCCCCACAGCCTCCTCTTGATGACCGCTGGGGCTGTCCCTGGATCCTATTCCTCTTCGTTACAAACCACTTGCCAAGGGCTCACGACGGGACTCATGACAAAGGCTAATCTGTCATGGGAATTAAGACTTGGCCAGCTTCACACCAGGACGGAACAAAATATACCACCTTGGTTTCAACATTTCCATATAGAATATTCAATATTAAGAAGTTTCATATTAACCAATATAACAAATGGAAGAATGTCAAATGAGTCAATTCTCTTTGACACCTTAATTTAAAATGGGAATGAAATAGAAAGTTTTTTTCTAAGATTTATGGGTTGAATCTACAGAAGCACAAGCAGAAAACTTTTTGAATAGGGTTTCCTTGCCTTCCTCCCTACTGCAGACCACTATGGTGCCCCCAAATCCACTCCTGAGCATCAGTGGGACTCTCAGGAATAGCATGGAGCACAAAGAGCAGCACTGGGGAGTCAGGCTCTACTCTCTTCAGGTATCCCTGCCCAATTTCTGCTGACCCCCCCATTAGTACAGCTCCCCATACGACATATCTCATCATTTGGAAGGGTTTCAAAGCCTTAGGAGCAGCTTTTGGGGGCAGGAGCCTGCAATAAGGAGGAGGATGCATGAAAAGTCCACTATGCATGCAGCCTCCTGGTTGCACTACTTTGGAGTCAACTCATTGTTTACAAAGGTCTAAGAAAGGTAGTATTTGTAGCAACTTTAAGGAGAAATGGGAAAGAATTAAGAAATCATTCCTGAAAGTATTTAGCATGATTTTTTTACAAGTGGCCATGCTTTTCCACTGCATGTAGATATTATTTAATTAATTAATATTGTGCCTATCCTTCAAAAATGAGCCTACATATGAAAGTAGATTATAAAAGCCTTTATTACTGGTATTTGTCACCATATAATCTGCAAACATCTATAAAAATCAGTAATTGCTAGAAGCATAACCAACCAACTTACATTGTAGCAATATTACATTTTCCTTGGAAATAATAATGGGTGATTGGAATGTCAGTTGGCTGTATATACATTGCAGCCACTTGACCATTCTACCTAGTTATTTGAAAGACTCTGTACCGCAGGAGCACTATCAGTTAGTAAGGAACCTTTGACTCCATCTACTACTTCCATAAACAACTGTTTTAACATAAATATTGATAATGTGTTTTAATAGTTATAATTTTCTTGATATAACAAAAATACATGATTTTTAATTTATTTATATGCTGCTATCAATATACATGGCACAATAACAGAGAGAAAAGTCTCTGCCCCAAGGAGCTTACAATTTGACACAGGGAGAAGCAACAGGAGGAAAGGTGGAGGCAAAAGTAAAAGAGAAGAATATTTGTTTTATTCTATGTACTTAGGACTTGCTTTAGGAACTATGGAAGAAAGAAAAGGAGCATTTTTCATGGAAAAGAAAAAGGCAGCATCATTTAGGAGTTCTGAGAGAAAGCTCCAGGGAAAAGAAACAGCAAGAGAGAAAGAGCAGTCATCACAGGGGGCAAAGATCTGCAGATCGCAAAATATGGTGAAAGTGGATGAGTGAATATATAACATTAAGTTATGAAAAAAATTATGGTCATACCAGCTTTAGGGCTGATTTAAAACTAGTACTCAAATGCTTGATGGTTGAACTATTATTACTTATATCCTGTAGATTCTCAATGTAGCTTTAAGTGTCTTGTCCAAAACCAATATTAATTTATAATAGCATCATGCTAGCTCTCATTAAATTATTACAATCATAGATTCATATCTATTCCTATTTTCTGTTCCTATTAAAGTGTATTGTAATGAAATCAATATATAATTTTCAAAGTGAATGAAGTGAGAGCAAATGTACAAGTCATTTGAAAATGGATAGCAAAAATTAAAGCAAGTTGCTCCGCCACAGATCAGTTAAGGTTATTATCTACAGACTATTTCACAACAGTAAAATGTGCATGGCTAATACAGGTTTTCAATCAATGAGCAGATTTTCTAAACAAGACAATGCTTTTTTAAAATTCTTTTTACTCACTCCGACAGTGAATCAGTTATAGATGAAGTAAGCTCTGAGAATGTAATATAAACAAGATAAGGCTGTCAGCCCATATATGGCACTTCCTGCTTCAGTTTCTTTTATGGCTTTTCCTGTTCCCAACTGAAGCCTGACCCCTGTAATACTAGAATGAGGTATCTCTGTGTGAACTTAGAGATAGCCAAACAAGTGTGGGAAATTCCCAGGGTACCATGCCATGTATCCTGTCATCTGTTCTTTGTATCATGTCATTTCTCCTTCATTTATCCTACAAAAGGTAGGTGTCAAGACCCCTAATGGGCAAGTCTTCTGGGATTTGGTACCTCACCTTTCAGCGTACCGGTTAAAGCCAGGAATGTATATAACCTATGTAACTAAGAATTAAGTGTGTATGAAATAAACATTATTACTTATTGTGCTGTGAAGGCCCCATTATTTTGCTGATATCCGCAATCCTAAGAGAATCTTTGGCAGGATTTTTCTCATTTGATCTGCCCCTGTGGATATCTCCTATGTTCAGAAACAGTGTGCACTTAGGTTCGCACAACATTTGATAAGTTGAGCTCTGCAGGGCCACAAGGTTAAAAGGGAACTCGTGTGAACCCTCGAGCCTGTGCATTTCTAGAATGAAGTAGTCCAGACTATTTCACCAGTCACAGCTACTTTTCTTCTCCTGTTCATCTCACTGCTGCCAAATGGTTTCTTCCCCTTTCTGCCACTTTAATTATCCTACTGAGACTGGGAGACAGGCATCTGCGGTGGGTGCTCCCGGGTTACTTGGGCTCTGGCATCTTCATGAGTGTGTTTCAGGTTTGCCACCAAGCCTAACCATGATGAGACAGTAGTCTGCAGCTTTCAATCATGTGGATAATCCCAGTGTTATCACCCTGCCACAGGTCTGGGCTTGACTGCATCATCAGAGGTTACAGAGACCTGCTTCTTCCTCACACTGTACAGATACCATGCTTAATAAAAGCACATAATTGTACCTTCATCATACAAAAGATAGCCCTGGATACACACACACACATTTTTTTTACATTAAACAAGAGGCAATCTCACACACACTAGTCCTTTTCTCTTAACTGTTGCTTTGTTGAAGCCTATATGGCTCAAATACCTAATTAGTAATGTGCTTTTTCCAAACGCAGGAGTCTTAAATGAAGCTGTTGGTGTCCCTTTAGGACCTTAGTCTAAGGATATTTGCCACATTTTTTTAGGTTGAGAAGTAAATGCCTGCAGCACCACAGCAATATCACACATCATAATGTGATTGCAACCAGAGATAATCTTTAGTGTCATAATGGCAGAATCTTTTTAACACATTGGAGATACTAATATTAATTACTTAAATCCCATCATTCACTAGTGAAAAAATCCATCAGTATAGAAGACGTTATTTATTTTCTCTCAAGATGTAAGAAATTCTAGGGACAGCACTACCCAAATGCACCTTCCTTTGGAAGAGAGAGCATTGAAGACTTATGCAGTAAGTGGAACCAGAGCACAAGTTGAATCATGTTCCTATCGGGCAGCAGATCTGCTACCTCACATCAACCACAGGATGTTTTCAGCCTTTCACTCATAGCTTTCAGTCTTCCTCTGTCTCTGTTCCAAGAAATGCCAACATGCTGCTTCTGTACACACACACTTTTTCCCTCTGCCTTTCAATGGTGAGGCTTTGATGTGTCACTTTCCTGAAGCCTAATGGCTTTCCCACTGCAAGCACCCGAGAGAGATCTCTGTGTGAGAAACCAAAAGCATCTTCTAACAATTGCCTCCCATAAAGACATATCAATAGACATAAAGACTATTAACCAGCAATCTATGTAACAAACGGAATCATCAGTAGAAGCCACCCACTTCTAAGGGATAAAGTAAGAGCCTACAACTACCTAACCTTCCTGCCATGACACTGGTATCACCAGTAGCTGGGATAGAGTTAGATCTCCCAATCACAGCACACCTAACTGAAGCCATTTAACGTCTACCACTTTCTGCTAGAGAAAGTAGATACAGTTCAGTAGTTTGTAAGGATAGACAGACAGGGACAATTGTTTATATGCCTTCTTCCTGTAACCGATATCAGGAATCCTGACACACTGGGCTTGTAATATCTGTGCAGCATCCAGGAAAGATGAGTGTACCAGAAGTCCAGGATGACTAGGACCTATTACTATGCAACATGTATCTTGTAGAGCAGTGGTTACCAGCCTGGGGTCCGTGACCCTTAGAGGGGCCAGGAAATCATCCTGGGGGGTCATGAAGAGCCACAAGAGGGTTTTAAAAAAAAAGACTTCAGGACAGCTAAAACGAACTGAGCAAGTGTGAGCTACTTTCATTCCTGGCTCCTCACTCCCCCCCCCCAGGAAACCAGCTACTCATTGCTCTTCCTGGGTTCCCAGTTCCTTAAGCCCTTATGGAGAAGGGTAGCCCCAGCCTTTGCACGCTGTCTGGACTGGTGGTGGCATCAGCAGCAATAGGAGGAAAGCCGGACATGGCGGCCAACATGTACTGAGTAGGAGGGATGTGTGTATGTGTGTGGGTCCTCTGGCCTTCTCACAATCTCTTCCCACAACTCACCAGATTCCTGCAATGTGAAGGAAACAGAAAGAAGTATGCAACAGTGGTGGCACACTCTTCCATCCTCATGCATTATCCTGTAGTCCCACAAAGGCCATTACCAGACTAAGGGGAAGGTGGTGGTGATGGGGGAGAGGGAGAGAAAAGAAGATGGGGAGGTCACTCCTCACCCCTTTGCCTCAGAAAGAGAGGGGGAGAAAGAGGTGGTGGTTGCGGATTCCACCTTGCGCTCACCAACTACTTCCCTCTTCTCCGTCCCATGGAACACCCTCCCTTTAGTGTAAAGAGACAGAAGGGGGGAGTGAGGGAAAGGAGTGGAGGTCTCACTGCCATCACAGGTCACTCCAAGAAAGGAAGCACCTAGAATTGACATGTAGCCCACTTTACTCCAACCCTCCCTCCCCCTGCCCTCATGTCCCAAGTGCTCTCCCTCCCATTTATTTATAACATTTATACCCCACCTTTCTTTTCATGATAGAAATGCAAGGCGGCTTACATATGGTTCCCAAGCGGTCTCCCATCCAGGTACTGACCAGACCTGACTCTGCTTAGCTTCAGCAAGGAGCTGGCCTTATGTGCATTCAGACCATGTGGCTGCTCTTCTTCATTCTTCCAGCCGCTGCCACCTCTTACTTGCTGACCTCTTTTGATCCACTGAACCACTCCCCCACCCACAACTTGACAAGCCTTTCCTCCCTCTAACCATGCCTGCTCCCTTCATGACTTCTACCTCTCTTTTTCTTCTCTCTCTGACCACTCATGCTTCCCTCCAACCCTGGTGCCCAAGCTTACTCCTATTTTTATTTTGCCTATAGGCTTGCGTGAACCATGTGTTTAAATTTATTATATATTTATTGTGCTTTAACTTCCTGCCAGGCAGCTTTTTTCTCTTTCTTCTGCCTCTGTTCCTCCATCTGCATGCAAATCATGGTGATGGCCAGAGTGGCAGCAGCAGGAGGAACAATAATTAACATGTGGGGACATGAAATTTTTTGAGGTTACAGAGGGGGTCCTGTACTCATAAAGGTTGGGAACCACTGTTGTAGAGTGGTTAAAATGCTTCAGATTTGCATCCAGAAGTTCAACCAAATTTCTTACAGAATGAATTTAAAAAGCACAGAATGCGGCAGTAGTAATTCTAACACAGAAATCCTGTCAACATAATGTGCTGCAAAATTACATATATGTGGACCCATCAAAAGGAAGATGGATTCATGCCACTAAGGAATTGAATGTTAAAGAAGTTATTCAATATTCTGAAAAGATATGGATGCTTAAATTATAAAGCAATTATCCATTTCCATCTAATTCATCTTTCTACACTCTTCATCTATTAAACCACCAGTTTAAAACTAGGAAGTTTTCAACATACTCCAGAACTACTATCTGGCACCAAAAAAGCAAAACTGTTTGAAACATATAAAGTATCAAGCTATGTATAAAAATTAATGTGCAGATTTCTCATTCAATTTTTTCTTTTGTTTCTCACTTCTCTTGGTTATTTGCCCTGCTCACAATACTTCAGAAAATAAGGGTTCAGATCAACCACGCAGGGCCTTCTCTCAGTCCCACCAACGAAAACAGCTAGGTTGGTGGGGATTAGAGAGAGGGCATTCTCAGTGGCAGCCCCCACTCTCTGGAACTCCCTCCCGTTTGATCTTCGCCATGCCCCTTCCCTGGATACATTCCGCCAGGCCTTAAAAACCTGGCTCTTTGGACAGGCCTTTGGGATCTCCGGCGTAGGCTAATTTTTCTATGACTGTTTAAAATTGGTTCTATACTGTTGACTGCATTGTATTTTATTCTGTATTTATATTGTATATTATTTTGTATTTTATGGAATTTCAATATGTACGTCGCCTAGAGTGACTTCGGTCAAATAGGCGACACAAAAATTAAATTTTATTATTATTATTATTTAGATGTGCTTTATTTGACATTTAAACCTTGAGAGGAAATGCCACTTTTGTTATATCTTATCCTTAAAAGAATACAGGCGAAGACATTTTGGATTAAGGCGCTAAAACTCTAAAGGAAACTAATTCAGTATAACCCCAGAAATAAGAACGTTAGTAAAACCTTCTGGCCTGTCTAGTCCAGCAACCTTTCCTCTCAGTGGCCAACCAGTTGCCAATGGAAAGCCCACAAGCAGGACTTGAGTGCAACAGCACTCTCCTTTCCTGTGGTTTCCACCAACTGATATTCAGAAGCATACCACCTCCGACTATGGAGACAGAGCATAGACATCATGGCTAGTAGCCACTGACAGACTTAAACCTCCATGGATTTGTCTATCCTCTTTAAAGCTATTCATGTTGGCAGCTAGCACTGTCTCTTGTAGGAGTGAACGGCATAATTTAACTATGTGCTGTGTGAAGGAATACTTTCTTTTGCCTGTCCTGAATCTCCCAACATTCCATTCCATTGGATTGCCGAGCTCTAGTGTTATGAGAAAGGGAGAAAAACTTTCCTCTATCTACTTTCTCCATGCCATGCATAATTTTATACACTCCTATCATGTCATCTCCTATTTGCCTTTTCTCTAAACTAAAAAGCCCCAAATGTTACTTTCTTTTTAACAATTCAGATTGAGATTGTTCCTTCTATTTGCCTTTAATAGCACGACTAACAGGCAGTTTTAGCTTACATCTGAAAGCCACGATGCAATTTACTAGGCCAACATATGAATTAACCATTTGCTTATGCACAGAGCCTTTTTACTCCTCCCTTCGCCAGACAAGACACTATTAAAGCAGGAAGCCTCTAACTAGCCATAGTTTGTAGTTTGTACGAACTGGGAAACTATGGCTGTTAGCTTCAGAATAAACCAGAATATTAAAGCAACTTCAAATTACTGCTTAGTGACATGGCTTGTTCCAACGTTGGTAACCATAGTTCCACATTTTGAACAAAACAAGAAACTGTTGTTAATTCAACGCTTTCCGGTTTATTTGCTCATACCACAAAGGAAGGAGCAAAAGGCCTATGTGCGCATGCAAAAGGCTTATTAAGTTGAGATATGATCATCCAAATGCAACTCCAAGATATGCTCATGTCAGCTTGGTCCTGCATGCCCATTTTATCAGGCCCTCCCTGCTAAAATCTCAGGATGCTATTTAACTCACGGGGGATCTGGATTCAGCTCAACAGTGAATGGATAAATTGGCAGCAACAAGACAAAACCGCTGCATATTATTCATGTGGTTGTATAAACCATGTCAAAGTTGTTTTCCAAATAATTTTTCACCATAGTGGAAGCCTGGATGTATTTTTAATAAAGAAAAAATGTTTCACATACCAAAATAAGAGTGTTAATAATAACATTAGAGTAATAACAATAATAAACTTTTCCACAACCTTGTTATTAAATAAAAAGCGACTATACTGTTTTTCCAAAAAATGGCTAAGTAAACCAATTACACTAGATGCTGCAGCCTAAACCTGGCAGCCCTGGTAGTCAGGGTTGGCTTCAGGTTTCTGGGGACCCATGGGCAGACTATCAGGGGGCCCTTCTTCTTCTCATAATGTCTTCTCATGATGTGTCCAAAGTATGGTAACCTCAGTTTCATCATTTTAGCTTCTAGTGATAGTTCTGGTTTAATTTGTTCTAACACCCAATTATTTATCTTTTTCACAGTCCATGGTATCTGCAAAGCTCTCCTCCAATACCACATTTCAAATGAGTTGATTTTTCTCTTATCCGCTTTTTTCACTGTCCAACTTTCACATCCAGACATAGAGATCGGGAATACCATGGTCTGAATGATCCTGACTTTAGTGTTCAGTGATACATCTTTGCATTTGAGGATCTTTTCTAGTTCTCTCATAGCTTCCCTCCCCAGTCCTAGCCTTCTTCTGATTTCTTGACTATTGTCTCCATTTTGGTTAATGACTGTGCCGAGGTATTAATAATCCTTGACAAGTTCAATGTCCTCATTGTCAACTTTAAAGTTGCATAAATCTTCTGTTGTCATTACTTTAGTCTTTTTGACATTCAGCTGTAGTCCTGCTTTTGTGCTTTCCTCTTTAACTTTCATCAGCATTCGTTTCAAATCATTACTGGTTTCTGCTAGTAGTATGGTATCGATCGTTACTGGTTTCTGCTAGTAGTAGTATGGTATCGTCTGCATATCTGAAATTATTGATATTTCTCCCTCCAATTTTCACACCTCCTTCATCTTGGTCCAATCCCACTTTCAGTATGATATGTTCTGTGTATAGATTAAATGAATAGGGTGATAAAATACACCCCTGTCTCGCATCCTTTCAATTGGGAACCAATCGGTTTCTCCATATTCTGTCAATAGGCAGGGAGTTCCAAAGCATAGGAGCTGCCACACTAAAGGATTGATTTCTTACAAGAGCAGAACAAGTACCATGTGGCACCCATAACATAGAAAGCACGCCTTGAACTTGGACTGGTAGCAAATCGGCAACAAGTGCAGATTTCAGAGCAGAGGTATTATGTGCTCGCAGGGTCTCACTAGTGTCAGTAGTCGTACCACACCATTCTGCACTAACTTCAGCTGCCAGGTCAGGTTGTGTTGCATGGAGAGCTCTGTAACTCTGCCTGACCGGTTGCCAGGATTCTTTTAGTTTGGGTTTTTGATTAGGAATCTTGACTGGCTGTGGGATGCTAAGGTTTCTGCCTTACTCACAGAAATCTTGTTGTGGTTAGTATGGTATCGCATTTAGGAAATCATCACTGTCTTTGTTTTTGTTTTTTCTATTTGCATTTCATTTACCTCTGTCCTCACTCCCTTACATCCATCGAAGCAACAACAGTGGTTCCATGATCAACCCCCTTAAACCTATGGACGATGCACCTTGTTGGTTACATGTCAGTTTATTTCTTACCCAATAGTGGTAAAAGAGAATTCACATACTGGGAAGCGTGGCTGCAATTGCTGTCGTTCCGAAGCTACTGCCTGTGAAGGTAGACCAAACCATGTGTATTTTTTCTCTGTAAATTATTACTCACTAGAATTGGATTAGCTGTTAAAGTGAGTTTATAGCAGACAACAGGGTAGGCAGGAAAGGATAGAGAATTTTTTTACTCTTACTCATTTCTCAAACCTCTTTCTGAAGTGATAGATCGAAATTTAGAGCAGCCACATTAAAAGGTAAGCAGGCCATTCCAGACAGGGGGTTGCCAACCCTGCTTTGATATTTATATTGTTGCAGAGGATCCCTAGTCAAGGCTTACCAACAGCACGATCCTAACCATATCTACTCAGAAGTAAGTCCTATTGAGATCTATGAGGCTTAGCTCCTTAGTAAGTGTGGTTAGAATTGCAGCCTTCAGGGGTATCCATACTCCTGAGTCTCCCATCTAACCTCTGAACATTAGGCTCCCTACTTCCTCCAATGGCCTTCAGGCAACTGGACTGGCCTGAGGGCATTTAAACCCTTTTCGCCAGAAGCAAGTAGGCTAGATTAAATGTTCCAGGCTCCATCTTTTAGCTAATATTTCTATCTTAATTTCCAATCAGAGAAATGTTTTTGTTTGAATAGCATGCTCCAAACAACTGTAGTTGAGGCTTAATATATCATGCTTAATAACATCACTAGGGCCCGCCCCTGAAATCTCAGGAGTTGGGAAATTTCTGACAAGGCAACCTTACCCTGGATCCCTCACTGCTGCCACTAAGTCCCTGCTGCTTGCCTTGCAGCACAGCACACCATACAAGGAAGCCTTCTCTTCCTCCTTTGCTCCTTCATGATCTAGCTCGGAGAATACCACAGAGATTAGGAGGCAACTAGCCTAGACATTCTCTTCAACATGGGCACTAAGTGAGTCAGTGGCCAAGTTGAGGAGACCCTCCCAGGCTCAGACTTTCATCTCTATCATATTAACCCCTCAATTTCCCCTCCTCCTTCATGAATCAGATAAAAAGTGAAGCTAGCAGGGGGAAAACACTTCCTGTCCATTGGAATAGGATGGGGTCAGCAACAAGCAGCAGATCCCATTCCACTGGAGCCAGTGAGGGGCCCCACCTGGGCCACTGGTAGTCTATGTTTGGTCCTTAGCCTACCAACTTATAGCATAATTAGATTCTTTTGCCGCTGTTGCAATTCTGTATTTGCCAACACCTTATCATGACTGTAGGCTTTCTGTTGCCCACTTCAATTATTATGCAGAAGAAACACATAGTCATAGAAATACACATAGAGATACTGAGAAGGAAAAGTTTTCACCCATGCAGCACTCTACAATTTTTGCTTAGTAGTAAGGACAGTCCTGGGGGTTGAGCAGTGTGCTGGAGCTTGTGGAACACAAACAAGGAAAACCTTATGGCAGAAGTTTTCCCCACAACTGGCTCTACTAGGCACTGAAGAGGTTTACTCTGGCTCCCAATACACACATTTGCAGGGATGGGGTTAAGCACCAAAATAAAAATAAGCATCTCAATGTAGGATTAACCAGTTGTATTTCATCTGAATTACCCAAATTTAGGTCTATAAAATTTTAACCAGCCACCTTCCTTTGACTCCCAAATTCAATGCATTCTGTTTTTTCTTTGCTTTCTCTTATGAACATGAATTTAAAAGACAGCTAGACATGGAGGCACGTAACAACAAGCAGTTGAATACTCTCCCCTCTCTTTGGTCTCACTGATATGTAAAATCCTATGTTTTGTTTCAGAATTTTAGATACCACACTTCTCCCCTTTTCTTCAATTATCTGATCCCTCAAATATAAAGTTGTGGTTTTGAAAGTTTTGTAGCAAACTAGTTTTGAGAGCTATAGAATAAAACTACTCAACAATCATAATAATAATATGCTCTTAAATTACTATGATTTCTCCTATGCCAGATGGACTGATGTGAACTCATTTTGTACAATAAAATAAGAAGAGGACAAAAACAATGGTTTCACCATAGCAATACGTCCTTGCTGAGCATAAGTATCTACCTGCAGAAAGCAGGTACAATCCAAGTATGTATGTATAAATAATTAAGGCTGCAATCCCGTTCCGTGCCTGGTAATTCCGGGCAAAGGGGCGAGTTTGCGGCCACAGCCGAAGCCAGGCCGCCATCGGGTGCGTGTGTGTGCACGCGGCGT
The DNA here is from genome assembly GCF_030035675.1 of Rhineura floridana. NCBI lineage: Eukaryota > Metazoa > Chordata > Lepidosauria > Squamata > Rhineuridae > Rhineura > Rhineura floridana. Next base: position 138,851,087 of record NC_084482.1, on the reverse strand, counting down.
GCCAGCGCGCCATTGTGACATGCAGGAAGGAGGCAGGGCGGCTGAAGGCCATTTAAGGCCACTCCACCAGCCTCCCGCCCTCCTTTGAATTTTGGCGGCAAGGCCTGCAGAGCAGTGAGGCCTTGCAGCGGTGGTGGCTGTGGCGAGGTGCAGGGAGCCTTCCGGCGACCCGCGGGAGGCTTTCCAGCCGGGGCGAGAGCCTTTGATGTGCCAGGAGGCCTTTGATGTGCCGGCCTTGTGGCGGCGGCTGCGACGGGGCGCAGGAAGCCTTCCGGCCACGGCGACAGGTCCGCGGTGCGGGGGAGAGGCCAGTGAGGCCGACACTGAGCCTCAGGCCCAGACAAACTACGCTGGGGGGAGGAGCACTAGCCGAGGACCCGACCGACAGGTAGCCGACGCCGCAGCACGACGACGACGACGAGGAAGAGGAGGTGGTAGCCGCTGCCTACCGGCCAACCATCTCCTCGCCGCGGAGTGAAGGTACCATTGTGTTGGGCTGCCGGGGCCTTGCGGCCTGCAGCTCACCAAGCCCGGCATGGTGTAGTACTTAGGGAGGCCTTGGGGCTTCTGTTTAGGTACGGGCCCCCGAAGCGTCCTCAACCCCCGTGGTATGTGGTGGGTGACTGTGGCTGGCCGAGGGACGGGCGCTTGACCCTCAGGGTGTGTCCTCGGGGTGTCTTAACACGGATTAGCCAATCCCTTACGTGCCGTGCTGGGTGGAAAAGTGGATTTTTCCTTCTCCACCCCGCCGTCCTTTCTTCTTTACCTTCTGTGCTTCCTGCTGAAGTGCGTGGCTCTAATCGACCTTTGTGATTATGACGATGGAGTCAAGAACTGGGAGTCAGTTTTTGGGGTCCCAAGCTGTGCCTGTGCGACATCAGACTGCTCCTTGGTGGTTCCTACTTGGGGCGCCTAGCACTGTTGTTCTTCTGGGCTCTATGTAAATTCAGTTTGCTTAAAAGGCTTGGAGATCTTAAACCTGCTTGTCAGGGTTGAGGAAAGGAGGGACCTCCTTAAATCCGGAAATGCTGTGAGTTCTTTTTCAAGGTAGCTTTTGAGGCTATGAACAGCCAAGAGACTGCCGTCAGGTTAGTTAAGCTGGTTTCTTGGTACTGCAGAAATGAAAGCGTATTTGCTTTCTCTTACAAAATTGCCCTGCACACAAAGAGGCCCAGCTTGAGTCAATGTAAATACACAAATAAATCTAACGCTTCTTAGTTGCTAGGTTCTTTTAATAAATATAGAAGATGGGTAGGCCTGTGCCTATTTTAAAAGCTTGAGTATTGCAACACTAAATATTGAGGTTGAGGATTATTCATAGGATTCTTTATACAGAGTGATTGCCCCTTTCTTAAATTAACTAATTTGATAAATTTTAGGTTATCCCACTAGAGAACACACACAAATTGGTGCAAGATGTTCTGTAAAAATACAGTGTACCTATAGATATGTACACATTGGTACTTTTTAATGGGATTTGCATAGAGTGATAAGTTTTGTTCACTCTACAGCTGATTTATTTTGGATCTTGTAAATTTGGAGTTACTGAAACTGGTATTACCAAATAGTATTGGGTATAAAGTGCCATACAAGTTTTGCTTCTTAATAAAATGTAGTTATTTAACATGACATTTATGCACAAAACGGTAGCAAGAGAAGTGAACATATATGGTTTATAAATACCACAAGGGAGAGAGGTGGTATATTAAATTGGCAAGTTTGCAATCTGATCTAGCTTGTATCAACTGATTCAGTTCTATAAAAAAGTATTCTGTATTTGGGTTGTATTACAGAATTGTAAAGACATAATAAGCTTTTGTGTAGAGAGGTACAGAACATCAGAAGCTTCCCGTTAGGTCTTCTGTGGCCTTGGGATATGTTTCCTTTTTAACCATAAAGTACATGAATCAACCATGCAAAGGGAACTCATCCCCCCTTTTCACTGTCAAGAATATATGAACCTTTCCATCAGTTAAGTCCCATAAACCTCTGTTCTAAACCCCATTTAATCTGTGATATTCTGAGTAAACACACATAGGATTCTGCTGTATGCGTGCAATCACGTGCACCCTTCCAGGGGAAGAAGTTACGATACACTCGGGGATTTTCTCATAAGTAAGTATGCATAGAATTGGTCCAATTCATATTTCTCTGAGTAAATTATTTAAACATAATGGAATTAATCACATGCAAGCTGCACATTTGCTTGCATCTTCTCTTTAGCTAGTTTACAAACTGGTCTGTAGATAAGGTGCCCACCTTTTTTTTTTTTTTTACAGGCCTCTAGTCCTGTGCTTTAAAGAGTCATTTGATCTGCAGACATTAGAAGATGACATTGCTTAACTCCATGCCATCTAATAACTGCTGAATACGAACCTGCTATTAAAGGCCAGGGCTCCTCAAAGGAGCGGGAAGCAGCCCCCAGCAGAGGCTGCTCGAGAAAAGTGTCCCTTCCCAGCTACGCTCGAGGGCTATGGACCTTGCTTGCAGACTGCCCAGTTATGGGGAGACTCATTTATGATGTGGTTTTTCTTTATTATGCGGTTTTCCGGATCCTATGGACGCACTGGTCCAGGGGACAGTTGATGAAGACATACAGTTGGGCAGGGTTATTGGCCCCTTCCCATCATCCCCTACCTCTGCTCTCTCAGTGCCCCCCCCGTATAGTGCCCAAAGTGGCAGTGGGCAAAGACTACCTGATTCAGCATCCGTCATACAAGTGGGGTCAGTCAGTGATGCCTTATGGGCAAGTGTGGCAGCTAATCTGCCTGCATTGCCGGCTGTTACACACGGTGGATTTTGAGCTGCTGAGTTTTGCCCTTTAAGTCAACTATGCAGCAGAGCATTACCTAGGGGCTGCTGTATTCTTGCATGGAGCACTTTAGCCCCTTCTTGGAAGGGACAGTCAGGAGACAAGAGGGCTCAGAAGCAGTGGGGCACTACTTTCATGATTTACAGTTCACGGGTAGGGCAGACTTTGGGTGCATGTTAGCACCTGATGGCACAGTTTATAGCGTAGCTATGAACTGGGGGGTTCCTTTGGCAGCTGGGGAAAGGGAAGATCCTGCCCCAGTGTTCACCTTCCAGGGTATGAAGACTGACTTTTGGACCCAGGGCTGCAGGCTGCCCTGGAAAAGCTTGAACTGTTGCAGATCAAGATCCTGCAGTTTTCAGGGGCTGAGGAAGGTGTTTGCTTCCTGCCCTTCAGGTGTTGGGGGCCTTCTACGGTGGGGGTTATGGTGCCATAACAGGGATTTCACAGCCTTACCACAAGTTCAAAGTTTTTGGCTGCCTTATGCACCAACCTGTGGTGTGGCCCCCACCTTTCCTGCGGCGTGTCAATGGTGTTTCAGTTAGAGGAAGGACCGACTCAGCTAGTCCCATACCGCATACTGGGAGATGGGGGAAGGGAGTCAGAGATGGCCATATGCCTGCTGCCCCAGCATGCTCACCAGCTATCAGAGGGCAGGAGGGGATTCCTGGGAGTTAGGGGCTGGCAGGGGCTATGCAAAGTGTGGCCTATTCCTATGAATCACATGCTGGAATTCATCACAGACGGTAGGAGTGTAGCTTGTCTGTCAGTGTGTCGCAAGGTAGGCTGGCAGGGGGCCTTTAGGACCATTCAGATGTCTTGGGATATGTCATGTGCTGGCCAGCTGGCCCATGCACACCCCCATACCCCTTATCCTCATCCTCCATGTTCACCTGACCCACCAGGGATTGTTGATCAGGGAGGTGCCCTGTGACCATCATGCTTCAAAGCTCAGCAGTTGCATGTAGTGGCCCTCACACTTAATTTGGAGCCTTCCGGATGGGGGGGGCGAGGGTGTTTGGGGGCCAGGTCAGACTTCCAGGCAGACCAGGGGTACAAGAGTCAGTCCACATTATTTTACCCTCCCCCTGGACTGGACACTTCCCCATGACGGCGTCATAGTGTTTTTGGCCTGAAGCTACAGGCCTGGTTGCCTGATATTCAGGGGGAAGGATCTTCCCTTATAAAGTTTCAGTCTAGTGTCTCAGTGCCCGGGAGCAGACCCATGGGGGTTTGAGGGACATGCTCCTCCGGAATGGGGGTTGCCTACCCGGCAATGGAATTGCCTACCTGGAACGGTCTATTTGGTTTTGGTATATGCAGGTGCACGCCGTCAGGAGGTGGAAGTAGGGGGCGCATGGAATACATTCACCCCGGGGGCGAGTCTGAAGGTCCGGGACCCAACTATTCACGATTGTTTCTGTTTTGGCAGGTTGCTGGACGGGGATGGAGCAGATGCGCAGCCTACTCTGCAGCCATGGCATGATCTCATAGGCTGGCCTTGGGGCCACAAACGCACATTGGTTCACAGCTGGGCCTCTGATGGTGGGCCACGGTTTGGTGGCTGGGCCGACAGAGTATGCGCTGGAATGGTCTCCTACCCATGTCGTTCCAGCAGGGTTCAGGGCGGAAGGTTCTGCAGGTGGTGGTCATTCCCCTGGGTGGGAATTACCTTGGTTACTGAAGGGCAAGACATGTGAGGACATGCAGTGAGGCCTCGGTAGCCTCGGGTCGTCTGCTGTGGTCAGACAGGAAGGGCAAGGCCCTCAGTGGCAGGCATGTGAGGACATGCAGTTGAGGCCTCGGTAGCCTCGGGTCGTCTGCTGTGGTCAGACATGGAGGGCAAGGCCCTCAGTGGCAGGCATGTGAGGACATGCAGTTGAGGCCTCGGTAGCCTTGGGTCGTCTGCTGTGGTCAGACATGGAAGGCAAGGCCCTCAGTGGCAGGCATGCGTGGACATGCAGTTTGTGGGGTAACAATGGCATCTTCCTGATGAACCTGCAGAGGTTATTGGGTGTGGGGTAAAGGGAGACTAAGCAGAGGCTTGTCCCCCTTTTGTGGCAAAGAAGTGCAGGAAAAGGTTTAAAGGGAAAGGGCAGCTAGGTGACACCTTTAGGCACCTTTGGGGGCGATTGGCGGTCCGGGGGCCTGCAGCTCAGGGCTATACGGCCCAGGGGGCAGAACACGTGCCGCCTTTGGGGCCAACGTGCCTCATCCGCTCGGAGTTTCACGGCTCCGGGGGGCGGTGATGCGGGTTGGACCCCCTACACATCTTCAGGGTGTGGCTTGAACTGGGGTCTGGCACAGGGCAGCCCCGGGCTCAGGCAAGGTTTAGTCGCCCTATGGCTGCAAGCAGGCTTTGCCTGGATCATCAGAATGCTCCCGCACTTGATTTCCCCTCTGCAGGTTCATTATTCTAATTCATTCCGTTTAATAAAGTGGCCCATGATTTAACCCAATGAATGGTGTTTGTGTTTTATTTCGGCAATAGGCCGCAATCCAATACACACTTACCTGGGAGTTAAGTCCAACTGAACCCAATGGAGCTTACTTTGAGTAGATACATACTGGATTGCAGCTTGTAGAAACATCAGTATGTAATATGTCTATGATACAGTAATTGGAAAGGCAATTTTGATTAATAATTATTGTGCCATCCCAGCATGCTGAAAACTATTCTTAATTATTTTAACATAGAAGAAAAAGACGTATGTTTGTATACACTGATCATTCAATATTTTTAAAAAATAGCCTAATTTATATTTCCTCCTTAAACTATTACTACTTCCTTTGATGACTATTATGGCATTAATTTAAAATACCAAAACTAGTGTTCATATGTTAGCAACAATGCAGCCCATTTCCTTTTCCCCAATTTAAATAATTCTGGTGACCATATATAATTATCCTGTTTTTTCCCTGCATCTATGCTCTGATTGTTGATCATACTTTATAAAATACTTGTGTAACATAATAATCATTCCCAGCTATTTATCAATATAAACAGTTAGACAGTTATTTATGAAAAAGGAAAAATGTTCTAAAATACTGAACAGAATAAAGTGGGGAAGAAAAGGGAGAACAACCTAATGAGTATTACCAAACTGCTCTTTGTATTAGAAAGCAAGAACATAGGATGTGAAGAAGCACAAACATCTGACAATTGTGGGGCATTTGCTATAATAATGCAAATAGGTGAGAGAAGTAGTATAGGATTGGTGTATTAGCTGATGATATCACAAATACTCTGAACAAGAACAAAGAATGGCTCTTTTCTGTAGTTCCCAAGGGCAACAGACATATGAGGGTGGAGGTGTTCTGAAAGGAACCAGCCTTGGTTGTAGGAGAAAAGCACTAGATACCTGTGCAAGCATATCTGCCTGCTCATCCAAGGAACATTATGACAGACTTGCCCCAGCACAAGTAGTCAGGTCTATTACCTCACAGCACTCAGTAGACTTACACCACACTACTGCAGCAGCAGCAAAAGCTACACCTGGTGGAATTCTCCCTTTTATGCAACATATATGGGAACCGAAACCCTCTAATGATTTTGACCCAGCAATCCTAGATATAAGTGCTGTAGAACTTCTGAACACACTCTTAGAGTAAGAATAATAGATTTATCAGGATGTATTAGATTTATAAATCTTTACAGCAATACATTTAGTTAATTTTGAATTCATTATAAAATGTGTACTGCCTTCAAGTCAGTTCCAACTTATGGCGACCCTATAGGGTTTTTCATGAGGCTGAGAGGCAGTGACTGGCCCAAGGTCACCCAGTGAGCTTCATGGCTATGTGGGGATTCGAACCCTGGTCTCCCAGGTCGTAGTCCAACACTTTAACCACTACTAGCTCTAGCCTTATAATTTTGTTCCCATTTATTTATATGGTTGTAGGTTAAATACATATGTTAAGGGGAATATAAATTGAGTTGTCAATGTGCACAATAACTGGGCCTCATGGAGAATGTGCACATGAATCTTCCATGAAGCAGGAATTTAGCACATTTCCCAGTCAATATACAAAATCTCCAACAGGCTTTGGGGACTGTGCATATATCGCCTGAATTTGGTATATTCTCTGGCCGTTACACATAATCTCCAACTGGTCTTGGGAAATGTACATATATCAACTGCATTTTGCACATTCTCTGGTCAGAATAGTGTCCAAGAAACATGCCTGTTGGGGATTATGCATATTATTATTATTATTATTATTTATTACCCGGCCTTCATCCTGAGGTCCCAGGTGGGTTACAACAATTTAAAATACAGAATTAAAAACAACTTAAAATCACAACATCACAAAAAATAAGGTGGGTCCTAAAAATAATCATCTCAGGTGTCAAAGGCCAGGGTAAACAGGTAAATCTTCAGCTTTCATTGAAAACTGTACAGTGAAGTTGCAAGATGCACCTCTGTGTGTGGGCAGTGTCATAGCTTAGGGGCTGCAACAGAAAATGCCCTCTCCCAGGCCACCCCACTCCTAAGTTTCTGAGGGTGGTGGAACTACCAAGAAGGCCCTTCTGTTAATCTCAATGCCCAAGAGGTTCTGTGGTCTTTTGTTTAGGGCTTTCAGCACTAACATGAATACCTTGAATTGTGCCCAAATTAGCTGGAGAATGCACAAAAATTAGCCAAGATATGCACATTCCCCAAAGCCTGTTGGGGATTATGCATAATGGCTACAAAATGTACAAAACTCAGGCAACGTATACAGATTTCTCAGGGCTTGCTGGAGATTATGTATATTCACAGGGAAATGTGCACAATTCCCTCTTCATGAAAGGTTAATGTGCACATTCTCCATGAGGCCTAATGAAAGTGCACAGCAGCCAGTTATTAGGCAGGTTAACTGCTCAATTTACCTTCCCCTTAACATGTACACAGAAAGCCAGCAGATATGAAAAGGTTTCATCAAAGGCTAATATTGTTAAACAAACCATGTATTTGTTTTATACTAACCTAAAAAGAGAACACTGTGCTAAACTGAAATTTAGTTTCTGCTACATGGTCAAACAAACTAAGAGTCATTTAGATTTAATATGAAAATAATGTCTCCGTCTCCTAACAAAACAAATGTATTCCATGTAAATATGCAGCTTCAGTTCTACATTAATGGTAAAATCTAGCAAATCTTCAGTAGGTTTTCTGCAAACAGCAACTTTGCCTTCTGACTAAAAGAAATAAGCCTTCAGAATAAAAAAATATTAGATACGACCTCAGATACACAAAACTAACATATTTGATATAAGGGCAATGTGGCATTTTCTAAACCACAATTTATTATCTAGATCTGGAAAAAAGAGTGTTGCTTTAACCAAATGCTGGCAAATTATACTATGCCATAAGCAGAAAAGCCCAATATACACTGGAATCTACTCTAATACATAAATGATTTTTTAAAGCCTTTGAGAGGTTAATAGCTGAAGGCAATACTCAAAGGTACATAGGCATCACTAGGCTAGTGGGAAAATTCATATATTGTGTTGCTGCATAGGAGCCAAAGGGATATGCCACCTTGGGACATGTATGATAGTTGCAGTCATTGAAGCTAAAGTACATAAGATTTGCCTTACGGGACAGACTAAGGCCCCTCTAGCCTAGCTTTCTATTTTCGACACACGGACATCCAAAGGTCTTTGGAAATTCTCAAGCAAGGCATGAAGGTAACATTCATCTCATTTTATTTGTCCCCAGCATTTAGTACTCCAAATACCTCTGGACATGGAAGTTCCATTAACTGTCATGACTAATAGCCATAAATAGACCTATTCTTGTATTTATATCATGCTTCATAAGCCAGTAGCTATCACCACATCTTGTGGTAGCACATTAAACAGCTTCTCTATTTTCAAATAGAATATAAATTCCTCATTTTAAATGTTCATAATATGTAGGCAAATCTCAAAATATCCTGCATAATGGTTTCAAAACGTATATTTGGCAATAAAAAGCACTAGTCTGACATGTCTTGTCTCATGGGTTCCATTTTTTGTGTGGCCAACACTACGATTACATTCCAGCTTTTAATAAATGCTCCCCTCATTCCTTAGGAACGTTTTGCAAGAAATCTGCACACACAGATCATCATGTGTGATTGTGCTATCTGTGTGAAATTCACCTTGTGTACACATGTTGGGCAGCTGCAATCAGCTGTAACCTCCTAGCACCTGTACACCCAGCCAAATATGCACATGTAAAATAGTGGCACGTGACAATCTACAGGCAGGTCTGATGCTTCCCCCTCCACACACACACACATTGAAGTTCTTTGCATTCAGAGAATGAGTAAAGCTGGGGAGGTGGCCCTTCTGTGCTCCTTCACCGCATAGGAAACCCACCCGTTCATACACTGCAGGTGGCATTCCACATCGGCATAATGATATTAGGGTCATCCCCGTTGGCTCCGCTGCAGCCCAGTGGGCGCCAAGGCAGCTGGCAAGCGTGTCTTCCACCATCCTTTTGAGCCTATGGGCGTTCTCGCCAATCACTAGACTCGACATTCAACCTTGGGGTGGGTGGTGTTTTGTTGTTTTGGTTTTTTTGGACCCTCTGTCAATCCGGGGGTGGGGAGATGTTTTGACACCAATTCTGACACTTTGCAGTTGGGGGAAGGGAGGAATAGCACCTTACCAGTCCGTGTGAGGTTCATCGATAACCAGCAGCAGCTTGAACTTTTTGGCTGCCGCTGAGGAAGACGAGCCCGCGTCCACCAAGCCCGCCGAGGCTGCCGTCTGCTTCACAGCATTGGAGAGGGAACTGAAGAAGCTGCTGCCAACCGACTGCTGCTGCTGTGGCGGCTGGGGTGGTGGCGCCGCCGCCGGCTGCGGCTGCCTGCGTTCCGAGGCCGGAGAAGCCGAGGCCGGAGCCGCCGAGGGAGAGGAAGACGGCGCAGCCGGCGGAGGAGGCTGTTGGGGCTCTGGCCGCTGCAGGTCGGTCATGTAGCCATTGGGCAGGTTGGCGATGAAGCTGCTGTCCGAGAGCCTGCGCCGCAGAAAGTTCATCATTTGGCCGCCAAGGGAGAAGAGAGCACTGGCCGACGACGGGGACAAGCAGGCAAGAAGCGACAGAAGGAGAGAAGGCTGGCGGGCTTTGCGTTCTACACGCCGCCTCGCTAGCTCGCGCAGGCAAGGAAAAGGCTGCCTGCCTGCCTCTGCTAGAGCGCTGGAACCCTCGGCGGCGGCTTCTACTGCTGCTACTTCCACGATTGTCCCGCCCTCCCGTCTCTAGGTGGCAGCCGCCCAAGCCTGCTGCTTTGCTGTGAATACGAACGGGCAGAGGCGGCGCCGAGCTGCTTAGTTCACGGGATTAAGGGGGACACTGAACGTGGACAACGGCGACGCTCTCGGGTTCAGCTCTAATTTCGGCGGGAAATCCTTCGGTCTTCCCTCCTGCTCCTCCTCAGCGCACAGGAAAATCCCTCTGAAAAACAGCCCCTCCCATCTCCTGTGTTTTACCTCAGAGATGCCAGTTTCCTAGGGGAACCTCCCTTTGCAAGCGTAAATCTCCCCACCAGAAAAACGGTGTATAGGATAACCTAGAGGCTCTCCCTGCTTCCCACAGAACTGCTGCTACCCGCCTCCAGCCATTTTGTAAGGAAAGCCCTTGACGCTCCGCTTCACAGAACTGGACATCCTCCTCATGCTACTTTTTGACGTGGCGGCACAGTCGCCATGACGGCTGATTCAAACGTGACAGGGTACAGTACTACAGCCCTGTTATGTAACTATACCTTCTCAGTCTTGAATTAAAGAGCTCAGCATCACAATCATGCCCCTTTCATGTGTGGTATGAAGAAGGAGAGGCCTCAAAGTTGTTCATGACACTTTCAAATAGTACAGATAGTACTGATCTGTATATGCATGAGATAAATGCTGGGCTGCTGACCACTAACAAGTCAAACATGCACACAACTGGGAAGGACATGGAAGGGGCAAAAGTGTATTGAGGGGTGAGCATGTTATAAGTGCCTTCAAGTGGAGGGAACGAGCCTCTGTGTCTCCCCCCCCCTACCACTTGTATAAATCGGTCAAGTAATGCTTCTAGTAAGTGCATTTAAATATGAGACAACAGTCATGGGAAACCCAGATAAGTACTTTATCCATGGTCTGTACCACATGTATTTCAGCCTTCTGAATAAACCTTCATATGATGCAATAGTCATGTCAAGCTTTATTGGCTAAAAAAATCTGGTCACTGCAAATGTGAAGACTAACGTTCTATACATAGTTCAGGCGACTGGGTACAGCATAAAAAGGAACATAGTGAAATTCCCAGCTCAATATACCTCATTTTGAAAGACAAGTTTACTTAAAAATGAAATGTCAAAAGTTTTGTTCAGACATCTTTCAGTAAGGGAAGAATATAAACAAACAATATGACACACACAGTACACAGTGAAAATTGGCATTCCCATGCCAGGTTAAACCTCTGGAAAACAGAATACTTCTGCTTGGTGTGGTAAATCCCATTACTATGTTCCATCCTACTGTTAGATTCCTACCTTAGGCTGCAATCCTAAACATGTCTACTCAGAAGTAAGCCCTGTTGAATTCAATGCAGCTTACTCCCAAGTAAGTGGGGTTAGGATTGCAGTCTCCGGGTATCAAAGTCCCATTCTCAGCCATATCTTTCTGATCAAAACCTCAAACTTAGCAAAGGAATAACTGAGTCAAACCTGCAGTCTGAAGGCATATGTTGCAGCCTAGCACTGGGGGAGAGGGTGTGTGAAAGAAGAGGCCTGGTTATATATGGCATAGTGAATGAACATTGTAACAAAGCGAGTCAAGATGACCAAGCACTTGGCTACTGCAAGCACATAATATCAAATCCGATGCAAAAAAACACCTGGATACTTAAAACAGAAAATATATTGTCACAATTTTCCAGTCCTCTATTTAGTCTTATCATAACCATATGATAATTGATCTCTAGTTGGAAAATTATTTTGGACAATGACTTTATTTGGACCTGAAAATGTTATCTAGCTTAAGTTTCTGTTGTTTACTGCTACTGTTGTATACCAATGAAATGTTCAAGAATAAAAAGGGCAAAAGCTATTATTATTGTAATGGCTATAGGTTCCTGGCCCAAAGATAATTTACAGGTCACACAGAGTTCAGTGGCCATGTGTAAATACTAAATAGTGTCAAGTAAATATGTTTCTTCCAAAAGAGAATGTCAATCATCCATGTCAGTTGATCCATTTGATCACGATAATGCAGCAGCCACTCTATTAACAACTAGCTCTGCAAGTAATTAAAACAACTATAGGACAAATGTTTAACTAATTACCATACAGTAAACATGTGAATCCACCCAAAGACCTAGTCAGGATCAATGAACCATGGATTCTTTATAAAGGTTATATCCCCTGCAATATACCTACAGGTTGATCACTTATCAGCAGTAAGTAGTTCTGCAGCTATAGAACTGGTCTCAAGCTGATGTTTTATTCCAGCAATCATTTCCAGTATGCTAACATTATTTTAGAGAGCCAGTGTGGTGTAGTGGTTAAGGACTACGACCTGGGAGACCAGCGTTCGAATCCCCACACAGCCATGAAGCGCACTGGGTGACCTTGGGCCAGTCACTGCCTCCCAGCCTCATGAAAACCCTATTCATAGGGTCGCCATAAGTCGGAATCGACTTGAAGGCAGTACACACACACACACACAACATTATTTTAACAGCATAAACCTGCTTTGTTGCCTTATTTCTTTACAGTGAATAGAGCCTCTTCAAATGACTGTACTGAGGTGACCGTTATCTGAATCAACTGATCATGTGCAAAAGAGGATTTCGATTTACCACACATCAGGTACAGATGTGTGGCAGAATGTATGGTTAAAATTGTAATCCATTAGGGCTCATACTTGATTCTGTTATTAGAAGCAGTTCTGTCCTGTTCCTCCCAACAGAAGTGTTCCGTGTAATGGGACTGAAGATGAGCAAAAGTAGGGGGTGATTGAAGGAATCATCCAACCTCAGAGTCGACAGTCTATCACAGCCACATAACGGAGAAAAAGGCCTTCTGTCCAGTTCAGAGTGCCAGGAACCGCCTGCAAGGGAACCAAACAGCAGTGGTCTAAATATCTGCTTGAGAGCTGATTCAGCCACAAACCAAAGAGAGAGCAGACCGTATTGGTAAGTATTACAAGAAGCTACATACAAGGTATGCTATATAAGATGTGTAATGGAGGACATTTATAGTCATAGAGGTCTCTCAACTCTGGCATTCAACAATTATCACATTTATCCGACCCTTCCTCATGGGAGTTTAGGGCAGTGCATATGTGCCACCCTTTTATCATTACAACAATCCTGTGAGATAAGATAGGCTGAAAGATACTGACTGACCCAGTTAACTTCCTGGTTGAGTGTAAATCGGACTCAGGTATCCTTGTTTCTAATCTGACAGTCTAACCACTGCTACACACTGATTTTCAATACATCTTACCAATTTGATTCGGGCAGTACTTAGGTATGAATCCCCATCTATGGGAAGGGCTATAACTCCTTTGCAAAACACATGCTATGCATTCAAAAAGGCATGTCCAACCCCTAGCATTTCCAGGTAGTGGTAGGAAAAACTACTGTTTGAACCTCATTGCAAATCAGTGTAGACGGTACTGAGCTAGATGGACCAATAGTAGGACTCCATATAAGGAAGCTCCCAATAGTTCTAACAGCAGAAAAAGTATTACCAAGTGTTCATTCCATCTCTGAGGACAATTTCATTTTGGTTATTGTTGCTGACAGTCCTGGACAAGGAATTTTGAATCAGCAACCTCCAAGAGCATCTGTTATGAACCACCCTGTTCAGATCTTGTAAGTTCAGCTATGTGGCTTCTTTTATGGAATCAATCCATCTCTTGTTTGGCCTTCCTCTTTTTCTACTCCATTCTGTTTTTCCCAGCATTGTTATCTTTTCTAATGAATCATATCTTCTCATGATGTGTCCAAAGTATGATAACGTCAGTTTCATCATTTTAGCTTCTAGTGATAGTTCTGGTTTAATTTGTTCTAACACCCAATTATTTGTCTTTTTCACAGTCCATGGTATCTGCAAAGCTCTCATCCAACACCACATTTCAAATGAGTTGATTTTTCTCTTATCTGCTTTTTTCACTGTCCAACTTTCACATCCATACATAGAGATCGGAAATACCATGGCATGAATGATCCTGACTTTAGTGTTCAGTAATACATCTTTGCATTTGAGGGCCTTTTCTAGTTCTCTCACAGCTGCCCTCCCCAGTCCTAGCCTTCTTCTGATTTCTTGACTATTGTCTCCAATTTGGTTAGACACATAACAATAACAAAACCTCTGTTATAGAAATATGCAGAGTAACTCAGTGGTACGAGCCTGGAGTGTGCCAGTATGTGTATTTACCTAAGTAGCAGGTTTTTACCCTGCATTTAGATCACTGAAACTTTAGTAAAATAAGAAAAAACTACTTTATAGAAATACATTGTTATTGTTGTTGTTATGTGCCTTCAAGTCAATTATGACTTATGGCGACCCTATGAATCAGCTACCTCCAATAGCATCTGTCGTGAACCACCCTGTTCAGATCTTGTAAGTTCAGGTCTGTGGCTTCCTTTATGGAATCAATCCATCTCGTGTTTGGCTTTCCTCTTTTTCTACTCCCTCCTGTTTTTCCCAGCATTATTGTCTTTTCTAGGGAGTCATGTCTTCTCATTATGTGTCCAAAGTATGGTAACCTCAGTTTCATCATTCTAGCTTCTAGTGACAGTTCTGGTTTAATTTGTTCTAACACCCAATTCTTTGTCTTTTTCACAGTCCATGGTATCCGCAAAGCTCTCCTCCAACACCACATTTCAAATGAGTTGATTTTTCTCTTATCCACTTTTTTCACTATCCAACTTTCACATCCAGACATAGAGATCGGGAGTACCATGGTCTGAACGATCCTGACTTTAGTGTACAGTGATACATCTTTGCATTTGAGGATCTTTTCTAGTTCTCTTATAGCCAGCCTTCTTCTGATTTCTTGACTATTGTCTCCATTTTGGTTAATGACTGTGCCAAGGTATTGATAATCCTTGAGAAGTTCAATGTCCTCATTATCAACTGTAAAGTTACATAAATCTTCAGTTGTCATTACTTTAGTCTTTTTGACATTCAGCTGTAGTCCTTCTTTTGTGCTTTCCTCTTTAACTTTCATCAGCATTCGTTTCAAATCATTACTAGTTTCTGCCAAGCGTATGGTATCATCTGCATATCTTAAATTATTGATATTTCTTCCTCCAATTTTCACACCTCCTTCATCTTGGTCCAATCCTGCTTTCTGTATATGTTCTGCTGCACATAGATTAAACAAATAGAGTGATAAAATACACCCCTGTCTCACACCCTTTCCAATGGGGAACCAGTCAGTTCCCCCATATTCTGTCCTTACAGTAGCCTCTTGTCCAGAGGATAGGGTGCACATTAGGACAATCAGATGCTGTGGCACCCCCATTTCTTTTAAAGCATTCAATGCTTTTTCATGATCTACACCAGCCTTTCCCAACTAGTGGGCTACCAGATGTTGTTGGACCGCAACTCCCATCAGCCTCAGCCAGCATTGCCAATGGTCAAGAAAGATGGTAATTGTGGTCCAACAACATCTGGTGGCTCACTAGTTGGGAAAGGCTGATCTACACAATCAAAGGCTTTGCTGTAATCTATAAAGCACAGGATGATTTCCTTCTGAAATTCCTTGGTCCGTTCCATTATCCAACGTATGTTTGCGATATGATCTCTGGTGCCTCTTCCCTTTCTAAATCCAGTTCGGATGTCTGGCATTTCTCGCTTCATATATGGTAAGAGCCTTTGTTGTAGAATCTTGAGCATTACTTTACTTGCATGGGATATTAAGGCAATAGTTCGATAATTACTGAATTCCCAGGGATCCCCTTTCTTTGGAATTGGGATGTATACTGAAGGCTTCCAGACTGTGGGCCATTGTTTAGATTTCCATATTTGTTGACAAATTTGTGTCAAAATTTGTTGCTTATTCAACATCCCCTACTCTTGGTTTAAATTACCCTTTAATTTCTCTAATCTTTTGTTCTTCCCTTTTTGTTGTCCTCTTCTCTTACTGTACAATAGTTCTCTTTGTCCGTCCATACTAGTAGCTATATTGTTGCATTTAGGGTTCTGACTGTGTTTCTGTCTCCTTATGCTTTTCTTCTCTCTTTAACCATTTTAAGAGTTTCTTCAGTCATCCGTTGAGGTCTTTTCTCTGTTTTTACTAGAGGGATTATCTGAAATCTGTTACTTACTTGATCTTTATATTCTTCTGGGATGTTATTTAAATTGTATTTTGGCATTATGATTGCTTTGTTCTTTAGCTTTATTCTGATTTTCCGATATTACCAATTCATGATCTGTACTGCAGTCTGCTCCTGGTCTTGTTTTCGCAGAAAGTATGAAACTTCTCCATCTTGTGCTACCTATCAATTTGATTCCTACATTGACCATCTGGTGATGTCCACGTATACAGTCGTCTTTTCAGTTATTCAAAAAATGCATCTGCGAGAAACAAATTATTGGCTTAACAGAATTCGATAAATCTTTCTCCTGGATCATTTCTATTTTCTAAGCCACATTTCCCCACAATTCCTAGTTCTTCCCTGTTCCCTACTTTTGCATTCCAGTCCCCCATGGTTATCAGCACATCTTGTTTTGGTGTGTGATCAATTTCTTCCTGTACTTCTGTGTAAAATCTCTCCAATTCCTCTTCTTCTGCATTTGCCATTGGAGCATAGACTTGGATGATGGTTTTGTTAATAGGTTTCCTGTTAAATCTCATTTGATATCATTCTTTCAGACCTTGTGTTATAGTTCCTACTTGCTTTTGCTACATCACTTCTCACTATTAAAGCAACCCCGCTTTTTCTTAATTTCTCATTTCCTGCGTAAAATATTTTGTAATTGCCTGATAGAAAATGCCCCATTCCTGTCCATTTTAATTCACTCACACCAAGTATTGTGATATTGATACGTTCCATTTCTTGCTTGACAATTTCTAGCTTTCCCTGGTTCATGCTTCTCACATTCCATCTTCCTATTGTGTGCATCGTACAACTCCAAACTCTCCTTTCGCATCTGTACGCATCAGCCTCTGGGCTTTCTTTTAGCTTTGACCCAGCTGCGTCATTAGTCACAGCACTACTTGTACTTGTCATTTGTTCTTTCCCTGTAGCTAATTGAGTGCCTTCTGGCCTGGGAGTCTCATCTTGCAGCACTGTCTCGTGTTGCATTTTTGGATACTTTCGCCTGAGGTGCCCCTGCTAGGAGTCTAGCTTCTTGGTCTAGACTCCTGATGGCATTGCTCTCAGTTTCTTCAACACTCTCAAACCCCCTCACCATGTTAAGGTGTGCATCCTAGAGGGGGATAGAAATACATAGTAGATAGGAAAGGCATCTCTAGTTCTAACTAACTAACTAAGTTGGAGGCACAATGTCCAGACTTGGGTATTGCCCTCATGGTTTAGGAGAAAGAACAAAGACAGATGTCTCCTCTCTCCTCAGACAGTTGGGAAAAAAAACAAAGGAAGGAGGGGCAGATAAGCTTCCCTGAGCATATCAGTCTACAACAGAAGGAAGTTAGTAATAGAAGAGCACAGGTAAAGGTAGTCAAGCCTAGCCAGCTGGAAGACCCTAACTCTGTCTTCCCTCTGGAATTCAAACAAGAAAAACCGAACAGGAGTTGTTCTTGCTCCACTTCCAACAAGTTCATAGGGCAAGCATTTTCTTCACAATTAGAACACTGGAAATGCCTTGCTGGATCATTCCAAAGCCACGAAGAAAATGAACCACAAAGAAGGTCAGATATGTTTAAAAATACAGGGCTGTATCCAATGTTAGTTCAACTCAAAGTAGAACCACTGAAATGAATAGACATAACTAAGTTAAGCCCATTATTTTCAATGACTCAGCTCTGAGTAGAGCTTAGTTGGATACCCACATTTTATTCAATTTATTTACTGGAATTTAATTTAATATAGAATTAATAGATAGTAGAACAATTGTATTAAATATTTTATTTTATATTCATAGTTAAATGTTTTTAATTTTTTTGTATAATTTCTGCTGTTTTGCCATTTGTCACCCTGGTCTCCTTTGGGAAGAAGGACAGGATAGACATTTGATAAATAAGTAATATAAATATTATTTTTGAATAGAATAATATTTTATAGACATTTTCTAGGCACAGTTAAAGAAACAGAAACTTTTTAATATAATTGGGTGCTGTCCATGGTGCTACACAGTAGAACATAATGTTACGTTTTCATTCGTTCTGAAGCTAGAGTGCCTAAGATGTTGACTTAATAGGATGGTAACTGGGGTAGGGAGGAGAGAAAGAGAGAAATTCCATTAGTATGGTCAGTGCTTGCCCTTTAACGTTATAAGGTGCTTTAGGATGTCAATAGCATCCTAAGGGCTAATAAGGCTGCTAATTGCACTATTATACTCTATAATGCTGAGCAGACTATGATAGTTTTCCTTCCTCATATACAGTACTTTTTTAAGAAATAGAAGGATATTCTGAGATGCTGAATAGCTGCAAATCAATCCTTTTATGAATTTACTTTCCTCTGTGAACCTGTTGGAGGATGTTTTCTATTTATACAAACATCTAAATACACATGGCAGGATTTAATTCCCTGCTCATGAAAAACTACAGATCACAGTACATTAAAAATGTACCAAATAGGAGCTAATCACATGGAATTGAAACTCATTCAAGTTTGTTCTGTGCATTAACTTGTTCTTTGAATTTATTAATTCATAACACTCGTCTGACACCAAATTAGGTGAATACAAGTTGTTCTAATTAATTGTTGCTTTAGTTTGCACAAAATAATAATGGATGTCATATACTGTAAAATTCAGATAAGCCACAATATAGGTGTAAGTAAACAAAGAATTTGAAAGGACAGCAGCAGGTGAACTATAATACTGAATTACACATTGAGATGGGTTTTGTTTTATTTTTCCAAGGCATTCAAACAAGTGAAAAGCATATATTATGTAGCAGATGTAATATATTTTTCAATACTGGGAGGAAGGATTGGATATAAATTTAATAAATAAATAAACTACCATAATACCTTTTTTGAAAAATCAATGGGACTTACTGCCAGGTAATTAGGTTTAGATTTGCAGCCTTAGTGAGTTAATTGGGTTGGTTGCATTAACATAATATCTCTGTGCTTGCCTATGGTGCTTCTGTTATCTACATGGTTCTAAAAATGTATTCACTAATAGGCAAAAAACCTTGTGGTTTCAGAACGTACCTATAGCCCACATATATTTCTGTCAAACTTTAAAAAATGGAAATTGGGCAGCTGTAGTGAATGCACCAGGGGAGCAGGAGACCTGACCTCCTCTCTGAGATATTGTACTGCCCTACAAATTTGTCAAAATGCAAACACCATTTGGGTTGGTCTTTCACAGTCCAATCCACTTCCTGTGTAGCTTGGAAGAATTTGGTAACATGAGCGGGGCTGTGGAGTCAGAGTTGTGGAGTCGGAGTTGGGAGCAATTTTGGGTGGAGTTGGAATCTGAGTCGGTAGAAATGTACCAACTCCGACTTCAAAATAAATTTTGATTGACAATTTTAAAAAAATATAAATTCAAATGTCAAAGAAGCTTCCCATGAAGTCAGCTGTATTTGAGCATTTCACCATAACTCAAGAAGGAAAACATTTTGTGTGTCAGTGTATGACACAGGACCCAGATGAAGACAAATGCTGTGATGCCAAGATCAGCGCATATTCAGGCAGCGATAAAAATGCTCCTACGAGAGCTTCCAATTTAAAAAGACATTTACAGCGCTTTCCAGGGCTGTGGAGTCAGAAGCAACTTTGGGTGGAGTCGGAGTCGGACAGCAGAAAAATAGAGGAGTTGGAGATGGAGTGGGAGTCGAAGGTTTGGTGTACCGACTCCACAGCCCTGAACATGAGGAAGAAGGAAGAAGGGAGGGGAGGGGAGGAGGAAGGGAGAGGAGAGGGGAAGGAGGAGAACAGCAGGTCTGATCATTTTCATGCTTATTGAGTTCAATGGGATTTACTCCTATGTAATCATGATTAGGATAGGTAAAACTGACCATGGGGGAGGAGAAGGGGGAGGGGGAAGTAGCAGATTGGAGGGGGCAAAGGAAGGGAGAGGGGAGAGCAGGTTTGATCATTTGCATGCTTATAATCAAATCAAATCAATTTTTTATTGTGTGGTCATAGACCCAATATACAATTGATTAAATTTTCAGATTAAAACAAATAAAACAATCTGCTTACAGCTGCCTTTTTACAGCTGCTCTCTAATATATTGCTAGTACCTGAATTTTATATCCAGCCAAGAATTTCACATTCAGCCAAGCTTGAACTTTTTCTCTTACAACACTCATGGTGCTTACGTGTCAAGCATCCAAGATACTAGGGGTGGTTTCCCTCACAGGCATAGACCCCCCAAGAAAGAAAGGGAAGAAGCAAGCGAAAATCCTTTTGTACTTCTCCAAGAAAGGGGGCTGCAAGGAGTGCAATGAAGGTAGCTCTTCTGCTCCTAATGAGGGATGTCATAATGTAGAAGTATCATCCCATAATCCTCCTAGTTTGGATTGGTCCGTAGACTATACTAAAAGCGACCTATATATTTATGACAGACCCTCCCAGAGAGTGGATTTAGCCACAGAAATTGCACAAGTGGATATCCCTCAAGTGGATTTGCCTAGCGACACACTTGGGACAGGGTGTTGCTCTACTCACATTTCACATGACCCGCTTCCTGGAAGTGAGATTGAGGATGCTCTTCCCTTGCCCGAATGGGGGGTTACTGCCCCTGATCCGCTCCAGATTTCTGAAGGTTTTTTGACACCTCCCGCTCTACCCAGGCCTGATAATCTCACAAGCCCCTGGATCACACCTTCTTTACAGAGGCGAGCGGGAAGGGATGGATAAAGTATACCCCCTTAATTTGGAGTCATCTCTACGGCTGCTGGCTAACGATCTCGACTCAATCAAGAACTTCTTGTCGGAATGTTACGCTCTCTTGGTCGTGACAGCCGAATTCCATAAATCTCCCATTTGGGAAACCCACAACAAGCGCTTGGGAACTCATATAGGAACTCATATGGGTACTCATACCTCTCCTATACTCAAAATGAAGACCCTCGCTCCCAAAAACACAAAGAAGGGCTCCAAGCACAAACCTGTGAAATCGAAGGGAGTAGAGGTGGCCCAGAAGAAAACTGGAAACCTTAAGTCTAAAGGGAAAAAGAAAAATACTTCAACCCACTCCAAGCGAATGGATTTTAAAAAGCTCTTCAAAATAATGGAAGCAACTCCACAGACTCCCACCCAGCCGTCCAGGTTATCTAAGTCAGAATCCCAGAACACTAAGGACTGCCCTACCACTGGACATCTAGATCTCCCTCGCATACCACCGCATCCACTTACTGGGCCTAATTATACCTCCCTACCTTCTGAGGCACCTCCAAATGCTTTAACTGAGAGCATGCCTCCCGACGATGTAATCCAAGATCCATGGCAACATGTCCTTGACTCTGACTTACTGCTGCAAGATGAGGTGCATTACTCCCCTCTTCCTATATCCCAGCAAAACTGGAATCTGTCTCTGAGCCGTTGCAAATTAGTGATTTCCAACTTTCCAAAACCAAAAGGTATGATACCTTTTTACCAACGCAAAGCGCACTTACAGCATGTGGTGAGTAACATTGTCCCAGAATGTGGCCTGATAGAAGACATCATGGGCATTGAATACCTATTTTATGATTATCAAAATGCCCGAGCAGTGGTGACTTTTGGGTCCTGGACGTCCTTGTTGCGGCTATATACGGAGAAGGATAATTTTTATCGTGCAGGGCTACCTTTAAGTAGGTTATTTGCAAACCAGAAGCCCATCCAACTTTTTAGTAAAATCTTGAGCTGTGATATAAAGGAAAATTTAAGGAACTCTCCTTGGTGTTTGGACGAGCCTTTGATTGAAGTCCATTCCATGTTTTTAGATCCACATTTTCAACAGCCACAACCCTCTACTCTAATCTTTGCCCCAACCTTGGAAGAGAAGGAACTTATAAACTCGTTCCACTCCCTGCCTATAAGATCTCAGAAGAAGATCAGTGACCGACTGACGATCTTAAGAGACACTCTTGCCCACGCCATCTCTCCTGAAGTTGAAATGACTCCCACACCTCAGGAATGTACTCAGGTGAGATCTGTTCTTAAGAGAAAGACTACCCAACAGATCGCAATCAACTCTCTGATTCAAATTTCTTCTCCACCAAAGAACTCTATGCGCTCCCCTTCGGGAGATCGCAACCACCAACCAATAGCCATGGTGTGGTACAGGCTTCTCCTAAGATATCTTCCCTTAACGCCCCGCATAAACCATTAATGGCAGGTTCGGACTGGGATAGATCCAGATATCTTGGTCCTGAGGAACTGGCTCACGTCCTGGTGGGGCCCCCTGAAACACAGACCGAAGAGGCGTCCCCGTGTGTGCCTCTGGTAAGGTCTGGCACCATACTTTTGGATAAAGATGGTGTGCTAAACCAGATCTCAGAGTGCGTTTGACAATCCCCGCTTGGAGATGGCCCCCCAGCAAGGTCTATGTTAGGGGAGGATGGCGCACATCTATCACCAGTTTGGGGTCAGACTGGTTTCCAAATAGACCAAATTAATTTCCTGACTTGGAATATAGCGGGATGGACGTCTAAACAAAACTGTCCTGGGTTCAGGGAATGTTTGGGTTCCCATGATGTGATATTTATACAGGAAACCTGGTCTTGTACAAAATCTATGTGAATGGTTTTTCGGTATTAGAGTTATTTGCTGAGCACCCTAAAGGGAAAGGCAGGCCCAAGGCAGGCTTAGCAATTCTGGTTTCCACTTCTCTACATATGAACATCAGAGAGCTCCCACCATGTGGAAATATTGCGATTGCGGGATTAATTGAGTTTAGAACTATCACCCTTCTATTAATTAATGTATATATCCCGCCCTCGTCTCACAAATGTGGTATAATAGCGTCTTGGGAAAATCTGGAAAAATATGTAGTTGAACTAGAAGCTCTATACCCTAGGGCATTGTTGTGGGAGATTTCAATGCCAGAATTGGCTCGAATAACAATGCCCTTTTCTTATCCAAACTATGGGGAGGAATAGATACAGACAACGTTATTCCTAGGTTTGACAGATTTTCCAAGGATCTAAAGGTGAATTATGCGGGAACCTGTCTGACTCAATTAGTGGCCTGTATAAACTTGACGATTCTTAATGGCCATACAAAAGTTGACAATCCTGCAGAATTCACCTACATCTCTAGCCATGGAAGTAGTGTGGTGGATTATGTGCTCATTTCCCAATCTCTCTTAAATTTAATCTCCAACTTTTCAGTTGGCGCGAGATTTGAAAGTGATCATTTACTTTTAACTTTTACCCTGCTAATTAACCTGAGTTAGGCCACCTAGAGATAAATCCTCATTATGAGGTCCAGGCACCTGACTCCTCTTATAAGAGAGTCTTTTGGTCGGATGTGATCGCTGAGAAGGTCTCTAACCTCTTAGACTGTCCTTTGAGCTTGGATCTTAGGTTCCGATTAGTTGATGCTAGTGAAATTTCGGCTGACTTATTTGTCTATTCTACTCTGATCTCTACCCTGAAGACGGCCTTAAGGCCACCACCCCCTTCTTCTCAAACACTCAGGATGAAAACTTCTAGCTGGTTTGACAAGGATTGTCATGAGGCTAAGAACCAATTGAGAAGGGTGTATATTCTGTATAGAAACGATAATGTAAATACACTGCCATCGGAATATTACCTTATTAAAAGGATATATAAACTACTGATTGCTAGCAAAAAATGACAAGATGTTCAAGAGCGATGGAAGGTTCTAATAAATGCCTCTTTAAATAATAACTCCAAGCTCTTTTGGTCTTGGTTACAGGTGCCTTGGGCTCTTCTTCTAACTCCCGATGTAACATCCTGCCCTCTATATGGGAACACCATTTCTCCACTTTGTTTGCAAATTCCTCAGATTACTCTTCATGTATGCCAACTATTATAGACATAAGCGCGTTGCCAGTTTGGCCCCCAATTGAACAATCCGAGATAGCTACATTGATTAAGTCCTTAAAAACTGGTAAGGCCCCAGGGATTGATTCAATTCCTTCTGAACTGATAATAGCGTGTATAGACTGGTGGGCCCCAATACTGGCCAACTTCTTCACCTTGATTAATCTAACGGGCAAGTTTCCCCAAGCTTCGCTTGAGGCGGTTGTTATCCCAGTATATAAAAAAGGGGATAGGGACGACCCCACCAACTATAGACCCATTAGCCTTCTGTCAGTGGTGGGAAAGATTTACGCTAGCCTTCTAAATGTGAGACTGACTTCCTGGATAGAGGAGGAGGATATATTGGGTCGAGAGCAGGCTGGTTTTAGAAAGGCCAGATCTACTATTGATCACTGTTTAGTATTGAGCCATCTGGCAGAGAAGTATAGATGCTCTTTCGGTAATGGTTTATATGTTGCCTTTATCGATCTGAAGACCGCCTTTGACTCCATCCCGAGAGAATTACTATGGACTAAATTATCCCAGACATTGATCGATAAGAGACTCTTGTTCTTGATTAGCCGTTTATATCACCACACAACACTTCGTGTGCGATGTGGCATGGATGGTAGTCTGACAAATCCTATCTCTGCCACAAAAGGGGTACGTCAGGGATGCATACTGGCCCCTACCCTATTCAATCTTTTTATCAATGATCTGAGTAAATACTGCCTTGCTGATAACCTCCATCCTCCCAAACTGGCTGATACTAAGTGTCCTCTACTGCTTTATGCAGATGATGCTGTATTAACGTCCTTCTCGAAGATTGGCTAAAACGCCTCTTGCGTGCTTTTATGACTTATTGTGACAAAAACTCCCTTACCATCAATTTCAATAAGTCAAAAATTATGGCTTTCTCTCAGTGCTCTGCGATCCATTGTTGGGTAATAAATGGCCAAAAGATTGATCAAATCAAACAGTATAGGTACCTGGGGATCTTGTTCTGTGCGACACTCTCCTGGTCTATGCATACCCGAATTGCAGTCCAAACTGCCTGTAACACCTCTAAGGCTATTCTTTGATTTTTTTCTACCCAGGGCGGCCAGTATATCCCGGCTGCTCTCCAGATTTTTAAAGCTAAAATCCTCCCTCAACTCCTCTATGGTATTCCATTATGGGTTTCTAGCTTTAATGCCAAAGTGGAATCGATACTTTTGATCTTCCTGCGCTCTATGTTTAGAATGCCTCGATGTGCCTCGGCAGCTGGCCTCCGCCTTGAAGCGGGCTTAAATTCCATTGAATGTTCTGCCTGGATTTATGCTTTCAGATTCTGGAACAAAGCTGCTTTTGCTACCCATCCTTTAGGCTACCTAAATTTAATTTGGAAAGACACTCACCTTAGCTCTTGGTCCAAAAATTTTAACGAGAAAGTAAAGTTACTTGGCCTATCACTGGATTTGCTTTCCTCTAAGGATCTTGAATCTGCAAATCACACTATTGGCCAGCGTATCAAGGATATAGCCCTCCTATATTCTATGGCCAGTGCATGCTTATAGAGTTCAATGGTATTTACTCCCATGCAATCAAGCTTAAGATAGGTAAAACTGACCATGGGGAGGGGGGAGGAGGAAGGGGAATGAGGGGATTGGAAGGGGATGGGGATGGGTAGGGAGGGGCAAAGGAAGGGGGAGGGAAGGGGCAAGAGGGAGGGAATAGGAGGGAGGAGAAGGGAGGGTAGGTTTGATCATTTGCATACTTTTTGAGTTGAATGGGATTTATTTCTGTGCAATCATGTTTGAAAATGGAAATGGACTTCCTTCAAGTCAATCCCGACTTATGGAGACCCTATGAATAGAGTTTTCATGGTAAACAGTATTCAGAGGGGGTTTTACCATTGCCTTCCTCTGAGGCTGAGAGGCAGTGACTGGCCCAAGGTCACCCAGTGAGCTTCATGGCTGTGTGGGGATTCGAACCCTGGTCACCCAGGTCGTAGTCCAACACTGACCCGGGGGAGGGGGAGGGGCAGGGAGGGGAGGAGATTGGGTGGGTGGCCACTGGGCAGAGAGGGGAAGCCTCTTACCTTTCCAAAAGGAAAACATTGTGAACGGTATCATTGCTTTTCAGCGTTTCCACCACCTTTTTATTCTACAGCAGGCACATGTAGCCTCCCACTCAAATTTAAACCAAAGCTGTCCCTGGCCACATCCACACCAGGCCTTTATTTCACTTTGGACATTCATGGCATCTCTCAAAAATCCTGGGAAGTGTAGTTAGTGAAGGGTGCTAAGAGTTGCTAGGAGACGCCCTGTTCCCTTCACAGACCTTCAATCAGAGTGGCTGACTGTTAAACCAGTCTGGCCACTGGAGCTCTCTCAGTGGAATAGGAGTCTCCTCTCAGCCCCCTTCACAAATGACACTTCCCAGGATTCTTTGGGGGAAGCCATGACTGTCTCAAGTGAAATTGAAGTCTGGTGTGGGTGTGGCCCCTTGATTACCAAAGCCCAGCACCTGTGAGTTTGGCTTTTAGAACACTGACAGTTCTTACTGAGCATTCCAGCGACTATCATTGAGTTCAAGCCAAAATTTCTTAAATTAATTAAAAATCAGCCAGGCATTTTTTTTTAACTTTTAAACTGGAGAAGATGAAGGTCAGAGTTTGGGGCAAGGTCAGTAATAGGATTACAGGTACTCATAAGAACATAAGAACATAAGAAGAGCCTGCTGGGTCAGGCCAGTGGCCCATCTAGTCTAGCATCCTGTTCTCACAGTGGCCAACCAGGTGCCTGGGGGAAGCCCGCAAGCAGGACCCGAGTGCAAGAACACTCTCCCCTCCTGAGGCTTCCGGCAACTGGTTTTCAGAAGCATGCTGCCTCTGACTAGGGTGGCACAGCACAGCCGTCACGGCTAGTAGCCATTGATAGCCCTGTCCTCCATGAATTTGTCTAATCTTCTTTTAAAGCCGTCCAAGCTGGTGGCCATTACTGCATCTTGTGGGAGCAAATTCCATAGTTTAACTATGCGCTGAGTAAAGAAGTACTTCCTTTTGTCTGTCCTGAATCTTCCAACATTCAGCTTCTTTGAATGTCCACGAGTTCTAGTATTATGAGAGAGGGAGAAGAACTTTTCTCTATCCACTTTCTCAATGCCATGCAAAATTTTATACACTTCTATCATGTCTCCTCTGACCCGCCTTTTCTCTAAACTAAAAAGCCCCAAATGCTGCAACCTTTCCTCGTAAGGGAGTCGCTCCATCCCCTTGATCATTCTGGTTGCCCTCTTCTGAACCTTTTCCAACTCTATAATATCCTTTTTGAGATGAGGCGACCAGAACTGTACACAGTATTCCAAATGCGGCCGCACCATAGATTTATACAACGGCATGATGATATCGGCTGTTTTATTTTCAATACCTTTCCTAAGTATCGCTAGCATGGAATTTGCCTTTTTCACAGCTGCCGCACACTGGGTCGACATTTTCATCGTGCTGTCCGCTACAACCCCGAGGTCTCTCTCCTGGTTGGTCACCGCCAGTTCAGACCCCATGAGCGTATATGTGAAATTCAGATTTTTTGCTCCAATATGCATAATTTTACACTTGTTTATATTGAATTGCGTTTGCCATTTTTCCGCCCATTCACTCAGTTTGGAGAGATCTTTTTGGAGCTCTTCGCAATCCCTTTTTGTTTTAACAACCCTGAACAATTTAGTGTCGTCAGCAAACTTGGCCACTTGACTGCTCACTCCTAATTCTAGGTCATTAATGAACAAGTTGAAAAGTACAGGTCCCAATACCGATCCTTGAGGGACTCCACAGCCCTCCATTGGGAGAACTGTCCATTTATTCCTACTCTCTGCTTTCTGCTTCTTAACCAATTCCTTATCCACAAGAGGACCTCTCCTCTTATTCCATGACTGCTAAGCTTCCTCAGAAATCTTTGGTGAGGTACCTTGTCAAACGCTTTTTGAAAGTCTAAGTACACTATGTCCACTGGATCACCTCTATCTATATGCTTGTTGACACTCTCAAAGAATTCTAATAGGTTACTGAGACAGGACTTTCCCTTGCAGAAGCCATGCTGGCTCTGCTTCAGCAAGGCTTGTTCTTCTATGTGCTTAGTTAATCTAGCTTTAATCATACTTTCTACCAGTTTTCCAGGGACAGAAGCTAACTGGCCTGTAATTTCCGGGATCCCCTCTGGATCCCTTTTTGAAGATTGGCGTTACATTTGCCACTTTCCAGTCCTCAGGCACGGAGGAGGACCCGAGGGACAAGTTACATATTTTAGTTAGCAGATCAGCAATTTCACCTTTGAGTTCTTTGAGAACTCTCGGGTGGATGCCATCCGGGCCCGGTGATTTGTCAGTTTTTATATTGTCCATTAAGCCTAGAACTTCCTCTCTCGTTACCACTATTTGTCTCAGTTCCTCAGAATCCCTTCCTGCAAATGTTAGTTCAGGTTCAGGGATCTGCCCTATATCTTCCACTGTGAAGACAGATGCAAAGAATTCATTTAGCTTCTCTGCAATCTCCTTATCGTTCTTTAGTACACCTTTGACTCCCTTATCATCCAAAAGTCCAATCGCCTCCCTAGATGGTCTCCTGCTTTGAATGTATTTATAGAATTTGTTGTTGTTGGTTTTTATGTTCTTAGCAATGTGCTCCTCAAATTCTTTTTTAGCATCCCTTATTGTCTTCTTGCATTTCTTTTGCCAGAGTTTGTGTTCTTTTTTATTTTCTTCATTCGGACAAGACTTCCATTTTCTGAAGGAAGACTTTTTGCCTCTAAGAGCTTCCTTGACTTTGCTCGTTAACCATGCTGGCATCTTCTTGGCCCTGGCGGTACCTTTTCTGATCTGCGGTATGCACTCCAGTTGAGCTTCTAATATAGTGTTTTTAAACAACTTCCAAGCATTTTCAAGTGATGTGACCCTCTGGACTTTGTTTTTTAGCTTTCTTTTTACCAATCCCCTCATTTTTGTGAAGTTTCCTCTTTTGAAGTCAAATGTGACCGTGTTGGATTTTCTTGGCAATTGGCCATTTACATGTATGTTTAATTTAATAGTACTGTGGTCACTGCTCCCAATCGGTTCAACAACACTTACATCTCACACCAGGTCCCGGTCTCCACTGAGGATTAAGTCCAGGGTTGCCATCCCTCTGGTCGGTTCCATGACCATCTGGTCTAGGGAATAGTCATTTAGAATATCTAGAAACTTTGCTTCTTTGTCATGACTGGAACACATATGCGGCCAGTCTATGTCCGGGTAGTTGAAGTCACCCATTACTACCACATTTCCTAGTTTGGATGCTTCCTCAATTTCATATCTCATCTCAAAGTCTCCCTGAGCATTTTGATCAGGGGGACGATAGATCGTTCCCAGTATTAAGTCCCTTCTGGGGCATGGTATCACCACCCACAACGATTCTGTGGAGGAGTCTGCCTCTTTTGGGGTTTCGAGCTTGCTGGATTCAATGCCTTCTTTCACGTATAGAGCGACTCCGCCACCAATACGTCCTTCCCTGTCCTTCCGATATAGTTTATATCCAGGGATAACCGTATCCCACTGGTTTTCTCCATTCCACCAGGTCTCTGTTATGCTCACTATATCAATGCTCTCCTCTAAGACCAAGCACTCCAGTTCTCCCATCTTGGTTCGGAGGCTCCTAGCATTAGCGTACAGGCACTTGTAAGCAGTGTCTCTCTTCAAGTGTCTTTGGCACTTGTGGTTTGGCCTGTGGTAATTTTGCTCTTCTGAATTGATATCCTGTGCCCCTGCTCTCACAATGCCTACTTCTAGGCCTACCCCTTTTAAAATTTCATCATTTCTTTGGTTTTTATCCCAGGGGGGAGGTTTATTCCAAACCGGACCTTTCTCAGCTCCTGTCGGGTTTCCCCCTTCAGTCAGTTTAAAAGCTGCTCTGCTACCTTTTTAATTTTAAGTGCCAGCAGTCTGGTTCCATTCTGGTTCAAGTGGAGCCCGTCCCTTTTGTACAGGCCTGGCTTGTCCCAAAATGTTCCCCAGTGCCTAACAATTCTAAACCCTTCCACCCGACACCATCGTCTCATCCACGCATTGAGACTGCAAAGATGGGCCTGTCTGGCTGGTCCTGCGCGTGGAACCGGTAGCATTTCAGAGAAAGCCACCTTGGAGGTCCTGGCTTTCAGCATCCTACCTAGCAACCTAAATTTTGCTTCCAGGACCTCACGGCTGCATTTCCCCATGTCGTTGGTGCCAACGTGCACCATGACCACTGACTCCTCCCCAGCACTGTCTACCAAACTATCTAAACGACAGGCGATATCCGCAACCTTCGCACCAGGCACATGCATTACATTTCACATAAGCTCTAAACTGAACAGAAGCACATTAATATTATTCAAATGCCAGATTACTTTTTTCAATAACACTTTTATTTTCTCCTGGATTATTTTCTCTGATGCTTTGATTCTGCATTACTTAATAATTTCCTTTGAATTCTAAAATTAATTTAACTTCCTTGTGGGTCTTGTTGGAAACAAAATGTATTCTTGCTGAACAATAAATCCTAGCAAATATGATGAATATTATCAGACCTTTACACTAAACAATATTACTCCTCAAAGAAAGAAAATAGGTGCAAGGTGATATATAAGTGGAAAGAAACTATATTTAAGTGCTGTTTCCTATTAGGTAACTACCTTTTATATAATTTCTATTGGGTAAGTACCAATTAGATCATTCAACTCAATTCAAGCAAATTTAGAAGTGGCTATATGCTTATTATATTTCCAGGAGTAGACCGCATCAGACCTCAGCAGGTATTAAAGCTCTAATTTCTGAGCTATGCCCTTTTTACCTTTGGAAGCTTTTATAACATAGGTGGCACAATCCAGCCCAAATTAAATAGTTATTTCTCACTGATTTCAGTGGGAATTGAACACATTCTTAACTTTCTCACAGACTAAAATAAACTGGATTTTAAAGTACTTAACTTTGGCTTGATGATTCTGATTGTAAATTTCTTATGACAGATACATGTAATTACACCACCCACCTCCTGTTCAGCCATACTAGTTCCTATCCCTCCATGGAGGAACAGGAAAAGGATTCAGGTTGACTTTCTGTCTAAATTCTGCTCCAAAAGGAGTGTTCCACTTAACATTCAATTTCTAGGCTTTTGGTTAATTTATGTAGCCACTCTTCCCCCAGCTACTAATTTTTCAATCCCACAAATGCTGTCTAAAAATGGAAGTAAATGGTGGCTACAGCTTCTGATGACTGGAATTGTTATGTTTGTCCAAAAATACTTTGGAACTATTGGTGTAGATAGTGAATGCACCAGGGGAGCAGGAGACTTGACCTCCTCTCTGACCTTTCATAGTCCAATTCACTTCCTGTGTAGCTTGGAAGAAAGACCAACCCAAATTGTGTTTGCATTTTTACAAATTTGTAGGGCAGTACAATATATCAGAGAGGAGGTCAGGTCCACTGCTCCCCTGGTGCATTCACTATAGCTGCCCAATTTCCCTGCTTTTTAAAGTTTGATAGAAACATCTGTGGGCTATAGATACCGCAAGGTTTTTTGCCTATTTGTTACAACTTTGCTACTTTTGCAATTCCTCTACATCTTATATTATTCGTTAACACATTGACAAATGTAATCATTCCTAAACTTTTCCATTTATTATTTTAAACATTTTTGAAACTGAAAATTTTGTATGCGTTACAGTAATAGTTTTTAGAAATGTGAAAAAACCTTTCACAATCACACTTTTCACCATTTTGAATGGCTATCTGTCTGGATTAGCTGTGGAGTCACTCTGCTTCTAGCAATAATCTTCTTTTTGAAGAGGAAAAAGAGAAATCCATTTATTGCTGCTCTAGTACCATTGATCATAGCAAAGAACACATGAAAGAGATAATCAGCTGAAACGGAATAGCTAAACAGAATTGCACATGATTAACTTCAAGAATACTTAGTTATGTCATTGCAAGCAAAAGATGTATTTTTAAATGGCATAATGAGGGGCTGATTAACAGATGTCCAATAGTATATCTATATTCATAAAAATAGATCACCACAACCATTACTCATGGTAACTTGTTTCAATAACTACTATAACTGCAGATTATATTAAACGTTGTACAGTATTCCAGACAAACATAAATGGAGAAAATAATATAATATAAAAGGGGATGATAATAATCTCATTGCTTCAACATTAGATATATGTTTAGGGAATAAAGACAGAGTAGCTTCCATTAAGTAATCATTTTAAATTTCACCTAGAGAAAAGGAATAAAATTTGGCTAAGAACATAAAGTCTCCACCACTTGAAATACTGCTGCTATGGCCTGGCAAAGCCAATTATGCATTAGCTCAACATAATAAGAGATTACTGATCACTGTGATTACATGTACTAGAAAGACTGCATCCTCCTAAGAAGAATTTTCCCCAAACCACATTATACCGTATGTCTGGCCACTGTGGGAGACAATTCTAGACTCCACTGTTGGCGACATAATTCTAAAATAGATGAACTCCAGATCTAATCTGGCAAGGCAGTTTTTTCTTAAATTCTTTGAGCAAGGACACTGAAATCAACAGCAGCATATTGGAATATTACTGCAAGCATAGCTAGCCAGAGAAGAACCACGTCTGGTTCTTGTGCTGCCTGATTTTATAATATCTGAAGGGGGAATTTGCTAAGATGATTCCTACACTTCAAACGTGCATTCTGGTTGCAAATCTTAACATTCACAGCATGAATAGGAAGACTGGACATATATAGTGTTAACATTTATTATTTAGGTCAGGGAGACAGAGTGGGGATACTTTTGGTGTACTATATGCCCCGCTGCCCAACAGTCTCCCTCCCTGAGCTGGTCTCAGCATTGGTGTTGGAGTTCCCCAGGCTGGTTGTCCTGGGTGAGTTCACCATACATGCCAAGGTTAGACTCATAGGTCCGGCTCAGGACTTCATGGCTGCCATGACAATCATGGGGCTATCTCTAATATCTGGACCAACGCATGTGGCAGGACACACACTTGATCTTGTGTTTTGTTCAGGACAGGAAGAGGGTGTTCTGCGAGTGGAGGGGTTCTTAGTGACTCCATTGTCATGGACAGATCACCACCTGACAAGATTTAGACTTTGTGCCCCCTGCAACCTTCACATGGTGAAAGGCCAATTAAGATGGTCCGCCCCCGGAGACTCATGGATCTGGATGGTTTCCTGAATGCTCTGGGGGATGTTCCCAGCATGGCTGGTGATACTGCTGAAGCCCTGGTCAATCTCTGAAATATGGAGGTGACCTGGGCGGTGGACACTGTAGCTCCAAAGCACCCTTTCCTACCAGGAAAGGACCATAATTCACCTTGGTTTATTCAAACATTGGGCCTGATGGCAGGGATGATGGCTAGAGCGACGATGGAGAAAAAGTCAATCTGCTTCCGACTGAACACAGGCTAGAGCTCATGTTTGAGCCTATCATGTGGCAGTGATGGCAGTGAAGAAAGTTCACTTCTCTGCCACCATTGCATCTGCTCAGTGTTGTCCAGCAATGCTTTCCTGGGTGCCCTGGGGTCTTTGGGGCTTTGGCCCTACATTAGACTCTAAGCCCTCAGTCGCTCATTGTGACATGTTTGCAAAGCACTTTGCAGATAAAATTGCCTGCATTTGGACTGACTTGGACTCCTCATTAACTACAGTTGTGCCAGATGTCCCCAAGGCTTCCTCTGGTCATTTTTCTATGGATACTTTTCAGCTTGTAAAGCTTGAGGATGTGACAGGACTCTGAGAGAAATGGGGGCCACTACTGGTTGTCTTGACCCTTGTCCATCCTGGTTAATCAAATCTGCCAGAGTGGGAGTGGCTGACTGGTTGGCATATTTAATTAACACCTCCCTAAGGGAAGGTTCTATGCCAACATTGTTGAAGGAGGCTGTGATAAGACCTTTATTAAAGATGCCTTCATTAGACCTGGCTGTGAAGGGCTGGATGTAGTCTAACAAACTGAAACTTAATCCATACAAAATGGAAGTGTTGTTGGTCAAGGGGAAAACTGTGCCAGGGATAGGGTTGTAAGCTATTCTGGATGGGGTTGCACTCCGCTTGAAGGAGCAGGGCTGCAGTTTGGGAGTCCTCCTGGATCCTGCCCTGCTGTTTGAATATCAGGTGGCTGCAATAGCCAGGAGTGCTTTTGGCCATCTCAAACTGGGCTACCAGCTACGTCCATTCCTGGAAGCAGTTGACTTGGCCATAGTGACACATGCATTGGTGACATCAAGGGTTGATTACTGTAACGCACTCTATGTGGGGCTGTCTTTGAAAATAGTTTGGAAATTACAGTTGGTTCAAAATGTAGCACCCAGAATGTCAACTGGAGCACAGAGCAGGGAGCATATCACCCCTGTACTTTATCAACTCCACTGTCCCCCAATTTGCTTCTGGGCCCAATTCAAAGTGCTGGTTCTGACCTTTAAAGCCCTAAGCAGCCTTGGACCAGTGTACCTGAGGGACTGCTTGCACCCATATGTACCTGCCTGGGATTTAAGATCATCTGCCTCTGGTCTCCTCCCAGGCATGCAGGAGAGAGCCTTTTCAGTGGTGGCCCCCAAGCTTTGGAATACCCTACCCCAAGAAGCCTACTCTGCTGTCTCCCTGATGGTTTTCTGGGGACTTCTGAAAACCATCTTTTTCCGGAGAGGCTTTGGGAGGGACTAAAGGTAGAGCCTGACACTGATTTTAAGCCTTCTATTTCAATGTTTAATCTCTTTAGTCCCTTCTCCCATATGTGTGTGTGCATGTGTGCGTATCTATGTATGTGTGTGTGTATTGAATTTTATGTATTTTAATTTATTTTAATGTTTTTGTGATCTTTATTGTGTACAATTTTATTATGTGTGTGTTTGATCTTGTTGTAAGCTGCCCTGAGTCCCCTATTATACGGTAGTAGGGCGGGATAGAAATATTTTAAGTAAATAATAAATAAATAATAAATATTCTCAAAATCATAATAATTCAATTTATATAGCACTCACATACATTATCTCAGTGATTGTTACAACACTAATTATCTTATCTCCGTTTTTAAGAGGGCAGGAGTGATTACGGCTTCCTAAGCTATGCAATTAGTTTATGGCTGAGCTGATATTTGAAGCAGAGACTTCTAGCTCACAGCTAATACTCTTATGCATCTATGTTGTCTTATTTTTATATTTATTTTAACAAGGCCAGAGTTCAATAATGCGGTAATATTTGTCAGTCTGAAATAGGACGCAGTATCACCATTACTCACTTATTATTAACAGTTAGTGACTCAGCTAATTATCTTTTAGTGTGGTTTTAAAAATAAAATAAGTAATATGGAGATTTTAATGAAAAAACAATAGGTTTTATGTTATTGTTTGTTTGAGTAGTATAGGTAGACCACCTCCTGTCAAACTGCTAAGCCCCACCCCTTTTGAGTTTGATTGATGACATCGCTGGATATCCCACCTCAGAAATTCCACCCCAGAAGTTCTGGTCCCCCCAATGACATCACTGGATATCCTGCCCCCCCGAAATTCCAACCCTAGATGTCTCACCCTGGAAATGGAAGTCATGTGACCCCCCATGACCAGGTGGCTCCCCAGTGGACCAAAGGGCACAGTTTTACTCAAAACAGGGTCCTGGGCTGGTCCTGTAGAGACATGTGAGCCCTCTATGAGCATGTGGTCTTAATTCACATTAAGCACAATACAGCATTAGCACTTTAGAAGCTATAACTAGCAACTATAATCCATCAAATGCAAGTTTAATCTGCTTTTGAATTAC
Organism: Rhineura floridana; assembly: GCF_030035675.1. NCBI lineage: Eukaryota > Metazoa > Chordata > Lepidosauria > Squamata > Rhineuridae > Rhineura > Rhineura floridana. The sequence continues at coordinate 138,815,379 of NC_084482.1, read as the reverse complement.
ACATGCGGTGCATCATTCATAAACCACAATGAGCTTTTAAGTGTCAGTTTCAATGCACAGGAAGTAAAGTGAATTGTAGCCTGCATTATAAGGGATATTTGCTCCTAGGCCACTCTCTATTTCAGTATGGAGATGATAAATTCAAAAAAGTGTGTCCTGACAGATGGTTCAGTTTCCATAGCAAATCCTGTAAATAGAAGCATGGCTATAAGAAGCAGAATTGTGTGTGCTGAGAATTATGTAAGTATTGTAAAATCTGTCACTCCACAAGAGCATACGCATAATACCGCATGAGGACTTCTTTATCTGTCTGGTGTCATTCTACTGTACAAACCTATTAAAATAATGTAAAGTGTGTAGTGTTACCCTATGAATGTGATAACGGGCAACAGTTTTACTTGTGGGTACACCACACAGTATCACTAACATTCACATGTTTCTAAGTGCTATAATAATAAAGACTATTATTATTTTTGCTTATTTAGGTACTAACACTCTGCTATACACTGCACATGGCATAAAAGCAGCATAGATTTTCTCTTTTTTCTTTTAACATTTCAAAATTTTATTTACGTATAATTGACAAATAAACATAGTTTTTAACAGTGTAGTGAGTATTGGAACAATACAATCAATGATTAGAAGAAATGAATTTACACATTGTGTGCAATTTAAAGACTGCAATTCAAAGGAGAGAGAAAAACATACAAAGGTTTATAAAGATATATTAAATAACTTTTCATATTATTTCCCTTTTCCTTTCCTAAGAACGTATATAAAAATTTTTGCTGTTATATGCCTTCAACTCGACTTATGGAGACCCTATGAATCAGCAACCTCCAATAGCATCCTTTATAAACCACGCTGTTCAGATCTTGTAAGTTCAGGTCTGTGGCTTCCTTTATGTTTGGCCTTCGTCTTTTTCTACTCCCTTCTGATTTCCCCAGCATTATTGTCTTTTCTAGGGAATCATATCTTCTCATTATGTGTCCAAAGTATGATAACCTCAGTATCATCATTTTAGCTTCTCGTGACAGTTCTGGTTTAATTTGTTCTAACACCCAATTATTTGTCTTTTTTGCAGTCCATGGTATGCGCAAAGCTCTCCTCCAACACCACATTTCAAATGATTTTTCTCTTATCCACCTTTTTCACTGTCCAACTTTCACATCCAGACATAGAGATCTGGAATACCATGGTCTGAATCATCATTACTTTAGTATTCAATCTTTGCATTTCAGGACCTTTTCTAGTTCTCTCATAGCTGCCCTCCCCAGTCCTAGCCTTCTGATTTCTTGACTATTGTCTCCATTTTGGTTAATGACTGTGCCGAGGGATTGATAATCTTTGACAAGTTCAATGTCCTTGCTGACAACTTTAAAGTTGCATAAATCTTCTGTGTCATTACTTTAGTCTTCTTGACGTCCAGCTGTAGTCCTGCTTTTGTGCTTTCCTCTTTAACTTTCATCAGCATTCGTATCAAATCATCACTGGTTTCTGCTAGCAGTATGGTATGATCTGCATATCTTAAATTATTGATATTTCTCCCTCCAGTTTTCATACCTCCTTCATCTTGGTCCAATCCCGCTTTCCGTATGATATGTTCTACGTATAGATTAAACAAATAGGGTGGTAAAATACAACCCTGTCTCACACCCTTTCCAGTTGGGAACCAATAGGTTTCTTCATGTTCTGTCCTTACAGTAGCCTCTTGTCCAGAGTATAGGGTGCGCATCAGGACAATCAGATGCTGTGGCACCCCCATTTCATTTAAAACATTCCATAGTGTTTCATGGTCTACACAGTCGAACGCTTTGCTGTAATCTATAAAGCACAGGGTGATTTCCTTCTGAAATTCCTTGCTCCGTTCCATTATCCAACGTATGTTTGCAATATGATCTCTGGTGCCTCTTCCCTTTCTAAATCCAGCATGGACATCTGGCACTTCTCGCTCCATATATGGTAAGAGCCTTTGTTGCAGGATCTTGAGCATTACTTTACTTGCATGGGATATTAAGGCAATAGTTTGATAATTACTGCATTTCCTGGGATCTCCTTTCTTTGGAATTTGAATGTATATTGAATGCTTCCAGTCTGTGGGTCATTGTTTTCTTTTCTTTTCTTTTTTAATAATTTTTATTCAAATTTTTCCAAAAACAAACAAAACAAAGTCAAAAAGACATAACAATACATCAACAAAAAAATGAAAATAAAATAGTTGACTTCCGATTTGTCGCAGATCAGCTATAAGTATATAATATACATCAAACCTATCCCTTAATGTATACATACAGAGTCCCTTTTCTCCATAGGCTGTCTTAATTAATCGTCAAATCCCAGTATCATCATTTTATTTTGATCTTTCAACAAAAAGTCTAAGAGAGGTTTCCATTCCTTAAGAAATGTATCTGTCGATTTTTCTCTAAGTAAACATGTCAATTTATCCATTTCTACTAAGTCCATTAATTTCAATAACCATTCTTCCATTGTTGGTGTTGATTCCATTTTCCACTTTTGTGCATATAATAATCTTGCTGCCGTAATCATATATAATATTATTCTTCCATATTTCTTTTCTATTTGTTTATCCATAAAACCCAATAAGAAAAATTCTGGTTTTGACCGAATATTTATCTTTAGAATTTTTTGCATCTTCCTACCTATCTGTGCCCAAAATAATTTCGCCTTTTTACATGACCACCACATATGATAAAAAGATCCTTCTTGTTGTTTACATTTCCAACAAACATTAGAGACATTACTATACATTTTTGACAGCTTTTCTGGAGTCATGTACCAACGGTACATCATTTTATAAAAATTTTCTTTAAGATTATAACATAATGTAAATTTCAAGCCTTTTTTCCACATATTTTCCCATTGATCCATTTGTATGTTATGACCAAAATTTTTTGCCCACTTTACCATGCACTCTTTTACTTGTTCTTCCTCCATATCCATTTTCAATAAAAGTTTATACATTTTTGCAATTATGTTTTCATCATTTGTACACAAACCTATTTCAAAATCAGATTTATTTATTTCAAACCCATACATTTTCTTGTCCATTTTATATCTTTCTAACAATTGTAAATAGGCAAACCAATGAAAACTATATCCTTCCTTTATCAATTGTTCTCTCTCTTTCATTATGTATTCTCCATGTACATTTTCTAATAGTTCTTGATAAGTTAACCATTTCTCTTTTCCAGACATTTCTCTTCTATAAAAAGCTTCTTGACTTGAGACACATAATGGTATTTTCGAATAAAACCTTAGTTTGTATCTATTCCATATTTTCAACAGAGGACGTCTTATAAAATGATTATTAAAGTCTACATTTACTTTTACTTTGTCATACCATAGATATCCATGCCATCCCCACTTCAGATTGTGGCCCTCCAAATCCAATAGTCTTTTATTCCTCAATAAGATCCATTCCTTTATCCAGACTAAACAGCAGGCAGCAAAATAAAGTCTCAAATTTGGTAATCCCAGTCCTCCTCTTTCTTTAGCGTCTTGAAGTAATTTAAATTTAACTCTTGGTTTTTTTCCTTGCCATACAAATTTAGAAATATCTTTTTGCCATTGTTTAAAAGGTAAATCAGAGGATATTACAGGTATTGTTTGAAACAAAAACATCATTCTCGGTAATACATTCATTTTTATCACAGATATTCTACCCATTAATGACAGTTGTAGTTTATCCCATCTTAGCAAGTCTTTCTTAATCTCTGTCCATAATTTTTCGTAATTATTGTGAAACAACTTTGAGTTTTTATTTGTCATGATGATGCCTAGATATTTCAACTTTTTTTCTATTGTAAAATCTGTCTTGTCCATTAACTCTTTCTGTTCCCTTAAAGTTAAATTTTTCACCAACATCTTTGTTTTTTGATTGTTGATCTTAAATCCTGCTAAAGGTCCAAATTCTTTTAATTTGTCCATCAGTATATGAATTCCTTCCAAAGGGTTTTCTAGTACAATTATCAAATCATCAGCAAATGCTCTCAATTTATATTCTTCTTTTTTTATTTTTAATCCCGAAATCCTTTTATCTTGCCTTATATCTCTAAGCAACACTTCTAAAACCAAAATAAATAAAAGGGGAGATAATGGACATCCCTGTCTTGTACCCTTTTGTATTTCACATGAGTCCGTTAAGTCTCCATTAACAATTATCTGGGCCTTCTGTGATGTATAAATCGATCTAATCCATTTTATAAAGTTGTCTCCAAAGTCCATTTGCTCCAAAACCTGGAACATAAATTTCCAATTCAAATTATCAAATGCTTTTTCAGCATCTAAAAAAATCAGAGCTGCTTGTTTATCATTTCGTTGTTCTAAATATTCCAACACATTCAAAACATTCCTGACGTTGTCACGTAATTGTCTTTTAGGTAAAAACCCTGATTGATCTTCCTGAATAAATTGTTGCAATATTATTTTCAATCTTTCAGCCAAAATCATTGTAAAAATTTTATAGTCATTGTTCAGTAGAGATATTGGCCGATAATTTTTTGTTTTAGTTAAATCTTGGTCCTCTTTAGGTATTAATGTTATATTAGCATTTTTCCAACTATCCGGTATCTTTCCCTCTTGCAAAATAGAATTCATTGTAGACTGTAAAGGTAGCAGGAGTTCTTCCTCCAAACTTTTATAATACATTGCAGATAGCCCATCTGGTCCTGGTGCCTTTCCTAATTTAATTTTATTATAGCTTCAGATATCTCTCTTGACGTAATAGGGCCATTAATAACTTGTCTCTGAAAATCTGTAATTTTAGGCAAATTCTGTTTAAATAAATACTCTTCTATTTTTTCAGATGGAATTTCTTGACACTTATACAATGTTGAGTAATATTGATGAAAAATCTTTTTAATTTTTACATTGTCTGTCAGCGTCTCATCTCCTTCTTGTATCTTTAAAATAATATTTTTTTGACGTTCTTTTCTTAATTTATAAGCTAACCATTTCCCAGGTTTATTTGCAAATTCAAAAGTCCTTTGTTTAGCAAAATTTAATTTCCTTTCAATTTCTCTAACTGTCAACATTGATACTTGCTTCTGTAACATTTTAATTTGATTTACAATAGAAACTTTAGCTGGATTCTTTTTCAATTCTTCCTCTTTTTGTTTTATTTCTTCCAAAATTAATTGCATTTTCTGTTGTTTCTTTTTTTTTAATTCAGAATTACATTTAATAAAGTATCCCCTCATAAATGCCTTACTTGTATCCCAAACAATATTTTCACTTGTTCCTTTATGTAAATTATATTCAAAGAACTCCTTTAATTTCTTCTTACATTCTTGTACTACTTTATCATTCTGTAATAAAGATTCATTTAGTCTCCATCTAAATCCAAGATTTTTTTTTTTTAAAGTTAATATCACAGGATTATGGTCCGAAAAAGTTTTTGGTAATATATCCATTTTAAAAATATCCTTCGCTAAAATTTTTGACATCCAAATCATATCAATCCTCGAAAATGTTTTATGTCTTTCTGAAAAATAAGTAAATTCCTTTGCATTATCATTTATATATCTCCAGGTATCCACCAATTCTAGATGTTCCATGAGTTCAAAACAAATCTTCGGTAATTTACCTTGTGTCTCTTTGATATTTTTTTCAGAAAGCCTATCAATTTTTGGTGAGATTACCCCATTCCAGTCACCCATGACACACCAATGCTCATATGAAAACTCTGACAATTTTTCCATAAGTCCTGTATAAAACCTTGTTTTATCTTCATTGGGGGCATAAATACCCACTATCAAAATGTTTGTACCTTGTAAAGTAATTTCAACCCCCACAAATCTACCACTATCGTCCAATAATACCAATTTAGGAAGCAATTGTGGGTTAATATAGAGAACAACTCCATTTTTTTTTTTTGGTCCAGCTGAAATAAATTCTTCACCCAAATTTTTACAAATCAAATATTTAGAATCTTTCTTCTGAATATGAGTTTCTTGTAGACAAATTATATCCAATTTTAATTTTTTCAAATAATGAAACACTTTCTTTCTCTTCTGCGCCGTGTTGGCTCCATTTATATTCCAAGTTAGGTATTTGTAATCCATCGTTAAGCGTGTATTTTAAAATTTGCCTGATGCTCCTTTTGATCCATCATCTTCCTTCCCCTCCTCTGCGTATCCTTGTTGACTTTGTTTCCCAGGAACTGTATCCATATCTTTGAGTTTATCTTCTTCCATATCTTTTGAAGCTTTTCTCAAGAAGTCCCTTGCTTTTTGAACAGTATTCAATCTATATTTCTGTTGTCTGAATGTAAAAATCACTCCTTCTGGAACGTCCCACCTAAATTGAATTTTGCATTGCTTAAGTTTTTCTGTAAGGAAAGCATATTCTTTTCTCTTACGTAAAAGTCTAATAGGAATTTCCTTCATCACCAGTATTTCCTTACCATCAATTTTAAAGGTATATTTAAAGTGTTGCTGTAAAACCATATCTCTGGTCGTTTTCTTTACGAAGTGAACAAGCACATCTCTTGGAATTTTTTTCATTGTTGCATATCTGGAGTTAATTCTATAAACTTTGTCTATTTCAAATTCCATCCTATCTTCATTCAAGTCCAGAAATTTTACTAAAGCATTAACAATTTTGTCTCTAATGTCTTCACCTGTTTCCTCAGGGATTGCACGGAATCTCAAACAATGCTCTTTATTTCTCATTTCAGTCATAGCTAAATAGTCCAAATTTTTTTCTAGTTCCAGATTTAGTATATCTGTTCTATTCTCCAAGGTTTGTACCTTTTCTTTAGTATTTTTTGCATCCTCCTTTATTTGCCCAATTGTCCCTTTAATCTCATCCACTTGTGTTTTAATATAGTCTTTTATATCTGTCAATTCAATTTTCATTTCCTGTTTAATTTCCTGTTTTATAGCATTAATCCCTTCCATTATTTTTTGAAACATTTCTGGGGGTATATCCTCTTCCTGTGTATCAATAGAACCTCTTCGCCCCTGGGCCTTAGTTGTTTTTTTAGTTGTCATTTTCAAAAAGAGGCCTTTAATTTCTAAAATTAATCACTGTTTCAGAACCTAAGGGCAGTCTATTTCTTCTTTTTTTCCCTCCACCAAAAAGAAGAGTTAATATTCCAGGCCTGTAATTGGAATCCAGCCAGCACAACACAGTCCTTATCTGCATCCAAGAATGCAAAACAATTCTGGTTGCCAAGACTAAACAATTAGTAGCATATACGAGCAGCGGATTCATCCAACAAGAAATAGTCCAAAGAGAAAAATAGTCCAAAATATAATAATTACCTCTCATCCGTTTTTAAACTTTAAAAGTCCAAATTCAAGCCAGCTTTTTGTCGTAGAAAAGTAAATAAGTTATTTATATTTTCTTTCTTCCTTAATTATATTTAAAAGAGAAAAAGTATGACTCACCCAGGTTTCTCAATTGCTGATTCATAAACAAATCCCTTTTATTGCAGTAATTTAAGCCAAATGATAAGGTTTAGGCAGAAGTGGGCTCGCTGGTTAAGAACGTTTTTTTTTAAGAAAAGAAAAAACGCTTCGCTTCATTCCAGTCCAGCTTGCGTGAAAATCCTGACTCCGTCTTCAGCCGATCGGCTTGCCTTCTTATCTCAGGAATTTCCTGATCAATTCCAGCCGCCGACAGCTCAACGAAGTCTTGTGGAAGATCTGATCGGTTCTCCTGTACCTTGGAGAACATTTAAGCCAGTCCAAGATTCCTCTTGGCTGACTTTTAACCTGAAAAAAGCTTCCTCTGAGGCAGAGCTCCCTCAGAGACAACCACCAGCCAGCACCACTTCCCGGAAGTCGGGTCATTGTTTTCTTTTCCATATTTGTTGACAAATGGACAGATTCAGTCTCAGTTGCTTGTAGCAACTTCATTGGTATGCCATCTGTTCCTGGTGATTTGTTTCTTCCAAGTGTTTAATGAGCAGCTTTCACCTCACATTCTAAAATTTCTGGTTCTTGATCATACGGTTCCTCCATGAATGAATCTGTCATCCTTCCATCTCTTTTATAGAGTTGTTCAGTGTATTGCTTCCATCTTCCTTTCATTTCAGTCAGTCAGTGTATTCCCCTGTTGATTATTCAACATCCCTACTCTTGGTTTAAATTTCCCTTTCATTTCTCTAATCTTTTGGAATAGGGCTCTTGTTCTACCCTTTTTGTTGTCCTCTTCTATTTCTGTACAATAACTATTGTAATAGTTCTCTTTGTTCCTATGTACTAATTGCTTATTGTTGTATTTAGGGTTCTAACCATGTTTCTATCTCCTTTTGCTTTTGCTTTGCTTCTCCCTTTAACCATTTTAAGAGTTTCTTCAGTCACCCATTGAGGTCTTTCTTTTTAACTAGGGATTGTCTTTTTGCATTCTTCCCTGATAATGTCTGTAACTTCAATCCATAGTTCTTCTGATTCTCTGTCAACTAAGTTTAAAGCCTCAAATCTGTTTCGTATTTGATCTTTATATTCTAATATTGGCCTGAATCTTGTTGTTCCAAAACATGATAAAGACCACCATTCTAAAATGTATTTACTTGTTCATGGCATGGATTTTAACAATCAGCCTCGAAATTTACATTTGAAGATAGGTACAGATAAGTTAAGCCAGGAAAGGTTAAAGGGCTAAACAAACAATATTTAGGTAGAGACCTTATCCCAGTTTGCAATTGCTTTTTAAGATGTTAAGATTTTTTTAAATATGTTTTTAAGATGTTTTATTTTAAAAATGTTTTTAAGATGTTTGTTTTTTAGATGTTTTTAGTGTTTTGTTTTGCTACCTGAGGCAGCACATACCACAAATGCCTCTCCCCATCCCTCTCAGCAAAACCTCAACAAATTAAGCAACTAACAATTTTCTGCCTTTCATAATACCCAAAATTAGCTGTCCAAGGCAGCCACCTCACTCTACCTAATGGTGGGCTGGCTGTGCTCTGCACCTGAAGACAACTCACAGGCTCAGTCCTGCACAATCTACAGCTCACTGGGCTATGTCTCAGGAACTATCAGTACTGGTATAAGCCCCAGAATCTCTGTCACCCACCATTCCCTAGATCAGTGGTTCCCAACTTTTTTTCCTATGGAGCACTTGAAAATTGCTCAGGGTCTTGGTGGACCACTTAATGATTTTTCTGCCTGTTTTAGCAATTGGAATTCCATAGAGTTCAAATGTAATACAATAAAAGACACATCAGAATTACAATTAAAATCAATATGAATAGTCAATGCAATGGATGTATCATCTCCTATCCTCAACCACAAATCCAGCATGGACCACCTGAATGAAGCTCACAGATCACTCACTGGTGGTCCATGGACCACAGTTTAGAAGCCCTTGCCCTTGATACATGTGCATCTTTTTGAACACTTTAATCTCTTTGGAGTTCAGAAGAGTTGGTTTTCAGGGGCAGCATCACAGCTGTGCAATGCTCTCCTCAAATATTGTCTAAGTCAACATCCCTTTATAATTTTCAGCACCAAGTCACTCCCCCCTCTTCCCTAGATTTCTAGTTTAGGATGCACCTGGTTTATAATCTGGTCTGTTTTGTCCCTTTATTGTTTCTTTATGTTATGATAATTTCTTTTTTTTAAAATGTGCCATATCTTGAGTACTTATATGAAAGGCAGTCAAGAAGGTCACTTAAGCAGCTTAGTTTTCAAGCCTGAGTTGCCACATAAGGGAACAGATCTTTCAGTGCTTAATATTTGGTGAGAAAAAAATACATGGGAAAGACAAGCACTTCTTCACAGTGCTTATTAAACCTGTTGATATGGTGTATGTACAATGGATGATGACAGCTTGCAAAGAAACCTGATATGCTGCTGAGGATTTAAAGCTGCAGCATCTAGAAGTCAAATCCCGGAAACAGGCATGTGCATGTATAATGAGCTGTCTACTGGGACAAGATATATTACACTGCTTAAATATTTTGCCAGACATAGAACATTGTAAGACAGCTGTTTCCAAAGTATTCTTCACTGTTCTACTTCTTTAAAATGAAAAAAACTGCAGTCACCAGATGCTGTGTTTAAAACAAATATCTACAGTACATAAAAAAAATAAAACTATAAAAAGAATAGAGAATATAGAGACATTTTTCTGAGGTTAAAAATAACATACAGCAGGAAATCTAAAGTGTTAATTGCCTTACTCTTATTGTGTACATGATGTGATGCCAGTGAATTAAAATATTTGTCAGAAAATATGAAAGAGAAGAGAGTGTCATTCCAGTGTATGTATAGATGAATTGCTTTTTTGAAGGTTTGAAAGGGCAGGTTGTGAACATATTGTTGTTACAAAACTGAAACTATTATAAAACTGAAAGTATCCATTCCTTTGAAAAATGTCATAGTAGTGTGGTAATGTAAAATCTTCGTATACCTTTTCTTCCTTATATAGCTTTGGAATTGGAATAACCCAGATTTGGAAGGGCTGCATTGCGTACAAGGATGACAAGATTATTAATCTACTTTTTTATTTGTTTGTATAAGAATCAGGTCATTTGCTAGATATTTGGCAGAAGGACAAGCTTTTTGGAACAGCTGGAATCCAAAAACTAGCCCAAGATATACGTAGCTTGAGAGTGGTATTTGTGTCCAATGTTACAGAAGAGTTTTGTAACAGGTATTTGTGAGTGCCTGCATTACTGGTTTACTTGTTCTGTATCACTAATTGCTGCTTTATATTATGAATATGGGGTTGTATCCAATCGTGTCCCTCTGCTGACATAATATAGTGAAGGCTTCCAGGAGTGAAAAAGGGGGCATTTTCATGTATTCCCCCTTCCCTCTGGAGGTCCTATGGTCCTCCTGCCAAATCTCCAGATTGTTATTGGACCCTTTGGGACAGTGTGGCAAATGGCATAGAGCACTGTAGGAGAAAGGTGGAATTTTTGGGAAATCACCTCTTCCCTGTCTGTTCATGGAAGCTATTATTAAATTGCTTCGGGATGTTTTATGGAAAGCAAGCAAGCAATAAATAAATAAATAAATAAATAAATATGAGAATGAAACAATATGAGTAAAATATGATAAATCATGCAAATTAAAAAAATTTGAACCCTCTCACTTTTGGTATTTATCCAACAAAACTGGCATTATTTCCAATTTATAACTAAATTTGTACCAGTAAGCCCATCCTAATATCACTTTAATTGCTGTGTGACAACTGGTGATTTATGCCACAGCAACTAAAATGATACCTTCACTGGTAAGTGGAGCACAACAGTCCTACAAACTCTTTAATACTTGAGTGTTGCACAACATTAAGGAGACACTTTGATCTCATGGCCCTTGAGGGTACCACCCAGCTGTAATCTTACCCCCTGAAAATCATTTTCTGCAACACAGTTGTGCCACATAGGAGATTCAGAGCGCTGCTATACAAAGAACAGGAATTAAAATGAACAGAATAAGATGCCATTTTGGAAGCTAAAAATAGGGCCTCTTTTGTGGTTATCTCTATGTTGAAAGATGTTCTTAATATGAAGCAACTAACTGTTGGTAAATATTCTATTTAAGAGGCCTTGTCTATATTTGTGGAGTGGGCCACTTCCATGACATTCCTCTTCCAAAATGTGTTGGGGAGAGGGTGGTTTAGTTGGAGCCTTAGACTTTGGGCTCATCCAAACTCACCTGGATAATCCACATTTTCCCTATTCGCGTTGTCCTTGGATAGTCCCCACTTCTGCTTTCCCCCCACTTTTTTTCAAAGTAAAGAAATCCACTGTTTTTGCGCCCACACATTAAACACATTATTTTCTGTTTTTCCCAAAGCCCCACCTCACTCCTGCCCCTGTGAGGCAATTGGTCTGCAAAATATGACGTGTCCTCTCCCCCCTTGCACCCAAGCACACTAACGTGCAGACGCTTGGATGCAAGAGCGCGGAATTTGAATTTGCTGTTGGTTGCAGTTGGGGCAGACTGACGCTCAGCAAGCCCATGTCCACGCTACCCACCCCGGCAGGGCTGAGGACGGAGCTGGCTGCCAGCAGGTTGCCCTGGACTGCTGGGGGACGCAGATGCCTCTCACACCATCCAACACCACAATTTCCCACCCACTGAGCCTCCAGCAAAGCCCAGGGCATCCCTGTGGAAGCTGCTGCTGCCTTCCTTGCCACTCGCCACTCTGGAGCGGGGCTGGCCAGGGGAGTGTCTCTAGGTGCCCCTGACCATCCAGGGGGATTGTGCAAGGGATCAGCACTTGTAATCTCCAGGCAAATCCCCCCATAACCCCTGGGCTCATTCACTGCAGGGTTCAGCCCCAGAGTGTTGTGTGGCTTGGCCGCAGGAATGCTGCCCCCGAGGGAAGCAAACAGCCCCCTGGCAGGTGGCCACTCTGGGCTCAGGTAGGGAATGCGGGCAAACATCCCCACGCGCAGCTGTATCAATCTGCACTGAAGCACCCAGCACAGACTTTGCGGTGTTCCCTCTGATAAAAGAAACATGCAAACAATTTATATGCCAATAATTCCTGTATTTTTGTTTGCTTGTATTTGCGATATTTCGCAAAACTGACTATATGCTTTTCTGCCTTTATGCATATTAAAGTTTCTGGAGATACACAGGGCTGGCAATTTCACTTATTTCTCCAGAACTGCAATTAACAACATGTCATGTCTAGAAAGGTAGACCACCAGTCTCTATGGTTGTGGGTGGCCGAGACACTCTAGCAAACCACTTATATGTCATTAATTCCTGAACAGTATTGTTGTTTGCTTGTATTTGCGATATATCGCTAAATCGAATGTATGTAGTCTCGGAGGTATTGTTGCGGTCCCCTAGACTATTGGTACTGGGGGACTTCAACGTCCATGCCAAGACTGCTTTATCTGGGGTGGCTCAGGACTTCATGGCCTCCATGACAACCATGGGGCTGTCTCAGGTTGTTACTGGCCCAACGCATGTGTCGGGACATACTCTTGATTTGATCTTCGCCATTGGGCATGGAGATAGTGATCTGGTGGTCGGGGATTTTTCATCTACCCCATTGTCATGGACAGATCACCGCTTGCTGAAGTTTAGGCTCACAGCGACCCTTTCCCTCTGCAAGGGTGGGGGACCTATTAAATTGGTCCGCCCCCGGAGACTAATGGATCCTGAGGGTTTCCAAAGGGTTCTGGGGGATTTTCCGACTGAGAAGACTGGCGCTCCTGTCGAAGCCCTGGTTGGATTGTGGAATACGGAGATGACCCGGGCGGTTGACACGATAGCTCCCATGCGCCCCCTCCTATGTAGAGCTCATACAGCTCCATGGTATACCGTGGAGCTGAGAGTGATGAAGCAAGAGAGGAGGAGGCTTGAGTGCAGATGGAGACGAACTCCTGACGAATGCAATTATGCTTTGGTAAGTGCCTCTTCCAAGCAGTATATAGTAGCGGTGAGGGCAGCAAAAAAGAGATATTTTGCTGCCACAATTAAGGCATCTCTCTCCTGCCCGGCGGAGCTCTTTAAAATTGTACGAGGGCTTTTACATTCTGGCCCTCGGGATATTATGGATTCATCTGTAGCCCGCTGTGATGAGTTCGCGAGGCACTTCCAGGATAAGATCGCATGCATTCGCCGGGACTTAGACTCCAATGTTATGGCAGTGAGATCTAATGAAGCATCCAGAACACGGTCTTGTCCTTATTTATTGGATGAGTTTCAGTCTGTACAGCTTGAGGATGTTGACAAGATCCTTGGACTGGTGCGGGCGACCACATCTGTTCTGGACCCTTGCCCCTCTTGGCTGGTGAAAGCTGGCAGGACCGGAACCGCCGGCTGGGCCAAGGAGATAATAAACGCCTCTTTGAGAGAGGGAGTGGTCCCTGACTGCCTAAAAGAGGCGGTAGTGAGACAGCTCCTGAAGAAACCCTCCTTGGACCCAGATAACCTGAACAACTATAGACCTGTGGCGAATGTTCCGTTCTTGGGCAAGGTACTGGAATGGGTGGTTGCCGGCCAGCTCCAGGGGCTCTTGGATGACACTGATTATCTTGATCCATTTCAATCCGGTTTTAGGCCCGGTTTTGGCACCGAAACAGCCTTGGTTGCCCTGTATGATGACCTCTGTCGGGAGAGGGACAGGGGGAGTGTGACTCTGTTGATTCTCCTTGATCTCTCAGCTGCTTTTGATACCATCGACCATGGTATCCTTCTGGGAAGACTCACAGAGTTGGGAGTTGGGGGTACTGCTTGGCAGTGGCTCCGCTCCTACTTGGTGGGTCATCACCAGAAGGTAGTGCTTGGGGAACATTGCTCGATACCCTGGACTCTCCATTGTAGAGTCCCACAGGGATTGGTACTGTCCCCCATGCTTTTTAACATCTACATGAAGCTGCTGGGTGCGGTCATCAGGAGTTTTGGGGTGTGTTGTCATCAGTACACTGATGACACGCAGCTCTATTTCTCCTTTTCATCCTCTTCAGGTGAGGCTGTTAACGTGCTAAACCGTTGCCTGGCCGCGATAATGGACTGGATGGGAGCTAACAGACTGAAGCTCAATCCAGACAAGACCGAGACGCTGTTGGTGAGTGCCTTCTCTGCTCAGATGGTGGATGTTAATCCTGTTCTTGATGGGGTTACACTCCCCTTGAAGGAACAGGTTCGTAGCTTGGGAGTTCTTTTCGATCCTTCCTTGTCTCTTGAGGCCCAGGTGGCCTCGGTGGCACGGAATGCTTTTTACCATCTTCGATTGGTAGCCCAGCTACGTCCCTATCTGGACAGTGACGACCTCGCCTCCGTTGTTCATGCTCTGGTAACTTCTAGATTGGACTACTGCAACGCACTCTACGTTGGGCTGCCCTTGAAGACTGTTCGGAAACTACAGCTAGTCCAGAATGCAGCGGCCAGATTGTTGACGTGGACCAGAAGGTCCGCTCATATAACACCTGTTCTGGCCCGTCTGCACTAGCTTCCTATTTGCTTCCGGGCTAGATTCAAAGTGCTGGTTTTGACCTATAAAGCCCTACACGGCATGGGACCGCAATACCTGGTGGAACGCCTCTCCCAATATGAACCTACCCGTACACTGCACTCAACATCTAAGGCCCTCCTCCGAGTACCATCCCATCGAGAAGCTCGGAGGGTGGTGACTAGAGCTAGGGCCTTTTCAGTGGTGGCCCCCGAACTGTGGAACAGTCTTCCCGATGAGGTGCGCCTGGCGCCGACGCTACTATCTTCTTGGCGCCAGGAGAAAACCTTTTTATACTCCCAGGCATTTTAAAGTGTATTTTAACAGCATTTTTGTATTTTGGATGTTGTTTGGTTCTTTTGTTATTTGTTTGTTTTGTTTCTTGATTTATTGTATTTATTGTATTTATATATTGTGCTGGTTTTTATCTTTTTGTACACCGCCCAGAGAGCCTCCGGGCTTAGGGCGGTATATAAATTAAATAAAATAATAAATAATAATAATGTGGTTTTGCCTTTATGCATATTACACTTTCTGGGGATACACACAGCTGGCAATTCCACTTATTTCTCTTGGAACTGCAAGCAAGTAATGACGTGTCATATCTAGGAAGATAGACCACCAGTCTCTATGGTTGTGGCTGGATGAGACGCTCTAGCAAACCACTTATATGCCATTAATTCCTTTATTGTTGTTTGCTTGTATTTGCGATATTTCGCTAATGTGTGCAACTGAGATACAGAGTCCAATAATACAGCCTGCCTTGTCCATTTTATGGTGCCAAAGAGACGCAGAATGAACCTGACCAATGGGGGGGGCCAGCAATTAACCAGAATGACAGCAGTAACCAGCTACTTGATCCCCTGTGGTTAAGTCTTGCTGAATGCCACGATTACCTCTGTTTAAAAAAATAAATAAATCCCAAACAGGCTCTTCTACTTTAGGAAGATGGACAAAGGCAAGGGGGGCTCTGCTCGGCTCTTTTCACGATTTAAAGCCTTGCTATAGAACTTTTACCTCTACATTCAGCTGTGTGTGAAGCAAGAGGCTGGAAAAGGGAGGAGATACACACGGCTGGCAATTCCATATATTTATCCAGAACTGAGAGCTTTCCTAGAGTGCAGCGGTCGGCAGCAGCTCCCAACTCCTCCCCTGTCTCTGAGCGAGGAGGAAAGAGCAAAGTGAGCTCCCTGCACCAACCAGCCACACTTGAGCAAGACCAGCCTGGAAAAGGGGGGCTTTACAAACAACCGCAATTGCAGATCTCACACGGAGTGGCCATACAGTTCGCAGGCTGGCTAAAAATAAATAGCTGTAGCTGCTTCTGCGCAAATGCACATTTTTGCATCTGTGCAGTAGAAGTTGCAGAGCGCCCCCAACACCACCCCATTGCTCTGATTGGTTCAGTTTTCCCGGGCTTTTCCCTGGACATTGGTGCACATGCACAAAAGTGAAAAAAAATGATTGGATGGGAATGAGGGAAGGGATATGGGGAAATGCCCAAGGACCGCCCACGGACTGCCCACAGCTCTAAAGTCTGCAGTATTGCATCTGAGCGTGTTAAGGCAAAGCAGATTATTCCCGGTTTAAAAAAGCAAATTGAATTTTTTGTGTTACTGCAGATGCGGATTTAACCGCAAGAAAGTCCGCGAAAATGGGTGACATCGTATGGACCATGGAAAGTTAACGAATACACAAAGCGATCATATCGCACATTATACAGTCGTTTGGACGAGCCCTTTGATGTAAATGGCACTTAACTGGACCAAGGATGTGTCCTTTTATTCATATATGTCCCATTTAATAATATTAACTCAGCACTGTAGCAGCTGCTTCTTTATCAGGCAGGCCTGTTGCTTGCTTGTTATAAACTACTATGCATAGAGACAAAGAAGCTCCTGGATGTTCAACATGAATTATAATCCAAACTACATTAAGGGGATGGACCATCTCCATGCGGATTGCAAGAGTCAGAAGTTATAGGATTAAAGGAAGAGAGACTGGATTGCTTCAAGCGTAAGTTCCCAACAACTTGCTTGAGTACATAGAGGCTTAATTATTTTCCTGCATATATCCTGGACATAGTAAGATGGCAACAGTTAAGCCACTTACTAGATGCAGTTATGATGGGTTCCCTGATTGCTTTTGTATATACTGGACCTTGAAGAGGGCATCTGTTCTCATGGCCTTGCGAATGAAAGGTGCATGCCTCCACAGAGTTATAAAATGCTGTTCTTGCACTAACAGCAGAAGCTCCACATTTCAGGAAGAGAAGCTGGTAGGGAGGGAAGAATCCAGGCAAATGCAGGTGCAGGTGCTTAAAGCTTGGTTCCAGGTAGGAATTCCTGCCCTTTTGTGAGTTCTCCACATATTTATTGCTCCCTGAACTGAGAAAGATTCATGCTCCTGCTCTCATGGGCCTCATCTGCCTCTCAGCCTATTAAAATACTCTTTCTCTCTCCCTCAATCTTTAAATTGTCAGTTCATTTAGAAACTGATCCAGAAGCAATAGCTGCAAAATCCTGAGTGAAAAGTTGAAAAATCCTCTGATGGTTGTTGGGCTGCTTATTCATGTGTATCTCTACGCTTCTGACATTCCACAATACCACACTGGCACAAAAACAGGCTGCCTTGGATGCTTTGCTGTCAGCGACCAGTATGCTCACAGCCTAAGCATAACCCATTTTCAGTCCACATTATTGTTTAAAGCTAACTAACCAGGGGTGTAGTGACAGGGTAGGGCAAATAAGGGCATTGCCCCTCCAAATGATAATTCTGCCTCCAAATGAATTTTTCCTTCAGTCCCCAAATTTCTAGCATTGCAGTAACTTAAACCGTAAGTTGATATTTTAGAAATACAGTTTAGGCATCCAAAGAGAGGGGCAGGGCACAGTTACCAAGGAAATGTGAACTCAACAAATATAAGAGTTAAATGTGTGAATAAAGTGAACACAAATCTTGATGGATGGAGAGGGAGTTGGCAAACCTAAGGGTTTGCAAATGGAGGAAGGAAAGGTGGGAAGGACAGTATTGTTGCGCACTGCATTGTATTGTATTGTAATGCTCAGCCAAGTTCTGTAGGTGGTGAGTGCTATTACTGCATCTGGTGGGTGTGCCTGTGCTTTGGGGCTTAGACTGTGCAGCAGTGTAGCCTAGTCCAGAGCAGATCCTGAGAAGAAGCAGAGAGGTGAGTGAGCTGGCTGTCCAAGACCAAGCAAGCCTAATGAGACCTTACTAACTTAGCCCAGGCAATGGACAGCTGGAATATTGTGTGTGCATGCATGTCAGGGGCATTTCTTCTCTAGTTTGTTCAAAAATATAAATACTTTCATGCTTGCCATCCCTAAGGGGCTGATGCCCCCACCTCCATCTTGGTTGATGGCAGGCATGCACACACAGTGGACACATCATTTACAGGAGCAATAGAGGTAGGTGGGATGTATGGGTGGGTTTATTAGATCCACACAGCCTGTACGAAGGGGTTGTGCTCCATCGCCATGGGCCTGGGGCAGGCTGGTACCCAAGGGCTTAGGCATGCCTGGCGCCAGCCCTGTCCTTTCAAGCTGGTTCCATTTCAAAATATATTTGAAGAGTATAATGCTTCTAGAGCCTTAGTTGTAACAGTTTTAGACCTCCACCCAACTTTGCAAATGGTCATTATAAATAATTCACCTTATTTAACTTTTCTCATGTGAACTTATGTACTACCAAAATAGGGCATGCGAGATATGGTGGTAGAGCCATCAGAGGCCGTGTTAGCTGGCTGGCCCAGGGCCTTTCTGTAGAACTGTGTTCTTGTACAGTTAATTCTAGTACCTGTTTCAGAGAGACATATACTTATGTGAGATGCTGTCAAGCATTTCCTTATGAAAAGCAATGTTTATAGGTATTAATTTAATTTTTAAAGTGAAACTGGCATGGCAAAGAAGACCAGAGAAGTTAATTCCGGGAAGTAGCTGCTTCAGGAAAACTGAACTTAGTAAATAAAAGCTTATTAGAACACTGTACCTATACAAGGAAGCCTTTCCACGCATGTACACTTTGTATCCTCCTCTAGGATGCACACCTTAACGTGGTGAGGGGGTTTGAAAGTGTGAAAGAAGCTGACAGCAATGCCATCAAGAGTCTAGACCAAGAGGCTAGACTCCTAGCAGAGGCACCCAAGGCAGAATGGTCAAAGCTGAGACACCAGACTACGATGCATCCAAATGCAGAGGAAGGCAATGGTAAACCACCTCTGAATGCCTCTTACCACCAAAAACCTATGTACAGAGTATCCAAAATGCAACACGAGACAGTGTTGGAAGATGAGACCCCCAGGTCAGAAGGCACTCACCGAGCTACTGGGGAAGAACAAAGGACAAGGACAAGTAGCGCTGTGACTAATGATGCAGCTGGGTCAAAGCTGAAAAGAAGCCCAGAGGCAGATGCACACAGATGCGAAAGGAGAGTCTGGAGTTGTACAACGCACACAATAGGAAGATGGAACGTGAGAAGCATGAACCAGGGAAAGTTAGAAACTGTCAGGCAAGAAATGGAACATGTCAACATTACAATACTTGGCGTGAGGGAATTAAAATGGACAGGAATGGATCATTTTCAATCAGGCAACTACAAAATATTTTACGCAGGAAATGAGAAATTAAGAAAAAACGGGGTTGCTTTAACAGTGAGAAGTGATGTAGCAAAAGGAAGTAGGAACTATAACACAAGGTCTGAATGATATCAAATGAGATTTAACAGGAAACCTATTAACAAAACCATCATCCAAGTCTATGCTCCAACAGCAAACGCAGAAGAAGAGGAACTGGAGAGATTTTACACAGAAGTACAGGAAGAAATTGATCACACACCAAAACAAGATGTGCTGATAATCATGGGGGACTGGAATGCAAAAGTAGGGAACAGAGAAAAGCTGAAATTGTAGGAAAATGGGGCTTAGGAGATAGAATGAAGCAAGAGAAAGACTTATTTTGAATTTTTGAGCAACCAAAAAGATGACTGTACATGTGGACATCACTAAGTGGTTAATATAGGAATCTGTAGGGAAAAAAACTTTCCCCAAACAATTATATCACTTCTTTATTTTACTTTTGTTTACTTTGTTTTCTTATCCTCAACATTTTTATTGTTTTCTTTTTTGGCAGGGTATATTAGGAATGGAAGTGTGGAGAAACTATGGAGGTCAGCTTGGGTTTTTGGTCATGATGTGTATTGCTGTGGAATCTGCTAATTCCTTGTGGGTTGCTAATTTGCTCATGCACACCCTTTTTGTTGATTTCTGCCTCTTTTCTGCTTTTTTTGGCCTAGTTCTTCCATAGTGTAACAGGTGCTCTTGGAAAAATATTAGATGGTTCAGGGTCCTTTGTAGTGCGAGTCCTCCTTTTGATTGATTGATTTGTTTGTTTGTTGAAGCAAGCACAGTCTAGCATTCTTATCTAGTACTCTAAGGCATTTGTTGTCACAGCAGATGACAGTGCACTGAATACCACCCTTGGGCCTCCTTCAAGCGTACAGTAACTTACTTCAGCATGCATATAGATTCAGTACAACTATGCCCTGTGAGGAATTTGGGAGAAACAAAAAAATGGACACTGCAAGAAAAACTCACCACATCGGTTTTACATGAAAGGGCAACATAATAAATGTCTCACACATAG
This sequence comes from Rhineura floridana, assembly GCF_030035675.1. Classification (NCBI taxonomy): domain Eukaryota; kingdom Metazoa; phylum Chordata; class Lepidosauria; order Squamata; family Rhineuridae; genus Rhineura; species Rhineura floridana. The sequence goes on along the minus strand of NC_084482.1, from coordinate 138,794,824 downwards.
ATGTGAATTGTGGTGATTCAGTAGTAATAATGAAAGCAGGAGATACACTGTTAGGATAAACTATTATGAAGTTTCCATCTGCAATATCGCATGCTGCAATAGCAAGTAACTTTAAAACAAATATTGTGGAAGGAAGAAAAGTCACATATGATAACATTAGTGAAATTCAGTGTCTCTCAAGAGATGATGGTGTAGTGGGGCTTCCACCATATCCTACAGCAGCATTCCCAGCTGGCATATCTAGAGTACAGGATTGCACCCTCAATGCCCTTTGCCTAGACAGGATACTAAGCAGTAGAATGGACTGTTATAAAAGAAATAAGAACAATTGCTTTCCTTTGCCTGTGCTGTAGCAGTCCAAGGGCACTTGAAAATGCACAGATAAATAAGGAAGTACTGTTCATCTCTTATTAATGCACCTCAGGACATTGAAAGCCTTTATTCTTTCTGAGTTTATGTAACTGAACTGTGTCTCAAGCCTGTTTAATGTAAAGCATGAATAAATAAAAATTCCAAAAGTTACCTTTTCTGTTGCTGTCATTAAAAGGACATCCTCCTTATGCTGTTTTGGTTTATTCTGGACCAAGTCACTGATCTTTGGTCCTCACTTAATGGTCAGGCTATTTGCCACACCACTGAATATTTAAATTTTAGCTGCAGAAAGATCTTAGATTTGGCTAGCATGCATTTTCAATACCTGGGTTGGGTTTTAAATTTTGGCTCTAAAAGGCTAGAGGAGGAAAATGGGAGTGTTTTCAGTTCCCGAAAAGAAAGATATTTACACTGGAAAAGGGAAGAGGACTGAGTTGGGTGGCAGCTATTGTGCATATGTGGCATCACTACTCCCCTGGAAGACATTTGATGAATTCAGATAATTTTCTGAAATCTGCTTGGTTAATTTGTTTCCTTTCCTTGTCTAAATCCAGCTTGATCTGCTTGGAGGATGTCTTCAATATTTTTTCCATTCTCCTCTGTTGTGTTTGAAAATATTCTGTCAGGAAATTAGTCAAGTTTTACAACTATTGCACTCCTTTTTAAGGTACTAGTATGGTCATTATCTCTCTTTTCACGCATCCACACTGTACAACAGACATAGATGCAATGCCATCATCAAATTGTGAGAAGAATTTTGTCTGTTTAATAGGTTTGTCTTGAGGGTTATATTTGTAATTGAGCCATCATCCTGAATCCCTGGTGCTGGGATTCCCAGTTCACTCCCTCTCTTCCACACTGTTCATTGAACTCTATGATATGTGAGCCAAAGTGGTTACTGTTTGGGTTCACCTACCCACACCATATTCATTCTTGGACTTAGAGATATTTTCTTCCTATTGCCTCTTATACCTTTACTTCTTTTTAACTTTTCTACAGATCAGTCTCTGTCTCTCTCAATATTCCTTTGCACCAACTTTTTGATTTGCAGCAGAACTGAGTGTACTAATGGAATTCTAGGAAGGACAGATCACATTAACAAGAGAGCTGCTTTCTACAAAAAGCATCCCAGGGAGCTGGTTGTCTGCAAAACCAGATTGCAAGATTCTAACCATTCAAATTAACAACATATGCATACATAGTATTATTTTTATGAATTTTTTTCAATCAATGTATATGTCATCTAATAAAAAATATCTCTAGGCAACATATTCTCTTTCTGATGCTATTATAGATGCTGGAATAAATGTGCACCAATAGCCTTACAAATTTATATTAATACATTTAAGCATCAGTGTAATATTTCAAGTCCACAGTCCATGTGAATATAATTCTGTTCTATAATTTAGCAACTTTCTTACTGTTATTGTGCTCTTAAAAGAAAAAGATTATGGCAACACACTTTAAGCCTTCAGTAGCTATGATTATAGTTAACTTACTTCTCTATACAGTAAGCACTTTACAAAAATCCACTTATTGTCATTTAAGCTGTAAATCTGGCTGGCCCGTTCTTGTCTTTTGAATTACTTAATACCTAGTGATAACTGCTTGATGTATCTTTCTGCTTCTCTACTTGGCAACAAGAAGGAATAGAATTTTAGTAAGCAATTTCCATGTGTGGGATAATGAGGAGGTGCTTTGCAGAGCTACAGAATAGAGATGCTGGTCAAATTTTACAAGCTTGGTCTCAAAGGAGGAATGAGCTTTCTAGGCCCAACTCTCATCTGCAACTTGGATTAAAATCCAAGCCACAGAAGAATTTCTTACTTTTCCTCCCAAACATCCATGCTAGCCATAATGGTCCACAAAACCACTCTCCACCAGTCCGTGTTTTCCAGAATACGTCCACTCATTCTCTTCACTTACCTGCAGTTAAACAGTGGTGATTACAACTGCTTTCAGAAAACATTTTCCATGGTCCCATGGGCCTTGCTGCCTGACACATTCTTGTGCAACAAATAAGGAGGCCAAAAGGGGAAAACACTCACTTGTCCTCTCCCTGCATGGCCTTGCTGAAGTTGGTTTCTAGTTCCCAGTTCCTTATTTGCTTGAAAGTTCAAAACACTAAAAAAGAAAAGTTTAACTTCAACCCAAAGTTAACATGTCTTTGAACCCCAAAATATATGTTGGGGTACCCTGTATGATATATCGCTATGATCAGGGGACTCTCCCCATCAGAATAACAATAAATTTATGCATTCAAAATCATCAGGCTTCTGAAATTATCATAAATGCTTAATGAAGTCATAAAATCATAAAACATAAGTAACTGGGGGTGCCCACCCCAAAATCTGTGCTGGGCCAGGATGAATCATATACCCCAGGAAAGGGGAGGTTGTCAACTATGAGATACCAGTGCATCCCATCCGGCCCAGAGCTTCTGCTATGCGCCGGGCATTCATGAGGGCATCTATGCAAGACCAAAAAAAAAAAACACGCAGGAAAAAAATAAGTAACTGAGGGTGCTTGTCAGGACCATTCCTGTCAGGATCCCACCTCAGGCACCACCTGTTAGGATCCTGCCTGTGGTCACCACCTTGTCACGGTTCCACCTCAGGGTCCTGGTCTTTAAATGGTTCTCACCGGCTCTAGCAAAGATCTCTCAAGATCCCACTGCTAGGCAACACAACCAGACACTCCCTGTAAAACAATATTGCCTTGAGACTGTTGCCTTAGTCTCCTCCTGGCTTATTGCTACTTTGTGTCTGGGTGCACTTGCAGGCCACAACCCTCCTGTATGCTTGTGCCTATAAAGAATACAGCCCTGGGTTGATCTGGATACTTGATGATGTTACACTATCTCTTCACCGCTGCCACCATTGATACTGTTTCCCAACCTTGGTATATGTCCTGCCCACCCTTCTGGTCTGTGTAAACCCAGCCAAGGATCAGGCGTTAGGTAAACCAAGAAATATTTATTTATATACACAGGAATAACAAGATTACTTAAGGGTATAGAAGCGTATGGTTTCATCAGATGCTTTTCTCTTCATGTTTCTAGTTGTCAATAACCTGCCTCACTACCAGCCTAATCCAATCCAACCCACAAAACCAACTCCAACCTCCCTCAGAACTCCCACCAACAGAACTCTCTCCACCTCTGTCATCCTCTCATTTATACCTTCAGACCCTCAAGCGCTCAGCCAATCATAATACAACATTCTCCAGCCTTCCAGCTCATTTACTCCCCCCTCTCACTCAGTCTACTTACCACATATACTCTAATAAACCTGCACTTACCATATTTACAGTAATATATATACAGGGATATCACATTTCCCCCCTCCTTAAATAAATGCATAGTATTATTTCCTGTACCCAGGAATAATACGACACGTTATACCAAAGTTCATGTCACACAGGGGTAGTGTCCTTACAGTCCCACTTCCTGGTCAGGTGACTTCCGTATCAGCAACATGTCTTGAAAGTCCATTCGCCAACACGTTGTCCTTTCCTTTGATGAACACAACATCTACTTGATACTCCTGCAGCACCCACGACCATCTTTGAAGCATGGTGTTGTTGTTCCTCATAATGTCCAGCCACATCAGCGCACGATGGTCCATGATTATGGTGAATCTTCTTCCCCACACGTAGGGACGCAGCTTGTTCAGGCCCCACACGACCGCCAAACACTCCTTCTTCACTGACGAGTAGTTTCGTTCCCTCGCTGTCAGCTTACGGCTCAGGTAGGCAATAGGATGCTTGATGCCTTCCCTTTCCTGCATCAGCACAATCCCGAGACCCAGGTCCGAAGCGTCTGTTGCCGTGATGAAAGGCTGCTCATAGTCCGGAGCTATTAACACTGGACTCTGGCAATAGTTCGATAATTATTAAAGTGCTTGCTTTAACTGGTCAAACGCTTTTTGACACCTTTCACTCCACATCACTCTCTCAGCATACTTCTTTTGTGTTAGTTCATGCAGTGGGGTTGCTATTTTCCCAAACCCCTTGATGACCCTTCTATAAAATCCAGCCATACCCAGGAATGCCCTCACTTGCTTTCCGATCACATCTAGCACTCTTTCATTCACACAATAGGGGGTAGATCTTATTGACGGATGACTGCCAGTGTCTATATTGTGTTTCGCAACACTGGTTCCACCAGGTCTAGTATTAAAGGGTTTCTCATGTTTGCTCAGAATACTCAGGATTCCCTCTTTGACCTTCTCATCCACCTCCTCTGACCACTCCAACTGATCTAAACCACCCTGTGCCTTGCTCTCTTGCACCAAGTCTGGCAAATCAGGACCACTCCCTTGTGGCACTCTGTTAAATCTTTCTGTTAACCCATTGGTAGCTGGATGATATGTGGTTGTTTTCAGATGTTTCAATCCACAACACTTCCACATGCACTGCATAACTTCACCCCTAAACACACTGCCTTGATCAGTCAGGACCTCATGGGGAAAACCCAGCCTCATAAAGATCTTCAGCAAAGCCTCTGCCACTACAGGGGCTTCTACTGATTTCAGAGCCTCAGCATCTGAGTACATTGTGGCAAAATCCACCACCACTAAGATGTATTTCCGGCCATGCCTTGAGGGTTTAGAGAAAGGACCCACTATGTCAATCCCCACTCTATAAAAAGGCTGTCCTATAATAGGAAGGGGTTTCGATGGAGCTTTTGTTTTCACCCCATTTTTTCCCACCTTTTGACAAATAGTACATGAGGAACAGTACTGGTTGACATCTTTGGCAATGTTCGGCCAATAATAATGAGCAGTTAGCCTCTTCTTTGTCTTCTTTATACCAAGATGTCCTGAACAAGGTATATCATGTGCCATAACTAACAATCTGGATCTGAATTTGCTAGGCACAACTAATCGTTTGATTGGTTCACAACTTGCATCTCTCCCTTTTGGTAGCCACAATCTATACAGCACCCCATTCTCCCACACTGTTTGATCCCTCAGGCTCTCTGTAAAAGGGATGATGTTACACTATCTCTTCACCGCTGCCACCATTGATACTGTTTCCCAACCTTGGTATATGCCCTGCTCACCTTTCTGGTCTGTGTAAACCCAGCCAAGGATCAGGCGTTAGGTAAACCAAGAAATATTTATTTATATACACAGGAATAACAAGATTACTTAAAGGTATAGTTAACAAGTGTATGGTTCTCTCTCCATATATGGTAAGAGCCTTTGTTGTAGAATCTTGAGCATTACTTTACTTGCATGGGATATTAAGGCAATAGTTCGATAATTACTGCATTCCCTGGGATCCCCTTTCTATGGAATTGGGATGTATATTGAACACTTCCAGTCTGTGGGCCATCGTTTAGTTTTCCACATTTGTTGACAAATTTTTGTCAAAATTTGGACAGATTCAGTCTCAGTAGCTTGTAGCAACTCTATTGGTATGCCATCTGTTGCTGGTGATTTGTTTCTTCCAAGTATTTTAAGAGCAGCTTTCACCTCACATTCTAAAATTTCTGGTTCTTCATCATACGGTTCCTCCGTGAATGAATCTGTCATCCTGGCATCTCTTTTATAGAGTTCTTCAGTGTATTGCTTCCATTCTGCCTTGGGTGCCCCTCTTGGTCTAGACTCCTGATGGTATTGCTCTCAGCTTCTTCAACACTCTCAAAACCCCTCACCAGTTCAAGGTGTGCATCCTAGAGGGGGATCATCATATCTAAATCACCAGAAAGATTTCCATTTGATTCTTTTATCACAGCTCTTCCAGACAACACATTCCATTGTTCTATTTCTCTTTTAACTAAGATTTTCCCCTTAATATTTAAAGCAAATCTGTTTTGCTGCAATATATTGGCAACTAATATTTCCTCTTTTTTCACCAAGCTCCTGGAGCTCCGGATCTTGTTTATTTTGTTAAACATGCTATTTAGCTGTAATTCTCACAAATCGAGCACTGACTGCAGGCAATGAGCCAACAGTGAAACCAAACCAATTATTTTTACCTGCAAAAACCTGTCATTATATCATCCTCCACAGGCATTAAGTTTGCTGCTATCCAACTTACAAAAAAAAATCTGTTCTAAAATATTGAAAAGTAGCTTCCCTAACTTCACATATACATGAATGGGGTCTTAACTAGCACTAACTAACTGGAAAGAGATCTTGTGGATGTAGTGGATAGCTCAGGCTTGGTTGAAGATGTCAATTAAGCAGCTGTGAGAAAGGCAAATTTTACATTAGATATCATTAGGAAAGGGATTGAAAATAAACATGCCATTATCATCATGTTATTATACATATTTATGGTGCAACTGCATTTGGAACACTGTGTACAGTTCTAGTTGCTGCACCTCAAAAAAGGATATGGTAGAGGTGGAAAAGGTGCAGAACAGGGCAACCAAAATGATTTAGAGCTATTTCCGTAAGGAGGAATGGTCACAAAATGTGGGGCTTCTTAAGGAAAATGAAGTAAAGGGGACATGATAGAGATGTATAAAATTATGCATGGTATGCAAAAAATAAAGATAAAGAAGTTTTCCTCCCTCTCTCATAAAACTGAACTGGGGTCATCCAAGGAAGCTGAATATTGGTTGAGGTCTTCCCATAAGCATCTAGTTGGCCACAGTGGAAACAGAATGCTGGACTAGATGGTCCTTTCGTCTGATAAAGTAAGGCTTTTCTTACATTCTTGACATATAGATCATAAAATAGAAGCTATGTGTGTATCCAAGGTATGTGAGGCACATGCGTGTGCACAAACACACACACATCCTGTTTGACTGTGCTTGGGCTTGCATGTAGTGCCTCTATAATAGAGAGCAGTGACATTTTTTTCTGTATTTCTCAGTGACACTGTGCAATACAATCTGGGTATTGCTCTAATTGAAAAACAGAAATATTTGAGTGTCAAAATATGTTAAAAAAAACCCAAGAAGTGCTATATGCATGACTGTTATATTTAAAGATCTCAGAAAGATATAATTGAAGACACTGAGGGTGCTGTACACAACTCAAGATCCAAAGTTTATTGCTGCCCTTGAGATCTAACAAGAATGATTAGCTGCTAGAACACTGTAGTGCTTTTGGATAAAAAACAAGTGCTAATTGTGCTACATTATGCCCTCATTTTAATTCACATACATTTATACAGCAGCTAATCTTAATGAATATCTTTAATTATCAAGTTTTCCATTACAGTGTGCCATATTGTCATTTCTGATATGCAATTTAGTGACTGAAGTTAAAACCTCAGTATTTTCTTAGGCTTAAATGTGTCTGCATGAGCAGCAAACTACAAAAGGTTTAAGTTATGCCACCAAGCTGGTGCCAGCAGCTAGCTATGCAAGCAAAAAGGTCATTGTTCTACCTGGAAATTCTGTAGCTGATGAAAAGCAGAGTTGAATTTTAATATGTTTGATCAACAGTGTTACTTTTCCCAGAAAAACAGAACCTGAGAAATGACAAGGCATAATTATGGAACAGTGAATTCTGCTTAAAATCAAGTCTGGGGGTCAGAAGGAGCTTTTGGATGATCTGTGGGTCAACATGTACATTGAGGATGTTTGGGGGAAAGCCATAGCTCAGTAGGAAAGAGCCATAACACAGGGTAGAGTATATGCTTTGGATGCAAAAGGTCCCAAGTACAGTCTCTAACATTCGAAGTAGGCCTGGGTTCTGTTTAAAACCCTTGAGAGCTGCTAGTCAGTATGGTACACAATATTAAGCAAGGTTTGATTCAGTATATAAGGTAGTGGAAAAGTAATATGAGAAGACTTCAGTGGCATAATGACATTCAATGAAATTGTGTTTTTTTGTAGATTTTTGTCACTGTGTATTTCAATATATTGTCAGTTTGGATTTTAATGTACAGTTTTGATATCTCTCTGATATTGTATAATGAAGGGCAGCATATGCCTGGGCGTGTGTGTGTTTGGGAATGCCTTGTGTATGTGCATTTGAGAGCCTCTGTGTATGTGTGTTTGTTTGTATGTCTGGAAGTCCTGGGGGGTGTGTCCGTGTGTATGTGTGTGTTTGGGAGCAGGCAGAGGCAAAGCCCCTAGTAAATAAAGAAATAAAATCTTGGCATTAAGTCTGACCCATGCATCAAGATTCAGTCCTTGAGTATTTGTTGCTGGCCTGAAATAAGGTATAAGTGGACCCACATTGGTTGTCTAGTCTCACAAGTGTAGCTAGGTAAACTGGTCAACTGATTTTTCTCAGAATAACTAGACTCCATTTCATAGCAAGCTCTGCCTTCCTGAAGTTAAAATCTCAGTATTTCCTTCAGCTTAAACGAGTCTGGTTTGACCCTTTAGTTCTGCTTTCCCCAAATCCTATGCAAAGCTTTCAGGTTTTCTGCCACTTTCCTCTGTTTTCCTGCTTTTCTGTCCTACTGTTCCTTGCCTCAAATTAAATATATTCTCGATCTGATTTTAAACAATGTTTGGTTTTATAACACTGATCTTGCAAATGCAATTCATGCCCTGATTAGCTACCAGCACAAATATATAGCATATATCCCAAGGTGAATAGGTATTTTCATAAATGCATAATGATGTCATAAAATCATAAAAAATACATAACTGGGGGTGCCCACCCCACATCTGCTCTGGGCCAGGACAAATCATGCACCTGAGGAAAGGGAAGGGTGTCCTCTATGAGATGCCAGTGCATCCCGCCTGGCCCAAAGCTTCAGCGAGGCGCAGGGCATGCATAAAATGGGGGGAAATGCAGAAAAAAACAAAATTCACAAAAACACAAAGGAAAAAATAAGTAATTGGGGGTGCCTACCCCAAGGTCAGCTCTAGGCCAGGACAAATCATACACCCCATGAAAGGGGAGAATGTCCTCTACGAGATTCCAGTGTGTTCCGCCTGGCCCAGAGCTTCTGCAAGATGCAGGACGTGCATGAGGGCATATACACAAAACCAAAATGGACAAAAACATGCAGAAAAAGATAAGTACCTGGGGTTACCCACCCCAAAATCTGCTCTGGACCAGGACAGATCATATACCCTAGAAAAGGGGAGGGTGTCCTCTAAGAGACACCACTGTTTCCCACCTGGCCCAGAGCTTCTGCTGGGCACAGGGCACACATAGGGGCATCTACGCAAACCAAAATTGACAACATGAAGGAAAAAATAAGTAATTTTGGGTGCCCAAGCCACGATCAGCTCTGGGCCAGGACAAATCATACACTTGAGGAAAGGGGAGGGTGTCCTCTATGAGATGCCAGTGCGTCCTGCCTGGCCCAGAGCTTTTGCTGGGTGCAGGGCACGAATAATAGCATCTACGGAAAACCAAAACAGACAAAAACATACAGGAAAAAATAATTAACTGGGGGTGCCCACCCCAAATTCTGCTCTGTGCTAGATTGAATCATGCACCCCAGGAAAGGAGGGTGTCCTGTACAAGATGCCACTGCTTCCCACCTGGCCCAGAGCTTCTGCTGGGCACAGGGCACAGATGAGGGCATCTACGCAAAACCAAAATAGACAAAAACGGAAATGGACTGCCTTCAAGTCAATTCCAACTTATGGCGACCCTATGCATAGGGTTTTCATGGTAAGTGGTATTCAGAGAGGGTTTACCATTGTCTCCCTCTGCGGCTAGTCCTCCCCAGCTGGCTAGGGTCTGCTCAGCTTGTCACACCTGCACAAGCCAGCTCCTTCTTTATCCACAACTGCCAGCTGGGGGGGCAACTGGGCTCCTTGGGACTATGCAGCTTGCCCATGGCTGCACAGGTGGTGTTTGGTATTTTAAAAATATAAAATGAAATATTAACTGAGTTTCATGGTCCTATTTCTTAGCAGAGATAAATGCAAGCAGCAGCATGAGATAAATCACTCCACACCTTTCCTAGGCACAAATAACAACAGACACAATCTGGATATCATGTAAGCCCCCCCTGGTCCCTCCTCTAACACTCCCCCAGAATGCCCCCTTTTCAGGCCTTCCGCCGGCTTCCACTGGCTCCCCTTATACCAGGCTGGGCTACCCCAGTGGACCCCCAGCAGAGCCAGCTGGGTGTCAGCTCCATCATGGCGAGGAGCTTCTTCCAGCATAAACCAGCTGAGCTGGGACTGCTATATCCAACTACCCTCAGCCCGGTGTAAATAGCGGTTGGATTGCCCGTAGTCTCTTACAGATGTGTCTGCCTACCTGGATATCTGGCACCATCTTTACGGTCTTTTCTGTGCCTGGTGAAGACTTATTATAACAGTCTGGGCCTCTCAGTTTTAAATTTAGTTTTAATTTATGTTTTAATTCTGTTTCCGTTTTATATTCAACTTGTATTGTTTTATACTGTGTTTTAGTGTAGGTTTGGTGTGCTTTTTGTTTTGTGAGCCACCCAGAAAGCTATTGTTATGGGCTGGCTATAGAAAAGCAGAAAATGCTATCAACATGCAGAAAATGCATAAATAAATGTACGCAAGATTTATCTTCTTTGATAACCTGATGAGAGACCTGAACCCTGAAGAGTATCAATGCTAGCAACATGCATTAACAAAAAGTATCCTCAACAAAGCAAAAAAAGATGGCCAGTGGTTTACTACCAGAAGGAAAAGCACCACATACTAGACAAAAAAGAGAAGCAGGCTCTGGTGGTTGGTAAATTTATTGAGGCTCAACACGTTTCGGAGTAATCCTTCCTCAGGAGCTACAAACATTAAAACAAACTAAAATCAATAACATGGAGACAACATAGTGGTCTGAGACTTATAGAAATATATGGCAAAACACTTTTAAAGACCACATTCCATATAACATACTTCACATATGTAGTAAAAAATTGTCATAACATTAAAACTTGCATCTCTTGCATCTGTGTAAAGCAGCTCAAACAAAGCAAATGCTATTGCTAGCCAGCTGCAACATGAAACTCCCATTGAATACATTGGGACTTGTATTCTAAATTTCTGTTCAAAAATTATTTGAAATATAAAATGTATAGTATGCTATTTTTGCAAGTAATTAAAAAAACCCTTCATGTATACTTTTATTTTAATCATAACTGAAATTGTTCACTGTGCATGCCTTCCAAGATCCTGCTATGGTCTTCTGTTCTAGATCTCCTGCTTGATTATAGTGCAGTGTGCACACAGTAAGATACCCTTGCTGCTGCTGCAAGCTATAAACTTCCTCAACTCGTGATGTGCAGACAAGCAGGAAGAGGCAGCTGTTTTCAAGACTGGCAATGGGTTCTAGCTATTGCCTGGAGGTCAACAAATTCCTTGTTAATCACAAGGAATGCACTTATTCAATAAAAACATGAAAGGGCAGGGATTCAAGCAGCCAGCTACTAGCTCATTTAACAGAAGTTTGGGGTGAGTGGGCTGACATTTTGGTGTATCTCTCTTAAACCAGACCAAGCTTTTTAAAATGAAAGCTGAGAGTCCAGAGAGTACCCCATAAAACCGGAATCTCTGGGTGAAAACTTGAGACCTAGCAACCCTAATCCCTTCCCAGATCTTACCATTGAATCCCATATTATAGTTCCTCTTTATGAAGTCAGTTTAAATAAATTAAGAATAACTATCCAAAGAAAATTGTGATTTTTCAGTAATCTGTTTAAAATGGTGTTCACAGCTCCTGGGTAAAAGGTTTTAGTTTGTTTTTTCTTAATATGCTTCAGAAACTACTTTTTGAAATCCTGAGGCCACCACATAATCACTCAAGAATTATGAAATAATAGTAAATAGTATATAATTTGACAACCAAAATCCCACAATGGATTTGTACATCAAAGTTGTATTAAACTTGTTGATTGTCTTCATTCTTATTTCAAAACACGTTTTAAGCTATGGAATTTTTGGCATATTCTCTAGAAAAATATTTTCACAAAATCAACCTGATAAGCTGCGCATGTTCCATATTGCCAAGGGATTTAAGTATCGTTAGTACAATCTAAAATAATTCAGCACCCGAGCCAGTGAGAATATGCTATAAGTAACAGAGCAATCTAAAGTATAGTAAGCCAGTATAATTTACCCTATTCTAAACTCTGTTCAAGAGTGATGCTTCTGCCAGCTGAGCCGGCCTGAGCCTGGCAGTGGGGGGGAAAGCCTTTAAAATAGTTGGACTTACACCACCCTTTTTCCTGGTGTACCTTCTGCTGAGTTCACATTACTGAGCTGGAGTTTGGAATAGGGTTACATCTCCCTCTGCCTCTTCCACTCCTCCACCACTTTCCTGGAATGCCCCTTTTTTGGGAGTTACCTCCACCTCAGCTCAGCTGGCTTCAGCTGAGCCCTGGCTGAGCTGATGTGAGGGACTCCAGCCAGCATAGCCTCAGCTGAGCCCAGGCTCAGCCAGATATCCATTTATTCCAAACTCTACTCATCCTGGTGGATCTTACATTTAGATTACTGTCTGTGGTATTGGAGGAGCCCAGAATGATAGTCCTGGGTGATTATTGTGTCCATGCTGAAACTGCCTCTAGTGTTCTGACTTGGGACTTCATGGTCTCCATGACGACTATGGGGCTGTCTCAAGTTGTCACTGGCCTGCGGCATAGGGCAGGGCACACCCTCGAGTTGGTTTTGCTCCAGATGGAGGAAGGGGTGTTCTAGATATAGGGTGTGTGTGGATGTCACCTCATTGTCATGGTCAGACTACTTCCTGGTTAAGGTTAGACTTACTGCTTTGATCCTCCCCTGCAGGGGTGATGGACAGATTAAGATGGATTCCTGAATGCCCTGGAGGAGTTTGTAGGAGATAGAGCAAGTGACCCTGTTGAAGGTCTTGTCACACTGTGGAACAACGAGGAGCATCAGGCTCCTAACATGGTTACTCCTGCATGCCCTCTCCAGCATTGTGGAGCCTGGTTTGCACCATGGTACACCAATGAACTAAGGGCACTGAAACAGACTGGACAATGACTAGAACGCAAGTGGCGAAAGATGTGCTGTGAGGCTGATCGGGCACAAGTAAAACATCATAACCATGCCTATTGTGTGGTGGTGAGGGCAGCGAAGAAGGCCTACTTCTCTGCCACCACTGTCTCCTCAAGAAGCTGTTCAGTGGAGCTTTTCGGTATTGTCAGGGGTCTGTTGACATCAGCTCCAGGAAATTGAGTTTTAGACCCTTTGGAGGCCCACTGTAAATTGTTTGCAAGGCACTTTGACGGCAAAGTTGCTTGCCTCCATAGCAATCTTGATGCCCCATCCACATCTACTGTAGCCCCCAGAGAGATGTCCAGTACAACATCTGCTGCAACTTCTTGGGATCAGTTTCAGTTGATGAGGCCTGATGACGTGGACAAGGTGCTTTCGACGATGTGACCGGCAGCGTGTCCTCCCAACCCTTGCCTTTCTTGGCTTATCAAAGCTTGCTGAGGGGGTCTGACCAAGTGAATCCAGGGTGTGGTTAACATGTTGTTGTAGGAGGGGGTGATTCCAGCCACCCAGAAAGAGGTGGCAATCTGACCACTCCTGAAAAAGCCCAGCCTGGGGCCTGGACCCATTGTTTGTGACACCTATTGCCCTGTCGTAAATGCCCCCCTTTTAGGGAAGATGATTAAGAGGGTTGTGGTACAGCAATTGCAAATAGTCTTGGATGAAACAGATTATCTTGACCCATTTCAGTCTGGGTTCAGGCCTGGTTATGGGACTGAATCGGCCTTGGTTGCCCTGATGGATGTCCTTTATCGGGAGGACAGGGGGAGTGCAATCCTGTTATTCTTACTTCTCTCAGAGGCTTTTGATACCATTGACCATGGTATCCTTCTGGACTGACTTGGTGAGATAGGTATTGGAGGCACTGTTTTAAAGTGGTTCTGATCCTATCTCCAGGGTCCTTTTCAGAGAATAGCATTGGGTGAAAAATGCCTGGAGGGAAGGATTAAGTAGCCACTCCCCACCTGCTTTTCTCCAGCTCAGACTGGCAAATTGCTGATGCTGCTTTTGGTTCTAAAAAAAGAACTATGGTGAAACATCACATGGTGCTCCATGACATGTCGAAGTTGGCCCTAATGCTGGCCTAGCTTACACACTGTTGCAAAATAAAACAGTATAAAGTGCACTGTAAATAAAGAAATGCCATGTAAATAAATATGAAATATTATATCATGAACAGTTATTGTGAGGGGTTCCTATCTTGGGTAAAGTAAGACGCTATTTTGAACAATCCCAGTTCACATACTCAATTAAATGTTTAAAGATGTATGTGGTCTTATGTGTTTGTATTGTGGATTCTAAAACTTCAAAGTCTGAAGAATAGGGTTGAGTCAAACCAACTCTCCATTTCTCAAAACATTTTCAGCAGTGTTGGGGAACACATACTTTTTGGACTGTTTTCAGCACTTTTCACAAAAATATTTATGTACACTGCTCCTACTTGCTCTCACTCTCAATTGACTTTACTTGCTCGCATTGACATCACCATTAGGCCTCGTACTTAGGGTAAGCATAATTGGGCACCTGCCAATGCCCACACCCTTGCAGAGACTCCTAGCTACTCTTCCTTGCTACCTGTTCACCTGTCCTGTCAGAGCATGCAAGCAGTGACAACAGTGAGGAGAAAGAGCAGCTTTATCCACTTGCTGAACACTCTTCCTCTGGGCAGCTGAGCAAACTGGGCCCAGAGGGAGAGGACACGTAAATGCCCAGCACTCGTAAAGAGGAGGTGGTCACATTGAGTGCATCCTGCCCAAGGGCTCCCCAAACCTGGAACTGCCACTAATAATTATATAACCAACTCTGACTTATTATGTTGTGTAATAACATTATCCTGTTAACTACATGGTTCCTGATAGGCTATGATCACCTATGTGACTAAGGCTGCAATCCAATAATACTTACCTGGGAGTAAGTCCCATTGAACCCAATGATCAATCAATGTTTATTGTACGGTCAATGACCCGTTATACATAAAATTAAAAACTAGAAATTAAAAATACAGGCATATAAAATTGAAGTAGGAAGGTATGGAGGGGCAAAATCTGTCATCGCAGGGGGTTTGTGATATTTTCACAATGTAAGGATTGAGCCAGATGTAGAAACTTGGTGACCCCGAGTGATATGAATTTGTCAGTGCCACTTAGGAGAAGTTGTAATTGGTCGGGGATTGTTCTGTATTGTGGGAAATTTGCAATCGGTTTTTAAGAGCTTGGCACGTGGGATAGAGTAAAAGGGGCAGGTAAAGAGGACGTGTGAAAGGGATTCAATTTCGTTAAGGGGGCAAGAACAAAGACGTTGGGCATACGGAATGCCCCGATAGCGGCCTTCAAGAAGGGCTGACGTTAGGCAGTTAAGCCTGGCCCTAGTGAAGGCTAATCTATAGCACGGAAGGTCAATGAATTCTAAGTATGGGGCAGGGAGAGGGGTAAAGAACCTCAACCCAGAGTATGTAGGGGAACAGGTTTTGGTGGCGTTAGCTGTATCCCGCTAGAGATCTGTATCCCTTAGTCTCCTATTGATGGCAGCTTTGATTGAGATTGGATCTAGGGAAGATAATGACTCCCATGAGAGGCCAAGGGAAGAAAATTTGTGCAGGACCAATTTAGCCCAGGAGGTATTAAAGGAGTCCAGCTGGATGGCAGAGAGGTATCCCTGTGCAAAATTGGGAGAGGCCAGCTTGGCCCAGAAACACAGTGTTCGGGACCAGGCAAGGGATTCTAAGGAAGACATCCCGGTCTCAAGTCTTAGAACTGCATTGGGAACGCAGCGGGGGACACCTAGGATGGAGCGAAGGAAATTAGATTGAATCACCTCTATTTTGGGACAGAGGTTGAGAATCCATACTGGGCTTCCGTACAAAAGTTGGGAGATAATCTTGGCGGCAAAGACTCTGGTGGCTGCAGGGACAAATTGGCCGCCTTTGGAAAAATAAAAGCGTAGTAACGCTTTGGCCGTGGTCCTGGCCACAGCAACAGAGGATCGAATGTGGGGGGTCCAAGATAGTGAAGAATGGAATTGAACCCAATGGAGTTTACTTCTGAGTAGACATGTATTAGATTGCAGCCTAAGCCAGGAAGCAGCAGCAGCCAAGGTAAAAAAAAAAAGGGGGGGTAGAAACAGGAGGTGCCAAGAAAAACAGTTGGCATGAAATGTCCAGTCCTGACACGTCTGAGTCCATGGAGGAATTTGGAAGAAGTAGGTCTGGAACATTCTGAGATGGATAGTGAGAGCTTGGAACCAGCACCAAGGGCTGTGTGTGTACCTACTTAAAATGTGAGAACTTGGAATCAGGGAGCAAGGATGATCAGAGACAGCCTGGCCCTTCAGATCCAAGTGGGAGCAGACACTTGTTCCAGCATGGGCTTGTGTTAACTGAGACCTTATATTCTAACCTCCTAGACCCCACCTCCGTTCTGAGGAGAGCCTTAAATGGGTAGCTCTCTGACCAGGAGCCTGGCACTCCATCACTTCTCCATTATCTCTCAGTGCCTGTATTTATTTTTATTGTTCTGTCATGATTTTGCCAACCAGAACACTGAAGAATATTCAGTGCAGTCTTACTCAAAGCTATTATTGCATGAGTCATATCTTTCACAGTTTACCTTTTTTATTTATCTATGTCAATACCTATAGCACTTTGCTCCAGTCTCATCTGTATTTCTGTCAGCAGAAACTGGCTCATAATAAAACAGGTTCTTTTGTACTCTAAGGCCTGATCCAGTTTAGCCTACAGACTTTTTGAAAGGATCCCAGCGATGTTACTTTGAAAAAGCACCATTCTGTTCTATTTCTCTAGAATAAAAAATTCAGTTTGAATGGAAATATAAAAGGTGGGTTGAAAAGGATTTATGTTTTTTCAGGGAAATGGAAAAAGAAATGCATAATTTATAGCAGCTGCTATTCAGTGTATATTGATAGAAGCATTAGGTTGTGCTACATTGTGTACATGCTTATTGGACAACCTTTTATGGATGCAATACAATATTTTAATCATCAAAGTAGTCTTAGCTACAGTTATGGGACATCCTGGATCATACTGCAGATACATTAAGGGTTATTAAATAAATAAATAAACAACAGAAGTAGAATCTAAGCAGATTGTGCATATATGTGAAAAGCAAATTCCATAGTAAGTGTGATGACTTGCTGTAGGTGCTTTACAGGGTGATTAGAGCTGGAATATATTGAATAATGTGTTTGTTAACAGAAGCTGCAGTCAGTGCAGAATGCAGCAGCTTAACTGGTCATTGGGGCAGAATATCTCCATTATATCATACAGCGGTTGGAAAGAGTTGCACTGGCTATCAATCAGCAAGGTGCTCATGCTATTCAGTTTGGGACCCGAATACCTAAAATACTGTTTCATCCCTTATTTACCATTTGATCATTTGCAGTAGAGGGATCCTGCAAATACAGTCTTATCAGGAGGTCTGTTCCGTATGATGCCAGAATAAGACCTTTAGAATGGCGGCATCTACGATTTGGAATTCCCTACCCTTACAAACCCCATCTAGGATGCACACCTTAATGTGGTGAGGGGGGTTGAGAGTGCTGAAGAAGCTGAGAGCAATGTCATCAGGAGTCTAAGCCAAGAAGCTAGACTCCTAACAGGGGCACCCAAGGCAGAATGGTCAAAGCTGAGACACCAGACTAAGATGCATCCAAACTCAGAGGAAGGCAATGGTAACCACCTCTGAATACCTCTTAACATGAAAACCCTATGAACAGAGGATCCAAAATGCAACACGAGATAGTGCTGGAAGATGAGACATCCAGGTCAGAAGGCACTCACCAAGCTACTGGGTCAGAACAAAGGACAAGTATGAGTAGTGCTGTGACTAATGATGCAGCTGGGTCAAAGCTGAAAGGAAGCCCAGAGGCTGATGCGCACAAATGCAAAAGGAAAGTCTGGAGCTGTACGATGCACACAATAGGAACATGGAATGTGAGAAGCATGAACTAGAGAAAATTAGAAATTGTCAAGCAAGAAATGGAATGTATCAACATTACAATACTTGCCATGAATGAATTAAAATGGAAGGGAATGGGACATTTTCAATCAGGCAACTACAAAATATGTTATGCAGGAAATGAGAAATTAAGAAGAAACAGGGTTGCTTTAACAGTGAGAGGTGATGTAGGAAAAGCAATTAGGAGCTATAATGCAAGGTCTGAGCGAGTGATATCAATGAGATTAAACGGGAAACCTATTAACATAACCATTATCCAACTCTACGCTCCAATGGCAAACGCAGAAGAAGAGGAATTGGAGAGATTTTACACAGAAGTACAGAAAGAAACTGATCACACACCAAAACAAGATGTGCTGATAATCATGGGGGACTGGAATGCAAAAGTAGGAGTAGAGAACTAGGAATTGTGTGGAAATGGGGCTTAGGAGATAGAAATGAAGCAGGAGAAAGACTTTTTGAATTCTGTTAAGCCAATAATTTGTTTCTCGCAAATACATTTTTTGAACAACCGAAAAGTTGTCTGTATACATGGACATCACTAAATGGTCAATATAGGAATCAAATTGTTTATATAATTGGTAGTAGATGATGGAGAAGTTCCATGCATTCTGTGAAAACAAGACCAGGAGCAGACTGCAGGACAGATCATGAACTGGCCGTATTGAAAATCAGAGTACAGTAAAGCTAAAGAAGAATAACAAAGCAACCATAATACCAACATACAATTTAAATAACATCCCAGAAGACTATAATGATCAAGTATGGAACAGATTTGAGGCTTTAAACTTAGTTGACAGATAACCAGAAGAACTATGGAGTGAAGTCAGAGACATTATCAGGGAGGAATGCAAAAAGACAATACCTCTTGTTAAAAAGAGAGAAAGACCTCAATGGATGACTGAAGAAACTCTTCAAATGGTTAAAGAGAGAAGGAAAGCAAAAGCAAAAGGAGAGAGAAACACGGTCAGTACACTAAATGCAACAATACAGCAACTAGTACGTAGGGACAAAGAGAACTATTACAATAGTTATTGTATAGAAATAGAAGAGGACAACAAAAAGGGTAGAACAAGAGCCCTATTCCAAAAGAGTAGAGAAATGAAAGGGAAATTTAAACCAAGAGTAGGGATGTTGAACAATCAATAGGGGAACACACTGACTGACTGAAATAAAAGGAAGATGGAAGCAATACACTGAAGATCTGAAGGATGGCAGATTCATTCACGGAGGAACTGTATGATGAAGAACCACAAATTTTAGAATGTGAAGTGAAAGGTGCTCTTAAAATACTTGGATGAAATAAATCATCAGGAACAGATGGCATACCAATGGAGCTGCTACAAGCTACTGAGACTGAATCTGTCCAAATTTTGACAAAAATTTGTCAACAAATATGGAAAACTAAACAATGGCCCACGGACTGGAAGCATTAAATATACATCCCAAAGAAAGGGGACCCCAGGGGATGCAGTAATTATCAAACTATTGCCTTAATATTGCCTGGCAACCAAGAGGTCTTCTGTATCTTTAAAAGTTGTACATGGGGAAGGGAGAATTCCACCTTGTGGTTTTTCCCATTACAGTGTTGCAAGAACACCTGCACTTGGCTGACTTTTTCTTCTCCTAAAGATACAGGATCAGTCTCAGGGACTGAACCTGGCAACCCTAACAGAAATACATACACAGACTTTATAATGTTCGATGCAGTGGGAGTGTAACCCCCTTAAGACCAATAGGAATGCAACAACTGCCCTGTCTAATGCCATCTTGAGTTGCTTGCTAAAAGAAAAACAGGTTATGAATGTAAGAAAATAAAGAAATAAATAAAACATTGTGGGAAATTAAAATGGTGCCACCAGCATCTGTTTAGGGCACTATTGACGCTGCTACCTACTGCTGTCACTGCTACCACTGCCAGGGTCCAACAAAGGAAGATAGGGCCCACCAGAGAGCAGTGTGCCAATGGGTTCCTCAAACTTGCTTGGGATCACAGCCTTGCTTTTCTAAGGAAGATATCTGCCAACATGTTAGGAATGTAAGTAACATATTACATCTCATCTGACACTTCAGTCAGAAACATCCTATTTATTAATTGAACCAGCAGTTGAACATAGTGGTTTTCTAGATACATTCAATAGCTCTATGATTGATCAAATTGACCTCTTTTCACTTTTAAAGAAATTCACTCAGAGTTCTGTATCATCTGTTGAAATGTATGGCCTTGCTTGAGCAGATAATGTTTATTCTGATCTGACATTTATGTGCATATTAAAATCTAGGAAGTAAATGGGGAGGTCTATAAATAAACAAAGCACACATTACACAGCTATCTCACTATATGTCCCTCTGAATATGGATATCCTATTAGCTCATCTTTTTTTGAAAGAACAATAATTTAATATTTCTAGACACTGTCTTTTCTGAGTAATAATAATATGCAATGAAACCTATTAAATGCAGTTTGTTCCAACTAATTAGTCTTATTGAAAGCCTCATGAAATTAGATGTTGATGCCAAACACGTAACTACAGAATGTTGCACAAAAGAACACAGCATCCTGAGAGCAAGCAACATTAATTTCCTTTCTGGTTTCTAGAACACAGAGGTAACTTAGAAATCTACAACTGTGCCAAGAATCACAAAATGCACCCTTACATATCTCACATGCAAAATAAGCAACAAAAGCTAAACAAAAGGATCTCTGTTGAGGACCATGTAGTAAGAATCTGGTTGTGCGTATGAAACAGACAGCTGTTTCTGGGTTTTGCAGATAAGCTTACACAAAATAATATATAAAATGGGGAGAGGACATAGAAACCAATTCATCTTAGTCCATCTCAATAATGACATGCTTCTGACAATTAGTTGTTTGTGTAGCACCTTTGTAAGTGCTTCAGAAAAATATCGTAAAGTAGTACAGAAATACCAGTCTTTGAGTGACCTGGAAGTAATACTTTGTATACAGCACAAAGTGCATTTAAGCTCCCATAGCATGGTCTGAAGGCATATGACCTAGCTACCTTGCTGAAGCTAAGCAAAGCTGGATCTGGTCAATACCTGTATGGGAAACCTTGTGGGAATCCTATGAAAGAAAGATGGCGTATAAATAAGTACATTCTTTTTGCCACTGCCCTGATCTCAGACAACCTCAGACAGCTCACTTACCCCAGAACTGTCCTCCTGACTTTAGTAAGACTGTTGTGGAGTAAATGGGATGGAGATTGTATAAAAAGGAGGAAAGATGTGTTAAAACACCTGTCAGTAACATCAGACTGCATTGTTGCTATTATGTAATGAGCTCACCCATGCTACCATTTGCGTCAGATTCATGTTCCTCTCAAAATGAAGTTCTTGAGATGTGAAAACAATTGCTTAACTGCTGTGGAATGAATTTGAAATGTGAGAGTAGCCTTAAGAGGGGAGAATGGGGAATGCGACTACTTTTTCAATAGAAGAAGGCGCTGGGAGCAACAAATAGCAAATGTTATTGAAACACATCTGTAAAGGAGGTTTGGGAGCAGACGTTTGATTTCAATATTCTCTGTGTTGGAAGCTGTTGGACCAGCTAGTGGTAGAAGTTGAGAACAGCCGCAGATCTGTCACAAATGCAATATTTATACCTTTGGTCAGACCAAGGGACCAAGGGACCACCTAGCTCAGCATTCTGTTCATAAGCTAAGTATGATGGTTATATCTATATCCTGTGGTTAGTGGCTAGCATCTGGTAGTTGAGAGATGAAATTTAACAGGGATAAGTGTGAAGTCCTACACCTATGAAAAAGAAACCAGATGCACAGTTATAAGATGGAGGATCCTTGCCTCAGCAATACTATATACAGGATCTTGGAATGGTGGTTGATCACAAGTTGAATATGAGCCAACAGTGCAATGTGGCTGCAAAAAAGGCAAATGCTATTTTAGGCTGCATTTAATGGAAGTATAATTTTCAAATCACAGGAAGTACTAGTTCCTCTCTATTCAGCACTGGTTAGGCCTCATCTTGAGTACTGTGTTCAGTTCTGGATACCTCACTTTAAGAAAGAAGCGAACAAACTGGAACAGATTCAGAAGAGGGCAACAAGGATGATCAGAGGACTGGAAACAAAGCCCTATGAGGAGAGACTGAAAGAACTGGGCATGTTTAACCTTGAGAAGAGAAGACTGAGGGGAGATATGATAGCACTCTTCAAATACTTCAAAGATTGTCACTCAGGGAGGGCCAGGATCTCTTCTTCATCGTCCCAGAGTTCAGGACACAAAATAATGGCCTTAAGTTAGAGGAAGCCAAATTTCCTAACTGTCAGAGTGGTGCAACAATAGAACCACTTACCTAGGAAGGTGGTGGACTCTCCAACACTGGAGGCATTCGAGAGGCAGCTGGACAGCCATTTGTCCAATCCAAGCTTTAACTTGGATTCCTGCATTGAGCAGGGGGTTGCACTCGATGGCCCTCTAGGCTCCTTCCAACTCTGTGATTCTATGATATCCTCCACTGTGAAGACAGATGCTAAGAATTCATTTAGCTTCTCTGTAATCTCCTTATCCTGCTTAAGCACACATTTGACTCCCTTGTCATCCAAGGGTCTACCCACTTCCCAAGATGGTCTCCTGCTTTTAATGTATTTAAAGAATTCTTTGTTGTTGGTTTTTATGTTTTTAACAATGTAACCCTCAAATTCCTTTTTTGCATACCTTGCCTTCTTGCATTTCTTTTGCCAAAGTTTGTGTTCCTGTTTATAGTCCTCATTCAGACAAGACTTCCATTTTTTAAAGGAAGCCTTCTTGCCTCTAATAGCTTCGACTGTACTCGTTAACCATGCCAGCATTCCTTTTGACCCTGGTGGTACCTTTTCTGATCTGCAGTATACTCTCCAGTTTAACTTCTAACATTGTGTTTTCAAACAACTCCCAAGTGTTTTGGAGTGATTTGACCCTCTGGACTGTGCCTTTCAACTCCATTTTTACCAATCCCTTCATTTTGGAAAAGTTTCCTCTTCTGAAATCACATGTGGCCGTTTTGGATTTTCTTGGCAATTGGCCATTTACATATATGTTTAATTTAATAGCATTGTGGTCACTACTCCCAATCAGTTTGCATCACTTACATCTCGTACTAGTTCCTGGGCGCCACTTAAGATTAAGTCCCTCTGGTTGGTTTCATGACCAACCGTTCTAGGGCACAGTCATTTAGGGTATCTAGAAATTTTACTTCTTTGTCGTGACTGGAACACATATGTATCCAGTCTATGTCAGAGTAGTTGAAGTCACCCATTACTACAACATTTCCTAGTTTGGATGCTTCCTTTGTTTCATTTTTCATCTTACGATCTCCCTCAGCGTTTTGGTCAGGAGGACAATAGAATGTCCCCAGTACTAAATTACTCTTGGGTTGTGGTATCACCACCCACAACGATTCTGTGGAGGAATCTGCCTCTTTTGAGGTTTCTAGCTTGCTGGATTCAATGCCCTCTTTCACATATAGAGTGACACACCTCCAATATGTCCTTCCCTGACCTTCTGATATAATTTATATCCAGAGCTTGCAAAAGTTACTTTTTTGAACTACAACTCCCATCAGCCCCAGCCAGGATGGCCACTGGATTGGGCTGATGGGAGTTGTAGTTCAAAAAAGTAACTTTTCCAAGCTCTGTTTATATCCAGGGATAACTGTGTCCCACTGTTTTTCTCCATTCCATCAAGTTTCCATTATGCCTGCTTTATCAATGCTCTCCTCTAAGATCCAGCACTCCAGTTCTCCCATCTTGACTTGGAGACTTCTAGCATTAGTGTATAAACACTTGTATACAGTGTCTCTCTTCAAATGTCTTTGGCACTTTTGCTTTGACCTATGGTATTATTTATTTGTTTGTTTATTTATTTATTACATTTATATCCCTTTCTGCCCAGTAAGGGCCCAGGGCAGCAAACAAAAACACTAAAAATACTCTAAAGCATCTTAAGAAACAGAATTTAACATGTTATTAAAACAAAACATCTTTAACAGCATATTAAAAACTTTTTTTAAAAAAACTTTTAAAACACCTTAAAAAGAAATTCCAGTACAGACACAGACTGGGATAAGATCTCTAATTAAAAGGCTTGTTGAAAGAGGAGGGTCTTCAACAGGCATCGAAAATATAACAGAGATGGTGCCTGTCTAATATTCACTAATAGGCAAAAAACCTTGCAGTTTAAGAATGTACCTACAGCCAACAGGTATTTCTATCAAATTTTAAAAAGCAGGGAAATTGGGCACCTATAGTGAATGCACCAGGGGAGCAGGAGACCTGACCTCCTCTCTGAGATATTGGGCTGCCCTACAAATTTGTCAAAATGCAAACACAATTTGGGTTGGTCTTTCACAGTCCAATCCACTTCCTGTATGTACTCCTGACATCTCACCCCTTCCAGTACCAATATCGATATTCGTTTACTGACACTAATCAGGGGTTTATATGACAATACCTATTTGCGTGTCAGATGTAACAACATGGGTCAGCTAACTAACCCCATTCCTACTTATAAAGGGGTAAAACAAGGCTGTATCCTGGCCCCGCTTTTGTTTAATATTTATATTAACTCAGTTGTCCATCAGATGTCACCAATCACGTCACATTCCCCAAATCTAGTAGAAAGTTCAAGACCAATTCTGCTCTATGCAGATGATATTGTGTTAATTTCAAGAACACTTGTAGGGCTGAGAAGACTATTGTCTGCACTAGCTGTGTTCTGTTCGGAAGAATCCTTAACGATCAATTACGAAAAAACTAAAGTAATTATCTTTACTAACAAAAGAACTAAACATGTCTGGAGGATCAATGGACATACAATCAATCAAGTAAAAGCATTTAAATACCTGGGGCTGACCTTTCAAGCCAGTGGTTCATGGTCCTTACACACGAAACTAATGATCTTAAATGCAAAAAAAACCATGAAAGCCTTACTATCTTTTTATTATAATAAAGGGGGCCAACTTCTCATACCGGCCATAAGAGTTTTCAAAGCAAAAATAATTCCGCAATTAGTATATGGTTTGGAAGTAACAACTTGTGAGAACTTTGCACACCTGGAAGCTGTTCAAAATACTTTTTTAAGATCAATATTTGCAGTACCCACCTGTGTCCCTAGTTTTATTCTACGAATGGAAGCGGGATTATCATCTTTAGAAGCCCGAATTTGGTGCCTCAGAATTAATACCTGGCTTAAGTTGATATTTAGCCCAATTGGTTTGGCACCCCATATTCTGCATGATAAATTTCATTCGACGTGGGAGAAGATGATTATTAATAAAATAACAAAATTGGGGTTCTCAATTCCCACAGTTCTAAGTATGGGCTGTGTTATTATTATTATTATTATTATATTATATTTATTAGTCGCCCATCTGGCTGGTTGACCAGCCACTCTGGGCGACGTACAAGATAAAATACATTGAACATTAAAAATTAAAATTTAAGAACCCAACAGTAAAACTTAACCCATTCCAAAGGTCTGCCGGAAAAGCCAAGTCTTCAAAGTCCGGCGGAAGCTCATCATTGTTGTTAAAGCCAACGAACAAATTTGTCAACGTATTAAAGACATGGATTTACAACAGCATTTTGCTCTGGTTAAAAAACATATGTTTAACATCAATCCGCAATCACCCATGCCATATCTATCCAACCTATCTATACCCAAATATCGCAGGGCATTTACCCTGGCACGGCTAAATTGTTTACCATCTGCGATTTTGGAGGGTAGATATAAAAAAATTCCATATATTGACAGAAAATGTCCTTGTGGCGATGGTGAGGTAGAATCACTAACTCACGTATTTTTACATTGCTCATATTACTGCAAGATCAGAAATCAATTGATTAGACCTTTAATTATATGTTTACCAGGTAGAAGCAAGGCTTTCTATATTAACTATCTTCTTGCAGACCAACTCGCATATGTAACCGAATCTGTAGCAAAATTCTGTGCCATAATTATTTCAACCAGGAAAAGCCTGACATCACCCAATTAAAACTATAAGGGTGGAAGTGATATGATAAATCCTAAATATCCCTGATTTACAACCAGCCTTCCTTTAAACAAAATGTAACTAAATAATTATCTTGTACTATTTCCATTGAAAATTTATTCTCCTTGTAAACATTTTAATGAAATGATATTGTTTTACTTGTGTATATGTTTTATATATGTATATTTTTGGTCCGTAACCGCAATAAAGACTGACTGACTGACTGACTGACATCTCACCCCGAATCTCCAGGTGACTGCCCCCAATGGCTTCATATAGATGTTAAACAGCATGGGGGACAAGACAGTACCCTGTGGGATCCCACAGCACAACTGCCAGCAGGCTAAAAGAAAATTGTCCGGTACCATTATCTGAACACGACCTTGGAGATAGGATTGGAACTACTGTAAAACAGTGTCTCCAGTACCCATTTCATCAAGTTGGCCCAGAAGGATACCATGGTCAATGGTATGAAAAGCCTCTGAGAGATCAAGTAAGAATAACAGGATCGCACTCCCCCTGTCCTCCTGATAAAGGTCATCCATCAGAGTGACTAAAGCCAATTCAGTCCCGTAACCAGGCCTGAACCCAGATTGGAATGGGTCAAGATAATCTGTTTCATGCATGACTACTTGCATTTGCTGCGCCACAACCCTCTCAATCACCTTCCCTAAAAAGGGAACCAGGCTGTAGTGGTTACAAGCCAATGGGTCCAGGGTGGGCTTTTTCAGGAGCGGTCAGATCACTGCCACTTTCAGGGTGGCTGGGACCATTCCCTCACACAATGACACATTGACCATACCCTCACACATTGACCATACTCCGTCATACCCCTCAGCAAGTTTTGATAAGCCAAGAAGGGCAAGGGTCGAGAGGACACATTGCTGGCAGCATTGTTGCAAGGACCTTGTCCGCATCATCAGGCCGCATCATCTGAAACCAATCCCAAGAACTTGCTGCAGACATTGCACTGGGCACCTCACTGGGGACTACAGTAGATGTGAATGGGGCATTGAGATTGCTATGGAGGCGAGCAACTTTATTGCAAACAATTCACAGTGGGTCTCCCAAGGGTCTTGTTGTTATGTGCCTTCAAGTTGATTTCTACTTATGGCGACCCTATGAATCAGCGACATCCAATAGCAACTGTTATAAACCACCCAGTTCAGATCTTGTAAGTTCAGGTCTGTGGTTTCCTTTATGGAATCAATCCATCTCTTGTTTGGCCTTCCTCTTTGTCTACTGTCTTCTGTTTTTCCCAACTTCATTGTCTTTTCTGGTGACTCATGTCTTCTCATTATGTGTCCAAAGTATGATAACCTCAGTTTCATCATTTTACCTTCTAGTGATAGTTCTGGTTTAATTTGTTCTGACATCCAATTATTTGTCTTTTTTGCAGTCCATGGTATGCACAAAGCTCTCCACCAACACCACATTTCAAATGAGTTGATTTTTCTCTTATCCGCTTTTTTCACTGTCCAACTCTCGCATCCTTACATAGAGATTGGGTCTGAAGGATCCTGACTTCAGTGTTTAGTGATACATCTTTGCATTTGAGGACCTTTTCTAGTTCTCTCATAGCTGCCCTCCCTACTCCTAGCCTTCTTCTGATTTCTTGACTATTGTCTCCATTTTGGTTAATGACTGTGCCAAGGTATTGATAATCCTTGACAAACTTTAAAGTTACATAACTCTTCTGTTGTCATTACTTTAGCCTTCTTGACGTTCAGCTGTAGTCCTGCTTTCCTCTTTAACTTTTATTAGCATTCGTTTCCAATCATTACTGGTTTCTGCTAGTAGTATGGTATCATCTGCATGTCTTAAATTATTGATATTTCTCCCTCCAATCTTCACACCTCCATCTTGGTCCAGTTCCGCTTTCCGTACGATATGTTCTGCATATAGATTAAACAAATAGGGTGATAGGGGATTAACTAAGTAGCTAGTTTGATAGGGAAGTGTGGCATTGCTGAGCTTGCTGTCACAGAATTTTGATAAGGTTGTTGTGTTAGAAGCCTGCAAAACAGTGGCATAATCCTCTAATGACTTTGCAGACTTTCACTGAAAATGAAGAGTGACACTAATTTTAAGATGCCTGGCACTGCTTATGTGAAGTGTTGCTTATGTAATAGCGTGAGTAAAATTGTAATGTACTGGCCATGTTGTTTGAATGCCTGATCACTGTCTTCCAAAGCAGCTACTTTACTCCCAACTTGAGGATGGAAAACGGAACATCGGTGGACAGCAAAAGAGGTTTAAAGATGTTCTCAAAGCTAATCTAAAAAAATGTAACATGAACATCGAGAACTGGGAAGCCTTGGCCCATGAGCGTCCCAGTTGGAGGTCGGCCATTATCAAAGGTGCTACGGACTTTGAAGAAGCATGAGTACAGGGCGAAAGGGACAAACGAGCTAAGCAGAAGGCATGTCAAGCAAATCCTCATTGTGACTATCTTCCATTTGGAAACCTATGTCCTCACTGTGGGAGGCTGTGTGGATCCAGAATTGGCCTCCACAGTCACTTACGGACCCACTGTTAAAGACCTTACCCTGGAAGACAATCTTACTCAGTCATGAGTGATTGCCAATGAATGAATGAATGAATGAATGAATGAATGAATGAATTCTGTATTGAATCCAGGAAGTGCTTAGGAATCATTTGAGGACAAATTAATGGTTAATTTCCAAAAAAAGAAGACCAGTGTGATAAAAAACATCCCCCGTCATGGAAGCACTGCTTTCTGGATGTGGTTATTCAGTGGTGAACAGACATTCCTCTACACCTACTCAGAGGCACTCTCATCATTATTTATGTTGAAGTTACATTGCAAGGCTGAGCCCTGGAACAAAAATAGGTTCTTGAATAGACTCCTACCACACATTAAATCCTGCAACAAATATGGTAACCTTCAATGGGTTCTTTGGGCAAGGGAGAAGATACATCTATTCTAGGCAGTCCTGATAATGAAGAATAATGATGCAGCTTCACAGACAGGGTGGGGTGGGGCAGAGTGATATATTCATGGTAGTGGTGGACCACATATGCAACTGGATGTCTGAGGGATATTTGTGTTTTGGAGGGCAGTGCTGCGCAGCAGTTCCCACCGATAAAGAGACAAGTCCGTTTTTGAACTGAGCAGTGGCTTGTCTCTTTGACAGTGGGAACTGCTGTAGGGGGAAATATAGAATGATGTTCTGGCTACAGGACCGGCTCCAAAGGGCGGCCAGGTGGGGCCCTGGTTGAGGGCCCCTGGGGCCTTCTGCGATTTGCGGCAGGATAGCTGCCACAGATCACAGAGTGGGAGCTTCAGAGCCCCCACCATTCCATTGTTCAACCTACCTTTCTTGGCTATGTTTTGCGGCTGCGTGTGCAGAGTGCGCAGGGCTGCCCTTAATCAAGATGGCGGCTGAGGTTTCCCTAAGGGGCTGAAGCCTCTGCCGCCATCTTGGTTGATGGCACGCATGTGCCCACAGTTCAAGTTGCATCCCCAACACTTCCAACAAAACATATGTAGTTCCTTCAACCATTCATCATGGGACTTTTCCCCTCAGGAACTTTGAAGCAAAAGAATTAATCAGCTAACATTGAAGATGTGAAAACAACACACTGGTCTTTTAGGGTTGCCAGGTTTCACAGTAATATGATGATGGAGAAAGCCATCTTTGTGTAAAAGAAACAATCTTAAAAGTACAAGGCTCCTCAGGGTCTGTGCCTGGCAATCCTGGATTGCTTGGCTTCACATCCCACACATATCAAGTCTCCAAATGTTCTTGCGCTTAAACCCTACGTGAGACTTTGCTGCATTTCCTCTTTTGCTCTTCCTTTCTGAAAGTCCATGCCAATGTCATTATTACTATTTAAATTTGTATCCCGTCCTTCCTCCCAGAACAGGGTTTCTGTTTTCATACCTGCTTCTTCCTGTGCCCTGCTTACTTAAGACACACTCCTTTCCACCCGATATTACCTTCCCACTTCCCTTCCTGCCAACAGCCCACAGCCTCTTCTGTTTTTGGTCCTGCAAAGTATTTCCACAATTATTCAGATCCTTATCTCCTCTGTCCTGCTTTTCTTCAGGCCACCTCCCAACTCCCCAGGGCTGGTGCCAGGCATGCTGGGGCCCTTGGGTACCAGCCTGCCCTGGGCCCTGTTATCTGCACGCACACCCCACCTACCTACCTTTCCCTTGGTGAATGCTGCCTGTGTTGTGCGCACATGCCTGCCATCAATCAAGATGGCGGCCGATGCCTCTCTAAGGGGCTGATGCCTTGCTGCCATCTTGGTTGATGGCACGTATGCATGCTACACATGCACATCCTTGCCATCAACCAAGATGGCGGCAGGGGCATCAGCCCCTTAGGGAAACCTTGGGTGCCATCTTGCTTGATGGCAGGCTTGTACCCACAGCACAACCAGCATTTACTTCAAGGGAGAGGTAGGTGGGGCATGCAGGCGGGCGTTGTGGGCCCGCTTGGCAGTAGGGGGATTTTCTGGGAGCTCCCTCTTGTAATCCACAGCAGGGTTGGGGGCTGATGCTGCCACGGATCATGGAAGGGAGCACTGCCCACCCATCCTAAGGAGGGGCCCTTAAGGGGCCCACTGGGAACCAGGGGCCCTCAGCCAGGGTCAGACCTGGTCTCCTTCTGGTGCTGGCCCAGCAACTCCCCCCCATACTTAACTTAGGTTCCCATGTATAAGCCCATTGCTTTTCTGTGATTCTGTTTCTGGGTTCTCTGCCTGTTCACTTCCTGCATCCTGGAACCATCTTTTCACTGGACTCCCTTCTCTAGTCTAGTGCTAATGCAGCTCTTTATTTTCTATGGATATATCTGTGAAGTTTCTCCTTGCCATATTGACTTTTACTTTCCTCGCTCAAGCTGGGCTGTTTGTGAAATGGCTATTGGCCAAATGTTAGATTGACTGTAATTCAGTGCTTTTAGAATTTGTATGCCTTTTAAGGCATCTTCTCACACCCACTTCAAGCCTCGTTTCACTACAACACAGGATTAGATGATAGGAGGAAAGGACATTTTCTCTCCTGTGGTAAAGAGCAGATTAAGACGAAGGTAGGGCAGTGGAGTGAAGGACATGGACTAATAGTTACATTAAGTGTGAGGCCAGGAATGAGGGGGTGGGTATTAAGCTGCAGGGTGATCAGAAAGTGTGTCAAGATTGGTGATGTGCAAATACAGTTCAAAATGGGGCATTCACATTAAAAGAAGAGTGTAACGAAAGAGGTGGGAGTTGTTGTCAGGGAGTAGGAGGCAGCTCTGCTTGGCAGCTGAGGAGGAGCTGAAGGGAGGTGGCTGTGGGTAGCAGGGGAGAGATTGAAGCAGTTGTTGAGAGGCAAATGCAAGTCAACCTGGCTTCTGAGTGAGAAGCAGAATTCTGGGGAGCTGCATTTTGGTGAAAGCACAAATGCAGTTCACGAGTATATAAAGTGCAATTGATGAACCTGGATGGATATGAAGCTATATATGAAGAGCAAACAGTGGCAGCTGCAGCAGCAGGAACAGCAGCTGCTGGAGTAGCAGCTGCCCCACCTCGGCAGGCTCTTCTCCTTGCTCCTCTGCCAGTTGGAGGCTCCCGGGTCAGCCAGGAGCAGCAGCTGCACCAACTGGGAGGCCTGATGGAAGTGGTGGGAGCAGCAGCAGCCTCAATTCAGCCGAGGCCAGTCCTGGAGTAGGGTTGCCATATTCCAGTTCCACAAATCCGGCAGGTTAATTTGCATATTATGCAAATTACTTGCATATTATTTGCATATTATGCAAATATTTGCATGTTAATATTTGGATTGTCCAGTTGTTTTGTTTTTGTGCCTAGGAATTACCACCAAAAACTGGGGAAAGATGTGAGAAATCTTATTTTTTAAAGCAACATTTTCAGCCTTAAATGCCTAGACTCTAGTTTCCAACGCTATGGAGTATTTATTGATTGATTAAGAGAATTTATATCCTGCCCTTTTGCTGTTAAAAACAGAGCTCAGCACAGCTTACAAATATAATAAAAACAATAAAAATACACAATCAATATAAAAACATAATAAAAACACAAAATAGCAACAAACATAAAGTAAGTCAGGGCAGCAGCACGGTTAACCATAACATATACAATATATTTCAGAGATGTGGTGGGTGGAGAAAAACAAGCCAAAATGTTAGGAAAAGGAGTCTTTCACACCACATGCTCAGTTCTAAATACTGTTGCAGCAAGTTTTACAAGTTCCTCCAGTATTCCACTGGTGCAGGCACTCAGACATTCAAAGTATCTGTATGTTTCTTAGGTTTTATAAAAGCAGAGCTTTGCTTAACTCAAAATTTCTCAACCACATCTACACAGGTTCCACCTCCATACTCAAAATGAAACTGGGCCTGGAAGTGTGCAACAACCCCACACATACCTTGCTACTTAGATTACCAATGCCAGGATGTCTGTCTTATCGACTACTCTCCTGCTCCCCCACACACACCAGGCATCATGAAAGACCCAGTCTAATGGGAGTTAATTATCTTGCATATGCTGCTGTTGTTTCTATGGCTGTAACGGAGTGAGGTTAAAGATAAGTGAAATGCAAATAGGAAAAAAAAACACAGAAGGCAGTAACACTTTCCTAAATGTAATACCATACCAACCACAACAAGATTCCTATGAGTAAGGCAAAAAACTAAGCATCTCACAGTCAGGATTCCTAACCAAAAACCAAAAATATGATAAATGAAGAAATATGTATATAAGCATGACTATCAAATATATTTATTATTTACACAAACTGTAAAGATATTTATAGTGCAATCCTAAGTTTATTTATTCAGAAGCCAGTCCCAGCGTATTCAGTGGGGCTTACTCAAACAGGGACAGAACTGCAACCTCAAGTGATAAGCAACTTCATTCACACAACCCAAAATTCCGAATCATGCCACTTTACGCTGTTTTGCAACTGTTTATACTTGTTTTATGGTCATTGGATTTTAAATGGCTTTATTTCTTGTTGTGAGCTGCCTTGGTTTCCAGCCCTACCTCACAGGGGTGTTGGAAAGACTCCATACACGCACACGCACACACAGCAGATGTATAAATACATACAGCTCTATCTCTTGTTTAAATCTTCACCAGAGTTGGCTGTGGAGACCTTGTCCAACTGCCTGGAATCCGTGAGTGGATGGATGGGAAGGAACAAGCTGAGGTTGAACCCTGATAAGACCGAGGTACTACTTGTGGGGGACAAGAGAAGGTTGGGTGACATTGACCTGAAGTTCAATGGGGTGAGTTTACCCCTAAAGGACCAGGTCCGCAGCCTTGGGGTTGTGCTTGATTCCAGGCTGTCCATGGAGGCTCAGATTTCGGCAGTGAGCCGGGCAGCCTGGTACCAACTACACCTCATACGAAGGCTGCAACCCTACCTTCCTGTTCATCAGCTCCCACTGGTGGTACACGCCCTGATCACCTCTCGTTTGGACTACTGTAATGCGCTCTACGTGGGGTTACCCTTGAAAACGGTCCGGAAATTACAACTGATACAAAATGCGGCGGCTCGACTACTTACGAATAGTCGCCGCCGAGATCACATCACACCAGTGTTGTTCGACCTACACTGGCTTCCAGTTGTTTTCCGAGCCCAATTCAAGGTGTTGGTATTGACCTTTAAATCCCTATACGGTTTCGGCCCAGTTTATCTCACGGAGCGCCTTCAACGCCACCAATTATGCCGCCCGACAAGATCGGCCACACAGGGCCTTCTCTCAATCCCGCCAACAAAAACAGCCAGATTGGCGGGTACAAGAGAGAGGGCATTCTCAGTGGCGGCCCCCACTCTTTGGAACTCCCTCCCACAAGATCTCCGGCATGCCTCTTCCCTAAATGTATTTCGGAAAGCCTTAAAGACCTGGCTTTTTCAGCAGGCCTTTGGGGTATCCGGGGAGGGTTAATTTGATATAATTGTAATGCCTCCTGCCCAGTTTTAATATTGTTGTTGCAGATCTATTGTTTTTATATTGTATTACTGTATTTTATTAATTGTATTTTAATAATTTTGTAAGTCGCCTAGAGTGGCCATTGGCCAGATAGGCGACGAAGAAATTAAATTTTATTATTATTATTATTATTATTATTATTATTATTATTATTATTATTATTATTATTATTATTATTATTATTATTATTATTATTATTATACAGCCCATATAATAGTTTATTGTCAAACCAGTTGGTCATTGCAGAAAAATCAGTATTAGTTTTTAAAAAATCAGTATTACTTTCCTACAGAATAAAAACTGTAATACCTAAGTAAGCCCTGCCTACTTGCTTTAAAATTGGACTGGAGACAGAAAGAGTTAGAACACAAACATAATTCTTTTTTACATTCACTCCAAAGTTCCACTGATTTTCAGCACATTCATAACCATGTCTACTCAAAGTAAGTCCTATTGAATTAAATGGGATTTACTTTGGGCATATGGGATTAGCAGTGCTTTTACAAAAAGCAAGTATTGGGAAGGTTTTCAAAACACTGCCCAAGCTCTGACTCCTGCACACAAGAGGAAAAAAAACTGAAATGTATATACTTACCCAATTTATGAGATTTTCAGATAAACGGGGGGGGGGGTGAAACCACCATTTTGTTTTCTAGACACTGCCTGAGGTCAATGAAACTGAAACACAATCCCTGATTGGCTGCAATGCTGAACGGGCGGGGTTAAAGCTACAAAGTGCTATAGTACAGTACTGTTTAAAGAAAGATTTAACAGTCGAGGGGGGTGGCTGACGTTTTTATGTATATCTCGAGAACCGGACCACCTAGAAACTTAATTTTTTTAAAAAATTAAAGCTGAGAATCCGGGCCACGTAAGGGGCTAGCCAGGCACTGGGTGGCATGCATAGAATCCGGGTAAAACCCGGCTATCCAGGCAATATGGCAACCCTATCCGGGAGGGAGCACTGGCGGCACTGGAGTGGGGCTGGCGGCTGGCAGGAAGACGGAGATGGTGCTCGAGGGCTCTCTGCGCAAATACACCAACCTCATCCAAGGCTGACAAAGCAGGTACTTCATACCGCATGAAGAGGAAAACAAAAGGTCTCTCGTCTCTAAGTTACAAAATGGAGGATAGCGTTTTTGGGAGTCATGAAGATCAGGTCTTGAAAAAGCTGAAGAGCCAATTTGTGTTCTTTCAAATTGAGACTGTCTTACCTCCGGAGCAGAGCATATCTAGTATAAAAAACCTGGCTGAATGCAGTTCTCTTATCGTGACACATTTAAATGTTTTTTCTTTTCTTTTAATAATGTTATTTGTTATTTATTTTTGAGAATTGCATTATTGTATTGATGTATTGGGTTGTGTTGTTATATTCGTGTTTTTGTAAGCCACCTTGAGGGCCTTTTGGGCATAAGGCAGGGTATAAATTTAATAAATAAATAAATAAATAAAATCTAAACTATTTGTATTGGTGTATCTACCTGTTTTGCCACCATTATGTCCCTGCAATACTAGCATAATCTCATGTTTTGAACAGCTGCAGTCACGCAACCTGGTCAAAACTATTATTTGTTGGTAAGGGCAAATCTTGGAACCAACCAATTCATTAATTTTATCCAGTGTCTTTTACTTCATACCATAAATATCACAGAAGGAAATATTGTGGAATGCTCCCCCCATGAGAAAAGCTCTATATAAACCAGAAATAAGACCAGAGTTGCTGCTGGGTTTCCTTTTGATTTGTTATTTTGTTTTATTTATATTGTTGGTTTTAAGATATTTGCACAGATATGTGTACGTTATGACTTGTTGTGTATTGTCATGGAAACCTTTAGTTTGAAGAGGAGGCTATAAATTAAATAAACAAATAGGTTCTCAATATCAGCTCTCTATAGGTGCCTTATTGTAGATTCAAGTCCCACTGAGTTCTAAGGTGAAATGGAGTGCCTTCAAGTCGATCCCGACTTATGGTGACCCTATGAATAGGGTTTTCATGGTAAATGGTATTCAGAGGTGGTTTTACCATTGCCTTCCTCTGAGGCTGAGAGGCAGTGACTGGCCCAAGGTCACCCAGTGAGCTTCATGGCTGTGTGGAGATTCAAATCCTGGTCCAGGTCGTAGTCCAACACTCTAACCACTATACCACACTGGCTCAGAGTTCTAAGGTAGGCAGATGCAAAGGAGAATCATGCTACAGTGCCTTTGACAGTTAAGTACAAGAGTGATCCACTTCATCTTTTGCATGCTGAACATGCTTAGAAGCCTCCTTGCAATTTAGATCAGGATTGGCTTCAGTTGCATGCTGTTTGATTTTTGCTTCAGAACTTTGTGTTCAAGACACATAGGTTGGAAGTGAAGCCAGCAAGCATGGGGATGCTGTGGACAGGGCTTGCATGTATGCCCCTCCCCCACTTTAAGCCCACCTGCATTAACCCTTTCCTTGAATTATTTCCCTTTTCTATATTTAAAGGCAAGCTGAAATGTCTTTTTCTAGACTCCCTTCCGAAGCACATCTTTTATTGAAACATGTTGCGCAGAACAATGGGAGGATGACTGCTCCCAGGCTATGGTCTGAAGGCACATAAGGCCAGCTCCCTGCTGAAGCTAAGCAAGGTCAGGTTTGGTCAGTGCCTGGATGGGAGATATAGTGTCAGCATTAAAAGCCCATGTGGATTTTCCAGTGAGTAAAAACGAGCAGGCATCTTATGATCATAGCCATTTTCCTGGAAATTCCGCCTGAATTCCCAGATCTGTCATGATGTTTTCTATATTTGTTCCTTCATATGAATCATTCCAGGATCACTCCCATAATGGAAAATGTTTTGATGGAACTGCTTCCATTTTCCAAGTGAGTATGGCTAGAAATGGTGCCAGTCTGCTTTTGATGGTATCGTTTGAAAATATCCCATGTCTATTTGTGTAACCATATGTAATTGTATTTGCCTCCCAGCATGCTCTCATTTTGCTAATGCTTTTTGCTTCAGAGTTACTGCAGGAAATTAATCAAGTTAGGTGCTACCAGACCTCCTTGGCTTATTAAAAGTCAGAGCAGCAGAGTACATTTCAGTGTTATAATCCATTTAGCAGCCTTCCACGCAATCCCAGCATCCTTCAAAACGGTCCAGTTAACTTGGTTTAATACAGGGACAAACAGAACAGCTTGTCAATTTAATAATGTCCAGCTTCAGCTATCATTAAGATGTTATCAAAATTTGTTTTTGAGTGACCTTCAACAAGTTATTTTTAGGATTGTGTTCTCTTTATAATGAAAAAGCGTGACAGTGACAGAAATCGATAAAAATAAAATCCCAGTGAGAAAGAAGTACCAGCTTTTCCCCAGGAGATCAGCATATATGTCAAGACTTTGTGCAAGAGCTTCGGACTATGCAACAATTGCTGAAGGAACAGCTAGAGAAGGCGAAGACCAACTACAAGAGAGTAGCGGATAAAAATCAACAGAAGGGGCCCAAAATGTGTGTGGGAGATAAGGTGTGGCTGTCCACGTGCTATTTGCCTACTCGGGCACGATGTCATAAACTGGAAGACAGGAAGGTGGGCCCCTTTGAAGTTGAAGCCCAGATCAATCCCGTGGCTTTTCATCTGAGGCTGCCTCCTTCCCTCAAGATACACCCAGTGTTTCATCACTCCCTGCTTAACCTGGAGCAGCCTCCCGATTCCCACAGGATACCAGAAGTGCCTCCGCCACCCACAGCTGTGAATGGGCAAGAGGAATATGAGGTGGAACAGATTTTAGATTCACGGAAGCCCCAAGGGCGACTTCAATACTTGGTCCACTGGAAGGGATACGACCAGGTGGAGCGCTCATGGGGGTCAGCTGACAACATCCATGCACTGGAACTGGTGAGAGAGTTCCATGACACCTACCCGGACAAGCCCAAGCCTGGGGGCTGGAGGGAGATGGAGTATGGAGGGGGGGATGATGTTGAACCTCAGACGCAGGGAGAGTTAGATCAGGGAGAGGAGTCCGATAAGGAAGAGGTTCCTGGGGGCATTGGAGGAAGGGAAGGCTCTGCCCTGCCTGTGAGTCCCCCACCAATCAGCATCCCACGTTCAGAGCCCACATTGTCACCTAGCAACACCCCACCGTTGGATGGTCTGTCTGAGGCTCACCCCCCTCACCCTGTGCAAGGACGGGCGAGAAGAAAAACTTTCAGAGGGTGAAACTCTGTCGGAGCTGTCGTTTACACATGAAGACCTTCCCTACTTAAGCGGGTGCCTCACAAGACTTTAGTGCTGAGTCAACTCTCCCCACACGCTGCAGAGACTGCTTAGGTAGAATAGCAAAGGAAAGTAGTGAGTCAGGGTAGACAAGTTTATGAAGCGCACTGTTTTAGATGTGACTATCACAAGGACCTCATGTTACTCCTTTCATCTTCTTCTGTTGCTTCTCCCACTGTCAAGTTTTAGATTTCAAGCCCCTTGGGTTGGAGGCCAGTCATTTTGGCTTATATTACCATATACTCACTAATGGCATTATACACAGATATCAATATACATGCAGATACATAATAGAGTAGTCACTGGATAGAGAAGCAACTAGACTTTGGGCTCTGGTGGCAAAAGGGATAAGAGGGTGTAACGGTACTACTGACAAAAAAAAGCCTATGGACAGGTTATGCTCTTAGGAGATCAAGCCCAGCTTTGTGGTGTCCAGTTCTTCTGGCATGTTTATTTGTGGGAAAACACGTTGCGGCTGGGGAGCACGTGTAATTGTGCCTATTCATAAAAGAGGTTCTAAGGAAGATCCAAACAATTTTAGTCCAATTAGTGTTTCTAAATTGTATTCTAAATATTTGCTACATAAATTGAAGTCTTGGGCTGTTGAAAATTCAGTTGCAGCTGAAGAACAGGCAGGGTTTGCAAACGGAATAGATCAACGTTTTTTTCCTCCATCATTTGGTTCAAAAATACTCTTAGAATGGAAGAAGAGTCATTTGTTTCTTTTGTGGATTTTAGTTTTGCCTTTGATGTTAGATCATTTGTGGCAAAAGTTATCTACCACTAATATTGACAGAAGGCTGTTTTTAATACAAATGCTTCATTCTAATACCTGTCTCAAGATCAGACTTGGGACAACCAACTGACAGAGGAGTATGTCAGGAATGACTTTTGCCCCCCTTGCTTTTAAATTATTTTAACAACATTGTACAAGAACGGAGTGGTCTACAATATGCTCCAGTTTCAATTCTGCATGTTACATTTACAGGTCCTCTGTATGCT
This sequence comes from Rhineura floridana, assembly GCF_030035675.1. Classification (NCBI taxonomy): domain Eukaryota; kingdom Metazoa; phylum Chordata; class Lepidosauria; order Squamata; family Rhineuridae; genus Rhineura; species Rhineura floridana. The sequence continues at coordinate 138,755,383 of NC_084482.1, read as the reverse complement.
GATGATAATACAATTATTTCCACCACATTAATTAGGATGCGGAGGCTATTGAGTAAACTGCAAAGGTTTTGCACAAAAGCTCACCTGATTATCAATTAAGCTGAAACAAAAATGGTAGTCTTTGGGAAGAAGAGAAGAAAAATTATATGGAAATTGGACATTAAACTCAGTGAACAGTTGCATAATTTTAGATACTTGGGATTCTGATTTAATGTCCAAATTTCATGGAAGCCACATCTAGATGCAGCTAAGTTGAAATCTCTTTGGCCACGCAGTCCTGGGTTATAGAATCACACTGTAGATTCATAGAGTTGGAAGGGACCTATAAGGCCATTGAGTCCAACTCCCTGCTCAATGCAGGAATCCAAATTAAAGCATACCCGAGAGATAGCTGTTCACCTGCCTCTTGAAGGCCTCCAGTATTGGAGAGCCCACCACCTCCCTAGGTAATTTGTTCCATTGTTGTACCGCTCTAACAGTTAAGAAATTTTTTCTGATGTTCAGTTGAAATCTAGCTTCCTGTAACTTGAGCCCATTATTCCATGCCCTGCACTCTGGGATGATTGGAAAGAGATCCTGGCCCTCCTCTGTGTGACAACCTTTCAAACACTTGAAGAGTGCTATCATATTTCCCTGCAGTCTTCTCTTTTCAAAACTAATCCCAAGATTCTTCTCTCATGTAGTATTGCTGAGCCAAGTATTCCCCATCTTATAACTGTGCATTTGGTTTCTTTTTCCTAGGTATAGAACATTGTACTTATCCCTGTTAAATTCCATTCTGTTGTTTTCAGCCCAATGCTCCAGCCTATCAAGATCCCTTTGAATTTTGTTTCTATCTTCCAGAGTATTAGCTATCCCTCCCAATTTTATATCATCTACAAATTTAATAAGCATTGCCTGCACCTCCTCATCTAAGTCATTAATAAAATGTTGAAGAGCACTGGGCCCAGGACCAAGCTCTGTGGTACCCCACTCATTACCTCTCGCCAGTTTGAGAAGGAAACACTGATAAGCACTGAGTATGATTCTGAACTCAACTGTGGATCCACCTGATAGTTGTTCCATCCAGCTCATATTTAGCTAGCTTGCTAATCAGAATATCATGGGGCACTTTGTCAAGAGCTTTGCTGAAGTCAAGATATATTATGTCCACAGCATTCCCACAGTCTACCAGGGAGGTTACCTGATCAAAACACGAGATAAGATTAGTCTGGCAGGATTTGTTCTTGATAAATCCATATTAGCCTCACTGCATTGTTTTCAAGGTGCTTACAGATTGACAGCTTTATAATCTGCTCCATCATTTTTCCAGGGATCAATGTCAGGCTGACTGGTCTGTAGTCCCAAGGTTCCTCCTCCCCCCCCTTTCAAGAGAGACAACATTAGCCCTCCTCCAGTCATCCAGCACTTCACCCATCCTCCACAATTTCTCAAAGACAATAGACAGTGATTCTGAGAGTTCTTCAGCCAGTGTCTTCAATACTCTAGATGCAGTTTATCAGGCCCTACCGATTTGAACTCGTTCAAAGTAATTAGGTATTCCTTGACCATTTGTCTATCAATTTCAAGCTGCAGTCCTGACTCTTTAACCTCATGTTTCTCTAGAAGGTCAGAGACCCTCTTTTGGGAGAAGACTGAGCCAAAGCAGCAATTGAGCACATCTGGCTTTTCTTTGTCATCTGCTATCATTTTGTCATCCCCACTGAGTAGCTGTACTACCATTTCTTTTCTCTGACTTTTACTATGGATGTACTTGAAGAAAGCTTTTTTGTTGCTTTTGGCATCTCTCGCTAACCTCAGTGGACTCCTACTGGGAGAAATGGCAGGATATAAATCTAATAAATAATAAATAAATAACCTCAGCTCATTCTCAGCTTTAGGCTTCCTGATGCCATCCCTGCAATTCTGTGTTACCTGTCTGTACTGTTCCTTTGTGGACTGGCCTTCCTTCCACTTCCTGCATGTGTCTATTTTTGTTTTCAGGTCATCTCTAAGCTTTCTGTGAAGCTACTTTGGCTTCTTCTGCTGTCTTCACCCTTTTTTCCTTGATGGAATTGTTTGCCATTGTGCCTTTAGAATTTCTTCTTTTAGAAACTCCCACCTATCTTGGACTCCTTTTCTCATTAGGGTGGCTTGCCATGGAACCTTACTTACCATTGTTATTAAAATCAGCTTTCCTGATGTCCAGGGTATGCATATGGCTACTCTCAGCTTTTGCTTCCTTTACAATTAAGCACTCTAGCATAGCATAGTCACTTTTCCCCAGAGTTCCTGTAACTGCCAGTTCCTCTATGAAATCATCTCTATTGGTTAGAATCAAGACAAGGATAGCTGATCCTCTAGTTACTTCCTCCACTTTCTGTAAGAGAAAGTTATCTCCAACACAAGTCAGAAATTTCTTGGAGGGGCCATGTGTGGCAGAATTTGTCTCCTAATAGATATTGGGGTAACTGAAGTCCCCTATTACTACTCCATCATGCCTCCTTGAAACACTGGCAATTTGCTTTGCAAAAGTTTCATCCTTGTCTTCTCCTTTATTGGATGGTCAGTAGTAAACATCAACCACCATATTCCTTGCCCCATTTATTTTAATCCAGATACTCTTGGTGGAGCTAGCAAGCTCATCCTCCTGTATTCCTGTGCAGGGATCTATATTTTTAACATATAGCATGACTCCATCTCCCTTTCTATTCCTTCGGTTCTTTTTGAACAAGTTATATCCTTCAATCTCTGTATTCCATCATGGAAGTCATCCCACCAAGTTTCAGTTACACCTATCAAGTCATATTTACTCTCCTGTATTAAGAGTTCAAGTTTGTCCTGTTTGTTTCCCATACTCTGGGCATTAATATATAGACATTGAAGACCATGTGATTTACTGCCTGGCTTTCTTCCTACATTTTTGTGAAGACTATTACTGGGCCTCATTAGAGCCATTCCCTCAGTTTCTCTTACTGTGCACAAGCCTTTGTTAGTCGGTACCACAAAGTTTATGTCTCCCTCCCCCTTAGCATTAAAGCTCTCCTGATGAACTTCTCCATGCTGTGGCAAAACACATTCTTCCCTGTCCTTGTGAGGTGCAACCCATTACTTGCCAACAGTCCATCTTCCAGGAAGAGTAGCCCACGATCCCAGAATCTATATCTCTCACGTCAGCACCACCTTCATAGCCAGTCATTCATGCAGAGTATTTTTCTTTCACTTTCCACTCTTCTTCTAAGTACCAGAAGGATGGACGAGAAAACTCTTTCCCCCAAAGTCCTTGAGTTTTCTTCCCAGAGCTTCAAAGTCTGACATGATTTCTTCACAGCTGTGCTTGGCAGTATCATTAGTTCCCACATGGATTAGAAAAAAGGGATATCTGTCAGTGGACTTTGAGTGATGGCAACTTTTCCATCACATCTCTAATCCATCCTCCAGGGAGGCAGCATACCTGATGAGTCCATGGATCTTCTCAGTATACTTGGGTTGCAATTCCACGCAGTAGGGAATCTCCCACCACTACTACTCTTCTCTTCTTATCATGTGGCGTGGTTTCATTGCCTCTGCTTGACTGAGCTTCAGCCTCTTGCTCGCTGTCACATGGGGTCTCCTATAATTCTTCCCCTGCAGACTGTCCTCTAGTCTCATCCTCAAGTGCCTTGGAAGCAGTTCCATAGTTCCACTGGTGATGGATGTCTTCTTGCTCTTCTGCTCCTGTCACCCTTTTCCACGGAGTTTTCTCCACTTCGTTGTTGTTCTCCTCAACAGTCTCCTCTTCTGCTTCAACATGGTTTGTCTTCCACTTCCTGTACTTGTCTTTGCTGTTGTTCCAGCATTCTAAGAACTCTTCATCTTCTCTTATTTTCTCTTATACTCTTCAGTGTGGCCACCTGCCAATTCCAGGCCTCTCATTTTTTCTTCCAACATCACCACCAGCTTGCACTTGTTGCATGTGTACACCATGTTCTCAGGCAAGAAAACAAACTCCACATGCACTTTGCAGGTCACAACCACTGGAGTGTCCTTCCCATCTATAGTCTCTATTGCCTTTTTTTTCTTTCTTTCTACTTGTAGTGGAATGGCCTGTGCTTTGTCCTGTCCTCCTTCAGGGTAAATAGGAGAGTCCCACTGGTATATGGTGTGCCGTACAAGGGAAAAAAGTTTTAGGGACCTCCCCTGCCAAACTCCTGTTAGCTTGCTCTTTCCACTTGCTCTCTGAAAGCTGGCTTGCTTGTAGCTCCTCTGGATCAGCTGACACAGGTCTCTCTGCTCTGCTCAGTTAGGAGTCAGGAAACAGATTTTCTAAATTTTCAAAATTTCAAGGGGGAAGCCTGGTTGAAGAAGGTAGTTCCACAATAGGTTTATTGTGCTGAGATAAGAGGGTATACCAATGTTTCTATTTTGGAAGTGGTGGTGAGTTCTTTTATGATATTTCTGTTAACTGTCCCTTTTTAAGGGCAGAAATTGGACTAATTTCTATTGAAACTTGTGCTTGTTTTGCACTTGGCTTATATTGGCTGAATCTTGTTTGCATGAATAACTCCCACCTGCCTGCCAAAAACAAAAATGCTTCTAAGAACAATTGCAAACTTCGTCCCAATGTTTTGGGTAAATTCTGTCAGAACTACCCTACGTGCTTATGGTATTAATGCTGAGGCTTTACCTGCTTTTTCTTCCAAAAGAGTTGAGCAGACATTTAAAGAGATTATCTATCTCTATTCCAAGCAGAGGGATTTGTATGCAATCACACAAATGCCTCATTCTTATTGGCATTCATTATATAAAACAATGTATGATCTATACAAATACTTTATAATCTTTACTGTGGTTCCTTTAAGAAAACCATTCACAGCCTTGTGTCTCCAGTGTATGGCGTCTGCTTTTTGCATAGGAGGTTTAATAACATTCCAGTCCATCAAAGACTCTGTACCTATGAGTCTGGTGAGATTGAGGACGTCTCCCTATTACTTACTAAGTTGCTCTTTGTATGAGCACCCTAGACAAAAATTCTTGCTTGTGTGTTCTTCAGTCCCTGTCAAACAGACCTGTCCTGGAGCAGCTATATATATTGCTTGCAGGCAAAGATATATTCATTACCAACCAAATAGCAAGGTTTGCTCTGGCAGCTGAGAATGTAGAAATCAGGCTCCAAACAACTTAGGGGTGGTGGGATGTACTTTTATTGTATTTTTAATACCTGTATAGTTTACTGTAGATAGACAATGCATGATTTAAATTGGGAGGGGGAGTATTAGTTTTCTGTTTCTTTTTGTAGATATATTTGCTGAGTACATTAGAATGAGTGCTTTTTTGCTGTTTTTATACAGTGGTGGCCTATGGCTTTAAACAATCCATTCATTCACTCTAGATTACAGGACACCTGCTGCCGTATACAGAAACTCAATGGCCCTAAGAAGTATACCTTCTAGATATGAAGCTGAGCAAAACACATCTGTAAAAAGCATAACTTAGTTTCTTTAAACCTCTTATTAAAAATGATTTCATAAAAACCCAAATAAGATATAAATGAACACAGCTACGTGGAAAAATGAACAGATGTCAGCTGGCCAACAACAGATGCCTCCAACTGAAGACATCTGTAATGTTTCTTCACAAGAACATGGGACACCTTAGATTTTGTGGCTCAGTAACACTGACCTCCTGCATAATTCTGTTGCTGTTTGCTTTCCAAATGATTATAAGCTTGGAAATGTTATTCCAGTCACTGATCAAATAGAGAATCCAAGCAACCCTCTGTGTTATAATTGTACTATCTTTGCCCTTAATGATAAATATTCCCTGGAAAACCTAATCACCTGCCAATTTCTCAAATATTTTGAATAAAAAGCCATTTTATGGATCCCAAGAAAAGGAGATATTGTGTTATCCAAGCACTTGAAATCTCTACATGCTCAAGGTCACATTTGCTAATATCAGAGGAGTATGAAGAAAACTTGTCTGATATTTGTTGGCCAAATGCAGACAATCAGTACACCAAGTGGCAAGGTTCTCTGCCATGAGTTTGCGTTGTCTTTTGTATTAAAAAAAAAGCAGGGTTACTCCCTAGTAACTGTGTTAGGATTTCATGTTTCCCTAACTAAATGCTTCAGTAGATAAGACAATTTTATAACTATGTGCTTATCTCTCCTTCTATCCCCTTTTGCTTATTTTTGTTCTCTATGGATCTACCAATTCTAATATGGTTCTTTCAGTTCTTTTTATATAATTTTACCTGCTGGGATTGACTCTATCCTTCCTGCAGGCACTTGTGGAAATATAATCAAGCAGTAACTTCTCCAGAGAGCCACAGCTCTAGACAGAAGAGGTACAGAGCATAAAGCAAAGAGATTACAGGACTTGCCTGAGAGATCTCCAAACTAAAGTTCAGGGAGCTCAGAAGTGAATGCAGCCAGAACATATCCTGAATCATCTGTGAATTGCTTCAACTGCAAGATACTCATTCAGCAGAATTCACAATGAAATTAAGGATATGTTTTAAAATTACTTCAGAACATAACATTCAAATGAGCAGACTGCTGATGTGAATGGTGGAAGGGGACCATTTAAAGCCATCTTTCCTCTCTTGGAGTTAATACAACTCTCAGAAATTCAGCTGCTATCAGTGGTTGGATGAGTAACAGCCCAGTATAGTGAAGTACTATGCCGGCCACTGAATGGCAAAGTCAAGAGGGTGTTATTGATGGCCTGAAAATAATTATACCCCTTCTAGCACAGACACAACAGATGCATGCAGTCCCAGTGGGCACATTGCTGAAATGTGTTAGTATCAAACATGGAGTGACTGCCGCTGGGGGAGTTCAGCCTAGAAATTCACCATTATCTCTGTGAGGTGATTAAAGGCTAATAGGAACTACTAATGAACAATTCTTGCACAGATAAAAAGGCTCCATCTGTCACTTAATGTATTTACATTCAACTCTTCATGCAAGGAAGAGTAATATGGAGACTTGCAATTATTACTATATTATACAGCCACAAGAGTGGCTGTATATTATAGCCAACATGGATTTTTCGCATTCTGCAATGTTAAATTGAAAATACACCCCATGCCATTCTGCTGCTTCCCATGAGCTCATTTCAAAACTGAACCTTATAAAACTTACAGTCCTGAATTCAGAAACGCTTGCTTAACAAGCCTCTAAATTTTCATGGCAATACACAAAACGCTCAGAGAGAATCGAGACCTCACATTATAAAACAAGAGGAAAAAAATCCAGACCCCTGATGGACTTTTTTGTCAAGGGTCTCATATTTGTTGGAATTCATTAAAAATCAGCCATGTTCACAGAGTACCTATAATCCTATCACTTACCTTGCCCCATACTCTGACCTTCATCTTCTGTCGTTTCAAAATTTTAAAAATGCCTGGTTGATTTTTAATTAATTTAAGAAATTTAACATTGGTGTCAATGATACGCATAGGCATGCTCAGTAAGAACCAACTGTCAGTGTTCTAAAAGCCAGATTATCAGCTGTTGGCTTGCCTAATCAGGTGGCAACACCCACACCAGACATTTATTGCACTTTAGACAGTCATGGCTTCCCCCAAAGAATCCTGGGAAGTGTATTTGTGAACAGTGCTGAGAGTTGTTAGGATACTTCTGTTCCTCTGACAGTGCCCCAGTAAGTGGCCAGAGCGGTTTAACAGTCAGCCCCTCCTGTGGGGATTGTAGCTCTGTGAGGGGAAGAAGGTGTCTCCTAGCAACTCTCAACACCCTTCACAAACTACACTTCCCAAGATTATTTGGGGGAAGTCATGATTGTCTAAAGTGAAATAAAGGTCTGGTGTGGATGTGGCCAGGGACAGCTTTGGTTTAAATTTGGGGTAGGAGACGACATGTGCCTGCTGTAGAATAAAAATGTGGGGGAAACCCTGAAAAAGAATGATACTGTTCACAATGTTTTCCTTTTGGAAAGGAAAGGGGCTTTCCCTCTGCCCAGTACCCACCCAATCTCTTCCCCTCCACCTCCCTCTCCCCTCCATCTTCCTCCTCACCGTTCCCCTTCCTCTCCTTTTCTCCCTTTTCCCCCTCCTCCCCTCCCTGCCCCTCCCCAGGTCAGTTTCACTGATCTTAAGCATGACTGTACAGCAGTAAATCCCATTGAACTCAAAACACATACAAATGATCAAACCTCCCTCCCCTCCTCCTCTTCTCTATCTCCTCCCTCTTGCGCCTTTCCTCCCCTTCCTTTGCCCCTCCCCCTCCCTTCCAGTCCCCTCCCCCCTCCTTCCCTTCCCTTTCTCCTTCTCTCTCCTCCCCCTTCTCCTCCTCCCCATAGTTAGCTTTATCTATCCTAAACAAGAATGCATGGGACTAAATCTCACTGAACTCAATAAGCATGCAAATATCAAACCTGTCCTCCTCCTCCCCTACCCCTGCCTTTTCTCCTCCTCCCCTACCCCTTTCACCTATCCTAAGCATGATTGTAGGGGAGTAAATCCCATTGAACTAAATAAGCATGCAAATGATCAATGCATTTTCAGCAAACTTGTACATGATCCCATTTCTTACCTCCCAGATTAAAAAGCAGAGAAATTCACTAATAGGCAAAGAACCATTGCCGTTTAAGAACGCACCTATAGCCTAAAGATATTTCTATCAAATACTGAAAAGCAGAGAAATTGAGCAGCTATAGTGAATGCACCAGGGGAGCAGGAGACCTGACCTCCTCTCTAAGATATTGTATTGCCTACAAATGTGTAAAAATGAAACACAATTTGGGTTTGTCTTTCACAGTCCAATCCACTTCCTCTGTAGCTTGGAAGAATTTGGTAATGTGTGCCTTTGAGCATATGGTGAGTGGTGGCAACACCCACAATCAACCCAAACAACAGAAGCAAGACGTGCTGTGCTTTCTTGTTTTAGCAGGGAGGAAGCAACAATATTAAGACAGTTGATAGAGTTCAGACAGTCACTTTAAATATGTTTGATTTGCTTTTCAATTTTAATGAAGTTTCCTGTAGTAAATCATTTTCTTTTGCTTCTGTTTCTGTGAATAAGTGAAGTACAGCAACACTTTGCAAAATTTACATTAAAAAATCAATTGTGGAATAATGGCACTGACTGTTCTGCAAATAATTTCCAGTGGACATGAGGAGTGTCTCAGTTTGCACAAGATAAAACAGTGGAAGGTGGAATATAATCTAGCACATTCCTAGGTATGCCCAATTTTTTAAATTGACCATGCCTACCCTTCCTTAAGTGGAGTAATTTAAGCATAGCAGGCTGAAAACATGCATCTTGGGCAGGCCAAGTTTGTTTTTCCAACAGCTTAAGTCAGGCCCACCCTTAGCATGTGCGGGGCCCGGGACAAAAGCATAGTTGCCCCCCCCACATTCTTTCTCTCTATATATATATATTTAGAGAGAGAGATTTTATTTATTTTATACACACACTTTTCTTCATTATTTTCTCTGTGTTCATCGATTAAATTTGTATTATGTGAAGAACATGATGCTTCACAGATTTCATGTGATTCAGTCAAAGTCGATATATTACGAGAATACATTTTGTTTTCAGTGGAATTTAACATGTCCTGTTCATAAACTGTAAGTGACTCCACAGAATTCTGATCACCCTCATTTTTTGCAGTCTTTAAAAATTTAAGCAGCCCATCTCTTTGAAGATTTACTATTTCTTTTTTCTTCTCAGCCTTTTTTCTCTTATGAGCACCACTTTCATATTTTCTGTTTTTATCTCGATCTCGACTTGCATTCATTATAAATATCTATAATAATAATAAATTATAGATAGATCTATGAAATTAAAATGAAATTATCATGACGTAAACAAAAAATGAATTAAGAAAAAAGGAGATGCATTGGTACTTACTTTTTAGTTGTTGACACTCAAATGAACTAGCGGCATAATTATTTATAATCAAATTCACGCCTCTGTTGTCTTGGCACTATTTTTTCCTCTCAACGTGAACAGTACTAGATACACTATTTTCATGCTACACTACATGAATCGTTTCTTACTAACGTAAACGACACTACACTGAACACGGTCCGGCACACAGCCAAAGAGCAGGCGATTCAAACCTCCCACCTAAAATTAGCTCACTAAGCACCGCACACCTGCTGCACAGCTGATGAGTGGGCAGGCAGGATAGGGGAAAAAATGCTCAAGCACGCAGCCAAAGAGTGGAGATTCCCCAAGAGCGGGAAATTCAAATTTCCCGCCCAAAATCAGCTCGGGAAGCGGCTGGCAAGATGGCCACTGCATGGCTGAATAGAGAGAAAAAACCCCGCTGCAGCCCAGCTTCTCTATATACACAGATCGCCAAGTGTGGTGGGGCCCAAAGCGCAGGGCCGGGGGCAACCGCCCTGCTTCCCAGTGCCTAGGGGCAGCTCTGGCTTAAGTAGCAACATATTGTAAGCATTCTGATTTTACATCAAACTGCAGTTTCAGATTCAACTGTTAATGCACCCAAAATAGAAATAGAATATAATCTCCAGTTGAAACACAAAAGGTTGTCTTCACCATCATATGACACTGACCAATAAAAAGGCTTTGAAATTAATGAAAATGAATTTGACACAGATTTCTAGGAGGAATAATGAGAGAAATATAATTTTCTACATTAGATTCTCTGTAGAAATAGTTGCAACACTGGAAAAAAGCAAAATAAGAACATCAACAAAATACAAAAAAATGTAATCTTTGGATATGCAGTCCTGATTGCAGGTGTTGCCACCACTCACCATATGCTCAGAGGCAGATGTTAGCAAATTCTTCCAAGCTACACAGGAAGTGGATTGGACTGTGAAAGACAAACCCAAATTGTGTTTGCCTTTTTACAAGTTTGTAGGGCAGTACAGTATCACACAGAGGAGGTCACGTCTCCTGCTCCCCTGGTGCATCCACTATAGCTGCCCAATTTGCCTGCTTTTTAAAGTTTGATAGAAATATCTTTTGGCTATAGTTGTGCTCTTAAACCACAAGGGTGTTTTTTTTTTGCCTATTAGTGAATCTTTCTAGAGGCAGAACAGTTGCTGGCTGCAGAATTTGATTTTTCTATAGAAGAAAGAAAAATTGCTACTAAGAGTTCTTTTTTTGCATATTTATTCATCCTCGTATGTAAAATCTGTCGGAATTTCTCTCTATTGAGATGCGTAGCAAAGTTGCGTAGCGCTGCGGAACGGAGAGTATTGAGTGAGCTGTGTGTATGTGTGTTTGAATCTTTGCTAAGATTCTACATTCCCTGCAAATTAGTCAGACAGAGACTTAACCTTTAAAATAAGAAACAACTACTTTATTCTGGAAGTACATGCTTGATAGGAAAGAGTTCTATATCTAGCTTAACTGGCTATGCTGGAGCAACGAGCACTGGTCCCAGTACTCACCCTCATCCTGGTTGAGAGGAGAGACAAAGAGAAGATGTCTGCTCCCCTCTCGAGAGAAAGAGAACACAGAGAGAGGCGGGAAGGAACTGGGATCAAACATCCTGTTGCTTATCAGTCTAGCAGGAAGAGAAGAGACGGCAGGATCAAAGGGATAGGTATAGCCTCAACCAGCAAGAGGTCTAGCTCTCTAGCTACCCTTATTAACCCCATGCAGCCTCAACCCACCAAATTAGAGTTGAACCTCATACATTCCAACACCCCTTCTCAACGAGAACTTGGTTCATTCTACAAGGTGCATCTTGCCTCGTAGTTTCTGGTGTCGGACTTTGCCCAATGGTTTGGTCAAAGCATCAGCTGTCATCTCTTCTGTTGGACAGTAGGTCATCTCTAGAAGTCCTTTCTCCCTTATGTCCTTTAGGTAGTGGAACTTCACATCAATGTGCTTCATGCAAGAACTTTGCCCTTCTGATTCTGTGAGTCTTATGCAGGCCTGATTGTCCTCAAGTATTCTGGTTCAGATACGCCCAAGTCTCCTAGAACCTTGCGTAGCCACAGCATTTCCTTGCATGCCTCATCAGCTGATACGTACTCAGCCTCAGTAGATGAGTGTGCTACAGTCTCTTGCTTTTGACTTGTCCAGCAGATAAGTGACTGCCCATAGTAGAACAAGTTTCTACTGGTTGACTTACGATCTTTGGTGTCTCCAGCCCAGTCAGCATCAGCATATCCTAGAAGTTTAAGATCTCGAGTAGCTGATAGCTTTAGTTTTAAGTTTGCAGTGCGTTTCAGATATCTTGCCACTCTCCTGACTGCTTCCCAGTCTTTCTTGTTTGGCAAGCTGGTTTTTCTGCAAAGGTATCCCACTGCTACCGCCACATGTGGTCTGGTTATTGTGCTGATGTACAGGAGTTTCCCTATAGCTTGTCTGTACCTTTCGTTGTCTTCCCAGGGCTGATTGTTCTGGTCTGGTTTCAAGTATCCTACTTCCATTGGTGTAGGTGCTGGATTTGCATCCTTCAGTCCTAGACCCTCAAATAGGTCTTGAATCTTTTGTTTTTTGTTTAGAAGAAAGGATACATCGCCCTCTCTTTCTGCATGTTCAAGAATCGATTTTAATCTGTGACATTCAATAAACTTTATTGAATGTCGCAGATTAAATTAAAAACAAACTACAATTTTACAGATTGTACATAATCTACAGGACATCACACTTTGCTGAATAGTGGTCCCAATTTCCCCCCCTGGAACCCTAAAATTCCCCCCCGGGGGGGAATTCCCCCCTTGTTGAGAACCCATGGACTAACACCATAAATTTGATAAGATGTTCCTCAAAAGAATCATCATCCTTCATTTGCAAGTTAATAAGACTTCTTAACATTGCAATCAGATGTCCCTGGCTTTTCAGATTATGATGGAATTCAAGAGTTTTCCACATTTCTCTGGCATTTTTAGAAATCATAATCAGAGGAATCTGTGCATTACCCACACAGTTAGTGATGAGGTCTTGTACCATTACATCCTTCTCAGTCCAAATTCTTTGTTCCTCCCGAGAAGCACCTTCTCCTGGTTCCGATCCTGTAATTATTTCTAACAGCTTCTGTTGTCTCAGATGTTTCTGCATACGAAATTCCCAAACCTTCCATCCTCCGGGTTCCAGTCTCTGGAGACCTAGCCGCTCCTCCGTCATGCTGGTCATCCTGAAGTAAAAGCCTCAACTCTTCACTGACTAAAACTCTGAAGGTTTCTAATTTAGCTTCCTTGATTCAAACACAATAGTTCCTTTAATTGCTCAAATCTCCATTTGCATGGCTGGGACCCATGACCTGTCAGAATTTCTCTCCAAAGCTCCAGATGACCGCACCCAACAGTTTCATGTAGATGTTGAACAGCATGGGGGACAGAACTGACCCCTACGGAACCCCATACTGGAGAGTCAAGGGTGCCGAGTAATGTTCCCCAAGCACCACCTTCTGGAGCAGACCCACCAAGTAGGAGCAGAACTACCGTTATGCAGTCCCTCCCACTACCAACTCAGCCAGTCTTCCCAGAAGGATACCGTGTTCGATGGTATTGAAAGCCGCTGAGAGATCAAGGAGAATCAACAGAGTCATACTCCCCCTGTCTCTCTCCCAACAGAGGTCATCATACAGGGGTGACCAAGGCTGTTTCTGTGCCAAAACTAAGTCTGAAACCCGACTGAAATGGATCCAGATAACTGGTCTCATCCAAGAGTGTCTGGAGTTGGTCTGCCAACACTTGTTCAAGGACCTTGCCCAGGAATGGAACATTTGCCACCAGCCTATAGTTATTAAGATTTTCTGGGTCCAGGGAGGGTCTCTTCAGGAGTGGTCTCACTACTGCCTCTTTCAGGCAGCCAGGGACCACTCCCTCTCACAGAGAGTCATTAATCACTTCCCTGGCCCAGCCGGCTGTTCCATCCCTGCTAGCTTTTATTGGCCAAGGAGGGCAAGGATCCAGCACTGAAGTGGTTGCACAAACCTGTCCAAGCACCGTGTCAACGTCCTCAAGCTGTACCAACTGAAACTCATCCAAGAAATCGGGACAAGGCTGTGCTCTGGATATCTCGCTTGATTCACCTGCTATAACACTGGAGTCTAAGTCCTGGCTGATGCTAATGATTTTATCCTGGAAGTCCTTAGCAAATTCATTACAGCGGGCCTCAGATGGTGCTACCATGTCCTTGGGGCCAATTCCATACATCCCAATTCCAAAGAAAGGGGATCCCAGGGAATGCAGTAATTATCAAACTATTGCCTTAATATCCCATGCAAGTAAAGTAATACTCAAGATTCTACAACAAAGGCTCTTACCATATATGGAGCGAGAAATGCCAGATGTCCAAGATGGATTTAGAAAGGGAAGAGGCACCAGAGATCATATCGCAAACATACGGACCAAGGAATTTTAGAAGAAAATTACCCTATGCTTTATAGATTACAGCAAAGCCTTTGACTGTGTAGATCATGAAAAACTGTGGAATGCTTTTAAAGAAATGGGGGTGCCACAGCATCTGATTGTCCTGATGTGCAACCGATACTCTCGACAAGAGGCTACTGTAAGGACAGAATATGGAGAAACCGATTGGTTCCCCATTGGAAAGGGTGTGAGACAGGGTTGTGTATTTTATCACCCTATTTGTTTAATCTATACGCAGAACATATCATACGGAAAGCAGGATTGGACCAAGATGAAGGAGGTGTGAAAACTGGAGGGAGAAATATCAATAATTTAAGATATGCAGACGATACCATACTCTTAGAAGAAACCAGTAATGATTTGAAACGAATGCTGATGAATATCAAGAAGACTAAAATAACGACAACAGAAGATTTATGTAACTTTAAAGTTGACAATGAGGACATTGAACTTGTCAAGGATTATCAATACCTTGGCACAGTCATTAACCAAAATGGAAACAATAGTCAAGAAATCTGTTCCGTTTTAATTTTTCCCCTCCCACCTTTTGTTTTGTAAAAATCCCTTATCACCAACAGACAAAGACCTTCCATTTTTTGCTTGTCAGGAAGAATGCTGGGGCAGGCGAATATCTGGGAGGATTTAGCTACTTTTTTTCCTGACCTTGAACTTCTTCAGGTTATAAAGATTGAGAAAAGTTGTGATTACTCACTAATAAGAGTAGAGGAGCCCAGTTTCCTATTTCAGCTGATCAGAAAATGTGGTATCATACATAAGAACTAGATCAGGCCAGTGGCCCATCTAAGACCAACATCCTGTTCTTACAGTGGCCAACCAGATGCCCATGGGAAGCCCACAAGCAAGACCTGAGTGCAAGAGCACTTTCCCCTTCTGTGGCCTCCGGCAACTGGTTTTCAGAAGCATACTGCCTCTGAGTATGGTGGCAGAGCATAGCCATCATGAGTAGTAGCCATTGATAGCCTCCATGTATTTGTCTAATCCTCATTTAAAGCCATCCAAGGTGGTGGCCATCCCTGTCTCTTGTGGGAGTGAATTCCATAGTTTAACTATTCCCTGTGTGAAGAAATACTTTCTTTTGTTGGTCCTGAATCTTCTAACATTCAGCTTCATTGGATGTCCATGAGTTGTAGTGTTACGAGAGAGGGAGAAAAGCTTTTCTCTATCCACTTTTTCCATGTCATACATAATTTAATATAGTATCGTGTCACCTCTGACTCGCCTTTTCTCTCAATTACAAAGCCCCAAATGCTGCAATCTTTCCTCATAGGGGAGTCGTTCCATCCCCTTGATCATTCTGGCTGCCCTTTTCTGAACCTTTTCCAACTATACAAAATCCTTCTTGAGGTGATGCAACCAGAACTGTACACAGTATTCCAAATGCAGCCACACCATAGATTTATACAACACCATTAAGATCCCAGCAGTTTTATTTTCAATAGCTTTCCTAATAATCCCTAGCATGGAATTTACCTTTTTCACAGCTGCTGCACACTGGGTCGACATCTTCATCAAGCTATTGACACGTAGTGTTGGGGAATTAGGTCTTACCAATGAACTCAAAGCCACTCCTGAAGGATCAAGCAAGGAGACAGCAGGAACAAGCAGAAGGAGCATAGAGACCACACCAATATAAAAGGTTTTAAAAGATTTATTGAAAGATGTCCAATTGACACAGCCAGAGGTGCTCTTGTGAGTCACATTGCAGGAATGGTAAAATGCAAAATTAGATATGCTCAGTTGTCCTGATCTTTCATGCTCACACACTCACACATGTAACTAGTAGCCAATCAGGACTGTAGTGGGGAACAAGAGACTTGGGGAAGGATGCGCTCACAGAGTTTCAAGTGGTAGGCTGTGGTAGAAAACTTTTCAAATCTTGTGGTGAAGTTGGGGTGTCTTTATAGTCAGATAATGTTTTGATGTTCTTTTGATATCTTCACTGAACCCCGGTATCTCATCCATTAATCCGTCAACTGGTACCTGTAATGATGTCAGTCTCTTGGTTCATCCATGTTCTCAGGACTGCATCTTCTCTTTCTCATACCAAATTAGTGCCTATCAAGAGCACTGGTCATGGGATATCTTTTAGGGTACTCAGACTTACATTAGAATTATGACATTTGTTTATGGTTGATGTATTCCAGACACACTCCAGTTGTTGTTGGCTTAATAACCTTCAGCGCCTCCAAGTTTCAGCCTAAGCCCTAGAAAGAGAAATTAATTCACATCCACATATCCTCTACATGTTATCGTAACATAGACACTCTGTCATTGGTGGCCTTGAGTAATTAGCTGGTTCCATAGTACATACAAGCAATGTAAAAGACACTGTGCTTTGTTTTGCAAACAAGATAGAGAAAGTTATAAACATTCCTGGCTTTATCTCAAACACATTTCTGACATTTTCAATAGTAAGAAGATTGCTTATATATATTTTAAAGATACAATTATAAATGTGAATACAATCAATTTATAGTAACTGCATAGCACAACAGAAGCATATAGAAATATTCCAATAGCAGTATCAATAATAAATGGCATGAATATATGTGCATAGAGGGGTTCAGGCATTGATACATATAGGAAGGAGGAAATATATAGGAAATATATTTTCATTCGTGTCACTATCCACTGCTACCCCAAGATCTCATCCCTGATCAGTCACTACCAGTTCAGGCCCCATGAATATATATGTGAAATTAACATTTTTTGGTCAAATATGCATAACTTTACACTTGTTTACGCTGAATTTCATTTGCCATTTTTCACCCTTTCACTCAGTTTAGAAAGGTCCTTTTGGAGCTCTTTGAAATCCCTAATTGTTTTAACAACCCTGAGCAATTTAATATCAGCAAACATGACCACTTCATTGCTCACCCCTAACTCTAGGTTGTTTATGAACAAGTTAAAAAGCACAGATTCCAATACTGATCCTTGGGGAACTTCACCTTCTACATCCCTTTGTTGGGGGAACTGTCCATTTATTCCTAACTTCTGCTTTCTGTTTCCTAGCCAGTTCCTGATTGGACACTGTACAACACTGATGTTGATATGTATGCAAGAGTAAAAAAAGAGTTATTGATAGTGCACATGACTCCTTGTACCTGCACTGAATTTCAAGAACACTACAAAACTACCTTTTGTATTTCTGAACATTCATACTATAAAACTATAAAAACTGATTAAATCACATGGAGATGACTTGAAGCATGATGGTCAGTTTGCTGTCTAGGTGCTAACTGTTGATGGTCAACTTCAAGGCTTAGGGTTCTTTAGCTTTAAAATGGACAACCCTTCAAACAGAGGACTATCCTCTACAAAGTAGGACACATGGCCACTCTAAACTGAGTTAACCTTACATTATATGTTAGCTGTACTGTTTCATAAAAGATTCACACTTACCAGGGTATCACATGGAAATAACACATCATTGTGTAGTATTTGGCACAATCATGTAAAGTAGGCCAGAATTATTATTCCCATATTACAGATTATGGGGACGAGGCTAAGAGAGAGTTTTCTAAGGCATGCGTTTATAGGAAAGGCAAGATTTGAATTCTGATGTATAATTCAGTCTTCACCACTATGCCACAGCTCTCAAGTGTTGTAGCCCAATTCATTTGATTGAAATGCACTCAACGTTTGCTGTAGTCTTAAACCTGTTTACTTAGTGCCATTGATTTCAAAGAGGTTTACTTCTAGGTAAGTACAGTTAGGATTTGCAACCTTTATATGCATATTCTACTGCCCAAAACCTGAATCCCTGATGCTTGTGTATTTCTTTAAGTGAGATCCTCCTCTGTCTATATTATTTATGGTTTGTTGAAGCCAGGATCAAAAATAGCTCCACAGAAAAGTGCTTTGTGTAGAGACATCTGCTATCTTCTAAAATATGTTATATATTACCTCAGCTTTCAAAGTCAGGTGCTTCATATTTCATGAGGGCTACAGGGAACTATAGGCCACAGAAAATGCCACATTACTCAGGGCTGTCAATTTTGCTACGGTATTTTTGTCTCTCTGGGGTGATAGTGGATTTCCTGCATGAATCCATATTATTCTCTGTAATTCTGACAATAACCAGTGCAACAGGTTTTGAGATGTTGGACTCAGCTAGTGTGGGCAGAACTAATACACTCCAGGAGAAAAGTTGAAACATGGTCTCATCCATGTTTCATCCATTTTCAACTTGTTGCATATCTCTAGCAAATCCTTTTAAAAGCGGTGGCAGACGGGAAACAAATTCATGAAAGCCAGTGCCCTGCTATTATTTTCCCAAAACCACAGGATATTGCATAATAATGAAATCTAATAAACATACTTTTCTTAGCATTTTCGTCATATGTCAGCGCTACCGTCATTATATACCCCTTTCCATTTTGCTTTTAGTTTTAACAGATGAATAATAAAGGCATTGATTCCTGCTATAATCAGTACTCCAGCATTTTTTATTACTTGCCTAGATTTTAATACCTGATATATGCCATTTGCCCTCTTGAAACAAAAGGTAACCCCAAACGGTAACAGTCTTCTGTAATCCTATGGGGTTTTTTTGTGGGGGGTGGGTGGAGAGAGAATATGCATCAGCTGCAACAGCCAATTTCCTGCTGCCTTACCGTAGCCAAAGCAGAAAGAGAGTGTATGATGGGGGGGGAACACGACAACTTTATTCTTCCCCTTTAACTACGGCTGCCATATTGCCCAGTTAGCCAGGGTTTACCCAGATTTTAGCCATTCTACCTGGTGTCCACTTAGCCCATTAGGTGGCCTGGATTCCCAACGTTCATTTTTTAAAAAAGCAAGACTCTTGCCTTTATAGATCCAGAGATACAAGGCAAAATGTGGAGACAGTTTTCTGCCTAATCATTTTGTGAGAAATCAGCCTACTCCCGCCTTCATGGTTCTTAGCCAATGAGGGACACCACAGCTGTCCTGTGTAAAATAAATATTTTTAGCCTGCCTACAGCATAGGCAGAAACTAGGCAGTTTAGAAAACTGCATATGCTCACTTGATTAACACATTTAGCTCCACCACTTATCCAGAGACACTAGCTCACATTCCACTTGAGTCAGCAAGGAGAAGCAGCCTTCATCTCAATTGCCTCTGTGTCTCAAGGCAGGGGTGTCACAACCGGGGTGAGGAGGGTGCGGACCGCACCCGGGTGACACCCTGAGGGGGATGACACCCAGAGCCGCCCCGCACCGTTGCCCGGCAAGGCTGCACCAACTCCTCCTTGGAGGCGGGCGGGCGAGACCGGGAGCAGCGTCAGTGGGGCGAGGGAGGCACGCCGGTGTTCCCAGGCCCCTCTGGCGCGTGCCCTCCCAGGGGCATGGACCGGGGTGGCTGGCCTCGAGCGCGCGCATGCAAACCCAGCCACCTCGTCCATGCCCCTGGGAGGGCGCGCGCCGGAGGTCCGCACCCCCCCCCCGCACTCCTGCTAGTGACGCCGCTGTCTCAAGGTAAGTGGTGAAGGCAATGGGAGGGTCTGCCTGCCATCATGGAGGATGGAATAAAGGGGTTTAAATCCACCAAACACTCCCTCCCCTGAACAAATACAAGATATTCCTTGTATTTGTAAAGCAAACCTCTCTTTAGAAAAGGCTGAGGTATTAGTATTTGCATTTTTGTCCCTGCCCCCACCCTGTTAAATGGTGCTTACTCCCAAGTAAAGTTGCATTGGGTTGCAGCCTCATTCACCCTATTGCCTGGCAGAGCCTCTGTTTAGCAATTCAAAAAAGGCTAAAAAGTATGTTTAATACATATCCTTCAAGTGACTGGCAGGCATCTCTCTACCAAAGATCACCCTACTTCATTTCCTCCCCAGGGATGGATGGATATGTGTGTGTGTGCGTGTGTGTATACACACATGTACAGATATTAGGGTTGCCAGGTTCAATCCCTGAGACTGATCCTGTATCTTTAGGAGGAAAGAAAGTCAGCCAAGTGCAGGTGTTCTTGCAACCCTGTAATAGGAAAAACCACAAGGTGGAATTCTCCCTTCCCCCTGCACAACTTTTAAAGATACAAAAGACCTCTTGGTTGCCAGGCCCAGCCTCCAAGAGGTCTTCTGTGTCTTTAAAAATTGTGCAGGGGGAGGGAGAATTGTACCTTGTGGTTTTTCCCATTACAGTGTTGCAAGAACACCTGCACTTGGCTGACTTTTTCTTCTCCTAAAGATACAGGATCAGTCTCAGGGACTGAACCTGGCAACCCTAACAGATATACATACACAGACTTTATATGTGTTCGATGCAGTGGGAGTGTAACCCCCTTAAGACCAATAGGAATGCAACAACCGCCCTGTCTAATGCTAGCACAGCTTGCCAGGTCTCTAGAATTCACTGCATTTTTAATTTTATTGTTTTAAAAAACAGGTGCTAGCACAGCAATCAAATTCCAGGCATCTCCCCACCAAAGATCACCCTTCTTAATTTCCTTCCCAGGAATGGATGGATAGATGTGTGTGTGTGTGTGTGTGTGTATACATACACATATACACACACATATCCATACATGCAGACTACGTACATATTCAGTGCAGTGGGGAGTGCAGCCTTTCCTCCCCTTAATACCATTAGGAATGGAATAATCCACCCCACACTCACCACCCTGGGGAAAGTTACTTGCTTACTATGTGGTATTTTTTCCTCCTGTTGTTACATGTCTGCCCCCTGGTAGTGGCTGAGATCTTTGCCATTCCCACTGCTATGCCATGTCCTTGAGGGAAAATGCAGGCTGGAGCTTTAGTGGCATATAAAATACTCCAAAGATAGAATAGATCGTTCCTGTTGACTTGCTGATCTTCACTTCACTGCTCAGCATAACCATGAGCATAAGCTTGGGTATCTTCACATACTTCAAACATGGAGGGGGAGGCAGGAGTCAAGGGGATGGAGCGACTCCCTTACGAGGAAAGGTTGCAGCATTTGGGGCTTTTTAGTTTAGAGAAAAGGCGGGTCAGAGGAGACATGATAGAAGTGTATAAAATTATGCATGGCATTGAGAAAGTGGATAGAGAAAAGTTCTTCTCCCTCTCTCATAATACTAGAACTCGTGGACATTCAAAGAAGCTGAATGTTGGAAGATTCAGGACAGACAAAAGGAAGTACTTCTTTACTCAGCGCATAGTTAAACTATGGAATTTGCTCCCACAAGATGCAGTAATGGCCATCAGCTTGGATGGCTTTAAAAGAAGATTAGACAAATTCATGGAGGACAGGGCTATCAATGGCTACTAGCCATGATGGCTGTGCTCTGCCACCCTAGTCAGAGGCAGCATGCTTCTGAAAACCAGTTGCCGGAAGCCTGAGGAGGGAGAGTGTTCTTGCACTTGGGTCCTGCTTGCGGGGTTCCCCCAGGCACCTGATTGGCCACTGTGAGAACAGGATGCTGGACTAGATGGGCCACTGGCCTGATCCAGCAGGCTCTTCTTATGTTCTTATGTTGGAAAGGAGTCCATGACAGTACTACTTGCTTTGAACCTAATTAAATAAGATTATTGACTGAACTGATAATATTGAACTCCTGATTTCTATCTATGTTACCAGTAGTAGTCATCTGTTCATTTCACATTTCCCAATTGTTGGTACAGAATTTGTTTTTATTATGTTTTTACATTGATTGTGTATTTTTGTTGCTTTTATTATGTTTATAAGCTGCCCTGAGCTCTAACAGTGGAAGGGCAGGATATAAATCCTCTAAATAAATATTCCATAGTGTTGGAAACTAGAGTCTAGTCATTTAAGGCTGAAAATGCAAGGTTTTTTTTAAAAAAAAGATTCCACACATGCTTCCCCAGTTTTTGGTGGCAATTACTAGGCACAAAAACAAAGCAACTGGACAATGCAACCATTAATATAATTAATTTGCATAATTAGAACATATTTTGCATAACATGCAAAAGCCTGTCTGGATTTATGGAACTGGAATATGGCAACCCTACCTTTAATCTTCCCTTCTCCCACTAAATTCAGTGAAACAGAATGTACATTGACACCTCCAGAGCTGGTGTCGTTTCAGGCCCATTTGGGGGGATGTAAAGGGAATGAGGGGGTAAAGGGTCCTGTGGAAAAGGAAAAAAGGAGAGCTATTTTAGCAAATTTAGATTTTTTTAAAAGTACACTGATTAAAAATTGTCTCCCAGGATTTAGACCAGGTGTGGGGAATATTTAGTCTTCCAGATGTTGCTGAACTATAACTCCCATAATCCCTGGCTATTTGCCATGCTTGCTAGGGCTGGTGGGAGTTGTATTTTAGCAACATGTAGACGCCCAAAGGTTCCCCACGCCTGGTTTTCTCTTTATATTGCAAATGAGGAATCCTCAGTATCAGAGAGCTCTGGAACACATAAATGCAGTTCAAGAATAGATCCAATTACCATTGAGTCTGACATCCTCCTTTAAAACCAACACACTGAAGAGATTTATGGCATGCAAATCAGATTAGAGAGTAACACAGACTGAGAGCACAGGCCAATGACATTCAACACACTAGAGATGCCTGTAGGACAAGAAATATATTTAGCAGAACAGAGCCAGATGGCTAACATTCGAGTGCATATAGGGCTAGGCCAAGGATTCTTGCTCTCAGGAAAACTGACATTTTGCCACCTCACTCCCTTATGTCTTCTTGTAAACTGCAGCACAATTGCAGATTAAAATAATGAAAAATCAGCTCAATCATTCATTTCTCATTTTCATTTTTCATGTCTGACACTTCTTTACTTACCTCCTTTTACCACAGCATCTGTGTCCCCAAAGCCCTCTGACTCTCAGGTTGCTTCCAGATGACTTGTTTGCTGAGCATTTATTTGTTGTAGGAGGTTAAACAATGTTGGCTATACCTTGAGAATTCATCCTGCTTTGTTTGAAGGAGTTTAGATGACATTGCACTTTCTCAACACTTTCCTTCTAACAAAAAGGTAAATCTTTTGTAGAAGCAATTTTGTTGTGCAAGACCCCCAGATCGACTCTTAATTGCAAACCTGAATTTGCTAGTATGTGATTGACTCCCACCTGAAAACAGCAGCAGTTTGGAAACTCCTTTGATCATTTCCATACTTATACAGGGGATATATCAATCAATGGATAAACTGCAAGGCTGTGTCTTTGTGTGTCCCCTCCAAAAGTGCAGTCAGTGGATCTCTCTCCAAGACATTTACACAGCTGCTTGAAGCATCTGCCCCATTGCTTAATTTGCCTCTAGAGTTACAGTGGTAGCTCTGCCTACCACGGACTATAGCAGGTGCGAGGAACGTCAGACATTGCTGAACTACAACTCCTATCGGCCCCAGCAAGCATGGCCAATGGGTAGGGATTATGACAGCTGTTGTTCATCAACATCTGGAAGCCCATATGTTCCTCACAGTGGGCAACAGTATTGTAGATTGTTTTAATAGATTTAATTGTGAGCCAAACTAAAGGGCAGGATTTTGTATGGCATTGTCAATATTTATCTATAGGGAAATAATGCAGGGATGTTGATTATACCTTTAATCATCATGTCCTCTTCACTTTGAGACATGCATCAACTGTTATGCCCTCCTTTAAAGTTTGATTTTTTAAAACCAATAAACAGGTGTGAGCAACATATGGTCTTCAGAATGCAAGCCTGTTAAGATATTTTTGTGTGGCTGATGAAGTTCTATTCAATTCATGAACAGCTTGATCTATATTTTAGAGATGATTAAAGGTTTAATCAACAGCCCTGCATGTGCAGTTAATCTTGCCACTCCAACTGGTTTTTAACTGATGGAGAATACATCCTCTCTTGACCTCACAGCTGCTAAGTATGAAAATTTGATGAAAGGCTCAGAAAGCAACAAAACAATCTCCTAATAATTTATATTTTGCAAGTCCTAAGTTCACCTCATGTGTTTGGGAGGCTGTCCACCATAGCAACAGGTGCACTGTTCCTTTTGTTTTTGTAAATTAAATTCTATTAAACAATTTTCAGAGGTGACTAAGGATGTAATGAAATACTTTCCTCAAAACAGGCATAGCAAAATTGTAAAATATATACACTTGACCTTTTATATACACATAATGTACACATATTATAAAATATGTACACTTGAAACCATCAGAATGTACACCATAGCAAAAACCTGGGAATCCTCTTAATTCCCTCCCTCATTTCATTGATGTATTGTATTGATCTATTAATTAAACACCTCTGGTTTAGAGCCATTGATATTGTTGTCTGCATATGAAAAGAAAGAGTCCCAAATGGGAGTCAAATTCTTACTTTTTTTTCTTTGTTAAAATAAATAAAGACCTTTTTTGGTCCAAATATTAGAACAAAAGGTTCAAGGCAGTGATGTGTGATGATGATGGCTTGTTGCAGGGCAAGTGCCCATCCATACCTAACTGCAAAAGCCATGTTTTCCATATTTAGTTGGTGGCCTTGAGATCCATACATGTCCTGTTTGTGGTCGGATTTATATTGTGAAAACCTGATTTTCAAGCATCCATACGTGTGGGCTTTTTGGGGGTCTAAATCGCTTTAGGATTGGCCACTACTCTTAAGTCCACGCTTTTTCAGTGATTGGTCCATAATGGTCATTTGCTTTTCGTGCACTTTTTCAAAAGAGTACAGAAATGTATTGCTTTTTTAAATTCCCATGCATGCACAGGTTTGTGGATGTGCAAAAGGACAATGTTAATGGACCCCCTCCCCAAGTGCAAGCAAAGTAAACATCTGGGCTGCTACATATTCACTAATAGGCAAAAAAACCCTTGCGGTTGAAGAACGTAACTATAGCAAACAGGTATTTCTATCAAACTTTAAAAACCAGGGAAATTGGGCAGCTATAGCAAATGCACCAGGGGAGCAGGAGACCTGACCTCGTCTCTGAGATATTGTACTGCCCTACCAATTTGTCAAAATGCAAACACAATTTGGGTTGGTCTTTCACGGTCCAATCCACTTCCTGTGTAGCTTGGAAGAATTTGGTAACATGTGAGTTCAGTGGGATTTACTCCCCTGTAATCATGGTTAGGACAGGTGAAATTGACAACAAGGGATGGGGCAGGAGAATCATAGAATCTTAGAATCATAGAGTTGGAAGGGGCCTTGTAAGCCATCGAGTCCAACCCCCTGCTCACAGCAGGAAATCCACAGCTAGAGCATCTCCCGCAGATAGCTGTCCAGCCTCTGCTTGAAGACATCCAGTGAAGGGGATCCCACCACCTCCCTAGGCAGTCGGTTCCATTGCCAAACCGCCCTTACTGTCAAGAAGTTCCTTCTTTTTTTTTTTTTTTAATAATTTTTATTCAAATTTTCATACAACATACAAAACTAAACATTCAAAGACAAAAAACAAAATCAAAAATAATTGAACAAAAAGAAAAAAAAATAAGGAATAAAATATTGACTTCCCATTTGTCACATATCAAATCAGTTATAAGTCTATAATATATAACAATCCTGTCTCTTAAATCATATTATAAAATCACTTTCCTCCAATAGTTATCTTACTTAATCATCAGATCTCATAAACATTACTTTGTTCTTTCCACAAAAAGTCAAAGAGAGGTTTCAGTTCTTTAAGAAATATATCTATCAATTTTTTCCCAAATAAGCATATCAATTAATCCATCTCATTACTAATTATAATAATCTTATTGTCATAACCATAGTCAAAATAAACATTTCAAACAATCCGTCTCATCAGAATCTGTTAGGTTCAATAATTTCAATAGCCATTATTCTATTGTCCCTATTAGTTCCATCTTCCATCTTCCATCTTCGATAGTCCTGTTAAATCCAGTAATTTCAGTGTCCAATCTTCCGATAGTCCTGTTAAATCCAGTAATTTCAGTGTCCAATCTTCCATTATCAGTATTCCATAATAATCTTGCTGTCATAACCATAGTCATACAATAAGAGTCTGATGGGAATTACCTCTATCCCAAATATTATCTTGCCAACCATTCTGAATAGGTTGCTGAAATACTGCTGTAAGATCATATCTCTGTTCTTTTTTTCAAAATGCACTGGCTCATCTCTTGAAAGTTTTTCCATTGTCACATGGCTGCAGTTAATTCCATCCATCACATCATTCCAGTCCAGAAGATTATCCATGCCATTGATAACTTTCTCTCTAGAATCTTCCTTAGTTTCTTCAGAGATAACATTAAATTCCAAACAATAGATTTTATTTCTAAAATCCATAAGCTTCAAATCTTTTTCCTGTTCCACGTTTGTTCCAGTCTCCAGGGTCTCCTCTCTCACAGGGACCCCTATTTCTTTAAGCTCCTGTGACATTTTGCTCAATTCAATTATTCCAGTCTCCAGGGTCTCCTCTCTCACAGGGACCCCTATTTCTTTAAGCTCCTGTGACATTTTGCTCAATTCAATTATTCCAGTCTCCAGGGTCTCCTCTCTCACAGGGACCCCTATTTCTTTAAGCTCCTGTGTCATTTTACTCAATTCAATTTTCAGCTCCTTACAACCCTGTCGCAGGTCTTTTTCCTGTTCCACGTTTGTTCCAGTCTCCAGAGTCTCCTCTCTCACAGGGACCCCTATCATTTTGCTCATTTCAATTTTCAGCTCCTTACAACCCTGTCGCAGGGTTCGTTTCGTTATCTCAATTTCATCCATTATTTTCTGAAACATAGATACTTCCAGGTTCTCAGCCACTTTCTTAATTGCCATTTTAAAAGAAAAATATAAAAGAACCACTTCTTATTTCAGCAACAATTGGGTTAATACTCCAAACTTGGTGACATCACAGCGTAAACAGAACAGACAGCCTTATCTCTCCATGCTTAAGTAAACAAAATGCAGTTCCCAGGATCGAAACAATTAATGGCGTCGTCAGAAAACAGATTCGTCAAAATAAAATGAACTAGGAAAAAAGTAATCTCAGACAATATAATATTCTTCAGAATAAAAATCAGGAATAGAAATCCCTCTTCCGTGTATATCTTTAGGGTGCAAATCCAGGACAGCTTTTTGCAACAAAAACAGAGATAAGCTATTAATTAGTGAATAGCAGAGAGAAGTTATGGCTCCCCGGTGAGATGTCAAAAACTGATCAATCTGGCAAATCTCTTTTAAACAGCAACAATTTAAGTCAAGTAAAAGAAAAATATAGAAAGAAGGGTGCTTGCCTGTTAGTGCGTTCTCTCTTTGAAGAAAAGATGAACGTTCGCTTTATCAGATAGAGCTTGTTGTTGAAAATCCGTCCCACCTTCGTCGGCTGGACCTCGTCCCACAAATTAATGAGATCTGGTCGTCCCAACAAAAATAGGCTTTGAGGTTAATCTCTTCGTTTCTCCCTACCCGGGAGAAGTTTAATCAGTCAAAAAAAAAAAAAAATCTGACTGATATATCTGAATAAGCTTCTTTTGAGGCAGGAGCCCGTCTCAAAAGCAGGCACAGGCTAAGTCACCCTTCCCGGAAGTCCCAAGAAGTTCCTTCTAATGTCCAATCTGAATCTACGCTCCTGCAACTTAAAACCATTAGACCTAGTCCTACCCTCTGGGGCAGCAGAGAACAAATCTGTACCCTCCTCTATGTGACAGCCCTTCAGGTACTTAAAGAGTGCAATCATGTCACCCCTCAGCCTTCTCTTCACCAGACTGAACATGCCAAGTTCCTTCAACCTTTCCTCATAAGACTTGTTCTCCATACCGGCTATCATCCTCGTCGCCCTCTTCTGGACCCGCTCTAACTTGTCTATATCTTTCTTAAAATGAGGCACTCAGAACTGAACGCAGTATTCCAGATGAGGCCTGACCAATGCAGAATATAGTGGGACTATTACTTCCCTCGACCTAGAAACTATAGCTCTGTTTATGCAGCCCAAAACCGCGTTTGCCTTTTTTGCCCCAGCATCACACTGCTGGGTCATGTTCAACTTGCGATCCACTACAATTCCAAGGTCCTTCTCACACGCACTACTGCTAAGCCGGGCATTTCCCATCCTGTACCTGTGCATTTTGTTTTTGTGGCCTAAATGCAGAATCCTGCATTTGTCTTTATTGAATGTCATTTTATTAATTTCAGCCCAATTTTCTAGTCTATCCAGGTCCCTTTGGATTTTATTCCTGTCTTCCATTGTGTTAGCTATCCCTCCCAGTTTCGTATCATCCGCAAACTTCATAAGGCTTCCCTCCACCCCATCGTCTAAGTCATTGATAAAAATGTTGAAGAGTATCGGCCTTAGGACAGAACCCTGTGGCACTCCACTCGAGACCTCCTTCCAGTCCGAAGCAGAGCCACCGACGACCACTCTTTGAGTACAGTTTTCCAACCAGTTGTGAATCCACCTGACAGTATTTCCATGTAGTCCGCATTTGACTAGTTTGCTAATCAAAAGGTCGTGGGGGACTTTGTCAAACGCTTTGCTGAAATCTAGATACATGACATCTACAGCATGTCCACCATCTACTAAGCTAGTGACCCGATCAAAAAAAGAGATGAGATTAGTTTGACAGGATTTTTTCTTGACAAACCCATGCTGGCTCCTTCTAATCACAGCATTGTCATCTAGATAGTTGCCAATGGACTCTTTTGTTATCTGTTCTAATATCTTTCCCGGTATTGAAGTCAGACTGACCGGCCTGTAATTCCCCGGATCTTCTTTTTTACCCTTTTTAAAGAGCGGGACGACGTTTTCCCGTCTCCAATCCTCCGGCACCTCTCCCGTTCTCCAGGATTTCTCAAAGATGATGGCAAGAGGTTCCGAGAGTACATCTGCTAGTTCCTTCAATACTCTGGGATGCAGTTCATCAGGCCCTGGAGATTTGAACTCATTTAGGTTAACTAGGTATTTCCTGACTATCTCCTTATCAATCTCGAACTGCAGTCCCGACCCCTTACTGAGATTGCTACCGATGCAAGGTTGCACACTGTTCCCTTTTTGGGAGAAAACGGAGGCAAAATAGGTGTTGAGCAGTTCTGCCTTTTCCTCGTTATCTGTCAACATTTTGCCATCCTCATTGAGCAGCAGTCCCACCGTTTCCTTGGTCTTTCTCTTGCTTCAAACATATCTGAAAAACCCCTTTTTTGTTGTTCTTCGCTTCCCTCGCTGGCCTCAGCTCATTCTGGGTTTTAGCTTTCCTTACGCTATTCCTGCAAGCCCGAGCCGCTCATCAGTACTCTTCCTTGGTGATGCGTCCTTCCTTCCATTCTTTGTACATGCTCTTTTTTACTTTTACCTCCTCCACCAGTCTTCCATGTAGCCACATTGGCTTTTTCCGATGTCTTCCATTTTTCTTCCTCTTTGGAATTGTTTGCGATTGCGCTTTTTGTAATACGTTCTTCATGAACTCCCACGCGTCTTGGGCTCCTTTTTTCTTTAGTCTATCTAGCCACGGGATCCTACCCATCATTTCCCTGAGCTTGCTGAAATCGGCTTTCCTGAAATCCAAGGTCCATGTTTGACTATATTCTTCTTTGGCTTTCCCCAGAATCACAAATTCCAGCATTACGTGGTCACTTTCCCCCAAGGTACCGACCTCTTTAATTCCCGTGGCCAATTCATCCGTGTTAGTTAAGATCAGGTCCAGGATTGCCGATCCCCTTGTTCCTTCTTCTACTTTTTGAAAGAGGAAGGGGAAGGGCAGGGGTTGGGGAGGAGGAGGGAAGGAGGGCGGGAAGAGAGGAGCAGGGGCATGGGAGCAGGGAGGAGGGGGAGGGGAGGAGGAAGGCAGGTTTGATCATTTGCATGTTTATTGAGTTCAGTAGGATTTACTGCTGTCCAATCATGCTTAGGATAGGTAAAATTTACCATGAGGGGAGAAGAAGAAGAAGAGGGAGAGAGGGCTGGAGTGGACAGGGGGGGAGAAAGAGGGGAGGGGAAGAAGAAGGGAAGAGGAAGGGAGAGGAGAGGGGAAAGGCAGGTCTGACACTGTGTGCTCTAAGCCAGTGGTTCCCAAACTGGGGGCCAGGACCCCCAGGGGGGCTGCGAAGTAATCCAGAGGGGGCCGTGAACAGTAAAGAAATGAATTATTTATTAATTTTTTTAAAAAGTCTTCACTCCCTCTACACTGTCTGCTTTCCACTGCCGCTGCAGATGACACCTCCCCCTTGCTCCAAATGAGAGGGGAGGCCTTTTGCTGAAGCGCCAGAGCATCTTTCAGGCGCACTAAGGGCAGGCATCTGCCTATAAAATACATGGCAGATGCCAAAGGAGGCTGAGGGTGGAGCTACAAGGAAGAAGAGGGGATTACTATCACTGATTCCCGTCTCCTTGCACTGCCGCTACTGGCAACGCCCTTGCTTAGAATAAGATTAGAGGGCTTTTTGTGAAGCAAAAAGAAGCAAGCCTGCAAAGAAAGGCTGCTTTCCCCCTTCCTTCCTGGCAGCCAGCCTGCCTCCCTGGGGGGAGGGGGTCACATTTTTTTTCAGCTTATAAAGGGGGTTCTGTGCTCATAAAGGTTGGGAACCACTGCTCTAAGCCATGTGCTCTGAAGGGCTCCATAGCAGCTTGATTGGAAGGGGTGTGGCCTGATAGCTATTGGCTTAAGGGTGTGGCCTGAGAACTCCTGAAGGCAGCAAGCCGCAACTGTATGTGCTGGGACTTTCATTCTGTTTCCTGACTCCTAACTGAGCAGAGCAGAGGGAGCTGTCTCAGCTGATCCACAGGACAGGAGATACAAGCAAGCCAGCTTTCAGAGAGCAAGCAAACAGAATGAGCAAAAAGGGAGAGCAAACAGGAGTTTGACAAAGGAGCTCAATGGGGGAGGTCAAGGGGAGGTCCCTAAAAATAATAATAGTTGGCTCCAGAATCGTACTCAAAGAGTGCTTATCAATGGTTCCTTCTAAAACTGGGCGGCAGTAATGAGTGAGGTACCACCAGAGCTTGGAAGATTACTTTAAAAAAGTAATAAATTACAGTTACAATTACTTGGCCCAGAAAAGTAGTAATTACCGTTACAATTACAATTGCTCTGAAAGTAACTGATTACTTTACTTTTTCTCAAAAGTAATCACTACAATTACATTTCAGTTACTTTTTTTTAAAAACTCCTACAAGGTGCTGGCCTTGGCTGCTGCACATCTAAGAAGCCTAAAACAATATTAAAAATAAACACACACACACAGGGGGTAGTAGAATAAAAAAAATTATCCATAAGATTAACATAATGGCATAACAGAATCTCACATCCCCCCAAGCAATGAAGATACCCCAACTCTTGAAATCAGATTTTACACTTGAAATGCTTTTATAATATGTTTCTGTTATGTCTCAAAAGAACAAGATGCTCAAAGAGCATGTCAGACAAGGAATGTCTTTTTACAGTCATTACGTTGCCACCAGTACTAAACAGGTGTTCTACTGCGGCGCTTGAAGGCATGCCTGTGTTGTGCTGCAAAAAACACCGCAGCACACGTGGAAAGCCATGGAGTGATGACACTTCCCTGCTGGGAGACCTCAGGTACCTCACCAGTTCCTCCTCAGCAGTGTCCACTGCTGACTTCTTGCCCTGGGGCAGAAAGTTAAAGAAGTCATCTTCTAAGTCATCTCCTTCCTGGTCTTTATCTGAAGACTGATCAGTGTCCTCATTAAGTACACCCATCTTTATTTCAGCTTTCAACAAGGCTTCCATTGTGTATCTAAGAAAGAGAGAGGATATGTTAACACATATATGTTAGGAAACCATCATCTGCTCTTCATTTCCTGATGCTTGTCATGTCCCCTGGTTCAGGGTCCAGCCTGAGCCTGTGGAAGATGACATGGAAGGTAGGAAGGTGACCAAGTCACCACACTCATGGGGCAGCACAGCAGACCCTTAAGGATTACCTGCAGCAACCCAAGGTTGTGATGAGGAGCCCCAGGAAGAAAAGGCCCAGCCCCTGCCTACCACCTTAAGCCCTCTGATGCCTCCCTTGAGACAACATTTCCCTTGGAGTAATCCACCCAAAGGGTTTCCCTAATGTTCTTACTTGTTGGTATGGGTGGTGGCCTGACACGATTCCAGCCGATCTAGTTTGAAGCGAGGGTGTACGCAGGCTGCCAGAAGAAGCAGATCCCTGCCAGATCCCCACCTCTCAAGGGTTGTCTGCTGCTGCTTCAGCATTTTGGGAGGAGGGGTGTCATGCATTGGTTCAGGAAGGCCACGTCTCCTTGCCTTTATTGCTTCTTCAATTGCTCTCAGCTTCTCAGGGTGTGCCCTCTGGGGAAGAAGAAGAACAAAGCATGAATCCAAGAAAAAATGGAAGAGGAACTTCACAATTTAAACATAAATAGACAATGGACACTCTTTGAGGACCAGCATGACAAAGGCTTACCTCAAAATGTTTCTTCACATTGGATGAGGAGGAAACAGCTGATCTCAGATTTTTGATCCTTGGAAGGCAGTAATTGCATCGTACAACAACATTTTCCCCACTCTGGCTCACAAATGTACAAGCTTTCTCAAAGCCAAACCATGGTACTTGCTGTTCTGCAGATGTGGCTGTGGGCAACTGGCACTGCTTCATGCCCTCCTCCTCCTCGTGCACAGGGCCTCCTTTCTGAACCTCACTTTCTAGTTTTGCCTCCTCAGGATCAACAAGCTGTGACACAAGTGGCCGCACTAACTGACTGCTGCTCTCAGCAGCAAAACCTGCAACAGGCGTCTCTGTAATAAACAAGAGATAATGCTCCTATGTGGGTGAACTTCAGCTGTGATGTGCCCCCATCTCTTCCCCATGCTGCAAGATGCCCCAGTCAGAGTGGAAGTAAGCAGGTTGATAGCACAATTAAAAGAGATCCTATTTGCATCATTTTTGCTCACTAAATAACCCTGCCTGGGCCAGTCTAACCTATCTCTTTTTTTTTCAATTAATTTTTATTCAAATTTTCAAAACCAAAACAATACAAAAAGAAAAAACCACAAATCAATAACTAATACAATAAAAAAGAAGAGAAAAAATATATAGAAATATTGACTTCTGATTTGTCATAGTTCAGCTATAAATCTATAATATATAACAAACCTATCTCTTAATAGATTATAAAATCACCTTCCTCCAGCGGTTATCTTAATTGGTTTCAAATCTCATTAACATCATATCATTTTGATCTTCCACAAAAAGTCAAAGAGAAGTTTCCAATCCTTGAGATATATGTCAATCAATTCTTTTTTTTTCTAAATAAACATGTCAATTAATCCAACTCATCAAGTCTACTAAGTCCAGTAATTTCAAATCGCTCTTCTGTCTTTATCCGTATTAGGTCCATCTTCCATCTTCCATCTCCACGCATCCAAAAATCTTGCTGTCATAGTCATATAATAAAAGTCTGATAGGAATTTCCTCCATCACAGATATTTTCTTGCCATCAAATCCGAACGTATCACTGAAGTATTGCTGCAAAGCCGCATCTCTGTTCCTCTTTTCTACATGATACACTAGTACATCTCTTGAAGATTTTTCCATTGACACAAAACAGAGATTAATTCTGTTAACTTTCTCCATTTCAAGATTCATCAAATCCTTCCAGTCCAGGAATTTCTTTGAACCGATAATATCTTTATCTCCAATCTCTTCAATTCCTTCAGGAACAGCGCTGAGTTCCAAACTGTAATATTTGTCTCCAGGATCCGTCAGAGCCAGGAAATCCAAATCTTTTTTCATATCCATATTTAATCCAATCTCCAAAGTTTGAACCTTGCCTTTAATTTCTCTTTCATCTTTTTTTGGTTTTCCAGATCTATCTTTATTCTCCTTTCTCATAGAATCCTGAATTTCTTTCATCTCCTGTCTCATTTCGTGAAATTCAATTTTCCACGCTTGTCTATTATTTCTCAGTTCTTGTTTTATTGACTTAATCTCATTCATTATTTTCTGAAACATGTCTAAAGATAAAGTCCCTTCTTGTACATCCATGATCTTCTTAATTGTCATTCAAAGCCAAAGGAACAAAACTCCTCCAATTTTCAATGTCCCAAGCAAAGAGCAGTTTATTTCTTTATCCAGTTACAAAGGAGTTAATCTTTCCAACCAACTGACGTCACACGCTAGACAGCCCTTATCTCTTTTATGCCCAGAAGTGCAAAAACAGCTTTAGTTCACAGCGTCCAAATAACTAGTAGCAGAGAGAATGAGCAGATTCATCAAAAAAAAAAAGTAGATCAGGAAAAATAGTCCCATGCATATATTACACAAAAACCTTATAAATCAAAAAGATTCCAATCAGAAATCCCTCATCCGTTGTAATCTTTAAAATGCTATTTTCCATATCAGCTTTTTGCAATAAAAGAAAGATAGGCTATTTTTATTTTCTTCCCCCTTAGTTCCGTGAGTAAAGAAGGAAAGTCTTAACTCACCAAGGTTATCTTAATTGCTGTTACTTTGACAAATCTCTTTAGCTGTATAGATAAGAAAATGATAAGCATAGACAGGAGGATGCTTGCCTGTTTGTCCATTGTTCTTTAAAGAAAAAAAAAGGGTCACTTATTCAGCTGAGCTAGCATAGAAATCCTCGCTCCGTCTGGGCAGCTGGAAGCCTTTCTTTCGCAGACAATTCTGACGAATTCCAGACTCCAACTATCATGACAAAGCTATGTGGGAAATCTCACGTTTCTTCCTTATCCGGAAGAAATTATCCCCAGTCAGAAAAGACCCTTCTGACTGAATTAAAAGCTGAAAAAGTTTCATCTAAGACGGGAGCCCGTCTCAGAGCTGCACAGGCGGAGGGATCCTCCTGGGAAAGTCTCTAACCTACTATCTCACAGGGTTGTTGTGAGAACAAAATGAGACTAGGGTTCAAATCCCCACATAGCCATGAAGCTCACTGAGTGACCTTGGGCCAGTCACTGCCTCATGAAAACCCTATTCATAGGGTCGCCATAAGTTGGAATCAACTTGAAGGCGGTACATATATTTTTTATTTTGAATATGATGATTATGATAATAAATATGCAGCATTTCAAATTAATTCTGTATGAGAAGCATTCCATGCCAAGCTTGGAAAACCAAGGATGAGGTATAAAATGTAGACAAAAATACTTTTGACAAAATGCCGTTTATATTTTATATATATGAGCCTGGGTAGGGAACATTTAATCTAGCCTACTTGCTTTCAGCAAGAAGGGTTAAGTGCCTTCAGGCTAGGGCAGTCACCAGAAGGCCACAGCAGAGACAAAGGAGCCTAGTGTTATGGAGATGTTAGAAGGGAGCTTTGGGGAGTAAAGATGGAGGCTCCTGAAGGCTGCAATTCTAAACACACTTACTAAGGGATTAAGCCCCATAGAACTCAACAGGACTGACTTCTAAGTAGATATAGTTTGGACTGTGCTGTTGGTAAACCTTGACTAGGGTTCTTCTGCAAAGACATCCATATCCAAGCAGGGTTGGCAACCCCCTGCCTGGAATACCCTGCCCTTATCTTTTAATGTGGCTGCTCCAAATGTTTTTACAGATTTGACCCTTTACTTCAGAAAGAGGTCTGAAAAATGAGTAAGAGTAAGAAGTATCTTTTAAAATTGTTCTTTTCAATTCACTCTTGAATGAACATCATACCTAGGGCAGATCCACACCCTTCCTTTAAAGCACATTCAACACCCATTTGAAGCACATGAATCCCACCACAGAATCATGGGAACTGCAGTTTGTTAAGAGTGGTGAGAACTATAACTGTGAGGGGGAAATGACACTTCCCAGAAT
Source organism: Rhineura floridana (assembly GCF_030035675.1). Lineage (NCBI taxonomy): Eukaryota > Metazoa > Chordata > Lepidosauria > Squamata > Rhineuridae > Rhineura > Rhineura floridana. The sequence goes on along the minus strand of NC_084482.1, from coordinate 138,719,468 downwards.
TCTTTAGGGGAAGTCATGCGCTTTAAATGCGAGTTGGATGTGCTTTACACATATTGTGTGAATCCGCTTAATAAATTTTGCCTGCATGTAAATTGTTTTAATTAATTTTTCAAAATGAAAATAAGCTATAAAGTGTAGTGGGTGACCATGGGCTACTCACCATTTCTCAGCCTATCTGCCCCTCAGGATGAAAACAATGGAGAACCATGACTACCCCAAGGCATACTTAAAATGTAAAGGAAGTATTGTGCAACCATAGTATGCAATTGGATACTTATAGGGACACAGCATGACAAAACTGGGTGGAAGTAAAAGTTCTACACTTAGGAAAAAGAAACCAAATGCACAGTTATAAGATGGGGGATACTTGGCTCAGCAGTACGACATGCAAGAAGGATCTTGGAATTGTTGTTGATCACAAGCTGAATATGAGCCAACAGTGTGATGTGGCTGCAAAAAAGGCAAATGCTATATCAGGCTGCATTAACAGAAGTATAGTTTCCAAATCATGTGAAGTATTAGTTCCCCTCTATTCAGCACTGGTTAGGCCTCATCTTGAGTGCTGTGTCCAGTTCTGGTCTCTGCACTTCAAGAAGGATGCAGACAAACTGGAACAGGTTCAAAAGAGGGCAACAAGGATGATCAGGGGACTGGAAACAACGCCCTATGAGGAGAGACTGAAGGAACTGGGCATATTTAACCTGGAGAAGAGAAGACTGAAGGGAGATGTGATAGCACTCTTCAAGTACTTGAAAGGTTGCCATACAGAGGAGGGCCGGGACCTCTTCTCAATGATCCCAGAGTGCAGGACACAGAATAATGGGCTCAAGTTGCAAGAAGCCAGATTTCGACTGGACATCAGGAAAAGCTTCCTAACTGTTAGAGCCATACAACAATGGAACTAATTACTAGAGAGGTAGTGGGATCTCCGACACTGGAGGCATTCAAGAGGCGGCTGGACAGCCATCTGTCGGGAATGCTTTGATTTGGATTCCTGCATTGAGCAGGGGGTTGGACTTGATGGCCTTATAGGCCCCTTCCAACTCTACTATTCTATGATTCTATGAAAATATTTATATAAGCATGACGATCAAATATGTTTATTTATATAACCTGTAAAGATATTTATACAATCCTATGTTTGTTTACTCAGAAGCAAGTCCCAATGTATTCAATGGGGCTTACTCAACCAGGGAAAACTGCAGCCTCAAGTGATAAGGAACTTGTTCTTTTAACAAGTCCTTTAAGTTGAGAGCTTATCCCAGTCTGCGTCTGTGTTGAAATTGCTTTTTAATATGTTTTTAAATTTTTTGTTTAAAAAAATGTTTTTAAAGCTTTTAAAAATGTTTTTAAAGATGTTTTGTTTTAATATATTTTAAAGTCTGTTTTTATGATTTTTAAAGTGTTTTTAGTGCTTTTGTTTGCTGCCCTGGGCTCCTACTGGGAGGAAGGGTGGGATATAAATAAAATAATAAAAATAAATAAATAAACTTCATTCATTTTTTTAAAAAAATGAGTATTAGTTTCCTACATAATAAAAACTGTGATAAACCCTGCCTAATTTCTTTAAAAATAGGGTTGGAGGGAGAGAAATTTACAACACAAACACAAGTCTGCACTTTACTCACAATCATGAAAGGGCGGGGTTGCAGCCAGAGCTTTGAAAAGTTACTTTAAACTACAACTCCCATCAGCCCCAGCCAGCATGGCCACTGGATTGGGCTGATGGGAGTTGTAGCTAGAGCATGATCTGTTTAAAAAAAAGTTGTGCAGGGGGGGTTACGTTTTGGTGTATATCTCGGGAATTAGACCACCTAGAAACTTAATTTTTTTTAAAATTGAAGCGGAGAGTCCAGAGAGTAAGGGGTGGTAGCCAGAGAGCCGGAGCCCCCCCCCAAAACCAGAGACTCCAGCCGAAAACACACACACCGGGGCACACACACAAACAAATCATCGTCACTCACCTCCACAGCTCTTCGCCATTCTGCTGCAGCCTTCTCCTCCGTTGTTGTCCTTGCCCTGGCTTTTTCCTCCGGCGTCCATTTTTTCCTCTCAGAGTCAGACGCTAGCAGGCTCCCCCTGCCTATTCATCTCTTCCCTCGTGGCTCCTAACACAGATCACGAGGGAAGAGACAGTCTGCGCAGAGGTCCAATCAGTGTGAGGCACATGTCTTGTGTTAACCAATCACAGCCAGGAGCTGACTTCCCCTTGTTCCTGCCCCCAAGTAACGTCCAACCTAACGTGGAAACGTTAAAGTTGCAGCTGAAAAGTAGGGAAATTACTATTCGTTCCGTTACTTTCCAAATGTAATGGAATTACCCACTCATTATTTAAAATTGTAATGAATTAAAAGTAACTCGTTAAAAATAACGAGTTACTTCCAAGCTCTGGGTACCACAGAGCTCGGTCCTGGGCCCAGTCCTCTTCAACATTTTTATTAACGACTTGGATGAGGAGGTACAGAACATGCTTATCAAATTTGCAGATGATACAAAATTGGGGGGCATAGCCAGAGCTTGGAAGATTACTTTTAAAAAGTAATTAATTACAGTTACACGGCCCCCCAAAAGTAGTAATTACCGTTACAATTACAGTTGTTCTGGGACTTCCCAGGAGGATCGCTCCACCTGTGCTGCCTTTGAGATGGGCTCCCGTCTTGGATGAAACTTTTTCAGTCTTAAAACTAGTCAGAAGGGCTTTTTGACTGGGGATAATTTCTTCCGGATAAGGAAGAAACGCAGAGATTTCCCACACAGCTTTGTTGTGTTTGTTGGAGACTGGAATTCATCAGAATTTGTCTGTGAAAGAAGGTCTTCCAGCAGCTCAGACGGAGCTAGGATTTCTAGCTAGCTCAGCTGATTAAGTGAGCCATTTTTTTTCTACAAAGAAAAACGGATTAACAGGCAAGCATTCTCCTGTCTACGCTCATTATTTTGTTATCTATACAGTTAAAGAGATTTGTCAAAGAACCAGCAATTAAGAAACCTGGGTGAGTCATAACCTTCTTTTTTATTCACGGAACTAAGGGGAAGAAAATAAAAATAGCCTATCTTTTTTTTTATTGCAAAAAGCTGGCATGGAAATCAGCATTATAAAGATTATAAACGGCTGAGGGCTTTCTAATTTAAAGAGAATTTTTTTAATTTATTTATAAGACTTTTGAGTAATATATGTCTGGGACTATTTTTTCCGGTCTACTTTTTTTTTTGACGAATCTGCTCATTCTTCCTGCTACTAATTATTTGGATGCTGTGAATTAAAGTTGTTTTGGCACTTTTGGACATACAAGAGATAAGGCAGTTCGTCTTGTCTAGAGGGTGACGTCAGCTGGCTTGAAAGATTAACTCCTTTGTAACTGGATAAAGAAATAAACTGTTCTTTGCTTGGGACATTGGAAATGGAAGGGACTGTGTTTTTTTGGTTTTAAGAATGACAATCAAGAAGGTGGTTGAGATCATGGATGTACAAGAAGGGACTTTCTCTTTAGATATGTTTCAGAAAATAATGAATGAGATTAAGCTAATAAAACAAGAACTTAGACATAACAGACAAATGATGATAAGTGAATTTGGCGAAATGAGACAGGAGCTGAAAGAAATTCAGGATTCTATGAGAAAGGAGAATAAAGATAAATTTGGAAAATTAAAGAAGGATGAAAGAAAAATTAAAGGGAAGGTTCAAGCCCTGGAGATTGGATTAAATATGGTCTTGGAAAAAGATTTGGATTCCCTGGCTGTGATAGATCCTGGAGACAAATATTACTGTTTGGAATTCAGCGCTGTCCCTGAAGGAATTGGTGAAGAGATTGGAGATAAAGATATCATCGGTTCGAAAAAATTCATGGACTGGAAGGATTTGATGGAACTTGAAATGGAGAAAGTTTACAGAATTAATTCCTGTTTTGTGACAATGAAAAACCCTTCAAGAGATGTGCTAGTGCGTTCTGTAAAAAAGAGGAACAGAGATGCGGTTCTGCAACAATACTTCAGTGATATGATCAGAAATGATGGCAAGAAAATATTTGTGATGAAGGAAATCCCTATCAGACTCTTATTATATGACTATGACAGCAAGATTATTGGGTGCGTAAAGATGGAAGATGGAAGATGGAATCAACACGGATAAAGGAAGAAGAGCGATTTGAAATTACTGGATTTAGTAGACTTGAAGAGTTGGATTAATTGACATGTCTATCTAGAAAAAAATTGATGGACATATATCTCAAGGATTGGAAGCTTCTCTTTGGCTTTTTGTGGAGGAATAGAATGATATGATGTTAATGAGATTTGATACCAACTAAGATAACCGCTGGAGGAAGGTGATTTTGTAATCTATTAAGAGACAGGCTTGTTATATATTATAGACTTATAGCTGAACTATGACAAATCAGAAGTCAATCATTTTTTTTTCTCTTCTCTTTTTCTTTTTTTATTGTATTAGTTATTAATTTGTGTTTTTTCTTTTTGTATTGTTTTGGTTTTGAAAATTTGAATAAAAATTAATTGAAAAAAAACAATTACAGTTGTTCTGAAAGTAACTGATTACTTTACTTTTACTCAAAAATAATTGCTGCAATTACTTTTTAGTTAATTTTTTTTAAAAAATTGCCTACAAGGTGCTGCCCTTGGCTGCTGCACATCTAAGTATCCTAAAACATTAAAAATAAGCACGCACACACAGACACACAGAGGGTAGTAGAATATTTGTTTTTATCCATAAGATTAACAGAATGGCACAACAGAATCTCACATCCCCTCACCCCACCCCCAGCAATGATGATACCCCAATACACATGGCCTGGGGGAGGGGCAGGAAGGGGAGGGAGGGACGGGGGAGATTGGGTGGGTGGGCACTGGGCAGAGGGAAAGCTCCTTTCCTTTCCAAAAGGAAAACATTGTTTGAATAGCATCATTGTTTTTCAGGGTTTCCCCCACCTTTTTATTCTACAGCAGGCACATGTAGTCTCCCATCCAAATTTAAAGTAAAGCTGTCACTGGCCACATCCACACCAGACCTTTATTTCACTTTAGACAGTCACGGCTTCTCCCAAAGAATCCTGGGAAGTGTAGTTAGTGAAGGGTGCTGAGAGTTGCTAGGAGATGCCCTGTTCCTTTCACAGAGCTTCAGTCAGGGCAACTGACTGTTAAACCACTCTGGCCACTGGGCTCTGTCAGGGGAATAGGAGTCTCCTCTCAGCACCCTTCACATAGTGCATACTAAGGATGGCAGCTGCTGATTGCTCCCTATTCCATTGAATTTGTTGAAGGAAATCCCTTTCCATGTTTGACTGTTTCCCATTATCTCTTGCTGTTACCATTTTGAAAGGACTTTCTTCTGCCCAGTGCACCCACCAAATCTCCGCGTTATGCCTCCTCCTCCCAAATTGTATTAGATCCTCCACCTCCCACCATGGGAGAAAGCAAGAAATTGTCTTGTTATTCAGTTTCAAGTTAGCAAAGGGAGGACCCATGTTAGTCAGTTTCAGATTCAGAGGAAAAGAATACAACTTACAGTACACTCAGAGAGAGGGGGGGGTGGCTGCCTGGCTCTTTAGTATGTTTGGCTCCCTCTCCCATCCCCATCAGCAGTTGGGCAGGAAAAGAGAGGCTTTGCCTGCTGCTGGATCGGCTGCAAGATCAATGTCACATTAAAATACTAGCGCTTGCTCCTCTTCCCCCCTCCCTCTATCAGCCCAATGAAGTTCAGTTAAAAAACTCCTCCTTTAAACTCCGTGTTTTCAATGAATTGTTTGCATAATATTGCAAAATAGCTTTTGAGTGGAAATATTATTCATGAAACATTTGACCTTAAGTTTGATTGCAAAATAGTAGTTTTAAAAAAACAAACCAATGAGATAGTTACAGAAGCCAGAAGGAGAAAGTACCCCAGTTCAGTAACAGAAGCAGGAATGAACTGTAAGTAAGGAGGAGAAGGCGTGGGCGAAGAGGGTGGATCCAACTCCAGTACTGGAAATGCAACTGGTTATTGGGGGGAAGGAGACAGGGAGCTTGGCATATGACAGAGGAACACCCATAGACCACCTATTACAGGTAAGTCCGCAGCACTGCATCAATGCATGGACGTTAATGCGATTGATTATCAATACAGGAAAGCTTATGTTTTTCGGTGGTATTTCTAATGCAGAGTTGTGAACATGAAAATCTGTACTAGCTTGCAACATCATATGGGCGATGGTGAATTAATGAGGTCACAAAGCAATAACATTGCAGGTTATACAGTCATATGGACGGGCCCCAAGCTTCTCCTTTTTTCTTTTTCATCTGTTAGCCATAGCTGGAACCTCAAGGCCACATCCTCCATGCTGCAGAGTGAAGGAGCATAGCTTGCTCCTTCTATCTGTATCCAAAGCCCTCCCTGGCCATTTTTGTCCAAAACACAGGAGTTTTAAAAAAGTAAATGGCATACTCAATATTATGTTCATCCCAGTTGTGCCCCCTACCCTAATCCATGTGATAAAGAAGTTCAAAACGATGCAGGAACAAATTTCAGATTACACAGCCAAAATGTGCAAATTCAAATGGCCCATTTTTATATACTTGCTGTATATTTTGAAACGGAGGATAAGATTTCTCGTCACAGAGTTCAGGATGTCACAGCAGAATTTCATCTGCCATGCTTATGAGACACTTCAAGATGACTATCAGATTTTATCGTTGTTATTAGTATTGTTGTGAGCCCATATATTACTGCTTGTGTGATATAAATAGCGCTTGGCACAAAAACCCTAAGGCCAGTATCAAAGCTGGGTGAGAGCACAGTAGAGTATGATGCTTCTGTACCAGAACTTTCAGTGTAATGAGTCAGAACCAGACTGCTAACACCAAGGAACAGCTGCCTTCCTTTTGCTATTACTGGAGCAATTGTCTCCTCCACTGTCACATTATTTAATTGGGCAGAAAGAAGTGCTGAAAATTGCTGGGTATTTGTATAAGATAAATTTTCAAGTCTTTCTCTAAGATCTGTTAATTACTCTTTGAAGAAGAAAAAGAAACCCGTCCATTCCAAGTTCTTTGGCCAAGCATTTCTGATATCTCTTCAATGTCAATTCCTCTTTATTAAATTTTCTTTGTATTCTGGCCAAAGGTCATTCCAGTATTTAAGTCTTCAGTTCTATGCAAACAATTGAACTCAATGGGGTTTACTTATCAGTAGATAGACAAATAATTGGGTGTTAGAACAAATTAAATCAGAACTGTCACTAGAAGCTAAAACGATGAAACTGAGGTTATCATACTTTGGACACATCATGAGAAGACATGATTCAGTAGAGAAGACAATAATGCTGGGAAAAACAGAAAGGAGTAGAAAAAGAGGAAGGCCAAACAAGAGATGGATAGACTCCACAAAGGAAGCCACAGACCTGAACTTACAAGATCTGAACAGGGTGGTTCATGACAGATGTTCTTGGAGGTCGCTGATTCATAGGGTCACTATAAGTCGTAATCGACTTGAAGGCACATAACACAACAAAGATATACATAGGATTGCACTATTAATATCTCAGGCATTTCAATGGAAGTGTTCTGCAAATCCACAAATCTCCCATTAAGAACAAAAGAACAGCCTGCTGGATCAGGCCAACGGCCCATCTAATCCAGCATCCTGTTCTCAATGTGGCCAACTAGATACCTATGGGAAGCCTGAAAAGAGGGTCTGAGGGCAACAGCACTCTCCCCACTTGAGATTCCCAGCAACTGCCATTCAGAAGCATACTGTGTCTGGCAGTGGAGGTAGAACATAGCAATCGTGCCTAGTAGCCATTGATAGCCCTGTCCTCCATGCATTTGTCTAATCCCTTTTAAAGCCATCCAATTTGGTGGCCATTACTACTTCTTGTGGGAGGAAATTCCATGGTTTAAGTGATGTATGAAGGAGTACTTTCTTTTGTCAGTCCTGAGTCTTGCAGAATTCAGCTTTTTTGAAGTCCCCAAGTTCTAGTGTTATGAGAGAGGGAGAAAAAAGTCTCTATCCACTTCCTCCACACCATGCACAATTATGAAAAATGGAAATGGACTGCCTTTAACTCGATCCCGACTTATGGCGACCCTATGAATAGGGTTTTCATGGTAAGCGATGTTTAGAGAGGGTTCACCATTGCCTTCCTCTGAGGCTGAGAGGCAGTGACTGGCCCAAGGTCACCCAGTGAGCTTCATGGCTGTGTGGGGATTCGAACCCTGGTCTCCCAGGTTGTAATCCAACACTCTAACCACTATGCACCATTAAAATGTATGGCACTGGGATGTATGTGACCAATAAGTGTACTATAGCCATATATGTTGTTTAGGGCTCCTGTATCAGTGTGTTGCTGGGAACATTGGAAACTTCCATTGGCAGGCCACAAAGCATAATGAAAACCTGATCTACAGATTATGATTAAATAAACGGCCCTTTTGCTGCTTTGGGAGTAACATGGGACATGTATGGGGAACTGGTCCCAGCCATATGACAGGGCATTGTTTTGACAATAAAGCCTAAAATGTGGAAAGGAATCCTCTGATGTTTTCCACATTTAGAGATCCCAGTAATTTATTCTCTCAACATTTTAGCTTGGGCCAAAGAGCTGAGCATGTCAATAAAGAAAAGAATATCCTCACTCATGAGTCTTAAAAATTACTTCCCTTGCAGCTTCCCAGCTGGCCTTGAGGATCTGGAGGGGAAAAGAAATTGTACTATAGGTTAACGTAAAGAAAAACCTATTTTAGGCTGCAATCTTATGAACTCTTACCCACTGACCTCAATGAGATTTACTTCTGAGTAAACAGCCTTAGGATTGCACTGTTAGTCTTGCTTACAAAAACACCCATTGGACATCAAGTCCTGAAAGGATGCTGGGCATGCAGATTAGATATCTGTTGGGCAGAGTGAGGCAGCCACTTCAGGTGGCAAATACTGGGTAGTGGGAAGCAGTAGTGAAATGTGTGAGGATAAAGCTGTCAGCTGTGTCTGCCATGTGGCCTATCCTGCACTGCCTAAGCTGGCCTGATGTTCTCAAGTGCAGTGGAAGGTGTTCCATCACTAATATTGGAGTAAGATTCAACTGCTAGTACGTTTGGCTTCTATATTTGGTATGTGGGGGGGCACCATCTTGTCCTTCCTTTCAGGCAGCTGAATTTCGTGGGCCAGTTCTGGTATAGAGTTTTCCAGACTGAATTCATTTACTCTGGCACCTCAACAGGGCTGGCCCCAGGCATGCTGGGGCCCTTGGGCATCAGCTTCCCTCGGGCCCTGGTGTGTGTGTGTGTAAGCGCACATGCGTGTGCATACGTGTGCCCTCCATGCCTCCCACCTACCTGTCGCCTGTCTTTTAGCATTGCCATTAACCAAGATGGTGGCCACTGTTTCCCTAAGGGGATGTGTCCCTATTCACAGAGTCCTATTCAGTTGCTTGTGGTAGAACCTGACGTCACTGTCTGCTGGTCTACAACTGTAGGGATTTCTCGCACTATGCTCTTTTTCCAGTTTTTTCTTGCCGTCTCTGTCTACAAAACAATCACAGCTCTAACAGGCCTTGAGCCATCCACCCTCTTGGTGTAGTCTGTGCTATCTAGGATGCCAAGTCCCATTCTGAACTCTTGTAAGTCTGGCCTGTTACTACTGACCAATCTGCTTGATTTTCTTCTTAATGCCCAACACCAATTCTACATCCACATCATACATTTAAAGAACTCTTATACCACTTTAATAGTCATGGCTAGTTCATTAAGGGTGCTGAGAGCTGTTAGGAGAGCCCTCACAAAACTACAGCCCCTGCACCTAAACAAACTACAGTTCTAAAGATTCTTTGGGGGAACCCATGACTGTTAAAAGTGGTATAAGAATGCTTCAAATGTACGGTGTGGATGTGATCCTAGTTATTTCTAATGACCTACTCCTTAGGTAATTTTTTTAATGTGCTTGCCCTAGTTATCACTGTATGTCCCCCTATACGGCCTATATTGAGAAATGATAAAACTTTGCTAGCTTTTGGGGACAATTATATCAGGAATTTCAGGGGATACATTTTCTGCTTTGTTTCATCTGCATTTCAGGAAGATGATTTAGAAGCTGATAAATCTGGGAATGCGCACTTGTCTTTTTGTTTCAACTTGTTAACAGATGGATGATACTAAAAAAGAAAGGGTATTATCTCTGTAGTGCTCATCATTTTTGTTTTACCATATGTGCCAAGCCTAGATGAAGTACATATCTCTGCATATTAATTAGGCAAGGCTACAATCATGTACACACTTACTTAGTGAGTAAATTCTACTGAACTCAGTGAGATAGAATTCTCCTGAGTAAACATACAAGATTGAGCTGAACCTGTTTTCTAGAAATGCACAGCTCACTGGGCAGTTTTCAGTCCCAAGTCTTATAGAAATTTATATATTTATTACATTTTTATCCTGCCCTTCTTCCAGTGAGTTCAGTCTAACACACAAGGTTCCCTCTCTTCTATTCCCTCCCGTTTTATCTTCACAACAATCCTGTGATGTAGCTAGGCCAAGAGATAGCAAGAGTATGTGCAGAAATATTTCAGGGGAGGGGCAAGATCTATGAATTGTTACTCAGGTCATTGACAAACCACTCCACCCTCATTATGCAGACCCCCTTGAGAGATAGTGACTGGCCCAAGGTCAGCCTGTGAATTTCATAGTTGAGTGGGAATTTGAACCCAGGTCCCCCCTGTCTAAGTCAGAGACACTAGTCATTACACCACAGTGGTCCTCGTATTCTTACAGAGAAATCCAATACATATGTACTGAAATGAAGTTCCACTGAGTTCAGTGCAGCTTACTCTCAGTTAAGTGACGATAAGATTGCATGCAGCCTTAGGGATCAATCTGACATTTCCCTGGGGTTTGTGCAGGAAAAATACTGTGCCCAAAGTGTACTATAAAAACAGCTTTTTTTAAGGTCAAGCGGTGCCTTCAATAAATCATCAATATCATCTTCTATATAAAATATTACTGTGAAACATTACCCTAAATGGCTAAATGATATGGTTTGGGTAAGAATCTGGAAGAAATTGAGTTTTAGATTCTTCAGAGGCCCACTGTGAATTGTTTGTAAGGCACTTTGAGGGTAAAGTTGCTTGCCTCCGTAGCAATCTTGAAGCCCCATCCACATCTACTGCCCTTCTTGGTTTGTTAAAGCTTGCCAAAGGGGTATGACTGAGTGAATCCAAGGTGTGGTCAATGCATCATTGCAGGAGGAAGTGGTTCCAGCCACCCTGAAAGATGGGGGGATCCCACCCTGGACCCATTGGTTTGTGACGACTACCACCCAATTGCAAATACCCCCTTTTTAGGGAAGGTGACTGAGAAGGTTGTGGCGCAGCTATTGCAAGTACTCCTGAATGAAACAGATTATCTTGACCCATTCCAATCTGGATTCAGGCCTGGTTATGGGACTGAATCAGCCTTCGTCACCCTGATGGATGGACTTCATTGGGAGAAGGACAGGGGGAATGTGACCCTGTTATTCTTACTTGATCTTTTGATACCATTGACCATGGTATCCTTCTGGACTGACTTGGTGAGATAGGTATCAGAGGCACTGTTATACAGTGGTTCTGATCCTATCTTCAGGGTTGTTGTAAGAGAATAGCATTTGGCAATTGTCTCTCGGCCTCCTGGAAGTTGTGCCACAGGGTACCATCTTGTCCCCCATGCTGTTTAACATCTATACAAAGCCCTTGGGAGCAGTCATCAGGAGAACTGGGCCAGGTATCAGCAGTATTCTGATAATAACCAGCTCTATTTCTCTGTAACATCTGAATTGGGAGAGGCTGTGTAACCCCTGGACCGCTACCAGGACTCTGCAAGCCCAGTGGTGAGCTGGATGAGGGCCAATTAACTGAATCTAAATCCTAGCAAGACAGAGGTACTGTGGCTTGGTGGTTCCCATGTTTGGATAATTGGTCAGTTGCCGGCATTGGATGGGGTCGTACTCCACTGAAAGCGAAGGTTCATAGTCTGGGGGTGTTCCTGGATCCACCTTTGTCACTAGAGGCCCAGGTGACCTCAGCAGTCATAGAATCATAGAATAATATTGTTGGAAGGGGGCTATAAGGCCATCAAGTCCAATCCCCTGCTCAATGCAGGAATCCAAATCAAAGCATTCCCGACAGATGGCTGTCTAGCTGCCTCTTGAATGCCTCCAGTATCAGAGAGCCCACTACCTCTCTAGGTAATTGATTCCATTGTCGTATGGCTCTAACAGGAAGTTTTTCCTGATGTCCAGTCAAAATCTGGCTTCCTGCAACTTGAGCCCATTATTCCATGTCCTGCACTCTGGGACGATCGAGAAGAGATCCCGGCCCTCCTCTGTGTGACAACCTTTCATGTACTTGAAGAGTGCTATCATATCTCCCCTCAGTCTTCTCTTCTCCAGGCTAAACATGCCCAGTTCTTTCAGTCTCTCCTCATAGGGCTTGGTTTCCAGCCCCTGATCATCCTTGTTGCCCTCCTCTGAACCCGTTCCAGTTTGTCTGCATCCTTCTTGAAGTGCGGAGACCAGAACTGGATACAGTATTCAAGATGAGGCCTAACCAGTGCTCAGTAGAGGGGAACTAATACTTCATGTGATTTGGAAACGATACTTCTGTTAATGCAGCCTAATATAGCATTTGCCTTTTTTGCAGCCACATCACAATGTTGGCTCATATTCAGCTTGTGATCAACGACAATTCCAAGATCCTTGTCACATGTCGTATTGCTGAGCCAAGTATCCCCCATCTTATAACTGTGCATTTGGTTTCTTTTTCCTAAGTGTAGAACTTTGCATTTATCCCTGTTGAATTTCATTCTGTTGTTTTCAGCCCAATGCTCCAGCCTATTAAGGCCCCTTTGAATTTTCTTTCTGTCTTCCACGGTATTAGCTATGCCCCCCAATTTTGTATCATCTGCAAATTTGATAAGCATGTTCTGTACCTCCTCATCCAAGTTGTTAATAAAAATGTTGAAGAGCCCTGAGCCCAGGACCGAGCCCTGAGCCCAGGACCGAGCCCTGAGCCCAGGACCGAGCCCTGTGGTACCCCACTTGTTACTTCTGCCCAGTTTGAGAAGGAACCATGGATAAGCACTCTTTGAGTACGATTCTGGTGTATGTCAGGAACTATGGTGCTGGTGAAATGTGGATTCCTGCCACTGTGACCCAAGCCATGAGCCCATTGTCCTACAGGGCTCAAACATCAGACTGCCATGTGTTACATCAACATGTGGACCAGATGAGAGGATGAAACCGAGCTCCATCAGTTCTCTCTGAGGGTGCTGGAAATACTCATGTGGAAATAGAAAATGAGCTAGTGGATGCTCCTGATGCTGGACAAGAGCAGTTGCACCTGGACCCTGAAGTGGACCGGCATGAACCAGAGCCAAATGGGGAACTAGAGGATGTACCATCAGCTTCAATGCAAAATTGTCGTTGATCGACCCACATCAGGGCTTGTCCCAAATATCTTCAGGACTATAAGAGCTAGGGGGGAGGGGTGTAGTGTATTGGCCCTCCAGGCTTGCCATACCAGGAACTGCTGAGTCAGCCCCAGACTGTGGCAGTTTCAGTTCTAGGCCTGCCTTACAAGCAGCACCGTGCTGTGGGCCTTGTTCTCTGTATATAGTTAGTTATAGTAAAGTTCTTGTTATTGTTAGATCCTCTGTATGGCCTCTTCATGATACTTTTCAGGTTCTGTTGGCAAGACTGTGGGTAATTAGGCACAATTCATGTTGGATGGCATGTATGTACATTTAAACCTTTTGTCACAAAATTGTAAACATTTATTCAGTTACTGACCACTGAATTATTTGGAATCCAGCATTTATGTTACTGAATGGAAGGTGGAAGGAAGTTGCTGTTTCTGAAAGAAGCTAGTGGTGTAGATCAGGGGTTCCCAAACTGTGGTCCATGGACTACTAGTGGTCCATGAGCTTCATTATGGTAGTCTGTGGCATCTCTGCATTAAATATTCATAATTGATTTTTTGCTGTATGTTCATGGCTTCTCATAGAATCATAGAATAGTAGAGTTGGAAGGGGCCTACAAGGCCATCGGGTCCAACCCCCTGCTCAAAGCAGGAATCCAAATCAAAGCATTCCCGACAGATGGCTGTCCAGCCGCCTCTTGAATGCCTCCAGTGTCGGAGAGCCCACTACCTCTCTAGGTAATTGGTTCCATTGTCGTATGGCTCTAACAGTTAGGAAGTTTTTCCTGATGTCCAGTCAAAATCTGGCTTCCTGCAACTTGAGCCCATTATTCCGTGTCCTGTGATTTGTGTCCTGTGTACTTCATGTGATTTGGAAATGATACTTCTGTTAATGCAGCCTAATATAGCATTTGCCTTTTTTGCAGCCACATCACACTGTTGGCTCATATTCAGCTTGTGATCAACGACAATTCCAAGATCCTTGTCACATGTCGTATTGCTGAGCCAAGTATCCCCCATCTTATAACTGCATTTGGTTTCTTTTTCCTAAGTGTAGAACTTTGCACTTATCCCTGTTGAATTCCATTCTGTTGTTTTTAGCCCAATGCTCCAGCCTATTAAGGCCCCTTTGAATTTTTTTTCTGTCTTCTACGGTATTAGCTATGCCCCCCCAATTTTGTATCATCTGCAAATTTGTACATCCTCATCCATGTCATTAATATAAATGTTGAAGAGCACTGGGCCCAGGACCAAGCCCTGTGGTACCCCATTCGTTACTTCAGCCCAGTTTGAGAAGGAACTCTTTGAGTACTCTTTGAGAAGGAACTCTTTGAGTACAATTCTGGAGCCAACTGTGGATCCACCTGATAGTTGTTCCATCCAGTCCACATTTAGCTAGCTTGCTAATCAGAATATCATGGGGGACTTTGTCAAAAGCTTTGCTGAAGTCAAGATATATTATGTCCACAGCGTTCCCACCAGAGCTTGGAAAAGTTACTTTTTTGAACTATAACTCCCATCAGCCCCAGCCAGCATGGCCACTGGATTGGGCTGATGGGAGTTGTAGTTCAAAAAAGTAACTTTTCCAAGTTCTGGTTCCCACAGTGTACAAGGGAGGTTACCTGGTCAAAAAATGAGATTAGTTTGGCAGGATTTGTTCTTCATAAATCCATGTTGGCTCCTAGTAATCACTGCATTGCTTTCAATGTGCTTATATTGTATTTTATTATATTGCAATTTGAATTCTATGGAATGCAAATTGTAATATAATAAAAAGCAATATAACAAGTAAAAGCAATAAAAATACTACTAGAAATCCTACAGCATTCTAGCACAGTGCATTACAATTGCTACAACAGGCAGAAAAATCATGAAGTGGTCCACCACGACCTTCAGTAATTTTCTAGTGGTTGATGAGGAATATAGTTTGGAAACCACTGGTATAGATGCTCTTGGAAGCAAATGTTTGCACTGCATAATACAAAGCCCCAGCAGCTGCTTTCGTTTTTAACATAATGGGATTTTGCCGTTATGAATGTTTTATTTCAATATGCTGCCAAACCTTCCTGTGGCTGCATGTGCGCGCTATTGCTATTGTTTTGTTGTTTATTGTTACCTTTTATAGTGTGTTTTGTTTTTGTTTTTAAATTGTGTAAGTTGCTTGGGGACCTTTGAGTGTCAAGTGACTAATAAATCAACAAATAATAATTTTAAAAATGAATAAAATCACTGAGGAACTTAAAGAGGACTTGCATGCATTTATAAACAAAAGATTAATGAAAAATTAGAGAGAATTTGTACTCTTAAGTCTGCATTCATATAGACATCTAGTTTGTCTCCAGATTTCACAATGTTACCTTGAACAAGAATTTTTCATTGTCCAGTACATCTCTTGACATTTTTTAAAAAAAATCAACATACAGACTGCAGTTATCCCTTCTAAATTATAAATAACCAATGATAGTGTTACATAACTATGGATTTTAAATCCAAACTGGAACCTGCTATTTCGTATAGAAGGTTAAACAAAAAGCAGTTTTTTTATTCAGTGGGGGAAAGTCCAACAAAATGAGAGAATCAATAAATAAGAGCTAATATATTTTGAATAGGATAAAAGCTGCACTAATTAACCAGTGCCCTCAGCTCTTTATCCTAAAACATGTAGGCCCAGAAGATTTTTCAGATGTTTGATTTCTTTTATATTCTAAAGATGTAAACTACATAGTACTGGGTACATCCTTGGAATATTAATTTCTTTAGTTTGCTAAAGGAGGCGGTAAGATTCAGTCTGAAATACAACTTTACATCAGATTGCTTCTTTTTAAATATCAAATACATTCCATTACGAAACAGTCAAAGATAGGGAGCAGATGTAGATGCTATAATTTGTATGGAAGAGACCTCCAGAAGATAGGATAGGAGAAAAAGATACTTTTCCCAGGCCCTAATGGACAGTCCTGAAGAAATGAAACTGGAACATGTTGGAACTTCTGTGTTACTGTCTGGCTCTAGACAGGATCCTGAGCAATTATAGTACTCTCTGGCAGCAACACCAACATGGGCAAAGGCAAAAGCAGTGACCAAGGCTGGTCCAGGATCTGGTCCAGGTAATCGAAATACAAACAAGGGGTCAGGCAAGAGAGTCAAGGTCAAGGCAGTCCACTGTGGAGATCAGGGTGTTCCCTGGTCAGACAGGGGTGCAGGCAAGAGATGGCCTTATAGGCCTCTTCCAACTCTATGATTCTATGATAAGGGCAAAACAGTCCAAGACTGTGTTCAGTAGATCCAATTAAAGTCAAGGCCCAAAACTGGTATGCAGACATCGTTCCATCAAACCTTCTAGCTGGTGGAACCACATCCTGACCTCAGCTGACTCCTATCAGCTGTCTTTGTCCACAGGTCTTCTCAAGAAGAGCATCTTACTTCTGGGGAATCCTTTGCCACATTCACAACATACATTTATTATTCCACTTCAAATAATCATGGCTTCCCCCAAAGAATCCTGGTAAGTGTAGTTTGTGAAAGGGGACTGAGCATTGTTAGGAGGCTCCTATTCTCTTCAGAGAGCTACAATTCCCTGAGTGATTTACAATCAGTCCCTCTTCCCAGGGAACTCTGGAAATTGTAGCTCTATGAGGGGAACAGGGGTCTCTTAACACCTTTCAACACCCTTCACAAACTACAGTTCCCAGCAGACTTTTGGGAAAGCCATGACTATTTAAAGTGGAATAAAAGTGATATAAATGTACAATGCCTGACCGCTGTTGTCCATGCGCTGGTAACCTCCAGGCTGGATTACTGTAATGCACTCTATGTGGGGCTGCCCTTGAGGTTGGTCTGGAAGCTGCAGCTGGTGCAAAATGCAGCTGTGAGACTGCTCACTGGGGCAGGGTATGGCCAACATGTCACCCCACTGCAGAATGAATTGCACTGGCTACCTATTAGCTCCCAGGCTATGTTTAAGGTTCTAGTTTTGGTGTACAAAGCCCTATACAGCTTTTAAAGATTTAAAGATGTTTTTAAAGATTTTTAAAACAATGTTTTTAAAGATGTTTTGTTTTTAAAGTCTGTTTTTATGATGTTTCAAAGTGTTTTTAATGATTTGTTTGCCTTCCTGGGCTCCTACTGGGAAGAAGGGTTGGATATAAATCAAATAAATAAATAAATTTAGACTCTTGATTAATAGACCCATCACTGAGGAGGGGGGCACCCTACTGTGATGTTGACTTGATTGGATCACATTCCCTGAGCTAGGGTATACATGACTTACAACATTCCTTCTGTTAAGGTCATCAACTCCATCCTTTATATACCTTTTTCACAGTGCTTCTAATGTTCCTGCTTTTCCTGCTCAGGAGATCAAACTGCAGCCTCTACACTCAATCACAGCAGTCTAATCCCTCCCCCACTTCCCAATTAAAACTTTTCTGGGGACAAACAGCTTACATGGGTTTGGCATCATTGGTGCTTTGCTGAGATATGGTGCAAATGTCTTGTTCTTGGGTCAATAACTTGATTTTCTTTTTGCATTTACAGTTCTGTGGTTCCTTTCTGCAGCAGTTGCAAGTAAATTAAACTGTTGATTTTTTATACTTATGATCTCTTTCCCCCCCTTATGATCTCAAATTAGAAATAAACTGTAATTTTAAAGAGTGGTCGCTTCTAAGTGGTTATATATAAACATTGGCTTTTCTACAGCATTGCCTTTATATGGAAGGCAACTGAAAGAAGAATATCAGTGAAAAAAGAGGTGCTAAAGAAAATATATTTCCTGTCACTTTCAGTTTCTACCAAGATCGAGAAACAGGGAAAGGAACTGAAAACAGGAGTACAGATTTCACTGAAACAAACAGGATCAATGGTCAATAGTTCCAATTAAATAAAGGATTATGCTGTTAACAATAAAAAAATACATAAAAACTATTTCAAATCCAGTACAAATACAGACTGGGATAAAAAAATATCTCCACTTAAAGAGCTTGTCGGAAAAGGAAGATCTTCAATAGGCACTGAAAAAATAATAGAGATATTGTGCAAATGGCTCCACAAGAGGAGTAAAACAGAAGCTTCAGGGACTGGATTTTTAGTAACCATGAAGAAGCTGGCAACTGAACTGTATCAGTGACCAAATGTCAGAAAGAATGAGTGTTTTGTGGTTTTTTTTTTTAATTTAAAACTAGTACTGTCAAAATCCCTTTGAAATTCAACTTACCTTGTAAATAAATTCCAAGTTGTCCCCACTCCCCTTTTCTCAAAATTTACCTTTGAGCATCAGCAACAGTGAGGTGCAAGCAATGCAAAGGGGAAGGTTGTTCTTCAGCCTTCATTTGGTCTCTCAGGAATTTTCTAGCACAAAGATGCCTGGGAATTACAATTTATCAGGCTTCTTGGTTTTTGAATTTCACTGCCATTGACTCCCCAGTTGCTGCATTTGGAAGGTAAATTTTGGAGAAGGGGTCAGGGGAACTCACAAGTAGAGAAACTGGCTTCAGGGAAGGCTATGAACAGTGGAAGGCTAGCAGGAAAATATTCTAAGTGGACCAGGACTTCCCTGTATTGCAGTGAATTCTCAAAGCCTGAACTTTCCCTCAAAATTATCTGGAAAAAAAAACTTGGAAAGAACAACCCTGTTCCAAATAATGAAGAAAGGAAAGGGTTATGTATTATTATTTTTATTTGTTAAATTTATATCCTGCCCTTCCTCCAAGAAGGAGCTCAGGGCAGCACAAAATAGTAGAATTGTATCTATCAAATGGGCTGTCAAGTCCAACCCTCTGCTCAGTGCAGGATTCCAACTTAAAACAGGTGGCTGTTGAACTGTCTCTTGAATGCCTCCAATTTTGGAGAGCCCACCATCTCCCAGGTAATTGGTTCCATGGTACCACTCTAACAGTTAGTAAAACAGTTAGTTTTTCCTGATGTTCAGTTGAAATCTGGCTTCCTGTATCTTGAGCTCATTATTCTGTGTCCTACACTCTGGGATGAGATCCTGGCCCTCCTCTATGTTGCAACCTTTCAAGTCCTTGAAGAATGCTTGCTATCAAATCTCCCCTTAGTCTCCTCTTCTCAAGGCTAAACATGTCCAGTTCTTCCAGTCTCTCCTCACAGAGCTTTGTTTCCAGTCTACTGATCATTCTTGTTGCCCTCCTCTGAACCTGTTCCAGTTTGTCTGCATCCTCCTTAAAGTGCAATGTCCAGTTCTGGACACAGGCCTCAATATGAGGCTTAACCAGTGCCAAATAGAGGGGAACTAGTACTTCACACAATTTGGAAACTATACTTCTGTTAATGCAGCCTAAAATAGCATTTGGAAGGTATACTTCTGTTAATGTAGCCTAAAATAGGATTTGCCTTTTTTGCAGCCATATCACACTGTTGGCTCATATTCAGTTTGTGATCAAAAACAATTCCAAGATCCTTCTCACATGAAGTATTGCTGAGCCAGGTATCCCCCATATTATAACTGTGCATTCGGTTTCTTTTTCCTAGGTATAGAATTGCACTTGTCCTTGTTAAATTTCATTCTGTTGTTTTCGGCCTAGTGCTCCAGCCTCTCAAGATCCCTTTGAATTTTGTTGGGGTTGGACTTGGTGTTTTAGGCTCCTTCCAACTCTACTATTCTATGATTCTGTCTTCCAGGGTATTAGCTATCACTCCCAGTCGTATCATCTGCAAATTTTATAAGCATTCCCTGCACCTCCTCATCCAAGTCATTAACAAATATGTTGAAAGCACTGAGCCCAGGATCAAGCCTTGCAGTACCCTGCTCATTACCTCCCCCAGTTTGAGAAGGAACCATTGATAAGTACTCTTTGAGTACGATACTGTAGCCAACTGTAGATCCACCTTGATAGTTGTTCCATCCAGCCCTCATTTAGCTAGCTTGCTAATCAGAATATCAGGGGGCATTTTGTCAAAAGCTTTGCTGAAGTCGAGATATATTATGTCCACAGCATTCCCACAGTCTGCCAGGGTGGTTACGTGATCAAAGAATGAAATAAGATTAGTTTGGCAGGATTTGTTCTTCATAAATCTGTGTTGGGTTCTAGTCATTACTGCATTGTTTTGAAAGTGCTTACAGACTGATTACAGGGATTGATGTCAGGCTGACTGGTCTGTAGTCCCAGGTTCCTAGAGAGCCAGTGTGGTATAGTGGTTAAGGTGTTGGACTATGTCCTGGGAGAGCAGGGTTCGAATCTCCACATAGCCATGAAGCTCAGTGGGTGACCTTGGGCCAGTCACTGCCTCTCAGCCTCATGAAAACCCTATTTGTGGGGTCGCCATAAGTCGGAATCGACTTGAAGGCAGTACATACATCCCAGGTTCCTCCTTTTTCCCCTTTTTGAAGATTGAGACAACATCATTGACCTATTTACCCACTATTAGGGATTTCATAAGCCTTTGCAAGCATTTGATTTGAATGCGCACAGAGGCTCAGACTCTCTCTACGTGAACAACACTTTGGAATTCTTTCCCCTTAAATTTTAGACACAGGCACCATCTCTGTTATATTTTCGGCGCCTACTGAAGACCTTCCTCTTTCAACAAGCCTTTTAAATAAAGACTTTTCCTCATCTGTGTCTGTGCTAGAATTGCTTTTTAAGATGTTTTTAAAGCTGTTATTTTTTAAAAAATGTTAAGATGTTTGTTTTAATATGTTTTTAAAGATGTTTTGTTTTTAAGATGTTTTCGAGTGCTTTTAGTGTTTTTGTTTGCTGCCCTGGGTTTCTTCTGGGAAGAAGGGTGGGATATAAATGTAATAAACAAACAAACAAGATGTTCATACCCATCATGCAATGATGTCCCCTACATTTGTGTAAGAATGTCATCACACAGCAGTTCATTTGGCCACCAGCCTGTGGTGCTGTGAGTTACAGTGTGACAAGTCATCTGAGAGCTGCTGGGCCAAGAGGTGGAAGATGGAGGCAGGCAGGTATAATGAGAGGGAGTGGGTAGCTCTGCAAGGGATAAAGGGAGGGTGGGTGGCGAGGGTGAAGCAGATGACGTTGGTGGGCAAGGGTGCAGCCCCTAGTTTTATCATATGTTAAAACTCAATGTTCATATCACCCATATCACACTATTTATTTAGTCAGTCTCATGGTACAGGAAAGTAAATGGTAAGATTTAGAAGTAGCAGAGTAGCCTCCAATATGGAAATTTCACAAAATATTTTCCATGAGGAATATCAACACAGCTGGTAACAATTCCAGCTGTCATTTCCTGAACCTGGGTCTGAACTCTTTACACATTCCATCTATGCCTTAACGTTAGATGGTCATGTCATCCAGATTAAAAAAAAAATTCAAATAAAATGAACAAGAGAAGTTATGACACAGTAGGCTTGCAGCTGCAGCTTTGGAGCAGCAAGATTTTCTTCAAAAAGACAAAATGCCAGCACCTCATAGTAACCTGTGCCCCTCAACTGCATAGGGGTATTATTTCCATTAAAATATATCTACTACGTATGGCATACTTGATGCACTGTATCTACTTTTTTTGAAGATAATGCTGTCATCAGTCTGTTCTTGATCAGTTGCTGCTATTTTGCCATTTTGGCCAAGTTCTCTCTCAATGCATTGTTGAGTAAACAAATCAAGGTCCTTTGAAATACAACCTTGAGATATAAGTGATTAATCATCTTATAGTGTTGTCTTCAAAAACCGCATGAATTGGCAGTATATATCTACTTGGCATTTACATGGAATCATTAAACTATGTACAACAAAAGAATCTGACCTTTCATTATTCAAATTGCTTAGTAGAGAGGTGACCAAGGTGACCATTTATAGAAGTAATTATTATTTACTAGACTATTCCAATGTGTGTCTGGGGGGGGGGCTGCCCACGCTTGATCAGTTGCAAGAGTGGCCACCAGTCCTCTTCACCGTGAGGCTAAGTGCCTAGGAGGAAGGCTGATGCCACCACCACGTCAGGCCACACAGTGGTTCTTCTGCCTCATGCTGTGCCCTGATTGTGGAAGCAGGCTGGAATTACTGCCAAATTGCTTTCACTCCAGGTCAAACATTTGGGTGGTTGCAGATCCTGATGGAGTCTTGTTCTTTCTCTTCCCCTTACTTTTGCAGCACAATGAAGCAAAGTTTCAAAGTTTTGAAGCAAAGTTTCTAGATATTCTAAATGACTATTCCCTAGACCAGTTGGTCATGGAACCAACCAGAGGGACGGCAACCCTAGACTTAATCCTCAGTGGGGACCGGGACCTGGTGCGAGATGTAAGTGTTATTGAACCAATTGGGAGCAGTGACCACAGTGCTATTAAATTAAACATACATGTAAATGGCCAATTGCCAAGAAAATCCAACACGGTCACATTTGACTTCAAAAGAGGAAACTTCACAAAAATGAGGGGACTGGTAAAAAGAAAGCTGAAAAACAAAGTCCAGAGGGTCACATCACTCAAAAATGCTTGGAAGTTGTTTAAAAACACTATATTAGAAGCTCAACTGGAGTGCATACCGCAGATCAGAAAAGGTACCGCCAGGGCCAAGAAGATGCCAGCATGGTTAACGAGCAAAGTCAAGGAAGCTCTTAGAGGCAAAAAGTCTTCCTTCAGAAAATGGAAGTCTTGTCCGAATGAAGAAAATAAAAAAGAACACAAACTCTGGCAAAAGAAATGCAAGAAGACAATAAGGGATGCTAAAAAAGAATTTGAGGAGCACATTGCTAAGAACATAAAAACCAACAACAAAACATTCTATAAATACATTCAAAGCAGGAGACCATCTAGGGAGGCGATTGGACCCTTGGATGATAAGGGAGTCAAAGGTGTACTAAAGAACGATAAGGTGATTGCAGAGAAGCTAAATGAATTCTTTGCATCTGTCTTCACAGTGGAAGATATAGGGCAGATCCCTGAACCTGAACTAACATTTGCAGGAAGGGATTCTGAGGAACTGAGAAAAATAGTGGTAACGAGAGAGGAAGTTCTAGGCTTAATGGACAATATAAAAACTGACAAATCACCGGGCCCGGATGGCATCCACCCGAGAGTTCTCAAAGAACTCAAAGGTGAAATTGCTGATCTGCTAACTAAAATATGTAACTTGTCCCTCGGGTCCTCCTCCGTGCCTGAGGACTGGAAAGTGGCAAATGTAACGCCAATCTTCAAAAAGGGATCCAGAGGGGATCCCGGAAATTATAGGCCAGTTAGCTTAACTTCTGTCCCTGGAAAACTGGTAGAAAGTATGATTAAAGCTAGATTAACTAAGCACATAGAAGAACAAGCTTTGCTGCAGCAGAGCCAGCATGGCTTCTGCAAGGGAAAGTCCTGTCTCAGTAACCTATTAGAATTCTTTGAGAGTGTCAACAAGCATATAGATAGAGGTGATCCAGTGGACATAGTGTACTTAGACTTTCAAAAAGCGTTTGACAAGGTACCTCACCAAAGACTTCTGAGGAAGCTTAGCAGTCATGGAATAAGAGGAGAGGTCCTCTTGTGGATAAGGAATTGGTTAAGAAGCAGAAAGCAGAGAGTAGGAATAAACGGACAGTTCTCCCAATGGAGGGCTGTAGAAAGTGGAGCAGTGAAGTGGCCAAGTTTGCTGATGACACTAAATTGTTCAGGGCTGTTAAAACAAAAAGGGATTGCGAAGAGCTCCAAAAAGACCTCTCCAAACTGAGTGAATGGGGGGAAAAATGGCAAATGCAATTCAATATAAACAAGTGTAAAATTATGCATATTGGAGCAAAAAATCTGAATTTCACATATACGCTCATGGGGTCTGAACTGGCGGTGACCGACCAGGAGAGAGACCTCGGGGTTGTAGTGGACAGCACGATGAAAATGTCGACCCTGTTTGTGGCAGCTGTGAAGAAGGCAAATTCCATGCTAGCGATACTTAGGAAAGGTATTGAAAATAAAACAGCCGATATCATAATGCTGTTGTATAAATCTATAGTGCGGCCGCATTTGGAATACTGTGTACAGTTCTGGTCGCCTCATCTCAAAAAGGATATTATAGAGTTGGAAAAGGTTCAGAAGAGGGCAACCAGAATGATCAAGGGGATGGAGCGACTCCCTTACGAGGAAAGGTTGCAGCATTTGGGGCTTTTTAGTTTAGAGAAAAGGCGGGTCAGAGGAGACATGATAGAAGTGTATAAAATTATGCATGGCATTGAGAAAGTGGATAGAGAAAAGTTCTTCTCCCTCTCTCATAATACTAGAACTCGTGGACATTCAAAGAAGCTGAATGTTGGAAGATTCAGGACAGACAAAAGGAAGTACTTCTTTACTCAGTGCATAGTTAAACTATGGAATTTGCTCCCACAAGATGCAGTAATGGCCGCCAGCTTGGATGGCTTTAAAAGAAGATTAAACAAATTCATGGAGGACAGGGCTATCAATGGCTACTAGCCGTGATGGCTGTGCTGTGCCACCCTAGTCAGAGGCAGCATGCTTCTGAAAACCAGTTGCCGGAAGCCTCAGGAGGGGAGAGTGTTCTTGCACTCGGGTCCTGCTTGCGGGCTTCCCCCAGGCACCTGGTTGGCCACTGTGAGAACAGGATGCTGGACTAGATGGGCCACTGGCCTGATCCAGCAGGCTCTTCTTATGTTCTTATCCATCTCAACCCCAAACCCATAACACTAGGGAGGTCTTTAAGCATGTTTGGATGAACACATTTAGAAGCCACCTTCAGACCTTCCAGATCAACACAGGAATGTTGGAGTGGAGCAGACAAGGATGGAGATTTTGGGGTAGAGTTGGAGTGCACAAGCTATGGCCCCTGCATTGCATTGGCGATCGCTCATGGCCAAGTAAGATTGTCTTCCAAGAAAAGGTCTTTAACAGTGGGTCCGTAAGTGAATGTGGAGGTAAATTCTGGATCCGCACAGCCTCCCACAGTGAGGACATAGGTTTCCAGATGGAAGATAGTTGCGATAAGAATTTGTTTGACATGCCTTCCGCTTAGCTCTTTTGTCCCATTTGCCCTGTATTTGTGCTTCTTTGAAGTCCACAGCACCTTTGATAATGGCCAGCCTCCATTTGGGACACTCATGGGCCAAGACTTCCCAGTTCTTGATGCTCAGGTGACTTTTTTTAGATTTGCTTTAAGAACATCTTTAAACCTCTTTTGCTGTCCACCGATACTCCGTTTCCCATCCTTAAGTTGGGAGTAAAATAGCTGCTTTGGAAGATGGTGATCAGGCATTTGAACAACATGGCCAGTCCAGTGAAGTTGATGTTGAAGGATCATTGTTTCAACACTGGTGGTCTTTGCTTCTTCCAAAACACTAACATTAGTCCGTCTGTCTTCCCAAGTAATTTGCAGAATTTTCCGGAGGCAGCGTTGGTGGAATCTTTCAAGAAGTTGGGAGTGGAGTTTATAAATGGTCCATGTTTCACAGGCATACAGTAAGGCTGTTAGTACAATGGCTTTGTAAATAAGCATTTTGGTCTCCCTGTGAATATCCCATTCTTTCTTCGGGAGAATGCGGCACTCGCAGAGCTCAGATGGTGTTGAATTTCAGCATTGATATCAGCTTTTACAGAGAGATGGCTGCCAAGATAGGGGAAGTGATCAACGTTCTCCAGCATCACAACATTAAGCTGGATTGAGGATGCTACAGAGGGACTAGTTTGCACCTGTTGAAGCACTTTAGTCTTTTTAATATTAAGTGAGAGCCCAAGCTTTCCATATGCTTCTGCAAAGACATTTAGGATAGTTTGAAGAATGTGCGGAGACTACATTATCATTGGCATATTGAAGTTCTACAACAGAGGTTGACATTACCTTACTTTTTGCTTTCAGCCTACTGAAATTAAAAAGCTTTCCATCTGTTCAATATATGATTTCCACACAAGTAGGAAGTTTCCCCTCTATAAGGTAGAGACTCATAGCAATGAAGATAGCAAATAAGGTAGAAGCAATGACACATCCCTGTTTTACACCTGATCCGACTCTGATGGATTGCTCTGAAAGCCATTGTTATCCAAAATTGTCGCTGTCATGTTGTCATGAAGGAGTCACAAAGTATTCACAAATTTATCAGGGCATTCAGTCTTCAAAAGGATGGTCCAGAGAACAATTTGATTCACAGTATCAGAGGTCTTAGTCAGATCAATAAACACCATATATAAAGGTCGATTCTGCTCTGGCATTTTTCTTGAAGTTGTCATGCAGTGAAGATCGTGTCCACTGTTCCCCTGGAAGGGCGGAAACCATTTTGAGATTCGGGGAGGACATCGTCTGAGATAGGTAGGAGGTGATTTGCGAGGAACCTTGCAAGGATTTTACCTGCGATAGCAAGAAGAGAGATACCTCAATCTGTTCTATCACCCTTCTTAAAAAGGGTGATAATTATGGTGCCCCTAAAGTCTTCCGGGATCTCCTCCCTCATCCAAATTTTTTTGATGAGCTTCTGAAGTTGTTGTGTAAGTTCAGGCCCACCTTCTTTAAAGACTTCAGCAGGAATCCCATCAGGTCCACTAGCTTTGTTATTGTTCATTTGATTGATGGCTTTACTGACTTCATCCAAATTAGAGGATACTGCAAGCTCATCCCTAGTTTGTTGTTGTGGAATTTGCGAGAAGATCTCACCAGCCACAATAGAGTTACGATTAAGGAGGTCGTGGTAATGCTGTTTCCAGCACAGTGAAATAGACTCTTTATCCTTAAGAAGTTTGGTACCATCCACTGAACGTAAGGGATTTGTACCACAATTTGTTGGTCCATAGATGGCCTTTGTGGCATTAAAAAAGCCCAGTGCATCATGAGCATCTCCAAGTGCTGGATTTCTTGAGCTTTCTTTATCCACCAGGCGTCCTTAAGTTCTCTAGTTCTTCTTTGGACCTCAGCCTTTGCACTGGCATAGTTTTTTTCTTAGCAGCACAGTTAATGACTTTCTGCCATATCTGGAAGGCTTTCCTTTTCTTGTCAATGATATGTTCAATCTCACTATCATTCTTATCAAACCAATCCTGATGTTTCTTAGTTTGGTATCCAATAGTTTGTTCACATGCTGCAGTAATGGATGTCTTCAGTTTAATCCAGTGTTCCTCGACATTTTCAGGGAATTCTGTCAGTAGATGTTTCTTGAGAGTTGTTTGAAAGCAGGCTCTCTTAATAGGATCTTGAGGGCATGGATGTTCATTTTACGCCTTGGTTTTCTTCCTTGGAGCCTACATTGAGGAACAGTATTAATGTCCATAGCGGATCAAATTAATCGGTGATCTGTCCAGCAGTCATCAGCACTCGTCATGGCCCTAGTGAGGAGTACATCATGACGATTTCTGGCATGGACAATTACTTAATCCAGGTGATGTCAGTGTTTTGACCGAGGGTGCTTCCATGATGTTTTAAATTTATTTTTCTAGTGAAAGAGTGTGTTTGTAATAACAAGATTATGCTTTGCACATTTAGTCAGAAGTAGAATGCCATTCAGGTTGCTATTGCCAACTCCTTCGTTCCCAATGGTTTCTGGCTATAAATCGAAATCACGCCCCACTCTTGCTCTGAAATTGCCCAAGAGGATAATTTTATCCTCCTTAGGTATCCTCCTTAGGTATCTCTGATAAGATGGTGTCCAGAAGGTTATAAAAAATTTCCTTGATGTCTTCATCAGCATCTAATGCTGGTGCATAAGCATTTACAATAGTTGCCTGTTGCTTTTTGGCAAGTTTTAACCCAAGAGTTGAGGGTTGTTGATTAATGCCAAAAGGAACTTCTGACAAGAGCTTCACAAGATTATTTTTAATAGCAAAGCCTACTCCATGTATTTGTTGTTCTTGTTCAGGCAGTCTTTTCCAGAAGAAGGTATAACCTTCTTTTTCTTCCCTCAGTTGTCCTTCTCCAGCTCTTCGAGTTTCTTGGAGTGCTGCTATGTCAATATTAAAATGTCTCAACTCCCTTATAATGATGGCAGTCCTGCATTCAGGATGTTCACTATCTGTATTGTCCAGCAATGTCCGTATATTCCATGTTCCAAAGTTCAATTGTCTTTTGCAACTGCTAAGTGGTGACCCCGCTGGACGCGGTAATCCAGTCAGGGAGAGAGATGAGGCAGACTATGTTTAGGGCACCTTTTCTAGCCCCCTCCCCATATGGGTGAGCAGAGTGGGTCCTGAATAGGACTGCTCAGTCGTGGATATAGCTGCCAACTACTCAACTGCCTTGGTCCCTGAGCCAGGACGACTGAGTCTGTATTCACCGGCCATGTGCTCGTCCATGACTAGGGGCTTCCAGATCTCACAGTCCCCGTTGCCATTTGCCGATCGCCATGGGACTTTTGGTTTGGTTTGGTTGGAAGATGCCTGTGCATGAATCAGCGCACAACGATCAACACACAATCTTGACAGAAAAATGCTTTGAACCAATGCCATTGATACCACAACAATTGGAAGTCTTTTATCTGCTGCAGCCTTCATCAGCCATTGTAACATACACATTGTTATCCTCTGCCTGTTCTGCCGTTGAGGACATTTTTGGATCATTCTTTGTCTGGTTCCTCTCCCTTGACCTTACCGCCATGGGTGACCGTGCTGGGAATACATGACTCCTGACGGCATCGCTCACAGGGTTCACTGGAACACGCAAGCCCACTCACCACTGCAAGGTGATGATCCAACGAGGGGACCATGGCCCCTACTTATATTGCCATTCCTTGTTCAGGTATAACACCTGCACAAGCTTGTCTGCCAAGGTACAAAGCTCACCAAGAGTCTTTGCCTGTTATGTTGTGTGTGCATTTTTCCATATGATGGGAATCCTGTGGTTGTGAGTCAGACAGTCTGAAGGAGCCTTGACTGCAGGGCCATCCCTACTATTAGGCAGTAGGGCAGCTGATTTTGGGTGTCACAAACGGGCAATACAAAGTTAGCTGCTGAACATTAGTATTGTATTTTTATTGTCAGGGAGCGAGAAAAGCACTTGTGGAATTTTCTGCTTCCGGTGCCAAAATAACTTAGCTGGCTTTCAGAACTATGCTGCCCTGCCTTTAGCAGCAAAATCTCTTGGGCAGGCCCTGCTTGACTGTGAGAAGGTGACACCATTCCCTTCCCAAAAGAGCCTAGACGTAGGGTTACCATGTCTTTAGCTGTTGTGAAAACCAGACCTATAATTGCACCCATCCTAGTGTGGGCCCAGCATAGGGCGAAAGTGCAAACTGCAGCACTGGATGTGCGTTGCTGTAAACCCAATCTCCAGTTTTACAGCCATGCATTTATAGCAGCAATCATTTGCAGTAAATAACAGAATTGAAACAGATGAAGTATACAGTGCTGCCACTCTCAGAATGGCATCTTCCCTCTTTAAACTTGCATGGAAATTAATTAATGTGTGTATGTTTCCGAGGACTGTCATTCCAAATCTATGGTGGGCTGTGGAAGTAAAAAAATTAATACGCCTTCTTCCATTAAAAAACCAAACCAAACCCTGAGCCTCTCTGCTTTCTGAGATTATCTTTGCATTCAAAAAGGATTTTTTAAAAATACAATAAATATTTATTTTTTGTGGAATAAGCATCTGAACTAGGTTGCTGTAGCTTTTAAATTAGTAAATAAAAGGATGAAGCCACTGGAAGTGGCTCACTCTTCATCCCATATGGTCCAGAACAGAAAGTGCAAAAAAAAAAAAAAGTGTTTCTCAAACATTCTTAAATTGTAAATATGCCAATGAAGTACAAATTATGGTTAATGAGCTCAGATTATATCGAGTGATTGCGTCTGTCAAAATACCTATATCAGAAATTTTGTATGTTAACTTCGTGTCAGAGTGCTCTTGATGTATCCATCAGTTACTTAATTATTCATTTTATCATAATTTTAGCCCACTTCTTCTTTTTTACCACTAGAGTGCAATTGCCTGGATACTGTATTAGCATTCTGCATGACTCACCAGCTTTTCGATGTATTTATGTCATGTGTCTCTGTCTCCCCAAGTACATATTGCATAATCATTTCTTCTAGGGCAACTCTTAGCATATTTCTCCCAAGCCTGCTATGCCATAAATTCACCCTTGCTCATACAGCATCTGTGGAGAAAATATAGACAAGTCTTCCAGGTTCTTTTGGTTTCTTAGATCACTTAGTAGTAATGGTGCATTGTTTCCAATAAAATTAGTATGTTAAAACTACAGAGAAAGAGAATTGTGAGAACTACACACCTTTTGATTTGGCTGCAAAATTAGACAGCCATTACATGGGTGGAGAAACTTGCCAGCTAGAGTTCTTGATTGCAGAGGGATGCCCCAAGAAACCAGGCAAGGAACTTTCCCCCTTACATCAACCTTGCCTGCCTTCCCCTATCCTATAATTGTGGCCTTTATCATTCATTCACAGTTGTAGGTATAACATGCCTTTTTTGTTTCAAAATTCCACCTCAAATATTCAGAAGAAGGTTTGCATGATACATTTCAAGTGTTTCCAACTTGTCTCAGACCGACATTCCATGGACAAAAAGAAGAAACAGATTTTTCATTTTTACAAAATATAATGCATACAACTTATAAGACATACATAATATACTCACATCTTAAATATATTAGATCCCTCACTCTATCAATCATGGCCACTTATATTACACAATATCATTATTATAATATAATAGATGTGGTCTATCTTTGTAAATGAATATTTTACAAAAAAGGATTGCATCTAGGGTTGCCAGGTTCAATCCCTGATCCTGATCCTATATCTTTAGGAGAAGAGAAAGTCAGCCAAGTGCAGGTGTTCTTGCAACCCGGTAATGGGAAAAACCACATGGTGGAATTCTCCCTTCCCTCTGCACAACTTTTAAAGATACAAGTTGTGCAGAGGGAAGGGAGAATTCCACCATGTGGTTTTTCCCATTACAGGGTTGCAAGAACACCTGCACTTGGCTGACTTTCTCTTCTCCTAAAGATATAGGATCAGGATCAGGGATTGAACCTGGCAACCCTATTTACATCTCACATCATGTTTGTTTGCTTTTTCCCTTTGCTCTCCCACCTTTCTCCCCCTGCCTCTAAGCCCCTTTGCTTTTGGGACCCATAGGTACAAGCATTTTCTTGCAAACCTTCTTCCCCAG
This sequence comes from Rhineura floridana, assembly GCF_030035675.1. NCBI lineage: Eukaryota > Metazoa > Chordata > Lepidosauria > Squamata > Rhineuridae > Rhineura > Rhineura floridana. Next base: position 138,688,024 of record NC_084482.1, on the reverse strand, counting down.
GATACTTGGCAACACTGAGACTCTACTCATCTTGGACCCATGTACAGGTATACACAATGTGCCACTGAATCTGAAAGGGGTACCATCCTTCCTCTACTCTGAGCAGAACCCTAGTGCCAGAAACACTGGTGGAAACCAAAGATTCAGAGGCAGCCTCCACTGTTGGAGGCAGTGTACTTCTGAAAGCCAGTTTCTGGAAACTGAAGGAGGGGAGAGTGCTCTTCCACTCAGGGCCTGCGTGAGGGCTTCCCATCAGCATCAGATTGGCGAGGGTGAGAACAAGATGCTAGACTACATGGACCACTGGCCTGATCCAGCAAGCTGTTCTTGTGTTGTAACTGAGCCTTTTAAAGAAACTCCAGTATTCCTTTCTTTCTAACAATCAAAGACCTTGTACAACCACTGTGGGCTCTGTCTTTCTTCTCATTATAGATCCAAACTAGAGAAGCCATTCATGCAAAATAAAAATTAAAGCAGGTGAGGGAAGCCCAATCCAGATCTGGATCCTGGAAAGGGTTGGGAGATCTTATCCTTTTGTTCCCCACAGCAGATGTAATCCACATTGGGTGATCCCTCCCCATGCCTGCTCTTTGCTTTGGAAGAAAAGCTGCCATTCATACCAATGGAAACTGATTTTTCAATCCACAGAGCGAGGATGGGGTGATGTGTATCGGGACTATACCAGAAAGCAAACAGTTCAAGCCCCTATACCCCCTACCAAGATCTGGATTAGTGTCTGCTTTTTAGTTTAAAAAACAAATGTTATTATCAAAACCATAAAAATAAAACATGTAAATGTACTGCCTTCAAGTCGATTCTGACTTATGGTGATCCTATGAATAGGGTTTTCATGAGGCTGAGAGGCAGTGACTGGCCCAAGGTCACCCAGTGAGATTCATGGCTATGTGGGGATTTGAACCCTGGTCTCCCAGGTCATAGTCCAACACCTTAACCTAGTCCCAACCAGTGTGTCTCCAGATGTTGTTGGACTTCAACTCCTATCTTTCCTGACCATTGGCAATGCTGGCTGAGGCTGATGGGAGTTGTGGTCCAACAACATCTGGAGGCACACCGATTGGGAAAGGCTGCCTTAACCACTACACCACACTGACCATCTCTATCAAAACCATAGATGCACACAATTGCATCCTGTCAAGTTTGTCTCATCCCTTCATGACAGGGTCAAGCATGGGCACCCTTACAGCTTTTCTGTGCATCTATTTGTTAGGATTTTTACTTAAGGTCCAAGTTCAGGACATAGCATAAGCACACATACACAAAGTTTAATGCAAAGATTAAAGGCTACTTTGTTCTGAAAAAATTCATGACCTCCTAGAGGCCATAAACTCAGAACTTAAATGATTTGGATGTTCTGCTATTTGTTCAAACATTTAGCACTGCAGCTCGCCTTTGGCTAATTAAGTGGCTTTATATAGTGGTATCTGGAGACCTCCAAACTGTTAGTTTATAAATAACTAGGCCATTTATCAGCTGCATAAGACTGCTTCTGATGAGACTGCTTTTTATTCAGCTATGAATTTGCAAATACAAAATATAGGCCCTGTCAGGACCTTTTTGGTGACAGTACTCACTACTACGGAGTACTGGCACCTCTCTTTTTGTTGCACATGCCAACCATTTTGTGCTGGTAGGCACCCATGGCACTTTGATCAAGGTATGAGTATCGACATCTCATTTTTTATCAAAAAAGTGCTGAGTCCTGCATTTCAAATATGAAGTGCATGTTTGTTGCTGCTGTTTTAAAACTAATTTCCAGTAAGCCTTTGAAGATATTGAGGTGAACTATGCTGTCAATCCCTGTATAGCAGGTCTGCAGGATGTATGACATAGCAAGCTCAATTCAGCTCACGGGTCATGCATTTTGGTCTGCCCGGAGCAGTGATTGGCAGTGTCATCATTTCTGCAGTGTGAGTCAGGCATGTTGAGCTGGCCTGCAGTCTGATAATGTGGTTGTTTGGTCTGCTAGATTGTTGGGAAAGGGGAGGGTTGCTAGATTTTATATCTTTGGGTTCATTATTTTTTTAAAAAATATGTTATTAATATATAAGAGAAACAACACACAAAAAATACATACATCAAACATAAAAGTCAGGAGATCTAAAATCAAGTCAGAAGGAGGATGGATGTGCATACATTAATGTCCTATCAAAATTGCTAAAGGGTGTGGGGAAGAGGTACAGGATGTACACAAAATAGAGACAGGGATTATTTTAAGAAAAATAATATTGACAAAAGCTACAAAAAATCCAAATAAAGTTATATTTTCATAGGATGGGCCAACTGTGTGTTTGCCTGGTTATATAGGGTACATAAAACCACCAAGTGGCTGCAAAGTCTTGAGGATCCGCACTGCCCCTGACCACCCATTGATGGTAGGTCAGTTTCTCGGAGATGGCAATAAACAGAGTTTTTTTGAACCAATTGTTTGAAGCATCCTTCCATCCCTGAGCCACAGCCAAGAGTGCAAGAGTGAATAAATGAGTAACCAGCATTGTACAAATGATATCAGAATTACAATCAACTAACATCAAAACCATACACAGTCTAGGATCTAAATATATCTCCCGACTGATAAATAAACCAACCTCTCTCACCACCAAGTCCCAGAAGTTATGTAAGAACATAAGAACATAAGAAGAGCCTGCTGGATCAGGCCAGTGGCCCATCTAGTCCAGCATCCTGTTCTCACAGTGGCCAACCAGGTGCCTGGGGGAAGCCCGCAAGCAGGACCCGAGTGCAAGAACACTCTCCCCTCCTGAGGCTTCCAGCAACTGGTTTTCAGAAGCATGCTGCCTCTGACTAGGGTGGCACAGCACAGCCATCATGGCTAGTAGCCATTGATAGCCCTGTCCTCCATGAATTTGTCTAATCTTCTTTTAAAGCCATCCAAGCTGGTGGCCATTACTGCATCTTGTGGGAGCAAATTCCATAGTTTAACTATGCGCTGAGTAAAGAAGTACTTCCTTTTGTCTGTCCTGAATCTTCCAACATTCAGCTTCTTTGAATGTCCACGAGTTCTAGTATTATGAGAGAGGGAAAAGAACTTTTTTCTATCCACTTTCTCAATGCCATGCATAATTTTATACACTTCTATCATGTCTCCTCTGACCCGCCTTTTCTCTAAACTAAAAAGCCCCAAATGCTGCAACCTTTCCTCGTAAGGGAGTCGCTCCATCCCCTTGATCATTCTGGTTGCCCTCTTCTGAACCTTTTCCAACTCTATAATATCCTTTTTGAGATGAGGCGACCAGAACTGTACACAGTATTCCAAATGCAGCCGCACCATAGATTTATACAACGGCATTATGATATCGGCTGTTTTATTTTCAATACCTTTCCTAATTATTGCTAGCATGGAATTTGCCTTTTCACAGCTGCCGCACACTGGGTCGACATTTTCATCGTGCTGTCCACTACAACCCCGAGGTCTCTCTCCTGGTCGGTCACCGCCAGTTCAGACCCCATGAGCGTATATGTGAAATTAAGATTTTTTGCTCCAATATGCATAATTTTACACTTGTTTATATTGAATTGCATTTGCCATTTTTCCCCCCATTCACTCAGTTTGGAGAGGTCTTTTTGGAGCTCTTCGCAATCCCTTTTTGTTTTAACAACCCTGAACAATTTAGTGTCGTCAGCAAACTTGGCCACTTCACTGCTCACTCCTAATTCTAGGTCATTAATGAACAAGTTGAAAAGTACAGGTCCCAATACCGATCCTTGAGGGACTCCACTTTCTACAGCCCTCCATTGGGAGAACTGTCCGTTTATGCCTACTCTCTGCTTTCTGCTTCTTAACCAATTCCTTATCCACAAGAGGACCTCTCCTCTTATTCCATGACTGCTAAGCTTCCTCAGAAGTCTTTGGTGAGGTACCTTGTCAAACGCTTTTTGAAAGTCTAAGTACACTATGTCCACTGGATCACCTCTATCTATATGCTTGTTGACACTCTCAAAGAATTCTAATAGGTTACTGAGACAGGACTTTCCCTTGCAGAAGCCTTGCTGGCTCTGCTTCAGCAAGGCTTGTTCTTCTATGTGCTTAGTTAATCTAGCTTTAATCATACTTTCTACCAGTTTTCCAGGGACAGAAGTTAAGCTAACTGGCCTGTAATTTCCGGGATCCCCTCTGGATCCCTTTTTGAAGATTGGCGTTACATTTGCCACTTTCCAGTCCTCAGGCACGGAGGAGGACCCGAGGGACAAGTTACATATTTTAGTTAGCAGATCAGCAATTTCACCTTTGAGTTCTTTGAGAACTCTCGGGTGGATGCCATCCGGGCCCGGTGATTTGTCAGTTTTTATATTGTCCATTAAGCTTAGAACTTCCTCTCTCGTTACCACTATTTGTCTTAGTTCCTCAGAATCCCTTCCTGCAAATGTTAGTTCAGGTTCAGGGATCTGCCCTATATCTTCCACTGTGAAGACAGATGCAAAGAATTTATTTAGCTTCTCTGCAATCTCCTTATCGTTCTTTAGGACACCTTTGACTCCCTTATCATCCAAGGGTCCAATTGTCTCCCTAGATGGTCTCCTGCTTTGAATGTATTTATAGAATGTTTTGTTGTTGGTTTTTATGTTCTTAGCAATGTGCTCCTCAAATTCTTTTTTAGCATCCCTTATTGTCTTCTTGCATTTCTTTTGCCAGAGTTTGTGTTCTTTTTTATTTTCTTCATTCGGACAAGACTTCCATTTTCTGAAGGAAGACTTTTTGCCTCTAAGAGCTTCCTTGACTTTGCTCGTTAACCATGCTGGCATCTTCTTGGCCCTGGCGGTACCTTTTCTGATCTGCGGTATGCACTCCAGTTGAGCTTCTAATATAGTGTTTTTAAACAACTTCCAAGCATTTTCGAGTGATGTGACCCTCTGGACTTTGTTTTTCAGCTTTCTTTTTACCAATCCCCTCATTTTTGTGAAGTTTCCTCTTTTGAAGTCAAATGTGACCGTGTTGGATTTTCTTGGCAATTGGCCAGTTACATGTATGTTTAATTTAATAGCACTGTGGTCACTGCTCCCAATCGGTTCAACAACACTTACATCTCGCACCAGGTCCCGGTCCCCACTGAGGATTAAGTCCAGGGTTGCCGTCCCTCTGGTCGGTTCCATGACCAACTGGTCTAGGGAATAGTCATTTAGAATATCTAGAAACTTTGCTTCTTTGTCATGACTGGAACACATATGCAGCCAGTCTATGTCCGGGTAGTTGAAGTCACCCATTACTACCACATTTCCTAGTTTGGATGCTTCCTCAATTTCATATCTCATCTCAAGGTCTCCCTGAGCATTTTGATCAGGGGGACAATAGATCGTTCCCAGTATTAAGTCCCTCCTGGGGCACGGTATCACCACCCACAACGATTCTGTGGAGGAGTCTGCCTCTTTTGGGGTTTCGAGCTTGCTGGATTCAATGCCTTCTTTTACGTATAGAGCGACTCCGCCACCAATACGTCCATGTACATGCTGACTGCCCCCCCACACATAGGATAGTAGATGTTTCTGATTTTTATTGACTTGTGTTTTTTTATTCTTCACCACTTTGTGCATCCATGTAAAAAAATAGTACACTTGTTTTCAGAGAAATCATTCAATATAATAAGAGCAAAGGCCAGGGCTGTCAGATATGGTCACGGCTGGTTCCTTGGTAGCATGTAAGGACAGTGTTGATGCTTCCACAGAAGTATTACAAAGGCAGATCAAAAGGGTGTCAGTGAAACTCAGACCAAAGATTACTTTTTTGCTAAGCCTTCTAAATTCTTGATCCCAGTTGGTATCTGTCTTGGATTTGAATTGATTTTGCTTGCTTAGGTACTGAGGTACACTATATCCTATCCTCTGTCATGGTGATATGGGCAGCGTGATCATCATCACAGAGGTGGCTATTTAATTGCCCCCTCCATTGTATGCAATTTGAGAGAAAATCCTTGTGCCAGGTCTGCAGCCAGCGTATAATTCTGCTATCAACGGGAGTATGATCATGACTCTAACAAGGGTAGGCAATGTGGTGTCCTCTAATTGTTGTGGACTACAACTCCACTAGTCCCAGCCAGTGTGGCCAATTATAATGGGTGATGGGAGATGTAGTCTAGAAAAATGTGGAGGACACCATGTTGCCTATCCCTCTAGAGTACAGGATATGGTGCACCCAGGATATGCACCCTGCACATGATTTAATCCTATTTTAATCATTCTGCTGACATATCTTCACCAGCAGAATGGCTGCACTGGTTGCTTTGGTGGGGCTTAGGTCATATTCTATGGCTCCCCAGTGGGTCCTGGGTATAGGACTGCTCTGTTAAGCACATCTAGGCAATATATATTGATTGATCAGATTGTTCAGATTTCTCCTGTGAATGTTAAGTTCTTACTGGAAAGTTTTGCGTCAGCTATTCTCCATAGATCTGTGTTGCTCATCCATGAAGATTGCTGCAAAACCATAAATAATTGCAGAACTTCCCTGGGAAGACATTAAACCTGTTCAGAGCAGAGCTTGGAAGTAACTTGTTAGAAATAATGAGTTACTTGTAATTCACTCCTTTTTTGCGTAACAAGTGGGTAACTTTGTTACATTTTGCTTGTAACAGCATGAGTGGTAATTTTTAACTTTTCAGCTGTAACTATAACTTTTCCCGCATTACATTTGGACGTTACGGGCGGGAACAGGGGAAGTCTGCTGCTGTGATTGGTGGACAAAAAACATGTGCCTTATACTGGGCTTTTGCCCAGAGCTGCTCTTCCCTCGTGCTCTGTGTTAGAGGCATGAGGGAGGAAATGGAGAGAAAGAGAAAAAAATGCTTCAAGAATGGACGGTGGTGGAGAAGAAAGGAGCGGAGGGAGAAAGCCTGAGGGCAAGGATGGAGGAGGCAGCAGCAGAATGGAGGTGAGGAGCTCTGTGTGTGTGAGGATTACGGTAATGTCCCTACCCCCACTCTCTTGCCCGCACTCACTCAGCCACCCCCTCTTGCACACTCCGTCACTCATCCTAACACCCCCACCCCCTCTGCCCGCTGCTCAGCCACCCCTCTTGCATACTCCCTTTCTCATCCTAACACCTCCACTCTCTTGCCCCACTCTCTCACCCCCACTTTCACCCCTCTGCTCACTCCCTCACTCACTCTACCACCCCCCACTCCCACCCCCTGCTTGCTCACTTTATATATATATTTTTTAAAAATATGTGGTCATTAGTTATGGTTGCATTGCAAGAATGCTTAGAGGGCTGCTGTTGCAAACTCAGGGAAGTAATTTTCATATCTATATCACCCTTTTTAGTGTGTTGCATAGATCGTCAGATGTATGTCAGTATTTATTTGGCTGCACTAGAGATGGGGGGGCTGGAAACGGAACGAGACGAACAGTTCCCTTTATGGTACTAATTTGAAGGGTTAGATCTCTGAGAGACTGTAATTACAAACAGCTTTGTTTGATCTTGCATCAGAAGCAAAGCTGACCACTTAACAAAGTGAGAGAACTGTAGCCAGAGCTGGTCAGTTTTAGATTTATTTGGCTTGATCTTGTAGGCAGAGCTGGCTTCTTTTGCTTTAATTTCCACTTTCTTCTCTAATAATTTCTTTCCCTTCTTGGAAAGTGTTGACGCTTCTGTGTTGGTTTTCTGCACATTTTTGTTTAACTTAATAAAGAACATTTTTTGTTTTGTTCTACAAGGATGTAATGATGCTGTATAAGCTGTCTTGCTCCCTTTAAGAAGAAAATATTTTTTTTGTGTGTAGAATAACTGGGCATTTATCAGTCTTGCTGTAGAGGAATGAAAGGTAGCATCATACCCCCAAACAATAATTCGCCCTTGGCAGCAAACTCTTGAATTACAGAAATTTTATTTATTTATTTATTATTTGATTTATATCCTGCCCTTCCTCCCAGCAGGAGCCCAAATGGCAGAGACAGGGTTTTTTCTCTCTCTGTTTTTATATCATGGTGGCATAAAACCTCCCTGGCAAAACATTCTTGGATTGTAGGCCTTGAAATGACTTTTTCTGGATTTTTTTATGACTTCATGTAACATGAGAAATAATAACTCCTGAAAGACTGTGTGTTTCCTTTTGTCCTCCTTTATATCCATCCCTCTTCAGAGACCTGTGGTGAATACTTTAATAATTATGTTAAATGGACAAAAATAACAGATGATGTACTAATTTCAAGTCTTTTACAAGAAATCAGATTGTTTTATTTTCTTCAGGATTCTTGCTTGGTGGCAATGCAGTGGCTGCCTCGCTTTGCAATACAGATATCACCACTTTAAACACTGATGAGAGCTATTAAGGCCCCAGAAGAACAAGTACAAGGAAGAATCATTGGGAAGAAGTTCCCAAAAGCTGCCAACAGCTAGAACCTGAGATCTGGGGGGATGACGACGACGACCATTTTTGATTTATTTAAAAATATATTTGTATACTGCTATTTCATTAAAAAGTCAAAGCAGTTTAAAAGAAGTTACAAAACAATCACCATTTCTTCTGTATCACGAAGTAAGTACAGTAGGGCCCCGCTTCACGGTGTTCCATTTTCCGGCGTTCCGCTGATGCGGCAGCTTTCAATTAGGGGAATGTCCCTGTTTTAAAGCCGATTTTGCGGCATTTTTGCGGCATTTTCGTGCGACGCAACCCATTATAGTCAATGGGTTCTGCTTTATGGCAATTTCCGCTTTACGGCGGGGGCCTGGTCCCTAACCCGCCGTTTAAGCGGGGCCCTACTGTAGGAGTATGTATGCTTAAGAAAAATAAAAACAGGGCTGTGGCGTCCTAGTATATTTCACTTTGCCACCTGTCTGATACATGCTGGGCTGGAAGCAAATCAAACCAACGCCAGGCATGTTGGTTTAAAATATCAACACTGTTACAACTGGGAAGTGAAAAGAGATGGGATTAGGAAAAGGTCTCAGATGAGAAAATGATTTTGATTGCTTTTGTACATAAGCCCTCTCTCTTTTCGTTTTAGCACGTATATTTCCAATGCTTGGTTCCACTGGGATGTTGGGCTGGGATGTGCATAATTAATTCATATGCTCCAAGGCTGGTTCCTATTTTCTGGTGTTTGTCCGCGGTCAAAGTCAATCCCTGTTGTGCCCTTTGGCAACCAGTGAAGGATATTTTTTAAGCATGCTGTGCATACACCTTCACATTTCAGCATCCTTCCCTGGGTCCTGTTGAGTGTGCTTCTTGATTTCAGTACCCATATGTGATGCACATGCATGCACATGAACACAAAATGCCAGTCAGGGATGGGTTGTTGGACCCTACCAACTCCCATCATCCCTGACCATTGGCCATCTGGCTGAAGCTGCTGGGAGCTGGAGTCTAACAACGTCTGGAGGGCAACAGGTTTCCCACCTTTGCCCTACTTCTCACAGGTTAATGGTGTTGCAAGACCAAGAGGAGAGGTCCTATTACCGCCACTTACTGGTTACAATGTTATTACTTCTCAATTACAATTTATCATAAAGTCTAGTAACTAAAGAACTTCTACAAAATTGTCAGTGCTAGACCTCAAAGGTTTCTGTCCTAAAAGACAACCCCCAAAGATATATTTATGAAACCCAAGTCATTCAGCATCGAAACGAGAGGCTCCCTCTCATGGTTGTATCTCAAACAATCCCATAATATAATACAAGATCAGTTGTTTCCTCTACCCCACAGACTTCCCAAATGCCAAAGTCAGTCCTTCCAACATTCAATAAATTACTTTGAAGAGCACAGCACCCTATAAAAATCCTAAACAGACTAAATTGTTTCATCTGTCCCAGCTGATTAAAGATTCCAAAGCCTCCCTCAGCTGGACAAAAAGAAAAAAACATCCTACCAGTGAGACCAGTTTCCCACCATCTTTGCCATTTTCTTACAAGCTTCCGCTTCACTCAACACTTTACTTCCAGGGTGGACTAAGGAACATGGACCTAGTTCATGCATAATGCTAAACCATAGTTAATGTTAACCATAATCAATAAACCATAATTAAACCTGCGGTGTCTTGGCAGTTGCTGATTTAAACCTTTATTTATTGCATCACAGAAGTTAAAAGCACCAGCAAGAGCAGCCTTGACAGCGGTTTGAATTTTTTGTGGCTCTATAGTTTCTGGGCAGTGACAGCACCTTAATCATAATCTGGGCTCCTGCTGGGAGGAAGGGCGGGATATAAATCAAATAATAAATAAATAAAATAAAATAAATCTGGGTTCAACATAATGCTAAGCTATGGTTAATGATAACAAAGATTTATAAACCAACTACAACCCTTGGTTAACAAGTGACCTTTAACAATAGTTAATAAAACTAGTTCAGCTGCTGGGCTGGGTTCAAACATAATGCTAAGCCATGGTTTAATGAACCATAGTTTAATAAACCATAGCTTAGTGTTATGTGCAAACCAGGTCATAAATTTTATCCTGCTGTTCAGCCAAAATTACTCCTAAAGCATAATGTCAATGACCTTATGTCTCAAAACATCTTTGGTACCTGATCTGTTATCTCATTACAAACAATTCTCACATGGACTGGAATCCAACAAAACCAGACCCATTAACTGCAGTTCCGAATAAAAGGCTCACATTTCATTTACCAAGTGACACTTATATCCCACATCTTAGCTCTGATTAGCAACCTGCCCTACCTCTTCCCAAGTGTATTTGAAGTTGTAATCCTGTGCATTCACTTGGGTGTGAGCCCCATTGGATTCAATGGAACTTACACCTGAATACACATGCTTAGGATTCTACTGTGTATTGCAGTTCTTCTACAGGTATAAGCCTTGTGAGTTTAAAAATCTTCAATTATACCACTGTTTTTCAACCTTGGGTCCCAAAACATTGTTAGGCTACAACTCTCATAATCCTTGGCTATCAACTAGGCTGGCTGGGTTTGATGGGAATTGTGGTCTGACAACATATGGGGACCCAAGACAGAAGAACAATTAATTGTGGAATTATATATCCTTCTTAAGCTTTCAGCTGCTGATGGTCTTGGCTGCTAGACACAGGTTTTATTGTAATACTGCTATTTTGCTTTGTTTTTATGTACTTTTATTGCTGTTTGTTGCTTTAAATGTATATTATCTTATTGTTATATATATATATTTGAAATTTCCTTGTAAGCTGCCTTAGGGGTTCTTTAAGACCCAAAGTGCAAGAAATAAATGCACAAAGTAAGTAAGTAAGCAAGTAAGATGAGTAAGCAAATAGATGCTTCAGAAGCCAGCGCATTGCAGGTTATTAAAGACTGATCAAATGCTCCGTACAGCTGCTGCAGAAGAAGCTTGTGCAATGTGTAACAACTGGGAGGGAACTAAACTAGGTATGGAAATCAGAAATACAAATACACAAGTCTCCCTGTTTTCAGCTGTAAGATGTTGGAGGGTAGGTTAATTATTTGCTACAAAACAGCTGAGCCATGAAAACAGTCTAGGGGAGAGGGTTTTTTCACTGCTGCAGTGTTGCTGTTTAGGAAAGCAAGGGAGGACCCCCCTGCATTTCAGAATGGACAGTTCCACAGATTACCTAAGCCTCTGCTTAGTTCTGTACACTGGCAACAATTATGGTACCACTCCCTCAAAGTCAGGTGACAGGTATTGATAGGATTGGAAACATAATGGGGCCACAGAGGAGTGAGAGGGAGGTATCAGCATGTTGCTGGGAATCCCAAGGTTTGCAGCAAAACTACAAAACTTCTAAAACAAAAACACCCCCTTCCCCAAATAGCACAATGAAGGCTGAGCATGTCCAATAGCTATTAAATGTTGAGTGTCCGAAATGGAACGGGAGGGTGGAGAGGTGGAGTGGCATGCTGGAGGATGACCCAGGAACTCTTCAGTCTAGGAGCAGCCCATAGGAAAGGGTGGTTCTGCAGACCTGGCCTCCCCACAGCAGATTCATTGCCATGTACTGGAAGGTGCAGGGGTAGGGCAAGGCAGGGGCACAACTGGGAACCCTGGATTGGCTCCCTTGGTGCACCTGCATTACCTTGCCCCCAATCCCCTGCACAGTCCTGATGTATCATGATTCCATTGCATTTACTCTGATTCAGACCAGGAATGGCAGGCATGTGATGAAGAGGATGGTGAATGGGAGAGAAAGGGGGATGAAACAACGAGGAGAGCCTGGCTGATGAGCTGCCCCCTCGCCCCCAGAAACACGTGGCTGTGCTGTTGAAACAGGAGTCCCAGAGGTTTCCTCTTCTCCCACTCTACCCCTGTGGAAGATGGGTCTGTCAGAGGCTGCGGAGCTCACTTTCCCGCCGGGGGCTGGGCAGGGCTTCGGGGCGTGACCTGATGTGACACAGTGGGAGGATTCAGAGATGGAGGTATGTCTGCCATTGTCTCCCAGGGAGAGATAATATATCAAGAGAAAAGAGGAGATGTAGCACCGGCCTTCAGGCCGGAAATTCCCACAGGAGTAAGGATTCTCATGAGCAGCTGGGCATTCACTGCCTCTGATTACCAGCTTGGGAGTGAGGTGGGAGAACACGCTGGAACAACTTCACAGCTCCCGTGAAGCCCTGAAATTCTTGTTGCTGAACTTGGACTTGTGAGTCCTGGCGCTTGCTCCTAGACCAGACTTATTCTTGCTAACCCTTCACCTCATAAGAACTCCTGGACTGTATTTGTCTCTTTCCATGCCACCTAGTCTGTACTGCCAATCTCCTTTAATAAAGTATCCCTTACTTGTAAGTAAGCGCACCAGCTGCCATGTTTTGGGTGGGAGCCAGGACTAGGGATGGGATCCGTTGGCCGGTGCTGGTTCAAAAGCATCCTTCAACTTCACAGGCCGGTATTGATTTGAGTTTGTTCTTTGTCTGCTTTTACTGATCCATTTTTCCCCTCACAAAAATATTGATATTAATATTGATATTTTAAAGGAAATCTGAACAGCCCTGGTGAACTAATGACAGTCAGTGTTGACGATACTGAGCTAGATGGACCAGTGATTTGAATCCATATAAAGTAGCTTCCTAAATTCTGGGTTGAAACAGCCATCAAAACAGAAGCAGCCACCTTGCTATGTTCCTTTGCTGTAATTGTGACTTCCAGTACTAAAAGTATTGTTTATTGTTATTTATTTAAAGCCCTTTTGACCTGCTCTTTAGCCAAAATGACTCCTGAATCAGCTTTAAAAAACAAGACAGACCCTGCACTCAGGCTTTCAATATAAAGAATGCACAAAAAGAAAAAATGGATGGGCAGGGAAGAGGAAAACAATCAACTCAGGGACCACACTTCATATAATGACCAGCTTGAATCAAAACAGTTCAGGAAGAGGAGATTGGTGCTGGTCTCTCAACAGAGCAAAATGGCTGTAGCTAAGTTTATCTCCCACCATTTTTTATAGCAGAGGACTGGTGTTGGTTGGGCGGGGAATGGTCTATTTAAGTATTACAGGGACACATTTTGAAGCAGCAAGTTGTAATGGCTTTGTTCTCAACTACGCAACAAGAAAAACAAATATATACACACCGTGGTGTACTGTACCAGCATTTAATAATATTTTGACCCACAAAGGAAGCCTAAAAGGGCAGTATTACATGAAGAACCCTGACAAGTGTTCTCCTTAGATGAGTAATGGCCTGGTTCCAGTATTTTGCTTTCCAGTACTAATCTGTCAGTGATTGCATGATGAGATTTCCTTGCCCCCCCCCTGCATTTTAATTAGACTGTCTGGCTGGAATGCAACATGCAGCTTTGTATGCTTGACAGAGCAATCCAGTGAGCCTACTTCACTAGCAGATGGTTTACACCAGCACAACATCAGCACAAAATGTGGAAACTCCAGCGGTCACGCCCTCCGGTATACATGGAAGACATGTGAAACTCTCAAGGCAGCCTACAATGATGGTAGCTAAAGCAATAAAACCTTCCTTAGACCCAGATAACTTGAACAATTATAGACCGGTGGCGAATGTCCCCTTTTTGGGCAAGGTTCTGGAGCGGGTGGTCGCCGGTCAGCTCCAGGTGCTCTTGGATGAGACCGATTATCTGGATCCGTTTCAATCCGGTTTTAGGCCTGGTTTTGGCACTGAAACAGCCTTGGTCGCCCTGTATGATGACCTCTGTCGGGAGAGGGACAGAGGGAGTGTGACTCTGTTGATTCTCCTTGATCTCTCAGCGGCGTTTGATACCATCGACCATGGTATCCTTCTGGGGAGACTCACGGAGTTGGGAGTTGGAGGCACTGCCTGGCAGTGGTTCCGCTCCTACTTGGCGGATCGTCGCCAGAAGGTGGTACTTGGGGAACATTGCTCGACACCTTGGACTCTCCATTGTGGAGTCCCTCAGGGGTTGGTTTTGTCCCCCATGCTTTTTAACATCTACATGCAGCCTCTGGGTGCCGTCATCAGGAGTTTTGGAGTGCGTTGCCACCAGTACGCTGATGACACGCAGCTCTATTTCTCCTTTTCATCTTCTACAGGTGAGTCTGTGGATGTGCTGAATCACTGCCTGACCGCGATAATGGGCAGGATGAGAGCTAATAAACTGAGACTCAATCCAGACAAGACTGAGACACTGTTGGTGAATGCCTTCCCTGCCCAGATGGTGGATGTTTACCCTGTTCTAGATGGGGTTACACTCCCCTTGAAGGAACAGGTACGTAGTCTTGGGGTTCTTTTCAATCCTTCCTTGTCTCTTATTTATTTATTTATTTATTTATTTATTTATTTATTTGTTTATTTTCATTTCTAGACCGCCCATAGCTAATAGCTCTCTGGGCGGTGTACAAAACGAGATTAAAATACAATATAGAATAAAATCAGTAACAAAGGAACACATTAAACTAAAAACATTAAACATAAAGCATTAAACATTAAAATGCCTGGGAGTACAGCCAGGTCTTAACCTGGCACCTAAAAGAAAGAACCGTAGGCGCCAGGCGTATTTCCTCCGGTAAACTGTTCCATAATTTGGGGGCCACCACAGAAAAGGCCCTAGATCTAGTAACAGTCCTCCGGGCATCCTGGTGAGTTGGTACCCGGAGGAGGGCCTTAGATACTGAACGAAGTGAACGCGTAGGTTCATAGCGGGAGTGGCGTTCCACAACGCAAGTGGCCTCGGTGGCAAGGAATGCGTTCTACCACCTTCAGTTGGTTGCCCAGCTACGCCCCTATCTGGACAGGGATGACCTTGCCTCAGTTGTTCATGCTCTGGTAACTTCTAGGTTGGATTACTGTAATGCGCTCTACGTAGGGCTGCCCTTGAAGACAGTTCGGAAGCTTCAGCTAGTGCAAAATGCAGCAGCCAGACTGCTGACGAGGACCAGCCGGTCAGCGCATATAACACCTATTCTGGCCCGTTTGCACTGGCTACCCATTTGTTTCCAAGCCAGATTCAAGGTGCTGGTTTTGACCTATAAAGCCTTACGCGGCGTGGGACCGCAGTATGTTGTGGAACGCCTCTCCCGCTATGAACCGACCCGGTCACTTCGCTCAGCATCTAAGGCCCTCCTCCGGGTACCAACCCATTGGGAAGCCCGGAGGACAGTTACTCGATCTAGGGCCTTTTCTGTAGTGGCCCCCAAACTGTGGAACAGCCTCCCCGAGGAAGTACGCCTGGCGCCGACGCTTCTATCTTTTCGGCGCCAGGTTAAGACCTGGCTATGCTCCCAGGCATTTTAAGCGTTTAATGTTATAACTTTAAATCTTTTATTTTTTGTTTGCTGCTTATGTTTACTGTTGGTAGGTGGATTTTATTGTGATATTCTGTATTTTAATCTTTTTGTACACCGCCCAGAGAGCCACTCACTATGGGCAGTTTAAAAATGAAACAAATAAATAAATAAATAAATAAAAATACAATCACCATGCAATTAGGAGCAACAACGCAAGGTCTGGGCGAGTGATATCAATGAGATTAAATGGGAAACCTATTAACATAACCATCATCCAAGTCTACGCTCCAACATCAAATGCAGAAGAAGAAGAACTGGAGAGATTTTACGCAGAAGTACAGGAGGAAATTGATCACACACTAAAACAAGATATGATGATAATCATGGGGGACTGGAATGCAAAAGTAGGGAACAGAGAAGAACTAAGAATTGTGGGGAAATGGGGCTTAGGAGACAGAAATGAAGCAGGAGAAAGACATTGAATTCTGTGAAGCCAATAATTTGTTTCTTGTGAACATGTTTTCTGAGCAACCAAAAAGACTGTACACGTGGACATCACCAAATGGTCAATATAGGAATCAAATTGATTATATAATTCGAAACAGAAGATGGAGAAGTTCCATACTTTCTGCAAAAACAAGACCAGGAGCAGACTGCAGTACAGATCATGAACTGGTTGTATCGAAAATCAGAGTAAAGCTAAAGAAGACCAACAAAGCAATCATAATGCCAAAATACAATTTAAATAACATCCCAGAAGAATATAAAGATCAAATAAGGAACAGGTTTGAGGCTTTAAACTTAGTTGACAGAGAACCACAAGAACTATGGAATGAAGTCAGGGACATTATCAGGGAGGAATGCAAAAAGACAATACCTCTTGTTAAAAAGAGAGAAAGACCTCAATGGATGACTGAAGAAACTCTTAAAATGGTTAAAGAGAGAAGGAAAGCAAAAGCAAAAGGAGATAGAAACACGGTCAGAACCCTAAATGGAACTATACAACGACTAATATGTAGTGACAAAGAAAACTATTACAATAGTTATTGTATAGAAATAGAAAAGGACAACAAAATGGGAAGAACAAGAGCCCTATTCCAAAATATTAGAGAAATGAAAGGGAAATTTAAACCAAGAGTAGGGAAGTTGAATAATCAACAAGGGAACACACTGACTGACTGAGATGAAATAAAAGGAAGATGGAAGCAATACACTGAAGAACTCTATAAAAGAGATGACAGGATGACAGATTCATTCATGGAGGAACCATATGATGAAGTACCAGAATTTTTAAAATGTGAGGTGAAAGCTGCTCTTAAAATTCTTGGAAGAAACAAATCACCAGGAATAGACAGCATACCAATAGAGTTGCTACAAGCAACTGAGACTGAATCTGTCCAAATTTTGACAAAAATCTGTCAAGAAATATGGAAAACTAAACAATGGCCCACAGACTGGAAGCATTCAATATATATCCCACTTCCAAAGAAAGGGGATCCCAGAGAATGCAGTAATTACCAAACTTTTGCCTTAATATCCCATGCAAGTAAAGTAATGCTCAAGATTCTACAACAAAGGCTCTTACATTATGGAGCGAGAAATGCCGGACGTCCAAGCTGGATTTAGAAAAGGAAGAGGCACCAGAGATCACATCGCAAACATACGTTAGATAATGGAACGGACCAAGGAATTTCAGAAGAAAATCACCCTGTGCTTTATAGACTACAGCAAAGCCTTTGACTGTGTAGATCATGAAAAACTATGCAATGCTTTAAAAGAAATAGGGGTGCCACAGCATCTGATTGTCCTGATGTGCAACCTATACTCTGCACAGGAGGCTACTGTCAGGACAGAATATGGAGAAACCGATTGGTTCCCCATTGGAAAGGGTGTGAGACAAGGTTGTATTTTATCTCCCTATTTGTTTAATCTGTACGCAGAGCATATCATACGGAAAGCGGGATTGGACCAAGATGAAGGAGGTGTAAAAATTGGAGGGAGAAACATCAATAATTTAAGATATGCAGACAATACCATACTCTTAGCATAAACCAGTAATGATTTGAAATGAATGCTGATGAAAGTTAAAGAGGAAAACACAAAAACAAGACTACAGCTGAACGTCAAGAAGACTAAAGTAATGACAACAGAAGATTTATGTAACTTTACAGTTGAGAGTGCTGGAAGATGGCCGCTGAAGGGAGAGGCTGTGAACCCTCTCTAACATAATAACTTTTCTCCAGCTCCTCCTAAAGCTCTTAAAGTTTCTTTTGATGCTTTTAAAGTTTTTTTAAAGTATTTAATCCTTATGACAGCATTTATTTTTTTTAAAAAAGAGCTCTCTACTTCTACTTTCAACTTCAATCAGTCTGACCTTGTTCTGCGGTTGGAACCTTGATAAAGAAAGGCATGAAGTGTCCTGACTCCTTCGGTTTCTTAAAGAAGCTTTTTTGGATTTAAGCTCAACATCAACTTCTCCCTGAGGTGTGTATTTGCTCCCTTCGAGCCCGTCCTGTCCTTGGGATAATTCTCTATTTTGGATATTATTGCTTTGGGATATATTCCGTCTGGAAAGAAGCTGCAGCATCTGCTGTTAACCCTCCGCCTTCCTGCTAGAGCTCTTAAAGGTGAATCCCAGCAGTATGGTTCACACTAGAAAGGCATATAGAGAACAAGGAATCTGCATAGAAGATGGCTTACTTCCGTCCACTGTCCAGGGAAAGTAGTTACAAATTACACACTTTTTCCCATCTAATATGAAGGAGAAGGAGATCGATCAGGGCTTCCTAGTTTCCCCCTCCGATAAGGGGCTAGGGACATATGATAAGGGTTATACAGACGGATCTGACCCTAACTCCGGAAGGATTCCTACTGATGCTGTTATTATGGATTGGTCGCTAGATATGAAGAGGACTCTTTATCTGGACCATCCTGTGTCCTTCTCATATGATCTTGCTACAGAACTGGAGTTAGCGAAAAAAATCCTTTAATGCTCTGTTACCTGAATCCCCTGTTAACCCAGTTTCGACGGGTCTCCCTATGGAGGAGCAAATTCCTATCTCCCCTCTAAATCCACAGCCTCTACCCAATACCCTAGAGCCATCTACGGGTAAGGATTATACGTCCTTCTCTCAACAATCAGATGAGCGTACTTTGAATGCACGCCTAGCTGTAATCTCGTTGGAGATCCTGTGTATCAAAAATTTCCTCACTGAGACTAATAAACTGCTGACAACTCTAGTGGAAGAAGCAAAAAAGATGACTCTTCAGCCTAGGACGGATTTGTTTCAATGCCCAAAAGAGTGGAGCGGCAATCCTGGACTGACATCTGTTTCCAAGTGTCGTCATAAACCGAAGAAGTCAATAAACATGAAGAAGACAAAAAATATTAAGAACTTCAGAGCTCCAAAGGCTAGAAAGATGAACTTTTCTAAACTTTTAGAATTTTAGAAGCGACAGTAACATCTAGGAATTCACAACATACTACTCCATCGCACCAAGGATCACGATTGATTCATCCCACATCCAAGCTAGAGACACATCATCTGGTACCACCCACAACGATGTCACAGTCCATTGGTTCTCCCCCTCCTTCTTGTCGTCTGGTGGCTCAGCGGAGCATGCCTCAGCCCCTGTCAGCAGCAGTTCCCGTTTTAACATCAAAAACGACAAAGTGTTGGAATCTCAAATTCATTCCACACAAACTAGCACTATTGGACTGCCCTGGACTAAGCTTTCAGGCCACACAACTTGCTGGGAAACATCAAATCGTTAATTTACTACAGTCATTGATTTTGGAGCGAATATCGGTATCGGATATCATCAAAGCGGACTTCCTTTATAGCAATTCTAGAAAAGCTAATATCCTTCTAACCCTTAGGAACTCGGTGAACCTCTTACGAGCGAAAAGGCGCACGTTACGTATGCACAGCATAGTTCTTCAAAGATATTTTTTGAATATAGCTCCCCCGCTTCCGTTATTTCCACCTTCATATTCATCAAAAATGGCTGGCTTTAAGCCAGAACCTTCTGGTAAAGGATCAATCGTCCAATCAATACCATTGGCCACCCCCCTCACGCATTGTAATTCCAATCCTCCGTGGGCTAATCACCGTACTTCTCTGCAGGGAGAATGCTCCTTAAATGAAGAGCCTAGACTGTCTCCCAGTAACAAAGATCTTTTTAGCTCCTTAAATGAAGAAGAGAAAAATCTTTTTGAGGCCTATAGTGCCCTTCCCTCATCATCTCAACAGGGTATTATTCAGAGACTACAGAGACTATCTTGTTATCTTCAAACGAGGATGTCCCAACCCGAGTCTCTGCCCTCTACTTACCCAGGAATTTCTCCTGCTGTAACGGCCGCTGGAACCCCTCAATGCGTTCAGGAAATGCAGTCCAATTCCCTTCAGGAACACAAAACTCGCCTAGGTCAACCTCTCTCATTGGACCCTCGTTGCTTAATCTATACTTCCGCACATATGGCACCGCGGACGACCTTTTTAAATATGTGTTCAATTCCCTCCTGGACCGATGTTAGGTTTCTAGAGAAAGATGAAATGGGGTCTCCCTCTAAATGCCAGCCTGTGACGAGCCCTCCTCGGGTCCCTCAACTAATTTCGAACGTCAGCAGGCCGGCGCACATGTGTGAGGCAATTATTCATCTTGAGGAAGATATCTCTACATCCCATCCATCAAATAATCTAAAAGCCGTTCCTTCTTCGTGACCGACATCACCTATACAATATTATGTTAGTGTATTGCTGATTAAGATTTTGTCTTGGAACATTGCGGGATGGTCATCTAAGTTTGTAGATGAGACTTTTAAAGACTTTTGTTCTCAATTTCATATTTTATGCATCCAAGAAACATGGGTAACTTCATCTTCCTTCCCTTCGTTGCCTGGCTATGCTACCTTTACTTTACCCGCAATTAAATCTGACCTTAATGGCAGACCTCGAGCCGGCCTAGCAACACTAATTAAAGTGGATCACAACCCTAATATTACTCTAATGGAGGTCGGTTCCTCTGGTAATATTTTAATCACACAAATTAGTTGGCCTTCTGGCCTAAAACTTTTTCTGATTAATGTATATTCCCCTCCTTTTAATTCTAAATATACATCCTTAACAATCTGGACTGACTTAGATCAAATATTAGCATCCTTATATCAGTCAAATTCAGATCCCCTTATTTTGATGGTTGGTGATTTGAACGCCAGATTAGGTAAAAGTAATTCTATCATAGCTGGCAAGCTTGGGTTGACTTTGGAAGACATGGCATCGTTTCCCAACAGGGCATCCTGGGATGTAAATATTAACTCTGCGGGCCTTTCCCTTTTTGCGCTTATTTTTAAGTATCAGCTAATTATAGCCAATGGAACTATTAGAAGCCCGTCATCGGATTTTTATACACACATTGGTCCTAGAGGAAAGAGTGTTATCGATTTTATGATCCTTTCCCAGTCCAGCTTCTCTCATTGCGAATCCTTTGAAGTATTGGCAAGGTCAGAGAGTGACCATATGCCTATTTACTCTTCTTTCATGTTTCCATTAAATCTTACCTTGACTCCATCTTTGCCAAATGAGCACTTTGCCCCTTACGGTGAATGAAGGATCCGATGGTCTGGGTCGATACAAGAAGATATAAACTCTTTCCTGTCCTCTCCCAGGTCACTAATGTTAAGAGACCAACTTTTGACTGCGGAAGACCCTCTAGAAACTTATATTTCAATAATCAAGGAGATTAGACCGATGGTGGTCACTCATCAACCCCCTAGGTTGACAAAATCTGGCTGGTACGATAAACAGTGTGGAGTCTATAAACGAACCCTATTAAGAGCAATAAGGAAGATCAGAAAGGTAGATTCCTTAGAAAATTTTAACTCTTATATACATGCCCGCAGAGCGTATAAAAACCTTCTCCGAGCAAAAAAAGATCAGTACATCTGTCACCAGTGGATGGAATTGGGTCTGGCTTCATTAGAAAAGAATTCAGACAGATTCTGGGCCTTAGTGTCACAGGGGATTAGAGGGGATTCTTCTCATCTGGACAACCAAATCACTTCCTCTCAATGGTGTGCTTACTTTTCTTCTCTCTTTAGCTTTCCCGTCTCTAATCCTTGGGGGATATTTATCTCAATTTGGACTCGCTGGCTCTCTGCTCCTGCCCAGAGTGGGACCCAGTTACTCCCAATGAAGTAACTAGTCTGATCTCCTCTCTCCCTGCAAAACAAGTGCCAGGTGAGGATATGCTCCCTGCAGAGCTGTTTAAAGCGAACCCCAACTGGTGGTTGCCGGTTCTGGCCAAGTTGTTCACCTTCATAAACCACGAAGGCATAATCCCTCCTGGATGGGGTCTTAGCATTGTGGTTACAATTCATAAAAAGGGTTCAAAGGTAGACCCAAAAAACTTTAGACCAATCAGTCTCCTTGACATAGTCGCCAAACTTTATGCTAAATATCTTTTGCACAAATTGGATGACTGGGCCGTTGAGAATGCGATCCTCACCGAAGAACAGGCGGGTTTTATAAAAGGAAAATCCATCATAGATCAATGCTTTACCCTGTCTCATTTAATCCAAAAGTATTCGGCGACTGACAAAAAGGAACTTTATGTAACCTTTGTCAACTTTTCAGCAGCATTTGATCTTATTGATAGAGATCGGCTCTGGCATAAATTATTCTGTACTAACATAGACAGAAGATTACTCTGTCTATTGCGCATGTTGCATACAAACACCTCTTTCAGGGTTAGGCTGGATGCTAATGGTCTCCTTTCTGAAGCCATCCCTACCAGCAGAGGGGTCCGTCAGGGATGCCTTCTGGCTCCTTTTCTTTTTAACTTTTATATCAATAATATTGTACAAGAACTTCGCGGGCCAGAATTCTTTCCTGCCTCAATTCTAGATATTAAGCTTTCAATTTTACTGTATGCCGACGACCTAGCCCTGATCTCCATCACTCAAATCGGGATGAGGAAGTTGTTAAGGAGCTTGGGCAAGTTTTGCGCCAATGAACAATTATCAATTAATTATACCAAAACCAGTGTGGTAGTCTTTGGTAAGAAAAGAAAAACCCACACTTGGAAACTCAATGGTTGTCATATTGTCCAGCTCCGTAGCGCTAGATATCTCGGCCTAGCATTCAACGCTAACTTTGCATGGAAACCTCACTTTGACTTCCTGAAGTTGAAAGTATCCCACTCTGTTCTTTCATTACTTCGTTATTTAAAACTTAAAGGTGGGTCTCTGGTCTCCCCTGCTGTTGAGGTTTTCCGTGGAAAAGTTTTTCCTCAGCTTCTTTATGGGGCTGAGGTCTGGGGGCATGCTAATCCTTCAGCGCTCGAGACAGTCCAGAACACCTTTCTGAGATCTATACTTGCTCTTCCTCAAGGCACCCCCGCCCCCCCTTTTAAGGATGGAAACGGGCTTACAATCCATAGAGTCTGCTGTTCATGCAGCCTTGGCTATGTACTGGCTGAAGCTCACTAATATGGATGAGGCTCGTCTCCCTAAGAAGTGTTTTTTGGAACAACTCAAGAGCCCATCTCATAACACCTGGTTTATGCGTACCAAACTTCTCTTGGCCACATATGGAATTAGCATGGAAACTCCTCCTTCTTATGTCTCATCGCGAGTGAAACAGCTTTATAAGGAAAGAATATCCTTATATTCTAAGCGATGGGACTTGTTCTCTTCATCACAGTCATCTTTTTCCTACTGGTATCCTCTCTTTAAAACCGCTTTTGGCATTGAACATTATTTTTTCTTTTTAACCACTCCCTCCCTTAGAAAGGCCTTTACAGCGTTACGTTTTCAATCTATGCCTTCGGCCTTTCTGGATGGGAGATATGCGAGGGTCCCAGTTTATTTAAGACATTGTATATGTAATTCAGGAGAAGTTGAGGATGTTGTCCATTATTTATTGAGATGCCCATTGTATAATGCACTTAGGCTCAAACTTTTTTTCCAGTCCGTCACCTGCTGTCAAACAGACCACTGCTGGAGCAAACTTGTGTTCTTCTTGCGAGTACTGATATTTTTGTAACCACTCAGGTAGCAAAGTTTGCCCTGGCCACAAGGAAATTGAGAGCTAGATATTTAAAACAATTGCCATCCACCTCCGAGGTGTCCTTAAATTAGTATTCTTCAAATCCTCCCCGGGGGTCTTAATATACTCAAATGGGGTGTTATTGTATTTTTATTATGTTGTAATGAGTTTATGAATCTTATCCTTTCTTTTCTTAGGATGCTGTACTTTTATCGCTGGTAATTTTAATGTGCTTTTTAAAAATTTCTTCTTTTTGTATTGTATTGTGATGGCCTTTGGCTAAAAACAATAAAGATAATCATTCATTCATTCGTTGACAATGAGGACACTGAACTTGTCAAGGATTATCAATACCTTGGCACAGTCATTAACCAAAATGGAGACAATAGTCAAGAAATCAGAAGAAGGCTAGGACTGGGGAGGGCAGCTATGAGAGAACTAGAAAAGGTCCTCAGATGCAAAGATGTATCACTGAACACCAAAGTCAGGATCATTCAGACCATGGTATTCCCGATCTCTATGTATGGATGTGAAAGTTGGACAGTGAAAAAGGTGGATAAGAGAAAAATAAACTCATTTGAAATGTGGTGTTGGAGGAGAGCTTTGCACATACCATGGACTGCGAAAAAGACAAATAATTGGGTGTTAGAACAAATTAAACCAGAACTATCACTAGAAACTAAAATTATGAAACTTCGGATACATAATGAGAAGACATGATTCACTAGAAAAGACAATAATGCTGGGAAAAACAGAAGGGAGTAGAAAAAGAGGAAGGCCAAACAAGAGTTGGATTGATTCCATAAAGGAAGCCACAGACCTGAACTTACAAGATCTGAGCAGGGTGGTTCATGACAGATGCTCTTGGAAGTCACTGATTCATAGGGTCGCCATAGGTCGTAATCGACTTGAAGGCACATAACAACAACAACAAAGTATGGTGTACAGCTGTCCTTAAAGGTGGACCTAGAAGCTTCAGCTTCTGCAGAATATGGCTGCCTGAACTTTAAATGGTACTGTCCTGCCTGAAGTTGAGAAACTCAGACTCTACAATAGTGTTTTCTCTTTTTATTACAGTAATAGGCAAGTGAAGTGCAGAGAGTCTCATGTAATTAACTACTGTTTCTAGGGACTCAGCTTTTCCCTAGCACTAGCTAAGCATGACTTCGCGACTCCAAAACGTTGACTCAGCAACTGTTATTCTCCCCCCACCCCGCCCTCCGAGTCTGCTTAAGTAGGTTGGGAGCACAAGCACAAATGAAGACTCCTCCTTAGCTAAGTCTGTTGAATTTCCTGCCTCAAGCGTCTTCAAGTATGGGATGAAGGTGGAGCCTCAGCCAGTCTCTCGTCTTCCCCCTCTGATGGAGGGGGGCTGTTAACTGTCAGTTCAGGCATAGGAAGTGGAGGTGCACCCGCCAGGAAGTGCCTGATGGGTTAGGTTGAGCTCCCGCAGGGGAGCCTGGAGTTGCGGAGGCTGTGGTGTCAATGACAGGGCTCTAGGTCTGTTCTGCTGCTGGACCCCTCCCCAAGTGATTTGTCCCAGTCCACATCCTCATCCTCTGTCTCGCCCCCACCTGGCAGGGCTCACGACAGGTACATCCAAGTTTGTTCATATTACATCAGTCTTAAAAGAACTTCAATGGCTTCCTAGTCACTTCTGGCCCCAAATTTAAGGTGCTGGTATTTACCTTTAAAGCCCTAAATGACTTGGGACCCAGGAACACTTCTTCCTGTATTAGCCTGATGAATTTTTTCTCCAATTGCCTTCCTCATCAGAAGCACACTGTGTAGCAACAGGGCTTTTTTGCTGGTGGCACTCGAGTCATAGAATGCCTTCCCTAAAGAAGTGCATGTTTTTCAGCACCATGTTAAGACATTACTATTTCCCTAAGCATTTTATTTTGTGTAATGCCTTAGCCTGCTGTATGTTGCTGCCTCATATTATTCTTAACATTGTAGTTTTACTGCATATTTTAGACTGAAATCCTATTCATCCTTACCTGGGAGTAAATCCTACTGAAGTCAACAGGCTTACTTCTGAGTACACATGTACAGCTTTGTGCTGTTAAGTGTTGTATGATATAAATAATTCATCTTTCTACATGTTGTTTACCACCCCGGAAGCTATTGGATGAAGGGCAGCATACAAATGTTTTAATAAATACATTTAAGAGAACATTTAAAAATAGAGAATCTAGAAAACTTGGGTAATTTTTTTTAAAGGTCTTCATCTGGATTAAATGTTTTGATGACAATTTTTGGCAAAGGGGTGACAGCTTTTGGTTTAAAAAGTTCCAAATTCCCCAACCTGAATGCCCCTGATCATAAGCAGGGTGGTGTTTTCAAGACGTTGTGAATTACAAGTCCCATCACCCCTGACCATTGACTACGCTAGCTGGATCTGGCTGGCGTTGTAGTCCAAAATACCTGGAGACCACCACATTGGCTAACCATGATCCAGAGATTGATCAAGTGTGCCATGAAATTTGCCATCCTTTGCCTTGTCTTGAGTCTGCATGTGCACACATACATGTGGCTGATATACCTCAGCTGAAAATTTGCAATTTTCTATTAGCTTGCAATGGAATTGCTGCTATTCTACACCTGTCAACCTATGTCCACTTCAGCACGGAAGTAATTTTTATTCATTCATAAAACTCAGGACTGCATTTGACATGTGCAAAACTTGCTGGCCAGAGTTGTTCTGTTCTGACTGAATGAAAATTAATTAGAGGAATGCTACAAAACAGAAGGATTTGTTTGTGCTACAGTATTTGGCAGAGCTCAGCATAACATTGCAAACAGAGAAGGCCTTCCTTTAGCATTGTCTTTGTAGAGAGAAGAGGAAGGTGGACAGTTCCCCACAATGGTCTTCTATACCCTATTACTCACTTTCTGCTATCAATATTATTGATGGCAATAAAACAAGCAGTATCAGCACAATTCCTACAGAAAACTAAATATTATTATTATTACTATTATTATTACATCCCTATTTGCCACTGATATTTCCACTTGTCTTTCCAGCTGCACCAGAAATCATCGGTGCCATTATAGATGAGGTCATGGGCCCCAAAAAGAACTCCTGGCAAAGCAGGCAAGAGGAGGGGTTGGACTAGGATCCTGGGCTGCAGAGGAAGGGGGCTGAAACCAGAGAAGACTTCAGTAGTCTGGCCAGGACAGCTCCCCCCCATTGAAGACACAGGGCCAACCAATGAGTCTCCTCCCACCATGCCTCTAAAGTCCATCAGCCCTCCTGAGCTACCCCCCAGCTCCACCTCCAGAGGGGGGGAAACAGCCGGTGAGCCTGGAAGAGGGGACTGAAGAACTGGCTGATGTGTCTTGTACCCCATCGCCAAGGATATGCCAGTGTTTGCGGTGGCAAAAACAGACTGAGGTTGCTCTCCTGTCCATGCAACAGAGCACATGCTTGCTTGCCCACTCCTGACCTGAGCCTTCCCTGTCCCTATTAAAGATGTGCCAAGGTGCATGTCAGGTGCAACAACATTTTTGCCTGAGTAGCCATGCCTAGTAATTTCTTGTAATGTTGCAGACACCCGTGTTATCTGTAAGCTGATCTATGAACCATTCTAATGTTAATTTTTGCATTGGCTCTGACTGATTCCCATGGGATAGGCCAGGACAGATAGCTAGAAGGAGCAGATTTTAGTTGTCCTAGGGCCACAAAGCTTGCAGAAAAATTTCTTGTGAATGTCTTGTGTAATTTCTGCCTGCATCAGCTGTTTTTTGCATGAGGCATGGTCTCACAGGATGGGGAGATGGAAAGAGGGGGATAGTTCACATTGTGTAGCTGTAGCTAACTGAGGACAGAGTAGTTCATCAGATAATCATGTAGAAGTTATGGAGCATTCAGTACACTGTATTAAAACTGGGCTTCCACTCCTTCCCTTTGGTTCTTCTGAGCAAGCTTGTTGCTGCCTTAAGATTTGAGCCAAAATAGAGGCACACTGTTGCCATGGGAAGGAAATTACGTTTGCTCTTTATCTGTTTTAAGGACCTCTGCTCTTTGAAGGACTACGACGGGTTTTTAAAACATGCTGAATGTGAAATTAGATAATAGTCAAACCACAGAAACAATAGAAGATGGAGGATGAGAAAAACAAACAACATGAACATGAACTTTCTAGTCGTCCAAACCAAGTTGGAATTGTATTGGTTTTTTTAAAAAAACATGGAACAGCGTGAAAGACTTGAGGCAGAGGCCCATGGTTTCCTGTTCTCACTGGGCTCCTGAGGAAGCAAGAGACTTGCCAACAAGAACAACAAAGCAGTATCCAGGGCCGGTCCAAAGTCAGGGTCCAAATAAGCAACACCACAAAGGGTCAGACAAGAGGCACGATCAGAGCAGGCCAAAGTCATGGTCTGGACAGTCCATGGGCAAAATAGTCCAGGGGCAGATCCAGGGTCAGGCTTGGAGTCAACAGGAGAACAGCTAACAGGCCAAGTACAAAGCTGGTACATAAATGTTGGTCCAACAGCTCTTCCAGCCAAGCACTGAGGTTTTTGAGCTGGAGCTGCTGGAACCAAACCCCCAACCTCAGCTGACTCCTATCAACCACCTTCAGCCAGACCTTTATTCCTGATGACACCGTGCCTGTAGTCAGGCCACTTCTCTGGAAGGTGTTTGAGGTGATGCCTCTCTCTTGGCTTAGGACCTGTTCAGCCTTGATGTCAGAGGCTGAACTCACCCTGTACGCAGATGGCTCTTCCTCGACCTTGCCGCAGCACCCTGGCTCCTCATTCCCAGATGAAACCTGATTCAGGCTGGGTCTAAGGCCAGAGCCTCCTGGTCATCCTCTGATGCGAGGACCCCCCCCCAAATAAATAAATAAATAAATAAATAAATAAAAAGCGTGCACGTGCTAATACAAACCCACACTCACACACTACTGGGCAAATTAAGATGATGAGGCTGTATTTGATTGGACTGAAGCAAACCAGTTTCCTCCACTATTGCTCCAGCCATGGTTTGTCATTTCATTAACACCTGCTCCTCATAAATCCAGAAAGTCAATTGGGCTCTTGAAAGGCACTTAGGTAGTGTCAACTACCTGGGCCATTCCCCAATTCCAGAGGGATTTCACCCAGGAATTCAACAGAACCATTAGCCACGATTACAGGACCTAATTGGCCCTGATGAGCAGCACTTTGCTTTGAGATTGTCTCTAGAGGACACAATGACAGATGCATAAAAGGGGGGGAAAGATGGCCGCCGATTAGCAAAGACGTGTTTGCTGGAGCCGGAGCTGTATTTGGAAGAAATCTATTAGTAAACAACTTCCCTGTGCACTGAACCCAAGGCTTGCCAAGAGAAAAATCTTCCTAACCTTCAAACTTCAAAGAACGCCAGGAAAGCCAAGTTTTAAAGCAAGTACTCTACACAAAGAGGAAGATATGTTTGGTGACCCGGAACACCCACGGAGGTAAAGATTTGCTTGCAAATAAGTGGACCTAATGATTAGATAAATGACAAATAACTAACAAAGCGGGCTGGGAGCTATATCAGTTTTCCATTCCTTTAAATCTGGTGACTACAAGCTCAAATAAACTGCTGCTTTTACCCTTTGAAGCTGGTTTCCGCTTGGCTGTGTTATCTTTAGGAGGTGTTAAAGCACCAGGTCAGCTGCAATTGAAGCCCAAACATTAATCTAAAAGGATGGTTTTCACCAGAAAAAAATACAAAGAACTTGAGATAGAACTGTGTACTGATATAGATGTCTCCCAAACTAAAGGAATGCAGACTAAGATAACACATCATTATAGTGCAAAAGAGACAACAAAGGAAGCAAGGCATAGGAAGGGGGCGGAAGCTACAATGATATATGAGAACTGTAATAATGACTGGACGTTAAATAACTCTCTGTCGTGGATGTTAAATGCGGAGGATCCTTTAGGGCCTAATTTGGCTCAAGAACTAACAGCAGCTGTAGAGGAAGGTCCGATCTTTGAGACAGTGGTACAGGGGAAGGCAATTAATATCTCAGTTTTAAGTGACTTCAGTTCAATGCCCCCCCTTGAATCCTCATCTATCTACGAAGAGCTTAAAACCAACCCTCCAGAACTTAGGCATTTTCAGGAAGAGGCAAAAGACTTCGATTTGAATAACCATCAATCTACTGTGGTTAATGAAAACTGGTGTCAAGTGGTGACACAATCCCTAATTCGAATCTCCAAATTCGTTGCTGAGTTGAACTCATTACTTTCCACACTAGCAGATATAATTATTAAGAAAGAATGCTACCATAAAGAAGTGAAAGTAGACTTAATTACAAATTCGCAGGCTAGTCAAACTTCATGCCTGAAACTTTCTCCTACTCTGGCAGTCAAAAAGATGAGTTTACAGACAGCCAAGCAACCTAAGAAGAGTAAAAATATTAAATTCTGCAGAGTCCGACATAAATCTCGTATGAGATTTGATAAACTTTTCAAGTTAATGGATGCTCCGATGGCACCCAGTAAGGGAAAAAAGAGGAGAAAGAGGAAATCTAAGAAAATAAAGATGAAAAAGAAGATAAACGCAACCATTTTGGCACAAATGAGGCAAAATAATAAATCCGCTGAGCAAGATCTTTCAAAGCTGATCAATACCCTAACTTCACATCCCTCCTCACCCAACTATATTAAATTTCAACCACAACAATCAAAAAAGATCTTGGATAATTTCGAATTGGCTGAGGCCCACAAAATTAGAGCATGGGAATTGGTTTTAAGCAATGTGAAAATGGCTATAATAAACTATCCTAAGCCCAAAGGAGCTCTAACTCAGCTCCAGCGAAGGAAGCACTTCCAATCCATAATTGAACATACTATACCTGGAATAGATTGGTGTATGGAAGTTGGTTCGATAGAATATATTTTTTATAATTATGTGGAAGCAAGAGCCATAGTCACATTCCATGATAAAAAAATAGCTAGTCTTCTGTATGAAAGTAGAAATCTACTCCTATCGCAGAACCTAAGGTGCTATAGGGTTTTTGAAAACGTTGCTCCGATGCAAAGTTTATTAGCATCGGTTTTAAATGGAATTAAATTGCGACCTCCAGAATTGATGGTGGAGACAAGGAAACAGGTCTCTCAGATGGTGACTTCTGAGGATGTAACTATAAATACTGAGAAGACACAAGAAACCCATGAAAGAAATAACTCTATGGCCGCTCCAAATGAGGAAGAAATGTTTTACATCCCAGAAGAACAACACCTACTGGAATCGTATACTGCACTTTCAATAGAAGCACAATTGGAAATTTTGGCTAATCTCGAAAAATTACTGACTACCCTAAAAGAGAAAAAAAAGGGGGCAAACCGACGATTCCTGTAATAGTAGTTCGAGCGGACGAGCAAATGTAGAGTCTACAGAAACATCAAACCCACTTGTACCGTATTACACTGAAAAAGAGATCAAGGATCCTTGTGAAATATTAACAGACAAAAATCAAGCATGCAAATTTCAGTAATGACTAGCTCTTTGGAACAATCTTGCACTATGCACTCCCTGCAATTGAAGACCGGGGAAAAATATCACCTGGGGATCTACCTGATCTTCGGCCTGCCAAAACTTGACAAAGTCCTTCCCCAAACTTACATCAATTAAAGATCGCCTCTTGGAATATAGCAGGGTGGAAGAACAAAGACTTAGATCCTTATACCACTGCTTTTCTAGCACAATCTGATATTATTTTTTTACAAGAAACCTGGGTAATGGGTGAGCTATATCTAGATGGTTACGCTCCTTTCCATTTAGATGCCAGCCAA
Organism: Rhineura floridana; assembly: GCF_030035675.1. NCBI lineage: Eukaryota > Metazoa > Chordata > Lepidosauria > Squamata > Rhineuridae > Rhineura > Rhineura floridana. The sequence continues at coordinate 138,656,581 of NC_084482.1, read as the reverse complement.
AGTACCAGAGGTGGTCGTCCAAAAGGTGGTAATTGTATATTTGTATCAACTAAAATTAACACTCAAATTGTAAAGCTCGAACCCTTGCCAAATCTAGCTATAGCTATAATTATAAAACCTCCTTGCTACTCCTTACTGCTTGTCAATGTATACTTACCTCCGAGTCAAGATAAAAAAGCTGTCATTGATAAAGTAGTAAGGTTGGAAGGTTACTTAGAGAATCTAACTGCAATATATCCAGAAGCCTCACTGATAGTTGCTGGAGATTTTAATGCTAGATTAGGCTCGTCTGATGTTTCTTTATATACTAAATATCAAATGATTGCTCCCCCAATAGAAGGTCTTCTTAATATCCCCACAAGACAATCGAGAGATAGTGGCTTAAACTACACTGGCATTTATTTGATGCAAAAGCTAACTAAATTAAATTTAATACTTTTAAACGGTCGTACCTGTGGGGACTTAGAAGGGGAATTTACTTACCTTTCATCAAGAGGAGCATCTCAAATCGACCTAGCCTTTGTATCACAGGAGCTGTTTCAATTAGTGGATAGTTTCAAGGTGGAGGATCGCCCGGAGAGCGACCACCGTCCTTTAAACATTGTACTAAACTGCAGCGTAATACCCTTATTACTAGGATATCAGACCTTTACTAAAACAGAGGTAGACATCCGACCAGGAAGGGTGAGATGGATACCTAAAGTAGAAAAAGAAATAAATGTACGGTTAAACTCCCCAGATATCTTAGTGATAAAAGATTTAATTATTGCAGCAGCTTATACTGAGGATCCATTTCCCTACTTCCAACAAATAGTAGTTTCTCTTCAAAAATTTATTTATTTATTTATTTATTACATTTATACCCCGCCTTTCTTTTCATGATAGAAACCCAAGACGGCTTACATATGGTTCCCAGGCAGTCTCCCATCCAGGCACTGACCAGAGCTGACCCTGCTTAGCTTCAGCAGGGAGATGGCCTTGTGTGCCTCCTAGTAATTTCCAACCGTAACAGGAAAAGTGCCCCCAAAAATTCAAAATCATGGTTTGACCAAGAATGCCGAGACAATAAAAAACAGTTAATATCAACATACAAAGCTTATAAAGTAAATAGATTATTTGAACATCTATCAACTTATTGTACGGCAAGGAAGCAATATAAGGATTTGCTTAAAAGGAAAAAGAAAATAGAATTGAATAAAATTTGGCTACGCTTATTACATGCTTCCAAGTTAAAAAATCCTACTTTATTCTGGAGACTTGTATCGTATAACTGGCCAAAGCCTTCACTCAACCTAGACTGCCATATTGCTCCAGCTATCTGGGAAAATTATTTTGCCAGATTATATCAAAAGAACATTGATAATGGTACTATAATACATTATATGGAAAATGAAATCCCTGAATGGGCTCCGGTTTCTATATCAGAGGTCCTTGACTTAATTGCCAAACTTAAGCTGAGGAAAGCCCCTGGTAGTGACAACATTCCAGCAGAAATGTTTAAATCAAATCCAGAATGGTGGGCCCCTCTGCTAGCTGCTCTTTTTACTTATATTAACAACTCAATGCAAATCCCTAAAGAGTGGGGCCTTGCAATAATCATTCCAATATATAAAAAAGGTTCTCATACTGACCCAGCCAATTATAGACCAGTAAGCCTACTGAATATAATTAGTAAACTTTATGCGACCCATCTGTATGATAAATTGAACGTCTGGGTGGAGCAAAAGAATTTATTGGCCCAAGAACAAGCAGGTTTTAGGACCAGACGCTCAACTATTGACCAGGCCCTGGTTCTTTACCATCTAATAACTAAATACTCGGCCAAGCCAGATACTACGATGTATACAGCTTTCATTGATTTAAAATCAGCGTTTGACTCTATCTCCCGAGAGAGACTTTGGGAGAAACTAAGCGCTATGGATATTGACAAAAGGTTGCTACTACTGATACGGGGATTATATGTGGACACATCCCTGCGGGTTAGGTGTAACAACAAGGGCCATTTATCAAATCCCATCCCCACGTTTAAAGGGGTTAAACAGGGATGTGTTTGAGCTCCACTACTATTTAACATATATATTAATGGAATAGTAGATTGCTTGACCACCATCTCCTCCCATGCCCCGATACTAGCTGGCAATCCTAGATCCATACTTCTGTATGCCAACGACATAGTTCTATTGGCAAGAACCCCAATTGGTCTCAGACTCCTTTTAGCAACTTTGGCCGCATTCTGTTCGAAGGAGTTGTTATCAATCAATTATGAGAAAACTAAGGTTTTAATATTTTCAAAAAAAAGACCGAAACATCGCTGGCAAATTAACGGACACTCAATCGAACAAGTAAATATTGTTAGGTACTTAGGTTTAACATTCCAATCGACTGGATCATGGCAAATGCAGATAAAGGCAACGGTTTGGAATGCAAAAAAAACGCTGAAAGCTCTTCTATCATATTTTTTCAACAAAGGCGGCCAACTTTTTATTCCAGCAATCAAAGTATTTACTGCAAAAGTAATCCCACAATTACTCTATGGGGCACAAGTTAGTACTTATGAGAACTTTTCTGCTTTGGAATCGATACAAAACTCCTTTTTGAGAACTATCTTCGCGGTCCCTAGTTGTATCCCTAGTTTTATTCTCAGACTTGAGGCAGGTCTACCAACTATAGAATCTAAGATTTGGGCGCTGAGAATCACCACCTGGTTGAAATTGAAATTTGACCCCATTGGGCTCTCTCCACATATCTTGGGAGATAATTTTCAATCCCCCTGGGAGAAGCTGATAATGGATAAAATTCTGAATCTGGGTTTTTCTATCTCTGTGATTCAAGAAATGGGCTGCTTAAAAGCTAAGATGAACATTTTACAAAGAATTAAAGATATAGACTACCAACACCATTTAATGCAAGTTAGAAAACATAGGCATAACTTAAGACCACTAATTCCAATGCCATATTTGTCCCATCTAACTATTCCCAGTTACCGCAGGGCATTTACCCTCGCAAGAATGAACATCCTACCATCAATGCTTTTAGATGGTAGATTTAACAAAATTCCATACTGTGATAGGAAATGTCCTTGCGGTGGCGATGAGGTCGAAACAATTGCCCATGTGCTGTTACGCTGTCCTTACTATCATGATCTTAGAAATCAGATAATTAAGCCCATCCTTGATCTCATACCTGGTAGAAGTGAGGAAAATTGCTTGGAGTACTTACTTGGAGATCAACAGCAACTAATCACGGAGAAAGTCGCTAAATTCTGTGCAGCCGCTATTCCTTGCAGGAAAAAATGGATAAATGATCTTTGAAAATGAGTTTTACTCGGGCCAATTTGTTTAGTTTTAAATAGGTTGAAATGATTTTTAGATAATTTTAATTAACATGTTATTTCCATTTTTTTATGGTAATATTGTATCTTGTATTCTTCTGTTATCTGGTCTATGACCGTAATAAATGATGATGATGACAATGATGCATAAAAGAACTTGAGTGATTTTTTTTCTAACAAGCTATCATATCTTGTTTTGGGCCAGATACACTAACTATCTGCTCAGGTCTTAGGCTACTACTAGGATACTACCTTTACATTTTGCAGATTTCTTTCTTTTTTTTTCAGACTAAGATCCCCCCCTTTGATTAATGATTTCAGTTTAAATCTACTTACTGTAGAAATTTCCCAAAATTATGAGAGTTGCTATAGGAACAGGAGTATCATTTAAACAGCCAAGTTGAGTAAACTGTTTTAAAAAATAAACCAGAATAGCATTATTGAACAGATGTCTGTGCTTCAGTCTAACTCTGAGGATAGTGGGCTTAAAAAAGATGAGTCCATATAGTGTTTGACAGCTCTGTGGCTACTGAAAAGAAACAGTGAGTCTGCTCAGACACCTCTCTACTGCCTGAAGAAAGGGAACAGGGCTGGCATATGAATAACACTTCTAAATATAGAATTAGGTTGAGAAAGGAAGTGCAGATGGATGAAAGGAGACCTTATAAAATCAATAAAGCCATAATTGCAGGCGCATTGATGCAAATATTTTAAGGGATCAAAATAAAGCAGCATTAGGCCTTCCTGAAATACAGTATTGACATTTCCAAAATGGATGAATTTGTCTTAAAGATCGAGGTTGCATGTAAACAGCCATATTTTTTCTCTCTCTCTGCAGAAGTTCCATCTTTAGAAGAGAACAATTTGAATGTTTTAGTTTACAGTGAGGGTTGTGTTTTGGGTTTGCATCAGAAAGGGGTGCAAAACTTCTGAAAAATGCTTTTTTAAGCAATATACACTTAAATTACTATACCTATTTGGTATTCTGCTCTTTTAGTCCTTTCCCAACTTTTATCACAAACATTTTGGATTGCAGATTGCCTCACCTTCCTCTATCTTTTCTATAGCAGCCTAGAAGAAAAACCTCAACATAATTACTACTACAAAACTAGAAAATTATTTATTATGCTGGTTCTATAGACACAATGCACAGGCTTCGAGTTTAGACATGATTCTGACTCCAGTCTTATACACACTTACCTTGGAATAAGCCCTGCTGAGCACATTGAAACTTACTTCTGAGCAAATATGTTTAGGATTGCGCCATCAAGTGTTACACAGTATTTGAAGGATGACATGAAGTTATGCTACAATGTCAGAGGTAAATCATGAAGAGAACAAGCACTATCACAGTCCTCTTGGAGGAATGCACTGTGGCCTTATTACCTTCTGGGCACAAATGATTGTGCCCCAAAGGCAGAGTTATGGTCATTAAAACAAAGACAACTGCTACTGAAATTATGCAGAGAACACATATTAAAATCCAATACAAGGTCCAGCGCTGTTCACTTTCAGGGTGTGTGTTCCTTCTTTCATAAACCCTTACTTGACATCAGTCTGGAACAAAAGAATATCTCTGCTGCGTTTTCATAATGTGCCTATTTATTTGTCCTCCTTGTGACAGCTTTATTTTTTTTTTTAAAAAAAAGTCGTATCAAATCCTATTTATTTAGACTAATTCAGGGAGAAAGTTACCTATGAGGGAATAAATAAAAGTGAAGCTTTTTTGAGACATAATAGAGCAAATATTTAGACACGGTTGGAGGCATTATACTTCTAAATACCAGTTGCTGGAAACTGCAGGAGGAGAGAGTGCTCTTGTCCTTAGGTCTTGCCCGCAGGCTTTCCATAGGCATCTGGCTGACTACTGTGAGAAGAGGATGGTGAACTAGATGGGCCACTGCCCTGATTTAGTAGGCTCTTTGTGTGTTATGTTTATGTTAAACACATTCATTCTTTGGTTCTGCGGAACTTGTAGCATCCAAGCTCCTGTGACTACCTTACTGCTAAGTAATGCCAGCTTTATTATACACCCAATCATCCACAAGGTGTCAGAACTTGGGCACTGGCCCGGTCCAGCAAGGGAAAGAAAGTTCTGGATGCTGTCATTCAGCCATTTAACCAGCACCCTGCCCTCCCCCCACAAATAGGCTGTTAAGGATACAAATTGGTCAGGCATTTCAGCTTTCTGGATTTGTGAGCTCTTATATATTATTAATTCAGCTCATTTGTTCAGTTGAGATGAGAGGAAATCTGAGAGAAACAAACTTCCTAATGAACATGGCTACTCTGCCATGGATTGCAGTTGATTGATTTTGAAAACAATTTCTTCTATTCTTCCAGAATAGCAAAAAGTTTCTCAAAAGGTAGTTGCATTACTGATACTTTTTAAGTTTATGCATAAAACAGCCACCAGTATTCCTCATCTGCGGACTGACTGTGTCACTCATTTTATTTAGTGCATTCTGGCATCCTGATTCACCCCATACATATGTTTAGAACCACTTTAATAAATCCTCCAACATTGTCTCTTAACATTCGCATAATGTAGCCCTCATGAGCCACAAGAAGAAGAACACAATATTTGGGCTCAAGGTGTAAAATATTACCCTATCCATGTCCAGGCCCAATGCAGACCACAGCATGGTCAGGCAAATGCCAGGTCGACACCACAGGTGACACCTATGGGAGGTCCCTGCTGCCTGAGCCCCCCCCGCACTGTCCCATCAGCAGCTTTAAACCCTTTAAAAAGGCTTGTGTGAATCAAGTCATTGACTTTTCCCTCCCCAGTTTTCACTAATAATTTGGTCCCATAAGAGTACATTTTTAACCTGCTCTATGCCCCTCATTGTATTAATACAACATTAATGCCCTAGACTATGTTTTTTAGTTGTGCCCTGAATATAATTAAACAATCTGGTTTTCTGCTGTATTTGCCACCTGGCTGGTTCTAAATCTAGTTTACTAAATGATCTCACCTCCCATCAACCTGTTAATGTAGATGAATTTCAGTGTAATGCAATGTATATTTTTACATTATGCTTACATTTATATATGCAAATGAGCATCATGTTATCTCTCAAACTGTCTTGTTTCCTAACACCTTTTAAAAGGAAGGATTGCAGAGCTCCATCTTCTGTTATTTTACAATATAGTTGTTATTTTACAATATACAGTGACATCAACTGTTATTTTACAACCCAGAAGCCATACACAAATGTAACAAGTGCCACAAAAGTATTGTGTAGGTCTTTGTGACCTTTCTGCTCAGCAGACACTGACCTACCTACGTTTTTTGTATGTTGTTGCTGCTGTTGCTGTTAGTTTGGTCCGTGACTGACCCTTTGATGTTCTGATCCAGCCTACTGTGTAATTTATGAAATGATACATTGTCATCTCCCAAAGCTCTAGGCACATCATTGCACAAAAAATGCTACATTCCTTAGATCTGTTCCATTATTTAAATCTATTCCAATCTGGGCTCTGTCCTAGTTTTGCAACTAAATCTGGCTTGATCACTCTGGAGAGTGGTTTTGTTTTGGAGATGGGCAAGGAGAGAGCAATTCTGCTGATTCTTGGTGGCCTTCATTACCATTTACAATGGTATCCTTCTGGATTATCTGGCTGAAATGGGACTGAGATGAAGTGGATTACAGTGGTTCCAGACCTTCCTGACAGGTTAATTCCAGAAGATGTTTTTGGACTCTTAATCTACTTCATGGTCTTTGGCCTATGGAGTGTCACAGGATGCGTATTTAATATCTGCATGAAGCTGCTGGAAGAAGTTATATTTGGATTAGGGTATCATTAGTATGCAGCTGATAGCCTCTTCTCTCCCTTTTCCATCTTCAGATCCCAGAGAGCAGTATCTGGTAGCAGTTTTGGAGTGGCTGAGAGTGACCAAACTAAAGCTTAATTGAAATAAAGATCTGTTCATTGGAAATCCTGGTAATCTACGAGAAGTTGTTCAGTCTGTTTTGGACAGGATTGGTCTGCTCCAGAATCGGGTTTGCAGCATAGGGTACTCCCGACTCCAGATCTTGGATGTCCAGGTAATGATGGTGAATAGAAGTGCCATTGGTGAGCCAGCTGCACCCTTTGAGAAACCTGACCTGTCAGTAATGCCACAGGCATTTCCAGTCTGGATTACTGTAATGTGCTGTGCATGGAACTGTTTTGGAATACAGTTTGGAAACTTCAGTTATCCAGAATGCAACTGCCAAGATGCCGACTGAAGCTGGCAGATCAGAATATATAGCATATGCTGTCCTGGACTCCTTTGGTAGAAAGGGCAAGATATAAATTCAGTAATAAACAAATAAATAACAACAACACATACTCTGGTCTGGTTACCAGTTTGTTTCCAGGCTCAATTCAATGTGCTGGCTTTTAAAAGCCCTAAATATTCTTGAATCAGAGTATCTTAAGGATTGCCCCCATCCATATGAACTGGCCTGTCTCTTGAGCCCTGCTCTGTGTTCCCAGGGTTGGCTCAAAGCATTTTGCTGCCTGAGGCAAAGGGCAAGATGGTGCCTCCACATTCCCATACAGAAGTCACTAGACCCCTCGTTACATGTGGCAAAATGGCCATTGGCCTTGTGGTGGTGCTTTTCTTCTACCTAATTTTTAAACATATTTTTAAAATAAAATTCTTTTATACATGTACTAGTTTAAAAAAAGGGTCCGCCCTCTGCCCTTAACAACCATAGATTCATCCTTACTTAGGTCCTATACGGTATGCTCCAAAATTCATTTGTGCTGTCGGCAGTCTATACACTGCTATTGTTTTCTAATGTTGCATTGTAGTCTAACTGGTTTTATGCCTGATTTCCCTGCACCACTTAATAAAAAGCTATGTCAGATATCTCACTAATTCTATCAATAAATAATTCAAAACATTATCATGTATTTTTGACCCTAAAAACACAATGATATTATTTTGGTCATGTGGCGAAAATATTAACACATTTGCCACAATTTTGGCAAGCATAAAAAACCTATTGGACAATGGTGCACTAGACTGTCAACTGAATGTTACTTTAACACTGGCACAGGTGTGGAATCCTCCATAGTACCTGAGTTCAGAAGCTAGTTTAGGGGGCGCAGGACAGTCTGTGCAATGCACACAGCTCTGACCTCCAACAGAGAAAGCTGGTCTCCAAAAATCTGCCACTTGAAGTGGTCGCTTCACTCTGCATAATGTTAGGGCTGGCCCTGCATATTTCTCTACTATCTGAAGCATGATGGCTGGGCACAAAGAATAGGGCTTTTATTGCTGAGCTGTCAAGATACAGCCACACTTGACTGGTGCATGTCAACAGCCTGCACTTTGCTTATGAGAAGGGAAAAGAAAGAAAAGACCATAGGTACTGCATAAACACCTCTCAAATTCTAGCAAAACATTGCTCAGGTTTTCTGGCGGTGTAATGACAAGGGAAAATATTTTTGACCTAAGTCAGTTGGCCTGAATCTTTTACAACGTATCTTACAGCGAGTGACAATTACTGTATAAAAGAGTGGAAAGGACACCAAAGTCCTTTCGTATTTCATTCCAAAGTGGCATCTTAATGCAACTGAGAACAGAAGCTTCTGAAAAGAAACAATGCGTGTACAATGAAGTACAGATTTCTTCATAATGTTCTGCCAAAGTGCTGCAACAGTGACTTGGAGAAACTTCCTCCCAGGAAATTAAGGAGCAGTAACTTGTTCTCATTCTCAATCACTTGTTCTTCTGAGCTTCCAGTAGTGTAGTGGAACAGAAGTGGGAGGAGTGCACCCCTGGGACTTTTTTCAGAGCAGAAGTAATGATGCCATCTGTGAGAGTGCTACAGTAACTGATGGGTTCTCCTTGCTCTGCAAGTGAATGAGGTGATAAGGACGCTTTCAAGTTTTGCTATTGTTTGTGAAAAATTAGCATTTTATGCACTAATTTTATATACTAAAATTTCATGAGCTAGCAAGTCATCACTCAGAGTATTTAAACATCAGTTTCTTAATAACAGATTTCTAAGTTACAAGTTATATTTTTCCCTTGTTCTGACAGCATTTCTAAATAATTCTTGTTCCAAAACAGGCCTTATATCATGCTTAAGTTTCCTTTCTTTGATTCTCAGTGCCTTTGGGCTAGCTTTGTTATTAACTATTCAAAGCTCCAAAACATTTTCTCTTAGATTCTATTCATTTCAGCATCATAAGCAAAAACAGGTTTTTTACAATCTCTTTCATTGAAGTATAGGTCTATTGGATCTATTGTTTTTCTCTCTCTTAATTTTTCTGAGATATGAAGGTGCTGCAGTTCAAGTAGGCAAAGTCTAATCTTCATTTTCACTGACTACAAAATACTGAGCTGGCAGGAAAAATAGTTAACATCTATTTCACCTCTGTCGTTAGCTAATGTCACAAGAACTCAAGCTTAAAATAAGAGTGAATTTAACTCATATTCTCATGTTTATCTTAGTATGGTCTATAAGACCACATTCACACCATACATTTATCCCACTGTTATCCCACTTTAAACAAGTGTGTCTTCTCCCAAAGATTCCTGGGAAGAGTATGTGTGTGTGTGTGTGTGTGTGTGTGTGTGTGTGTGTGTGTGTGTGTGTTTATTTATTTATTTATTTATTTATTGCATTTGTATACCGCCCCATAGCCGAAACTCTCTGGGCAGTTTACAACAATTAAAAACATTAAAAACAAATTTAAAAACACATTTTTAAAAAGCAATTTGAAAACACATCCTAAATTGCCTGGGAGAAGAAGAAAATCTTGACCTGGTCCCGAAAAGATAACAGTGTTGGCGCCAGGCACGCCTCATCAACAAAATCATTCCATAATTAGGGGGCCACCACTGAGAAGGCCCTCTTCCTTGTTGCCAGACTCCCAGCTTCCCTCTGAGTAGGCACCCGGAGGAGGGCCTTGGATGTTCAGCGTAGTGTACAGGTGGGTTCATGTTGGGAGAGGCGTTCCATCGGGTATTGTGGTCCTAAGCCATGTAAGGCTTTATAGGTTAAAACCAGCACCTTGATTCGAGCTCGGAAACATACAGGCAGCCAATGCAAGTGGACCAGAATCGGTTTTAATATGTCCGAACCGTCTGGTCCCTGTTACCAATCTGGCCGCTGCATTTTGCACAAGCTGCAGTTTCAGAACCATCAGGCAGCCCCATGTAGAGCGCATTGCAGTAATCTAACTTGGAAGTTACCAAAGCATGGACAACTGAAACTGAGTAGTTTGTGAAGGGTGCTGAGAGTTGTTAGGAGACCCCGATTCCCCTCAGAGAGCTGTAATTCTCAGAGTTCTTTGAGACTCTTGACTGTTAAACTATTCAGTACAATTCCTCAGGAAGGGACTGCATGTTACGATGTTCAGTGGATTCCTGGGAGCATTTTAAAACATTTTTTTACCATGCAACCACAAAGGAGGTATTAGCTTCTCTAAGCAGCTATAAAACGTTAAAGACCGCCTCTTACATACTTTTTGTGTCTGTAAAACTGGGCAGATTTTTTAGGATTGTTCCTTTAAAAAAACAAAACCTACAAATGCAACAACATGGAGCACTGAGCAGGGGGTTGGGCTCAATGGCCTTATAGGCCCCTTCCAACTCTACTATTCTATGATTCTATTATTTTGTGAATACATAAAACTGGCATGGGATGAAACTAGGTTGATCTGTCTATTCCCAATTGGGATCAATGCTTTTTAATATGTTCACAAATGATGTAGAGTTAGGGGTTAAGGTTCCAAATACTTCAAATTACTAAAAGGGATTGCTAAGAGCTTCAGATCTCTCCAAGCGAATGAATTGGCAAGTGCGGGTTGTAAAGTGATACACAGTGGGGCAAAAAATTCTTGCTGTACATATACACTACATCTGTGGGACTGACTAGAGAAGGGATCTCGGGCTTACGATGGATAGATCAGTTAAAACACTGAACTAGTTAGTATTGGGAGTATATATATGAAAACTCTAATAGTTAGCTGTTTTGCAGTAGGAAGAAATCTCAACACCAAGGGAATGGGATGACCCTTCAGAACACACTGCTGTTATTCTATAGGTGGGAGAGCTTAAGTGGTGCCCTTTAGATGTTGGACTACAACTCCCATCACCCCTGACCATTGGCTATGCTGACTGGGGCTGATGCATGGAGGGCATCTATATAGAGTTAGAAACCTATATATGTGGTAGGGCTGTACTCTGTAATTGTACAAATCACAAATAGCAAACCAAATAGGGGAGATTCAGGTCTATTTGTATCCTGTCCAAATAGGGTTGAAGCAGCTACAAATTTCTACAGAACAGATTGGTTAGTCCCGAATTGATTTGTAGAGATTTGTACAGATCTGTAGATCAAAACAGTCTCTAATGAACCCATATAGACTGTCTCCGAAATGGAGCAATTACAACACTATCAAGTAGAACACTGGGGGCAGAGAGGGAGGGTTGGAATGCTATCACCCCACCTATCACTCTCTAATCACAATGCTTGGAAGGGATGAAGTCTTAAAATGCAGAGATCTTTTGTAAATTCTGTCTTTTAGAAATATTTGGTGGGGGTTGGGTGACATTTGTTCAGCTTGCATATGTTTTCTGTTCTTTCCAAATCAATCCCAGTCCCACTCTTATTTGCATTTTTTTTTAAAAAAAAGTTTGTTGTTTGTGTTATTTTTTATTTTATATCCTGATTGCCAAGATTTGTTATTAAACCTTGTGGACATACTTAGCCACAGCTCTCTGAATTCAGTATTATTATTATTGCTTTTCAGTTGCTACCCACAAACAATAAGAAGCAGCCAGCTTGTGAAGTCACACATTATTATTGGCCAGCCAGCCAAACCTTGTAGGCATATTAGCCAGCATTCTGGGTTAAGATTATTAATATTATTTCAATTTCTAATGACAGTGAATATTATTAATATTAAATAGTATTATTATTTTTCCCTCATTCGGTACTGCTATTGGAAATCTGCCCCTTATATGACAGTTCTTTTTTAAAAATAAAAATCTATTGGCAAAAGCAAATGTTAAGGTGGCTAGCATGAAAACCCCTGGAGCTACTCACCTGAAATTTGGTAGAGTTAACCCCCTCTATATGGGCTATCATGCCCCCAACATTTCATGTTCCTGTGTGCATATTACCTCCATGATGCTAACAGCCCTTGCCTGCCTAATGCTAGTGTCTCAAACCTAATTTTTTAAAACCTTCATATTTTTTCCCAAAATCCTGAAGGAAGTAACAGGGGAAACACAGGAGTATGGCATGACTGAGCACTCACAGTCTTGTTGTTGTTTTTAAAAAAACTTTTTGGGAAAAAGCAAACTTTAAAAGTGGTTAGCATGAAATTCCATAGAGCTACCCACCTAAAATTTGGCAGTTAATCTCCTCTATAGCAGCTACAAATTTTAAGGTGGCTAGCATGAAAATCCCTGGAGTTACTCACCTGAAATTTGGCAGAGTTAACCCCCTCTATATGGGTTATCATGTCCCCAAAATTTCATGCCCCTATGTGCATATTACCTCCATGGTGCTGATGCTGCCAGCCCATACCTGTCCAGTGCTACCCGCTCATGTCTACTATTGCAAACCTAATTTTAAAAAATGTTTTTCTTTTCAAAATTTTGAAAAAAGAAATGGGTGAAAGGAGCATGAGAATTAACATGACTGATCACTCACAGTCTTTCAAAAAATGGAAAAAGCAAAATTTTAAAGGGGGCTAGCATGAAAACCTCCGGAGCTACCCATCTGAAATTTGGTAGGGTTAATTCCCTCTATAGGGGCTACCACATCACCAACGTTCATGTCTCTGTGTGTAAAAACAAAGCTGTTACATCCGTTTATATTTTAAAACATTTTAAACTTGAAATGCCTCCTCTAGGATGCACACCTTAATGTGGTGAGAGGGTTTGAGAGTGTCAAAGAAGCTGAGAGCAATGCTGTCAGGAGTCTAGACCCTGCTAGGAGTCTAGAGGCTAGACTCCTAGCAGGGTCACCCAAGGCGGAATGGCCAAAGCTGAGACACCAGACAACGATGCATCCAGACTCAGGGGACACACTGACTGACTGAGATGAAAAAAAAGGAAGATGGAAGCAATAAACTGAAGAACTCTATAAAAGAGATGCAAGGATGACAGATTCATTCACAGAGGAACCATATGATGAAGAATCAGAAATTTTAGAATGTGAGGTCTTAAAATACTTGGAAGAAACAAATCACCAGGAACAGATGGCATACCAATAGAGTATCTACAAGTTACTGAGACCGAATCTGTCCAAATTTCAACAAACATTTGTTAAGAAATATGGAAAACAAATCAATATACATCCCAATTCCAAAGAAAAGGGATCCCAGAGAATGCAGTAATTATCAAACTATTGCTTTACTATCCCATGAAAGTAAAGTAATGCTCAAGATTCTACATCAAAGGCTCTTACCATATATGGAGCGAGAAATGTCAGATGTCCAAGCTGGATTTAGAAAGGGAAGAGGTACCAGGGATCATATTGCAAACATACGTTGGATAATGGAACGGAACAAGGAGTTTCACAAGAAAATAAACCCTGTGCTTTATAGATTACAGCAACACCTTTGATTGTGTAGATCATGAAAAACTATGAAATGCTTTAAATGAAATGTGGGTGCCACAGCATCTGATTGTCCTGGTTAGCAACCTATATTCTGGACAAGAGGCTACTGTAAGAACAGAATATGGAGAAACCAAATGGAAAGGGTGTGAGACGGGGGTGTAATTTATCACCCTATTTGTTTAATCTATATGCAGAACATATCATATGGAAAGTGGAATTGGACGAAGATGAAAGAGGTGTGAAAACTGGAGGGAGAAATATCAATAATTTAAGATATGCAGATGATACCATACTCTTAGCAGAAACCAATAATGATTTGAAATTAATGCTGATGAAAGTTAAAGAGGAAGGCACAAAAGCAGGACTACAGCTCAACGTCAAGAAGACTAAAGTAATGACAACAGAAGATTTATGCAGCTTTAAAGTTGACAATGAGGACATTGAACTTGTCAAAGATTAACACTACTTTGCCATAGTCATTAATCAAAACAGACACAATAGTCAAGAAATGAAAAGAAGGCTAGGACTAGGGAGGGCAGCTATGAGAGAACTAGAAAAAGTTCTCAAATGCAAAGATATATCACTGAACACTAAAGTTAGGATCATTCAGACCATGGTATTCCTGATCTCTATGTATGGATGTGAAAGTTGGACAGTGAAAAAAGCGGATAAGAGAAAAATCAACTCATTTGAAATGTGGTGTTGGAGGAGAAGTTTGTGCATACCATGGACTGCGAAAAAGACAAATAATTTGGGGGGTACAACAAATTAAACTAGAACTATCACAAGAAGCTAAAATGATGAAACTGAGGTTATAATATTTTGGACACATAATGAGAAGACCTGATTCACTAGAAAAGACAATAATGCTGGGAAAAACAGAAGGGAGCAGAAAAAGAGGAAGGCCAAACAAGAGATGGATTGATTCTGTAAAGGAAGCCACAGACCTGAACTTACAAGATCTGAACAGGGTAGTTTATGCTTATAGAGTCGCCATAAGTAAAAATTGACTTAAATGCACTTAACAACAACAACAAACTTTAAAGGTAGCTAGTATGAAAATCCCTGGAGCTATCCACCTGCAGCTGGGCAGGTTTAATCTCCTGCATAGCAGCTACCATGTCTCCAGATCTCAGGTCTCAAAAAACCAGGAAAGTTATGGCCATTTCAGTTTTGCAATGTATGTCAATGAGATTGCCAGAGATCTGTAATATCCCAATTGTAATTCAGATTTGGATCCGAATCAGGTCAAATCGGGTCTACATCTGTCCAGACTGGATTGGTCCTGATCTGTATTTACAAATCAGAACCACAAATAGGATCAAGTGGGCATGTGTACAGTGTTAATATGTGGTGGAGAAGGGGGACACCACCACCATAATTATTACTAACAAAAGGAGGACCTGAGAGAGAACTTTCAAAAAATCACATGAGCTTTTCCCAAATATTTGCTGAGAAAACTCTTAAACAGCAATTTAGCTCATTTCTGAAGCAACCTAAGGAGAATTCACCCATCATGAATATAGTACACCCTTGCTGAAACAAGTGATCTATTACCCCCAAGTAACTCAAATAGAAAGCAACTACTTATGAGATAATTTGTTTTTCACACTAATTCTGGTAACGGATTGACAATAAAACCAGTTAGCAGTCTGTTTATAGCTCCTGGGAAAGGCCATAAGCCAGGCACTGCTGCACTAGTTTATTTTATGTTTCTTTATGTCACAAAACATAAAATGAGTTTTGCCATGAAATGAAATATTTTGAATGCCCACAAGGACAAAATTTGGTGGCGGGGGTGGGGGAAGGAATCAGCCACACGTCCTCAGCTCCACCTAATGGAATTTTATTGTGAGACTTGTTAAACTTTTCCAAGTAGAAATACTGACAGAACAAAGCTTCTGCAGCCACCCACACAAATTTCTTTGCTTTTGAAAGAGAACACTTCTTCAGTTGCCTTTGTTCAGAAAAAGAAAACATTCATCTTACAAATTCTTAAGCCAGTCTTGATCCAGATTTGCTGCAGTTACATAGAAAACAGATGGTGCTGATAGGTCCAATTTAAGGATTAAAATGTTGGGAGTAAAACATCGACACATGTTTGAAGTGACCTGAACTAGTGTGTGTGTGGGGAGCAATAGATAGGGAATCTATTCTTCCATCTGCTGATTCCTCCTCTAAAGTGTTTGTTGTTTTTGCAGGTTTTGTTCCTCCCCTTCTGCCCTTCTCTTCCTGTCTTTTTCAACTACCAGTCTTAATAGACCAGTTATTTCTTAACACAAAAAGGGGTACATGCGTGCAGAGCGGGAATTTTCCTTCTGTCTTCTACTTACTTCTCTGTAGCCCCTTTCCAAGCTGGGTTCACTTGTATAGTTTCCCAGTTTTGGGAAAAGTGATGTCAAGGGAGGAACTGTAGATAGGTAAGCCATGAAGAGACAGGGATTCCTGGACTTTTCATGCTCCTTTTGCTTGTAAAATCAGCCATGTTCACTACTAAATTTCCTAAGAGACTGTGGGAGTTCCAAGTTTAAACACATGGATCTGCTGTTGGAAGATTCAGGACATACAAAAGAAAGTACTTCTTCATACAGTGCATAGTTAAACTATGGAATTCGCTTCCACAAGAGGCAATGACGGTCACCAACTTGGATGACTGTCCTGCCCAAACTCAAAGAATTCAGACTCAGACACAGCTGTGGTTTTTTCTTTTATTGAAGCAAGGGAAAGTTTCAGTTCAGTGCACTTCATGAATTTACCTACAGCTTACTCAGAAATCAGCATCCTTCTCTATCCAACTAGGTCCAACTTGGCAGCACTAAGATGTTGACTCAGCAACTATCCCTCCCCCCCCTCCAGCTTAAGTAGGGCTGGGCAGGCTCCCTGCTTGCGTGTGCCCCAAGTCACTGTTGGGTGCATGCATGTGAGCACAGACTCCTCCTAAGCTGGGATTGTTGAATCTCCCACCACATATGCCTCCTGGTCTGAGGTGAAGGTGGGGCCTCGGACACTGTCCTGTCCTCTTTCTCCATGGGGGGAGGGCTATCCGGCAGTAGCACAGGCGCCAGGAGAGGAGCCTCATCAGACTGAGGAATGACTGGTAGGTCTGGCAGTCTCCCCAGGGGAGTATCTGGAACTTCTGGAGGTGATCCTCAACGTCTAGCATTGGCGCTACTTCAGTATCCCACCTCTCACTCGGTTCTTCCCTGGTGGAACATCCCACACCAAGTCCTCCTCACCTGCCTCATCCTCGTCTGTCCACCCCGTTAGCATGGTTCACAACAGACTTTAAAAGACGGTTAGACAAATTCATGGAAGATAAGGTGATCATTGGCTACTAACCCTCAATGGCTATGTTCTACCTCTGCTGTCAGACAGCTTCATCCTGGACATGTTCACAGTTGAGCACACAATGGTATGATGATCACTGAGTACCTTACCTTAAAAAGAGGTAGGATTCAACCATAGACTCTTCATAACCAGCCATTTTTCTTCAGCAAAGGGGACAGGGTAGATCTGAACAACCTGCTTTGCTTCCTTCTTTGACACTGATCGTGTTGCTGTGATAATTCAAGCAGTGTTGACATTGTGAAGAGGATGCTTGTTGGATTGGGCTAATGGTGGACTCTTATTATCTCTCTCTGGTAAGACAGAATTGAACTAATCTTTCATAGTCTCATAGTCCTCCTAACCAACAGACTACAAGAACATAACAACATAAGAAGAACCTGCTGGATCAGGCCAGTGGCCCATCTAGTCCAACATCCTGTTCTCACAGTGGCCAACCAGGTGCCTGGGGGAAGCCCGCAAGCAGGACCCAAGTGCAAGAACACTCTCCCCTCCTGAGGCTTCCGGCAACTGGTTTTCAGAAGCATGCTGCCTCTGACTAGGGTGGCACAGCACAGCCATCATGGCTAGTAGCCATTGATAGCCCTGTCCTCTATGAATTTGTCTAATCTTCTTTTAAAGCCATCCAAGCTGATGGCCATTACTGCATTTTGTGGGAGCAAATTCCATAGTTTAACTATGCGCTGAGTAAAGAAGTACTTCCTTTTGTCTGTCCTGAATCTTCCAACATTCTGCTTCTTTGAATGTCCACGAGTTCTAGTATTATGAGAGGGAGAAGAACTTTTCTCTATCCACTTTCTCAATGCCATGCATAATTTTATACACTTCTATCATGTCTCCTCTGACCCACCTTTTCTCTAAACCAAAAAGCCCCAAATGCTGCAACCTTTCCTCATAAGGGAGTTGCTCCATCCCCTTGATCATTCTGGTTGCCCTCTTCGGAACCTTTTCCAACTCTATAATATCCTTTTTGAGATGAGGCGACCAGAACTGTACACAGTTTTCCAAATGCGGCCGCACCTGAGATTTATACAGCATTATGATATCGGCTGTTTTATTTTCAATACCTTTCCTAATTATCCCTAGCATGGAATTTGCCTTTTTCACAGCTGCCGCACACTGGGTCGACATTTTCATCGTGCTGTCCACTACAACCCCGAGGTCTCTCTCCTGGTCAGTCACCGCCAGTTCAGACCCCATGAGCGTATATGTGAAACTAAGATTTTTTGCTCCAATATGCATAATTTTACACTTGTTTATATTGAATAGCATTTGCCATTTCCCACCCATTCACTCAGTTTGGAGAGGTCTTTTTGGAGCTCTTCGCAATCCCTTTTTGTTTTAACAACCCTGAACAATTTAGTGTCGTCAGCAAACTTGGCCACTTCACTGCTCACTCCTAATTCTAGGTCATTAATGAACAAGTTGAAAAGTACAGGTCCCAATACCAATCCTTGAGGGACTCCACTTTCTACAGCCCTCCATTGGGAGAACTGTCCGTTTATTCCTACTCTCTGCTTTCTGCTTCTTAACCAATTCCTTTTGTGGCCTATTGCCGAAATAAAACACAAACACCATTCATTGGGTTAAATCATGGGCCACTTTATTAAACGGAATCAATTAGAATAATGAACCTGCAGAGGGGAAATCAAGTGCGGGAGCATTCTGATGATCCAGGCAAAGCCTGCTTGCAGCCATAGGGCGACTAAACCTTGCCTGAGCCCGGGGCTGCCCTGTGCCAGACCCCAGCTCAAGCCTGAAGATGTGTAGGGGGTCCAACCCGCATCACCGCCCCCCGGAGCCGTGAAACTCCGAGCGGATGAGGCACGTTGGCCCCAAAGGCGGCCCGTGTTCTGCCCCCTGGGCCGTATAGCCCTGAGCTGCAGGCCCCCGGACCGCCAATCACCCCCAAAGGTGCCTAAAGGTGTCACCTAGCTGCCCTTTCCCTTTAAACCTTTTCCCGCACTTCTTTGCCACAAAAGGGGGACAAGCCTCTGCTTAGTCTCCCTTTACCCCACACCCGATAAGAATCTCGTGCAGACCCCTCTGCAGGTCCATCTGGAAGATGCCATCGTTGCCCCACGAACTGCATGTCCACGCATGCCTACTACTGAGGGCCTTGCCCTCCATGTCTGACCACAGCAGACGACCCGAGGTTACCGAGGCCTCAACTGCATGTCGTCACATGCCTGCCACTGAGGGCCTTGCCCTCCATGTCTGACCACAGCAGACGACCCGAGGTTACCGAGGCCTCAACTGCATGTCCTCACATGCCTGCCACTGAGGGCCTTGCCCTCCATGTCTGACCACAGCAGACGAACAGATGCTATTGTGGCCTCAACTGCATGTCCTCACATGTCTTGCCCTTCAGTAACCAAGGTAATTCCCACCCAGAGGAATGACCACCACCTGCAGAACCTTCCGCCCTGAACCCTGCTGGAACAACATGGGTAGGAGACCATTCCAGTGCATACTCTGTCAACCCAGCCACCAAACTGTGGCCCACCATCCGAGGCCCAGCTGTGAACCAATGTGCGTTTGCAGCCCCAAGGCCAGCCTATGAGATCATGCCATGACTGCAGAGTAGGCTGCACGTCTGCTCCATCCCCATCCAGCAACCTGCCAAAACAGAAATAATCGTGAACAGTTGGGTCGCGGACCTTCAGACTCACCCCCAGGGTGAATGTATTCCATGCGCCCCCTACTTCCACCTCCTAATGGCGTGCACCTGCATATACCAAAACCAAATGGACCGTCCCAGGCAATTCCACTGCCGGGTAGGAAAACCCCATTCCGGAGGAGCATGTCCCTCAAACCCCCACGGGTCTGCTCCCAGGCACTGCGACACTAGACTGAAACTTTATAA
Organism: Rhineura floridana; assembly: GCF_030035675.1. Lineage (NCBI taxonomy): Eukaryota > Metazoa > Chordata > Lepidosauria > Squamata > Rhineuridae > Rhineura > Rhineura floridana. The sequence goes on along the minus strand of NC_084482.1, from coordinate 138,636,456 downwards.
GGGAAGATCCCTCCCCCTGAATATCAGGCAACCAGGCCTGTAGCTTCAGGCCAAAAACACTATGACGCTGTCATGGGGAAATGTCCAGTCCAGGGGGAGGGTAAAATAATGTGGACTAACTCTTGCACCCCTGGTCTGCCTGGAAGTCTGACCTGGCCCCCAAACACCCTCGCCCCCCATCCGGAAGGCTCCGAATTAAGTGTGAGGGCCGCTACATGCAACTGCTGAGCTTTGAAGCATGATGGTCTCAGGGCACCTCCCTGATCAACCATCCTTGGCGGGTCAGGTGAACATGGAGGATGAGGATAAGGGGTATGGGGGTGTGCATGGGCCAGCTGGCCAGCACCTGACATATCCCAAGACATTTGAATGGTCCTAAAGGCCCCCTGCCAGCCTACCTTGCGACACACTGACAGACAAGATACACTCCTACCATGTGATGAATTCCAGCATGTGATTCATAGGAATAGGCCACACTTTGCATAGCCCCTGCCAGCCCCTAACTCCCAGGAATCCCCTCCTGCCCTCTGATAGCTGGTGAGCATGCTGGGGCAGCAGATAGGCATATGGCCATCTCTGACTCCCTTCCCCCATCTCCCAGTATGCGGTATGGGACTAGCTGAGTCGGTCCTTCCTCTAACTGAAACACCATTGACCCGCCGCAGGAAAGGAGGGGGCCACCACAGGTTGGCGCACAAGGCAGCCAAAAACTTTGAACTTGTGGTAAGGCTGTGAAATCCCTGTTATGGCACCATCACCCCCACCGTAGAAGGCCCCCAACACCTGAAGGGGAGGAAGCAAACACCTTCCCCAGCCCCTGAAAACTGCAGGATCTTGATCTGCAACAGTTCAAGCTTTTCCAGGGGAGCCTGCAGCCCTGGGTCCAAAAGTCAGTCTTCATACCCTGGAAGGTGAACACTGGGGCAGGATCTTCCCTTTCCCCAGCTGGCAAAGGGACCCCCCAGTTCATAGCTACGCTATAAACTGTGCCATCAGGTGCTAATATGCACCCAAAGTCTGCCCTACCCGTAAACTGTAAATCATGAAAGTAGTGCCCCACTGCTTCTGAGCCCTCTCGTCTCCAAGAAGGGGCTGAAGTGCTCCATGCAAGAATACAGCAGCCCCTAGGTAATGCTCTGCTGCATAGTTGACTTAACAGGCAAAACTCAGCAGCTCAAAATCCACCATGTGTAACGGCCGGCAATGCAGGCAGATTAGCTGCCACACTTGCCCATAAGGCATCACTGAGTGACCCCACTTGTATGACGGATGGTGAATCAGGTAGACTTTGCCCACTGCCACTTTGGGCACTATACGGGGGGGGCACTGAGAGAGCAGAGGTAGGGGATGATGGGAAGGGGCCAATAACTCTGCCCAACTGTATGTCTTCATCAATTGTCCCCTGGACCAGTGCGTCCATAGGATCCGGAAAACCGCATAATAAAGAAAAACCACATCATAAAATGAGTCCCCCCATAACTGGGCAGTCTGCAAGCAAGGTCCAGAGCCCTGGAGCGTAGCTGGGAAGGGACACTTTTTCCGAGCAGCCTCTGCTGGGGGCTGCCCTGGCCCCACATATCCTTCTGGCTTGTTGTTGTGCCTTTAATAGCAGGTTCGTATTCAGCAGTTATTAGATGGCATGGAGTTAAGCAATGTCATCTTCTAATGTCTGCAGATCAAATGACCCTTAAAGGCACAGGACTAGAGGCCTGTAAAAAGGTGGGCACCTTATCTACAGACCAGTTTGTAAACTAGCTAAAGTGAAGATGCAAGCAAATGTGCAGCCTGCACGTGATTAATTCCATTATGTTTAAATAATTTACTCAGAGAAATATGAATTGGACCAATTCTATGCATACTTACTTATGAGAAAATCCCCGAGTGTCTCGTTACTTCTTCCCCTGGAAGGGTGCATGTGATTGCACACATACAGCAGAATCCTATGTGTGTTTACTCAGAATATCACAGATTAAATGGGTTTTAGGACAGAGGTTTATGGGACTTAACTGATGGAAAGGTTCATATATTTTTACCTGGGTTTGAAGAACGTATTTGGGGGGGGGGAGAAGCTTAACAGTGAAAAAAGGGGGGATGAGTTCCCTTTGCATTTTGGAGTTGAGGTAGTTTTGGAGGTGAGGTTGCAGCACTAACTGGGGTCCCTACAGGCTCCTGCCGCCTCCCTAATGTCTCCAGCTGCCCCCCACCCTCCTCAAAAAGCCCCTGCTCTTTGTAATTACATTGCATTGCTCCAATCCAAATGGCCGCTACGTTATGACAGAGCATCTTTCTAGGTTATTCTGCAAAAGAAGTGGCGGCCACAGGCAGCAGGAGGCTGAAATTTAAAGGAGGATTAAATTTAAAAGAGGATTAGACAAATTCATGGAGGACAGGGCTATCAATGGCTACTAGCCATGATGTCTGTGCTCTGCCACCCTAGTCAGAGGCAGTATGCTTCTGAAAACCAGCTGCCGGAAGCCTCAGGAGGGGAGAGTGTTCCTGCACTCGGGTCCTGCTTGCGGGCTTCCCCCAGGCACCTGGTTGGCCACTGTGAGAACAGGATGCTGGACTAGATGGGCCACTGGCCTGATCCAGCAGGTTCTTCTTATGTTCTTAACCCATGGCTGCTAAGCTCTGGAGGAAACCAGGTTAGGGAAGGCTGACTTATAATCATAAGATCACCTATCTTTTCATTTTCGTAAACTGTTGTGATACCTCAGTTTGGTTCTTCAGCTGAATCCCTTTTTAAACAGTATTGTCACCCATTGTATCACATTGATTCACCATTCTGTGCAGTGAATTAAATAGGAATTAAATGATTGACAACAAAAATAAGCAGCTGTTTTTTAAACAAAAACACTCAACTAAATTGTACTGAATGGTTTTGATGTTCAAACAAAAAATCAACCACCTGAATTCCCACTATCCAGGGATCTGCAGTTCTGACTCATTTAAACTTCAGATGCATTTTCCATCTCCACTGCATATTAACATATCCTCCTGCTAGGATACTTTGAAAAACATGGATTAAATGCTAGCTTGCTCTTTATAATTCCACGGGTAGATCAGGATAATGAAGCAGTTGCCTTTTTATGAACAGCCACAGAGAATCAACAGGACTAATCAAGTAGTTTGGGGGCCAAAATCTTTATTAACCTCATTGCCATGCTTGAAATTCTCACTGATGCACAGGATGGTGCTTTCAAGATAAACCAAGAAGCCAACCAAGTAATTAAAAGAAACTGGTAAAGGTCCCTGGCAGGCACTCATTGCCTGATTAACAATCAAACAACAAAGCACTAGTTTAGATCTTATTCTACCGAGTGCAACTGAGAAGAATAGCATAAGCAGGCTGATCCTTTCTATGCTACTTAGAAGTAATTCTCCCCGTATTCAGTGGGCTTTATTTATTCTCTAAGTGTGCTTAGGAATGCAACCATAAATCTTCCTTACACCACCTCGCTGCGGCTGAAAGTCCTCCCGCGCCTCGCCGCCGCTGGAAGTCCTCACGTGTCTCGTCGCAGCCGCAAGGCCGGCCCATCGCGGCCAGAAGGCCCCCCGCGTCCCGCTGCCGCCACTGCCCCCGCAAGGCCAGCTCACCAAAGGCCCCGCCGCAGCCGGAAGGCCTCGCCCGCACCGGGAGTCTCCCCGCGCCGCGCAGCAGCCGCCACCACAAAGCCTCAGCCGCCAAAGGCCAGCTCACCAAAGGCCCCGCTGCGGCCGGAAGGCCTCGCCCGCGCCGGGAGGCCCCCCCGCGCCTCACAGCAGCCGCCGCCACAAAGCCTCAGCCGCCAAAATTCAAAGGAGGGCGGGAGGCTGGCAGAGCGGCCTTAAATGGCCTTCAGCCGCCCCGCCTCCTTCCTGTGTGTCACGATGGCACGCCGGCGCGCCGCGTGCACGCCCGATGGCGGCCTGAGCTTCGGCTGTGGCCACAAACTCGCCCCTTTGCCCGGAAGTACCGGGCACGGAACGGGAATCCACAAGAGGACCTCTCCTCTTTTTTCATGACTGCTAAGCTTCCTCAGAAGTCTTTGGTGAGGTACCTTGTCAAACACTTTTTGAAAGTCTAAGTACACTATATCCACTGGATCACCTCTATCTATATGCTTGTTGACACTCTCAAAGAATTCTAATAGGTTACTGAGACAGGACTTTCCCTTGCAGAAGCCATGCTTCAGCAAGGCTTGTTCTTCTATGTGCTTAGTTAATCTAGCTTTAATAATACTTTCTTCCAGTTTTCCAGGGACAGAAGTTAAGCTAACTGGCCTGTAATTTCCGGGATCCCCTCTGGATCCCTTTTTGAATATTGGCGTTACATTTGCCACTTTCCAGTCCTCAGGCACGGAGGATGGCCCAAGGGACAAATTACATGTTTTAGTTAGCAGATCAGCAATTTCACATTTGAGTTCTTTGAGAACTCTCAGGTGGATACCATCCGGGCCCGGTGATTTGTCAGTTTTTATATTGTCCATTAAGCCTAGAACTTCCTCTCTCGTTACCACTATTTGTCTCAGAATCCCTTCCTGCAAATGTTAGTTCAGGTTCAGGGATCTGCCCTATATCTTCCACTGTGAAGACAGATGCAAAAAATTCATTTAGCTTCTCTGCAATCTCCTTATCGTTCTTTAGTACACCTTTGACTCCCTTATCATCCAAGGGTCCAATTGTCTCCCTAGATGGTCTCCTGCTTTGAATGTATTTATAGAATTTTTTGTTGTTGGTTTTTATGTTCTTAGCAATGTGCTCCTCAAATTCTTTTTTAGCATCCCTTATTGTCTTCTTGCATTTCTTTTGCCAGAGTTTGTGTTCTTTTTTATTTTCTTCATTCGGACAAGACTTCCATTTTCTGAAGGAAGACTTTTTGCCTCTAAGAGCTTCCTTGACTTTGCTCGTTAACCATGCTGGCATCTTCTTGGCCCTGGTGGTACCTTTTCTGATCTGCGGTATGCACTCCAGTTGAGCTTCTAATATAGTGTTTTTAAACAACTTCCAAGCATTTTCGAGTGATGTGACCCTCTGGACTTTGTTTTCAGCTTTCTTTTTACCAATCCCCTCATTTTTGTGAAGTTTCCTCTTTTGAAGTCAAATGTGACCGTGTTGGATTTTCTTGGCAATTGGCCAGTTACATGTATGTTTAATTTAATAGCACTGTGGTCACTGCTCCCAATCGGTTCAACAACACTTACATCTCGCACCAGGTCCCGGTCCCCACTGAGGATTAAGTCCAGGGTTGCCGTCAGACTATGACAAGAAGACTGAAGGCGTAGGAGAGAGGGTAATGCTTCTATTGCCTCTGCTTGCCTGTCTACTTTTTTGGCTGTTATGGGGAGCAGATGGGTGAGAATGGGCTGTGTTTTGTCAGTTTTCCAGCCATGACTGGTGCCTTCCATGCATGGCTGTAAGCCACACTGTGTGGGCTCTATGGAAGTGGCTCTCAGTATTTCTACCTTTGCTCTTCTACTTTTCCTCTCGTTTTGCAAGGGTGGTGTCAACATAGCCTATTGACAATAGGTGAAAGATGCAGCCATTACTATACATTAATGTTTCAGAAGAAAATTGGTGTTCTGTTTTACACAAATTTACTTTATTTTTGTTAATTTTCAGATTTGGTGACAAGATTTTTTTAAAAAATTAAGCTGCATTGTTGTAGGAGTAAGCCACACTCAATTTAGTGATACTTTTTCTGATTAAATTTGGAAAATTATTAGCCATTTGGGAAAGTGAGATATAATCATATTTGCACACGGATGTCAGGTTTGTTGGGTTTATCTTTCTCATTCTGTACAAGATGATGGGAACTACTAGCCCTGTAACCTGAGCTGTATTTGAAATTAGTTGAGTTTTAAATCATGGCCAAAACAGAATGAAAGATATAAGCAGAATAAGCAGCCAGACTTAAAGAAGCCACAGGTAATTGTTCACACAAATCTCTCATGGACATAGCCTCATCTCCAACCTCTAGTGAGCTCATAAATTGCTTATAATCATAACAAGGTCAGAAGAACCCACTTATCAATACTTTGACCCCATTTATGCATGGTAATAGAGTTCCTGTTTAAATGGAAGATTCACTGAAATGATGGGGGAAATGCCTTGAGAATCCAGAATTCCTGTGATTATTTTTCAACTACACAAGTGGGGATCTTAATCTCAGGAAAGTGATACGTTGCACAGATAACAGCTCCTCAGCATTAGCAGCCCAAATAATCAAGCTACTTAAGTTAGAGTGCTCAGGTTTAAGGTGGTGAGCAGGTCAGGTCTATAAACTTGCTTTCCAGTACAAGACTGCATTCCAGGAACACTGGTAAGAAAACCAATAAATATGGAGTAGGTATAGTTGTAAGGATGAAGGAGACATGGCTGGCTCAGATGACTATCTGAATTTGCATAACCATCTGCTCTATGTATCAGTAGCTCTGGGTTTGTATCAAACAACTCTACTTCAAGTGAGCAGGTTGTGACTCTTAGCCTTTTTTCCTGGGACTGGGAGACAATAGCCAAGGATCAAACCTGGACCTTCCTGTATGCTAAGCCTGTTCTGTTCCACCACAGCATAATATGGACCCCCTCCCAGACCATACTGATATATAATGGATGGGATTCTTGGGTTCATGTATGGGGCTCCTGGGGAACATCATAGGGAAGAACCTGGGAGGCTACAAAAATCCTGTCTTTGGTCTTTCATCTGTCTGTTCCATTAGCTGCATGTTTAAGGTATTTTTCTCTGGAGTGTGAGGCCTGGGTTCTAGTCCTGCTGCCTCTCCCTTTCCCATCTAAATTAAATTATTATTCCTGATACAACCCCAAAAGGTAGGCTTTTGTTTGTCACTTCAACAATTCTCAGGACTTGAACTCAAATCCACATCCTCTGCTTCCTATATCACTGCTGTGAGGCAGTTTGTGGGATTGTCTCCCATGTGAAATGCTTGTTGTTGTCATCCAGAACATGTGTTGTGTAGAACTTTAAGAGCATTGTCTCTGTGTGGTGTCCAACAGATGTTCTGGACTCCAACTTCCATCATCCTCAGACAGCATGGCCAATGATCAGGAACAATGGGAGTTAAAGTCCAACAACATCTGGAATACACTACACTGGCTATCCCTGGTGTACCCTGTCAGAGCTCAAACCCTTTTTTCTGGAAAATATTTCTCTTACATCATCTAACTTTGTACCTCTAAGGCTAAGCCTTACAGCATACATTGCTCTGAGCACCCTAGTTGGGCAGAAGAGGTGGAACATAAATAGGTATTATAAAATCAATCTGAGAAATGTTCTCATGCTTACATATTCTTAAATTATTTCCACAATATTCTCCTATTATTGAACTTGACTAGGATCTAACAACAGAGATAAAATTCATCTCCTTAGTTAAAGACAAATGAGCATGAATGTATAGGAAACAAATTCTCTGTTGCATGTTCCAAATGAGGCTTTTCATAACCCTTGCAACACCTTTGCTAGCTCTGTATCCTTTCTCCTGGTCAAGGTGGGTAGAAAACAAGTGGCGACGGCCATAGCTCAGTGGTAGAGCATCTGCTTTGCATGCAGAAGGTCCCAGGTTCAGTCACAGCATCTCCAGGTAGGGCTGGAAGGGTTCCCTGTCTGAAATCTTGGAGAGCCACCACCAGTCAGTGCAGACAATACTGAGCAATATGGACCAATGGTCTGACTCAGTATAAGGCAGCTTACTATGTTCCTAAGTTCACTGTGGGCTGAATCCAGACAGAGTATGGCTGTGTAGTGGCACCTTTGTGCAGCAGGTGGGCTTTAGGGAAGAGGGTTCCTGTCAGGAAAATATTTGAAGCTTGTTACTGCTTTTCTTGCTTGAGTCTGGATATGAGAGAAGCATTCATGGTTCAGTTAGTCGACTGCTGGCCAAGGCAAATAAGAATATGTGGTGACATTTTCAACCATTATTGTAAATTCTATCTGTGTAATTATTTGGGTTTTTTAAAATGACTTTTTAAAAATGTATTTAGATACCTCAAACATTCCTTTGAGGACAAGAAATACTGCCATGTAGTTAATAGTAGAAAAGTAAGAGGTGGGGATGCTTCAGTTAGCGGCCAAAATCTTGGTGTTTTCTAGGGACGCATATAGGAGAAAAGTAATTATCAGAATATCCATTTTATGATGCGGCAGAAATGGGTGGAAATCAGACTAGGGAAAGATGGAGGGTTAGGTGAGTGACTTGGTAATTTTCCAGTCATACTGCATTTTGGGGTAGAGAAGGTGGTAAGAGAGGGGAAAGTGATAGGAAAAAATTGAAATAAATGGGCGTCCACAGGAATTTTTCAAGGGGGGACATAAAACTGGGTCAGATAGTGAGTGGCAGTGAGGCCTAGGCACCAAATCTATCGAGCTCAATAAACCTGGCCTCTAAGAATGTTGTATGCCAGGTCTGTCGCTCTGCTATTTCTCTGTGGGTTGACCTGCTGTCCATTAACGTGTAGACTTGGTGTCCGGACAACATCTATCTTTAGCTGAAGCCTTCAGTTTCCCCCATGGCCCCATTCACCCCTCTAGGCTTTAATCAGTAAATGCTTAATTAATGCTAAAAATAACTTCATAGCCTCCACATGCACTGCATTTTATTTTCCTTAACAAAAGAAACGTTAACATACCAAAAGACTGGATAATAGTACTGGACTACACAGCAGGGTTGCCATACCCTACTCTGCCCCCACCCCATCAAAATAGGGATAACAGCATTCAGCTAGTTTGCAAGGCTGGCATAACCCCCAGCCACAGCTTGGGTATAATGTTGATGAACTTGATCAGCGCTAGCAGAGTAATTTTTAAAAAATATTTACAAAGTCAAGGGGGCACTCTTTTTATATGAAGTAGGACGTCAGTTCAAAGATAAGTGCCAGTCTTTACTGCTACTTTTTATTATTTTGTAGTGTAGTAGCAACTACACTACAGTCCTGAATTTTCTATGGAAGGACCAAAAAAATGGCTTAAAAATTAATAAAGAAGTTTCTTCTCCAGACAATGGATGTGTCACATCAGCCTTCCTTTTGTCTAATTAAGCTGGCTCTGCTTTCTGAAATGACAGTGATTAAGATGGCTTCGTTAATTCATTAGCTAAAGACAATGAAAGGCAGGAGCAAATTAGTGGACATAACCGTGCCTGCACATTTTGCCTTATAACTGTCCATCTCCCCCAGGCTGAAAATAGGACGAGAGTTGTTGCTTCAACAATGAAGCAGCTCAGACTAGCAGCTATCTGTGAGTTGGAAGTTCCATCCCTTTCTGGCTCTCAGATAGGCCTTGATCTGCACATGGGCTTTCCCTGCTCTTCAAACAGCCTCCTTTGCAGCCCACCAGGCTCTTTGTCTGTGGTTCTGATTTCCTCCCTTCTCACCATCTCCTCTGCTCCTGTGGTCTGTAAGGGGATATGAGAGCCAACCAGAAACCCGGCAGCTAATATGGGGACCTTCAGTCCTGGGGCAGGGATGTCTAGATCCAATGGCTTCTCAGGGTCATTACACTGGTCAACACTAATTTTATTGCCAAGGATGTTTGATCGATTTTAGGGTAACTTTGTGTCGCTGATTCCGAATATGGCATCGGTTTTGCTAGATTGGCTCTAATTTTTGAGATAATGGATGCCCCCATTGAAAAACATAACAAATTCAAAATATTTAATGGACAGGCATAGCCTACCCACAAATGACATGGAAACTGTCTCAAATCATACAAAAGTAAACACATGAAATACCTAATGGCATTGTATTCAGTACAATAACATTAAAACAAAGTAAGCTGATTCAGATAATCACAATTAATGCATAGAAAAACGCTGTGTGTACGATTTTCTTTTATGTGGGGCATCAGGACAATCACGTTGGAGGCTCCAGCAGTAGTCTGCCATCATGTGTCTGTCCCATCTGCCTTGATACCTTTCCTCCATCACCTTTATATCCTGATGGAACCTCTCCCCTTGTTCCTCACTAAAATCACCAAGATTATCTGGAAATCTGTCTAAGTGGCTATGGAGATAGTGTACCTTTATGTTCATATTAGTACCCAAATGTTTAAAGTTAGTGAGCATGTTTTGCACCAATTCTTCATAATTGTCTGTTTTGTGGTTACCCAAGAAGTTCTTGACAACTGAGCCATAACTGCACCAGGCAGAATCTTCAACATCATTCATAAATTTAGTGAAATTCAAATAATTGATGAGTTTACGAATTTTAGGACCATCAAAGATTCCTGCTTTTAGTTTTTCCATAGTCAGTCCAAGGAACAATCTACAAATGTATTTGAAGCAATCACCATCTTTGTCCAAGGCCTTAACAAATTGCTTCATCAGTCCAAGCTTGATATGGAGTGGTGGGAGAATGATTTTTTCTCTGTCAACCAATGACTTGTTAATGACGTTCGCTCCACCTACAGTCATGTGTTCCCTTGAAGGCCATGTCACTTTTTTCCAGTGATCTCGCTTTGCCCTACTATCCCACAAACAGATGAAACAAGGGTACTTTGTGTATCCACTTTGCTGCCCAAGCAAGAAGTTCAACATCTTTAGATCAACACAAATAGACCACTGGTGCTCATGATAGCAGAGCTTCTGCAAGACCATTTTGATATTTTCATATTCTTCTTTAAGTTTTGTGGAGTGAGCAATTGGAAGAGATGCATAATGGTTACCATTGTGCAATAAAACACATTTCAAGCTTCTGGTGGAGCTGTCTATAAAAAGCCGCCAATCTTCTGGTCGATATTCCGGTAGTCCCATTTGGAGAAGAAGTCCAGGAATGATATTGCAGTATACAAGTTCTTCATCTTGGCTGAATTATGGAAGAAGTCCCTCCTCTCTTGTCCGATAAGCTGTTATGTTAGCTTCCGGCTGTAGACAGTTCTTTTCCATTAGCCTGGATGCTAAAAGTTCAGATGCTTGCTTTGACAGACTGAGGTCTCGTATCAGATCATTGAGTTCTTTTTGGGAGAACTGCTCAGGTGTTGAAAAGCTTTCTTCATATCCACTTCCAGGGCTACCACCTGTGCTACACTCCACGTCCAGCATTTCTTCAACATCTGACAATGAAAGGTCAGGCAGTGAGGTAAACACTGGTATGGGAACATCTGTGCTGTGTGGAACAGGTCGCCTTGCTGAGTCCAAATCAGGATACTCCCACTTATGTTTCTTGTAGCGATTGAAGCCTTTCACGTTCACAACACAAAAATAACAATCATCATGATGGTTTTGCGGCTCTCTCCACACCATAGGAACATCAAAGTTTAAACGTTTCCTTTCTCCATTTTTCCACTGTCGTAGGCACTCTACACAGGTTTTGCAAACCTTATGGGGAGCCCAAGACTTATCTTGATCTCCAAGCTTCACTCCAAAATAAGCAAGATATGCTTGTTTTACAAAGTCAGTCATGTTTTTTCTTTGTTTTTGCAGAATGTATCCGCCACAAATGTACAGTAGGGGCCCGCTTCCCAGCGCTCCGCTTCCCGGCGTTCCGCTAATGCGGCGGCTTTCGTTTTCAATTTTAAAGCCACTTTTGCGGCATTTTGCGGCATTCTCGCGCAACACGCCCTATTAAAGTCAATGGGTTCTGCTTTACGGCGTGTTCCGCTTTACAGCGGGGGTCCGGAACGGAACCCGCCATATAAGCGGGGCCCTACTGTAACAGAATGCATTAGGATTGTTTAAGCAGCTTCTTCGTGATGAACTCATATTCCTCTTCACACACAAAAAAAGTATCAATATGATATTATATGCAATGGATAAACTTGCAATACAATGTTCAAGAGTAAAAAGACAGACCAAACCCTGCTGCATATGTCAGCAGCTACAGGTCATATTGGGGTACAATCGTCATTTGAGGGGTATCCATTATCTCAAAAACTAGAGCCAATTCGGCAAAACTAATGTCACTTTTGGATTTAGCATCCCCAAAATACCCTAAAGTCATTGAAATATCCTTGGCAACTAAAAAAGAGATTAGCCGGAGAGCCCTGCTTCCTTTCAGGTTTGAAGTCTGTGCAGCGCTGAACCCTGACAGTAACTTGGGAAGCTCATTTTTTAAAAAGATAGGCATTTGGGGATTATAAGCTCATTCGACCCAGGGGCAGGGGTGGGGCGGGCTGCCCTTCTACAGATGCCCATGTTGAGATCCTGTCCCAAGCACCAGGATGTGCAGTGTGGTTATGGCAAAGTTCATTATGAAAAATCTGGTTTACCCTTGCATATGAGAATCTAAACAGTCCTAGGATCTCTTGACCATAGAGTCTGAAAATCATTTTGCTTTAACAATTTATCTAAAGCCAGGGCCGGCTCCAGGCATGCGGGGGCCCTTGGGCATCAGCTTGCCCTGGCCCCCCGGTGGGTGGGTGGGTGTGCGCATGTGTGCACGGCCCCCCACAGCCCCCTACCTGTCTAGTCTTTACCATTGCCCTTAATGAAGATGGCGGCTGCAGTTTCCCTAAAGGGAATGAAGCCTCCGCTGCCATCTTTGTTGATGGCATACGTGCGTGCTACACGCACACATCTCTGCCATCAACTAAGATGGTGGCAGCGGCTTCACAACCTTAGGGAAGCTGCGGCAGCCATCTTCATTAAGGGCAATGCTAAAAAGCTAGCTGACAGGTAAGTGGGGGAATGGGGGGGCATGGATCGCAGAAGGGGAGCGGAGGGACCCTCAGGGGCTCCTGTAGCTCCGGGGCCCTCGGGCCAGTGCCCAACCTGACCACCCTTTAGAACCAGCCCTGTCTAAAGTATCACTAAGCCCTACTTGTATGTTTTGTAACCCACAGCATTTGCAGGATGAAGGCTGCTTTCACACATGGGGCTGATTGCGTTAGTTTAATGGATTAAAAAAGGTAGCGCTTCTGTCCCGATTTCTAAAATCCCTTTCACACTGCAGTACCTGTTGCGTTAAGGAACAGCAGCTTTTTCAGCCGATATACCAGCATTTCACACAACTGTCTTTCACACGGCTTGTTTACGTCCCTCACCCATGCACACTGTTCCCCACTGTGTAGGAGGTCTAAGATCTCATACCATTGCCAGGCAAACCCTCTCCCTTTAGGATCTGACTTTTAAAATTCTTTTAGTTGTATCAAGACAGGGGTGTGTGTGGGAAATGCTGCTGCTAATTGCACTGATGCCGGAATACCGGTACAACATTAGTCAGGCAAAAAAAAAAAACACCACAAGAATAAAGGGCAGGAATGCACTGCATGCTGGGATGCCTGTCACGTGAGCGGTTGCAGCTAGCAAAAAACTCCTGCAATCTTCTGGGTTCCCAGCCTTGCTAACAGGTTATTTCTGGTGTCATTTACCATGGAAATTAGCGCTAAACTTCCACTACGTTCCACTAGAATTCTGGAGCTAGCTTGTGCGTCATGTGAAAGTTCAAATATAATGCGCAAATTGAAATTACCAGGTAAGAAATCATCAGAATACAGGAATAAAGTGCAGTGTGAAAGCAGCCAGGGCCGGTTCTAAAGGGCGGCCAGGTTGGGCACTGGCCTGAGGGCCTGGAGCTACAGGAGCCCCTGAGGGGCCCCTGAGGGGCCCCTGAGGGGTCCAGAGCTCCCCTTCTGTGATCCGCACCCTCCCATGCCCCCCACTTACCTGTCAGTCGGCTTTTTAGCATTGCCCTTAATGAAGATGGCTGCCGCAGCTTCCCTAAGGTTGTGAAGCCGCTGCCACCATCTTAGTTGATGGCAGAGATGTGTGCGTGTAGCACGCACATATGCCATCAACAAAGATGGCAGCGGAGGCTGCATTCCCTTTAGGGAAACCGCGGCTGCCATCTTCATTAAGGGCAGTGGTAAAGACTAGACAGGTAGGGGGGCAGTGGGGGGCATGGGGGGCCACACACACACACGTATGCACACGCGTGCACACTCACCCACCCACCGGGGGGCCAGGGCAAGCTGATGCCCAAAGGCCCCCATATGCCTGGAGCCGGCCCTGAAAGCAGCCAAATTCAAGCTATGCTATAGAAGACAGTTTCAAAGATCTTAAATCACGAAAGAGCTTCCTGATTCTAACAATACTCCATACCTTACTACATCTCTTGGTTTTTTTTATCCAGTGGCATCAATCTTGTGTCCTTTCATACATGTTTTGGAAATCCTTCTTATAGATGAAAAGTTATAAAGTGGGTCTCTTTTTTCTTATTTCACTTGGGGTTTCTTTTTGTGATTCTAACCCATGTCATTTACCCTAAATAAATCATTATTAAATGTTCATGTCCATTTTTTTTGCAAAATATTTTTCAGCTTTCCAAAGTTTGTGCCAAGTAATTGTTAGCATCAGAGCAGGAAGTCCCTTGATGCGACATTACTTCTTTTGTGTTGTAAATCGCACTTGACCTTCCAGTGGGTTTCTTGAAATAATTTTCAGGATTGCTGCTAGTCTAAATATAGAGATAGAGAGTTCTGCTGCCTATCTTCCCCCACGTGCCCCCATGCCCCCCAAATATGCTCTAAATTATTGAGGAAAACCCCAGAACAGATGGGGGGCACAGGGTGGCATGGAGAGGAGAGAGGGAAAAGAAGTCCCGTTGCACAGGTAGACGTCCTTATGCTAACAAGACAACTTCGTTGGATACAACCCCAAGATTCTGAGATGTGAACATTTTCATATAATTTGCTTTTCAACCTTTGTATTTTTTTCCTTTGGGCTAGATCCAAAGAACTGTGTGTCTACTGTCATGTACCCTGGGGAGGTATGAACACGTTTCTTTAAAAGCAGCATGGCAGATCACTTTGAAACTATGAGAGTTTCATAAGCAGCTTTGTGATATTGTGTGTAGGGGTCTGTTATTCAAAGAAAAAAATAAAGTTAACTGAACATTCTCAGGTCACTGAACATGCTCAAAGTAATTCTTTAAATCCTAGTCCTTAAAATGTTCTAATTTTCTATAAAAAATTATCTATTTTCTATAGTTTCACATTACTGGATCATTTGTAACCCAATTCTAAACTATGCAGTGTTCAGAATATCAGATAATAAGGCCCTAGTGCTAACAGGAAAAGACTAATCCAGTCTTATTGAGGTTACAGTAAAATAGCTATCTAATGCAGAGGGATCCAGGATTAATTCCTCCTCCTATTCGTATGATGCATCCAATTAACCCAGTGAATACAGTGTTTGCAATTATTTTTGAGGCTGTTGTCCATATAAAGCGTTCCAGGGGAATATTCAAAAATGGCTAGAAAAAAATGCTTCTAATCGAAGTATTCAATAAATAAAATAATGCCTACTAAAAAACAAAACAAAATGCAATTCAAGATTACATGTCACTACATTTTCATTTGGGAGACAGTGATAGTTAATTGGAAAAACAAAAAAGTGCACGTGCAAAGCTCTCTTGGACATAGTCATCAGTAGCAGATGGCGGCATGGTGGGGCTCAAGCACTCCCCTGACCTCCCAACAGCTGCAGCTTATTTAGGAAGGAGAGAAGGAGGGGGGAGGTCGAGGAGGTGCAAATGCACTGGCAGAGCCAATCCAGGGCTCCTGTTGGGAGGTCACGTGAGCCCTGCAGCCCCGCCACGCTGTCTGCTACGGATAGTCACAATTTTCTGTTCTTGATATTCTCATAGTTTCTTGCTGGGCTGAAACTAGAACACACATTTATTCTGAAGGTTCCTGCCTGGCTACTTCTCATCTCTTTATCATGTATCAGTAACAAATAAGAATGGAAAGCCTAAAGTACATGTGTCTTAATAATGACTACAAAGAAGGTTTTTTTCCTCTGAACAGTCTGAGACAATTCCAATTTCTTATTTTTCTGAATTAGGTTCACAATGCAGTATGGAATCAGCAAGGCTTGCCTTAAAAATGCAAAGTGAGGTCATTAACTGCAGTTTTTCACACTTAACTAGAAGTTAGAAAGACAGTTATCCTTTACAGTCCTGAAAGACGCTTAATTGGCTGATATTTTTCTACTGCACTTTAATATTGACACTTCCTAACATTAAAGACTATTAGGGTCTTTCTTGGATGTTTGTGTAAGAATGCTATCAAAAACAAAACTATCCCTATCTTATAATTATACCAGGATAAAACTGTTAAAATCTTTAGGTTTGTTTGTTCATTTTTAAAAAGAGATTTAAGAGTCTTTGTGACACCAAATGCTGTGTTAAAAGAACAAATATGCTGCCTGCAAGAATAGATGTATCACAGTGTTTAATGTCAGTCCTGAGCAATTAAGCAAATTGCCTACAAATACTCCAACATGGAATAAATCAGAGCTTTAAGCTCATGGTAAAAAATGGTAATGCCTGAAAAAAGTCAATCTTTACATCAAGCCTTAAACACATTATTTTCTTGTCAAAGTGATAGAAAATTATGTCTAGACATCAGTGGTTTAAGAATGTACCTATAGCCCACAGATATTTCTATCAAGCTTTATAAAGCAGGGAAATTGGGCAGCTATAGTGAATGCACCAGGGGAGCAGGAGACCTGAACTCCTCTCTGAGATATTGGACTGCCCTACAAATTGGTCAAAATGCAAACACCATTTGGGTTGGTCTTTCACAGTCCAATCCACTTGCTGTGCAGCTTGGAAGAATTTGGTAACATGTGCCTCTGAGCATATGGTGAGTGGTGGCAACACCTGCAATTAGCCCAAATAACAGAAACAAGACATGTGCTGTGCTGATCTTGTTTTAGCAGGAAGAATTGGAATTGGAATTGGATTGAAAGAACCAGACCTTTATTTCACTTTAGACAGTCATGGCTTCTCCCAAAGAACAAATGGCTGGTGTGGATATGGCCCCCTGATTAGCCAAGCCCAGCAGCTGTGAGTCTGGCTTTTAGGACACTGACAGCATGCCCGACACTATCATTCGGTTCTATGCAAAATTTCTTAAATTAATTAAAAATCAGCCAGGCTTTTTTAAACTTTTAAACTGCAGAAGATGAAGGTCAGAGTATGGGGTAAGGTCAGTAATAGGATTACAGGTGCTCTGTGAACATGGTTGGTTTTTAATTAATTTCAACAGATTATGAAAACTCTGACAGAAAAAAAGTCCGAAAGGGGTCTGGTTTTTCTCTCTCTCTTTTTACACGTTGAACTTTCAATTCTCTCTGACTGTTTTGTGTATCACTATGAAAATTTAGAAGGTTGTTAAGCAAGAGTTTCAGTGTTCAAGACTATAAGTTTTGTAACGTTTTGTTTTGAAATGAGCTTATGGGAAAGATCAGTATGGCATGGGGGTATTTTCCATTTATTATTGTTGTTGTTTGTTTGTTTGTTTGTTTATTTAATTAATTAATTTGTATCCCGCTCTTCCTCCCAGCAGGAGCCCAGGGTGGCAAACAAGGCACTAAAAATACTTTAAAACATCATAAAAATAAATCTTAAAATACATTAAGACAAAACAGCGTTAAAAACATTTTAAAAACTTTTTTAAAAGGTTAAAACATTGTTAAAAAGGTTTAACATTGTGGAATGCGAAAAATCCATGCTGACTATAGTATACAGCCACTCTCATGGCTGTATAATGTTTCAAGAGTAAGTCCCATAGCATTTGATGGGCTTACTCCCATGACATCGGATATAGTATTGCAGCTTAAGCCTATGAACTATATTATGAACATTAAAGGTATGCAGTTGCCAAAACTCTTACCATCTTCCAGCATCCTAAATCCATGTGATCAAATCTGACACCCAATTATTTGTCCTTTTCACAGTGATTGGTATGTGCAACGCTCTTCTCCAACACCAATAAAGGCAATAGTTTGATAATTACTGCATTCCCTGGGATCCCCTTTCTTTGGAATTGGAATGTAAATTGAAAGTATGTGGGCCATTGTTTAGTTTTCCATATTTCTTGACAGATTTTTGTCAAAATTTGGACAGATTCAGTCTCAGTAGTTTGTAGCAACTTTATTGGTATGCCATCTGTTGCTGGTGATTTGTTTCTTCCAAGTATTTTAAGAGCAGCTTTCACCTCACATTCTAAAATTTCTGGTTCTTCATCATATGGTTCCTCCATGAATGAATCTGTCATCCTGGCATCTCTTGTATAGAGTTCTTCAGTGTATTGCTTCCATCTTCCTTTTATTTCATCTCAGTCAGCCAGTGTGTTCCCCTGTTGATTATTCAACATCCCTACTCTTGGTTTAAATTTCCTTTTCATTTCTCTAATCTTTTGGAATAGGGCTCTTGTTCTTCCATTTTTGTTGTCTTCTACTTCTATACAATAACTACTGTAATAGTTCTCTTTGTCCCTATGTACTAGTCATGTTGCATTTAGGGTTCTGACTGTGTTTCTATCTCCTTTTGCTTTTGCTTTCCTTTTCTGTTTAACCATTTGAAGAGTTTTGTCAGTAATCCATTGAGGTCTTTCTCTCTTTTTAACTAGAGGTATTGTCTTTTTGCATTCTTCCCTGATAATGTCCCTGACTTCACTCTATAGTTCTTCTGGTTCTCTGTCAACTTAGTTGAAATCCTCAAATCTTTTCCTTATTTGATCTTTATATTCTTCTGGGATGTTATTTAAATTGTATTTTGGGATTATGAGTGCTTTGTTGGTCTTCTTTAGCTTTACTCTGATTTTCGATATGACCAGTTCATGATCTGTACTGCAGTCTGCTCCTGGTCTTGTTTTCACAGAAAGTATGGAACTTCTCCATCTTCTGTTTCGAATTATATAATCAATTTGATTCCTATATTGACCATTTGGTGATGTCCACATGTACAGTAGTCTTTTTGGTTGCTCAGAAAACATGTTCACAAGAAACAAATTATTGGCTTCACAGAATTCAATGTCTTTCTCCTGCTTCATTTCTGTCTCCTAAGCCCCATTTCCCCACAATTCCTAGTTCTGCTCTGTTCCCTACTTTTGCATTCTAGTCCCCCATGATTATCAGCACATCTTGGTTTGGTGTGTGATCAACTTCTTCCTGTACTTCTGTGTAAAATCTCTCCAATTCCTCTTCTTCTGCATTTGCTGTTGGAGTGTAGACTTGGATGACAGTTATGTTAATAGGTTTCCCATTTAATCTCATTGATATCACTCACTCAGACCTTGCACTGTAGCTCCTAATTGCTTTTGCTATATCACTTCTCACTGTTAAAGCAACCCCATTTTTTCTTAATTTCTCATTTCCTGCATAAAATATTTTGTAGTTGCCTGATTGAAAATGTCCCACTCCCGTCCATTTTAATCCACTCACGCCAAGTATTGTA
Source organism: Rhineura floridana (assembly GCF_030035675.1). Taxonomy (NCBI): domain Eukaryota; kingdom Metazoa; phylum Chordata; class Lepidosauria; order Squamata; family Rhineuridae; genus Rhineura; species Rhineura floridana. The sequence continues at coordinate 138,617,286 of NC_084482.1, read as the reverse complement.
ATGTTGATGCATTCCATTTCTTTCTTGACAATTTCTAACTTTCCCTGGTTCATGCTTCTCACATTCCATGTTCCTATTGTGTGCGTCATACAACTCCAGAGTCTCCTTTCGCAACTGTGCGCATCAGCCTCTGGGCTTCCATTCGGCTTTGATCCAGTGGCATCATTAGTCACAGCGCTACTCGTACCTGTCCTTTTTTCTTCCCCAGTAGCTCAGTGAGTGCCTTCTGACCTGGGGGTCTCGTCTTCCAGCACTATCTCGTATTGCATTTTGGATCCTCTGTTCATAGGGTTTTCATGGTAAGAGGTATTCAGAGGTGGTTTACCATCGCCTTCCTCTGTGTTTGGATGCATCTTAGTCTGGTGTCTCAGCTTTGACCATTCTGCCTTGGGTGCCCCTGCTTAGGAGTCTAGCCTCTTGGTCTTGACTCCTGACAGCATTGCTCTCATCTTCTTCAACACTCTCAACCCCCCTCACCATGTTAAGGTATGTATCCGAGAGAGGGAAAAGGAAATTAAAAGCCAATAATCTAGTCACTTGCAGGGAAGAGTCATTGCGTGAGCTACTGCCTAGGAAGGCACTGCTGCTGACCATTTATTTAGTACCACTGCTTGCTAAGCTCTCTACAGAGGATAGAAGAGACATAGCCACATATCTCCACCCCACAACTTCAGGATTGACAAATTATTCTTGTGAGAGGAAGCATGGGGAGTAAAATGACAATGTTGAGATGAGGATGGTTCAGTAAAAGCTTTATGAAAAGAAGTGAGCATTCAATTATTTTGTTAGAGTGCCATCAGTGGAATGAGAGAGGAAAGGGGAACAAACAAGGTTTCCAGAGCAGGATGCCACATTTCATTGTGCAAAGTTTTGCCTTATTTTTCTGGGCAATACACTGGCCACATGGATTGCAATCTCGTATATAATAAACTTTAATTGTCTGATAATATACAACAAATTTCCTCTGAAGTTCCTCCTAGATCCAATTCTAAAAAAGAGACTACCATATTTTATACCCTATGTAACAGAGTGTATGCTTATTATTATTATTATTATTATTTATTACATTTGTATACCACCCCATATCCGAAGCTCTCTGGGCGGTTTACAACAACTAAAAACATTAAAAACAAATATAAAATGGTAAAGGTGTCCCCGCACTTATAGTGCGAGTCATTTCCGACTCTTAGGGTGACATCTTGCGATGTTTACTAGGCAGATCGTATATATATGGGGTGGGATTGCCAGTTCCTTCCCCGGCCTTTCTTTACCCCCCAGCATATGCCGGGTACTCATTTTACCGACCACAGATGAATGGAAGGCTGAGTGGACCTCGACCCTTTTTACCGGAGATTCGACTTCCTTCTTCCGTTGGAATTGAACTCCGGCCGTGAGCAGAGCTTCGGCTGCGTTACCGCCACTTACCACTCTGCGCCTTGAAGGATCCTAAAAACAAATATACAAATATACAAATTTAAAAACACTTTTTTTAAAAAAAACAATTTGGGGGAGATTCCTGCCTGTCCAGCTCTGCACCTTGAACACAAGCCCATCTGTCCGTTCAAGAACATGAAGGACAGTCTAGCAACAAAAGTGGGTAGCTCTCTTCCCTTCACCTGCAAAGGCAGCACTCTTCCTCGTTCATTTCAACCACAGGCTGGTGGTGAGGCTCCCCTTCAGAGCCTTCCTCTGCAGCCACCAATGTTTAAGCCCATATCACAGTATAGAGAGAGGTAACTGAAACCAGTAATAACTCATCAAAGTTAATAATCAGCAACTTGGTCAGTAAGATTAAAAGTGGAAGTTAGAACTACAAAACTAACATAAATTTTGTGTCCAGTTTTAATCACAGGTTATGTGAGGTGATGTAACTGCAATGACAGAAACCTTACCTGTCATAGTGAGAGATAAACAGGCTACAGACCATAATCACATCCATCTGATGAGTTATGTGCCATCAGAATAACTTGTATTTACCACCTTAAACTGTTCTTCTTTACACATAACTTTAAACATAAACACAACTTCCTGTGGAGTTATCTACCTATATTATATTTTTGCAAGTGTCACGCTACCTGTGAATACAGGTAAAGACAAAGTACAAGGTAAGGACAAACTGGAGTGGTGATGAGCCCGTGTAGCAAGGCCCAGAGTGGCGACAAGGCCCAGAGTGGGGGCAAGGCCCACATGTCGAGGCCCACAGCTCAGTCTTACCAGTTGGGTGGGAAGCTGGCCAGGGGAGCAGAAGTCTGCCACCCCCTGAGGTGGGGGGGAGAAGGGGGAGCATAGTTCTGATGACCCTGGGGGGGTGGTAGAGAGAATGGGGATGTGAGTTCTGATGACCTCTGTAGTCGTGGGGGGAGAGAAGGGGAAGGGGAGTTCTGGTGACCCTTGGGGTGGGGTGGGAAAGAGGACAAGAGCTCTGGTAACACCTGAAGGGAATGGGGGAGAGCTACAGTGAACCATGGGGGTGAGGAGGGGTTTGGTGACTCAGGGGAAGGGGAGGTTGGTGATGGTAGGCAGGGTCGGTGATGTTGGTAGGGTTGGCGAGCGAAGCGAGTGGGGGCGGAGTCCCTAGTAGCATTATAAAAATGAAATCAATTTGCAGCTATCTTGCAAGAGATATTGAGGAAGCAAATGCATTACTGCTGTAGCTAAACTTTAAATTGGGTTGTTATACCCCATGACCTTCTGTGGTTTGCATAAGGACATTGATCTGAAATGCAGAATTGCAAAATATTACACAAAAATAGTTTTTCCTTTCTCCCTCACTTATTAGTGATGCACTTCATACTGTGTTCCTACTTCTGTGTTATGAATGTCTGGTTTAGCTGTGCACCAGTGATTTAGAAAGCAGGGACACCAGATGCTTAAGTAATGTATGCATTATGTTTCTTTTTGATTTGATAAATTATTTTTAAAAAAAACCACAACAAGCAGGAGACATTTCTTATATTAGTAAAGCATTTGTAAGACAATGAGTCTCACACAGCTCTACTTCATTACAATAAGACTGAAAGTGCAGTTATGTGCTTTGTTGTTATTGTTATGTGCCTCCAAGTCGACTACGACTTATGGAGACCCTATGAATCAGTGACCTCCAAGAGCATCTGTCATGAACCACCCTGTTCAGATCTTGTAAGTTCAGGTCTGTGGCTTCCTTTATGGAAACAATCCATCTCTTGTTTGGCCTTCCTCTTTTTCTACTCCCTTCTGTTTTTCCAAGCATTATTATCTTTTCTAATGAATCATGTCTTCTCATTATGTGTCCAAAGTATGATAACCTCAGCTTCATCATTTTAGCTTCTAGTGGGAGTTCTGGTTTAATTTGTTCTAACACCCAATTATTTGTCTTTTTTGCAGTCCATGGTATGCGCAAAGCTCTCCTGCAACACCATATTTCAAATGAGTTGATTTTTCTCATATCCGCTTTTTTCACTGTCCAACTTTCACATCCATACATAGAGATCGGAAATACCATGGTCTGAATGATCCTAACTTTAGTGTTCAGTGATACATCTTTACATTTGAGGACCTTTTCTAGTTCTCTCACAGCTGCCCTCCCCAGTCCTAGCCTTCTTGTGATTTCTTGACTGTTGTCTTCATTTTGGTTAATGATTGTGCCGAGGTATTGATAATCTTTGACAAGTTCAATGTCCTCATTGTCAGCTTTAAAGTTGCATAAATCTTCTATTGTCATTACTTTAGTCTTTTTGACATTCAGCTGTAGTCCTGCTTTTGTGCTTTCCTCTTTAACTTTCATCAGCATTCATTTCAAATCATTACTGGTTTCTGCTAGTAGTACGGTATCGTCTGCATATCTTAAATTATTGATATTTCTCCCTCCAATTTTCACACCTCCTTCATCTTGGTCCAGTCCTGCTTTCCGTATGATATGTTTTGCATACAGATTAAATAAATAGGGAGATAAAATACACCCCTGTCTCACACCCTTTCCAATGGGGAACCAATCGGTTTCTCCATATTCTGTCCTGACAGTAGCCTCTTGTCCAGAGTATAGGTTGCGCATCAGGACAATCAGATGCTGTGGCACACCCATTTCTTTTAAAGCATTCCATAGTTTTTCATGATCTACACAGTCAAAGGCTTTTCTGTAATCTATAAAGCACAGAGTGATTTTCTTCTGAAATTCCTTGGTCCATTCCATTTTCCAGCGTATGTTTGCGATGTGATCTCTGGTACCTCTTCCCTTTCTAAATCCAGCTTGGACGTCTGGAATTTCTCACTCCATATATGGTAAGAGCCTTTGTTGTAGAATCTTGAGCATTACTTTACTTGCATGGGATATTAAGGCAATAGTTCGATAATTACTGTATTCCCTGGGATCCCCTTTCTTTGGAATTGGGATGTATATGGAACGCTTCCAGTCTGTGGGCCATTGTTTAGTTTTCCATATTTCTTGACAGATTTTTGTCAAAATTTGGACAGGTTCAGTCTCAGTAGCTTGTAGCAGCTCTATTGGTATGCCATCTATTCCTGGTGATTTCTTTCTTCCAAGTATTTTAAGAGCAGCTTTCACCTCGCATTCTAAAATTTCTGGTTCTTCATCATATGGTTCCTCCGTGAATGAATCTGTCATCCTGTCATCTCTTTTATAGAGTTCTTCAGTGTATTGCTTCCATCTTCCTTTTATTTCATCTCTGTCAGTCAGTGTGTTCCCCTGTTGATTATTCAACATCCCTACCCTTTCATTTCTCTCATCTTTTGGAACAGGGCTCTTGTTCTACCCTTTTTGCTGTCCTCTTCTAGTTCTATACAGTAACATTTGTAATAGTTCTCTTTGTCCCTACGTATTAGTCGTTGTATTGTTGCATTTAGGGTTCTGACTGTGTTTCTATCTCCTTTTGCTTTTGCTTTCCTTCTCTCTTTAACTATTTTAAGAGTTTCTTCAGTCATCCATTGAGGTCTTTCGCTCTTTTTAACTAGAGGTATTGTCTTTTTGCATTCCTCTCTGATAACGTCTCTGACTTCATTCCATAGTTCTTCTGGTTCTCTGTCAACTAAGTTTAAAGCCTCAAGCTGGTTTCTTATTTGATCTTTATATGCTTCTAGGATGTTATTTAAATATGTGCTTATATATAGCCAAAAAGAGCAGTGGATTTATAGCACAAAGCAAAATCTTCTATCAGAGACATAGTCAGTTTGATTTGGGTTAGAAGAGAAGATAATTAGAAGCAGTGTCTCCTACTTCTTTTCATTAAAATGTTATTCAGTGCTCTTTTTCATATTCCAGATGTACAAAGTGTGGTTCTTTTGCATATATATATGCATATATATGCAATTCATTTTTTTTTGCTTTTCCACAGGTAAGTCAATTCAATAAAGGGTACATATTAATTAATTCTTGCTTTTATTTTGTAAGATCATGAAAACAACAATATCCTAAACTAGTATTGAACAACACAGTTCTTTGAATATTGACATATTAAGCCTAGCAAGCTCTGCTTGATGGTTGTTTTTAAAGACTAGTCTGTGCATTAAAGGAAACTGCAGAACTAGATCAATACAATTTGTGTGACCACTGTGAGGGCCTACCATTAGGTAGAGTGAGGTGACTGCCAAATGCTGGGAACGGCGTAGCCCCCCAACTGATTGCCAGTATTGATGTAAGATTCAACTGCCACTTGAGGCAGCTACTGTATGTGGAAAGGGGGGGTGCCATCTTGCCCTTTGCCCCAAACACTAAAATATCTTAGGTAGCAAACCTTGAAATGTACCATAAACTAATGCTTTTGCACAAAGGATCCCCAGAACTGTCTACAAGTACATCTGTGAATCAATCACCTGCCTGCAGTGTCCATTAGCTAGGCTAGGGCTGCCACTCTGCTCCACCCAAGGGTAACTCTAAAAAAACCATGGGTAAGTGAAGGAGTTCAAACACTGTTAAGGGGTAGTGGGAACTGTTCTTACAAGGATGGCTGCTCCCCCTTGCTACTCTTTGGCACAGTGATGAACTAATAATCAGCCCTGCCATTTAAAGCACACTCACCCAAATTTAGGCTGTAGACTCTATGCCAAGTGTTCTTTCGATACTCTACCATATTTCTTGACAACAATGTACTGTGCATACATCCTTAAAAGCAAACCAGACTATCAAAAAAATGCTTGTATCTGACCTTATGGAATGAGCAGGAACCTGAGGAGTTCACTTCTTTCTGCAGCTCTGTCATTTACTCTCAGAGCCGGTTCTAAAGGGCAGCCAGGTGGGGCACTGGCCTGAGGGCCCCGGAGCTACAGGAGACCCTGAGGGGCCCCTGAGGGGCCCTCCGCTTCCCTTCCACAATCCACGCCCCCCACGCCCCCCCACTTACCTGTCAGCCGGCTTTTTAGCATTGCCCTTAATGAAGATGGCGGCCGCAGCTTCCCTAAGGTACTGAAGCCGCTGCCGCCATCTTAGTTGATAGCAGAGATGTGCGTGTGTAGCGCGCACGTGTGCCATCAACAAAGATGGTGGCGGAGGCTTCATTCCCCTTAGGGAAACCGCGGCCACCATCTTCATTAAGGGCAATGGTAAAGACTAGACAGGTAGGGGTGCTGTGGGGGGTGCATGGGGGGGCTAGTGCATGCACACCCACCCACCCACCCACCAGGGGGCCAGGGCAAGCTGATGCCCAAGGGCCCCTGCATGCCTGGAGCCAGCCCTGTTTACTCTATCCAAATCAAAGCTCATAAGTGTCTTTTTCTCTTGCAATCTGTACAAAAGGCTCCAACTTCTCCTGGGATACTGTACTCCTCAGTCAGTCCTTGATGAACTTCAAAGTGAAGAGGTTATCTCATACCAGACTTGTGTAAAAGGTAAGTCAAAAGGAACTTGTTGGCCAAGCCAATCACTTATGTAATCATTTTGTGTTTCAGGGCTTTTCTTTCTGGTGGATGTGCTCTCTTTGCTAGGCCCAGAAATATCTTCAGTAGACACACTCTCTTTAGGCCCAGGAATATTCTGACTTGGCAGAGGAGGACAGAAGAGATCAGGTATATTTTGTGGCATTGGTTTCTAGAATCTCTGTTTTTTCTGCTCCCTTTTTCATTTTTTGGGTGGTTCATTATCCATATTTGTGACAGTGTCTTCAAGGTTAGCCCATTTTCCCCATTACCACACAACTGATTAAATCCACAGATGAACTTTAGTGGGAAGAGAAGGCTTTGCATGACACAGCAATGTCCTAGGCTGTCAAATGAGGAAGAGAATATAAAGTGACAAGAGATCACAAATAAGGCAGACAAATCAGAACAAATAAAAATAAAATTTAGAAACAACAACCAAAGAGTGGATGGTGCATTTATTATTTTGACACTAATTACATTTGCTGTTTTATTGTTATTATTGTTCACAGAGGTCAGTGCACCAGCCCTCTGATATTTGCCAGAAATGCCAGATGGCCAGACCAGGCCTCCCCTGCAGTCATCCTTCAATCCACAGTAGGATTTTACCATATGAGGATTAACATGGTATGATCCAATGACATAACAGCATTTGTGAAATTCTGAGTGCTTCTAGACAGATGTTTTAGTGACACCCAGTAATTGTTTTTCTGCCTTAAGCTGCAAGTGGAATAGCAATGCCACTTCTAGACTTCTGGAATCGAAATAACATTCTGTAGTCAGGAGAGTGGTTCCGCTTTCTGCAGCCACAAATATTAGGTGTTGTGTGTGTGTGTGAGAGAGAGAGAGAGAAAGAGAGAGAGAGAGAGAGAGAGAGAGAGAGAATGAGAGAGAGAGAGTTTCATTGGGAATAAGCCTGGAAGTGTTAAATACTTCTCCACTAACTGCATATCTGATCACGATTATGGGTGGTGGTGGTGGGGAGAAAAGACACTGATATAAAGACAATGCTATATGGAAAGGGAAGGGTTAATGTAATAGAGTTGATTCTTAGATCTCCATACAGAAAGAAATGGCTAGTGCAGTGTCCAGGCACCACCAGTGGGTCACAGCACATCTCCTGGCCATGCCTTTGCACTCTGGTTATGCCAACACCAGCACCTCTCTGAATGCAGCAGCGTATAGGTACACTTGGGCATGGGAGTTGGTTGGATAGTAAGACAAGACTAAGGGTGTACATTGCAAATTTGAAAGGAAGAATAGAACAGAAAAGAAGGGAAATGGATAAGTGATGGAGTGGCCAACAGAGTGTGAAGGAAGCTGTAGAAAAAGAGGGAAATGAAAAGGATGAGGAAAACAGGAAGTGCCTGTTGCAGGGAGGATAACTGAAAGAAACTCGCAGTTTGTGGGGAAGGAACAGGTGCAAATTAAGTGTGAAAGGAGAATGGGAGAAGAAATTGCAGGAGATAAGTTAAAATACTTACTTACTTTGAGACACATGTGGGGGGAGGAGGGGAGTAATATAAAATAAAAGGCCTCTACTTAAAGCCTCTGGATCAGCAATTCTGCCTAAATGTGAAGGCTGAGTTACAATAACTCCAGCAGGGCCAGCAACAGATCACAGCGGGCCCCTGCCCTCCTTGCTGTTGTGTATACTTAAATACACTCGGGAGTGTATTTAAGTGTATGTTGTATGTTGCCTGGGAGAGTGGAGCTTCCATTCTGTGATCTGCACCACTGTCCAGTCACAATTTGCGATCACGCCCCACAACCCAATGCTCCATGCTTCTAGCCGCAGGGGCCAAACCTGGCCAAACTTGACCTCCAGGGCCAATGTCTGTAGTTAGCTGAAGGTACAGTATGGAATTCCCTGCTGTAAGGAAATTACTATAGCAAAGAACTTGGCAATTTCCAAAGAGAAATTAGATACAAAAGAAAATAATTGCTGACTGATTATGCCAAACTCTGCTGGCATGTGCTGTCCATCTACTGCCATTTTGGTGACTGCTGGGCCTCTATAATTTTCAGTCTCAAATGGGTCTGAGGGCAGTAAGCTTAAGAACCCCTGGGCTACAGCAGCCTATATAGGCCGTAATTAGTCAGGAAAGGTAATGAATATCTGCACAATGGGTCATATACACCTAGGGAAATTGTGTAGCTTTTCCATTATATTAAAAATATGGATTTTCTGAGCCGGAGAGGGAGAATCTTTTGGCCATAATGTTATGCAGATGTCCCATAAAAAGAAAGTGTGCAACACTATTCTGTGGAAGCAAGCTCAATGACAATTTTGTTGTTCTACAGTTTTAACCAGAACTGACTTATATTCTGATCTTGGATACTGGCAAAACAAGTTTCTGGGCTCCAAAAATGTGTGTGTGTGTGTGAGAGAGAGAGAGAGAGAGAGAGAAAGAGAGAGAGAACCAAGAAGATATTAATTCTGTTATCAAAGAATCCATAAGAAAAACTAGACTTGTGACTTGTTGAGCCAACAGTGTGATGTGGCTGCAAAAAAGGCAAATGCTATTTTCCTTGGCACAGTCATTAAACAAAATGGAGATTATAGTCAAGAAATCAGAAGAAGGCTAGGACTGGGGAGGGCAGCTGTGAGAGAACTAGAAAAGGTCCTCAAATGTAAAGATGTATCACTGAACACTAAAGTCAGGATAATTCAGACCATGGTATTTCCAATCTCTATGTATGGATGTGAATGTTGGACAGTGAAAAAAGCGGATAAGAGAAAAATCAACTCATTTAAAATGTGATGTTGGAGAAGAGCTTTGCGGATACCATGGACTGTGAAAAAGACAAATAATTGGATGTTAGAACAAATTAAACCAGAACTATGACTAGAAGCTAAAATGATGAAGCTGAGGTTATCATACTTTGGACACATAATGAGAAGACATGATTCATTAGAAAAGATAATAATGCTTGGAAAAACAGGAGGAAGTAGAAAAAGAGGAAGGCCAAACAAGAGATGGATTGATTCCATAAAGGAAGCCCCAGACCTGAACTTACAAGATCTGAACAGGTTGGCTCATGACAGATGCTCTTGGAGGTCACTGATTCATAGGGTCTCCATAAGTCGTAGTCGACTTGAAGGCACATAACAACAACTACAAAACAGAAGTAGTTTCCAAATTGTGTGAAGTATTAGTTCTCCTCTATTCAGCACTGGTTAGGCCTCATCTTGAATACTGCGTCCAGTTCTGGTCTCTGCACTTCAAGAAGGATGCAGACAAACTGGAACAGGTTCAGAGGAGGGCAACAAGGATGATCAGGAGACTGGAAACAAAGCCCTATGAGGAGAGACTGAAAGAACTGCTCATGTTTAGCCTGGAAAAGGGAAGACTGAGGGAAGATATGATAGCACTCTTCAAGTACATGAAAGGTTGTCACACAGAGGAGGGCCAGGATCTCTTCTCGATCGTCCCAGAGTGCAGGACACGGAATAATGGGCTCAAGTTGCAGGAAGCCAGATTTCAACTGGACATCAGGAAAAACTTCCTGAGAGTCATACGACAATGGAACCAATGACCCAGGGAGGTGGTGGGCTCTCCAACACTGGAGGCATTCAAGAGGCAGCTGGACAGCCATCTGTTGGGGATGCTTTGATTTGGATTCCTGCACTGAGCAGGGGGTTGGACTTGATGGCCTTATAGGCCCCTTCCAACTCTACTATTCTATGATTCTATGAGAGAAGAAGTTGAAAAATATATGGACTGCCAATCACTTTAATTTAAAAAAAAAATCAAAAGAATTCCAAGGCTGTACTCCTATATTTGTTTATCTGGGAATAAGTCCTCTTGAACACAATAGGCTTCCTTCTGAGTGGACATGCATATGAAGAAATCCATCAGTTGAAAGTAATGACTTCACTAAAGTAAAGCAGGACAAAGAGGAAACATGGGGGAGATAGCATCAGAGCAGTAGATGTGGTGCAGGCTTCTGTTCTGTCTGAGGACGAAAATATCGTAGCTGACGAGCAAGCCGGTTTTAGAGCAGGACGTTCCACTCTTGCCCAGGGTCTAGTGCTCCAACATCTTGTTGAGAAATATATGTCTCCTCCTGGGGGAACGTTATATGCGGCTTTCATAGACTTTAAGTCCGCATTTGATCTGATCCCTAGGGACAGGCTCTGGAGAAAAATGGAGGAGTCTAATATCGATAGGCGGCTATTGATCTTAATCCAGAGTCTTTATGGAAGTATATGTATGAAGGTAAGATGTAACCGTGAGGGCCAGCTAACCACCCCCATTCCAACTTACAATGAAGTCAAGCAGGGATGTATTCTTGCCCCATCTCTTTTTAACTTCTACATCAACTCCCTAGTTAAACATCTAGCAGAGGTGAATGCCCACCCTCCTAAGCTGGCAGGTAGACCTTTGTCTTCCCTGCTTTATGCTGATGATGCTGCCCTTTTGTCCTGAACAAGCGTGGGTTTGCATCGCCTTCTGAGAGCACTTAGTTCCTATCGCATGGTAGAAAAGCTGGAAATTAACTACGACAAATCTAAGATCTTAGTTTTTACTCAAAGAAGGCTTTAAACACTGATGGCTATTAAACAATCACCCGATTGAACAAGTTTCCACCTTCAAGTACTTGGGAATTACTTTCCACTCCTCTGGCTCTTGAAAAACCCGATTAAATAATGCGGCTGAAAATGCCCAGAGAAGCACAAGAGCATTACTTGCTTTTTTCTTTTCCAACGGGGGCCAGTACATCCCCTCGGCCATGCAGGTGTTTAATGCCAGGGTCGTTCCTCAGCAATTATATGGCTCACAGCTTTGCTCTCAGGGTAACTATGCTCCCCTGGAATGCATACAATCTAAGTTCATTAGGAGCATTCTTGGTTTACGCAGTTGTGTACCAAATGTAGCTCTCCGTCTGGAAGTTGGGACTTTATTGATAGAATCACGTGCCTGGATCCATAGGTTAAATCTTTGGCTAAAGTTGATTTTCTCCCCTCTGGGTCTCGCTCCATTAATACTTACCGACACTTATCAATTTCAATGGAAACTTGCAGTGAATATCAAATTGCAATCTCTTGGCTTTTCATTGAAAGCCGTGTCAGACCTTGGTTACTACAAGGCTAAAGAACTCATTCCTCAACGAATTAGGGATATTGAGCTCCAAAATAATCTGAGTCTTGCGGCAGCATACTCCAATACTTGGTTTAATGTGAAAGCTTCTGCGCCTGCAGATTATCTAACCAATTTGAGCATCCCCAAGTACAGAAAGGCATTTTCTCTTGCAAGATTTAATGTACTTCCCTCAGCGCTATTAGAGGGGAGATACAAGAGAGTGCCCTATGCTGAACGGGTTTGCATTTGTGACGCCGGGGTGGTGGAACCGGTGGATCATGTCTTACTATATTGCCCTCTCTATGGTGATCTTCGTACTACTTTCATCTATCCATGCCTGCACAAAAGGCTCAGATTCACTGAAGAAAAATTTGCTCATCTCTTACTCGCTGATCGTGAGCCATGGGTCACAGATATGGTGGCGAAATTTTGTGTAGCCGCCATGGCCCGTAGGAAGAAGTTGGTGTAAACATTTTAGTGTAGGTGTAAATGTTTTAAAAGCCTTTCCAGATTGAACCATTCCTGCTTTAGTCTCAATGACATAGCCTTGTAAACTGGAAGATGCCTTTGTAAATATGTATTTTATGATTACGAATTACCTGTTTTGTATTTGCTGTCCTGTGACCGAAATAAAATTATCTATCTATCTATCTATCTATCTATCTATCTATCTATCTATCTATCTATCTATCTATCTATCTATCTATCTATCTATCTATCTATCTATCTTCTGTTCTGTTGTTTAGGCCAAAGGAAATGACAACTTGAGGACCAACACAAATTATGTATAGTAGTGACCCAATCAATAAAAAGAGTTCATTGTTATATGTCATCAGGAAGAGAGTTGCTTTATGCAGCAGAGTTCACTGGAGATATAAGAAAATATGAAAGAGTGGTGTTTATCTTAAACAAAATAAACTCATTTTATTAAGAAAGTACACATGAATAGGAAAGCCTAATCATCTACACTAGCTGAATTCAAAAGGCAGGGAGAGAGAGAACTGTGAGAAGAAGAAGGAGGGACTGGAAGTGATGATAGAATATCAGTCTAACCAATCAGAGGTGTGCTTAAACTTGAGGAAAGTACCAAGGACAGAATTCAAGCAGGGGCCCTTTCAACTGTCTAACTATATCTATTGCCCCTAATGGTCAATAGATCAGATCACACAGTGAGACAATGCATTGATTAAAGTGAAACTTCAATATGTCACATGTAGACATCTGCGACTGGGTTGTGGCAAGGAAATACTCCCTCATTCCTGCTCTAACTGTGACCAAGAGAGCCCCTACTCTTTTTTTAAGGTTCACACTAAAATATTTCAGGTACAATAGATATTTATAACCCAAACTATCCATTAAAAAAGCAGCCGTCTACTAAAACAAGTATTCAAAATATAGGCCTTCTGATGCTACACACCAGTACAGATACTTTATTTTCTCACAGTTCTGATTTCCTGAAGGATTTTATGTTTGGCTAACTGGCTTCCACTACTGACTGTAAATCATAGTATATGGTCCTAGGAACAGTGTTGCCATGGGTGAGAATGTGAAGTGACATTTCTTCTTGCCATCCCATAAGGAGTCCTCATGAAGTCTAAGAGCAAGGCATAATATATCTGATGAGATGGTTGTACCTTTGCTAAGGTCATTTGGTGAGACATCAAAATGTGCTGAACCATGCAAACGGTAGACTTATTCCCTTGACTGGAATGGTAATTCTTCCCAGGCAGAGCGATTGTGCAGCTCCAGTTGCTTTACACACATTAATTTTTAGGTTCCTGCTTTAATAAATGTAAGAAGGCTTCTGGCAAGGCTTTTCTCAGAAACAAATGCAATTATCAAATGCAGGTGAAGAATGGTTTCTCTGCAGAAAGAAGCATTTCAAATTTAGAGACTTCAATTAAACAAAATTAAAGTGGTTGGAGTCTACTATCAACCACTTAATCAAGAAGATGAGCATTAAACCTTTGGAAAGCAAATTGCCAATTTTTTGAGGAGGCCTGATGTAATAGTAATGAGGAACTTCAATTACCTCGATAACTGTTGGGAGACAAATTCTGTCAAACATGACCCTTCCAAGAAATTCCTGACTTGTGTTGGAGATAACTTTTTTAGGAGTGCTCTGGCTGATCCCCACTTTCGTTCATGTAGGATCAGAGGGTAGTAAGGCCCTGGAGTATTCTGGACCACATTTCCCAACCTCACCCCCATTTTCTGACCCATTGTGCCTTCCTGAGTGCTGTAAGATGAGGACAAGAAGCAAGGACTATCTTTTGGCACTTTCAGAGGAATGTGAAGACCCTGAATTAAATGTTATCTCATTTCTTGGCCGATTTCCCTCATGCCCATTGTTCAAAGACAGCATTAGAAAACAGAACTAGTTATCTCAGTGTAAGCAAGAAATACATACACAACACCTCATACCCAGACCCCTCCTCTTCACGTTCTGAGCTCCAACATGTATAACCATGCTTTCAAGGAATGCAGCGCAGGACTGCAAGCCACAAAATGAGAAGGGAGTCTGTGTCTCGGTGCAAACCTTGAGCAAAGAGATTCCTTCCTGCTTTTTGGTCAGACCTCCTTCACATCACTTCAGCTGTATTCCACTGCCCACTAACTGGGCCTAGGAGAGGTAATCTCTGCTACCTGTCATTTCTTATAGCAGTAGGGGCCTTCCAATTCTTTCATTTAAAGTTATGAATAGGTTAGTTTACTAATGATTAATACTGCTGTGCACCCAGTAATTTTGTATCACTATTCTTTTCTTTCGATCAAAGGAAGCTTTGCTTTAGCCTGATTTGGACCTGCATTTCTTAGGTTATACACACTTTATTTAGGCACATTTCAGGGCAAAGCTCTTGGTTTATCCCTAGCAAAAGACCTCCCTCCTCTCAATGAGGCATATTTAATGGGACACGTGGGTAGCAGGTTCAGACACTCAGGTTTCCAATAGACGTGTGTTAACACTTTCTCTTGCAGAAAGTGGAGGAAGCAACTAAAGGATCAGCAATCCTTGACTTGATTCTAACCAATAAAGATGACATAGTGGATGAAGTGGCAGTTATGGGAACACTGGGGGAAGGTGGCCATGTTATACTTGAGCTCTTGATTTTAAAGGAAGCAAAAGCTGAGAGTGGCCATACGTGTTACCCTAGACTTCAGGAAAGCCTGTTTTAATAAATTCAGAACAGTAATAAGTAATGTTCCATAGCAAGCAAACCCAATGAGAAAATGAGTCTAAGGTGGGTGGGAGTTTCTAAAAAAGAACATTCTGAAGGCACAATGGCAAACAATTCCAACAATGAAAAAAGGTGGAAGACAGCAGAAGCCAAGAAGCTTACAGATGACCTGAAAACAAAAAAGGACACATACAGGAAATGGAAGGAAGTCAAGGCTACAAAGAAAGAATACAGGCAGGTATCATGGAATTGCAGGGATGGTGTCAGGAAGGCTAAAGATGAAAATGAGCTGAGGTTGGCGAGGGATCCTAAAAGCAACAAAAAAGCTTTCTTCAGGTACACCCATAGTAGAAGACAGAGAAAAAAGTGGTGGTACAACTGCTCAGTGAGGTTGCAAACTGATATCAGATGACAAAGAAAAGGCAGAAGTGCTCAATTCCTACTTTGGCTCAGTCTCCTCCAAAAAGAGAGTCTATGACCCTCCTGGCAAACGTGAAGTTGAAGGGACAGGATTGCAGCTTGAGATTGATAGACAAATGTTCAAGGAACCTGGCAACCAACAGGTCTTCTGTATCTTTAAAAGTTGTGCAGGGGGAAGGGAGAATTCCACCTTGTGGTTTTTCCCATTACAGTGTTGCAAGACCACCCGCACTTGGCTGACTTTCTCTTCTCCTAAAGATACAGGATCAGTCTCAGGCCCTGAACCTGGCAACCCTACTACTGAGAGTTGTTAGGAGACTCCTATTCTACTGACAGAGCTCCAGTAGCCAGAGTGGTTTAATAGTCAAGCCCCTCTTCTGGAGATTGTAGCCAGGGACAGCTTTGGTTTAAATTTGGGTGGGAGACTACATGAGTCTGCTATAGAATAAAAAGGTGGGAAACCCCCCCCAAAATAAGCTGTTAACAAGGTTTTCCTTCTGGAAAGGGGCTTTCCCTCTGCCCAGAGCCCACCCACCCAATCTCCTCCCCGCCTTCCTCCTTCCCCTCCTCCTTCCTTCCTACCTCTACCTTTCTTCCCCCCTCCCGCCAGGTCAGTTTCACCTATCCTAAGCATGATTGCACAGGAGTAAATTCCACTGAACTCAATAAGCATGCAAATGATCAAACGTACCCCACCCTCCTCCTCTCTCCTATCCTCTCCCTCCTGCCCCTCCCTTACGACTTCTTTAGCCTGCCTGCCCCCTCACCCACTCCCCTTATATTCTCCTCTCCCCTCCTATCCACACTCCCTCTCCCCACCCCCCACCCCCTCTCCCTTCCTCCTCCCTTCCTCCCCCCTTCCCCCCACACCCCTCCCATCCCCCTCTCTCCCCTCCTTCCCCTCTCTCCTTCCTCTTCCTTTCCCCCTCCTTCCACTTCCCTCCCCCTGTCCCTTTCCTCTCCCCTCCTTCTTCCTTCCCTCCTGCCCATTCCAGCCCTCCCTCCCCTGTGGTCAGTTTCACCTATCCAAAGCATGATTGCGGGGGAGTAAATCCCGTTAAGCATGCAAATGATCAATCTATTCCCAGAACACTTGCACAGGATCCCATTTCTTACCTCCCAGATTAAAAAGCAGAGAATTCACTAATAGGCAAAAAAACCCTTGTGGTTTAAGAACATATCTATAGCCAACATATATTGTTATCTAAAAAGCAGGGAAATTGGACACCTATAGTAAATGCACCAGGGGAGCAGTAGACCCGACGTCCTCTCTGAGATATTGTAGTGCCCTACAAATTTGTAGAAATGCAAACACAATTTGGGTTTGTCTTTCACAGTAGAATCTGTCAAAGACTTGTCCCCCTGGGGTCCCTTGTCCTTAGTTCTCCAAGGGGGGGGTCTTTGCTTCTGAGAACAGTCCCACTCCTTTGGGTCGCTGCTTCCCAGGCAACTCTCCCTCTTTCAGGAGAAATTACTTCCATAGTAACTGCCACCACCCTTCTGGGTAGGTTTCTTTCTCTGAGGGAAGGGACTTCAGAGCCCAATGTGAATTCCAAGGAATTAACCCTCATTAACTAAAAGTAACAGTAGTGTTCAGCAGTCAAAGGACTAGATTTAGAATCCTCAGTTCCAATCCAATACACAACACTTATAAAAGAGAATTTATTCAAACGTACTGAGTTTGTATTTACAAAAGAGAGTTTGTTTCCTTAAAGATAATCACCCACAGATGGGTTACATGAGGCACATTGGCGTGACAAAGGGGAGAGATTCAATACAGACAGGGTAAAATAAAGAAACTTACTAGCTAAGTCCTATACTTACATAGATCAGCCTGGTTCCCGCAAAAGGCTTTCTCTGTCACATTTCAGGCAGGTCGAGTAGATGCAAAATAGGGAACTCCCTTGGAAGTTTCTCCTTCCTTTTTTATGGAGTTTAACAGCCACCAAAGAGGGGGGGAAGCAAACAGCCATCTCCCACCTCTGCAGGGTCTACTTCTTTGAAGCCTTTGGAGATAAGGAAACCATCCGGTCTCACCCAGGGGTTCTGATCTACACCCCCTCCTTCCTGACTTGTAATCCCAGGAAGCTGATAAGGAATAATAGCTAGGGATCAGTTACATCCCCTACCCAGGTTGTAAATTGCTTGTCTAACCCTGAGCTGCGGATCTCCCCCCGTTGGGAGTCCTAGGTCGTCATGGGCTCCCAGAATCCACTCTGGTGGCCCATTTCAGCTTGACCAATGTTAGCTATTCTTGACACAATCCACTTCCTATGTAGCTTGGAAGAATTTGGTAACATGTGCCTGTGAGCATATGGTGAGTGGTGGCAACACCTGCCATCTGCAAAGATGGAGAATTACATTCTTGTATGTTTGTTGGTGTTCTTCTTACTTTGCTTCTTTTCTGTGTTACTACTATTTGTACAGAGAATCTAACCTAGGAAATATTTCTCTCATCCTAGAATTCTGTGTCAAAATTATTTTTCTTAATTAATTTGAAAGCCTTTTTATTGGTCAATGTCATATGATGGTGAAGACTGCCTTTTGTGTTTCAAACTGGAGGTTATAATCTATTTCTATTTTGGGTGCATTAACAGTTGAATCTGAAACTGCAGTTTGATGTAAAATCAGACTGATTACAATATGTTGCTACTTAAGCAATGAATTTAGCTGTTGGAAAATAAATTTGGCCTGCCCAAGATGTGTTCAGTCTGCTATGCTTAAACCACTACGCTTAAGGAAGGGTGGGCATGGTCAATTAAAGATATAGAGTACATCTAGAAATTTGCTAGAACATATTTCACCTCCCACTGTTTTATCTTGTGCAAACTGGGACACTTCTCATGTCCACTGGAGACTATTCTGCAGAATAGTCAGTGCCATTATTCCACAATTGTTCTGGGACTTTTTAAAGTGTACTATATGCAAACTGTTGATGTACTTCACATATTCACAGAAACAGAAGCAAAAGAAAATAATTTACTATAGGATACTTCACTAAAATTGCAAAGTAAATCAAACATATTTAAAGTGAGTATCTGAACACTATCAATTGCCTTAATATTGTTTCTTCTTCCCTGCTAAAACAAAGTCAGCACAGCACTTGCCTTGTTTCTGTTATTTGGGCTGATTGCAGGTGTTGCCACCACTCACCATATGCTCACAGGCACATGTTACCAAATTCTTCCAAGCTACACAGCAAGTGGATTGGACTGTGAAAGACCAACCCAAATTGTGTTTGCATTTTGACAAATTTGTAGGGCAGTACAATATCTCAGAGAGGAGTTCAGGTCTCCTGCTCCCCTGGTGCATCATTCACTACAGCTGCCCAATTTCCCTGCTTTATAAAGTTTGATAGAAATATCTGTGGGCTATAGGTACATTCTTAAACCGCAAGGTTTTTTGCCTATTAGTGAATTTCTTTGCTTTTTAATCTGGGAGGTAAGAAATGGGATCCTGTACAAGTTTGCTAAGAATGGATTGATCATTTGCATGCTTATTGAGTTCAGTGGGATTTACTCCCTGCAATCATGCTTAGGATAGGTGAAACGGACCACAGGGGATGGGGAGGGGAGGAGAAGGGAGGGGAGGAAGGGCAGAGGGGAGGAAGGGGAGGGGAGCAGGCAGGAGGGGGAGGGGAGGAGAAGGGCAGGTTTGATCATTTACATGTTTATTGAGTTCAGTAAGATTTACTCCCGTGCAATCATGCTTAGGATAGGTAAAATTGACCAGGGAGGAGGGAGGGAGGGGTGCAGTGGCCAGAGGAAGACGAAGAAGGAAGAGGGGAGGAAATGAGGGAGAGGAGAGGTAAAGGAAGGAAAATGCACGTCTGATCATTTGCATGCTTACTGAGTTCAATGGGATTTACTCCCATGCAATCATTGTTAGGATAGGTAAAACTGACCACAAGGGAGGAGGAGGGGGAGGGGAGAGGAGAGGGAAGAAGAAAGGGAGGGGAGAGGGGAGCGGAAGGAGGGGGAAGGAGAGGAGTGGAAGTGGAGGGGCAAAGGAAGAGGGAGGGAAGGAGCAAAAGGGAGGTGATGGGAGGAGGGGAGGGCAGGTTTGATCATTTGCATACTTATTGACTTCAGTGGGATTTACTCCCATGCAATCATTCTTAAAATAGGTAAAACTGACCATAGGGGAGGGGGAGGGGGAAGGAGGGGATTAGAAGGATTAGAAGGGAATGGGGTTGGAGAGGGAGGGCCATGACCGTCTAAAGTGAAATCAAGGTCTGGCATGGGTGTGGCCCCCTGATTAGGCAAGCCCAGCAGCTGTGAGTTTGGCTTTTGAACACTGACAGTTGGTTCTTACTGAGCGTGCCTAACGTTATCATTGAGTTCAATGCTAAATTTCTTAACTTAATTAAAAATCAGCCATGCATTTTTTTTAACTTTTAAACTGCAGAAGATGAAGGTCAGAGTATGTGGCAAGGCCAGTAACAGGATTACAGATACTCAGTGAACATGTCTGATTTTTAATTAATTTGAACAAATTATGAGAACTCTGACAGAAAAAAGTCCAAAAGGGGTCTGTTTTTTCTCTCTCTTTTACACTTTGAACTCTCTGTTCTCTCTGACTGTTTTGTGTATCACCATGAACATTTAGAGAGTTGTTAAGTAAGCATTTCTGAATTCAGGACTATAAGTTTTGTCAGCTTTGTTTTGTAATGGACGTATGGGAAGCATCAGCATGGCATGGAGAGATTTTCAATTTAACATTGTGGAATGCGAAAAATTCACACTGGCTATAGTATACAGCCACTCTTGTGGGTGTATTATGATTCTATGAATGGAATGGCCCTGGCAGCTGTAGCAGCTGCCCGAAGATGTCAGCTGGTGACAGGCTTTGTCACAAGTACTCTTCCATCTGTCCACACAAGGTCAGTTCCAGCTTTGAGGAAGCTATCAGTGGAGTCCTCTAGCCACAGCCTTACCTGTGGCAGCAAATGACTATATAAATTGCCCCTAATGTCCCTCACGTAGCATCTCTCTGGAGCATTGTGAGAAGTTGAAATGGGGTGGGGGATGATCATTTCAATTTCCAACAGTGTACCAAAGTGATGGTACATTTGGGGAGGGAGGTTTGTAGGAAATTAAAATGGCCATTTGCTGCTACTGCTACCAGATAGGCCAAAACCTTGGACACATGGTGGTGCAAGTTTCCCAATATGCAAGACTTGCACAAAACAATGGTTTTTTAAAAAGTTGTGCATGCTGCATCTGGCCCCACCAGTAGCCCACCTTCCCTGAGTTATGGAAACCTGAAGTCCATTGTGGATACGTACTCAGATATGTGATTACTCATGTGCCCGGCCATTTTTTAAAAAAGTGTTGAGATATAAGTTGTTCAATATACTAGATGTGCACAAAACAATGGGTTAACAAAGGAATAATGTGTGTTTGTCATCCCTGGCCCTACCCAAGTACTTGGAGTGCCTCACCAATGGAAGTAGGGGATGTGATGATAGGTGGCAGTCAGCAAAATGTCACCAGACATTAAAAGATGTGCAGTGCACTTCAGTACATCCACAGCTGGGTAACATGAGATTTTGTGTTGGATTGTTTTTCGATACTGCATTATCCACAGATCAGGCAAATTCAAATTAAATGGGGGCGGAAGTGCAGACTGCCACTTGGATGAGTGTAGCATCATGTGAGAGACGCCTTGCCTCATTGCTTTTGTCATTTGGAGCCATTTTCTTGCATGAACTTTTCAGTTCTAGCTTTCTGCTTTGAGTATTGATTGTGTTGACCCTGTAACTCTTCCAGGTCTTGGGTTCCAAGACTATGTACCTATTTTCATCTGTGAAATGTTAGAGGGTATGTTATCAGTTGGCTGAAATAATCCTAAAGCATGATCTGAAGGGGAGCATATGAGGCCATCAACTTTCTGAAGTTAAGCCTGTCTGGATCTGGTCAGTGCCTAGATAGGAGTACTGCCTGGGAATCCCATCGTGATATCTTGGGTTTTGTGATGGGAGAGAGAGAGGCTAGATATGTAAGTAAACTAATAAATTTTAGACACTCTTCATTCTACCTGAAAGATCTATATAAATTAAACATACACACATGTACGCTTCACCATCATAATGTTAGTCTAATAACATGTGTCCATACTAGGGTTGCCAGGTTCAAAGCCTGAGACCCGGCCTCCAAGAGGTCTTCTATATCTTTAAAAGTTGTGCAGGGGGAAGAGAGAATTCCACCTTGTGGTTTTCCCATTACAGTGTTGCAAGACCTGCACTTGGCTGACTTTCTCTTCTCCTAAAGATACAGGATCAGTCTCAGGCCCGGAACTTGGCAACCCTAGTCCATACCTCATTTTGATAATCTTTTTCTTCTGTACTAGCATGACAACAAAAGTTAGCTACACTAATCCAGCTCAAAAAGGGTGCATTTTGAATAGAATCACACAATGTTAAAAGAAATAGCCTGTTTCTGAAAAACAGGTAATGATAGTTTTGAGAAAAGAGGACCTCATGTGGTGGTTGCTTGTAACTGCAGCAGGATGCATATATAAAATGCCATACTGGAATAGTTCCAACCAGCACTGAGGGTTTAGCCCAAAAATAAAGACTGTTATTTTAAACTTTATTAGTATATACACACTAGTGTATAATAACACACCCTCAGTTTTTGTTCTCTAAATCTACATGAAAGAGTGGGGAATTGGCATTATATCTAGAACATATTCTTGCTAAATTTGAGATTCACATTACCCATAGATACTTTTTAATGAGGGAGGAGGTTATAGAATCATAGAATAGTAGAGTTGGAAGGGGTCTACAAGGCCATCAAGTCCAAATCAAAGCATTCCCGATAGATGACTGTCCAGCTGCCTCTTGAATGCCTCCAGTGTCGGAGAGCCCACTACCTCTCTAGGTAATTGGTTCCATTGTCTTACCGCTCTAACAGTTTGGAAGTTTTTCCTGATGTCCAGTCAAAATCTGGCTTCCTGAAACTTGAGCCCATTATTCCATGTCCTGCACTCTGGGACGATTGAGAAGAGATCCTGGCCCTCCTCTGTGTGACAACCTTTCATGTACTTGAAGAGTGCTATTGTATCTCCCCTCAGTCTTCTCTTCTCCAGGCTAAACATGCCCAGTTCTTTCAGTCTCTCCTCATAGGGCTTGGTTTCCAGTCTCCTGATCATCCTTGTTGCCCTCCTCTGAACCTGTTCTAGTTTGTCTGCATCCTGTACGCAGTATTCAAGGTGAGGCCTAACCCGTGCTGAACGGAGGGGAACTAGTATTTTCACAATTTGGAAACTATACTTCTGTTAATGCAGCCTAATATAGCATTCCTTTTTTGTAGCCACATCGCACTGTTGGCTCATATTCAGCTTGTGATCAATGACAATTCCAAGATCCTTCTCACATGTCGTATTGCTGAGCCAAGTATCCCCCATCTTATAACTGTGTATTTGGTTTCTTTTTCCTAAATGTAGAACTTTGCACTTATCCCTGTTGAATTTCATTCTGTTGTTTTCAGCCCAATGCTCCAGCCTATCAAGGTCCCTTTGAATTTTGTTTCTGTCTTCCATGGTATCAGCTATGCCCCCCAATTTTGTATCATTTGCAAGTTTGATAAGCATGTCCTGTACCTCCTCATCCAAGTCGTTAATAAAAAATGTTGAAGAGCACTGGGCACAGTCAGGACCGAACCCTGTGGTACCCCACTTGTTACTTCCGCCCAGTTTGAGAAGGAACCATTGATAAGCACTCTTTGAGTATGATTCTGGAGCCAATTGTGGATCCATCTGATAGTTGTTCCATCCAGCCCACATTTAGCTAGATTGCTAATCAGAATATCATGGGGCACTTTGTCAAAAGCTTTGCTGAAGTCAAGATATATCATGTCCACAGCATTCCCACAGTCTACGAGGGAGGTTACCCGGTCAAAAAATGAGATAAGATTAGTTTGGCAGGATTTGTTCTTCATAAATCCATGTTGGCTTCTAGTAATCACTGCATTGCTTTAAAGGTGCTTACAGATTGACTGCTTTATAATCTGCTCTAGAGTTTTTCCAGGGATTGATGCTAGGCTAACTGGTCTGTAGTTCCTCGGTTCTTCCTTCTTGCCCTTTTTGAAGACAGGGACAACATTAGCTCTCCTCCAGTCATCCGACACTTCACTGGTCCTCCATGATTTCGCAAAGCGGTTCTGAGAGTTCTTCAGCCAGTTCCTTCAATATTCTAGGATGCAGTTTATTGGGCCCTGCCGATTTGAACTCGTTCAAAGTGATTAGGTATTCCTTGACCATTTGTCTATCAATCTCAAGCTCCAATCCTGCCCCTTCTACTTCATGTTTCCTGGGAGGGACACAGACCCTTTTTTGGGAGAAGACTGAGCCAAAGTAGGAATTGAGCACTTCTGCCTTTTCTTTGTCATCTGTTATCATTTTGCCTTCCTCATTCAGTAGCTGTGCCACCGTTTCTTTTCTCTGTCTTATACTATGGACATACCTGAAGAAAGCTTTTTTGTTGCTTTTAGCATCCCTCGCTAACCTCAGCTCATTCTCAGCTTTAGCCTTCCTGACACCATCCCAGAAATTCCGTGATACCTGCCTGTACTCTTCCTTTGTGGCCCGGCCTTCCTTCCACTTCCTGTATGTGTCCTTTTTTTGCTTTCAGGTCATCTCTAAGCTTTTTATGAAGCCACATTGGCTTCTTCTGTTGTTTCCCCCCTTTTTTCCTTGTTGGAATTGCTTGCCATTTCACTTTTAGAATTTCCTTTTTTAGAAACTCCCACCCATCTTGGACTCCTTTTCTCATTAGGGTGGCCTGCCATGGAACAGTACTCACAATTGTTCTGAGTTTATTAAAATCAGCCTACCTGAAGTCCAGGGTGCGAGTAGCTACTCTCAGCTTTTGCTTCTGTTAAAATCAAGAATTCAAGTATGGTGTGGTCACTTTCCCCAGAGTTACCGTAACTGCCACTTCATCCACCAAATCATTTCTATTGGTTAGAATCAAGTCCAGGATAGCTGATCCTCTGGTTGCTACCTCCACCTTCTGTAGGAGAAAATTATCTCCAACACAAGTCAGAAATTTCTTGGAGGGGCCGTGTTTGGCACAGTTTGTCTCCCAACACATATCGGGATAAATGAAATCCCCCATTACTACTACATCATGCCTCCTTGAAACATTGGCAATTTGCTTTTCAAAATTTACATTCTCGTCTTCTCCTTGAATGGGTGGTCAGTAGTAGATTTCAAGCACCACATCCCTTTTATTACTTGCCCCATTAATTTTAATCCATATACTCTCGGTGGAGCTACCAAGTTCATCTTCCTGTATTTCTGTGCAGGGATATATATTTTTAACATATAGTGCGACTCCACCTCCCTTTTTATTCCTTCTGTTCTTTTTGAACAAGTTATATCCTTCAATTGCTGTATTCCAGTCATGGGAGTCATCCCACCAAATTTCAGTTATACCTATCAAGTCGTAATTACCCTCCTGTATTAAGAGCTCAAGTTCGTCCTGCTTGTTTCCCATGCTCTGTGCATTAGTATACAGACATCAAAGACCATGTGATTTGTGGCTTGGCTTCCTTACTATATTTTTCTGAGGACTGTTACTGGGCCCTATTAGAGCCAATCTCTCTGGTCCCATTACTGTGCACAAGCCTTCATCAGTCATTACCACCAAGTTTATGTCTCCCTCCCCCTTAGGATTCAGTTTAAAGCTGTCCTGATGAACTATGCATTGGATTGTTTAAACTACATGCTATACAGTCCTCAGAGCAATTTGCCATCACAGATTTCATATGAGTGAACAGAGATTGTATGATGAAATGTGTTATTGGAAAGGATCTGGTCATAACGCTTCAGAAACCACAGACTTGATTCACATACGTATGGATTTTATGTGCTGGTCATAATGTTTGAGTCTTGAGTCACACAAGCCTGCATTTTATGTGCTCATCAACTAGACAATGTCCATAATGTATTCTTTAATCTCAGCATGCATTATTTACAGATATAAGTGCTGCTGCTTATCTTTAAGGCTCCACAAGGCTTGGGACCCAAGTACCTGTTAGATCTAGGGTCACCAGTGTGATGCTTATGGGTGTGATGGCACCCTTGAGAACTTCCCCTGATGTCCATGAGCCCCTGTTGCTGCATCCTTCATCACTTCATCACCCTTCCCGGTCCTCTTAAAACTCTATGGGCTTTTCAGGGCTCAGATTGGTATCTGAGAGGATTAACAGAAAGTGGAGTGACTGAGAGGGTAGGAGGGAAAGGGGAATGAACTGGGAGACCAGAGAAGAGGCAAGAGGGAGAAAGTGGTGTGCCACAGGAGTGCCAGAGAACAGAGTGCCAGAGGAAGAGGCAGAAATCTCGCCCTTTCACAAACACATGTCAGATCTAGTAAAACAGGTTCCTTTGAAACTGCCTAATATTTTCATAGGTTCCTCCCCCCCTCAAATCACAAAGCACGTTAACTGAACCATAAAAATCACCAATCTGGAGTTTTCCAGCATTGCCATGATGCAAAAACATGTCTCCAATGCATAGATCCCTATGGGTCCTCAAAATATGTACAAGAGAGTGAAGGAACTGAAATGGGTGGTGCCCATGGCACCGTCCCATAATTCCAAATGTGCCCATGTGCCCAAAACATTTGACAGTCTCTGTGTTAGAACATCATCACCCACACTATTCTGTCCATTCAATAAAATCATCATCTGAGGCTCTCTTCCATGTTCTGCATGGCAGCCAGTGAGAGAGTCTTTTGGATTGTGGTCCTCTGCCTTTGGAATGTCCTCTCCTGAGAGGCTTGCCTAACGTCTGTGTTATTGTAATGTGAGTATTTTCCAAGGCTTTAAAACTTTTAAACCTTTAGGGGCTATGAAAAATTGCATTTGTTGTCTTGCATCCATTTATCATGTTTGATCTGCTGCTCATTTTATTGTTTTAGTTATTGTTTGTAATGGTCTCCTTTGGGAGGAAGGGCGGGATATAAATTTATTTTTTTTAATACATGTCTTTATTGTTTATGTTTTCAGCTCCTCTGATAGCCCTGTATACTAAAGGTTGTATAGTAATTAAGCAGGCAAGCAAACAGATAAAATATATTTGAAAAATGATCCTCAACATATCCTGTGGGTCTTATTCCCTCATAAATGTGCTTTGGATTGCAAACATAGGTGTTATGTTCTGCCTAATGCTCTTTTCTTCAAATCTCCAAGTACAACACAGGTACTGTCCTGACTTTGGATCTGCAAAAAAAAAAGTTTACAAAATTAACATGAAATGGAAATGGACTGCCTTCAAGTGGCTGTACTCTGTGTACGACAACATTGGTTGCAAACCCATCTAAAAACTGGCAGATAGTTTGAAAATGGAAATGGACTGCCTTCAAGTCAATCCCCGCTTATGGCTACCCTATGAATGGGGTTTTCATGGTAAGCGGTATTCAGAGGGGATTTACCATTGCCTCCCTCAGAGGCTAGTCCTCCCCAGCTGTCTAGGGCCTGCTCAGCTTGCCACAGCTGCACAAGCCAGCCCCTTCCTTGTCCGCAACTGCCAGCTGGGGGGCAACTGGGCTCCTTGGGACTATGCCGCTTGCCCACGGCTGCACAGGTGGCAGGGCATGTAACCCCTGAGCCACTCCCTGTGGGGGTGATGTTTAGCTGGCCCTTGACACCCAGGAGACACGAGCGGGGATTTGAACTCACAGACTCTGGACTCCCAGACAGGCTCTCCTCCCCACTGTGCTACACTAGCTTAATTAGAAATATATTTAAAATGATTTTGATAAGAGGGTTTTAACATAAAAATTATATTTGAACAAATTTTAAACATATTACAGACAAAAAGGGCATATGAGCAAAACAATCGGCTGCATGTTTATTTAAAAGTAAGTTCCAATGTGTTCAGCACTTACTCCCTGTTTATTTAGGATTGCAGCCTTACAGTGCAATCCTATGTATACCTACTCAAAAATAAGCCTCATTGAATTCCCCTTGAACTTACTCCCAGGTAAGTGTGTGTAGGATTGTATTTATTTTATATATTAATTATTTATTACAGTTATATCCCACCTTTCCTCAAAGAAGCTTAAAGTGACATACAAGTTTCTCCCTAGCCTCTGTTTTATCCTCACAACAATCCTGTAAGGCAGGTTCAGGTGAGAAACAGTGACTGGCCCAAACTAGTCACCCAGTGAGCTTCCTAGCAGAATGAGGATTTGAATGCTGGTCTCCCAGGCACTTGTCCAACACTCTAATCACTTCACTGCACAGTAGACCACACTGTACCTTAATAATATCACAGGACATGGAGTTAGCAAATCTACAAATACATTCCTCAGTTTACATAAACTTGTCCAAACTGATTACAGGCCATGAACTACCAGTCTAAGCTGATATGCTGGAGAATTAACTATCTGCCAGAAACAGCTACTGAATACTCTGGGTCTGAGAAGCCAACAGCTCTTAATCAATCAAAGGATTTGGCTCACTGAATTGTTCAAAAAATCTCAGATGAAAACAGAAAGTAGAAATTCATAAATACAACAGCCAGTATGATGTAACAACTATGAAAAGAGAAGATTACAACAATTACAGGGTGATGAAAACAAACAAGATGGCTCTGAAGAATGGAATGAATGTGTTGCTATAGCCACAGAAAACCCAATTGTTTAACTGCTGAGGTGAATAAAGATGAAGGTGGTCCAACAGTTGAAGTCACATTGCTAGTTCTCTGGAAATTCTCGCACATATTCATCCACAGACAAGAAACTGAAAAGCCCTATTGTTTCAGAAATTACTAAAATTGCTGCCCTCGGCTCCTACTGGGAGGAAGAGCAGAAAATTAGATCGATAGATCGATCGATAGATAAATAGACAGATAGATAGGACAGTGATGGAAAATTACAATATATCCTAGAATCCTCTACAACATCTTAGGAGGTTCTGGGTACACTCTTTGTTCATGTGGAGCTGTCTTCAGCGACCCTAGAGTGACTAGGGGCTGTTTGGACTTCTGAGCACAGAGGGCCTGTGCCAGTAGCATAGCTTCACTCTTTCCTTAAAATCGCTGCTGTTGTCCATAGCAGCTTAGGTGAAGGACAGTGATGCTTCTCTTTGAAGCCGTACAAGGCTTAAGACACAGCTACTTGTTAGACCGAGGATAGCTTCCACGATGACTTCTGGATGTTGTTGGACTACAGTTTCCATTACACATTCTAGCTGTTGCTGGTAGGAGTTGGGGTCTGGAAGGCACAACGTTGGTTACCCTTATGTTAGACCATCACTGCCCATACCAGTCTGCCCATTCAAAGAGATAATAATCTGAGGTTCTCTGACAGGTTGTGAGTACAAACCACAAAGAAAGCCTCTTCTCCATGTTGCTGTCCTCTCTGGACTGTTTGATGCATGTCCCCATGGCATCATTGGCACTCACGAACCAGCCCCATCACTCTGGGCATTAGGCTTGGTCTATACATGCAAGCACAATGAAGTAGTAGGATCCTGAAATGCTTGGCTGGACTCATTTTAGATCAGACTGTGAATGGGGCTACCTGTTTTGATTGCTCATTCATATTAAAACACACACACACCTATACATGAAAAATAGTGAATTAAGGAGAAAGATTAAGATCCTCTGTGGCGCAGAGTAGTAAGCGGCGGTAACGCAGCTGAGGCTCTGCTCACGGCCGGAGCTCAATTCCAACGGAAGGAGGAAGTCGAATCTCTGGTAAAAGGGGTCGAGGTCCACTCAGCCTTCCATCCATCTGTGGTCAGTAAAATGAGTACCCGGCATATGCTGGGGGGTAAAGAAAGGCCGGGGAAGCAACTGACAATCCCACCCCATATATACAGTCTGCCTAGTAAATGTCACAAGACATCACCCTAAGAGTCGGAAATGACTCGCACTATAAGTGCGGGGACACCTTTACTTTAAGGAGAAAGATTATACCTTAGTCTGTTTCCCATGGTGCTAGTTTTCAACTGTTAGGAAGTTGTAGCTGATTAAAACATTTGGGTAGAGCATTACCTGGAATTCAGTGGCATTTACTTCTGAGTAGACATGGTTAGGACTGCAGTCTCAGTTATGAAGCTTGGAATCATATCCTTTCCCTTTTTTATTTACATATATATATGAAAATGTTTACAAAAGAGCAGCTGCCCCTTTAGACTTCATTGTGAGATGTCAAGCTTTGCCAGCAGCAGCATACAGTAGTTGGCTGAGTAATTATCAGCTCCCTATGCTCCTGAGGTTCACAGCCAATCTGATCTTCAGAATAATCAGATGAGATTGCTTGGTAGTTCAGAACAAATAGGGCCATCTCGATCTACATATATTATCACTGCTTGACAGATTAAAGGAGATTCCTGACCACGAGCCATAATTAGCCACATCCTATTAACTTTTAACTAATTTAATTTTAACACTTAGTATCGTGTACTTGGTTTTTAGTTATTTTATGTTTAATTATGTTTTGATTTTTTTTTGGTATAATGAACTCATTTTATTTATTTTTTATTTTTATTTATTATTAAATTTGTTAGTCGCTCATCTGGCTAGTTGTCCAGCCACTCTGAGCAACGTACACAATAAAACAGAAACATAACAGTTAAAATTTTAAAAACAGTAAAAACTTAATCTGCCTTAAAAGCCAGCCCAAAAAGCCAGGTCTTCAGAGTCCGACGGAAGTTGATCACAGATGGGGCATGGCTTAAGTCAATTGGGAGAGAGTTCCATAGGGTGGGGGCCATTACTGAAAAGGCCCTCTCTCTGGTCCTCACCAGCTTAGCTGTTTTAACCGGTGGGATCCAGAGAACGTCCTCTGAGGTTGATCTTGTTGAGCGGCATCCTTGTCGACGTTGGAGGTGCTCCTTCAGATAAGCTGGGCCACAACCGTTTAGGGTTTTAAAGGTTAAGACCAACACCTTGAATTGGGCTCGGTAGACAACCGGTAACCAGTGCAACTCCTTTAATACAGGAGTAATATGATCTCGACGGCAACTGCCTGTAATCAGACGCGCCACTGCATTCTGTACCAGTTGTAATTTCCGGACCGTTTTCAAGGGTAACCCCACGTAGAGCGCATTACAGTAGTCAAGGCGAGTGGTGATCAGGGCATGTACCACTGGTGGGAGCAGATGATTGGGAAGGTAGGGGCGTAGCCTCCGTATCAGATGCAGTTGATATAGAGCTGCCCGGCTCACAGCCGAAACCTGAGCTTCCATAGACAGCTGGGAGTCAAGAATGACCCCTAGGCTATGGACCTGGTCTTTCAGGGGTAAACGTACTCCATTAAGGACCAGGTCTATGTCCCCCAACCGTCCCTTGTCACCCACCAACAGCACCTCGGTTTTGTCAGGATTCAGCTTCAGCTTATTCCTCCCCATCCAGCCACTCACCGACTCCAGACACTTGGACAGGGTTTCCACAGCCAACCTTGGCAAAGATTTAAAGGAGAGATAGAGCTGCGTGTCATCCGCATATTGATGACACTGCAGCCCATGTCTCCTGATGATTTCTCCCAGCGGCTTTATATAGATGTTAAAAAGCATTGGAGAGAGGATAGAACCCTGTGGCACCCCACAAGTGAGAGGCCAGGGATCCGAAACCTCCTCCTCCAAAGCTACTCTTTGGTATCTCCCAGAGAGGAAGGAGCGGAACCACTGCAATACAGTGCCTCCCACACCTAACCTCTGCAGGCGATCCAAGAGGATAGTGTGGTCAACCGTGTCAAAAGCCGCTGAGAGATCGAGGAGGACAAGGAAGGTGCATTCGCCTCTAACCCATGCCCTTCTCATATCATCTACCAAGGCTACCAAGGCTGTTTCAGTCCCATGTCTGAACCCCGACTGAGATGGATCTAGATAATCCGTTTCCTCCAAATGTGCCTGCAACTGCCTGGCCACCACCCGCTCAATTGCCTTGCCTAAGAATGGCACATTTGAGACTGGGCGAAAGTTAGTCAGATCTCGAGGGTCCAAGGAGGGCTTTTTTAAGATTGGTTTTATTATCGCCTCCTTGAGCATTGATGGCATTACTCCCTCTTCTAGCGATGTGTTTATCACTAGCCTGATCCTCTCACCCAGTCTATCTTTGCAGCTCATAATGAGCCACGAAGGACAAGGATCAAGTAGGCAGGTGGTTGGCTTTAGGGTTGCAAGCACTTTGTCCACTTCCTCAGAATTTTAAGTGTTTAACATATGGTTTTAATTGTATATTGATTGTTTGTCTGTTGTGAACCGCCCAGAGAGCTTCGGCTATGGGCCGGTATATAAATTTAATAAATAAATAAATAAATTTAGTCAAGCAGAAATATTCAGTGGTATTATACAGCCACAAGAGTGGCTGTATACTATAGTCAGCATGGATTTTTCGCATTCTGCAATGTTAAATTGAAAATACCCCCATGCCATTCTGATGCTTCCCATAAGCTCATTTCAAAACAAAACCCTACAAAACCTATAGTCCTGAACTCAGAAATGCTTGCTTAACAACCCTCTAAAATTTCATGGCGATACAGAGAGAATAGAGAGTTCAAAATGTAAAAAGACAGAGAGAGAAACCAGACCCCTATTGGACTTTTTTCTGTCAGAGTTCTCATACTTGGTTGGAATTAATTAAAAATCAGCTATGTTCACAGTGTACCTGTAATCCTATTACTGACCTTGCCCTATACTCTGACCTTCATCTTCTGAAGTTTAAAAGTTTAAAAAATGCCTGGCTGATATTTAATTAATTAAAGAAATTTAGCATTGAACTCAATAATAATGTTAGGCATGCTCAGTAAGAATCAACTGTCAGTGTTCAAAAGCCAGAATCACAGCTGTTTGACTTGCCTAATCAGGGGCCACACCCATGCCAGACCTTGATTTCACTTTAGACAGTCATGGCTTCCCCCAAAGAATCATGGGAAGTGTAGTTTGTGAAGGGTGCTGAGAGGAGACTCTTATTCCCTTGACAGAGCTCCAGTGGCCAGAGTGATTTAACAGTCAGCCGCTCTCATTGTAGCTCTGTGAGGGGAACAGGGCATCTCCTAGAAACTCTCAGCACCCTTAAGAACATAAGAACATAAGAAGAGCCTGCTGGATCAGGCCAGTGGCCCATCTAGTCCAGCATCCTGTTCTCACAGTGGCCAATCAGGTGCCTGGGGGAAGCCCGCAAGCAGGACCCAAGTGCAAGAACACTCTCCCCTCCTGAGGCTTCCGGCAACTGGTTTTCAGAAGCATGCTGCCTCTGACTAGGGTGGGAGAGCACAGCCATCATGGCTAGTAGCCATTGATAGCCCTGTCCTCCATGAATTTGTCTAATCTTCTTCTAAAGCCATCCAAGCTGGTGGCCATTACTGCATCTTGTGGGAGCAAATTCCATAGTTTAACTATGCACTGAGTAAAGAAGTACTTCCTTTTGTCTGTCCTGAATCTTCCAACGTTCAGCTTCTTTGAATGTCCACAAGTTCTAGTATTATGAGAGAGGGAGAAAACCTTTTCTCTATCCACTTTCTCAATGCCATGCATAATTTTATACACTTCTATCATGTCTCCTCTGACCCACCTTTTCTCTAAACTAAAAAGCCCCAAATGCTGCAACCTTTCCTCATAAGGGAGTCGCTCCATCCCCTTGATCATTCTGGTTGCCCTCTTCTGAACCTTTTCCAACTCTATAATATCCTTTTTGAGATGAGGCGACCAGAACTCTACACAGTATTCCAAATGCGGCCACACCATAGATTTATACAACGGCATTATGATATCGGCTGTTTTATTTTCAATACCTTTCCTAATTATCCCTAGCATGGAATTTGCCTTTTTCACAGCTGCCGCACACTGGGTCGACATTTTCATCGTGCTGTCCACTACAACCCTGAGGTCTCTTTCCTGGTCAGTCACCGCCAGTTCAGACCCCATGAGCGTATATGCGAAACTAAGATTTTTTGCTCCAATATGCATAATTTTACACTTGTTTATATTGAATAGCATTTGCCATTTCCCACCCATTCACTCAGTTTGGAGAGGTCTTTTTGGAGCTCTTCGCAATCCCTTTTTGTTTTAACAACCCTGAACAATTTAGTATCATCAGCAAACTTGGCCACTTGACTGCTCACTCCTAATTCTAGTTCATCAATGAACAAGTTGAAAAGTACAGGTCCCAATACCAATCCTTGGGGGACTCCACTTTCTACAGCCCTCCATTGGGAGAACTTTTATTCCTACTCTCTGCTTTCTGCTTCTTAACCAATTCCTTATCCACAAGAGGACCTCTCCTGTTATTCTATGACTGCTAAGCTTCCTCAGAAGTCTTTGGTGAGGTACCTTGTCAAACGCCTTTTGAAAGTCTAAGTACACTATGTCCACTGGATCACCTCTATCTATATGCTTGTTGACACTCTCAAAGAATTCTAATAGGTTACTGAGACAGGACTTTCCCTTGCAGAAGCCATGCTGGCTCTGCTTCAGCAAGGCTTGTTCTTCTATGTGTTTAGTTAATCTAGCTTTAATAATACTTTCTACCAGTTTTCCAGGGACAGAAGTTAAGCTAACTGGCCTGTAATTTCCGGGTTCCCCCCTGGATCCCTTTCTGAAGATTGTCGTTACATTTGCCACTTTCCAGTCCTCAGGCACGGAGGAGGACCTGAGGGACAAGTTACATATTTTAGTTAGCAGATCAGCAATTTCACCTTTGAGTTCTTTGAGAACTCTCGGGTGGATGCCATCCGGGCCCGGTGATTTGTCAGTTTTTATATTGTCTATTCAATCTTTCCTGGAAGAAACAAACGGAAATGTCCAAGGCAATAGCATTAAGAACAAGCAGAGCTATAGTCAGATTTTATCGCTCAGCAGGGGGTAACTTAATTGCCCCCACGCTAAAAATTTTCAGATCCAAAGTCCTCCCGCAGATATTATATGGCGCGGCAGTTTGGGGATGGGATGAAGCTCAAGCAGGCAGTCTTGAGGCAATTCAAAATTGCTTTATGAGAAGACTTCTAGTACTTCCCCCTGGTACCCCAGCAGCACTGCTTCGTGCAGAGTTGGGCCTCCCTCCACTCAGAGCCCTTATACATTGCACTTTGATTAATTTCTGGAGAACTATAAAAGATGCTCCATTTAAGTTAATACTTAATCTCTGTTACAAACAGGCCTTGGGGGAAAACTACTGGATCTCAAGAATAAACAGGCTGTATCAGACCTATCATATCTCGCCACAGGCCCTTTCCTCACTAAACAACAGAACGAGACTAAGGGACGCAATTATTCAATCTGGAGCCTACATTGATAGATTGGCTATAGATTGACTTTGACTAGTGGTACTAAGAAAGGTTAACTAGCTTTTACTCTATTTTTATTTTATTTGCTGACAACAACTACTTTTATCAGTGCAAGTTCCCTGTAGTTTTAAGTGGTGCCTTGCACTCTGGTCTGGACAAACTAGACTAGCTTTTGGCTGCTTTTAATCTAAGCAAGGGGGCTGCAACTTCCAGGCAAGTCTTTTTGTTTGTTTGTTGTTTTCCCACCTAGAACAGCCTGACCTT
Organism: Rhineura floridana; assembly: GCF_030035675.1. NCBI lineage: Eukaryota > Metazoa > Chordata > Lepidosauria > Squamata > Rhineuridae > Rhineura > Rhineura floridana. The sequence continues at coordinate 138,582,250 of NC_084482.1, read as the reverse complement.
TCTTTGACCTAGGGAAACAGAGCTTGTGGTTGTGTTTAAGGAAGGCTAAAGCTGCCCTTTTTAGCAAAGACTGATGTGACTCTCTCCCTGTATGTATTGGTGGAGTTTCCTTTTTCCCCTTCTCTCCAACTGGAATTTAGCCTTGTTTACAGTGTCCCCTGAAGCTTTCCTGCTAGGGTGGTGTTGAAAACTAGCTTTCTATACGCTTCCTTCTCCTCGGATCTGTCTCCTAAGATATAGGTTCTTTCAGGATTTGGCTCCTAGCTCATGGTGACCCTAGGCTGCCCTTATTACTTATTACTCTGAGCTGTTTTAATTCAATTAAATAATGAAATAAATGGGTGCTACTTACCCTCTTCTTGCTCTGCTGCTTAACTCGCCTTGACGCTTTCACTAACTACACTTCCCAGGATTCTTTGGGAGAAGCCATGGCTGTCTTAAGTGAAATAAAGGTCTGGTGTGGATGTGGCCAGGGGCAGCTTTGGTTTAAATTTGGGTGGAAGGCTACATGTGTTTGCTGTAGAATAAAAAGGTGGGGGAAATCCTGAAAACCCTGAAAAAGAATGATACTGTTCACAAAGTTTTCCTCCCTGAAACAAAGTTTTCCTTCCGGAAACTCGTAAAAACTATTTTGTTCTGGAGAGCCTTTGGTTGGGACTGACAGGTCAGCCTGACACTTTTTAAAGTTTTTTATCTTTTATTTTTATCTTTTAAGTGCTTTTATTCTCACTTTCTTATATGTGTATGCACATATATACATGTATGTATGTTTGTGTGTGTGTGTGTATGCATAATGCATTTTATGTATGTATGTTTTTTTATTTATTTATTAAATTTATTAGTCGCCTATCTGGCTGGCTGTCCAGCCACTCTGGGTGACGGACAAAATAAAAACATACAAATACATTAAAACATTAAAAATCTCAACAATAATAATAAAACCTAACCCACCCCAAAAGCCTGCCTGAAGTGCCAGGTCTTCAAGGCCCGGCGGAAGCTCATCATAGAAGGGGCATGGCGGAGATCATTTGAGAGGGAATTCCACAAAGTGGGGGCCACAATTGAAAAAGCCCTCTCCCTAGTTCTCACCAGTCTAGCTGTTTTAACTGGTGGGATAGAGAGAAGGCCTTTTATGTGTATGCATAATGCATTTTATGTGTTTTAATAGTATTTTATGCATTTTAATTTACTGTAATGTTTTGTGTTTTTATTGTGTATTTTATTATATATGTGTGTGATTTTATTGTAGCCACCGTGAGTGCCCTATTGTAGGGCAGAAGGATGGGATACAAATATTTTAAATAAATAAATAAAAGTGACTTGAAGTAGTGAGGGAGGACAGACAAAAAGGAATTCTGTTCTTCCGTCTACTGATTCTTCCTGTAATGTGTTTGTTGTGTTTGCAGGCTTTGTCCTCCCTTTCCTCCTATCTGTTCCTGTCTTTGTTCTCAGTTAGTTAGTAATGGCTCCCTGAGTGGAAGCTACATGGTTGCTTCGTCATGGATGACTTTACCTCTTTACAGTAATAAACCTGGCCAAACAAGAGATGGATTGATTCCATAAAGGAAGCCACAGACTAGAACTTACAAGATCTGAACAGGGTGGTTTATAACAGATGCTATTGGAGGTCACTGATTCATAGGGTTGCCATAAGTTGAAATCGACTTGAAGGCACATAACAACAAAGCAATAAACTGTGTTTCTTTATTTTTTCAATTAACAGTCTTAACAGGCCACTTATTTCTGCACTCCGCTGCAATATATGTCTGCCCAAAACTCTAACATGTATGTGATCATGTTCACACATGTAAAAGTTTGTAGACCAGGGTGGGGAACCTGTGGCCCTCCACATGCTGCTGGATTGCAACTCTCATAATCCCTGCTTATTGGCCATGATGTCTAGGACTGATGGGAATTTGAGTCCAACATCTAGAGGGCCACAGATTCCCTGCTCTGTATGAAAATATGATTGCCTTTTAGGGCTACTGTACCTTTTAACTGCTCCTGATCACAGGAGGAAATTCAACAGGTGTCACTGCGCCTGGTACAGAGAAACAGCAATGGAGGAACTTCACCTTTTGAATTTCTATCTTGTCAAGTCAGACAACTTGCCAAAGGCACAGGAGTCCTGAAAAGGGTGATAGCCCTGCCGGAAAATGATGTGTAAAGTGAAGCCTTTTCTCCCGTCCTGAGTGAGGGGAAAAGAACCTGGACGCATTTATTTATTCCCCAAAACAATAGGATTCCAATCCACAGAGAACCTTGAGAAAAGGTTCAGATTGCTGTCTGCTTTTAACGTCCTCATCCCAAAAGCCAGTGAATTCATTAGTACTTCTGAGCAGAGCGTGTTAGGATTGTGCTGAACGAAAGAAATGCCTGCAGCCCTTTGCCAGAGAAGGCGCTGTGATTTCACAAAGCCCATATTGCTGCTAGTTGGTTTCCTCTTGATTCACATTCTCTTGACCTAGTTCCTCAGCTACTGGCGGGGAAGTTGGGACGGCGTGCGCTTTTGTCCAGCACTCCCAGCTGCCTTTTCTAAGCCAGTTCTGCTAGGTCTGTGCGCGTGTTCCAGGTGCACGTTGTTGTTACTTGGTCTGCATGGCTTCGCAGAGTTCGGCGGTCAGATTCCGCAGGATCGTTGCTCATTTCCCTCAAGAGTTCAGCCTAGCCTTTGCTTATGGGTCCGGGGTCTTTCAGCAAGTGGGGGCCTCTTCCATCGAAACTGGGGTGAGCGGAACTAGAATCGATTCCCAGGAGAGGGAGAAGGAAGAATCTCTCTGCCATTATTTAGCCATAAAACCAGCGAGGGGTTAAGCGGCGGTGTTCCTCCTTTAGGTTTCCTGGGCAGGGACTTGAGTTGTGTTTTTTTTTACATATATGTAACAATAGCCATCTTTATTTTGTACTTATCAGTTCCGGAAAACATAATGGGATTCCTCTCGTTTTTACGTCTTACATTTCACAGCACCATCGATGCAACGTAATCTTTTGTTGCAGATAAAAATAGCAGCTAGCCTTGTATCCCTGTGCATGTTTGTTCGAAAATAAGTCTCCCAATTATTCCTATAATTGGGTTTACTCCTAGGAATGTGTGCAGCCTCGATCTCTTGTTTGGGGTTATCCCTGCTTACCTGGGAGTGTCCCCATTAACTTATATGACTTTGCTTGGTAGACCGTTCCGGATATAAGCATTCTGACCCATGTGTTAATAGTGACACTACTGACTGGGTTATCAGTGGGATTGTTCTAAGTGCCTGCTGGACTTCTTGGACTGTATGCACTTAAGTATCAAACCACTGAGACTTGAATTTTTATTAAGTGTGATCAGACTGGATCCAGACTATGTCTGTTGTAGCTAGTTCCCATTGAAATCAATTGGATTTAAGTTAGTCATGATGACTAACTCTTTGCATTGATTTCAGTGGGAATCCTCCTCTGGATTTGAATAGGACCTAATTTAATCTGGATCTAACATCTTAAGAGTGGGCAAACTTGCTTCATGAACATTTACTTGCATGTATATAGGGAGGAAGAAACATATAAGTTCTGATGTATATCTAAGGTTTTTTGCTTTCAGATCTTTTATGTTGTTTTCCATTGTTTCATATGGTTTACAGATGTATTGATTGATTGGAGTGGAGAGATTTGTTAAATGTGTATCATGCCCTTCCTCCGAAAAGAGCCCTGTGCATTCTGTTCTCTTTTGTTTTGTAGAACAATATGCTGGACTTTGTGTTTGCTGTTGATGATTCTGTGTCATGGCATATGATGAATCTGTTAAAGAATCGGAATCATTATTCCTTTCTAAAATATTTTGGGCCTAAGCTCATCAGTAACATCCAGAACTATGGAGCAGGGATTTACTACAATACACTAGTGCCTTGTAATGGTAGGGTAAGTAATAGATGTGGCATCTTTGGTGTTAAGTGAGTATGTCTAAGTCAACATGTTTAGACATTGGCTTGTTCAAGCTTTTATTCTGCCAGACATTTTGAATTTTAGATCATGTGGACCAAAATTATTTTAGGAGGCAATATGTTCTGTGAAAACTGTTTATTTTAAATGTGGTTATTACCTTAATTTTGTTTTGTGTTTTATTACCAAAAACCCTGGTTTTATTATTCATAATAAGCAGGTTCTAAACTGAAATGAATAAAGTCTTTTGCAACATTTCAAAGCCCAGTCACAGACTTTCCTTCCATTACAAACATATGTTTTTTATCAATAGGGCCAAGATATGTCATAGAGCTCCTCAGTATTTTCAGTAGGTTCTGCATGTAAAGAGATGTGATCAAGCATAAATATGACAGCTTTCACCACATCTTGTAACGTCTGAAAAAGGAGCCTGCCCTTCTTCCCAGGAGGGAGAATAGCAAAATCACAAATAGAAGAGTCTTTGGCTTCTGCTTGTTGCTGCAAAGCCACATTATATAGCAGGAGGATTGTAGCTGGCCAGCGTAGTACTTTGTTGCTAGTTGGAATGTCTAGCAGAAGTAATACTGTATAAATTAGGCCAAACAAGCAAACTTGCTTACTTTGCACAGTGTGGTCAAGCTGCAGAATGTTAACTTTTCTGTTTCTGTATTTGTATTGTCTTTGACTTTTAACAGAAGGTTTATGTAGACTGCTATGTTAAATACAAAAATCCCTGCCTGTCAGCATTTGAGTTGCCTAAGTAGTGGTTCCTAACCTTTCTTGGGTCATGGACTTCTTTGAGCATCTGATGAAAGCCGAAAACTCCCATAAATAATTTAAAAAAGAATTAATTTTATTGCATTAGAAATTTACTCTTTTTTGCACCTGGTTCATGGACTCCCTGAAGCGTGACCATGGACCCCAGGTTAAGAACCACTGTGCCTAAGAATAAAATGTAAATGTACTGCCTTCAAGTCGATTCCGACTTATGACGGTCCTATGAATAGGGTTTTCATGAGGCTGAGAGGCAGTGACTGGCCCAAGGTCACCCAGTGAGCTTCATGGCTATGTTGGGATTTGAACCCATGTCTCCCAGGTCATAGTCCAACACCTTAACCACTACACCACAATACTGGTGGCCTTTTTATTCCAGTCTGATCTGGAGCTTTATTATTCCACTGCTGATCTGGAGCTTTAAAACTGTTATTGCTCTGCATTTTATCTTTACTGCAGTGGGCTGCTTTTAGTGTTGCTTAATACCCTATGTGTGTGTGACATTTTAAAATTGTTTATGGGTGTTTATGGTATTGTCTTAAACATATATAAGTACATTTTGGTTATATCGTAAACAAAGTTGTGTTGGTTATTCGCCTGGAAAAGTGGGATATAAATACATAAATAATGGCTAAGTGAGAAGATGGTCTCACTGAGAATTTCTTTTACCTTTAATCCACCCCTACCTCACCCCTAATCTGCTGCCTTCAGAGCAATCCTGGGGTGAGTTAAGGGGGGGTTCCTTCCTGGCCCTTTTAGGCAGTTCCTTCTCTCATCGGAGGTTAGGCAGATGCTTCAGTGATAGGCTCATGACCTATCCCTCAGGGTTGGCCATCCTAGAAGATCATCTTCTTGTTTATTTCCGCCCTTCACCAGTAGGTCCCATATTTTACCATACTGTTTCAAGCTCCCAAAGCCCTTGGTTGATTTTTGGGATTCTTTCAAGTGGGGTGAGATTTTAGTATCAAGAGACATTTTGAAAGTTAGATAAGAGGCTCTGCAATCACTTGCACTTATTTAGTTAGTTAGTTATACATTGCCTTCTGCACACGTTTCAAGGCAATGTACAGTAGGGCCCTGCTTTACAGCGTTCCACCGTTACAGCGGTTGTCAATTGCAGAAAGGCCCCGTTCCTACAGCACTTGTTCAGGTTTTATGGCATTTTTTGGGTGTCGGGCGCCATTTTTGTCAATGTTAGTCAATGCGTACCGCTTTACAGCGGATTTTGCTTTACAGCGGCTGTCCGGAACGGAACCCTCCCTATGGGCGGGGCCCTACTGTATAATGTTCCTCTTGGAACAAAAATAAATTCAATTGTTTCTACAAAGTGCAGATAGTGGGAGCCTGTCAATCTCAAGTAGTCACTTGAGTGAAGGGTTTATGGGAGAGCAGAAGAGAAGTGCTTGTCCCATTGAAAGTTTCTGAGAGAAGGGACTTCATACTGTGTACCCCTCTGTTCCTTCTCAGAATGAATATCTACAAAAACAAGACAAAAACCCTCCTCCCCATGCTTTGAGAACAATTTCCCCGCAATACAGTCAAAAGATTCAGCCTTTGTGCAAATCTGTTTTGATTTTGGCAAATGTATATTTGTCTGTAATTTACACTTACGTGATTCAGCTCTCATTTTTGCATGTCCCAGGTAATAAAATATGGTGTTATTAGTACAGATGTTCTTATTGAAGATTTACTGCGCTGGAAGACGCTTTATGTAGCTGGACGTCTGCAAAAGCCGGTACTACTTCATTTTCTTACTTTGTTTTCTTATTTAAAATGGCCAAAATATGAGAACAGGAAAATTGTGTCAAAAACATGACAGAAGGTTAAGTGGGGCAAGCTATACTTTTAGTTTGGTGTTTACAATGGAAGTAGGTGGCATAAATAACGTTTTGAAATGCTGGTAAAATTGCTGCTGTATTCCATCTGAACGCCAGTGTACACTATTTATTTGATTTATTGATTGATATCCTGCCCTGCCTCCCAGTAGGAGCCCATGATCATGGTTTTTTTAAGTGCTTAACTGGCCTCTTTTATTTTGAAGAAAAAGTGGCTGTGGGGCTATGACCTGGATTGTGCCCCCACAGATTCCCTTCCCCATGTGGCTATTTGCACCTGAAGGTGCTGTTTAACTTCAATGAACAGCAGATTTGAAGGTAAACAACAGTGTAGGAGTAAGTGAATTTTCAGCAGGAAACGGCCACAGGGTTCCAATGCAGGCACACATTCCTATATCATGGGCCTTGCAGCTGGTTTTTCTTCAAAATGAGAGTGGCCAAAGAAGTACCCTTTTTCAAATTCATGAATAATGTAGTGGCTTGGATCGCACATAGCATTAAATCATAGTTTTAAAGCAAACCATGATTTAAAGTGAATGAGCAGGATGATGGTGCATGCTGCTCAATAGCATGATTCCTGTGCTGCTGCACCACTGAGTCTGGATTATAGAGTCATCCAAATCTGGGCTTGTTGTTTTTCTCCAAAGAAACCCATGTCTAGTAGCCAAGAACAGACTTTAGTTACTGTTTGTGATTTCCTTGGAGGAAGCAAGCTTGGATTTGGATGACACAGTAAGCCAGACTTTGGCTTGTTTTATCTGTGGTGCAGCAGCAGAGGAGGCAGAGGAGTGCTGGGAAATGTTTGAGCAGTGTGCACCACCATGCTACTAATTTACATTTAATCACAGTTTGATTTGACTTATGGTTTAATATGTGTGAACTGTACCAATGTTTGGTAAGTGTCAGAGGTGTTTTGGAACCAGGCTGCACTGCCCCGTTCTAAACTTGTGGAAGCACAAGCAAGTTCTGCTGCAGCCGGTGGTATCCAGTGGGAGGTAGTTGTCACTTCCCGCTCAAATTTTCCCTCCCCAAATTCCTTATTATACCTTTTTGCAATTTTGGGACAGTACCAGGAAACGTCCAATCTTAATTTTAAAAAAATATTTGTCATATTTGTACTCTGCTTTCCCCCCAAGAACCTTGGGGTAGTGAATTCAGAGTTAGGCTGAGAGATAATGACTTCCCCAGAGCATAGGGTGAATTCCATAGCTGAGAGAAGATCTTAACCCATTTCTCTCTGCTTCAAGTCTTAACGGTTGATTATACAACCCATACTGGGAGTTCTTGGTACCTTTAAGGCAGAGGTGAGTACCTGTACCTCTCTAGATGTTGTTGGACTCTAGTCACATCATCTGTGCCCATGCTGGCTAGGGTCTGATTGGAATTCCCCTAAATGTATAAGGGGCCACTGATTCCCCCCCCCCATGCCTTAAGGATAAAGAGTACTGAGCATTAAAAGGCCCTTGTAAAATGTCAGTGAAGACTGAACAATGGTCGTATCAAGTATTCTGACTGACCACTAGATGGAAGCAGAGTTACATGGGATGGACAAAGATACATTCTACATTCAACCTGAATGTAAAAGAGTGCTCTGATGACAGTGGGTAGGGTGGGATGGGGGAGAATCTGCTTTGGGTAGAGTCTTAAAAGTGGTACATTTTAGTTGCCTCTGAATTCCCAACTGGCTTCTGTTTGCATTTTAATGTTATCCTGTGCCATATTCTTCTGCATTATATAAAACCATTTGTGGGAGTTGGCTGTGTACAACAGGAAGGAGCAAATAACACTATGGAGAAGACTCTTTAGCATCCATCAAAATGGAAATTATTCATTGGTCCTTGCCAGTAAACTTTGTGGAAGACACTTCTCTTGCTTTTGGTTTTGAGAAGAATAGGAGCCCACTCTTTTTCTTTTGCCTATACAACAAGTTCTGAAAACAAATGAACATTCATGTTGTTTTTCTTCATAAGAAAATAAGGAGAGCCTGCTGGATCAGGCCAGTGGTTCATCTAGTCCAGTATCCTGTTCTCATAGTGGCCAATCAGATGCCCATGGGAAGCACACAAGCAGGACCCTCCTGCAGCTACTGGCAACTGGTTTTCAGAAGCATGCTGCCTCTGACTAGGGTGGCAGAGCACAGCCATCATGGCTAGTAGCCATTGATAGCCTTATTCTCCATGAATTTGTCTAATCTTCTTTTAAAGCCATCCAGGTTGGTGGCCATCACTGCTTCTTGTGGGAACGAATTCCATAGTTTTAACTATGCTCTGTGTGAAGAAGTACTTTCTTTTGTCTGTCCTGAATCTGGCAACATTCACCTTCATTGAATGTCCATGAGTTCTAGTGTTATGAGAGGGAGAAAAACCTTTCTTTGTTCACTTTCTCCACACCATGCATAACTTTATACACTTTTATGTCACCTCTGACTTGTCTTTTCTCTAAACAAAAAGCCTCAAATGCTGCAACCTTTCCTCACAGGGGAGTCGTTCCATCCCCTTGATCATTTTGGTTGCCCTCTTCTGAACCTTTTCCTACTCTCTATCCTTTTTGAGGTGAGGCCACCAGAACAGTACACTCTATTTCAAATGCGGTTACACCATAGATTTATACAATGGCGTTATGACATCACTAGTTCTATTTTCTTCTGGGGACTAGATAAACCTAAGTTTGAACATGATTCAAATATTTATTTATTGTATTCCTAAACGACCCTTCAACTAAAGTTTCTAGAGCAGTGTATAGCTTTTAGTAAAAACATAGTTATGTATTTGGATGTTTTATTCTATTTGCACTATTCATTTTTCCCAGGATTGGAACGCAAGTGGGAGTCGCTTGTTTGAAAATCCCCTTGTCAAAAAATATATCGGCTTTCCACATATAGGAAGATCTTGATGAGTGGTGCTTCCATTCAGTCTAACCCAGGGAGCATTTTGAAATGATATGATCTGTGGGAGGCCGGTGCCATGTTGGATATAGCATGTCTAAAACAGTGCTCTTTGTCTTTTTGGAATGTCTATAAGACCATTCTGTTTGAGCAGACATTTTACGATGGGTTAAGTGTGTGGGAAGATAAGTCTTTAGTATTTGTCAAGTTTTCCCTCTCTTTAATCTGCTTGGAACTTCTGGGGATCTGTAGATGAGGGGCAGCATCCAATAATGTCTGTCTACTTGAGCAAAAGGACTTTGGATTTTGTCCCCCCCCCATGTCTCAAAACTGCTCCAGACGTTCCCCTTCTCCTAGAGAGCGGATTTTGTGGGCATGTGAGGGAGGACCCTGCAGGGCAGAGGAAAGGAAGGTGAAATGAGCTGACGACTTTTAATGCTACCTTAATCTTACCCTAGAAATATAAACAAAATATAAATTTAATCAGATGTAAGAGCTCCCACATGTGTTCTCTCTCTCCCTCCCTCCCTCTCTCCCTCCCTCTCTCCCTCCCTCTCCCTCTCTCCCTCCCTCCCTCTCCCCCTCCCTCCCTCCCTCCCTCCCTCCCTCTCTCCCTCTCTCCCTCTCTCCCTCTCTCCCCCTCTCCCTCTCCCTCTCCCTCCTCTCTCTCTTTCCCTCTCCCTCCTCTCTCTCTCTCTCTGTGAACATAAAAGCATTCTCTTCTGATGTTTCAGGTTGGTGATTCAATACTCCCTTATTGACTGTCTCCTGTATGATTTACGGCAGATATAGATTTGAATGTTGAAAAACAAGCCCTTTGCACAAAGCTGACAGTGACATATTAAACATGACCAAACAGTTAATATGGGCTTCAAGCAAAATAATGCCTAGTGTGCTATTGCAGGTTTGTGTGTATACATTTTTCTGTCTCTTTGAAGGGGGGATGTCAAGGCAAGCTTCCACCTTTCCCTTACATGTTCAATTTCCTTAGTTCAGTATATTCTTGCAGCAGTGCTAATATCAGCCACATAGTTAAGGTTACGACATCTCTAGTAGAACACTAATGGCTATTGAGAATTGTGAACTCCATTCTTCTCTACAGGCATCTCTGGCTGTTTGCTTTATTATTTATTTATTTGATTTATATCCCGCCCTTCCTCCCAGTAGGAGCCTAGGGCGGCAAACAAAAGCACTAAAAACACTTTAAAACATCATAAAAACAGACTTTAAAATATGTTAAAACAAATCTTTTAAAACTTTTTTTAAAAAGCTTTAAAAACATCTTGGTTTTTTAATAAAAAGTTTAAAAACATATTGAAAAGCAGTTCCAACACATGCAGACTGGGATAAGGTCTCTACTTAAAAGGCTTGTTGAAAGAGGAAGGTCTTCCATAGGTGCCAAAAAGATAACAGATTGTGCTTGTCTAATATTCAAGGAGAGGGAATTCCACAGTGCTGGTGTCACAACACTAAAGGTCTGCTTCCTATGTTGTGTGGAACAGACTTCCTGATAAGATGGTATCTGCGGGAGGCCCTCACCTGCAGAGCTCAGTGATTGACTGGGTATATAAAGGATAAGACTGTCTTTCAGGTATCCTGTTCCCAAGCTGTATAGGGCTTTGTACACCAAAACTAGAATTTTGAACATAACCTAGTAGCTAATAGGCAGCCGTTGCAATTTTTTCAGCAGCAGGGTGACATGTTGGTGATATACTGGTCCCCCGTGAGAGTCTTGCCGCTGCATTTTGCACAAGCTGCAGCTTCTGGGTCAACCTGAAGGGTAACCCCACACAAAGCGCATTACAGTAATCCAGCCTGGAGGTTACCAGCGCATGGACAACAGCAGTCAGGCTATTCCTGTCCAGAAATTGTTGCAGCTGTCTTACCATCCGAAGCTGGTAAAAGTCACTCCTAGCCATTAAGTTCACCTGGCCCTCTAGCAACAAAGGTGGATCCAGGAGCACCCCCAGACTACGGACCTGCTCTTTCAGAGGGAGTACAACCCCATCCAAAGCAGGCAACTGACCAATTATCCGAACTTGGGAACCACCAACCCACAGCGTCACCATCTTGTTAGGATTCACAGTCAGTTGATTGGCTCTCATCCAGCCCACCACTGAGTCCAGGCAGTGGTCCAGGGCTTGCACAGCGTCTCCCAATTCAGATGTTACAGAGGAATAGAGCTGGGTATTGTCAGTGTATTGCTTATATCTTGCCCCAAAGCTCCTGATGAGCACTCCCAAGAGCTTCATATAGATGTTAAACAGCATGGGGACAAGATGGTACCATGCAGCACCCCACAGTACAACTGCCAAGGGGCCGAAATATGATCACCCAATGCTATTCTCTGAAAACGACCCTGGAGATAGGATCGGAACCACTGTAAAACGGTGCCTCCAATACCCATCTCACCAAGTTGGCCCAGAAGGATACCATGGTCAATGGTATCAAAAGCTGCTGAGAGATGAAGTAAGAATAACAGGATTGCACTCTCCCATCAGGGCGACCAAGGCAGATTCAGTCCCATAACCAGGCCTGAACCCAAACTAGAATAGGTCAAGACAGTCTGATTCATCCAAGAGTACTTGCAATTACTGCACCACAACCCTCTCAACCACCTTCCCTAAAAAGGGGGTATTTGTGGCTGGGTGTGGTTGTCACAAATAAATGGGTCTAGGGTGGGCTTTTTCAGGAGTGGTCAGATTACCACCTCTTTCAGGGCACCTGGAACCACTCCCTCCTGCATTGATGTGTTGACCACACCCTGGATCCACTCTGTCAAACCCCCTCAGCAAGCTTTAATAAGCCAAGAAAGGCAAGGGTCAGAAGGACACATTGCTGGCCACATCGTCGCAAGCACGTTGCCCACGTCATCAGGCCGCATCAACTGAAACCATTCCCAATGCAGCAGATGTTACACTGGACACATCACTGGGGCATTAAGATTGCTACAAAGGCAAGCAACTTTACCCTCCAAGTGCATTGCAAACCATTCACAGTGGGCCTCCAAAGGGTCTAAAACTCCATTTCCTGGAGCTGATGTCAACAGACCACTGACAATATGGAAAAGCTCCACCTGATGGCCACTTGAGGATGCGATGGTGGCAGAGAAGTGGGCCTTCTTTGCTGCCCTTACCACCACACAATAGGCGCAGTTATGATGTTTTACATGTGCCTGATCAGTCTCACAGCACATCTTTCACCTCTTGCGCTGTAGCCATTGTCTAGTCCCTTAGCTCACTGGTGTACCAAGGTGCAAACTGGGATCCACAATGCTGGAGAGGACGCTCGGGGCAACCATGTCAAGAGCCCAGTGCGCCTTGCTGTTCCACAGCATGACAAGGGCTACAACAGGGTTACCTGCTCTATCTACTGGGAACTCCCTCAGGGCATTCAGGAATCCAGTGGATTCCATTAGTCTCTGGGGGCAGACCATCTTAATCTGTCAACCACCACTGCTGGGGAGGATCAGAGCCATAAGTCTAAACTTCACTAGGAAGTGGATTGACCGTGGCAATGAGGTGACATCCACCACCACCCCATCTCCAGGCAACCCTTTTCTCCATCTGGAGCAAAAACCAAGTCGAGGGTGTGTCCTGCCCTATGTGTTGGGCCGGTGACAATTTGAGACAGCCCCATGGTGGTTGTGGAGACTGTGAAGTCCCGAGCTGGAACACTAGAGGCACCCTCAGCATGGACATTGAAATCACCCAGGACTATCGTTTTGGGCTTCTCCAGTACCACAGCCGAGATGGCCTCTGCCAGCTCTTTCAAAGAAGCTGCCGTGCAGCAGGGTGGACGGTACACCAGCAGTAATTGCAGTTTACTGTCTCCTTGGCCTGACACCAGGTTCTGTAGACCACAGCAGCTCCCCTCCTGTCCCTGCAGCCTATGCTGGTGTTGCACTGAGTATCCAGGTGGGCAAAGCTGGGTCAGATCAACTCCTCCCAGCTCACCCACCCAGGTCTTGGTAATGCACATCAAATCGGCACCTTCATCCACCATCAAATCATGGATGAGTTGTGGTCTGATTGTGTTTTGATCTGGCTTTAAACAACAACACACACAGGCCAGTGGGCACAGCAGATGAACAATGAGGAACCCGTCCATGAGAGGAACGGGAGCGAGGAACAAGGAGTAGATAGCCTTGCCCTCATCTTCTATGGTAGTTCACCACATCCCCATGGCTATATCTCCTTCTACCCATTATCACTGCAATTGGGGTGGCATCACCCATGTTCCTCCTTACTAAGACTCCTCCTAAACACCTGATATGGACCCAACAAGAGCCCACCAACAAAACCTACCAGAACCAGTTATCCCAGTAGGCCTCTGACAGAATTGGGAACAGTCACACCCACTCAATATTTTTCACACAGGGCACATCTACTCCCCCTTGTCTCACACCCAGAGAGGGCCTTCTGCCAGTTACAAACTCTCACTCTGAAGATATCTGGTGACTTTCTTCTGTCATTCAGTTCACTGCATAGGCTCTCACCCTGCGCAGGAACTACACATGTGCTATATGCCCTCCGCACTGCCAATCTCCTCTAGATTGGTTTTTAAAAAATAGAAGGGGATAGCACCCTTGCCATTGGGACTCCCTAAGGGATGATCCTCTTTGGTGTCACTCCTTCAGTGGCAACCCCGCCGGCTGTAGACCTGCTGCCCAAGGACAGCCAGGCTTTTATGTCCCTTGACCCAGCTGGGAGCTGATGCAAGAGGCTGCAAGATTAACTGCAGCCTCTCTCTGGAGCCAGGGTCAGGCAGGGGGTCCCAGTCCTTGCAGCACTTACCAGGGACTTCAGCTGTCTCAAGAGACAGCAGCAGCAAGCACCCAGATGCTCAGATACTCATTCCCAAAGCAGGTCTTCTCCAGTCCCCCAGTGCTGCAGCTGTTCCCTCAACAGCTTTGGACCCCACATAAGATTGATTAGCCAAGTTCTCATCTAACCTCATGTTGAAGAGCTACACAGCTTTTTTTCAACCCAACTGTGACTTTCAGTAAACTTACATTCTGTTAAACTTTATGTTGTGCTGTGCACCTTCAGGCCATGTAAAGTTTTCTGGCTCCTGGGAGAGGACTGAGATGGCTGATGTCTCCTGAAAGTGAGCTGAGGGGTGCTACCCATCCAGCCAAGTCACTCCTACCCCATGATCCTCAGCTCCCTCTACTCAAAGCTCTTCCTACATGTTCTATCCCAGCACTCTTTATTAGCCTGCGATAACGTCAGAGTCAGCATACCTGGTGCAGGTGATAAATAGGAGATTGCTGCTATGCTCCTGATCTGCTTAGAAAGCTTATTGGAAGCATTTGCCTAGCCACTGTTTAAAACAGACTGCTGGACTAGATGAAGACAGGTGGCTTGACCAAGATCCCAAACCAAATACAAGGAGAGAAGGGTAAGGTCTGGGCTCTAAACATCAGATTTGTTTGCCTTCACATTGGCTGCTGCAAGATTCATTTTATAGAAGGCAAACTGATCAGTCAGACAACTAAAGAGACAAACGATTAGCCCAAGGTCCCGCCCTCCATTTTTTAAAACTGAGATGTTTTTGCTCTTAAGAGAATTACTGGAAACAAAAAACAGCATCCAAAAAAATACTAAGAAAGGAGGGGGAAAACCAAAATGCTGAGAAAAATTTATTACTTAGGAAAGTCCAACGCATTCGGCCTCTAGTATAATGGCAACTTGCCATTAAAAATTAAAGCATTTTTGCCATTAGAGATCTCTACAGATTATTTTATCCCCTGATGAAGGCCCAATATACTAGAGGCTGAAATGAATTGGTTTTCCCAAGTAATAAATTTTTCTCAGCATTTTGGGATTTTTTCTCCTTTCTTAGTGGTCCTTAAGAGAATTAATCTAAACAAAACGTAAATTTCAAGAAATATTACACCAAGGTAGAAAAATCTCTGCAGGAAACAGGCGCACCAAGCCAAAGCAGGACTGAACCCTATCCATCAGCTGACATCATTCATGATGTTAGATGATTGATAGGTGGGCATGCTTTAGAGAAAAGACCTCACAGGCCAAGATTGGCCCACAGACTGGAGATTTCCCATCCCTGATTTATAGCCTTCTTTAGCTTTGCTTTGAGGAAGCTGTGAGTACAAAGCAGAAACCTCACTTTGGAAAAAACTGAAGTTTTGTATTTCTCCCCATTGACTATCATGGCAAAATCAACAAACCACTATAACTCTTATTTTTTGGCAGAATTAGGTGAAATTTGCAGGTATAGGAGTCCATTCTGAGTGAGTGAAGACTGCCAACCAGACATATAGCTATAGGGTTTTATGTGTATACTAATGTATTAGTTGTGTACACTACACCACCATGTGTGTGACACAGAGACCTTTAAAAAACACAGAACTTAAGGAATCAAATACAACTGGGGTCAGAACAGGCACAACCAACAGCAACATTAAATAATTTAAAAATTAGGATGTAAGGAACTCATTTTGATAGGAAGGATTTTGGAAAAAGATTGATCTGGATTGGAATAAAGAAAGGTTTAGGTCACATAAGCAAATAAACCAATAGTCCACTACCAACATTTTCAATATTCCTGCTCCTGAAAGAGTAAACTAGCAAAGACAAATAGGAAAAAAAATGCATTGTTCTGATGTATCCCTACCAAAAACATTGGTTTTGGAGAGAGTCCTGTTAAAGTAATGCTGTAGTTGGCAGCTACAGCTGTCAAGTCGAAAACTATACCCCCTCCTCTTCTTTCTCTGTCCTCGCTGCATGACATTTTCCTTTTATAGAAAACTTAGGGGTGGGGAACATATCCCCTTTTAACAGACTATTCCCTTGACTCTCTGTGTGTCTCAAAATCTCCAAAGCAGGCCTAAACTTTTGGGAGGAACCTGCTTTACTTTGGACTAGGTTCAAATTTCTGTGAAGGGGCCCACTTTGGTTCAAGATTCAGGTTTTGTCCATAAGTGCATCCGCAGTAGAAGACTGCCATAAAAGTGATGCTGGGTGGGCAAGAACGACTCACTTGTGTGAGTCTACAGCCTACAGATCTCTGGAGTATTATCAGGATTGCTTGGTTTAGACAAAGCACCAGGGATATGCAATGCATTAGGCATGCATCCTGTACTGCCCAACATCACATATAAGCATGTTGTGACGCTACCTTATACAGAGTAAGTCCATTAGTCTGTCTAACCCATTGTGGTTTACACTGACTGCCAGAGCTCTCAAGGGTTACAGCTGGAGGTCTTTTTAAACTATGCTGTCCAGTTGTGTAATGGTTCATTTTGAAGTGCAGTAATTGATCATGACAGCTCCATAACCTCCCCCAAGATTCCAAATATATAGGCATCTGGTGTTGATCCATTATTATATAGATACAGACACACACACATACACAAACAGTTGCAGCTGTACATAGGACGATACCAAGTTTATTAGGTTGTGCATGACTGCAGTTCTATGCATAGTTTCTTGGGGGTCAGCTCTAGTGAACTCAGTGACTACATGGGTTCATCTTGTAAAACATTGAGCTTTAGCAAAAGCTCATCAGCCAGCTGCAATTGAACCTTTAGCCTTTAATTAGCAGTGCAGACAATCTTGCAAAGAGTGGTTACCATTTAAATAGTTAGCCTGAAGTCAGAATGTCATCAAAGAAAGAGAAGGAAGTATCCAGTCTCTGCTTGATTACAGGCATACCCTGCTTAAAGTCGCTTCACTTAAAGTCGCCTCACTATAAAGTACATGCTTCAAACTCCACCATACCCCACTTTAACGTACGCGCTTCGCAATAGACACTTAATGGCATGGCGCCGCTGCCATCTAGTGGCGATTGCAGTGCAGTACATGCATAGATAATTGCTTCACTTTAAGTACATTTTCACTTTACATACACGCTCTGGTCCCATTGCGTATGTTAAAGCGGGGTATGCCTGTATCTTTTTCATTCTGATTACCTCTGCAAATATGTTGCAAACATGCTTGACATCCTAATTACTGTCTTAATTCACTTGCCAGAGCAAGGAGGATCTATCAGTTATCCTGGCACTCTGGCAGGTTATGTCATTACTCCTGCTCTGAAAAAAGAATGTCCCAGAGCTGTGCTATTCCCCCTCCACAATGTTACTGGTGCGATTTCAGATTCTTTAACTAGTGATGCCACAGATTAAATCTGTAACTTTATCTATGCAAAGCATGTGCTTGAGCACTAAGCTATAAACTTTCTTATTTTAACTAGGCCCTTGTTTGCAATTCCTCTGGATAACCTTCGGCGAGCCCTTGCACTCTTTGCTTCTCATTTGTAATGAAGGGGGTGATAAGAGGCATTAAAAATGTAGTATTTTTATAGATCCTCTTCCCAAGCAGTAAATTGGTTTATCCCATAAGAAATGCAGCATGATGGAATATGCCATACCTTGTGATTGGACTTTGTATTAAAGGGGTATGAAACTTCAAAGGCTCCTGGGAGGTCTATGTATGTAAGAATAAATACGGTTGTTATAAAAAATATGTTAGATGAGGAACCATTGCACAGTTGAAACCTTGTGGGTCACACCTACATATACTTAGTTGAGAGTAAATCCCACTGGATTCAGTGGAGATTATTTCAGAGTAAAATGTTTAGATGTGGGTTACATTGTCTGTTTTATAGGTTGATATTTGTACAGTATATGGAAAATGTCTCTTTAAAACATTAGTGTTGGATTCTCTCTCTAATCCACATCCCCAGGACATGGGAACAGTTGATCTTGCTGCATTGGCACACGCTTGAAGGTTAGATGGAACATATGAAAACAGGGAGAAGGTCTGCTAGTTTTGACTCTTCAGTATAAGATGGTAATATAAATCAGGTCAAAAGAATGAGTCACAGGACCACATTTCTTACTTCATTTTTTCCCCACTCAGTCAAGCAGATAAGCTATTATGGATTAAGCTTTCCTAGCATGTAAACACAGTTGTTCTCAATAGAGGTGAACTGGCTGTTTGGTCAGTTGATTATTCAACTGGCTGTGTAATTTGGCCGTTAGACAGACGGCAAAAGCAGCTGGTCTTCTACTGTATTCCCCTATTGTCTTCTCAGCTGCCATTTTCAGTTCTAGAAGATTGTATTGACTTTTTCCTCCTCCTCCTTCCTTGAGGGGGAAAAAATGATTGTTTGTAAAATTAGGCTTTTAAAAACATGTAGGAAAGCAAATTGAAAACATATGTTCAAATAGCCTCTCCCAGGACCAGTTTACCTTTAACTATTCAGATGGTTCAGATTTTATGTCACTAACAAAAACCACACTTCAAATGCAGGGGGGAGATAATGGAAGAATAATGATATTGTATGCCCCACAGATTCGTTTTGGGTCTCCAGGGTTGTGTTCAGAAATATATATCATTGGCTCTGGTTTAAGATTGTGAGGTTCTGGATACAATCATCTCTTTGTCACGGACTTGCTTTTACCCATGTACCTTCTACATGTTTGTAGAAACTGCATGCTGCAATAATAGTCTATTTGTTTCATTTCAATCTAACTCCAGTTGTCTCCTTCACTCTAAAATCATATTGTGGAAACTTTTTTCTGGAAGAAATGGGTAATTAGGTTAGAGGTTATACTTATTTTTGCAATATGTTGGGCCAAATCAGCTAAGAAGGAAAATGGCATAACTGCATAAAAAATGTTTACATCACTGCTTATTCTATCGACAACTCAACAAAGTTGAGTGTGGGTTGTCTCAAATTAAATCTCACACACACAAAGTAAAGGAAGAATCCAAGGATAAAGACGAAGAAGGAGAATCAATCTCAAAGAAGCTAAAGGGCAATGCACTTTGTATTAATGCCCACCGCATTTCAGCCTAAACAGGCCTCCCTCAGGGGCTTTTATGTTTCCTTATAAACAGTTCAAAAACATCAGTTTTGAAATCACTGAAATTGTAAGGAAACATAAAAGCCACCGAGGAAGGTCTGTTTAGGCTGAAATGTGGTGGGCATTAATAAAAAGTGCATTACTTCTCCAGCGTCTTTGAGATTCAGTCTCCTTTTTCATCTTCTCAAATTAAATCAGCCTACAAACAAGTGAGTGCACATGTGTTAACTTTATCTGAGTAAATTGCAAAAGCTTCTGATGAAATGAGACTGTCATTGCTATTGCAGAAAAATAAAAGACTGGGATCCAAAGAAATGCTCAGGCAAGGGACTTGTGTGACTTCAGGGGAAGTTTTGACTGGGAACAGTTGACCCCTATACCATATCAGACTTCAGAAGTTCCCCTCCCTTTCAAAAGCCACTTCCATGGAGGTGGGATTAATCTTCAAGAATAAGTCCATCTCCCTCCCCCCCCCATAGGCTCCTTGTTCTGATTTCAGAGTTTGTTGAATCTGGGCCACAACCTTTGAAAGTAACCTCTTCTGTTCTAGTTGATGGCTCAAGCAGGAGAAAACTGTGCTTAAATCGGAGCTGTCCCAGCGCATGTCAGAACAGGTTACAGACAATGAGATTTCATCAGTATTGCAGCCAGATATCGCAGTACAAATGTCCAGGGTCAGAATATTAGTGCATTAATGCCATGAAAGAAAAATGCTCAGCCACTGTTGAGAGAGAGGCCAAGCCCTGCCGAATACATCCTTTCCCATTCCTGTCTGTGTAGGTGGAAGCCTCACAGGTTCCCAAGCAACCCTTTGACCTCCAGTCAGAAGGATTAGGTAGCAGATGGTGTGAAAGGCTCCTGTCAGAGACCTTGGAGAGCTGCTGCCAGTCAGAATGAACTATATGAACCAATAGTCTGGCCTGGTATAAGGCAGCATCGCATTTTCCACTGTAATGCCAAAAGATTTCTCTCTCACATCACATAAAGGGAAGCGGAAGCCATGTGTACATGGGAGCTGTGGGGCATTTATTTCTTAACTACATCAAAAAGAAAACACTGAGGCATTTTCTAACATGGAACAGCCGTTGATGGATAAGCATATGGATATTCTTTTGGTGTCATTCCTGGGATTCAGCCTTGTAGGTGCTGAGTAATCATGAAGCTAGGGCAGGGTGGCCTACAAATCAGTCAATGAAATCAAAATACTTCCTCCCTGTAGCAGATAGTGGGGTGGCAGTGCTCACCTGACCTCGGGTTGCCCGCTGCATACTGGGATGGGGAGAGGCAAGGTTGGCGTGGTGCAAATACAGTGGCAGAGCCAATCTGGTGCTCCCACTGGTGTGTTTGCACTGTTCAAACATCACTATTGCCTCACCTTTCCCTCCTGATGCAGTATGCAGGTCAGCGGAGGTCAGGTGAGCGGTGGCGCCCCACCCCACTGTCTACTTTGACTTCTGCCTCTCGGAACAAATATGTTACAGAGATGTACAGACTTCAGTGTATTGCATTGATCAGAGGTGTCTATTCTCTGTTTATAAATATTTTATTTACAAAGATGGACATTTGCTTTGTTTAAAGTGGAACTTGAGAAAGTTAGATCTCTAAATAGTTGTATCTCTGAATTCATTGTGACATTGGTCTGGGAGTTGCAGTCACTTATGAATAACATACATCCCATCAATAGCGTATAATACCTCTGCTGAGGCAGCTGTGCTGCACTGGCAGCCAGTATGCTACCAGAGGCAGGTCAAGGTTTTGCTCTTATCATTTAAGCCTTAAAAATCTTAAGTGACTGCTTCACCCTGTAAATTCCTGCCCAGCAACTGCTCTCCTAAGATGTGCCATTGCTGAGAGTACTGCATGCTCCAGAGGCGTGCTCAGTCTGTCCTGGAAACCAGGCTTTTAGGGTTGCAGCTTCAGCCCTCTGGAATTAGTTACCAGACAAAATTAGACAGGCATTTCATGCCTTGGTATTTAGGTTCCTGTCTGAAACATTTTTATTTAAGGAGGCTTTCCCTGGAGCATCATATTATGGAATATTCATTGTACATATGAAGTAATGGTTTTATTTTTAGTATCTACATTTCTTGTATTTTTATCTCATTTTTATCTTAGTGTATACCACTTTGATAGCTGTGGCTGTGAAGCAGTTCATGCATCTATAAAATAAATAAAAATACTGTTTTTTTTATAGTTTCTGATACATTTTCTCTTGTCTACTTTTCAGGTGAAAATTATTACTCAGAATGAGAATGTTAAGCTGCAAGCTGCCGTTACCAGTAACTTGAAGAGTGCTGTCACAGCAGCTTTTCTTATGTTGCCTGAAAGTTTCTCCGAAGAGGATCTTTATATGCAGATTGCTGGGCTCTCTTATTCTGGTATGACTTTCAGTGGATTTTTGTTGTTGCTGGGGGTAGAAAAGGACTGTAAACTAGGTGAACAATGTGTCATTGACTCCAGCTATAACTTGCTCATGCATCCTATTCAGTGCTTGCTATCTTGCTTCCCAACAGTTCCCATAACAGCATCAGTTGAACAGCTACCAACAGTTACATATTGTCTCCAGAAAAAAACAACAGAATTTCATTTGGCATTGCACCAAGCTTGCCACTGCCCCAAATACTGCTTTCTTCCATGTGAAGCTACCTGTATTTTAAGATCTTCCTCAATGTCTTTATGCTGACTGGGCCTGATGGGAGCTGTATTTCAAACCAGGGCACTTGGTAGGTGAAGGCTGGTTTATGATGACCTGGGTCGTGGCGATGATATTTGGCTGTGGGTCTCTCCTTTGAGGGAGGCTCATTCCACTCCCTCACTACTAGTTTTTAGACAGCAGGCCACTGTGATTCTTTCAGAAAACTCAGAAAGCGTTTTGTGTTCTTTTGTTTGGGAAGCTTGTTGGCTTTGGTCACTGTTGTTTAATATGATGTACTATATTGATCTGTATTGTTTTTAATTTTAAAATTATATTGTAAGCGGCCTAGTAGATCCCTGGGCCAAAAGGCAAGGTAAAAATGTTCTCGCAAATAAATAGAATATGGTGCAGCACATCCTTGCTGTATAACAAGCCTGCTAGACAAAAATCAGATATCAGCCCTCTTCAACAACATTTCAGTAAAACTGGAAGCTTAAAATAAAATGTGTACAGATCAACAATTTAATCGGGGGTAGCCAAAGTTGCACCCTCCAGATGTTGTTGGACTACAGTTTTCATCATCCCTCACTCTTAGTCATGCTACTTGGAGGGATGATGGAACTGATGGTTATACCCCCAATTTAAACAGACCAAAACTTGACAAAGGAGAGCAGCTACATACATTGTATAGTGCAACTTATGCTTTATTTCTTGGGTTTCTCTGGGTTTCAACATAATATAGTTGAACTGACAGGCTTTGGTTTGATGTAAAACATTTTAATCTTGGAGGCAGAAGCCCAGGCTTTATGGTGGAGGCTTGACTAAGTGGTCTTGGAATTGCAAAGAAGCCTTGTCGGCACAGCATGGCTCAGAGCTGAGTGAGTATATTATGCTTGTACGTGGTGAGGGAAATCCTGTGACAAACTATCTCTGACCTTCCCTGGGGTAGCTTTCTGTCAGACTAGGCTGAGTAATGGCCCAGGTGCTTGGTTTCAGGAAACTTTAAGGCACATTCTACAGAACAGCACAAATGTTGTAACATGTAACTGTTATGCTTTGTGTTGGTGTATCTGACTTAGAGACTACACATTGAAAATGTTGTTTATATCCCTAGATGATGAGAAAATGGCTTCTCCCTTCGTTATAGGCTGCCTCAGCACTTTTTTTTTTCAAGTTAGCAAAGGCTTCCCTGCTGTGGAAGGCTTAATGCACTCAATATTCTGACTGGTGTAATTGTGTTCTTTCCCTGACATTGCTCCCTGCAGTGTTTACTGGACTCAATTTCAGTTTCTTAGCAAAACAAAAATTATGATGCTCTTTACACTCAAGACTGAGTTTCCATTTTTCCTATTTTGCTGAGCATAGGGCATACTGGCAAAAAGAAATTGCTTTGCTTTCTTAAAAAAACAACAACCTTGGCATTGGTATTGGATAGAGCTAGAGAGAAGGCAAAACAAAGCAAGCAATGTGGGGTGGGGGGAGAAAGCATGTTTTACCCATGGAGTAGCAAGGAATGAACAATGAACAATTGCTTGGTCTCAAAAGTATAAAATAATTCTAAAGGACCTCATAATGTAATCACTGCTGCCTGTTCTTTGTAAAGGTCTTTCTACTAGTTTTTGTTTTATTTTAAAAAACAGACATTGGTTAAGATTTGGACCCCACTTAAAATGTTTAGTGGGGTGCTAAATTAGTCTAAAACAAATGAGTGCCTTTGAGTTTGTATTACCGTATTGTCTTGCTGCACATGTTGCAAGTGTCATTTCTTAACACTTCCACCTCTGTTCTTTGCATAACGGAGAGAGAGAGAGGAGCTTTTTTCAAACAGGAATGAAAAGGAAAAGCTTAGTGGAGCTTTAAGAGGGCCACTGCACATATTTACCTGGCCAATGAGCCTCATTCCGAAGCAGAGGAGTGCATGTGCAGTTGCACAGTCCCTTTTTGAGAGAGAACTGTGAGTGTGGAATTGCACCAGCTGAACTTCTGAGCACACGGCCCTTCCAATGGAGCCCCAGATTATTCTTCAAGTTTTGCCCATAGTGGTGTGTATGTCAACCCCTTGTTACAGAGCAGGGGGCATCAGTGTGTGAGTCTGTAAGGTCCTGTGTTTAATAACACACATAGGGGGCGGAAGGCACTTGTCATTCAGTGTGACAAGAAGAGTAATCAGTTCTGAAAAACCACAAAGAAAGGCTGGTCCCCTGAAGGTGGGACAGACGCAAACAAGTGCTACTAATCTCACTTTTTGCACTTACCTCATTTTTATTCTATTCTTCCTCCAATGAGTGACATATGGTTGCTTCCCCCTTTTTCCTTACAACACGCCTCTAGTGTTATGCTAATGAGAGCCTCAAAGTCACCCTCTGAAGTTGGGTTCTCCCTGATCCAAGCTGGACTTTCTGTCCATTACATCATACCAATCAAGTGTGTTCCTCACTATGATCCACAAGTTGCATTGCTGTCTTAATGATAGATGCATTGTGTTAAGTTTTGTTTTGGTGTTATTTCTTTCTTTAATTGATTTTGTGCTGATTGCATGACGACATACCTGCTTACATTTGAATATTTTGATAGCACTTGATGTATATTTTAAAGTGATTCAATCTGCAAAGATAAAATGGTTCTCCTTTCTGAAGTTTGTCGAAATGGGAAGATGTTTTCGATCCCTTTTGCTTAGGGTCTTTGCTATTGTCTTGCAAGGTTATAAGGGATGAACCGGGGTCAGACATGCTGCACATGTGTGTTTAAATTGTTTTAAATTTTTTAAATTGTTTTTAAAATATGTGTTTTAAATTTGTATATTTGTTTTTAATGTTTTTAGTTACAGTAAACCGCCCAGAGAGCTTCGGCTATGGAGCGGTATACAAATACAATAAATAAATAAATAAATAATAATCCATGTTTCTTCCAGGCTATACATATTTGTGGGTAACAAATAATGTAAGAACCAGCCACTTAAAGATGATTTAAAAAAACTGACACAATACTGCCTGGTCTCTTCCCCATGGTTAGACGAGTGGGAATTCTCCATGGGCTCTCACACTCCTTCCCACATGCTTTTCACTTCTGGAGACAAACTTGGGTAATACATGCATGGTAAACTGCCCAGAGAGCTTCGGCTATGGGGCGGTATATAAATGTAATAAATAAATAAATAGCCGCAGCTATCCGCCCCACAGGTTGCAGCCATGGTTAGAAGTCATACTATCCCTGTGCTGATTATGTGCATTTTTGTTGATAGTATGCATGTTGTCCATCTTGGTTTGGTTTAGGTGATTTCAGAATGATAATTGGAGAAGATAAATCGAAGGTTATGAATATAGTGAAGCCAAACATGTTGCATTTTCAGAACCTCTACAGTGATATATTGCAGGATTGCCCCCAAGTGGTGTACAAACACCAGCAGGGCACGCTAGAGGTAAGCTGTTAATTGCTGTAAGCTTTTTAAAAGTTACTAATGATGGAGTGTCTGAGAGTGTGTATTTCCCTCCCCTTTTGCTTGGTTGAACTACATGGATGAGCTCATATTCAACATAAGTAGCAAGTATGTAAAAGGTATAGTACACACCAATTTGACTCCCATTTTTTAATAACTGTGTGATGTGATAAATAGCAGTGAGGCAGACAGTGGCAGTTTTATGTAACTTTGCTGAATTCTAGAACTTCAGATTAAATACAGATCTTGGGTTCTTCTGTGCAAGTATAGAATGTATATCATTAACAGCCTTTCATGTGTTAGGCATAAAATATGTAAGATGTGTACCTGAAATGAAAAGGTAAAGACCTTTTTATTCCGACAGGCCTTTGGAATAGAAGATGTTTAAGGATAGCGTTTAAGAGGTGTGCGGTATTGTTTTACTGCCTTAATTGCACTATTTTTAAACTGTTTTTTGAATCATTTTAAGTGTATGTTTAAATGCATTAATGTTGTATATAGTTTAATTCAATTTTAAATGCAGGGTTTTGTATGTTTTTATGATATGTATTCGGTTTTATTTGTAAGCTGCACTGAGTTCCAGCTTTGGAAAAAGGGCGGGGTAAAAATAAAGATGATGATGATGATGATGATGATGATGATGATGATGATAAAATTGCACTACTAACTAATCTGGTTGCTTGTTGTCGCCTTAGTTTTCCATTTATGCTTGAAGAAGCGCTTTGTCAAAAGATTGTATCCTATGTTGCCAAAAGCAGTTGGTTCAGTAAGCCATATTGCATTGTGATTGTTCAGTTAAGATACCTGCACCTGTGGTGAAGGTGTGGTTGGGCATCTGCACTGTAGATCAGTATAGAACTGCTTGGAGGCTGTTACCTTCAAGAAATAGCAGTTGTAACTAGATGTCTTGGGGGTCAGGTGGTAGCATTGTACTCAAAAGGTGACGCAGATGGAGGGGCTGAAGCTCAGTGGTCGATCCTGTAGAAAGTCCCAGTTCAGCAGGGCTGGAAAATAAACCTGCCTGAAACTCTCACAAGCCACTGCCATTTTTATGTAGGCAATAGTGGGTTAGATGTGGAAATCCTTGCACTGATGGGAATGCGTTAGTTGAATGCTATCCTATATGGTCCTCCACTTTGTTACAGTTGCTTAAAATAAGTTTACATTATATGTCACTTTAAAAGGTGTAGTAAATACAATATAGGGTTTCTACCACTTTGAAGAAAGTTTCATTTCCTCCTACTATTTAAACTGTTTCCCTTTGCCACTCCTCCCCATTTAACATTCATCAACTTAGCACTAAAGAATATACTTGTGGTCTTCAACCAGGTCCATGACCTCTTACTTCCAGAGCCTCTCAGGACTTCAGCTACAGCCTTCATTCTGGTCCAGCAACCACTGTTACCTCCGGTTCTCAACAGTCCCACTGACTCTTGGCTATAGAACTCTCCTGAAAGCTGATTCTTGAGTAGCAACCTTTTCCCTACACACCTTTTCAGTTCTTGCTTTCTCTCAGGCTTCCCAAGTCCCCCAGTGTCCACTGCCTGACTCCAACTTCCACCTCTTCTTTCAGCTGACTAACTGTCACATCAGACTCCTCCCAGCAACTCTGACTGACTTGACCAGAGCCCAGCCTTTTTTATTCTCTCCAGCAGGGTTTCCTCTAGCCAATCATTTCAATTTGGGTGGAATGAGATCCCAAGACAGTTTACAATTTTAAAATATGGCATTAAAATAATTAAAAATCAGACTATCTCAGAAACAAGATGATTTTTTCACGACTACTGTTAACATATATATAGCACTTTTTAAAGCATTCCAGTCCCTTTTCATAAATCATCTTAGGTTTTAGCTGCTTAGTTAGGTGCGTATCATTATCCTGGTATTGGAGACAGAAGCTGATGGCCAAACTAACTTATGTGCAAGTGACACTTAATTAAAATCAGCCTCAGGAGACTGCAAATTTGTTTGGACGAGTGAAGGACGTGATGATTAAACCTTTCCCTGCATGCTATTTTCCCCCTTTTCCACCCTGTTTCTTTTCCTTCACTGGATGAGTAATTTGAGCTGAAAAAAGGCATAAAATGATTACCTCCTGGTGGTGCTTTTCATTTTTAAAAAAAGGCTAGAGAAGGTTGCACATCTGCGTGTGACTCCCCTCTCCATTGAGAGTGAATGTGCAAGTGAGTTTCCTACAGTCTCCTCCTGAGTTCATGGCTAAAGTAGAATAGGAACTGGGTCTTCCCAGTTATTCTGACTGACTATTCAGACTAGCTCTCATTTTGATGTAGAGTTCTCAGTGTAGTAGGGATAAAACTTGTAATGTTTGAATCACTGAATGTTTTGGAAGTTTGAATCAATATTAAAAACTGCTGGATGAATTTGAAATATTTCTGTGTCTGCCTAGGGTACCTGAAAAGTCAACAAAATAGGAGGGGACATAGCTAAGTGGCAGAGCACATGTTTTGCACGCAGGAGATCTCAGGTTACATCTCTGGCTTCTCAAGTTAAAGGGATTAGGTAGTAGGCAATGGGAAAGACCTCTGGAGTGCTGCTACCACTCAGAGTGGGGACTCCTAGGCTAGATAGGTAACTGGTTTTGACCTGGTATTTTGTAGCTTCCTGTGTTCCTATAATAGGAAAATTCACTTGCCTGTTGCTATTTGTGTTTGCATTTGGGGGGGGCAGGGGGAGTCAAGCACTCTATGTTGTAGCTTACTGAGTGTGCCTATCACATATGATACTAGAATCTTGCAGTGTTGCTAAAAAATAAAACAAAACACCAAATCATGTGTGTTCATTCTTCTTTGTCTTTAGATAGATAAGAGTCCAGAAGGCCAATTTGCACAACTAATGGCTCTGCCAAGGACCCTGCAACAACAAATAACTTCTCTTGTGGATCATCCAGGGAAGAACAGGGATGTGGAAGAAATTTTATTGCAAGTCGCCCATGACCCTGACTGTGGATTAGTGGTACACCGTGGTAGGCTTACTGATTATGAACAATAATAGTCCCTTTATAGAAGGTAGTGTTTAAGAATCAATCTTGTGTGCATGTGGTAACTTCGGAATTTTAAACAGTTAACATCTAGTAACTTTTTATTTTTTAAAAAAAGACTCTGCAAGGTGGGAACACTTTATTTACTTAACTAAATTTATGGCCAACTTTTTGACTTCAGTCCTTAAAGTGGCTCACAGCATTTATAAGCATACACAGTGGAAGAGCAGCACATTTAACGAAAATAAAACATTAAACAAAGAGCTCTACTCCAGCAGGACCTAGCATCTTATGATCTTTCTCACAGAACAGTTGATATTAGATGGTCCCGTGGTGAGAGAGGGGAACAGTCCATTTGGAATGGAAGCAGGCCCTTGGTAGTGTTGGCTTTGCACAACAGTTTTATACGGAGAAGGGGTGAGAACCTGTGGTCCTCCAGATGTTGCCAGACTCTCATCTATTCCAGTGGGCACTGGGACATGACCAGATGGGTTGTTCTCCACCAGTTGCTTGAAAAGGTGGCAAAACATCAGAGCTCCAGATTGCTTCTGGGTAGTTCCTCCCCGGGACCTCCCCTGGGCCGTTTTTCTCCCTTGCTTGAAAAATACACTTTTGCTGACACTCTTCTGGCCTTGGATTCCCTTAACTGGTTGAGTGTGTCTGAGTCTGAACTGCAGCTAGAATGTATACAGTAGCTGTCTCTGGTCTGACTATCCCATTTACCTTGGCTGATAAACTATTGATCTTATGTGGGTTTCTTCTGTTCCCTTCAAAGTGCTGGAACTTTCCCCCCCAATTAGCTCATTACTAATTAATTGCCTGTTCCTATTAATTAATTCACTGAGGCTGATTATCTTTTCCAACTGCTAATCAGCTCCGTTCCCAACAATTAATTACCCTGATTGCGAACCTATTAATTTACCAAGTATTAATTACTATCCTGATTTTAAAAGTTCCTGCTTGAATGGTTTTAATACTGTAAATAGTTTAATTCTATTTTAATCTGGACTTTTGTATGTTTTTAATTATATGTGTTCTTTTATCTGGAAGCCGCCGTGAGTTCCAGTTTTGGAAAAAGGGCAGGGTAAAAATAATGATAATCAATAAAATAAATAAATAAATATAGTGTGTGCTTTCTGGTCAGAAATACATTGTATACTTACATCAAGTGGTCTGGAATAAATTGATGAAGAATGACTAAGAATATTAAAAAAGTGGCAGTTGGCATTCCTCCGAAGCCAAGCTGGGGCTCAGAGGGGCTGGAGAGAAAGAAACCATTAAGAGTGTTGAGGAAGGTCACTAGCTGTTACAGTAGCCAGCATCTAATGTTAATATCTCTGTTGGCCCGTGTTCATAACCTGAAAGGACAGCCCTGTAGCAATGGACTAGTAACAAGAGAGTCAAATCAAACAACCCTGTGTGTTCAACAGGCTGTACTGCAAGAAAACCAATATATAAATGCAATGTTGTATGGCTTTTTCTCTGAGGACAGTCCCTCTGCGCCATCTCTGAACACAGCATGGTATAAGAACAACATTTGTCTTTTAACTCTGTATTTATCAAGAAACTAAAGGAAGCCCTATTGGCTGAGATGTCAACAGAACTATTATCTAATACCATATCGTTTACTCAGGACCAACAGGGTCTCTACAATCAAACGCATTCCTTATTGGATAACATGGTAGTTACTGATACAAATGTTAAATCAGCAGAGTGATGCCAATATTGGCCAATCGCTTCCAGTGCCCAGAAATATGATAGCTCAACATCAACGTCCCTCGTACACTCACAGGACCCTGAGGGGGGATGTGAAATCAAAGTGGCAAAATTTCAGACCACTGCACCTATGCATCTATGCACTGCATAGATCAGGAGAGGAGGAATTCCATGGTAACGAGATGGAAGACGCAGAATGGAGTGAGGATTCTGATGTAGAGGGAAAAGTTTTAACACATTTATTTCAGGATTTTTATTTCAAACCAATAACTTGTGAAGACAATGGCAGTACTAGAATTAAAAGGTCCTGCACTGCAGCCTGCCCCAACCACAACCTCTAGGGTGGCAATGATGTTGCCTTACCCGAAGCCAATGGAGAAAGTAGTGAGAATGCCCAACTTTATAAAGAAACTGATAAAGGTGGAGTGGCAGGCACCCTTACAATCCAAGAAGTCACTTTCATATACCATTGATACACCATTTCAGTTCTGGTGTTCAAACATTTCCTATCAAGTGATGGGAAAAATCAATTCCGTGACATGATGAAGTGTACGCTGGATTACACATTGAAGAAAGTGGATGAAAGTGCACTAAGAGCATCCTGTTCTGCCCCAGTGTTCACCAGGGTGACTAAGCTGTGGACAGATGATATCCTAGCATCCTGACTGAATGCTAGACATCCCTCAAGATCTCAAGGGCAATAGCATTTGTGGTGGATGTATCTGTGAATGTAACTCAATTTGCCTCCAGAACTGTGGCAGTGGAGATAGTGGCAAGGCAGATCATATAGCTTTGCCATTGAGAGGTGGACCTCACCTCATGCCTGATGTTATCAATTGATCCATACAATGGGAAGAAGTTGACAGGAGGTGAAGTGCTGAAACACGTATTAGTAGAAATGGAGGGCAAGGAGAAGGCGGTGTTAAATGGGAACCAGAAGAAGGATGAAGCACACCTTTCATAGTTTTCAAGCATACCAAACCTTTTGGGCTTTACATTTTAGAGGCAGGACCCAGGAGTTTCGTTACTTCCGATCCTGTAGACCATAGCGTGTATTTATGAGGTCTATAGCCAAGTACCAGTAATGTAGAGTAAATGCCAGTCACACACAGAAGCACTTCAAGTAAGAAGGACTTTTATTGGCAAGTAGCACCAACAGGTCCTATTAGTAGAGTTCAAACACTCACTAGCACAAGTCACCAACAAAGTTTCCAGCATACCGCTCCGCATCAACACCTTTGTCTCCTTTTACACCCCCACACAGGCTGCTCTCTAGCTCTCGGCTTTATGGGCTAAAGTGTGAAGAGCTAATCTCCCGCAGCTGTGTCTGTAACGTGCCAAGGTTAATCACTCAGCCTTCCCGTTAACTCATTCCTCTCCTGTTTTCCTGGAGGATCTAAAACATTTACTCACTGGTAACATTCCCCCACTTTTGGATTCACAAGGAGATACAGGTTTTGTTACATAATAACTTCTTTTGTTTGTTACATTTTTAACATACATTTTGATCCAGATACATTTC
Organism: Rhineura floridana; assembly: GCF_030035675.1. Lineage (NCBI taxonomy): Eukaryota > Metazoa > Chordata > Lepidosauria > Squamata > Rhineuridae > Rhineura > Rhineura floridana. The sequence goes on along the minus strand of NC_084482.1, from coordinate 138,550,700 downwards.
TGTTGCATTGTTACATACAGTAGATCAATCAAGGTACATTTTCATCCATATGATCCATCCGATTTCTCCCCCCGTCTAACATAGCGAACCACAGTTTATAATCCTGCGCAGTCCAATCATCCTCTTCTTCATCGGACTGTACCGGTTCTACGGTTGTCTGGGTATTTACTTTAGCTACCGTAAACCTGTCAGGTGGCTTACCCTGGGTTGCCCTTTGTGATCTTCGGGGCTCAGTTTCTGACTGACTCGGCTCGGTTTCTGTTTCTGTCTGGCTTTCCATTTCCCCTTCTACCTTTACATTAACTGTTTCTTGTTTTATCAACGTTCTGTCATGCTCTGTACTCTGTGCTTGTTCTATACTCTCTTCTTCATTATTGCTATTCTCTGTGTCTGTCTCCGTTTCTGTTTCTGAATCAGACTCAGATTCATTTACGCGTGCGTGCTGCATCTGGTTAGCATCATGACTGTGTGTCAGCGTTCCATTATGAAAAATCACTATGTCATCCTGTGAACTTAAGGGTTCAGTGGTTACATTAATTTCCTTTCTGTATGCACCACCTCTGAGTGGTTTGTTACTTACTTTCCTGCTTAGTACTACTCTATGTGAGCCTGCTACCCACACTCTGTATGCTGCTCTTTCACATCCCAGAATGTTCCCTTTAACCCATTTACATGGTTCACATTCATCTTCACCTCGTGCCTCCTGCACGTGAGCCCAGCATGTTGCGCCGAATTCTTTTATGTGTGCATGTTTTGGCTTTTTACCATACAGCATTTCGTAGGGTGTTTTCATTATAGGGCTTGAATACAGTCGATTTAAAACATAATTCGCATACATAATTGCTTCACCCCAAAACCCGGATGATAGATTACAGCCACGCATCATAGCACGCATCATATCCTGAAGGCTCCGGTTACGGCGTTCTGTCGATCCGTTCTGGTGTGGAGAGCCTGGAGCCGTTAAGGAATGCTTAACGCCCCTTTCTTTAAGGTATCTCTGAAATGATCCTGAAAGGAATTCACCTCCTCTATCAGAATGAAGCTGCGCTACCTTAATATTATGCTTAGCTTCTACCCATTTTACAAATTGCTTTATGTGTCTTTCCGCTTCATTTTTCGATTTCAATAGGTACACAAAACTAAACTTTGTGAAATGATCTATAATCACCAAATAATATTTTGCACCTCCCTTAGATTTATTAAATGGACCAGCTAAATCCATACTGAGTAACTCGAATGCTCTTTTGGATTTCCAATCACATTTAGTGCTAATAGGTGTTGCTATTGCTTTGGTTTCTTTACATACAGTGCACTCAACAAAGGTATTACAGGGTTTAAACTTTATGTCTGCGCTGTGCTTAGGCATTAGTTCCAGCGTAGAGTAACTTGTATGCCCCAGTTTTTTATGAAAATCATGAATGTATCCTTCATGTTTAGGTTTGTTTCTTGTTACATTAACAGACACCTTAGGGATTTGCTCTATTATGTAAAGTGAGTTCTTTAGATATCCCTTTACTAATACTTTCCCTTGTTTCCTTATTTCACACACTCCATTAGAAAATAATACATCATATTGCATTGCATTCAGTTTAGAAACTGACATTAAATTTGATGAAATAGTAGGAGCATATAATACATTTGTGACTAACGTTTTAAGACAGTGTATATATATAACACCCCTCCCAAGTACCTCACGTGTTTTTCCATCCGCTAAGTAAACTTGTTCAGAAGTGGCATTAAGCTCTCTAAACATAGCTTTGTTGTTGCATAAAAACTGAGATGATCCAGAATCGATAGTCCATTCCGCATTTTCGTTCTCTCCTTCTTTGTCTTTTGCTGTTACGACTCCTACAAACATAGTCTCTTTACCTCGCTCGGCTTTTCTTTGTGACTTGCAGTCTTTGCGTAAATGTTTCTCAGAACCGCATCTGAAACATTTCTTTACCGATGTTTCTCTGGTGTCTTCTCTCCTCTGTGCTGTGCCTTTTGTGGAATGTTGCAGACTTTCTGTGCGACGTTCCGCCTCACGCAAAAGTTTATCAGAGACATAACTCATTGTGAGCTCGCATTCGGGCATAGCTTCCAACGTGCAAATGAGAGCATCGTAGGATTTATCCAATGAGGAAAGTAACACAAAAACTTGCTGTAAGTCCGAGTATTCCACATTTCTTTCTTGTAACTGTACAAACAAGCCTCGAATAGTTTGTATGTGTTCACGCATGCTTATTCCCTCTGTTAAGCGCGTTTGGAATAGCTTTCTCGCGAGCAGAACTTTACTTCCAGTTGTGATTTTAATATGAACACTCCGCAGCTTCTCCCAGACCTCTCTTGCAGTTTCTGTTTCTCTTACGTACAGTAGCTGAGAGTCTTGTACACCAAGTATAATAGTAGCTCTTGCCTTCTGGTCTTGGCGTAGCCATTCCTCCGTGGGGTTAGAAGGTGCGTCTGCCTCAATGACGTTCCACAGGTCCTCTCGGATTAGCAGCATCTGCATCTTTATCCGCCAGCTTGTGTAATTCGTGTCATTTAGACGCTCCAATGGCATACCTGAGGTGTAGGACATTGCCATATTGGTTTCTCCAGGTGTTTAGCTTGACCACGGTCGTCCTGCTGGTTTTTCCTTTCTTCCAGCGTGTTCTGGCTTACTGGTACTGTGGGTTAGCCCCCAAATTCTGGGCCCATAACCCTAAATGTTAGCGTGTATTTATGAGGTCTATAGCCAAGTACCAGTAATGTAGAGTAAATGCCAGTCACACACAGAAGCACTTCAAGTAAGAAGGACTTTTATTGGCAAGTAGCACCAACAGGTCCTATTAGTAGAGTTCAAACACTCACTAGCACAAGTCACCAACAAAGTTTCCAGCATACCGCTCCACATCAACACCTTTGTCTCCTTTTACACCCCCACACAGGCTGCTCTCTAGCTCTCGGCTTTATGGGCTAAAGTGTGAAGAGCTAATCTCCCGCAGCTGTGTCTGTAACGTGCCAAGGTTAATCACTCAGCCTTCCCGTTAACTCATTCCTCTCCTGTTTTCCTGGAGGATCTAAAACATTTACTCACTGGTAACATGCCCAAGGTTCCAGAGCAGAGGAACACAAACCAAAACAACAGGTTCTCCAATAACCTATCTGCAAGAAGTGGGAAACAGCAAAAGAATTTCTGACGCAAGCCCTCAAGTGGGCAGAAGGCTTATGAAATAGTACCACAGATGGGAATCCACAATGTTGGACAAATGGATCAAGAATTGAATTTCAATCCTTACCTCCAGGCAGGTTCCTGATAGCTTCACTCCCCCAAAGTCAGGAGAAAGGAACAACGTCTGCAGCAATAGAACATGTGTTCCACGTAGCAACAATAGAACAGGTACCATCAGAACAGAGATTCTCAAGCGTCATTTCACTGCTCTTCATTATTCCAAAACCAGACAACACTTGGAGGTCTGTATTGGATTTGAAATACTTAAACAAATTTATAATGTATTACAAATGCAGAATGGAAATGTTGAACTCTGTTAGTTGCTCCAACCTCAGGCTTCCATGGCTTCCATAGACTTGACAGAAGCATACTTGCATGTGCCCATACACCCAGAGCACCACCAGTTTCTGCATTTCTCTTATGCGGATCAACACTTCTGGTACAAGGCAATGCTGTTCAGGATAGCATCAGCCCAGGAGTCTTCATGAAGATAATGGTGACACTAGTAGCACATCTGTGCGAAGAAGGGATACATCTGTATCCCTATCTCAGTGGCATATTAATCTGGTCACCTTCACTCAAGGAGGCTTATCAAGACCTGAACATTACTCTGTCAACCTTGAATGGCTACGCATTCCTGATAAACCTAGCAAAGAGCCACATACAGCTTTCCCAGTTCATTCAATACTTAGGGTGATAGTTCCTTTCTTGGTATCTATTGAGTCCCCTATTGATGGAATGGGTAGAGAACATCAGAGCAGCAGCGCCCAGTCTGGTGAGCAAATCATCAGAAGATGTAATGCTCCCAGCCAAAGTGTTAGGGATGCTTGTTTCAATGGTACAGCTTACACCATGGGCAAGATTTCACACAAGACCACTCTAGTGGATACTTACCATTCCAAGACCTTAGCTAGTACAATCTACACAGACACATACCCCTATCTCCCCCCCCGTACCCACCCTCAGGTGGTGGCTAAAAACTTGCAATCTGCACAGAGGCATGCCACTAAAAGATCCTGTTTGAGAAGTCATAATAACAGATTCCAGTCTCATGAGCTGGGCTGCCCACTGGAAGGGGGAACACAGTGCAAGGTAGCTGGGCCAAAACAGAAGCCAAAAAGAGCATAAACTGGCTAGAACTGAGAACAGTGAAGTTAGCACTACAACACTTTATGTCTTCTCTGAAACTGGATCATGTGACAGTTTGGACTGACAACACCATAACCAAGGCACCGATCAACCACCAAGGAGGTACAAGGTCACACTCCCTACGGGTGGAGGCAATCCTCTTGCTCTCCTGGGCACAGAGGAGCCTCAGTTTATTGATAGCAGAAAATGTTTGGAGGACTAAAAATGTGCAGGCAGATTAGTTAAGCCACAAGATTCTGATGCCCGGGGAGCAACAGCTCAACAGAACCATTTTCAAAAAACTACAGTGCCGCTTCAGAAGAAGTTGGTGGACCTATTCACATCCAAGAACAATACTGGATAAAGAGATTTTACATAAGATTCCCATCCTCACTGGCAGAAAGCACAGATGTATTAAACTGCACATAGCCCAAGGGACTGCTATGCACATTCCCACCCACACCACTGCTGGCATGAGTATTCAAGAAGGTGCAGCAGGAAGGAGCATTTGTTCTGATAGCACCATTTTGGTCCAGGAGGACATGGAAAAAGTGGTCCATTCCCAAAGGTGAACCACCCTGTTTTATGGAAAATACTTTAATCCTGATAAACAACACTAAAGACCAATATATTCTTTATGATGACTATAACAAATGTGTGTTTGTGAATACGTGTTTCATATAGGAATATTCACTGAATAACAATGAGCTGATGGCTGTATGAGAATTAGCAAAGAAATGTGATTGGCTGCAGCTTCTTATTGGGTATATATTTCATTGCAAAATCCAAGTTTGCCTCATGTAATAAGACGGCCTACAAAAGTATCTTTTTAATGTAAATCAATGTATTGAATATAGTAAAATCACTGGAAAGAGTTTTTGAATCTACTTGATAAAAGCAAAATAAACTGTATTGGATGGAATAACAGACAAGTTATACTGCCATGCTGGGTTTATTGTGTTACTAGAAAAATATTTGACTTGTGACCCTCCCCCCCCTTTTAAAAAAAATATTATGGATAACATCTGTTTTTTGTTTATCCTCTCTCTCTCTCTCTCTCTCTCTCTCTCTCTCTCTCTCTCTCTCTCTCTCTCTCTCTCTCTCTAGGTATTTCAGGAATTGTGAGATCGTCCAGTCTCATTCAGAGTGCTAAAACAACCCTAACAGCTGGTAAGAGCATATGGTGTTATGTTTTCCTGATGAACCTTATGCTTGAGGAAGATATATATGCAACACTTATTCTCTTATAGAAAGTAATAATAATGATTTTGCAGAACTAAGGGATGGAAACGAGAGAGCCTGCTGATTGAGGTGCCCTAAGCACCAGCACCTTAGTTGGGCTCAGAAGATGTTCAGACAGATGCTGTGTACAGAGCACTCTGCAAGAAATTCTTGTCTGCCATTGAGAGCATCCATTTGAATCACCTGGCGAGCTTCATATTGCTGCCTTTGCTAACAAAGTTGTGTTGTGTGCTCTTGAGCTTCTGAGAAATATTTCTGCAATTGTTTGTGGAAATATTGACTGCCTGAGTTAGTGACTCACTAAACTGGGGCATTGCATAGTTAAAACAACTGTACTTTTAACAAGTACATGAATGAACAGCAAAGGACAATACTGAAATTCACAGACCTAATTTTTAATTGGTTTGGAAGCCTGTTTTGATCTGTTTTTTTCTGCTGTTTTATTCTATTTTAAAAACCCACTCTTGCAGGCCTCCTCCTGTTAAATTGGAACTAATTTATACTTTATTGTGGCAGGTGTGTTGGCTGCATGGGCACCAGTGCTATTTATGTCTCCAAACAGTTGGGGACAGATGGTGAATGTGCACTCTAGTGTTAACATGGCAAGCATTTATGCCACTGTAAACTCTGAACTGCCCCTTATTTTAAGTAGCTGGTTGAAACTGGTTAATGAGATTCATCTTTTTTCATGCGTTACTCCTGTGTAGTGGGTAAGCATATTGAATGGGAGCTCGGGTGAGTGTGTTGTCTGTGGAGTGGGGGCTGCATTCATTATCCAGAACACAATGATAGCAAAGGTGGGGGCAGAAGGAACAGTGTGACATTTGGGACAGGGCTAAATACATGGCCCTGAGCCTCTGTTCAACACTCTTACCATCTACTTATGTGAAACACACAAAGAAGGCTTCTCTGGAGACATAGGAAACTGCCTTATACCGAATCAGACAACTGGTCCATCTAGCTCTAGTATTTCCTACACTGACTCTCAGTGGCTCTCCAGGGTTTCAGGCAGGGAGTCTTACCTGTCTGAAGATACCAAGGATTGAACTTGGGGCAGACACTCTACTGAGTCACGGCCCTTCCCGTGTAATGTAAGGACAGAGCTACACATCGTAAGAACAATAGGGATGGCTACCAAAACATACTGTCCTGTGTTGATTTCCTTCATCTCACTCACAAATGTGTAGTATGACTTTCTTCTTCTTCTGACACCATAAGATAGGGCCATTTCTCTTCTAGTGCCAGTAATTTTTTATTATTTATTTCAATTATGAATTGCTTCTTATAAAGCATCTTGAAGCAATTTCAGAATACGATAAAACATATCTGAAACAATTGCATGCATAAGAACAATTATAAGAAAAAATCAAATCCAATACAGATTCCACTGAGTTAAAAAATCTCCACTTAGAAGGTTTGTTGAAAGAGGAAAGTATTCAACAGGAGCCTGAAAGACAATGGAAATGGTGCTTGTCTGATATGTAATGGGAAGGGATTCCAAAAGATAGGTGCCATCACACTAAAGGCCTTGTTCTGATATTGTGCAGAATGGACCTCATGATAAGAAGGTATTTTGCAGGATGCCCTGTCCTGCAGAGTGCAGTGATCAGTCAGGTATATAAGGGATGAGAGCATATTTTGGGTTCTGGTCCCAAGTACTACACCAGTACCAGAACCTTGACCTTATCCAGGTATCTAATTAGCAGCAAGCACAATTATTTCAGCAGCATTGTAATATGGCAATATTTTGCCCCAGGTAAGCTGTCAAGCTGCTGCATTTTGCACTACTTGCAGCTTCTGGATCAGCTTCGAGGCCAGCCCCGCATAGAACTCATTGCAATAATCCAATCTGGAGGTAGCCAGTGCATGGACTACAGTTGTCAGGCTATCCTGCTTCAGAAACAGCTGTGGCTGTCTCACCAGCTAAAACTAGTAAAAGGCACTCCTAGCCACAGAGATCACCTGGGCCCCTAGCGATAGAGATGGCTCTAAGAGCATCCCTAGACTATGGACTTGTTCTTCCAGAGGGAGTACAACCCAAGCTGAAGCAGGCAGTTAACCATTGGAAACCATTCAGCACACTGCTTCTGTCTTGCTGGGATTCAGAGTTAGTTTGTTGGCCCTCATCCAGCTTATGACTGAGTCTAGGCACTGGTGTAGGGTTCCTTTCCTGAGTCAGATGTTACAGAAAACTGGAGCTGGGTGTCATCAGCATACTGATGACACCTTGTCGCAGATCTAATGACTGCTCCCAATAGCTTCATGTAAATGTTAAATATCATTGGGGGACAGACTGGAGAAATGAAAAATACAATGTCACTGGGCTGTGAGGTAAATTGTGTTGCATATTATGGAAGGAGTAGGGGAAATAGCCCGTTCTTTTATTTTATTCTATTTTTATTCAAATTATTTATATACTGTCAAGTCATGTAAAATATGGTGATGTACAACAATTTATACAAATGTAATAAAACACAAAACATATAAAACAATACAAAATAATCATTGAAATGACTGACTCATCTTCAGAACATTTAAACTGAATAGGCCTGCTGGCATAAAAAAGGTCTTCTGGCCACTGCCTGTCCCTCCCCACAGTCAGTGAGAGAGCCTGTCTTGTTGAAACCCCTTCACGATTTACTCCCCTTAGGCACATACCACCTGCAGTCCACTTGCTCAGTTATAATCACAGACACTCAGCCAGTTCATTAATAAACAGCCACACAACCGCAGACCCATTATAGCCAATTGACACAAAAAGGACATCTCTTAACAATTTACACTATCCAGCTAAATATAATATGATTTTTCCTCCCAGGCATATTTCACCTGGGGTATTAAAAAAAATGACAACATAGGTATAATGTGTAGTTCTGCCTTGAAAAGAGCTCCTTATGTCACAGTGTGCAATATGTTCAGTTTTGGGATTTTTAGTTTGATTAACAGACACTGGTTTATTCTCGCCACTTCTCCCGCATGCCTGTGCTGTTCATTAAATGTGTAGGAAACTCACCTGAAGAAGTTACATTAGTTACCATTGTTGACTTAGCTGTAAAGTGAGAAAGGAGTGAGTGGGCTTGCTTTGTCCTTCTTGTCTCTTTTGTATAATATGAATAATGTGAAGATTGTGGGTGGTATTCAACTACACAATAGTACCAGCACAAGGTTAGCACTTGGACAACAGGTCCACCCTGCGAAATCCCCAAATCTGCTCTGGAGGGTTGGGGGAAAACCCACAACAATATTAAGGGGCGTGCAGGTGCAGGAGACAGGGAGAGTATTTCATTGCGCAAGGATAAATCCTGATTGAAATGCACTGATGGAATGTACGCCTTAGCACTATGTTGAATATAATACAACCTCATGAAACTTTTGTTGCAGGCTTCTGGAAACTCTAGTTGAGTTGAGGCTTCATAAATACATGAGCTGTTTGCCACTAGAGGCCAGTTGCTAACACCTGCATGCTGGAGCATTAGCCATCTGTTTTAAAACTGTTTAATTGTTAGGAATCCCTATGCTTCTTGACTTTGAGCTCCTAACACACTAATTTACTAATAGATAAGTTTGTGGCTTCCCTGTGCAAGTGCATTGATGATAGCAGTGCAGCAGATGTCTTAAGAACATAAACACAATTAGGTTTGGTTGCTGTGTGTGGGTGTTTTTCATATATTCAGTTGTATCCAAAGATACCGGTTTAACCACTTAACCATCCTCCTCCTCTTACAACTGTAATTCTCCTAATGAATCTTAGAACTAGCACAGACTTGTGTGAGTATTATTTATTGTTGGTGTACTATCCACCCAGCTCCTACGCCCTTTTTCCTCTTTCCCACGCAGACTTTATTCAAATTTTAATGGCAGGCTTGAGGCAGAATTTTAAAGCCAGACGTTGTTGCATTAGCAACTTGCATTTTCCTTTCATCTCCCTCTTTCCCTTCCCTCCCCTTCCCTGGCAGTCATTCTAAATATGGTTCATATCTAGGTAGGACTTGGTATATGTTGTCAACATTTACTGTTGCTCAGCTAGCATATAACAATCCAACAGTTACTTGTTTCAATATGAAGCCTGTATCTTTTAAAAACACTTTAACAAACGCTGAAACACAGGTAAAATAGCACTTGTTAAGTTCTGAAATATCGACAGACCATCTGTTGGATCCTAGATGGCAATCATTATGTAGCTGCTGTGTTCTGCTTGCAAACATTATTCGGTGAGGAGCACAACAAAGACTTTTAAACCGTCCAGCAGGATTTCCCTTCATCTTTTTCTGCCAATGTGGTTTTAAACTGGTTTGAGCCCTGTATTTTTGTTTACTGTCAGATGCCCTATTTAGCTTTTCAAGAAAAACGGCGTGTCTGTTTTCTTACATCTGTGGCAAGACTTCTGGTCTGGTTTCTATTAGAAGTGGCACCATCCATTGATTTATTTTTCCTCTTGGCCTTACAGTCTTTTGGAACTTAAAGCTTTGAAAAGGTTGTATTTTTAGCTGCTTTGAAGGACTGTTGCATGGGTTGTTCCTTTTAGATAGCTAGATAGATAGATAGATAGATACGCACATACACAGAATAATTGCATTTGGCAACCTTATGTGAATTAAAATAATGTTTTGTTATATTTGTAGTAATGATCTAGTCATGCTTAGCTTTTTGCCAAGGCATTCATTGCTATTACATTCCAGTAGATACACCTTCTAGATATTCCTGGGGATGGAAGGGTAACCCCCCTCCAGATTCTGATTTTTATTTGTAGAAATAATGGGATGGGGGGATCCCCTCCCAAGCACTAAAGGCGCATTGGTAATTCACAGCGACAAGGTTCAGAAGCCATCTAGCCTTGCCTGCATTTCCTCTCCTTGGCTCTGTAGTAGCTTTGATTTGACCTCTCCCTTCCTCTGTAAGAAGTCAGTGCAGCTTCAGGAGTGGAGGTACTTCAGAATTGCTTACTTGGAGACATTTAGGATGGGGGTGGCTCCAGCACCCCATTTTGTTTTTAAAGATTGAGCCTGCCCTCTCCACTCTGTAAGCTATCAAACAGCATTGGTGGTTCTTTGAAGATGGATTTTCTCATAGCCTCATACATCATGCAAACGCCGTGGACCAAGAAGCCATAGAGACCAAGGCAACCCACCGAGCCTAAAGAGAGCATTTGGCACAATACAATATTGAGATTTTGATAAAATATAAGTTTTTGTAAGGTAAAACTACAGTACATAAAATATATACTGTTTTCATGTTGTTTGTTTCCCGGAGGATAAAAGTTCTAAAAAGGGTGTTTGTATGAATGTTCCCTATGCATTGGTGGGGGCAAAAGAAGGTTACCCCCATAGCCACACATCTCACAGCTGTTGCATGTTAAATTGTGTTGTGAAGTGGCCCTATGTTCAAAGAGTGTTTCCTCTTGAAGGGGGATCCTGGTTTGACCCCAGGTGTAGATGTCCTGAATACATAAGAACACTTCACATGCTGGCTGAATGCACAGCTGCCATGGGGCATGGCCAGAGGGGGCATCAGCAGCAAGGGGTGTGTGGACTGGAAGCAATCCTGTTGCCCTATAAATGTATGAGTAGTGTTTGTATGAATTTCTTTTGATGGCAGCCCCCTTTTTCTTCCTGAGGGGAAAGACCTCAGAGTATTAGTATCACTGCTCAACTTTATTCAGGCCAGCAATGTTAGGTTTTTTTTTTTAAGTATCAGTTTCTACAACAAAAACATGTGGCACCAAGGCAGCTTTTTTCTGCTAGTTGATGCAAAATTCAGATTCTTTCACCGGCTGTGCCACTGGTTCTCAAAGCGAAGTGTGCTGTCTCCACAGCTGTGGGGCACAATGTATCTGGAGGGAGCATGATGTTCTGCTCAGGGGAAAGAAGCTGCTGCCATAGACCAAGCAAAAACCTCAACATTGTATTCAGAAACCATTTAATCAGAGATACACAATGCCCAACGACTGTGCATTTTTGTTTTATATAGAAAGAGTATAGCTCCTTGGAATACTTCAGTAGGGCATAGGGTTGCCAGGTTCATGGCCTGAGGCTGATCCTGTATCTTTAGGAGAAGAGAAAGTCAGCCAAGTGCAGGTGGTCTTGCAACACTGTAATGGGAAAAATCACAAGGTGGAATTCTCTCTTCCCCCTGCACAACTTTTAAAGATACAGAAGACCTCTGGGAGGCCGGTCAGGATGTCTCAGGAACAAGTTGTAAGTAGGTGTAAGCCAGGGAAGGTGGACCTTGGACCCAGGGACCAAATGTGGCTGTCCAGGCCTCTCTGCCTGGCCCTTGGAGCTCTCCCCAGGCCACTCCCCTCACTGGCCTTGCTTCGCAACCCCAGATGCTTTTGCCTGGCTGGAATGTGGCCTTGGACTCTGATGATGCCTCTTGCTTGTCTGGACAGAGAGGGGTGTGAGTATATGGAAACAAGCCTACTGTAGAAAGGTAAAACATCCATTGCTTTGCCCTCTTTTGCCTCTGGCCCTGAACACCCCTGGAACGTGGCCCAGAAGGGAATGCAGTCTGCAGGCTGAAAAAGGTTCCCTACTCCTGGGGTAAACCAAGACATCCTGGACATTTTATAAGTTGGACTAAAGCCTTCTGTAACTTAATGCTGTTTTGAGGTTTTGTCCCGTGCTTTAATCTGTCTTGTGCTTTGGTGCTGCCACTACTTCTGCTCCTGCAGGAGACAGGTACATTTCCCTCCCAGTAGCAGAGGCCTACTAGTTGTAAGCCATGGAAATTACAGAGAGGCATTCTCTCTCTCTCTCTCTGTCTCTCTGTCTCTCAGACACACTCACGAGAATTTTCAATGTACTAAAAACAATAATAGAGCAATATAAAGCTAGTAGCAAAGCATCAGAGAGCAGAGAGGGCAACGGTAAATCTTCCTCCTCCTTAGCTGCCCCATTCTAGTTCTCTTCTACATGCTAGGGTTGGATCGGTGTTACACTCCACAAATTCTTAAACACGCTGCAGTGGGCTGCATAAATAAATCTGTATGGGAAGGTTGTGTGTTAGTTGCTGAAGATGTGGTTGTTGATTGATTTACAGGGTTCAAAAAGTAAAATAAGTTTAGAAGGGGACTAATTATAAAAGCTTTGAGCAACGCTAGGCTGCATTCAGACTGCTGCATAGAAAGAACAATAAACTTAGACCTCCTCCCTCCCTATTCTAGACTGATAGCTATGACTAGAAAATTCCATGAGATTGGGATAGACACATCAGCAGTGGCATCTGCAACAAAATGTTGCAGCATACAGTGCTCCTGCTCAGGATTCTAGCAAGTAAGCAAGTTATGCCTTGTTCCAGGATGTTCCAGTTCTTTCTTTTCCCCCACTTCATCCCCATTCTGTTTTTCCTCAAAAGTCTATCAGTATCTCATGCCCACTGAGTATGCTCAGTCTTTATTTGGCTGTTTTGGGGTTCCCCTCTGAATATTTTTTTCCTTGAGTATTTCCTGCAAACCTTGGGGTTCTCCCTGCTTATTCTTTTTGTGTGTGTGTGTTGCTGTTTTATCTATATATAAGGATCCACACTCAGAGAATTAGAAAATAGGATTTAAGCATGGAATTGACCTTTGCTATCTCACATGCAACAGAACAACAACATTGCTACTAACAATGTGTAGTCAAGTTTTGGTAGGTGGCTACAACATGTAAAAAACATATTGTACAAAGTGCATCATAGTGGGTGCTATCCAAAGGGAATGCTCCTTTGCTGACAGAAGAGCTCCTCCTGAGCAGATTTGGGGGAGGGTGTGGAGAGTGCAGGGGAAGAGGAATAGCCAGAATGGTCTCCCTCCCCATTCTGCTGCTGGATCCCTTTAATCAGTGGAGGACACCCATTGGATGCTACACGTTATCTGTTAATATACACTATTGAAACACTTCATGGCTCTTGTTTTAAACAACAGGAATACTTGCATTATTTTCAAAAGTCCAGTCAGAGAATACTGTTGGCTAAATAGAAGAAAAATCCACAAGGATGTGAATCAGTCAGTGGTATATCATCCTGTCTTTTTCAATTGACATAGATCAATATATGTGAAACACTGGTGCTCCAAGAATTTATATAGTCTCCATGATTTTTATGAGAACGGAGATGTAGTGCCTGATGAGATCATATAAGACAGGCTTGGAGTTACACCATTTCCATGGCTTAATTGGGGGCAGATGCGAGCCTTCTTAGTGAAACCAGTTGTTAGAGAATGCACATTTGTAGGTTTGACTGGATTTGAAAGACTGTTATTAGATTATACCTCAAATGCAAAGGGGCTTGTCTAAAATATTTACAAATTACTATTTAAAATAGAGTTTGGAACTTCACGAGGGAGCTGGACCAATTTTGGAATGTGACTATTCAAATAGATGAAGCATCCTGGTCTAGTCCAAGCCTCCTTTTAAGGGTATGTCTGCCAATACCAGAGAACTGTATGTAAAGATCATCCATAAGTGGCACCTTAAACCTCATAATATCTCTTTGATCAACACTAGATTGTCCTCACTTTGCTGGAGAGGATGCTATCTTATTGGTTCAAATATGCACATGTGGTGGGAGTGTGGAACTAGTATTCAGAGAAACTGGAGTAATTACAAAACAAATATAGAATCATAGAATAATAAGAGTTGGAAGGGCCCTATAAGGCCATCACGTCTAACCCCCTGCTCAATGCAGGAATCTAGCTAAAAGCATGCCCAACAGGTAGCTGTCCAGCTGCCTCTTGAATGCCTCCAGTGGTGAGAGTTCACCACGTCTCTCGGCAGTTGGTTACATTGTCATACTGCTTTCACTGTTGGAAGTTTTTCCTGATTTTCAGCTAAAATCTGGCTTCCTGTAAATTGAGCCTATTATTCCATGGCCTGCACTCTGGGATGATCGAGAAGAGTTCCTGGCCCTCCTCTGTGTGACAGCCTTTCTAGTACTTGAAGAGGGCTAGCATATCTCCCCTCAGTCATCAAGGCTAAACATGCCCAGTTCTTTCAGTCTCTCTTCATAAGGCTTTGTTTCCAGTTCCTTAATCATCCTTATTGCCCTCTTTTGAGCCTGTTTCAGTTTGTCTGCATCCTTCTTAAAAGTGCAGTATCCAGAACTGGACACAGTACTCAAGATGAGGCCTAACCAGTGGCGAATAGAGGGGAACTAGTACTTCACATGATTTGGGAACTATACTTCTGTTAATGCAGCCTAAAATAGCATTTGCCTTTTTTGTAGCCAAATTTACTGTTGGCTCATATTCAGCTTGTAATCAGTAACAATTCCAAGATCCTTCTCGCATTTAGTACTACTGAGTGAGATACCCCCATCTTATAACTGTGCATTTGGTTTCTTTTTCCTAGATGTAGAACTTTGCACTTATCCCTGTTAAATTCCATTCTGTTGTTTTCAGCCCAATGCTCCAGCCTATCAAGATCACTTTGAATTTTGTTTCTGTCTTCCAGTGTATTAGCTATCCCTCCCAATTTTGTATCATCTGCAAATTCGATAAGCATTCCCTGCACCTCAGTCTTGCTTTCCTCACAATTTGCATTGCTGATTTTTTAAAATAATATGGTGTTATCCTAAATAAAGAACTAGTAAGCCACTTGTTATTTGCAGCAAGGGCTGTTGATTGCCAAATATTGAAGTTCTGTCAATGTTACTACATTGGAATCTTGGTAACAAAAACTCTGGCAAGTAGTACTTCTGAACAAAACGAATGCACAAAAGAAGAACAAGATACTTTAGTTAGAATTTGGTGGGACCTTATTGATTATGCCAATAGTAAAGATAAAGAAGGGCGCCTTTCCTGGACTATGCACATTTATAGACTTTGTTGTGAAGTAGATATTGCTTTCCCTTTTTGTAATTAAATATGAATGTAACAAATGCATGATCAAGAATTATATTTGAATAGGGTTATTTTCTGTTTATGTATGTATTTTAATTAAATTTTACCAAATGCAGTGTTGCTTGTTTTTAAAAGTCCAGTCAGAAAACACTAACAGCTAAGTAGAAGAAAAATCCACAAGGTTGTAAATCTTGAGATTTTTAAAATGTAGTGAAAAAATCGCATAGACCAGCAGCAGACAGATTCAGTGGCTGTTTTTATACATCCTTATTAATGAAAGATTGCTCGTAATCTCTCAGGGACACAGGGTGTCATGATGGTGTATTTCCTAAAGTTAGGAGATTCACCAGAAATGACCGATCTGTGTACGCAAGTCAATGCTAGTTTGATTCTATATATCTGAGGGGACATCTTCAAATTATTCCAAAATTTGGATATTTGTGGACATTGCACAATACACACAAATGTGGATAGAGGAACGGGGAGAGGTAGAAAACTTGTATATTTCCTTGATGGCAAGATGCCTTAAGTCATAGACAAATTAAAAGTGAGGGACGTTCCAAGCTTAGACTCTCCACAGGAAGCATGAACAATGTCAGTGCAAACCTCGTGCCTCCTTTCACTATTTTCTGTGTAAGGTTCCCATGCAGGCAGTCTTGCTTGCCACATTCATTGATTATGACCGCTTCTTGTTTGATAGACAGATTTAGACAAATATTCCTCTGTTTCATTCTGAGTGAAGAAAACATCCTGCATGCTTGCATGTAGCATACATTGTAAGGTGCACATGTCAACTATGAAACATGGCAGCTGTTTTTCCAGGCTGTATGGAAGTGTGAAACAGAAAGCAAAGGAAGCTATATCAGGCACAGATCTAGCTTGAAAAAACCAGGGATGGGGGTTGTTTCCATTTTCTCAGAGTGAAAATACCAGGAAGTTTTTAAAGTGACAAATATCAGAGCTAGAAGGAAGTACTTGCATGTATGGTGTTTAGTTACATAGCACCAGCAGACTTGCTGACTGAAATCTTGAAGATGGTCATCTTTGCTGAAAGATTACAAAAAAATCACCTACTTTGTAGAGTTTGAAATCAGGAGAGACATTTAAAGAGTTGGATTTAGAAATGAGCCTCTTTAGAAATGCATTGGGGACTAGCTAAAATGTTTAATTGACTGATATAATTGCAAGATTTTCTTGATTTAAGAATGGTTGTGTGTTTCATTGGGTAATATAGTATAAAATTCTAGTTACTGGAGCTGTTCTAAACTTCAGAAACATCTGGAGTGCTACTAAAGTTATCCCTTGCTTTTAAAATATTTAATCTTTTGTTAATGGAGAGCAATAACCAAGAGTATTCAAGAGAAAAAAATGAGCATAGTGGAGTCATGCAGAAATTATTATTCTGCTCTGTCATTTTTTTTAGATGGCTGACAAATTAAAGCATATGCTAAAAGTAATAAATAATAACAAGAAAATGATAACGCCAATAAATAAAAGATTATTTAAAACAGCAGCCAAAATTTAAAAGAGAAAAAACCCAGTAGGTTTTACCAAACTAAAACCTTACATGGAAAGTGTGCTGAAATGAGAGCCTTTAGCAGACGTCCAAATACTAAAACAGATTCCTGTAAATAGTAATCACTGTGATCTCTCAAATATGATTATGCTAACATGGCTCAAGTTATCTCCTTGGCACTTGAAAACTCTTGCATGCTTTCATAGCTAGGGAGAGGCAAGGACTTCTTGTCTCTCAATGTAAAGGGTTGAATTCTGGCCCACTAAAATTGTCTCATTTCTTTTTCTTCTAAAGGAATAAAAAAGTCAGTGATTTACAGCATGAAGAAGATGTACAAAATGTCAAAAGGATGGCTGAAAAAGACATGATGCTCATGGAACTGAACATTTTGAAAAATCGATTCAGCTTTGTAACTGAAGGTTATTTCAATTCTACCTGTTGCATCATCTTGCCTTGGAAAATTAAGAATATGCAGAAACATGTTTATGCTATTTATACCCAGACAGTGTTGCACAGAAGATAAACAGGAGAGCTTCACTTTTGGTTTGTTGATGAAGGGGATTCTCTCCCCCACCTTTTTTCTACCTTTCCAGAGTGACTGCTTCCTTGTGTGTTGTGTTATGTTACAGACCACCTTACGACCAGGAGCCCTGCATGATCAGGGTTTCCAATCGTGCAGAAGACTGTTATTTATTTTTGTAAAAATATTTATACATTACTATTCATAAAAAATATGCCAGAGCTGTTTGTGGCATATATGAATACACACTAAAACCATACAAAAATTTAAAACCAGAAGTCTTTAACTAACTACTGCAGAAAGATATCTTCTTATTTAGCTAAACATCCTTACAATCCCCCCTAGATCTTTCTGTTCAATGCAGGAAGTTCGTAGGGTGGCAATTCATGTGGTTCTGTGGCCCCTCCATGAATACAATTAACAAAGGTCCAAATAGGATTCTTTCAAAAATGTCTTCTTTTACCATTTTTTCTAGTCTCCTTTGATCATGCAGTTTGTGCTAACCGTTCTTTTGCAGGAGCAACTCATACTGTTGCATCTTTTAACTTCACCAAGAACTCATAAAGGTCTAGTTACACAGCTTAAGAAAACTGAATAGTATTGAACTGAATTATTTTACTCTCTGTCCTCTTGCTGTGTAGAGTTACATGTCAAGTAACTTTGCAAAAGGTCAGCCATCAATTTTTAAAGCATAGATGATGGTTGTATAATTCACGGCCAAATATCAGTGAGCGGGTCATATTTCAAAACAAGGTCAGGTTACAGTTGATCTTCTGGGTCCAATAATGTATGGGCGCTTAGCTATATAATTTAAGAGTTCTGCTGCACTGCCAGTTTAGAGTGCTTTTAATGTCAGCCTGTGGTTAAAATCAGGGAACAGTTTTCTTACTGGTATAGACTGTCCCCCCCGACTTGTGAACTTTAATTACTGAGGCACAAAGGAAGACAAACCAAAGAAAGGGGGTTCAGATAACAGCACTGATATTAAACCTCACTTATCTCCATGTGCTAAAAGCTGCTTTTTCAGATAAATTGCCTTTCACAGATGTCTACCATTCAAAGAGGTGTGTTTGGGCTTCATTGCAAGCGATAGTTCCATTTAAAGACAAGTAATATGAAGAATATGGAGAGATAGAACTAGGGAAATAAAAAAGACAGTTCTGTTAAAGATAATGCATGATAAATGGTCATATTAGTTCATGTTTGATTCGAAGGCTTACAGGTTAAAAAGTAATTTTAATTTGATTATAGTTACTGTCTCTCTCTTGGGCTCAAGGCAGGTAAGTATATGCAGATGTGATTTGCAGCCCTGTTGGCATGAGGGCTTGATAATAGTGATGCCCGCCCCCTGGATAATTTTAAGCTTTAAATTCTGGCAATAAATGCAGTAAAAAGCAACCACAAAAATAAGGCTTGTGTCATTTGAAAAAATAGTAAAATGGGGCTATGTGCATGTGCTATATGATGACAGTCTTTGCACATGAACTGAGCCAAGCTCGTGCTTAATGTGGGATGGTGAGTACAGTTTAGATGTTACTCATCCAACATGCAAGCATTTGGGAAAACCTTAGTATGTCAGCTAGAAGTGTGCATTGCATTTGGACAAATCCCAAGGTGAAGCAGGATGCCTTGGGAGTGGGTGCAGGAAACCTTTGGCTCTCCAGGTGTTGGTGAACTGCAACCCCCATCAACCCTGGACATTGAATATGCTTGCTAAGGCTGATGGGGAGTTGTAGTTCAGCAACATCTGAAAAGCCAAAGGTTCCCCAACCTGGCTTGGAGGAATTTGGGGCTTGCCCAAAGAAAAGTTCAATCGATACAAGGCTGCCCTAGTCAAAACGGAGACCCCAAAATCTCTTTGTGGCACTGCGGTGATCCAGACATCAAACTCTGCAGATAAGTGCATGTGAAAAGGGAAACTATCTCTAAGCTCACCATAAGGAAAATGCCAAAATTATGTGGTGCTGACAGGGACAGGGGGCAAAGTATCTCGCTTAAGAAAAATACCAGGATCAGGAGGGGAACCTCCTTTGTGGTTGAGTGTTTTAGCTTGTAATCATGGTAATGATTTTATCCAGAAAGTGAATCCCTTTTTAATTCTTTCCACAGAAAATCAACTTTAAAGGTGCCTAGTGTAAAAGCCCCTGAACCTATTTGTGTGCAATTTGACTGGTGCCTCCCTCATGCCTGCAAAATGCTAGAACTGTAACAACTGCCCTTGCAGGGAAACCACCGCGGTATCCCTCAGAATGATTGACATTGCCTATCAATTCCATCCCCGAATAAAAAGCTAGATGTTTCCTAAATAAATAATCAGAGTTTAAAAGTGTCCAGTATAAAAGGCTCTGGACCTATTTGGCTGTAATTTGGCAGGCTTTATCCACTTGGGAAGGGTTACTGTGTCTGCAAATGTCATCCATATCTGTCAAAAGAAAATAAGGTACCTATTTTTTTTATTTCCCAGTAGTGATTTGGGGTGGATGGAAAAAATGGGTCCTTGAAATCAGGTAGCCTACAAGGCGCTTTGGATCAAGGTGGGGCTGTTTCTTGAAGTGCTGAATTGGGATCTGAGATTGGAATTGCAATTGCAATTGCAATTGGAATCTTGTGGCCCGTTCACACCTGTTGTGCCAATGGTTGAGGAAAAGTTGCAGCTCTGGGTTAGGGCACATGGATGCAACATAATTATCTGTGTCATTTCCAGGTACACCTGGGAAAGACACCTGTTTGAAAATGCAGTAGAGCTGCTACCAGTCAGAGTATTTATTCTTTTTATTTATACAGAATTTTTTATCTCATCCTTCTAATGCCTATGCACAACTCAAGGGTGACTTAACCACCATTTAAAAATCACATCATAAACTACAACATAAAACAGACGTGGACAATATCAGTGAATTTAGGGAGTGTCTGTTAGTGATCCCCCATGGCTCATATGCACGGCTCATATGCACCAGAAGCCATGCTTTCAGTATTGTGGGCAAGATTCTGTGGAATTCCTCCCAGTTATGATTAGACAGGCCCCTTGCCTGTTGAACTTCAGGCACTTGACAAAGGCCCTTCTAGTTTAGTAGTCATTTTAAAGTAGTTTTATGTTTTATTATTAATTTTAATTGATTGTATATGTTGTGTACTTCTTCATTTTTATGCAAACTGCTTAGAAACATTGGTAAATAAATAGCTTAAAAATGTAAATGTACTGCCTTCAAGTCTTAAATAAATCAAAATAAAATATAAAATCATGATCTGATTTATACCAATGGTATAAGAGCTTCCTGTGTTCTGACAGTGAAGCCTGTTGTGTGAGTCAAGTGTGTACTTAACTATTCAGTTACCTATTGTAAAGGACAGGGCTGGTGAAAAGCTATCTAGCAATTGTATGCTAATAAAATGTTCCCATGTCTTATGCTAATGAAGGGCAATTTGAATCTAAAGGGTTAACGATCATGAAGAGAATTTCTTCTTGACCTCTTTCAGGAACTTGGCAGATTCCCTGAGAGCAAATCAGGTCAGTTGCTAGAAATTTGGCAGTGAAGAGGGTTTGGGGAAACAAAGGTTTGAGCAGTGGGATATTGGAATCCAAATGATGCACGGAAACAATTTTGCTGATCTTGCCCTCCCAAAATCATGTCTTGCAATATCAAGAAATAAGAAAACATTGAAAGCTGAAAGATAATAAGATTGGTATATTGCAGATCGGTCTGGGGAGGTTATTCCAAAATTATGGTGCTCTTGTTGATAATAATAATAATAATAAAATTTTATTTTTAGGCCGCCTATCTGGCCGAATGAACGGCCACTCTAGGCGGCGTAGATAATTAAAAATACAACATATAATACAGTTTTAACATATAATACAATTATAATCCACCAACCTACATCTATACACTGTAAACTAAAACTATCTAGGAGACCTGTATGCCCGCTGAAACAACCAAGTTTTCAATCCTTGGTGGAAACCTATCAGGGAGGGGGCATGGCGAAGGTCGTATGGCAGAGAATTCCAGAGGGCAGGGGCCACAACTGAGAATGCCCTCTCTCTGGTCTGCACCAGCCTAGCTGTCTTAACTGGTGGGACCGAGAGAAGGTCTTGTGAGGCAGATCTCGTCAGGCGGCATATTTAGTGATGCTGGAGGCGCTCCTTTAGATAAACTGGACCGACACGGTATAGGGCTTTAAAGGTTAACACCAACACCTTGAATTGGGCTCAGTACACAACTGGTAGCCAGTGCAGATCTTCTAGCACTGGGGTGATATGATCCCGGCGGCGGCTGTTTTTAATCAACCGTGCCGCCGCATTCTGTACCAGTTGTAGTTTCCGGACCGTCTTCAAGGGTAGCCCCACGTAGAGCGCATTACAGTAGTCTAAGCGAGAGGAGACCAGGGCATGCACCACCCGTGGGAGCAGATGGACCGGAAGGTAGGGTCGCAGCCTCTGTATCAGATGTAATTGATACCAAGCTGCCCGGCTCACCGCTGACACCTGAGCTTCCATGGACAGCTGGGAGTCAAGAATGACCCCGAGGCTGCGAACCTGGTCCTTCAGGGACAATCTAACCCCGTTCAGCGTCAGGTCAATATCTCCTATCCTTCTCTTATCTCCCACAAGCAGTACCTCGGTCTTGTCGGGGTTCAGTTTCAGCCTGTTTCCTCCCATCCATTCACTTACAGACTCCAGGCACTTGGAAATAGTCTCCACAGCCAACTCCAGTGAGAACTTAAATATATTTATTATTATTATTATTAAATGAGAGATAGAGCTGAGTGTCATCCGCATATTGGTGACACTGCAACCCAAATCTCCTGATGATGGCCCCCAGCAGCTTTACATAGATGTTAAACAGCATGGGAGAGAGGATAGAACCCTGTGGCACACCACAATTGAGAGGCCAAGGGTCTGAAACCTCCTCTCCCAATGCCACCCTCTGGTGCCTGTCAGAGAGATAGGAACGGAACCACCGTAGAACAGTGCCCCCAATTCCCATTCCCTCCAGGCGATCCAGGAGGATACCGTGGTCAACGGTATCGAAAGCCGCTGAGAGATCCAGGAGGACGAGGAAGGAGTGTTCTCCCCTATCCAACGCCCTCCTTAAATCATCCACCAGAGCGACCAAGGCTGTTTCAGTTCCATATCCAGTCCTGAAGCCCGATTGGAATGGATCTAAGTAATCTGTTTCCTCCAAGTGTGTCTGTAGCTGTTTGGCCACCACACGTTCGATCACCTTGCCCAAGAATGGTAAATTAAGGCCATCTTCCTGGACACAACCTGACTAACCTCTGAAAGTACTGAGCACCTGAAGGGGAGGGGCACCAGGAGGAGGGTTTCCAAAGGATCAGGTAGGTTTATGTGGTAGAAGGGGGTCCTTCAAATATCTTGGTCCCAAGTCCTTTGGGGCTTTTTCAATGTGAAACTGAATTGTTAAAGGCTGCCTTGGTAGGATTTATTATTTATTTATTTATAAAATTTGTATGCTACCCTTCATCAGACCATAGAGCCACATAGGATTTATATCCTAAAAGGTTGGATATAAATAAATAAATACGTCAAAAATCATTGAATTGTGTGTGGAAGCCCGTGAAGATCTTTTAAAAACAGGTGGAACATCTTCAGGCTGATGTGTTCCTGATAATTTAGCTGGTGTGTTTAGAAGAGCTGAAGCTTCAAAACAGTCTTCAAGGGCAATCCTACATACAGTGCATTTTGAAAATCTAACCTGCATATTACCAGAGCATGGTTCCCATTGTCTAGAAGAGCCCAGAGGGGGTATACTAGCCTAAGCTGATGAAAGGTTTGGATTTAATTGTACCTACATGGGGCTGCCTTTGAAGACGGTTTGGAAAATGCAGGTTGTGCAAAATGCAGCAGCCAGATTGGTAACAGGGACCAGACTGTCCGAACATATAAAACCTATTTGGCCTGCTTGCATTGGCTGCCTGTATGTTTTTGACCTCAATTCAAGTTGCTGGTTTTAACCTATAAAGCCTTACACGGCTTGGGACCACAATACCTGATGGAACGCCTCTCCCGATATGAACACACCCGTACACTACGCTCAACATCCACGGCCCTCCTCCGGGTGCCTACTCGGAGGGAAGCTGGGAGTCTGGCAACAAGGGAGAGGACCTTCTCAGTGGTGGCCCCCAAGCTATGGAATGATCTATGTGACGAGTATGTGAGAGACTCTGGGGAACTAATTGAGATAACCTTCTGTCTTTCTGTCCTTGTACATAATCTGCCAGGGTTACCAAGGCAATTTCAGTGCCAAACCTGGGCCAGCAAACATATGGAAATGTGTCCATATATCAGTATCATCCAAAAGTTTCTTGAATGTAGCCACCACCACCAGTGGACTATCTTCCCTCCAAAAGGAGAGGTTTGCAGCAGGGTGCTGGTTTTTGCAGTTGTCTAAGTCCAAGGAGGACTCTAAAAAGTAGCACAGAGAAAGAGTAAATTCATAAGGCAAGCCCTTTGAGACACCATCTCTCTTTCCCCCCTCTAACATTGGTGTTTTCCCTTCTTCCTTCCTTGCTGAAATGTACCTTCTCTGTAGACATTTATCTCTGTATTTTATATTGCATTTTGAGTAATGAAATCGTTTATTAAAAAAGGAATACTGCCTCCATATCAGCTTTTCTTTTTAAGAAGTCAGTGCTTGGGAATACATAAGTAGAGCAGCTAGCGTATGGTAGGGCAGCACATCCAATTTTCTGGGAAGTATTCACACAACTGCAAAGGCAATTCAGGGAGATGTTTTACACAGAAATCTAGATTTCCACAAAAAAATTTTTTCACAAGGTGTCTCTTTACCACCACCCCCTGTCCCAAATTTCTTTAAACATTTAAGTTTAAAATATAGATTGGGGAATTAGTGCAAGAATTTTTCAGAGACAAATGTACACTTGGGGTGGGGGGATGATGTGCATGTTCTGGCAGCATCAGCCCGTTCTATGTAACTGGATGCAAAGCTTAATTGTGTTACAACCATTCTATTTTTTTCCCATTAGCCTGTAAGAGTTTCCCTTTTTCCCCACTAAGCCAAATGTTAAAATGTAACCATACATGATCTTCTTATTTGAGTGTTCCTGAAAAGTACTGAAACATGCCACTCTTAGGCAGTTTATTGTGGCAAGAGCCTCTATGAATATTAGCTTATGTTATCATGCACATGGCAAATGGTACAGTGAAAGATAAGCCAATGTGATAAGACAAGAGACTAAAGATGCTATACATTTGCTAAGTATCAAAACAGTTGTACCCTTACTATTGTAACTGGAAAGGCCAACTAAGTTGCTATGTATGAGGGGGCTCTCAACAGTTTATAAATAGGTTTTTATTTTGGAAGTGTGAACAGACACACATATAACATCTCACTCGTATATTTTTATATCAAATATACTTTCAGTTCACATATCCATTTCCGTAAGACTAGCAGTAGAGGACCATTGGGCAATCATGAACATTTGAGATTGGCCAATCACGATGAAGATGAGTTTGAAGAGTTTACTTAAGTTGCCACTTCAGAAGAGATCACCCTCATGAAAAATATGGGTCAAAACATTAGAAGTAACTTGATCGGATGGGAAAGAAGCTGGAGGTTAACCCTTCCGTGTTGATAAAGGGCTCTGTGGCCTTCATCTTGAAACTTGCTAGCTGAGCAAGAGTCAATGTAATGTTCCAAAGCACCGTCCCATAAAAAAAAGTTATACACAGTTCAACAGCTAATTAAACATTTTTATGTGTAGCAGATGTTCTGTGTAAAGCTGGAGCCCAGGAGCCAATGGCACAGTCTCTTTCACATTACAGGTGTTTTTATTATAGAGCTTGACTGTAACCTGAGTCGGTTTTGTCTGATGTGGTTTATTTACGTGTAGAAACAAACAGGCCATTGCTTACTGTTAAGAGAGAAGATTTTTTAAATCCAGTTTTGGGGGAGGGGTAGCTTATTCCAACAGTGTATGCCTTGCAAATATTGTAGACTGCACAGTAAATGTTACAAGAGTCAGGGCTTAAGAAAGTTTTCCCTTCTAGTTAGGACAGTCTTGAAAGCCTTCTCTTTCAGTTGTCTGTAAATCATTCACATCTTTTGTGGTTTTTAAGAAGTAGCCTACCTTTTCTCTGGAGGCTACAGGCTTCAACGTATTTAGGTTTTGGCACTGGGCCATGAGTGAATCATGGGCTAAAGTCATAAATGTTGTGAGCTCCTCATCCTATTTTTGTTAATAGAAAACACCCTGGTAAGTTGTAATGTCAGAGAGAAAGAAAAAATTTAGAAAGACTTCCTTATAGACAAATATGCAAACATGAGAGATATTATACAGTGAGACTGAAGGATTTGGAGAAAAATCATGTGGTTTTTTTAAAGAGTCTCTCTAAAATGTGGAAAAGAACACTTAACATTTCCAACAGAGAACTTTAATGTTAGATAAGCGGATATTTATGTCATTTATTTCTAAAAACTTACATGACACTAACAGCTTTTGTACACTACATTCTTTGTATTTGCTCCTTCATTTTGCCTCTTCTGCAGTGTTCACTCTTCTAGATTTAATTCCTCCTTCCTAGAAACTTTCTATCTCTTGCCCTTCCTTCTCCATACCTGTAGTCAATAGCTACAACAAAGGATACATACACACCATACATTTAAAGCAAAGGGCTTCCTCCAAAGAATCTTGGGAACTGTAGTTTGTTAAGGATTGCTGGGAATTGTAGCTCTAAGGGATAAACTACAGTCCCCAGAATTCTTGGGGGAAAGCCATGTGCTTTAAATATATGGTGTGTATGCAGCCTGAGTCTACTGCTTAGGAGCTTCTCTTTCCTTCTTCCTTGGCACTATCAACATGCTTGTATCCATAAGCAAACCCAAACCCAAACAAGCAGTTCCTGCCCTGAGGAACTTGCAGTCTGAATATAGAAGATCCTTGGTGTTTGCTCCTCCCCAACCATATCCTATGGCATGTTATACTATTATAATTTCATTTGTCTTACCTAAGAGAGAACCAGAATGAAGTGAGCTACAGCACGTTTCCTAGCCAAAAGCATTCATCTATTGGCCAACCTCTCTACCTCAATAAGGGATATTATGTAAGAAAGGGAAATCCAGACACTTCACAAAAAGGCAGGGGAACACTGGGGATTCTTCTGCAGTGAAGGACACTGAGAGATGGCTGTAAATTAACCCTGTAAGATGCCATAGGAGGGGAGAGAATACTCTGGATCTAGGCCATTTGTTGGCAAACCAGACACCTGAGAATTTCATCACATTATAGTTCTCTTCACTTTGGCAGCTACTATGAAAAGTCTATTGTGAATGAATCGCCAAATGTTGAAAGTATCAAGTGACCAGCCAGGCTATTCAACGATGGTTGAAAGTATCTATGAATAATCTGGTAGTCTGAATTCACCCCCTGATTCTGTCGAAGGATGGACTCCACTGCTTGCTGCTGCTGCTTCTTTTTTTGACAGCCTTTTGATATCTCCTCTTTTAACTCAGTTTTCAAATTGACCAACCCTAACAGCTCAGTGCTGTGCTAGAACCAGAACACAGGCTGCATTAGGATGAATTTTGTTGTACAGACTATGTTTTGTACAGAACAGGCCAGATACTGTGGAGAGGATGCAAGCTTGAGAAATAAAACAAGCAGCTCCAGAAATATTTATTGTTCTCCACCTCCTCAATCCCCTACATAATTTCCCCCTTGAAGCAGTATATGGGGCATAATTGCATGGCGGGTTGTTCCAGGATGTTAGATATCTGACTCCGCAAGCATCCAATGTTATATTTAGACTATCAGAAGCTGAAACCCAGCTGCAGACTCTTTTTTTAAGCCTTGTTGCCTGGTGTCTGTTTAGCACTCCTCTGCTTTATGAATTAGTCAAATACACAGGCAAGGAATGCCAGCTGGTACAGTAGGATGGCGGAATGATTACAAATGATCATCAGCTAGCTGCCATATAATTTGACTTGGGGTGGATACTCATGACTATAGTATATGGATCGTATATACCTGCATTTTCATCATCTGATTATTACAGTATCCTGTGGAGACTTGCACATGTGAATGTGCCATCACTTAGATGACAATGTTACTCTAAGCATTGGTAAGCTGTAATTAGCCAGGGAGGAAGGTCTAGATGGGGATATGAGAGATGCACTCAACCTCCCATTCACCCTGATGTCCCATTCTGCAAATTTCCATGCCTGAACATAAGCAGGGAGGGTGCAAACAGTTTTCTTAAGCCCTTTTGGGATCATCCATGCATGGGTGGAACTTGCTCATTGTTTTTCAGTTGAGTCGGTTTATACACACATCTGCCAGTTGTTATTTGTTTATTTCATTTGTTGGTCACCTCAAACCCAATGGTCTCTAGTCAACTTACAACTCATTGAAAAAATATACAATATAACACAAATTTAAAATCATGCAGTATAAAAATGGAAAACCCAAATGAAAGAAACTTAAGACAGCACACCCCAATGCCCAAAGGCCTGAGCGAAAAGAAAGGCCTTTGCCTGGCACCTAAAGATGGATAAAGAAGGCACTAGGTGTGCCTCCCTGGGAAGAGCATTCTACAGCCATGGGGCTACCACTGAAAAGGCCCATTCTCATGTTGCCATCCTCCGAGCCTCCAATGGAGGAGGCATACGGAGGGCCTCTGATGACGAGTGCAGGGTCTGGTTCGGTTCATATGGGAAGAGGCAAGATACTGAGGTCCTGAGCCACAAAAGGCTTTATAGGTCAAAGCCAGCACTTTGAATTGAGCCTAGAGACTAATTGGTAGCCAGTGCAGCTGTGCCAAAATCTGTTATATGTTATCAAGCATTGAATAATCAGCTGATGAGAATGATGCTCAATAAATACATGACCTAACCCTATTTTCTTTAATGCTTGGAGCCTGATAAAATATAGCAGGAGTGCCCAAACTTTTTGGGACTGGGGTCATACCTGGAAATCTAAGAACCTCTCAGGGGCCCACAGAATATCAATTTTGCTCCCAACAGGCAAAATGTCTACACACCCTCTAACAAATAAAACACACATACACAAAAAGGCAGGCAATAACCATCCAAAGAAACCCCAGCCAAACATACACCCTTCTCAATTTAAAAAAATGGCTGGGGCAGGAGGACTTGGCTGGTGTCAAGGCAGTGTCTGAAGGTCCATGGGCACCATGTTGGGGACCCCAGAAATGCAATATAGTATATGTATACTATAAGTGCTGAATGACAAAATGGCAAAGTTGATTAGGCTGATAAGATTATGAATTCTGGGAGGAACCCCCCCCACTTCACACACATTAGGTTTAAGTTGGCTATGACCACTGTGAGATCTTGATCTTATAGCAGAAATGATTGTTGAAATACCAGCTCAGTGTGATGCAGAAATGGATTAAGGAAATTCCATCTGTTCCTCCCTCCTCCTTTAGACTCAGATATGTTTTACCCACCTTTCACAAGAATGAGGTCTATGACATCAAACTGCAAAATCTTCCCTGTGGAAGCTCATGGTTGGACTGGATTTCCAGTGGAACCACATCTGGTTACTTCCATATTGTGAGCACTTGCTCATTTATTCCTGATGGAATGTTTCTTGATTTTATAGTGTGCTGAAATTTCTTAAGGATTTTAAGGACTTTTTTAAAAGGTATTTTGGAGTTTATTTTATTTTAAAATTATTCTGTGATTATTCTGTTGTGAACTGCTTTGATGGTAAAGCAACTGTATAGAACTTAAAATTACAACTTAAAGTACAAATCCAAACACTGTTTTTGTATGAATTGTGTTGCTAAGAGCTTTGAGACTCTTCTGTAGAAAGCAACCAATACATAATATATTTTAGGAAACTAAAACTAAATAAAGAAATATGAATGCCATTATAGAAATCTGTAGTATGTTCACATTTTGGTCATATTCCAAAACAAATTCAAACATGCTTAGTTCTTTGTTGGATTCTAGCCAAAGAATGTTACATACAGTTCTGATTGCTTAATCTCAAAAAGGGTATGTGTAAAAAGGAAAGGTACAGAAAAGTTAACTAAAATCATCACAGGGAGTTAAAAATTTTTAAACAGGCGCAAGAGGTTGAGGCTCTTTAGTCAGGCAAACAGTATGAATATGGTGAAAGTTTAAGGGTTTATCCAGCTACCAACTGTAGAGAGAGTGGATAGATTTTTTTTCAAAATGACGTTTGATCATTCAGTTAAATTGCTTGGCAGACAAATGGAAGTATATCTGTTACAAAGTGCACAATTTTAATGCAAGCAATTCACTACCATAAGATGTGTCAGGTACTAGCTTAAGTGGGATCTGGAAAAGGATTAGACAGAGGCCTGGAGAATAGCTTTAGGAGGAGCTGTTAGCTGTGATGCCTACATGGAACTGCTTATTTGGAGGCAGTATCTACCCTTTGAGCATTAGGTGCTGAGGGCGAACAACCAGAGGGTGGCTGTTTCAAAATGCCTTGAACCTCTCAGAGGCTCCAGTGTGGCTGCAGTTGGTGCAGTGCTGGACTACATCAGGAGCAGGATCTACCGGTAGATCTCTGGGTGATTTGTAGTGAATTGGCAAGGGTTTCTAACTCCCAATTGCATTACAATAGAAACAATGAAATGGCCTTTTCCACCTAAATTAGGCTGCTGAAATGAAGAGAGCTAACAAAGAGTGGCTTTTGTGTGTGCTGGTAGTGAAAACCAATTCCTAGCCTTAAAATGTGCTAAGAGGTGCCCTGTTCTTTAAATACAAATGTATGTCTTTTCCACTTAGCTCTGGTTGGTAGATACTTGGGTTCTAGTAAAAAACCAAATAGATCTAACAAGCCAGAAATCTGCCCATTCCTGTTATATATGAACCATTGGTCTGATGGATCAAGTCAATTCATGTTTGTTTTCCATTATATATATTGCCATTTTAGTTTAGATCTCTTTCCTAATCATTCTTGACACTGTCTGGTTTTGGGTTTGGGCTTTTTTGCCACCTCAACACACTAATTTGACACTGTAAGTAAACAGGAAATTTAGAATCTATCAGTGTATAAGTGTAGTAGGATCATTGGTCTCAATGCCCATTAGGTAGCCATTCCTGTCTGTTGATTGTCTGGTTGTCTGATTTTCCCTCTGTACAGAATACAGGGGCATGAGCCATTAGCGTATTGATTCAACTATCTCTTGGAACACCTCATACTTCAAGGGGGAGTGAGGAATAAGCAATGTCTTATCCAGACTCTTAAATATGTCTGTCTAGACATTTATGATGTACTCATCGTAATGCTATGAGAGCATTAGGTCATGATGGGTCAGATATTTCAAAAAAAGAACTTAAAAAGCAACATTGGTATGAGAGACAGTATAGCGTAGTGGATAAAGAATTCTGGCCTTTTGTGCAAACGGGTAGAAGGGAAACATGGTGTGCATGTGTGAGAAATGAAGACGGTTAAGAAATCCTTGGATGCAAATCTCAGTTTCCATAGACTCTGAGCTTCTATGTGGGATAGAGTATGTGATAAAGGATTAATGCCTGTCTCAAGGATAAATGCATAATATTTTATATTTCTGCTAGTGACGAATTCTGCACTTAACCTGAAGAGGCAAACCCTTCAAGTATAAGATAAATATTAAATTTATATTCAGTATTGCAACCAGAAAAACATATTAATGAAAACCAAAAGTGAGTTTTGCATGTAAAATTTAGTATTCAGTGTGCTGCATTTTGGGAATGAACATACTAAATACAACCTTTGTTGTCTGATTGCTCTCCATGTCTTGCTACATAAAAAGCTACTTTGTTATGGGATCTTCAGTTACAATAATTATGGCATGTCTGAACCTTCCCATTCCATTTGCAATATTTCTCTTACATTTAAGTTTGAATGTCATATACAGCATTCTTAGGCAACATTTGAAGGGTAAATGTGTTGGGAGTGGGGAGGAACTAAACATTTTTCAAAGGAAACATGTTAACTTTTAAAACAACTTTGGGACTTCCCCCATCTCCCTTCAGTAAGTCTGTTTATAATGGCCAGGACCCAAACAGTTAGGCTAGGCCAAAAGAATGTGCTCACCCAAGAGGATTTTTTACTTTGGTCTCTTTGAACAACTGATCCCTGTGACATACTACAAACTGTGTGTATAACTCCCTTCAGTTTCAAGTCTTTTTCATGTAGCCTACAGAGGTGCTATTTGAAGAAGCACAAGTCCACATGTGGTGCATGAAACTAGTATACTAGATTAATGTCTTGCATCTCTACAATCTTAAAGCATTGAAGATGAGATCTGTATGTAACTATGAACAAAACATGCAGTCGAGGCCAAAAATACTTGTTTGCTCTCTTGCAAAATGAGTGCATTGTTATGTCCCCACTTCCAAGTATAAGAAGGCTATTGTCTTGTAATGTTGCCAGGAAGAGGGGAAAGAATATTTAAAACCAGTTTACTATAGCAAACTTTTTGCTGCAATAACTAATCTATTTACCAAGTATGACATTTGCAGCATCTTACCTGGAATTAGTTCAGTTTGATGACACAACTTGTTTCTTCTTTTTTCCCCTTCCAACAACTTTTGAAGAGTATCTTTAAGTCTTCTCATATGGAGAACGCTGTCATGACTATAGAGTGTTTCTGATATAGTTTGACTTATGTTGTCATTTGGGTATGGCTAGTTGTCAGGCTGTATGAAGGGGGAGCTTTACAGCTGAGCAATACTGAAATGTCTTCTCAGATTATTTGCATGTGGAGTTTAGTGACTTGTTTTAGATTAAGGTTTCCTTGAAGTACATTTTATAAAGCTGATGTCAGTTGTAAACTGTGACCAATAACTTTATTAAGGCAAGATGTGGATAGAGTTAACCACAGAGAACCAACCATTCTGACATGAAAATGTTAACATTCCAGGTGTCCTTTACTGGATGCTGGTCTCAAATTGTAACCTTTACTGATGCTGATCTTACTTTCTGATATCCTTGAAAGATGTGGTGAATGGTGTAAATTATTCTTGATATTTACAGCTGTATGTGTATCTCTAAGGTCAGTTGTCTGTGTGTTTTTGGTCCAGGGTACTCTGACTTCACAAGTTGTCAGGCATCAAAATGTTGCCATGGAAACAGCCTGTAATGTCATCAGTAGTAAACATACAATAATACCAGATGGAAGGCTGAAGCTTGTTAAACCTGGTGTATATAATGCTCTGACACATACAGCCCAATAGAATTGTTTTCATGTGCACCTATTTCTGATGTATTATGTTATTTCTAAAATTATTTATAAAATGACTGGTTTAATTTAGACAAGGTTTCAGGATCAATCAACACAGAGCACATCCTAAGTGCAGAAAAATTGAGATAAGAGCTTCCCAGCCAATTATGTGTCTATGTGGCTTATTTCTTTAGTCTGAGAATGGTGATCAGTGGATCACTACTATGGATCTTAATTCTTTCATGCATTTATGCTTCCCTGGGCTCCTGCCTGGCAGGAAGGATGGGATATAAATCAAATAATAAATAAATTTATAGGAACATGACTATGCATGTCCACCTGATAATTCTGAGACATACAATCTTAGAAAGCAATGCGACTTCAGAAGGGGGAATGTACAGCAGAAAACTATGTGTAAAAGGCACATAGTCCTTTCTCTGCCACAATTTAGTTATCTCAAGTGACTTTCCACCTCCCCCTGGGCTAGAAATGTATGTCTGTGAAGCCCCTCAAGGGAGAAGGTGTTTTTTGGGGCCAGGTGATTTGTAGGAAGGAAATGATTGGTAAGAAAATAGTTAAGAATGCCTTTCCTGGGACTGGGCTGTTGCTTTCATGTCCTGCTAATAGGTTTTCCATAGGCATTTGGTTGGCCACTGTAAGTAGAGGATGATGCACTAGATGGGCCTTTGGTCTTATGCTTAGTAACGCTGGAGTATTAATGCCTACATAGGGCTAATCAAACATCCAAGGTCCTCCTCCTGGTGCCTACTCGGAGGGAAGCTGGGAGTCTGGCAACAAGGGAGAGGACCTTCTCAGTGGTGGCCCCCAAATTATGGAATGATCTCTCTGACGAGGTGCTCCTGGTGCCAACACTGTTATCTTTTTGGCACCAGATCAAAACTTTCCTCTTCTCCCAGGCATTTTAGCATGTGTTTTTAAATTGCTTTTTAAAAATGTGTTTTTAAATTTGTATATTTGTTTTTAATGTTTTTAATTGTTGTAAACCGCCCAGAGAGCTTCGGCTATGGGGCAGTATACAAATGCAATAAATAAATAAATAAATAAATAAATAAAGCATACACAATTTGGGTAGGTCTTTCATAGTCCTATCCACTTCCTGTGTAGCTTGGAAGAATTTGGTAACATGTGCCTCTGAGGATATGGTGAGTGGTGGCAACACCTGCAATCAGCCCAAATAACAGTAACAAGGCAAGTGCTGTGCTGATTTTGTTTTAGCAGGGAGGAAGCAACAATATTAAGACAGTTGACAGAGTTCAGATAATCACTTTAAATGTTTGATTCACTTTGCAATTTTAGTGATGTTGCCTGTAGTAAATCATTTTCTTTTGCCTCTGTTTCTGTGAATATGTGAAGCACAGCAACACTTTGTAACACACACACAAAAACTCCAAAAACAATTGTGGAATAATAGCACTGACTATTCTGCAGAATAGTTTCCAATGGACATGAGAAGTGTCTCAGTTTGTACAAGATAAAACAGTGGGAGGTGAAATATATTCTAGGAAAACTCTAGGTGTGCTCTATGTTTTTATTTGACCATGCCCACTTTTCCTTAAGTGGAATAGTTTAAGCATAGCAGGCTGAAAACATGCATCTTGGGCAGGCCAAGTTTGTTCTTTCCAACAGCTAGAGTCATTGCTTAAGTAGCAACATATTATTATCAATCTGATTTTACATCAAACTGCAGTTTCAGATTCAACTGTTAATGCACCCAAAATAGAAATAGAACATAACCTCCAGTTTGAAACACAAAAGGCTGTCTTCACTATCATATGACACTGACCAATAAAAAGCCTTTGAAGTTAATAAAAATAAATTTGACACAGATTTCTAGAATGAATAATGAGAGAAATATAATATTCTAGGTTAGTTTCTCTGTAGAAACAGTAGTAACACAGGAAAGAAGCAAAGTAAGAACACCACCAACAAACATACAAAAATGTAATTATCCATCTTTGGAGATGGCAGATGTTGCCACTGTTGGAGAATTTTTGTATTTCTCCTGTGGGTTCTTTGCTGGGGGTCCTTTAAATAATCTATGACACAGGCTTAAAGCAAAAAGGTAGGCCTTTATTTAAAAAAAAACAAGCATATGCAAGGTCAGTCCCCCAGAACACATCCAGAAAGTATCCAGGAGGGACTGCAAAGAAGTACAGTCTGAACAGATCCTTTATACTTTATTGAATACACATGTGACATTAGTTTTACCAGTCCCCTAAGTTCTTTGTAATAGTCCTTCCCTCTTGAAATATTTCCAACAAACAAGATAACTTTATTAAAATGAATTCATGGATATTAATAATCAAGTAGATACCTCCCATCCCCATTGTGTTCATTGATGCCAGTCCGTCCCTTTGGCTGATATTACCACTATTCTACTTTCATATATTACTGATGATCTTGTACTGTTCTGAAACCAATATGTACCATTTACATTCCATTCTATCATGGCTCCATTCAAGCTGGTCAAAGAATGTCTCTTAGCACATAACAGCATGTTCCTTGGGTGAAGCCATGACTACAAGCCAAATCTGGCTCTCCTAGAGTGACTGGGAGTTCCATGTGAAAATTCCTCTTACTACCTTGCTATAAAGAAAGATTAATTTTAACTCACCATATTATAACTAAAAAACCCACAAAATATAAAGAATGATTAGGGAACACAGAAAAGGGCAAACATTTGCTGTATTAGTAAAAAGAGATCAGAAACCCCGTTTCCAAGATCACATAGTAAAAAAAAAAAAATCATTAAGAGATTGTATACATTTGTTCAGACAATACCAGTTTAATGATCTGTGGTCATGCATTAACCATTTGACACCGAAAGATGCTCAGGAATTTGTGGACTTGATCTTCTCTCTGCCTTTCCCTACACACGCTTTGGTTTTAATGCCTGTTGTCTGAATGAGGGGAAAGAAATCAATTTTTCCTTCATTTATTTTCAAGGGCCCAATATTGACTGGGGCCAAGACCCCTTAGGGGTTCTCCATCACCACCATGCACCATATGCTTAGAGGCATGTGTTACCCAATTCTTCCAAGCTACACAGGACGTGGATTGAACTGTGAAAGACTAACCCAAATTGTGTTTGCATTTTACAAATTTGTAGGGCAGTACAATATCTCAGAGAGGTGGTTAGGTCTCCTACTCCCCTGGTGCATTCATTATAGCTGCTTAATTTCCCTGCTTGAAGTTTGATAGAAATATAGGCTATAGGTACTTTCTTAAACTACAAGGTTTTTTGCCTATTAGTGAGTAATTGCAGGATTTACAGTTAATCATTATTTATTTATTTATTCATTCAATTGGGCTAACAGCTTATTAAAAAATGTAAATGTACTGCCTTCAAGTCGATTCCGACTTATGGCGACCCTATGATCAGGGTTTTCATGAGACCGAGAGGCAGTGACTGGCCCAAGAAAAAAATTGATTAGGATAAGCAAATTCAATTCAAGACTGTACTGACTACTGGTTAACGAGACATTTGTGCGATTATGAACTCTTTAGTTACGCTGCTCCTCACTTTGTGTTTCTCAACTATATGTGAAGGGCAGTTGAGGTAGGACAACTTCTTAATTTCGGCACTCCATTGGATTTATTGGGAGTTATTCTAATTTAGAATATGACGGGGCGGAGGTCTTTGTTGCTGACACCACATGATTCGCTCTGCTAAGGGCATGCCTGTCACCGAAGAGATCCCTGAGCCGCTTCCTACGTTGCACCAATCCAATCTCGCTTTTCTCCTCCCACTCAGAGTCTCAGCACGTTACGCTGAAAACACTGCTGTGAATGTCTGCAGTTTGCCCAGCGGCAAGGCTGGTGTGTGTGTGAGCCGGACTCGGGCGGAGGTGGACTAAATGCCCGCCGCAATCCAGCCTCGACTCTCGCCCCTGGAGACAGCGCGAGACTCTCTTTTTAGCGGGTATATTCTGCTGAGGTACCTTATTTCCTACCCTTCCCCCTACTTCAACTTCTACCTGCTGAGGATGTGATGTCAGGGCCTTATTATCTTAATATATGCTGATCTCATGGGCTCCCCAGCCAATGGGGCAGCTTTGCTCTCCCCACCTGCTAGGAAGAGAATTCCATCATTCTTGGAATTCTTCCCTTGGCCAGTGCACGGAGGCGCGCAGGGTTTCGACAAACGCGGCAGCTGACTCTGCAAGGCTTTCATTGTTTGGGGACCAGCCGCCCGCCCAATCAGTAAGCAGGGCGCTGCCCGGCAGGAGCCCGCGCAGCCGAGCTTGGCTGTCGGGAGTAGCGAGCAGCTTTTGGAGGCGCCGCTGCAGGGAGCACGCCGGTCTCCGCCCCCCTCCTGGCCCGGCTCTCCTCTGCACTTGCGGGGAGGGGGGGAGTAACCCAGCAGAGCGGAGTTCGTGCAAACTGGTGAGTGAGTGAGGCGAGAAACTCTGCTATTCGATCTCGCAGAGTTCCTTCGCCCTGCACGCTTTGTGGCGGCGTGGGAGGAAATGCATTGGTGCAGCTTGGCTGAGGCCGGGAGATGCGCGGCAGGCAAGTTGCACGAGAGGCGCTTGGCGGCCCCCTGTAGGAGGAGTTGGTGGCTGGAGCCAGTCTGTGCCGCCCTCAAACCGGCCGGGCGCTCTTGAGGGCAGTTGCGTTTAGACTTGTCGTGTGCCCCCAGACGGTTAAAGGGGCGATGCCTAGCTGCTTTTCTTTTTTTGAGGGAACGCGACATAACTCAACCAAAACCTCGCATTCATCTTTGGCCCAATGGTGGCAGGAGGTGTCGTTATTTTTCTCCAGAATTTTTGAAATGTTAAAATGCATATAAAAAGGAGGGTTTGAATTGCTATATCCAGACTAGCAGACCGTGTTTTTATTTTAAAAAACCCGTTTTTCGTAAAAAAGAGAGGCTAATTTATCCTTTTTTCAGACTAGTCCCATAGACGGTCAAGCAGCCGATTTATTTGCTCCACTGAACAAACCCTACGAACGACTCGTTCCTTTTGCCTGACCCGTAGATAGAGCAGCCGCACTCCTTTCTGTGTTTCTAGAGATGAGATCCTGCCCTGTGATGCACACTGTCTCTCACACTGTCTCCCCAAGCCTCCTATTCTCTTCTCTTGTAAAATGCGTCAGGCTGGTCCTCTGTTGCTGCCCTCTTCGTTTATTTATTTAGCACTAGCACATTTCGTTGAACAGACAGTTTAGGACCAGCAGTGTGCTGGATGGAACATAGAAGTAGGTTATTCCTGAGCAGCATGACTGGGGAGTTGGTCAAAGGATAGTAGAAATGAGATGGAAAAAAATGAGGCTTGGGTGTATTTTCCAAATGATCCCTGCCATCTGTCTTCCACCTGCTTGCTGTTAGACCTAGATTCTGGAAGTACTTGCTGATCCAGAGACTTTTATGGGCAGGAGAGGTCTGCTTTTTAAAAACTTTGCAGTGGCTGTTTGATAGCTTATAATTCTAGTTCTGTTGTTTTGATGTGAGTTGTGCAAATGGGTTACCATTACCCCCTGGCACACAGTGGCTTGCACGTACTTTGTGGACTCTTCAGCACCATCCTATCTTCTGCTCTTCCACGAGCCATTTAATATGTAGGTTGACTGTCTTCTTTTCCTCTTTTCTTCCATTTATATGGCGTTATGCTAATAGGAATAATCCAAATTACTTTATAATAGTTTCCTAGAACTTTGCTATGCATCTTCTAAGCAAGAGACATCTGGTTCTTTTTCTATGAGAATAATCCTACCTCCACTCCAGTAAATGCTATCTGCACTGTTGATGAACATGCCTTCTTATGATAGTTATGATGTAATTTGATTTAAAATCCTTGACATGTTTAGTTTGTGGCACTGGGAGTTTCTTAAAGCAAAAGATCACCTGAATTCAAAGTCAATGAGCGACAGTGGCTGAAGAAACAATGATGCACGTGAAAGGACATGAGGGTGGTAAAATCCCAGAGTAGTTTGTTTTTTAATCTAGCAAATGCTCTTTATTTCATGGCTAAAATTTGTCTGCTCTTCTAGATTTCTTACAATTTGATGGGAGGAGAATGTGTTGCTTTTAGTATTGTAGCTAAAACTTTCTTCTTGTGTTTTCCCACCCAAAGCAATTTTCAGCACTCTCCTAACAGGGTGAATTGACAACATGATGGTATGGGATGTTCTAAGGAAAGAAAACTAAACTGACTGGCCTGGTTTTGAAACTGAATCTGTGTAGGATTTTCCCCCCAGGGCAATTTACAATTTTACAATCATAGTGTTGGAGTGGAAGGACCTGAAGATTATTCAGTCCAACTCTCTGTACTGGCACACATCCTGTTGTAACCAACATTTCTAGTACGATAGTCCATTTTATTAGAAGAGCGGAGCCAAAGTGGAATAAAACAATGGGTCCCATTGTGAAGATAAGTTGTATCTGTGGTAGGGATGAGAACAATTGCTAAAACACCCATTTTGGTCTGAAAACATGTTTTTCATTCTGTTTGTTTGCTTATTGGTAGATATATAACCATAGAGCCTTAAGATCCACTTTGGTGCCTTGAAGTAAGATCTTTCATATTCAAACATCACTAGATGTATATCCAAGTTACAGTCTTGTACAATCAGAGAGTTGGTGAGATCAAGAAACACCGTTCCGGGTTAGAAGTCTGCTCTAACCACTATAGCCCACTGTCTTCATGAAAAGAGAGGGATGCAAAATTCTTTGCAAGCAATAAGGACTATATTATTTTAGGAATGCTAATTTATTACGCTTCTGTTGAGCACATTTAGGCTAGTAACATCTTATTCTGGAGTAAAATAGAAGAAATAATCCCTTAATGCCTTATTTGAAATTTCTAAGAGATACTTGTCAAACTGATGTAGCAGAAAGATGTAGGAGAACCTCTTCTGAAGTGTGTTCTAACCTATAGTGCACCCTTCCAGCCATTCAAAATTGTGTAGAATCATCATGGGGAGGGGATTGTGTTCACAGAGGCAGCCCTCATCCTTGAACTCAACCCACTGATTGATTGTGTTGCATGGAGCCAGATCACTTATAGAATATGCAATTTGTACATATTTATCTTTTGAACCAAGCTGATCTCATTGTGTGGAGAGCAGATTAACATTGGCCTGATGCCATGTAGTGATACGCAGAAGCAACAGTAGTTAGTCCAAGCTCTCATGGTCCATATTACAGCTGCTGTGGCCCACAACCAAGTCAGCCAATCATCCATCTCTCCAGCCTAGCAGACTCCCAAAAATAAAGTTCAGTAGGTGAGCAGCAGGGTTTGTACCATGAATGTGAGCCAATGTGCTATGTTTGGATAGATTTGCCTAGGTGGGTATAACACTTCCAGAATAGTGCCAAATCTATTTTGTCATGGAACTAGTCTGCTTTGTATCATATTTTGTGCTTCTGTCATCTTTGTTGTAATAATGGCTTTTACATTTTGTGAAAACAATTTGAGAGAGATTTGTGTTTCTGGCAGCACAGGGAATGTATTTGAGTCCTAGGCACCAGCATGAAAAATGAAATACCTGGAATTTCCAGAACAGTCTTCTGGATTGTAAATTAAATGTGTTTATTTGTTTGTTGCATACCAACAATGATTTGAGTTGCTACGCACGTAGTGCTTCTGGAATTCAGGACAAATCTAGGGTTCCCTTGATCTTCTAATCTGTTCAGTCATTAGGTGGGCAGCGTAGTACTGACAACCTGAACACTGAAGCTTCCGCTCTCCTCACCTGTTTGAGGGAGAAATGTAAAGACATCAGTGCTGCAGTTTGGATGCTGTGACTCAGAAATTAATTTTCCTGGAAAGCCATTTTGAGAAATCAGCAAGGACTGGTAGGCCAGTGGTTCAACTCCCACCCTTGAGATTAGCTGCCAGGATGTTTTATTTGTGCTGATATCACTGTCTTCATTGCTTCTTAAAAAATCAAATTTGGACAGATTTAAACCAATGGGTCCTATAGTTGTGATCCAGAGCAGGGATCAACAAGTTTTTCTTGGAAGTTGACTGTGCCTACTGTGTGGCGGTGAGGGCGGGGAAGAAGGTCCACTGCTCTGCCTCCATCGCATCCTCAAGTAGCCATCCAGTAGAGCTTTTCCGTATTGTCAGAGGTCTGTTGACATCAACTCCAGGAAATGGAGTCTTAGACCTTTCGGAGTCCCACTGTGAATTGTTTGCAAGGCACTTTGAGAGTAAAGTTGCTCGCCTCCATAGCAGTCTTGATGCCCCATCCACATCTACCGTAGTCCCCAATGAAGTATCCAGTGCAACGTCTGCTGCAACTTCCTGGGAACGGTTTCAGTTGATGCGGCCTGATGACGTGGACAAGGTACTTGCGATGATGCGGCCAGCAACATATCCTCTCGACCCTTACTCTTCTTGGCTTATTAAAGCTTGCAGAGGGGGTCTGACCGAGTGGATCCAGGGTGTGGTCAATGCATCATTGCGGGAGGGAGTGGTTACAGGTGCCTTGAAAGAGGTGGTGGTCCAACCACTTGTGAAAAAGCCCACCCTGGACCCATTGGTTTGTGACAACTACCGACCGGTTGCAAATACCCCCTTCCTAGGGAAGGTGATTGAGAGGGTTGTGGCGCAGCAATTGCAAGTACACTTGGATGAAACAGATTATCTTGACCCATCCCAGTCTGGGTTTAGGCCTGGTTATGGAACTGAATCGGCCTTGGTTGCCCTGATGGATGACCTTTATTGGGAGAAGGACAGGGGGAGTTGTGACCCAGTTATTCTTGCTTGATGTCTCAATGGCTTTTGATACCATTGACCATGGTATCCTCCTGGGTCAACTTGGTGAGCTGGGTATTGGAGGCACTGTTTTACAGTGGTTCTGATCTTATCTCCAGGATCATTTTCAGAGAATAGCATTTGGGTGATTGTCTTTTGGCCCCCTGGCAGCTGTGCTGTGGGATGCCGCAGGGTACCATCTTGTCCCCCGTACTGTTTAACATCTATATGAAGCCCTTGGGAGCGGTCTTCAGGAGATTTGGGGTGAGGTGTCTGCAGTATGCTGATGATACCCAGCTCTATTTCTCCATAACATCTGAATTGGGAGAGGCCGTGCAAGCCCTGGAGCGCTGCCTGGACTTGGTGGTGGGCTGGATGAGGGCCAATAAACTGAGTCTGAATCCTAGCAAGACGGAGGTGCTGTGGGTTGGTGGTTCCTGAGTTCGGCTAATTGGTCAGTTGCCTGCTTTGGATAGGGTCATACTCCCTCTGAAATAGCAGGTCCATAGCCTGGGGGTGCTCCTGGATCCATCTTTGTCACTAGACGGTGAAGTGACCTCAGTGGCTAGGAGTGCCTTTTACCAGCTTCGGCTCGTGAGACAGCTGCGGCCGTTTCTGGACCGGGATAGCCTGGCCACAGTTGTCCATGCACTGGTAACTTCCAGTCTGGGTTACTGTAATGCTCTGTGTATAGGGCTGCCCTTGAGGTTAGTCCGGAAGCTGCAGCTGTTACAAAATGTGGCGGTGAGACTGCTCATTTGCTACCGGGCAAGTTCAAGGTTCTAGTTTTGGTGTACAAAGCCCTATACAGCTCGGGACCAGGATACCTGAAATATGGTCTTACCCCTTATATACCCAGTCGATCACTGCGCTCTGCAGGTGAGGGCCTCCTGCAGATACCATCTTATCAAGAGGTTCATTCTGCACAATATAGGAAATGGATCTTTAGTGTGGTGACATCTAACCTTTGGAATTCCCTCCCCTTGAATATTAGGCAGGAGCCATCTCTGCGATCTTTTCGGCCCCTTTGAAGACTTTCCTCTTCAACAAACCTTTTAGGTTGAGACCAATCCCAGTCTGCGTCTGTGTTAGAATTGCTTAATATGTTTTTTAATAATGTTTTTAACCCTTTAAAAAAGTTTTTTTTAAACGTTTTTAACACTGTTTTGTTTTAATGTATTTTAAGATCTGTTTTTATGATATTTTAAAGTGTTTTTAGTGCTTTGTTTGCAGCCCTAGGCTTCTGCTGGGAGGAAGGGCAGGATATAAATAAATAAATAAATAAATAAATAAATAATTCTCTTTTATTCAGGATCCTGCCAGGAATGGAGACTCCATTGGATGTTTTGTCAAGAGCAGCATCCTTAGTGCATGCTGATGATGAAAAACGTAAGTCTAAGGTTGAATGTCCATCTTCGTCTTGAGCTTTGGTACAGTAGACATTGTACACCCTTGGTGTTCACTTAGGCTTCTGTAGTTCATATATGTAACATACATAAATGAATAAATGTGGCTTAAAAACTTATTTTGATGAGAATCAAACAAAATGTCCTAGTTGCTTTCTAAATAGTTCTCACTTTGCTCATTGTGTTGTCTTTGACAGTGTGTGTAAGAGTGAAAACATTTTGGAAATTCTAATAATTAAAAAAGACCAGAATAGCAAGGATAAACAAGTCCTACTCACCATTGTGCTGGAGAGGATGTGGAGTCCGAGGATCTTATGTTCACATGTGGTGGGAATGTGAACGTATTCAAAGATTCTGGATAGAGGTCTTTGAAGAAATATCCAATATAACGGGAATGAAAGTAATAAAAACATCGGAATTGGCATTACTTAATAAATTTGATGGTCAAAATCAAACCATACTACACAAAAAGCAAATTGAGTATCTCCTAATAGCAGCACGTATGCTGATAGCCAAATGCTGGAAGGAGGCAGAAGGATTAAACATTAGGAAATGGTACAGTATAGTATGGGAAATAGCGCTTACAGAGAAACTCACTCAACGTTTGAGAGTAGCAAGAGGACAAAAGAATGGTCGTGTTTTATTACATATACAAACAAAACATCAGCACCAACATAGGTTCCAACTGCCTTTAACAGCTTATGGTTGTAATAAAAATAATATCTTGATTCGAGATTTGTCAACTTGTAAATTAATTATCATCAAATAACCAATGTTAAGTATTATGTGTTGTATTTGTATTGTAAGTGGATAGCGATAGACTGAAAACAAACATATAATGTATCGGTCTTTGTATATATGGTCTATGAACTATGTTAATATTTAAACTATACTTTATATATATTCCCATAAAAAATTAATAAAAATTTATTAAAAAAGAAAAGATCAGAAGTTAGAGGAAAAATTCCCTTCTCCTGAAAATAGGTAAGAGAGATCCAGTGCAAATGAAACAGAGTACAAAATACTATTGTTGTTATATGCCTTCAAGTTGATTAAGACTTATGGTGACCCTATGAATCCAATAGCATCTGTTACAAACTACCCTGTTCAGGTCTTGTAAGTTCAGGTCTATGGCTTCCTTTATGGAATCAATCCATCTCTTGTTTGGTCTTCCTCTTTTTCTATTCCCTTCTGTTTTTCCCAGCATTCTGGTTTAAGTTCTGGTTTAATTTGTTCTAACACCCAATTATTTGTTTTTTCACAGTCCATGGTATGCGCAATGCTCTCCTCCAACACCACATTTCAAATGAGTTGATTTTTCTCTTATCCGTTTTTTTCACTGTCCAACTTTCATATCCATACATAGAGATTGGGTATACCATGGTCTGAATGATCCTGACTTTAGTGTTCAGTGATACATCTTTGCATTTGAGGACCTTTTCCAGTTTTCTCATAGCTGCCCTCCCCAGTCCTAGGTTTCTTTTGATTTCTTAACTATTGTCTCCATTTTGGTTAATGACTGTGCCAAGGTATTGATAATCCTTGACAAGTTAAATGTTAAATCTTCTGTTGTCATTACTTTAGTCTTCTTGACGTTCAGCTGTAGTTCTGCTTTTCTGCTTTCCTCTAAATTTCATCAGCGTTCATTTCAAATTATTACTGGTTTTTGCTAGTAGTATGGTATTGTGATATAGTGATAAAATACACCCCTTTCTCATACCCTCTCCGATTGGGAACCAGTCGGTTTTTCCATATTCTGTCCTTAACAGTAGCCTCTTCTCCAGAGTATAGGCTGTGCATCAGGACAGTCAGATAGTGTGGCACCCCCATTTCTTTTAAAGCACTCC
This sequence comes from Rhineura floridana, assembly GCF_030035675.1. Taxonomy (NCBI): domain Eukaryota; kingdom Metazoa; phylum Chordata; class Lepidosauria; order Squamata; family Rhineuridae; genus Rhineura; species Rhineura floridana. The sequence continues at coordinate 138,506,121 of NC_084482.1, read as the reverse complement.
ATAATTTTTCAGGATCCACGCAGTCAGAGGCTTTGCTGTAATTTATGAAGCACAGGGTGAAATTCCTTGGTCCGTTCTATCATCCAACGTATGTTGGCGATATGATCTCTTGTACCTGTTCCCTTTCTAAATCCAGTTTGGACATCTGGCACTTCTCACTCCATATATGGTAAGAGCCTTTGTTGTAGAACCTCGAACATTACTTTCATGGGATATTAAGACAATAGTTCAATAATTACTGCATTCCCTGGGATCCTCTTTCTTTGGAATTGGGATGTATATGGAACGCTTCCAGTCTGTGGGCCATTGTTTAGTTTTCCATATTTCTTGACAGATTTTTGTCAAAATTTGGACAGATTCAGTCTCAGTAGCTTGTAGCAACTCTATTGGTATGCCATCTGTTCCTGGTGATTTGTTTCTTCCAAGAATTTTAAGAGCAGCTTTCACCTCACATTCTAAAATTTCTAGTTCTTCATCATACAGTTTCTCCATGACTGAATCTGTCATCCTTGCATCTCATTTATAGAGTTCTTCAGAGTATTGCTTCCGTCTTTCTTTTATTTCATCTCAGTCAGTCAGTGTGTTCCCTTGTTGGTCATTCATCATTCCTACTCTTGGTTTACATTACCTTTAATTTCTCTTAGGGCTCTTGTTCTACCCTTTTTGTTGTCCTCTTCTATTTCTATACAATCACTATAGTAATAGTTCTCTTTGTCCCTACCTACTAGTTGCTGTATTGTTGCATTTAGGGTTCTGACCATGTTTCTATCTCCTTTTGCTTTTGCTTTCCTTCTGTGTTTAACCATTTGAAGAGTTTTGTCAGTCATCCATTGAGGTCTTTCTCTCTTTTTAACTAGAAGTATTGTCTTCTTGCATTCTTCCCTGATAATGTGTCTGACTTCAATCTATAGTTCTTCTGGTTCTCTGTCAACAAGTTTAAAGCCTCAAACCTGTTCCTTATTTGACCTTTATATTCTTCTGGGATGTTATTTAAATTGTATTTTGTCATTATTATGGTTTTGTTGATATTCTTTAGCTTTACTCTGATTTTTGATACGACCAGTTCATGATCTGTACCGCAGTCTGCTCCTTGTCTTGTTTTCGCAGAAGGTATGGAACTTCTCCATCTTCTGCTACCAATTAATCAATTTGATTCCTACATTGACCATTTGGTTATGTCCACATGTACAGTCGTCTTTCCTGTTATTCAAAAAATATGTTTGCAAGAACAAATTATTGGCTTCACAGAATTTGACAAGTCTTTCTCCTGCTTTATTTCTATCTCCTAAGCCCAATTTCCCCACAATTCCTAGTTCTTCTCTGTTCCTTCTTTTGCCCCATGATGATCAGCACATCTTGTTTTGGTGTGTGATCAATTTCTTCCTGTACTTCTGTGTAAAATCTCTCCAATTCCTCTTTTGCTGTGTTTGCTGTTGGAGTGTAGACTTGGATGACTGTTGTGTTAATAGGTTTCCCATTAAATCTCACTGATATCACTTGCTCATACCTTGCGTTATAGCTCCTAATTGCTTTTATTACATCACTTCTCACTATTAAAGCAACCCCGTTTCTTCTTAATTTCTTATTTCCTGCATAAAATATTTTGTAGTTACCTGATTGAAAATGTCCCATTCCCATCCATTTTAATTCACTCACACCAAGTATTGTAATGTTGATGCGTTCCATTTTTTGCTTGACAAATTCTAGCTTTCCCTGTTTCATGCTCTCACATTCCATTTTCCTATTGTGTGCATCATACAACTCCAGACTCTCACATCTGTGCGCATCAGCCTCTGGGCTTCCAGTCGGCTTTGATCCAGTGGCATCATTAGTCACAGCGCTACTCGTACTTGTCTGTTGTTCTCCCCAGTAGCTCATTGAGTGCCATCTGACCTGGGGGTCTCATCTTCCAGCACTATCTCATGTTGCACTTTGGATCCTCTGTTCATAGGGTTTTCATGGTAAGAGCTATTCAGAGGTAGTTTACTATTGCCTTCCTCTGTGTTTGGATGCATCTTAGTCTGGTGTCTCAGCTTTGACCATTCTGCCTTGGGTGCCCCTGCTAGGAGTCTAGCCTCTTGGTCTAGACTCCTGACAGCATTGCTGTCAGCATCTGCATCCTTAGAGGGGCACAAGCAGCCTGGTGAGTAGAAGATAAAAGATTGGGGAATTTTAAAGATAAGCTAGTAGACATTTATGCCTTCCTGAGTAATAAAAAATATAGTAGAAAGTATACATATAAATATGTAGTGCTAAGATAGGCCTGAGCCGCTATGCCTGAATAATCTAAGTGAATGTATTGCAAAGAGTGAGCATACTGCAAAAATGATAATAATGAAAAGTTGGAATTCCTCAGTTATATGAACTGAGCTGCAACAACAGGGATTAACGCTTGTGTGTGAATCTGATGAAACAAAATTATATTTGCAGATATGAGACTGGCCTGGAAATCAGAATGTTTCTTGGCTATGGCATTCTACTAGTGGAAATCTAACAAAAAATAGAGATTTTTTTTATAAGTCGAAAACAGAGTGTGCTTTAGATATTTGTAAGGAGTAGTTGGGGAAAGATTTTGGTAAAAGAAATATCAGTCAGATTCTCTTACAGCTGAATTCTCAGTTTTTCTACTCTCTTCCTCTTTTTTATTTTATTTTATTTTTTTGTTTGTTTTTCTAAAATGCTTTTGTGGTATAACTGCCCACTCTAAACTTCTAGGATATAGTGCATTAAAAATCCAGATATTCCTCATATTGAAATTAAGAATGAAAAAATGAATCCTATTGTAACATCCAGTAGTTGCTGAAGTAACTTCATTTGCTTAGTACAGTACATACCAGTAGCTATTCCAATGTGCAAACTGCAAAACCTGTTATGATGGAACTATTCATAAAGCAGTTATATTAAACTTCTAGTAAGTACTGAATCTGCATGTAAATCTCCTACAGTGAGATTTAAATTTTTTTTACACATATAAAATGTAGTAGTAATAGTTCTGCTGCGATGTGCTGATTAAATGTAATCACTAATTTCATGTTTCCTGCTGCAGTGGAGAAAAATAAGTAATCTATGGAGAACAAAGACAGTCATATCAATGCACGGGAAAGAAACTTCAGTAAGAGATGAGTGTCAACACCCCCCTGGCATAGTTGCTGCTGCATTTAGAAGAGAACTCTGCTTAGAATAGAACAGTTGTTTAATTTAGCTACCAGTATCTTATTTTATTCCTCAGCATTGGTATATATCTTAAAATATATCCAGATAGTTAACACTTGCTTTGGTCACAACGTCAACATTACCAAATAGAGCTGTCCTATTCATTTCTTTGTTCTTACTTCATCATTGTCCTGACTTGGTCGTTAAGCAAATTTGCTTGGTAGGCATGCTTTGATAACAAGTAGTGTTTTCCTTATCATGGTTTAAACTAGGAGTTGTTAAACCAACTGCCATCATATCTGATGTAATCATGAAAGGGTGTCGTTTGTAACAGAAGTACAAACAAAGCACAGTGCAAACATGTCACTGCAAAGTTCAAGTCTGTTAGCACAGGTTCATCATAGAGGTAACATTTGTTTAGGCAAATGGAAAACAATTGTGGTTAGGTGTATAAGAAAAGAGACTATCTTTCAGGTATCCTGGTCTTAAACTGCATAAGACCTTGTATGCCAGTTTCAGTATCTTCAGCTTAGCCCAGTAGCTAAGTGGCAGGCAGTGCAAGACTTTCAGCAGGGGTGAAATGTCATGGCGATATTCTGTCCCAGTGAGAAGTTGAACCCTTGCATTTTGCACTAGGTTCAGTTTTCAGGTCAGCTTCAGGCTTTCCTTCAGGATTGTTTGAGCTCCTTTGCCATGTACATTACACAAGATTAATAACCTGGTAAGAACTGAGGAAAGAGACCACATAGGAATTAGAAGTAATTCATAACTTAGATGTTCTTCATGGTGGCTCAAAGGGTAACTTATAGAACATATACAGTGAACCAAAGTCTACAGCTGTAAATTATCCCCAGTCTTTAGTAAGGTGCCACTAGCTTTGAGTTACTTGGAATTGAAAGGTTCATTTCAAAAAAGGCAGCTCTTTGTGAGCATCACATCTTGTCATTTAGTTCTGTGGTTTTTTTTAAATACTTGTAACTTATTGGCCCAGTTTAGATGATATTCACTAATAGGCAAAAACACTTGCAGTTTAAGACTGTACCTATAATGTACAGATTTTCTATCAAACTTTAACCATTCCACTTAAGGAAAGGTGGGCATGGTAAATTAAAAACATGTTCATTTAAGCCAGATAAGTCAAACTGCATCACGTTATTATAGGGTGTGAACATTCTGAATTTAATAAAATTGTGATTTGTCCAAACCTTTTGAAACATTGGATGAGTTGGAACTCTATGAGTTGAGCACCATAAGCTGGCCAAATTTCAGACAGATTTGTTGAGAAATGCTTGTGATGCAAGAGTTTAAAGAATTTCTTCTCTCAGGCCAAATTCTGCTGTTTTATGGCCATTTCCCCCTGCATCTTTAAATGAGAGGAGGTTTGTAGTTACAAGTAAATTTGTTTTTAAAATACACACCGCTTATAAAGCTGTAGCAAAGTTAAACTGCTACCTACCATGCACGTTCAAACAGTTCAGAGAAAGTCTCTTTAAAAAAAAAAACACAAGAAAACTCTGTGATCAAAAAACTTAGTTGAAGAGCAAGTTAAGGTACTTACAAATTTAAAATTCATGGAAATTGTAACTGAAGACAAGTTACCTGCCTTAACTTCCAAGCTGTGTAAGTTGGCGACACATTATAAAGTCTTGCGCTCACTTACAACTTAGCCTCCATGTATCCACAGTTTCCCCTAGTTTTTCAACCCCAGTCTTCCTTGAAAATTAGAGGAATCCTGAAGGGCAAGTGTCTATGAAGAAAATGGCACCTAGCTGCACACTGACTTCTGCTTTCCTCGCAAGCTTTCATTTGGGGTAGAGAGAGAATGGCTGTCTTGGAGGTAAGGATATGTGAAGAGGTTCCTGTATGAGGTGACAAGTCAACAAGATATTGAGATTGTAGAATATTTTTACATCTCATGCTGGTTTTTGCAAGAAGTGGCTAACTATTTTATTGCAAATACCTACAGATGTTCTTGTTAACCAGTAGCCAAAGCTAATTCATACCATCTTGATTCTAACCACATTAAGATTTTGCCTTATAACTGTTAGTAGCCCACACTTTTTTTCTAGGTTGTCTACCCCACATTGATGCCAGTAATTTGTAATGATGTTGTAAGCTGTCCTGGGAATTTGCTGAAGAGTGTGGTAGAAAGATCAGGGATAGCTAACCTGTGTCCAGCAACTTCTGGGGCAGAGGTGGGGAACCTCAGGCTTGCAGGCCTAATTAGATCTGCCAGCCCTCCCCATTTGGCCTGTGAGGCTATTTTGGCCAAACTACACCTATCTGCCCTACACCTCATGTCATATATGAGGTGTGGGGCAGATAAAGACCTGGCTCAGCCAAAAGGGGTTTGCATAAGTGGTGTGCAAAGGTCTTTGGTAGGCCGGGAGATCAGCTGATTGTCAGGTCTTGTGAAGCCCCACTCAAAGCACTCCTCAAGACCCAGCTATCAGCTGATTGTTGGGTCTTGCGGAGCACTTTGAAAGGCTCCCTGTGGGTTGTGCATTTGTCCATACAGTTTGATGTCACACCATGTGGGCAAAAAAGGGTCATCTCGTATTATAGGTACATGGATCTCCCACCTGTCAAACCTGACCTGCAGAAGGTGGGGGAAGATTCTGTTCCCACCCCTGATCTGGATGGTTGAAGGTTAGCCACCTTTGCTTTACATGAAGATGGGCTTATGGCAATGGTGGGTGCTGTTGCTTTTATGTTGGAGACATATTAAGATTCTAGGTGCATAGCTGAGCTAGACATGTGAATTCACTTGCATTTTCCAAGGTTATTTTTGAAATATTGTGCTCTTGATTTGTAAGCAGCTGCCTTGCTTTAGTAAGGGGTGCAGTATTATTTTGAGCATATATGAGCTTGATTGTCTGAGAGCAACAATGAGATTTAAAATGAGATAAGTCTCCATATTTCCTCTATTTGTTTGCACATTAGTCTGCATCCTACTCGGGTTGCAAGTGGAAAGGAATTTCTCTGCACGGTGTTCACCATTTTACTCCACTAACCCTTCTCTTACCATGTTTTCTTTGTCAGCAGGAAATGTAGTATTTGTGCAAAAGTAAAGGCAGGTCACTGTAAGAAAAATAAGGTGAAGTATAACTGCTGTTACAATTTAATGGATGGTGTCTAAAGACCTGATAGATACAAGAATTTTCACATATCTGCAACCACCCGTTTAAAAACACTGCACCTACATGTGTGGCAACTAAGAATATTCCCAGTATTTCTCAATAGTGTTCATATTCTGACTTTAAGCAAAGCATCTTGCAAACTTGAGGCTTGTTCTAGCATGCACAGACCTCCTGGGAACAGAGTTCTTCATGCACAGGAAGGTTGATGATGGTAGACGGGAGAATGTGGCAGAAACTTTATTGTCCGTGTAATGAAGTCTTCCCCAAACTGGGACTCTCCAAATGTTTTGGACTACAAGTCCCATCATTCCTACTATTGGCTAAGCTGGCTGGGGCTGATGGGAGTTGTAGTTCAAAACATCGGTAGGGCACCAGATTGGAGAAGGCTGCATAATGCATGAAGACAATCCATTTTTATTGGCAAATGTTAGTGCCAGACAACTTTTTTTTCATTCCATATGCTCATTAGTAATATTTTATTCCTTGTTTCTTAACCTTGGGTGATCTCGTACCTATCAGTTTGAAAGAGAAATGTCAAAAATAATGTAGTGGTTTCTGCATACTTGGAGGGGGACGGACGGACAATCTAGCTATTTGTTGGTTTAAATGACTTCTGTTCCACTTTTTCCTTCAAAAGCAGCTTACATTTAAAAAAATCACAGCAAAGTAGTGAAACAAAATTACTAACCATACATTTGTAATCAGCACATAATTTAGGTCAGTAAATATAAAATACATGTAGCAGTAGATAATAAAGTCATAGAAAAACACCGCAGTCAGCTCCTGGGATACCAGCTGCCCCAGCTCATCTTAACCAAAAGCTCATTAGAAAAGAAAATTATTTGGGGCTCATCTGAAAGAAATCAACGAGGGAGTAACATGTAACTTTGGGGAAGGGACTTCCAAAAGTGGAGGCCACCATTCAAAAAGCACTTTCTTTTGTGCCTGGCAGATTTATATGAATATTTATATGGGTGAAGATGGTCCTTAAATAACTTGGTCCCAAACTGCTTTGAAAAGAGAGATTAGTTTATAAAGTAAAAGACAAAAAATATTAAAAATAACCAAAATGGCCTGACAAAGACTTATGTTAAGTGCCTTCCATGGCTATGGAATGCTGAGGGTGACAGAGGTGTGTGTGTGTGTGAATGAGAGAGAGAATATGTGTGGAAAAGAATTGATTTGTTTGAGCCCTTAACAACTTAACTGTATCCTGGAGGGTGGGTATTGGAGTCAGGGAAACTATAATGTTAAACATTTTTTCTCAGAAGAATCTTCTAAAGATTTTATTTTAAAAATTTTTGGTAGCAGCTAGGTTAACAATTGTGCAATATTGGAAAGATGCCCAAGGTTTAACTGTGGCTAACTGGTAAGAAAGTATGGTATATATCATTTGTGGAAGAACAGACACATTACCTACGAGTAATGAGGGCAGGTGAGGAAATAGACACATTTTATGTAGTTTGGCGTGATTTTATTTCTTATACAGGCATACCCCGCTTAACATCTCTTCACTTAACATCGTCTCGCTATAACGTACATGCTCCATATGCCTGTATTTCTCTAGAAACGCAGCGCAGCAGCAGAGGCTTTAGCGTGTGGGGGTGGAAATAGATGCAATCGCGCCACCGCAAATCAGCTGGGAGGCGTGGCAGCGCAGCAGCAGGAGGTTCTTTAGCACGGGGCTTTGAGGCTCCACATGAAGGAGAGGTAAAAAAAGTTTTAAAAAGTAGTGCTTCACTTTAAGGACATTTTCGGTTTACGTACTCGCTTTGGTCCCATTGAGTACGTTAATGCGAGGTATTACTGTATTAATTATGAAAAAATGAGACTACAGTGCCAACACAGTATGTCTCTTTTATGTACTGCTTAATCATTTGCATTTCTAAGAAGTGTATATAAAAACAAGCCATAGATAAAACAAACAATAAAATCATCATAAAACTAAACACAACCTTTAAATGCCTGCTAGAAAGTTTTAGGCATATGCCTGAAGTTCAGCAAGGAGGGTGCCTGTCTCATTTCACTTGGGAGGGAGTTCCAGAACATTGAGCCCACTTTTTTGTCGAGATGGTTTATTGCGCGCGTGCGTGCGTGCGTGCGTGCGTGCGTGCGTGCGTGCGTGCGTGCGTGCGTGCGTGTGTGGGGCGAGTGAGAGATTTAATCAGAACAATGACAAAAAAACTTTTCTCTCTTAGTACACAGGGAGGCCATAGGAGGAAAGGAAAAGAAAACAACACGTTTTCTTTTTGTCAGCTCTTCACTGAGACAGCAGTGTCGGTGGGGGTGCAGGCAGGGGTGGAGATTCCTTGGTAATTGCCAGGCCGTAAGTTCTTAGGCGGCAGCTTGGCTATAAATCTGCCAGGCTAGCAAGGAGGAAGCAAGATAAGGGCAGAGGCCGTTCGAAGCTTACGTGCCAAGCCAGAAATCCAGAAGAAACGTCAGTGAAGGTCCGGGTCTAGTTTGCCGAGAGATCAGTCCAAGTCAAGGTTCAGGGAATAGGAAGACACACAGTGGTCACGCCTGACGTTGTAGTCAGCAACAAGCTGAAGCCAAGGTTTGACTTTTAAGGAGCAGGTTTGTCAGCAGGTGTGAGCCATCAGCGTTTTGGCCTTAAGTGGACAGGCCTGCCCCTCTTCTGCCTGACCTTCTGTTGTCTACGTTCTGCCGGTGAGGGGGGAGTATCCTGTTCACTGCCTGCGTCTAGCTGAAGGGCTTCAGCTGTGTCTGGGGTGCTCTGCAGCTGAGGGGGAGAAGGAGCTGGGTTCTCAGGAGTTTTCTCCGTTTCTCCTTCTGGGTCTGCTGCTTCTGGGTCTGCTGCTGTTACTCCCGAGTCATCCTCGTCTGATGAGTCCTCTGATGGGGCCATGACACTTTTCCACTATGTAGAAGTTTGGTACTGGAGCCAGAGCCCTTTATGTAGAATTGTGAATAGAAGTTTCAGGAGAATCGAAAAGAAAAAGATGTCCTTTTTTGTCCCACACTCTCCTTCTGACAACTCTTTGTGAGCCCCAAACAGCAGCACAAGGCTTCTATTCCAGGGTTGCTGGATCCTGAATAGGAGCCACTGTAATAAGGGCTTTGGGTACTCTTGTAGTATTTTTTTGTGGGTCTCCATTTGTCTGTTTTTATAAAACTAAAAGTGATTAAAAAGTTAAAGCAAACATGCACAACAGCATTTTAAAATGTTTCAACATTAGTTAAAATAAACTTTAAATGTGCTGCTAACACTGAACACTAGACACTATTGCTACAAAAGAGATAACTGGACAAACCTCCCTCCTCCTCCCAGCTAGGTAAATGTTTAGGAATATGAGTTCTTAGTTCTGTGTTCTGATTTTTTTAAAATGTACTTCATGTGTAAAGAAAGCCAGGAGTGTTTGTTTATAAGTAAATAAGGATTGCCAAAGCTATGATTCTGAAGGATAATACTGATCAAGTGATATTTACGTATACATGCAGAAGATCAGACTACAATATGTAAATCTAGTAGGGTTTATTTATTTATTTATTACATTTGTATACCGCCCCATAGCTGAAGCTCTCTGCGTGGTTTACAACAATTACGGGCGGGTTACTTGACAATATCCTTCTTCTACACATAACCAACATATTACTGTTTTATCTAGAGCTGCTCTGCTCACCTAAATGCAAACAGGCTGACATTTGGTATCACATCTGACATTATGATGATACTTTCACATAGGGCAAATTTCAGCCTTGATAGTCCACTTTGCTATTTGATTTAATTGTTCTGTTGTTGTTGAGCTGAGCAGCTACCGTGTTCCATAGCAGGGCTCACCAACTTTATTGGACTGGTGAGCACATTGCAAACCAGAGTAACTGATGTGGGCACCCCCTCCCCCAAAATCCATTCTTTTGGCTGTAGCAGAATGTTTCAAGACTAATTAAAGCATGGTGAGGGGACCTTTTGTGCCATATTGATCCCTGTTCTATAGTGACAAGGGAGCCCTTACAGTATATGTATTGGTAATGCTAATTTTACTACTTCGAATGCTGAATACTGTAGAAAAAGCCCAAGGATTGTCCAGTTGAACCCTTTAGCCAAAAGGAGAGGACTTCAAACATCAGTCCTCTTATAGAGTAATCTGAAATGCATTCAAAATTGATAGGCATATTTCAAAATGCTGTGCATCAAACATTTTGGTCCAGATTCAGGGAAAGTTAGTTGTTTCTACGTGCTATTTGAGTTAATAGAATTTTCATCACTAAGTTGTCCCAAATGTGTTAAGTAATATTTAAATTAAATTGCCTTGCCTGGGTCAGAGTTCTCTCTCTAATTGAGGCAATGCTTAAAATCCCAGTTAGGGATAAAGGACTGATGTTGTCTTTCCAAAAGACCAGTCCATGCAACTTGTTACCCATCAGGTATAGTCCAAAAGATCCATCAAGGGCTTGAAAACTTGTTTGTATGCTTACTTAGGACTACAAAAACAAGAAGATTGTCATGTACCTGGACTGTATTCAGGTTGGATAATAGCAAGGTTGGAGGGTAGCAAGTTGTGTATATAATAATAATATTAAATTTATTAGTTGCCCATCTGGCTGGATGTCCAGCCACTCTGGGCAACGTACAAGATAAAAACAATACATTAAAACGTTAACATTTAAAACCATAACAATAAAAACCTAACCCACCCCAAAAGCCTGCCTGAAGAGCCAGGTCTTGCGGCGGAAGCTCATCATAGAAGGGGCATGGCGGAGATCATTTGGGAGAGAGTTCCACAGGGTGGGGGTCACTATTGAAAAAGCCCTCTCTCTAGTCCTCACCAGTCTAGCTGTTTTAACCGGTGGGATCGAGAGAAGGTCTTCTGAGGCTGATTTTGGTGAGCGGCATCCCTGATGATGCTGGAGGCGCTCCTTCAGATAGACTGGGCTAAAACCGTATAGGGTTTTAAAGGTCAAAACCAACACCTTGAATTGGGCCCGGTAAACAACCGGTAGCCAGTGCAACTCCTTCAGCACTGGAGTGATGTGATCTTGCCGGCGGCTGCCTTTAATCAGACGAGCTGCCGCATTCTGTACCAGTTGCAGCTTCCGGACCGTTTTCAAGGGTAACCCCACGTAGAGCGCATTACAGTAATCTAGGCGAGAGGTGACCAGGGCATGTACTACCGGTGGGAGCAGATGGTTGGGAAGGTAGGGGCGCAGCCTCCGTATCAGATGGAGTTGATACAGCGCCGCCCGGCTCACAGCCGAGACTTGAGCCTCCATAGTCAGCTGGGAGTCAAGAATGACCCCCAGGCTGCGGACCTGGTCTTTCAGGGGCAATCGTACCCCATTGTGCACCAGGTCCACATCCCCCAACCTTCCCTTGTCTCCCACAAGTACCTCGGTTTTGTCAGGGTTCAGCTTCAGTTTATTCCTTCCCATCCAGCCACTCACCGACTCCAGGCACTTGGACAGGGTTTCTACAGCCAACTTTGGTGCAGATTTAAATGAGAGATAGAGCTGTGTGTCATCCGCATACTGATGACATTGCAGCCCAAATCTCCTGATGATTGCCCCCAGCGGCTTTATATAGATGTTGAACAGCATCGGGGAGAGGATGGAACCCTGTGGCACCCCACAAGTGAGAGGCCAAGGATCCGAAACCTCATCCTCCAATGCCACTCTTTGGTACCTACCAGAGAGGAAGGAATGGAACCACTGCAATACAGTGCCCCCCACACCTAACCTCTCCAGGCGGTCCAAGAGGATAATGTGGTCAATGGTATCGAAAGCCGCTGAGAGATCAAGGAGGACAAGGAAGGTGCATTCGCCCCTATCCCATGCCCTCCTCATATCATCTACCAAGGCGACCAGGGCTGTTTCAGTCCCATGTCCAGGCCTGAAGCCCGATTGAAATGGATCCAGGTAATCCGCTTCCTCCAAGTGCGCTTGCAACTGTTTTGCCACCACCCGCTCAATCGCCTTGCCTAAGAATGGCAAATTTGAGACTGGGCGAAAGTTGTTCAGATCTTGGGGATCCAAGGAGGGATTCTTTAAGATTGGTTTTATTACTGCCTCCTTGAGCGGTGATGGCATTACTCCCTCTTCGAGGGATGCATTTACCACCATCTTGATCCCTTCACCCAGTCTATCTTTGCAGCTCATAATGAGCCACGATGGGCAAGGATCGAGTAAGCAAGTGGTTGGCTTTAAGGTTGAAAGCACCTTGTCCACTTCATCAGATGGAAGAAGCTGGAACCGATCCCACGCCACCAGAGCACCACTGGTCACCTCTGGCTCGCTCACTGTGTCCATAGCGGACGGAATAACACTCTTAATACGATCGATTTTCTCCGCAAAGTGTTTAGCAAACTCGTCACAGGAGACCTTAGCATGTTCCATTGGTTCCGGAGCAACTGGACCGACCAGGCTCCGGACCACTTGGAACAGTCTCCTGGGACAACACTCTGCAGATGCAATAGAGGCAGCATAAAAATCTTTTTTTGCTGCCCTTATTGCCACATGATAGGCTGCCGCAGCCGCTCTACCATGTGTCCGATCGTCGTCAGAGCGAGATTTCTGCCACCGGCGCTCTAGCCGTCTCACCTCAGAGTTCGCAACCGTGGGGTGAACCACGGTGCCGTCTGAGCTCTATTCAGGGGGAGAGGGCGTTTCGGAGCCACCCAGTCTAATGTCCTGGCGATTGCGGTATTCCACCCCTCCACCAGGGTCTCAGCCGAGTGGCTGTGTGCATGCTCCAAAGAGTCCCCAAGCGCATGTAGGAATCCATCAGGATCCATCAGACGCCTGGGTCTGGGTCTGTATAACCTTGCAAAGTCAAAGACAAGGATCCAAAGAACTGTAGTAGTTCTATTTGCTCAAAAGATATTTGAGCTTATGGCTCTGAAACAGACCCTTTCCCCAATGTTACATGACATATTGCCTTTGGAAAAGAAGGGGATTTCAAACTCCCTTTGTAATATCACATTCAAAGAAAGTCAGGATGCCCTTGGGGAAGCCTGACTCCTTGGCCAGGTCTAATAAAGCTCTTTGATTCCTGGCCAGATAATTTAAAGAATATTATATTAGCATAGGGTGTTAATGGTTAAAGCAAAGTGGTGTTATACTAGGCTTCTAAATACCTTTGGGTAGCACCTGTTACATTTGGGTTTTAAACGGGATTTGGATTTCAATGAGAAGAGTGAGAAAGTTTAAATGTTAATTGCTTTACAGACTATATTTGCTATAGCTAAATGATTTTTAAGGAAGCATTTTCCATGGGAAATTCTTCTCTAGCCTTAAGCTTTTTAAATTGACCTGAACTTGTTTCACTATAATCCTGTTTGTTGATTCAGTCTGCTGTAGTGATCACATTCAGATAATCTTTATTTCAGCTGGAAATAAGAATGATCCTCCTTAAGACCAGCAAGAAGTGACTTTGCTTCTTTCTTCATGTGAGAGGGGAAATGATCCAGAAAGCTGCAGTTGACCATAGTACCCAGTTTGGATGTAACAGGAACCTGTGGTTAACAGCTTCCAAGCAAACTGGAATCTGGCAGGCACCTTTAAACCATAACATAATTATTTGTTTGAAAGCTGTTAACCATAGTTTCCTGGATCAAATGCAATGTGAAGCTATGGATAAATGTGGTTTCCTGGCTTGTTTCCCCACATGCACAAATATGGGAATTGAAGTGGCTGGGTGTGGGTTCAAGAGGCTTATTTATATCTTGGCATATTAAACTGAGATATGATAGTCCAAATCTGACTAGTCCATCAGTTCAAGATTAAGATTGTGCAGCAATTGCAAGTTCTCTTGGATGAAACAGATTATCTTGGCCCCGTTCCAGTCTGGGTTCAGGCCTGGTTATGGGACTGAATCGGCCTTGGTTGCCCTGATGGATGACCTTTATCGGGAGAAGGACAGGTTACTCTTACAGGCTACCTATTAGCTACTGGGCTAAGTTCAAGGTTGTAGTTTTGGTGTACAAATCCCTATACAGCTTGGGACCAGGATACCTGAAAGTCTGTCTTATTCTTTATATACCCAGTCAATCACTGCACTCTGCAGGTGAGGGCCTCCTGCAGATGCCATCTTATCAACATAGGAAACATAGGAAACGGACCTTTAGTGTAGTGGCACCTACCCTTTGGCTAATGGGAAGGATAAATTTTAAAATGAGTTTGTGTAGCACTTAAGGGAATTTGTTTCTAAATTACAAGTGTATATTTGTTCTCAATCATAAGTAATAGGAATTATTATCGTAATCATAATTGTAGTTATAATCCGCCCCTCAACCTGAAGATTGCCAGGGTGGAATACAGCATTTCATCAAATACGATGCAGATCATTAAAATACAATATAGGAGGTAACATAAAAATCAGAAAACCAGTAAACATTATTGGCATCTTAAAACAATAAATACAACAAAATGATAAATGCAAGAACCAATCCTTAAATCAGCCATATCTGGCTTACTCAGAATACATCATGCCTTGCAAAAGTAATCAGACCCCTGATCAATGCTTTGTTATTACTAAATTACAAATGGTACATATTCTGTATAGTATTTTATTTTGAAACTCAGAATCAATTATTGTAAGGTGACATTGGTTTTATGTTGGGAAATGCCTGTAAGAAACATAAAAAACTGAAACATGTTTCTTGCGTAAGTATTCAACCCCACACATTAATATTTGGTAGAGCCACCTTTCGCTGCAATAACAACTTTAAGTCTTTTGTGGTAGGTATGTACCAGCTTTGCACACAGTGTTGGAGGGATTTTGGCCCATTCTTCTTGGCAGATTCGCTCCAGGTCGTTCAGGTTGGTTGGATGTCGCTTGTGTACCGTAATTTTCAAAGAGTGCCACAGATTCTCAATGGGATTGAGATCAGGACTTTGACTGGGCAACTGTAGGATATTCACTTTTTTGTTCTTGAGCCACTCCAGGATTGCTTTGGCCTTGTGCTTGGGATCACTGTCCTGCTGAAAAGTGAATTTCCTCCCAAGCTTCACTTTTAGTGGACTGAAGCAGGTTCTCTTGCAGTATTTCCCTGTATTTTCCCTGAATGTTCGGTATGAGAATGTTTGGTATGAGAGTTTGGTATGAATGTTGTACTTAGAATATGTGTGTGCATTATTTGGCTGTATGTAGATTTGAGTGGTTGTCATGGGTGTACATGTGAGTAGGCTGTTTTTAGGATGTGTGGTTGAATTATGTGAGTGCTTGTAGAGTGTGATTTGAGGTAAGTGTGAGTGTGTTGGTTTAGAACAGCGTTACCCAACCTTTTTTGACCCAACGCCCCTTTGCAAAATATTTTTGTGCCCAACGCCCCCCTATTCTACCCTTAACTTCTTTTCACTGCCACAAACAGGGCACAATGATACAGACAGAATTACAACAGCCTGGGCAAATAACACCTTGTCAGTCAGACACAGTAATGACTTCTTAGACTTAGTGCTACCAAGCCTGGGAGGAAGGCAGAGGGAGGTGCGCGAGTTGCAAGATTTGCAAGCGTCTGCAGCGGCAAGAGACTGCGTACTGCAAAAACTTCCTACTGTGAAGGCGCATGCCGCTCCTGCAGGGTGTTGCCATCTGACTCAGACACCCTCATATGTTGATGAGTTCACAGTTCTGTAGTTCTAGCCTCCAGCTT
Organism: Rhineura floridana; assembly: GCF_030035675.1. Classification (NCBI taxonomy): domain Eukaryota; kingdom Metazoa; phylum Chordata; class Lepidosauria; order Squamata; family Rhineuridae; genus Rhineura; species Rhineura floridana. The sequence goes on along the minus strand of NC_084482.1, from coordinate 138,490,217 downwards.
ACATGTCTTGAGAAGGCTAGACGTTTTGAAAACAGCTGCAAAGCAGATAAATAAACATACTTCTCCTCCTCACCCCGACCCTCCAAAAGAACACAGCTTTCTCAGCTTTGAAATGCCTTCTTATTCTGGCTTCTAATTAAATCCTCATAGAAGGAGTGAGGGTATGAGGATATTTAAATTAGGGCGAATCAGAACGTAGGAGAGGAACCTACCTCAAACAACAGGGCAAAACCAACACTGTAAGGTAATAATAGAACCCCCTCATTTTTTCCACCCTGCCCAAAGAAATCTGTAGGTTACTTACCAGACCGAGCCTACAGTCTCCCTTCTTTTGTCTCTGGGGATATAAGCAGATCATGGGGCCTTTCCCCTACAGCTCAAGAACTCCCGCAGGCAACCCTTGCCTCTATTCCCCAAACATATCTATAGCCACCATCGATGTTACTGGCAAAATAACCTGCTTTACTCTGACATAGCATACATGTGACTTCAGGTACAGTTAAGTAAGCCTGGATTGGATTGGCTACATCCTCCTTATGTTTCAGTGCTTTAGCTGTGGTAGGTTAGTGTGGGGCAAAGAATGACGCTGTGCTTCCGCTCTTCTTTCTACTCTGTCTGTGGACGGCAAACTTAAACGCTTCAACTTCAGACCGCCAAATGTCAACGTCCCCCTAATGAACCCAAACACCCCCCTAAAGTTTGTAGTGATGCCAACGCCCCCCTGAAAGGCTGTAACGCCCCCCAGGGGGGTGCTACGCCCCACGTTGGGAATCGCTTGTTTAGAACGTTGATATGCTTAAATATGAATGTGCTGATTTTGTAAGGGTGTGTTTGAGTAAATTAAATGATTTTTTTCTCTTTTCCCAATGGTAGTAAGACAAAATTCTGATATAATGGGGGCCAGCTGTTTTAATTGTTTTGTTTTTTATTATACTGTGATTAAGAAATCTGATTTGTTTACTTTATTATGTTTTAAAATAAGCTTGTTTTAACATGTTTGGTTTTCCTTGAAACGTAGGGAATAGTCTGTTTAGTCTATTATGTATATTATGTTTTTTCTTGTATTTCTTGTACTTAGTTTTATATGCAATGTTTATACTATGCTGATACCAAAGAGGATGTTTTGTTCAGTTAACTGTATTTTATTGTTTTTTGTAGTTGTTCTAAGATGTTTGGAGTTGTTGTACACCGCTTAGAGTTTTATTTAAGAATAAGCATTATATAAATGGGACTAAATAAATAAAATAAATAATATTTTGCTCCATCCATTCTTCCTTCCATTTTAACAAGATGCCCAGTCCCTGCTGATGAGAAGCATCCCCACAGCTTGATGCTGCCATCACCATGCTTCACTGTAGGGATGGTGTGTCTTGAGGTATGGGCAATGTTAGGTTTGTGCCACACATAGCACTTTGAGTTTTGGCCAAAAAGCTCTACTTGGTGTCATCTGACCACAAACCATTTTCCCACATCGCAGTTGGGGCACTCTCATGCTTTCTGGAAAACTCTAGCCATGCTTTCAGATGGTACTTTTTCTGTAACGGCTTCTTTCTTGCCACCCTCCCATACAGGCCAGTCTTATGCGGAGCTCTTGATATGGTTGACTGGTGCACCATTACTCCACTCCCAGCCACTGAACTCTGTAGCTCCTTCAAAGAGATTGCTGGCCTCTCCATGGCTTCTCTCACAAGTCTCTTTCTTGTTCGAGCTCTTTGGTCTTCATTTTCCTTCAAATCCACAGCCTGACCAATGATCCTTCAACAGTGGGGTTTTTATCCTGAAAAGTGACAGCAACTTTAATGGTTCACAGGTGGAGCCCAATGGTAAAGTAATTGTGTCATTGATAGGGCAATTTCTTTCATCTGTGTAAACAGAGTTTCCACAGCACAGGGGCTGAATACTTATGCAAGCAACATGTTTCAGTTTTTTATGTTTCTTATAAACATTTCCCAATATAAAACCAATGTCACCTTACAGTAATTGATTTTGAGTTTCGGTGTTTCAAAATAAAATAACAAAAGGGCTTGGTCCTGGGCCCAGTGCTCTTCAACAGTTTTATTAATGATTTCGATGGGGAGGCACAGGGAATGCTTATCACATTTGCAGATAATACAGAATTGGGAGGAATAGCTAATACCTTGGATGTCAGAAACAAAATTCAAGGGGATTTTGATAGGCTGGAGTATTGGAGAAATACAAAGTTCTGCACTTAGGAAAAAGAAATCAAATGCACAGTTATAAGATGGGGAACACTTGGCTGAGCAATACTACATGCAAGAATGTTCTTGGAATTGTTGATCTCAAGCTGAATATGAGCCAACAGTGTGATGTGGCTGCAAAAAAGGCAAATGCTATTTTAGGCTGCATTAACAGAAGTATAATTTCCAAATCATGAGAAGTATTGGTTCCCCTCAATTTGGCACTGGTTAGGTCTCATCCTGAGTACTGGGTCCTGTTCTGGACACCACACTTTAAGAAGGATGCAGACAAACTGGAATGGATTCAGAGGAGGGCAAGGAGGATGATCAGGGGACTAGAAACAAAGCCCTGTGAGGAGAGACTGAAAGAACTGGGCATGTTTAGCCTTGAGAAGAGAAGACTGAGGGGAGATATGATAGTACTCTTCAAGTACATGAAAGGTTGTCACACAGAGGAGGACCAGGATCTCTTCTCAAACCTCTCAGAGTGCAGGACATGGAATAATGGGCTCAAGTTACAGGAAGTCAGATTTCAACTGAACATCAGGAAAAACTTCCTAACCAATTTACCTAGTGAGGCGATGGGCTCTCCAATACTGGAGGCCTTCAAGAGGCAGGTAGACAGCCACCTGTTGGGTATGCTTTAATTTGCATTCCTACATTGAGCAGGGGGTTGGACAATGGGCTTATCGGCCCCTTCCAACTCTACTATTCTATGAAAAGTGGATTTTGTGAACCCTTGTGGTTGCTAAGAGACTTGCACTTTGAGTATGGAAGGATAAATACCGCCATCTGTTTCACTATCAGCTGACGGCCTCACTGACCTGGTTACATTTGAGCAGATTTCATATAGACGTCAGTGTCGTGTGGATACCTATTTGGACATCTGGAGGGTCTATATTAACTTATATGTTTAACGTAGGATGCATGTACTGATGGTTATTGCATCCGTAATGTAAATTGATGGTGGTTTGTTGTTAATAGTAGTAGTAGTCATATATTATTTCTTTTTGTTTCTTTCCTTTTTTCCCCTATCTTTAACATTCTTATTTTTTTTATTTTTTTCTCTCTTTCTTTCCCTTCTCTGTTAAATTTACAAATTAAAAAAAAATTAAAACAGTGTTTTGGGTGATCAGGATGACCAAAGCTGCTTTGGTGCATTAACTTGCATCTAGACAAGTTAATGAAGTCCATTAATTTTAATGGCTGTACTCTGTGTATGACAACATTGGTTGCAAACCTATCTAAAAACTGGCAGATAGTTTGAAAATGGAAATGGACTGCTTTCAAGTCGATCCCCACTTATGGCTACCCTATGAATAGGGTTTTCATGGTAAGCGGTATTCAGAGGGGGTTTACCATTGCCTGCCTCTGAGGCTAGTCCTCCCCAGCTGTCTAGGGCCTGCTCAGCTTGCCACAGCTGCACAAGCCAGCCCTTTCCTTGTCCGCAACTGCCAGCTGGGGGGCAACTGGGCTCCTTGGGACTATGCAGCTTGCCCACGGCTGCACAGGTGGCAGGGCATGTAACCCCTGAGCCACTCCCTGTGGGGGTGATGTTTAGCTGGCCCTTTACACCCAGGAGACACGAGCGGGGATTTGAACTCACAGACTCTGGACTCCCATCCAGGCTCTCCTCCTCTCTGCACTATACCAGCTGTGGCAGATAGTTTAGAGAAACCCATTAAGCAAGAATGGACAACCTTAGGCATTTTGTTGACCAGGTACCTAGAGACTAATGTTGAGTCAAAATTAGAAGCTCCTCCCCATCCCTCTCTAGATATCCCAAGAGATTAATGAATTGGCCTTGGTGTCAGTTGTTGTTTTTTCTAGCCCATTAAACATTAAGCAGTAAAGCTATCAACTTTTTTAGAACGTGAAGGCAGTGGGTTTTTGTATCTTTCCAAGGTGTTTTTATCAAATGGCTGCAGATAGCTAATTTTATCAAATGTTCAAGGACTGGAGATACCACCTACATGCAGACATGCAAGAAAATGGAAGCAAATATTGGCCTGTTTGCCAGTTTTCAAGGTCTTCGGCTTTGAATCTGCTACTAGTGAAAGCCTCTCCACATTTTATGAATAAAAAGGTGAGGGTTTGGTATTAATGATCTTTTCATAACAGCTTTTAATTATACTTGTTAGCTGTGATTACTTTTCAAATTGCAGGTGAATGATGTGTAAAGGCACTAATATGTTGGTTTGTGGTTTCAATTCAGAATTGTGCAGTCTGTAGTGTAGTGTGTGGTCCTGTTGTGACCTGTTAATTCAGCCTTTCCCAACCTGATACCTTCCATGTGTTTTGGACTACACCTTCCATCAGCCCCAGCTGGCACTGGCAGGATAATTTTTCAGATGTTTGCAAACTAAAAACAAAACAGAACTTAAGACCTGTGTTGAAAATCCATTTGCTGCTACCTTTTATGTTTGATTACACGTACTACTGCCCAATCTCAGCTACACTAAAGTCCTGGAAATCTCTGTTGTTTTCTGTGGGGCAACAATTGCCAAAAATAAAAGGCTTACAAACAAAGAAAGAACCTCCTTTCCTAGACCTGGTGAACATGTGGGTTCCCAGAAAGGAGCTTGCAGCCACTTTGCTCCTCCCTGTTCTTTTTTGCTGCTGCATAGTGCTCAGCTAAGCCAAAATTTCACTTAGTATGTCATCCAAACTCAGGCAGCGGTTATGCTTTCTAATAATAGTAATAATACATGTTTTACATGTTCATCATTTTGATATTTTATGTGGAAAAGCAGGAACATATAAATAGTCAGTATACTAAATTAATATACAGTAAGCTTTTATGAACTGAAATTGTGAATTTTGGAATACTTTGGATTAGGCATGGGAAACCTCTAGTATGCAAGCCAAATTAGGCCTGCCAGGGGTTCTAATTTTGCCCCCAAGCCACATCCACCTGAGGCAGTTTTCTCCAAGCCATGCCCATCTGCCCCACACCTGATCTTCAAGTGTACTCCTGGTTGTTCCTTGCCAAGTGGAGCTTGCATTTGATACCTTTTTAAATTTTGTGCTGAGTACGAGCCCCATTGGGAGTGGAGCTGATCACTGCTGAAAGTGAGGAATGCAGTCAATGCTCAATTTTAGCCATGGCTGAAAAGTGGTGGGTGGGCCAGATCTGGATCTGCCCCACCAGCTGGATCTAAGTCCTCACCCCGTTGGTGTAAATAGTCTGCTTCTAGTAAGTCTAGAATCACCTTTCATTTTTGTATGTGAAATAACTCTCATATGTATCCTTTTGATGTGTTCCTTTATGACATGAATCATTGTTTAAAAATCAACAAATATAAATGAAAATAGATACGCACCTATATTTATTTAAGAATAAATACCATTATAACTAATGGGGATTTCCAAGCTAATGACCTAGTAGCAGTCAAACTATTCATGTTTGCATAACGTTCAAGCAGAGTTTCACCAATATGTTCACATCTCAATAAATCTTCCCTGTCCATCTTAAACTCTGTGTAAAAGTGCAAGTCTTCCTTGAAATCTTCAGTTGTGGTGCAATACTCGCACATCTTAATGAAGGAGACCCCCTACTCTCATCCCTGTTCTCTTTAGACACAAGCAGACAGAATTCCGTGCTTATTGTGAATCCACACTTCAATCCTCAACCTCAATATGAACATGCATCAATCTCTTCTGGTGGTTGCTCCGCAGTGCCCTGTTGCAGCAGATTGGTTTGAGACTCCTGTAACTTGGGGCCAAATAGATATGATGTTTTCATGTGTGTCTTTCTCTTACTTTATCAGCAAAAGCTGGGAGTGAGGAGTGCTGAATCTTCCCTAACTCCCTCTTGCATCTTATCTATCCTGACTCCGTTGGTCCAGACACTTTTCTGCTCACTTCTGGTATTACAGGAGGTGTGGGGGAACCTTTGCTCCTTCAGCTGTTGCTGAACTAAAACTGCCATCATCCCTGTCCATTGACCATGCTTCCTGGGGCTGATGGGAGTTGTAGTTCAGCAACATCTGGAGGGCCAAAGGTTCCCCACCCCTGCATTACGCAATGAAAAAAGGAAAGTGCCCGGAGCAACTGACTGAAGGAAGATACGTGTTCATTTTAATGTTAAAGTAGCTGTCCTTTCTGCTTTGCATGTGAATGAATTGGGCAGGAGAATGGCAACTTTGCATGCTTTGATTTTTTTTTAACCCATCACTTGGTGACTCCTAGGATAGAAAGAGATGTTGTAAGAAAAATGCTAAGTACCATTCAAGCCACCAAGGAGATAATTGCAAAATATGTGTCAAGGGGGATGGTCTGTGTTAATTGTCTATTATTTCTACAAAATGCCTGTTATTAGCTGACTATTAGAACTGCCTATTCTACAAAATGTTTTTGAAATGCTACGCAAATGTGTGATGCAATAAATAGAAGAACGCTTGATACTTACCCATGCCACTGTGCCCATGCTAGAGGATGGAAGTTACTCCCCGGTTCTTTGATTTGAAGGTACAGATATAATTTAAATAAAGAACTGGGTTTTTAATATCTCTGCACCCCCAACTAAGTTTTAGGCTATTCAGAATTATACATCCATATTACCAGTACCTTATAAGGTGCTGTAGTAGCATATAGTTTTGTTTTTGCACAAACAGTATCTAATAGAAATAAGGAATTGAGTTCTTTTAGGGAATGGCCTACTAGTTGGATGGATGGAGTGGCCAAAGTTTATTTGGGGGTATAAAGATGTTGGGATTCCAGCTACTTGTTTAGATGGCATTGGAAAGGTTTGGAAGGAGCACTTTGGAATGGAAAAACTGAAGGCAGAGAAAGGGTTTGGATACCTCTGTCCTGGCTTTTTGCTGCTCAAAATTGCAGCCTCCCAAAGTTACTTAAAAAAAAAAGTGCAATGATATGAACTAATAGGCATGTATATACATAATCTACATAGATACAATCTATAGTTTTCCATTTACTCTGTTGGGCTACAAAGCACAGTGGTCTGGTTTACATGTAATACTCAGCCAAGCTATAGCTCACTGACAATAAGCAAGTACATTGGTGTCCAGGGAGAAAATTGTTGCCACTTTGCCCTTACCCTAGTCCTATTGCTGTCACGCTACACAGAGCTAAACCTTGGTTTGGCAGCTTTGTCTGAACCCAGGCTTGTGATTTGTCTCACTCCAAACAAACCAAGGTTTGTTCTTGTCTTACCATTTGTAATTTGTTTGAGTGAGATCAACCATGAGTTTGGGTTCCAATGTAACCCTAAGTGAAACCCTACCTTGGTAGGGCAGCAGCATCAGAGAAGGAGCAAAGCAGCCATGTTGTTTTCCCTGGGCATCAGCATGTTTGTTCATTCACGGTAAGCCATAATTTGGCTTAGTGTTACTTGTGAATAAGTACACTGTACCCCTTCCACTCAGGAGCAATGTGACCGTGGTTAACATCTCTGTCTGAATATGAAACATAGATCACGTATCGTATTTGTAAATACTTTAACATCACTATTGAAAGAGGAACAACAATAGCAACAAGTAGCTATTCAAAAGCTTGCTACTATTTTGTGACATTTCAGTTGTTCTTATTAAATGTATTGCCCAAGTATGGATTTTGAATAAATAGCTAGGTGACTTTTCTCACTGTTGCAGTTCATGTTGCAGTTTGTAAATGAAGTTTTTATGAATAAAATACATGCACCTTTGTAAACTTACCATTGTTAGTTCAACACAAAGTCTAATTCCATCTTTCTTACAATGCAAAAGCAGCAAGAGAGCCACACTTTTTGGGAAGTGAGATCAATAAGCAAGACAGGAAAATTGCACTGGCACACTGAAGGTGTGTATAGATGTTGTGACTTGGGCTCATTTGTTTTGGAACAGAAATGGTTAAATAAAAGCATGCTAACTTCCATGTGGAAATGTCTGAATATTTTCTTTTTCAAAGCACACTGCATTTTTAATAATGGATCAGAAATAAAATGTGAGAGTATAATCTCTCACCTCAAAGGTCTGTTTGCTGAAGTACAGAAAAAATGTCAGTCTTGCTGCCTGTGACTTAAAAGTTGCTACTTTGAGCTTTTAATAGTGCAAATTATGTGTGCCACAGATGGCTTTTCTAACCATTTTCCCTATAATATGAAATTTTATTCATATGTACATCTGACGGCAGCCTGACTACTCAAGTGAAAACTGTGCAAAAGATTAGTAGTAGCTACTTCTAACCATGAATACATCTGAAGATGAGAGAAGTACAGAGACTTTCAAAGATATGAGAAGTAATTACTCTTCCCTTTTTGAATTACTTCACTTGATATATGGAAAATAGAGAGGCAATTATGAGGTAAAGGTTAAGGACCTGACCTTTATTTATCAACAGAGCGGGCTTGCCTTATGTAACGATTAGCATGGAAGATAACCACATTTACAACTTGTATAAAGGCATCATAATCAGTTTGGGGCCCTCACCAGCCTGATCTGTGTTGCTTGTAACACGACCCAGAGATCATGCACTGTGTGATAGACTCACAGGACGATGAGGCCTTGGCTGTATTTTGAGGGGAAAACTGGTAGGACAGTCTTCATAGTTCTATAGGCTGGGGGATTGCATTGTGGAAAAATTAAGATGGCAGATGGCCACCACAAATGTGAGCTAAGCTGCCCACCAACCACTAAAATACCTCTGCGTATTGCTGTGGCAGAAGAAAAAAAGTGCCTGCATTGGGAGAGGGGCTTTATTTATTTATTTATTTGATTTATTTGATTTATATCCCACCCTTCCTCCCAGCAGGAGGCCAGGGCTTCAAACAGAAATGCTGAAAACACTTTAAAACATCATAAAAAGACCTTAAATTACATTAGAACTAAATGTTAAAAACATTTTTAAAAAGCTTTAAAAAATCTTTTTAAAAAAGGGTTAAAAACATTATTAAAGAAAACATTAAAAGCAATTCTAACACAGACGCAGACTGGGATAGATCTCAACTTAAAAGGCTTCTTGAAAGAGGAAAGTCTTCAAAAAGCGCCGAAAAGATCGCAGAGATGGCTCCTGCCTAATATTTAAGGGGAGGGAATTCCAAAGGTTAGGTGCCGCCACTCTAAAGGTCTGTTTCCTATATTGTGCAGAATGAACCTCCTGATAAGATGGTATCTGCAGGAGGCCCCCACCTGCAGAGCGCAGTGACCGGCTGGGAATATAAGGGGTAAGACAGTCTTTCAGAACCTTGAACTTGGCGCCAGTGCAATTCTTTCAGCAGCGGGTGACATGTTGGTGATACCCTGGCCCAGTGAGCAGTCTCTCCGCCGCATTTTGTAACAGCTGCAGCTTCCGGACTAACCTCAAGGGCAGCCCCACATAGAGCGCATTACAGTAATCCAGCCTGGAGATTACCAGTGCGTGGACAAGAGTGGTAGGCTATCCCGGTCCAGAAACGGCTGCAGCTGTCTTATCAGCCGAAGCTGGTAAAAGGCACTCCTAGCCACGGATGTCACCTGAGCCTGTAACGACGAAGATGGATCCAGGAGCACCCACAGACTACGGACCTGCTGTTTCCGAGGGAGTATGACCCCATCCAAAGCAGGCAACTGACCAATTACCCGAACTTGGGAACCACCAACCAGGATATTATAGAGTTGGAAAAGGTTCAGAAGAGGGCAACCAGAATGATCAAGGGGATGGAGCGACTCCCTTACGAGGAAAGGTTGCAGCATTTGGGGCTTTTTAGTTTAGAGAAAAGGCGGGTCAGATGAGACATGATAGAAGTGTATAAAATTATGCATGGCATTGAGAAAGTGGATAGAGAAAAGTTCTTCTCCCTCTGTCATAATACTAGAACTCATGGACATTCAAAGAAGCTGAATGTTGGAAGAGTCAGGACAGACAAAAGGAAGTACTTCTTTACTCAGTGCATAGTTAAACTATGGAATTTGCTCCCACAAGATGCAGTAATGGCCGCCAGCTTGGATGGCTTTAAAAGAAGATTAGACAAATTCATGGAGGACAGGGCTATCAATGGCTACTAGCCGTGATGGCTGTGCTGTGCCACCCTAGTCAGAGGCAGCATGCTTCTGAAAACCAGTTGCCAGAAGCCTCAGGAGGGGAGAGTGTTCTTGCACTCGGGTCCTGCTTGCGGGCTTCCCCCAGGCACCTGGTTGGCCACTGTGAGAACAGGATGCTGGACTAGATGGGCCACTGGCCTGATCCAGCAGGCTCTTCTTATGTTCTTATGTTCTTATGTTCTTAACCCACACTGCTCTGCCTTGCTAGGATTCAGACTCAGTTTATTGGCCCTTGTCCAGCCCACCACCGAGTTCAGGCAGCGGTCCAGGGCTTGCACGGCCTCTCCTGATTCAGATGTTATGGAGAAATAGAGCTGGGTATCATCAGCATACTGCTGACACCTTGCCGCAAATCTCCTGATGACTGCTCCCAAGGGCTTCATATAGATATTGAACAGCATGGGGGACAAGATGGTACCCTGCGGCACCCCACAGCTCCACTGCCAGGGGGCCAAAAGACAGTCACTGAATGCTATTATCTTGGAGATAGGATCGGAACCACTGTAAAACAGGGCCTCCAATACCCAGCTCACCAAGTCGGCCCAGAAGGATACCATGGTTAATGGTATCAAAAGCTGCTGAGAGATCAAGCAAGAATAACAGGGTCAACTCCCCCTGTCCTTCTCCCGATAAAGGTCATCCATCAGGGCAACCAAGGCCGATTCAGTTCCATAACCAGGCCTAAACCCAGACTGGGATGGGTCAAGATAATCTGTTTCATCCAAGTGTACTTGCAATTGCTGCGCCACAACCCTCTCAATCACCTTCTCTAGGAAAGGGGGTATTTGCAACCGGTCGGTAGTTGTCACAAACCAATGGGTCCAGGGTGGGCTTTTTCACGAGTGGTTGGATTGCCACCTCTTTCAAGGCACCTGGAACCGCTCCCTCCCGCAATGATGCGTTGATCACACTCTGGATCCACTCGGTCAAAACCCCTCAGCAAGCTGTAATAAGCCAAGAAGGGCAAGGGTTGAGAGGACACGTTGCTGGCCGCATCATTGCAAGCACCTTGTCTACATCATCAGGCTGCATCAACTGAAACCATTCCCAAGAAGTTGCAGCAGACGTTGCACTGGACACCTCATTGGGGACTACAGTAGATGTGCTTTATGTGCTGGGGGGGGGGAGAGCTCACTGGCAGCACCGTGCCAAGGGTTCCCTGATGACTTGCCCTGGTTTTATGTGATGTAGAGAACACACATGCTATGGATGGTTCAGTTGGAACTTCATAGTTTTCTACATGTCTGCTCAGAAGGAAATCCCAATGGTTTTATTCCCTGGTAAATGGGTATTTGATAGCAGCCTTAATCCTTCACTGGTGTCTCTGAATGCCAGCTACTGAAAACAACAGGCGGGGAGAGAGCTGTTGCACTCAAGTCCTGCTTGTGGGCTTCCCATGGGTATCTGGTTGGCTACTGTGAGAACCTCATGCTGGGCAAAGTTGGCCTGATCCAGCAGGGCTCTTATGCAGAAGTTTGGTTTCAGCCTTAATTCCCACCCTCCCTTCACAAAACAGAAATATATTTAATTGCTTGCAAGCCGGGAGAGGTAACGTGAAGGCGAATGAAAGAGGACATGAAGGTGCCTTAATCCTGAATTCACAGACTTGTGGAGTAAAAGCATGATTTCAATATAGAATCAATCTTCAGGAAGTGTTCTAGAGGAGACAGTTGTAGTTCCTTATTTGAAGCTGAGCAGTTCTGAATCTGGACAGTGCTAGGGTATTCTGGGCTCCTATACTTAAACTGGTCATAGACTGTAATAGTAAGAACTTTGCTGACTTCTGAACAGAGTGCATTCATATAATACTTACTATCAACTTGTCAGAGCAGTTTTCTTTCTGTCTCTGTTCTAGTTATCCCCAGGAGGAATTCTGACTCATCTTCCTTATGGATGCTTTTGCTGCAGTGCAACCTCTCCCTGCTTTTACCAAAGTGCCTTAGGGTGCAAAATGAGGAATTCTGCTCCAATATTTCATCATGACTTTTGGTGGTATTTTCCCCTCCCCTTAAGTTCAGAATGTTGCATTTTAAAAAGCCACGTTACCTATTTTCAAATGCTTGCATATTTTGAATGCTACCCTTTCTCTGCGCTGTACCTTTTGTGGAGTTCGTCCAGCTGCTAGTAACTGTATGCTGCAAGTAGTTCTGACAGTAAACAACGACAGCCTTGGAAAGAGAAGAGCAAAGAAGGTCAATATAGGTTTTGTGTAGGTGTAAGCTCTGTCTTACATTTGTATGATATTAGATCAATGATGCTCTGCGTAGAAGGGCAAGGAGGGGAACTGGGGTGGGAGAAGAACACATGCCCACCTCTGTAGCATTACCTATGACTGCATAGATGGGCATCTACTAACATCACTATAAAGAGGCTCTGTTTAGTGTCTTTGGCTTTGCAGTGCACGGCAGTTCAACAGGTCAGACAGGTTCTGCATGAAAGGACCCATGAATTACCAAAGTCTTTCAAATGGAGAAGTGGTTTTGAGCCAGGAAATGATTCCTTGGGCAATTCCCATCAGTTATGTACTTCATTAATTATATTTCCTTATTTTATCCTTTGCAAAATAGGTGATATTGCAGATGATATTGGTATGCTGGATGAATTTTAACACTTTTTCTAAGTAGAATGTTAATCTCGGAGAACAGTATTGGTTCCTTGATGAGGAGAGATCATCTCTCATTACAAGATGCTTCTTCCATGTCCAGGTTTTCTTTGGTGAGGCTCCTGAGGCAAAGAATTGATGGTATTCTGAAATACCTTTGGTTTTATCCCATGCACAGACGTCTCACCAAAGAAAACCTTGTTAGATTTGCATCCTTTGGAAAAACCACCTGCAGTGCTCCTTTCTAATGCCTTTGGGTGCCACTGGTAATCATTTAGCATTCATGGAGCTCATGTGGAAATCTGAGTTGGAGAGTAATAGTCATTCTGGTGATGGTTCAAAGAATAATTAGCTGGTTAGACCAGAGAACATTCTCTGTTTATCTCTTTCATTTGGTAATTGGAGGTATACCATCTCAAACATGGAGTCTCCACTCAGCTATTACAATTAACTGGGTTGTTTATGTAATCTTTGACTTACCATGAAAATGTTTAAAACATTTTTAAATCTTGGGACCATTTAGCAAATATTTAAGGAGACTGAAGAGAAACTGAACGAATACTGTGTCTTTCTTTACTGCATAAGATGTAGATGAGATCCCTGTGCCTGAACTCACTTTTTCAGGAAAGGAGTCTGAATTTCTAGGTCTTTTGGAACAATTCAAAATTAATTTCAGATAGTATCCACCCAATCTTCTAACAAACTTGGGTAACTTTCCAGTCCTGTGGGATAGAAGCCTATGTGATACCAGTTTTTTAAAAAGAGATCTGAGGGTGAGGAATCCTAGAAATTATGGGCCCATTAGCTTTAATGTCTATTCTAGGTAAATTGATGGAGAACATTATTAAATATAAAATTTTCAAGCATATAGAAGAGCAAGTCTTGCTAATGAAGAATAAGCATGGCTTTGGTAAAGGCATGTCCTGTTATTTGAGAGTGTCAAGAAGCATGTGGAGACTTCCCCAGCCTGATGCCTTCCCAATTTTTTGGCCAGCCAGCATGGCCAGTGATCAAGCATGTTGCAGATTGTTGTTCAAAACATCTGGAGGGCCCCAGGTGGAAAAAGCTGTGGTAGACATTGTTTACTTGGACTTTTAAAAAAGCTTTTTGCAAAGTCTCTCACAAAAGGCCCCTGTGCAGACTTAGCAGTCTTTGGATAAAAAGAGGACTTTTTATGAATTAGTAACTGGTTAAAGAACAGGAACCAGAGAGTAGGGAAAAAATGGACAGTTCTCCCCATGGAGGGATGTAGAAATGGAGTCTCCTAAGGATCAAAATTTGGGATCAGTACTTTTTAATTTGTTCATAAACGACTTGGTATGAGGGGCAGTAATGAGGTTGCCACAATTACAGAATAAGGGTGGTAAAATAAGAAGTGCTTGTGAGGAGCTCCAAAAAGATACCGCCAAACTTGGTGAATGGGCATTAAAACGGCAAATGCAGTTCAGTGTAGGTAAGGATGAAATGAACTGATGCACACTGGGGCAAAAACATTCCTAATTTCATACATACATTAATGTGGTCTGAAGTAATAGTGACTGTACAAACAAATTGCTGGGAGTAGCAACAGGAGAGGACTATGACCCTCATGTCCTACTTAGGGACTTCTCATGGAGACCTGGTTGACCACTGTAGGAAACAAAATGCTGGACTGGATAGGCTTTTGTCTGATCCAGTAAGGTTTTCTCATGGACGGTATCTGGAAAGCATCTGGCAACAGAATGGGATGGGAGGCAATTTATTATTATTCCTCCCATACAGCTTCTCACCTCCTCTAGGATCCCCGTATAGCTTCTCATCTCCTCTAGGATGCACACCTTAATGTGGTGAGGGGGTTTGAGAGTATCAAAGAACCTGAGAGCAATGCCGTCAGAAGTCTAGACCAAGAGGCTAGACTCGTAGAAGGGTCACCCAAGGCAGTATAGTTAAAGCTGAGAGACCAGACTAAGATGCATCCAGACTCAGAGGAAGGCAGTGGTAAACCACCTCTGAATACCTCTTACCATGAAAACCCTATGAACAGAGTATCCAAAATGCAACATGAGATGGTGCTGGAAGATGAGACCCCCAGGTCAGATGGCACTCACCGAGCTACTGGGGAAGAACAGCGGACAAGCACAAGTAGCACTGTGGCTAATGACTCAAACGGGTCAAAGCCGAAAGGAAGCTTGGAGGCTGATGTGTACAGAAGCGAAAGGGGAGTCTGGAGTTGTACGACGTACATAATGGGAACATGGAGTGTGAGAAGCATGAACCAGGGAAAGTTAGAAATTGTCAAGCAAGAAATGGAACGCACCAACATTACAATACTTGGCATGAGAATTAAAATGGACAGGAATGGGACATTTTTAATCAGGCAACTACAACATATTTTATGCAGGAAATGAGAAATTAAGAAGAAAAAGGGTTGCTTTAATAGTGCGAAGTGATGTAGCAAAAGCAATTAGGAGCTATAACACAAGGCCTGAGTGAGTGATATCAATGAGATTTAATGGGAAATCTATTAATATAACCATCATCCAAGTCTACGCTCCTACAGCAAACACAGAAGAAGAGGAATTGCAGAGATTTTCTGCATAAGTACAGGAAGAAATAGATCACACACCAAAACAAGATGTGCTGATAATCATGGGGGACTGGAATGCAAAAGTAGGGAACAGAGAAGAACTAGGAATTGTGGGGAAATGGGGCTTAGGAGATAGAAATGAAGCAGGAGAAAGACTTACGAAAAACTGTGGAATGCTTTAAAAGAAAAGGGGTGCCACAGCATCTGATGCGCAACCTATACTCTGGACAAGTCGCTACTGTAAGGACAGAATGTGGAGAAACCCAATTGGGAAGGTTGTGAGACAGGGGTGTATTTTATCACCCTATTTGTTTAATCTGTATGCAGAACATATCATACGGAAAGCGGGATTGGACCAAGATGAAGGATGTGTGAAAATTAGAGGGAGAAATATCAATAATTTAAGATATGCAGATGATACCACACTACTAGCAGAAACCAGTAATGATTTGAAACGAATGCTGTTAAAAGTTAAAGAGGAAAGCACAAAAGCAGGACTACAGCTGAATGTCAAGAAGACTAAAGTAATGACAACAGAAGAGTTATGTAACTTTAAAGTCGACAACGAGGACATTGAACTTGTCATTAACCAAGATGGAGACAATAGCGAAGAAATCAGAAGAAGGCTAGGGCTGGGGAGGGCAGCTATGATAGAACTAGAAAAGGTCCTCAAATGCAAAGATGTATCACTGAATACTAAAGTCAGGATCATTCAGACCATGGTATTCCTAATCTCTATGTATGAATGTGAAAGCTGGACAGTGAAAAAAGTGGGTAAGAGAAAAATCCAGTTATTTGAAATGTGTTATTGGAGGAGAGCTTTGCAGATACCATGGACTGTGAAAAAGACAAATAATTGGGTGTTAGAACAAATTAAACCAGAACTATCATTAGAAGCTAAAATGATGAAACTGAGGTTATCATACATTGGACACATAATGAAAAGACATGATTCACTAGCAAAGACAATAATGCTGGGAAAAACGGGAGGGAGTAGAAAAAGAGGAAGACCAGACAAGAGATGGATTAATTCCATAAAGGAAGCCATAGACCTGAACTTACAAGACCTGAACAGGGTGGTTTATAGCACATGCTGTTGATGGTCGCTGATCCATAGGGTCGCCGTAAGCCATAATCGACTTGAAGGCACATAACAGCAACAGCTTCTCATGCCCCCAAAGTCTATGCCAGGGACCTCTGCAGTGGATTTAGGGGAGTGGAGGCTTCAAAGGGTAGAAAATTGCTTCCACATCGGCTGTTGGGTACCTTCTGTCAGTAGAGAGCATACCACTAGATACCTTCCCATTGTTCTTCAGAGATTGCAATAGGGTGCCTTTGTGGTGTATGGCAGCCCCACACTGATTTTTTTAAGAGGTGAGCCAGCTCTCAGAG
Organism: Rhineura floridana; assembly: GCF_030035675.1. Taxonomy (NCBI): domain Eukaryota; kingdom Metazoa; phylum Chordata; class Lepidosauria; order Squamata; family Rhineuridae; genus Rhineura; species Rhineura floridana. Next base: position 138,473,441 of record NC_084482.1, on the reverse strand, counting down.
AGTATTTCCAGAGCTGGCTTTGTCCAGGCTCAAAGCCTGTATTTGGATTTGCATAAATGCCGTAAAAAGAATACTAGCAACCTGTTTTTCTCACGCAATGTGTGCCTTGGGTTAGAAAGAGCTTGAACACAACATACGTGCATGCCATATCAATTATGAAAAGCACAGTGTTGCATTTTCTACTCCATGTCCTTCTGATCCAGTCCTTTTTCAAAAGCTGGTTTTGATTTCTCCTCCCTTGTTCACACTTCAGGAAAGCAAAGGTTACTGGCTAGGGATTCCCATTTCTGGCCTAAGCTGATCCTGGCAAACTGAATAGAAGCATTAGCCAGAAGAGTTGTCTCCCTTTCAGGGCTGGCCCTCCCATTCACTGGGGTGAAATGACCTGCAGATAAAAATAGGAATTGGTGTTTGAGTGATGCTGCAAGACTTTTTGAGGTGTTGGCTCCAGCATGAGCGAATGTGTGCACTCTGCATCAGGCACCAAAATGTTTTGGGCCGTCACCAGTCCCTTGGCTTCATTTAAGCAAAAGTACAATTTCCTATGAAGTTGCATGGAGAAAATACATTGCTAGAGAAGGCATTCTTGAAATATGCCACTAGATTTGGAAAACAGTATTTGCAAAATAAACTAGGAGGCATGTAACAAAGCTTGCCAGATTTAGTAAATGTCAGCATCACTCTTTTACGTTGTATTTTGGAATACTGTAGGATAAAGGGATTGTTAGTTATGCCTGCACTTATTCTTCTATGAGGGGTAGTTTAATTTTTTTAGTATTATCTTAATCTTCTTAATCTAAATGTTTATGAGCATGAACTAATTTCTTGCTCCCAGAATGTGTTTAACAAAATTTCTTAACACGGGGAGGATGTGTGGCAGTGATCCTTAAAAATTCCATCATTTTTACCAGGACACCAGTCCATCTGGGAGCTGGACATGGTTTGCCCTTGGTGTTGGGAGGCAGAGACAGAACAGGTATCTTGTTGGTGTACTGTCCACCCCACTGCCAAACCACCTCCCCGACTGAGTAGGTAGAGGCAGTCTCTGGTGTGATGTTTGAGAATCCCAGGACATTAGTCCTGGGGGACTTCAATATCTATGTTGATGCTGCCTTGTCTGGACTGGATGGGGATCTCATGGCTGCCCTGACAACCATGGGGCTGTCACGATACATTGTGCACCTGACACATTACTGCAGGCCATAGTCTAGTTCTGGTTTTCTCTACACAGGGCATTGGAAAAGATCCGGTGTTCAGGGGAGTGAATAGTGCCCCATTGTCATGGGTGGATCACGTCCTGGTGAGGTTTGGATTGGCTGTGACTGACTCCCCCTGCTGGGGTGGAAGATGAGTTAGAGTGGTCCACCCATGGAGACTGATTAAATCTGAGAGATTTCTGAATGCTCTGGAGGATTTTCGAGGTAACATGGCTGGTGCTCCTGTCGAGGCCCTAGTTTCATTGTGGAATGGTGAGGTGGAAAGGGCCATCGATGCAATCACTTTTAAGCACTCTCTTGGACCACAGGGAGTCCAGGAGGCTCCTTGGCTTACTGAGGAGCTCCAGGCGATGAAGCAGGCCAGACATTGGCTAGAGCACAGTTGACACAAGTCCCGGCATGAATCTGACCAAACAGTGGTATAAGTACATAGGCGTTCCTACCACATGACATGGGTGGCAGTGAAGAGAGCATACCTCTTGGCCTCTATTGCATCCTTAGTTAATTGCCCAGCAGAGCTGTTTAGAATGGTTAACAGTCCAGATCAGTGTGGCATCATTAACAATGGACCATTCAATAGCCTGTTGCAAGACATTTGCGAATCACTTTGAGGAGAAAATTACTTGGATCGATGCTGAACTTGATGCCACAAATTGTTCAGGTTTGTTGGAGGTCCTTGGAGCACCATTGAATTACAGTTTGTGGGATTGGTTTCACTTGTTGCAACCTGAGGATGTGGACAGAATGCTTGTGGCAGTGAGGGCATGTGCCCTCTTGATCCCTGCCCATCATGGTTGGTAAATTCTAGTAGGAGGGGATTGACTGGTTGAGTCCAGGGAGTAGTCAGTGCCTCTCTACAGGAGTGAGTTATGTCCATTGCCTTGAAAGAGGTGTGATGCAAACCCTCTTGAAGAGGTCCTCTCTGGATCCAGCAGTTTCAGAAAACAGCCATCCAGTCTCTAATACTCCCTTCCTGGGCAAGATGATTGAAAGAAAGGTGGCTGGCCAGCTGCAGGCACGCCTGGATTACCTAGGCCTGTTCCAGTCTGGTTTCAGCATCAAAATAGCCTTGGTGGCCCTGACTGATGACCTTTACCAGGAGAGAGATGGGGCAGTGTGACCCTGTTGGTTTTCCTTGACCTCTCAGTGGCTTTTGACACCATTGACCGTGGTGTCTTTCTGGAGCAACTGAAGGAGGTGGGAGATGCTATATTGCAATGGTTCTACTCCTATCTGCAGGGCCTTTGCCAGAAAGTACTACTAGGATATTGTCACTTGGCCCCATGGCTTTTGGGCTGTGGGTTCCTGCAAGGATCCATTCTGTCCCTTACGCTATTTAACATCTATATGAAAACATTGGGAGCTGGCTTCTGGGGATTTGGAGCACATATGCTGATGAAACGCAGCTCTGTCTCTCTATTCCATCTGAATCAGGTGTTGGACAATGTCTGGAGGCCTGGTGTGCTTGAATGGGGACTGATAAACTGTGGCTGAATCCTGATAAGACAGAAGTGCTATGGGTGGATGTTTTCCATGTCCATGAATTAGGTGTATGACCTGTTCTGGGAGGGGGTTGTACTCCCCCTGAAGCAATAATAGGTACATTTCCAATATTCCCTGGTTAAAACTCAAGGCCACCAATAGTGAATAAAATCTGCTCAATGAGGATTTCTAAAACAATCTAAAGAGTTCCTAATTTTACTGCAGTTAATTATTGCCATAAAATTATGAAAACAATCCCTATAATAAGGAAGCTACCATATATTTATTAACTTTTATCCAAAAAGCCTTCAATTCCTCTGTGGTAATTACAGATGTAAAGTAGTTTCCCAGATTGATATATAAATTGGATTATCCTTTTTTGATATGTATGAGTTGATACATTTGAGAAAAATGTTTTTTGGATTAATAAGTAAAATACATTCAAACTATGCTAACTTTAAGTTATTACTTTATCTCACTTATTAGAAACTATTTGCAAGTTCTCAAAGTCAAACTTTTGTACCTGTTCAAAAGCTCTTTGCTTGTCGGTCTCGAATCTATTCCTTATAAAAGATTACAGTACAAGAGATCCAATGATTAAGGAGGCCAGTTTGACCCTCTTTATTAAACTTAGGATCAAAAAGAACTGAGGCTGTGGGAGACTGAAATAAACTTACAACTTTTTAAAGTTTATCCCTTGATTATAGACATCAACTAAAATTTCATTTGTTTAATATAATGCTGGGGAAAACAGAAAGGAGTAGAAAAAGAGGAAGGCCAAACAAGAGATGGATTGATTCCGTAAAGGAAGCCACAGACCTGAACTTACAAGATCTGAACAGGGTGGTTCGTGACAGATGCTCTTGGAAGTCACTGATTCATAGGGTCGCCATAAGTCGTAATCGACTTGAAGGCACATAACAACAACAAACAAAAAATGTGCTGCCTTTCAATATAAATATTCCAGAATTGGATATAATAAGGATACAAAAATAAACACAACAACAAAAATCACAGTTGAAAGTTAAGTCTGGGAAATAAAAAAAGTTTTAGCCTGTTGCTGCAAAAATAAATAACAGGTAGGCACCAGGTGAACCTCCCTGGAGAGAGAGTTTCATAACCAGGGCACACATTTAAAGAGGCATGCTCTCATATCACCACCCATCTCTCTTCTGATGGCAGGACCCCCAAAGGTGGGTCTGTGATGTATATAGCAAGCAGACCGATATAGAATATTGTCTTGTAATAAAGCCCTCAATTATATAGCAATCCTCGGGCAGCACCCCACAGTTGGCTTTATTGACTTTTCTGTGCAGATGAAAACTTGGAGATGCAGAGTAAGGTCCTGGTGGGACACTTGTTAATGGCAGTCCGTTTAACTATTGCCAAACTTCAGAGAGATCTGAAGGGTGCTACCCTTGAATATTGGTACCATGAGGTGTGGTACCTTTGTATTCATGGAAAAGCTGGTGCAGAGACTAGGAGTACTTTGTGGTCATTCAAAGACAGACAAATTTGTGAATATTTGGTATGATTTTATTAGTTTTGTTATGAAAGAATACAATAGGAATCCTCCCCCACATTATACAAAAAATTGAAATGCTTGTCAAACTGTTTATTTACATGTCATAGGCTTGGTTCTCTCTTTTATGCTTTGTTTTCTTGATTATGATTATGTTTGTATTGTAATGACACTAAATATGTGTTATTCCTGTCTTGCTTATAGTTTGGGTAGAATTTATGTGGTTAGATTGTCAAATTTGTGTTTGTTTGTTGTACGTAATTGTGTCTTTTATATGCTACTGAGTGCAACAGTGTGAAATTAACATTGTTTGCTTATTTATATATGTTTAGAAAATCAGTAAAGAACACTTACCAAAAGAATTAAATTCTTCAACTTTTTCAAATTAATATTACAACATTTTCACTGGTTTTAAGTACATTGTACTTGGGAATGGCCCCAAACTCAGCTCCCTGTATTTAAAAACGCAAGTTCTTTAAAGGTGAAGGTCTTGGATAATACATTGACAACCAGGTTGCTCCTGAGACTGTATGAATTGTTGATCCTTCTTTTCTATGGGAACTCTATGAAAAAATCCACTTGAAAACCAAGTAGTGTGTCTGTCCTGTCTGATCCTGAATACGTAATCATAAACAGGTTGAAGAACTTATTTTTTCCTCTCTCCAATGCTGGAGTGCAAGACAGATACTGGCACCAAATGGGGTATTGTCAAAGTGCTACTATCACAGGCCAGTGAATGTGGGTCAAGAGTACCTCATGAAGTTGCATCAACTACATAAAGTATCCAGAAATAAATCTTTCTTCTTGCGTGTTCCCTAGTTGGATCAGTTAAGAATGAGTGGCCACCACAGTTGTTTCCTGTGCTACAGTTGCTTTCCATAGTTTGCCAGTTTATTTCAATGAACTTGTGTACAAAGTGTCCTGTTTGCTGTTGTCTGCATGCTTGATAGCAACATTTTCAGTGAGTCATTCCTGATCTTGGTTCCTAAGCCTCTGCTGCAGTATGCATCTTTCTCCTTCCTTGTAGCTTGGTGAACTGACAATCCTTCAGCTCCTGCAATGGCAGGACACACACAAAGACTGCAGGGTGTCTTCATAATGTTGCTTCCTCCCTGCTAAAACAAGATCAGCACAGCACATGTCTTGTTTCTGTTATTTGGACTGATTGCAGGTGCTGCCACCACTCACCATATGCTCAGAGGCACATGTTACCATATTCTTACAAACTACACAGGAAATAGATTGGACTGTGAAAGTCCAACCCAAATTGTGTTTGCATTTTTACAAATTGGTAGGGCAGTACAATATCTCAGAGAGGAGATCAGGTCTTCTGCTCCCCTGGTGCATTCACTATAGCTGCCCAATTTCCTTGCTTTTTAAAGTTTGATAGAAATATCTGTTGGCTATAGGTACGTTCTTAAACCGCAAGGTTTTTTGCCTATTTCACCTTCATATTTTTGTCATTGTTTTAGGATGTCATACCAATGACACAATTTCATAACTGTATTGGCATTCTGCCAGCTTTTAATTATGTACCTGTTTACCCAGGCATTCCCTTGATCTCTAGACCTGAGCTTCCTGTTTTAATTGCTGTGTTGTTTTAATAGGATTGTTTTATTGTCTGTTTTAATTATGCATGTTTATACTTTAATGCTTGTGTAACTGGTTTTTATATTTTGTAAATTGCTTAGAAGCCTATTTTGGCATTAAGCAGCAAATAATAAATCTTTTACACTATCAGCTTCTTGGAGTTGAACATCACTGATGTTCTCCTTCACCTGTTTCATGAGGGTTTTGTGGTGTAGATGGGCCACTCACATTATTCATTGCATGGATGTTTTCACAAGTGGTTTGTACATCATTAATACTAAGAGGTCCATTTTTCAGACAGTCACTCATGAAGCTAATGAATTCAATCTCTACTGGTGCTTCAGGGCTGTAGTTGTTATAGATTACATTGCTATTGTCCTGGCTTAATGCATGTGTGGCATTCTTTACCCAGCCTGGCTGATGATATCTAACATCACTGGCATGCCCAGTGGGTTGATCGCTGTATTTAGTTAGAAGTTCAGAGCTGTTTCCACTCTTCTTTACAGCTTAAGTAACAGTCAGTTTTATTATTTATATTAGTTGCTGTTTTTCAGAAAAGAGAAAATCAAAACAACTTACACAAACTATATAGTCAATCTCAGTCTTACGTGGCCCACTTTCATCTGTGGCAATCTACAATGGATTACCTGTAGCACAATGGGAGCTATTTATGCCAATAAATTATTATTCATATCAAATTTATAATACACATTTTGATTTTGTAACATCTACGCAGGAATTTTTTATATGTTTAAAAGAGAGTAAGCTGTACTTAACGCAGTAGATGTAATCTCTGGGGGTGTGAGTGAGATGGGGAGAGGAATCCTTCCCTGACTGTCCTCGGGCACCTCCTTTCTGTCCCTGTGGAGAAAACAGGAGGTGCCCGAGGACAGCCAGGGACTGATTCCTCTCCCCATCTCACTCATATTTCTCTAGCCAAATTTTGATTGATGTCATTGTTGAGGTGATATTTATAAAGAAAGTTTACGGGGGGGAAAAAAAGCTCTTTATGTGTTTAGGATCCTAACAACTGGTCTTACTAATCTAAACATAGACCAAAGTTTATAAGGGTATAAAAACTCAGTTACTCTGACTCATGAATGGTTACAATATAAATCCAGGACATATTGGCAATTTTTTGGACAAAGCTGCAGCCAATTTGAATGACACCCCCTTCTCACTCCCACTGCAGCACTTGTGAACATGGCCACATGTAGATTCCAAACTTGGGGTGGGGAACAAGTTCAAGAAAAAACGTGACCCAACTGTATTCCACCCATTTCCCATGGAACCATAAATCTAACCAAGTGCTCTTAGACAAAGAATAGAACTGAAAAACTGAAGAACCAGTTGTAGGTTTTTCCATTTGCCTGCAGGGGACAGTGTTGTGCTAGATATATATATATATATATATATAGCATTTTTTTGTGTATGTGGTAAAAATTCCCACAATAATTTCTTTGCAAAAAATGAAGTGTTTTTGGTACCTCAAAGGCTTGCGACATAAAATTTCCCATGAACTAGACACCACTTCATGTATCTGATAAAGTATTATTGTCAGCTGGCAGTTACAGGGAAAGAGAGGTAGTAGCAGGTCTTTGACATTTCTAAGCAGAGCTGAAATGTATACTCGATAAGAACAGTGTAACCCATTCACAATATGCTATGCTGTGCACATGTAACTCGGGTAGTGGGAGGAAACCCATGTTCTTGAATTTAAGTCCAAATTGAATGGAACTTGGGTGTTGTACTTGATACATATACACGTGTAGGCATATGCATTCATATTCCCTCTTTCTCCTCTCCAGTCAACTGAAGTTTTTTTGCATCAGACAAAGTAATGCAAGTCCACTGAAGCCAACATATCATACATAATCTTTAAGGTGCCATGAGACTTTGATGTGTTTGCTGTTTAAAATATCTATAGTATTTATATATGAGAGAGTAGGGCAAAGCAGTAACCAACGTCCTGAAATGAAATACTTGGTGGTGGCTGGCTAAAATGGATTGGTATTATCAATAAGCACAGATTATAAAAGAGGCTGGTATTTGTCTTTCTCATGTACAGAACACATTGCACAATGGCACATGCTTAATAGTGATTGTATTTCAGTCTGAGCTTCAGATTACATACATACTGAATTATTTTATATGACCAGTGGGGATTATGTTCTTGGAAAAACTGACAAAGCACATTTTAGTAATGTAAAGATACTCCTTGGAGGGAATGTACAGCTTCTTTGCCATAACACTTATTAATGTATGTAGGGGATGAACATTTAAGGGTACTTTGGGTTATATACAATGAGATTGTTTAGCTGAAGGTAAGGTAGTGAGGCAAGCAATTTTCTGTGATTCCTCCCTGTCCCTTGCAATCTCTCCCTCCACCCCCGCCACCCATTGCTGAAAATTGCTGCCCTTCTCATTTGCTGAAGGAAGCGTTACTTTCAGCTGAGAAACCCTGTTGGGTACAACCCATTGCTTATATCTTCCACTACCAGTTCTTTTTGTTCTATTGGATTGTATCCAATTGTGTCCCTCTGCACAGACAGCAGAGGAAGGGATTTTTTTGCAAATTGATGCTTATGCTTATTTCTGTGCCTCTCCTTGTTACCTCCTGTGCTATTCCAAAATGTCCCCCAACTTTCTTGAACAGATTGGCGGAGGGGTGCTAGGGGCCATAAATGGAAGGGAAAATGTGAAAATCGCCACCCCTTCCAAGTTTGGCTCCTCTGGATTGAAGACTGTTTCATGAGCAGAGGCACGCAATCGGAATGCATTTTTTGAATTATAGCCTAGTAAGAAATAATAATAAAAATTCCTGGCTATTGTTTATTTCATTTATCAATCACTTTCTATGAAACTATCTAGTTTTAGCATTCCATTTTATGCAGTTCTCTGCCACAGTGAAACAGGAAACAAAGCACAGTATGCAAAAGAGAAAAAATGCCTTCCTAAATTAATATTTAGAGGGAGACAATGTTAATGGAGGCAATATTAATGGAGGAATGCTCACATGCCATTCAGGTGTCAAGAGATTGGTCTAGAACAGTACAATTGTATGCTCAAGTTACACTAGCTAGGCAAGAATTGGGTTGCTTCTCATCTTGCGCTGGTGGGAAACAATTTGAATACAGTGAATTTGCATCATTGTGAGCTGGTGCTGCATGTTGCCAGTGTTGCTCTATAATGAGACACCACCAGCGCAAGAGAGATTTGGCGTTTGCATGATAAGGAGGAGCAAGACATTGCTGATATGTCCATGATTGTTCAGAGGACAGTTTCTCATAGAATCATAGAATAGTAGAGTTGGAAGGGGGCCTATAAGGCCATCTAGTCCAACCCTCTGCTCAATGCAGGAATCCAAATCAATTATTCTGGGATGATCGAGAAGAGATCCCGGCCCTCCTGTGTGTGGCAACCTTTCATGTACTTGAAGAGTGCTATCATATCTCCCCTCAGTCTTCTCTTCTCCAGGCTAAACATGCCCAGTTTTGTCAGTCTCTCCCCATAGGGCTTTGTTTCCAGTCCCCTGATCATCCTTGTTGCCCTCCTCAATGTCTTCTCACATTCCCCTACCCCCACAGTACTAAAGCAGGTGTGCCAACTGTATGCTTGACTCTCAACTCTCACCAGCCCCAGCCAGCATAGCCAGTGGTCAGGGATTATGAGAGTTGCCACACTAGTGGGGAAGAGGCAGGATGGGGCTAAGCAATCACTGCAGCAGACAGTTTTTCAGTGCAACTCCCTACATTGGGTGGGTGAATATAGTCTCAGTGGTTACATTATTTTCTCCAGCAGGCAAATCTCCAAACATTGTCCTGAAGAGAGATTATCAATAGAGGACTAGGGGTGGGCGTACAAATGAAAGCACAACTAGGGGAGTAGTGTTTCTAAACATACACACTTGTCAACTGCAAATGAGCTGCAGCCACTGGGGTTGGTCTGTTGTAGCTGCTATCCACTATTCATTACTGTGCCATGTCTCTCTTGCCTCACAACAGTCAGTCATTCAAGAATGTTCTTCTCCACATCCACTGCCAGGCAGCACAAGCAGCAGACTGGTGGGAAGCCAGTTTTTCTTGTGTTGGGGTTGCTGCCTCTTTCTTCCATAGGATCTTACGCCGCACAGACATGCATGACAGGAATGTAACAGATGCAGCAGTATCCAGAATCAGAATATAGATACACCTCTGTTGAGTAGCTTTGCATGTACATTGCCCCTGCACAAATAAAAAGAGAGCAACTGCATGCTTCTGTGTTACTGTCAATGCTCACTCCACTGTTGATGCTGTTCAATAAAAGCTGTGATCATGTGAACTGTCTCTCTGTTCTCATAATGACTACTACAAAGTGAACTACACCTTCCCATTACTCACCTCGGATGTCTTTGTGATGGAAGACTCACAGTGCGGGGCGAGGGGTGGATTCAGCACCATCACACCAGCTTTGGGAGTCTTGTTTCTTGCCCATGGTCATGTTCCCAGAAGATGAGTGAAGAGCCTCTAACACCTAAGTGTCCTCTTGATCTCTCCTCCCTCTTTCTGTTACTGGTGAGATGATAAACCAGCAAGTGGTATTACTGCCATGTGGGAGATTAATATAAGATCTTGTGTGAGTCGAAGCCATAGACACTGGCAAGCAGTTCAGTGACTAGAGGTGGATGAGTGGCTGTGGTGGGATGAAGGGGACTTAGAGAATTAGTGGCATCTTGAGATACAACACCATCAATTACCTGAATGAGCCCATTGGTCTATGTATGTGTGGCTTTCCCCCCAGCCTTTTCTGGATTATCACAGCCAGGTATCAAACCCAGAGTGTAGATTGGGTCAGTGTTGTTCCACCCATGTGGTGGCCTTTCAATACTGGATGACATTTCCCCAGGGCTGTGTTTAGGAAAGACATGTTATGGGCTAGGCTGTTGAAAAACTACCAGTGTGCCATTTTTGTGAGTGTCTCTCTTGCCTCTTGGCCATGTGACTTGTTATCCATGTCTTGGGAGTATTCTTGTATCTAGTGCTGCTCCAGGATGTCCAGGTGATGGGAGCGGCCAGGAGTGTGTTTTTCCTAAGATTACTATGCCACCTGTGTCCTTTCACAGAATGGCTGTGTCTGTTACTGACTTAGTAATATTCAACATATTGTATGTGGAGCTGTCTTTGAAGAGTGTTCAAAAATGCAGCTGCTTCAAAAGGCAGTTCCTATACTAATAAATTGGCCTGGCGTACATAAGGGGTTGTCCAATGGTGCCTTTGCACTAGTGGAAGGTGCTTCTACAGTGCCAACCTACTGCAGCCACTTCTGCCATATCCTGTACTTCCAGAGGATCCGCCATCCCTTAGGAGACCCTTTTGGAGATGGGTTGGCATGAGCAACTGCAGATGGATTAGTGAAAATCAGGTGCCATGTTAGCACAAAGCCACCACTGAGTCCTATAATTCTCTCTCCTGCATCCCAAATAGCAGGCTGACGCAAAGCTGAGCATCAGAGTGTGAGCAGAGTGAGCAGTAGATTCATGTGGCAGACTGCAGTCTTTGAATATATCCTGCCGCAGATCATTTAGGACTCAACAAAGTCAAACACAGCACTTTGAATTGGGCTCAGAAACCAACTAGAAGACAAAAAAGATCATATTTTTGTTGATGATACTAAAGCTCTTGAATGCTGTCCTTTGGAAAGCCTGTTTGGCTTGCTCATTGCTTGACTTTTGACACACAGTGAAAAAGTTGCTTTTTCCAGAGGGAAATATCAGTAATTTAAGATATGCAGATGATACCATACCACTAGCAGAAACCAGTAATGATTTGAAATGAATGCTGATGAAAGGTAAAGAGGAAAGCACAAAAGCAGGACTATAGCTTGTTGGAAGTGGGGCAAGAGCAACTCCTGTTTTGTTCTTTTGTTTGTGCTCCAGAGGGAAGATAGAGCTAGGATCCTCCAGATGGATAGGCTTGTTTACCTTTACCTGTGATGGTTTGACTGACTTCCTTCTGTCGCTAGACTGTGACGTCTTTAGGGAAGCTTACCTGCCCCTTCCGCCCTTTCCTCTCCTTTGTTCTCTGACTGTCCAGGAGAGAGGAGACATTCCTTTGTCTCTGCTCTCTCCAAGCCATGAGGCTAACTCCCGCATCTGGGCATTATGCCTCCAACTTTGTTAGTTAGTTAGAACTAGATATGCTTTTCTATCTACTATATATTTCTATAAATAAAGTAGCTTTTCTTATTTTACTAAGTCTCCAGTCTCAGTGATGCTGATGCAGGGTAAAAGCCTGCTTTCTTAGGTAAACGCACGCACACACTGGCACACTCGCATTTCAACATCTGTTACTCTGCTGCTGTGGTGTTGCTTTAAACGAAATTAAGCACACAAATTACACACAGCGCAACACAGCTGAACATCAAGAAGACTAAAGTAATGACAACAGAAGATTTATGTAACTTTAAAGTTGACAAGGACATTGAACTTGTCAAGGATTATCAATACCTCGGCACAGTCATTGACCAAAATTGACAATATTGACAAAATTGACAATAGTCAAGAAATCAGAAGAAGGCTAGGACTGGGGAGGGCAGCTATGAGAGAACTAGAAAAGGTCCTCAAATGCAAAGATGTATCACTGAACACCAAAGTCAGGATCATTCAGACCATGGTATTTCTGATCTCTGTGTATGGATGTGAAAGTTGGACAGTGAAAAAGGCGGATAAGAGAAAAATCAACTCATTTGAAATGTGGTGCTGGGGGAGAGCTTTGCGCATACCATGGACTGCGAAAAAGACACATAATTGGGTGTTAGAACAAATTAAATCAGAACTGTCACTAGAAGCTAAAATGATGAAACTGAGGTTATCCTACTTTGCACACATAATGAGAAGACATGATTCACTGGAGAAGACAATAATGCTTGGAAAAACAGCAGGGAGTAGAAAAAGAGGAAGACCAAACAAGAGGTGGATTGATTCCATAAAGGAAGCCACAGACCTGAACTTACAAGATCTGAACAGGTGGTTCACGACAGATGCTCTTGGAGGTCACTGATTCAAAGGGTCGCCAATCAACTTGAAGGCACATAACAACAACAATTTGGGTCTAGTGATAACTGAACCTGCCTTTTGTTTTTATTGATATTGTTCTTTGCTAACTGGGGGGAGTGGGTCCTTGATGCACAGAAAAGTGGAATATAAAAATTTAAATAAGTGTGTTGCTTTGTGGCATGGGAAGCCAGGCTTCTAATTTTACCGCCTCTTTTTCCCACTTGAAATCTGTTCCAGCAGGCACTGCCCTTATGGGGGCCCTATTTCAATCTTTCAATGGTTTGCATTACTGTGTGTCAGCTGTTACTGGACTTGATTTCGTAGTGTGCATTCTTCTTTGTGCAATTGGCTTCCTTGCAAAATGCTTCTTCCACTCATGCAAACACCAATTACAGTATTGTCCGTGTGGAGTTCTTGAGCCTTTCTTCTGAATTTTGGCCTCATGAATTTTTTGGGCAGGCCTCCTGCATGCCAGTCTATGGACTGGGCTGGTTGCTGTGACTGGAATAGCACCCTTCTTCCCTTTCTCACCCAAAGGATTGTGCTTGGCATAATGCTTGCTTGCATGCTGCTCTTTGTTTTGGCTGTCAGGGGATTAAACCCTTGTCGGAGGACCCTAATTGATCTTGTGGCTACAGGTGTCAGTTGCTGTTCTTCAAATCCTTGGGGCATGGAGGCCCCTTAAGAAGGGGAGACAGTGTGCGTTCTTCCTGGCTTGGGTGTGTGTGGCTGGTTTCATGTTATCATCATGGTGTGTCTCCCATTGCTGCACTTTGGTGCCTTTCCTATATCCATGCTCGGTGTGATGATTGTTGGTTCAGAGTTGCCAGAGATGCTATGGAAGTAGCCATAGGCGTTGTTGTAATCTTTTGTTTCTACTGATACAGTGTTGCTTTCTACTTTGTTGCTGGGTGTGCAGAGGGTTGTAACTACATTTACTGTATGCTGGCAGAGCTCTGGTGTAGCCCTGGCATTGCAGTTGCTTGCATAGTGGGACCATAGAGTTATTCTATTTGCATCCTGAAAGTAAATAAGAAAATATTAGGAGACCAAATGAAAATAAGCCGCTACCAAAGCCCATAAAGGAATAGCATGAACATGTAAAGAAAGATTTGGTAAAATCATTTGGAATGCTAAGTGGAAGAAGCTCTACAATTTCAGAAATAAAAACAGTATGAAAGAAACTTAGGACTTCAAGAATGATCCAGAAATGAAAGAAACATAGCACTTCAAGAAGGATGCAGACAAACTGGAACAGGTTCAGGGGAGGGCAACAAGGATGATCAGGGGACTGGAAACAAAGCCCTATGAGGAGAGACTGAAAGAACTGGGCATGTTTAGCCTGGAGAAGAGAAGACTGAGAGGAGATATGATAGTACTCTTCAAGTACATGAAAGGTTGCCACACAGAGGAGAGCCAAGATCTCTTCTTGATCGTCCCAGAGTGCAGGACACGGAATAATGGGTTCAAGTTGCAGGAAGCCAGATTTCGATTGAACATCAGGAAAAACTTCCTAACTGTTAGAGCCATACGACAATGGAACCAATTACCTAGAGAGGTAGTGGGCTCTCCGACACTGGAGGCATTCAAGAGGCAGTTGGACAGCCATCTGTTGGGAATGCTTTGATTTGGATTCCTGCATTGAGCAGGGGGTTGGACTTGATGTCCTTATAGGCCCCTTCCAACTCTACTATTCTATGATTCTATGAGCGCTGAATTTATAGAGATGGTATACTTTAAATGCAAATTCAAACAACATAATTACAACATTTAAAAAGAGAACTGTGACCAAGTAATTAGCAGATCGACAGACCCTGATTGTTTATTTTAAATTACCCTTATGAAAAAGCTAGTCAACCTGCTAGTGTAAATTCATGGTACTAGGATGAATTACTACACCTTCAGATGCTGTGAGAACTATCTACAAAATAAAAAAAAATGAGACAAACAAATCTATTTCCTTTATTTTGGTTGGTTAGGGAGGATGGATTGAGAAAGGATTCAACAAGGGTTTTTGATATTGTTCCACATGATTCAATCATAAGTAGCATGGGTACATAGGGAACAGAAGGTAGCATTGAATGGTTGGATATGCATGTGATTTGGAAGCCGTATCTTGTGATGGTGTAATTTAGTGGGTTAAACTGGGAAGAGGCAAGCAGTGGTCTGTAAGTTTCATTCTTTAGGTTCATTGTTGTTTTGATATCTTAATTGTAGACTTATATTTTAAGGAGTGCAGAATTGAGTGCATTCACCAAAAGAATTTCCCCTTTAATGCTTCCCATTGGCATCTAGTTGGCCACTGTGAGAACAGGATGCTGGACTCAATGAGCCATTGGCCTGATCCAACAGGCTCTTCTTATGTTCTTAAGTTTTCATCTGAAATTTCCATATTGCCTTAAAACATGAAGAATTTAAAAGCAACTGCGCGGGGGGGGGTGATTATTGGAGTACCTTCTGGGAAGGAAGCAGAAAATCCATGTGCTGATGCATTCTTCCAAATTGCTGCACACATCCTTTGAAAGAGTATAAATATTGGTGCATTCTGGTTAAGACTTTTGAAATCTAAGATCAAAGCATTACAATGGATTTTAGTTTGCACTCCCAGACACAATACTGTTTCCAACAGCTTCTCATACAATGTCATCTAACAGTCGTCA
Organism: Rhineura floridana; assembly: GCF_030035675.1. Classification (NCBI taxonomy): domain Eukaryota; kingdom Metazoa; phylum Chordata; class Lepidosauria; order Squamata; family Rhineuridae; genus Rhineura; species Rhineura floridana. The sequence continues at coordinate 138,457,937 of NC_084482.1, read as the reverse complement.
AGGGAAGAAGATTCCAGTTATCTGGAAACTTGTTTTATTGTTTAATTGTTTCTTACAATTGGAAAGCATTCCCTGATATCCAAACTAAATTTACCTTGTTTCAACTTTAACATTACTAGTTGTTTTTCTCCCAAGGGCTTTGATAACAGGCTGTTTTCCCTCTTTTTTTTGGCAACTTTTTGAAAACTGCCATAATGTTCCTCCTTAATCTCTTTTCCAGGTCTCTGATTCTCAAATAATGGCATGGTTTGTGTCGCCTCCCAAAACCTGCTACATAGCACATCCAGAATGATACAGTGTTCTAATGTAGCTGGAGCAAGGCTGCCAGGTTCTCCCAGTGAATTAGTATCAACCAACGCAAGCAGGGCATGGTCAGAGACCACATTTAGAAACTGGGAACTGAGCAGGGAAGTAAACAGCAATGCTCCACTTCCTAAGCCAATCAAAGTGGGCACACAGAATGTGGGCCAGGGAAGCAGTCTTCAAGCAAACTCCCAGAATAGACTTCCTGCATCCTTTCTGGCTGGAACTGTGTGACTGCAGCTTTTCATGCTTTCTGCAGTGTGAACCACATTGTGGGAGCCGTATTTAGACAATTTTCTTTACAAATTAAAAATAATAATTTAATTCAAATTTCTCTGTTGCTCATAGATTTGCACAATCAGAGTTCCTGTAACCACATTCCCCAGAACAAACTTACAATCCCCTTCAGACCTTCCTGCTAAATATGGGGCGTTTGGGGTGGAGTGGGTGGGACCTGTGCAAGGTGTGACAGCCCCATCACGAATACCTGTCCAGGATCCCTGAATAGGGCTCTATTTGCATGCAATGGTGCATGAGACGTTTTTTCCTTAAAGAAATCTTCACTTCCTTTTCCAGATCCATGGAAATTTCAAATTTATATCAAAGGAATATAGAATCACAAGACATGGAAGAGACACCAAAGGTCATTTAGTCCAACGCCCTGCACAAAATCCACTGCTATAATATCCCTGAACACCAAAGTCAGGATCATTCAGACCATGGTATTCCCAATCTCTCTGTATGGATGTGAAAGTTGGACAGTGAAAAAAGCGGATAAGAGAAAAATCAACTCATTTGAAATGTGGTGTTGGAGGAGAGCTTTGCTTATACCATGGACTGCAAAAAAGACAAATAATTGGGTGTCAGAACAAATTAAAGCAGAACTGTCACTAGAAGCTAAAATGATGAAACTGAAATGATGAAACTGAGATTATCATACTTTGGACACATAATTGACATGATTCCCTAGAAAAGACAATAATGCTGGGAAAAACAGAAGGGAGTAGAAAAAGAGGAAGACCAAACAAGAGATGGATTGATTCCATAAAGGAAGCCACAGACCTGAACTTACAAGATCTGAACAAGGCGGTTCACGACAGATGCTCTTGGAGGTCACTGATTCATAGGGTCGCCATAAGTCGTAATTGACTTGAAGGCACGTAACAACAACAACATATCTCAGATAAGTGGTCATCAATCCTCTGCTCAGTTACCTCTAACAAAGCAGAGTCCACTGCCTTCTGTGACAATGTGGTCCACTGGTCAATAGCTTGTACTACCAGGAAGTTCTTCCTAATATTTGGTCGAAACATGGTAGTTCAGGATATTTAGACTTAGGAGAGACAATGGGAGCTGTAACAGTGGTGTTCTGTTTGAACACATATCATATGAAGATATTTGACTTGTAAAACGTAGACTGGCTCCATAAGGGCTTGGTATTTAATTTCCCTTTAAGCATGCTTTCTTGGAAATGTCCCATTCAATTCTAGTAAATGTGCTTAGGATTGCAGCCTTTAGTTCTTTAAAACAATTTTAAATTGTACCTGGCAAACAAGTACATAAATTACAGAGGAAATTATTGTCAAACTATTAGATATCTCACTGCCTGCCCCCCCCAATTTTAGCAAAATACATTGGTTTAGGCATTGATCTACTAAGGAGGAAGCAACATATTGATTTTTATTGACTCAAGATTCATATAATGATACTGTATAGATGTTCCACCTTGTGGGATGATTCACATGCATCTGTATAAACAACTAGGAAATTTTGGGGTCAAGGTTTGAAGTGTAGCAAAACAAACCACATCCTGAAATAAGAGCAGTGAAAAGAGAAACCCCTTTTTGTTTCTTTTAAGACAGAGAATGCCAAAATGGTAAAATCCTTTTATAATAGTAAAATACCATGTTTATAACTTTAAAAAAAAAAACTAAACGTTTTTATAAATATTTCAAATGTACTAATTTGCTGATTATACAGTAACAAGACAGTCTTTTTTTTCTTTTGATGTGCCATTTTGCCTGAAATGCAGGTGGTAGGTTATCTTTCTAACAAGGACATAATATGTTTTATTAACATCATGTTGTCATATGTCAAAGGGAGATTAATTTGAAGTTATAAAAGCTTATTGGTAGAACAAAACTGAAACAGTATATGGCGTAAAAAAATGAAAGATTTAGCTTCTGCTCCAGCCACCTCAAAAATCTTTTCAGAAAAAAAAAGTTGTCTGTATATCTAGCTAACGCCAAGAGCTGCTGTATATTTCCTTTTCCTTTTCCAATTGTGCAGCGGCAACTCTGCTTCCTGTAAGGGCAGAATCTGACATGGCCCCTTCTGTGCAGTCTTCAACTCCTCCTCCTTCCCTGTCTTGCTTTCAAACACTCAATACATTTAGAGACTGATCTTGTGCAGAAAATATCCCTGACATTTGAAGAGCTCCAGGGATTCACTGAGCATGCTCAGTCATCTCTGTCTACTAGAGAGAGGAAGCTAGTTTACATAGGAGTCATACCAAGCATAGCCTGCATGTCAGTGCAGTTAACTTGCAGCAGGCTATGAGGAGAATTAGCATGTCTTTGTCCTAGGAAGTCTTTGCTGCTTGAGTTTCCCCTCCCCCCAAATTTGGCGTCAGATCTATAAGCAATTTTTAATTGTAATTGGACACAAGATACTTTAAACACTATCTTCGTTTCTATAGCCCTTGAAGGTGATTTTTCTCCCCCCCTTTCCCCCTCCCAACTCTTTTTAAAAAAATATACTTTGTTTTGAAAAGTCGGAGGCTGGGCCTTGAGCTTGTGGAACTCGGAAAAGAGCCAGGAGCTACTCAGCAGCATTTGTCCGTGTTCTTGTTGCTGGTTTTTTGGGGTGGAAGCAAGCAAGCTGGTCTTCTTTGCTAGCCCACTAAATGCTATTTATGAAGATGGACCTGTTGAACTACCAGTACTTGGACAAGATGAACAACAATATTGGCATTCTCCGCCAATTTGAAGGTAACTCAGATTCATATCACACTCTGGAGTTTTACTTTTGTAAGTCTAGGCTAAGATCTCTTTTACATTCTAGTTTTGGCAGTGCTATGCCTTTTCTTAAACTCTGTGTGGAAATGCGAGGTGGAGGGTTCTTCTCTCCCCATACTGGGGCACTAACTGCACCATTTTAAAACAAGATGTTGCCTTTTTATGTGTGAGACATTTTTCAGTATAACGTAGCTGTGTGAGGGGGCTATTGTTTAATGCTTGTCTGTCGTTGAAAGCTTTCCTATGTGCAGATGCTTTTCTCTAGAAAAGACATGCTTTCTTTATGTGCTTTACTTCTGCATAGCTTACAGGCGTAGTGTGACAATGAGCAAATCATACGGTGTGTGTGTTTTGTGTGTGCCTCAGGTTGCTTACTGTTTTTAGGGCACAATAAAGAGTTTTTACTACTCTGCTCCGGGGATTGAAGGGTGTCTGCAGTACAGAATACAGAGTGGCCCTTTGTTTGACTTCTCATTTCCTGTATAGCTCTGAGAAAGCTCTGACACAGAGGGCTGCCTCCCCTTCTCTTCCCCTCCTCAATCCCACATCTCCTCCCTCATGAACCACCTCAGCCGTCTGTCTGTCTGTCTGTCCATCTAGCAGAAAGAGCTAAACAGAAAAACTAGAAAACATAACTTTATGTTCTGGGTGGATTCTCTCCCCTTCCTTTTCCCACCCCCATGTTTGTGCTTTGCTGACATAAATTGTTGTTCCCAGTTCCTAGGTTTTACAGTTGTCTCTCTCCCCCTCCCCCCTTTATGGATCCTGGCAGCAGGAGTAGTAGAACCAAGCCACTTTTTAACTTGTTGAGTTTTATGTACGTGCAGTTTGATGAAATTGTAATGGCTTGGTTTAGCAAGGAAAGAAAGGCAACACTGAGCTAATTGTACTTGGCAGTAGGGCTGTTTTTCTGTTGCAACACACACAAACATTGCACAAATCACTTTTTTCCCTTCTTTGAAATTTTCAGTTGGAAAATTTTCCATGCTTGTTAAGAGAGTAAATTTTATTATGGTGGTCAATGAAGAACTTGCAAATGATACCTAAATATAAATCTGTTAAGATTAAAGGGAAATAAAAAATAAGGCCTTGTCAAAATGTTCATGTTGGAAACATGTTAGCTGAAATTACAAGACCTATACATTTGAATTATTGAGGAGGGTAGTGACTCTGTATTCTCTCCTGGTTAGTATTAGGGGTGTGTCTGCTACTTCATGATTTTAAACATGCAAACATTAGATTTGATTGTTTATAAATTTGGAAAGGGGGTGGACAGGAAGAAGAGGAGGGAAGGGATCAGTGTAATGGCTCAGTACCTCATTCTCTACATTTTCAGAGGGTGCTTAGTTTCTCACAAGTTTCCCAACTTTATCCTCCACTCTCCAAAGTTTTTTGCTAGTAGTAGTTGAGTTGTCTTGAGTCTGTAATAAGCTATTACGTTTCATAGTTGCTGCTTTTCCCTTTTTGTTATCTTTAATACTAAAATTAAACATGAATTCAAAGCTGAGAACAAAACCTGGAAAGATTTTATAACAAGGTATTCATATTATTTTGTTTTAAAGTTTATAAACACTATCACATGTCCCATGCATGGTGGATACTGAAGGATCTTCCATGCCTCTACCATAATCTTAATCATGCAGAAAGAGAGGGAGTAACTATTCTTTTTGGGAAGGAATATCTGGGCTGGACTGAGTGAATTCTTAAAGCAATTTCATTTCTTCTTACATTTGGAATGAATGCCTTTCATTTGTTGTTGTTGTTGTTTAATGATAATTTGGTTAGAATGTGCGTATTCTTCGCAGGAAAGGACTTTGCAGTTGCAATTTTTACATGACAGTAGAATTGGGGAAATTTCTGAAGCAAATTAGTTACCCTTTCGTGATCTTGTGGATTATATACTATAGTCAGCATGGATTTTTCTTATTCTGCAATGGTAAATTGAAAATACCCCCATGCCATTCTGATGCTTCCCATAAGCTCATTTCAAAACAAAACCTCACAAAACTTACAGTCCTGAACTCCGAAATGCTTGCTTAACAACCCTCTAAATTTTCATGGCAATACACACAACAGTCAGAGAGAATCGAGAGTTCAAAGTGTAAAAAGGGAGAGAAAACCAGACCCCATTTGTTGTCATAATCTGTTGAAATTAATTAAAAATCAGCCGTGTTCACAGCGTACCTGTAATCCTATTACTGACCTTGCCCCATACTCTGACCTTCATCTTCTGCAGTTTAAAAGTTAAAAAAATGCCTGGTTGATCTTTAATTAATTTAAGAAATTTAGCATTGAACTCAATGATAAGGCCGGGCATCTCAGTAAGAACCAACTGTCAGTGTTCTAAAAGCCAGACTCACAGTTGCTGGGCTTGCCTAATCAGGGGGCCACACCCACACCAGACTTTTATTTTGCTTTAGACAGTCATGGCTTCTCCCAAAGAATCCTGGGGAGTGTTGTTTGTGAAGAGTCCTAACAGGAGACTCCTATCCACCTGACAGAGCTCCAGTGGCCAGAGTGGTTTAATAGTCAGCCACTCTGATTGAAGCTCTGTGAGGGGAACAGGGCATCTCCTAGCAACTCTCAACACTAACTGAACTTCCCAGGATTCTTTGGGAGAAGCCATGACTGTTTAAAGTGGAAAAAAGGTCTGGTGTGGATATGAGTGACAGCTTTGGTTTAAATTTGGGTGGGAGACTACATGTGCCTGCCATATGATTGCCATATGTAAGGTGGTTGTGCACCACTGGATAGTGCTGAAGGAATGAATTATGACTGGTGGTGGTATGACTCTCCCTCCTCCTTGCCCCTGATTCTCTTTTTGAAATTGTTTGTTGGATGACTGCTCCCTGTTTTACATCTCAAGTGCACTCATGTCTGTGGCTCTGCTATGGGCTGCCTGTATTGGGTCTTCTCCTTTCAGTTACTGTGTGAAAATCCCCTCCCTTCCTCCTCAGTACGCAGCCATATAGATAGACTTTTTTTCTGGTAGAGCAAACAGCCTGGTTTCCTCATTGCTGCAAGTTTGGACTGTGTAGGACACAGTGGGAACCTAAGTTATTTCCCTACATAGTAAAATACAAGGAGGGGAGGCTCACATTGATCTTCTGGGGTACTTCAGAGTGTGTATTAAAGTAGCTGATGCATCACTGTATTTGAGGGGACCTAGGACAGTACTAGGACTCTGCTCGGTCCCATGAGCTTTCCAGGTGATGAAAGGATGGGTAGTGGCACAAAACCCAGTGCTCTAGAGAGACCCAGTGGGTGAGGCTGATGAAATTTGCCCCATCTTAATTGGGCCCAGAGGCATTCTGGAGAAATTAGGATAGCATCTGCAGCCACCTCAGTGCATCTCTGGAATGATGGGTCATTAACACAAATACTCTAAAAAGAGACCAGCTTCAGCAGTGGAATGTCTGGGAGCCCTGGCATTTGCCCCACTCTACTGGGTACCAATGTGCTGAGCCTACAGAATTCTGACTTGTTTTCTCAATTCCTTAGTTAGGCATATTGAACCACACTGATAGCACTTTAAAACTGCAGAAATGCATAATCCTTACCATCCCTTCAGAAGTGTGGGATCAAGCTAGAGCTGGGCCAAATATTCTGTAGTGATTCTTTTTAGGTTTTTTTTTTTTTGCAAGACTTTGAGATGGTCTTATGGGGAGAATGGGGTGGCAGAGGCAAGGCATCTTCAGAGGCATGGGAAGAATGGCAATATTTTTGGAGAGTTGGCCAGAAAAGTGGTAGCAATTAGCAAAGGGTTCTTAATGAACTTTTTTTTTGCTGTAGTAGTGGCAGTCGTATAAAAGAGTCCAGTGGTATGTCCTAAGAACATAAGAAGAGCCTGCTGGATCAGGCCAGTGGCCCATCTAGTCCAGCATCCTGTTCTCACAGTGGCCAGCCAGGTGCCTGGGGGAAGCCCGCAAGCAGGACCCAAGTGCAAGAACACTCTCCCCTCCCGAGGCTTCCGGCAACTGGTTTTCAGAAGCATGCTGCCTCTGACTAGGGTGGCAGAGCACAGCCATCACGGCTAGTAGTCATTGATAGCCCTGTCCTTCATGAATTTGTCTAATCTTCTTTTAAAGCCATCCAAGCTGGTGGCCATTACTGCATCTTGTGGGAGCAAATTCCATAGTTTAACTATGCGCTGAGTAAAGAAGTACTTCCTTTTGTCTGTCCTGAATCTTCCAACATTCAGCTTCTTTGAATGTCCACGAGTTCTAGTATTATGAGAGAGGGAGAAGAACTTTTCTCTATCCACTTTCTCAATGCCATGCATAATTTTATACACTTCTATCATGTCTCCTCTGACCCGCCTTTTCTCTAAACTAAAAAGCCCCAAATGCTGCAACCTTTCCTCGTAAGGGAGTCGCTCCATCCCCTTGATCATTCTGGTTGCCCTCTTCTGAACCTTTTCCAACTCTAGAATATCCTTTTTGAGATGAGGCGACCAGAACTCTACACAGTATTCAAAATGCGGCCACACCATAGATTTATACAATGGCATTATGATATCGGCTGTTTTATTTTCAATACCTTTCCTAATTATCCCTAGAATGGAATTTGCCTTTTTCACAGCTGCCGCACACTGGGTCAACATTTTCATCGTGCTGTCCACTACAACCCTGAGGTCTCTCTCCTGGTCGGTCACCGCCAGTTCAGACCCCATGAGCGTATATGTGAAATTCAGATTTTTTGCTCCAATATGCATAATTTTACACTTGTTTATATTGAATTGCATTTGCCATTTTCCCACCCATTCACTCAGTTTGGAGAGGTCTTTTTGGAGCTCTTCGCAATCCCTTTCTGTTTTAACAACCCTGAACAATTTAGTGTCGTCAGCAAACTTGGCCACTTCACTGCTCACTCCTAATTCTTGGTCATTAATGAACAAGTTGAAAAGTACAGGTCCCAATACTGATCCTTGAGGGACTCCACTTTCTACAGCCCTCCATTGGGAGAACCGTCCGTTTATTCCTACTCTCTGCTTTCTGCTTCTTAACCAATTCCTTATCCACAAGAGGACCTCTCCTGTTATTCCATGACTGCTAAGCTTCCTCATAGTCTAAGTACACTATGTCGACTGGATCACCTCTATCTATATGCTTGTTGACACACTCAAAGAATTCTAATAGGTTACTGAGACAGGACTTTCCCTTGCAGAAGCCATGCTGGCTCTGCTTCAGCAAGGCTTGTTCTTCTATGTGCTTAGTTAATCTAGCTTTAATCATACTTTCTACCAGTTTTCCAGGGACAGAAGTTAAGCTAACTGGCCTGTAATTTCCGGGATCCCCTCTGGATCCCTTTTTGAATATTGGTGTTACATTTGCCACTTTCCAGTCCTCAGGCACGGAGGAGGACCCGAGGGACAAGTTACATATTTTAGTTAGCAGATCAGCAATTTCACCTTTGAGTTCTTTGAGAACTCTCGGGTGGATGCCATCCGGGCCCGGTGATTTGTCCGTTTTTATATTGTCCATTAAGCCTAGAACTTCCTCTCTCATTACTGCTATTTGTCTCAGTTCCTCAGAATCCCTTCCTGCAAATGTTAGTTCAGGTTCAGGGATCTGCCCTGTATCTTCCACTGTGAAGACAGATGCAAAGAATTCATTTAGCTTCTCTGCAATCTCCTTATCGTTCTTTAGTACACCTTCGACTCCCTTATCATCCAAGGGTCCAATCGCCTCCCTAGATGGTCTCCTGCTTTGAATGTATTTATAGAATTTTTTGTTGTTGGTTTTTATGTTCTTAGCAATGTGCTCCTCAAATTCTTTTTTAGCATCCCTTATTGTCTTCTTGCATTTCTTTTGCCAGAGTTTGTGTTCTTTTTTATTTTCTTCATTCGGACAAGACTTCCATTCTCTGAAGGAAGACTTTTTGCCTCTAAGAGCTTCCTTGACTTTGCTCGTTAACCATGCTGGCATCTTCTTGACCCTGGTGGTACCTTTTCTGATCTGCGGTATGCTTCTAATACAGTGTTTTTAAACAACTTCCAAGCATTTTCGAGTGATGTGACCCTTTGGACTTTGTTTTTCAGCTTTCTTTTTACCAATCCCCTCATTTTTGTGAAGTTTCCTCTTTTGAAGTCAAATGTGACCGTGTTGGATTTTCTTGGCAATTGGCCATTTACATGTATGTTTAATTTAATAGCACTATGGTCACTGCTCCCAATCGGTTCGACAACACTTACATCTCGCACCAGGTCCCAGTCCCCACTGAGGATTAAGTCCAGAGTTGCCGTCCCTCTGGTCGGTTCTATGACCAACTGGTCTAGGGCATAGTCATTTAGAATATCTAGAAATGTTGCTTCTTTGTCATGACTGGAACACATATGCGGCCAGTCTGTGTCTGGGTAGCTGAAGTCACCCATTACTACCACCTTTCCTAGTTTGGATGCTTCCTCAATTTCATATCTCATCTCAAGGTCTCCCTGAGCATTTTGATCAGGGGGGCGATAGATCATTCCCAGTATTAAATCCCTTCTGGGGCATGGTATCACCACCCACAACAATTCTGTGGAGGAGTCCACCTCTTTTGGGGTTTCGAGCTTGCTCACAGTGCCACCCTGAATGCCATGTCTTCCTCCCCCCAAAAAACAATGCACTTGGAATGACACTAAATCACAATGTAGTGCTGCTTGGGTAAGTAAGGGATGGATAACACAAGGCGTACCAGGGGCACCAATCACTGAGAGCATGGTCCAAGACTACTGTTGCCTGGATTATAACTCTTTATTTATTTATTTATTTGCTGTTGCCTTCCTTAGCAACCTGTTCTATCTGAGGTGCGATGGTTCTCACCAGAGCGGGCTACAAACAAATAGGGCTGGCTCCTGTGACGGAAGATGTTATGTCTTGCGTCAAAACTTGTAACCAGGTAAAAATTACAGATTTTTATGTACCTAGCCCGAAGGAAAGAACCCAGGCAAAGACACCAGATGAACCTCCAGCTGCAGAATCTTAGACTGGTCTTTGGGCCCCCAGTGTATAATGAGAACTATGGACTGGGAAACACAAGGGGCAGGCAAGTGCAGTCTGGTGGCTGAACTAGACCATGCGGTCTCCTCCTTAACAGTCACTCAGCAGGTCAGCAGAACTGAGCAGATACAAGAGAGCTCTAAGAATGATAACCCGACTTGTCCTGTCGGAAGCCAGTTGAGGGAGAATTGTGACTCTTCATCTCTACAATCTAGACCTCCTTCTCCCCCTTTGTATTCTGGCTTTAAAGAAACTGACTACCACACAGTAACTAACCTTTTCAGTGTCCAACTTGAGCTGACTAGGAGCCTGTTCACGAGTTGGACAGAGGATCTATCCCAGATTAAGCACCTTCTCGCGGAGTGTATGGAGCAGCTCTCAACACTTACGAACTTAAGTCTGGAGAATTTAAAGAGGAAAGATCAGCCAACTCCTATTCCTTTAGAAGGTTCAGATTTGGGACTCAAGGTCCCGGCTGATCGGGACTCTAGTACTATAAGTGAATCTTCCACCTCAGGAAATCATCACAGAACAGAAAATCAACTCAGAAAGATCAGCAAAAACCTTAATAACAGGAAGAGTGGTAAAAACACCTCGGGACCGATAAAAAATAAAATAAAATACAAACACTCAAAAGCCTTAGTGAGCCCCAAAAGGAAAATGAAAAATTTTGAAAACTACAGCAAACAGTAAAAAAGGCTCCAAAATGAACTTCAACAAACTATTTAAGTTACTAGACTCTGAGGAGAAAGGACTGAAAGTACCTGACCCTGTGAGGCAGGTCAGTAATAAAACTAATAAGACTTGATACTCAGCGGACATGCCCAACACACTGGCCGGAAGTTTCTGAAGTTTCTTCCCTGCATGCTTCTGAGAATGGATTATTAGACCTCCGGTCCACTTCTCAATATTTAAATAACGAAGAAGCCCCTTCAAATGAAACTGCAGACTGAGAACGCCCCCCAAAACCATCTCTGATAAATAAAAAATGGCACCTCCAGTTAATGGACAAAGATCTGGCTTTTCTTAATTATCCTAAACCATATGGATGGCAGTCGCAATGCGACCGCAAACTACATCTGCTGAAGCTTTTGTCAGTATCACGTCTGCGTTAGAACTAGATTCCATCTGGAAGATTGAATATCTTCATTATAATTATAAATCGGCCCGAGCATTGGTAACCTTTGCTTCAGCTACTATAGCTACAACAGTCTATTCAACCAAAGAGGCGCTTCTAAGATCAGGCATTGAGGTAAGAAGACATTTTAAGGATAATTCCCCTGCCTCGTACTTGGGAACCAGAGAGGGGAAGAGTCTTACTCCCCCAACCTGGAGGCAAACGGAGCCTTTGACCGAGGAATTAGCTAAATTGACCAGTGCCCCCTCACCCTTATTGACTCACAACCCTGGGTCAGGAACTGTAGGCCCGACGAGCCTCAAGGGTTTACATGGTGTGGGAGGGCTCCTTGAGAGAAAGGATGACCCTGTGCTTGGGAACCTTGTCCCTGAAGAACGCCTGCTCATTGAAAGTTTCGGTGCGTTACCTAAACTGGATCAGCATGAGATCTTGCTGCAACTTTCTTTCTTGAAAGATAACCTCCTAAACATGACTAATCGTGACATCGAGCTGAAACTGAACGATTTCTGTTTGCCCGTTTCTGACGTTAAGAAAGGAATACGTACCAATGTTACTGAAAATCGCTCACTAAAGGTACTTCAGAGCCATGTCAAGGATCTCAATCAGTTAACACACAGTAACATATCTCGGGAAATCCCCTCAGTATACAAGTTACATCACTCTAATTCGTCGGGACATCCAGTTTTAAACCCAGAAATAGTTGTATTGCAATCCTCTAAATTGACTCAAAATAACATCTCTTCGGGATCTGATGGTTTGGAGTCTTCCCCAAAGTCTTTGGTATTTAATAACTACGAGGGTCCAAAAAAAAAATCTGCCCTTGCCGAACATATAAAATCAAATGTATAAAACCCTCTGACTGGTTGGCCTTACAATTTCTGGAACCACATGAGTGTGGTCTACCAGACTGTAATAATAGCTCACTTACAAATACTGCTCAAATCTCTCTCCCTCGAGTACCGCACACTAATTGCTGTGTTCTGGAGGATACACGTGGCAATATGGACATAATCGAAGAGACAGACTGACTACAACTGGCGAACGGTCCCACGTCCTTAAAATTCCTCTCTTGGAACATCGCTGGGTGGAAATCTAAAAGCAGTGATTGCAACTTCTTGGCCTACTTAAATAAGTTTGACATCATTTTGTTTCAAGAGACATGGTGTAAAGACCATATCTTTGTCAATGGTTTCGTGTCCTATTGTATCCCTGCACTTCCAAATAAGAGTAAGGGTAGAGCCAGACAGGGTCTGTGCATCCTGGTTTCTTCATCCCTGGATGCTAAGATAACCGAGTTCCCGGACAGTGACTCTACTCTGATGGCCCTAACTTTAGAATTGAGATCTATACACCTAACCCTACTCTTAATTAATGTTTACTTTCCTCCAACGACTAACAGAGAGGATACCATGTCTAACTGGCTCAAAATAGAATGTCTTTGCCCACTGGACGTCTAAATTTTCCTTTGCACTCCCTATAATAGCAGGAGATTTCAATGCAAGGACAGGATCCTACCTGGCAGATGTCCCTATGACTGGCACTCCTCTCCATGTTGACAGCAGCCACTTAAGGTGCTACTCATGTCACTCTAAAGACACTCGTCTGAATCCTGCAGGAGTTAGCCTGCTCCAGTTTGTCTCCAAATTTGACCTGTGTATCCTAAACGGCTCTAGTGCAGACAATGATTGGGGGGAGTTCACTTATGTCTCCTCCAGGGGCTCGAGTGTGATCGATTATATTATTACCAACAAGGTGGTGAAAACCATGGGTTATGTTTTTAGAGTAGCAGTGTACTCTGATAGTGACCACCTCCCGCAGGAACTTTCTCTATTCCTGGTGTGCCACAGCTGAATAAACTTCTCCATGCACTTTCCAGCCTACCTATAGTGGCTAGTATTAATAAGATAAAGTGGTCTATTAAAACAGGCCAAGCTTTTAATAATTGTATTCATCTCCCCCATATAATTAGAACTGTAGGACTAATAACAACAGATAGTTCGCCAGGCAAAGGCATAACAATCTATGAGGGACTGATACAGGACATGAACTCCACACTTCAGACAACTTCAAAGAAAATCTTTAAACACCCGTCCCAAAGAACCAATATATGGTTTGACAGAGAATGTGTTGATTTAAGGAGGAGAATTCATACCGCCTATCGTCGCTACCGTAGAAATAACGAGCACCAACTCCTGCACTCATATTATGTGTTAAGGAAAGAGTACAAGAAACTCATTTCCAGGAAGAAAAACGAGGCCACCAGGGACTTATGGCAAATGCTGATAGCAGCATCTATCACCCGTAGCACCAAGTCCTTCTGGAAGCTAGTTTCTGGAGCCTTGGCTAATCATAATGGTAGCCCTGACTGTCACATTCCAGCTAACATCTGGGAGGATCATTTTCGGGCTGTGTTTAATGATCTAAAATCATCTAAACTAAGTCCTCCCCCCCATTTATCTCCTGATACCCCTGAGTGGGCCCCCGTTGATATCAAAACCATTGAGGAATTACTATCCCAACTAAAGGTGGGCAAGGCCCCCAGACCAGATGGCATTCCTTCGGAGCTGATGAAATGCAATGTCAGCTGGTGGGCTCCTCTGCTGGCCTCTCTTTTCACCTTAATAAATAAATCGGGTATAATCCCAGTAACCTGGCTGAAAGCTTATATCATCCCTATTTATAAGAATGGCCCTAAGAGTGACCCAAGCAATTATCACCCAATCAGTCTGTTGTATATTGTGGGGAAGATGTATGCCAGTTACTTAAGCTCAAAGCTGAAACAGTGGATAAGCACTAATAACATCTTGGGAGAAGAGCAGATAGGTTTTAAATGAGGACGCTCCACTCTTGATCACTGCTTGGTCTTGGCTCATCTAGCGCATAAACATTCCAAACCTTGAGGTGGCAAACTTTTCACTTCCTTCATAGACCTGAAGTCTGCTTTTGACTCCATTCCTCACGATCTTTTTAGGCCCAGCTGAGTTTTAGAAATTAGGACCGCGTCATCTGCATAAAGCAGGATGAGTACTTTTGCAAGCCCAAGTTTGGGTGGATGGGATTGTATACTTTTTAGAGCAGGGGGAAGGTCAGCCAAATATAGATTGAATAGGATGGGGGCAAGAACACACCCCTGTCTAACGCCTAGTGAAGAGTGGATCTCTCTTGAGAGGTGACCACGATTACTGCATCAAACTTGACTAGAAGTATTGTAATATAGAGCGGATATCAGAAACAATAGCCTTTTCTCTATGAACAAGAATTCTAATTTGCTCCATATTGTGAAGGTAATCACCTAACAATTAACCATGCCAAATCCAAAGTAATTGTGTTCTCCAGGAGAAAAGTCAGGCTCCCCTGGTCCATGGGATCCATTAGAATTGAACAGGTCAACTCTTACAAGTACCTGGGGATCTAGTTTCACGAAACAGTTAGCTGGAGAGCCCAAGCCAATTATGTTAAAGCCAAAGCCGAGAAAAATCTGGGTGCAATAACCCGCTTCTTTTTCTCTAAGAGTGGGAAATTTGACCCAGCAGCAGTCTGTGTTGCAAGATCCAAAATAGCCCCGATGATGCTATATGGGGCCCCAATTTGGTATCCTTATTTCAAGGGCTCACTTGAAGGAACTTTCTACCTCTTTCTTAGATCCATCTTTGGTGTCCCAAGATGTGTCTCCGGAGCTACTCTCAAATTGGAGGCTGGCCTTAATTCTATAAACTGCTTAGCCTGGACTTACACTATTCAGTACTGGCTACGCTGTTGTTCCACGCTCCCACAAGATTAATTTACGAGACAGATTTTGAGTGATCCTATTAAGTCATCCTGGTCCAAACTGGTGCTGGACAAAATTGTCTCGGTAGGTCTTTCCTTTGTTGAACTGCTCTCTATGGAACTCAGTAGGACCAAGGTGATGGTCAAACAGTGGTTAGTCGATATTGACAATCAAGAGCTTCTCGCAGCTGCCTTGGGACCCTGCTCCCCCCGTTCACTGGGTTTAATAGGTCTCCCTAGTAAAGAAGGGGTGCACTACTTAAGTTGGCTATCTGTTCCTAAGTACAGAAGGGCCTTTTCCTTGGCCTGTTTTGACGCCCTACCCTCTAAACTGTTGGAGGGCAGATTTGATAAAATCCTGAGGAACAGTAGATATTGTCCTTGTGACAAGTCTGAAGTGGAGACGGTATCGCATGTCCTGTTTAAGTGTACATTTTATGACGAGGCTAGGAAAGGTCTTTTATACCCCATTCTGCAAGCTTTCCCTGGCTGCTCCTCGGATGTTCATTTGTCAGTCCTCCTAGAGGGTACTGACAAATTAATTACTGTCCAAGTGGCCAAATGTTTGAACTTGGCCATGGTTATCAGACCTCGCAGAATTGTGCATTGTTCTTAACCCATTGTACTGTTTGAAACTGCCTTTCTGTACAGTCTATTTTAAGCATATGTTGTATGTTTTAATTGCTTTGTATTTAGTTGGTTTTAATGTTTTGCAATGGTCGGTTGACTAAGCAATAAAGATTGTTGTTGTTGTTGTTGTGCTGCTTGGGGACGCATTGTGGAGAGGTTGTGGCTGCTAGTGGCTGTTCACAGAAGTGCCGCTGCTATGGGGAAAAAGTTTTTTTTTTTAAGGGAGAAGCTTCAGCTGCTGCTGCCATCTTTCTGGTAAGCTCTTCTCCTCTGAAAATTTTATTTTACTGCTGATAATGGCAGAAAATACCCATCCACCTGCACTTTCATGGCCTATGAGAGTGGGAAGACTTTCAGCACTGTACTACATTAAGGCAAGATCGAGTCATAGACTTTCTGCATGGCTTTGGGCAAATTGCCATGCCTCTGCTTTAGTACCCATCTATAAACAATGAGTTTGTTTTGAGAAGTCAGCAATTGAGATTGGTCTCCCAAGTCCCACTACTTTTGAGACTTTTTGAACTTGTATGTTAACTTCCATTAATTTTTGTCTGGATTGCACACCAAAGATTGTAGATCACTTTGTTCATTATGGGTGCAATCCAGTTGAAAGGTCACTTCTTGAGCCCTATTGAAGTGAATTTGGAGTAGCACAAGAGCATGTAGTGACCAGGTGATCGTCCTGTTGGATTGCAATTATAAATGAGTGTTCAGTTTGGAAGCTCTCAGTACAGTGGTACCTGGACTTAGCTTCCTTTAGAGGCAAGAGCATGGTGCTTTTGTAATATCTGTTTATTTACAGGTTGACCATAAGTAGGGAAGCAAGCAGTATGTTCACACTACCAAGCTGCACATCTGTTGCTCCAAATTAGATCTCTGAGAGTGATGCCTACACCCACAAGGTGTCTTCAGATCACAGCTTTTAGTCCTCTCTGTTTCTGTCTCTGTCTCTCTCAGTCCCTATTACAAACTCCTTTTTCTTCCCACATGCTGTTATCAGTTCCCTCCCTGGAGGGAGACAGGTTATGTCACTTTCTCCAAGATCTGATAGATTTTCTCTGCCAAACAGAGATCTCTCTGTTTATCTCACAATCATTAGCTCCTGTTAAGAAACATATGCCATTCATTCTGGGTCATTGTTATTTATTCAGACTGACAAATGGAATGTTGCCCAATCACTAACAATATAATAATTCTGAAGTTCCCAATAAAAGTATAAATTTGTAGTTAAATTCTCCACTTCACAAAGGAGTTAATAACAAAGGAATCAATATTTAGGTTGTACCATCTATTTCAACTTTACTTTCTCCACACTGAATTTGCATAATTTGCTTCTAAAATACTCAGGTAAATCAAATGAGTATAATGCATGTATGCTTTCTGTTTATGAACTGGCCCAAAATGCAAATGATCTTATATGAAAAGCAACTTATTTTCTTCCTTGTATATGACTTTGATATCCCTTGTGGCTCATCTACATAAGCATTTTACTGCAGAGATTGTCTGTTTAATCACAAACTGGATTCTTCTGTCTAGGGCTTGGGTGGGAATCTGCTTCAACAATACCGATGACAAAATAATGCTGATAACCTGGAGGTCTTGTTGACGGGAATGTGTGGAAGGATACTTTCTATGGGGGGATATTGTTTACTGAATAGGAAGACGCCACCCCTGCGTAGCTGTGATTTGAGAGAAGCAGAAGTTGAAACTGGATTAGAAAATTCATTCAGAAGTGTGCAGTGGTATTGACAGGCAGGCAGACAGGGACATTCTCCATCTCTTTACCCATTGTGCCATGATCTCGTTGCCCAGCATAGTGAGGAAGTATGAAGTAATACAGACAAAAGCAATTGGCAGTTTAGAATCTGCTTTCCAGTTGAATTAGTTCTCCCTTTATGGAGAAGGTTGGAATAGGGGAAGTATTAGGACACATTTTCAGGTTAAGGAAAATACCTAGGCACAGTTTTGTTTCAGTATATTATTATTATAATGGAGTCTTGACACACATAATATGTGGACAAGAGAATTTGACATAGTGCCTCAAAAACTTGTACTCTGAGTAATTCAGTCAAGATAGACAAAAATAAAGAGGGAGGGAGAAGGCAAAGAGAATAATTTGCTACATGATGCAGAAGCATATTGGGGCACAGGCACCTTGATTTGACATAATGTGTATTAAGTAGTCCTGATAATAAAAGACTAAATGAATGAAGTAACTTTATTGGAGTCATCAATGAGCTGTGCAGCTGCCTTATGGGAAGTAGAACTAATTTATCCAGTTTGTTTGTTTGTTTATTATTTGATTTATATCCCGCCCTTCCTCCCAGTAAGAGCCCAAGGCAGCAACCAAGTATTGGCTTGGAGGTCAGCTATCTCTGAACTGATGAGGATCAGTCAGTTTTACCTAGTTCATCTTCTGTTTTTTCTAGATCAGCATTATGGGTGTACCAAGAGAGTGGTGGAGTTGGTAGGTACGGAAATAAAGATAAATGTGAGACATGTTGTGGGGAGGAAAGTGCAGTAATTCATGTACAAAAGAGAAGAGTATATTTGCTGTTTATCTGGATAACTACAAATTTTATGCAGATACTTAGGAATCTTAAAACTTGCTGGACCTAATTGTCACATTTGTCGTAGTTTTGATGAAATTTTGGGTTTTTTAAAAAAAAAGAATTGGAAACTTGCACAGAATTTGTCTGTTCACTGGAGTAAAAATGCAAGCCTTGTTGTGCCATTTTGTAGGTCTCATATGGAATGAGAGTCCACTAAGTGATGTGCTTTAGAGTGCAACTCTGAATTTGTGTTGCACTGGAAACTTCCTTTTAGTTTCTTAATGCTGCTGCTACTTCCACATTACAGTCCTAATATGGTTACCAGAATTACTACTGCATGACCATGCTTTGTGATGGTATCTGTCAAGAATGTCTGAATGTGGCTTCCTTGGGAATGTGTGGTGCTGCTGGATTTGTGGCTGAGCAGTGCTCCAGGGATGCTCCTTGTGAGAACCAGATTTTCAATGTGGATGCTGTTTGCACCATAGCTGCATTTTTTTGTGGTTGTGGTGGCCTGAAAAAAGAGTCCTCATGTGAGATTTTGTTTTGTTTGTTTCAAACAGTACTGCTGCTTGAGCCTGGAAGTGCCCTCTGCATGCTTTCTAGGTTCTGTGCTGTAGCCTAAAAATTACATTATGCAAACCTATGGAAGGAGAACCGATGTGTAAAGCACATGGTGTGTAGCTCAAGCCTATTCTGTGTAAAGTGATTTGGGGAAGTTGATATCCAGCCTACTTTCCATGCTTATAGGTGAGATAAAATTCCCAAAATGTGAGAGTGTGCTGTTGGCCTGCCTTCATGGAGCATGCAGATGCCTTTGTGATCAGTGTGGATCCTCTTCTACCACTACCGTCTCCTCTTCTTCTTCCTCCATAATCCTTTTTTGGATGGGTGGGTGGAATTGTGATATTCTTTGGACTATAATTTAAGCAAGAAATAAAAAATGCAATCAGCTGCAGAGAACTGTCTTTAGGGGTTTTTTTTATAAGTCTCAAAAGAGTCTTTCTACTACATCTTATATGGAAAGTTGAGAAGACTAAATTTTATAACAAAGGAAATTAGAGCCATATGTGAAGGTTAGGGCCACTTTCCCCCCTCCCATTTCTGCATGACGGCTTACATTACTTAGTTGCATATTACATAATTACTTCACTTACTTCCTGCAACAACGAAGCATAATTTGGCTGCAAGTACTGTTTGGCAGTGTGGCAGAAGGCAAACAGTTTTTTTCCCCTTCTAAAACAGCCCACGAATATCAAAAGTTGAGCCTGGAAGTTAACTCTGCAACCTTGAGTTTTGCATTAATGAGCAATTTGCTTTAAGGCTTGTGACTTACACAGTTGCAAGTCAGAATTGTTAACAGTGCTTAGCTTCTTTTTATGCAAATCCAGAAAGTTTGGGAGACAAAGCCCAATATTTGCTTAAGTTCAAACAATGTATTGTATTGTTCTGAACATACTTTGCATTGAAAATGTAAGCATATTCACAAATAGGCAAAAAACCTTGCGATTTAAGAACTTACCTATAGCCAACAAATATTTCTATCAACCTTTAAAAAGCAGGGAAATTGGGCAGCTATAGTGAATGCACCAGGGGAGCAGGAGGCCTGAACTCCTCTCTTGTGATATTGTACTGCCCTACAAATTTGTCAGAAAGCCAACACAATTTGGGTTGGTCTTTCACAGTCCAATCCACTTCCTGTGTACTTGGAAGAATTTAGTAACATGTGCCTTTGAGCGTATGGTGAGTTTGATAGAAATATGAGGTCCTGTGCAAGTTTGCTGAGAATGGATTGATCATTTGCATGCTTATTGAGTTCAGTGGGATTTACTCCTGTGCAGTCATGGATAGGTAAAACTGACCACAGGGGAGGGGAGAGTAGAGCGAAGGAGGAAGAAGAGGGAGGGGGAAGGAGGGGATTGGAAGGGGATGGGGAAAGGGAGAAGGAAGGGGTAGGGAAGGGGCAAGAGGGAGGGGATATTAGGGAGGAGGAGGGGAGGGCAAGTTTGATCATTTGCATGCTTATTGAGTTCAGTGGGATTTACCCCATGCAATCATGCTTAGGACAGTTGAAAATGATCTGGGGGAGGGGCAGGAATGAGAGGGGGAGGGAGGAAGTGGGAGGGAAGGAGTTTGGGTGGATGGGCATTGGGCAGAAGGGAAGCCCCTTTCCAAAAGGAAAACATTGTGAACAGTATCATTCTTTTTCAGAGCTTCCCCCACCTTTTTATTCTACAGCAGGCACATATAGCTTCCCACCCAAATTTAAACCAAAGCTGTCCGTGGCCACATCCACACCAGACCTTTTATTCACTTTAGACAGTCATGGCTTATCCCAAAGAATCTTGGGAAGTGTAGTTAGTGAAGGGTGCTGAGAGTTGCTAGGAGACGCTCTATTCCCCTCACAGAGGTTCAATCAGAGTGGCTGACTGTTAAACCAGTCTGGCCACTGAAGCTCTGTCAGGTGAGTAGGAGTCTCCTCTCAGCACCCTTCACAAACTACACTTTCCAGGATTCTTTGACGGAAGCCTGACTGTAAAGTGAAATAAAGGTCTGGTGCGGGTGTGGCCCCGTGATCAGGCAAGCCCAGCAGCTCTGATTCTGGCTTTTAGAACACTGACAGTTGATTCTTACTGAGCATGCCAAACATTATCATTGAGTTCAATCCTAAATTTCTTAAATTAATTAAAAATCAGCCAGGCATTTTTTTACCTTTTAAATTGCAGAAGATGGTCAGAGTATGGGGCAAGGTATTACAGGTAATCTGTGAACATGGCTGATTTTTTAATTAATTTCAACAAATTATGAGAACTCTGAAAGAAAAAAATCCAAAAAGTGTCTGTTCCCTCTCTCTCTCTTTTTACACTTTGAACTCTCGTTTTTCTCTGTTTGTTTTGTGTTCTGTTTCTGAGTTTTTGTGTTTTGTTTCTGAGTTCAGGACTTAAGTTTTGTAAGGTTTTGTTTTGAAATGAGTTTATGGGAAGCATCAGAATGGCATGGGGGGTATTTTCAATTCAACATTGCAGGATGCGAAAAATCCATGCTGACTATAGTATACAGCCACTCTTGTGGCTGTATAATTAAGTCTGTATTATATGACAACTAAACCATGAATACAAAAGCAGTATTGCTTTGCTTTATATATTGCAATAAATATATAATTCTGTTTTGAAATATCAGTATAGATATTTACTCCATGCTTGTGGCTGAGTGGATGTCAGAAGGGAATGTACTGCATACAGAAAATTAGCCAAGCAAATGAGCAAACTCTTTCCCAAACTGTCATCTAGAATGAGAGAGCCCATACATACATACAGATAGATAATGGCAGGAAGGAACAACCAAAACAAGTTTTTGTAAAAGGAAGCTTTGCAAAAATTGCATTCAGAATTAAGAGATGTTCTGTTAAATTAATTGTTAATGCCTGCCAACCTTTACCTGTATCTGAAGCCTGAATGTCATTTTAGAAGCCCTTTGCTTTCATTCCCTGTTCAGTAAAAGCCCAAGAATCCAGCAGGTAATTGATAGTGGTACAGGGGCATGTTTGCTGTGTTTAGAGCATCAAGACTATGGTTGCAGTCTTGTATACATCAAGTGTGACACAGAATACTATTTCATTTTACCACTTTATTAATAGTTAATCCAAAACCATGATGGATTTGAATATTGCAGGTGAAAGTCATTGTATATAAGAGCATAAGAACAGCCTGCTGGATGAGGTGAGTGACCTATCTAGTCCAGCATCCTACTGTCACAGAGGCCAGCCAGTTGCCTATGGGAAATTCGCAGGAACTACTGTCCAGTGCACACCTGCACATACTATCTTGTTTGGTAAAGATATACTCTTACCAGTTTTGTTTTTGAAAGTAAAGCCTTGAAACATAGATGGCTTCCAGACAACCTGTTACTGAGCAACCTGATTTGGTTGCACAAAGTTTGAGGAGAGGTTATAGGATGCCCCTTGCTTATTGAGCATTCTTTCTGATTTGTTGGTGGGAAGGTTATATGATGTTGTATTAAGTAGTTTTTATCCCACACTTTCCAGTGCATTTTCCTGCCATTTTCCTTATTGCAAAAAGTCTGTTTTCTTTTGAATGCAAGTTTGTGGCACAAGAATGCCAAATCCACTTTAATTGTGCAACCTGAATTTGCTAGTATGTGATGAATCCCACCTGCAAAATAGCCACAGTCCAGAAGTGGCTATAGTTAACCAAATAAGTTGGGAAGAACAATGCAACTTGCTAATCTTTGGGAGGCTAGTAAGCCGATCAGTGATACGAGTAGCCTAGTAGGCACTGTGTAAGCTTAGTGGTTAGGAACCTCCAACTGATGGTCCTGATTAAGCACATCCCCATTTGACCTGTGAGGCCATTTTAGCCATGCCAAACCCACATGCCCTATTCTTGACAACATATATGCCATCAAATGTGGCAAGTAAAGATGCAACTGAGCCAAAGTGGGTTTGCAGGCACCGCCTATTAGCTTTGCAGGTGTGGCATCTGCAAAGCTGTGCACAAAGCCCCCTGCACAGCACTTTGCCCACAATCAGCTGATCATTGGGACTTCAGTACACAGCATTACACAAGCCTTGATGATCAGCTTTCATGCAGCCAAAAGCAGGTCACGTGAGACTTGGCCCCCTGCCCTTGCAGTTCTCCTAGGCTTGTATTATTTGTGTGGAGTGTCGATTTCTTATTCTTACATAAAGCATACCCAGAGCCCATACCTCAGTGGACAACATGATTCAAAGGAAAGAACCTGGAGTACTCTCAATTTCAAGCCATACCTGTAAAGTAAGCTTATGTCAGGTGCAGGAAAGGTGGATGTGATTTGCCCAAAATGGCCTGGCAGGCTGACCCTCTAAGACTTGCTAGGCCTAATTAGGTCCATGGGCCACAGGCTGCTCAACACTGTGCTGTGAGAAATAAATATTATGATTTCTTTGGATCTTTGAAATTTATTTGCCTGTCCCTGACCTAGAAGCTGAATTCAGCAAAGTTTGTGTAATATTATGAAGGAGGAAGCAAACAATTTCTAGTTGTCCCCTTGAAAAGTGGGAACTCTTCTCTAGAATACATTGTGACAAAGGGATAAGGAGAGTGAGGTGCGATATGATTTCTACAAACTGTAAAGCATACTTGTTTCTTGGATTCAGTGCAAATATTTTTAGCATGAAAGGAAGATGCTTCCTTGTATGCTGAATCTGGATAAATAATTTTAGATGTTCTGTGCTAACATCTGGAGTACATTGCTTCTGTTCAGTCCCCCACCTAACCCCAGGCGTGCATGCTGTGGCATCTCAGAAAGCTATCACAGTCATTCTGTGGTTGGCTTAAGTTAAATCACATGGAGCCAGCTAAAAGAATGCTGACATACACAGTTTTCATGCTGAGCACACTGAAACCACAGGCTGGAGTTAGAGAGAACTTCTCACTGTTTTGAGTCTAGACACAAGGATGCAACATGAAAAAAGAGAGCACAAAAATGTCATAGCACTAAGTTGTAACCACTGCAACTTTGCTTTTTCAAAATATGAAAACTTCTTGATGAAAATCTAAAAACTTTTAGGACTCTTGAAAGTGGCTGTAAACCAAGACATTTTAGGTTTGCACACTACGCCTGTTTGCTGTTTATTGTTAATTGCTTGTAAATGGTTGCCCCTTCATAGTTCTCTATAAAATCATTTGAATGCAAGTGGGCTAGTCTCAAAATATGAAAAATTAAATGTGCACAGTGAGCATTCTTAAGCTTTGCATGCATCTGGACTACTAATACTTGAGTCATGCTTCTTGTTTCATTTTTGTTAGAAATCTCCCTCTTTTTTTGGAATGATGGTTTTCTTTTTTAGTGCTTTGTGAAGGGAACATAGTCTGAACCTGGGTGTTGTATAGTTCCACTGGTGCAATGGGACTTCCATTTTCTCTCACCCTGGGCACCCCCAAAATTTGCTCCTGAAGATCCCCCAATGCTCCAGAGCTAATTTTGAGGGTGTGTATGCAACAGGAAAGGAAGTGAAAGTTCCATCGCCTGCATGGAAGTCCATTACACAAGCAGAGCTGCAGCATTGGATATGGCCCCGGTAATTTGATCATTGACTCATCTTACACTTTTGGTAATATGTGTGGCACCACAATGTGGGAAAACCTTTTAAATTGGTTGCACCAGAGCTCAGAAAGGACTGTTATGACAATGCAGTGTCATTGCAGTGACTGCGACCTTACCTTCCTGTTCATCTGCTCCCACAAGTGATACATGCCCTGGTCTTCTCCCGCTTAGACTACTGTAATGCGCTCTACATGGGGTTACCCTTGAAAACGGTCCGGAAGTTACAGCTGGTACAGAATGCGGGGGCGCGCTTGATCAAGCATAGCCGTCGCTGTGATCATATTACTCCAGTGTTAATAGATCTTCACTGGCTACCAGTTGCCTACCGGGCCCAATTCAAGGTGTTGGTGTTGACCTTTAAAACCCTATACGGTTTCGGCCCAGTTTATCTGAAGGAACGCCTCCAGAATCACCAATTATGCCGCCTGACGAGATCAGCCTCACAAGACCTTCTCTCGGTTCCACCGGTTAAAACAGCTAGGCTGGTGCGGACCAGAGAGAGGGCATTTTCGATTGTGGCCCCCACCCTCTGGAATTCCCTTCCTTTTGATCTGCGACATGCTCCCTCCTTGATAGGTTTTCGCCGAGCCTTAAAGACCTGGCTGTTCAGGCAGGCCTATAGGATTGGGGTGGATTAGTTTTATGCTGTATTTAAATTGAAGGTTGGTTTTTAGATTAATTATGTTGTTGTTTGATATGTATATTATGTTTTATATTATTGTATGTCGCCTAGAATGTCCGTTTACTCGGACAGATAGGCGACTCAAAAATAAAATTTTATTTATTATTATTATTACCCAAAATGATATGCAGAAAGATAGAGCTGGCTTAAAAGAAGCTTCTCTGTGCAAGGTTACACATGGTTACCAGATCCTACATGTAAAGCATTAATACATCATGAATTCAAGTCCCAGATGTAAGCTATGCTAATATTATACAAAATATTTGCATATCTAGGGGCAACTCAGTTTAAATGTGGCTTCTTTCACCACACAAATGCTAAGCAGCGACTGGAAGGTGTTTCCCTTCCCCACTCTTTTCCCTCTTTGTGCTCATGACTGATCTTGCCCCTCCTGCCCTTTGGAGAGGGGATTTTTTAAAATCTGTGATATCATGGTAGGTTTGAGACCATGAGTAAAGTGAATTCTTTCTCTCCCACCACCACTCCAAGCTGGAGAGAGACATGGAGCACCTTGTCACAATTTTGTCACTCTTGGCTTCATATTCACCAGAGTGAGAAAGGATGTTTAGTGATCATAGCAAGTGAATGTTTGGATCCTGGCCAGAGTGCAATGCCCATACTTTCTTATGTGTCTTGACACTTTCTGCCAGTAGCTGTTTGAATCACATACAATGACCATTCATTTCTCCAAAGAAAGCAACATTTGGTCATTAGGTTGTGCCACCTTCCTGTAGCTTATACATTCTTGATCACTGACTGAATAGATCAGGAGTAATCAATGTTGGATTCCAACTCCCATTAGCCCCAGCCAGCTGGCCAGTGGTCAGAGATTATGAGAACTGGAATCTAACAACATCTGGAGCACACCCTATTGGACACCCTGGAATAGGTAATTATTTGTTGACACAAACTAATTAGCCGGTTTAATGAATCTGAGCCAAAGCATAAAACTGTTTAAAAGATTTATCCCTGAATTTATTTAAGGACATGTTTGCCTGGATGGGAGTCCAGAGTCTGTGAGTTCAAATCCCCGCTCGTGTCTCCTGGGTGTAAAGGGCCAGCTAAAGATCACCCCCACAGGGAGTGGCTCAGGGGTTACGTGTCCTGCCACCTGTGCAGCCATGGACAAGCTGCATAGTCCCAAGGAGCCCAGTTGTCCCCCAGCTGGCACTTGCGGACAAGGACGGGGCTGGCTTGTGCAGCTGTGGCAATCTGAGCAGGCTCTAGCCAGCTGGGGAGGACTAGCCTCAGAGGGAGGCAATGGTAAACCCCCTCTGAATACCACTTACCATGAAAACCCTATTCATAGGGTAGCCATAAGTCGGGATCGACTTGAAGGCAGTCCATTTCCATTTTTTGTAGTAAGAAGTGAATGACTGGATCCGTTGCCAGTTCCATTTACATCTTTTCTGATTCTCTCCTCCTCCCATGCCTGTGCAATAACAGCCACACAATTAGATCAGGGATTATTTCAGATTGCTGCTGTATCTCCCAACAGCACCATGAACTTTATTATTCAATTGCATCTGCTTCTCAGGGGTGGTTTTTCAATAGCCACAGGAAAAAGCATCAACTGAAGGCTTTGTGTCTGTGGGGGTTGTTTGTTTAAAGAAGCTTTACCCTTTCCTTTACCCTTTCCTGTCAGTGAACTGCTGCAGCTATATCCCTCTCCATATCTGATCCACACTTCACAGTATTCTCTTTTCCAAATCGGTGCTTCCTGTTTCTTGTTTGTATAGATCGTATTCTTGGGGATTATCTGGTGAAGAACAAAGGATGAAAGTTGTCCCAGTTGATGACCAAGGCATGTGATAGAATCCTGAGAATTCCACTTTATAAGTAACTTTGGTGTCAAAGAAATTCAAAGGCATGACAGAAGGACATGCTGCAGGAGGCATTTCACAAGTTCTGCCTCTGTAGTACTGTGTGTGTGTGTACTGCCTTCAAGTTGATTCCAACTTATGGCGACTCTATGAAGAGGGTTTTCATGAGGCTGTGACTGGCCCAGGGTCACCCAGTGAGCTTCATGGCTATGTGGGGATTTGAACCCTGGTCTCCCAGGTCATAGTCCAACACCTTAACCACTGCACCACACTGGATCTCATAGTACTGTAGATAGGGATAAGTAATTGGCTATCAGGCAGCCACTGAATTCTTCTGGTGTCATGCAAGGAACATTTAGGGACTTTCTGAGTGATTTTGAAGCTTTTCTTTTGAAATAAGTCACATTAGGAACCTACATTTTTGAATTTTATGTAATGCTTAATTTTTTTGCAATGTCACAGATTTTTACTATTCATGTTAGCCGTACTGTTTTGCTTTTTTGTCACATGACAATCTGAGGAGGGCTGCCCTGAAGGAACAGCTAATAGCACATTTTGTTGTATCCTAGATCTGAAAAGGATTTTCCTCTTATCTATACAAATTTATTCCTGATTTTTGCCAGTTTTTCTTGTGCCTATGTTTTTCAGTATAATGGGTGAAAGTATTATCTTGCCCTTCAATTTAACAATGAAGTGGTCATTTGCTATGATCCAAATGAAATAAATACGTAATCTGAGAGGTGACCTTGCCATCCACCTCTCAGATTATGTATTTATTCTAGTTATGTATAGCTTCCCATAAAGAATCCCAAAATGATTTAACAATAAAAACATTTAGGAAAGACAGTACAGAAAGCAAAAACAGCAACTTGCTTTGAATTGAGTCTTTCAATGCAGGATCCCTGGTTACTTGTGTTACAGCCAGGGCTTCTTTTGCTTCTAGTACCTTTAAGAAGGACTCACTTGAAGTTTCAAGTTAACCTTTTTTTTTTTTTTTTTGCAAAAGAAAGCACTGTTGTCACAAAAGCCAGTCAATAACATTTGATATGGCCAACTCTGTATGCCCAGAGGAACCTTTGCTTCTGTTTCACACATATAGTTAGAGTCATGGTAGCTTCTTGAAACTATTCCATTTGAATGATCCACCATATTATCTCAGTCCTTTCTGTTTTACAGTTAGGTGTAACTATGTCAAGAGCCATTGATATGAACAACTGTTTGTCCACACTATTCAATGTTTAACTTACTGGTGTGCCTTAGATTACATGTGTGTAAATGGGAACTCCCATAAACACACAATCTGTCCTGAAAATGGTAGTGCAAATTTCACCTCCCCCTCAAGAGGTTTGCAAAGTTTTCTCATTTCAAGAGCTTCTTTCCCTTATAATAGAGTTCTGTAGCATATGCAACTTGGAATATAAACCTTATGCTTTTTTGGAAAGTTTGAGACATTGACACACATCAGTTTGTTCTACTTGTTCAGAAGCACTCCTCTAGATTGCCAGAGAAATGACTCGCTTTTAAAATTGTTTTCCTTTTTTCTCAGTGAGCTTCTTTTTTAAAACAATCAATAGCAGATGAAACTATTGATTATGAAACCCAGGTTTTAGCATTTCCACTCTCAGGACAATTTCTTATGATTGGATGGTTCCTGGAAAGAAATGGGGTTTGCATTTTCTTCCCCTTGGTGGGATTATTGTAATAGCATAGAAGAAAGTAATCTCACCCCGCTCCTTCTGAAAGGCAGCAGCCCATTCTAGTTAGCCCATAATCCATTCCTGGTTTCAGGGGTCTAGTCATAGTTTGGGCTTTCCTTAAGATACTCTGCCTTCATCCATCATTATAGTTTGGGTGGTGGATGTTTACTATTTTTTTTTTTAAGGATACTGGAAGAATGTGCCTTTCATATATGAACCAATATGCACATCGGATCTGAAGATACCAGTATATTAGAAGCTGGTCTATGAGAGACGCAGAGGCTAGAATTTTTATTCAGACAGTTCTCATGTCCTCTTTTTTTGTTTCTCCTCTCCTGCCCTGGCCATAAAACTGTGGGCAATGCTTGAAGTTGACTTTTAACTGCATGGATTGAATGTCTTGAGATTTAGAAGAAATCTGTCCAGAAGATGATGAAACCTCTCATTGTCTGACTTGTATCTGTTTCCCACATTTAACATGGGGAAAATAGCCTGGTGCACAATACCAGGGTGCCTTTCAAAGAACAACAGCTCAAAGTTGTTAATAGACAGTGACAAGCTGACATGATTATTTGGTTTGCAAGGGACACCAAATATTTAAGGATATATTAGTCACCCTGCTTGGCAGCTAACCTGATAAAACCTTTTTCTGAATTGACATATTTGGCTTAAATGTACAGGCTACATTGAGTTCAAATTTTGGAGACAGAAATGCCAAGAATCTTAACAGAGACACAATTCTGTTAAGTGAGGCTAAATGTTCCAGCATAGGGTGAATCCCAACTCCCTGATCAGTACTACTGGAGGGGGCTAGGATATGCTGGAAATGTCTGTCTGCCAGGCTGTGCCCCCACTTCACTTGCTCAAAGTGTCATGCTTCAGAAGTTACTACCAGTATTGTTAACACCTGCAGTAGCAAGCATATAGGGCCTGGAAATGGGCTGTGGCTGAAGCAGGGCAGAGCTGACCATAGATCTGCTGGATCCAGTGCTGCTTCATTACCCTGAGAGGGTCCTGATTTGGGCCTCTCAACTGCACCAATGTGGAGCTGGCACAGCAAACAATAAAATATCCCATCCTCCCAAACAGCTGAGCTTGGGATGTGGTGGTCAATCTGCTGCTTCACCCCACTGCTCCCTGGCCAGGGCTAGAATTGCTGTTGAAGTCTTGTGGCACTTTAGTGACTAGCAGTTTGTTTGTTTGTTTAGCTTTCATTCAAATGAATGGAGGTCATCACTAGATTGGTTGTTGAGAGTGATGGGAGATGGTTGGGGAAGCCATTAACATTCATGCTGCAGTGATTAACATTTCACTGCAGCATAACTAAATACATGCATGGTTGTCCATAAGTAAAACCAAGGTTAATATAAACAATATTTCAACCTTTTTTCCATCTTGTTGTAAAACTAGAATTCATGGTTGGCATTGCAAAATGTGTCAAGATATCACACTAAGATGTTGTTACAAACACAAGTTGTAACTCATTTTTATGTTGTAACCCTACTCTTGCACACATTTACTTTTGAAGTGGAAGGGCAGTCATTAAGCTTTTATCATTTTCACCCAGTGACAGACAGGCCTTTGATCAGTTTCTCTTTCCTGTGTCTTGTGTTTCAAAGAAGTCACTTTCCAGGATAACAGAGAAAAAGAAGACAAGGATTCAGTGATGCTATGACTTTGGAAAGCAACAGTAATTTGAACTCCATATCTAATGTATTGCATGTTTAGATAAACAGCTTTGTGCGTTCACAGATTTTTAGTTGTTGCTGTTTTGTAAACTTCAGCTTCCTCTTAGTGTATTGATGCTTGCATCAGTTTTGAAGACAAAATGGGGAAGTCTCATATTAGGTACATTTAGTTTTGTGAATGTACCCATCTATAGAAACTAAAATAGCTTTCCCATGCATCCAGATTATCTACACACAGTAGAATATTTCCTTCCGTGGAATGTATAATTAAGCATATATGACTGAAACCATCAAGCAAAATCCATGGACAGAAGTAGTCCACACTTGCATAGCTCAGCCTTCACTGACCTGGTGCCTCCAGATGTTTTGGACTACAACTCCATCAGCCCCAGACAGCATAGCTGAGTACCAGGTTAGTGAAGACTGATACAGCTAATGAGATGCACATCTGGATGGACATCTCCATCTGGGTTGTGATGCTTATCCAGATTCCGCCAAACTTCCTGAAGAAATCTTTTGACGTGCATCTCATATCTGGGGCCACATGTTGTTGCACTCTACTAGTTGACTGAGGGGATTGTTTTAATTTTCTGCATTCTATAGAAAAATACATACTGTTGTCTCTGTAATTCACATTTATATGCACACCAAGGATTCCCATTTGAGTCACAAAATAGGAAAAAGGAACACAGAACCTGTTACTGAGCATTTAGTAAACCAAAAGATGGTTTTGAAACCAACATTTCAGATTTGAAATCATGGATATACTCTGTAGAAAATCCTGTGATTATTGCAGCGCTTTCCCCAGCCACTGTGGTTGTGGGAATTGCTGCTGATCAAAACTGTGAAGTGGGTGTTGGCTTTGGTCTGAGTGTGAGAGGTTTGAAAGAGAGAAGAGAGAGGATCCACAGCACCCCTTTGTCACAATCAGATCATTTCTTGGTAAACTTTGGACTTCTGGCAGCAGCTCTTCCCTACAGAAAGGATTCTCAAACTTTCTACCCCCAGAGCCCACCTGAGAAAATTACTGAGGCCCACCAGTCACAAAATGGTGGCATATGGAGGCAGAGTTTGACAAAATCAGCTGGCAATTGCTGACATCACCTTGTACTGATTTCTAATCAGTTTTAGGAGATTACAACAGCATTTCCCAGGGTGCAAGGAGTTCCATAGCTCAGTTTTCCTGAAGCTAAGTGCAGATATTTGCTCTGGAGGTATTGTGATAGGCTCCCCAGTTCAGGTACAATTTGTTGATTCAGAGGCTCTAAGTGGAGAAGTCTTTTTTAATTTGATGTTTTTGTCCCTTATTACCCCCACATGATTCTCAAAGTATTTTTTTAGTCCATCTCCTGTAATTTCTTCTCCCATTCTCCTTTCACACTAATATCTTATTCTGACCAACCCCAAACTGCTGGTTTCCTTCATCCCACCTCTGGTCCTTTCATTCACTTCTTCCTTCTATAACAACTTTCTGCTAGTATCCCCTTCCTTTCTGTTTTATTTATTATTTATTTATTATTTTATTTATATCCCGCCCTTCCTCCCAAGAGGAGCCCAGGGTGGCATATTTCTTGTTTGTTTGTTTGTTGTTATAAAATATTAACATTTTATCTCACTTCTCACTTTCAAATTTCTTTCAACACTTCCTCTGGTCCTCTCCCCAAGGGAAACCTCCCCCCCTTCTTCTCCGCCTTTCCCCCATCTTCCCCGCCTTTCCCCCATCTTCCCTGTCTCTTGCCTACATTTACTCTGTATGCAAGGAGTTGCTGGTGCTGCCATTGATCCAACCCAAAGGCTGTGGTGTGGCTAGAAGGCAGGGCAGGCAAGTGAGGAGACGCTGGGCAGGCTGTAGCTGAGGTCTACCTGAAAGTGGCCCAAAGCCCACTGATGGATCTCAGCCCGCTGTGATAAACACTGCCCTACAGAGATGGAGGTAGAATTAAAATGGGAAAGCTGTCAGAGACTTAAGGAATCCAAGGAATTCTGAAATACTCTTTGGGATTTCCTGGCGGAAAGAGCAGGTTTACCTGCACAGGCTTTAGTTTCCCAAGCGTCCTGTCCTGCACAGTAGAGCCCACTCAACCCCTTGGTAGTTTAGAGAGTTGCAGATGATGAAACAGGCCAGATGACAACTACATTGCAAATGGTGTACACTTCATTCTGAAGCTGATTTAACACTAGTTAGAGCAGCCTTTCCCAACCGGTGTGTCTCCAGATGTTGTTGGACCACAACTCCCATCAGCCTCAGCCATTGGCAATGCTGGCTGAGGCTGATGGGAGTTGTGGTCCAACAACATCTGGAGGCACACTGGTTGGGAAAGGCTGAGTTAGAGCATACACCCATGGCTAAGATTTACCTTGCTAGCTGCATTATGTCCTCTAATAGCCAGCCAGCAGATCCGAAGTTGATCACATCTGCTGTGGTGGATGGATCTCTGGTGCCCTTGGAGGCCTTCCGTGGCAGTTTTGGTTTGAACTTTGAGGACAAAGTTGCTCAACTGGGAATTGAGTTGTTGCAATCTCTGTTGAGGTGCCCAATGCCATGTTTAATCTGAGATTGTGGGATCAATTTTAGCCGATGCGGTCGATGATGCAATCAGAGAGCTTGCAGCAGTATGTTCTCTTGATCCTTGCTCTTCTTTGCTAATACAACTAGCAGAGAGGGTGTGCCTGGGTGGATACAGGACGTAGTCAACACATCTCTGGGTTGAGGGGATGGGCCCCACTGTTCTCAAGGGAGCAACGGTCACTCCTCAAGAAATCCACATTGGACCCACTGATACAGAGCAACTACTGACCAGTTGCACATATCCCCCTTTTAGGCAATATACTGGAGAAAGTTGTGGCAGAGGAGCAGCAGGCACTCTTGCAGGATACCCATTACTTAGACCCTTCTCAGTCTGGATTCAGGCATGATGATGGGATTAAATCAGTCTTGGTGGCCCTGATAGATGCCCTTTATCGAGAGAGGGACACAGGAATGTGACTTCTGTCTTTTCTTGATTTCTCTGCAGCTTTTTGATACCATTGACCATGGCATTCTCCTGGACAGACTATTTAAGCTGGATATTGGAGGCACTGTCCTGCAGTGATTCTGATCCTGTATGTCAGGTCAAATCCAGGGAGTAGCATTGAGAGAGTGCTTATTGGCCCCATGGTGTTTACTTTATAATGTGCCACAGGACACCCTTTTACCAGCCGTGCTTTTTAACATCTGTATAAAGTCTGTGGAAGCAGTTATTCAAGTGTTTTTGGGGTGGGATGACACTCAGATCTGAACTAGGTGAGGCTGTGCAAGCCACAGACCAATGCCTGGAAGCAGCTCAGTGGTGGGCTGGATGAGGGCCACTAAACTGACCTTGAATGATGGTATGATGGAGGCACTGTGGGTGACTGGTTCTGTATCTGGGAAACAGCAAATTGCCTGTTCTAGATGGGGTCGCACACCATCTGAGAGAGCAGATTCGTAGCCTGAGTGTGTTCCTAGGTCCATCTTTATCACTAAACACCCAAGTGGTCTTGGTGGCTAGGAATGACTTCTATAAACTTTGTCTGGTAATACAACTGCTGCTATTCATAGTCACGGATCAGGATATCTTGATCATTATGCTTCAGGTGATGATAACCTCAAAATTAGACTACAGCAATTTGTTCTATGTGAGACTCTTGCGCTTGATATGGAACCTGTAGCTTGTGCAAAATGCAGTAGCCCAGGTGCTTATAGGGGCTTTCCATTAACAGAGTATAAAACCTCTGCTTCAGGAACTGCACTGGCTAGCCTATATGCTACCTGGCCAAATTCAAAGTCTTAGGGTAAGTATATTAAACCATGAACCAGTTTGAGGGGCCACCTTGTCCCATATTTTCCTGCCCAATAACTGGAGAGGCACTATTAAGGGTGGCACCTGATGTTTGCCTTGCTTGTACAAGACAGAGGGCATATAGTGTGTCTTAAGCCTAGATTGTGGAACGCCTTGCCTATTACTATGAAACAAGTACCGCTGTGTAAGACTCTTCTGTCAGGCCTTTTCTGATGTATAGCTCAACCATTGGTTATTGTGTATCACTGTCCAGGCACTGGCTAAGTATTTTTATACTACAGTAGGGCCCCGCTTTACGGCATTCCGTTTTCCGGCATTCTGCTGATGCGGCGGCTTTCAATTAGGGGAAATTCCCCATTTTAAAGCAGATTTTGCGCTTTTGCGTCATTTTGCATCATTTTCGCACGACGCAACCCATTATAGTCAATGGGTTCCGCTTTACGGCGATTTTCGCTTTACGGCAGGGGCCTGGTTCGTAACCCGCCGTATAAGCGGGGCCCTACTGATTTTTATGGATGTGTTCTGCTCTCTCTCGAGATACTTTGTTTATTGTGCTGTATTCAAGCCTTTAAAATAACACCCCAAGTTTCAGGTTAACCTCCAGCAGAAAAAGCTGATGTACTAGAATGCTCCTATCTGTGAAAACCCTCTTCATAGGGTAGCCATAAGTCGGGATCGACTTGAAGGCAGTCCATTCCCATTTTCATGCATGTTTACTCAAAAGTAAGCCCACTAAGTTCAGTAGGGCCTAGTAAGTGTGTTTTGGATTGCAGCCTGTGCCTCACACCCCAGCATACACTATCAAATTTATTCAAACGTAGCTCTCTGAATGCTTTTTGAACGATCTGTGAAATAATCTACATCTTTAAAGCGTAGTGGTATATATATAGACAAACTAAGTTTATTCAAAGCAGCCTCAGCCAGTTGTTTCCTAATGATATTTTTCTAGATATCCACTGATGAGCAATTGAGTTCAGTCCGTGACAAGCTACATTCAGGCCTAAGCTGGGCGCACAGTGTACTCAGTTCTTAATGGGCAATCCTGGTATTATCCAGCCATTGTAGTTTAAACCAGTAAATAACAATTGTTCATGAATTTGACTTTCAGTATTACAGTATCTAGCCTGACTAGGGCAGACAACGTGCATTTAGGTAAGGTCAACAAAACAAAGAGTAATTTTGGGATGGTTCTAAACCTTCCAATGTTAAAAGACTGACCCCAACATCATAATGCATCTGGGCCATTGTTTTATGTTTATAAATGGGTAGAGCAGGATTCACTAAATCCTGCTAAATGCCAACCCCAACCCCACTTCTTGACAGGTGCACCTTCTAGTTTCTCTAGCATGTTTATGACAGATGTCATAAGTAAAAATGTTACTTGGCTAATAAATCAAAACAGAAATCTTCAAATCTGAGACAGTTCTTTTGCACTGTGGGGGTGGGGCAGAGGAGAAACAGTAGTTATTTGGGAGACAGTTTATCTTGTGAGCTTCTTGCTGTTTAAGACAAAATGCTATAAATTATATTCAATAGGGGTGGCACTTTTCCTCTTAATTAAAATGTGACTGAAAAATGTTCAGTGGCCAAATGTATATTTGTTTAAAATAGCACCTTTTGCAGCTGAAAATATTGGAGATTAGAATGCAAACAGGGTTGCTGTTGAAGTGATTAGCATGGTGGGCTATGCATGAAATAGTGCAGGGTATGAATGGCAGTGCAGTCAATGCCTCAGTCAAAAGCATAAAGGCAGCTAAGAATAGTTCACTAAGATTACACATATACTTAAATTTAGGTACATATTGATGTACTATCGTTAAAATGGAGCCTAGAATAACATTACACTTGAAGTCTTGACTTGTGAAGTATGAAAAACCAACTCAGTGTCACTGGGAACTAGGATGTGGTACTAAGAGACTTTGTTGAGTTCTCTTAAGATTTTGTATAACCTATTTGTCTTGCAACTTCCTCAAGAAACTCTAATCTATGCCTTAATCCTTTGGACCACCTATGGAGTATCCTGTGGAATTTGGGCATATCCAGTGCTTAACAGAGAAATGAAATGTGACCAGAAGAATTATTTCCTTATGATCTCCAGAATCCAAGTAATTGGTGCTAAGTATTAGATTGGAAGCCTTGTTTGGGTCCACTTATGAGTAGGGTTAGCACTTGTGAGTAAGGTTGCCAATTTCAGAAGCACCCTCTCTAGCTGATCCTTTTAGCAGCAGCTTGATCTGCAGCAATGAGCAGTTGATAATGTTTTGCTTCAGCTGCTGATTTCTACGTATTGACTCCCTGCTAAGGGACAGGAACAGGCCAAGCTAGTTTTTGCTCTGCACAAATGTAAACATGGGGTATCTTCTGGTGAAATAGGACATATATGAAAAATAAACACAGTAAGTTCTGAGTCCTCTAAGGACACTTTTCCTCATGTCA
The DNA here is from genome assembly GCF_030035675.1 of Rhineura floridana. Taxonomy (NCBI): domain Eukaryota; kingdom Metazoa; phylum Chordata; class Lepidosauria; order Squamata; family Rhineuridae; genus Rhineura; species Rhineura floridana. The sequence continues at coordinate 138,421,297 of NC_084482.1, read as the reverse complement.
GCTTGAGACACTGTGTGGAATTTATCATCTCAAAATAGGCTGTGATTTTAGATCACATAGGCAGGGGCTTGTAAGACTGAATACTGCTCTATCAAAAAGCCTGTGCGTGTACAAAAACTAGCATGTTAGGGAGAAGGGTAAACGAGAACCCTTTCTCCTGATATTTGATTTTCTGTAATAGAGGTTTGGGAGTTTTTTTGGAGCATTCACGTTTCCCACCTCATTGAGAAGTATGTGTTTAGGTAGGTGACACCTTCCTTCTTAGGAGTAAACAAGATTTATTGGGGGCGGCCATACTTGTTTTTACCTATGTCTCTCTCAATCACAACTACAAAGGGCAATAGGCGTAGTCTGCCTTTTACATCAAAATGTGCTTGCAGAAGTGGAGAGCTGTGCCATCTCTTTCCTTACCTGCCTGTGCTCCATCACCATCTCACTTTAGAGCCAGGATTGGGGGGTGGGGGACTATTTCAAGTGTTGTCATGGGGGAGAGAGGTTTGAGGTTTCTACTCCTTATCTGAATAAACATTTTTTTAAAATAGACACTTCCCCCCCCCCGCTTTTAATGTGTAGGAGGCAGGCATATGAATGAATAAAATGTGGCTGTCTGCATCATGGGGTCTTACTCAGAGCAGACTCACTGAAATAATGAACCTAAGTTAGTCATGTCCATTAACTTCAATGGGTCTATCCTGAGTAGGATTAGCATTGAACGCTGTACCACCCCATATCTGGCTTGGCCCTTCGTACTTGGTGTGGCCCATCTCTCATACCATTAACTAATTTCTAAAAATTGCACTTTTTGTAACACAGAGATTAGTTACGACAGTATTTAAAGACTTTTCAGCTATCTTATTAGGCCACATTAAAATATGGCTGTGAATTTTGTGTAGGAGAAAGTAGAGTGTTGACTAGATTAACTCTCTTAAGGGGAGAAAAAACCCTACAGATAACTGGAAGTTGTTTAGTGTGTGGATGTATTATAATTCCAAACAGAATAAATATACTTGTATGATCTCGCTTGATAGTCATAGGTTAGGTTTGCCAGATTGGGATGGGGGTGGGGAAGTCTTAAATGTGTTAATTGAAAATTGTTATACCTAGACTGCAATATTTTTTTGTTTTGTGAGCTTGCAGCTGTATGGATGTACACATGATGTATTGCTATAGCGTACAGACAATACGTCACATTGTTATCTCTGTTTATCTTGTTTATACTTCATCATGTTGCCTAACATTCCAGATCTTGGGGAAAAAATGTTGATGAATGTTGCTATAAGCTGAGCTATTTGAGAGATGCAGATACCCTGTGTCCCAGCCCAGCTGCTTGCTGAAACAAAGAGAAGCATTCTGAGTGGTGCAATGAATATGCATTGGCTGTATGTGTGATTCTGTTGCAGGCTAGACACAGGCCTATACAGTAATGAATTTGGAAGGCTGGCGTAGGCCCTGGGGATTTTTTTTTAAAAGCACATTTGTTTTATCAGTGTGTTACCTTGCCAGTGGGATGATGTCAGTCTGGTTACCATAGAATGTGGTCAGGCAGAGGAAGACATATGCAGTGTGTGGCAGCATTTTGTTTTAATAGACTGAACTGTGGTTTTTCTTTCCCATTTGGAAACTCTAGTACCGCAGAGAAGAAAAGATTTGAAAATATATTTGTGAGTGTGAAAGAGAATGAACTTTTGGTACTTGGGTGCATTTTTAAAAGCACATAAATGCATATTGAAGGGCTGAGAAAAATCCCATCCTTTCCCCACTCCTTTTAAAACTACAGTATCTTGGTTCTGAATACAACAGGCTGAGTACAACCGCAAATAATTGTGGTTGTGTTCATCTTACTTTGCTTGCATGGGCCTTTCCCCTTGCCCTTTAGCTGCCTCTACTTTCTGCTTCTCCTTGTTAATGTATGCTCTTCTTCTTTCTCAGTCCAGGATTCAAAGGGTATTAAAACCTAGAGTGATGGACACAAAAACCCATACGTGAGATCTACATACCTTCAGGACACCAATTTTTGGCAAAAATAAACTACACACATATCATGTTAAACCATGGTTTAAATAAATATTAATTGTTTGGGGTTTTTTGTGTATTACATCTGAACCCAGTACCTTAACTATGGTTTGCTCACCAAAATAAGCCATGGTTTGTTGTTGGGTTAGTGACTTAACTATGGCTTAGCAAGTGGCTTCAGATTTTCTTGAAGTAGCACTGCTAGCCAGTTATACAATTTGCATTTAGCTGGTTGTACACTTTAACAACCAAAGGGAAGTTTACTCATAATGTTGCTTAGGCTGAAGATGTAGACACAGCCTATCAAAATCCTCCCTCATTTGCAGCCTGTGCAGGTTGTCCGTGCAAACTCCTCTTTGAATGTTACAAGAAATGTTGCGCATGAAGCAGAAGTGACTGCATTCATCAGTTCAGTATAAACATCTAAAGCAGCTCTTGAGGTGCTTAGCACCTAAATGCTTTACATTCCAAATCAGATGTGTTTTAGGGTATCTAATGGTGGTAGTTGGAAACCATAATTATTATTATGTGCACTTAATTATTTTGTACTCTTTGTAGTAGATAGCCCAACAAGCATTTAATTTACTGACATTTGGTGGAGGGGAATGATAGCCTTAGGAAGTTCTGTTCCATGGTACGAGGCCCTATTTAATTTCTATTATTGAAAACTAAAACACTTCTCTAGGTTGGATAATGGACATTCCTACTGCATTTTATTTTCTTCAAATATTGGAAGACTTCAAAGGGTGACCTTGAACACAGAAACAGGATGAAAGTAATTTAGGTTGCATCAAATAGCTGAGTGCCTGAGATTTCATCTTTTGAAGTTGGTGCCAATTTGTCTATCTAAGATTATAAAACTGAAGGAACAGTTTCTTTTGCAGTTTGGGAGTATATGATTTGATAGAACTGTGCTAATGCCAAAGTGAAATGGTTCCTGTTAGAATGTCATCATAGCACATATGTGACAAATTGTATATTGCATGTCTTACAAATGAAGATATCATTTTATTGAGCTCTCTAGTCTAGGGTTACGTAAGTTTTGGAATTGAGCTCCTAATGGAGTTGTTGTGTTCATCCTAAGCACTCTTATACATGTTTCATCCATCAAAAGGTATATTTTCAATTTTAGAAATTATTCTTGGAGGATAACATTGTTTCAAAAACATTAAAGACTGAAAAGAAAAAATATAGCTTCAGATTCTGTAGATTAGAAGGTTTAAGGCTTTTGAATAATCTGTGTATTGAAACAGCAGAATGTCCAGATGGTTAACTAGAGTGCCTGGCCTGCTGTGGAGCATCTTGATTTTAATGTTCAGGTGGAAAGTTACAGTTTAATTTTGTTGCCAGAGTCTTGGATAGAAATCATGACTTGTGGCTTGTTTATAAGCCACAGTATATTTGCTAGTTTACATCTTGCCTACTAAATTGACAAAATGTTTATTTTTGCTAGTGAACATACAGGAGATTAGTCCCTAGTGGTTCCTTTCACACCAAAATAGTATTTTTTGCATATATTATACAGGGTTCCTTTTATATGTCGCCTGTGCATTGCATGCAATATAAAAATATGTTGTAGCAAATACAATTTCTTTCTCAGATATGTGTTACTGTTCTTTTAGTTATGCATTTAAGAAAAATGGTGTGGGCATCACTGGGAAAAAATAGTTACAAATGTAAACTCTTGAAGAAAAAATAGTGGTGTATATATACATGTGAATATCATAAAACATTGCCAATTTAGGGAAATCAGGAATGTAATAATGCAGTTTATATGGTGTGCAAAGAAAGAGCGTAATTGGGTGATAACATTTAGGAAAAGTAGTACTATGTTTTTTTAATGATAACATTAATTTTGGTTGTGTAATAAGCATTACAAAATCTAAAATCTAATTATTTTTATATTCTCATCCTTATGAGTGGGCCTTTGAGAGTTTAGAATTCTTAGTTTCAGCAGGAGAAGAAAACAGTTTTTCTTGCTAGATTAGGGAAAAGTGGGCTTCCCCTTCCTTACACATTCTTTGTTGGATCCAGCTGGGGATGCTGTTTGGTTGAAGAGAGTGAAATCTAGATGCTGTCAGCATAGGAGACCCTTTGCCTTTTTTAACCTCAATATATTTTCAGAGGCTTGCTTAAGACTTTGGTGCAGGTCTGTGCTGGCAATGTCAGTACTATCCCCTGCTGAGTATAGCCCTTTTTTAGGGGAATGATCACAGCTCAGTGCAGAGCAGCATCTTCAGTTAGGGCTGGGAGAGACCCCTGTGTGAAACCTTGGAGAGCTGCTGTCTGTCAAAGTTGACAGTACTAGTCTAGATGGACTAATGACCTGACTCGCTGTAAGGCAGCTTCCTATGCTTAAAAATTGCAAATAGGGGGGAAAAACACTGCAGTTGGTTCAGTGGGTAATGTAATGGGGCAGAGAGGCTTTTTGTTCAAATTTTCACTGGGTTAGGGATCACATCTGTTTGTTTATTTTTATTTAACAAGATTTATTCATCAAAAACCTCTAAGCAGTTTACATAGTGGCTTACAATTTATCCACTATCTCTTGGCATAACTTTCCTCATAGAAAATTTGTGGAGCTAAGCCATTGCTTTGCGCTCCCTTGGAAGAAGTCCGTTACAAATGCAGTAAATGCTGTGCATAAAGTAACTATACCATGGGTGGGATCCAGCCTTCACTGTTGCAGGCAGGAACATCTCTTGAGCAGAGGTCATTCCCACTGGCAGAGGGAGGCAACTTTGCCCATTCCCCCTCCCCCTACACACTTTGTTCTGGAGGGTTGGAGGGATCTTCCGGACCAGAACGGGGTTCTGCTAGAGGCTGCAGGGGAGGAAAGAATTGGCAAAAATCTCCTCCACCAGTGGGATCTCTCTGTCGACTGGAAATCCTTCTGTGGATTGAAAAAGCATTTCTGTTTACCAAATGTGAAGTCTGGATCTAACCCAATGTGTGGGGAATAATCATATCATAGTCACAACTATAGACTGGAGATAAGTCTTTTTAACATGTTTTTCCCCTGTGTTTATTACTATTTTACTTAGTTGAAAACTAGCGCAGGAGTAGTGTTACTTTTTGCACATATGAGCTAGTTATAGCACCATTATATAAATCTATAGTATGTCCACAAGAAGAATAATTTGAGTTGACCCATCTTCATAAAAATATCATAGAACTGGTAATTAATGGACTGGAGCCCCTTTCTTACCTCAGATGGAACAATATTAGGAATGTAGGAAGCTGCTACTATGAAATAAGACCATTGGTCCATCTAGCTCAGAATTGTCTGCACTGATGGGCCGTAGCTATCCAGCCCTATCTGGAGATGTCAGGAATTGAACCTGGGACATTCTGCATGCAAAGCAGATGCTCTACTACTAAGCTATGGCTCTTCAAAACAAATTAGAACTTAAGCAATCAGCTTTCAACAATTCATGACCTGAAATGAATAAAGCTCAGTGTTGGATTGTTCCTTCTTATAAAAATAGTATGCCTGCCAATAAAAATACTATAAAGTTTATGCGTCAGTTTAGACCTTAAGTGCACCTGAGATGAGTCAACTGCACTTCTCCACTTCTCCTCCTGCTGCTGTTTTATTCCAATATTTATATTTTAGAAACTGAATTTAACAAGTATTTGATTTGTAGAAGTCATGTTTTATTTTAAGAAAATGAATATTTAGTTTCTAACCACTTTTTAAAGTCTTAAACAAGCCTGACAAGGCAAGCGTCCTATTGATTTGTCAAATGCTTGGTTTATGGAGGTGCAGACTTTAAGGGATGCCCTTCCTGATGCTTTCATGTCTTTCTTTAAAACATTTAGATCCACTGATCCTCTGCTTTTTCTTTTAGGCGAAGCTGCTCTAAGAGGAGAACCCAGGATGCAGTCTCTCCCAGTATCAGCTGCTGTAACCAACCATAGGACAGGGCCACCCCCTATCAGTCCTTGCAAGAGGAAGTTCAGCATGGACCAAGGAGACGATGACCTAGACTGTGAAAATGAACATGTCTCTAAAATGACTCGAATGTTCAGTCCCCATCTGTGAGTTATTTTATTTTATTATTTCTTTTTCATGTCTTTGTTTTAGAACACACTAACAAAGGCTGTTATTCATACAGCTCCTGGAGATCTCCCCCCAGTTTATTATTTTGTGTCGAAAAATGATAATCAATGTGTCACAGGTCTGTAATATAGGTAGAACAACACATTACAAAAGATGTGGAACAGGGTTGCCATCAAACATGAATGGCATCTCTGCGTTGAATTGTCCCCCTCTACCTCTGAAACATGGTATTACAACATGCTGAACATTTTCTTGCTCCCTACAGCAGCTGCCAATATTGTGGGGCAGGGAAAGCACAACGTCATGATGTTGCATCATAGGTGTTGCTACAAATTATAGAGGAAGACCCCAATATGGTGACACAGTTTATATTGGCAGCTTCATATCTTTTATAACGTGTATTACACTTGAAAGTAGCTCTGACTTTCTAGTGCACTATTGAACTTTTATATGACAAATTGAAAATTTGGGACAAATCTTGCTGCTTTCGTTCTTCAGAAAACAGAAACTGTCTTCAAAACTGCAGTTTCCCAATTTTTGGGTCCCCAGATGTTACTGAACCACAACTCCCATCAGCCCCAGCCAGCATGGCTAGTGATCAGGAATGATGGGAATTGTAGTGCAGCAACACCTGGGGATCCAAAGGTTGGGAAAGGCTGGTTTAGAACTTGGTATTGTTTAAACAAACAAACCCCTTTTCCTATTAGCTTTACTTGTTTTTGCTTACAGGAAATGCTTAGGTATGTTTCAAAATACCATTCCTGTTTGTTTTACCTTTCTCCCTCAGCAGTCTCTATGCTTTAAGACTCTATACTTTGAGAAGAGAAAAGATTCTTCGCATGTTTAGGGTTTTTTCCCTTCTTCTAAAGGCCAGGAACCTTTGGAACAGCTGCTCAGCAGACTGCACACCTACAGCTGCTCAAGCTACAGTTGATGCTAAACACTAGTTAACACGCTTCCATTTTCACATGCCAGCAGAGTAATTCTCTGTGCAGGTAAAATGTGGGTTACTGGAAAGGAAGAAAAATGTTTTCCATCCACTTTGTGTTCTCATTCTTAGGAAAGCAGCAGCTGTAGTTGGCATGAAGTAGGAGCTGAGAGAATTCCTTTCATTCCTGACCAGAGGAAGTGATTGGAGTATTTCAGTCAGGCCAGCTTGATAACTGTGTGCTGTTCCCTGCTGCCTCAGCTCAAGAAGCACTCGGCATTCCATACATTCCATTCAGCTTTGGATTGTTGTGTTCAGTCATAAGATGTGGACTGAGGTATGTTATCCTCAAATAAATCACAGCAGTGTTAGTCAGAGAACTGCGGACTTGGAATTTGTTACAAACCAGAGCAATAAAAACTCTCACAAACAGCAAAAGCTCCCCCCCCTTTTTTTTTACATGCAGTGATTACTCCATTAACTACTTAAAATCTCTCCTTAAAAGTGAGATTTGTAATCCTTGGGAGAAAAAAGACCAAGGACCGAATTTTTCTGTTTCACCTGCCATATATTATTAGAAGGGAAAAATTATGCCATGCTTGAATTACTGCATAATTTGGGAGAGCAAGGGGAACATGTGACTTTCACATTCATAAAAATAAAGGAAATAAAATACAAATAGCAGTTAGGTAGACTGTTCCACATTATGTAGATAGGTGGAATTTGAAATGCTAGAGTCATCATTTGATACTTTCAGATTCACTTCTCTCAACTCCATAAAATAAAATTTCCATGGAATTTTATCTGAAAACTAATCATGTAGTCTCTACAGAAGTCTAAAGAAATTCATAATTAGGGTACAGTGGTCATGATAATACGTTTTTGTGGATGGAATATTGGAAGCTGGTGCTAGAGGCAGAAGATTGAGTGTCCTACTGTTACTATTTTCAGCTGTTCCTTGTCACATCCACACTATACATTTAAAACACACGACTTCCCCAGAGAATCACAGGGACTATAGTTCTCCCCTCACGCAGCACCATTTCCCAGCACCCTTAACCAACTGCAGTTCCTAGGAGTCTTTTGGGGGAAGCCATGGGCTTTAAATGGCCTTTAAGCTTTAAAAAAAATGTTTTTAAAGATGTTTTGTTTTAATGTATTTTAAAGTCTGTTTTTATGATGTTTTAAAGTGTTTGTAGTGCTTTTGTTTCCCACCCTGGGCTCCTGCTGGGAGGAAGGGTGGGATATAAATTAAAAAATAAATAAATGTATGGTGTGGATGTAACCACTATCACATCCAGGAAGGGGTTTCATTAGTGGTCAGAAATTAAGAAAGTACTGTAAGTGTGAGAAACAAAATACTGTGCAAATATATAGGTTGGCTATTAGGTTATCAGGAAAACATGTTAACTTGTTGGCAACATTTAATAGCATAAATAAGATGGAGAATTTAAATGCTGTTGGCCCCTGTTAGAACAATTCCAATGTAAAATGTCTTGGTTACAAAGTAAAAAATTAGTCCTTTGTTTTAAACTATATGTTAAGGGTTTTTTTTAACTTCATAGATGCCCATCTGAGTGGTAATTACAGAAGTCACTGTAGGATTAACAGAAAATTTAGTAATCAGAAAGTTGACCCACTCTTTTGCTTGTCTGTATTGCTTTGGTTAGTGCAGGAAGTGGACATTTTGCATAATACAGGTGTGGGGAATCTTTGGCTCTGTCGATGTTGCTGAACTACAACTATCATCAGCTCTAGCAAGCATGGCCAAAAATCAGGGATGATGGGTGTTATAGTTAAGCCATAATAGGCAATAAATCATCATCATAAAAACACTGGTTAAAGAGTTCTTTGCTATCAACGTTTTCATCTGAATTCAGTTTTTGTTAGTTCACAAAGCAGAACCCGTTTGAAGACTTGTATTTTGTTACAATCCTCTGCTTTCTGTCTGTCTTCACTTTAAAATTGAATTCCTACTAGCAGGCCCTCCCTTAGCATGTGCGGGGCCCGGGGCAAAAGCATAGTTGGGGGTCCCCCACATTTGCTCTGGGTCACCGTCTTGGTCTTGGCCTAGTCACCGTAGGTGCACAGGCACCAGTCCTGGAACTGCCGGCCCAGCTCACTGTCCCGGGGTGGCTACTGCTTGCTGACTGCAGCAGGAGCGGCGGTGGCGGCTTCGGCATGGCAGGTGAGCAGGCGAGCGAGCCCCTGTCCCTGGCGGAGAGAAAGAGAGCGAGTGAGCACTGTGCCCTGCCTGGCGTGGCAAAGGCGAGCAGGCAGGGAGGAAGGAGCCGGCTGGTGAGCAGACCGCCAAGTGTGGGGCCCCCCCAAAGTGTGGGGCCCGGGGCAACTGCCCCGCTTCCCGGTGCCTAGGGGCAGCTCTGCCTACTAGAGGTGTGCATTGCAGTAGGTATGCATTGTGTTAAATCATGTTTACTACTACAGTTAGACACTTGGATGGTGTGAAACACCTCCTAGGTTGTTGAGTGCAAATTTTAATAAGTAATGTTGTCTTATATGATATAATTGTATATATGATGTAAAAGCAACTTCTGGAATTTTAGTGGAATCAAGTGTAAGGTTAGCACTCATTTCCAGTTAATTGCTTTCAGAAAATAAAATCTATCTGCAACCACATTAACCTCAACAATCGTGGGAGTTTGGCATTTTATTTTTCCTGACATATTTTTGGGAACACACCACTACCACTTGTGTAATGACATTTGGGGCAGTATTCCGGCATACTGAAGCGTCCATGTACATAAAGGGTGGAGGGAGATGACATGTCCAGTGACATCTGCTGCTGTTGTATCTCACCACTAAATAAAATTTAGCACAACATGGTGGTATATTATTAATAAATATATTCATTTATAAATACATTAGTAAGATTAATATATTATTATAAAGCATTATAATCAGGAAAGATAACACAGCACACCCCACGTATGGATGCAGCCTCAATAAGGAAAATGGAAATTATCTGCCAAAGCTACAGCACTTACCTTGGTTCCATGTCACAAGATGAAAATGGAAATGGACTGCCTTCAAGTCGATCCCCACTTATGGCTACCCTATGAATAGGGTTTTCACGGTAAGTGGTATTCAGAGGGGGTTTACCATTGCTTCCCTCTGAGGCTAGTCCTCCCCAGCTGGCTAGGGCCTGCTCAGATTGCCACAGCTGCACATGCCAGCCCTTTCCTTGTCTGCAACTGCCAGCTGGGGGACAACTGGGCTCCTTGGGACTATGCAGCTTGCCCATGGCTGCACAGGTGGCAGGGCACGTAACCCCTGAGCCACTCCCTGTGGCGAGATCTTTAGCTGGCCCTTTACACCCAGGAGACACGAGCGGGGATTTGAACTCACAGACTCTGGACTCCCATCCAGGCTCTCCTCCTCACTGTGCTATACCAGCTGTATGTCACAAGACAGGGACCCAGTAAACTAGTAACATCTAATTGGGCCTGAAGCTGTAGTGCAGCCTTCCCTGACCTGGTGCCCTCAAATTGTTTTAGACTGCAGCCCCCATCAGCCTCAACTGGAGTGCCACCCATTCCAAAGCTTTCCCTCCAAAAACGGCAAGTTGGAAAGCTTTCATGATATTTCACCAAAATATCAACGATACAAAACTGAGGAGGAATGACAGAATTTGTTATGAATACCAAAAGTTAGGGTAATTTTAACATTAAATTTATATTTTGAACTTCTCCTTTCCACTAACAAGTAATTTCATTTTTCCCCTTTTGTGTAGGTATTTATGTATGTGGTTTCAGTAAAGATGCAAACGTAGATCTTTTGGTGAGGAGTGGAGGAAAACACATACCAACTGTCATCTTTAATTGTGCGATGGTTTCATATGGCTTTAAAGATGCATCTGGTTTATTTTGTACAAGCTTCTGTTTAATGTTGAAAGTGTCTGGATGTTGCAGTGCAAGTGTAACACTAATGAAGTGTTGCCCCTTTAAACAGAGGTCTCAGGCCTGACCTATGTTGTGTGGGTTTCTTGTTTGTCAGGCTAGAGGTATTTTCTCATTTTCACAGTTCAGCTGAAAACAAAGGACTCCTTATCCTTGCAGGGAGCTCTTAAGAGCTGACATCAGCCTTTTCCCAGCAGGCATTATTTCTGCCTTAAGAGTCCTTGGACAGAGGTGGAACGCTTGATAATTTCTCCTTAGGTCATTTTCTTTGCCATGTAACAAATAAAATAAGCAAAATCTAAAAGTATCAAAGAGTTAAGAAAGGTGGGGGAAAGAAACGGCTTGGTTTTATTTTCTCAACTTCTTAACAGCTTGGAAATAGGAGGCTTGTGTAGCCAGCCTTTATGCAATATTGTAAATTTATATTACATCTTTTTTCTTGATGTTGTTAAGGTCCCTTACTTAGTCAGCATAATTGTGTCAAAGAAGAATCCACTAACCCTTGGGATTCAACTGTAAGAAGTCTCTTTATTGGTAATGTTTATTGGTAAATTAGTGTATTAAAAATACCATGGCAAGCTGCTAAATTTCCCAGAACTATATTGGTTGCTCATTAGGGAGAGGATTCCGGAGTGGTCCAACTTTGACTGGATGCCTGTGCCATGTCTTTGATTCCGTGGCACATGTGACTAATGTAGCCTTTTGTTTTATGCTTTTCTTCAAGGATGCAAGCTAGAGGTGGGTGTGCTCTAAATGGGTACAGCAATGCACTGTTAATATGATGAGCGTCAAACAGTTATTTAATAATGTGCCAAAATCCCATTATGTGTTTGTTTTGTCCTGCTTATTCCATGAGCAACTGCCTGCAAGTATTTTTCATTTTTTTTGCGGGGGTGGTGGTGTCTATTATATGGCAGACCAATTTGGTTTAATTGGTGAAATGCAAACCTTCAGAAACAGCACTTGTCATTGAATAGCTTGAGTGATGATGGAATGAATTAATCATGTGCACCCTTCCCCAACATTGCCCCCACCCCCATGTTTGGATTGTAACTCTAATCTGCTACAGACTCCATGGCCAGTGGTGAAGGAAGATGGAAATTGTAGTCTGAACTATCTGGAGAACATCAGATTGGGGCAGGCTTGGGTATTAATGTGTTGGAGAGAAATTTAGAGACCCCAGCTTGGAAAGTGCACATCAACTTTAATTTAAGTCTGTCCTTCAACCAAACTCATGATTAATCTCAAGCGTATTCTTTTATTCAGTTGATAGTAAGACTTTCATTAGCTTCTGATGATCTACTGAGTTTTTACTAGATCACATGAGCTCATGGCTCAACTTGTGCAGTCCCTGCTATCTCTAAAACATATTTAAAAACGGTGTAGTTGGGGGTAGGGTGAATTTTCTTAAGGTGAAGAACATGTGTGAAGATCATGTATTGCAGATGCTGGATTTTTTAAATTATCATGTATTGAATGGTGAAAATGCAAGAGACACAGATTTTCAAAAGTGCATGGGTTTATTAAAGCCCAACATATTTTGGAAATGGTACTATTTCTTCAGATACAATCTAAGAGTTCAGGCTTCTTGGCATAAGGCCATTCCTGTCTCTCACTTGCCTTCTCCTTGTACATAGTGTATTCCCTCTTGGCTTCTTATTGTATATTGAATGACTTGCCATATTGATTTCTGTTGAGCTTGTATGTAATTTGCTGCTCATAGGGTTGTACTTCTTAATTATCAATATACTGGGCTGTATATATTCTGTTCAGAATTTGATTTCATGAGAATTTCAGGTATATTACTTGTTTTTTAAAGCAAATATCTGCTCCTCTGGACTGCAGAGAAATGTTTTGGCAAATTGGCATGTCTTCTCCAGGCGTGATATTGTTCTAAACGCAGAGACAGTCTTCATGTAGAAGTATGAATGAATGATAGTGCAGGAGTTTTGCCAGCACATGGCTTTGGGCAGTATATGCATTCTACTTTGTGAATCTCCCAATTGTTTCTATAGCCTGCTGCTTCAAAATAAAGGACCTTCTGGGTAAATGTGGGTGGGATGGCACAGCAACTGTGACAGTTACATAGGCTGCTGTTGTCTTGACTCTTACTGTAAACCAATAGTAAATGATTTGTTCAAGCTGACACAGACTGTCTTGGCTGGGATAGATCTAAGAGTGAACATAACCTACCAGCTTACCACATGAAGATGTTTTCTCATTCCTTAAACATCTGCTACAGTGCAGCTGGTTGGCCACTGTGAGAACAAGATATTGGACTAGATGGGCCATTGGCCTGATCCAGCAGGCTCATCTTAAGTTTTTATGCAATACAGACAGTAGTTTGTTTTTCTATTTTTCCATTGTTGTTGCTAGAGATGTGAAGGTCCAGAAGAGAAACTGGAAAAATTGGGAGGAAATTGGGTTTTTTCCCCATCTTCTCTCCCCCCCCCCAATTCTCCTGGGTTTTTTTCCTGGGCTTTCACATCTCTAGTTGTTGCTTTGCTGTAAGATACTGGTTTGTTTTAAAATGAAGATAGTGGTTTTACCTGTCCATCCGTGCATTTTTGCAGCATTTTGTCACTATTTCCTTGTTTCTTTACAGAAGTAGGTGGTGTATTTTGCTTTTTTGACTGTTTTAGCAATATTTTAAATCTGCTTTTCTGGACAATCCAATCCAAAACCTGTGTCATTACAACATTTAAAAACCCCACAGTGGTGAACAATAAATAAACTATTACTAAAAAACCTGTTGAAGACAAAATATAATAGCATTATCTAGACAACAAAACAGTAAAACTATCTCATGCTTGGAATGCTAATATATATAACGTTTTCAGAGTCTTCTGAAATTCCTGCAGTGTATTGACATGATACAGAGAATTCTATAGCCACAGGGCCGCTCACCTCATGGACCTGGGAGGTGGGCCCTCAAGGGAGGCCTCCACTGCTGATCTCAGGGCACTGGCAGGATTATACAGGTGCAGGTGGTCCAACAAATAGTTTTGAGCCCAAACCATTAAAGGCATTAAAGGTTAAAACCAGGACTTTAAATTGGGTCTAATTTGGAACACACGGCGACTAGTGAAGCTGATATAGTAGTGATGTCATTGATGCTGACTGCCTTACCCCTTCTGAGCTCTTTGGAGAAAGGATGTACATGTAATAAATCTAGTGTTTACCACTAGACGTGCAGTGGATAAATGGGAAATTCATATGCCATTTAGAATGTATTTAAAAGTAAATAAATAAATAAATAAAGCTGGCCACAGTATGATTATTGCACCTACACTAGCATGATAGGGCAAGTGTGTGGAGCCATGTACACTGTTCTATGAAAAACAGCACACCTGCCTGTGTTACTGTGTCTACTCTTCACAAGCAAACATAAAAACACTCCTTACTTGTATATGGATACAAGCCATTTCCCTCTACTGCTGGAGTTAAAACATAATATAACATAAAAACAGGGTGAAGGTGTTTTTATACAGGGAAGTGATGCCTGCTGCCCTTAAGGAGGCAGTAGTGCAACCCTAGACCTGTAGTACAGTTACCATCTGGTTGCTAGCAAAATGATTGAGAGGGTTGTGGTGGCACAACTGCAGGCATTCTTGAAAGATACTGAGTGTCTAGACCAGCCTTTCCCAACTAGTGGGCCACCAGATGTTGTTGGACCACAACTTCCATCAGCCTCAGCCAGCATTGTCAATGGTCAGGAAAGATGGGGATTGTGGTCCAACAACATCTGGTGGCCCACTAGTTGGGAAAGGCTGGTCTAGACCCATTGCTGTCTGGGTTCTGACTTGGTTTTGGGACCAGATCAGCCTTGGTTGCCTTGATGGGTGGCCTTTATCAAGAGACGTGTAGGAGGACTGTGACCATATTACTCTTTCTCTGTCTCTTAGTAGCTTTTGATATAATTGGCATGGTATCCTCTTGGACTGGCTCTGGATTTGGGACCACTATTGTTCAGTGGTTCCATTCCTGCCTGCAGGGTCAGTTTCAGAGAGTAGCATTGGGGGACTGTTTGTCACCCCCTTGGCAGCTATGCTATGAGGTCCCACAGGGAAGCACCTTCTCTCCCAATTCTGTTTAACCTCTCTATGAATCAGTTGGGAGCACTCATTAAGAGTACGCTGATGATACACAACTCTGTTTTTCTGTGACATCTGGATCAGGTGTGGCCATGCCCGAACATAGTGGTGGGCTGGATGATAGCCAATAAATTGAAACTTGGTAAGACAGAAGCCTTGTGGGTGAGTGGTTCTACTGTTTGGGGTGTAGGTTAGTTACCTGTTCAGAATGGGGTTGCACTCTCTCTGTGAAGGAACAAGTATGTAGTCTTGGAGTCCTCTTTGATCCATCATTGTCACTGGAAGTTTAGCTGGTGACTAGGAGCGCTTTGGCCATTTCTGGATGATAGCTTACTTACGTTGGTTCATGCATTGATGACCTTGTAATTGGATTCTTGCAATATGCTCTATGTGGGTCTGCCCTTAAGACAGATATGGAAACTTTAGCTAGTGGAGAATGCAATAGTATGGTTTGTTGAAAGGGTTGCCTTCTGCTAGCATATAATACCCTGGGGGCACTGCACTGGCTCCCAATATGCTACTGGGACAGATGTAAGGTTTTACTGTTGGTTTGGTCACATATCGTTTAGGACTTTATACACTACAGTATTTGAGGGATTGCCTTATTCCCTGTATACTTGCCCATGCACTGTGGTCATCTGGTGCTCACTCCTTCAGGCCTTTGTTCCATGGTGGCTTGGACTGGGTCCTTCAGAGCAGCAGTTCTGCCCTGTGGAACACATTTCTCATTCTAGTTACACAGGTTCTGACATTGTATAATTTCATTGGATACAAATATCTTTTTAAAACTTTACTAGCTTTCCCAGAAGGAAGAATTTACTTGCAGGCAGTATTTGATTATTTTTTAAAAGAACTTTTACCTGTTTTGTTGTTGTTGTATACCACTGTGGTGGTGGTATGATGTTCAGTAGTTTAAAAATATTCTCATCAAATAAATGGGAACAGCATACTACAAATCTAAGTAAATCTGGTTACAGTTTTGTGCATACACAAATGCACACTGGTCCCATTCATTTCAGTAGAGCCTATGGGCATGTTAACTGCACAGGACTATAGCCAAGCAACCCCTTTAAAAATGTACTCTAGATTGTGTGATAGAAGCTTATGGAGCACAAGTTTTAAACTTGCTCCTTTTTGTTCAACCATTTTCCCAGATGTTTCCTGCAGTTTGACAGATGTACCATTTACTAGAAAGTTGCACTCCTGAGAGTTGGAATGTTATGGACACAGTTGCTATAGACAATGACTGTAGAGTCAGGGTTGGAATAAAACCTTATGTTTTCTTTTAGTTGAATGAGATTTTTTTCCCTTAGACAAAAAATGATGGACTTGAGAATATCCTTTCGTTTTGTCTTATGCTGTAATTTGCTACAATATCTCCACCCCCAAACTGGCATTAATTCTGTCTAAAACTGCCAAGTAACAGTCAGTCAGGAGCAGAATTCTGGAGTGCTAAAAAGTTGCACAAGTTGTTTTGGCTCTACTCTCAAATCTTTAAGCCAATTAAGGTACTTGGGTTCAATATTTGACAAGGATTAATCTTTTTAACATTGCTACCTCTTTATTACCCCATCTAAAATTAGGGTAACTTGGGACCAGGTTACCTGAGGGAAGCCTTCCCCCATATTGATTTGTTCTCTGAGACCATCAGTTGAGGCCCTCTTGGTAGTGCCACAGCTATCAGAAATCCATCTTATGAGCTTCCTGCATGAGTCTTGATGATGGTGGTGGCACTCACCTTGTAGAACAACCTCCCCCCAGAAACACACAAGCACTGATTGTATTGTGCTTTCAGTATATGCTTAAAACTCATCTGTTCTCTCAAGCATTTCCAGGCCATTAATATTTAGCTGGCACATAAAGCCAGCAAGAGAATAATGTTCTACAGTCAATATCATACTACATCAGTTATTGCATTATTATGAATTGTTGTGGTTTGGTTTTATGTCATTTATTTATTACATTTATACCCTGCTTTTCTTTTCATGGTAGAAACCCAGGGCGGCTTACATATGGTTCCCAGGTGGTCTCCCATCCAGGCACTGACCAGACCTGACCCTGCTTAGCTTCAGCAGGAAGCTGGCCTTATGTGCCTTCAGACCATAGCCTGTTTTTATTGTTATGGTATGTTCTGTACACTGCTTTGGAATTTTCTGAATTATAAACTAGTATATAAGTGTTTTAAAATAAATACAAATATGCAAAGACTACAAGTCTGCATATGTGCTAAAACATTAAAAGGAGGAGGGCAAGAAATGGACAATTGATAGGATATCAAAATGGAATTTTTGGAGTCTGTAAAGATGCTATGTTTACCATCCTATTGATCCGTTAAATATAAGGGCATGTATTTTTGTGTTGGGTAAGTAGCCCATGCCCTCTAATTTAACATTTCCACTCCCTCTAGTTACCTGGCAACTGAGCGTGCTCAGTTTGTTCTTCCGGGAAGTTTCATTTAAAAAAACAACAACCCGGAAGTGTGACAACCTGGAAGTGTATTTTCATTGGTACAATACAGCTCAAATACAGATCTTTGAGCAGTGTTGTGCTTTTGCGCACAAGTTAGGGAGGGAAAGAAAATAAAGACACTGTTTGCAGCAACATAAAAAAGACTTGCAGAACGGGAGAAAGCAGCCAAAGTTTCTCTTCAGCCCACAGGAAATGAAATGAAAGGAGGAGGGAGTGGGCGTGGAGGGGGAACAATTGACACATCCATCTAAAAGCATCGAAGCACAGCGTCTGCAAGCCCTAGAGCCTTTGGAAGGGACTGAAAGTAGAGCCTGACACTTTTATGCCTTCTACGTTAAATTTTACCCTTGTAGTCCCCTTTAGTACCACTCCCTATATATATGTATATGTGTGTGTATATATATATATATATTGTATTTTAATTTATTTTAATGTTTTTGTGATTTTATTGTTTACAATTTTATTATGTATGTGTTTGATTTTATTTTTGTAAGCCGCTCTGAGTGCCCTGTTACAGGATAGAAGGGTGGGATAGAAATATTTTAAATAAATAAAAAAATTATCTTCATGATTTGATCTCACATTGGGCGAGGGTTATAAAATTTTATTTTGTATCTTTTGCTGTTTAATTTAAATATTTAAGATTTCAGTCCTAAATGGGGTGGGGGATATGTGAAGTGGCAGATCTACTGCCATTTCTAACATTCTGTCTGTCAAGTTGGAAATTTTGTGATGAACTTATCTTTCCCCCCTGCACGTGCACACTCTGTGGCATCCTGTTTTCCCTAATTTCCTGCTATTCTAATGGACCAGGGAAATTAGTTAAACCAGGTTTGCATTGGCATCTGATCTTGGAGCCTCTCAACAAACAAAGGGCACTTGAATCAGTAGATCCAAGGCCACTTCCACCCCACTTCTGCCCTGTCCCAGGAATTTTGGGGGCTAATACCTCTCATAATTTTATGTCTGTGGAGCATAGCAGGGGGCTCTACAGAAAAGCATCTTAACCCACTCCAGCTAGTGGATCTGGAGGTTACAATTGCACTACTTGGATTTTTTCCCCTTCTTTGTAATTTATTTTTTTTCATTTATTTGACGTTGGTTCAGCTTAGACAATCATTCCAGGCTTGACCAACATTATGCTCCTTGGTTGGGACGTAATGGAGAACCCTGGCTTAATATAAGCCTAGACCTTGATGCTGAAGCTGGCACGTGATGGGAGAAGTAAAGGAGGAATGGTCAGCTCCAGGGCTTGTTCTTAGCAGCCAGCAACTAATGCCATCACCACTGAGCATTCTTTCATTGAGGGCAGCCTGATTTAGAAATCCACATGTTTGATTTGTGAATGGATTTACAAGAAAATCAGATGAATGAGTTTAGTTTTTTAACATTTTGTTTTTAATATTTTGGATATAAATAAATTGCCATAGTTCAAGTTCAGAAACTGTTGAGATTTGACTGCTTCAGGGGTAGCCTGATGCCCTTCTGATGTTGTTGAACTCCAGCTCCCATAAGCTCTGACCAGTGATAGCTGGGGCTCATGGAAGCTGGCATCACATTGGCTGCCCCTTGAGTACTTGCATAAATATCCATTGCAATCCAGTTCTTTTATTTAAAACCCAAGAACACAGTAGGAATCATGCTTGATCAGACCAAGGACCCATCTGATCCAGCATTCTGCTTCCCACAGTGGCCAACCAGATGCCTCTGGGAATCTTAGAAGCAGGACATGAGCACAATAGCCGTCTTTTGCTTTTGCTCCCCAGTAACTGGTATTCAGCAACATACTACCTCTGAACATGCAGTGACAGACCCAGCCTCTGTGAATTTGTTGAATCCCCTTGAAAAGCCATCTAAGCTACTGGACATCACCACGTTCTGTTGGAGCAAATTCCATGTGCTGTGTGTTTGAAAAAGGACTTTCTTTTGTCCACCCCAAATCTACACCCAGATATTAGGTCACAAGAAATCCTCATTCTGTAGTAAATTGCTCATCTTAAGCTTCCATGTAGCTTTTAAAAGGCCTTAAGTACCACAATACTTCACATTTATATACATTACCTTAAGGGAGATGTACCTGGTGGGTATTACTTGTGGTAGCTACCAAAACCCACTTTCTTTGTTCCACTGATCCATATGCTGGGTGAACCCTTTAAAATGATTTATTGTGTGTACTAGTACAGTAGGGCTCCACTTTACAGCACTTTGCTTTATAGCGTTCCGCTAATGCAGCAGTTGTCAATTGCAGAAAGGCCCCGCTCTTACTGCGCTTGTTCCGCTTTTACGGGTTTTTTTTGCCGTCGGGCGCCTTTTTGGTCA
This sequence comes from Rhineura floridana, assembly GCF_030035675.1. Lineage (NCBI taxonomy): Eukaryota > Metazoa > Chordata > Lepidosauria > Squamata > Rhineuridae > Rhineura > Rhineura floridana. The sequence goes on along the minus strand of NC_084482.1, from coordinate 138,401,494 downwards.
ATGTTAGTCAATGGGTTCTGCTTTACAGCGGTTTTCGCTTTATAGCAGGGGTCTGGAACGTAACCCGCTGTATGAGTGGGGCCCTACTGTACACTGTACAGTATTTGCACACCTAGATATATAATAACAAGTTTATATCATGTTTCTGTATTTATTTATTTTACACAAAACTGGTTGTATGGTGTGCTTGTGTAAAAATATGGCATGCGTCTTGGCTTACACATAGTCAAGGCATTTATATTTTATTCCCCTTGATGATTACTATTGGAGGAAGACGGTTTGGTAAAAACTGTGGTAATAAGTTATGCAAAGTAGCTTTAATATATGCAACAGCCCTGCAAGGTAGGCCAGAATTATTCCACATTAAAAATTGGGACTAAGAGAAAGTGGCTCATAGCTGAATTGAGATTTGAACCAGGGACTTTCAGCTTCATAGATCGCTCTCTTACAGTGCAATCCTATACTTGCCTACTCAGAAGTAAGCCGCATTATATTCAGTGGGGTTTACTGTTAGATAAGTGGGTATATTGTATCCTATAGCACTATGCTATATACAACATAGTGTCTCCTAAATGTGGTTCAACAGAAAAAGCATGTTTGAAAGCACAGTTTTCAAAGTGTTTGTTGTTTCTGCCTGAGGGGTACATCCCAGTCTTTACCATTATCAGTTGTCTGTGTTGATTAGGTTGGGAAGTGCAGCTGAGATTGTCATTTCGGACACTTTAAACTAACTGACTGGCAAGCAATGGAAGTAAGCATTTACAAAACAAAAACAAAACCTGGCTGAGCGACCAAAATAAAAAAAATCGCCACGTGGCAGTCCTGGGCAGAGTGCCAATTTGCTGCGTTCCCTGCTGTGCAATGCGAAGTGCAGTGCAGTCTCCCAGTGGTATTGATTACTGGTGCTGTGGTCCAGTGAGGCAAGGGGGCCTATCTCAGGCATGGCTTTGCTGTCTTTCCCCTCACATTCTTTTCCTTTTGATCTCTCAGCCACCAACTAATCAGTCCCTGTGGGGAGACCCAAAGAACGTTTCCTCCCTCTGCTTTTTGGTGACTTACAAGGGGAGACTCGCTTCAGCAAACATGAACATCTTCTCTGGAACGGTTTCCACAAAAATGGTGTTCAACAAGTGTAGAAGAAATTCATCCTTGTTCCTTTTTAGTACAGCTTTCCTGGTCGGAAGGACTCTTATTTTGATATGACTTCTGCCTGCTGAGCTTTTTGTGCAGCAGAACGCTTGCCAAGTTTGTGAGGCCCAAGGCTTTCTTGTGGGAGGACGCAGGGCTGTCTTCATGCTCTTTGGCAATGATGAAGGTGAGGTTAGTACAAAAAAAGGCAGGGGGAGGGAGAGCTTTCATTTTATTCCCTGATCCTTGTTGTTTCAAACCAGATGGCAGTGGCATATTTTCAGCTGTAATTAATTTAAACTAAGTGCTGAACAGAGAAGTATGAGAGTGGATCAGTAGCTCTACTCTGGAGAGGGAGCAGTGATTTTGTTCCCAAACATACATTAGATTCACGCCGCTAACACCTTTAGTCACCCTCCTTTGCTCTTAGAGAAAAGACAAGTGCGCTGACTGTAACTATTACTTAACAGTGATTCTCGTACTGCTAGACTTAATGTACACAAAGGTGTTATTTTTCAAATTGGGAGTCGGCAGGCTCAGGTGGCAGAGAAATGTTGTCATGTGACAGCCTGCAAAGTGTAATTGTGCATTTTTAAAGCCAGGGCGAAGAATTGTGTGGTCTTCCATTGAACCATTCACCTTTTCCTATACACAGTATCCAAGCATGGGTTGCCAGGCCAGTCAGTGCAAAGGTAGACTGAAACTTGTTTTAGTGTCAGGTTTATCCTTAAAGAAAATGGCATGAGGTTAAAAAAGAAAAGAAAAGACTTGCTGTGAGTGAAGTTTCTGATTTCAGTTATTTGACCACTTCCTTTAGTGGGATTTTTGCAAGGCTCTTGTACTCTTTTGTAGTTGCTTCAGTGCAGAATAAATGACCGAAAAACAGATATATTAAGGGATCGAAGAAACTGAGCTGTCTCTTCAGATTTTCTGCTTTGTTGCCACACACTGCAAGTTTTATGCAGCGTACCAGATTTTAAAAAGAATTAATGTATAAGCTGGTTTGTGAACACACACAAAATGAATGTATGCTTTAAATTTTACACGGTTACTTTGCTAGAGATATTTAAGCATTGCAAGCTTACAGTTACTTTGCCTGTATGGCTGCGCATCAAATTATATACAGAACTGAATTCCATTTACCCTTTTTTCATCAGTTCAGCAGGCAGCTGGGTGATACAGGGAGTTATATGTGATTAATTATAACCCCAGGAGGTAGGCAACATGTGACCTGAGTTTGACTTGTAGTTTGTGAGCTCTTGCTTGAACTCTTGAAAACTCCAAACATATTTTTTAATGCACAGATTCAAATTTGACTAGTATCCTCTAAATACTAATGATTGTGAATGCTGCTTACTTGTGTCTGGAAACAGGGAGACCCACCTTCCCAGGTTGCAGAGGAGAGGCACCCTCCCAGCACTTGACAGAAAATCACAACTTCTTAAAGATCTTGGGGAAAAACACCGTGTTTTCATTTTATAGCCACACTTTTAAAAAAGAGACAAAAGTAAATATTGTGAAACAGATAAACCAACTATTGGAACCCAACAAAAGTGCCTTAGTCTACATATAGCTTTTGGTTCCAGATCACCTACCCCTGTGCAACATTATCTGGAGTTTAATTATTTATGTAGTACCATAAACATAGATGCTGATTTTAAAATATTCTGTTCTGCCTTTCATCGATTCTTGCATAATCTGCGCTGGCTGCCTGTGTGTTACAAATCCAACTTTAGGTATTGATGTCAACATACAAAAGCCCTGAGTGACTTGGGACCTAGGTACTTGAGGAAGTGCTTCTCCCCATATCAGGCAGCCCAGACTCTGAGGTTAGTGGAAGGGGGCCGACTTGCTGTCCCTCTGCCAAGTGTTGTTCACTGTGTGCGGATATACGATAGGCCTTCTTGGTGTAATTGTTACCCGATTATAGAAGTTTCTGCTGCAGGCACGGATGGCCACATCATTGATGGCTTTCCATCACCAAATTAAGACATCTTTGTTCTCCCAGCCCTTTGAAGGCTTGGGTTAAATAACCTCTGATCTTAATATTGTTGCTTATTACTTGCGGTTTTGTTTAGGATGTTTTAAATTGTGTTTTATATTTTTAAAATGTATTGCAGCATTGGTAATGTTTTGTTGGTCTGGAAACCACTTTGGGATTGTTCTTGTGCTAAAAAGTGGTATATAAATACTGTAAACAAGTAGATAAGAAATCATGATTTCAGGATGGGCTGCAGCAATAAAATTCATATAAAAACATTAAAAATCCATACAATATCAGAATAGTACAGTACAGCAGATTGACAACCAACTGATATACAGCTGGCCACCTCAGGTCAACATCGAGATTTACAAAGCACACAAGTGGCAGGTCTCTGGCCTGAGGAGCTTATAATCAAAAATTCAACATAGGGAAGACAACAGAGGAAGGAGGGAAGTCAGGGCAGGTGTAAATGGGAAGAATGTTGTTTTATGTTTACTTAATTATACTTATGCTTAATTACAAGCTTAGTTACAGTAGGGCAGCAGTTCCCAAGCTGTGGTCTGTGCACCATGAGCTCCATTCAGGTGTTCTGCAGCACGTCTGTAGATTTGAGGTTGGAGACAGGAGACTGAACATCCATTGCTTTAAATATTCATATTAATTTTTAATTGTATTTTATTGATTCTTTTATTTTTATATTGTATTTATTTTTATATATTGCATTTTATTGTATTACAGTTTGAATTCTATGGAATAAAATATATAAGAAATTAAAGAAGCAATAAAAATACAATTAAAAATTATACAGCACTTAGCATAGTGCATTACAATTGCTACAACAGGAAGAAAAATCATGAAGTGGTCTGCCAAGACCCTCATAGATTTTCAAGAGGTCCATGAAGGAAAAGGTTTCGAACCACTGTGGTAGGGCATTGTAATAAGGGAGTTGTACCAAAGACTTCATAGAAAAAGTGAGTATTCAAGAGGAATTCAAATAAGAGAGGTTTTCTGGGAGGCAGGTCCAGGCAGAAGGGGAAGTAAGGGAGAAAAGGCAGAGCCTTTTGAGGAAGCAGGAGAGCTGCAGATGGCTGTAGATTGTGGAGCTGGAGGCCATGGGCAGGTATTTCCTAGGGTATGACAGCAGAGCTGAAGGGCAATTCAGGGTAGGACTTTGGAGAGATTTGAATGAATTTTAGAATTCAATTTTCTACATCCATCAATGGTAAGTTTCTTTATTTCCCTAACAAAAATTTATTTCCCTAAAACATTTACAGTATGTAAATATGAATTGCCAGTGGTGAAACCTGACTATGTGGCTGAGAAGCTCAAACCCTAACATGATAAACGTGTGAGGTGGATTTTCTTGTTCAGTGATGACGACAGCATTCCTTGAACATCCCCCCCAGCACATTCATTGGTTGGTATCCTACAGGTGTGAGGACAGCTCCAGCTAATGTACACTATGGAAGGATGGCTTCAAGGCTCAGCAATCCCTTCTCAAGCAAATTCTAATCTGGATACTACCAAGCATTTAAGAATATAGGAAGCTGTCTTATACTGAGTCAGACTATTGGCCCATCTTGCTCCAGAGTTTCAAAGCAGCAGTCTCTCCCAGCCCTACCTAGAGATGCTGAGGACAGAATCTGAGATCTTTTGTATGCCACTGCTGCAGCCATTTCCTATCTTCAGCTGTTGCTTTCATGCTCTGATCTTATTCAGCCCAATGGGGAAACTTAATTTCTCTATTTGAATATATCTGTATAGAATAGTAGTAGTTTTGCCTGCAAAAGGATGTTGTTGTCTTTAAGCAATCAAAATGCATAGATATTCTACAGGTGTACTGGGTTTTAGCCTTGGGTTGAATTAAGCCATGAATGTGCAAGTATATCTTTGACCTTTGGATGTGTGTATGTAACTAACCCAATCGCCTTAATTTTCATATATGCAAACAGACAAGAGCTTTGTTTAAAAAAGGTACCCCTTGCTGACATCAGTCCATTCTGATTATCTGTTTGTGTTCTTTACTATTCCATATTGATTTTTCAAAGCTTTTAGCTCCCCCCCCCCGATAAAGGTGCAGTGTTGTTGAGGAATTTTAGTGTACCAGAGCATAAAAAGTCAAAACAACAAAGCATCTTGTGCCATTTTAAAGACTAACACATTTATTATGGGATAACCTTATGTAAACCACAGTCTATTTCATAAGGAGGCATGATATCTAAGGAATGGCACTTTATTGTTGTTGTTGTTGTTGTTGATATTTAATAATAATAATCTGCCCTTCCTCCTAGTAGGAGCCTGGGGCAGCAAACAAAAGTACTAAAAACACTGTAAAACATCATAAAACAAACTTTAAAATATATTAAAACATCTTTAAAAAAAGGTTTGAAAACATATTAAAATATATTTAAACAAAACATCTTTAAAAACACGATGGAACAAAACATCTTGAAAAACATCTTTTTTAAAAAAACGTTAAAAACATCTTAAAAGGCAATTCCAACACATAAGCAGACTGGGATAATGTCTCTACTTAAAAAGCTTGTTGAAAGAGGAAGGTCCTCAGTAGGCACCGAAAAGATAACAGAGATGGCCCCTGTCTAATATTTAAGAGGAGGGAATTCCAAAGGGTAGGTGCCACTACACTAAAGGTCTGCTTCCTGTGTTGCGCGGAATTGACCTCCTGATAAGATGGTATCTACAGGAAGCCCTCAACTGCAGAGCACAGTGATCAACTGGATATATAAAGGGTAAGACCGTCTTTCAGGTATCCTGGTCCCAAGCTTTATAGGGCTTTGTACATCAAAACCAGCACCTTGAACTTAGCCTAGTAGTTAATAGGCAGCCAGTGCAATTCATTCAGCAGCGGGGTAGCATGTTGGTGATACCCTGCCCAGTGAGCAGTCTCGCCACCGCATTTTCCACCAGCTACAGTTTCTGGATCAACCTCAAGGGCAGCATTACAGTAATCCAGCCTGGAGGTTACCAGTGCATGGACAACAGCGGTCAGGCTATCCCTGTCCAGAAAGACTGAAGACTGGTTTTGCTTTGTTGCATATGTTAACAGGACTGATTTATTGCAATTTCTGCTGAATACACATGGAACATTATGATGAGGACATTAAAATAAATCATAATGTCATTCGTTGTACAGTTCTATTGGAGGAAAAGGGAAATTTGTTATTTTGGATTTGTATATTTCAAAAATGGTAAACACATAGAAAGAAAGAAAAAGATATCTGTAGTCAGCTCAGTGTCATCTTGAAAGAAATAAATTGCAAGGGGTACAACTCCCAAATTTCTTTTCATTATTTTTAGCAAGAAGGAAGGCATTATTATCTCTTGTTTGTTGTTCTCTTCTCATGTTACAGGTGCACTGATATAGTTGGCCCATTATGGACCTACCTCTTGGTACTGAGGCAAAATAGTGATTTTACTATGACATAGATGCTTTTATGCATCAAAGTGATAGTTCTTTGGTGTTCTGTTAATCTGGAAGGTTTATAAATTAATATTTTGTAGTAACTACAGTATCAAATATTTGTACATGATCCAGTACGTAGAAGGATATCTATTGAAAGTGGTGTTAGGAAGCATTTCATTTGGATACAGCTTAGTTATTTTTACATTTATCAAAACAGAACTTTCCAGAAACCCTCTGTGTGTCTTTTGTAATCTTGAACATGAATTTTCCTTTTTGACAAAGAGTTTACATGAAGCTAAATGGTCATTTTAAGTTTGAAATGTTCCATTAATGCCCACTACTTACTTCTTTATTTCCATGCCTATGTTAATCTAAAGCAGGGATGGGGAACCTGTGGTGCTCCAGATATTGTTGGACTCCATCAGTTTCAGCCAGCATAGCCAATGGTCAGGGAAGAAGGAGTTGTAGTCCAACAACAGTATCTGTAGGGCCACAGGTTCCCCAGCCCAGATCTAAAGCATACATAGACCATCAAAAGGTTGTTTGTTTGCGTTTTTAATATAATTCCACCTTCAGTGGAAAGTGCCATTGTCATTCATTCATTGGCGATCACTTGTGGCTTAGTAAGATTGTCTTCCAGGGTAAGGTCTTTAACAGTGGGTCCGTAAGTGACTGTGGAGGCCAATTCTGGATCCACACAGCCTCCCACAGTGAGGACATAGGTTTCCAGATGGAAGATGGTCACAATGAGGATTTGCTTGACATGCCTTCCGCTTAGCTCGTTTGTCCCTTTCGCCCTGTACTCGTGCTTCTTCAAAGTCCATAGCATTCATAATGGTACTGTAGGCATGAAGAAAACTTCCAGAGCTTCCAGCATTTGAGTTCCCTCTTCTAAGTAATTCAGGATGCCCTTTAAGTCTCATGAATAATTCCACAAAAGTGAGTAGTATGTCTGATTATACAAACCAACGTTGGTTATGTGTAGCACACAAGTATTCTGAAATGGGAAGGGAACCCATCCAAGTCTCTCTTCTCATTTACAAAATATAATTCTTTCTCAGCATAGGCTACCGCAAAAGCTATTTACAAGCTTCACTTAAACCTTACAGAATACATTGCCTGACAGATTATATTTTCTTCCTGAATAGAACATGACTGGATTTTGACTTGACTGCAACTTGGCAGCTATCAGGATATAAAGTCATAGAAAGTAAAAAGCAAATTAACATAATCTAATCACTGCATTCTTTTTTAATATACTGTGACTTTAAGCCACTCAAATTAAAAGATTCCTTTCTCAGGATTTTTGGGCTTCTCTGAATCCTGTATTTTTGGCTTCTGTTATGTGATATGTGAAGAAAATACTTGAACAACTTTAAATTGCAGGCAGTATGTCAAATTAGACCTTCATGGCAACCTTTTCTGCTTCGCGTTTTATGCTAAGGCTTTCAAGATAAATATTGGAATGGATTCATCTAAATCAGAGGTTCCCAACCTGTGGTCTGTGGACCACCAGTGATCTGCGAGCTTCATCCAAGTGGCCTGCAGCATGTCCACATTAAACATCCGTACTGATTTTTAATTGTATTTTTATTGCTTCTTTTATACCTTATATTGTATTTTATTGTATAATAATGTGAATCCTCTGGAATGCCAATTGTAATACAATCAAATGCAATGTAAGAAAAAGAAGCAATAAAATGCAATTAAAATCATACAGCATGTTGCAAAGCACATTTCAATTGCTACAACAACAACAAAATCATTAAGTGGTCCATGAAGACCATCAACAATTTTCAAATGTTCTGTAGGAAAAAAGTTTGGGAACCACTGACCTAAATGAAGGCAGATTTGGCTTGGATCTCAGTTGCTCCAGTTCTTCATAGATAAAGTTATGTTTCAGACTGCCCTGGATTTTTAACTGGTTTGTTTCTTTCAGATTAATGATATTTATGCATTTCTTTCTTTTTTTGTTGGGTTGAACACATTAAGAATATGCAGAAAAAGTTAATATTTGAGCTAATATAGAGCAGTTAAATACCAGTTGCAGCTTTTTGGATGGCAATAAATAAAATGTCCATTCCCCAAATACAGAACATTGCTTATACTGTCTGAACTGATAAATGTATTAGAGAGGAAAGACAAAGAAATTACAGATTTCTGCAAGGATTGAGTTTGTTTGCAAGGTTGATGCCTGTAAAGAAGAAGTAAATCTGTACGTGATGTCTATTTTATTTATCTTTGGGTTGCATCCAACAAAGTCATCCCATTAGCACAAGGACTTCTCCCTGCCCAGTGGGGATTTCCTCTACCCGTGCCCCCCCCCAATCTGCTTCAGAGGGTTGGGGGGAAACCCAGAACAGATTTGCGGGGGGGGGCAGACAGCCAAGGAGTACAGAGGGAGAGGAGTGGGAGAGTGAGTCCTGTGGCATAGGCTGAAGTTCTTGAGCTAACAGAGCAATTTCTTTGGATATCACCCTATGTAAATATATTCTTCTTGTGGCATTTAAATGAACATTTACAACATTGTGAAAGACCGTCTGGACCTATACAGTCTTGTAGGATCACTTGGATCATCTTGGGAAATTCTGTTCATAGGCCAGTGACCCAAAAAGAGGCATTTTCTATGAATGGCTCTGTAATATAGAATATCTTTCCTCCTGCCATAAGAGAAGCAGCAACCATCAGTTACTTCAGCTTTTGTAAAGACTTACATTTTTACCCAGCCTTTCCCTGACCTGTAAGATTGGACCTGTTCTGTGTGATTGAATCCCATAAATGTTTTGTTTGCTTTTTAAAATGTTTTTTAAATTGCTCTTTTATTGATTTTATGTTGTATTTTGCTTAATGAGATTTATTTTATTTTGTATACCACTTAGAGATTTTTAAATCTATTTAATAAAGTATTGAGCTATCTATAAATGCTTTTAAAATGAATGATTTTGTTGAGTGAGTGGGACATGTCTCTGAATGTTGACCCTAAATTATCATTATAAACATAATAGAAGCCATTAAGCATAGTGATTATATATGAAATGCAGTTAAATTACTTTGAGAATATATTAATTGGTAACATTTTCTTCAAGTATTTTAACTATTAATATTATATAGGAGAAGCAGAATAAAATGGCTGCTCTTGCAAGTTGTTGAGGATTCTGGACAAGGTCAGCAATAAGGTCTTCCAGTTGACTCTGAGAGGGAAAAGACAACTACTTCTGTCTCCAGAAGCTTCCTTTTCTGTATTAAACATATTAATGCTGGTTGGCTTCACTCTTGACTGTTTAAAACTTTTAACCATTAAATTCACGCTGGACTGAACTTCAAGCTAGGAAAACTCATTTTGTCTGGCATGCTAGGATGTTCAATACTTGACTGAGAAACTATCATTTAATTGACTGTTGAATAAGTTTCTGGCTTATTCTGAGAACATTCTGGGTGCCTTTAGTGAGCAGTGTACTCACCCTGAGGCTAAATATGAAAGCTAGCCACCTGCTTGTCTCTTTGTAAACATGACTAAATGGGCAAAGAAGTAGAGCTTTTGCCAGCCAATGTACTTGTTAAATGTTCCTGTTGGCACTGGTGTGATCATACAGCATGCTCCTGAAATGGTACATCCTTTTGTGCACAGTTGGGCAAGAAAAGTGGAATAGGAATAGGTTATATTGTTTTTAATTTTGTGTTTGGGACAATTAAACCTGCTTAGAACAGAAAGTTCAATTTCCTTACTATTTTTGAGACCTAATGTTTGTCTAAGATCCTCCGTGGCGCAGAGTGGTTAGCGGCGGTAATGCAGTCGAAGCTCTGCTTACGGCCGGAGTTTGATTCCAACGGAAGGAGGAAGTCGAATCTCTGGTAAAAGGGGTCGAGGTCCACTCAGCCTTCCATCCATCCATGGTCGGTAAAATGAGTACCCGGCATATGCTGGGGGGTAAAGAAAGGCCGGGGAAGGAACTGGCAATCCCACCCCATATATACGGTCTGCCTAGTAAACGTCGCAAGACGTCACCATAAGAGTCGGAAACGACTCACACTATAAGTGCGGGGACACCTTTACCTTTAATGTTTGTCTAAATTTATTAGTTTCCAGGAAACTAAATTCAGTGTACAAGATGCACTGACAATGCATCTTACAACAAGGATCACTGAAAAAATAATTGGCCTACTACAGACCTTTTAGAATTATTAACTGTTGAATAAGAAGAAACAGTGAAGTTGGGAACAGGGTGCAGGATCTCCAGAATAACAAAATAGTAGTTGAAAATGGGTTATTAATTGTAACAATTTTAAAGGAAGGATGGTAGTTATGTTGAGAGAGTATGTGACATATAAATACCAAAAACATGTTAAAATTAAGTATTGATAGATCTACACGTGCAGTGAGAATGAGCTGGCAGATTCCTGAGGCGACAGACTACACAGTTTTGGACAACATCATTTCAGAGTGAGTCACAACTAACTTAAGCTAGATTGGGCCATTGTGTGCTTGAATTTTTAACAGACTATCATCAGGAAGCATTGGAACCTAATGCAGGCTTGCAGATAACCACTCACCTAGGCATCTCCGGCAAGTATTAATTTGTTCAAGGGGTTTATAATGCATCAGAAGTAATAAACAATAATAAAACATCAAATTTGAGCAGTCTTTAAACAATTAAAATTTATTTTTTAAAGGTCTGGGAAAATAAAAACTCCTCTATCAGGCACTGAATGGGACAGTGTAGGTGCCAGGTGAGCCTCCCTGGGAATGGATTCCAAAGGTGGGGGTTTCATAAATAAGAAGGTGCTTCTCTTCCATTGCCACTCACCTCATTTCAGATGGTGAGGAAATTTGGAGGAGAGATTCTGCAGGTGACCACATTAGGTAGTCAGGTTGTTAGGATATTGGCTGACCAGCTGTCAAGCTTTCAAAAAAAGTTTTTTTTCTTTTTTTCTTTTGATTTCGCAGATTGGACTAGATACCATGTAATGCAACCCTATGCATGTTTAGTCAGAAGTAAGTCCTACTGTGTTCAATTAGGTTTTCCCTCATAAATGTGTTTATGACTGCCACCAAAGTCCCATATCCACTTCAGAAGGAGGAGAAGTTGTCCCACCCCCTCACACTCAGTAGTGTGCATTGCCAAGGGCAAAATAGCATCAATTACTCTTCATGAGGTGCGTATTTTAAAATCAAGCCAACTTGAATAGATGCTTTATTTCTGCTAAAACGATTCTGTAGAATGTTAGCTTTTTGTCCGCAGTACTTTTGGCTGCTACTAGGTAAAGAACTTTGCGCTGGAAATGAGTGTAAGGGAACAGTCCCCCCTTTCTGAGCCTCTCTTGCTTGCTCTCCCTTTTTCCTTAAACAGTTGGCTAAGTTAGTCATTTCTCCAGGATGGATGTGAATTACCCATTTGCTGTGTTCCAGTAAACAGACTGGTAGCATGAAGAGTACTACAACACAAGTATTGTGTAAGGACAATGTGTTGTAACCATTGCTTGAACCTTTTTTAATGCATGGGCTCAAAACATTGCTTTCAATTAGCAAAGATGAAAATCTGCACTGCAGTTTGGTTCTAACAGTCAGGATGTGTGTGGTTTGGGTATGTCATCCATCTCAGCACATGATCCTTGGGCAAGACCTGCAACCTGGGTTATGATTCACCAGGGAAAATCATGGAAAACAATGTTTGTTTTAAATGCAGGGAAATAAAAGGTTTGTCTGTGTGTGAGAGAGAGAGACAGACAGACAGAGAGCGAGAGCGAGATAGAGAGAGCTCTGCTGTTTTATTTAAAAGGTTTGTATGGTAACCAAGCACTTCAGTGTGAACTGTTCATACATGAAAACAAATGTAATGGTGCCATTGCTTTATAAATACTAAAATCAGGAGGTATGTTCATACCTTATTACAAAATTCATTGTTGATAAAGTTGCACATTTTATCAGTAGATGAGCCAGTAAAGTAAACACATGTATCCAAAGGCATCAAGAAGAAAAAGAAAGTTCAGTAAGTAGGTGTTACCTTCATTGGACTAACTAGTGGTCACAATTCAGTATGCAGTTCTATGTAATTCAGTTACATAGAACTGTCCTTTGGCGATATGCTGTTATGATACATAGATAGTTTAAAACTGACCTTCCCTCATCCTATGTATAGTTTGTTTCATTCTTAATAGTAAGAGATGAAGTTTTTGGTGTACTTTAATTCAGTACAAACTGTCTCAGGTTACATGAGGGCATGCCTGAGCAAAGAAGCAGTAGAGGAAGTCCCATAGGACACATAAAAATAGTAGTAAGTCATGTCTGCCATCATATTCCTTCAAACTCCCAAGTCTCTTGTAACGCAGAAAACTGAAATAAAAAAGTCAGCCACCAATTAGAGAGCTTTATCTCAGGCTAAAGCTGTCTTTGATTTTGTTCCTCCAGAGTCCAGAACACTGCTATTGCCAACTAGTTGTACATGGCAGTAAGGTTTTTCTGCATGGGCTGTTGTAAATACATAGAACATAAGAAGAGCCTGCTGGATCAGGCCAGTGGCCCATCTAGTCCAGCATCCTGTTCTCACAGTGGCCAACCAGGTGCCTGGGGGAAGCCCGCAAGCAGGACCTGAGTGCAAGAACACTTTCCCCTCCTGAGGCTTCCGGCAACTGGTTTTCAGAAGCATGCTGCCTCTGACTAGGGTGGCACAGCACAGCCATCATGGCTAGTAGCCATTGATAGCCCTGTCCTCCATGAATTTGTCTAATCTTCTTTTAAACCCATCCAAGCTGGTGGCCATTACTGCATCTTGTGGGAGCAAATTCCATAGTTTAACTATGCGCTGAGTAAAGAAGTACTTCCTTTTGTCTGTCCTGAATCTTCCAACATTCAGCTTCTTTGAATGTCCACGAGTTCTAGTATTATGAGAGAGGGAGAAGAACTTTTCTCTATCCACTTTCTCAATGCCATGCATAATTTTATACACTTCTATCATGTCTCCTCTGACCCGCCTTTTCTCTAAACTAAAAAGCCCCAAATGCTGCATCCTTTCCTTGTAAGGGAGTCGCTCCATCCCCTTGATCATTCTGGTTGCCCTCTTCTGAACCTTTTCCAACTCTAGAATATCCTTTTTGAGATGAGGCGACCAGAACTGTACACAGTATTCCAAATGCGGCCGCACTATAGATTTATACAACGGCATTATGATATCGGCTGTTTTATTTTCAATACCTTTCCTAATTATTGCTAGCATGGAATTTGCCTTTTTCACAGCTGCCGCACACTGGGTTGACATTTTCATCATGCTGTCCACTACAACCCCGAGGTCTCTCTCCTGGTCAGTCACCGCCAGTTCAGACCCCATGAGCGTATATGTGAAATTCAGATTTTTTGCTCCAATATGCATAATTTTACACTTGTTTATATTGAATTGCATTTGCCATTTTTCCGCCCATTCACTCAGTTTGGAGAGATCTTTTTGGAGCTCTTCGCAATCCCTTTTTGTTTTAAGAACCCTGAACAATTTAGTGTCGTCAGCAAACTTGGCCACTTCACTGCTCACTCCTAATTCTAGGTCATTAATGAACAAGTTGAAAAGTACAGGTCCCAATACCGATCCTTGAGGGACTCCACTTTCTACAGCCCTCCATAGGGAGAACTGTCCGTTTATTCCTACTCTCTGCTTTCTGCTTCTTAACCAATTCCTTATCCACAAGAGGACCTCTCCTCTTATTCCATGACTGCTAAGCTTCCTCAGAAGCCTTTGGTGAGGTACCTTGTCAAACGCTTTTTGAAAGTCTAAGTACACTATGTCCACTGGATCACCTCTATCTATATGCTTGTTGACACTCTCAAAGAATTCTAATAGGTTACTGAGACAGGACTTCCCCTTGCAGAAGCCATGCTGGCTCTGCTTCAGCAAGGCTTGTTCTTCTGTGTGCTTAGTTAATCTAGCTTTAATCATACTTTCTACCAGTTTTCCAGGGACAGAAGTTAAGCTAACTGGCCTGTAATTTCCGGGATCCCCTCTGGATCCCTTTTTGAAGATTGGCGTTACATTTGCCACTTTCCAGTCCTCAGGCACGGAGGAGGACCCGAGGGACAAGTTACATATTTTAGTTACCAGATCAGCAATTTCACCTTTGAGTTCTTTGAGAACCGGGTGGATGCCATCCGGGCCCGGTGATTTGTCAGTTTTTATATTGTCCATTAAGCGTAGAACTTCCTCTCTCGTTACCACTATTTGTCTTAGTTCCTCAGAATCCCTTCCTGCAAATGTTAGTTCAGGTTCAGGGATCTGCCCTATATCTTCCACTGTGAAGACAGATTCAAAGAATTTATTTAACTTCTCTGCAATCTCCTTATCATTCTTTAGTACACCTTTGACTCCCTTATCATCCAAGGGTCCAATTGTCTCCCTAGATGGTCTCCTGCTTTGAATGTATTTATAGAATTTTTTGTTGTTGGTTTTTATGTTCTTAGCAATGTGCTCCTCAAATTCTTTTTTAGCATCCCTTATTGTCTTCTTGCATTTCTTTTGCCAGAGTTTGTGTTCTTTTTTATTTTCTTCATTCGGACATGTTTTACATTTTCCAATAGGATGTATACAGCTGAATATAAAGCCACATACATCTTTAGTATAAGAGACAATGTAGAAAATCTCTTTCTCTAAACAACTTACTTCTAGTAGCACAGTTGCCTTTGCCTCTTTAACTGCCCTCTCACTGCTAGAGGTATATATTGCCATGCCACGCCCAGAGGTTTTTGGAGGCACTTCCAACGGGAGTAGCTATGGAGGTGGAAGCAAGTGAGTTGCTTCTGAGGGCCTGTATGTAACACTTCAAGTAAAATGCAAGGCATCTGTGGTATATGGAAGCCCATCATGGGCCCATTAAGCCTTATTGTTGCCCATCTGGAGGTGCAGAAACTGGTGCTTGGGGTGAGGCAGGATATCAAACGCTTTGAAGGCCACAATATCGGGCTGGTGGGCTGCTTGTTGGGTGATGAGACATGTAGGCCTGCACTAAAGATAGGGGGACTATGGCTGATTTCACACATGGGGCTGATTGCGTTAGTTTAACGGATTAAAAATGTAGTGTTTCTGTCCCGATTTCTAAAATCCCCTTCACACTGCAGTACCTGTTGCGTTAAGGAACAGCAGCTTTTTCAGCCGATATACAGGTATTTTGCACAACTGTCTTTCACACAGCTTGTTTATGTCCCTCACCCACGCGCACTGTTCCCCAGTATGTAGGAAATCTAAGATCTTGTCCCGTCGCCATGAAAGCCCTCTCCCTTTAGGATCTGACTTTTTAAATTGTTTTAGTTGTATCAAGACAGGGGTATGTGTAGGAAATGCTCCTGCTATCTACGCTGATGCCGGAATACTGGTACAATGTTCATCAGGAAAAAAAAAAACCCGCACGACTAAAGGGCGGGAACGCACTGCATGCTGGGATGCCTGTCGCATGAGTGGCTGCAGCTAGCAATAAACTCCTGCAATCTTCCGGGTTCCCAGCCTTGCTAACGGATTGTTTCTGGTATCATTTATCACGGAAACTAGTGATAAACTTCCACTACATTCCACTAGAATTTTGGAGCTAGCTTGTGCGTCATGTGAAAGATCAAATATAATGCGCAAATTACCAGGTAAGAAATTGTCAGAATAACGGAATAAAGTGCAGTGTGAAAGCAGCCAGTATCTGAGGATGCCTCCTGAGTGTATTAAAAGATGGAGCCTGCTAAATGAGCTGTCATTTCCAATAAATTAGTCCAAAACAGCCTCACAAAGGACAAAGCTGTCTTTTATGAAGTGACGCTCTAAATGTTGAAGACTCTTCCAAACTCTCCACATTATGCACATTCACTGACAACCTTATGAATGCCTTCAATTTCTTTGTATGTTTCTGAGAAGGAAAGCGTGATTTGATAATAATGGGGGAGGGGGTGTTATTTTAATTCCTTACAAACAACTACCACCAAACACAGTAATTTTGATAACCGTAAATTATTGTTCTGTTTTACTCTGTTGATGTCAGCAAATTATAAGGGATTTTTTTTATAGCTAGTGTTTATTATAAGGAATTGTCTATGTTTAGAAAGATCATGTGCTAAATGTGCTAATATTTTATAAACAAAACCTTTTTTTCCTTTAACAGCAATTACAACACATAATTAGTATCTCACTGAAAAAGCAGTATTTTGTTGAGACTAAGCAAAACTGCTGAAATAAATTAACTCCCAAATGACTTTGTAAGACTGGAGAAATAAACACAGTATGTTGTCCTGTAGAAATAGCTGTGCTATATCCAGGTTTGGCAGCAGCAGTATTCCATAACCATTTTACTATGAGGTAGTCAAATCCACTGTTCACTGCCACATACTGTGTTTTATAGGTGTACATCCAAGATTATGATTATACACCTAAAAGTGTATTTTCAAAGAGGCATTTGAAAATGTGTGTGTTCATACAGGTGTGCCCATCAGACAGCTGTGGTTGGCTACAGCTCCTTGTTTGTATCGTCTCTCTACCTGGCCTTGTTGCTCTGTGAAGTAGTCCTATGTGAGTGCTTATTCCACAAGCACCCTTTGTGCAGCATAATTGGGGTCCCAGATTGGTATCCAGGAATATTCTAGTAGAAGACAGGCCTAGAAGAGGAAATTATAGAATACCATTTGCTGTCACTTATAGCTCCAGCTACAACTACTCCAGCATATTATCAGTGCCCTACAGCCCATCCTGTACAAAGATATTTCCCTTTCACCAGACTTGGATTATAGGCCTATACTTGCTTACAGATAGTCCCCCAACCTAAAACAGCTACTTACCAGCAAAAGCAGGCTATATAACAAAGACACAAACATAGGGACCCAGATCCTGCAACAAATTAAGATGCCAACTTGTTCCCATTTTTTCCCAGGCAAAACTATAATAATGTCAGGCGCATCAGGGGTTCATTTAACTTTTCACCTTCCATTGTGATATACAGTGCCTTGCAAAAGTAATCAGACCCCTGACCAATGCTCTCATATTACTTTCATATGTACAAATGGTACATTGTAATTTTGTTCTGTATGATATTTTATTTTGAAACACTGAAACACATGGTGTTTCAAAACACTTTGTGACATTGGTTTTATGTTGGGAAATGTTTGTAAGAAACATAAAAAACAAACATGTTGCTTGCATAAGTATTCAACTCCTGTGCTGTGGAATCTCCCAGTTTACACAGATGAAAGGAATTTCCCTATCGAGGACACAGTTGCCTTACCATTGGCCTCTACCTGTGAACCATTAAAGTTGCTGTCACATTGTCAGGATAAAAACCTCACCGTTGAAGGATCATTGGTCAGGCTGTGGATCTGAAGGAAAATGAAGACCAAAGAGCACTCTACAGAAGTGGGAGATAATGTAATATAAATGCATAGATTAGGAAAAAGGTACAAAATAATATCCAAGTGGATGGAGCAAAATACAGAGAAATACTGCAAGAGAACCTGCTTTAGTCCACTAAAAAAGTGAGGCTTGGGAGGAAATTCACTTTTCAGCGGGACAGTGATCCCAAGCACAAGGCCAAAGCAACCCTGGAGTGGCTCAAGAACAAAAACGTGAATATCCTGCAGCTGCCCAGTCAAAGTCCTGATCTCAATCCCATGGAGAATCTGTGGCACTCTTTGAAAATTGTGGCCCACATTTGATGTCCAACCAACCTGAACCACCTGGAGTGAATCTGCCAAGAAGAATGGGCCAAAATCCCTCCAACACTGTGTGAAAAGCTGGAACATACCTACCCCCAAAAACTTCGCTGTTATTGCAGCGAAAGGTGGCTTTACCAAATATTAATGTGTATGGGTTGAATACTTATGCAAGCAACATGTTTCAGTTTTTTATGTTTCTTGAAAACATTTCCCAACATAAAACCAATCTCACCTTACAATAATTGATTTTGATTTTCAGAGTTTCAAAATACAATACCATATAAAACGAAATTACAATGTACCATTTGTAATTCAGTAATATTTACTAATAGGCAAAAAACGCTTGTGGTTTAAGAACATACCGATAGCCAACAGATATTTAACTTTAAAAAGCAGGGAAATTGGGCAGCTATAGTGAATGCACCAGGGGAGCAGCAGACCTGCTCTGCTCTCTGAGATATTGTACTCCGCTACGTTTGTAAAAATGCAAACACAGTTTGGATTGGTCTTTCACAGTCCAATCCACTTCCTGTGTAGCTTGGACGAATTGGAATTGGATTGGAAGAACCAGACCTTTATTTCACTTTAGACAGTTATGGCTTCTCCCAAAGAACAAATGGCTGGCATGAGTGTGGCCCCCTGATTAGCCAAGCCAAGCAGCTATGAGTCTGGCTTTTAGAACACTGACAGTTGGTTCTTACTGAGCATGCCTGGCCTTATCATTGAGTTCAGTGCTAAATTTCGTAAATTAATTAAAAATCAGCCAGGCTTTTTAAAACTTTTAAACTGCAGAAGATGGTCAGAGTATGGAGCAAGGTCAGTAATAGGAAAAAGTCCAACATGGGTCTGGTTTCTCTCTCTTTTTACACTTTGAACTCTCAGTTCTCTCTGGCTGTTTTGTGTATCACCATGAAAATATAGAGGGTTGTTAAGCAAGCATTTCTGAGTTCAGGACTATACGTTTTGTACGGTTTTGTTTTGAAATGAGCTTATGGGAAGCATCAGAATGGCATGGGGGTATTTTCAATTTAACACTGGAGAATGCGAAAGGCACTGTATGCCATCAACAGTTACCCTTCTGTATTCTCTATAGGAGAAACAGTTTTATGTCTGTAAGAATAAATGGACACAAATCTAACATCAGCAATGGTGATACCTCAGAAACCAGTAGTAGAACATTCCAACCTACCAAGACACTCTGTAACTGATCTTAAGGTGGTCATCCTTGAACACAGGAATATTAAGAGAAACTCCAGCATGACACTGCTAAATTACAATTTATCAAGCAATGCAATTCTATCGCCCGTGGCTTGAATTGTGATTACCTTTTTTATCACACTACACATGTAAACTAATTCACACATGCCATTTTCCTGACCTCATTTCCATACATTAACCCCCAGTCCCCAAATTTATGTATATATATATATATGCCAATTTAGGATTATACTTAATGCACCTGATGCAGTGGACTGCAGTCAACAAAAGCTTATGCCAGAATAAATTAGTTTTGTAGGTGCAATAAGACTATAACATGGTTACCCTAGAAATCCATTCAGATCATCTTGTTCTGACATAGAAACAGAGATACCAGAGGACGGGGCCAGGAAATGCGAGCACGCCTTTTACTGCAAGATGGAAAATGGTGGAGACAGTAGTTACCACAGCTCTATGGTGTTGCAATTCTTTGTCTTCCTTTCCAGCCCTGCTGTGTGTGCATGACCACTCTCACCCATGCTTGCTTGCTTGCTTGCTTTGCTTGCCAGCATACCTGCTGGATCAGACTACCTAGCACTTCATGGAAATGTCACTGTTTTAAGGAGCGATGGAATGATGGAAAGTAGTTGGTTTTAACAAGGTGTTGTTATTAACAAAAGGATGAGTGACTGAATCAAGTGAAGCCTAATATTTAACACATTGATCATTATCAGTCAACAGTAAAGTGAAATAATGTCTGTTTATAACGTGGGGGCATAAAAATGTGTGTTGTGGCTGAAATGTTGGATGAGCAAGACATATTCAGTTGATTATTTTTTCTGTAGTTCTTCTCCAACCAGCTAATTGTGACTAACCAGTATCTCCCTTTTCGTGTCAGTTCACCTGAATGTTGTGTTTGCTCATGTGCTCGATTGAAGACAATGGATAAACGATAGCATGCTGAAATGTTTCCTCTCCTGAATCAGTGAATTAAATGTGTCACGCTTAGTAATGGTCTCTCTGTTTTTCTCTTAGAATGAAGACTGCCAATGGGGATTATCGAAAAGAACACAGAGACAGGAGTCGTAGTCCAATAGAACGGGCCGCTGCACCAACAATGAGCCTTCATGCTAATCACATATATGCCTCAATCCCAAGCTTAACCATGGATCAACCTCTAGCACTGACCAAAAACAGCATGGATGCTACCCGCTCTGTCAGCATCACTCCTACAATGACGTCGGTGGAACGGCAGCAGGTACTTGGCTTCTTGATAGAGCCAGACGCACACTGTTCTTAATGGCTGATGTGTACATATTTAACCAGTCGTTTTTTCTCAGCTTAGTTATGTTTCCTTGTCTCTGGTCAGATCATTAACTTACTTATCCTTTATATCTATGTGAGTGCATAAATGCAGATACAATTTTACAAATGTATTAATTGGTTGTAAGCCACTCTAAAGGGTAATTTTTTAAGAAATATATATAGATAAATCTTTGAGAGATCTGATTCAATCTGTCTCAATAGGTAATAAAGATTGATAGTGAGTAGGAAATCATTCATACAATTCCTCATGTCCTCTCAGCTATTTGAAACTTTGTGGAAGTCAGGAGGCTATCTTCAGTGAACGTTCACACAGCCTTCT
The DNA here is from genome assembly GCF_030035675.1 of Rhineura floridana. Classification (NCBI taxonomy): domain Eukaryota; kingdom Metazoa; phylum Chordata; class Lepidosauria; order Squamata; family Rhineuridae; genus Rhineura; species Rhineura floridana. Next base: position 138,380,460 of record NC_084482.1, on the reverse strand, counting down.
AAGCAGAATCAGCTTCACGATGTGTTCCCTGCACTCTTGGAGAATAAGAAAAGGAGCAGGATAAGTTGTTGCCACTGCTGCCTCCGATCAACTAGGCAGGAGCTGTGGCTCTCTTTTGAAAGCATCAGGTTCTTGTTTGCAGGTGATTTGTAGCTTTCAAAAGATAAGCCAGATCTGCACAGGATATAAGGAGATAAAATCAGATTCTGGATCTGCAGATTTAAGGTGTGGGAATTCCATGATTGAAAGATCTGATATACAAAATAAAAGTAAAATCACCCAAACTTCTAACTCTCTCAGGTAAAAAAGTAATCATGGGTGGGAGGGGATGAGGGTGAGTGTGTTATCTCAGCCACCTCTGGCATCGTTTGTGTCACATTTCAGCTCATAGAAGGCTACTTGTCTGAAGTGGAGAGCCTTTCTCTGAATGGAGACATTTTTAGAACCCTGCATAATCAGAGTTCTAATGCATGGAGCCTCCATGAATACAAAATGCTGTCCGCTTCAGTCAGTCACCTTCTGTGAGTTGGAAGATTATTTTGGGGGATGAAAGGGCCCTGACAAGGCAATTACCGTTCAAGTGGCCAAATTTCTGAACTTGGCCATTGTGACCAGACCCTGTAAGACTGTGAACTGTAATTAATTTTATTGTATTGTTTTGATGTCTGCCATAGCTCTATCACCAAGCAGTCTCATTTTAATATTTTTATACTGTATTGTGGTCGGTTGACTGAAATAAAGTTATTCTTCTATTTTGGGGGATGAGGAAGAGCTGGTGCACTCATCCATCCTCACCCCCCTATGTGTTTACATAATGCAACATTAATGTAGAAAACGAGATGTCAGGAAGAAAGGTTGTAGTCTAATCTATTTGAGGTACTAATTTATTTCTGTGTGAACTAACTAAAGTGTTTCAACATACTGTTTTGCCTTCAGCTAGTGGTAGGAGGGGAAAGTGGTTCAGTTCAGAAATAGATTTACCACTTCATGTGCTGCTGTTATAGGCCAGGCTGCACAGTAGGGCTCTGATTCATGGTGATTCGCTTTACAGCGATTTGCTAATGTGGCAGTTTTGAATTATGTCCCTGTCCCATATGTGTTCCGTTTTTGCGGCGATTTTCCGATTTTGTGGTGTGACACAATTGATGGCGCCCGATGCTCTGAGCGCGTTGTCAGAGCTTGGAAATGTTCCTCCTACAGTTGGGCTGATGGGAGTTGTAGTTGAAACAAGGAATGTTTCCAAGCTCTGAGTCTGAGAAGAGCGTTGGGCGCCATTTTACAGTGTACCGTACCCAGCTTCTTTGTCTTCCCTCCCGCCTCTCACCTTTAGTGTTTTCTGGGTTTTGGTTGGGTTGTTTTGGGGGTGGTTCTTTTCAGTTGGTGTCCCCCCCCTTTTTTTGCTTCTACCCAGCTGTTTCCCTGCCTGTCCTCCTTTTTGGGGACAGCAGAGGCTGCTGCTGCCGCCTCTGAGAGTAGCAGAGGCTGTTTCCCTGCCTGCCCTCCTCGTTTTTGCGGTCAGAGGAGGCTGCTACGGCCGCCTTTGCTTTAGCGGCGGTGCCCCCCCCCTTAGCTGCTTGAAGCGGTGATCGGAAGCTCGCAGCAGCAGTGGCTCCTCCCTCTGTGGCTCACTACTGTGGCCGTTTGAGCTCACCAGCTACTGAGGCAGAGCTCGCAGCGGTGGCAGCGGCTCTCTCTCTGGGTCTTGCGGCGACTGCTCCCTTTCTTTCTCTCCTGGCGGCAGTGTCTGTGGGGGTGGTTGTCTGTTGCCACTCCCTCCCAGCCGGATTTGGTTTGGTGACTGTTTTTTCCAGCTGCTTGGCACTACTCCCCCACCATACGGAGGGTGAGCCAGCGGGGGGGGGGTGATGCATGGAAAAGCAGAACATCTATCAGCAGTTGCATGGGGAGCTTCAGGGGCCAAGCGCTGTCAGCTGGAGCTCCCCGCACTACAGCTGATTGTTCTGCTTTTCAGCGATTTTCGCTCTACGACAGGGGTCTGTTCCCTAGCCTGCCGTATAAGCGGGGCCCTACTGTAATCCCTAGGAGCTGAGGAAGACAGACTTGTATGATGAGAAAGCAGCAGTGGCTTCTGCACTTTTGAGCAGTGAGCAGTCTCCAGTCCATGTAGCAGATGTGCAGAGAGAGCCATGGACCCTGTTTTACTTTGTGCTGACTGCAAATCCATCCATCCCTAACTCTACCTTGAGATTATTATAATTGGTTGGAAAAGAAAATTCACATTAAAGGGCTTGTTTAAAAAATGCAGTTTTCAGGAGACTCCTGAACGAAAGCAGGGTCCTTGCCAAAACCCTGTTAATAGGGAGTTCCACAGGGCAGGGCTGGCCGCTTTAAAGGCTCAGTCCTTGGTGAAAGCCAACCAAACCTCAAGGGCATGAGGAACCACTGAGAGTGCCCCATCAGAAGATCTCAATGACTGAGATGGGGATCAGAGGGTCCTTAAGGTGCTAGGGGCCCAAATTGTTTAGGGCTTGTGAATTAACACAAGTGCTTTGAACCTGGCTGGGCAGCAAAGTGGCAAGCAGTGCAGGTCTTTAGCAGTGGGGTAACATGTTGCCAGTAATCTGCTTCTGTAAACAGTCTGGTCACTGCGTTCTGCACTAGTTGCAGCTTCTGGACCAGATACAAGGACAGCCCCACATAAAGCACGTTGCTGTAATCAAGTCTTGAGGTTACCGGAACATGGACCACTGTGGTCAGGCTATCACGGTCCAAGAATGGTTGCAGTTGGCATACTAGCTGAAGCTGGCAGAAAGCACTCCTGGCCACAGAGCTCACTTGAGCCTCTAGTGACAAAGATGGATCAAGGAGCATCTACAAACTCCATACCTGCTCCTTCAGAGAGAGTGCAACTCCATCCAGGACAGGCAACTGACCTATCCTACCAGACATGGGAACTACCCACTGACAAGGCCTCTGTCTTTCCAGGATTCAAGCTCAGGTTGAGCTCCTCCAGTCCACCACTTTATCCAGGCACCAGTCCAGGGCTTGCAAAGTCTGTCCTGATTCAGGTGTAATGGAGAAATAGAGCTGCGTGTCATCAATGTACTGCAGCCACCTTGCTCTAAAGCTTCTGGTGACTGTTCCCAACGGCTTCATGTAGATGTTGAAAAGTACTGGGGATAAGATAGTACCCTAAGGCACTCCATATGTTAACCAGGGGGCCAAGGAATACTCTCCCAGTACTACTGTCTGGATACAGCCCTGTAGGTAATGAGCGAAGCCACTGTAGCATAGTGCCACCAATGCCCATCTCACAGAGTCAGTATAGAAGGTTACCATGGTCAAGGGTATTGGAAGCCGCTGAGAGATCAAGAAGAAAGAACAGGGGTGCATTCCCCTTACCCTTCTCTCTATAAAGGCCTTCCATCAGGGTGACCAAGGCTGATTCGTCCAAAACCCAGGCCTGAAATCAGGCTGAAATAGATGCAGATAACCAGTCTTATTCAAGAATGTCTGCAGCTGTTCCACCACAACCCTCCCAATCACCTTTACTATTAGCTGTACGGGGAGAAGCAGGATAATTTTTACAGCTAGTGCTTTATTAGTAGAAATGGCAACCTAAGCGAATTAGAAACACGTATCAAGATGTCCCTTCTGGATTTACTATAGGCATTACCATACAAATATTCTTCTTTGAAATTAGGGAAGGTTTTTTATCAAGTATGGGGAACTTCTCACTCAGCATTGATAGTTTTTCTTTGACTCTTTTATTTTCATTTGGCTCTTTCTGTCTTGCAAGTACTTGCATTATCAATTAGTGCATTCTTTTGTATAATCCATTGTGCAAGACCAACTGCAACTGCACACTTCATGCACCACTCCTCTCTGCCTCTCCATAGTTGGTTCAGTGATGACAGATGAGGAAGGGAGAGGCTTCCACTGACGACATTAGGGCTCTTTGATAAGTCTTACTATTGTTTCTCAGCTTGGCAGCCGGCTCTGCCACTCTAAGAGTACACCGGGAACTGTTTTTACTGGACTATGCTCAGGTGGCTATGGCCAGGTTTTTAGACATTTCGTTGTATTTGGAACATGGTTGCACTCTGTCTCAAATTGGATGCTGCAGCGAGACTTGCCAATACTATAGAAAGCTAATAATATCAATCAACAAAAGAGAGAATCAAGTATGAACACCGTCCAGCAATCAGAACTTTTGTATTGCTTCCATTCATTTCATGTGGAGTTGTATGTGGCGCCTGTTCAACACGGAGGAGGATGTCTACAACTGTAATGATAGTAAAGGCCTATTCATATGTTACCAAAGCAGTGTGATAATAGCTATCATGTTTATGTAGTCACATCGTTACAAGAGCCAGGTGGGTGAATTTCTCACCAGCAGCATCCATGGCCCTGCAGTGGAAACAGCCATGTTTTCCAATCTATGTCGTTCCTGTTACAAATATGAATGGGCCGTTTTCTATTAATTCCCCCATATATAGTGTACACTGTACCCAGACATACTGTTAAGAATACAAAGGAATGAATTAGTGAGACTAAATATTCCTTAATATGAACAAAAGAACATAAGAAGAGCCTGCTGGATCAGGCCAGTGGCCCATCTAGTCCAGCATCCTGTTCTCACAGTGGCCAACCAGGTGCCTTTCCCTTTGTTATACTATCCTAGGCATGTTTGAATTTGCTGTCTGTTCAGGAGGATGCAAATGGCATTATTCTCCATAGAAGCAGAACAAACAGCAGCAACCTGTCGCTTTTGTTTTTCGATTGCTGAACTCTTGACTATCTTTGATCTTGCTGTAAAATATAATCTCTTCTTAGGGTGATTTGGTTACACTTGTGTTAAAGAATGTAATCTCTCTGTTGCTTTGTATGTCAGGCATGGTTTTTGTGGCTAAAGCACATGAAGGAAGATGAAAGACTGGGCCCCTGTTAATGCCTACCCTCTTGAGCAGGATTTTAAACTAATCTCAAGAGCCGGGACATTCCAGCTGATAGTCTTAAACTTGGTCCTGGATTCAAGTTCCATGTCAACTCGTGCAGCTTTGGAGAGTCTCGAGCTCTGTTTGCCACAGGCTTCTTGTGAAGACAAGTAAAATAATTATGGTGTACTTTGAAAAGGTGTTATTAACTCCACTTAATGATGAATTAATGTTCTTGGGTGCCATTTCTGTCTACTTCAGTATGCTACTTGGCCTCTGTTGCCGGCTAAATAGAAAACTCTGTGTCAACACATGTAGCAGCTATCAGAGAAGCTTTGCTACTAACCATCCCTTGCCTGTGGTATGGTTGTCATGAGTTGAACTTGGACTGGATCCATGTGGTGTTGTGGGCAGTTCAGGGCTGTTGTTTTGCAACATGCACAGGGTTACTACAAACACTTGCAAGTTTCAAGTGTCGATCCCCAAACCTGTTATGTGCATGGGTGGTATACCTAGATTACAGTACTTTGTCTTTGTCTTACTGTTTGTGATGCTGGCCTGAGACATTTTGCTGCCTGTAGCAGAGCCCAGACGGCACTCTCTCCTGTCTTGTCCAGCACTTTTAAAATAAGTCTTGCTGCACCATCCGACACCAATTTGTGCCTTCACCAATCTCCCAACTTAAGGGTGCCAACTGAAGCAGATTGTCTCACTTAAGATAAGCAGGGGTGGCTTTGCCATGCAGCACAGGGGTGGAAGTAGACGTTGCAAAAAACAATAAGCTGTCACCAAAAGCAAGCATCTCATGTTGAGTTCAACCTTCTTTGCAACGTCCATTTCTTACCCACATCCAGGCAGCATTACACTGTGTTTGCCTGTACCAGACAGCCAGATGTTGTGGTGGAGAAACATGTAGCATAAAATGGCAAAATACGGGTAAGCAAAACTGCTGAAAGGGCGAGGAGCCATCTTACTAGTAGACCTGAACGACCTGCTGCTCAGGATGTCTATAGGCTTTGGGGGATATTTTGAAGGAGTTCTTTTTGGGGTCAAGATTGAATTTTAGAGGTGCACTTTTGCTGTTTTAGGGAGTATAGCTTTTATTTTTATTGTTAGACATTATTATGAAGTATGTGGAGATTGCTTAATTTTATTGTATATTGATAGAGATGTTTTCATTAGTTTATTGCTTATGACTGGTTTGACTATATTTTGTTTTATTTTTGTAACTGTTAGAATGAATCATGTAATTTTTCAACGTTGTAAGTCGCGTTGAGCATAGCTCAGCTGTGGAAAGGCGGCATACAAATAAATGATGATGATGATGACAGACATGGGGTTGCTTGTTTTAGCAGCCGCCGAGTATCTTTTGAATCTTCCTCTTCTGCCCTCAGGAATAGTCCTTGAGTTATGGCTTCTGAATAGCTCTTGCTTGTGCCACTATGGCAGCCATCTAGTTTGAGATTCACCGCAGCCTGTAGTGAAGACAGCAGGCGATAGAGTGGGCAAAAAGCTGGCATGACCCCATTCACAAGGAGGGTGTGGGGTGGAACTTTTGGGACAGATCTCCTTTTGTATGATCTCTTGGCTTCACTTGAAACCAGTTCATACATTAGATTTCTTTATTTCTGTGAGTAGTCTTCAATTCTCGTTGAGGCATACAGATGTAGTGAGCAGGTGTAATGTGTGAACTAGGAAATCAGAGATGTGCCCATGACCAATTCCAGCTGCTGAAATCACAGCTGTTGCTGCCAGCCACATTTGTGATAGTCCATTTCACACATTCAACCTGGATAAACTAGCCCTTGGAAACAGGCTTAAAGCAACATGCAGATGCGTCAAACTTCAGTAATGAATTTAAAATGCTGCTTAAGTTCTACATGCATATTTTGTGGCAGCATGTCTTAATGATATTTTGTGGCAGTATGCCTATATGCGTCTTAATTCGTTCACTGAAATAGTTTTTTCATCCCCCCCCCCCGGTAGATATATAGAACATAAATATATTCTTCAACACCTGAGTGCTTTCCCAAATTTGGCATGCCTGAAGTTTGCGTGTTGTATTAAATAGCAAGCGACTTATCTGCCTGGATAATTTTGTCTTTCTCATTTTCTGCTAATACACAATAGCAGCTACCAGACCATTGGCTGCATTTTATTTGTTGTGTGTGCTTTGTTGTTAGAAACATGAACAGCTCTTCACTTTACTTGGGGGCGTAGCTGTGCTTAATAATAGTTCTTTTCTCTGTCCCTCAGAACCGTCCATCTGTAATTACATGTGCCTCTGCAAGCAATCGTAACTGTAATCTATCTCATTGTCCAATCGCGCACAGTGGATGTGGTACTGCCATGCCAGCCAGTTACCGGAGACCATCTAGCAGTAAGTTATGCTTCATTTCCAGTTTTCCATCTGAGGACTTTAAAGCTACATGTGGCCATCAAGTAACTGTAACATATGCAATGAATTAAGGGTAAAGTGGGATTTTTTTTTATGGGAGAGGGTATACTAGGGTCAAATTAAATCTGTAACTGTGTACTGGAATAGAAATTTTATTGGGATCTTCCTCCCTGTCTTTGGCAGCAGAAAACTTGATTCATGCCAGAATTTTTGAGCAAATGTACTAGATGGAGAAAAATCAAGGTTCCCCCATCACCATTTTTGTACTTCTTGTGCTTGGAAACTATAGACCTGGTGTTGCTTTGAGATTGTTTGGGGCATATTTTCTTAAGTCTGAGATTTGTCGTACCATTGCTGTATTTTGCAGTAATACATATGCACCACAGACATGTAGTGTCATAAAGAATTGTAGTGTTAGTCCAAATAATTAAGAGTGTATTTTTGCAAATGCAACTCTTTCATTTCGTTGCTCCTTGGGGAGTAGAATTTACACCCATTAAAAATGTCATTGTATCAGAGATCCAGGTCTACCTTGTTCAAAAGGGATTATAGGATTAACTTATTTTCCTTATCAAATATCCAGTCTCCTATTTTATAGTCTTCTCTTTTCTGTGTGATTTACTGTTTATTCTAGATGTATTTATTTATTTGTTTGCTGGTTATCTGTTAAGAACAGATACCTTAAGCATCATAAATACATGAATGAGAAATGGTAGATTAGGACAATGTTTGCAGGGTCATTGCAATTTTTGTTAGTTAAAGGCAAATGGCAAGAAAGCTATACGCGTTTTTGTTATATAGGTAAGCATCAGCCATTGTTGGTTTCTTACTCATCTCTGTCCACCCTTTCATGTCCCCACACAGCTACCACTGCCTGTGATCCAGTGGTGGAAGAGCACTTCCGCAGAAGCCTTGGCAAAAATTACAAGGAGCCAGAGCCAGTGACAAACTCTGTATCCATCACCGGATCAGTTGATGACCACTTTGCCAAAGCACTTGGAGAAACATGGCTGCAGATTAAAGCTGCAAAGGACGGCGTGTCCAGCAGTCCTGAATCTGCCTCTAGAAGGGGGCAGTCATCTTCTCCTCCTTCCTCCCACTTGGTCAGTCATAATCATTCACCTTCTGTAGTCTCATGAAGAGAGGACCACCATTTCTTCATCCAAAACATCAGCTTGCATGGTTTGACTGAGCTTGGAACAGTGCTCAAATCAAATGGTTTTTGGGAGGAAGGATACGAGAGATTAGTTTCAACACACATTTTGTGTTTATTTGCTTGGGGTTTTTTTATACGTGTGCCCTTAAAAGATGATAGCAGGAGCTATTTGATTAACAAATAAATTCTATGATGTAGCACTCTTTTTCCTGCCTCAGTTACCAAAGAAACCTCTGATGCAAATCTGCTGCCCCATTTTCTTGAAAACAAACACAAAAAAAGCAAAGAAAAAAAGCCATTCTGTACAGTTGGTTGACCCAAACGCTGTGTGCTTTGGTTAGCTTCTTGAGAGTAGAATTTGTCTGGTTTTGCTTCCATTGCTTTCTTTCCCTTGTGAAGTTAACATTGTATGTATATATACTTGAAAAGAACTGTCACGTATGATTTGCACTATTGGAGGAGGTCTAGAGTTGCATAGCAACTTCACACACGACGCTTATATTCTGAGGGCAAACTGCTTTGAAAAAAGTCTAAAGGTGATGTTTCTGTCTCTCTTTAAAACAAGAAAGCAAAATTTGCTTAGGAAGGGGAAGTCTCATACAGGTTATAGGTCTTTCTCTCTTTTAGATTTCAGATGCTTAATGCTTGCAACTGGACTGCATAATTGACCGATTCATGGGCATTTACACGTTTCTTAACACTGCAGGTTATTAGAATAGAGCTGAGGTTAGAGGGTTCAATAGTGCTTAAAGATGCATGTTTTATGGAAAAAATAGCTGGTATCTATTAATGTATAGACAGTAAGAAATATAATACTTATTAGCCTTTATTGAGAAGTAGTTTTATTTTATTTTGTTCAGTAACAGCCCTAGGTAGACTTACTGCTGGTACAGTTGTACTCTGAGATTTGTATTTGATATTCACTTTAGCAGCAGCCAGCAACCATTGGCAGCCTCAGGTCAGGCCTCAAATGAAGCAGTTTATAGTATATACAGTGATGTGAGGTACAGGATTCTATAGTTGCATTCATTACTCAATAAATAGTTTTACATCTGCATCATCTTCTGCTTAATACACATTTACTTACTAAAGTCTAAAAAATATGTAAGCTAACCAGTTGAAGAAAACTGCTATCTTGTTAAATATTTCATCAGAGCAAGATTGTGAAATGCAATCTTATTTTTGGGGCTGCTTATAAATCTAGGCCAAGGCACCATACATTCCTCCATATTTTTTTAAAAAAATCTTTTATAAAGGTGTTACTTGCATTTATTTCATTTGCTATATTAATAGCCACTAACTAGATAATAGAGGCAGACATAAAGAACAGACGTGTTAGTAGTAATGAGCTTCTCAGCTTTTTGTTAAATGCAGCAACCCCCCCCTTAGCCACACCGCACACATTCCATGACCCCCCAGTACAGTTACTACCAAGGCTTTTTATATGGGATTACCTGAAAAGACTGGCTCTATTGAGAGAATTTATGAATAGGTGAAAGACAGAACTATATGTGATGTATTCTGGGCTGTGTATTGGGTCCATACTGGCTTTTACATTTTTTTAAATGTTAAAGCTATTGAATATGAAAAGAGCACAGAATAGATGAGGCCAGAAGATAACCTGTTTTGTTTTTCCATATTAAGTGTGGCTGCTTAATTTTTTTTAAAAAGCAGGAAAAGGACGCTTGTCACCCATTTCATTATCATCATACTGGGTAGTCAATCTGCTTTGGCATTCGGTACCCTGCTCCCCATAAGAAAATTGGAGAATAAAAATACACTTTTTATATAGGTAACTTTAAGACCATCATTACGCTGTGCGTAAAGAATGTACAGAAAAATTTGTAGGTATTTTTTGAGGAACAATTAATTTGTTAATGATATGTAGCTATTTAATTTTTCCCTTTCCTTTACTGTAATCATTCTCTCTCTCTTTTTTTTGGTCTGTTTGGAGAAAAAAGTTGATCTTTTTTGTTTGTAGATGTCTGTAATACAGTAAAAGTGCAGGAACACAGTTATTCTATGAGAACACTGCATTAGCAATTAATAGCCACTAGTGTGTTATTGCTACAGGCTACTGAGCGGTTTAACAGGAAAGTACTAATGACTGTAGATAGACTCTGGGATATATAACTCCTTTGACATTTCTTTTAAGCACAATACGACAGTGTCAAGTTTACTTATCTGTGATAGGTAAATGGATTTGTGGTAGGGCAAAGACTGGCACCTCTGTCTTAACCACACAATACTTGGAAGTGTATTGATTTTGATGGAATATACTTCAAAGTAAGTGTGCTTAGGGTTATAGGCTCCGTGTGATGTGTTGTCCCATGCATAATCATTTGGGGGGAGGGAAATTCCATGGGAAATATACTTACACCAGAGGGGTTCGGGTGGTGAGAGGAGGAGGGATATTAACCTCACTGTTACATGAAGTTTTTTCACAGAGCCACAGTATCTACAGTTCAGCTTGAACAATGCTCCCCATGTTTGTAAATCTGTAATATATCATTATTTTGTGGCCTTGTTTCACCTGGAGATTTTTAAAAAAGGTTTGGCAGGCCATCTTTTTTTGTACTTAAAAGTAGCCTTAATGAACAATAAAGTGCTCTTAAATCTACATGTGTGAGCATGTGGTGTTTTTTAAAAAAACTGATAAGAAAAGCAAGCCATTTCATACAGCTACCATCACTCTGTGCTAAAAGGTAAAAATCTTTGAACAAGCCATTTTGTTTTGCTCTATTCCCAGGCATGTACACAGGGTACATCTGCTAGTACATCCTTTTCTTACAATGGCAAACTTCACAATGAAATGGTCTAGATCAACTTTCCCCAACCTGGTACCCTCCAGATGTTTTGGATTACAGCTCCCACTAGCCTTAGCTAGCATGGTCAGTGGTCAAGGATGATGGGAATTGTAGTCCATCAATATCTGGAGGCCACCAGGTTAGGGAGCCCTGGTCTAGCATCTCATTTTTAAGAGTATCCAGCTGTTGCGCTTGGAACAGAGCTTATAGTTAGCTTTTCTCACTAACACAAACATGTTATGTCGTGCATTCTGTTCAGTGTAAGCAATAAAAAGATCACATTACCTTTTTATGTTTTCTTGTACAAAACAGCTGCCTCTGCAGTATTAGTAAAAGATGCTCAATTGCTGGTGATGGCTGCATATGACCCCTCTAATTTTTCCTCAAACAGTTTTGGAAGTGCTGTGATATCAGTAGTTTTGTATATGTTATTTACAGAACACCTTCTCCATACCCTCATTGTCTGGTTTTAGGCACCATTTTTTATTCATTCAGGTCTTTGGAGATTAAGTTTTGTTTTTTTTAGTCAGGTGCTAAGAAGTTGGATTCTGTTTTTATGCATTTTGTGTGTATTTTACAACATAAAAAAGATATAACAACATTACACTTTGAGGGTTTGTTTTAAAGTGACAAATATGATAAATTGATGAGAGTACAAAACAGTAGAGGACAATTTGATTTTGTTTGAGAGTCTGACTCCCCAGACCTAGCCAAACAGTTCAAAGCTAGTATGGATTCATTTCTTCTGGAGTTTGATCTTTCAGCCTCTTCTTAACACAGTCAGGAGGCCACTTCATAACATAATGCACTTCTAGAATTTCATTATGCACAAACTGCTGCATCACTTGGGTTGAGTATTCATATCTAGCTAACAGATTTCTCCGTTAGCTATGACAGGCGTGGGAGGAATTCTAAATTGAAATTCTGAATGCTAACAGAACTGAGGTGGAAAAATAGCGTTTCTCCTACAATAGACTACTTTTAATTTATGACAAAGCTGTTACTCAGTTTCAGAAAAAGCACACTTGATCCGTTTAACACAAGATCATTTCAGTCTCTTGTGATGAATGACTGGCCACACTCACTACGTTGTTGGTGCATTACTTAACATACAATGTTGATTTTGATATAAAGCACCCTCCACAAAAACCAAGTAGGACATTTCTCATTTTATTCTTGTGTTTTCTACATTTTTATTTTAAAAAACTTTAAATGTTCACAGCTAATTTTTTTTTTTACATTCCCTTACTCTGGTTCTACAGCCATTCCCATGATGCGGTAGGCAATTATAGCTACTTAACCTTCCTCTCATGTGATTGTAATTCTGATACAAAAGTAACTTATCCAGCATACAAGAAATACATCTAAGGATTTTAAGCAGGCTGGTGTCATTAAGTAAGAATGCAACAGCATTATTAACATCATTTATATCCTGTTCTTTCTCACAAATTTGCCCAGGGTAGCAAACAAGTGATAAACAATAAAAACAATTCCCAGATGTACACTGGGATAAAGGTCTCCATAAAAAGGCTTGTTGTGAAAGGTCTTCCATAGGTGCTGAAAAACGGCACCTGTCTAGTGTTGTGGCACCTACCCTTTGGCCCGCTTCCTGTATTGTGCAGAACAGACCTCTTGATAAGATGGTATCTGCAGGAGGCCCTCACCTGTAGAGCACTGTGATCAATGGGGTATATAAGGGGTGAGATGATCTTTCAGGTACCTGGTTCCAAGCTGTATAGAGCTATATACACCAAAACCAGCACCTAAAACGTAGCCCATCCGCTAATTGGCAGCCAGTGCAATTCTTTCAGCAGTAGAGTATCATGTTGATGATGTCCAGTCCCAGTGAGCCACCACATTTTGCACCAGCTGCAACTTGCAGATCAACCTCAAGGGCAATACCACATAGAGTGCATTGGAGTAACTCACCTTGGAGGTTACCAGCACATGGATGACAGTAGCCAGGCTATCCCAGTCCAGAAACAGCCATAGCTGTCTGATTAGCTGATTAGCAAAACACTCCTAGCAGGTCAGATGACCTGTGCCTCTAGTGACAGAGATGAATTCAGTAACGCTGCCAGACTACAAACCTGCTCTTTTAGGCTGAGTATGACCGCATGCAAAGCAGGCAATTGGCCAATTATCCAGACTCAGGCACCGCTCACAGCACCTCTATCTTGCCAGGTTTCAAGAGTTAATTTTCTGGCCTTCATCCAGCCCACCACCAAATCCACACACTGCTCCAGGACTTGCACAGCCTCTCCTGATTCGGATGTCTGTAGCAATCTTGATACCCCATCCACATCTACTGTCATCCCCAGTGAGGTGTCCAGTGCAATGTCAGTTTCAGTTGATGCAGCCTGATGACGTGGACAAGATGCTTGCGACGATGCGGTCAGCAATGTGTCATCAGGAGTTTTGGGGCGAGGTGTCAACAGTACGCTGACAATACCCAGCTCAATTTCTCTGTCACATCTGAATTGAGAGAGGCTGTGCAAGCCCTGGACCACTGCCTGGACTCTGTGGTGGGCTGGATGAAGGCCAATAAACAGAGTTTGAATCCTAGCAAAATGGAGACACTGTGGGTTGGTGGTTCCTGAATTCATATAATTGGTCAGTTGCCTGCTTTGGATGGGGTCGTACTCCTTCTGAAAGAGCAGGTCTGTAGTCTGGGGTGCTCCTGGATCCATCTTTGTCACGAGTCCTAGGTAACTACAGTGGCTAGGAGTGCCTTTTACCAGCTTTGGCTGGTAAGACAGCTGCGGCTGTTTCTGCACAGGGATAGCCTGACCACTGTTGTCCATGCACTGGTAACCTCCAGGCTGGATTACTGTAATGAGCTTTATGTGGGGCTGCCCTTGAGGTTGGACCTGAAGCTGCAACTGGTGCAAACCGTGGCGGCAAGACTGCTCACTGGGGCAGCGTATCGCCAACATGTCACTCCACTACTGAAAGAATTGTACTGGCTACCTATTAGCTACCAGGCTAAGTTCAAGGTACTAGTTTTGGTGTACAGAGCCCTATACAGCTTGGGACCAGGACACCTGAAAGACCGTCTTACTCCTTACATACCCAGTCAATCACTGTGCTTTGCAGGTGAGGGCCTCCTGCATATGCCATCTTATCAGGGGGTCTGTTCTACATAATATAGGAACTGAACCTTTAGTGTAGTGGCACCGACCCTTTGGATTTCCCTCCTCTTAAAATATTAGGCACCATCTCTGTTATCTTTTTGGAGCCTTTTAAGTAAAGACCTTATCCCAGTCTGTGTCTGTGTTGGAATTGCTTTTTAATATGTTTTTAAAGATGTTGTAATACGTTTTAAGGATACATTTTAAAGTCTGTTTTTATGATGTTTTAAAGTGTTTTTAGTGCTTTTGTTTGCCGCCCTGGGCTCCTACTAAATAACTAAATAAATAAATAATAGAGCTGGGATCATCAACATACCGATGACACCTGGCTCCCAAATCTCCAGGTGACTGCCCCCCAATGGCTTCATATAGATGTTAAACAGCATGGGGGACAAGATGGTACCCTGCAGCACCCCACAGCACAACTGCCAGGGGGCCAAAAGACAATTGCCCAATGCTGTTCTCTGAAAGCAATTCTGGAGATAGGATCAGAGTAGCAGGAGTGGATGGCATCCAACGAAGCGGGGGGGGGGGAACCCAGGATGCCAGAAGGAAAAAACGTAGATGATGAAGGTCCAAATGGATTTATTAAAAATAGTAAAGAAAATATGCCCAATGCGTTTTGGCCAAACAAATCTCAGCCTTCATCAGGGGCTAAAACACATAGATATGAAACATAAGCAATAAATAATCTGCATCAAATCACTACGTACAGTATATATCTGAACCATGAACAGGGATAGTAAGACCAATCTGAATACTCACGTACCGAATGTAGAATCTGTAAATTTATTTATATTTTTATTTATTTATTAGACTTTTATAAAGTCATTCAATAATAATATACAAATAAGGCAAATTAACTACAATTCTGCACATAAAAATGAATCCAGTAAAGGTAATGATGGAAAATACCAGGTGATATACAGTCGCCTTATTTGTATTATCCACATCCACACCATGTATTCCACTTTAAACAGTCATGGCTTCCCCCCAAAGAATCACTGGAAGTGTAGTTTGTGAAGGGTGCCAAGAGTAGTTTAAGAGATCATTATTCCCCTCACAGAGCTCCAGTTCCCAGAATTCTTTGGGAAGAGGGGCTGACTTTGGCCATTGAAGCTCTGTTAGGAGAATAGGAGTCTCCTGATTAGCAAAGCCAAACAATGTTAAGTTTTTAGAACACTGACAGTTGGCTCTTACTGAGCATGTCTATATTTATCATTGACTCCAATGTTAATTTTCTTAAATTAATTAAAATCAGCCATGCATTTTTTAAACTTCAGGAGGTGAAAGTCAGAGTATGGGGCAAGGTCAGTAATAGAATTACAGGTACTCTGTGAACATGGCTGATTTTTAATGAATTTCAACAAATTATGAGACCACTGACAGAAAAAAAGTCCAACAGGGATCTGGATGTTTTTACTCGTTTCGGAGTTTAAACTGACGATTCTCTCTTGAGTGTTTTGTGTATTGCAACAAAAGCTTAGAAGGTGGTTAAGCATTTCTGAGTTCAGGGCTATACATTTTGTAAGATTTTGTTTTGAAATGAGCTTATGGGAAGCAGTAGAATGACATGGGGTTATTTTCAATTTAACATGGCGAAATGCAAAAAAAATGCTGGCTATGGTATACAACCACTTTTGTATAATAAGCCAGTTTCCAAAAGTCTGCCACACCTAGAATTGTGGAGTTGTTATGCAGTGGCTGGTGTTTTATGTACTGATCTGTTGTTAAAATTTGGTGGCCATTTTTAATAATTTTGTTATGTTCTTAAACTGGATTGTAAGTCATTTAGAGGCTGCTCTGTGTTAGGCAACTAACAAAAAACAATCACCACCACCACCAAGAAACAGAACCTGGGATTTACCACAAAGAATGGGGGTTATGTAGATATAAGCAGGCTCAATTGGGTTGCCAGGGGCAGATAGGAGGTTTAGTTTCTGCTCCGCTGATGTGCCCTACTTTATTTCCTCTCACATCAACAAAAGGGGAGTGACTCCTATAGGGGAGGAAAAAAGGACAGCATTTTCGGGGCGGGGGGATGACGTGACATTCTCAATGCACCTTGCAGCATCCTCGCCCTTATCCTGCCTGCATTTTACTAGAACAACAACAACATATTGACAGCTTTGGTGGTTCAGTCACAGTGAGTGACATTTTTTAATCTAGTCATTTGAAGCTATTTTTCATCATACTCTTAATCACAAGACAGCCAACTGCTGTCATTCCATGAGGCAGCTAAATTAAGCAACAGCTATCGACTCTTGGCACCAGTGCTGGAACTTCAGCTGCAACAAATACAATCTGCCTTTGTACACAGTCTTTTATCGCATGATGGTGTTTGTTCCACTCCTCCACACCCACGCCCCCTAGCAAGCCAGTGGTTAAATCTCTTGAGCACAATCACAACGGGAATGTATTGTTTCAACTGTATTCCTGGTCAGCAAAGAACAGTAAAGTCTGAAGTTGTTAACAGCCTCTCTCTCTAAAACCAAGTGACAGATGTGTTCTTCTCCTGAACTTTTAAGCCAAACTATTTCACCCACAAAACTTTTATACTATCAGAAGGGAATGTTACATACCTAAACCTGAGACCTGTTAAAATGTCCGTACTTTTCTGCTGTATGCTTATTAGTGTATATGATGTGCTGTTGTACAGCAGTGAAGAATAGGCATTCTTACCACTATATGCCAGCCCGGATCGAGAACTGATAAGATACTAAGACCTGCAGACAATTTACCTGTTTACTCAAAAATGTAAGTGCAGGGTGAACATGGGGCATGCATAAAACTATTCATTTGAGAAAGGCAAATGTCTTCCTTCCATTCATCAGAGTATGTTGGTACATTTTATTTTTTACATTCCTCCATTAGTCTCATGCCCATCAACAACAATCATTTGGAAAGCAAAAGTAGAAACAGGTTAATTAGAGGACAGCTGGTGGTTACCTTCCTTATTTTCTTAAAAATCTCAGGACTAGTAAAGCATAAAAACTTAGGGATACCCTAAGTATCCCTTGCTCTGTTCTCCCAAACCTCCCTGCCTCTCCATGCGGTGCACAGGACCTTCCATTTAAGAACATGAGGAGCCCTGCAGGATCAGACCAAAGGCCCATCTAGTTCAGCATTCTGCACATGGGAAGCCGACAAGCAGGACCGGAGGCAACAGCATGCTCTCCACTTGGGCTCCCCAGATACTGCTCTTCAGGGACATACTGCCTCTGCTATTGGAGGCAGAACACATCTGTCATGACTAGTAGCCACCGACAGCCTTATTTTCCATGATTAATCTTTCACATCCTCTTTGCCTGGTTGGTGCTGACCCATGACAGAGCCTTCTTGGTGGTGGTTCCCTCTTTGTGGAATGCCCTCCCTGCTGAGGTGCATATGTGTCCCTCATTAAAATTCAGGAAGAATATAAAAACATTACTGTTTTTAATATAAAAGAATATAAAACACAGGCATTCAGGGGCTGAAATACTTAAATTATTAGCTGTGAGTATGGGACTCCCCTTAAATGCTCTTAAAGTTGTTTAATGTTTAAAATATATTTTAATTTTTTAATTGTATTGTTTTGCTACTTTATTGTTTGCTACCCTGGGTTCCTTTGGGGGGGAAGGGCGGGATAGAAATTTCCTGTTAAAAAGCCAACAGGAGCTGAGGAGGGTCTGGTTTGAACAAATATCCCCCTGGAATAAAGATATAAAAATGATGAAAGTTTAAATGTAGGCCCAGAACTAGACACTGTGAGTGCAAGGGCACAGGACAGCAATTTAGAGAGGCCAAAGTACCACAGGCCAAATTAAAAATGCCAAAGACACTTGAAGAGCGGCACTTCAAATATAAATTTTTATATGCTAATACTCGAAGCTTCTGAGCCAAGATGGAAGAACTGGAGTGCTTGGTCTTAGAGGACAGCACTGATAAAGTGAATATAACTGAAACTTAGTGAAACTTAGTGGAAGAGGAAAAAAATGGGGGGGGGCACAGTTATCCCAGGCTATAAACTATATTGGAAGGACAGGGAAGGATATATTCGAGGTGGTGTCTCTCTATACGTGAAAGAGGGCATTGAATCCAGCAAGCTAGAAACCTCAAAAGAAGCAGGCTCTTCCATAGAATCATAGAGTTGGAAGGGGCCTTGTAGGCCATTGAGTCCAACCCCCTGCTCACAGCAGGAAATCCACAGCTAGAGCATCTCCCGCAGATAGCTGTCCAGCGTCTGCTTGAAGACATCCAGCCGTGTAGACCCCGATACTGGTATGATAGTGAATGCAGAGCCAAGAAAAGGGAACTTCGCCATCTATCTAGAGTGCCAGCCCATACTGGCTCCATATCTCTTTTCCAATGTTGTCGGAGAGAATATAAATCTCTAACTGGGGGGGGGGAAGGGCCTTTCATGCCAACAACTGGAAAGCCCTGGCCCTTGCACTGAGTGAAAGGAATGAACCTAAATTTTGGAAATTGATACAAGCTGGACTTACATGTTCCAATTACCAGGTAGCCCCACCAATTCCGTCGGAAACATGGGTTTCCCACTTTTCCAGCATCTTTGGAGGCAACGTAAGTTCACCCTTTGTAGCTCCAGGGAATATTTCCACCCTGCCATCTTGGCCACCTGTCACCAACTCTGAAATTTTGGATTTAATTTCCCAGCTCTACCCTGGCAAGGCCCCAGGCGAGGATATGATTCCCCCTGAGGCATTTTTATCAGACGCCAACTGGTGGGCACCAGTACTGGCATCTCTGTTTACCTATATTAATGTGACTGGCGTTATCCCCTCAGGTTGGCGCTCCAGCATAGTTGTCCCTATATTCAAGAAGGGAGAGGTGTGAGGCGTCCTTCCCTGGCTCTCCCTGTCAGGTTCCTACCTGCTCGTGGTTACTGCCTGTCTCTAGGCACCACCAGGGACTCCACCAGTCTGGACCGCTCTCTCTTATGATTTCTCTCCCCGCTCTAGCACAGATCTCAACAGATCCCCCTGCTAGGCAACCACCAGTAACGTCCCAATACTAGTATTCCCAGAGACTCTGAATACTGGTATTGTTATTCTCTTCACCGCTGCCACCATTTGTTACAGTTTCCCTTCAGCCTTGGTCATTACCTTACCCTCCCTTCTGGTCTGTGAAACCCCAGCCAAGGATCAGGCCTTTGGTAAACCAAATTAAGTATTTATTACAGATAACAAAGCTAACAAGATTAACAAGATTTCTTCTTAAGGCACATAAGCATATGGTTTTACTCAATACTAATCCGAACTCCACCTCCCTCCTTCTTCACTCTCTCCTGACAAACAACTCTCTCAAACCCCACCAAGCAATCCACTCTTTCTCTTCTCCCCCCTATTCCACAATTCACCACCTCACATTCACCCAGATTTACCTGTCATCCTTTCATTTATACTGTCAGCCATTTTAAACATTCAGCCAATCATCAAGCATTCTATTGCCCATTCACTCCCCCTCCTCTTTCACTACTTACCATGTATACTCTAAACAACCAGCACTTACCATATATACACTAATATATAGGAACATCACATTTTCCCCCCCTTAAACAACGGCAGAGTATTATTCCTGTTCCAGGATTTATACGTCGCGTTAACAAATAAAAGTCTCTATGGGGAAAATGTCTTTCTTTGTTCCTCTGTCTGGTCACGTCACTGCAGTCCCAGCCACTTGCCTGGAAAGTCCATCGGCCAGTACATTGTCCTTGCCTTTTATGAACTGGAAGTCCACTTGACAGTCCTGTAGGGCCCAGGACCACCTCTGCAGCATAGTGTTATGGTTTTTCATAGTCTGCAACCATAACAAGGCCCGATGATCCGTAGTCACTGTGAATCTTCGTCCCCACACGTATGGGCGCAACTTGTTCAGTCCCCACACGACCGCTAGGCACTCCTTCTGGACCAACAAATAGTTTTTCTCCCTCGGCGTCAGCTTGCGACTCAGGTACGCCACTGGATGTCTGGTGCCTTCTCTCTCCTGCAGCAAGATGACTCCCAGCGCCAGGTCTGACGCATCTGTAGCCACGATGAATGGTTTCTCATAGTCTGGTGCTATTAATATGGGTCCTTGGCACAAGGCTTGCTTCAGTAGATCAAAAGCCTTCTGACATTCATCCGTCCATACCACACGCTCAGAACACTTCTTCTTTGTTAATTCATGCAAGGGGGTCGCTATTTCCCCAAAATTTCTCACAAACTTCCTATAAAATCCAGCCACACCCAGAAATGCCCTTACTTGTTTTTTGGTTAAGGGGATCGGCCACGCTTGTATCACCTCCACCTTGCTCCATAAGGGGGTGATTTTCCCACTTCCCACCTTATGTCCTAAATAGATTACTTCCTTTAGTCCAAACTGGCATTTCTTAGCTTTTATTGTGAGGCCTGCTTTTCTTAAGGCCTCCAATACTGTTGTCAGGTGTTGGACATGCTCAGGCACCGACTTGCTAAAAATGGCCACGTCATCGATATAGGCCACTGCAAAATCTGACATGCCTCGCAACACAGTATTGATTAGCCTCTGAAATGAACTTGGTGAGTTCCTTAGTCCCATGGGTAAGGTCACAAACTCATATAACCCATCTGGTGTACTGAAGGCAGTTTTGGCTCTGGATTGCTCATCTAGTTCCATTTGCCAAAATCCTTTACAGAGATCTAGTGTAGAGATAATGGTTGCTGCCCCCAATAACTCTAACATAGCGTCTACCCTAGGCATAGGATACGCATCTGGGACAGTAATTTTATTGATTAGCCGATAATCAATGCAAAACCTTGTCGTTCCATCTTTTTTTGGAACCAGGACAATACTTGAGGCCCAGGGACTGATGGATTCCCTGATCACTCCTAATTCCAGCATCTCTTCCACCTCCTTTTTGATCTCATTCAAAACTTTCCCATTCACACGGTACGGAACAGATCTGATTGGGGCATGATCTCCAGTATCAATGGAATGTATAACTATACTGGTTCGGCCAGGTTTGTTGCTAAAGAGATTCCTATAGGTTTTCAAAACTCTCAGAATCTCCTCTTTTACTTCCTCCTTCACCTCCTCTGACCATTCCACTAGATCTACCCCTCCTTTGTCTTTGCTTTCCTGTACCAAATCTGGAAGTTCAGGCCCACTTCCCTCAGGGAATAAGGTAACTTGCAACACCTTTGCATCCCTGGTATGGTAAGGCTTTAACATATTTACATGAACCACTTTGCTTTTGTTTAATTGGTCTGTGGTGATTACATATGTCACTGTGTCGAGCCTTTCTCTGATGGTATATGGTCCTTCCCAGTTAGCCTGTAATTTGTCATGTTTCCTGGGTATGAACGCCATAACCATATCTCCCACATCATACACACGTTCTCTGGCTGTTCTGTCATACCAGTAACTTTGCTTCTCCTGTGCATGACTTAAATTCTCTTTCACTACTTCCATCATTGATGTTAATTTATTGCGGAATTCCAATACAAAATCTACTACAGAAGTTTTGTACTCTCCCAGAGTTCCTTCCCATGAATTTTTTAGCAGTTCCAAAGGTCCCCTCACTTTTCTAGTGAACCTGAGTTCAAAGGGTGAGAAGCCTGTTGACTCCTGAGGGACTTCTCTGTATGCAAATAAGAAGCATCCCAACCGTTCATCCCAGTCTTGTGGGTGATCTTGAACATAGCTTCTTATCATGCCCTTCAAAACTCCATTGAATCTCTCAGTTAGCCCATTAGTGGCGGGATGGTAAGTAGTGGTTTTTAGATGTTTTAGACCACAACATTTCCACATACATTGCATCACTTCTCCCATGAATACACTGCCTTGATCTGTCAGCACTTCATGAGGGAAACCCAGCCTCATAAAGATTTTTAATAAAGCCTCTGCCACTACAGGGGCTTCTACAGATCTCAGTGCTTCTGCGTCTGGGTACCTGGTGGCAAAATCCACCACCACCAATAGATATTTCTTGCCATGCCTTGTGGGTTTGGAAAAAGGGCCCACCAAATCTATTCCCACTCTATAAAAGGGTTGTCCAATTATAGGAAGGGGCTTTAAGGGTGCCTTAGTCTTTACTCCACTTTTTCCCACCTTTTGGCATATACCACAAGATAGACAATGTTGTTTTACATCCTTGGAGATATTTGGCCAATAATAATGTGCAGCCAATCTCCTCTTGGTCTTTTTTATTCCCAGATGTCCTGCACATGGGACATCGTGGGCTACCTCTAGCAATCTGGTTCTGTATTTGCTAGGTACTATCAATTGCTTCACTGGTTCACATTCATCCTTTCTCTCAGCAGGCATCCACAGTCTATATAAAATCCCATTCTCACACACAACTTGATTCCTCAGTTTGTCAGTGAAAGGAATCTGTTGGGTCAGCGCTTGTTCCTTTATCTGCTTCAGACATATCTTTATGCAGCTCTTCCCTGAATTGATCTGCTTCTTCCCCAGAGACCACTTGATACAGTTTGTCTTCTTCAGCAGGCCTGCTAGTGGTTGCTATGGTGACCTGAGGCTGGTTAACAGATTCCACCCTGTTTGTTTCAGCCCCCCTTAATATGGCTTCTTTTTCTCTGCCAATTTGCTGTCTGGTCACTACATATATTTTCCCCTGTGCCCCCATAACATCTCTTCCCAGTATTACTGGTTCTTGTTGCTGGGCATTAATACCAACTTTATATTGGCCCTTTCGGCCTCTCCATTCCATTTTCACTAGGGCCACAGGCAGACTCTCTGGTTGACCCCTCACTCCTTGGATAGTCACTGTTTCCTGAGGTAATATTTCTTCAGATTTTATTAAATCTGGCCTCAGTAACGTCTGAGCGGCACCAGTGTCAAGCAATGCCCAATAATTTGCCCCTTGTACACTCACTTCCTCTCTCAGACTTGAATCAAGGTCTGTTACTTCTGTCCAGTTTATCTGGCAAAACTGAACCTTTTTCGCTGCTTCTAAAGCCTTGGGCTCTGTTTTCACTGCCCTTGTCTGAGCAGGATTACTAATGGGGTTGGCAACCTCACATTGAAAACGTAGGTGCCCTGGTCTACCACATTTGTAGCATAATTTCCCCTCACTTTTAGGGTACACAGATCCACTCTGGGGTGTCCTGTGCCCTTCAGATTTTACTGGAGGACTCACTCGCTGTGGTACCACATCCCTTCTGCCAGCACTATATGGTCTGGGTTTAAACTCTCTTGATGTTTTCCCCACACAGCCAGTTCTATTGGAGGCGAAGTGATCTGCCAGCTCTGCGGTCTCCTGCACAGATGTAGGGGAACGGTCTTTGACCAGGAGCCTTATTTCTGGTGGTAACTGATGGTATAATTGATCCAGTATCATGAGGCTTTTCACCTCTTCCACTGACTGAGCTTTGGCACTACTCATCCACTTTCCAAATATATCCATCAACTTTGCTCCCAGTTCCACAAAAGACCTCCCTGTCTGTATCTGGCAATTTCTGAAAAGCTTTCTAAAATAATCAGGCCCCAGTCTGAATCTTTTAAACACTGCTTCTTTGAATTCAGCATAGGTGACGGGCTTGTCTGAGGGGAAATATTGGTATACCTCAGTCAATTCCCCTTTAATCAGATTTGATAAATACTGCATGTATTTATCTTCAGGTAGCCCCCACAACTGAGCTGCTTTTTCAAAGGTGCTGAGGTAAATTTGAGGATCTTGACCAGGCTCATAGACAGCAAAGTCCTTTGGAGTAATTTTTATTTTTGCTCCATCTCTGTCTTTCCTTGTCTCCTCAGAGTGAAATTTCTATCAAATTTTAACTTTTCTACTTGTAATTCAGCATCCAATGCTCGTTGCTTCTCCCTCTCCTCAAACCCCAATCTCATTCTCTCAGCTTCCAACTCCCTCTGCTTGTCTTTTTCCTCAGCTTCCATCCTCAATCTCTCAGCTTCCATCTTCAATCTCTCAGCTTCCAACTCCCTCTGCTTGTCTTTTTCCTCAGCCTCCCTCTTCAATCTCTCAGCTTCCAACTCCCTCTGCTTGTCTTTTTCCTCAGCCTCCCATCTTAACTTCTCTCTCAAGTACTCTATATAAGCGGGATTGCTTAAATATCCTTCTGGGGTCTCTTCCCTGACAGGTTGTTTTTGCTGGGCAGTTGCAAATCCTATAAGTGCTACCCTCAATTCATCTACCCCTTTACCCTCGTGAGGTAAATTGAATGTTATGCACTTCTCCACCAGCTCCTCTCTTTTCATTTTTATGTATTCAGCCATGGTCACTCACTCTTTGCCACACACTCTTTGCCAGTCACTCTCACAAGAAATCTTGTTTTGTTATTTCTGTTTGCCACACCACTGTATCTGGATTCTCTGTTGTTCGTATCTGGATTCTCTGTTGTTCGTATCCCACCGCTACTGACACCACATGTGATGCTTCCTTCCCTAGCTCTCCCTGTCAGGTTCCTACCTGCTCGTGGTTACTGCCTGTCTCTAGGCACCACCAGGGACTCCACCAGTCTGGACCGCTCTCTCTTATGATTTCTCTCCCCGCTCTAGCACAGATCTCAACAGATCCCCCTGCTAGGCAACCACCAGTAACGTCCCAATACTAGTATTCCCAGAGACTCTGAATACTGGTATTGTTATTCTCTTCACCGCTGCCACCATTTGTTACAGTTCCCCTTCAGCCTTGGTCATTACCTTACCCTCCCTTCTGGTCTGTGAAACCCCAGCCAAGGATCAGGCCTTTGGTAAACCAAATTAAGTATTTATTACAGATAACAAAGCTAACAAGATTAACAAGATTTCTTCTTAAGGCACATAAGCATATGGTTTTACTCAATACTAATCCGAACTCCACCTCCCTCCTTCTTCACTCTCTCCTGACAAACAACTCTCTCAAACCCCACCAAGCAATCCACTCTTTCTCTTCTCCCCCCTATTCCACAATTTACCACCTCACACTCACCCAGATTTACCTGTCATCCTTTCATTTATACTGTCAGCCATTTTAAACATTCAGCCAATCATCAAGCATTCTATTGCCCATTCACTCCCCCTCCTCTTTCACTACTTACCATGTATACAACCAGCACTTACCATATATACACTAATATATAGGAACATCACAAGAGGCCTCAGACCCGAGGAATTACAGACCTATCAGTCTTCTGGATGTCACCTCCAAATTATACGGACGATATTTATTAAATAAGCTCCTTTCCTGGGAAGCTAATAATTCCATCTTTTATGAGGAGCAAGCGGGATTCAGGAAAGGCAGGAGCACCATCGATCAGGCATTTGTTTTGCAGCACGTAATTTGCAAATCTATCAGGGGCCCAAACAAATCCCTGTATGTAGCTTTCGTAGACCTCACTTCCGCGTTCGATCTTATAGATAGGGAGTTATTATGGCAAAAAATGGCCCAGACCAATATTGATAAGAGACTGCTTCATCTTATTCGGTCTCTCCATCAAGCCAATTCCTTGCAGGTGTGTCTGGGCCTGCAGGGTACTCTTTCTCGAGAGCTATTCAGATCAAGAGGAGTGAAGCAGGGTTGCATTTTGGCCCCTTTTTTATTTAATTTTTTCATAAATGACATTGTTCCTGCAATGACCTCTCCCTCTTCCCCCCCCTTCCATCGGCAACCGCAAGATCTCCCTCCTGCTCTACGCCGATGATCAGGCTTTGTTATCTCTAAATAAAATCGGCCTTAAAAGAATGTTAACCCGGCTTGGCACCTATTGTTCAGAGCACCGCCTGACAATTAATTACACCAAAACTAAGATTATGACCTTTGGTAAGAAGAGGACAATTGCAAACTGGGTCCTTAATGGACACCCCCTTGAACAGGTTCGCCTATTTAAATATCTGGGCATTTGTTTCACTGAGAACCTTTCTTGGAAGTCCCACCTAAGGTCAATTAAATTTGTTGGTGCCAGATCCTCAGCACAACTCAGGAGGTATTTTTACGTCAGAGGGGGCCAACTGGTCAGCCCAATGATCAAGGTCTTCGTTGCAAAGATTTTAGCCTCCATATTATATGGAGCGGAACTCTGGGGGGAACTTGTAAAGCGGGAGATAGAAATCCTGCAAAACAAGTTCCTGAGACAGACCTTAGGGCTCCCTGCGGGAACCCCTGCTGCGCATCTCAGAGCAGAGCTCGGCCTACCCTCACTGGCAGCCAGAATAGATTTGGCTTTCTTCAGATACTGGCACAGATTACATGGGACTCCCGACGCTTCCCTTACCAAACAGTGCTGGGAGGAGCAATTGAAAGATAGGGGATGGGCCTCTCACTACCAAAAAATGCTAGAGTGGTACAATCTCCCCTTGGGGGAGTTTTTGACTCTTAGTCCGTGTGCCCTTAGGGGTTGGATTTTCAACCAGGATGCAGCCCGAGACCGGGTGTCTATCTTAATAGCTTCCTTTTCCCCATGGTACCCCCAACTCAAAGTTAATCATGTTAAGTCACAGTACCTAGAGGTCTTAACACACGCTCCATTACGTAGAGCCTTCTCGGAACTTCGATTCCAACAGATGCCTTCCGCCTGTTTAGATGGGAGATATCTAGGAATCCCACTAGAGAAACGGAGTTGTATCTTTGGATGTAACTCTGTAGAAGACATCGCCCATTATTTGTTGCACTGTCCGCTGTATGACAACCCCAGACAGAAATTCCTGGCCCCTCTCTTCCATCTCCTGCCAGGCAAATGCCCCCAGGAGCTGGTAGTGGAGTTATTGAGCGATAATGTTAAAAAGGTGACGGTCTCTGTGGCCAACTTTGCATTGGCCGCTAGGAAGCTGCGTATGATTTATATCCAAGATTTTAAAGCTTTTAATGTTTTGTAAATGGTTTTAGCTGTGTTTATCTGCTGATGTTTTATAATTGCTGTATTTTGCGATGGCCTATGGCTAAAAGCAATAATAAATTACTACTACCGCATGAAACTTAGTGGAAGAGGGAAAAATGGGGGGCACAGTTATCCCAGGCTATAAACTATATTGGAAGGACAGGGAAGGATATATTCGAGGTGGTGTCTCTCTATACGTGAAAGAGGGCATTGAATCCAGCAAGCTAGAAACCTCAAAGGAAGCAGGCTCTTCCATAGAATCATAGAGTTGGAAGGGGCCTTGTAAGCCATCGAGTCCAACCCCCTGCTCACAGCAGGAAATCCACAGCTAGAGCATCTCCCGCAGATAGCTGTCCAGCCTCTGCTTGAAGACATCCAGCGAAGGGGATCCCACCACCTCCCTAGGCAGTCGGTTCCATTGCTGAACTGCCCTTACTGTTAAGAAGTTCCTTCTAATGTCCAATCTGAATCTACACTCCTGCAACTTAAAACCATTAGACCTAGTCCTACCCTCTGGGGCAGCAGAGAACAAATCTGTACCCTCCTCTATGTGACAGCCCTTCAGGTACTTAAAGAGTGCAATCATGTCACCCCTCAGCCTTCTCTTCACCAGACTGAACATGCCAAGTTCCTTCAGCCTTTCCTCATAAGACTTGTTCTCCATACTGGCTATCATCCTCATCGCCCTCTTCTGGACCTGCTCTAACTTGTCTATATCTTTCTTAAAATGAGGCGCCCAGAACTGAACGCAGTATTCCAGATGAGGCCTGACTAATGCAGAATATAGAAAGGAAGGTGGAAGGCATACAATGACATGTAGAAAAAAGGAGGGGTGCGAATTAGAGAATTTACTTGATTGCTCCAGTATAGTAATTTTGCATCTGTATATAGAGCTTTTAGCAACTATCATCCCCTGATGAAAGCCCTTGATGGGCTGAAACGCATTGGGCATTTTATATTATAAGCTACTTCTTCTAAGAAAATATACAATAAACATATTGATACTCCCTCCTTTGGCATTCAGGGTTCGCACCCCTCCTTTTTTCTATAATGCAGAATATAGTGGGACTATTACTTCCCTCGACCTGGAAACTATAGCTCTGTTTATGCAGCCCAAAACCGTGTTTGCCTATTTTGCCGCAGCATCACACTGCTGGGTCATGTTCAACTTGCGATCCACTACAATTCCAAGGTCCTTCTCACAAGCACTACTGCTAAGCCGGGTATTTCCCATCCTGTACCCATGCATTTTGTTTTTGTATTCTGCCATATTTATTGTATGTACGTCGCCTAGAGTGGCCACTGGCCAGATAGGCGACACATAAATTAAATTTATTATTATTATTATTATTAAATGCAGAATCCTGCATTTGTCTTTACTGAATGTCATTTTATTAATTTCAGCCCAATTTTCTAGTCTATCCAGGTCCCTTTGGATTTTATTCCTGTCTTCCATTGTGTTAGCTATCCCTCCCAGTTTCGTATCATCCACAAACTTCATAAGGCTTCCCTCCACTCCATCATCTAAGTCATTGATAAAAATGTTGAAGTGTATCGGCCCCAGGACAGAACCCTGTGGCACTCCACTCGAGACCTCCTTCCAGTCCGAAGCAGAGCCACCGACGACCACTCTTTGAGTACAGTTTTCCAACCAGTTGTGAATCCACCTGACAGTATTTCCATGTAGTCCGCATTTGACTAGTTTGCTAATCAAAAGGTCGTGGGGGACTTTGTCAAACGCCTTGCTGAAATCTAGATAGATGACATCTACAGCATTTCCACCATCTACTAAGCTAGTGACCCGATCAAAAAAAGAGATGAGATTAGTTTGACAGGATTTTTTCTTGACAAACCCATGCTGGCTCCTTCTAATCACAGCATTGCCAATGGACTCTTTTATTATCCGTTCTAATATCTTTCCCGATATTGAAGTCAGACTGACCGGCCTGTAATTCTCCAGATCTTCTTTTTTACCCTTTTTAAAGAGCGGGACGACATTTGCCCATCTCCAATCCTCCAGCACCTCTCCCGTTCTCCATGATTTCTCAAAGATGATGGCAAGAGGTTCCGAGAGTACATCCGCAAGTTCCTTCAATGCTCTGGGATGCAGTTCATCAGGCCCTGGAGATTTGAACTCATGTAGGTTAACTAGGTATTTCCTGACTATCTCCTTATCAATCTTGAACTGAAATCCCAATCCCTTACTGAGATTGCTACCGATGCAAGGTTGCACACTGTTCCCTTTTTGGGAGAAAACGGAGGCAAAATAGGCGTTGAGCAGTTCTGCTTTTTCCTCGTTATCTGTCAACATTTTGCCATCCTCATTGAGCAGCAGTCCCACCGTTTCCTTGGTCTTTCTCTTGCTTCAACATATCTGAAAAACCCCTTTTTGTTGTGGGTGGTGAAACCAGGCCCCAATTTAGTACTGGGGACGTTCTATCCTTATCTCAAAAAGGTTATTGTAGAGCTGGAAAAGGTTCAGAAAAGGGCATCATTTTGATGATCAGTAAGACTTCCCTATGAGGAAAGGTTGCAACATTTGCGGCTTTTTAGTTTAGAGAAAAGGCGAATCAAAGGTGACATGATAGAAGTGTATTAAATTATGTATAGCGTGGAGAAAGTGGATAGAGAAAAGGTTTTCTCCCTCTCTCATAATACTGGAACTCATGTGCATCCAATGAAGCTGAATGTTGGAAGATTCAGGACAGACAAAAGAAAGTACTTCTTCCCACAGCGCATAGTTCAACTATGGAATTTGCTCCCACAAGAGGCAGGGTAGCTATGCTAGCTATGCTCTGCCTGCATAGGTGGCGGCAGTTTGCTTCCAAATACCAGTGGCTGGAAAGTGCAGGAGGGAAGACTGCTCTTTGCACTCAGGTCCTGTTTGCAGTTTTCCCATGGGCACCTGGTTTGCCACTGTGATAACAGGATGCTGGACAAGATGGGCCATTGGTCTGATCCAGCAGGCTCTTATGTTCTTAATTTTTTTAAAAAATCCATAGAAGTTCGTGGTTGTTACTACACCCTGTGGCACCAGATTCCACAGTTCAACTACATGCTGTGTGGAGAAGTACTTTGAGTAGTAAGCAGCTTCTTACCTTTGTGTCCTCATTCTTATAGAATTATACTACATCAAGCAACAGTGAACTAGGATGTGAAAAGTGAAGTCAATACCAGATGGCCTTGTTTAATGGTCTCTCCCATCTGATGGCACAAGTATCTGTTGCTCTTCTCATGCTCCACTGAAGTCTCTGATCATCAGACAGGGCTTTGAGCAAGCGAAGCAGCCTCAGGCACAGCTTCCCCATTTACCAATTACAAGCACTTAGGCGATCAGTTTGACTAGTCGGCAACAAGAGTTTTAAGAGTGAGCTGCTCTAGAGAACCATTCTTTTCTGTGGCTATTTCTGCTCACATGTATAACCAGAACTTACCTTCCCCTCCTTAACCATTATCTCAGATACCTTGTGGAGTTATTTTCCTTGCCAAGTCCTTTCCTCACTTGGCAACCAAAGGACATTTGAAAAACACCTACCTTTCAATGAATTGGCATCTAACTCTCTCTTCACATCTCACTACACCACACACACACTTACTGGCTACATATTTATTTCAGAAATTACTAAAATTAATCGCATTTGAAATGAGCCAAAGCTAATTTCCACAGAGAGTAAGCTGGCTTTAGTACCACTTTTGCCATATAGTAGGCATGTTTCCACTAGCTGTTCTTAATTTGCTGATCCACACCCACAGCTAGACCATACTGGTTTGATTTGGAAACCAGAGTAAATTCTAGCCATGAGAAGCTTCCCTGTACTCAGATTGCTTCAACAAGAATCTGCCAGTGCCAGGAAAACACACATTTACATTTAACAAAATGATAAACACACACACACACACACACACACACTGTATCTTGATAGAACAAATGAATAAAGAATACGAGAAAAAATGTTTATTCTCGGAGTCCATGTTAAAAAAAAAGACTACCTCAAAAACTATACAAACTAAGTATGACTTGGTTTAGATGCTATTGCCACCAGGTACAGAATCCTAGAAACTGTAGTTTTGTGACAGACACGGTTCTCTGACAAAGAGTTCTTAGCACCTTTACAAAACTAAACTCCCCTCTGTGGATTCTTTGTGGCTAGCCACAAGAATTAACCTGCTCTCAAAGAAGTCTAAATTTGTATTCTAGGCATGCCTGTACATGTGCTTTCCATCTCCTCCTTTAATTAACATGAAGAAACAATGCATACAGTTTTAATTCACTTTTGGATAGCAGTTATATATTGTCTTTTAAAATTAATTTCTGATTTTAATATTGCTTGTTCTTGTTGGTACACTGGTATTAAGGATAAAGAGACTCAATACAGGTACCACATAGGTTGTATTTTTGAAAAACAAAAATCGTTTTAAAAACAGCAGCAATGGTTAGTTATGGTAGATGCTTTCTGAAGAAACAGACAATCAAAATATGTCTCTCATCTCTCACAGGGACCCCTGTTCCAGTCTCCAGGGTCTCCTCTCTCACAAGGACCCCTATGTCTTTAATCTCCTGTGTCTCCAAACAATAGATTTTGTTTCTAAAGTCCATAGACTCCAAATCTTTTTCCTGTTCCACGTTTGTTCCAATCTCCGGGGTCTCCTCTCTCACAGGGACCCCTTCCAGGGTCACCTCTCTCACAGGGACCCCTATATCTTTAATCTCCTGCTTCATTTTACTCAATTCAATTTTCAGCTCCTTACAACCCTGTCGCAGGTTTTGTTTCGTTATCTCAATCTCATCCATTATTTTCTGAAACATAGTTATTTCCAGCTTCTCAGCCACTTTCTTAATTGCCATTTTAAAAGAAAAATATAGGAAAACCACTTCTTATTTCAGCAACAATTGGGTTAATACTCCAAACTTGGTGACATCACAGTATAAACAGAGCAGACAGCCTTATCTCTCCATGCTTAAGTAAACAAAATGCAGTTCCCAGGATCGAAACAATTAATGGCGGTCGTCAGGAAACAGATTCGTCAAAATAAAATAGACCAAAAAGAGAGTAGTCTCAGACAATATAATATTCTTCAAAATAAAAATCTGGAATAGAAATCCCTCTTCTGTGTATATCTTTAGAATGCAAATCCAGGACAGCTTTTTGCAACAAAAACAGAGATAAGCTATTAATTAGTGAGTAGCAGAGAGAAGTTATGGCTCCCCAGTGAGATGTCAAAAACCGATCAATCTGGCAAATCTCTTTTAAACAGCAACAATTTAAGTCAAGTAAAAGAAAAATATAGAAAGAAGGGTGCTTGCCTGTTAGTGCGTTCTCTCTTAGAAGATAAGATGAACGTTCGCTTTATCAGATAGAGCTTGTTGTTGAAAATCCGTCCCACCTTCGTCGGCTGGACCTCGTCCCATAAATTAATGAGATCTGGTCGTCCCAACAAAAATAGGCTTTGAGGTTAATCTCTTCGTTTCTCCCTACCCGGGAGAAGTTTAATCAGTCAAAAAAAAAAAAATCTGACTGATATATCTGAATAAGCTTCTTTTGAGGCAGGAGCCCGTCTCAAAAGCAGGCACAGGCTAAGTCACCCTTCCCGGAAGTCTGGAGACTGGAACAGGGGTCCCTGTGAGAGAGGAGATCCCGGAGATTGGAACAAACGTGGAACAGGAACAAGATTTGGAGTCTATGGACTTTAGAAATAAAATCTATTGTTTGGAACTCAATGTTATCTCTGAAGAAATTAATGAAGATTCTAGAGATAAAGTTATCAATGGCATGGATAATCTTCTGGACTGGAATGATGTGATGGAGCCCAATATAGAGAAAATCTATGGAATTAACTGCAGCCATGTGACAATGGAAAAACTTTCAAGAGATGACCCAGTGTATTTTGAAAAAAAGAACAGAGATATGATTTTACAGCAGTATTTCAGCAACCTATTCAGAATGGATGGCAAGAAAATATTTGGGATAGAGGTAATTCCCATCAGACTCTTACTATATGACTATGGCTTTGACAGCAAGATTATTATGGAATACTGATAATGGAAGATTGGATACTGAAATTACTGGACTTAACAAGACTACTGAAGATGGAAGATGGAAAATGGAACTAATAGGGATAATAGAACAATGGCTACTGAAATTACTGAACCTAACAGATTCTGATGTGATGGATTAATTGAAATGTTTATTTTGACTATGGTTATGACAATAAGATTATCATAATTAGTAATGAGATGGATTAATCGATATGCTTATCTGGAAAAAAAAATTGATAGATATATTTCTTAAAGAATTGAAACCTCTCTTTGACTTTTTGTGGAAAGAATAAAGTAATGTTTATGAGATTTGATGATTAAGTAAGATAACTACTGGAGGAAAGTGATTTTATAATATGACTTAAGAGACAGGATTGTTATATATTATAGACTTATAACTGATTTGATCTTTGACAAATGGGAAGTCAATATTTTACTCTTTATTTTTTATTTTTGTTTTTTTTTTTCTTTTTTTCTTTTTGTTTAACTATTTTTGATTTTGTTTTTTGTCTTTGAATGTTTTATGATTTTGTCTTGTATGTTTTATGAAAATCTGAATAAAAATTATTGAAAAAAAAATATGTCTCTCATATAACAGGAAACCCTGGTAAAGTGTTTTAAAATAAATAATCATTAACTTGCTCTAGAACGTAAAAAGATACATGAACTGAAGATGGTCAGAGGTGGGGGATCATTCTGGATATTAGTTCACATTTCAAGGACATCGAAGTAAAGCAACACCACATTCACAATGACGCAAAGGTGCAGGCAGTGGTGCAGATGCTGACACTATTAAATATCTAACTTAACAGCATCCTTGCAGTAAGGATACTGGCCAGGATTCAGCCATGTGGTGCCACAATCCAATGTTAACTCTTATTTACATTCCAGTAAAAAAAGAGTTTATGCCAAGTCCTTCTTTCAAGGAATCCAGAGTGGCTTACATATTTAGACCACTCCTGAAGAGACCCTCCCTGGACCCAGAAAATCTTAATAACTATAGGCCGGTGGCAAATGTTCCATTCCTGGGCAAGGTCCTTGAACGAGTGGTTGTGGGCCAGCTCCAGACACTCTTGGATGAGACCCATTATCTGGATCCATTTCAGTTGGGTTTCAGGCCTGGTTTTGGCATGGAAACAGTCATCCTGTATGATGACCTCTTTTGGGGGAGAGACAGGGGGAGTGTGACTCTGTTGATTTTCCTTGATCTCTCAGTGGCTTTCATCGACCATGGTATCCTTCTGGGAAGACTGGCTGAGTTGGGAGTGGGAGAGACTGCATTGCGGTGGTTCCACTCCTACTTGGCGGGTCGTCTCCAGAAGGTGGTGCTTGGGGAACATTGCTCGGCACCATGGACTCTCCAGTATGGGGTTCCGCAGGGGTCAGTCCCCCATGCTGTTCCACATCTACATGAAAATGTTGGGTGCGGTCATCCAGAGCTTTGGAGTGCGTTGCCATCAGTATGCTGATGACACACAGCTCTAATTCTCCTTTTCATCTTCTTCAGGTGAGGCTGTCAATGTGCTGAACTGGTGCCTGGCTGCGACAATGGACTGGATGAGGGCTAATAAACTGAGGCTCAATCCAGACAAGACTGAGATGCTGCTAGTGGGTGGATCTTCTGACCGGATGGTGGATGTCCAACAAGAAGCAAGTTCATAGCTTGGGGGTTCTCCTAGAACCGTCTCTGTCACTTGAGGCTCAGGTAGCCTCAGTGGCACGGATTGCTTTCTACCAACTTTGGTTGGTGGACCAGCTACGCCCCTATCTGGACAGGGATAACCTGGCTTCAGTTGTCCATGCTCTGGTAACCTCCAAACTAGATTACTGCAATGCACTCTACATGGAGCTGCCTTTGAAGATGGTTTGGAAACTGCAGCTTGTGCAAAATGCAGCAGCCAGATTGGTAATAGGGACCAGACGGTCTGAACATATAAAAATGACTCTGGCCTGCTTGCATTGGCTGCCTGTATGTTTCCGAGCTCGATTCAAGGTGCTGGTTATATCCTATAAAGCCTTACATGGCTTGGGACCACAATACCTGATGGAACGCCTCTCCCGATATGAACTCACCCGTATACTACGCTCAACATCGAAGGCCCTCTTCCAGGTGCATACTCGGAGGGAAGCTGGGAGTCTGGCAACAAGGGAGAGGGCCTTCTCAGTGGCGGCCCCCAAATTATGGAATGATCTCACTGACGAGGTGTGCCTGGCACCCACACAGTTATCTTTTCAGTGCCAGGTAAGACTTTCCTCTTCTCCCAGGCATTTTAGCATGTGTTTTAAATTGTTCTTAAAAGATGTGTTTTTAAATTTGTATTTTTGTTTTTAATGTTTTTCGTTATTGTAAACTGCTCAGAGAGCTTCGGCTATGGGGTGGTATATAAATACAATAAAAATAAATAAATAAATAACATATGCTTTAGAGCTGCTAAGCTTTACCGAAGAATTGCAACATGCTTTTAGACCAGGGTGGCTAACCTGTGGACGTCTAGATGGTGTTTGACTCCATCTTCCATCAGCCCGTCAGCATGACTAATGGCCATGCTTGATGGAAGCTGTAGTTCAGCAACATCTGGAGGGCCGCAAGTTAGTCACACCTGTTTTAGATCATTCCCATGCCCTGGTATAAATCGGGTCAACACTGATGGCAAGATATTTGAGCTGTAGTTCAGCTGCTTCTCTCTGCTTTCAGCTTAGGTTTAACTTGCCACATGAAAATATATTTATTGTTTGGATCAGTTATGTTTGTTAACTGAGGTCCATGCATGGCTATGTTTCTATCATAACTAACTTTGAATTGCTAAACCAAGAGTGAAGAACCTTTTCTGGATGGAGGACAAGATCTTAATCTCCTCAACTCCTGGCGGGACAAAGTTGGCATGTGGGTGGGGCCATCCACCTGCAAATCATCTGATGTCATAGTGACATCAGGTGATGCTTCCCTTTGAAGCTCTGATTTTGGGAACTTCAAATAAAACCTTTCAATGTGGAAAGGATTGAAAGTGCACTCTGATATGGCCATCAGCGGATGAAGGGGATGGGAGTGTGCCTTCAAACACTTGCCAGCACTGGTGACATTAGCTGGTGAGAGTGGTTTGAGGGAAATGGCCTCATAGGCCAAACTGGACTCCTTGGGCAAGGGCATAGGCCAGAGATTCCTTGCCCATGTGCTAAACAGTTCAGTGGCAGGTAGCATAACAGGGTGGGCAGTGAATATCAACTTTAGCCCACCCTTCCAGCTCTTCTTTACTGCACCTGCTCCTGCACCTGAAGAACTACAACCTGTTGAGGAGCCAGAAGGTTGAGCCACCTAGCCCTGCCATGGAGAGCCACTATAATAACTTTGTCACAGCTGTAGCTGCTTGCATGGAGAAGCCTATTGTGTGAGAAATTGTTTTGTGGATGGCAGTTGGGTTGTAGTGAGAGCACAATGCAACGTATGAATGATACATTGATTTATTGTATTGTACTTTGTATTCAGCATAGTTTTATTGTACTTTCTTTTGTATTGATCTGTTCACTGCTTTGGTTGCCTTGTCCAAAAAGCTGCATAGAAATGAATCGATGATGAGGAACAAAAATGCCCTCCTTTCCATTGCTTGCAATAATGTGAGATCGAGACCATCACTTAATATCCATTTTGGGGAAATAGTATATGTGTACTGCTGAAGTGTGAGCAAGCGAGACAGAGAAAAAGAGAGAGCACGGCATATATTTACCTTCAAAGAATAAGTGGGAGAAGGGAGATTGGCAAGGAGAAGTGGGGGAGATGTGCATGTACTTTAATGTAGTGAAGTCCTCATGGCAAGCCTGGGGTGTCTGTCTTCTAACCTGCCCATCATTTTATGACCAAGTTGCTTATTTTGAAGGAAGAGAAAAAGAGACAGAGAGAGACTGAGACAGAAAGATCCTACATCATTAGCCTAGTTAAAAATGCTCACTATATAATTTCATCTAGTAGCGTCCCTGGTTTTGAAACAAAGGAAGTAAACATCAGGAGAGCTATAGCAGTCGTCAATGCAGAGTGTATTGAAGGGTTACCAGGAAGTTCTTTGTTTTCAAAGGCCCCTTGCTCCACAAGAAACCACTTGGTAAAGGCTAAGACACCCTTGATTCAGCAAGTGAAGAACTACCTCTAAGATCCAAGCAATTTGCATCCATGCACCAGCCAAATTAGAGGGGACAACAACTGTCTCAAGTGAAAGTGTCCTGCAAATATAATCAGTTACAGAAGTAACCCTTTTTTTTCCACAGCAAGAAGCGAGAGCTCACCAAAATAGGCTGACCAAACAATATTTAGTGAGAAAAATATGCTGTATTTTTGGGATCTATATCTAAAGAGACTGGTTCTGCCTGGACTCTCAAAGATCTAGCCCTATATACTAAGCGCCATATTTGTGCACATAAGCTTATAGTCAATGAAAGACGTTATGTTCGTGTCAGCCGGAAGCTATGTAACAGCTAAATTCATGTGCTAGAAAGTCCTACATCAAAATCCACCGGAGTCATACTTTGCCACCTGCAAGAAGAAGATAATAATATCAATCTACCTTAGCAGCTTACTTTAAGGATGACTGAGAATATGTGTATGAACAACACTCAACACTGGAAAAGGTGCTAATGCTAAGTATGAAAATGATGAGAAAACTCTAGCCATTTCACCATTATTTTGTTGATGCATGACACCGTTTATCAACTTGACTGACATATTAAAGGACTTACTACAGTATTGGGCAAGATTCTGAAGATCAGTCTTTGCCGTTAGTGACATTTGTGCAACTTCAGTATTATTACAGTTTGAGTAATGTTATTGTGCACTAGTTCAGCCTTTGTTCTACAGGTAGCCTGCAAAGATCTTTCCTTCGGGTTTGCCCAATATGTAGCAGTTATCTCTGCCTAATATTTGTGCAAGCAGTTCTCACATACACTAAATCTAATTAAGATAAATGTTGAGGATCTCAGAACTGAATATTTTCCCATACGGACAGCACTCTTGGTGTGCAAAAAATAACCACCATGTCTTGAAAAAGATGTCTACCTCTAGAAGGCAAGTGAAGCAACAAATAAAAATAAAAATACAGGGCTATGAGACAACACTGTTAGCAACTGAATTCAATTGACTCCTAAGAGTGCTTGAAACAACTAGCTGGATGATCTTGCCCCAAATGTTTGGGATGGGACAGTGTCTGGCTAAACAACAACAAAACAACAACCTCCTTTCGTCGATCCTGGATCTTCTACCTGTCTGCTTCACTTTATGACTCTGGGATTCATTGTTACGACAGAAAAAAAATGCAAAATTTCAATTTTAAAGTTAAGTTTTGCCCTTGTAGTTTTGGACAAACATGCCAGCAAAAACACACCCATTCATTCCCCAGAGCTCAAATTTCAACTTCCTCCTTTATGGAACTACAACAGCCGATGGGAGGATAATACCAAAAGTCTGCTGTCTATGCATATGAGGCAGTAAGTAAACATACTTGGAAATTCTTTTAATATACATTTCATTCATTTGAATAAAAGCTTTCACCATGTTTTCTCCAATTAAGTGCTTAAAACATTTTACAAAAGGAAAAAAAAATAGAAGCAAGCATCCAAGCAAGCAAGAGTGCCATTATGGTTTGTCAGGGGAAGAGAAAAACACAATAGAGTTAAACAACAGAAGGTTTTCTAAGTCACCGTGGAGTACTCCTGCACAGCACAGACATCTGGGAAGCATATGGACAGGAAGCAAGCTCAGCCTTATACAACGCTAAGTTACTGGAATTACTAAGCAAGGAAACATCATGTGACTCTGCTTAAAATGTCATATATAACTAAAACTCTATGGAAAAAAGAAAGCTGACAAATTCAGTCTTGATAATTCAAGTGTTAAGATAGACATTCACTGGCGAGCATTCCTGTGACAATGAGCTGTTTTGGACTCAGCTAATCAAAGCTGTAGAATTTCAAAACAGAGTTTCCTGTTTCACTATCTACAAATGACGTCTATGCTGGTGACTCAGTGCAAGCTGTAGAGTAGTAATTTTTCCCAATGTGGAGTTCCAGTTTGTCATCAGAGGAACTGAGTTTCTTCATCAAATAGTGCCTGAAGGCCATTATGCAATTTCATTAGTTTAAATTAAAAATTGCTCTTGCATACAAATAAGAGCTGTACTTCCCATTTTTGCTACTGCTAACGTACAGTTTCCGAGTGCTGAGGCTCTTTAAAATGCACATCCCTTCCCAGATATAGATTAATTTACTTGATATAAAACATAAGACTAAATAAGCAGGTTTTTTCATAAGTAGGAGGGGAAAAAACCCAAGTAGAGACATGAGTCAGTGAGCAATATGTAGATGAAAACTTTCAGCCTCTCCAGATTTGTGGCTGCAACTATATATAACTTGAGAAAGTGGTCCAGTATGTATATGTTTAATCTTGGCAGAATGAAGAATACAAAATGTTGGCTTGCTAGCATGAATATTTTGCATAGCTGTTTCATTGCTTATGTGCCGATGGAGATAAATAATAATAATAATAATATTAAAAACAATAAATAACACAGATTTCCTTATTATTACTTAAATTTATTATATTTAAAAGGTTCATAGCATTGTTTTTGTTCTCCATAAAATTACTGAAGAATTAACCTTTCACAAAAGGAATCTGGGGATTATTTGAAAACTATAATTGAGCAGAGCTTGGAAAAGTTACTTTTTTGAACTACAGCTCCCATCAGCCTAATCCAGTGGCCATGTTGCCTAGGGCTGATGGGAGTTGTAGTTCAAAAAAGTAACTTTTCCAAGCTCTGTAATTGAGATCCAAAAAGTAATTTGGAGCTTAGTGAGCTCCATCATTTTTTAAAAAACTTCCCCCCTTTGAATTCTCTCCCACCGTGCAATATCAAAAACTGCTTTTAAAGCTCAAAAATATAAAGATATGGGAAGCTTCTGTTTGAGAAAGCCACATCAAAAGATCTTTCTGGCTTGAACTAGATGGCCTGGTTTAGACCTAGGCCTATAGATTTTGCGTGTGTGTGTGCGTGTGAAGTAATCCAAGAATAACAGATATTCATTGCTGATTATATAAAAATAGAGAAATACATATAAAGACCAAACCATTCCCTCCATATGCAGGCATGTTGACAGTGGACCAGATTTATGGCCCATCAATCTCTGAGGTGGAAATGTAGGGTCTTCAAATGGAAACCAATTGCAGAACAGAGTGTGTTGGCCAACAACCACCTCACTAAGGAGATGGCACAGATGGTATAGTACTGGAATGAAGTCAATCATATTTCATCAACTACCTTTTTTTAAAAAAAAGTGCAAAAAGTTGAAAATAAATTTTGTTTTGTTATATACAGAATGGACCAAGTGGACTGCAAAATAACTAGAGGAGTATCCAAGCATAATGTCTTTTGACACACTAAACATGTAGACCCCTTCATTTTATTTTTTCTCTGTGTGACTAACTTCTTTTTTTCTCAGTGTGACTAACTTCTTATTGTCTACCTTAGAGAGAATAATACATTGAGCATAAATCCCTGAAGTGTTTCAAAAGGCATAATTCATTCAGAATGCTTGCTTTAAACAAAAATTCAAAATAAGAAAAAAAAGGAACAAAGAAGTTTTCTTAAGAGGTATTTTAAATATAAGCTATATTTAGATGCTGGAAAAAATAGAGAGCATTTTAATTTTAGCTTTCTTACAGGTAAGATTGCACTGTGTGTGTGTATATATATATATATACACATACACGCACACATACACACACACAACTAGTAATAGAAATTACACTCACAGTACAAGTGCCATGAGATTGCGATTCTGTCCCATCCTGCCTGACCAAAGATGTGGACTGTATGTGTTTATATTTACAACAGTCAGAGTTAAGTAAGCATTCATTAATTTGCCAAATGACTGATAAAAAGACACCAACACATCCTAAGTAGGTAATCTTCCATTTCATTCACGAACTTTCAGAGTGTTTCATCATCGCTCATGTCCCAGATCTGAAATGAAAAAGGGAGAAAAATGCTATTCGGTATCGTCAACATTCTTTCATATCTTTTATACAAATGTTAATTTAATGTAAGATACCACAACCTGGTCTTTCTGAAATTATATGGCAGCAGAAACCAGAACTTTTAGAGAAAGGGTAAAGTTACTCTGCAGGACATCCTGCTGGAATGAAGACATTTCCTGCCAGAAAAATACCCAATATTTTAAACTAAGATAGATTAAGCTACTTACAAGTTATACAATATACCATCCTTGGGTATATTACATTAAGGCAATGCTATAAACCAAGCTTAAACACCAAACAGAACTTTTCTAAATTCAATGTAAGCTAGTATGAAGGATCATTTTTAAAAAAATAGCTATTTTTCTTTGCATGGGCTAAGACACCAAGTCAAGGTCAAGGACGTGGAAGATAAGTATGCCAAGATCACAAACAGTAAAAAAGAAGAAGATAGTTATATCTACTTTAAAAACTATACAGAATTTGAAAGTTGCCTTCTCTTCATATGGAAACGTATGAGATCCGCAATGTTCTTTCAAGCAAACACCTTGGTTATTGCTAAATTCAAAACCATACAAATTAGTTTTTTATCTACAGCACAGACACATCCAAAAAAGGAGCAGTTTCCCAAACTGTTCGTATGAATTAATATATCTGATGAAACATAGGAGTAAAACGTTGAATGAATAATTTATTTCGATCAAATATCAGTACATAAAAAGCATGAGTAAACAAGATCATATAAAGTACACAAAACCATAAGTGAGTAAAAAGTACAAAATTAAAATCAGTATAAAATTTCCAATAATATGGTCATTTATCATTGTGATATTTCACACTCACTTTGCTTGAACATTTTTTTGCCAACTATGTCTGCTGCAACTGGGTAATACTGGGGGGGAGGGGTCAGGGAGGCACATAATCAATAAGAAAACTCCTCCCCCCCGTCTTATTGAAAGCATTGAGTTTTCGCTGTCCCTTCTAGAATGGCTATGAGCTGGACAATGTGCTCTCTCGTGGTATGGCTGATTCTACCTCATCTCATGGAAGCACATGTAGCTGCAAATACTGTCAGGAAGCCAACAGGGAATGGAAAGGAAAGATTGCATTTTTCTCATGCTTAATATTTTAGTTTCACGCTTTGATCAATTGTATGCAGGGATTAGAATCATGGTAGCTGAACAAACCAAACTATAT
Organism: Rhineura floridana; assembly: GCF_030035675.1. Classification (NCBI taxonomy): domain Eukaryota; kingdom Metazoa; phylum Chordata; class Lepidosauria; order Squamata; family Rhineuridae; genus Rhineura; species Rhineura floridana. The sequence continues at coordinate 138,338,031 of NC_084482.1, read as the reverse complement.
TTTACACAGTATAAATATGATATTTTTAACATTTAAAATAGTTAAGCAAGAAATTACAAAATAATCAATACAACACACACACTTTCCTCAAGAGCAAAAAAAAAAAGAAAAAGGTGTGCTAAAAAGGGATCTTCCAGCTACTGCATTAGAAGTGCTTACTACACCATGATGCCACTTTACTATTACACTGCATGCATATATTGTAGATGAAGCGCTCAGGATTATATGTGTTTCAAATTTTCTGCTATAGTTGGCCTATCATCTGGAATTTTAATTTAAAAATAGATGGGAATTCCATTTCATTTTAATAAAATCCAATGGTAAGTAAAAAGCTCTGTGGGGAGGGCTGAACAGAGACAGACTTCTCCATTTAACAGCTTATAGCCTTTTCAGTTTCAACATTCTACAGTAGCTTACCCCAACCTAGGGCTCTCCAGATGGTTTGGACTACAATTCCATCAGCTCTAGCCAGCGTGACCATTTGGAGGGCACCAGGTCGAGAAAGGCTGTTCTACAGTAATCAAAGAATTTAAACCAGCTATGAAGAGATTTGGAAATCAAAAGGAAAAAATATGCAGCCTTGTCCACTCTGTAATGCAGGGATAGCCAATGTGGTGGCCTCCAGTTGTTGTCGGACTACAGCTCTCTTGTTATCCTTGACCTCTGGCCGTGGTGGCTAGGACTGATGGGACTTGCAAAACATCTGGAAGGTACAACATTGATTACCCTTGTACTAATGATAAAGAATGACACATAATTGAAGCTTGAAAATATATTTGTGTAATGAGCGGAATTTGAATTTTTCAGCTTAATGTGGTGTTTAAATGAATGTACCTTGGTAATACATGTGAAGAATCTGTATCTTTATGAGGACTGATTTGATTGACTGATTGTTTATGAGAAGAATTAAATGCAGTAAAGTTGTTCTGTTTAAAACACTGCTTGGATTGTAAATAATTAACTGTGTGAAAGGGGGAAAAACAATATTTATTCCTGACGCCAGAGACACACCTTCTATTGGGGTCCAGTTGGCAGTCTGCCAAGAGGCAGTTAAATTAATGCTGCTGCTGAAGATATGACTACATAACTTGTGAAGTTTCGGTTATGACAGTTTGCTGTCACAATCGGCTTTTATAGGAGCCAGTGGAATACAAAAGGTCAAAATGTGATAGATCCTTTTGTGGGACATTTCATTCAACTTATTTATTTATTTATTATTTATTTGATTTATATCCCGCCCTTTCTCCCAGTGGGAGCCCAGGGCAGCAAACAAAAGCACTAAAAACACTTTAAAACATCATAAAACAGACTTCAAAATATATTAAAACACAACCACCATTAAAAACATATTAAAACAAAACATCTTTAAAAACATTTTCAAAAAAGCTTTAAAAACATATTTAAAAAGAAGGTTTAAAAATATATTAAAAAGCATTTTCAACACAGATGCAGACTGGGATAAGGTCTCTACTTAAAAGGCTTGTTGAAAAAGGAAGGTCTTCAGTAGGCACCGAAAAAATAACAGAGATGCTGCCTGTCTAATATTTAAGGGGAGGGAATTCCAAAGGGTAGGCGCCACTACTCTAAAGGTCTGTTTCCTATGTTGTGTGGAATGGACTTCCTGATAAGATGGTAACTTCAGGAAGCCCTCAACTGCAGAGCGCAGTGATAGTCTGGGCATATAAGGGATAAGATGGTCTTTCAGGTATCCTGGTCCCAAGCTGTGTAGGGCTTTATACACCGAAACTAGCACCTTGAACTTAGCCCGGTAGCTAATAGGTAGCCAGTGCAATTCTTTCAGTAGTGGAGTGACATGTTGGTGATAACCTGCCCCAGTGAGCAGTCTCACTGCCGCATTTTGCACCAGCTGCAGCTTCTGGACCAACCTCAAGGGCAGCCCCGCATAGAGTGCACTATGAATGAATAATTTATTTCGGTCAAAGACCAGCATATTCAGAACACAAATCAAATGCATACTAAATATTTACAAGAGTAAAGAATTAACCAAAACTAATAAAACCAGTAAAACATTTTAAAATCTCTAAAACCGCTTTTTCCTGTGAGCGATAGCAGCTACACAGAATTTTGCCACCTTATTAGTGACTCTTGGGTCCCTATCTTCCAGAAGTTGGTAGACAGCTGATGACTCAGGGCCTGTACACATTTTATAGAATGGAAAGTAAATGAGGTTATCGTGTAGGTCACAATATAAGGGGCAGTATAGTAAAACATAATCCACCATTTCTACCTTCCCAGACCCACAAGGGCAAGTCTGTTTGTCACAGGGAACTCTCTTATATCTACCTTCGAGGAGCGCTGAAGGGAGTACATTAAATCTCACCAGAATAAATGCCCTTCTATATTTGGCGATACACAGATTAGTTAAATAGCCCGCAGGCGCGAAGAAGGCCTTGCTAATCTGCAAATTGGGATAAGCTGCCACTAGACTCTGATTATTTTGCACCTCAATGTCGCTTATTCATTGATTGATGGTTTCTTTAGCCTTATAATAACTGAGATCTAATATTGCTTTCATTGAAAAGCCAAGGGATTGCAATTTATTATTCACCAAGTAATTCCATTGTGATTGAAATGAATCGGCAAGAGTTAGTGGGGCTAAGCCTAGGGGAGAAAAAATCAACTTGAGCCAAAAGTTGAGCCTGTAAATCCAGGCACGTGACTCCATTTGTAAACCCCTGAATTCCAAACATAGAGCAACATTGGGAACACGACTGGGGACCCCAAGGATGCTCCTTAGGAATTTAGATTGTATACGTTCAAAATGATTGTAATTACCCTGTGCACATAGCTGTGAGCCATATAACATCTGGGGAATAAACTTGGCATTATACACTTGCATCGTTGCCGGGATATACTGTCCCCCTTTTGAAAAGAAGAAGGCAAATAAAGCTCTTGCACTTCTCTGGGCGCTCTCCGCTGCATTAATAATTAGTGTTTTCCAGGTGCCAGAAGCATGAAATGGTATACCCAAGTACTTGAAAGCTGATACCTGGTCAATTAAGTGATTATTTAGTTGCCAGCAATGTTTTTTCTTTTTACGGCAGAAGACTAGAATCTTAGACTTATCATAATTGATTTCTAGCATTTCTTGGGTACAGAAGGAAGTTAACGCTCTCAATAGGCATCATAGACCTACTTTTGTTATTGATATAAGAACCACATCATCTGCATAAAGCAGAGCAGAAAGAAATCTGCCAGCCAACTTGGGTGTGTGTGGATTCACCCTCTCAAGGTATTCAAGTACGGAGTTGATATAAAAATTAAAAAGGGCAGGGGCAAGAATACAACCTTGTTTAACTCCATTATACGTGGGAATTAAAGCAGACAAGTGGCTGGCACGATTACATCTTACCCTGAGGCCTGTGTTGCCATAAAGACTCCTGATCAGCATTAATAACTGTTTATCCATATTAGTTTCTGCAAGCTTTTCCCAGAGTCTATCCCTTGGGATTGAATTGAACGCTGACTTAAAGTCTATGAAAGCTGTATAAAGAGCACCACCAGAAGATGACATGTACTTTCCCACCAAATGGTGGAGTACCAGTCCCTGGTCAATAGTGGGGCATCCTGCTCTGAAACCTGCTTGTTCTTCCGCTAAGATGTTTTCAACCTCCAGCCAATCAGAAAACTCAGCAAGGCAGCTGTCTTACCATCCGAAGCTGGTGAAAGGCACTCCTAGCTACTGCAGTCACCTGGGCCTCTAGCGACAAAGATGGATCCAAGAGCACCCCCAGACTATGGACCTGCTCTTTCAGAGGGAGTAAGACTCCATCCAAAGCAGACAACTGACCAATAATCTGAACGGAAACCATCAACCCACAGTGTCTCCATCTTGCTAGGGTTCAGACTCAGTTTATTGGCCCTCATCCAGCCCACCACTAAAGCCAGGCATCAGTCCAGGGCTTGCACGGCCTCTTCTGATTCAGATATTACAGAGAAATAGAGCTGGGTATCATCAGATACTGTTGACACCTTGCCCCAAATCTCCTGATAATCACTCCTAAGGGCTTCATATAGATGTTAAACAGCATTGGGGACAAGATGGCACCTTGCACCACCCCACAGCACAACAGCCAGGGGGCCGAAAGACAATTGTCCAATGCTATTATCTGAAAACGACCATTGAGATAGGATTGGAATCACTGTAAAACAGTGCCTCTGATACCCATCTCACCAAGTCGGCCCAGACGATACCATGGTCAATGGTATCAAAAGCCACCGAGAAATCAAGTAAGAATAACAGAGTCGCACTCCCCCTATCCTTCTCCTGAAAAAGGTCATCCATCAGGGCAACCAAGGCCAATTCAGTCCCATAACCAGGCCTGAACCCAGACTGGAATGGGTCAATATAATCTGTTTCATCCAAGAGTACTTGTAATTGATGCACCACAACCCTCTCAATCACCTTCCCTAAGAAGGGGGTATTTGCGACTGGCGGTAGTTGTCGCAACTTATTGCTCCATAGTTATAGGCCAATGAGATTTCATCATTCCAGTGAGAATCTGATGACTGGTTGGAAGGTCCCGACCATATCAACCCAAATGAAGCTATACATAATTACAAGAGATATCATAAATAGGGAAACAAAAAAAAGGATGTCAAACTAAGACTAGCCTGTAAGGAAGTAAACCTGAGCAGACTATATTAATGTCCCGGTTAAGTACTGTTTTTTAAATATGAACCCATGCAGGATTTTAGAAATATATCTATCACCCCTGTATGTGTGAAATTATCTTGTACAACAGGAAAGAGAAAAAAATAGGGTTTCACCCTCTCCTTTCCTACTCACTCTGAGTCCTGTCTAAAAACAATTCTAGGTGAACCAAATGTTTTTATGTGGACAATGAAGGCTTTCCACCTCCTTCCTGCAACAAAACAGCCTGAAAACAATTACAAAAAGGGAAGTGGAAAGATAGGCATGACTCCATGCCATCAAATAGAAGAAAACTGGAGCAAATCAATACAAACAATTAAGCATAAGGGTGTATGCCTATGTATAACATTACTCCTATTCAGTGAACCCCAATGCCATGAAAATCAGGAATAAGCATTTTCTTCTCGTCATGCAAGTGCAGCTTACTATAAACCAGCCTAATTAGCACTATTGTCTCTGTCTGTTCTTCTGAAGTAAGATAAGAAGTGCCTTGCAGGGTCAGGTGAAGGGCCACTTAATCCTGCATTCTCTTTCCAACCACAGCCTGCTAGAGGCCTCTCACTCAGGAAAAATGGGTAAATGACTGCAAAGGAATACATAAATAAAGAATGGATGTCACACTGGCTACTTCCACAAAGAGAAATGGTCTTTTATATTGCTACTGTGTGTACTGCCTAGAGCAGGGGTTCCCAAACTGTGGTCCATGGATCACCAGTGGTCCACAAGCTTCATTCGGGGGGTCCGTGGCATGTCTGTGAAGAAAACTTACAACTTGAATTCTATACAATTCTACAGAATTCAAATTGTCATACAAGAAAAATGCAATAAAAAATAAAAGAAGCAATAAAATACAATTAAAAACATACAGCATCTCACATAGATGCATTATAATTGCTACAGCAGGCAGAAAAAAATCATTAAGTGGTCCACCAAGACTCTCAGCAATTCTCAAGTAGTCTGTAGGGGGAAAGGGTTGGCAACCATTGACCTAGAGTTACATTTAAGATCACATCAGGACAAATATAATTACAAGTTTGCAGGTTTTTAACATTATAGCAGCAAGCAAGATTGTCACTCTCTTCTAAATTTGTTACGTTTTTGCACATCCTTTACTATACAGTATCAATACTGACATTCTTTCATGATGCTCTTCTCTCATTCTCAGATTTCAATTTTTTGAAAAACAGGTGATACTGAAGTTTCTACTTTTTCATCTCTTCTCTCTTATGCTTAGGCTCCTGTGTCTTATCAGCCTCTTCAACATACAAGCCCTTCCATCCTGAATAATTTCCCCGTTAAGATTCCACTGATCTTTTATCAGATGGGTAGACACCTCTTTCGGAAGGGCTTATGGTAGCTATAGGATATATCAGGAATAGCCAGTGCGGTGCCCTCCAGATGAGGTTGGACTTCAACTTCCATCAGTCCCAAGCAGCATGGTCAACAATCATACTTTCTCCCTATTTGTTTCATTGCTCCTGCTCCACAAAATGTGTTCCTTATTTTTAATGCTTTTATTCTGTTCTTACTCTTTCCCTTGACAAATCATACTTTTGCCTCAAGTTTTATTCTATGCAGTCATAATTTGCTTCTTCTGACCTCTGAATCCCGGTTTTCTTCATTCAGTTCTTATCATCCATTTCCTTTTCCCCCTTTACTCCATGTTTACAATTTTAACCCCCTAAATTCAACATTTTTTCACTTTATCTCACATCTTCCGTCCTTCCTTTCCCTTCTTTTAAAGATTCTCTTTTGCATTTTTGCAGCTGAATATGCAGACCTTGTTTCTCCATTTCTAAGATATCCTCTCTCAACTCTTCTCTTTTTCTTAACTATTATTACCCAAATTTTTCTCTTGCTTACTTTTTTAAACTACTGGAGCATGGTGTCCATCCTTGCTTCCTGTAACTTCTTTTCACTTTATTTCCCCCCCCCCAAAATCTGTTATCCACTTCACTGACTCCTTTGACTACAGTTTCCACTGACTTAGTTTCTGCTGCAAGGAACCTTCTGAATCTCTGCATTACTTTTGATAAGTTACTCACTCTTACTCTCTTCCATTTCTTTATCATCTGAGTTTTCAGCATTCTGCTTTTCTAACATGTATCTACTGCCAGTTTGTTTTCCCACATTCTTTTATCAGCTGATGCTCCTGTGGGCCTTGGACTTGTCTTCCTTTCTTCACCCTTTATACACTTTGGTGACTATGGCCCAGTTCAGCATTACGGTTAGCCAAGCCGTGGGTAGGTGTGATTGCATAAGTCTGTGAGTACTCACAGTTAAAATAGCAGACACTTTGCTCCCTCCCCCCCCCTCCAACCTGCTGCACTACCCAGAGCTAAGTCATGGTTTGGGTTAATGTTACATCCCATTTTACTGTGAGTGCTTGCACATTCACACTTAACCATGGCTTGGCTTAGTGTTACATGAGAACTGGGCCATTATCTGTTCTTTTGGGTTTTAACAATTATCTCTACATGATCTGTGAGCCTCCAGATATTGTTGAACTACCGTCAGCCACAGCAACTATGACCAATGGCCAGGGATGGAGTTGCTGCTCAGCAACATCTGAAGGGTCACACCTGACCTATATGCTGATTACATCCAATTAAACATTTATTCTCCCTCTGTTTCCCTCCTGTTTATAGCTTTTTTAATATATGACAGCAGCCATCAACACAAAATTAACTCTGTAAACCAATTCTTTGCAAGCCATCATGGATGGCTGAAATATAATCACATCTCCTTTCTCCCATACTTTTCTTTTGTTGAAACAAGTCTGCCACTAAGAGCATGTTGTTATGCCCAGAATACATAACTTGTATTATAACAGTCCTTGTTTAAAGTAGTATATATAGTATATAGTAGTAGAGTTTAAAGTAGTACAGTGTGCCCCAGCTCATGACTCACATTTTTTTTATGTATTAAAGGCTGTATTTACTGTTCATTTAACTGTATTGGTGTAAATTCTTTCCATGTTCAAGACACATTTGGTAGGAAGGTTATTCATCTGATGTTCACTCATACAGAAAGCAACTATGCTGGATGAAACTTTATAGTCTTGCTTTCTTTAAAAAAAGTCTGAAGGAATGATATATTAAGAGTTTCGTTCTTTTTTTTGTGCAATGCTACATGGCTGATGACCTAAACTAGGAGTGCCCAATATGGTGCCGTCCTGATGTTGTTGGACCCCAATTCCCATCAGCCCAATCCAACATGATCAGTTATAGTGATGACTGGAGTTGTAATACAACAACATCTGGAGGGCACCATGTTAGTTACCCTTGAGCCAAGCTGTGCTGTGGTGTAATCCTCTAAGCAAAAATTATCATCACATTATTAGTTATTAACAACTATTAATGTGCTTAGAAGTATACTAAACACTGGACCAAAGCTGCATAAAAAAGTCAATCTAAGCTTATATTCTAAAACACGATAATGTAGCTGAAATAACTTAAGGATTCATTTTCATAAAGAAGTAAAAGTAAAAATATGCTTTTGAACTAGATTAAAGTTCTAGGAGGGGAATCAACAGAACTTTATAACAGAAGTGATGTTTTGAGAGAAAGATTCATATATATATATATATATATATATATATATATATATATATATATATATATATATATATATATATATATACAATATATGTATATATTGCAAATATTAAACATTTTTAAAAAACTTTTCCTCACATCTTATCACAATATCCATCCTTTGTATTTTCTCCATAAGCAATAGCTGCATAATTCTAAGCTAGCCAGTATTTTAAAATCAAATTAAACCCTGAAATGTTTTCCATTAGAGAAAGGTGAAAAATCCTTAAACATTTTCCTTGACTGCTACGTACATGTCTTTACATGTCTGATTCCTGAAAATGTTTTAAAATCTTTCCCCATAAAACAAAACTGCATCTGGCAGCAAGGGGTTATTCTCACTCCAGTAACACATATCTACATTTTGGTTTGACATAAATTTGGCTTTGCTCTTCATAGCATCTCTGCTAGACGCACTATTAGACTGGCACCTACAAACTGTTTGCCAAAATAGCTCTAGTCTAACCATGAGCTGACTAGACTACTTAACATGAATTTCTGAAGTACTTTCTTCAGGGCCTTTCCAGACAAACTGCATTTTAGCTTTATTGGCACAGGAGCAGCTGTGCTGGATCAGGCCGAAGGCACATCTAATCCATTATCCTATTTCCCAAAATGGCCAACCAGATGCCTATGGGAAGCCTACAAGCAGGACATATGAGCAATAGCCCTCTTCTACTGCTGTTCCCCAGTGATTGGTATACAGAGGTATGCCATTTCAAAGGAAATAATGTGATAAAACCACCATTGTTATCTTATTAAGAAAGCTCTGTACCTAGTAGGAAACATTAGTGATTTGAGTGCTTCAGCAATGGAGAAGGGGAGCTTACATCCTCACAAGAATAAACCAAAGATGGTTTGAATGATGATGCCCTGCCAAAGGAAAAGGGCAGCCCCCTTGCTTATATTCCCCATGCCTTTGCTTAAGGCTAAAGAAGCACGTCAACAATCAAGCAGTATATAAAGAGAAAAAAAAGCTCACTAGCCATTTGCCATCAATGACTACAGATGAGAGCCAGTGTGGTGGTTAGAGTATTGGACTGGGACCTGGGAGATCAGGGTTCAAATCCATACTCAGCCATGGAGCTCGCTGGGTGACTTGGGTCAGCCACATTCTCTCAGCCTAGCCTACCTCACAGGATTGTTGTGAGGATAAAATGGAGGGGGAAGAGACTCTTGAGCTCCTTGGAGGAAAGGTGAGATAGAAATAAAATAACAAAGAACAAATGACCACATGGCACACCATTTTGATAGCAGAACAGATCGTTTTCCTCAACAACAAATACTACTGTTTGGGTTCTTGAAAACTGTGGTATGCCTCCAAGGCAACTGGATCTCTCACAACAAGTAGCAACAGTGCATTTTGTTTTTATGTAAATTGATCATAGCAGGGATCTAGGTTGAATAACTTATATTCATCAACATGGATTTTATTATTTATTTATTTATTATTTGATTTATATCCCACCCTTCCTCTCAGCAGGAGCCCAGGGCGGTGAACAAAAGCACTAAAAAACAAAAACAGACTTTAAAATACATTAAAACAAAACATCTTTAAAAACTTTTTTAAAAAAGCTTTCAAAACATATTTTTTTAAAAAACAAGGTTAAAAACATTTTTTTAAAAAAAGGTTTAAAAACATATTAAAAAGCAATTCCAACACAGACGCAGACTGGGATAAGGTCTCAATTTAAAAGACTTGTTGAAAGAGGAAGGTCTTTTATATGACTCAGGCTTCAGTACCATGAGCACTTAGTTGTAGGTTTAACTGAGCTTAGTATAAACATGCATAGGATTGGACTGCAATCCACTAATGGACTACTTCTCTGAAGTATCACTCCATAATTCTTTGCAGGAAGCCAGAGATTCTGACTTCTAAGTAAACTCTGAATAGAATTGGGCTGAATTACTGCTAACAAAGTCTGCTATGGCTTTCAAGGTAAAACAAAGCAGGTGCCTAGATTGGGTTACCATGTTTTCAAGATGAATAGAAACACAAAAGAATTCTAAAGACCTCATAAGAGGAAATAAGGGCACTGGTATCTAAAGAATTTGACATTTCCTCTCTTTAACTCACCAAAGCACAAATGATTTATTCAGCAACATGTGTTATATTGTAACATATGCTGTATTGTAGTCGGCATTGCAGAGTACGCTGCAGAAGTGAGTCAGTACCTTAAAGGCTTCCAATTTCTTACAAGCCAAACAGCTTGTTTTGGCTCTCAGCACTGTCTCCCCATATGGGACCTACTTTGATCTTTTTAAGCTATTATACAAATGCAATTACATTCATTTTATGGGCTCAACAGGGACTAGAGAAAGAGCGCACTAACCCCAATGTGAGTGATGGTGTGAGAAGCTACTTTTTTGTAATTTGAATCGAGGGCTGCAAATATCTTTACTGTGTTCCCAAAATGGGACTAAGCTGCAAAGCTGCAAAATAAATTCTCTCCATAAAGCATCTTAATACAGCCAGAGGATATGTAGTGCAAGTAAGACTCCTGCCTCCTTCTTTCATAAATACCCTCAATCCTTTCGTAGATTTACCCTGAACTGTTTACAAAAATAAGGAACTCAATATTCAGAACAATGTTTTCTTATTTATGACTGTTAATATATTTAACAATCTAATATACTTAGTGTCAGCTGAAAAACATCTATTTTCTAACAGTTAAAATGATTAGTTTATTTATCTGCACGCAAACCTGCAAAAGAAGCTAATCCAGCCAATGTTCTTTATATGAGTACACATTGGAAGGTGTGACTGGTTTATGCAGAGTGCTATTCCTTGGAAGGCAAACACCACAACATTCATCTTTTAATGAGGCTACAAAATTGCCATTTTGAATAGGTTTTTTAAGCAATATGCTCTAGTTTTTTTTAAGTATTACCACCACCATTTAATGTTTAAGGACACAGTGGCATGTCACACAGTTTGAAGCTACGACCCAGGGTAACCAGCCAAAGTTTGTGTTCACAATGTCTGATCCAGCTGGGCTCTTCTTATGTCCTATGATCACCGCTGTGGCCCTTTCAGTATGGGTTGGAAAATATGGGCATGCAGCAGAGGCAGGCAGCAACACTCATGTGGCGAGCACCAGATGGTACCAGGAACTGCTAGAGAGGTAAGCAGAGCACCGGTTCAGGACCAGCTGGTGCCAGGAAAGGAAGGGATGGGAAGGGAATGGGGAAAATCTGGGGAAAGTGGTTGCCAGTAAGCATGCAGGAGGTAGGGAATTAAAGCAATGGTCATAATGGCAAGTGAATTTGCACATCCCTTACTAACACTTTTACATTATTAGGAAATGTCAGAGACATTTAGGGTAACTTATCTAGATTGCACTGAGATGTCTTATTGGCAAGTGGAGTGAGAATAATGGATTTTAAATGTTTACCGTTTGCATTGGAAATGTTTTAGTTGTCATGAACAGTATTTTTGGATGTTGCATTAGTTATTTTATGTCAGCTGCATGGATGGTTAGACAATTAAAAAAAAAATCTACATCTGAAGCCTCTTTGTCAGGTGCTAAAGCCTCTTATGATGCTAAAATGAATCTTGTGGGCTAGGCTCAAAAAGGAATTATACAGCCACAGGAGTGGCTATATACTATAACCAGCAGGGATTTTTCGCATTCCGCAATGTTAAATTGAAAATACCCCCATGCCATTATGATCCTTCCCATAAGTTCAATTCAAAACAAAACCTTACAAAACTTATAGTCCTGAACTCAGAAATGCTTGCTTAACAACCCTCTAAATGTTCATGGTGATACACAAAACAGAGAGAATCGAGAGTTCAAAGTGTAAAAAGAGAGAGAAAAACCAGACCCCTTTTTGACTTTTTCTGTCAGAGTTCTCATAATCTGTTGAAATTAATTAAAAATCAGCCATGTTCACAGAGTACCTGTAATCCTATTACTGACCTTGCCCCATACTCTGACCTTCATCTTCTGCAGTTTAAAAGTTAAAAAAAATGCCTGGCTAATTTTTAATTAATTTAAGAAATTTTGCCTTAAACTCAATGATAGTGTTGGGCATGCTCAGTAAGAACCAACTTTTAGTGTTCTAAAAGCCAGAATTACAGCTCTTGGCTTGGCTAATCAGGGGGCCACACCCAAACCAGACCTTTATTTCATGTGAGACAGTCCTGGCTTCCCCCAGAGAATCCTGGGAAGTGTAGTTTGTGAAAGGTGCTGAGAGGAGACTCCTATTCCCCTGACAGAGCCCAGTGGCCAGAGTGATTTAACAGTCAGCCGCTCTGATTGAAGCTCTTTGAGTGGAACAGCACATCTCCTAGCACAGCCTTTCCCAACTAGTGGGCCACCAGGTGTTGCTGGACCACAACTCCCATCAGCCTCAGCCAGCATTGCCAATGGTCAGGAAAGATGGGAATTGTGGTTCAACAACATCTGGTGGCCCACTAGTTGGGAAAGGCTGTCCTAGCAGCTCTGAGCACTTTTCACTAACTACACTTCCCAGGATACTTTGGGAGAAGCCATGACTGTATAAAGTGAAATAAAGGTCTGGTGTGGATGTGGGCAGGGACAGCTTTGGTTTAAATTTAGGTGGGAGGCTACATGTGCCTGCTGTAGCATAAAACGGTGGGAGAAACCCTGAAAAAGAATGATACTGTTCACAATGTTTTCCTTTTGGAAAGGAAAGGGGCTTCCCCTCTGCCCAGTGCCCACCCACCCAATCTCCTCTCCTCCCCTGCCCCTCCCTGCCCTTCTCCCCTTGCCCCTCCCCCAGGTCAGTTTCACCTATCCTAAGCATGATTGCACAGGAGTAAATCCCACTGAACTCAGAAAGCATGCAAATGATCAAACCTGCCCTCCCCTCCTCCTCCCTCCTATTCCCTCCCTCTTGCCCCTTCCCTCTCCCTTCCTTCACCCCTCCCCCATCAATCCCCTCCTTCCCCTTCCCCTTCCCTCCACCCTCCTCCTCCCCCATGGCCAGTTTTACCTATTCTAGGTCTACAACCTGAGAGACCAGGTTTCAAATCCCCACACAGCCATGAAGCTCACTGGAAGTGGATTGGGCTGTGAAAGTCCAACCCAAATTGTGTTTGCATTTTGACAAATTTGTAGGGCAGTACAATATCTCAGAGAGGGGGTCACGTCTCCTGCTCCCCTGGTGCGTTCACTATAGCTGCCCAATTTCCCTGATTTTTAAAGGTTGATAGAAATATTTGTTGGCTATAGGTACATTCTTAAACCGCAAGGTTTTTTGCCTATTAGTGAATAAACTAGTGCTCATAACGAACGCTACCAGGGCCAATACCCCTAAGGCCTTCACCTAACTATAAGAAGATGAGATTCCCAGAGAGGGATCCCTAAACCCAATGGCTAACGAAGGTGACACTGAAAGTGGTCCAAAGATACCCAGCCTGGGGGAAGAGAGGTATGTGCACTTTTCCCTAGTGTATGTCCGTGTGGGAACTGTAGATTATCATTTGTGTTTTTGTTATGCTCAATGTCATGAGCTGTTTCAGGAAAAAAATGTCAATGTGCTGAATTTAAATGGAGGGAGACAAGATTGTACTGTACAGCTATAATGCAAGGCCTTGGGCTGGCAAATTCCTCAATCCAAAGTAAACAGGCTACAAGAACAGCTCTGATCATCTCTTTCTTTATTTTGGCACCATTTAACTCAGCTCCCTAAATATAGAACTTGTTTTGTGTAAATTGGCCAGTTCTTGCTACACTGTCCATTACAAAGATATACTCTGCTGTTCAACTCATGCTATATATGCTCATCTGATTTTTAACCCTTCTCAGCTACACATAACCATTTAGCTAAATGGTTTATCATTTTCATCTCTTGTGCAAACAATTTTTTTAGTAAGAACTAGGAGTGCAGAATTTGTTTCTCCAGGCTGGCTAACCATTTGCAAAACAAAGGAAATGTATGCATGTGAGTTTCATAATCAAAATTTCTGAAAGGTGTTTTTCTAAAATGCTACAAAATGAAAAACATGCCTTTAAAAAGATTTTAAAAAATACAACAATCACAAAAATACAGAAGAAATCATAAATTTAAAATGTGTACTGCTTTAAGTTTACAAAAACTTCTATGGTAGTTAACTGATATCATAAAACCAATATAAAATGCAACAAAGCTCAACAGGATAAGCAAAAGTAAAGCAGAACATAAACCAGCAGAATCAATAAAAGCCATCAGTTAAATCTAATTCAGGTAAAGGCCTGCTAGAAGGCGTAGAGCAGGGGTGGCCAACATGGTGCCCCCTAGATGTTTTTGAACTACAATTCCCATCATCCTTGACCTTTGGCTATGTTAGGCAAATCAGCTAGACAAATCAAACATCTTTGCCTGGTGACTGGAAGACATCAAATTTGGTGACAGGCAAATCTATACAGAATGTATTTGCAGTGCTAATCTTTCATCAAGACTTCATCTTACATGTAGTAAATCCCATTGAACAGTAGGATTTACTCCTGAGTAAACACACAGAATTGTGCTATAAGGTCCATAAATAAATGTGACAAATTGTTTTATTTAAAAGCATCTATATATTTCAAAAATCTATGGGATGTAAACTTGCTCGGTAAAAGGTTTTCTAACAAGTTCTGTCTTGCTCAAATTAAGCTCTACAGCAGCCTTCCCAACCAGTGTGCCTCCAGATGTTGTTGGACCACAAGCCCCATCAGCCTCAGCCAGCACTGCCAGTGGTCAGGAAGATGGGAGTTGTAGTCCAACAACATCTGGAGGCACACTGGTTGGGAAAGGCTGCTCTAGAGTCTTCACTTCCACTGACAAATGCTCCGTTCCATATTTTCCAAATGTCACTGCCATTTAGGCACTGTAGTCATGAGGGGCCTGATATTGGCTGCGACAGCTAAGGTCTCTCCAGTCGACATTGATGGCTTTCCCTGTATCAGCCCATAATTGACGGGCATTCAGTCTGGGATACCTGTCCCTGTTTAAAGGTTAGTTCGCTTTGTTTTGTCCAAGATTAGACCAATTTTAACTGGTCAGGGCTTGGAAACCCAGTGTTACAACTCTGTTACGAATGTCGACCTTCTGGTGTTCCAGGATTTTTTTCGCCCTTTCCCTCTACCTGATGCCTGTAGTGACATGGGGGGTCTTCCTCAGAGAAAGACACTGCGGGTGAAGTTGCACCACAGATTGCTTGTGCCACTGCCACTTTGTGTTTCAAATTTTGAACAGTAGTAAACTATTTAACTGCTGCCCTGGGCTCCTCTGGGAGGTAACCTGGACAGCCCTATAGAGTGCCACTGGTCACTCTACTGCAGCAAACGTTGATGAAACAGCTTTTGTCACTATGCTAAACTAGCAGCAGAATATTCTATCACAAATCCCAGTGGTGGATGTTAATGTGAATCATGATAAAAGTGTTGGCATCATTCCCATGTCACAATGAAGTACAGTCAATGGTTTACTGCGAACATGCTGATCTGGACCACTTTGCTCATCCCAACTACTGTGCAACAACAAAACCATGATCCCTGGATTAGTTTTATGTCCAAGCTGGAGTTCATGGTTTGTTTTGCTCAAACAAACCATGATCTATAAGCCAAGAAGAAACTTTGCCTATAGATTGTGGTTTGTCTGGAGCAAAACAGTGTAGATAATCCCTAGATAGGACATAACACTAAACCAGGGATCATGATTTGTTTTCCCATGCACTAGTGGGAAGGACCAAGGTAGACTAGGTCAGTGCACTCACAGTAAACCATTAACTATGATTTACCATGGTGAGAGACCTGGGCTTTTGTGTTCAGCTCTGATAAATATACTACAGTAAATATTTTTGTGACCTTCCTTTGTCTGTTATCAGAATGAAATATTCAAGAGTACTCTCTGAGTTGGGATCAGACAGTTCATTGGTTGTATTGGATAAAAACGCTCCTGGTCACAGTCACCATCTGCATCTCAGTTACCACAGGAACATAGGAAACTACCTATATTGAGTCAGACTATGGAGATCATCTAGATCAATATTGTCTATACTGACTGCCAGCAGCTGTCTAGGGTTTCAGACAGGAGTTTTTCCAGCCCTACAAAAGTTGTCAGGGAATTAACTGAGCTCTTTTCATGCAAAGCACGTATTTTACCTTTGAGTGATGGCTGTTCCATAGCTGGTCCCCAAGACTATAAACTTTTCACTTCAGAAAGTCAGATCTATTTTCTCCAGATTGTATGGACCAATTACATCATTGCATTCTCTTTGCCTGAATCCAGCTTGATTCCTCATTAGGAAAGCTAGCTTCTATTGATTCAGAAGCAAAGCTCTCATTGAGAAGAACTGGGATAAATCCCAAGGTCTCTTTACATAGTGCTAAAAAGCATTACAAAGCTAAATATTACCTGCAACATACTCTAGGCTAAACTACAATTACGTAGGTGTGTTATTAGATGGTGGTTTGTTCTTGAAACATTTTAACAGAAAGTTACTTGGTGGTGAACGAACATCTGCCTGATTTTTGTTTTTAAGTACAACAAAGTTTACTTTACTGCTCAATGCAAATATAGTCTAAGAACTGGAATTAAAACCATTTCAGAGGAGCCATTTTCTCACAAAAAAACTAGCTTCTTAATTGCTGGCTATACCTGTTCAATGCATCCTAAAAGTAAAGAATGTTAATAGCCATCACAAATTTGCACAAATAGAAGAAGCTCTTCTTAATTAGCTGAAAGCATGATGTGGTATGCACAGGGTAATACTAACCTTATGAGTTTGGTTTGTCAACCATCTTAATTGTTCAGGGCAGACAAAATGTGTTGAGTCGTATCTATTACGGTGGGACAGATGTTGCAACATACCTGTACAAAGTCTTTCCACAAATATCAATTGCATTCATGCAGCATTTTAAATAGCTATCCTCCAGCCAAAATACACACACCTATATAGGTATCTTCAGTCACACAGTTCTTGTTCCTAGATAAGAATCCTGTTTGTAGCTGGGATTTGTTTTAAGTACATACAAAACCATGTGAAAAATGCATTGTAATGAATTTGTTATAAAAACTACTTCCTTAAGGATGCCTCAAACCAATCTGACTCTCACCCTCTTTACATCATAGCCCCTTTTCCATGTTCCTGCACAATTTTTATTTAGACTTCATCTATAAATGTAAGTATGTAGTTTGAGGATAGCCCTGGATCCATTACTGTCGCTTGAGGCTCAAGTGGCCTTGGTGGCATGAAGTGCCTTCCATCAGCTTCGAGTAGTAGCCCAACTGTGCTTCTAGCTTGATGGGGACAGCCTAACTTCTGTTCTGTAACCTCTAGGTTAGATTACTGTAATGTGTTATATGTGGAGCTGCCTTTGAAGACAGTTCGGAAACTAAAGCTGGTGTAGAATTTGGTAGCCAGATTGCTGACTGGGGTAAGTTGGTCTGCACGTATAACACCAATTTTGGCACAACTGCACTGGCTACCAATTAGTTTCTGGGCTCAATTCAAAGTGCTGGCTTTGACCTATAAAGCCTTATGTGGCTCACGACCTCAATACCTCAAGGACCTCCTCTTCCCATATGAACCAATCTGGACCCTGAGTTCGTCATCAGAGGTTCTTCTTCTTGTGCCCCCTCCACTGGAGGCTTGGAGGGTGAAACATGAGAACAGGCCTTTATGGTGGTGGCCCCCCACCTGTGGAATGCTCTCCTTAAGGAGGCATACCTGGTCACACCTTTATCCATCTTTAGGCACCAAGCTAAGATCTTTCTCTTCATCCAGGCCTTGGCCCTTGTTGTGTGCTCCCAGCTACTCTCTATATTTGATGGATTTTAAGCTTTCACTTTTAATTGACTTATGTATGTCTTTGTTTGGCTTTAAATGTATTGATGAGTTTTAGATTTTACTACATGCATTTTTGACCAGTTTTTAAACACAGGTTTCTTTGAGTTGCTTCTGTAAGAAAAGGGTCTAACAAATAAACAATAATAATATAACTACATTCCTCTTTGTCTTTGTTTTGCTTTGCTGGTCCTGCAGTTTACAAACACAAATACCAGTATGGAAATAAACGGGGGACAGAACAAGGCACAAACAGGGATGCTATACACAAGGGGTGTTACCTCATCACCTTGTTTCAGACCACTTGTGATTACTTCTCAAGTTGCTTGCAACCTGGATTCCTGGAAGGGATGTCTTCCTCAGTAAACACTTCCCTGAATGCTGCGGTCAGCATTAGAGGGCCTGGCTTGGGTCCTCCCTCCCCCCACTGTCAGAAATGCAATGGGAGGGTGCAAGAACAGGACTTTTTCAGTTGTGTGAAATACTCTGTCTACAGCTGATCTCCTCCTCCAACTCGATCAGCGGGTTAGGTTCCAGAGCCCGACGTTACAGCTGATCCACTTTTCGGCGGGGGTCTGGAACCTAACCTGCCATATGAGTGGGGCCCTACTGTACACAAAACCCTTTGTTAAAAAAAGGAAAGGCAGGAGAAAAGAGAGCTGATGATGGTTGTTTGACCTATATAGCACTGCTATAGCTGTTTTTTAGGTAAGCACAAAACATCTTGAAAATATCCAAAAGCAGACAGTTAAACCTTCCTGGAGACCTTGCTCTTGATTTTGTTTACTGAAATGTCTTTGCCCATCCCATACTGAAATCTGGAAAAAGAAGGGAAAAATAAGAAGAGTACTGGTGGACCAGACTGGACACCTATCCAACCCAGCACTCTGTTTTCCACTGTGGCCAACCAGGTGTCCATGGGATGTTCATAAGAAGTACATGAAGGCAACAGTCTTCTGTTGCTAATCCCCGGCAACTTGTATTCAGAAGCATAGTACCTCTGATCTTGAAGGTAATATACTGCAATTTTTCAGGATTCGGGAATGACTTCATTGAATTTAACCCAAAGACTTACAGGGTGAGCCCTTCTTTCACCTTGGGAACTGGTGCTACCCAATGACACAGAAGTCTGTTTCTCTGCAACAAGTTCATGCAATTCTATGACTCAGCCTCCTTACAAAACCAAATGACACATGAAAAGATTAGTGGTTTGTTATTGATTATTATAATGGGGCCTCCTGCAATGAGATGCTGCAATGTACGCCTGTGTTGTGTGTTACCTTCCCCCCACAAAAGTTAGCATCAAAGTCATGAGTCCCTGCTCTAACTTGGGTCTTATTTCATGTGTATTTTTTCCCTTTTTTAACATTTACAATTACAATCAGTATAAAGCATGCATATCAGTGAGCTTGTTTCTTCAAATGAATGTTGGATTTTGCCTGCGAGGTATCCTGAGGGGACAATTTAAATTGGTTGATCTTAGCTGCCGCCTGATAGGTATGGAGCATTATTGCTGGGAATCAAAATCGGCTTCAGCCCTATCTCTGAACTGAAGCTTGTAGGGCTGCAATAAACTATTCACTCTTGTCACAATCTGTCCCCCCCCCCAAAGTCACCTGCAAAGTTGTGGATAATGAGCCACATTTAAGAACATTAAAAAAAAACCCTGCTGGATCAGACCACCACCTTGTCCTCACAGTGGCCAACCAGATACCTATGGGAGGCCTGCAAGCAGGACATGAGCACAACAGCATTCTCCCCACTCATGATCCCCCACAACTGGTATTCGGAGGCATGCTGCATACTTCGCAGATAAAATTGCTCGCATTCGGATTGACTTGGACTCCCCGTTAATTACAGTTGTGCCAGAGGTCCCCATTGCTCCCTCTGGCCATCTTTCCATGGATACTTTTGAGCTTGTAAAGCCTGAGGATGTGGGCAGGATTCTGGGAGAAATGAGGGCCACTACTTGCTCAAAAAGGATATTATAGAGTTGGAAAAGGTTCAGAAGAGGGCAACTAGAATGATCAAGGGGATGGAGCGACTCCCTTATGAGGAAAGGTTGCAGCATTTGGGGCTTTTTAGTTTAGAGAAAAGGCAGGTCAGAGGAGACATGATAGAAGTGTATAAAATTATGCATGGCATTGAGAAAGTGGATAGAGAAAAGTTCTTCTCCCTCTCTCATAATACTAGAACTCATGGACATTCAAAGAAGCTGAATGTTGGAAGATTCAGGACAGACAAAAGGAAGTACTTCTTTACTCAGCGCATAGTTAAACTATGGAATTTGCTCCCGCAAGATGCAGTAATGGCCACCAGCTTGGATGGGTTTAAAAGAAGATTAGACAAATTCATGGAGGACAGGGCTATCAATGGCTACTAGCCATGATGGCTGTGCTCTGCCACCCTAGTCAGAGGCAACATGCTTCTGAAAACCAGTTGCCGGAAGCCTCAGGAGGGGAGAGTGTTCTTGCACTCGGGTCCTGCTTGCGGGCTTCCCCCAGGCACCTGGTTGGCCACTGTGAGAACAGGATGCTGGACTAGATGGGCCACTGGCCTGATCCAGCAGGCTCTTCTTATGTTCTTATGTTTTGCTCGCTTGATCCTTGCCCATCCTGGTTAATTAAATCTGCCAGATTGGGAGTAGCTGGCTGGTTGACATATCTGATTAACACCTCCCTAAGGGAAGGCTCTATGCCAACGATGTTGAAGGAGGCTGTGATTAGACCTTTGTTAAAAAAGCCTTCACTAGATCCTGCCGATCTTAATAACTTCCAGCCAGTCTCTAATCTCCCCTTTCTTGGCAAGGTGATTGAGAAGGTGGTGGAGGCTCAACTCCAAGCTTTCCTGGATGAATTGGATTATCTAGACCCTTTTCAATCAGGATTCAGGCCTGGTCATGGGACAGAGACTGCCCT
This sequence comes from Rhineura floridana, assembly GCF_030035675.1. NCBI lineage: Eukaryota > Metazoa > Chordata > Lepidosauria > Squamata > Rhineuridae > Rhineura > Rhineura floridana. The sequence goes on along the minus strand of NC_084482.1, from coordinate 138,317,061 downwards.
GGTTGTGCTGCTTGATGACCTATGCCGGGTATCGGACAGGGAGAACGCATCCGTTGGTGCTGCTGGACCTCTCAGCGGCCTTTGATACCATTGATCATGGCATCCTTCTGAGTCGTCTCGCTGGGATGGGCCTAGGAGGCACTGTTCTACAGTGGCTCCGTTCCTACCTAATGGACAGGACCCAGAAAGTGGTGCTGGGAGACTACTGTTCGACCCCCTGGCCATTGGCCTACGGGATACCTCAGGGTTCCATTCTGTCTCCCATGCTCTTTAACATTTATATGAAACCACTGGGAGAAGTCATCCGGAGATTTGGACTGCAATGTCATAAATATGCTGATGACACTCAACTCTATCTCTTCCATCTGATGGCAAGGTGGGACTGCTCATCCTAAACCGGTGCCTGGAGGCTGTGAAGGGCTGGATGTGGGCAAACAAACTGAAACTTAATCCAGACAAGACAGAAGTGTTGCTGGCCAAGGGAAAAACTGCACCAAGGATGGGGTTGAAACCTGTCCTGGATGGGGTTGCACTCCCCTTGAAAGAGCAGGTCCGCAGTCTGGGAGTTCTTCTGGATCCTGCCCTGCTGCTGAAATATCAGGTGGCTGCGGTAGCCAGGGGTGCTTTTGGCCATCTCAAAATGGTCTACCAGCTGCGTCCGTTCGTGGAAGCAGCTGACTTGGCCACAGTGACACATGCATTGGTGACATCGAGGCTTGATTACTGTAACGCACTCTACGTGGGGCTGCCTTTGAAAATGATTCGGAAACTACAGTTGGTCCAAAATGCAGCAGCCAGAATGTTAACGGCACAGGGAGCATATCACCCCTGTGCTTTATTGACTCACTGGCTCCCAATTTGTTTCCAAGCCCAATTCAAAGTGCTGGTTTTGACCTTGAAAGCCCTAAATGGCCTTGGACCAGTGTACTTAAGGGACCGCTTATGTCCATATGTTCCTAGCCTGGATTTAAGATCATCTGTCTCTGGTCTCCTCTGCGTGCCTGGAATGAAAGAAGTTAGATTGACAGGCATGCGGAAGAGAGCCTTTTCAATTGTGGCTCCCAGACTTTGGAATTCCCTGCCCCAAGAAGCCCGCTTTGCTCCCTTCCTGATGGTCTTCTGGAAACTTGTAAAAACTATTTTGTTCCAGAGAGCCTTTGGTTGGGACTGATGGGTCAGCGTGACACTGCTTTAAGTTTTTTATCTTTGATTTTGATTTTTTAAGTTCTTTTATTCTCACTTTCTTATATGCGTATGCACATATATACATGTTTGTATGGGTATGCATAATGCATTTTATGTATTTTAATAGTATTTTATATATTTTAATTTACTGTAATGTTTTATGTTTTATTGTGTATTTTATTATATATGTGTGCAATTTTATTGTAGCCACCCTGAGTGCCCTATTGTAGGGTAGAAGGACGGGATACAAATATTTTAAATTAATAAATAATACTGGAGGCCATATGCAGCCATTATGAATAGTAGCCACTGATAACCTTATGCTCCATGAATTTGTCTAATCCACTTTTAAACCCATCCAAGTTGGTGGCTGGGAGCAAATTCCATTGTTTAACTATAATAATAATAATAATAAATTTAATTTCTTCGTCGCCTATCTGGCCGATGGCCACTCTAGGCGACTTACAAAATTGTTAAAATACAATTGATAAAATACAATAATACAATATAAAAACAATACATCTGCAGCAACAATATTAAAACTGGGCAGGAGGCATTACAATTATAACAACCCTCCCCGGATTCCCCGAAGGCCTGCTGAAAGAGCCAGGTCTTTAAGGCTTTCCGAAACACATTTAGGGAAGAGGCATGCCGTAGATCTTGTGGGAGGGAGTTCCAAAGAGTGGGGGCCGCCACTGAGAATGCCCTCTCTCTAGTACCCGCCAATCTGGCTGTTTTTGTTGGCGGGATTGAGAGAAGGCCCTGTGTGGCCGATCTTGTCGGGCGGCATAATTGGTGGCGTTGAAGGCGCTCCGTGAGATAAACTGGGCCAAAACCGTGTAGGGATTTAAAGGTCAATACCAACTATGTACTATGTGAACTAATATCCCATTCCTGGGCAAGGTAATAGAGCGTGTGGTGGCCTCCCAACTACAGGGATTCCTGGATGAAACGGATTATCTAGATCCATTTCAGTCTGGTTTCAGACCTGGTTATGGGACGGAGATGGCTTTGGTCACCTTGGTAGATGATCTACGCAGAGAACTGGAGAGGGGGAGTGTGTCCCTGTTGGTTCTGTTGGACCTCTCAGCGGCTTTCGATATCATCGACCATGGTATCCTTCTGGGTCACCTTACCGGGATGGGACTTGGGGGCACCGTTTTACGATGGCTCTGTTCCTTCCTGGAGGGTCAAACCCAGAAGGTGGTGCTGGGGGATTCCTGTTCGACTCCTTGGCCACTGGCCTGTGGGGTCCCTCAGGGTTCAGTTTTGTCCCCCATGCTATTTAATATCTACATGAAACCGCTGGGAGAGGTTGTCTGGAGGTTTGGGGTTCGGTGCCATCAGTATGCAGATGACACCCAACTCTACTTCTCCTTTCCACCTAATTCCAAGGAAACTGTCTTGGTTCTAAACCAGTGTCTGACAGCAGTGGTGGACTGGATGAGGGTGAACAAGCTGAAGCTTAATCCAGACAAGACAGAGGTGCTCCTAGTCAGTCGAAAGGCGGATCAGGAAATAGGGGTTCAGCCTGTGCTGGATGGGGTTACACTCCCCCTGAAGACGCAGGTTCGCAGTTTGGGTGTGCTCCTGGACTCAGCCTGGAGGCCCAGGTTTCTGCGGTGGCCAGGAATGCTTTTGCACAGTTAAGACTAGTGCACCAACTGCGCCCGTTCCTGAAGTCGTCTTATCTGGCTATGGTGACACATGCCTTAGTTACATCCCACTTAGACTACTGTAACACACTCTATGTGGGGCTGCCTTTGAAGACTGTTTGGAAACTTCAGTTGGTGCAATGAGCTGCAGCCAGAATGTTAACTGGGGCTGGTTACAGGGACCATACAACTCCCCTGCTGCAACAGCTCCACTGGCTGCCAGTCTGTTTCCGGACACAATTCAAAGTGCTGGTTATGACCTATAAAGCCCTATACGGCTTAGGTCCAGGCTATTTGTCAGACCATATCTCCCTATATGAACCTGCCCGGGCCCTGAGATCTTCAGGAGAGACCCTTCTCATGATCCCAACACCTTCACAAGTGCAACTGGTGGGGACACGAGATAGGGCCTTTTCGGTGGCTGCCCCTAGGCTCTGGAACTCCCTCCCTAGGGAGGCAAGAATGGCCTCCTCTGTGCAGTCCTTTTGCCGACAGCTAAAGACTTTTTTCTTCCAGCAGGCCTTTGGAACTGAAGGTTTTAAGGGTAGTATGTTATTGTTTTACTTGTATGCTCCTAAACTGGGTTGCAGTATTTTAAGAGTATATCTAATTGGTTTTAACATCTTAATAGTTTAATCCTGTTTTAATGCTGATTTTATATGTTTATATGTTTTATATTTTTATAGGTTCTTAATGATATGCACTTATTTTTATCTGGAAGCTGCCTTGAGTTCCAGTTTGGAAAAAGGGTGGGGTATAAATAAAGATAATAACAACAACAACAACAACAATAATAACAACTACTTCATTTCATTTGTCCTGAATCTTCCAGCATTCAGTTTCATTACATAACACCAGTTTCCAGTATTATGAGAGGGAGAACAACTTCTCTATATCCACTTTTTCTACACTATGTACAATCTTATACACCTCTATCATATCCCCTATTATTTGCTTTGTTTCTAAATAAAAA